>NC_064248.1:51372500-53872500 GCF_003254725.2 Canis lupus dingo
AAAGGACATAATATTGAGTTCATGTAAAACATCCCAGAAAAGGTATTATACTATGATTTTCCCCCTATACTTTGCCTCTTGTTCTAAATATGTCAATTGTAAAACCCCTTAATATAAACCAGAGTAGATATTAAATTTTTAAAATCCTTTGTTCGCTCAGCAAACACTGATTAAAGGCCATCTGTGGACCAAGGATGGAAATAAGACAAGGGTATTTTTTAAAGTTTACTACCTATTGGTGGTGGTAGATACCTCTATAAACAAACACAGTACAATACGATATGTGCTAGAATGTAGACAACTGCAAATAGCACTGGATTAGGTTACTTAGGGTAAGTGTGAACTCTGGCAAATACCATAGATGAAGATAATGGATAATGGAAGAGCCAACAACAAAAACTGAAAAAAAGAACTCCTCAAGAGCCCTACTCCATTTTCAGTGGATCACCTTCCCTTCTACTTCATTGAGAAAATCACAACCAGCAACTTTTCAATTGCATATAAAGAAACTTTTAGCTAGATTTACAGACCCTTATCCTTGCTCCCACCTCAGAGGATGAGGCATTCTTCCCACTGTCGTGACTAGTTCTGGCTTCTGTTCTAAGCCCCTCCTGTCTGCTCAGAAATACATTTAAACCAATTATCCCTTCTCTCTTCACTACTCCAGCCTCTTTCCCAGCATTTTCCCACAGTTTATTAAAATGCTCAAGATTCTCCTCTAATAAAAGCTCTCCTTTGGTGCCATATATATTATTTTCTTCACCAATTTTTACCCAAAATACTAAAAAATTTAGCCTACTCAGACAACTCTCTTAGCTCCTCAATGAAACTTACCTTCTATCATTACTTTACTGAAAACACTCTTGCCAAGCTCATGGTCACCAATGACTGCCCAGTTTCAAAATGCAACGGTCATTTTACAATCACAGTCTTAGTAAATGTCTATTGCATATGCCACTGTTCAGCACCCTCTTCTTAGAATTCTCTACTTCCTGACTGTCGGTGACTTTAAAACTGTTGTGGTTCTCCTCCCGCCCCTCTGATGGCGCCTTCTCAGTTTTCCTTCCTAGGTTCCTTTCGTCCATCTGCCATTTAAATGTCGATGTTCCCCAGGGATTTGGCTGTGTTTCTAGCTGCCTGGCCTCTGTCTGCTCCTGTCTATTTTCTAAATTCCAGATTTCCAGTTGCATCTGTGAGCTATACAACACCTCTTGACAACTACTGTTATTTCTTGACTAAATTAGCCAGTGTCAGTTTCTGTTGCTGGGAACAGAGAATGGAGAAGTCTGGCTTAATAGCAGTCTGGTGGAAAATAAATTGGAATGAATTTGTGTATGAACACAACAAGAGTAAACTGGAGCTGCTGCACAAATATGCAAACAAATAAATAAGCACCTCAGTAGACATACAGTGCTCAGACCAAGTAACATGTCACCTTCTTCTGCAGCTGGAGTACAGCATTCAATTTGGGGCATAAGAAAGAAAGAAAGAAAGAAAGAAAGAAAGAAAGAAAGAAAGAAAGAAAGAAAGAAAGAAAGAAAGAAAGGAGAAAGAAAGAAAAAGAAAAGAAAGAGAAAAAGAGAAAAGAAGGACAGAAGGAAGAAAAGAAAGATGCATTTAAAGAATACATTTACTGGATTCTACAGGGAGAATTACACTAGGGTGTGGGAATACAGAGATGAATAAGATCACTGACCTTTAGAAGTTTCTCTAGTGGGAAAGAGAAATGTCAGTGCTGTAATATAAAGGTGCTAGAATATAAAAGAAATGCTGGTGGCACAAAGGAGGTATAGCCAAAGCTGTCTTGAGGGACAAGAATGGTTAACATTTGGTTAGGTATTGAGTGATGAATTAAGGTTTCATCAAAAGAAGGAAGAAAGAGTGGTCATTTCAAGCAAAGTGGATGGCATTCAGAAAACACCAGAGCCGAGAGGAGTTCTAGGATATAGGGTAAAGCAAACAGAGCTACCCCAGGATGAGAAAAGAGATATAATGTGGTGTCTGATTAAGAAGAGCAATCTATAACTCAATCCCCAAACCTTCACAATCTGGATATCAAAAAGCCTAGAAACCATATTTTATGGAGATCAAATAAAGAAAATGGGTTTGTTTTTATCCCGGAAAGAAAGTGTAGCAGACACAAAATGTCTCCACACAATTAAAGTAAGCTGTCTTTTGAGAATACAAATATGCCAACTTTTTGCCTTTTGTTTACACAATCCAAGGCAGAAACTGCTAATGATTGAATTGACTCCACAATAGAAGGGACTGTCATATTGGGGAAGTGAGTTCTCTGCCACCTCCAGTATTCAAGCTGGTCAGGAAAATTGTAATTTGAATTAACTGGGTAAGAATTCAGGTTATATATGGGTCACCTGGTGGCTCAATGGTTGAGCATCTGCCTTTGGCTCAGGTCATGATTCCAGGGTCCTCATATCAAGTCCTGCATTAGGCTCCCCACAGGGAGCCTGCTTCTCTGCCTAGGTCTCTGCCTCTGTCTCTCATGAATAAATAAATAAAATCTTAAAAAAAATTCAGGTTATATGAACTTTAAGGTTACTACTAATTACAAGGTTTCAACTATTTCCCTGTATTAATTTTGCTGCCAACTATTTGTATTCTTAAGCAGCCAGCTTCCTGGTAAAAAACCACTTCAGGTATGGCTCTGCTTCTTAAGGGGTTGGGTCAATAAAAGTAGTCAGAGAAACCTACCACTCTTTTCTCCTTTAGGGAAACATTTTAGTTTAGGCCTCAGAATAAAATATAGACTTCCACGCAAGAGTTTTAGATAAAATCTGACTCTAGTGATTTTTACTTTCACTCTATTTTAATAACATCTCCACTTCACTCAATTATGTCATCTTCCATCATTACTTCAACTTTGAAGGAATAAGAATCCATATATTGGGATGCCTGAGTGGCTCAGCAGTTAAGTGTCTGCCTTCGGCTCAGGGCGTGATCCTGGAGTCCCGAGATCGAGTCTCACATCGGGTTCCCTGCATGGAGCCTGCTTCTCCCTCTGCCTATGTCTTTGCCTCTCTATCTCTATGTCTCTCATGAATAAATAAATAAAATCTTTTAAAAAATCCATATATTAATGTCTGGACCATAATTGGTTCTTCCATTTTGAAGTAAGCTCCTTTACCCCTTCTTCAAATTTTGTCTAGTGTATTCTAACTTGGTTCCTTTCTTATCCAACTTCTTTGCCCAAAATTCCTCATTTTCAGAACTGGAATTCCCATTTCCATCTTTAACTTTTTGGTGAAATGGTCTTTCAACCATGCCCACGTGATAAATTCTGAAACCTAAGTTAGTCCTAAACTTCACTTTTATACTCCTATATCTTTATTGTCAAAAAGAAAAAAAAGTTTTATTTTCACAACTATGTCAGTTGATGCTACAACATTTTTTGCAGTTATCAGTCTTAGCTGAGGCCTCATCGTGCTAATTAATTTTCTTTGGCCAGCCAATATTTCCTTCAATAGATGTTCTAAATCTTCTATCTCTTCAAGAGCAAATTCAACAACTGCCTAGCAGATGACCCTGTCTTGTATTTCATAGACAAATGTGAGGGCATTTCTCATTTTCTTGCCTCAACTTTCAAAAATTTTTACCTGCATATTCATCTTTACCTTTTTGCATTTTGACCAAGGCTTTTACTCTAGATTATGCTCTTAATCCCCTCCCATGTCATTTTGTATCGTATAACACTAATTAACACCATCTTACCACAGCATTTCTTTCCTCTGGACTAAGAAATTCTGGTGATTTTTTTCCCTCATTTTATATGGATCACTTAAAAAGTTATAGATTATGTAAAGAATAGATCTGAGGATGGGGATCCCTGGGCGGCTCAGTGGTTTAGTGCCTGCCTTTGGCCCTGGGCACGATCCTGGAGTCCCGGGATCAAGTCCCACGTCAGGCTCCTGGCATGGAGGCTGCTTCTCCCTCCTCCTGTGTCTCTGACTCTCTCTCTCTATGTCTATCATAAATAAATAAATAAATCTTTAAAAAAAAAAAAAGAATAGATCTGAGGATATAAGGTGACAATTAAGAGGACTTTGTAGTAGTTCAAAGAGATTATAAAGTTATAAGCTAGAAAATGGCCATAGTGATAGGGAGGTGGAAAAGGCTCAGTAAATAATTAGTAAATAAACCCACCATGGTGATTCATATTATTATACATCACAAGAACATATTCCGTCACTGTCACCAGAACTGAATGGACCTACTGAAACCACTGATGTTCTTTGTCCCAGATACTGTCACTTCCTACACGATGAATCCTTCACTATCATTCCTTCCTGGGTCACTGACTCCAGATTCAATGTCATGGACTAGCACATCTGATTGGCCAAAATGCGGTCATATACCTACTCCTGAGCTGCTTGGGAACATCGCCCCAGGAAGGCAAGTGTTTGGCATTTTGAGCTTCTGGTTGGAGGACAACTCTCTCAACACTGGAAGATGGGTTAGATCCTGGAGAGAAAATAAAAATGTGACTTGTACTTGCACTGTGGGTTTTTGAACATATAGGCAAAATTTTCTATCAATTCCTATGGAGTAAATTTGTCAGTCTTTTAGAACCAATTTTAACATTTTTACCTTTATGCACCTTGAAGATGTTCCAACATTTTACTTATCCAACAATTTAGTTACTATATAAAATCACCCATCCTAACACAAGCCTCTGGCAAAATTTTACAGGGAAAGGGCAAGAAGAAGAACCAAGCTCTGTTAAATAAAGACAAAGAACCTCAAGTTTGAAGTCTCTCTTAACCCATCCCACTGAGAGAGCTGTTGAAGGAGCTGTAAAGATGCCTAACTAGGCTATCATCCAGCCATCCACATTCTCTTGTTCCTAAACAAGTATCCAGAACTCCTCTGATAGAGTAGCCAACAACTAAAACCCAGGTGCACCATGTTGGCAATGTTCTCTTGATTTACTGGGATAGTAGAACTATTCAAAAAGGGAATGGCATTTTTTTCTCTTAAGTAAAGGATTTAGTAAATTCAAGAATGGAAAATAAGAAAGGAAAGATGGGAAAATGTTTCCTAGGGGAAATGGAACACAGGGACAATCCCATGGTAGCTATTAAAAAACACTAACCCTGGAAAAAAATGGACAGTCCACCAACATATAAGCAAGAAGAGACTACATGATCTGATGATCTACCACCACATTACCTATTGGCATAAAGTGTCAGGAAAGAGGATGTGTCAAATATGAAGTGTGACTAGAAGCCCTGGAGCAACATGTTCACCAGAAATAATTTTCCCCAAACTTACTGCTTCAAAAATCAACAGGTGTCAACTAATTCATAACTTCAGAGGGGAACCCAGAACTGCTGGCAAAAGGCCCTATACCTTTAGAATCACAATTTGTCCCAACTGGGGTCCCCTGCAGCTTCAGAACTGGCACACCAGGCGACGGCTCTGTAGCAAAAGGCTTTTTTGAACTGCATTTTTTTCAGCAGTTAAATCTGAGCTGTAACATTTGGCAGGTTTCCTTGCTAACATTTGGCAATAATTGTTTATCAAATGCTAACAAGGAATGCTGCCAAATGTAACAGCTCTGACTGAACCATCTAAAATATAATATTGAGGCACAAGTCTACAGACATGTGCTCAATCCTTTCTGACTAATCCTAGAAATAGGATCCTGTGCCCTTGGTCATCAGACCATGCTGCACCACAGCAGGGACGCACAGGGACCAGATTCTCTTTCCTCTGCACAGTGTATTATGTCCCTTGATTTCTAAGGGAATTCATGAGAGAAACATGCCTGATAAACACAGAGATGGAAATTTACAAGCTAGAGACTACTACATACATGATAACTTCATCAGCTTGGATGCAAATTTGTGGAAGATCAGTCAGCAAAACCAAGGCTGAATTATCTTTGATGGGCAAATTATTTTTCAATCACACTGGTCTCCCAACTGGTCCTTGTTATCGCTAAGAAGGCCTCATGCTTGTGCACATTGGGTTCCTTTCTTGTAGCTCTCTGTGCAGTGAGACCTAAAGTTCCTTGTCTTTGCTAATCCAAATCTTTAAGGGTCTAGCTCAAATTCCACCTCCCCTAGGAAGCCTTCCCTACTCCATCTTCCCATTATTCTTTTCCTGCATTCTTGAGTTACTTTTATATTAGATATTTATTGCCTGAAGCCTGATTTGGCCTTAGACACTATTCCTCATTACTAGCACATTCTTCTCCAGGCAGATCAAGCAATTTAAATCTCACCTTCCCCAGTCAGCCTACCAGCCCACTGAGGGCAGCATCTGACTGCTTTGTTCTCACAACATTCCTAACATGGAATGGTATAAAACTCTGTAGTGAAGGATGTTGTGGCTAGTCTTAGAGGACAAGTTATAGAACAAATGTTTTTCAAGTGGTTTGGAAGTACTCATTTACATTCTGATACCTGATATGCTAACTCCATAAAGGATGTTCAACTATTCATCAAAATAGAGCTTTTCAGAAACTTTCCCAGGTAACTTTAGCTTATGTGAGCTAATTTGGGTAGCTAGGTATATTTGAAAAGAATCAAACTGCTCTTCTTCAGAAAAATTCTAAGATTCAAACTTTTAAACATTCAGTAATCTTTTATTGCTGCTTCACTAGGCCCTTGGAAAAATAGGAAAGACATTGCCCTATTTTTTGCTGCCCTACTCTCATACCCTCAAAAAGTATTCTTGACAATGTTAGAATATTACTTTAATATCTAAAATATTTAGATGAGGGATAGAAATAAACAAATTGCCCTTTTCTACATGTTTAGAAAACAAATAAAGAATAAAATAATTCATTTATGATTTCCCCTAAAGACTTTTGAGGACATTTTATACAACAACACAATCACATCAGAAATACACATAAATTGCACATAGTACTACAAACCAAAGGACTTAGAAATGAGCTTGTGGGGGCAAAACAACCAGAACAACCAAAATTAAGGCTCTCATCTTTATTACAGGTCTTTGGCAAAATATTTCCAAATGGAGGATTTGGGTACTGCAAAAAAAAGTATCTAGATTCTAAGGATCTAGATTCTAAGTGCTTTCCACATAATTGCCAGGAATCGTTAGATAATTTCATTAGGTTCCCAGATATCCGGATCCCTCATATTTAAAAGAAGGATATTAGTGCTTTCTTTGATATATGTCAAAGGCTTCCGCCAGATACTCTCTCAGACTCTACACACAAGACCCATGAATCTCTTATTTGGAAACTAAATATGATAATAAATAATAACAAGCATTATAAGCAGTTAAAAGCCAACTAAGGACACACAATGATAATTTTTTAATCTTAGGTTTTTCACTTAAAAGCATATTTCTCTTCCAGTCTTAAATCCTGCCAGGGATGAGAGAAGTTTCCCCTCATCTACATAAAAGGGGACATAGGTAGAGTTTCTCTCGTGGTATTCCAAAAGATCACTAGACAGAAGTTATCTAGGACAGCCAGCCACAGTGATGCCTGCCCTGTGCCTTCCTCAACCTTAACTCTCAATGTGAAAGACCTACTACATAAATGGTAACCAGGCAGAAAAGTGAACCTTCATACAAAGGTTTTCAGCCCCATAAAGCACTTAATTTGGGCAAGTCTGTTTGGATCGGTGCCAACAGACTGCTTCATAAACTTGTCAGGGTTCGGGCCGCCTCACAGGCTACACAGGTGAAATCTTTTTAGTGCCTCTCTAGGCTACATTTTCCTCCTGAACCCATGCAAATCCAGTTGCTGTTCAGGCGGTGGGAGGGCATGTTGCCTTTCTGATTTTCCACTTCTCAAAGAGTGGAGTTTTTGTTAGCCAGAGGACACTTAGAAATTTGTCTTTTCACTATAAAAAGAGACCATCACAGCTTACTCAGTGCCTCTGCTCAGAAGAGCACCTCCTCATTATTTTTTCAACAGATGTCTTACTGAAGCATATTTTACTATTTATGTTAGCCTCCTGTAAAACATCTGAGAAAATTCAGAATAACAATGAAAAATGATTGTGTTCACAAAATCAAGTAAATCCAATAATATTTCTGACAGAATTGATTACAATAATGTCAAACGCCCCTCTCCACTCTCTTTGAAAGTTATTTCAAACATAAAGATAATGAAATATGTTGCCTGTCACTTGTAAATTGTGTGCTGAAAGTCTAAAGAGATAATTTAAAGATTTCCAGGTAGAACAACACACTTGCTTTATTTTATTTGTCAAGGAAATATATTAGTTAGGAACTTTCTGCTGCGGAAAGTTGGAAACCTCAAAAGAGGACCAGACATTTAAACTACAGTGTAAGTGTCTTCATGGGTCACAATTCCTGAATTGGAGAAGCTTCTTTATCTCTGCAGTATTGGTGAGAAGGGAGCACAACAGATATTTAGGCAATATTTACATGAAATTTAGATTTTTTTGTTGTTATGGTGGTATAGCATAGCAGTTAAGAACATGAATGTTCAGGATTAAAAAAAAAAAAAACTAGGATCAGATTCCTAATTCCGTCACTCACTAGCTGTAGGACTTGAGAAAGTCACTTAACCTCTTGGAACTTCCATTTTCTCCTCTGTAAAAAGAGCCAATGATAATTGCCTCATGGGTGTGTAAAGTGGATAAAATGTCTGTAATATATGTAAATTACTTTCAGGGGATGCAGCACATAGTAATCGTTCAATAATGACAGCTATTATTGTTGCTGAATACACTAGTAGCTATCATTGTTATCAGGTATCTAAACATATGCCTTCAACTCTCTTTTCTGTTTATTTCCATTTTATTATTTTAATCTCATAATTACATAATAGTCTCATAGCTCTTCCACTTTGAGTCCTCACTAAATTTTGTAAGGAGGGGCTTATTATCTTGTTTATCTCTTCATTTTCTGTCTTCCCCACTATGTGTCAACTCCACATGGGCATGTCTTGATTGTGACTGGCTTCTCAGAACCCAGCACGTACCATAGCAAGTGTTCACTGCACAGTAGTTAAATAAATGAAAGCACCATCATGTATTTTATAAAATTAGGAAACTGAGGCTCTCAACAATTCAATAAATTGCTTAAAATCAAAGTCATATCAATAAGTAAGCGGAAGTGCTATGTTCTGAACACTGGTCTTCATTATCAGAGCTGCCATCCACTTCCTGCACCGAGGTTTCTTGTTGAGCCTAGAGCAGTATGTGGTAGAGCTCTAGAAACCTAACCCACAGTTTTCCTCACAATTTTTCAAAGCACACTTTCCCTCTACAATATTCTTAATGGAATATCAAAGGAGGCAACTTGTAAATCTCAGCTAGTGGAGTCCTTTTGAACACCAACCACTGACATTCAAGCAGTTAGGCAATTATTGCTGCTGGATATCCAAAGGTCCAACCTGCATGTTACCAGTACTTCCACTTCTAGTGAATTTACCACCAGGGACAATAAAAAGGAAAATACTGAAATGGTAAAGTAAGTGTCTGATGGTTAAACGTCACAATAACAGATTTCTACAGCTTGATTTTTTGTGGGGAGTAGGGGCGAAAGGGAATGCTCCTTGAGAAACAGTAGGGAGCAGTTAGTCATTAAGCCAATTTATGCTTGTGTATTTTGCTGTCATCAATAAAAGACATTGCTTTGATCTGACCGAGAAGGTATTTTATTGCTTAGCCCGTTTAGATACATCAAATTAGATCTTTATTTTAACAGCTTTACTGCTGGATAATAATAATAGTATGTATTTTATAGTGCTAAAATATGCTCCTCACTGTGAGTACACATGGATTGTTTTGTTGGATATTCATAACATCACCACATATGCAGAGGGAGGTATTATTTCCTCAACTTTCCAGGTGAGGTCATTCAAATAAACAAAAACTAAGCAAGTTCCTTGAGAACACAGACTACAATTGTACCAGCGCTGGGCCATTACCAGACTTGCAGGCCAGTGCCCCTTCTCTAGCGCATCCACATAAGTTTGTACAAATAGGTTTGGTAGTTCCATTTAAATTCTGACTTGGTTCTAAGCTATTCCTAATATGTCAAGTGTTTGTTTGTCAAAGAGAAAGGGAACTGGACACAATGCTGATTTTGTACCAGCTTTTTTTTTTTTTTTTTTTTTTTTCCTGCAGTAAATTCTACAGTTAATACCAGAAGACAGGCCACTTAATATCCTCCTCATGTTTATTTGGGAGTTTCAATTTTTCTCACTTTTAATAAAATTCTATAGACTTTTTTTTTTAAAGAAAACACAATACTCAGTATACTTTAAGGTCAGTCTCCAAATCTGATTAGCATTCCCAAATGAATACTTAGACTTATTTCATAGCCCAGCCTTAATTGTATTTACCTTTTTCAGAGCCGGAGTGTCAACATCACTCAGGTTGTTGATGTGTGGGGTGTGCTGTGAAATCACAATGGACCTTTGGGGGACTGATTAGCATGACCTGCTATTTATTAGGCAGTCACAGAGTCTTGACATTGACCAGAACATAGAAAAGAATTCCAAAGAAAATAGGTTTCTGGCCCATTACTAATTAAATATAAGAGGGGCATTTTAGACAAATATCTGGTTTGTCAGAATATATACAATTCATAGTCAAACATACAACCTGATGTGCCTGTGATTTTTAAAACAACAAAAATACAATGTCTGTGAAATATAGTGAAGTGGCTCAGGTTTATGACAAAGTAGAATTCTGTTTGGATCTCTTTGTTCCATTCAAAATAAGACCTCACGTGTTAACACAACCCTTCCCTTTGTTACCGATACTTTTCTAGGCACTATATGGGGAAACAAGATTAAGGTTAAAAGCCCTGGCCTGAAAGAAATTGCAGTGTCACCGAGAAGAAAACATTGAAACACAAAGTGTACTCGGCAGATGTGCTCAAGGGAGGATCCATCTGATGAAAGGTCTAGAAGGTTATTTTGTCCCTGGCCACTCCTCCACCCCCACCTCAACATAGGTGCTCCATATTTCAAGGTACTTTTTGTCAATAAGTCTCGCCTCTCTTACAGCCTGGAAGTCCCTTAAGAGAACCAATATCCAGAGGAAAGATCCTGAGTTTTAGGGTTTGCTATAGGGTTAAATCCTGGTTTTTTCACTGTACACTAAAATATTAGGCAAATTATCTAGCTGCTCTGTTCCTAGGTTCCTCATCTTTAAAAAACTGTTGCAAAGGTATATGTAGGAAAATGCCCTGCATGATGCATGCAAACCCAGAGGTGCCCACTGAATGTGAATTTCCCTACATTCTTACATCACACTGTATCTTCATATCCCTAAATACTTTGCAGCCTGTATTTGTAGTTGCTGACCCTGACATAAGTGAATGGACAAGGATGCCATTTGGTGTCCACAAGAGTTAAGTGATCATTTTAACCCAAGGAGGAGGACCTCATTAATTTGCAGATATAAGTGTAGGCCATTCAGTTGAGATGGTCGATTATTTCTAAAGAAGATTTTCCTTTGCAGAAGGACCGAACCCTACCAGAAAACAAACTCCCTTTCATGTTGTTCTTAGCCAAGAGCAGATGTCTGGCAATATGAAAACAGAGTGGTTATTTTCACAAATGAGATCTTTCTTTCTGCAGGCAGCATTGCAAAACTGACTCTGGCTCCTAGCTGAGGCTTGAAGATTCCTATCTGTGCAGTGTTTTTAGCAGTATTCCTGCAGTTGCATTAAAAGGCACCATGACCTCTTTAAGCGTGTGGAGATCTTCAATGTGCAGTTACCAGGGCTCAGAATTCATTGCTCTTAAACAACTAGCGGGTTCCCAACTCTATTCCTTTGGGAAGTCCAATTAGCCTCTGATTATTTGCATATTGGTATCCCCCTCGCCACCCCTTTTAACCCCATGGCCTTATTCTACTACTGTGAAACATATATTGAATTTGTCAGGCCATTTTTCCTCCCAATGTTTCACATTAGTATTTATTTGGAAAAGGCTCCAGTTTAGCTATACCCACTTGCTTCTAATGGTAATGAACGGTGTTTCACCTCACGTTGAATATATAGTAATTTCAGGTACTTTATTAGTCTGCATTATTCAAAATTGCCTTTCTCATTGTTTACAGACAGAATTACCTATTGTCTGAGCTGGGAAAAGCAGCTCAAAGGCACCAGCCCTGAGTCACAACCTACAGTGTAGCACAAGTAAGTTCACTAGTCTCCTTCTCAGACATTGACTGTGACTGCTGGTAGACACAATGCAAGTTCCTTTTTTTTCTCCTTTCTCTCACTGGGCCCAGCCTTTGGCACAGTCTGGTTTGGTTTAAAAAGGCAACATTGCTGTGGAAGAAACGAAGGGGCTCATGTTATATGGACTGGATACAAGAATCTAGATAATTAATACCAAAAATCTAAAACTGAGATAAACCCAATTTTTAACTCTATTCATCTTGTATTTTCGTTCGGAGTCCCTCAATTTACAAATCTTGACTAAGTGCCTTAGCCATTACATTTCCTGACCTAATCTCAACTTCCCAATCTCCCACTGCCTACTTTTTTACTTCTAGGTAAGAGTTGCCAAAATGTTTAAATTTTTTAAAACTCTGTGGGTTTCATCTTCAGAAATTTGAAAAACAAAACACTCTAAGGAACTGACCCTGAAGGTAGAGCCAATATGTCTAAGAAGATGCCATTCTTATCTAAAAATTTTTTTTCCTGAATTGCACAATGTTTACTTCTTATACTGCCTAAGAGTCCAGCATCCATCCATTTGTCCATTTGTTCATTCATTCAACAAATAATATTAAAAGCTTAATATCCATCAGACCCTATCCAATGTTTTTGTTTCTTCACAGGTTAAATTCCTTTGAAATAATAAGCTTCTTTTTTTTTTTTAATAAGCTTCTTTTTTAAAGATGCACATACTAGATATCTGACAGTGATAAACTAGTGTCCAGCCATTTAAACATTGGTGTGAAGTAAATCAGAACACTTTCTGCTCTCTTCAGCTTAGATCATTGAGTGGTACTGATGTCAACTGTGATTATAAAAAAGGGGAGGTGAATTAGTAACAAGGAAAACCTGGCTTGGGATTTAGAGACAGCTAGAATATAGGGTCAATAAATGTCTGAGGATAAGGAGACAGGAGAAAGGTACAAAAAAAGAAAAGGCAAAAGAATACCAAAGACAAACTGGCTGTTTACTTTATCTAACTCAGACTAAGAAAGGAAAACAAACAAACAAACAAACAAACACCTCTCCTTCCTCTCTTACCCATATCATATGTCTCTCTGATCTTAGCATTTGGATTACAGGCTAGTACTTCTGGGGACATTATCTAGTTCCACTAGGGCTAACCTAGATACCTGATTATTGTTAAATTCACTCATCAGACATTTAATGTGAACTACTTACCATGTTCTTTCATGAAGGTGAGAAAACACCTTGCCAGTCCAAATAAACACATATGCCATATTTTGGAATCCAACCCATTCACTAGCTAGGTAATTTTGGAAGAAAAACAAAGATTCACTTGTTCACTCTTCAGACACCAGGCCTGTGAGCATATCAAGATAAGATCTACATGAAGGGGATACAGAGCAATCAGTTTATTTGTTACTTAGGGGCTCTTTATAGATTATTAACCTAAATTGCCATATAAGAGTCAACAATGCCCATCAAAGAAGAATAACACATTCAAATTTCTACTTACTACTATTCCATGAATGTTTACTTGAATAATACGACTTTAACTTCTAAGTTTCACCTTAGACACCACAGATACCATAAAGGATGCATTCCCAAGAAACTGCCAGGCCAGGAGCAGAATTTAAAAAGGATGGTTGAGAAGTGGTTACAGGACTCTTGAAAATCTTCACCCTCACCAAGGATATAAAATGGCAGGTTTTTGAAGACTGAAAGATTTGTGAGAAGGGTCATCAGTGCACTTGAGTGGATGGGGAAAGAGGTATATATACCTCGGCTCAAGTCTGAAGAGAGGGGCTAAAATGTATGCTCTGATATGTGTTGCCTGGAGTTTGAGAGGCACAGTGGCTGGTTATCTGACACACGCTTGAGTAATCTAAGGAAAGAGGCCTCGCTATCAATCAGAGGTAGCTAGCAGTGAGAGATCACATGGGATATACCAGTGTGATTCTGTCTTACTGTTTACAAGGGCATGGATTCATAAATGTGGGTCAGGTAAGTAAGAGCCAGGCTGGAACCTGTGAAAATATGGCTGAAGAGGACTGTCCGGAGGGGCAAGGTAACCTCAACTGGGGCACATGTGTGAGGGGCTGACAAGGAAAGAGTCAGGCAGAGGAGAATGCATCATGTAAGACCCAAACTACCCACAGCTTAGGAAGTGAGATAAGAAGCTCCCAGCAGGGTTCTGTGAAGAAACTAAAAACTCATGACAGGAAGAATCAGATTTAAACCCCAATGCCACCTTATTGCAGTATCAGCCAAATAAGACCTCCTTGGCCTCTTCCCTAGCCTCCCTTCCAGAACATTGGGACTCTGGCAGGATCAAATAAAACCACTAGCAAGGGAGAAGGAGGTAAGAAAGAGAGAATTCAAAGTGCTATTCTGCAACCAGCCCTTGTGAGGACAAGGAGTCTCTCTAACTGTGAATGAAGTTGGAAGTTTTGATTATTACATGAGGCCCTAGGCATTTCTGATTATTCAATGGAGACTGTGTTTGTGACTTAAAGTGGCTGCAAGGCTTTTTGTTACTAAGAGTGAATAAAACAAAATCTTTGGACTACAAGAGTTTTTATTCAGGGTCAGACGAGGAACTCCTCCCCACTGAATACATTTTATCAGAATAGTGGGGGACAAAATAAAGTTGCTTTTGATTACATTCCGTGAGTCTTGCTCATTGAACTTACCAGTTATGCTTACTTTTTAAGACAGAGAAAATCGCTTAAGGGAATACATGATGATTCTTCTCAACAACTTATAAACAGACTCTAATTCATAAATTTGCTAATGGTTCTTTCCTGCTAGACATTAACAGAGAAAAAAAATCTCTGTTTGGTCATTAGCTTTAATTTAGATATAGCCTTAGAGTTACAAGGAACATCTTGGGGACAAGCAAATGGCTCTAGACTTTATTAAAACTACACTCCAATGAAACGCTCTTGAAGTGGTGCCCTTTGGAAATGAACACTGGAAATATATAAAATGCAATTCCTTCAAAATTTGTCCAACTTTGCTTGCCTTTTCCTCCCAACTCATTTGTATTATCTGCCTCTCCTCTGCCTTCACCAATAGCCACCACAAGACAGATTCAAAGTAGCAGCCCTAGGAGCCTACTTTTTAATGTCTGCCTTCACCTCCATCACACTGCACCCCCAAAAGACTTATTAAACACATATTTTTAAAACAAGTATAGATCAGGTTCTGGGCAGTGATACTAGGATGAACGATACCTGCTTTCCCAGGACTACCAATTTTTGAATGGAGTCAGATATTGTATTTATCTTGTTTTAAAGATTTACTTATTTATTTTTGAGAGAGAGAGAGAAAGAGAGAGAGAGAGAGAGAGAGAGAGAAAGTGCAGGAGGAGGGGCAGAGGGAAAAAAAATCTCAAACCAACTCCCCACCGAGTAGGGAGGCTGACACAGGGTTCAGACTCACGATTCTGAGATCATTGACCTGAGATGAAATCAAGAATAAGATGCTTAACCGACTGAGCCACCCAGGTGCCCTTGGAGTTAGATATTTTTAAAGTAAATCACTAATGGAGAGAGACCAAAGAAATACACAATGGGAGCAAAGAAGCAGAGGTGATTAATTCCACTTGGAGAAGTCAGGGAGGTCATGTCAAAAAAAGTGACAATCTGATCTTGGTCTCAACAGGTGAATAAAGTGTTCTACAGCCAAAGAGTAGGCAGGATGGTATATTAGGCACTGTGTGAATGGGGACAGTGAGAAACAGCATGGATTTTCTGGGAGTGGGAGAGAATTTAGAATGTCATGACAAGAGCTAAGTCTAGATCGCAGGGATCAGATGAGATGACCTGTCTTGTACATGTTCTTGGGTGGATCCTCTATCCCATAAATAAAAGAGACCCGCTGGTGAATTTTCAAAGTTGGAAGGAGGGAAAAAGTGAATAAAGGAAATTATGACTACTTGACATACATAGACAACACTCCGGTCTTTCTTCTGCTCTTCCTGAACTAACAGATGTGTACCGATATCAAAATAGGTGGGCATCATAGTGACACTGCACAGTAGCACCCATCTAAAGTCTACCTCCAGGATTATTCTAGTTCCTGACTAAAATATAAAAGAGGAAAATCAAGTTATTGTGCATCACATCTTCAGGACAAATTCTTAAGAGGTAAACAGTGTGTTATTATTTATAGCTCTCATGACTCTGAAACAAGGTACAAAATCAGAAATATAAAAAAGCTGACAACTTTCTGCATGTGATGACAATCTGTCTTAAATATCTGAGGCACTTATAGCATGCACTTTTCTTTTTTACTGTGTTTGCTTTATTTTTGCATCTCTCCATATACCTCCTGCATTCGGTATTATTATTTGTTCTTTGCTATTTTATGTCAATTCTTTTTTTTCATGGCTCTAAATTTTATTCCAAGAAAAAGAAAATCTCAACTCCACATTCCTAACAGAATAGATATACACACACACACACACACACACACACACACACACACACACATATCATATATACACATATATACATATGTTATATAGAGTATTTTAAAAAATATTTTGAAGTTGGGCAAAGGGCAATTTCTGGAACCACTGACCATAATTTTTCTGTTTACTTGTAATAGACAATACTCATCTTTCAGAGAAATGGTTTCTCATTGATTTTCTTCTCATTTGCTTTTCTTCCCTTTGGTTTTTAAATTTTTAAAAAATTTTATTTAAAGTCAATTAATTAATATATAATGTATTATTGGTTTCAGAAGTAGAAGTGATTCCTCAGTCTTACATAATACCCAGAGTTCATTACATCACGTGCCCTCTTTAATGCCCCATCCCCCACCCCTCTCCCCTCCAGTGACCCTGAGTTTGTTTCCTATGATTAAGTCTCTTATGGTTTGTCTCCTTCTCTGATTTTCTCTTGTTTTATTTTTTCTCTCTTTCCCTATGATCCTGTTTTGTTTCTTAAATTCCACATATGAATGAGAGCATATGATAATTGTCTTTCTCTAATTGACTTATTTTACTTAGTATAATATCCCTAGTTCCATCCAAGTCATTGTAAATGGCAAGACTTTATTTTATTTTTTTATGGCTAAGTAGTATCATTTATGTCAGTTCTTATCAATAAAGTCAAGATTACATTCTATCCTGAGTTTGCAAGATTACTACTTATCCCCACACTGTTTCCTTTAGAGGCCCAAACACATGGTTTTAAAGATAATATTTGTTATCCTTTCATGAAAGTCTGAAGAGGTTTCCAGGGAAAAACTTAGATGCTTTATTCTAATCACTGTACAAACCTAGTGACATCCTTACCTTATATCCCCTTCTAGCTACCATTCTCTATCCCTCCTCCCCTTTTCAACACATCTTCCAGAAGGTATTCCCGTTGTTGAAATGTCTCCTTTTACCAAATCTGATGGTCAATTTCAGAGCTCATCTTAGCAATTTATACAGAGCATTTGAAACAGCTGATCTCTCACTCCTCCACATTTATAAAAAATGTGAATCAAATAACAGAATAATTTTAAGTATATATTTAAAACACTCACTCTCACTCCTAATACTATCCATTTCAATCCATATCCATCCACTTTATAGTAAACACTTCAACTGTTTTCTTGTGTATCTCCAGTGTTTCTTTATTCATATATAATGGCTGTGGATTATATTACTACTTCTTCTCTTTATTATACAAAAGGTAGCATACCATGTATATTTTCACTTAATAATATAACATGGAATCTTTTCATATTGGTTACATAGAGAACCTCTACATTCTCTTCTAGAACCCTGTAATATGTCTTCATGTGGATGCACCACAGTTTACATAACAAGCATCCTATAGATAAATCTTTTGCTATTACATAAAAAGGTTTTACTGAATATTCATTATTCATACATAATTCCATATTAGTTATTCATATGTGGTTCCATATTATTGTGTTAAATAATACTATACATTCCTAGAAATGGGAGTACTAGGTTGAAAGACAAATACACTTGTAATTTTTATTGATACTCCCAAATTGCCACCTAATACAGCAGATGAGATATAATAGTTATATTTTGCATTGCTCTTATGACAAGTCATTCCATCTTTATTGAAAAACTTTCTTCACTAGCCTTCCAGAAGACAATTCTCTCTTGGTTCTCTTCCTTAGTCCCTGGGTTATGATTCTCGCTCTCCTTTGCTGATTTCTTTCTATGGTCCAACCCCTAAATGTTGGCCTATCCCACGGCTGAGCCTCAGAGTTATTTTCCTCCCTCACCTCATCAATCCCTAGCTGAACATTCAGGCTTATGGTATCCAACAGTCTACTGAATAACTCAGAACAGTAACTGATACGTATTTCAAGTATCAGAAACCAATTATTGATTTTCCTTCCACACCCAAACTCTCCACATATTATCAAGTGCCAATGATATTCTTTCAGTTGCCTAGGAAAACTACTGAGATCATCTACAACATCTCTCTCTAAAATATCCTGCAAACTATCTGTCATCAAACCTGTTGGTCTTTTTTTTTTTTTTTTTTTTTTAATAAATCCAGAGTGGTGGCTCAGGTCACTTCTATTTACTTCTTTGTATGACCTTACTTTAAGCTACTACCATTTCTGACCTGGTTTTTACATTAGTCTTTTGAATGATCTCCCTGCTTCTACCACTACCAGACTAGAATATATTCTCAACATAGCAGCAAAGATGAATCTTTAAAATTTAATCAAGTTGTGGCTCCTCTTTGCTCACATATCTACAATAATTCCCATCACACTCAAAGAAGAATCAAACCCTTTTAATGGCCTATAAAGGCTCTAAACCATGGGCAACCCCCATCTTCATTTATCCCCAATCACATCTCCTACTCCTCATTTACTTGCTTCTGGCTCATCAGCCTTTTTTTCTGTTCGACAAATATAACCTCAGGACTTTATTTACAGTTTTCTCCCACTTCAATATTCTCCATTACCCTTATTTCAGCCACTGTGATGGTCAGATGACTTGCTCTATCACTTTTCTGCCATTTTCTGATCAAATGTGATCTTCTCTGAGACTGACACACTATTCTATAGAATATTTACTCCCACTCTGGCACTATTTCCTTTGTACTATTTCACATTTCTCCTTAGTATGTATTATCTTTATATATAGATATCTTATTGTATGCTTCCCTTATGTAAGCAACGTGATAGCACAGCCAATTTCATTTTCTCCAATGTAGTATACATAGTTTGGAACAGTCCCTGCCACAAAATATCTGTTCACTAAATACACGTGGAATAAATGCAATACTTTTGGAATTCAATTGCCACACAAACTTGCAAGGTAATAAACACTGACCACTTTATATAATGAGGACACTGATACTTAGCAAAGCTAAATAATTTTCCAAAAATCACTGTTGGCAACTAAAAGTAACTAAGTTTAAACCTAGGCCTAGTGAATTGAAAGCTAAAGAAAGAGGGGGGGAAATGATGATGAAAAAGAAATGAAGGGGTGCCCAGGTGTTTCAGTGGGTTAAGTGCCTTCAGCTCAGGTCATGACCCCAGCGTGCTGAGATAGAGCCCAACTCCCTGCTCATTCCCATGTGTGAGCTCTCTCTCTAATAATTAAACAAAAAATCTTTAAAAGAAAAAAAAAAGAAGTGTATTTTCACAATACCTGTGGTGGAGACAACTGTTAACAATATAATTGTCCTATATTTAAGGAGGTTTTTTTTGTTGTTGTTGTTGTTGTTATGATAGTCACACAGAGAGAGAGAGAGAGAGAGAGGCAGAGACACAGGCAGAGGGAGAAGTAGGCTCCATGCACCGGGAGCCCGACGTGGGATTCGATCCCGGGTCTCCAGGATCGCGCCCTGGGCCAAAGGCAGGTGCCAAACCGCTGCGCCACCCAGGGATCCCAGGAGTTTTTAAATAAAATGTTAACTTGATTGAATATTATGGACCAAGTAAAATGAACATCATAAAAACTCCATAGCAACATGGGAAATTCTTCTACTAAACTGGTAAAATTTGCATCTAGATTATGATTACAAATGATAAAGAAATTATATTTTTGCCTAGAAGGATCATGAATGAATTTCTCCTTTTTTTTGATTTTAGTGTTTATACATTTATTCGTAAAACCTCTCAATATGCATTAAGAGAGAATAGCAAAATATTTGTTTTAAGTCTGATTTAAGAGGTCCTGGGTGGTTCAGTGGATTAAGTGACTGACTCTTGATTTTGGCCTAGGTCATGATCTCTGGGTTGTGAGATCAAATACCGTGTCTGGTTAGACATGGAGACTGCTTAAGATTCTCTCTCCCTTTGCATGCCTTCTCCCCACTCATGCTCTCTCTGTCACTCTCTTAAAAAAAAAAAGTCTGGCATAAATATATTTATATTAGGAAAACATATTCTTCTGAATAACAATAATCTTATGTTAATCTTTATTTTGGGGGAAAAAAGAATAAATGTTGAAATTATAATGTAAACATCACCATACCATTTCATTGCACACATTGATATAGAAAATGTGTAATTGGCTTGGGGTTACTTGACAATTAACAACCTTAAATTGTAGATCACACCCTATAAAAATCTTCACCAACCATAATATTATGTAATAATTTCCTTTCATATCAAAAACAGATTTTTTTGCCTTCATGTTATCATTTAAACTATCTTTAATTTGGCATCGTTTTTGTCATCCTTTAATAGAATCTTCTATAAAATGTAATATTTCCAAAAATATAAAATAGAGCTTCAGTTGCTTTTACCTTAATACTCTAAAGTTTTCTGAACTAACAAAAAAATCTAGTTATGTGGAAATTAATGATGATATCTGTAGTAAATCCACAATTTTATATGTATATCTCTGTTCATATTGTTGTTAAAATATAGCAGAGTGCAGATGGTGATAACAAAACTGATATTATCTGACATAAATATATATTTGTCAGACAAATGTGCTATCTCGCTCTGTACTCTATGAAATAGAGGGATAAACTACAGAGACTTTTTATCCAATCAGCAAATGTTTTTTTAGAGTTATTAATCTTTGGTAGAGAATCAAAATATTCAAATATTTAACCAAGATTGAAATCAGTATGCTTATATCTTCTGAAATGAATCCAATAAAACTGAGTATAGTGCTACTTTCCCAGAACTTAGTTTTTGAAAGACACATACATGCAACAAACACAAAAACCGAAGACAAAAATTGATTATGGCCAAATACTGTCAAACCTGACTATCTCCTTATTCAATGTCTCAAATAACAGTGGAAAAAAATAACAGTGGAAAAATAGTTGTGAGGATAAAATATAGAAAGGGCTTAAGTAATAACTATGTTAAAGACTACCTGAGCACCACTGCTCCATGAAACATCCAAAATAAATGAGATCCCAGAGAAAACCATGTTTTTTTTACATCTCAAATACCATCCTTTCTACCTGGGTTCACATATTTTCCCTTCTCATCTGCTGAAGGATTGGGAGTATACATTCATCCCCTCTTTCTCTTACATCTTCAATTCCTTCTTCTCCATGGGCTCCTTCTCTTGATAAGAGTGAGTCTTCCTCATTTAGAAAGCAAAAATAACTTCACTTGACTTTTCTAACTCTTTTAATCTATTAATATCCCTCTTACAAATCTTCACAGGAATTGCTTCAGTGAAGAAGTAGCTAGTGAGATTATGCAGTATTGAATTTATTCATTAATATATAATACTGGGCGAGACAGTGGAATTGTCATGTCCATTAAAGTGATATATACCTCTTCCCTTTTTTACTTGCTTCTTTAGAGAACATAACCATTCTCATGGTTTCTCACCACTGAGCTTCCATTTACACTAAACATCTCTTGCTCATTCCTCATCTCTATCTCTTCAACTACATTTCACTTTCTCTTATGACACTAATGCTACTGGCTATCTTCCTGCCCTTTGGAGTTCTCACTGAAGGTTGCTTTCATTGCCCCTCTAGCTTCACCTACCTGCAGATGCCTCCTAAAATTCATTCGTTTCTCCTTGGCATTTCCTCTTTCGGAGAACTCATCCAATCTCAAAACTTCTTATCACTGATTCACTCTACAAACATTAGAGAGTGTTTACTATATTGCATGGGTTGTCTTACACATGAGGCCACAAAGTGTGTATGTATGACTAAGGCAATGTTTCGGTCCTCAAGAAGATTAGAAATAAGCTGGAGAAAAGGAAAAAATTAAAAATTAAAAAAAAAAAAAAAAAACAGTTACTGAGGTATAGCAAGAGCAGTGAGCCCAGGAGAGGAGATAAGGAGATATCTGAGTCATAACTGAGTTGGAGATAATCAGTGTTTATTTTTTTAATATTTTGTTTATTTATTCATGAAAGACACAGATAGAAAGAGAGACAGAGACACAGGCAGAGAGAGAAGCAGGCTCCATGCAGGCAGCTGGACATGGGACTCGATCCCCGGTCTCCAGGATCACACCCCTGGGCTGAAAAAAGCAGTGCTAAACCGCTGAGCCACTGGGCTGCCCAAACACACACATATATATACATACATATAATATGTAGTATATTATGTAACATATAATATATAATGTATATGCAAAGGCATTCCAGAAAGAGACATGCAGAAGATATGAAGGGAAATGAGAGCATGACAGGAAAATTCCTATTTCTCTATGAGCAAAGCAGCTTACTTTCACAAACTTAAACATTTTCAATATTTCCTAAGACTCCACTTAGGGGTCTTTTTGCAACATTAAACTCAATATGCCTAAACATACTCAAAGCAGTGAATACAATGAAAGACATATCTATAATTTTAAAACATTTAGTATCTATAATTTTTTAAAAAGTTATAAAAGTAGGTAAAATTAATTTAAAGAAATATTTTAAGTCAATATATCCAAGGTATTGTCATTTCAATGTGTAATTAATATAAAATTATTAAAGTTTTATTTCAAATTATGTAAACAAACTTTTTAAAATTTAGTGTGTTTTTTTCAATTATAGCACATCTCATTTCACACTTAGCTACATTTCAAGTGTTCAACAGTCACATGTGGTCAGCAGGTACCCTACTAGGTAGCACAGCTCAAACTAAACTAAAACAATAAAGTACTGGAACATGAATAAACACACAGATGAATGAACCAACAACAACAAAGTACTGAAAAAAAATCCAAATAGAAATGCCAATTTATTATATTATAATACGGTTTCTCAAGTCAGTGATATGAAGATGAAATTTTTTAAATGACACTATAACAAACAGAAAAGCATCAAAACACAAATTTTGATCCTTACCAGATAAATTCAAAATGGATCAAAGATATAAATGTAAAAGTAAAATCATAAAAGTATTATAAGAAAATATAGACAAATTTCTCTGTAAGCTTGGAGGAGTAAGTTCTCACTAATTACGACTCAAAAATTCACAAGCCAAGAATAAAAATTAGTAAGTTGTATTACATAAAAAAAAGCTCCAGAAATAATTGCAAACTCAAAGGATAAGGTTGAAAAAAAGAAAAAAGGAAAAAAAAGAAAAAAAAAAAAACGTATAAGGTTGGGGGGTGGTGTCACCTGATGTCAGAAACAAAGGACTAATCCCCTTAATAAACAGCTTCAAGATATGGAGAAGGATCAGCAATACAGTAAGAAATTAGGCAGAGGATGTGAATAGACAGTTTTCAATTATCGGAATACAAATTCTTCAATATATACAAATTTCTTAGCTGTCATTTCGTACCTATCATACTGACAAAAATGCAAAAGTGTAATAATATACTCTTTTCAAAGCTATGAGAAAACAAGCACTCTCATAAACTGCTAGTGAGAATATAAAGGGGTACATGCCCCCTGGAGTGTATTCTGGAAATATCCATCAGAATCACTAATGCTTATGCTCTTTAACTCACTTGGAAACAGACTCAGATATCTTTCCAAATGAACAAAATGACAAATATGCTAGGATGTTATTGCAGCATTGCTTGTAATAGCAAAAAGTCGATGCAAACTAAAAGTCCTTCAATGGAGAAGGTAAACAAACTATGGTTACATATGTACAACTGCATGATACATACAAAACATATCTGAAATGAAAAACTCAGTGTGCAGAACATACACACATTATACATATACATATATGTATCTTTGAGGAGAGCCCTCTTTCCCTGCAAAAAAACTGTGTGTATGTTTATACACACAAACATATATATGTATATACACAGACATACACGCATATATAATGTTATCTTTTGAAAAAAATAGAGGGATTAAAATATTTGTTTTTATTCATGTATGTTTACATAAAGAAACACTAGAAATGTGCCCACCTAGAGTGGGTAGGAGAGAAAGGGGTAGATGAGGAATAGTAGTTAGTGACTTTTATTTCTATGTGTATCTCTGTGTATTACTATTCACAAAAAGATAACGAAATGCCAAACGTATATGTGCTTGTGTGTGTGTGTGTGTGTGTGTGTACGTATACAATACTTTTTGAGATAACAAGGAAACAGAAATCATTCTTGGGCAGTTAGGAAACTGTTCTAAGCCTGAATCTTTTGCAATTAGCTATGCTACACTGCCTCTAATTTTTATCCTGGGGTCCATTAATATAAATGAATGTTATATACTTCTACATTGTTATTATAATAATGGTTTAACATTCTGGATGAATTATAACTTGAGATAAAATTAGAAATTTTAGAGTAAATGTTAAGTATAGAAAAAATGAGAAGGAAGACTTCACGCAGGTAGAAGACATTTGAAAGAGTGAACAGGGGGAGAGAATGCCGGAAAAGGAAAAGGTGTGTTTCTCAAAAATGGTGAGAGTCCAGTTCAGATTGGTGACCATGAATCTGCCTAGTTGTGTGGTTTTATCCAGGCTTGAGAAAGTACAAAGATGGGTGCATTCATCGTTGGACTTGCTAGTCAGAGAAAAAGGACTATACTAGGAGAGAGAAGCATAAAATTTGATTAGATACTGGTTAAAGCTTGGGACCATGAATAATAAGCTGAATGGTGGGAGTGGACAGTGGAAATCCGAGGAACGAAAGCAAAAGTAGAGGGCCAATGACATACTGAGTAAATGAGGCCAAAAAAATAATAAAGATTAGGATAAAGAATAGGGTATGGAAAATTTTATTTTTTTAATTCATTTTTTTTATTGGAGTTCAATTGGAAAATTTTCTTCAATGGCACATCACTTATAATTAGTTTTCCATTCTCCAAGTTTCTACACTTCTTATATTTTATACTCCAAAGTCAAGCTTAGTTTTGCCATCTCAGCCTTTTTTTTGCTGCTCAGACTTGCTCCATATCCTGCTTCTGTCATTGCATACCTATGTGGCACTGAAAAAGCTACTTAAGTTTTTGTGCTTCAGTTACTTCATCTATAGCAGAGAGAAATGGAGGACTATCAAATAATTAAATTTGACAAATGCTTTCTTATTGGTTTCAAGACCAATTCTGATTTCAGAGATACAATGTGAACAACTATACATCTTAGATTTAATTCTTACTGAGTTTAGTTTGTTTTTTTACCATGGAATCTAGGCCTTCTAAATTAATATTTTTAAGACGAAATTAAAAATTTACTATAACAAAATTACAATCCGTTAATGTTCATTACCACATTCCTCCCAGAAGTTACTCTAAAACAATGAAATAAATCAGCCAAATTGTATTCACCTTGAAAGGAAGGATAAGATGTTTTCATGGCTTCTTTAGACAATACTTATTGATACATGTTTCTAGTAGCACAATTACCAGTTACAATATGTCCTGTTTTGCTTATTGTGTTCATTTACTTATGATCCTTTATATATGACACGACAAAATTAGGGATAATAATGTTAATATCCTCAAATCAAATGACTGTATATAAAAGAAAAAAGATAAGAATCTGAAGTCAAGCTTTTCTCTGTTCTTATCCTATCTCTGTTATTTCCTGTCTATATGAATTTGAATAAATTACTAACCTCAGTCCCATTTTCTATATGCAAAACGGGTATATAGTACTATTTAAAAGAATTGTAAGGATTAAATAACATTTTCATCTATTAAGCATGTAAACACATTAGACTTCAATATTTTTCCCTAACCACCTACATTGCTTTCTGCCCTGGCATCTCTAACAGTGTAAGATTCGATAACAAGGGAATGTTTAGAAGGTTGGGACTTATTAAAAAATAGCCCTACCGTTATTGAGATGATTCTTCAACCCCCCTCCCCCCCCCCACAAGCACACATTTAGGCATTTCCTCTTTTCTAAATATTCCATTAAAAACAGTCTTTTTCTCTTTAGTTTATGATTGATTATCCAGGGAAAGGCTGGTAATGCTCTTTGTGAATAATGCTACATATTGAATTGAGAACAAAATAGCTGAAAACAGTCTGAGGCAGTTCTGGTTGGCACACACAAATCAATTATAGATCATCATTTAACAGAAACCAAAACACAGACACTCACTAGAGAACCAATTTTGCCCTAAGTCTCTTCCTGAAAGAAATGAGAAGTATATATTTATAAAATTATCAACTTATCCCATTGACTTGTAATAAGAGGAAAAATATTTTGAAATATCGACATCACTACCATTTTGTCTCTATGGTATGTAACTATAGGAGTTATAGAAAATAAATTCTACGCACTATAAAGTATCATTTCATATAAAATGCAAGAGAATGGTAAAAACTTTTGCATATCCACACAACACAGGTTGCAAAAAAGTGGAGAAGGCATCAATGCTTGTCATCTCTATGTGCATGCCCCTTTAAAATACAACTTTGCTATTCCTTCAAGCAAAAGGTATAGGCAATTTTCTACCTGCTTATATTTGGATGGGCCTTGTGACTTACTTTGACCAACAAAATGTGGTAGGCATGATGTTAGGGAAGTTCCAAGTCTATGTCTCAAGAGAGACTTGAAGCTTCCACTGTCACCTCTTTGGAAACCAAATGACACCATGTTAACTAAAGAAGCCTGAGCTAGGCTTCTTGACAATTAAAGATGACAAAGACAGAGAAGAGCCCTGTCAA
This sequence comes from Canis lupus dingo, assembly GCF_003254725.2. Lineage (NCBI taxonomy): Eukaryota > Metazoa > Chordata > Mammalia > Carnivora > Canidae > Canis > Canis lupus. The sequence continues at coordinate 51,399,625 of NC_064248.1, forward strand.
CAACAGCAGGTGTGAGTGAGACCACCTTAGTGCATTTACACCATTAAGGCTGATCAAGAGAAACAGCAGCAAATAAAATTATTATTTTAAGCTACTAAGGTTTTTGGTCTTGTTTTTGTTTTTCTGGGGTGGAAATGTGACATATTTTATTAAGTCTCAACAAAGTTCTTCAGAAGAGTAATAAAAACTTGAAATATATTATTAGAAATTGCAATCTTGGGGACCACAGAAGGCCAGGCTATACCAATACCTAGCTTCTACGGTTATGGTTTATCATCCGTAACTTGTTCTACATCTACTTCTGCTGGAGCATGTTTTGAATTCCATTTCTCAGAGTAATGTTTGGACCAGGGAAGCTGGTAAAGAACCTCAGCAGTTATAATAACCTCCTCGGATCCTCCAGAGGTCACTTCTGCTTCTCACAGAGCTGACAATATTCTAATCCCTAAAAATTACTTATTGTTGCCATAACTTCATGTTTTGATTTGTTTCCTGAACCTACTTCTCCTAGAGTTGCTTCTTCAAAAACAAGATGCGAAAAAGTCCAAAACTGTTGCATAAATATCTGGCCTACAACTTCATTTTCATTTGTGAAAAAAATGAAATCTGAGCTAAAGAAGATAAACCTTTGACTCCTTTTTTTAAAAAAAAGAAGGTCTTATTTATTTGAGACAGAGAGAGAGATAACAATACCAAGGGGAGAGGGGCAGAGGCAGAGGGAGAGGAAGAGCGAGAAGCAGACTCCCCACTGAGTAGTGAGCCCGGCATGGGGTTTGATCCCAGGACCCTGAGATCATGACTTGAGGCCAAGTCAGATGTCTTACTGACTGAGCCACCCAAGTACTCCCCTTTGATTCCTTTAATCCTAAATATGTGCTTTGCCAGAAGGGAGTAAAAAATGCCACAAGTGGTGTGGGAAAAATCTCTGGTCCTTGTCATTAAAATTGGTTTCCTTCTAATAAACATCAAATCAGTATAATTTGGGGTATTTTATGCTTGAATAAACATATTTTATATGTAGTTCCAGCTAACTGGTATTGAATCATTCCCTTGGAGAAACAGAATTTGAAACTGAACCACCATACATTTTACTTACATTACTATATAAAATATACAGATACATAGATAAAGACATAAATTTCAATCACTTGGTGACTTAGTAACCAGGAAAACAGTTGTAAAAGTAGTCTTCATACATGTTGTTAAGAGGCTGTTTCTTAGTGGTACACAAATTTATCATTGTGACAAAATCACTAGCATAGCCCTGCAGCAGTAGCCACATCTTCCCCAAGCTACCACCATCTGAAGTGATTTGTTACACAGCATTAGATAACTGATATATCCCTCAAGAAGGAGTCAGCATATGGTAGAGCAAAGAATACTGAAAATAAAAAGGTAATCTAGGTTCAAGTCCTGGTTGTACCATAGATTAGCCATAGGAAATTAGATGCACCTCTTCACCTCTTCAGACCACAATTTCCTTTTGTGCAAACAGACACTGCATTGGGCAATCTCTTAAGTCACCTCAGTTATAAAGCTGATGCTTCTAAGTTACTGTAGCTGATAGCAGTTGTAGATCCAAATGAACTGAAGCTTTGATTTCAGAATATTGCTCATAACTATCTAGAAAGCTCAGATTCTCTCGTGCTAAAGGAAAATGGCATCTGTTCTCTCTCTGAGAACAATGATTCTGCAAAAAGTCATTGAGATAATTTCCCTTTACAAACTGAATAAATGCAACATGATCGGGTGAATAATACTGGCCTGTGTGTACAAAACTTAGACTAAAGATGAATGTATAGAGCCTTTTAAACTTTTCCCTACATCAAAGCAAAAATATTTTAAACAATACTAGCCATGGCAATAAATTGTTAACTAAAGAATCTACAGAAATACAGAAATATTAGACTGAAAATGCTGTAGCAAGTTTTCATAGTTCCCATTTCCTTATGTTCTCATACCATTTTAGGTAACAAGAACTAAAAATGACACTTGGTGTATTATCCAAAATTCAGTTCAATTCTAGACATCATGGAATCTACTTATAGCTGGCTAAATATTAATCAAGTTTTTCTAAATGTAAACATTTTCCAGACAAAACACCTGTAATTAGTTTCATGAAAGGCCATAGCATCAGTGAAAGTGCCCTTTATCTGGAGTCACATATCCAGAATGGAGTCTAAAATCTGTCTCTCACTGTGTGACCCCGGACAAACAATTAACCTCTCTGAGCTGCAGTTTCCTGCTCTATAAAAAAGCAATGATGATACCTGACCTATTTCACAGGGATATTGTGAGGATCAAATCAGAGGACCCAGTGAAAGATTTTTTTCAAACAGTCTATTGCTAATATCCAAAAGAAAGGAAAAGTGAGGGCCCTAGACAGTCCTCAAACCAATGCAATGCCTGCAAGTCTGCTGTATAACCATAAAGTTATCAGGTTTGGCATAGAAATGATTAACATCAGAAGCAGACTTTATGTTTTGTTTTTCATGACCATTTTCATTTAATCGATTTTTTTTTTCATTTTCATTTTCTGCCCTTTTACTTCTTGTACTATGTGGTCTTCTTACTCATGTGTTGAGTAACTCAATGTATTCATTGCTGAGTTAGAAACATTTATTGAATACCTAGCACACATGCAGGGCAGAGATGGTCAAGATCTGATCACTAGCCTGAGGAGCCCACATTCAAATGGAATCTCACACAAACAGTAAGTCATCAGAAGGCAATGAAAAACAGTAATAATGAAAATTTGGCCAAGCTGCTAAGAGAGCAGATAGGAAGAACAACTATATTTTCCAAGTGGCAGAGAAAGACACACTGGAACAGCCCCTCAGAGTGAGTAGCATTTGAGTTATATCTTGAAAGATGTGAAGAATTTTTCAAGGCAGACAAAGGTAAACTTGTAAGGTAAATTTGAGATAAACTGTAAGACCCCAATATATGCTAAGAACTGTAATTAATAATGATAAAAAAATAATTTTAAGAGCTAACACCTACCAAGAATTGGTTATATGCTATGGAGTGTAGACCTTATAATTCAAAAGAAAGGGAAGACAGCTTTTCCTACTATTTAGAGTATTTCACATACCAAATCCTCAATGATTTATTTACATAATCTTTTGGCAAATGAATGCCACTTTTTGGCATCTTGGTACCATGACGCCCTCCAATAAAAATTTATGTCAAGAATATGCATTTAGCAATTTTTAAACTGTACCTTTCAGTTTAATGCAAAAGAAAATTATTAATTATTAACAAATATAAGTTGTAATAATTTAACAATAATACATTTTAGGAGTCTAGTCTGTTTATAAGGCATTTAATCTTAAACAAAAATTGCAAATAAGATGCTAGCTATTGGAACCATTACCAATTTAACTTGCTCTTTCTCTGACACAGTGAAAAGTATTATTTATCACACTAAGTATATATTATAATCTTCTGTTGATAGTAAAAGATCAAAGATTACCTTGCATCAAACAGAATTATGATGCCATAACATTTTATCTTGTTACAGCTGATATCAATCACTAGGTGACAGTGAGCTGCAGAGCAGATTTTTCAGTCAATATCCCTGACATGCTCAAACATCTGAAATACAGCAACCAACTTCTTTGTGTTTTGGTTGTGAAAGTAAAAAGTTAGCATAAGCAATTAAGTGGTTGATTGTTAATATGCTGCTAAATACCACTTGGTTTCTGAGCACCTAATACTCTTACCTTGAACCTCGACAATAAAGAAAAATCACTGTCAATAAAAGAGAAAGTGGGGCACTGTTTTAAATGGAGCTGTAAGAGTGGTAACATCTTCGATCATAAGATTAGGGCAAAGACCCCCCTCCTGGTGTAACTCTCTGGAGACACATATTTTCCCACTCTTTCATCAGAGAACTATAGTAGGCCCTGACTAAAGTCACAAATCTCCCAAACAAATCCTCTTTCTCAGGAAGGGTCACAGCCTCTCTCCTACATCTATTCTGAGTTATATCAGCGCTCGTTCAATGGGTAATCTGGGCCAACTTTTCCCCTTCCATGTGATTTTGTAAGTGCAGAGGACTTTTCCTCCCTTCTCATTATGTTGATGGTTTTGCCTTTTAGAGAAAGAGCAGAGCCCTTGAGTTTTTGCAATGTTCAGCGTGCACTCAACATTATTAAATACTTAAGCTATTGAAAGGAAAACACTGTAGTTGTAAAATCTTTGTTCATCTTCATATGTAAATTTTACAGCCTGCTGATCCATGTAAAAAACTCAGGACCACATTGATTCTTTTGTCGTACCTGCTTCTTTCTTAATAGTTCTTTAAATGGAATAACAGAATAAAAAAAAGCTTTACTATAAATCTAAAACTAACCATTTAAGACCTGACTGGATAGTAAAGTATTTAGCATTTGGAATTGTTATATCATTTACCTTAGAAACAAGAGATGTCTACCCCATGAATTATAAAATAATTTGCCTGAAAATTTTCCTTTTATATCTATGTCAAGATGGTCCTACACTACATCATAGAGAAACCCTCCCAAACTTACAGCAAAATCTTCCCAAACTTGCAAAATTATTGGATGGGGGCATTCATTTTTATGCAAAATATATGCATATTCATATAAAACAGTCTGAAAAATGTATCAGATATAATTAGCATGTTTATGAATCTATTTGCTCTGCTATTAAGTAACAAATTTGTAGTAACCATGGCAACTGCAACATCACGGGCATAAGTTCTATTTTTGTAATATGAGTACCTTTCTTAAAGCAACATTCATGCTCAGATCTACATTTTTAAAATACTAAGAGTTTTAAGAACATTTCATTTTTCATTATGTAAGGGCACATTTTATATTTTTAGTTTATTTTAAATTAAAATCAGTTTCTTTTTTGTTGTAAGATGTCTGTGTGTGTGTGTTTTCCAAAAATAATAGTTAAGCAAAAAGTGGAAAAATATGAAATATTAGGGGCAGGTTAATACATATGGTTGCAGGATTGTTACCTTTTATTTTATTTTTTTTTTACTTCTTAGGATTGTTACCTTTTAAAATTCCATTTCATTTGAAACACCAGAAGTGTATTCATTTCCCATGTCTTTTTAAAATGAAAGTTCAGGGGCACCTGGGTGGCTCAGTGGTTGAGCGTCTGCCTTTGGCTCAGGTCATGATCCTGGGTTCCTGGGATCGAGTCCCACATTGGGCTCCTCTGCAGGGAGCCTGCTTCTCTCTCTGCCTATGTCTCTGTTTCCCTCTGTGTCTCTCATGAATAAATAAAAATAAATAAATAAATAAATAAAATGAAAGTTCATATATGGATTTGTCATTTGATTTTTATTTAGATTTTCTTCTTCAGTCTTAATCATTATGTTTTATCAAAACCTAAGTAATAACATTTTCCTCTACAATCAATTTGGGGAAGTGTTTTGGTTAATATTTTTGTTAAAAGAAATTAGTTAAACTATTACTTGTTTAAGTAATAGTTTAAGTGCCATCACTTACAGACACATCACCCTGGGCATTTTATGTAACCTTCCCAATCCTCACTTTGCTTCACTGTAATATAGAGATAATAATAATAATACCAACACTACAGGATTATTAGGAAGGTAAAATCTGAAAATGTCAGTATAATGAACGTATTTTCCTATGCTTTTATAATTGCACTTTTACATTCAAGTGTATTTTGTTCCAAAAATCAAATCTAATGTTGAAATGAACTGTTTCAAATAATACAAACCATATAAATATTTGATTTCTGTATTTTCTCAAAAAGTGGCAGAGGTAAAATGTGTGTTTGAGGAATTGGGATAATGAGATTGCATGAAGGAAGCAACTCCTTAAAAAAAAAAAAAAAATTCTGGTGTGGGTTTGAGACCCAAATCCGCTTCTAACTAAGCCTCATTTCCCTCAACTGTGAATGGAAAAATACAATCTATTTCTTTTGACTTTTACGTGTATAAAGGTAATATAAAGCAGGCATTGCACTCTATGACATAATAATATTTGTCAATAAAAGTGGTTCACTGAAACCCCACTTCATTTTATTTTTTTTTTTTTATTTTTTTTTTTTTCCCCACTTCATTTTAAAATGGCATCAACTTGAGGAAGTAAAGAGTTTTAGGGAAGCTAAGAGGCTCAGACAATTTGACTTCTCAGCTACATGTTTGAAAAGAGGAAAAAACTATAAGGGAATTTCACTAACAAACTCTGGTTGAGCTAGGACTTAGCTGGTTAGGAAGAATGGCTTTAGTCTGAGCTGAAAAGTTAAAGTGTAGTCCAGATGGAAAGGCTTTTCTCATCCTGAGAAGGGGCTGAGTCAAATTAGGAGGAAGACAGTGAAAAACTCAAAAGGCCCGCAGGCTAGTGATGTGGAGCCCAGGCTGTCTCTGTCTCTACAGCTAGGATATGAATTACAGAAACTTGTATCTTTGTTTACCGCTGTGTCTTCAATGCTTGTTGGACACTCAGAAAATACCTGTTGAGTGAATAAAGATTTAGCATGGTGCTTGGCACATAGTAAACATACAATAAAGATTATTATTAGTGCTATGCTTTTTCTTTTTATTCATTTTTTTCTCAAATTGTATAAAATTGGGATCTTCCTAAAGCTACTGATAATGGGAATAATGAAGTTCTGCCTCCACCCTTTTTAGGAAAAAGAACTTAATTTTGGTTAGATCAATTACCTAAAAAAAATTAAATGTAAATACTACTCTAATCTTTAAAAAAAAATTTAATCTATGACACATACTGGCCACAAATTAATCCATTAGATTATTTGGTCAAACACATTTAGTTGTTAAACCAAACAATTATACTACATATCTAAATTGGTTGATAATTTACTAAAATGAATTTCACATTAACATGTCTTTGTGGATTTCAAACACATTTTTATCTCTTTAAGACATCTTCTTTATTCACAAAAATAATTTGAAAGGTCTATCTATCTCTTCTGCTGTATAATAACCCTAAGGCTGAGTTGCCACTAAAAGTAGGTACACAGTTTAACGGATTTGTTATCATTTAGAAATTCAGGGAGAAAATTAATGATGAGATAAGTATAAGTCTAATCTTTCTACCAATGCAGTAGACATAAATTCTCTCTAGTCAAAGTCAGCATTTGTCAAAATGACCTACCTTGTCTTATTTTCTATGTGTATTTCAAAGGCATAGAAACAGTAGTGATTTGCTGAGCAATAACGTAGTTAGTGATGAACTAAACAGGACTTACAATCTTCCTAATGACAGGAGGGTACAGACTGTGACAGAAGGGGGAAGGAGCACTGCTTATATCTTATGAAGAACTAGAAAAGCAAAAAAAAAAAAAAAAAAGAACTAGAAAAGCCAATTGGGTGATAAGGCACATCCCTAGCAGTTGATGATGTAGATCAGATTGTAAGGTCTGTGAAATGAGAGGACCATAAGCCATTCAGTTGCATTTCCGTAGTTGTCTTACAGAAAATTTAGGAAGAAAAATTCTAGGAGTGCCTGGGTGGCTTAGTTGGTTGAGTGCTTGCTTCCACTTAGTCATGGTCTCAGGGTCCTGGGATGGAGCCCCACCTCGGGGTCCCTGCTCTGCTCCTCCCCCTTCCTCTGTCCCACCCCCCACTTGTGTACTCTCTCAAATGAATAAATAAAATATTTAAAAAAGAAAATTTCTAGTCTAGTTTTATATACTAAGGAGAATGAGAAAGATCTGGAGACCTACAGAACTAGTCTTATTTCAGTTGTCTCAACAGAGATGTACATTGGCTAAAAACTATGCATTATGATATTTGAAAAGGATTCTGTTTAGTTATGCTGTACAGCAAACTGCTCTAATAAAAATATTTCAAATGCATCATGTCTCCACTTAATGTTTATTCATTCCTTCTAGAGAAAATATCTTGTTAGGGATAAATTAGAAAATAATAGTATACATTGTGAACAATTAGCAGTCTCAAAGATAATATTAACCAATGAATAATCCAAGTCCAAGAGCTTTACAGACAGGTAGAAAAATTGGCTTTAATTCCTTCTCACGCCGTGGTGATGACTGTTCTCCACAATTTCGACCCTAGTAGCATCCCAGCTAAGTCCAACTACATTCATTTCCTAGCCTCCCTTCTCCCTTGTCTTTAGATGTAGCTTCATAACTTCTTTCTAACAGAATGTGAGCAAAAATTATTGTTATGTATAAGTTGTATAACTTCCAAGCCTGGCCCATAAAGCTCTCTAAGACACCCGTCCAGGTAGGAATGATGATGATTTCAGATATCAAGTATTTAAGATGGTGCTTAAATGGTTGTCAACCTGAGTCCTCTAATTATATTTATTCCTTCAACAAATATGTACTGAATGCTTCAGATGTGCAAGGCACTGTATGATTCTAGTAATTTACAAAATTTAATTCAGTCATTAATCAAAATAGTTTAAATATTTCAAAAAATTGAATCATGCCATTCAAAAGTTGAAATATGAAAATACAAAACTGTCTGTATAGTATAATTCTAATTTTGTTTGATGTTATAAGGATTGTAGAGGCTTCTATACCCATTCCCTTCAGCAGCAGAGGTTCAAATTCTGAAAATGACCTGTTCTATACCCACTTTTGTTGGGGCCCCACATGTGACATGGATTCCTCTTTGATTTGACAGAACTATGCAGACAGTAAGAAAGAGGCAGGGTATAAGGCACCCATTCAGGTGTGGGTGTGGATCAGGGTAGGCGCTAGTACCAGCAGTTATGAGGAAAGCTTACTAATTTGCAGTCTCCTGATCATGGTGCACAGAATAGTCCTCCTGGTTCTGCTGTGGTTTTAAGTCATTTCCGAAAGCTTAAACTAGAGGCTATTTTTACAGCCCTCCAAAAATTGTGATCTACCCATTTTCTGTAATAAAGCTGTTTGTATTAAAACTAGATAAAATGGTGTGTGTGTGTGCATGTGTGCATGTGCATACACTGTTATTTCTGAATTCTTGGATTAAAAGTTTCTTAAAACAATTTCTGAGTCTAATCCATAAATCTCTGCAATTATTCTTTTTATTATATGCAAAAAGCTGATTCTTTCTCAAATATTTTAACTTTAAATTTAATGTCCTAGTTCTTATATCATGATTTTGACAATATGGAATCACTGAAATTCTAACTTCTCTGAAAATGCTGTTACATAAAATATTCCTATATCCACATTAGTTATACTCTAAAGACATGTGATCAGATGCTTTCATGATTTTTTTTAAAGATTTTATTGTTTATTCATGAGAGACAGAAAGAGAGAGAGAGAGAGAGAAGCAGAGACACAGGCAGAGTGAGAAGCAGACTCCACGCAGGGAGCCTGACATGGGACACGATCCTGGGGCTCCAGGATCAGGCCTTGGGCTGAAGGCAGTGCTAAACCGCTGAGCCACCTGGGCTGCCCAAGATTTTTTTTTTTTAAAGCATTAATACAAACTGTAAACTCTGAAGACTAGGGTTGGCATTGATTCAGTAGAGTTAAATCAATTGAACACTCTAAATTTTAATAAAGCCTAATTTTTTTCTAAAAAACAAAATAATCCATAAACTTTTCAAACCATATATTTAGATACTATATGTGTATAGAATTTTTGTATTAAAACTTATTACTATTAAACAGACACATTTAATGCTTACATCACCTACAGTGTTGATCTGAATTTAAAATGTATTAGGCTTGGGGTGTCTGGGTGGCTGAGTCAGTTACGCCACCAACTCTTGATTTTGGGTCAGGTTAGAATCTCAGGGTCATGGGATCAAACCCAGCTTCAGGTTCCATGCTCAGCAGAGAGCTTCTCCCTCTCTCTCTGCCCCAACTACCCCCCCTCACCCCGGTGGGACCCAGCTTGCACACATGCATGCATACACGGTCCCACTCTATCTCTAATAAATAAATAAATAAATAAATAAATAAATAAATAAATAAATAAACAAACAAACAAATCTTAAAAAAAAAGAATAGAAAATGTATTGGCTTTCCTAGTACCATAATACATACTTCTTAATTTTAATAACTGGAAATTGATAGGCCCTCAAAAAAGTAAATAGTAATAATAATGCTAATGGTGATAACAATAATGATTAACTCCTTTTAAATAAAACACAAAATCTCTGCACTACCTCTATTTCCAAACTCTGTGGGCTTAAAAGAACTGATGTATCGGGGGGGAAACGCTATATAATTCATGACTATATAACTAAAGTTACTTTTATCTCATGTACACTTATTGCTATAATTTTTGTCATTTGTTTAATCATCATATATGAACTATATACTTTGAAGCTGTTATTTTGCTCTGTCCAGGTTATGCAGTGGTGCAGAGGGCAGACACAGACTCATGGAGCTGGCAGGCTAGAGGGGAAGTCAAATAATAAAAAGATAACAGGCAAATAAATGCCTACTTGCAAGCTCAGAAAATGCAGAAAGGTGCATAAAAGGAAAAGGGCCAAAATCTACTTAGATGGGGTGGCCAGGAACGGCTCCAGGGGGAGTTATCAGCCTAGCAGAAGTCTGAGGGATACACAGGAGCCAACAATGTAAATATGGAAGGAAACCCCATGAAAGGAATTTGCCTTTGAAGATCATCAAGTAAGAATAAGTTAATTTGAAGTGTTTAAAGAAATAAAATATTACATTATTAAATTAAAAAAACACATGGTTATGTACCTATAGTTATATACACATGTAACATGAAGTTATAATACAATTGACTAGGAGATATAATTTTTCCCAACTCCAAAATGCTAAATTTGCATGAAAAATGTGATTTTCCTTTTCCTTTGTCTATAGGCTTATTGGATAGGCTAGATAATCATATAGTTAAAAACAAACACAAAATCTCATAAGTTCTCATGCATTTTACATGTTATCTGGTGTAGGGGAGTGGTGGTAATGGGGAAAGCTGAGGGCTTTATTTTTCTTCTCCTTCACTGCAGGACCCAAGTGGAACAGAGAAGTTTCCCAGGCAGTAAGTGTGGTGCATTGTACTCTGTACATTGCTCTTAAAATTTCCCTGGAGGACACATAGCACTTTTGCTCACATTTTCTTCATTCTTTCCTTCCTTTCCTTTCTTTCCTTTCCTCCTTTCTAATATTTAAGGTTTAAGGTTTAAGAGAGTTGATTGATTGATTGATTGATTGATTTAGCAGGTGCACACGAGTAGGGGAAGGGGGTAGGGAGAGAGGAATCTCAAGAATCTCAAGCAGACTCTGTGCTGAGCTCAGAGCCCAACATGAAGGCTCAATCTCACAACCCTGAGATCATGACCTGAGCTGAAATCGAGATGGACATTAATCAACTGAGTCACCCAGGCGCCCCTCTAAGCTTTTATTTTTAAGTAAACTCTACACCCAACATGGGGCTTGAATTCACAACTCCAAGATCAAGAGTTGCATGATCTGCCAACTGAGCCAACCAGGTGCCATTACTCACATTTTTTTTTAACAACAAAGATAATACTATCACAACTAACTCCATATTCCCTGAAGGAGAATAGGAAATGTATATTGAATAGCATCAGTAAGTCTGAATAATGGGAGAGGGAAGGAGAAAAGATGGGAGAGCAAAAGGGCAGGGGAGGGAATGATTATGATATTGTCATGAGTAAGCTCAAAATAAAATAAATTAAACATTCAGCTCAAAATAAAACACTATATTTTTCCATTTAAGGGAAAATACATAGCTTTGAAATGGAATGAATAAGCACAAATCTACAATCTTATATTACCAAATTCTCTAATGGTTGATATTTTAATTTCATTGTGGATTAGCAAATTTCGTTTCTTTTCTACTCTTTGTCTTGAACTCTATAACTTCAGAACTAAAACACCAGCAAATAAAGGCTGTTGTCACATGGATAACATACTGCCTGTCTCACTTACTTCCAATTTACTTCCACTATGTTCTTTTGAGGGAAGGCAATGTCATACTCCTTGTGACTAATTTGTAGTAATTATTCAGATATTTCAATTATTTTGTTAACATTGCACAAATATTTTGCAGTGTATAACTATCTACCTTCAACAGTTTTATTCTCTTCCTTCAATATTCCATTCCTTTGCTTTGATCAGAACTGCTTAAGAGGCGCCTGGAAGGCTCAGCGGTTAAAAGTCTGCCTTTGGCTCAGGTCTTGATCCTGGAGTCCTGGGATTGGGTCCCACATCGGGCTCCAGCATGGAGCCTGCTGCTCCCTCTGCCTGTGTCTCTGCCTCTCTCTGTGTGTCTCTCATGAATAAGTAAATAAAATATTCAAAAAAAAGAAAAAAGAACTGCTTAGGAACAGAAGAGGGTCACTGATTCTTTGGGAATGTTGGTAAAGTATGCCCTTTATTGCTCAACCAGGACCTGCTGCATCCAGATCTGGCTGCCAAGCTCTGTCAGGAGGTGAAGTCCCATAAGTGGCATTCACTCCAGCTGCCCTTGTCTGGATTCATTTTCTTTGCCTCCTACCCCTGCTTTTTGCCCATCTCTTCAACCGTGATGTGATGACCTTTTTACTTAAACATTCCTTAATGCATATACAAATATGTGTGTATATGTATGCCTGTATAATCCAAGCAATTATAATTCATTTAGTTAACAATATTCTAAATGAATTTAGAATAGAATGTAATATCCATTTTTTTTGCTACGATGGCAATGCCTTTTTCAAAAAAACTTGTTGAATTTAATTGAATTGTGACAACCTTTGTTTCTCCTAAAGTGGAAATGCCTCTTTCTATTTTTGTGTGTGTGATTAAGTAATCTGTTATTTGTTATAGAAAATACAAGACCTGGGATCCCTGGGTGGCACAGCGGTTTAGCGCCTGCCTTTGGCCCAGGGCGCAATCCTGGAGACCCGGGATCGAGTCCCACGTCGGGCTCCCAGTGCATGGAGCCTGCTTGTCCCTCTGCCTATGTCTCTGCCTCTCTCTCTCTCTCTGTGACTATCATAAATAAAAAAATTAAAAAAAAGAAAATATAAGACCTTACTACCCAGTTACAACCAGAGTAAATAAATTAGTAAATAAATTAATGTATCCAAGCTTCTAGACAATTTTCTATGAATACATATATGCAAATATATATGTATATACATATTTAATAAAAATAGTATTATACTATTCATAGTGTTCTGTTGCTTTCTTTTATAATTTAAAAACATCACATGTGTAATTCAGGTGATTGAGATCAGTCAAGCAATCTGTGATAAGTTGCTCTATATCTCCTCTTTAAGAAAGTTTCCAGTAGTAATACCTGATGCATTCCAAAAAACCCCAAATTTTTCACAAGAACACAGAAGCATTCTGATTTCTGTACAATAATACAGTCACGTAAATTTTCATTTCTTCACACTGTCCAAATGACCATTTTTGCCAACAAAGAGAATAGGTAAAAGCACTCACAACTCAAGCCTACAGATTAACCAGGATACAAGGAATATGACACATTTCAAATTCTGTGTTGGCATTGAAATAAATACCCAAATCTAACAGAGGCAGCTCCTGAGCCCACCTCACAACAGACTTGCACCTCAAACACACAACAACAGAGTAAGAAGCATGAGCTATAGATGTGGAACATAGATAAAACAATCCCAGAAAGAGAATGTCCAACCTTGAAATGAGGAAATACAAAAACAAATATAAGATTTGGTATATCAGCGTACAACTCACTGGAAAACCAAAAGGAAAGAAATAAAGCACCTAATACCAGAAGTAGTACTCTTGGGAAAGCACCACTTCTGGCAAGAAAATGGTTGCAGGGTCAGGGGTGAGAAAATAAGGAAGCAAGAAATATAAGTTAATAGCCTACACAAACAAAAGAGTCACAAAATCAAAAGATATTTTCATCTACTTCCCCAAGAGGAAAAAAATGAGATTAATTAAAGAAAATTAATGTCACTATATCAAAAGGAAATGTTCTTGAACTAAGAAACCCAATAAGCCACCTAAACATATGTTCCCTGTCTGGAATAAAATTTATTTCTGGTCCACAAAAATCAAACACATTTAAAAGTTTTTTAAAAAGGTAATGCCAAACAACATCCATACAAGAATACTGTACACGAAAATAGAAAATGCACATGAAAATATTTCAATTTATGGGGGATCCCTGGGTGGCGCAGCAGTTTGGCGCCTGCCTTTGGCCCAGGGCGCGATCCTGGAGACTCAGGATCGAATCCCACATCGGGCTCCCGGTGCATGGAGCCTGCTTCTCCCTCTATCTATGTGTCTGCCTCTCTCTCTTTCTCTCTCTGTGACTATCATAAATAAATAAAGATAAAAAAAAAGAAAAAAAAAGAAAATATTTCAATTTATGTTCTCTCTAATGAAACTACAATAAAACAGAAAGAAACTAAATTAAATATCCTTATACTAGAACTTACAGGTTTTAACACTTAAATCATAATTTATAAATTTATAAATTTCAAATCAGAAACAGACAAAAAGTATAAAGTATGAAGTGAAAATTGACTAACTAGAAAGAAACATATTTTTGAAAGGATAAAAATCATCTTAGAAATAAAGACTAATTAAAGATGCTCAAGGGAGAACAGATTCAACAACAAAAAATAGATTATAAAGGTACTGAAAAAATGCAAGCATAGAGCTATGTCAATAAAAACAAAATAAGGCTGAACGTAATCAGAGAAAACATAATTAATATATAAAATAGTTATAGGACATCTAACATAGAAATAATTTGATCCCCTGGGGAGAATAGAATATAATTAATATATAAAATTACAATCAAAGAAAAAAATATTGGAAATTAAATAAGACCTGACTCTTGTATTAAAAGGGCTTACTCTGGGCAGCCTCGGTGGCCCAGCAGCTTAGTGCTGAGTTCAGCCCAGGGTGTGATCCTGGGGACCTGGGATCGAGTCCCACATCAGGTTCCCTGAGTGGAGCCTGCTTCTCCCTCTGCCTGTGTCTCTGCCTCTCTCTCTGTGTCTCTCATGAGTAAATAAATAAAATCTTAAAAAAAAAAGGGGGGGGGCTTACTCTGTACCTGGGAAAACTAATGAAAACAAATAAAACTAGTAATTTTTAGACTTCAGATTTTTTTTAAAGATTTTATTTAGTTATTCATGAGAGATACAGAGAGAGAGAGAGAGGCAGAGACATAGGCAGAGAGAGGAGAAAGAAGCAGGCTCCATGCAGGGAGCTCAATGCAGGACTTGATCCCAGGACTCTGGGATCCCACGCCGAGCCAAAGGCAGACACTCAACCACTAAGCCACCCAGGTGTCCCGATACTTTAGACTTTAAAGGTAAAGGAAAGGACAGTCTGGGTGGCTCAGCAGTTTAGTGCCACCTGCGGCCCAGGGCCTGATCCTGAAGACCCAGGATTGAGTCCCACATCAGGCTCCCTGCATGGAGCCTGCTTCTCCCTTTGCCTGTCTCTCTCTCTCTCTCTCTCTCTCTCTCTCTCTCTCTCTCTCATGAATAAATAAATAAAATCTTTAATAAAATAAAATAAAGGTAAAGGAAAATACTCTGGGCCTAGGATACAAATACACACCCACATAAACACACACACCTATCTATCTTTCTCTACAGAAAATTATCTTTCTCGATAGGAAAATAAACAGACAAGCAGATGAAGATAAGTGTTTACAAAAGTGGCAATAATCGATGAACCAAGCAGAAGGGTATATGGATGTCTACCAATGTTTTCTCAAATTCTTGATTTTTAAAAAACAAAAAGAGAAAAACCACTAGTAAAAAAAATAAAAAGGCAATGAACATTTTTTTACACAATAAATTCCTAATAATTTCCTACATAAAAGCATTATTTTAATAATTGTATAGAATTCTTCTAAGGATTGTTACACTATTGGGTTTTTGGTTTTTTTTTTTTAGCCAACAACCCTTGTTTGGCATTCAGGATTATATTTCAGTTGCTGCAAATCTTCAAATTTTGAACTGAATTAAATTTTTTTAATGGACCAAAATGAGACCAAAAGTAAAGGCTGGCAACAAAGTAATGAGACTGGGGCACCTGGGTGGATCAGTTGGTTAGGCATCCAACTCTTGATTTCATCGTAGGTCATGATCTTGGGGTCGAGAGATTTAGTCCTCTGTCCGGCTCTGCACCGGGAGTGGAACCTGCCTGGGATTTTCTGTCTTCCTCTCCCTATGCCCCTCTCACCACCAGGAGTGCCACACATTCTCTCTCTAAAAGAAAAAAAAAAAAAAAAGGTTTTAAATTAAAAAAAAGAAAGTAATGAAACTGACTTTTAAAACAATTCCAGGGATCCCTGGGTGGCGCAGCGGTTTGGCGCCTGCCTTTGGCCCAGGGCGCGATCCTGGAGATCCGGGATCGAATCCCACATCAGGCTCCCGGTGCATGGAGCCTGCTTCTCCCTCTGCCTGTGTCTCTGCCTCTCTCTCTCTCACTGTGTGCCTATCATGAATAAATAAAAATTAAAAAAAATAAAAAAAATAAAATAATTCCAGAAAAGATAACCTAAAGAACTGTTTTAAAAATACCAGCATGAATAAACTGAATATGATCGATCACCTTGGAAGAGGAAATGATATTTGCTACATAAATTTCATAGTTTAAAAAACTAAGGAAAAGAATTAAAAAATAGGAAAAAACAAAACTTCCTATTTTATAGTCACACTCAAAAAAGCAAAAAAAAAAATTGGTACAGCTATGGATGAATCTATAAAGATACCACCACTTCCTCTCAGCTTCTTTTTTCTTTCTTTTCTTTCTTGCTTTCTTTTTCCCCCTACAAGTAGTCCAATGTGGGTAGTTGACTGATTGACCCAACTGAAAATCTACCATGGAAATCAATGATTACAGAGACACACAGAGATCATGTATGTGTATGATCCCTTCCTCATACAGCTTACATTTTTTAGGGAACAAGTATGTAACTACAAGCTATAACATAGGTAGCATACGTATGTACCTAAGGTCTATAATATGGCTAATGCAGGCATGTACATCATAGCTATTAAATAGGTAAAGTGTGATATATGACATAATAGCAGTAGAGAAAAGCAGAGGAGAGAGTGATTGCTCCAAACATTGCAGAGAATGCCCAAGAACAGTGATAGGAATAGTTTCATAGATGAGTTGAGGCTGTGGGCATGTTGGAAAAAGTCTTGCAGTCAGAAAAAAAATAAAAATAAAAAATAAAATAAAGGCTAATAGACCTTTGAGAATTCGTGGGTGAATGCAGGACACAATGTATGGCAGCAAATATTCATGACCTCATTGGAAAAAAAAAATTACTGAGCATCCATCACAATGAGCCTTGACTGACATGCTCAGGACTTCAAAATTTGTCCTTTAGGAGATACGGAGCATTGAAAGCTTTAAAGCAGTACGTAACGGTAATGTGATGGTCATGCAGGTGGTTACATGGAAGATAAGGACCTGATCTCAGTTCAACATCAGATGTCATATCCTGCCTTGATTTTGTACATCCAACTAGTATATCTCTCTCATACTTGTGGCAACATGGTTACTGCTTTAAAAACTCATTCCTGATCAAAAGTTGTAACTTTTCTTTTACTTAATACAATGATCCCTAATGGACACCCAAGTTTCTGCAGAGCAGTCATAGGGCTGGCACACTGTAACAACGATAGAAGAATCAGCCCAAAGCTCTGTTCACACTAAATATACAAATGAAAGAAGAATAAAGAAATCAATTTTTTCCTAAACTGTTCCTAGGCTGTTTAGGCTGTTTAGGAAAAGATTATGTGATTAATCTATACTATACAGGTGTTGGTATAGTATAGATTATCACATATAGATTAATCACATATCGATTAATCACATATAGATTATGTGATTAATCTATACTATACCAACACCTGTATAGTATAGATTAATCACAGAGATAGATAAATGGCCGTTATTTTTTTTTCTTCTGCATGTTTGGATATAAAATAGATTCAATCCAAAGGTTTCTCCAGCTTCTAAACCATTCTTGAGAAGCCTGGAAAAGATACTCACTTTGTCTCATACTTCTTTGTCCCTTTCACTCACAGGGATGAAGATAGTGCACTACATCAATAATCATGACTTTATTGGAAGTAAATGTGATTTTCTGGGTCTTCTGGAAAGTATTGTACATTTAGTCGCTGTGTTTACATGATTTCAATTCGAAACTAACCTTTGAATGAATATCCTTTGGCTGAATTGCTTTTAGTTTAGGCCTCATTTGATTTAGGCAGAAAAAGAAAAATCATGTACTAAAAGAGCCAAATTTGCTGCACACGAAAGTAAGGACGTTAACTTATTCCTCCTGAGAATTAGGTGCTAAGTCACAACCATGGTTTAGGAATGTGGCTACTTGGGTTACAGTCTCAATTCTGTCACATTCATTCATTCATTCATTCACTCATTCATTCAAAATACTGAGCTTCCTATGTCGCAACAAGCATCGTCCTAAGTGTTGGAAAGAAAAAGATGATATTGATCTTGGGAAAGGAATAAAACTTATTTGGATTCATCCCTCACATATGCAAAAAATTCTGTTTGACTATCTGCAGTCATAAACTTAAAATGATTTGAGGAACCGAGTAAGACAATGTGTGGAACAAGGATCAGAGTATAGTAATGGGGGTGCGGGGCCATGATGTACTGGACAATCTATGTCCCACCTAAAGGGTTCCGTTTTTCATCTTTCAAAATAAAATATATCGGGGGAGAAACCACATTGTGGACCCTACATGGAGGACCTCCAGCTTCCTACCCTTGAGCTGTATGATTTCTAGGGCATTTTCT
Source organism: Canis lupus dingo (assembly GCF_003254725.2). Classification (NCBI taxonomy): domain Eukaryota; kingdom Metazoa; phylum Chordata; class Mammalia; order Carnivora; family Canidae; genus Canis; species Canis lupus. Next base: position 51,418,351 of record NC_064248.1, read on the forward strand.
AGTCCTCACAATCTTTTCATACCTTAAAATGAATGAGTGAATAAATACACATATCAATGAATTACTTTATATCTTGATTCCCACTTACTTTTCTAGATGCCCTTAATCAAACTGAAATTTTGGCAGGAGTGCCTTCTTCTGAAACTTTGTTCTACAGGAATGAAAAGCAAACTTGGAGAAGGTATGAAAGTGAAAAGGAAACGGCATCAAAGTCACCCCACTTTACAGTTTTGGTTTAGGCTGACCCCACCCATATACCCTATCACTTTCATACTTAGCCGAAACCCATAAGTACCTTTCTAGTCAAACCAAGATCTATGATTTAGATTTGTGCTAAAGAAGATATACTTTATAGCCTGTAAATTACTAAGTACAGTGCCTGGTACATGGTAAGCGTTCAGTAAATGAGACTTGTGAGTAGCCACATAGCAATGTAAGGGCCTTGCCTGTAGATCAAAATTTGGTTTGAGACCACGTTCCACTTTTTACTGGATGGGTGACCCTGAACAAGTCATTCAGTCTCCTAAAGTCTCCATCCTCTCAGATGGGGACGGGGTTGCTATAAAAGGCAATGGGATGTGTCATGTATCCAGCACAATACCTGGCACTTAGCAAGAACTGAAGAAACACTGGCCATTTTGTCAGCATTCATGAAGGCACTGCTCATTTTTTTTTAAATACTCATTTATCTTTTTGGAAATTGATAAAATGGGAGCACATTATAATACATTATAAAAATTAGTCTAGAAGAAAGAACACTTATATATCACTTGTAAAAATTATTACACATTGAATGGCTCTATGAAGAGTTAAATCAATGTTTTATCTTTCATAAGCCTAGTGAAAACCAAATGGCATAAGGATCAATATGAAACTTTAAAAAATTTTTTTTTTCAGACAGAAAATCTACGTCTATAGTCAAGCACATTTTACACATCAGTGAAAGTTCCAATCAATATTTCTGAAACTTGTTGGCTGGCATAGATTTTCTTTGTAGTTGGAAATTGTATTCAGTTAAATTGTGAAATGTTTAAACAAGGGGACAGAAGTTGTGCTGGTTTAAAAGCCGATAATATTTTAAAACTTTGTCACTAGCCAAAGTCTTTAATCTTTTTTCTTTAATTTTTTAAAAAGATTTTTTTTATTTATTTATTTATTTATTTATTTATTTATTTATTTATTTATTTATTTATTTTAGAGAGAGAGCACACATGTATGCATGTAGGGGAAGGGACAAAGGGGAGGTGGGGAGAGAGAGAGAATCTCCAGCAGACTGCATGCTGAGCTACGACCCAGCCATGGGGCTCGACTTCGTAACTCTGAAATCAGCACCTGAACTGAAATCAAGGGTCAGAAGCTCAATAGACGGAGCTACACAGGCACCACCCCCCATACACAAAGTCCTTAATCTTTGATCTTGTCTGAATCTAGGGAATTGTCTGAATTTGGTTATTTTAAGTCTTATTTGAGTGTATTCAGCATTCACATTCTATTCATTTCCTTGAGATCAAGAAAGAATATTTTATATTTATGTGTGTGAAGGCTTTTTTTTTTTAGAAAGTTTTTTTTAAAGATTTATTTATTTATTTATTTATGAGAGAGAGAGAGAGAGAGACAGAGAGAGAGACTGACAGAGACACAGGAGGAGGGAGAAGCAGGCTCCATGCCGGGAGCCCGACACGGGACTCTATCTCGGGACTCCAGGATCGCGCCCTGGGCCAAAGGCAGGCGCTAAACCGCTGAGCCACCCAGGGATCCCCAAGCTTATTTTAATCAACAAATAAGCACTGTACTATCAATACTTTTATAAACACTTTTTAAAACATAAATTCTGTATTTGCACATTGTTCTTTCATTATTTACTTCTGTATTTTAAAGCATTTTAAAACAAAGCAAGATGGTAGTGTATTCCTTGGAGCAGAAGCTTTTTATGATGACACTAAGGAACCACTCACCGTCTCCTCCACTCATATCCACACCAATCATTTATTTCTGTGCCTCAAAGCAATTTCTTACCTGAGTAGCATCTCTTCAACATACTAGTTGCCTGAACTCTAAAACTAAACACTGGAAGTAAAAATAACCCCTTAACTTTAAAAAAGGAAAATTTGGGGATCCCTGGGTGCCTCAACAGTTTAGTGCCTGCCTTCAGCCCAGGGCATGATCCTGGAGTCTCGGGATCAAGTCCCACGTCAGGCTCCCTACATGGAGCCTGCTTCTCCCTCTGCCGGTGTCTCTGCCTCTCTCTCTGTGTCTCTCATGAATAAATAAATAAATAAAATCTTTAAAAAAAAAAAAAAGGAAAATCTTGGAGGTGCCATAATGCTAAAGGAATATCTCATCTCAACCTGGAATTTATTTAACTTTTATCTGAGATGCCTCTTTTCAAAGAAGAATGTGTTTTTCCTTTGGCAATATTCTAAGCAAATGACTTTATTTCAATTATATAAACCATAAATAAACAGAAATAAAAGAGATTAATGAGCACCGGTACAACTGAGTGACAGTTGTTAACTACAATTTTCCTTTATTGAAAAACCTCTCTCTGATTTTGGTTCCGTTAAGACTATATCCTAATTATCTGTTTTATTCTTCCATTAATAACCTTATTTTCTTGGAAATAGTACCGACGGATGAGTTTTAAATCATACTTTCACAAGTTAGGCAGAGTACAATCAAGAAAGGGTCTCCCCTGTATAGTTTGTGGGAATACAATGTGGAATGATCACATTTCCTAAATGGTCTTGCAAATCAGACTTCAGCCAAATGTAGTACTCCATTATAAGGGACAGGGGAAAAAATTGAATGTTGGAGTTCAAATTCATATAATAATTAGAAGGGACATTTATTTCAAAATGTGGAGAACTTGACAGTAAGAAAATGACAGAAATTCAGCTCCACAGTGAATTATAAATGTCAAATTACTGGTATGCATGTAAAAAAGTATGTAGCTATTAGAAACCAGACTCTGCATTCATGTGCAGTGCTTCTGCCTTTATCATCTTCTTATATTCCTCTAAGGTGTTCCGTCATTCACTGTCAAATTTCCAGTGTAAGATTATAAGACATATGTCAGATCAGTGTCCAAAGCTTTCCAGGTTCTGGACACACCAATGCAGCCCCATATTTTACACGATATTAAGTATATGAAAGGGGGAAAGCTGCTCAGTTATTAGAAGTCAGTTACAGAGTGTACTCTAGCATGTGATATCATCTACTCTGAGGAATGCAAAGTGCAGGGGAGGGGGAAGCAGCGTGATTCTATATTGTGTGTGGACTCGTGATGCTGTCAGAGTGTCAGCAGGATGAACAATGAAAAGGATGTTAACTAAATTTTGATGTGCAAGAACATGTGTTTAATTTGCAAGATGCTTTGTTTAATTAAAAGGTAAATACCATTTACAATTCCTCTTGCAGACAAATTTAGAGCAGCAACAACACCTACAGAGTGTTCAAATTGCCGGCAGAATTTCTTGGATGCATTTGATCAATTAAAAGGGTACACATTTGGGGAAAAATAATTATTTTTTCTATTTGTTTTCAAATAGAAATGGCTTTATTTTCTATAAACAGATTATTCCTAGAGTTTAATGCCTAGCTAAGTATAGATTTTGAAAACAATATTTTTATATACCTAAGAGAAGAGAAAATAAACCTGACGGCTAAAAGTTCCTCTTGTCACTCAGCCTCCATTTCAAAAAAGATGTTTTTCCCTTCCTCTCCTTCTTTCCTTCCATCCTTCCCTTCCTTCCTTCCCTTCAATTCCCTTACTTCTTTTTTTTTTTTGGTCCTGCTGGCTTTCCTTCCACAGACAGTAGGCTCTAAAAGCTGTATAGTTCTAAAAGACCTTTCCACCCCTCCAGAAAAAAAAACCTTAAGTCATTTGGGAGCTCCAACATAACTGTTCCATAAACTCACCTGGATCATAAAGCAGATCAAAAAGATTTCAGGTCTCACATTTTCCTTTATTTAAGATTTGCTATTTTTTTTTCAGTGATTATGGAGGAGAATATGCTACTGCTTCTTCATCTGGCCTGCAGTCAAAAAAAAAAAAAAAAAACTGAAGGAGATTCAGATTTCTTTACTGAGAACTTCTCATCTCAGTAATTCAGGTAGTAGAGATAACCATCTGACCATTTTTCTTTCTTTCTTTCTTTCTTTTTTTTCATCTGACCATTTTTCTACAATGCAACACTTGGTGTGGTTGTACTTTGGTTTCAGTTATACTTGGAGGCATGAAATGGATCAGTGACTCTCCTGAGGATCCTACCCAATCATATCCTTGTTTGGTACTGTTAAAGAACAAAGTAAATTTGAAGATCTACTTGGCTTCATTCAACAATTCCTGAACTGGACCGAATCTCATCTAGCAAGCAGAAAGGGAGCTATGCAAAATGGAAGGCTTTATACCCAGAAGGGGAATGGGGGAAAGGAAAGAAAAGAGAAAGAAAAGGAAAGAAATTCTAGCAAATAATGGATTGTTTCAGGTGAACCTTCCTATGGGAGATGGAAGGAGTCTGTCAGACAGATAACCTCACTGGCTCTGACCAGGTAATTCCAGACCAAGTGGTTAAAAGTTACATTCTTGGGAGAGAATGAAACTGCAATCAGGATAGGTATTAAGTCTTGGTTTGCGAATTTGGGGCTTAGTACAAATGACTTCATTGTGGGCCTGTTGTCTCTTTTTTAACATTACTAACACGTGACACCCAGGCAAGATGAAAGAGAAATTCTGCAAGAGTTTCTCATCAGTTCCCAATATAGCGAATCGGATTTGGTAGGCCTCAATTATGAATAGCCATCCAATAGTTCATGTCAGCCAGTCTGGCCTATCATGTGACTAACATACAGAAGACCCAAATGATATTACATTATTAGCATACTATACCATTATGCTATATTATTAACTATATTGCAACTGATGTATTATATTACTGCTTTATGGGAACTCAGAACATACAAACTAAATTGACAGGAAAGAGCACAAAAGAAACTTAAATGGGTAAATCACACTTTTCTCCCTTTCATTATCAGACAAAACACTCCTCTCTCCCTGCCCTGTTCCCCATCCCTTAATTAACTAAAAATTTCATTCTGTATATCTGCCAAGAGGGAACTTCATTTCATTTCAAAGTCAAATATAGTACAACCTTCTTAAAAAAGATTTAAAAAAAAAAAAAAAAGCCCCTCACTAGTGGTATATGTGAATAATAAGACAACTGGCCTTTGATCCTCATTGTTCAAACTTTGACAAGCTTAAAATCCAGGTAGGGGAGGCAGCAAGGGAGGGGATTTTATTATTTTTTATTTTTTTTAAAGATTTATTTTTATTTGTTTATGATAGACATAGCGAGAGAGAGAGGCAGAGACACAGGCAGAGGGAGAAGCAGGCTCCATGCAGGGAGCCCGACACGGGACTCGATCCCGGGGACTCCAGGATCGCGCCCCCGGCCAAAGGCAGGAGCGAAACCACTGAACCACCCAGGGATCCCCAAGGGAGGGATTTTAGGAAGTTGCTGCACCCTAATCACTTGGTAAGGTTTTCTTTTCAATGTCCAGGGTGTGTTTTATTTGTAATGGCCACTTCTATTTTCTGAAAAATATTGATGAATCTCAACAGTGAAACCCAGGATTCTACAGGATTGAATTTTTTTTTTAACCTTTGCCTTCCCATTATTCCATAGTGAGGAAGAGGGGACTACTATGTATCATATTCTAGAAGGGGAATGTTGAGTAATCACAAAAACCAATTATAATAGATCTTGAGGCTTCTGCCTTAAACACTCATGCTAGTGCTCTCTTGACCTTTGGGTTCATCTGCTGGGACAATCTAATATACATTTGAAAATGTGCCTTTTTAAAAACATCTTGTTGAATAATTTCCTCTTTGATCTCTATTATTTATTTATCCCAGCTTTATCCCTGCTTGAGTCTATGTCTTCTTACAGGTATTCAACTCCAAATCACGAAAAGTCTCTAGGACAGTTACCCTTAATCATTGAATGGATCACCCAAGAAGGCCCTGCTTACCTGGCTACTGTTTGCTACGTTGATATGCTATGTTCCTATACCACCAATGATTTCTCTACTTAACATTAAGTGTTCCCCCAAATTTCTTTAACAGGAAATGGAGAACTAGCCTGTTTTTGTCTGCCTTGTACAGTATAATACATTAGAGGTATTTTTAAGAAAAATATCTTTATAAAATGTCTTTATAACCATTTTAACGTCAATATTTAATTTTGTCTACCACTAGATTATAAATTTCAAAAAATTAAGGCCTTTTCCTGGACTGTTTTTCTTTTCCCTTTATTGAAATCTTAATGCCTAGGACAGTTGCCAAGTTCATGGCAATAACTGGTTGTCGAATGGGTGACTGAATCTCTGACAATCAAATAAAGAAGGAACATGATGTTGAGGGAATGCATTGGTCTTAGAGTTTAAATACAGAAAGTCTGGGTTCCAATTCTCATTCTCCCCCTAACTAGATGGGTGACCTTGAGAATTCTATATTACCTCTTAAGACTATCCATGTACCCATCAGTAAAATAAAAGGATTAGTCTAGGCAGTTTCAAAAAGCCCTTCAAGTCTAAAAATCTGTGAAAATACAAATCCACACAGCGGGACACCTGAGTAGCTCAGTGGTTGAGCATCTGCCTTTGGCTCAGGTCTTGATCCCGGGGTACTGGGATCGAGTTCCACATCAGGCTCCCTGCAGGGAGCCTGCTTCTCCCTCTTCCTGTGTCTGACTGTCTCTGAGTGTCTCTTCCTGTCTCTGACTCTCTCTCTCTGTGTCTCTCATGAATTAAAAAAATAATAATAAAGTATTTAAAAAAAAACAACAAATTCACACAGACAAGCAAACTTCATTATATAACATACTAGTTCCAAACTGATATGGATTCTAAGAGTTTTAATGAGAGGTGGGAGGGAGAAAAATCCCAACTTGACATTAACAATCATACTCAACTAAATTAAACCTTTGGAAAAATCACAGATCTCCAACATGACAGGAGGCCATGTGGCCAAATAATCTGCACACAAATGACTGAGAAAGCTGAGGCATACGGGCTGCAGTCCAATCAGTGACTTAAGGCAGTTCATCTGGCTTTTGCTGATACTTTGAGCCCAACTAAAAATGGAGGAACCTTAAGACCATTTTATGAAGCACATTCTGTACCTGCACTAACTTTACAACACAGAGTAAATCAATTCTACACAGTATACTTCAGCGCATTGTAAGTACGTGTTAAAATGCGGATGCCAGTCAAATATCTCTTGCCAATTAATATAATTCTTTGTCCATTGAAGTGGTCACTCCAGAGAGTTGTTTTGACATTTTTACTGTAACCATTCACAGAGCAAAGAAGAAATATATGAATGGAGATGAAAAGCACCAAAACCTTATAAGTGCTAAAGTCTTTTATGAACAAAAGCTAGCAGAAATGTAATGTGGATAAGGTAGGGGTGGGATAGGTCTTGGGGGTGGAGAACACTAAAATTGTACTGAGACAGGCCTTTCAGATATCTTCTTAACTGCTTTTCAAGTAAAGCTGATGTAGTTATTTTAGTCTTTTGCCATTTTTATGTCATTTAATTCACCACTGAGAATAGCACTATTTCAACATTTGCATCCTTTCAGTATAAAAAGGTATTCACAATTAACGTGAAAGAAAGCTTCCTCACTGAGAAATATGGGCTCTGAGCTGTTAATGATTTACTGTTTAGCATTTCAGAAAAACAAAACAAAACAAAACAAAAAGCAAGAATCTTTCTGTGTTTGGGCACTGTAGTTAAGTAGAATGAATACAAGAGCTGGAATCGGAAAAATCTGGTTCTAAGACCTGGCTGTGCACCTCCCTATGGTAGCTCAGTCCATTCATTCTCCCAGTTCTGTCATCTGTGAAATGGGGATAGGAAAGGCATTTTTCAGAACAAATACTTCCCTTTTATCAAATGTTCTCTTTTCAGAAAAGATGATCTTTTCTATTTGCTATGAAAGACTAAAAGTCAGACCTAAAATATTAGTTTGGTTGCCAGCCTGAATTCAATACAATAAGCATGATTTCTCAGGACAAAACTCTTCTACTGCCTGGGTTCAGATCCTTGCTCTTCTGTTTACCACCTGTTGTCACCTTGGTCAAGTTACATAAACCTTCTGAGCCTTACTTTTCTATTCTGTAAAATGAGAAACTTTATTATTACGTGATCCACAGAACTTCAGGGAGACTTAATTGAGATAATGAAGGTGAAGGCTGCAGTACATACTAGTTTTTAATTGTTATAGCTGCTATTGTTATCTTGGGAAGAGTTCAAACTCTCCATGACCTGCTCAGATCTCCTGGATTGGTGGATACAAAAGAGAGATATTAGATCTCACTCCATAACAGCCTCATTCCTTTCCTTTCAGGAATTAAGAGGTCAAATATTGTCATCCATCTGAAAATACAGAAGAAGAAAACAGACATCATTTTAAAAGATTCTCCTAGATCTTACTATAGTCTCCGGGACAGTCAAAATCCTTTAGCTTCTTTCTTCAGAATGAGTGTATGAAGAAAATAGAAGCAAATAGTACTGATCCTTTATTGGACCTATAGTTATTATATGCCTAGACTTATATAATTTTTTTTTTAGCTATGCTCCTTCTCCAAAGAGAGTAAACATCCAGAGGCAACAGACATTACTGAAAGTCACAATAGTAAGATATTATGCCCATCTCTAACTCAAGGTTGCCTGAATAGAATGAAACATTGTGATTTCTAATAACCTTTTTTACCTAAGCCCAGAAAAAACTGCCACTCAAGCACATAGCCTATTTCAAGGTTAAACTGATTTCAAAAAGCCATACAGAACTGACTGACAAATTGCCTAGACAAATAAAACAATCTCTCCCCCCGTGGTCTGGTGAAGCCCGCGAGCAGGACGCAGGAACACTCCCCCATCCCGCAGAACTGGCTGGAGCCTCTCTCGGTCCCTTCTCGGCAGGAGGATGAAAACTTTTCTGGCCCTGCTGGGACTCGAGACGGGAGGGAGGGATGATTCAACTGCGGGCTGCGGGGCATTTTCCTTCCTCTTCTCTCCCCTTTGCGATCCACAGAGTTGCTGCTGTTGCCCCTACAACCTGGAATACTAGTAGACACTTCCTCCAGCAGCTCATGAAATGCTTCCAGAAACATGCACAGCAGTAGCCCTCTTCCGGACTGGTAGGTGTGGGTCTGCTTCAGTGGTGTGTGTGTGTGTGTGTGTGTGAGAGAGAGTGTGTGTGTGTGTGTGTGTGTGTGTGTGTGTGTGTGTTTGATCCTCATGCTTGCAAAACGTGCTTTCCAAAGCAGCCATGATTTCTTTTTTTGGGGGGGGGGGCGGCCCCTTTGTCTCCCCCAGACCTCAGCCCAGAGGAGGGGCAGAGGGGGCGGCGGGAAAGGCTGGACTCACACTTACCTCGGAGCAGGCGACAGGTGAGAGTGGCTTTGGGCGCTTTGTTTTGTTTTCGGGTCCTTGGACACGCCCAGCGCGGGGCGCCGGGGGCGGCGGGGCGGGGCGGGGCGGGCGCGGCCGCGGGCGGAGGCCGGAGCGGGCGGCGGCGCCGGCGGCGGGCGGCCAGCAGGGGGCTCCTTCGCGCCGCCTACCAGCGCGCGGCCGCGGGTCTGCGGGCTCAGCCGGCGGGGCCGCGGCCGGGGGAGGCGGGGGTTCTGGGGCGGCCTCGGGGGGCGGGGGGCGCGAGGGCTCGGGAGGCGCCCGCGGCGCCGAGCCGCGCAGGGGCCCCCCGAAAGCTCGCGGAGCCTCCTCGGAGCTGCTCGGGACCTGGCAAGTCCCGGAGAGGCCGAGGGGCTCCCGCAGCGGGGTCCGAGCCACCTCCCCTCCCGGCTGCGGCTCCCGAGTCCCGGGGCGCGGGGGGCGAGCCGGGGGCGCCGGAGGGCCCGGGCGCGCGCGGGCGCGGCGGGGCGGGGGGGGCGCGGGCGAGACGGGCGGCGACCCCCCCCCCCCGGGGCCCCGCACCTCGCGCTCCCGGGGCTGCGAGGCGCGGGCCGGCCGGGCCCGGGGAGGCCGCGGGGTCCCCGCGGGGCTGCGGGCGCACCTGGGGTTGGGGCTCGCTCCCCCACGCGCGCAGGGGCCGCTCCGAGCCCGCGCCGGCGGGAGGCAGTGCTGGAGCCGGGGGCTGGAGCCCGAGGACCCTCGGCCGGGCCGCGTCGGCCCCGGGAGATGCCGCATCTGTCTACGGGGCCCCTCACACCGAAGTTGTTCCGGTCCGCAGGACGGGCGGCCTCCCATTGGCATAAAGTTACCGTCTCTCCCCAAATCCCCCCACACCCGCACTCCGCGCGCCGCCGCCCCCACCACTCCCACCCCATTTGCATTTGAAAACCTCTGGAAACTGGCGCTTTCGGGATGAACCTACACACACACACACACACACACACACACACACAGACACGCGCGCACCAGCAAGCAAGCGCGCGCCCGCCAAGTGGAAACTGACTTGAGTCATAGGATGCATATGAATAGGACCGCCTAGCCTCTCGCTTCCCAGGACAGAAATGTCCGAGAACCCAGGGTTCCGGCAATAACAGAACATTATAAGGTACCTAGAAGCCTGCTCGGATCCTTTAGAAGCAATTAGAACAATACTGGGGTTAGTAAGAGGAAGGGAATGGCGCTTTTCAGGGCACCTGCAGGCAATCTTCTGTTCAGTGCGTGGGAAAAACCACCACCAAAAAGTCCCCCTTGCTTCAGACCCACGGGTCAAGTAACACCATCTCTCTTTTCTGGACGCTAATTAAAAGCAGCTCTGCAGATGAGCATGTGATAGGTATTTGAGTCGAAATAGTTGAAATTTTCCGGCTCAATAGCAATGTCCTTCTCTCTAGGTATATAATCATATGTAATCACACCATATATATAATTTTGAAAGAGGTGAATTTTATTTTCTTTAAAAATGTGCGCTCGGAGACAACTAGAAATGTCAGCTGCAGGCAACCAGTCGCTACCTTGGTTACAACAAGTTGTGCAATTAATAGCCCAACAGCCCAGTCCAAAGCTTCTCCTTGCTTGGAGCAAGAGTGTTAATGAACTGTAGAGGCAAAGACCTTGATTTACAGATGTAGTGTCCTTTTGAAATTTAACAACAAGCTTTAAAAATATAATAAAACAAGGAGACAATCAGGTTTTCGTTGGTTGGGTGGTTGGGTGGTTTTGTTTTTAGATTTGTTTAAAATATGATAGTCATCCCCAGGGCCTATCCCATGGTTCTATTCTGGAGGATCTGCGAAAAGCCTCAGTAGTTGTGGGGGGCCGTGGGGTTGAGAAAAATCCTCCAAGAAAGCCCTGAGTCTTGCCACTATAGTTTAAGTCTTTTGTGAGCGTTTCAGGTAGCTCTGAGATAATAAAAGGCACTTTAAGTTTCTAACTACTTCAACACAATATGGAAATAATATTTCTAACATTTGACTGGGTAAAATTCTTATTGATTGTTTGGCATTGGAATTGATGCTACTTTGCATAATGATATCCCATTATTCAATGAGATATGTATTTAAATAATAGGTAAATAGCATTGCAGGGTGTTTTTCTTTTTTTATAACTCAGTGTCAGTAGCCATATCAAGACTTATAAAATATGAAAGAATTTTCCCACAAACCTTCTGAAATCATTCCCATAAACCTGCTCCACTTTCTAATACTGTGGAAAAGTTGATGTAATTTAATTTCTATTCTGTCAACAATAAATTTATTCCATCTTGGCAAGGTTCCTTGTTTGGAAAGGTTGATTGTAGAAAAGGAGGATGGCATGGCAGGAGCATGGAGGTTTAAATAACGTTTCATTTCAAAATCCAGAAAAACAGTGTAATTGTCCCCATCATATCAGCAGTCGGAAGAATCTGAATAAGTTTTGATTTGAATGCACATCATTGAGTCTACAAAGAGCACACTGACATCAAGTAGTAAATTGTCCCAGATTACTTCTTTATTATTAAGAAATCAGAATTCCAATTCTGTTACATTCGTTTTTTAAGTGTCCTGGATCTTGTGCAAAAGGATCAGAGAAGATGAAGGAACTATTAAGTGCATGAAGATACTTCCTGTGTGACAATGAAGTGGTCTGTTCCACTCGACAAAATTTTCAGAAGGAAAACTGAAATCACTTACCTTTGAAACTTTTTTTGTGGATTTACTAGATGTTTATAAATAAATAGTTTATGAGGTAAACAACTTACAATTTAAAAGGTTGACTTTGCTTACATATTGGGAGGGGATGCATTAACATGACTACCATAAATTTCCTGAGGACTTGGCCAAATTCGGCCTGCACTTTCAGCCTAACCTGCAGGGGGCAATAGCTTGACACGAATGACAACAAAGGCTGCTGAGCTATTAGTCTTGGATTTCTGACTATGACCCTGGAATGTTGTGTAGGTTGGAAAGAGTGCTTAATTAATGTATATTGAAACAAAAGATCAGGTAAATTGTTTGATTTGTCTTCAAGCTATATTTTTAAACTAACTCATAACTGCTGGGGTCTTTTTTTTTTCTTAAAGAGATTATCAAAGTTTCACTAGCCATATTCAGCTATCTCAAGAATTATCCTAAACACTAATTGTTTAGTATGAAATTTGTATTTTATGCTCTCAAAAAAGGGGGCAAAATCAAAATGAACACAGTTTTCAATGTTCAGATAGGTGGCAAAATTAGAGGAAATGTGGACTATTCAGATATATATAATGAAAGAATGTCATATATCTAGATAATAAACTCTCCATACTCCTTTTTAAATCTTAAAATTACAACAGGGTGGGGGATATCACACATTGTTTGCAGTATGTTTTCTTCCCACATATAAAACATTTATTTTGAAAACTGGTTTATATTTAAATATCATGATGGATAATTAATAACTGATCTCTTTTATTACCATAATTTTCATAACAGATAGCATTTAATTTATTGGCTATCGATAATCTACAATCTCCCTCCCCTGTCCCATATCTCCACTCCTTCCCCAATCCCTATAGTTCCCCCATCAGCTGATCAGAAGACTGGAAACAGACCAAAAAAGGGGTTTGGCTGGAGGGAATGATTGTAGAATTAAAAAAGAAAACTCTCCCCATCTCCTCACTGCAATCACACTTAACATTCATTATGTCAATTTTCAATAATGCAAAATGTCTTGCCCAAGAGGCATCCTGATTTCAAGAAGTCAAAAGGGTACCTGGCATTAAACAACCCCGAGTCAATCCTGGTGGGATTAACTGGGCTGAGTTTCTATAAACTGCACATGCTATGGATCTACTTTGATCACAGTAAGGAAAAAAAATGATAATAGATTTTTTTTTTTTTTTAAGAATTGCTGCACAGGAATGTTCCGTTTCTTTTATATAGAAGAGTTTAATCTTGATAAAAACCTTTTAAACCGTCCCTTTCCCTCCACTATGGTAAAGATGTGGTATCTATTTTTGCTTTTCTTTAAGGAAAGAAGATGGGAATTGCTTATACCGAGAAAGAAAATTTTATTCTCCAACACCCCCCCTCCCATTCTACTAAACCGTTTTAGTCGACATATGTTTGTTATCAGAGAGAGGTGCTGTGAACACACAGCCATTTTCTTAGCAGCTTTTTGACTGTATGTTACCATAGTCCCACAAGGCATTGGTCCTTTCCCATTGGGAAGTCATGAATAAGAGACTATGAAGCTTGCACGTCAGATCTTCCTCAATTAATCCACCATTAGCATGTTTGGGATCCACTACTGGATGGTTAACAGCAGCTTTTGTAACTGTATGCCGACCATACCCAATTATGCTCTGCTAAAAATGAACTCTTTGCAGACCAACCCTCTCGGGCTGTCAGTGTTTTCCGTTTTCCTATTTTAACGTTTGTGTATAGTGGCAGGCGACAGATGGTGTAGATCAGATCGATTTGATTGCATTAGATGATTTTTTTTTTCCCTTTCCCCACTCCTTTCTGGAAGCTCGCATCAGCTGAAGGCTATCGCCTGGGACTCCTTGGAAGCGTGAGCAAGCCGCCACCACGCGAAGGCACTGGGGCACAGCCAGCGCGAGGCACCGAGGTCCCTTCCCAGGGCTTGTTAACACTGTAACCCGGCACTCCGAGGGAAACAGCTCCCACTGCCCAGAGCCTACCTCACCGCTCATCAGATGACTCTGGCTTCTACACACGGTTGGAGTCCCGCTTGAAACCTGGATTTAGAGGGTAAGCACTTCAATCGAGATGGATTTGTGACAGTTACTTTGCTATACCGCAAGACAAATCTCAGCAAACGTAAAGGATGTAGGATGTGTGAGAGAGGGAGACTATGTTTACATCGATAAATGTGTTTCTTTTTGTCTGAGAAGGAGAGTATTATTCAGTAAAGATGTGTATAGTGTTTTTCCATTGATCGTAAGAGTGGACTACCATCCTCCTCCCGATTTTTTCCCTCTCCTTGGTGTTTCCCCCTTTCTACTTGAGAGGGAAGGAGAGAGGAAGAGGGAGGGAGACAAGGGGGAGGGGGAGAGAGAGAGAAGCATTTCTGCTTTAGCTTAATTGGCTTATTTCCTCAAACCGATTGCTTTGTCGCGTTTCTTTATGTATATTTGGTTGCAAATTACCAAGCGTTTAACCGGGATGGGTGTTGGAGCGTGGGGGACAGGGTGGGAAAGTAGTGTGGACTGGCAGTCAGTCGCGGTGGCCTTGGAAGATCCAAAGGTGCTGAAAACCCCTGCCCGCAAAACACACCTCTAGTTACTGAGGAGCTAGAGAAATGTAGATTCTAATAAACATGGCTTGCAGGAGTCGATGAACAAAGGTACTTAATGCGGACCTAAGCCTCCGTTGCTATCGCTCCGCTAGCGGTATCTAAATATTCAAAAGCAAAGTGTAAGTTGATCAACAAACGCCCTGATGGCATTGGGCTTTTTCCCTTTTCTGTTTTTGTGTGGAGGGTGGAGAAGGGAGGAGGGTGGATGGGTGGGGGAAATCCGACAGCTTAAGGAGGTTTGAATTGAATATGCACCCAGC
Source organism: Canis lupus dingo (assembly GCF_003254725.2). Classification (NCBI taxonomy): domain Eukaryota; kingdom Metazoa; phylum Chordata; class Mammalia; order Carnivora; family Canidae; genus Canis; species Canis lupus. The sequence goes on from NC_064248.1 coordinate 51,433,363, forward strand.
GGCAGTGGTCTCGTAGGAAATGGTGTTCTCGTAAGTCAGGCTGCCCCGCTGAAGCACGAGAGAGCTTTGGTTAGAGCTCAGAGCGTCAGTTCTGCTGCGAGTGCTGCCGGCAGTCGGCCCGGGCTGAGCTGTCCACTCGTCCAGGTGCTGAAGCTGGTGGAACATTTGGGTAGGTAGAGAAAGGGCTGGCACTGGTTACTCGGATAAAAAGAAGACGTATCATCAACTACGTTGTTCTAGTTTCTTAAAGCGTGTGAGTCTGTGGGTCAGTGTGTGCCTGTATTTTATTTCAATTGTAAGGAAGCAAAACTAAAGGAGATTACTCGGGAAGCATTGAAAATCTGTGTGGCTATTTGTGCCGTGATTCTGATACATGCCATGTATTGCTGTGTATGTATGTATGTATTATGTATATGTGTGTTTGTGTGTGTAGGTGTGTGTGTGTGGTGTGTGTGTATATGTCTCAATAATCCTGTTTAATTCAAAAGGAACGCTCCATTTACTAAATCAAAATCTATCTGTATAACGTGTTCCTTGTTTTTCTTTTAATGTTAGTTGAGATTTAAATAGGAGAGTTCAGGAGCAAATGTACACTTTGCTCATAGACTATTGCATTACTTTCCCTAAGGGCTTTTGTTTCTAGGAGTTCAAGCTGAAGAGAACCTGTCAGCTCTCTCTCTCTCTCTCTCTCTCTCTCTCTCTCTCTCTGTGTGTGTGTGTGTGTGTGTGTATGTATGTATGTTTGGTTGTAGCACCCCCAGAGAAAAGCTCCACTTTATAGCTATGTTAGGTAATGGCAGAAAATAGTGCTTATGTATTTGTTTAATTGGCATCTGTCTTTTTGTGAAAGGTGTACTTAAGAGTCATCTGAAAATACTGTAAAATAGGCTATTAACTGGGCAATGCTGCTTTTCTTTTGACTTATTTTAGACATCAGGTATTATATATTAAACAACTGTTCATAAAACCTAGAATTCATGTTGCTTTTTTCTATTTGCAACATGTCAGGAAAATGATGAGTTGGTGTGTCTGGAGAAGTAATATATTTAAAGAAAAAAAATGATAAGAGCAGGCATGAACTAAGTGCCTTAAATTGCAACCAGGTCAGTCAGATGTGAGTTGTGGTAGTGGGAGAGATTCTGTTATATAATTACTCCTTGATGAAGAGCTATTTGCACTTACATAATTTAAGGAATCATAATGTCTATTGCCATGTTTCCATATCCCCTCCCTATTCCACTCACATGGATGTACTTCCATGTATTTGAGAGTAAAGGGAAAAGCAAATAGAGAACTTTCTAATGGAGCTACATGACTTGGGTAGTGACGTTGCACTTGTCCATTTTATTTAGTGAACAATAAACCCTTATTATCAGAATATTCACTGCAGGGTCTTAAGACAAAGCTTTTCCAGTAAGAGCCATATTGATCATCAAAGAATCTCTCCCTGAAAGCCAAAATTACAGCCACTTTACAAATGAGTTTTTGTTTTGTATTTTTCCCTTAAAATAATTTTTATAAAGACAGAGCTTCAAAGGCTTTTCTGTAGAGGTGTTCACAACAACTGCACAGCAGTGCATTTATATCGTATATTAAAAAGGTGGGCTATGGAACTACACATTGTGGTACCACAAAACGATGCCTAAATCATATAAACTCTACCAGCCTGTCAACTCAGTGAGTTCTGATACTATGGAAAATGAGTTTAATTATTCTGTGCTTTGAAGCTTTTTTTTTTCTTTAAAAATCATTATGTTGTATAGCTGTAAGGCCTTCAAAGGAGAGATGCCTATTTTTGTAGATCTATAAGTATTTGATTTCAAGTAGTAAATTGAATGAGTGTTTATTTTCTGTGATCTTGGGCTTGAGAAAATGCATTTCCAAAACACACTGCTGAAAATTTCACCCATGCATGACCCTATCTTTATTTGAGCCTCACTTCTTCTTAAAGCCGTCTAGGCAAATACATTTGTAATATTTGTGTGCTTAACTATGCATGTCTCTTACAGGGCTCTCTCGCTGCCATGACACTCAATCAAAGCACCTAGAGTGGGCTGGCCGAGACCAGAGCGGGTACCGAGCAGAACAAGTACAGAGGAAGGCACTCAGAGAGCCCCAGGTAAACTAAAGGTTACTTGTCACGCCCACCCTGTGCCCAGAGAGCCTTCCCACATCCTCCTTCCTCACTGGGAAGAGAGCACTCTTCTCCTTCTGTGTTAAGTGCTTGGTTTTGTGATTTGTCTTTCAGAATTGGAAATAAAGCAGCCATTTGGATTTGGGCAGGAAGCAGCAGAGCACAGCTTTGGATCCTTCTTTAGGGAAATCGAGTTATGGATTTATGGTCCCGGTCAAGCTCAGCCCAGCCCCAGCCAGGGGCGGGCTCAGCAGCAAGAGTTCTGGTGGCGGCGGCGGCGGCGGCAGCAGCGGCAGCAGTAGCAGCGGCAGCAGCAGCTTGGTCCTCTGACTCTCTTCGGTGACGGGTATTCTTGGGTGGATAATACGGATTACGTTGTTATTGCTTAAGAATACGCGTAGTCGAGGAGAGTACCAGCGGCAGGCGGGCAGCGGCCGCCCCTCCCAGCCCACCAGCTGGCCTCTAAACGCCTGTGGTTGCCAAGGTAGCACTTTTTTGATCTTTTCCTTTCCTCGTTGTTTTCGCTCTGGGTCGCGTGTTAGTTGATTAGGAGGCACGTCCCACCAGAAAGGCTCCGCGCGCCCTGCCTCTGGTGACCGGGCTGTAGAATGGGTCCGCGCAGGGGCGCGGGGGGCGCGGCGGAGGGGCGGGGCGGGGACGGGATGGGGTCTGCTCCGCGGAGCGTGCGCCCAGTGTCGGCGTCCCCGGCCTGCTCTTCGCCTCTCCTCGCTGGGGTGTGGCTTTGGGGCGGGGGCGGGGGGGACACGGGGACCGAGAGAGTCTCTAAAGTTGGGAATGACCGAAAGGCCTTGAGCGGGGGTGGCAGCGTCGCGAGCGAGGAGCGGAGCCCGGCGGAGGGTCGCCAGGGGCTGCCTGCGCAGAAAGGGCGTGTCCGTGGGCGAAGGTGCCCCCGCGAGCCGCGGGAGCTCGTGACTTCGCGAATCGCGGCCCGGGGCGGTGCCGGAGCCCCACCCCCCGGCGGGGCCAGCGCGCAGCTAGACGGGGCGGCCGGGGCCGGGGCCGGGGCCGGGGCTGGGGCTGGGGCTGGGGCTGGGCATGGGGCTGGGGCTGGGGATGGGGCCGGGGAGGGGAGAGGAGGGGAGGGGGCGGGGGCCTCGCCGGACTTCCCCCTTGGAAGTGTGTGGCGGGTCTCCTCAGGGACCCATTACTTTCTTTTCGGATTCTCCTCGAAGGGGTGGAGAAACAGGATGGGAACCGGATTGGTTGCGGAGTGGCACAGAACTGGAACCTTCCCGAAAGTGGTTGGGGCAGGCAGTGGCTGTTCAGTCGTCCAGTTTCTTTAGGGACCCCTCTTCAGTGCTTGTCTTCCCCGCCTCTGCTTTTAGGACGATTCTCAAACACCAACAAACCCAAGGCATGTTCCCCCCCCTCCCCTCTCAGGTCTGCTGCGAAGGGACGAGAGGAAGAGCGAGCCCTTCCCTTTTTCTACTTGCAGTTGTGTTTGTCTGTTTCAAATATTAATGGACGATAAAACCGTGCGGATCTGTCCCCTCCTAGTGAAGAGCAAGCAACCACCCTCCGACCCCCTCAAGCACAGCCAGGCACCCCTGGGGACCACTGGATGTGGCAAGAGTCGAGATGCCCAAGATGGAGCTGGGAGAGACGGTGCGCGGTGCGCGAGGCGGAGGAAGGCCGCGGGGCCCGGGGCGCTGGGCGCTGGGCTCTGCCACCCGCCGGGCAGCGGCGCCTCCAAGGTGGGAGGAGGAAAATGCTGGGGACGATTCCGCACAGGCCGCCAGAAGGTTCCACCAGGGTCAGCAAGAACCTGCGGGGACTCCGAAACAGGTTTCCTCTCCGCGTGGTGCCGTTGGCGGGGCGCGGGCTGCGAAGACCCAATTCCGGGGAGGTCGAGGCTGCGGGAGAAAGCGCGCGCGCGCGGCAGCGGCAGAATGGGGAGCCCGCGGCGCCCTCCCTCGAGGCGCCCCCACGCCGGCTCGAAGCCCAGCGACGCCCCAGACGCCTCGGCTTTTCTGGAGGACGCCTCTCCCCGGGCGCGACGTGCCTGCCCCCGCGCCCAGTCCGCGCCCACGCGGGCGGCTCTGAGCCCCGGAGGGCGAGGCCCCTCGGAGCAGGCGGGCGCGCGCCCCTGCTCCCCCATCTAGAGCCCTGCGTTTCTTCCAGTACTTTGGATTCCTGGTGAGGGGTGCACGACGCCACTCCTCTCCCGCCCCCACTTCCAGTACACCGGGCCTGAGCCCACAGTTACCCTCAGGGTATCTACACGCAGAGCTTCTGCGCTCGGGGAGGGTTGCTTGCAAGGAAAATAAGTGGGGACCTTCCGAGAAGCTCCCAGGGCGAGTCCCTTTTAGGAAGAGTTGATGGTAGAAAAGAAAGCACAAATGCTACCTCTGCGCTCGACATTCTGTTACTGGCAGGAGAGTATGTAACTACTGTTCTTTGCTTCCTTGTTCCATAAATTATCCTCTTTCCCTGGGGATCCACCAGTTGGTGATTAAGGGCCTGTTATGTATTTAACAAAATTCAATATGTCTGCTGGTGGCATTGTTTTAATGGGAAAGTAGGAAAGTGGAGAGAGCTACATAATCTTGTAACTAGGTGATCTTTGGGAAGTTGGCCTCATGCTGCTGCTGGTTGACTGAATAAGTGTATAGGACTTGAAGGGCAGAAGGGGAGCTGGGGGCCTAGCTATAGGGCTGGCCAGAAATGAAAGGTAATACTCTGGCATTCCTTGAGAGAATCGAGGAAGAACTTCTCAAAATAAGCTGTTTTATTCAGTTCTTTGCCACTGGTACTTTAGCTTATGGTTGCAATTGCTTCGTAAATGAGTAATAATTGTTAGAGTTGAAGAATTGTAAATGCTACTGATGAAATCTAAAACCTGTACTTATCTCATGGTCAACAAAAAGTATTTGATTTTCTTGGTTCAAGTGGTTTAAAGACCTATCTCATTGCTTTTTTTTTTTACTTTGCAGAATTATTTTCTTATAAAAGTTTCCATTAGGTGTCAGTCTGACTGAGCTGGTTTCTATTTAAATTTCAAAAGAAAAAAAAAAACCAGTTTTTGTGTTGTTGTTGTGGTTGTTTTCTTTTTTAACTAGATTGGGCCTTTTTACGTAAGGGGGTGGGGAGAACCCAAAACTTTATTGAATTGAAATTGTTGTAGTTGTTTTATCCTAGGCGACTTGTTTTCCTCAGAAAATAGAATTTTAAATTATATCACTACTAGCCCGTTATCACTTTTGCCCTGTCAGTATTCATAGACCACGATTAAAGAAGTATGAAATGATAATGTGTGTTTTTCATGTCTTCCAAGTGATTTTAAGGAATTATAATAGTTGGATTGTTTTTACTTGATGTCCAAACACTAGAAGGATATGGATCCTTTTTCTAAAATGCGGTCTGCTTTCCAAAAATGATAGAATTTCTACCTGAGAAAGGCATATGGATACAGCTTAGACTGTTCTTTGACAGTAATACTTAGAGCACAGTGGAGGAGAGGGAGAAAACTTATGAAAATTCTCTTTTTTACTACTATTTTTACTTTAGTTGTGTCCACCTAAGTACTCAAATGCTGTGAACACAATTCATGGCTCATAGATGGAAGATTTTAGGATTCCCATTGAGATTTATGTAATGTCTATGAACAGCCACATTTATACTGTGATATTCATTAGTAGCTATGAGAAACATCTTGGTTGATTGTTTACTACAGAGTCTCAGGTAAGGAGTTTGATGGAAACTGTGTTTTGCAAAGAATTCACTGATTTCATTCTTTATGTCTTCGAATTGTGTTCTGCTATTTTTGCTTGAATAGAATTGCAGGGAGTGGTGGTATTCATGGTTAGAGATCCACTGAGGATCATAACAACCTCTATGTCAACCTCTATGTCTACATAAAAACTGTATATATTAGACAGATGATTCTGACTGAGTACATTTTTAAATAAATAATCATGTCCTGGAGCCAGGATTTCTCCCCAAGTCCACTGCTTGCTTTAGAATGATGTGATTCTTGTTCTCATATCAGTACCAATCTAGAACCAGAAGAGAACTGTCAATGAATGTCTAGGTAGAGGAGAGCAATGATAAAGTAACATTTTGATGGATAGAAAATTCCATAAACCATATAATCATTTTTCCTATTATACTGCACATCAGTAATGGTAAATTTTCAAATATAAAAATAGACTTTTTGTAGGTGGAGGTGCTGAATATACTGAGGAATATTTTGTGTTTTTACATAGGACATAGGAAAAGTTCTTAGGCTCTAGAGGACCATGGGACAGGGTTTAAGGATATAGTATGAAACCATCACGATTTTCCACCAACTTTTCAATAATGTACAGTTTTAGCTATCGTTATATGATAGGAACGACGGAATGATGTCAGAAAGTAGTGTAATCTACGTGTTTGACCTATTGTTTGAAAGCAAGTTTATTTTGGTTATAAACATTTTTAACAAAAAAAAATAACAGAATACGTCAAAACTTTTATTACTGTATTTAGCTATTACATTCCATTATCAGTAGTTATATATCTACAGACACAAATGCTAAATAGGTTTTTTTAAGTTTTTAATTTTTAAAAAAATTTTTGAGATTTTTTTCCCTTGATACCTATTGTAAATGACTTACAATTCTTAAGTTTCAATCTACAAAATACTCTGTGTGAATGTGTAAGCTTTTTAACTAAGGAAACATTGCAACTCATCCAAACAGCTATCAGCTAAAAGCCATCTTGTGAATTCTGAGTTTCTTGAAACGTGTTTAGAACCTAGTGAGGTGGTGCTTGTTGTGTGCTGCTTAAAAAGAGTTGTATCTCTGATATTTGTATTATTGTCCAGATTACAAATGTGTGACTACCCAAATCTTTTGAGTTCTGAGACAATCTGATCTTTGAAATCAACAAAAAGTATTTTGCTAGCTATATAAGAGCAAAGACAATTTTCATTTGCTGTATTTGTGGAAATGCCCTTTGAGGCTGTGTTATGGCACACTGTCTGCAAATTTACATACATGCCACCTAAACTGGAACCAAAAGTTAAAACAAAACAAAACAACTAAGGATAAATTATAAACCTTAAAACATTCAAATAATGATTTTTAAATAAGGTTTACTGTATTTATTTTATTAGCTTTAAATCAATATTGAATCTCAATTAAATTTCAAACTGAAAAACACATATATTGCTGTAATCTATTTGCTAATACTATGTCCTTGCTTAAAATACAGTTTATATCATAATACACTTTTTTCTTGACAAATTATACTTCAATAATGGCATATTTGTGGAATTTGAAAATGGTGTCTATTTTTAAAACTGAATAAAATATGTGCTCTCAAGAGATACTTTCTAAAAAAATCTTTTTGTAACAGTGAAACAGTGATACAACTTAATTGGAAAATTGATGTTCTTGCCATTTTGCTTTCTTAATTTATGCCCAACACATAAAATTGTTTGAAGTCTATTTTTATCTTTGTAAACATAATGTGGCCAATTTCACGGATTGGTTCAAACAAGTCCCAAGATAAAGTAAGGTTACTTATTTAAGATAGTTTCTGTATATCTATCAAACACTCCATTCATTTTTGGACTTTAGGAAAAGTGAATGAATGAATGTCATAACTGATATTCTATCACAAGCATGCATGCAAAAATATTATCCTTTGTAACAGCAATATATTAGGGTAAGGCATAAGTATTCTGGATTGTTTTTTATGCATAATCAAAGGAGAATTAAATTTAATAATGAGTTACTTTACGTGTCCAGTTTCATGCACAATTTGTTTTCATAACTTTTTTTTAAACATGCTTTAGAGGTTTTCACAGAGACAAAGCAAATTAGAGAATTGAGGCAGTTATATGGAAAAACTTCAAATCTCATTTTTTCCTCAATTATAGAATACTTAAGGTAAAAAGAACTTTGGAATAAAAGCTAGAAAATCTGATTTTATGTACAGGTTCAGCTGTAAACTATGACAACGGACTAACCACAGAACCTGCCTGGCCCTCAGTGTCTCATCCACAACAGGGAGGGATAGATTTATATTTTCTTAAAGCCCTTTTACCTCCTATGTATTCCGTTTCAAAGGAAGCCTTATTTGGGGGTGGGGAGACGCTGAATTCTTCTCTTCATTTTATGTAAAGATGATGTGCAAATCAATACCACAACTAAGAAAGCAGCTTTAAAAAAGACAAATCTTTCAAATATTCACCAACATATTTTAGCTTGATATCAAATTGGAAACTGGTCTTCAAGATTTTTACTTAAATTTTTAAAACATGAAATACATGGAAACATTTTATTGCTTCTTTGCCAGTCAGTTTTTATTTGAAGTTTTAGAAGGAAAGAGAAGCCCCAAAGAATGACTTACAGATTCATCCTAGTGTGTTTTTGTGGGAATGCATGTATGTCTCTATGTGTGTAATGTATCTGAAGCTCCACCAACCATGGATCCGCCTCAGGAACTTTTCAGCCTCAAAAGACCAAATCACAAATAACTCTTTTCAAAGTCAATGTATGCAGTGGATGAAGAATAAACACTGGGCCTTTTAAAATGTTTATTCTGTGTGCAAATGTTTATGCTATTAAATTTAATTACAATTAAATTTAGAAGTGTGAGGAAATTACTATTTTTTTTCATTCTTTTGAAAAGAGAATGACTGCTATCTGTCTGGCATATTTAATTCTGAAATAGCATAGCAGTGATATAGCCTTTTAAAATACCTGGTCCAGTGTCTGGCAGAAAGAAAGGTGTTCAAAAATATTTATCAATTTAGTAAAACCAATTATATTCTTTCAACCATGCTTATACTGGATTTTACACATTATCTCCCATAGTTAATGTTCTTTTAAAAGTAACTATTACATAAAATGGCTGTTGAACTGCATATATCTAAGTTTAATTTAATGTTAATATAAATTGTAATTCTTAAATTTGTGTACGGATTATGCAGTTATTCTTTGTTCATATAGAACAAAGAATGATTTTTCTCTGATTTTCAGATATAACTCCTAAATAGTTGAGGAATCTATGAAAACATTTTTTTAAAGTGGTATTCGTTTTGGAACTATGAGTAACTTTAATCTGGAGTTATTTCATTCCACGTGAATTTGGATGTAAATATGTTACTTAATATATTTTATTTAATATTAGATGTATAAATACTTGTAAGAATTCATAAATTTTAAACAAATAATCAATTGAAATTTGTGTTATCTAATATAATGATTACAATGATAGATATATTTTCAATGATAAGGATTGTACAATTTTTTTTTTCAATTCTCATTAGCAAAGCAAATTTAAGTTACAAGCAAAATTATAGTTTTATTTGAAAGGTGTGACTCTCTTGGATGTTCCATGTATAGAAAGTACAAGTTGACCTTTTAACCACAAAATAATATGCCCATTCTCTAAAAAATTAAAATAACATGGTTTGTCGCTGTAGCTTTATTCAGAGAATTTACATAATGTTTCATACACAGTTAATGATGGATAGATATGCCACATTACGTCCATTTGAGACTTTGAGAATAGGTTCAATACAAATTCTATAGAGTTTTCAAAAGCATTTGACTTGAAGTAGATTTCTAATGGAAGGAATGTAAAATCTGGAAACCATTTACTTATGTTGTTATTAAACTATCTCATATTCCTTTCTGTTGCTGGATGTGTTTGTCCAAAACAACTTTGGAAGTGTTTAATACTAGCTATTAGGACAGAGTCAAAATATGAGGATTCTTTGCCCTGAAGAAAACAGATTTTTGTTAGTTGTGGCTGCTATATTAAAAATCGGGGTTGATGCTAAATTTTTGAGACAGTTTCACATTTAGATCTGACAATTTGTGCAGATAACAATTGAATTTGACAAGAGACAAGAGACAATGATAGCAAGTAACAATATTAAGGATGTGGACTGTAGAGAAGATTGTGCGGTTTTGGTGACGTGTTAAACAATAATGAAATTATTGGTGGCTATTTTATTGGCAGATCTAGTAGCTTGTGATGGGAAGTTGACAATATTGACTTTATATATATGTATCTATATAATAGGAATTCTTTCATAGTATTCAAAAGTTCTTGCTTTTATTTAGATCAAAAGTCATGCTCTGGTATAGAGCTGTGTGAATCAATTTAAATAGAAATAGTGTCTGTATCAAATAGGCCTAATTTATAGGTAGAAAATTGAGAAAGGCATGGAATCTGGATGTTTCATGTCAAAGAAAAGATCATCAGTCTTGAAAAGACAAACTTATGGAAAATTAAGCCTAAGGGACACATAGTTTAAAAGAGAGAGGCTTTTGATCCTTTTTTTTCCTATGGAAAAGATATATGTTATATTTGAAACCATGCTTTAGAAATAAAGTAACCTTAGGGAATTTATTTAAGACTGTATTAGCACTATTTCTCAGTATGAAATACAGAGTTCACTTTTTCTTGCTCATTGCTGTTGGTTTACATTTTAGGGATGAGGGCTATTTGTAAATTAACCATGGTAAAGATATAGGAGATTGACACGCTTGTTCTTCTCTGGCTTGTTTGTGTTTCCAAAGACACAGCATTTCCACTTGATCATTTGTTTTCTTTTGATAGAATTATTTTCCAGTCTATTATCCACATAGAATACAAAATTTCGTGAGTCTTAGATAAGCCCATAGTAAATTCAGATGATATTTAGTTGTCATGATAATTTTCTATCTCAGATCTAGTTATTTGGTATATGGTTCAACATCCATGTTTTATACATGATATTTTCACAACAAAGAGAATCTAAGTAACTTCCCGATGGATACCCAAATAATATTTGGAACCCATTTTCTAAGTCGTCTTTGGGGTTTTCTTTCTCCTACATCACACTAAAACTTCAATATTGAAGTTTTTCTTGCAACTCTGCTCTTCCTGGTATCTGGCAATAATTCTCATATTCTTTATACTAGTCAGTGATTCATCTGATTTAACCTTTTTCAAGCTTAAATATTATATATACAGATGTGAATATGTCACTAGATTCCAAGGGTCTATACTGTACTTATTCTTATGGTTTTTTTCCCCAAAATCTAGGAAGCTTTTATAGGCCAAATTAATATTAATGTAGAAACAAATGGAAATCACAATTAAAAAGGAATAGCTTAATCTTTTACTCAAGTTGCAAATATTTTAGTAAAACAAAGAAAAATTAAATCTCAATTAAATCAAATCAATTTAATAAGCTTCCAAATGAAAGTATTGGCTCCTAGGTTGGAATGACAAATATTTGTCATGAGGTATATTCAATGGAGAATTAAAAATAAGGTTAGCAAATGCTGACCCAATGATATTCTCAAATCAAAGAACATAAATAAGGTACATTTTAATATATAAACGATATTTGTATTTGCTCTCTTTTATTCCATTTTTAAACATTCAAGGCTATCTTGTTGAATAAAGAAAGATTGTTGGCTTAGAGCAAAATCAAAAAATTCTCAATTTTACTAAATCCTTGTCCATTGCTGTTGTGCTATTTATGCAAATTGTATGGTAGTCATCTACTGATACATCTGGGTACCTATGGTGTTAACCAGTTAGGAGGCCGAGAGGGTGACTTTTTGCTGTGGTCTCCTAACTTATCAATCAAAGAAATGTACATATTATACTTGAAGGATGAGTGCTCCCAAATCAGGCTGTATCACAGCAATAAGAGTTCACTTGAAAAACTGGTATAAGTAACTATCATTGTTTTAAAATTCACCAAGATACAAAGATATCTTCTGACATTTTGCTTCTTATCAGAAGATTTTCCTTTTTCATTAACCATAAACTATAATCATAAGTAATTATATCCACTATTTTCCTCAATTTTCAAAAACAAAATGTAGATATAACTGTGAGACAGAAATGAGAGGCTAGAGGAAAGAGAGAGGTAGAGAGAAGGAAAGAGAGAGGGACACGGAGAGGGGTCTTCTGATCTACTTTGGTACTCGATTGAAGGTAATATAGTAGTTAAAATTGACTCTGAGAAGCAATATTTAAAATAATCAACACTTTGTCCAAGGAAAGATGTTTTATGGATTCATATAATTTGGTCAAGAACAGAAGGCTTTGCAATTTGTAAAGGATAGATTTTAATCCTCAAACCAGCTAATTAAGTTTCTTTTGTACAACATACAGTTTTAAGTTAACAGTAATTAATATAGCCAGCTTGGAACCTCAGGAAGCTAAAGCCAGCAAGTGCTTTTTGGTTCACTCGAGAGGATGCGGTTTGATTGCTGGCGCCAGTAAACAGGTTGGGAATTGTCAACATTGTAATTAGCAGCAAGTTTCTGGATTCTCAGCCTGCCAGACTAGTGGGCTGATGCTTGGAGCAGTTGCCCCAGGGGGGAGAGGGAAAAACAAAGGAAGGGAATTTGAGCAACCTTGCAATGCTCTGCCAGCATATGCCACTGGACCAGTGTTTTTCTTGGCAAAGGTCTATTTTAAGACATCTAGCAGTGGTTTCCACAAAATATGAAACTCACCATAGCAACCAAAATGGCAAGCGTCTCAAAGAACCTTTCCTTGATTGGATATCAGATCAAACAGTGTTCAGAGCTATATAGCCTTATGGGCAGTATGTGCTTTACTCTGCACAATGTGGTTATTAACAGCATGATTAAAAGGGTTAAAATCTGTTTTGGCAGCGATCCTGAAATACTCTGCCGAAAAGAATAAGGTTATGCAAACCTTATTAACCCTTCGTGTAGTACAAATAGAAAGGAAATGTCAACTTTAGTACCACCAAGAATCCAATCTTCAGTACTTAAGTGATCATTTAAATGCCGTTTCCTTAATTCAAAGCCATGGGATTGTTGTGGAGAAAGTTTGTCATAAAATCCAAACAGTATTTGCAGTGCTTCTAAGACTAAGGATTAATAAAGTTTACAGGTAATTTATAACCCAACTGAACAAAACTTAGGCTAGCTTTCGGAATCACTTGATAAAGGTTCGTGTGTGTGTGTGTGTGTGTGTGTGTGTGTGTGTGTGTGTAAAATTTCACTGATCTTATAGCAGAATATGACCTGAAATAAATTATATATATACTCTGAGTAGTTATAGGATAAGTACTAAATCCACCTACCTTGTGGCAAAAGCATAATAACAAATGCTTTTACTTTTTTCTTTAAAGCAGCTCTGCAGTAAATTAATTTTCCCTTCCACTTGAAAAAGGTCAAGGTTGCTGAGCATTGCTAAAATACACATATTAATTTCTCCCAAATAAAAAAGCTTGGAATCATATGGGGGATATTTTTACTGTCATTTTTACCTTTGCCAAAATATGGGGAGGAGGCTTCAAAGAGATAAATAGGATGCAGAAGCAAACAAAATAGCCTTCTTTACTGTAAAAAAAAAAAAAAAAAAAAAAAAGCATTCTTAAATGGATCAACCTGCTATATTAAGCAATTGCCATATGTGGCCATTTCTGCCGGTGGATTATCAAAAGTACCCAAGAAATGGCTGTGTAGATTTGGCACCCAGGTGTCTGGTGTTGCATTTAGCGGACTCTTTTGTGGGGAGAAGGATTACTCATATTTGTTGGAGAGAGTGCAGCTCTCTAATCCTCCTCCACAACAGAATCCTTGTTGGAGTGAACTAGCAACACGATTCTTATCCACTCTCCTCTAGACTCTGAGGAATTCTCCACAATTATTTATTATTTTCAGTGGAATTAGATGCCTACAGGTGGCCTCATAATGTGCCTCCAGGCATACAACCTGCTGTAAATTTTTAAGTTACATTAACTCAGCAGTATGTTGTCTTATAACAACAGTTCATTCAGTTTATGAGGAAAGGGAGAAGGAAGTAGAAAGGCAGTCTTTCGTGTTAAGCATCATTACAGTTCTGTTCCACCCTGTTCTTTCTTTGACGTTAGTAAAGGATATTTTCCAGAAGCAGCGCTGCTGGCTTGTTAGTGTGGGCTGCGCATCTTTATAGAATCAGATGGGGTTGTGGGGAGACACAGCCAGCAGGCCTCAGTATAGTGTCTCAGGGACTGGTATAGTGGGTGTCAATTAAAAACAGATGCAGAGCAGTACTTTTCTTTTTCTTTTCTTCTTCTTCTTTTTCAAGGCCTTAAATGACTTCTGTTATTAAAGTGTTTTGTCTTTAGTGGTTTTTCATATTGTGTTAGAAAAAATTAGTTCAGCTCTATCAAGACATTTGGGTTTATCAGGTCTTTCTGCAATTTCTCCCCTACCACACATCCTATATGCTATAATTGTTTTTCTTGGCTTTTTAGGTTACCGTAAGTCAGTGAGAGAAGGAGGGAACTCCATAACTTTTTTGTCGTTGGGTTTCATGCTCATCCTGTCTTTCTAATGACACAATTGTCATTCAATGTATGCAGCTAATTAGCCCTGTATATTTTGGGGTACAATTCTCAGAACTGATGAAAAACCAAAGATAATATCTGAGTTCATATACTTGAGGGAGAGAAATTAGATTAACATTTTAGTGGGCAATACACAGGCCTATTTAAACCTCAGAAGTCCTAGTACTAGGTTATAAAGCCCCTTTTCACAATCATAAACAGAACAAAATCTGGTTGCTACCATTCTGGCCTCATTAAACTGTAGCTTATACTACAAGTAACGATGATGTGCACATTTTAAGTATATATTTTATGTGCACAAAGTCATATCTACGTTATTAAAAGCAAAAACTTTTTCAAATATAGAAACTTGTTTTTATTTTAAAGCCTGTAGCAGAGGCATGGGCAAAATTAGTAACCTAAAGTCAATCCAACACTAACCGAGTTACCTACCTCAGTGCAAGGATATTTAGACCATTCCACCTTTCATTTTATAGCATCTGATGAACGTGCTGAGATCAAGCAGCTTCTATATTCAAGAGCTAGGACGTCTTTCAGAATAAATCAATGAATATATATTATGCATGTGGTATTCAGGTCTCCCAACATTTTTTAAGCACCAACTATGTACCTGGAATTCTTCTAAATGTTGGAGTTTTATTGCCCTGAAAGCATTTGCATCCTATAGAACAGGTCACAATCCAGGCTCTTACGAGGTCTGTGGGGGAATTCAAAAGAATGTAAAGCAATATCCTCCTTTCAAATAACATACTAGATCGGGGTTAATAGAGCAAATATTAAATAGTGTAAAAGCGAATGTTGCTACAGACCATTACTATTGTCTCGTTCACAAAAAGATACAGATCACCAATAAAATAATAAAGTCCTCTGTAGCGATGTATTTACTCTTTTTTTTCCTCCTTAAAGTATAGACAAAAAAAAAAAGTATAGACAATCTTTTACAACCTAATAGATCAAGGAAGCACTCAACAGGAAAAGAATAAAATACACATATTTTCATCTTAAAGCAAGTTACTCTATTACTATTCCTAAGTCATTGTAACACGTTTATAATTACACAAAGGTGTATTATCCCAGCAAAAATTGTTAGTGTATCTATGGTTATCATAAAATTTATTTTAGTAACTGTAAAATGATACTGAATGCATCTAATTCTCAAATCCATTAATAATAATAGGTTCCAGAGTCAATAAATGTCTTTGAGAACATGATGATAGCTTTATCAAAGAAAGTGCTAAAAGTACTGTCCTACAGCTCAGATCAGTGATTGTCAAAATGTGGTTTCTGAGCGATAGCCTCAGCATCACCTGGGAACTTGCTAGAAATGCAGATTCTCAGATGGCATCACAGGTTCACCAAATCTAAAACTCTGGAGGTGGGGCTCCTAATCTGTGTTTTAACAAGCCTGATTCTGATGCCTGCTAGGCTTTGAGAACCTGCTTTCTATTGATTAAAAAAATATCGCAAAATCAGGTTCTGATTTTTAATACAGATCTAAATCACTGAGATTCTGTTGTAGATTGATAGTAATGACTTATTATTAATTTTAGCAGATATTTTAAATTAAAATTCAGGACTTTACCTCACTGGCAAATTCTATAGCATTTGGAAAACATTTTAAACTCCCAAATATTCCACTTGGAGTTCTATTTATACAGAACTTACATAGTACTCTTAGTATTATGTAATACTCTTAATAGTACTCTATTACTAATAGCTTTATAATTATGAAAATATATATTGAACTTTCTTAGAACTTAAATTCTTCTTTTGATTTAAATTATTATTATTGCATTGGTATTATTATTATGTGGCATTATTATTATCATGTAGTGATATTATTATTATTATGATAATTCCAATAACTGCCCAAATTTTACTCCGGTATTAAATTATGTCCTAGTTTAGAAGCAAGGACAAACAGCTTCTGTTTATAAAAGACATAAAACAAGAACTTTATGTCGTGTGTGTGTGTGTGTGTGTGTGTGTGTGTGTGTGGTGTTTGTCCCATGGATCATCATTAAAATCTTCTCATTCATCTATGACACAAGGAATTCTTAAATTCTCATGTAAAGGAATGTCCTGACCAAATCCTTTGAGCATTTACAAAGTGTTCCAGTAACATACTAGTATAAAATAAATTTCCTAAATGTGTGTACTAGAACTATATTTGATGAAAATTTGCTCATAACTTTGTTATAGAATGGTAAAAATGAATGCTATTGGTTAAACAATTAGATTATATCCATTCTCATTATGTCAAGTGAAGACTGTTTTATAGAGTTGTAATATGTTCTTAGTTTGTCAGACCACAGCTTTCTATTCAAGCTTTCATGGAATTGAAAGAAATTCAAAGGCTAACATGTTTAAAATGCAGCTCTAAAGGGCAGCAAATTGCTTCTTGTTTATGCTTTAATTTCAAATTTAAAAAAGATGACTATTAAAGCATATCACTCTGGATTGTAAGGGCTAGAATAGTCCTCCAATCCATAAAAACTGACTTTAGTATTTAACACAGAAAGTAATCTTAACTACCTTCGATTTACTGTTAAAGTAACTGATTGACAACATAACCAGGATTTTTCTCAGTCTAAAGCCTCCTTTCCATTAATGAGTCACTTGATTATGTACTTGCTTGCTTATGTCAAAGTGTAAATTTAGTCACATACATTATAGGATGTCAGAATATATAATGCAATATTAATAATAATAATATTTCTTAGTAAAAAACAACTTTTACTAATATGTAAAGAGAGAAGGTGATGATGGCCTGAGTATTAAAAAATTTCTTGATGGAGAATATGTGCAACATTAAATAACAAATTTAGGCAGTGTTTTACTTTATGACTTTAATGCATTAGTGTGTTTTGTAAGATTCTGTTTTCTCAAATATTATCTTTTTATGGTTGTTCCATTACTTGACAGAATAATAGAACTTTCTCTAGCTAAAAATATATTCTGACTATAAACATAGAACTACAAGTCCATTTTAGGATATGATTTTATTTCCACGGAGGTGAACAACATTGTCCAGAAAGTTAAGAGAGCATCTCAGCGATAGAACACTTTATGCACACCCTGTTTCGATAGAATAATTGGCAAGAGATAGGTAAGAAATCTAAGTTGTTCTTGCGGAGGAAAAAAAAAAAAAGTCCATTATTTTGACAGTTCACGTTTTAAGATTAAACACTTCAGGGATCCCTGGGTGGTGCAGCGGTTTGGCGCCTGCCTTTGGCCCAGGGCGCGATCCTGGAGACCTGGGATCGAATCCCACATCGGGCTCCCGGTGCATGGAGCCTGCTTCTCCCTCTGCCTGTGTCTCTGCCTCTCTCTCTCTCTGTGACTATCATAAATAAATTAAAAAAAAATTTAAGATTAAACACTTCAGATTACCCAGAAAAGAAAATGAAATCATTTTAGTAGAACTGTAGTTTGATGGATTTCGTTATGAAATTAAATAGATACTAATTTAATGCTTAGTATTTCAAACTTCAAACAGTGGAGTTTTGACTGCAAAAAGGATGCAAAATAAGTACCAATTGGCTTATATTTCAGCAGAGAAGATACATAGAATTCAGAAATATCAAAACAGCTAGTTCTTCCTCTTGTGTTTTTATTCAATGTTTCAGTTTATTATTGGTTCTAGCTCTTACAATGTATAGTGGATTCCTAGGTTTTGGACTATTATATTGTGGATGTTTCGCATTGTCTTTTTCTTTCTTTCTTTCTTTCTTCTTTCTTTCTTTCTTTCTTTCTTTCTTTCTCTCTCTGCCCAACGTGGGGCTGGAACTTACTACCCCGAGATCAAGAGTTTCAGACTTTACTGACTGAGCCAACCGGGTGCCCCTTCATAGTCGTTTTTATGTAATCAGTGCTACTTTAAACATTTTATAAAGGAAAAGCCAGTTTGAAAAAATTGTGTTAATATTACAGAGATCATTATAATCTTCCTCAAATGAGTATATAAACTTTTTTTTTTTTAGCCATCTCTCATTTGGTTTATTGTGGGCCTATATTGCAGATAATCTTATCATCATTAACTTAATATAAATTAGTATGCTGGTAGCTGGAAAAATTATCAGATGTGAGCTGATTAATTATCAACAATAAGACATTACTGGTTTAACATCTCTCTTCTAGAATGCTTTTGAAGTGTTTTGAAAAATTGATATAGTCACGTCTCTTGACCATTTTATTTGCAAACTGCTACCTTATGCTACTTAGAAAGTTTTTCAATATGCTTATAAAAGCAGATCCATGAAGGAAACTGTAACAATTATTCACCTAAAAATGTGTTATTTTATTGTTTCTGAACTCTAATTTTATAAGTTTTAAAGTTTATAGTAAATGAAATTTCATTTATAAAAAACTGAATATTTAATCTATTTTTATAAATTACTATTCAAAAATAAATACTGGATTGCATTAGGAACTATAACTAGTATGTTTATTTATAGGAGGAAGCTGTTGCAATTATGATGATATGGTAACTATATGTTTATAAAATATTATTAAGACTATCTTTAAAATAATTTTAATTTTTATATACTGGTTTCTGGCATAGGAGTTCACAGTCTTCCTGAATCCTGATTATTTTTTTCCTACTAAAACTTTCAAATAATATTTATACATCACACATTTTATTTTAGAAAAGAAAACTTGAAATGTTTGGCCATATAGGAAAAGATAATTGAAGAAGGATGTTAAAGTAATAAAAAAGAAAGCACACTTGAGTCAAGTATTAAATCTAGGTATTAAAATTAGCATACAAAAATAGGAAATATTAGGTGTAATGTTTAGTAAATCAATGTATTTCGATTACCCTTTCTTTCTGTTCTTTCTTTTTGATGTATATCGACTCTAATGCTATGACTACCTCACTAGTAAGTATCAGGCAAGATTATAATTTTAGCACTTACTTCAAATTACATGAAAATAGAATCCAAAAATGCCATACTGTAACTAGGTCTATTTTCTTGGATCAAAATAGATTGTTGTACATTATAAATGATACTCCCTGATGTTTTTGTAATGATTCATGAAACTAAGGGGCTGACATTTTAGTTCAGAGATTTCCATAAAATGCTAATAAAACAGGAAAACTAATTGCAAAGCACTTCTAGATAATGATAAGGCAAGGTATTCAAATAATTCGAATCCTTTTCTACTACTAATGCTATTGATAATGCTTTAAAAAATCTACAAATACAATTAAAAATATCTTTAATAGCTAAATTAATGGGGATTAGGTGTTACAAATCAAAGCTAGTCCATGATAAAACACCATTACATGGTAATTTTATATCTCTCAGGAAAACGTAACCACTTACAGAATGTCCAGTCTTCAGGGTGATTCAGGGTCTTAGCCTAATGTAGAAACAATTAGAAAAGGGTTATCATTTATATCCTTTTAAAATTATGATCTATTTTTCTTTAAAAGAAACTTTAGATGAATTTTGAAATTCTGTTCTGATTTGTTAATTTTTGTCCTGTTTGTCTCTTGTTTCTTAGGCTTTTTTTTTAAAGATTTTTAATTTATTTATGAGAGAGAGAGAGAGAGAGAGAGAGAGAGGCAGAGACACAGGCAGAGGCAGAAGCAGGCTCCATGCTGGGAGCCTGACATGGGATTCCATCCCCTGTCTCCAGGATCACACCCTGGGCTGAAGGCGGCGCTAAAGCGCTGAGCCACCCCGGCTGCCCTCTTGTTTCTTAGTCTTTACAAAGGAATCCCACCTACCTCACAGGCATTTCATGTACATTAGTTAATTTTATTTAGAAACATCTATAAGTGTAAAATAACATTTTAAATAATATTCATGTGTTGATTATATTGACTTATTTGTAAACTAGGCCTATTGTGTCAAGGAAGGCACTAGTTATTTTTAATCAAGAGATAAAAATCCAGTTTGGCTTAGAAGATTCTAAAATGATTTCCCAAAATGATATTTGGTACATGGTGATTACTGCTTTTATGTTCTTCTCTTTAACTTTACATGTTGTTTATCAGCAGAAAGAACACTTATGGTAAGAATCCGTTTGCAGAAATTTGTTTTAAAAGAATTAGCTTCATTTTGAATTCTCTCCATATTTTAGTAGGGAGGGTATTTATATGCATTTTGTTTTTCACATTTATTATAATACAAATTTACACTGATTTAAGTAATAAAGTTTATATTCAGAAAAGGCATTTTCTTTGTTTTATTTTTATTTTGCATTATACATAATTTGTTTACTGTGGCCAAAGCCATATGGCTACAGAAATTATTTTATAAAAATACATTAAACTTTAGCGTGTAAGTTCACTTAGTAGTATATTTTTTTCAGAATTATTTCTGTATCATTAAATGCTATACATATCTGTGTTATATATATTTGCTTACATGTATTTATGAGGGTTATTGTGCTTCCAACCTGTCTTTACTATGATTATTATATTTTCCCCCAAGGTTTCTAATTTTAACCAAAAAAAGTAATCTGTCCATGTGAATTTCTTGGTATAGCAACTTAAAAATTTTATCTACAAATAGAGGTAGATGGAAGTACACCTACTTAGTGTTTAATATGATCTTAGTTTCTGTGAATTTCATGCTCACTTATTCCTCTTCATCTCTTTTTGCAAGTGGCCACTTCGTCATATGTTTTAATTTTAAGAGGATGAAAAACTCAAAAAATGCCCACCATCAGCATAAAGTGAGGCATTTTAAGCTCCACTGTGCAAAATGAAAGTATAATATTCACTGCAGAGAAGACTTAGAATTCTATTATCCTGTCATTTATACCTAAAGGCACTTCAATTTCTGGAATAGGTTAAACAACGGAAATTTGGAATGGATTCTCTTTAAAATTTTGCAGATTTGAAATCCTGAGGCTTGAAGACCATTGAATACTTTCAGTCACGTTCTGTACAATACACGGATGGAAGATAATTGGTGATGTAATTAGCTATGAGTGTCAAGATATGTGAGCATTAAAAAAAAAAAAAAAGAAGCTGATCTTGTGATTTCACTTATATCCCAGCCACCAAGGAAGTGGACTAACAAAATGCAACTGACTTCCCAAATCTGGAAAACAGTGCAGATCTGCTTCTGGCCCTGAATTTGGGATTTTCTCTTGAAGTCAAAACTAGCTTTATGCTGTTCAGAAGGATCAGGAGCAAAAGAGTCAGTGATTATGGAAACAGTATCTCTGGGCTCACTCTTACGTCCTCCGATACTCCTGGGGGTGATCTGATCTAATGGAACCTCACAGGGTGAAATGTTTCCCCTCCAGCCTCATCCAGTCCTGATGGGTTCTGCGTCCAAGTATACGAAGAAAGACTGTCTTTGTATCGATGACAGAACCGTTTACAGAGTTTTGTGAGAAACCGAGCTTTAGAGATACTAGAACTTACACTCTTAATATGACAGTATTTTCTCCAGTAAAAGGCTTCTGATAGTAACAACAAAGTTATGGAAAGTCATGGATCACATCCAGATCAACACACGTGGCCTGACCTCTCAAGTAGTTTTCATTATCATCACCTTTATTATTGTAAAAGTGATTATTATTTGAAAATACTTCTTCCTCACATTTGGCTTATTCCTAATTTTCTCATTCCCTAAACTCAATCACTGAATACTCTTATGAAATTTATTTAATTGATAAGCTATTTCAGTGATTTTTTGAAGTAAAAGTGTTGTTCAAACATAACGTGACAAACATTGGATTCTTTTCTGCGTTATGAAACATACAGGCAGGAGGGACAAGTCTATGCCCAGTTATTACTGCTAATATGTGTTTTAACATTAAAAATAACTGATCTTCACATTCAGTGTATCTTCTCATTGACATTCACATGATGGCACAATCTCCTCCTTTTCTGTGTAAATCTGATTAACGGCCGCTCCTGCTGTCATTTTGCACACAAAACTTCCATTCCATTTCAACAACAATCCTATTTACACAAGGACCTCAGGGTTGAACATTGAAAGTACCTAACCATTACCGAATATTGAATCATT
The DNA here is from genome assembly GCF_003254725.2 of Canis lupus dingo. Lineage (NCBI taxonomy): Eukaryota > Metazoa > Chordata > Mammalia > Carnivora > Canidae > Canis > Canis lupus. The sequence goes on from NC_064248.1 coordinate 51,455,828, forward strand.
CTCTCCACATAAAATTGCAAATGTTGTCTGAGAGCCAATTTCCAGATTACCTTGGTTGTGTAGTACTAATTACTTCTAAACCGGGTGCAGCCACGGTCTGCCAAACCAAGGCTGGATTCTTCCAACGTCAGGTGAGCTCTGCCCACCAAGTGATCATTTCCTATTGTAGACCACTGTAAGATTACTCATGCTTGTAGTAAAGATTAACTATGAAAAGAATGCTAATCACATATAATCATACTAGTAATATATACATTTCATTTGAATGCCTACCATGTAGCAGGCACTGTACACAGTACCTATTATCTCATTCTGTTCATTTCTGAAAATGATCTTATATGTCAGTTATGATTATTGACATTTTATAAATAAGAAAACTGAATTTCACAGGGATTGTCACACACTCAAAGTCACACAGCTAATAAGTACAAGAGCCTAAGGCTATTTTATAATAAAGCCCTTGCTCTCTTCTTCCCACTACATTGCCATTTCTATGCCTTCCTGAAACAACCTGCAAAGATGAGTGATGCCTGAGAAGAACATCAGTTTGGGAACTGGAAGGTTGGGTTCTATTCCTGCTTCTGCCACTACATGAAATGAGGCTTTACACCAGTACTTGTGTGTCATTTTCTTCATCTATAAAATTAGGTGATAGAACTAGCTTTAGCCTTCTGTGGTTTTAAGTTACCTCAGAGAAGTTTTTTTCTTTCGTTTTTTTTTTTTTTTTTGAGAAAGAAAACTGAAAAAAAAATATTTGCAGTAATAATAGCATTGAACACTTTTTCTCTGGTATTTCCCAGGTTCTCATCTGATTTCATGGCTTCAATCACAGAACAGAATCTTTGTTGATATACAAAGAAGGCCACATTCTGACCAGATCAGTGAGGCACGGAGAAAGATATGAAATTGACCTATCATGGGTCAGACTCTTAAAAAGTTTGAATTTAGCATCATGCATTTATTATGCTGCATATATAAAAAAATTAAATGAATGATGTGAAGCAAGGTGGGAATACAGTGCAAGCATAAAGAATATTTATAGTATGTGTGATGAAGCATAAAAATACATTTATCTCCCTCAAAAAGCTAAATGTTGGATATATTTGTACGAAACACCTCAGGTTATGTCAAGAACACTGAACTTAAATACTTAAATGAATTTGCATACTATTCATGTAAATATATTGGCCTAACCATAGCAGCTCTAGGGATTCGTGATAAGCTGTGAAAATTGTCTATAAAAGATAAGTGAATGACCCTTTAAAATAGAATAAAAATTAATTATAGTACACCAGCAATTTTAGATACATATACATACCATTTTGAAAATCTGTGCTTTTGAAATGTTAGCCATTCCTTATGCAGTTCTCTTAGTGATGCATCCATATCACATATACAGTTCCCTAAACATATTGTATTTTTCTTAGAACATCAAACATTATGTCCTATGTCAATTTTGTAATATTTTGAAAGAACAAAATATGGTATAGTAAGCTGACATATTTTCCTTCGTTGAAATATTCTTTTGTGTGTAAACTCTTTACAGATTTTTCTCACCATTTTCTCCTTTTCTAAAGTTGACAAAAATGTAAATGATGGCAAAGTGAAAAGAATTATCATTTCCTTCAGCAGTTATTACTCTGTGTTTTCCTATCACTATTGCATAAATATTGCCATAATTCCACAATTTTATATGAGAAATAATAATAAATAATTGCTTCACATAATTTATAAGCCCCTATAACACCTTATTGGAATATATGATTTTCACACGCACTAAAATATATGACTTCAGGTGATTTTGAGCTAGTAGGAAGTTTGCCAAAAAAGATATTACATTTGATTTCACTCGTTACTGTATTTAGTGTGTATTTACTGAACTCCTACTGTGTACCAAGCATTATGCAAGGTGCTGAATCTATAGTACTAAAAAATACAAAGTCTGATGCCTACATGAAGCTTCCAAAGCATGATATGAGAGACTGATAAACAACTAAATCAATAGAGAGAAAAATAATCACAAATTGTGAAAACTTCCACAGAGAAAATTAATGCATTGAGGAAGTATAGATAATGGAGGGAGGCTGTTTTAGATAAGGTAAAATGGAGATCTTACTGAGATCCTGAAAGACAAACATGAATCCAATCCTTGATGAAGTGTTTAAGCAAAGCCATGCCCATGCATTGATACATACCAAATATTTTAGCAATATATTCTCCAATTTGTCCTTCAGTTTCATTAATTAGTATGATTCACAGGAAAATCTCAGCTCTCTGCACAAAGATTTGATGAAGAGATAGGCTTTTTTGAAAAGTTATAGTAATTTTGGAAAATAAGGAAATTACTCCTGAGAACCAGCTTTAAGAGGGGGAGTTGCGGGGGGTGGGGGTGCCTGGGTGGCTCAGTGGTTGAACATCAGCCTTTGGCTCAAGTCGTGATCCAGAATCCCGGGTTGGGTTCTGGATTGGTTCTGGAGTGGTCCCAGGTTGGGTTCCTCAACAGGCTCCCCGTGAGGAGTCTGTTTCTTCCTCTGCCTGTGTCTCTGCCTCTTTCTCTGTGTCTCTCATGAATAAAGAAATAAAATCTTTAAAAAAAAAAAAAAAAGAGGGGGAATGGGTGAAGTACTTAATACTCATGACAAGAATTGAATACAAAACTGAATAAGGTCTCTAGCTATACATTTTTTTAAACCAGATAATAATACTACCAGATTTTGAATAAAACTTTTAAACTTTTAGTTCGATTTTAAATAAAACTAGTATGTTTTATAAAGCTTAGCCTAGTTCAGTACTTAAAGTAGGCATCATTCAGTCTTCAAATTGTTTCTGACAATTCTAATTCTCATTTAAGTACAACTCTAAAACATAGACATCAGTTAAGTGTCATTTTTCAATCAATTTTGAAATAAATTCAGAGTTTAACAGGTAGCTAACACATCTTTTCTGAGTAAAAGTAACAGAATCCAAATCCACTTTGAAGAAGGTAGATTCTAGAGGAAGCATTTTGCAGAACATGGAGATAACAAGAATTTTTCAGTAAACTCAAAAATAAGACATGAAGTAATCTAATATGAAGGCTAAAGCTTTTTTTAAAGAGAAAACTAAATTTTGGTCTCATGTTAGATGTTATAAAATGAAACCATATCCAAAGAATGCATAAACACTAGGTAAGAATCATGAATATCTTTTCCATTTTTATATAAGAAGGAATAATTTTAAGAAAGAGGAAATAAATAATTCAGGAACATTTTATACATGTTCCTCATTACATGCACCTCATTACACAGATGAGGTAAATTGAAAATTATGTTTCAATTTCAGTTAGGGTTTGCTTATTGAGGTTTTTAAGCCAGCTAGAAATATTTCCACTTATACAACAAATGATGTCATTGAGCATTCTTCAGTAAATCTTTTGAGAAAGATAAAGCAGATATTTATGAGCAGATAGTGATTCAGGAAAACATGAAGATGTATTTATCTAGAATCCACTTGGCAGAGTTAGGAGGCTTCTGTGGTTTTATATTTCTTTATGAATACCTTCTGGTACTAGTCCCTTTTTATTGTAATTATTGATTGACATACCTTCTTTCTCCTAAGACTTCCTTGAGTAAGTGGTCTTCCCCAAATTACCTGTTACCTTTCCTAAATCCCTGGTGGGTACTTTTTTTTCTGGTAGGTACTTCATAACTGTGAAAGGAAAGGATAAATGAATGAATGAGAAATAGAGGAGAAAACAACCTTTTTACTCCATCCTACTTATAATACCATGGAGAAATGGAGGATGTTGAATGATAAATTAAGAAACTATACATTTTTGGTGTTCCAAAATTTATTAAAGATATGGCTTATTTTGATAGGAAGGCAGAAAGGGAGATTGCTAAACTATGATCTCCTTCAGGCAAATTTATATTCACACAAGGCTATGCAACATAATTTCCTCACATCTTTACACTCTTGCTTCCTGTCACATCTTCATGGTATCTATCATTAGGATTTGATTCCATTTTCATTGATTGATCCTTATAGCTCTGTTGGGCTGCCTCATTGTTCTGCAGAAATTTAATCTCATTGCTTTCTTATTTCAATAGTTGTCCTTCAAGCAACAAAGATTATCTGTATGTAAGGATGCTGTTTCTACTAAAATGTCATCTTAGATGGTATAGAAGGATAAAAATAGAAACAATTTTGGATAAGTAACACTATAAGAGTAGCCATCTGCTTCTCAGAAAGACATGGATGTGTTTTGTTTCTTTACTTTAACCAATCCAAAAGATTTCATTCCTAAAATCTAAGATTATGATATTTCTCCAAATAAAATTTCTGATATTGTATGACCAAATTATTAGTTTGTGAGTACCCTGGATAAACTTTAAATAACCCATCAAATATTGCTGATGGATACTACATAGAATGATCCGGCAACCATATGGAGACCTGATGGACAATCAAGCTACCATTTTCCAGATTGAGAAAGCAATCAAAATGAGGAAAATGGGAAGAGTACCACACCAGATGGTACTCCAGCTGAACTATACAAGTGTGGGTACACAGCAAATAGTGAATACTTTCACCACTTGTTCAAAACCATATGGACACAGAGATAGATGTAGATATTTGAGGGACACCTATTTCTTAAGAGGAAAAAGAAGATAAATTAGGGTACTAAAAGCTACTACTGTGTTAACTGACAGAAAGTTGCTGACTTAAATTCTGTTGAATTCCTTGTTACATAAAATAATTTTCTTTGGGATATTGTAATCATAACAATGTCCTAAAACTTCAAAAAAGTATGCTTTATGAAATACTAGGATAAATCTATTTTAGAGAATCTGTTAGAATACATTGAGTTAATTTTAACTGAATTTATTTTTTTTCAGGTCAAAGTTAATAAATGCAAACACTCTAAATCTTAGGTGTTACCTATTATTTATGTTGTAAATCCCAGAACTTGATAATATCTGAGATCATAATTGCTGGTTAAAATTTCAGTGGAATAGGGACACCTGGGTGGCTCAGTGGCTGAGCGTCTGCCTTTGGCTCGCTCAGGTCATGATCCCGGGTTCCTGAGATTGAGTCCCACATCAGGCTCCCTGCAGGGAGCCTGCTTCACCCTCTGCCTCTGTTTCTGCCTCTTTTTCTGTGTCTCTCATGAATAAATAAATGAAATCTTTAAAAAAAATTAGTGGAATAAAGTAACCTAAAATAAAAATATATACTAAATGGCCTCATATTTAAAATTTATTTAGTTAATAGTATCAGATTACACACACTCTTATCATTGAGAAAAAAATTAATAGAAGCCTATAGTGAGGCTTTTTTTTCTTAGTTTATGTAAAATATAGCAGATGATTTATTTGCTACTTATCACGGAAAGTCTTGGGCAATCACAGAAAAAGCAAGAGACTATATTCTTGCATGGTTTTGACCTCTGAAATATGGGTTAATGTCAAGTTCACTAATTGCATACCCAGCATAAATATCAGAAAGCTCAACCAAAATACAGGAATCCTGATAAATGAAATAAATGTATGGGTAAAGAGAAGACACATGTTTTGATCTTACTTTATGTTAGTTACTGTTTCCCACTAAGAATTGTATTATGAAGCTGCTTGCAATGTTTACTACAAATGATACATGATAACTGAACCAATGAGACTGTTTAAACCTATGCTGACTTTTGGAGAATATTTTAGCATGCAATGCTATACTTATCTCGTCTACAGTGGTGTAGAATACAAGCCAAGGAAAAAGATAGGAGACTTCTAATGGTAATTTTAGAGATAGTATCTTAGAAACATATATAAATGGTAGTTCAAATGGTATGCAAACTACTGAAGTTCCAACTAAGTTTGCAGGGAAGAGAGAAGTCAGAAATATGTTCCCCCGCAGGCGTAATTGTCGACATTCTTAAAACCAGCACCCTCAGACTGATTGTAAGTAAACATTTCAAATGCCACAGTCCTAAAATTTACTAATTTATTTTTAAAGTGAAGCTACCTCAATTTTAATGATATTATTATTATTATACCAAAAGTGGAGCACTTTCTTTTTTTTTTAGATTTTATTTATTTATCTGATAGAGATAGGGGTAGAGGTAGAGAGAGAGAGAGAGAGAGAGAGAGAGAGAGAAAATGTGCACAAGCAAGCAGAGGGAGAGGGAAGAGTGGGCTTCCGGCATAGCGGGGAGCCCAACAAGGGGCTTGATACCAGGGCCCTGAGATCTCAGTTATGAATACAGCCGCTTAACCGACTGAGCCACCCAAGCACTCCTGAGAAATGGGGCATTTTCTATGTGTCATGCACAGTGCTTAGTTTGAATGACTGTCTTATCTAATTCTCTCATAAGCATCCTGTAGGATAAACACTTTTTTTTTTCCATTTTATGAGTGGAAAACCAGCACAGATAGGTTAAGCAATTTGCCCAAAAGAAAACATTAGAAATGTCAGAGTAGGCTTTAAAAAAGCAATACAACCAAAAAGTCCTTTCTGAACTTCATCATCGTGTTATGCTTCTTGCCTTGGGATAATCTACCTAGAATATTCCTGTGCTCATATATTTTTAATATTCATTCATGTTTTTATTGAAGTGTATGTACTTGGCATACAATATTATATGAGTTTCAGGTGTACAACATAGTGATTCAACATTTATATACATTGGGAAGTGATCCCTAGGATAAATCTAGCTACCATCTGTCACCATACAAAATTTTTACATATTATTAACTATATTTCTCTATGCTGTGTATTGTACCTGGTGTCTTTTTAAATTTTGTAACTGGAAATTTGTACCTCTTTGGCCATCTTCTCATGCCCCTCCTCCCTGGCAACCATCAGTTTGTTCTCTGTATTTATGTTTGTTACTGTTTTATTTGTTCATTTGTTTAAATTTTTAGATTCTACAATAAGGGAAATCATATGGCATTTGTTTTTCTCTATCTGACTTATTTCACTTAGCATAATATCCTCAAAGTCCATCCATATTGCCCTAGGTTTATTATTTTTAGAAATGAAGAAAATTTACAGCACTTAAAAATAATTTTATCTCTATTTCATAAGCAACATTAAGATTTATTTGCTTCTAGATGAAATTTGATACAGCTGATTTTTCCCCTAGAGTTTGGTAAAAATTAATATGCCAAGGATTCCTAATATAATGTAAATCATTTTGCCAATTCAATAAAAATTAACTTTAATGTTATTTTTACTTATAAGCTGATCAATACACTCCTAAGGTATTTTCATATATAGTCATTCTTTGTAAGGAAAATATTGATAATGCCTAGGTCTATATGAATAACTCAGAAGATCTTGAAATCTTACAAGCATCAGAGCCAGTTGATGTCATGAGAATTAATCAAAATATTGGCAATCATGAATATGTAAAAATTAACACTTGACTGCTCTATATTTGAATGGGCAACATCACTTGTTCAAATAGTAACTTCCCCTAGAGAACTTCCCTTTCACTGGGGAACTAAATCCTAGTTATGAATGAAAAGGGGAGATATAGATTGGATCTGGTGAAATTGATATTTTTTACTAGTGAGATATTATTACCCTGATGAAACTGAAAAATCAACTTAGAAGCTACATCATGAAGGAGTATACCTTTTTTTCATTTATGGAATCTTTCTTAAGCTGAAAATTTGAAAAAGAGAAAACCAGTTTTACGTCATATCTAAATATTTTTTATGGAGGTGTCAGAAGTCTGATTCACTCTACTTCTCTACTTGTGTGTATATCTGCGGTTGTCATTCATGAAAACAATTGAGGCACAGGTGTTAGACCCTATTCTTGCCTTGTAACCTCAATTCATTTGCAGCATGTAAAGTTACATAATAGATGTGTTTATGTGCTCGCTCTCTCCCTTTCTCTCTCTCACTCTCTCGCTTTTATTATGCATGGGAAACTATTTCCAAGATCGCATAGGGAAGAAAAATCTAAACATGTTCTGTGTTTATTGTAAGTAACAGTCCAATTTCCCTAACCTATGAAAACCAAAAGACTGCTTTCCTGAGCAGCAGTTTTTCTTCCACTCCTCTATTGTAAATTCTATAAAATTAGCCTGTTGGTGATATGAATAACATATTCTAAATTATTCTTAACACCTATTTCCTTTATTATTAACAAATAAATGTCTTTGTGGTGTTTGACTGCTCTGTCAGGTGGTATATAAATACTAAATACTTGCTGTTTACACTATTTATAAAGAATATGAATACATACAGCCAACCTCTGCTGGATTCACATAGATATACTTTGAAAAACTCTGAAACATATACTCACATTTTGAAGGGTTCTCAAATTTTCATACTTGCATATTTCCCAGTTTCAGTAATCCAAATTCAAGAACTATTTCAGATATCTACTTATAAAAAAAAGGTTTTCCCCTCATTCTGCTGTGATGTGAATTTTAAATAAATGACCAATGACTTCTCATAATGGAACTTATTCTTGCAAAACAAATAGAAAACAGCATTTCAGTATTTTTAAACAACCTACAGATTTTAAAATTATGTATATGTGCATATATATTCTTTTTTAAAAATGTGGCAAGAACACTTAGCATGAGACCTCTGCTAACAGATTTGTAAGTGTTAAATACAATATTGTCAATTATAGGCCCAATGTTATAAAGCAGATTGCTATACCTTATTTATCTTGCACAACTGAAACTTTATTCCCATTGAATAATAACTCATTTCTCCCTATCCCTAGTTCCTAGAAACAGCTATTCTACTCCCTACTTCTATGAGTTTCACTATTTTGATAATTCATGTAAGTGGAGTCATGCAGTACTTCTGCCACTGTGTCTAGCTTATTTTGCTTAGCATAATATCCTGAGGGTTCATCCATGTTTTTGCATATTGCAAGATTTCCTCTTTTGGAAAGACTAAGTAATATTCCAATGTATGTATATACCACACTTTCTTCATCCATTCATCCATCTATGGACATTTAGGTTTTTTTCCATATGTTGGCTATTGTGAATAGTGCTGCAATGAGCATGTAGTAGAAGCTCTTCAAGATCCTGATTTCAGTTCTTTCGTATAAGTATCCAGAAATGGAACAGCTGGGTCCTATGGTAGTTTTATTTTTTGTTTTTATGAGGAATGTCCGTACTGTTTTCCATAGCAGCTACACCATTTTGCATTCCCACTAATAGTGCACATCCACACCAAAACTCATCTTTTGTTTTTTTCTGTTCTTTTTTTCTTTTGATAATAGTCATCCTAACAGGTGAGTGGTGGTTTTGACTTATATTTCCATGATGATTACTGATGTTGAATATCTTTTAATATACCTGTTGTCCATCTGTATGTCTTTCTCAGGTAATTGTTTATTTAAGTTCCAACTCTTTTTTTAAAGTTGAGTTATTAGATATTTTTTTTTTTTGCTATGGAATTTTAGGCATTTCCTATATATTTTGGGAATTGATCCCTTATCAGATGTATAGTTTGCAAATATGTCCTCCCAGTCCATAGGTTGCTTGCTCATCCTGCTGATTGTTATTCCCTAGACCACACACACACACACACACACACACACACACACACCCATTAGCACTAATAAACGAATTTACTAAAGTTGCAGGATACAAAATCAACATATAAAAATCAGTTGTGTTTCTATACTCTCACAATGAACTATCTGTAATGGGTATCAGGAAATTATGATAGCATTAAAAAATAAATTCTTAAAAATAAAAAAAGAATAAAGTTAACTAAACCAAAGACCTGTACACTGGAAACTACAAACACTGATGATGAAAGAAATTAAAGAATGGAACGATGAACAGATGGAAAACTATACCATGCCCATAAATTGGGATATTTAATATTATTAAAATGTTCACACTACCCAAAGCTATCTATATAGATTCAATGCAATCCCTATCAAAATCCCAATGGCATTGTTTTTTTTTTTACAGAATTAGAGAAAACAATTATAATACCTAGGAAACCATAAGGGACCCATATAGCCAAAACAATCCAGAGAATGATTAACAAAACTGGAGACATCACACGTCCTGATTTCAAAACATATTATAAAACTACAAATGGTACTGGCATATTAAAACAGTATGGTATTCATATAAAGATGGACATAGAGACCAAAGATACAGAATAGAGAGCTCAGAAATAAATCCACACATACACAGTCAATTAATCTTTGACAATCTCTTTGTACTGAGAAGACATAATGGAGAAAGGATAGTCTCCAGTAATAGTGCTGGGGAAAAAATGGTTATCTGTATCCACAAGAAGGAAATTGGATCCTTACCTTACACCATACAGAAAAATCAACTCAAAATGGACTAAACATTTAAATATAAGACCTCTAACTATAAAACTCCTAGAAGAAAATGTAAAAAAAAGGCTTTATGGCATTGTTTTTGACAATGATTTCATGAATCTGACACCAAAAGCACAGGCAACAAAAGGGGAAGAAAATGACAAGTGGGACTACATAAAAGTATATGTGCGTATTCTTCATATGTGTGTGTGTGTATTCTTAACATATATATGTTCCTAATATACATATTCTTTTAAACAGTATAAGTTAATCTAGAGTTATAGAACATCAGTACTATATTCATGCCTGAAGTCTGGCAAGCATTAAAATAATATAAAATCAAAATATATTCTCAAATATTTTAAAAGTACATGACATATATTGCTAGAATTGGGAAAGCAGATCTTTTTACTTACTCTATAATCAAATAAAATAGCTACCTCTTTTATTAACTCGGAGTAATTAACTGCAAATATATAGTATGTGACATTAATAATTGGAAGCCTAGTTATAACAACCAGATTGCTTTTCCTATTAATATAATTCAAATACAGTATTTGAATTATATTTAATTATATTATATATAATATTATATATTAGTAATATATACTATATTCTAATAATTATATTTGAATTGCTTAACTTCTACAATTGGAGTTAAACATATCTAGAGCATTTACATGTACGAATATAAATTATACAATATCATTACATTGGAAAATAAATTCACATTTCTTGGGAATTTCAAGTAGAATTGCACCAAATTAGAAATAATTATGAATGTGTTGGTTTGTGACAATGAGGTTTGTATTTTCATTTATTTCAGAACTGAGAAGTCCTGGAGAAAGGTAAAGTTTTTTGAGAGTAGGGCCTCTAGTCCAGAAAATCTTGCTAAGGATATCATAGTCATGGATGATATTGCAAGAATAATTTATGACATAAGCTCCTTCAAAAATATTTTTATCTAGATTCTTTAATCTCACTCACTTGGGGTTGAAAGTTAACGTTTATCATATATAATTAATTCTTAATCCTACAAGTATATGAGGCTTCTGGCTTACTCAGAAAACTTTAAGAACAGTTTTAGGACCAAGAATGGAGTATGGAAAGCTTTATTCATCTCTCCAACCCCTGCTTCTATCCTCAAGGTCAGGATTACTTAACATGTTTTCCATCCTAAGTCATTTATGCACTGAAAAAGTCACAAAGCAAAGATGAATCTCAGATATGCTCACTTGCTATCAACACTTACAGGTGCGTTATTTCATCCATTCATTAAGTTCTTATAGAGAACCATTCCCTGTTCTAGGAACTTTGGATTCAACTACATACAAAGTTCATGCCCTCATGCAGGCTTTAATGTGGTTACTAAATAATAAGCATAAAGTATTAACTCCTCTGGAAAAAATAAAGCATATTAAGGAGATAGAAATTATCAATTTCAGGAGTGCTGCATGACATTTGATCAGAGAAATGACTGAAATAAGAAAATAAACCATGTGACTTTCTGGGGAGAAGTGTTCCAGAAGGGAAAACAGCAAACGCAAAGTCTCTTAGATACAAATATATTTGGTGTGTTCAAGGATCGGATGCATTAGATACTTTATTTTTCAACCCCATGTCTTGGTACTTGCTTTTTCCCTTGCGTAGGATTCTCTCCCCTTCTCAACCCCCTATTATTCATCCTTAATACTCAACATCATCTCCACCACACATTCATTAGGCCTTCATACTCACTCGTTCAAATGCTTTCCTTCTCTGCTCCCGTAGCACTTATACAAACCTCTAGTTAATTATTTTTCAAATATTGCCTTCTTCTGTTCTTGTGTTTATCTTTCCTGCTTGACAATTAGTGCCTCAAAAGCAGGGACTTTCTCTAAGGAATTTTGGTTATCCCAGGGTCTAGTACTGTGCCCAGGATGTCACAGCACTCAATGAAGAAAGATGAAAATATGTGGTTATAAAATAATTTTATATAACCTATTTTCCTTTATTCAGATTATAATTGGAAAATCTTGATTTAAGTCACATCCTCAGGCAAAAACAAATAATTAGGCCCATTTTTTGGAGATGCTGTCATTACAGAAGATCCCTAATCTTAAAAATCAGCACTTTTCTGGGAATATTATTTTTTAAAATTCTGAAAAGAGCTCATGCAAATTTAAGTAATCTTTGTAGATAAAACAATATATTAAAGACTATGTATTTTATATCAATAGACAGCAAATGACACTAAATGGCATAAATATATTTTTTTTCCTCAAACCTAAGGGAAGCATAAACATTAATTTTTAAAGGAGAATCAAAAGACTAGAGCTATTCCAGGTTGAATTCTTGCTTCATCAGATTTTCATAATTAGAGCAATTATCAAACTAGGAAATAATTTGTCTGGAACTGCTATTTATATTATTTCATATTATAATAAAACATTTAAGAGCACTAAGATAATTACAAAGATAAATCAGTGGTATACAGTTACAATTTCTCTTTTGACATTACTAAGATTACATATATGGTTGAAATTTATAATTTATGCATTTCTCAAAAAATATTTCATTTACACTTTTGAAAAATTTGAAACATTATTGAGTTATCCTAAATGTTTTATTTCCTCTGGATATAAAACACATCTGGTAGAATCATTTTGACAAAGTACTGCCTGGTAGGCCCAGAATCAAATCCAATCATATGGTCATTGAACAAATGGCCACAGTATTTCTTGGATTTGTTGCAAGTTTATTCTCCAGTGTAGTTGCTCTTTTCTCATTTGGCAGTGTCCTGTCAGCTCTCAATTAACTGCACATTTATGCTCTGTATATGCTGAGTCCTGCTGCCTCTCAGCTTTTTTTCCGTCCAGGACAGGGTCCACCTCACCTTCTCATCCCATTCTCCCTGATGGGCATTTTCCTGCACCTCATGGTTTGAACTGTATCAGAATTATGTGAATGTTTACTCTTCTGGCACTTTGATATGCACCACAGATTCCCATGAATAACAAACAAACAAACAAACAAACAAACATGGCCTAACCCCTCACTAAGCTAAAGATCTAGTGATGGCAGGTGATATCAGAGTGGAGAAAAGCACACAAATGGATAATCTCAATACAATAGAAAACTTCTGTATGGAGTGCTAGGTAGACTCCGGGAAAGATGCTCAATACTCCTTGGCAAAATTTCCTAGAGGAATTACCACCTGAGCTGAATCTAGAGTGAAAATAGCATTTAGGCATAGAGATCATTTAAAGGAGAAGAAAAGGCATTTGCAAAAATACAGCAAAGCGAGAAGGAATGTGAATAATTAGAGGACCGTAGGACCAAAATAGAAGTCTTTAAATCTTGAGGGTAAGAAGTACCTCTGGAAGAAACCTTATTTGATACAATGCTTTGCTTTGATCTCTATTAATCCCATAATCTGTGTAAATAGGCATTCAATGAATATTTTTTTTGATTTGACTAAATGAAGATTAAACTGGAATACTCAAGGATGTGCATTGTTGAAAATAAGACAATTGGTATTAAAGGATATACCAAAAGGATAGTAGACTCCTGAGCTTTTCAATTTTTGAAATCTGAAGTTTCTAAGTTTGCAAACACTGATAGAATTGGCTTCTTTCAGCTGTGAAGTTCTTTCACTAAAAGCTAATTGCTTTTATTTTTGTCTCTCTGAGTGCCTTTTCTTTGAAGACCATTTTATTTACACACACACACACATACACACACACAAAGTTCCCTCTGTGTGTGTGTATGTGTGTGTGTGCTTTGACCATACCAAGAGAAATGCTTTGTATCCAGAGATGGTTAGTGAACAACAGACAGCATTGATGCCCAGTGAGTGATGAGACTCACATTCTAGCTAAGTGTTTCTCTCCAAATTACCAGAATTGAAAAGAAAATAATTCAAATTCTCAGCCTTAAAAAAAATGATCACAGTTTTCAAATGTCCTAAACTTTAGAGGTAGTTCGTGAACAGTCAAATTTCAAATGGTAAATAAAAGGTAAGGATCTAATATAGATGCCAACTCTTACATTTTCAGAGTCTTCCTACGTATTTTTTCTGTTACCTACTTATCAGAATTATCAAGTCTCTGAGTCTCACGGACTGCTGGAGCAGAGAGAAAACTCCCGAATCAGTCAGTTGTCCTCTTTTTTTGAGCTACCCGTGTCTGTACTTCCATTAGGCTAAATATCCTAAATTGACTTAATTGCAATACCTAAAGGCAAGTCTGCAGTATGTGAAAATGCTTTGGAAAAAACCTTAGTGCTCTAATATTAGCAGGGCTGCTGAAAGATGAGTGACACATCAAAGAGATTTGAGCTGGTTGTTCCATGATAACTTATGGGACTCAAAGTCTTCCTAAATCAAATCAGTTCTCTAATATATACACTCTGGTCTAACCTTCAACAAAGCTAGGAATAGAAATTTAGTGTTGTATTGGTTAACCAACACAAACAATTAAACCTTGATATAGTTACTTATTTTTTTCTCAAGAGAAAACCTCCTTAAAGACCCTATAAAAGTATTAGGATTTAGAATAACTGAAACTACCATAACCTACTAGACCATTTTAATAATACTAGTAGCTAATACCACAGAGAAAAGACTAGAAAACAAATAATTGTAAAATGTGATGAACTAAGGTGTTTGCCCATTTATGTTTGTTTATACTATTGTTTTAATTACAAGATGATAGATACACAGATTTATTTTTTTTATAAAGATTTTATTTATTTATTCATGAGAGACACAGAGAGAGAGAGAGAGAGGCAGAGACACAAGCAGAGGGAGAAGCAGGCTCCATGCAGGGATCCCAATGCGGGACTCGATCCCCGGTCTTCAGGATCACACCCCAGGCTGCAGGCGGCGCTAAACCACTGCGCCACCGGGGCTGCCCGATACACAGATTTAAAACCAATATATAGAAAATAAAAAGAAAATTGATCCCCATCTACGCCTCCTCTTCCTCCCCCATTTTTCTTATAGACAATGGATATTAAAAATTCCATTTAATTGTGGATGCCTTATCCCCTATAATAATACCTGGCTTCTGGATTTTATTTCATATCATCATGTAGTGCCTGGATTCCAGGCCGCTTGACTGCTACCTGCGGAACTGATCCTCCTTTGACCAGTAGGCTAAAATTCAAGTCTTTTGTTTCTCCATAGTCAAACTGGTATGAATTCAAACTAAACTTGGAACTTTCCTACTTACACCATTTCTTGGGAGTCTTCGCAAGCTCTGTAACTATTTAGGAGTGTTTACCATATGCACCTTAGAAAAGGTGACTTTTTCCTTGCATTGCAACATATGATGCATCAGTAAAAATAACAGTTTTATTATTAACTCTTCACATTTCCAGGTCAGTCTTCTAGAGGGTTACAACTGCCAACAGGGGATAGGCAGGTATGGTGAATGTATGAAATGGGTCTGCTGAGGGCCATGATGCACTGGAAAGTACAAGTCCTGTGTAGAGGGAACAGCTGCTGTTCACTCCTAGCCAACCATCACCGTGTGAGAATCTGGGCCCAACATTGTCAGAGCTTCCAAATTTTCAAGAGAAGCTGAAAACCCAGAGATTCACGTAAAAAACAAATACCCTAGTGTTTAAATACTGGCTTAATTAAAAAAAAATATTATGCAGGACAACAACATTTGTGGGCCAAATTCAGTCCACTGGCAGTCAGTTTGCAATCTCTGCTATCCATCTATAATCACAACTTTGTCCTTCTTATCCTCTGATTACTTTATAATTCACGTTTGAGCATTGATCCAAATGTGTCTAGGGGGTGGTCTCAATAATCTGGATCAATACATTTCCATTTTTGTCAGCTATTTGCCGATGCTGCTATCTCCATGATAAAAAGCAACCTTATCTTGGTTGTGGAGACATGTTTTACTTTTCTCTTAAACCCTAACTCATTAAAATATTCATATAAAATCTTGATTGTACATATAACCCCTTAAGAAGGTGATATGAGATACAATATTAAGTTAGATGCAGTTCATATTCATAACAAGCTTGCTCTCCAACATGAAGAGAAATAAACACTTTCTCAGGAATTGAAAATGTCATCTCAACTCGATGTTTCTCAAACTTTGTTCCAAGGAACCTCAAGGGTTTGGAGTTCCTAAGAAGCCCAATTATGGAGATGAACTGAAGGCTGTCATTTGAAATGTGGATTTTATTTGAAAACAAAAGACTTGAGAATATTTGTTCCTCAGAGTATAGAATTTAAAATTTGAACTATAAGGAAAAGGGTCTTATCTTTAGATCAGAGGATTCCTTGCTGTCCACAAAAGTATTTCAGGTGATCCATGAGCTACCTGACACACAAATGAATCTGCAAATGGCATCTTTATTACTTTTGTAACATTCTTAAAGGAATTTGTGAAAGAACATATGATATTTAGAATAATGAGTATTGTTTAATATGGATTCTGAGGTTAGGGCTACAGAAGTGATTCACCTGGGGCTAACTATAAACTTTTTAAACCTAAGTTTATTCATCTGGAGAATAGGAGTATAATAGCATCGATCTCATTGTGTTGTAGTGAAGTCCAAATGAGGCAAGCAAATAGAAAGGGCACAGTACAATGCCTTACATGTAGTATGGACTCCATAAATTTCAATTATTACTGTTGTTGTCCTTGTTACTGTTTAACAAATGAAACACACAGAGAAAATGGCAAGAAATTAATACACTATTTGTAAACAAAGTGATACAGAATCACAGGGGGATTCTTCTTGGCTAAGTCAAGTGTAGACTTCCAGAAGATGTGTCATTTGATCTGGGCCTTGAAGATGAGTAGGAGTTTGGCCATGAGACAAGGTGGGAGAAAAACTTTCCAAAGAGGGGGCAGGGTAAGACATCAGGTATTTGCAGGGATCAGACAGTTCAGTGAGTGGTGACAAGGTTGTACAACTTACTCAATAGGAACCAGGATGGGAGGAGCAGGAAGTGAGATTGGAGAAGTAAACTGGAGGTGAAATACCCTGGTGAGTTTGATTTGTAATCAATAGGAGGTCAATGAAAATTTTCAATAAAAACAATGTGATCACATTAAAAAAATTTTTTTAAAGATTATTTATTTATTCAGAGGGAGAGAGAGAGGCAGAGACACAGGCAGAGGGAGAAGCAGATTCCATGCAGGGAGCTCGACGTGGGACTTGATCCCAAGCCTCCAGGATCAAACCCTGGGCTGCAGGCGGTGCTAAACTGCTGAGCCACCAGGGCTGCCCTGTGATCACATTTTTAAGGAATGATAATTCTTATGGTATGGTCCAGGATAAATTAAAGTAAAAAAGTTAACTAACACTTGTATGCGTTTAATATATGCTAGGGATTGTCTTATACAATGACTTTCTCAATGAACCTAAAGTGTTCAGGTTATCACCTCATGTCATACATGACAAGCCTGAAGCTTCAAGTGGTACACTATCCAAGAGCACAGCACTAGTCAGTAGTGCAGCTGTGCTTTTAATCAATTCGAAAGATTCTAAGGCACCTTATATTTCCACTGGTCTCTGTGGTTGGGAAATAGGATATGAAACTATTGCCATTCATCCAAATGAGAGGTGATATAGGACTAAAATAAAATGGCAATGAGGATTGAAATTCAGAAGCTATTTCTGAGGAAAATAAGGAGACATAAAAAAAAGCAAAACCAAAAACAGATTTAATATAAAAAGAGGAAACAGAAAGCATTTAAAGGCTATGAGATGGGAAAGTATTAATACAAGTGGAAACATTCAAAACTAAGGACCTAGGAGATGAACAATTATTTTCTTTCTTTTTTCTTTTTTTTTTTTTTTTTTTTTTTAGTATAAAGGAGCATTGGCACGGAGAAAATTTAGAGTGTGGCATACTGAGTGTGAGTGCCTAGAGAATGTCCAAAGAGAGAGGTTCATAAGAAATTGGATACAGAGCTGTAGATGAAATGTGTCAGGCCTGGCCAGTACATATTCTGGTTGAAGTCCTGAGGATCAGTGTGATGATCCAGGCAGAAGGTGGGGAGAAGGGATGCACTGATTGTCCAGTTGGAATGACATGTCTACATGCTTTCCTCACTAATTAGAGATCGAGGTCTTCATTCAGGACAGTGTCTTTGTTGCCCGCACTTTTGAATCCCTTGGATATTTTTACACTACAGTACACATAGTTCATAAAGTTTGTTTGAGTAAGTAAATGAAAAGACCATCAAAAAATAAAATCTAAAGAATGGGAAAAAGGAAGGGGACCAGAAAGGAAGTTAAGAAGGACTGGTTAGGTGATGGGATGAAAAGAGAAGAATGAAAGCCAAAGGAGAAGAGTACTTTAAAACACAGAGATTTGTCCCAGTGCTTGAAATGCTTCAGACAGATCAGTTGGGACAAGGACTTAAAATAGGCCAGTGAGTTTGAGAATAGGAGAACACTGGAAAATGTGTTTCCTATTCTAAATGTATCAGTGGAACTAATCACTGGGATTTTGGAATATATCCTTTCATGAGTTGGGAGTCAATTGGTATAAGGCAAGTTTCCAAACCCACAATTTAGCGACATAACTGGTAGTGTAGATCTAGTGTAAAAGACTAACAGGCAATTAATTGTACTGAGTTTCATTACAGGTGTCCAAATTTAAAGTGCTTCCTGCTAATAGGGGAGGCTAAGTGTCTATTAAGGGGGAAAAATGAAATAAAATATATCTCCATTGTTATTCTTTAACAATTAAAAATCTCCCAAGAATACAATGATTTGTCTAAAGACTTAAAAAATTTGAGAGTCAGTTAACATCTTCTCACACTGAAAAACACATTGAGAATGCAAATATAAATAAATAAAAGGATGACAAGTCTTGGGGGGAAAAGCAAATGTCTTGATATTTCTGTTTTTCTGTTTCATGCTTTTAGTGTTTATATATTTCCATGACAAGCAAATATCCATTAAAAACTCAGTCCAGTAAGAATCAGTATGTTGTCTCTAGAAAATTAAAGACTCATAAATATGCTATGCATTTTTGTGACTCAAATATTTTCATTATTCTTCCTAATCAGGTGGACTTTTTGGATAATAAATATTCAGACATATTCAATTATGTATGACATGGTGCTGTTATAATATTTCACTGAATAGTTTGAGACTAAAGCATTTAGAAACTAATGACACTAAAACTGAATAATAATTGCATTGGATATTATTGTTTTATTGTCAAAAAATAATGTTAGAAAGGAAAAGTAAGTAGTTTCTTCACAAAAATCAGGATACATGGCCTCTAGGCTTTTGATACATAACAGTGTCTTACAATTTTATTTAGATAATGACTTATAAAGTCCAGAAATAACAACCAGGATTTTTTTTTTAAGCCCACAAGAGAATCTGACACCTCTGAGTTACTGAGCAATCATTGATCAAGAACTAGCATGGCCTCTTAAAGCCTGTAATAGCTAACGGGAAGTATAGCTATAGGCTATAGAGTTAGGGATTTAAAAATGTCAAGCAACACTAATAATTCATGCATCCTGGGACCATAAAGCCAGCAGCATGTCAATAATAATGACATGCTCTTTGGAAAACAGGTAAAATTAACATGCTAGTGTTTTAAGAGAGTATTACAGGACTTTGGTAAAAGAAATAATTTTCTCTGGCATATGAGGTTGCTGATTTGTGTTCTATATGTTGTTGCTACTTATTATGGCTCCTAGATATGCATCCCAAATATAGGGCTATACATACTGTCAGTTGACAGAGGGCCTGACATGGCATAATAGCGAAGTGCTTAGGCAATAAAAAGAGTTGCACAAAATAACTATCAATACCTAAACAAGTCAAGTGTGCTAGAGGATACAAGTGACTTCACATGCAGGAAATATTTAAGAAAATAGATAACTGAAGAATGAAGGATACCTTTAGGAAGCCTACTCTTCTGTTAAAATTTACTGAGATCTGTTATTTTTATTTTTTATTATTTCAAGATAGGCTATTTCAGAAGCCAGACTTAGAAACAAGACTTCAATCCTATGTTTAAAAAGCTTCTAGGTTCTTTAGAAATTCCTTTTTTTTTTTTTTTTTCTTCCCATGGTCTTCACTTTTGAAAGAAGCTTTAAGAAAACAGCTGCATTTGAAGAGGAAGGGAGTACCGGACACAAGAGAAAAGGGAAATTGTGTTTTATTGAATTTTTTTTTTATTATTATTATTACCACTCTGGGAACCAAAAAAAGTGACTATGGCTATCAAATAACTCTCCCTCAAAAAAATCTTTAGATCAATCTTTAATGAGAAAGAAAGAAAAAAGAAAGAAAGAAAAAAAAGAAATTCACCCAGGTCTTGTTTTATGCACACAATTCTGTATCTTTTTCTAACACATCAATATGCTCATGGTTCTTAAATTTAGCATTTGAATTAAATACCCAAGAGCCTTGAATGACATTCACCCCCCCCCCCATTAAAAGATATATAGATCAATTATATGGCATTGATGAAATCCTTGATATGATTTGTGACCCTTTAACTAACGACATTTCCTCTAAAGTGACAAAATCACAACAAAACATAAAAAAAGAACGCCTCATTACAAAGGAACCCGCCATACATTATTTAAATCTTTCCCTCTGAGAGAGCAAGAGCTAGAATGCATACTGAGTAACTGCTACTCAACATGAAATGATTCTTTTTCATGGAACTCGGTGCACTGATTTCTGACTGGTCATTATGAGAAAAACAAATACCATCTGCAAATAATAATTAGAATGTAATATTATTTAAGCTTCTGAAAGAACATAAAATATGTATATAGAAGCTCTAAAGCTAATAAAAATATAATGTAGATTACTTCAAAGCATTTCACATTTGTATTGCTCAACTGCTAATAAAATGAAACAATGGTAAATCCACTTTCTTAAGTCCTATTAAAAAATCTTTCAGTTGAATCAAGAACGGTTCAGCTCACTTGAAGTTACAGCATGGTTTAGGAAAATTGCATTTTACTGCTCTTCTATTGATTTTTAGCAAATTTAAAACTGTCACTATCTGCTGATTCTGCTTATCTTTGAATTTAAAATGTCCATAGTATTTACATAACATTGAAAAATTACTGTTTCAACATATTGTATTTTTAATGCAACTCTCTTTTTGTGGTTTATATAGCTAGCTGGCTACCAACAGGACACTTTGATGTCATCCTCCTTTGTAGCATACAATGAAATCTCTCATTTTTCTTTAATCAGCAATGGCATATTGACTGAAAAATAAAACCATTTCTCATTCCCTTCCTTTCCTCCCTCCCCTATATTTTAAATGATCAGTATTTCAATTGCTTTGCATTTGTAGTTTTTAATAAAATTCAGTGTTACTGAGTAGTTCAATACTTTAAAATTATTTTCAAACAAACACAAATCATCTTCAAATTAGCCCAAGCAAAGATATGAAAGTTCTTAGCTCACTGGTGAAAATTGAACCCAAAAATAAATAACATAACTCAGTTCCTGCTATCCATAAAACCTTGTATATAAAGTACACATAAAATTTAAGTCAGAAGGCATTTTTTTAATGCTATTCTCATCAATTATGCTTTATTTCCTTATGATTGTGTAAATGATTTGCTCAGAAGATGAGTTTGTGGAATGTTTAAATACCTTGATAAACAATTAATGAGCATCAATAAATATAAAAATTGGATTTTTTCTATCTCCCATTGAATGTGATTTTTTTCCCTAAAATAGACATTACCAAACAAAGGCTATAGATTCAGTTGCTAAGCAGCCACTTAAAAATGTAATAGCCACATATGATAAAAGTCACATCACTATGGCAAAAAACAGAATTTACATTCTTCATGCAAATTCACCATGATTGTAGCTCTCAGTGCAGTAATATAACTGTAGGGGCATATCGGTCATTTTATTGTAATCATGAAAACATATATTATGGGTTATTTTTTAAGTACATATAAAACTTTTCATTTTTCTAAGGCTTCAATTTAACTAAAACCCATAGTATTTTGTCTGCTATTTGAACTTACTTTACTCTGGAAATTTAAAAATTATGTTAATCAAAATAAATTTAGTTTTGTTGGGTTGTACAATGAAAATACAGTTTTGTTTGTTTTGTATTTTTTTTAGATTTTATTTATTTATTCATGAGAGACATAGAGAGAGAGAGAGGGGCAGAGACACAGGCAGAGGGAGAAGCAGGCTCCATGCAGGGAGCCCGTCGTGGGACTCGATCCCAGGTCTCCAGGATCATGCCCTGGGCTGAAGGAGGTGCTAAACCACTGAGCCACCTGGGCTGCCCTGATTTGTATTTTTAAAAATATTTTATTCATTTATTTGAGGGAGAGAGAGATCATGAGCAGGGGGAGGGGCAGAGGGCAAGGGAGAATGAGACTCCCCGCAGAGCACCGTGCCTCATGTGGGGCTCCATCCCAAGACACTGGGACCATGACCTGAGCCAAAGGTAGACGCTTAACCAAGCCACCCAGGCGCCCCTAGTTTATATTGTTTTTAATGTGAAATCTTCCAGGCCAGACTGCAGACTTGAAATTTTGACATAGCTATCATTTAAGGAAGATACAAAGATGATGGGGGAGGGAATCAGGTTTCATTAAATCCCTGTCATTCCACGTGCTTTTCAATTTATTCCCATTATGCACAGAACACTGCCATGGTGTGCCTGGTGTGGAGCCAACTTCATACACATTGACTCAATTCAACTCATTCATAAACATTTTCCATACCTGTATTTATTCATTAAGAAAGTGCTAAAAAGTTTAGCTGCAGTGTTTCCCGTGAACAAAAATCATCTGACAGCATTATTGTTCTTCCATAGACTTTGGTCACTGGGGCAGACTTGAGAAGTTAGGCTATTTCCAAGTTATTCTTTTCCTCAGACCATTCTCCCATTTCTGTAACTACCAGCTCAGGGGCTGGTAATTGTTAATAAGACAAAGATCCTTTAATAACTTTACGATTTGGCTTTGAAGTACCCTAAGTGAAGAAACTCCAATTAGTTGCCAAACATTACAGATTCAAATTCTCCAAAGTCAATATTGTTTGTGAGAAAGGCACTTAAAGTATACATTGAAATAATCTTCATAGGAAAAAGTTAATTTTATCGTATATATGGTAGTTTATAAATGTCTCGTTCTGTATGATTTTATAATTATTTCTTAGTTACTATTTTCACACCTTCTTTAGGATTTTAGAAAAACTCTCAACTTACTCTTACTGTTCTAACTCTTGACACAAGGGAAGTTTTGGTAATTTTAGTATGCATTAAGCCAAGTGCTTGCATTATTGATAATAATTAGACCTAACCAAGTTATCAAATGTATCCCATATTGTCACCCGTGATAAGCAGTAAAGCATTTCAGTATATGGGGATGATCTGATAGTGTATTTGTGGTCGGACAGGGACATACCAGCTGATGAAGAATATTCTTTTTTTCCACTACCAAGAGCTGAGTCCATTTTTAAAATAAGATTTTTGTGATTATAAGAATAATTTTATCTAATTTTATGCAATTTTAAGAATGCATAAAAATATAAAAATATTTTAGAGAATAGACATGTTATTTCATTATCTCTTTGATGGTTTATGCACTTTAAATATAATTAGAAAGCTGCAGAAATAGGTGCAAATATAGATATGCACACAAATGCAGTTATAATTCATAAATTTATGTATTCCTTTCTTAACAGTTATTTTTCAGTTGTCAGTTCTCATTTCAACACATTTCCCATATTGCAAACAATCTTATAGATAATTTAATTATTAGTAATCTCTCTTCCTCATATAGTGTATTATTATTTATTTACCAAATTCCATTTTGTTGCATGTTTAATTTCAATGACATATTTTTTCAATATTACAAATATCACTGCCATAAATACCTCTCAATACAACTTTTGGTCAGTATTCAGGTTTTCCCTATGATAGATTTCCAGAAATAAAATTTATTGCCTCAAGTGATACAAGTATTTTAATGTTCTTGATGCATTTTATAAAATTGGTTTTTGGAGGAATTACCAATTCATTTCCACTACCCATGTTTTAAAGTGTTGATCCCACTATATTTATATCATTTGTGTTTTCCAATTTCAGTAAAATGTTGCTAATTTGGCAGTTAGAAGTGGTAACACATGTGATTTAGATGTGTATCGACCATCAGCTAAAGAGTAAGTTAGACTGCATTGAAAATATGGGCTCACAGCAGATGGTGGGGTCCTGAAGGTGATCTGCCCTGGCTAAAATTTCTCACTAATAAATGTATAAAACTAGACTTCCAAGTGAAGCTCAGGACCAGACAACTATGGGAATTTCACACAGGATTGGCTTTAGACTTGACCTCCACACAAATAACCTCTCTTGTGGCAGAAAGAAATGAATTTCCCAAACCCATAGATCAGGATAGCATCCCCTTTGTCTTCATACTTTTATTTATTTTTTAAAAATATTTTTAAAAATCTATTCATTTGTACGGACGCCTGGGTGGCTCAGTGGGGTGATCCCAGAATCCCACATTGGGCTTCCTATGGGGAACCTTCTTCCCTCTGCCTAGGTCTCTGCCTCTCTCTCTCTCTCTCTCTCTGTGTGTGTGTCATGAATAAATAAATGAAATCTTAAAAAAAATTATTCATTTTTAGAGAGAGAGCAAGGGGAAGGTAGAGGAGGAGAGAGAGGGACAAGCCAACTCCGCAGTGAGCACAGAGCCCTAAACTGGTTCCATCCCAGGATCCTGAGGTCTTGACCTAAGCCAAAATCAAGAGTCTGATGGCCAACCAAGTAAGCCACCCAGGCACCCTTCATACCATTAAAAGTAGACTTCATGTTAAAATATCTTCATAAATCTATGGATGAAAAAAATCTTCAGTAGGTAATCAGAGACATACTCTATTTCATACCATAGCAATAACTTTTAAATGCAATATTGCTAATTATCTTTGCAAAATGATATTCAATCAAAATAGCAGTTTTCTGAGTAGCTACTGAATGACTTAGAAGGAACCTCATGTGATTGTCTAAGAAAATGCTTTATCTATAATTTTATTTTCCTTTATATAGTTTTATAGGCAGAAACTGACAAGAACATATAATGATATCACTAATAATCAAATCAGGAAATTATTTTGACTTTTTTTACTTTCTAATGAATACAGTTCACTAATTATATTAGTTCATATTTTGGGCAAACAGAATCAATTAAATGGGTGAATGGAGCTACATTTCTGAAATTAAATTTTGTTATGTAAGCTGAACCTAACCTTAACAAAAGATCATTTAGACTAATTCCATATGATGCCAAAATAAATTCACTCAAATTGATTATTGAATTATAGAGAAAACCTTAGACTTGCCAAGTTCATAAAAAAGGCAGTATTTTTTAAATTGTAATTAGCTAAGAGTGCAATCGAGAATCTAAAAACACACACAAAAATTGTAACATTAGACAAAAAATATGTTCAATTTGTAAGAGACTATTACAAGAATCATAGCTCAGAAATAGCATATTTTATTATCAACTCAAAACTGTAAAATGGCTTAATAAGAACCATTAGTTGATAGCATTCTAGAAATGAATTTAATTATCATAGAAATTATTCACAAGCAAAAGTTTTCTTGTGTGGGCATCTGGAAATCTTTTCTCTAAACACCCCTTCAGAGGTTACACATGAAGAAAATAATTTTCTCTGGATGCCTGGGTGGCACAGTTGATTAAGCATCTGACTCCTGGTTTCAGCTCAGTCATGATC
Organism: Canis lupus dingo; assembly: GCF_003254725.2. Lineage (NCBI taxonomy): Eukaryota > Metazoa > Chordata > Mammalia > Carnivora > Canidae > Canis > Canis lupus. The sequence continues at coordinate 51,481,856 of NC_064248.1, forward strand.
CCAGGGTCATGAGATCCAGCCCGTTTCTGGCTCCAAGCTCGGTCCCTCCCACTCGTGCTCTCTCTCTCTAAAATAAAAAAAAAAAAAAAATCTAAAAAAAAAAAAAAAACAACAAAAACATGAAAAGCTGTCTCTCCCAAACCTACTAACACTCAGTATTTATTTAATTATCAATCTGGAGGAGCACCTGGCTCAGTCAGTTGAGAATCGGACTTGTGTTTTTAGCGTAGGTTATGAACTCGGGGTCCTAAGATTGAGCCCCTTATCAGGCTATGCTCTGGGTGAGGAATGTATTCAGATTCTTTCTCTCTCCCTTCCTCTCTCTCCCTCCCCCACACCCTCAGCTTACTTACATGCTCTATTTCTAAAATAAATAAAAAATATTTTTAAAAAAGAATATATTAATTATCAATTTGGAAAAATCTAAGAGGAAGAACTCTTCCTAGATAATAAATGACATTGCACTATTGCAATGTCACCTTGTTCCTCAAAATGCTATAGAATGATGATAGTGTGCCTTTCTTTCTTTTTTTTTAATTTTTATTTATTTATGATAGTCACACAAACACAGAGAAAAAGAGAGAGAGAGAGAGAGAGAGAGAGAGAGAGAGGCAGAGACATAGGCAGAGGGAGAAGCAGGCTCCATGCACCGGGAGCCCGACATGGGATTCCATCCCAGGTCTCCAGGATCGCGCCCTGGGCCAAAGGCAGGCGCTAAACCGCTGCGCCACCCAGGGATCCCTAGTTTGCCTTTCTTATGTGTTTAATCATTTCCAGATATTTTTTACCATGTTTGTATCAATTCAATGTTTGCAATAAAACTTTAATAAGCAGTGATATATTGGGTAAATTTAATGCATTATATGTGATGAGGATCTTCAGAAATCTTATAAGTATGTTAGAGATAGTATAGTTTCATGTGCTCCGCATTTCAACATGAAAAAAATGGATCCATCATGGCTTATAAAGATGAGAAAAACCCCATTGTTTGAACACATATGTTGAAACCAACAGTTTCTCCAAAACTTCCTAGGAGTATGATAAATGTCAAATGTGCTTCAGTTAGTTCCTCAGAAAGAATTTGATGTTGAACAGTCTTAAGTCATTTCAAGTACAAGAGCTGCCATTAAGAAGTCTGAGACAAATAGTTACAGACTGGGTATTTTTCTGTAATTGTGATCCAATTTCACACTGGTTTTAAGGTCACAAAAGCTCAAAGGGTATTCCTGATACATGATCTCATTCTCCATCAGATGAGACCAGCCCTCATGAGTACATGTTGCAATGAGACTATCTTCAAAATTGAAGAGATTGCTATGGAAGTAGGAGCAGGATAATGTGTCAGGAAATATACAAAGGATTATTAATAAAGCACAATGAACATAAGAATCAATTACTTAAGTGTCACAGGTTACCAACTTCATAATGATGACATACAACTTCTTTCAGTCTTCAGTTGTGTTTTTAAAAGCTTTGGAAAGAAATACAATTGATCTAATCTATCATGGATAGACAGACTCATGATCCTTTTCCTCTGCAAAACAAGGCAGACTTTTTTTTTTTTTTTAAATTTCCACTATTGGACACTTTTCCAAAGTTTAAGAGCTATAGAACAAGTGGAATAGCTTTTATTTTATAGTTGTGTCAACATTACCCAATCGTGGTTGTAGAGCTGGTTATTCTTTAACTTCTCTTACACTCTTGGGAACCTCTGCCCTCCAAGACATAAAAAGAGAAAATGAAGTTGCATTGTAGTAGAAGAGATTAAAGCTACATATAACAATTTCTAGACAGAAAGAATTGTTAAATCTTGAACACAGTAAGAGAAATTGATGAGTCTTTCTACCTCCCCCATCTCCTTTCTTTTCCTCTCTTGTTTCTTCTTACCTCTCTAATCATTTTAAAGACATTCCTCTCTAAAGATAAACTGCGTGGCATGCTTCATTCTGTTTTAGATGAGACTTAGTTAGATGAAAACATTGTATTTTAGATTAAAAAATAAAAGATGTTTAAAATTAAATCAAATTACCTAAGTATGCCACCTTACTCTTTCCCCTCAAACCATCAATAATTACCTCAGAAACAATTGATCAGAAATTCAATTTGCTACTTTAAACCCCCAATTTTTTTGTTGAAAATTTCAGAGAAAAAAAGAAAAACCCAAGTCACCATGAAAAGATTCATATTTCCTAAGTGCATTTACTTGAAACATAAAGTTCACATATTTCATTCTCATCATCTTCATCCCTGGGGACACTGGAAACAATCTTAATAGAAAGCTGAGGTACAAAATACCGAAATATGTCTTGCTAAAATCTCGGCTCAAGCAAACAAAGAACCGTGTAGTTTTTTTTTTTTGTCTTTTTTTTTTTTAATGTTATCACTTCTTTCATATCAACACAGAGCTTCCCAACTGGTATGCTGATACACCCTGATGTGCGCAAATGGGCTGCGTGTGTGCCAGGACAGTGATGCCTCCAACCCTTAGGCTTCTAAGTTGGACCTGGGGCCCAGGCTTTCCCTAGCTTTCAGTCTCTGCTGGAAGAAGCCTTCTTTTTTTCTTTCTTTCTTTTTTTCTTTTCGCCGCAGTGTGCTATAGAAATGTTATTTTCAATGAGTGCTATCCTAATTACAAATGATAAATACATAAGTGTAGGTTTGTTAAAAAAAAAAGGAAGAGAAATACTTTTTTTTTTATGATTTACCAGTTTAAAAAATACACTTGTGTGTGATGCAGCTGTTTTCAAAAGATCCCAGGGAAAAGAGAACAGTAAAATAAACTATTAAAAGCTTTAACTCTCTTACATTTATAGCAAGGTGATTAGTAAAAATCTCCCTCATTCGGACAAATAAAACAAAAAAAGATATTTATTTTGACATCCTGGCTTTCTATTTTCATAGGTCAATTGCACCACTCCATGGACATATAGACCAGTGCTGAGAAAGCCCGTTTTTTCCATGTCTTATTTTTAAAACTACAAATGAAACTTTAGGAAATCTCAGTTAAGCTAGGTCATTTGCTTTTCTGTGGCTCTATTGTTTATGTAAGAGTTTATGTCTCTTAATTCCCATATAGTGACTTGTATATTTTTTCTGAACTTTGGAAATACACCCACAAAAATCATTATAAAATTCTTGGCTCTTGTTGAAAATTTTCCAGAGCATCCACAGCCATACAACTGTTTCATTCAAATACAACAAACAAAGCACAAAACTGATGCTTATTTTTTTGTTTTCAGTTTTTACATATGCAGAGTTCTACTTTTAAGTTGAAGTTATTTCAATATGGTCTTTCATTGTCCTTAGATTTAATTAGTAGACTTTGCCTTTAAAACAATTTCCTTGTGAAAATGTAGCAATTTGATTGTATGCATATGCCATAATCTGTTTGGGGGTTTTTGTTTGTTTGTTTTGCTTTGAGACGGGAGTAATACTATAGAGAAATGAAATATTAAGAAACCTGAGCCTTGACTACCACATAGGATTGAAAAAAAATCTAGAGTAGGAAACATCAACTGCCTCAGAGCCATCATTTTAACTCACCACATTTCATACAAACATTAGGCATTACTAAGAAGCTGACAATGTTTGAAAACGCTTCCATTACCACAAGTATAAATTTACAAGTCATAGCCATTTCAAATATCTGTTTCTTAACATGCCAAAAAATGCAGATAAATCACAAAGCAATTTTAATGTCTAGATAAACATTAAGTGCCAGTCACTATGTTATTGTATTTTATATCTCATTTAATATCACAGCTTGTGAAGTAGGAACTATTTTCCTTACTTCGCTCTGCTACCTGTACAGTTTGAAATATGCATAGGATTTTCAAAGTGAGCAGAAAAGTAAGTTCAAAAGATAAAAATAACTTTAAAATGAGTTAAAAAAAACAATGGAATAATTCATTACCCCAAAGATGATACAGTAGGTACATTAAATTCTAGTCCTAATAATTAGGTAACAGTAGTAGTATTTTCATACGGATGAGAGCTAGGTACAATTCTATTTCTGCTTGTATCCTATCCCTAATTAAAATGAATATCTCAGCAAGTGGTTGAAATCTAAAGAGACCAGAGCCAATGCTCTTTCGAGAGAATGTTCATAAAATTCAACATTCTTAAAAGATTTCTCTCAGAGGAAAGGCAAAATCCTAATGAATGAGATCCCAAGGGTCCCAACTCTATCACCATAGACATTATTATCGTAGATGTAAATGTCAAGGTTTAAAATCCAGATTGATGAATACCCATGGTTAAGGACTGGGTTTTAAGTAAAGGATTCATAATTATTCCATGTACTATCTAGATACTGTACACTACACCTGGCGTGGAGATTGCAGTATGTGGAAATAGATCTAATATGATTGTTATAATCAGTGTTTGTGGAATACATTATAAACTGATTCATGATTTCCCAAATGATACCGATAGTTCTTGTCATTCTATGAGGATTCCAGAGGTAGAAAAGTGAGTATTTGGTTTAATTCTTTACCAACTATTTTCTAGAAAAATATGGCAGCCCTAGATAAGATAATTTTTTGTGCTTCCTGTAACTTATACAAAATGTACATATCTATGTACTATTGTGTCTTTATACTTAATTCCTGTATTGGTTGAGATAATAACCTTTTAAACTAGAGAAGAAAAAATAAAAATAAAAAATACAATGCATTTTCACTTCAAATGATAGGACACTTAGTGGTCACTCAGGGGTAGGCCTAGAATGACTTACTCATCAGGATATAAACAGGTTCCAAAAGATGAGAAGTGGTGCCTTATAATCTGAACTCAACCATAATACCTTCAGAGGACATGGGAACCCATTTGGAGTTTTCAGTCAGACCAAAACACTTGGACACTTATTTTTTTTTAATATTTTATTTATTTGAGAGAGAGAGAGCGCGCGCGCAAGCAGGGGGAGCAGCAGAGGGAGAGGGAGAAGCAAACTCTCTGCTGAGCAGAGAGCCCAATGCAAGGCTCAATCCCAGGACCCTGGGATCATGACCTGACCTGAAGGCAAACACCTAACCCCCTCAGCTACCCAAGTACCCTGTGGACACTTGTTTTTAACAAGGAAAATAATGGCTGTTTGGCGATGATCATTTTCAATTTGCCTAAGAGCCAGGTGACTAGGAAAATAATACTTACCTGGAGAGTTCTGGAGATAAGCATGGTGAGTTGGGACACATTAGCTGAAAGAACGCTGAGATTGTGTGTGTTGTTACTGCTATCTTGCCAAAACCTATAATTTTACCACATACATATTAGATATGTAGGTAACTAGTCAAAAATAGTCATATTAGTACATACATAACTAGTATATTGACTAGTACAAACTGGTCAAAATTCTCTAGATCCGGTAATTCTTGGATGCAGTCATTTGTCCCCAAACTCTTCCTATCTGCATTCAGGTAAATCTCAAGTCAATCACCTACCTCTTCACATGTAAAAGCTGATCTCTACTAGAATCATAGTATCCCAGACTTTGTGGAAGTAAATGAATTTAGAGTCGAAAGGCCAGCTTGCCACACTGAATAGGGATTGAGCATCCAGACATTAACTGCCTCTCTAAGAGATCTTTCTCAAACCTATCTGAACATGAAAATCGTTTAGCACAATTATTTTTACAAAAATTAAGATTCTCAAGTTTCCTTTGGAAATTCAGACTCCAGAAATCTTTATTTTAAAAACATACCTCAGATCATTTTTATGAACAGACAGATGCTTTCCTAAAGCATCTGTCCCCATTATCAGAGCTCCATTACAAACTTCTATGAACTAACTCACCTGCCCAAATTTTGCACAAGCGAACTACAATGGCCATATTAATTTATTCAGTCATGCAGCATTTATTCAATGATATTTAATGGGTATTATATATGAGGCACCTCGGGGGAAAAAAATGAAAAGCTGGAGCTCCACTCATATTCCTCGAACTAAGTCTTGGTAAAATAACACGGAATCTAGATTCACTGTGGAGTGAAGTGCAGGTCCTGAAGGGTTCTGAAGCGTGAGAATGACATAGTCAGGTTTAAGTGTTGAAAATACCACTCTGGGAGTAAAGGTAGACATAGGATGGTGTGGTGATATTGGACTTGTGTCAAGTAAATACTAAGAAGGCTATGTCTGTAGCCAACCAAGAGAGGATGAGAATATATATATACCAGGACAAAGGCAATCCAGAGAGGAGGGTTGCACAGGATTGTTTCAATGAATTTTAGCAAATACAGATATTGGACAAAGACAACATATCACACTGAAAGCCATATTTAGGGATGCCAGGGCGGCTCAGCAGTTGAGCGTCTGCCTTTGGCTCAGGGCGTGATCCTGGAGTCCTGGGATTGAGTCCCACATTGAGCTTCCTGCATGGAGCCTGCTGCTCCCTCTGCCTATGTCTCTGCCTCTCTCTCTCTCTCTCTCTCTCTCTCTCTGTCTCTCATGAATAAAGAAATAAAATCTTAAAAAAGACATACTTATTTAATTTTTGAGATTTTATTTCTTTATTCATGAGAGAGAGAGAGAAGCAGAAACATAGGCAGAGGCTCCATGCAGGGAGCCTGATGCCAGAATGGATCCCAGGTCTCCAGGATCACGCCCTGGGCTGAAGGCGGCGCTAAACCGCTGAGCCACCCGGGCTGCCCAACATATTTATTTTTTAAAAATAGTGGATATTAACAAGCATTAAACATTGATAAATCATGCCGTTCACCAAAATATTAAGTACTTAAAAAAGTTTGTGGCCAGATTGGAGATACAAAGGTGTATACAATGAAAATCTCTGTTTGCAGGCATCAACTTTTAGCAAGAAAATCACAACTATACAGACAATTAAAATAGCATAGTATTTAAAAGAAGGGCTATAATGACACTATTAAAAAGTATCATCCCCTTAGGGAGGAGGAGATGCATTTAATGTTTTAGAGAATATGTATGTGAGAACATAATAAGTAAATAATCCTTTCAGAAATAGTGATTTCTTGCATAGTCTTCTGTTAATTATGGAAAAGTTTTAAACATTTATTTAGAGTCTATTCTCTTTGAAAAGAAATGATAGGTGGCTGGGTGATATTACTGGTCACAGTAGATGAGAAGAGGCATACAACTCCAACAGTAAAATTAAATCCATAAAAAGCACTGAATACTTCCCAGAATATTATTTACAAAAATCACCATGTTGTGAATCAAAGTTCTATTTAAAATTGCTTTTCCATATTACTCTATTGAGGCTTTCTATTTAATGAGATGTCTGGCAGGGAAGATTTGAGGAACATTTATCCAAAATGCCAGAACCGCTTTCCACTTTGCTAAAATGCTAGTAAGAAGCTTTGAAAGTGGCAACACATTTGTGAGACATCATTGTCAAATTTCCCCTAAAGGAACAATGTGAATAGATAGTAAGAGAGCCGTGAATCAGATTGTCAATGCTGGGCTTATGCTATTGAGTTTCCGCGAACATGTTCCTAATTTTGCAGTCACTTCTCCATTTTAGGAATGAATTCCACTTTTCAAATTACTTTTTACAAATGTTTAATCCCACATGACCCTTTATTCTATAATTCATCAAATTCTATTATTCATCCTACTCCTGGATAATATGTGCATAAAGAATTAAACCGATTTAAAGATCACCAACCCAATACAAAAGTTAATACAATAATAATAATAATAATAATAATAATAATAATAATTGCTTGGAACAATCAGAATGCATTCCAAGTTTAATTATCTGCCAGATTGGATTAGCCACTGGGCTAGATAGATCTGACTACGTTGTATTGGTGCTAATTTATTTACGTATTCATATCATTTGCCTTTCTGATAAAAGAATGTGTTTTTGGTTGGGATTTACTATGTTTTTTCACCTTTGTATCTACAGAAATCCTGGGCACATAAAATTTAGGATCTCAATAATTGTTTGATGGATGGCTAGTTGACTCCTTAAAAGAATCAATGAACTTTTTCTCTGTCTGATTATTTGTATTGGATTTGTACTCTTTTATCAGTTATTCAATTTTGGGGTTGACATAAGATTTGATTTGAAATTTTTTAAACTTTGATATGAACCGAAGTTGATAATGTAAAAATAACCACTGAATTAGGTGCTTTTCCATTCTAAAAAAAAAAAATGAATGAATAGGTTCTCAAAATGTTGAGTTTTTTAACAGATATTTATCTGAGCACTTTCACACTCCTGGGATATTTTTTCAAACAGGAAAAAAAATTTACCAGCTGTAAGCTTGAAAACTATCATGAAAAAAATAGTAACCTAGAGGAAAAAATATATGAAGGTAAGAAAAATAACAGCGCTGAGACTTCAAGAAATAATACATTTTTCAGTAATCCCTTTCCAGTATTCATCCATTTGATCAACGGCATTGTCTTCCAATGTTCTCTAAAGGGTAATTAGGTAAATACTTAGCATTCTTATAATAATAATTAAAAAAAGGTAGTCTGCTACTCAGAGAAAATAAACAATCTAACAAGGGAAAGAACACTAAAGAAAAGAATAGTTAAACCAGATCTAAGGGGAGAATAAGCATAAAAGAAGCAAATAACATAATTAACTAAGATGTCAGAATGTAAATCAGTGGAAAACATAATTGTACTTTAATCTATAAAAAAGACAATGGCCCAAGGTAATTTATACTGTCTCCTCGTGATCTCTATTATCATTTACACTGAAAATAGTGCCATTTGAAATGCTGTTACTTGTATATGATGATGGTGCTATGACCCATCAGTAACAAATCTACAAAATTGTTTTGTTTTTGGAGTAAGAAAGGGTTGGCAATAAATTCATTCACACTCTCTCATCTGGTCCTCTTGTGAGCAATGGTGTACATTGGCAAGTTGAAGTTACAGCTGCAGTCAGTGAGCCCAGAACAAAACAAAACAAAACAAAAACCCAGTGAGTGAAAAATCAATCAGATTGTAATTAGTGCATAGGGGAGATTGAATACCCTAACCTGACATATTAGCACCAAGTTCTGACCAACTAAGCTTAACTATCCATATGGTATCAAAAATGCATCTATATTTAATCCAGTGTTTAAAAATGGTATTTGTTAAACCCTGATGAATTTTAGATAGCATCCCCAATTCTTCCTCACTGTATATACTTCAGCATGTGTATTATAACAGAGTGCCAGGCATCACTTAACATTAGAACTATGAGAAAGTAAGAGAAAAATGCTTGGTATGTCTCAACCTTTTTTGGTGGGAAAATGCAAGCCAAGTAATATTTTGAGTGGTTGGCTCATGTGGGTCACTCAATCACTGGCTGGAGAGCTTGATGTCCTCACAAAATAAAAAACTAAATTTTTTGACTTGATGCCTCTGATGGAATGTTGTAAGAAGATGTGTTTAAATGGCAATAGCATAATCCAGCACAGGTTTTATAGCCAAGCATAAGGAAGAGCATCACTGATATTCAAGAACTACCCTGTGCCACATGTCATCCCAGTTCCTAATGTAATACGTTATGTTTGATCCTCACAATAGAAATATGAGGTAGTTGTTATATCCTCGTTTTCTAGATAAGAAACTAAATTGTGAGATAAAAAAACTTACCCAGGGTCGAAAATAGTGAAGGCTTCATTCAGAATTTGACTACAAAGAGTTATGCCAAACTCCATAATTGTTTTTATTAAAGATAAGGTAAGTATAACCAACCAACTTGATAAGACTTATGTCATTTGCATTATTTATACTATCCGATAGATATAATGAATTGACCTAATAACCCAAGTGAAGAACATGGATCTCAGATATCAATAATTATGACCAAGAGCTTTATAGACACAGGACATATTGACAGAAATGCCCTATTTTCTCAGGTTGTGTGTGTGTGTGTGTGTGTGTGTGTGTAGCTTTATCTTAAAGACTTTGCTAAATTGGCAGAATTCTTGGGTAGTCACAAAATTCCAGTGATTCTAACGTTTTAAGAGATGATTATAACCCAGAAACCAAACATCTGTGAGGCTAAAAATAAAAGCATTTCTTTCATTACTTTACCAAGACTTTCCGAAATGCTATCAGCGTGGCTTATCAAGACCCCGATTAATACAGACAGCCCAATATCTCTTATATTAAACCACATGCTCCAAGCTCAATCAAAGCAATTCTAATTTGCCATTCTCTGTGAGGTTTTTCTGTTTCAACAAACTTGGGAACATTATTTTATTGACAAATTCTGTGGCAACTCTGCAAGAGCAAAGTTACATACTACATACCTATATATATACAGGCAAACTTTCAATCACTGATATGCATGTAAATGAATCAGTGAAACAATCGTTCAAAAAGTTATTGGAAGGTTGATTTAAAGTTTCTTTCTCTGTACCACCATGATCTCCAATGAATTCTATTTTATTACTTGACCATGTTGTATTGTAAATGCCTTTTGCCTCAATTAGAGGATGAACTTTATAAGGTCAGAGACTGTTTTTTTCTCTATGAACCCAGTGTATAATGCAGTTCTGGCATTTACTGATTATTTATTCAATAAATAAATGAATAATATAAAGTAAAATATAAAATATCATAATGGCATCATTGGTTATAATGTGTTTGCATCTGTGAACAGATCTGATTTCTTCTTACACATCCTTGAATGCTTGAAAATACATCTTTAGTTCATCCAGCCACAAATTTTATAGAAGAAAGATATATTTAATCATGTATAGATGAAATAGAATTATTACTCAAAAGCAACAGGAGCCACCTAGAGTGCCCATGACAGAAGCTGAAAGGGTTGGCTTTCCTTGAATTCTAAGCAATTGTTGCATGCTGGTCCCTGGACAATAATATAAAGCTGGTAAAGTTTGTATTTAAGATGACCTTCACCCTTCATTTTTTGAACTTTTTTGACCTTTTGTCTCCTTCCCATACATCCAGAGCCTTTGGGATGTGCTCTGACTGTCAAGACTCTGATGTTGTGGAAAAAAAGGATAAGCTTTCCCTCTACTAGAACTAGGTAACTGGCTTGGGCGTGAGTTAATTTCTCTGGCACTTAGTACCCATGGTGTAAATTCAGAATAATAATGATCTTCCTCTGAGGGTTTAGGCCTATGTGAAAGGACGCAAGTGAGGATGCTCTGCAAACTATAGAACATTAAATGGATATTTGATGTTGTATAAAACATCCTTAAAATTGAAGAACTTCTAATGTCCTCTTTGCTCTGAAGTACCCATGACCTAAATAACTTCATTCTCTCTTCTCTCCAAATTCCTGTCAGTACAATTGTTGGGCCTGAAAATACTCTGATTATTGCCTAAATTTATTCGCTTTAATCTAAAATGCCTAATAAACACGAAAACTACCTTAGTATGTTAATTTTTAAAAAGATTTTATTTATTTATTCATGACAGACACAGAGAGAGAGAGGCAGAGACACAGGCAGAGGGAGAAGCAGGCTCCATGCAAGGAACCCAATGCAGGACTTGATCAGGGTGTGGCTCAGGGTGTGAGCCAAAAGCAAAGGGATCAGCCTTTGAGCCACCCAGGCGTCCCAGTTTGTTAGTATTTTTAAAGAGGGTATTGTATATCCAGTTATTCTGAAGGCTGCTGAGGATGAGTACTTTTCTGTCTAATCTCACTGCTAATTCGTACTCTAATAAACACAGGGGTCAGAAAGGCACCATCCCAGAAAGAAAAGGCTATTCATCTCAATTTTAAGGCTACAACACATGAAGGATGGTAATTTAATTTCCTGAAATTTGCTCATCTGAAAGTTTAATTAACAGAAACCAAGATACTAAAATAGTTTTGTATCAAATATATAGAATAGTGGTACTTAACTGCTAGATGACTTATGTTTCCATAGTGATTGTTAAAATTATATTTATAAAAGAAACCAAGTGTAACCATTTTAGCAATTCTACAAAGGCATACTCTAAGAGGTAAAATTAAAGTTAAAAAAATGAGACCATTTATAATGGGTCGTTATGACTCTGAATAACGATGATTATTGGTTCTGCTTAATAAAACTGTCATCTAACACAAAATAGATATTAAGCTAAATTACATTACATTATCATTCTATCATGCTACAAAATTCAATGCAAAGCCTTTAAAAGAAATAAATCCACAAGAAAACAGGCCCGGATGGAGTAACTGGGTGACAAGCACTAAGGAGGGCACTTGTTGTGATAAGCACTGGGTTTTATACTATGTGTTGGCAAATCGAATTTAAATTTAAAAAATTAAACAAAAAAGAAAAAGGCCCAATATTAACCTTTTTTACCTATTTCAAAATGGTCTCAATTAATAAAGGAAACTATATGAAAAATCAAAACAAAACAAAACACAGGTATGCTGTAAAATGCTTCTTACTAGAGCAAACAAAACTCAGTCATTAAATACATATTTTTAAAAATGATCTAGCTTTGGTATGATACTCGATAAAGCCAGGATCAGCTTTTCTCAAGCTTTTCTCCAGTCATTCAGCTTTTGCTTCTTCATTCCAAAGTGTTTCTTTCCTGTCAGTTTCCACTGTCCCCTCTGCTGACTAACTCACAAAATCTAGGTAGTGGTATCTATCAATACCACTCCTAAATCTGATCACACTCAGGCAATGCTTCTTTCAAGGTGTTTCTCATGCTTCCAAAACCAAACTCACACATGTTGTGAAAATACAGATTTCTAGATCTTTTTCAAGACTTACTGAATCAGAAGCTATGTGGTGAGGCCTGTGAATCTGCATTTTAATGTTCACCCAAGGCGTTTATACATAACCCTGGTTTGTGAATCATTGTACTTGAACTATTGACAAATAGTAAAGATTCTAGGGTATACTACTGTTCAGTTTAACACTTAGTCGGTTTGCATTTAATTCATTATTGAAAATATGTACTTGGAGATATGCAATTCACCAGGCTGTTTGCTAGGTACTAGAGTTACTAAGATGATGGAACATCTTTTCTCTCATGCATCTTGTAACATGATCATAGGATTTTCCTTTCTGGAAACACAATCTCAATATTATACCATTATTTCTTCAAGACTTAGTATAGAATCCTGAGTTCTCTGTTTCCACGAGTATAAGCCAAAAAAGAGCTTTCAAATAAAGCAAGCTAATCATTGAAATAAAACAATAATAGATACTATATGGACCACACATAAATGAAGAAACAATGACTGAGTAGGAAGACTGAAGTGTGCAAAATGTAGCACAGAAAGAGAAAGAAAATAAAGACATAAAAGGAAATTTAAGAGACATGGAGAAAGCAAAATCAAGAAGCTCTAATATACATCAAATAAGAGTTTCAGTAACAAAGAATGGTGTTCATAGGAAGAGGAAATATTTGAAAAGATGGCAGAAAAACTTCTTGAACTGAAGAAAGGGATGAGTCCTCATATTAAGAAGTTACATAAAAATGAAACAAATTATACCTACTTGCTTTACAGTGGGATTGCAGAACATCAGGGGACAAATGAAAATCTTAGAAGGAACCAGAGATAAAAGAGAAATAAGCTCTTCATTTACAAAGGAAGAGTCAGCCTGACCTTATCAGCTTTAGGAGAGGCTGGAAGAGTATAGGGTAAAAGTTCAAAGTGCTGAGAAAATAACATTCAAAGTAAAGATAATCATTTAAGAGAGAGGGTAGAATGAAAAAGTTTAAGGACACACAAGGAATTATAGTTTCTGACCCTCACTTGGAAGAAATACCAAAGGATGTACCTCATTAAAAAACAAATTAATCCATAAAGAGGGAATACGATTCAGGAAGAAATCGTGCAAGTAAGTTGCTAAGATATATTGCTAAATCTAACTAGAAATGACAATAATATTCTAAAGACAATTTTTTATTGTTTAAATAAAAACTAGAACTAAATTGTGGATAATGCAAATCTCTCTTGACAAGAGATTTATAAAAATGGATTGTCAACAGGCAATTTTATAGCTTAAATTAATTTGAGGAGATATCAAGAGGCACTTGAATTAACATTAAATGTGTAATCAAAATCAGCTTATTTTCCTTTATATCATTAATTTAATAGCAACTAAACTCTATTGATTTTAAAACAGATTTTTTACCACTTTTCCCTAAAAGGATTGTTTTGTTTGAAGCAATAGTCAGTCTTGTTATAGTAATTTTGAACATGTGAAATATGTCAAATATGTAACTGTAGAATGATTAACTCTTTATAAACAATTAAGACTCCTGTTTAAAGAGTAAAAATACTTATCAAAGAGAGCCTATTTTTTTCAGGTCATACCCATCAGTTACTGTTATAACACTGCAGGCATACCTTGCTTTTGTGTTTTGCTTTATTGTGCTTTGCAGATATCACAGTTTCTACAAATTGAAGGTGTATGATAAACTTGTGTTGAGCAAGTCTGTGGGCATCATTTTTTCCAAAAGCATTTGCTCACTTTGCATTTCTAGGTCATATTTTAGTAATTCTTCCAATATTTTAAACTTTTATTTATATTTATTATGGTGATCTGTTATCAGTGAGTGATCTTTGATGTCATTATTGTAATTGTTTTTGGGGCATCACGAACTGTGCCCATATAAGACAGAGAACTTAACTGATAAATGTTGTGTGTGCTCTGACTGCTCCACCTGACCAGTTGTTCCCCTGTCTCTCTCAGCTTGGGCCTCCCTGTTCCCTGAGACACACAATATTGAAATTAGGCCAATTGATAATCCTACAATGAATGCCTCTAAACATTCAAATGAAAGGAAGAATCATATGTCTCTCAAATCAAAAGTTAGCAATGATGAAGCTTAGGGAGAAAGGCATATCAAAAGCCAAGACAGACCAAAAACTAGGCCTCTTATGCCAGTAAGCCAAGTTGTGAAGCAAAAGAAAAGTTCTTGAAGGAAATTAAAAGCAACTACTTTGGTGAACACTCAAATGATCAGAAAACAAAACATTCTTGGTGCTGGTATGGAGAAAGTTCTAGTGATCTTAACAGAAAATCAAATTAGCCACAACATTCCCTTAAGCCAAAGCCTAATCCAGCACAAGACCCTAACTCTGCAATTCTGTGAAGGCTGAGAGGTGAGGAAGCTGCAGAAGAAAAGCTGGAAGCTAGCAGCAAGAGGTTGGTTTGTGAGCCTTAAGAAGCCATCTCCATAAAATAAATGTGCAAGGTGAAGCAGCAAGTACTGATGGAGAAGTTGCCGCAAATTATCAGAAGATCTAGCTAAGATAATTCATGAAGGTGACTACACTCAGCGATAGATTTCCAATGGAGATAAACCAGTCTTCTAATGGAAGAAGATGCTCTGTAGGATTTTCATTGCCAGAGAGAAGTCAATGTCTGGCTTGAAAGCTTGAAAGAAGTAGCTAACTTTGGGGCTAGTGCAGCTGGTAACTTGAAGCCGAAGCCGATGTTCCCTGACCACTCCAAAAATCCTAGGGCCTTCAAGAATAATGCTAAATCCACTTTGCCTGCTCTCTATAAATGGAACAAATAAAGCCTGGATGACGGTGTATTCTGGTTACAATATGGTTTACTGAATATTTTCTCTTTATTTTTAAGATTTTATTTATTTATTAGTAACAGGGAGAGAGAGATAGAGAGGCAGGGGGAGAAGCAGGCTCTATGCAGGGAGCCCAACACGGGACTCGATCCTGGGTCTCCAGGATCACACCCTGGGCTGAAGAAGGTGCTAAACCGCTAAGCCACCAGGGCTGCCCAGTTTCCTGAATATTTTAAGCCCATTGTAGAGACCTCTTACTCAGGGAAAGAAAAAAAAAGATTCCTTTCAAAATATTCATATTTTGTACCTGGTCATCCAAGAGCTCTGATGGAGAATTACAATGGGATTAATGTTGTTTTTATGCCTGCTAACACAACATTTATTCTGCAGCCCATGAATCAAGGAGTAATTTTGACTTTCAAGTCTTATTTAAAAAACATAGTTTGTAAGGCTATAGCTGCCACAGATATTTTTTCCTTTGAGGGACCTGAGCAAAGTCAACTGAAAACCTTCTGGGAAGGATTCATGATTCTAGATGTCATTAAGAACGTTCATGATTCAAGAGAAGAGGTCACAATATCAACATGAATAGGAGTTTGGAGTAAGTTGATTCCCACCCTCATGGATGACCTGGAGGGGTTCAGGACTTCAGTGGAGGCAGTAACTGCAGATGTGGTGGAAACAGAGAACTAGAAGTAGAAGTAGAGCCTGGACATGTGACTGGATGGCTGCAATATCATGATCAAACTTTTATGGAGGCGGAGTGCTTCTTTCGGATGAGAAAAGACAGTGGTTTCTTGAGCTGGAAACTACTCCTGGTGAAGATGCTGTGAAGACTGTTGAAATGACAACAAAGGAGTTAGAATATTTCATACACTTAGTTAATAAAGCAGTGGCAGAGTCTGAGAGGACTGACTACAGTTTTAAAAGAAGTTCTGCTGTGGGTAAAATGCTAGCAAAAAGCATCATATGCTACAGAGAAATCGTTTATGAAAAGAAGACTAAATTGGTGCATCAAACTTCATTGCTGTCTTATTTTAAGAAATTGCTACAGCCACCTCAACCTTCCGCAGCCACCAGTACTGGTCAGTCAGCAGCCATCAGCATCGAGGCAAGCCCCTCCACCAGCAGAAAGATTATGACTCACTGAAAGCTCTGATGATGGTTAATATTTTTTAGCAAGAAAATATTTTTAAATTAAGATATGTACATTGTTTTTTAAAGATATAATGCTACTGGACACTTAATAGATCACAGTGAAATGTAAACATAACTTTTCTTTTAAGATAACTTTAGTATGCATTGCGAAACCAAAACTTTCATTTGACTTGCCTTATTGTGCCTTATTGTGATATTCATTTTATTGAGGTGGTCTGGAATCAAATTAGCAATATCTTTGAGGTGTGCCTGTTTGGACAAAGAGAAGTGGCCATTTGTGGCAGAAAAAGAGCAACTTGTTTATTATGTAATTTAGGAGCTTTCTTATGGAGCTTGATTGGTGTGTTTGCATTTATATTGTAAATTGTACACTGTATATTGTACAGTGTATTGTATTGTAAATTGTAAACTGTATATTGTAGTATATACAGTACTTAATAGTGTAGAGTTTTCCCCTAAGTTAAGAATAGGAACAATGACAAAAAATTTTGAAAAAAGTGTTTTTGGTAAAGTCAAAGAAATAAATTATTTTTTCCTAAGAGATATTTGGCTCTGTTTCTAAGAGTATCTTTAAGAAGATACTTAGGAAATAAACATGAACTTTCATACTTAATGAGAAATTCAGAGAATGCTCTGAGTTCAGTATTAAGTTTAAAAAATTGTTGGCATTACTGACATCATACATTGTCAAAGTCCACGAGAAATTATCATATATTTGGTCAGTTCACTTAGGGAAAAAAGAAATAGTTTTTCAATTCACTGAAAAAATAATGAATCAAATCATTTTGGTATGGATAATATTCTTTGAATTTTTGTATAGGTGTGAAAATAAACTGCTAATTGAAGTTTTCTTTTTTCTGCTACTTAGTACAGAAATACATTTTTTGGTCTTTTTTTCTAGATTATTTTTCCTTACTACATTTCCATATAATTAAGAAAATGATCTCTTATTTTTTTATCTGCAATTAATGGGTACATTCTTCTCTGAGACTCCCTAATCTTATGTGCTTGATAAGCAACTCTCTGGTGGTGCGACCATGACTTCCATTCCTGAGTTCAGAGTATAATTATGAAACATGAAGTTAGAAATGTTCCTTTTATCTCTCCTGTTTCCCCTTTTGAGGATTTAGAGAGGCTAGAAATACACCAAAAGTGCCAACATAAGGAAAAGAAAAACTACTATGACAAGTAAAACATTCTACACATAAATGTTCAAAAACAGAAACAAAAAAATATCTGCTTGTAATACATAAAACTGAAGAAAACAGGTCAATATAGACATTGGGGCCATATGTAATCACTCTTGCAGTAACCTAAACACTTTAAGTGCTCTAACATATCTAAGATAATCTATGACAAAGGAAAGAATCTAAAGAAAGAAAGAATATAACTTGTGGATAATTTTAATGTGTTATAGTTTTATGTGGAAGTAAGAAGCCAATGGAAAAAGAACTGTTAGATGTTGTAAGAAAGAGAACATGAAGAAATAGTTAACAAAAAGAGAACTGGTAAAGAGAACCCATGGTGATGAAAAGACATGGTTCAGTTTTGTTTTGTTTTTTTTTTGACATGGTTCAGTTTTATCTATCTATCTATCTATCTATCTATCTATCTATCTATCTATCATCTATCTATCTATCTAGCATCTATTTTTGCATTGTCTCGAATTGTCAAACAGGAGTTCATAATTTTAGAAATTAGTAATTGATATAAATCTTAAAAAATAATTTTCTTCAGATTCACAATGTGCTTACCATATTATTATTCCCTTGTTAAATTGTGTACTGGTGCAGCATATGATTGAATATGAACTTAAAATCATAGATGTCCATACCCATATTTTAAAAAGAAAATTTCAGATACTATCATCAACTAATTGATTAGTCCTTCATTTGCTTGCAAGAAATTACTAGTGTAACTTGGCATAATATAGGAAGCCTGAAAAGTATTCTGAATCCATTAGTAAGAAGAACTTGTATGAATTTTAAAATTTTACCACCTATAGAATGCCTTCTACACCTAAGCACTTGACATTTGTTGTGTTACTCACTCTCTCATTGAGAGAACAAGAGAAAAGAGATTAAATATTAAGCACTATGGATTTAATGATAACAAAGTTTCTTATTTAAATTGTTAATCTTTATTTTAAAGAGATAGATACTCATTTATTTTAGGTAATTTAAGGATGGTCCTTTCTGGAGACAGGATTTTGAGCATGTGAACTTATTCAGATCAATTTCAATCTAATAACTTTGCATCTGACAGATTCTCAGATGCTTTTATGGAATAACAGATCTTCTAAATAATGACTAGTCAAAATCACAAAAGCCCATTGTTGTTTATAGCTTGATTTCTAAGTCTCCCACTCAGCACAGCATTTTGTCAAATTGAAACCATATATGATACGCATTACTTATTAATATGGTCTTTCTTTGTAATAATTTTGTAGTAAACTGTTTACTTATATACAGTTCTGATTTCGCATATTATTGAAACACTCATTTTTCTTATCATATTATCTCAATAAAATTCCCCATTGAGGACAAGGATAACTAAGATGGACCAGAGTGAATGGCTGTGTAGGTTGCTTACTGCACAACTCTAGAGGAGCTGTTTACATTGTAGAGTTTGTAGATTTAAGTATTACAACAATTTTCTGACTGCATACTGCCATCTTCTAATAAAATTAGTTCATTATGACAAATTGCCTATAGGTGGACATGAAGTGTCTTGAGGAGGGACTTCTTTTCCAAATTGCTCAACAATGCTGTATAAATTAGTGGCTGGCAGCCCTATTAGGTATGATTGTCCAGTGTCTGGAACATAGAAAACACAGGAAAAACTCATATGTTCAATGAAGATAATTTGAGTAACAAGGGATTTAGCAGCAATAACAACTAGACTTTATGAGTATGTAAAACACTACAAGTATTCCTTATTTGCACAATGAAAGATAATAATACTACCTATCTCCAAAAAATGCTTGCTAATTGTAGCATTCAATCAATGTTAAGTGATTATTTTTATTAGCTTGAATGGAAACAAGAGTCTTAAGTGGAATATGTCTGCTTTAATAATAAGTAAGGCCTTGAAGATATTTTATACCCATTTATACTACTTGTAGTAATGAACACCCTTGGTTAAATGTAAACTTCATCCTTAACTCTAATTTTCAATCATTTTAAATTCTGAAGTCACTAAGTACAATTTGCTATTACCTGGGCAGAGCATTTGATGATTCAGTGGATTACTATAAGGAAACAGGTTTTTATGGTGGCAAACTCCCACATAACTAGATGCCTCACTTCATAATAGGTTAAGAGAAAGATTACTCTGCAAATAACCAAGTTTCAAAAATAAATTACATTTGCTTTCACAGAGGAGAGCAGGGATTAGATCCTGTTCATCTTTAACAGGCACATAATAGAGCTCCTGGTTAGTTTGTTTTTTTAATAATTAACTAACATTAGATACGTCAATATACTGTAAACTAGTCTTATAAGTAGGAGTAAGAAAAGGCAGATGGAATAACATATAAAGTAAGGGGATATTAATTGTTGGAATTAACTTATTAAAAGTATTAAAAGTTCAGAATGGTTCTATGTTTAGTGTGATGACAGCATTCACCAAAGTAAGTTATTCAAGAGTAAGAGGTTGAGAACGTAATAATGAGTTGAGTCATCTATGGAACATCCAGGTGTCTAGCAGAGTTGGATACGTAGATCTGGAGTTTTAGAATTTGGGAACACAGACAGAGATTTAACCATCATGGGAGGCAATACAGAGTAAATAATAATAATAATAGACAACCATTAAAGTACCGGTATAGGGCAGTATTGTTCTAAGTGACCCACATGTTACCCCACTTAATAGTCACATAAGCCCTGGGAGACAGGCATAATAACCCCCATTTTATGAATTAGAAACTGAGGCTCAGATCTGTTCAATGATTTACCTAGGTCACATGGCTTCCAGCTAAACAGGATTCGAACCCAAACTGCTTCTAAAATCCACACTCAGTATAAAGCAATATAGGCACCAGATTTCCAGTTTTCCTTTCCCATTTATGAGCTGTGTGACTTTGGTCATGTTGCCTACCCAGCTTCTGCCTCAGTTTCCTCACTTTCACAATGAGGGATAATAATACTCTCTGTCCTCAGGGAGTTCTTAGTATATAGTAGATAGTAGCATTCAATCGATGTTAAGTCATTATTTTTATTAGCCTATTAATGAATGTTGAAACAATGGAGGAAAAGGAGATTGCATGTGTGAATATGGGGATTGAGAAAACAGAAATATATTTGATCCTTTAAGAGATGGTAGGGCCCAGGTCAGAATCTGGAAACCTCTCCCAGTGCAGGGTGAATGTGGGTATGAGTGTGTGCTCCGCTCCAGCGCAGAAAGCACTGCTTGATGCTAAGAGGACAAAATGGGAAGGGAGATGCCAAATGAAAAGGCTGGTATCCCATCCAGATGTAAGGACCATGTAAAGGGACTGAGCAAAGAAAAATGAAAAGGTTCAATTTATATCGTTAGGAGGCAAAGCTTGGAGAAGCTTCTTAAGCGAGTGACTGGGGTTCTTCCAGGTTGCCTATGTCCTGACGTTTGGCTTGAAGATAGCTCTTAAAGAGAGTGATCTTTCACGAGCTGAATTTGGAGAGAATAGCTAAGATCTTAGAAGGGAATGAGGATGAAGCAGCATCATAGAGCCAGGGGAGGAGAAAAGATAATGTGGAATATATGGGGAGTTGGGAGGTTTGGGTGAGTCTGTGTTGTCTGTAACATCCTCAACTCAGTTAATCCCTGCAACAGTTTTATGAGAGACTCCATTTATCCCCATTTGTTTATGGTTTAGAAATATTAGGCTACTATAATTGCCCGTACCTTGCCTAAGGTCACATAGCTAGTGTGAATGCCAGAGCTGGCTTTTGAACCCAGGCAGTCTGGCTCCAGTCCATGCTTGTAACCATCTGCTATTCCTTATCCCCATTTGGTTTCCTTTTTTTTTTTTTTTTTAATTTTTTTTTTTTTAAGTAAGCTCTATGCCCAACATGGGCTTGATTGAGCTCACGACTCCAAGATCAAGAGTTGCACATTCTGTGGACTACACCAGCCAGGCATCCTCCTTATTCCCATCTGCTTACTCTTTCAAGTGGAACACTTTATTACATCCCTTATATGTTTCTGAAAAGAGATAACCTCTTTATATGGTTTCCCCTCCACCTCTTCCATGCCCAACAAATCTGGAAGGAGGAAGGGGAGTGGCACATTTTTTGTTTTTAAGGAATTTTTTTCATATATATTCTGAGTTCTCACTATTCCCCTGAAGGCTTCAGGCTTTTTTGATAACCAGTTACAGAAAAAAAAAAAAAAAAAGAAAAAAGAAAAACAAACTAAATATTTTTTCTGCCTTTATGTTATCCTGAAATATTGATAGTTATAGAGCAAAGTTAGGGTAGAAAAGAGAGGAAAAGTGGCAGAAGAGAAACTTATTAAGAAAAAAATTGGTTAGTATTTCAAAACTAGTTAATGAATTACTGAGTCACCAATGGTGGCATTAAAAACAGTCAATTACTTTTCTAAAACAATAAAGTTAGTTAAACAATACTGATTGGCAGGTTGGTGATACCTAAAAAAAAAAAAAAAAAAGTATTTCCAAATATACGTTGTATCTGTATTTAAAGAGAGAGTGAGACAAAATTATGGGAACATTAAAAACTCAGAAGTCATTATGTCATTTACACCCTTTTCCTCTTGAAAGCTTAGTTAAAGGATTCAAGACCCCTAATTAGCTTGAAGGTCTTACCAGAGGCCCAATGACTCCAAACATAATCAATATTGTTAATGATCACAAAAGATACATTAAATATCAATCAATTCTAGAATTTAAAAGAGCCTGATATGGAATCACTTCTATATGAATTAAAATTGCAATTATAAATAACCAAAATGTAACTGAATATTAAAATAGGTTATATGAATAGATGACTGCATGAATAGAATAAAAGGCCCAGCATAAATTATGATGGTTTGCTTTCTGGTCTTATAAAATGGTTTGCTTTCTGGTCTGATACACTTTTTGAATTGTCTAATCTCAAATGATTATATACAGATTTTAAAAGTCTAATTTTCTATTAAAATGAGGATTTTTTTAAATGTGTATTTTCTATTAGCTGTTAAGTATCAAATTCTGATGCTGGAGACAGTGAAAGGATTCATTTGGGTGGATTTGATTGTTGGGGTAAATATAGTATGTGAAAATTAATCTTAAACTATATTCAAAATTCAAATTTTCCCAGCCTACACTTACTCTCTAGCTCAAAAGTTTTTAACTTTGGGTGTACTTCAAATTGCCTGGGGAATGTTTAAAAATACCATTTACTCAATCCCACCCAGAAAAATTAAATCCGAACCTCTGGAGGTGGAGCATTAGTGTTTCTCAAAATCTCAGTAATTCCAGTGTGCATCCAGGGCTGAACCACCACTCTAGTCTTTTTTATTAGCTTTGATCTTTTTTTTTTTTTTTTAAGATTTTGCTTATTTATTCATGAGAGACACACACTCACAGAGGCAGAGACATAGGCAGAGGGAGTAGCAGGCTCCATGCTGAGAGCCCCATGTGGGACTCGATCCCATGACTCCAGGATCACGCCCTGAGCCGAAGGCAGATGCTCAACTGCTGAGCCACCCAGGCATCCCTATTAGCTTTGATCTTAAGAGAATTCTATGCTTGTTTGAAATGATAGACTTTCTGGGATGAGGAAATGGTGGCCAAAGGCTACTTTATACTTTTATTCATTCACCATGAAAACATACTGAGATCTTAAAATAAAGTATGGTGTGAAGGTGTAGGGGACACAAATACAAATAACCCAAAGCTCTAGTTCTCAAGCAACTTATAGTATATTATAAGGGAGAAATGATGGGAATGAGAGGTATATCTTAAAAGATAACAGAAAAAAAAAATAAGGCTAGACCATATGTTTTGCCAAATAGTGGAGGTTATTAAAAGAGAAAAAGAAAGCAATTTAGAATTCTCATTAAGAATTCTTATTCTTAATGCCTGGGTGGCTCAGTTGGTTAAGCTTATGCCTTTGGCTCAGGTCATGATCCCAAAGCTCTGGAATCGAGCTCTGCCCTGATACAGGTGTTGGACTTCCTGCTCAGTGGGGAGTCTGCTTCTCCCTCTCCCTCTGCCTTTCCCCATGCTCATACTCTCCCCCCCCCCTCAAATAAACAAATAAATATTTAAAAAGCAGAATTCTCATTAAAAAATCATTGGAGGATTCTGAACATGATCAGAATTATGTTTTGCAAGAAGGAAGCAGATATAAAGAGTCAAGTTATATAATTATTTTGATATTTTAGATCAAAGTTAAATGAGAGATTAATGGCAAAAATGAGAATCCAGCGGGAGGAACACATGTTAGGAATATTATGGAGGCAAAATCCACACAATTCATAAGCTCAAGACATGTGGTGAGGAGGGCAGAATGGGGAATCAGACCCAAGGTCAATATTCAAGCCTGGTTTTCTGGGATTATGGTACAGCTACCCAAGAAATGGGAAGGTGCGTGGAGCAGCGAGAGAGATGCTTATGGACATGTTGGATTTGAAGTGCTGGTTGGGATGTCAGGCTGATGTCCAGCAGGCAGCATGGAAAAAGAGATAATGGTTTAGAGGAAAGCCTCACAGAGATCAACATAGCGGGGAGCTAAGAGCTACATTGGAGAGAATGTTGGAAAAGGAAGGGAAGAAAAAAAAATTAAAAAAA
Source organism: Canis lupus dingo (assembly GCF_003254725.2). Lineage (NCBI taxonomy): Eukaryota > Metazoa > Chordata > Mammalia > Carnivora > Canidae > Canis > Canis lupus. The sequence continues at coordinate 51,506,229 of NC_064248.1, forward strand.
AAAAAAAAGGAAAGAAAGAAAGCTGCTCCTCAGGGAATCTCTGCATTCCAAGACAAAAGAAGGATGAAGTCAGAAAACTGTTTAAGAGAAGCCAAGAAACTCAAGAGGAATAATTTTTGAGAGTGATTAATATCCAAAACCAAAAGCTGATTCAAAATTAATTCTGCGAAAAGGCCATAAATTTGATAACCAAAGTCTTGCTAACAAAACGTTTGGACGCAGGAAGTCAGCCTGAAAGTCACTGAGGAGTGACTGGTGACTCCAGTGTGGTTCACCATGTGTGGTGGACAGCAAGGCAAGGAATATTGACTCTTCTTTGACAAAATCTAATCTTTAAAAGAAAAAATATGACATTTTCTTTATGTTATATATTATAAGAATATGCTTTTTTAATTGTAGGAATAAGTCTAATTGCTTATTTGCAGAGGACTTTATGGAAGGGAAACGATATAAGTGAAAAGAATAAAAGTTGAAGAGAAGATAGCTAGCTGACTAAAAACAGTCACTTGAGAACCATGATCTTCTCACCACATTTTCCTTAAGAGAGTCCTCTGGTGAAATCAACCAGTATGGCTTAGTTAATACTGAGCTTCAGTTGGACAGGCAATTAATAGTAAGATAAAATGGTAGGACTGCTGCTATAGTTTGCACATTGTTAAAAATTTAAACATCAAAATTAACCTTCCATGCCTTTCAAATACTAACATTTATGAGCACATTACAAAGCAAAATGCAAAGAAACAGAAAAAGTAAATTAAGAATGTGTAAATATTAAACATCATTTACCAAATTATTTATAGATTCAATTAATGAAAGTAAAACATTATTAAAATAAAGTACTAGAAAAAAGGAAGACAATTTTTAAGACAAACTGAAAGCAAAATATTATTTGTTTTTATAACTTTGTAATCGTAAGAGACAGCTTCATTCAATCCATTTTGTTGTAATTTTTTTAACTGTCAATAAGCTCTTTCCACATCTACATGGTCAGGAAAACCATGCAGAGGAGGTTATAAACTATTTCTACATATTTTCCTCTGATTTTCCCATCTTCAAATAATTCTACTTCTTGATTTAAGAATCTTTATTACCTTTTTTTTCCCCAGGAATTACAGTTTTTAAAATGAAAATAGAGCTCTACTTTCTATTTCTCTTGTTAAACAATTCAATTTTAACATCTTTAATTGTATGTACTTGGAGATTTTATAAAGATTTTATTTATTTATTTTAGAGAGAGGGAGAGCACAAACAGGGGAAGGGAGAAGTAGACTCTCCACTGAGCAGGGAGTTTGTCACAGGCCTCAACAGGGCGCTCAACAGGGGGCTAGACCCGGGGTGGGGGGGTTGAACCCAGGATGCTGAGATCATGACCTGAACCAAAACAGATGCTTAACTGACTGAGCCATTCAGACACCTCTGTAGTTGGAGATTTTTATACAGTTACCTCTCTCACTTTCAAAATTGTCTTATTTATAAGATACCAGAGAAGGATTATTCTAGTAGTAAAAATTTGCAGCACCATGATGTGTTGGCTTATTATGACCATTTGAGAATTGTAGACCATTTTCTTGGTTAATCCTTTTCATATTACTAGAACAATTAAATTAGTAGTTTTATTCTAACAGTGTAAAATGAATTCAGAATGAAAAAATAAAATGATACTATACAAACAAAATACTAGTACCTTGGTACTTTAAATTAGTGTCATATAGTTGAATTCTGAAATACCAAAAACTCACTAAATAACATTTCTAACAATATCATAATTCTTATGTCTTTAAAAAATGGCATTCAATGAGGTGGGCTTTTCTAAAGGAGGCACTCTGTGTAAAAGAGTTCAAATTAACATAATACTCTGTAATATTCTGTAATTTAATTATTATGATTCTATCATACACTATTAAAACTGCAGGGATCCCTGGGTGGCTTAGCGGTTTAATGCCTGCCTTCGGCCCAGGGCATGATCCTGGAGACCCGGGATCGATTCCCGCTCCAGGCTCCCTGCATGGAGCCTGCTTCTCCCTCTGCCTGTGTCTCTGCCTCTCTCTATCTCTGTGTCTTTCATGAGTAAATAAATAAATTCTTAAAAATAAAATAAAATAATTGCTGAGGTGCTCTTTAGGGGAAGTGATTCTCTTGCCACTGAGTTTTTGTTTTGTTTTGTTCGTTACATTAGACTGAGATGCCAGATGTCCACAGGAATATATACTAATATTTTAACAATTGTGTTTTTCTTATTTGAATTATTTATGAGATTTAAAATAAATTATCATTTAAAGTATTGTGTTTCATTTGGAGAAAATGATTTGTTATTTTGCATTTGTAACATTTCATTTAACATGTGACAGTAAATGATATATATGTAAAAGTAATTCTATTTAAAGAGTCCCCATTTTCTTTTTATTAAATTAATTAATTAATTAGTTAATTAATTTTGAGAGAGAGGGGGATGGAGGGGCACAGGGAGAGGGAGAGAGAACTCAGCATCATGGAGCCTGGCTTGGAGTTCCGTCTCATGACCCTGAGTTCATAATCTGAGTGAAATCAAACAGTCCAGCGCTTAACTGATTGACCTACCCAGGTGGCCCTCAAGAATCCTTTTAATAATTTAATGTCATATGGGGAAAACCACAAAAAAATTAAGATTGCATATTACAATTTAGTTTTCAAGGTCTTTTATTTATTTTCTATTTTTAATTTCATTTACTTTCTCATATTTATCCTATCTATGTACCAGCAATAATCGTGCCTCGGATAAACCTCATTGGCTGTGATACTGCCACTGCTCAAAGCTCTATCTATCTATCTATCTATCTATCTATCTATCTATCTATCAGAAAACCCACACATATTCATACACATATACATGTAGATATTTTGACTCCACACTTCTGCTTGAAAGTTTGTTCCATCTAGAATAACTGAGTCTGTCCGTTCCATCTTTTCAAATCTCATCCATTCTTCAATATACTGTACAAAACCTACCAGTTCTATAAATTTTCTGAACATCATTGCATGAAATCCTCTGCCCTTCTTTTGAATATTTTGTCTTTAACATTTGTATTATTTGTTTACTAAATACATGCTTCCTCCTCACAGTTCTTAGAAGTATGCTTAAACAGTTAAATACACTTCCACTGCTTACATATTTTCATTTAACTTTTACACACAAGTAAATTGTAAAATTATTATTTTAAAAAATATTTTCTTTTTAAGTAGATCCCTACACTCAACGAAGGGCTTGAACTCACAACCCCAAGATCAAGAGTTGCATGCTCTACCAACTAAGCCAGCCAGGTGCCTATAAATTGTAAAATTATTAAGAACAGAGTGCTTCCTGAGCAAATCTTTATCAAGTTGACTCCTAATTGTCTTTTGCAAAAACTAGCAAATACGACATAAACAATACATACAACATAAACAAAATCTACACTGTCATGTCTTACATTTCATATGGGAAAGTATGTATGTATATCACGTGTATGTATATATATGTATATATAATTGTGGTATATATTTTATATAGATACTTTAATAATAGTAAAATATAATAACTTAATTCTGATTGGCCCATTACAACTTTTCAAAATTCATTCTCCTCTATTGTTTTGTGACTTTTAATAACTTGGGAGGGTGAGTGACTGACATTATACTCCTTGCTCTGTTTAGGAGAAAACTAATAGGCAGAAGATTATAACTCAACTATAAAAATTTGATCATTATTACTTAAAATTAATTGGAGAGGCACCACAACAGGGCCTAGGAGACTTCTAATCCAGTGCCACTCAAACTATGTTTAGTGAAAGATCAGTTTCACACTCCCAATCTGTCACCAACTATTATTTTTAAATAATATAATAGAAATGAATTACCTTAAAAAAATATATATATATACACAAAACACAAATCCATTTTTTAAATTATTTGGTCCAATAGCCATCAAGTGACTTCAATAAATAGCTTTAAGGTCTGAAATGGTTTTCCTCAATGTGCTTATCATTTTGGATGGCGAACAAATAGGACACCGACCATCTCCAGCCTCTGGACCTCACTTTGAGTATTGTCTGTGTCAATCATGACATATCCCTTCTAAGAGAATCATCCTCATCCAGAACATCTGCCACCTAAGTGGCCCTGTTTACTCAGAAGTGATCTCTGTCGTCCACCATTTACAGCTGATTGGATTGAGACCAAAGAATGGCTGGCCAGGAAACTATGAACTGCAGCCAGGCTTGAAAAGATGAGCTGGACCCATGAGGTTTTATCTCTGTATTTAGGTCTAAGAAGTAAAAAAAAAAAAAAAAAAGGATTTTCTGTGACAGTCCAAAGTTTGTACATGCTTAAAATATGAGCTAGCAGAAACTCTGAGTAAGCCGTGCAAGATGGATTGGGACAGAGAAGAAAGAGGAAGATATGAAATACAGCTGAGTCATATTAATAGTGGCTCACGAAAGATTCAAAAACTGCTGATGCTGAGGCACAAAAAGCTGCCATAATTCTAGAATTACCTTTCAACTCCAATATTCCTTAGCCCCAGGCTTTAAATAGCATTTTCTTTCAATGTCCTAAGATACATATCCCATACTTCTTGCAATGTACATATATATCCTAACTGGCATAAATAGGTCTCTGAATTATTCAAGAAACTTAGTTTATCTAAGACATAGTTCAAGGCTTTTTCCATTATACCTAATAAGCTTATGTCAGGAACAACAGATGCCACATTTGAAAGACAAGTTGTTAGTGCATACACCTCTAACTGACTTTCAGTCTGCAATGAGATCGTGAGCAAAACTGGTCTCATCCGGTGCAATTCTGGTGCCAAATATCCGTCTCCTTCCTACCTATATATCTACTTCTCAATTTCTTTGTTTCCAACTTACTCTTGAAGAATATTAATTACAAAATTTTCCATAGTTAATTATAATCTGATTTTGCTCAAGCAGGGAATCCCTTCAAATTTATATCCAATTATTTCAGTAATGGAGGAGCCTCCACAGTTTACCTGCCCTCTGCATGTACTCCAATTTGCAGAGCTTTTTAGAAGCAGACCACTGGTCTAATGGACCAGATATGTGCCTCTAGTGTGTATGAATACAGATACATATTATGCGTTAGTGGTTTCTGGAATCAACCCTGAAATCAAAGGTACATGTTTGAGATTGAGTGCATAGTGATTCTCAAAACATGTTTTATTGCCCCAGTGCTTTTTTTTCTTGATGAACATGTTGAGATTATTTTTATCTCTTTAGCTATATTAAAATACCATACTTGCTTAATAGTAAGAAGTATTTGTTAGTCGAAAAATGGAAGCATAACTTCTTTTATTATTCTCTAGTATATTCTAGATTTTAAATGACTTCATAATTAAATGATTTATGTCAGAGGTTGACAATATGGGGTCTTAGATTAAAACAAGCCCCATGTAATCTTATTGAGCCAGTAGGTCACAAAAATAAGGGAAATTGTGTTTGAGTCACAGGAGAGAAGAGATGTTGGATAGATCTGTGAAATACTTTATGTTGTAGTATCAGCTGATTGATAGCAGTGATTCTCAGAAGGGTTCCAATATTATGCCTTTTAAAAGCTGGAGATTAGTGCAACCATGGTGAACAGCACAGCAACACTCTGGCAATGAAAAAAGGGTCAGGGCTGGCAAAATGTGGCAGGTGTCAAAATAAAAGGTTAGGCTCTGTGCCTGGGGACCCATCTGTCAGATATAAGTATGATAAGCAATTAATGTATTTATTTATATTGCTCATGACAAACCATGTATTCCATAAAAGTGGTCAATTTAAACATCCTCCACTGTTCTCTAAAAATTAGAATTAATATAAAAATAAAAATTTCAAGACAGAAAGCAAGGTCTAATAATGAAATGGTTTATTTAAATAAATAAGCAAAGGTTTGAAGAATTCTAGTAGTCTGCATTGAAGGATTAAATCCATTAAATATAACATTTTAATAATATAGTGTTTATATTCAGGACTTACAAAACCAATGTTTATTTTGCAAGATAATTTTGGCAACATTCCTTGTAAGTTCAGGATGCTTTATATTCATTAGATTATGCTCATAATCTAATAATAAAGTGAAGCCCAGAAAAATTGTGAGGAAATAAAAATTTAGAAATCTAATATATGTCTTACATTTTCTTTAAATGTTTTGTTCACAACCTTGTCATTATTAGAGCTTTCATTTTCACTTTGTGACTAATCCTGACTCTGCTTTATTTATTATTTATTTAGCTTTCTCACTACTTCTGCTTTACAATCTGTTTAAACTAGATTATGTTTATATTTAACATTCATCAGTGATACTTTTTTTACAGATAAAATACATTGTAACTTTTTAATAATAATCATAAACTTTTTAAATGTTATTTTATGTTACTGGTAATTCAATATCTAACCCAGAATTATTAATAAAAACAGATCTACTAAGTTTTATGCAAAAACTGACCCTTCCGAAATTTTTCCCTTAATGAAGTTAAAGCTCTGAATTATCATGTTTTAGGGGGATCCCTGGGTGGCTCAGCGGTTTAGCATCTGCCTTTGGCCCAGGGCACAATCCTGGAGTCCTGGGATCGAGTCCCAAGTCGGGCTCCCAGCATGGAGCCTGCTTCTCCCTCCTCCTGTGTCTTTGCCTCTCTCTCTCTCTCTTTCTCTATGTCTATCATAAATAAATAAATAAATAAATCTTTTTAAAAAATATCATGTTTTAGTAACTGAAACTCACACCTAATCGTAATACCAAAATTTGAAGAGAAACAACATGTAATTCTATAATGTAATATGCTCTACAGAGGGAAAATTCAAGTTCCTTCATTGTAGGGGGAAAAATGCCAATATGACTATGTTATTGCCAAGTTGCACATCCTGTCTGCTAAGTGATGAAATTTAACAAGTAAAGCCACTGTAATAGTAAAGAGAATCATTTGGCTTTGGAAAGAATGGAGATATTATGTTCAGTTGATTTATTTTCTTTGTGTTGAAGAAATATATATGCCATCAGTATATTCCATTTATTAGAGGGATATTGGTTAAGCTTTAAGTCAATGATTCTTCTCCCCAGAATTCCTCTGTAGTGCCTGACATCATTATATTCTTAAACTATTTACTATTGCTAATATCAAACTTAGCTTCCCATGGTTTAATGTTAGAGTAGGAGTTGAGGAAGGAAAGGTAAATTTAAAAAAAGATACAAACTAAAAACTGTTTTTTATGTTCCACTTAATGGAACTTGCATGACTTACAAATTATGTTTGCAATTTAATTATAATTAACTGTTATTAAAGTCAAATTAATTCATGGCTTTATTTCCTGATTGAATTCAATGTTTTTCCTATTTCCAATTTTATTTTCATTTGAACCTCAATCATCTAAGTTAGCTCTGTCTCCTATCTATTTCCTCTCATTTGCTTGGATGCCCTTGAAAATGAATCAGGTCAGAAAAATTCCTTATTTACTATTCTAAACAACTCTTCAAAACCCTGGGATATGCTACATAATAAAAATAATAATTTCAACAGAAAGTCAAGATGTCACTGAATTTTGCCATAGAACCACAAGAATAATACCTCAGACAGAAGGTAAGATTTTTGTTTTACTTCTGGACAGTGAGAATTATCCATTTCAAGTTAGTTCTTTCAAAGCATATATGGGAAGAAAACATACATTGGGTCTCATTTTGTGAAAAGAAAAATCAACTTAATTTTTACTTTTATTTTTCTACAGAAGTATATGAGAACAATTTTGCTGTGTATATATTTACTTCAATTCAGCCATTTGGAGAAATTATGAAAATTCTGATGAGTTTTAAAACTCATAGTACAAACACGCATTGATCTATCATCACAGGTATGCTTTCATAAATTTCATCTTCTCAATCAGATATAAATTCACACCAATTTGTAAAATTGTTTCCTTTATTTTTTAAAACTCAACACATATATGATTACTTGGGAAAAATAAATTTTCTCATTTGTCATTTTTTCAATCCATGGTAATGGTAAATGGTATTTAAAAGTACCTTAATTATTTTAACAATGGATGAAAATTCTTAGTATAAAATCTGTTATGTGAATGAAATACCCTAAAACAATTTCATTTCATATTGTGAAAAAAAACCTATTATTTTCAAAAGTTCTATCATTTCTTTTTTTTTTTTTCTTTTGAGAGAGAAGGAGGGAAAGAGAGAGAGAAAGCATAAGCGTGAGGGGAGAGGAAGAGGGAGACAGAGACTCTTAAGCAGGCTCCACACCCAGCTCAGAGCCTGATACAGGGCTTTATCTCATGACTCTGAGAGCATAACCTGAGCTGAAATCAAGAGTTGGACACTTAGCCAACTGAACCACTCAGGCACCCCCGTTGTTTCCATATTTTTAAGATGTGTTTCCATCAAACAGAAAATTATGTTTTTCATCACATAAAATAATGTTGAGTCTCACCCATTGTCAAGGCATCATTATATCCCCTTCTCAGACTCTCTATATTTGCTTCTCCTATAGTTTTTTAAAATTGATTAACCACTCATACAAACAGAAGGTAAGTACTATGATTTTCCTCATTTACAGATAAAGATACTCTATTACAGAGAGTTTAAATAATTCATACAATGTGAACCCAACTTATTTTAGTAATTAGATTTCTATCTACTTACTTGCTTAAACAAGGAATGCCAGTATGTCAAAGAAATAAAGAGCAGAAGTCTGAAAGCCATGCCATGAGGTAAGAAGAAAAAAACTATAAAAAAAAGAAAATAAAGTAAAAAGAAGCAGTCTGAAATAGCAAAGGGATTTGTTGTGGGTCAACCATAAAGATTTTAAGATAAAAAGCAGCAGCAGAATATGAATAGAAGCCAACATTGGCAAAAATTATGAAAGCTTAGGATGGGAATGGAAATGGAAGACCAATGGAAATGATGAGGGAAGAAACATAATTCTTCTTGGCCTCTCACATATGCTTATTGAATAATTCTGAGACTAGAGTCCTTACATTAGTTTCTAAAAGATGACAGAGGTGGATCTATGTTTCTGGCATTAAAGATGTTACTGACATCCATGATTTTTGTGATTTGTTAGGTGAATAGATTATTACTTTGGAAGCCATTATTGTTTGACACTTTAGAAGATGGACTTTGTAGGCAACCAGGAGCTGAAGTCCTGGCTCCCCAACTTACTGTGATTTCGATCTTGGCAGTGGTATGCTAGAGTAACCTCCTACAGGCCCCTGATTGATGATTATGTGCATCTCTTCCCAACATCATGTTCAGTGACATCATACTGGTAGTTTAAAATCAGCCAAGTTGAAATTATTTATATCCCCAAAAGTGGCAAACCCTATAGATCTAGTCTTTATTCTTCATGTGCCTGGTTACCAGCACAGCGCTGGACCTTGGGCAAATTTCCTAACCTTCTTGAGCTTTAGATTTTTTTTCCTTTGAAAAGAAAAAAAAATTGTTATAACAGGTCTTCTTAGGATTCTGCAGACCTTCAAATGGATGATATATTTCATATATCTAGTAAACATCAATAGTGGTAGCACTCTAGTTATTTAATTCAGCTTATTGCACAGAATATTGAACAATTTTGCTTTTCCAGCACACTAGAAAGCATTTCAATTAGTTCATTAAAATTCTAGGAGAGAAAGATTTGTAAAAATTATTTTACTGACTTTACAGGTAAAACGGTTTTCCTTACGTAAGATTTTTGTAAAGAAGATAAACAATTGCTAACACTTGCATGTGATTTCTTCTGTATGGTTAGTTTAGAAAATTTCTGCTTCCTATAGTTACTCATACATGGAAGCTCAAGGGCACCTCTTGGGGTTTTAACCCATTATTTACTGAATGAGATTAAATGCATGGCTTCAGTTATTCAAAACTTCTTGGTAAGTTAATAAAAAGACTGATTCTGGCTATACACCCCACTGTTTGAAAAGCTCAAACAAAATTCTGAGCCGGAGGCTACCATATCTATCAAGATGACAGGCGGTGTGTATACCTTGAAACTCTAAAGGTAGGCACTGCAGGAAATAGGAATTTAAGAAAGGATTAACCAGTCTAGAGATAACCTTGCTTAGTTGCCTCGCTAACAATTCTCTCATCTAGGTAGTCTTTGATGTAGATTATTTATTCTCAAGATTGTTGTTTCATTTCCAGGCCTTGGAATAAAATTCTTCAGAATATTTTAATTTAAATTTTTATTATTTATTTATGTTTGTTTAATTTATTTATTTTTGAGTTGGCTCCATGCCCACAGCAGGGCTTGAACTCATGACCCTGAGATCAAAAGCTGCATTCTCTACTGACTAATATAATATTTTAAAAAGAGTTATACATACACATTTTCCACTATACTTCACAAAGCATGAAGATTATATTATTTAAGATATTTTAAAATTCATTTAAGTAATTTTGTAGTAGGAAAAGAAACAACTGAACTTGAATTCTAATGTCCTCTATTACTTTAAAGATGTTGTGGTAGATTGTTTACAAAGATGACTAAAATAATTCCATCTTCTCTCTGTATACGTACTCTTTGCAATACGACTTTGCTTTTCTTCTTACCAAGAGGTGACCTATGGTTTCTCTACTCTTTCAGTCTAGCCTGTACCAAGTGGCTTGCTTTGGACAAAGCAAAGATGATGAAAACAGAGGTTTGAAAAGCATTTACACTTTAGGGTTGGCTGTGTTTGCTGCCCTGAGACACTATGAAGCAGCTTGAACTAGTTTCCTGGAGAATGAGACCACATGGGGTAGAGATGAGCCATACTAACTGAGGATACCTAGACCAATCAAGGTGCCAAACACCAGACACATGAACAAGCCCATTCGAAATCATTCAATTTCAGAAAACCTGTCTGCTACCTAGACAACCAATTTACTATTCCACAGAATTATAAGGAAAAATAGAATAGTTGTTGTAAGCCAGGGATCAGCCAATCTATATCTCATGGGCCAAATCACACGTTCTTGAGAATAGTTTAATTGGAACATGGCCAAATTCATTTGCTTATGTACTGTCTCCTGCTTTTATGCTATAATGACAGAATTGAGTAGTTGCAACAGAAACTGTATGCTTGCAAAGCCTAAAATATTTGTTATCTTCTCCTTTATACAAAGAGTTTGCTGATCCAGTTTTAAGCCCCTAAGTTTTGGGGTGGCTTGTTAAGTAACTATAGAAAAAGAGCACAGATTTATTTTCAAAAAAAGAATATGCCTCATTTCTTATTAAACTAATAAAGTTCTATGTGAAAAAATACAGGCATTATTTTGAGGGAGTCAATAGTCTCTTTTATGGCAAAAGCAATACCATTCAGTTTGCATTTATAAAGTACAGTTATGAAGACTGCTAGTTGTACACCAGTATCTGGTCTTCCCTTTTTCCATAGTAATACAATTGGAGCTGGGAATGTAGCCACCCCGTCAGAGATTATATTATGAGCTCAATTCTCAATTGTGTGTGACCACAGGCCAAGGTTTCCCCCTGTAGACTACAAATGGAAGTGATGTATGCATTTTGTGGGCCCACTAACTAGAACTTATAGCAACCTGATTTATCATGTAAGCGGCAGAATGTCCTAAGAGAATGGAAGAGTACATAATGAAGAGAACCTCAGTCACTGGAGGTGGAATAGAGCCACCCTCCAACTTGGACCACTCATCTTAGACTAGTAACATGAGAGAGAAATAAACTTGAAAATTCCTTATGAGCTACTGAATTATTTTTAGGTGTCCTTTTTTGTAGCAGGTTACTCTTATCCTAACTAATACAGTACTCTTATACAACATACTTGGTTAGAAAATGATTCAGTGGGTAAACACTGCATCTTGGGTCAAAAATTCTAGGATATTTTGAAAGACTTTGCCCCAATTTTCTGAATTGGCCAGAGGCTAGTCAGTTATAGTAACTGTGATTTTGTTTCCCCAGATAAAAATATATAACTCCAGATAGGCTAAGCAGGAGTTTTGAAACTGACCTTTCTAATTTCTACTTCTACCAAGGAAGAGGACCACAATAACTGGTGATTGCCCTAGGCATGTGTCACTTTAGTCCCAGGAAATGCTTATATACCAACATAGTGCCTTAGGTAACATCATGGGAAATAATCAAGGTGAGTTTTTGGCACTTGGAGAGCTAGGGATAGTTTTCCCTTGAAAAGACACATGTATTCCATTTTGAGACAATTAGAAGAAAATTGGGAAAGAAAATTTTAGTTACATTCTGAATATATACTCAATGGTGGCAGCCAGTAAGTCTCAAGTTTTAGGGTAAATGAGGGAAACTTGTTTAGCATGCAGATTTGAATTAGCTCTCTCCCTCTCCTCATACTCCCAGAAATTACGTTTTAAGTAGGACTAGTGGTGGAGATCTACCATATAAGAATGGAGGTCACTGACTCTTTGAGAAATCAGAGCCACAGCAGAAATTAAATTCAGATAATAAGACTCAGCTCCAGGAATTGGAACTTGATGTGGCAAATAAATTCTGGAGAAGAAGAGTTACATCAAGATGTCCAAAAGAAATATTTTATGAACGATTTTGTTGAAAAACTAACAAGGAAGAATTACCAAACACACCAGTGAAAATGAAATTGGCCCATTTCCCCTGTAAACTGTTCAGCATTCAGTAAGTTTAAAAGTTAAACTTCCTTTAGAAGTTATATTAGGTGCTTTCATTATACTCCATAATTTCTAGATCAGGGGAAGTAACACATTAAGTTTAAATATCTAATTGTGTGTTTTCCCTGCTAGATTAAAGGTTCTGTAAGGAAAGAAATTGTTTTTCTTGTTCACCAGAGTATCCACAGTTTATTAAGATGCTAAGAACATGCAAAAAGACTTACCTAACACTTATCAAAGGAATAAATCTCTGAATGGAAAATAGCTGGTTGGTTTCACCAATATAGGAAATGGACATGAACAGCAATGAGACCAGGTGAAAATTGCCTTAAAAATGTGCTTATATTAAACAGATAATGACTTAAGCATGATAGACCCAACAGAGGTAGGTTCAGGAGATAATGTTGGGTCATGTCCCCCTGAGGACATTCTAGTTTGGAGGAAGGAGGACATTTTAGCCCAGAGCCAAGGATTGGAGATAAAAACCCTTATTCAGACCAATCTTCCTGCAAGGACTATATGTAGCTTTGGGGAAGAGACTTTGAACCACTTTGATTTTCTGCTCTGTTATTCTTCTATAATTACTGTGGCTATTCTTCTATTTTATTAAATATTCTTTTGGATAACATAGAGGATAATGTGCTTGTGAGGAATGGAGCTGAGGTTTCGATTTCCCAGCTATCAGATAAGTGATGTCCCAGATAGTAGGATCCAAACTTGAACAAAGAGAAGCACAACTAAAATGTGGAATCTAAAAAAAGTCAAACTCATAGAAACACAGAGTAGAATGGTGGTTGTTCAAGGTGGGTAGTGTAGGAAATAGGGAGGTTGGTCAATAGGCACAAAATTTAAGTTAAAAATTGAATAAATTCTAGGGATCTAATCTATAGCATGGTGACTATAATGAATAATACCATGTTATGTACTTGAAACTTGCTAATAGAGTAGATCTTAAGTGTTCTCACTACAAACAACATAAATTATAACTATGTGAGATGGTAGATATGTTAGCTTAATTGCAGTTATCATTTCATGATATATATTTGTAATCATCACATTATATACCTTAAAATATATATGTGTGTGTGTGTATACATATAGATACACACACACACATACACACACACACATATACAATTTTTATTTGTCAAATTATACCTTAATACAGCCGGGTTGGGGAAATACAAGTAACTTAAAACATAATCCATCTCTCCAGATTATGTTTTTGACACAATTGTTTAACATTTTAACATTTAACTAAAATATATTATTTGTCTACTTCAAAACTCAGGTTTTAGGGTACCGTGTATTCCAAGAATAAAAGAGAAGAGAAATGAAGGACATTAATATATTAGAGGAGAAAATGGTAGAAGCTCGTAAAAAAAGGTACAAATGTAGGCTGAAGTCATTTAACCTCTCCTCTACCTGGATCTCATTAGTAAAATTAGGAGGCAGGATGAAATAATTTATAAGGTTGCTATTAGCTTTAAAATTTTTATGAGTTCAGAGCCTTTAAAACATGGTGTCTTCAGCAAAAAATACCACTGCAAATTTTTTTTCAATATTCCCTTTTACCTATAATGGAAACAAGTTAAAAATAATAGGCCTAATGTTCACAAATCCATTAAATATTTACTACTTACTCTCTTGATGACCATTTTGATTCAATACATGGTATGTATAAATCATCAATATTTTCAAAATTTAAAAATGTCCATGAAGGAATTTTTTAGCTTCTGTGATAGCTTTGAACTAAAGTATAATATACCTTCCTGTTTGTGTAAGTGTTTTTATGCTTATCATTTGTCAGTAAGCCTAAGAATCTAAGTACAATATTATATATACATGCTAAGTGCTTCGTTTATCATTATAATTTCCCTCTTGAATTGCAAATTGCATAACTTCTCTAGGGTTCCCCCATTTATTTTTAAAATGTTGGTATCCAGGTAACAACCAAAAAAAGGAACTTCTTCAAATCATGTGGTATGCTAACACTGAAAATAAAATGAATTATTTCCCTTGAGGGAAATGTTATTAAGGATAAAGAGGAGACACAGACAGATAGATAGATAGATATTGTTTATACATAAATAATGTGCTAATACTATTTTATAGTTTTATAAATTTTTCTTATTTAATTCTATGTCATTCTTAATATTTTTCTTTTTTTAATAAAAAATTATCATTTATTTTTCTTCTTAATGACATGCCTTCTTTTTTTTGTATTTTGTATAAATACTCCCTAATATTCCTAGTTCTTTATACTAGATGTTGTACAGTAAATATTTCTTGATTGATTAACCATTTCAAGACTGCTTCCAACACTTCCTTCCCATCCTCAATGTGACAGTGTCATATATCTTAACAGTCTTCCACCCCCACTTCTTCTAGGGGCATAGGATGTAATTGTGGCCAATGAGACACAAGGTAGCATCTGCTAGAAAGATTTTTCCACACTCTTCAGAAAAAGGAAGAGATGACTTTCATCCAACCTTTGAACAATTTATGAGAAGTGTTGGAAGCTGCTGTACCCATCTTGTAAGGCTAGAGAGAATAACACATTCTAAGGAAGACAGAGTAGAGAGTCTCTGAACCAACCCTGTACCACCCTACCTCTATATAAGTTCCTGATAGGTGACATAATAAATCTTCCACTTTTAGTTGGATCTTCTGTTTATTGCAACTGAATTTGCTACACTCATTGTTTCTTTATTTCCAATCTCCATGTACATAAACACTCCCTTCTTATAGAGCCTACTTATCTGAAATCTTAGGTAAGAGTAAGATAGCACAACAGCACGGTTTCCTTTGAGGTCACAGGTCTAAGTACTACCCCAATTATATAATAATAATAATAATAATAATAATAATAGTAATAATAGAAACAGCTCTCAATTATTGAGTGCTTTCAATGAATAAAAAGCACAATGTGCTACAAACTTCACATGAATTAATATTTACAACGAATCTATAAAGTAGGGAATAACATTATTTCTACGTTTAAAAATGCAGAAAACATGGCAAAAAGATTATAAGTAACCTGACAAGATCCCACAGCTAATAAATGAATAAACTCAAGGTCTGACTGGAATGAGGCAGTAATCATTATCTCTTAATGCATGTGTGTATTTAAGATACTGGCTATTTATGGATTTTTGGCAGCATGTAGGAATAAAATGAACAGGCTAGCATATCATCTTAGTGTTCTCTAAACTTGTCACTTATAGCTCTGTGAATGGACTACATTAATGATTTGCAGGTATGAGGGAGGTATATAGCATTGTATATATAGCATCTGCAATTAAAGAAGAACACTTATATGACATCTAGCAAGATGGATATTCCTCTATATTGAGAAAATTTTACATGTTCACTGGTGGTTTCAAAGTTGTAGACACATCACTTAACACAATGCCAAATTTCCCTGGACATACTATATACCCCTTCTATATTGAAAAAAATAGGTAAATTAAAAGGTAAACCACTCATCAAACTTATTATTTTAAATATTACTATCATCTTGATTTTGAGAATATAGGAGGCTCAGAATAGTAAAGTATGGTATTTTTTTACTAGACCAAAACAAGATCTTGAGTTAATAAAATTAGGTAATGAAATTATTTTTTTAAAAGATTTCATTTATTTATTCATGAGAGACACACAGAGAGAGTCAGAGACATAGGAAGAGGGAGGAGAAGCGGGCTCTATGCAGAGAGCCTAATGTGGGACTTGATCCCTGAACTTCAGGATCCTGCCCTAAGCCAAAGGCAAACACTCAACCACGGAAATTATTAAAACTTCTTTTTCTAAGTAATTTTATCAGTAATTAAGTAATTATGCTCTACTTAATAGAATGACCTTTAAAACTAATTTTAAAATTTTATGTACTATTTTGTCAAATAACATTCAATATACAAAATTTATATGTAATATTTGATATATACATATAACAGTAACAATATTTGATAATAAAAATTGTGCAGCATGAGAATAAAGTAGCCACAAACCTTTCGGCCAGCACAGTAAGTAGAATATTATGCATATCACTGAAGCAGTGCCTATGTTTTCCTCCTAACTCCCAAAGGTAACCAATATCCTGAATGGTGGTTTTATTGTTACTTTGCTTTTTCAAATAGTTTCTACCATAAATGTATTTATCTCTAGAATTTTAGCTTTATAATTTTGAGCTCATATAGTAGGAGCTTTATAAAATTTACACATGGTCTGTGACTTGCTTTTCTTACTCAAGTCTATGATTCTTAGATCCATGATATTGCATGTAGCTATAATCTGTTCATTTTAATGACTACATAATATTCCACTGGGTGCCTATACAACAGTGTTCTAATTCAGTCACTTTGAAAAAGCATTTTGGTTTTTTTGCAGTTTAAAAAAATTACTCTTAGTAATATGTTACTTGTGTATTCAAATTCTATTTTTTAAATTTCTACTTAATGTAACAATTTAAAGAGATGAATGGAGTCTTTCACTATGGTTGTGGATTTGTCATACTGTTGTTTCAGCCACTTTTGCTGTATATATTTTAAAAATGTTTATTAGATGCACACAAGAATTATTAAATCTTTCTGATGAATTTGTTTTTGTCATAATGCATTTAGTCATTATATTCCTAATTATGCTATTTTATTCATTGAAGTTGATCTTATCAGTTTTTAATAGATTTTTAAACTTAATATTTGCCTGCTGTATATTTTTATATATTTCTCTCAATTTTTCCATAACCTTATGTTTAACGGTGGCCCCTTAGAGGAGAGAATCTAAAAATATCTTTTTTGTTGATGTTTCGTCTATGTCTTAAATATGCTTGCCTAGAAAACAGAACCTTGAGGCAAAAGCTCATGCATAATAGCTTTCTTGGGGGTGCAATCCCAGAGAAGCAAGAGCGAAGGAAAAATTGAGGCTAATAAGAACTATATCCTGAGCAGGTCACAGCTCTACATCACAGTTGGCTGTTAATAGTTGCAGGAAATCTCAAGAGGAACTATATGAAACTGTTGCAACTTGGAATAGTCTGTTGAGGTGAAGGAAAGGCAAACAATTTACTTGCTGGCTCCTTCTGATTACTATTTTTTGTTGGTTATAGTCCGTTCTATACAGTATTAGCTTTCCAAATTTCTGAGTTGTGTTTGCTGGCCCCTCTAGACAATATGCTGGTGAAGCCAGTGCCTCCAGGCATCCAATGCAGCCAATAGGCTGATGCAGTGTTTTTATGTCAGTTGGTGCAATGTGTGGAAGCACCTAAATTTGTGGCAATGAGGTGGATATATCCAGGGCATCACAACTGTGGAAGGTGAGAGTATTTGAGAGAGCTGCTCTCCTTCCACTTCATCACCAGAAAGGCAAGTGGCTGAGGCCTGAAGACATAGGTGGTGGTTTCATGCAGAATTCAGGTAGTGCATAAACTGAGCCCAGTACAGTCCATCTCTGCAATATTTGGATCTGCTTGCAGTCAATCTCATGTGAGTGTAATTGCCCATACTTTTTCTCTGAAAGCTGAAGTGCCAGTCCAATCTGTTTAGGAGGTAGCGAATCCTAGGAAACTGAAAGACTCAGAGTTTTAGCAGATCATAGTTATAGTTCTCACTGCTTCAGCTGGTCCAGTGTTGTAATGAAAAGATTTAAGGAATAAAAAGCACAGAGAGAAAGTAATAGAAGTTCAGAGAGAAGAGAAAATGGCATTATGCTAGGTTTAGAATATATAAAACTTATAAGAATTTAGAAATTGTATGATCTCTAGTTTTTTTCCCTCATTTCATCCTCCTTCCACTAACCAGATGTCAAATATTTTTCACTTATTATGGAATTAATCTTTTTTCACATTTGCCCCTTAATACTTTTAGACTGAGAAATATATTTTTCAACCTCTCCTAAATGCAACGAAAATAGATTTGTTGTGTAATTTATAAAATTGATTCTACTTATGAGGGGTCTATCATGCAGCAAAATGTCAATTAGAAAATGAAGTTTCTCATGTTTGTACTTGAAACTCAGGGGGCTATGAAGTTAAGCCACTGTAAAAAATGTAAAAACCAAGCAGAAAGCTGATTGCTTTAGACTCTATATAGAATATATATTTGATACAAAATTCCTGTGAAATGTCAACAAAAAAGTTTTGGGGACATAACTTAATGAGATATAGCTCAATATTGTAAGAGAGAAAAGAATGCTCAATATATTTTAAAATAGGCTTAGTGGAAGGGGGAAGAGAATAGCATTTTTTGACAAGAAGATACTCCACTCCACATGGATGTGGAAATTAAACTTCAGGAGGAACAGAAATAATAAGGAAATAAAATAAAAGGACAAAAGAAGGAAAACTATTGGAAAATTTTGTAGAGTTTCCTTGACATTCTGATAAACATTGTAAGGCTATCATAAAGATAACGCACAGTGTTCATTGGAGAGGGACTTCAACTATGTGAACTTTTTCCCAAGGGAGAGTATCTGAAAACATGCTAAATATATTGGTAATAAGTGCCAGAATGAATGGCCAGAGGATACCAGGAAAGCAGTAAGTGTTAGAATATCAGGGATACCTAGAATTAATCTTCATCAGTGTGGAAAAACCGATTGGTGGTACAAAAGTGTTAGGGCAATTAGAAAAATAGTGTCCATGCAATCACCGCGGTCCTTCTTTTCTGTTTGCTAGTTTTCTGCCTGCTTCACTGACACCTTACAGATTCCCTTTCCAGCTAAGGAGGGGCTCTGAGGTCAATTCCTGGATTGGGGTTCTGTGAAGTAGGTCATAGGGGTAAGGTGAAAGTCATTCACAGCTTGTAGAATACTAAGAGAAAGATTAGAAAGTCAGGAACAAAGGGTAAGCCTGGGATTACCCAAAATATTCTATTAACACCTCCATTTGAGGAAGAAGGGCTGAGATGCTGAAACTGGGATCAAGGCTACAGACCAGGTACCTGTGCCCTAGCTGGGGAGGCTTTTGAGAGCATTCCTAAAATCACTGACCTGGGAGCATTTACTTTAGCCCTGCAGGCAATAGCCCTTCAAACATCACCCAACGCTTACATTATTTTTTTTAAGGATTTTATTATTTTTCTCTTCTCCTATTGAAAAAAGGAAAAAAAGTCATTCCAATGATTTTTCTAATCAATGCATCTTGACAACTCTCAAATCTTTGCCTGTAGCCTCATCCTTTCTTTTGAACTCAACTTCTTATTTCCATTTGGGCATCTTAAAAGTAATTTAGAGGAAAACTCTCTAAAGTTATCTTACAGCCCAAACTTCTTGCTCTTCTTATTTAAAATCTGAAGCTTTTAATATCACTGTCTACCAAATATTCCAAGGTAGAATTATTATTCACTGTTTCCTTACTTTCATGGTCCCCTATATTGAGTTGATCACCACTGATACTTCATGAACATCTCTCAGGTCTTTACCACTGTTTTGTTATTATTCCAGCTTTCAGGCTTATCTCAATTCCTCATCACATTTTATCTTTAATATTAAAATTGTCTCCATCCTTGGCCTTTCTTCTCTCTAATTCAGTATGTGTATAAGTGTTGTCCTTCTATAAAACCAACAAGATTGGATCAAATTCTGCCTTGATGATTTATCATTTCTTCTCTGTAGGATAACTGAGGATAAAGAATCATTTAAATAGCATGGATAGTACTAACTTGTATGAATTGTATGAATATATCACAACTGATTTACCCATTCTACTATTGATGAATATTTGGGTTGTGTCCAACTTTTGGCTAAAGTGAATAGTGTTGCTGTGATCCTTAGAACATATGTATACATGTAATCAAAAACACAAGGAGGGATCACCTCACACCGGTCGGAATGGTATCATCCAAAAGACAAGAGATAAGGGTTGTCAAGGATGTGGCGAAATTGAAACTCTGTGCACTGCTGGTGGGAATGTAAGCTAGTATAGCCACTATGGAAAACAGTATGGATGTTCCTCAAAAAATGAAAAATAAAACTATCATGTGATTTAGCAATTTCACTTTTGGGTATATATCCAAGGGAAATGAAAACAGATTCCTGAAGAGATATCTGTACTTTCCTGTTCACAATAGCATTATTTACAGAAGCCAAGATATGGAAACAATCTAAGTGCCTGCAAATGGATGAATTGATAAAGAAGATGCACACACATGCACGCACAGAAATATTATATATGCACACAATTGAATATATAACACACATACACACACAATGGGATATTATTCAGCCACAAGGAAAAGGAAATCCTTTTTCCATATGGATATTCAATGGAACCAGTATTCCTTATCCCCCACTGCCCTGGAGTCATCTTTGCCATATATAAATTGGTCAATTTAGTGTGGGTGTGTTTATGGATTCTCATCTGTTTCTTTGATCTATTTGTCTATTATTTTGCAATACTGTCTTCAATTTCTGCAGTTTTACAATAAGAAATGGTAACTGATACTAAAAGTTCTTCCAGTCTATTCTTCTACAAGTTATATGATTTTTCCTGGACTTTGTATATCTATATAGATTTTAGAATCAGTTAATCAATTTCCACCAGAAAAGACAAACAAGCAAACACCCCCTCACAACCCCCTCCCACCCCCTGCCCCGCCAAGCCGTCTTCTGGGATTTTGACTGAAAATACATTAAATCTACCGATCAGTTTTGGGAGAATGGCCTTCTTACATATTATTATTTCTTCCAATTCTTGAGTATGTCATACACTTTATTTAGGTGTTTATTTCTCTCAATAAAGTTTTGTAGTTTTCAAGATACAGACTCTATATATTTTGTTAGATTTATTTCCAGATAGTTTTTGTTTTATGCTATTATAAAAGTTATTTATCTTTTAAATTTTTCTTTTACATTTTATGTTGCTGATATATAGGTGTACAATCGATTTTTGGTATATTGATCTTGCCTTTAGTGATCTTGCTAAATTAACTCATACATTTAATAATTAGTCTACATATTCTTTTGGATTTACTATATATGTAATCATATAGCTTACAAATAATGACAGTTTATTTCTTCCTATAATATTCTTATACCTTTCATTTATTTCTTCATGTTTTTCTTCAATGACTGGGACCTCCAGATACCTTTCTCCAATATTTGAGGGAAGCTTTCAATAATTCACTATTAACTATGATATTTTTAGATACTGTTCTAGAATTTCCCATCCATCCCTTGCTTATGAAAAGTTTTTTTCATTAATTCTATTTAATTTTTCTTTATCTATTAATATGATGCATGTGTTTTCTCTTTTTTTTTCCATTAATGTCAATTATATTGATTTTTTAAATTTTGAGTATAGTTGACACACAATGTTACATTAGTTTCAGATGTACAACACAGTGATCCCACAACTCTGTGTATTATGCTATGCCCACCACAAGTGTAGCTACCGTCTGTCACCATACAGCTATTATAATATCATTGACTATATTCCCTATCTGTGCCTTTTATTCCCATGATTTATTCATTCCATAACTGGAAGCCTGTATCTTCCACTCTCCTTTATTCATTTCACACATCTCCCAACTCTCTTTTCCCTCTGGTAACCATCAGTTTGTTCTCTGTATTTATAGGTCTGATTCTTTGATTAATTTTTTTAATATTCCACATAATAGTGAAATAATGTGTTATTTTCTTTACTTAATGTATTTCACTTAGCATAATACCTTCTAGGTTCATCCATGTTGTCACAAGTGGCAAGATCTCTTCTTTTGTTATGGCTACTGTGTTCTGAGTACAGAATTCTGAGATTGAGCTCTGTGTTGGGCTCTGCACTGGGTGTAAGGCCTGCATAAGATTCTCTCTCTCCTGCTTCCTCTGCCTCTCCTTCTCTAAAAAAAAAGAAAAGAAAAGAAATTCAAAATTCCTATCAAAACCATAATGAGATATCACTTTCTACCTATCAGAATACTAAAATCAAAAAGGCAGGAAATGACAAGTTGTTGGCAGGGATGTGGACAAAAAAGGGTACTCATGCACTGTTGATGGGAATGAAAAGTGGTGCAGCCACTGTGGAAAACAGTATGGAGGTTCCTCAAAAAAATTAAAAATAGAAATACCACATGATCCAATAATTCCACTACTAGGTATTTACCCAAAGAAAACAAAACACTAATTCAAAAAGATATATGCACCCCAATGTTTATTGCAGCATTATTTACAAAAACCAAGATAGGAAAGCAACATAAGTGTCCATCAATATATTGATTCATTTTTTGATTGCTAAAACATCATTATAATTCACTGGAATAAAATGGACCCATCCTACTATATTGCACTGCTTGATGAAGGATTTTTAAAATCTGCATCATTGGGATCCCTGGGTGGTGCAGGGGTTTAGCGCCTGCCTTTGGCCAGGGCGCGATTTTAGAGACCCGGGATCGAATCCCACGTCGGGCTGCCGGTGCATGGAGCCTGCTTCTCCCTCTGCCTGTGTCTCTGCCTCTCTCTCTCTGTGTGTGACTATCATAAATAAAAATTTTAAAAAAACTTAAAAAAAATCTGTATCATTAAAGAGATTTTGTATGACTTTAATTTTTGTAGTATCTTCAGATTTTGGTATCAAGGTTATGTAGACTTCATAAAGTGCCTAAGAAATGTCTTTTTACTGCTTAATGTCTTTTTACTGTTGTTGTTTTAATCTTCTAGAAGTGTGTGTGCAGAATTTGTATCATTTCTTTATAAATATTTGAGAGAATTCACTGGTGAATTCAACTTGACACGATGTTTGTGTAAATTTTTAAATAATGGGTTCAATTCTTCAAATATATATAGAATTATTCAATATTCTATTTATTCTCCTGATAACTTTGACAAATTTTGTTTTTCAAGGTATTTATCTCTTTTATCTGAATTGTCAAACACATTCATATAAAGTCATTAAAAATATCTATTATTAATTTTTTAAAATATTAGTAGGTCCTAATGTGATGTCTCCATCTCTGTTCCTGATATTGGTAAGTTGATGTTCTCTCTTTTTTAACTCGCTCAGGCCTGCCAGGAGTTCTCAATTTTATTATTCAAAAGCAAATAACTTCACATTTTGTTGAATTTCACTGCTCTGTATTTCCTTTCTATTCCTTTCTAATTCATTTATTTCTATGTTTATCTTTATTATTTCCTTCAATCTACTTTTTTGCCTTTAATGTGCTGTTACTTTTCTAGCTTCTTGAGGTGGAAACTTCGATACCAATTATTACTCTTTTCTCTTTTTTAATATAAGATTTTAAAGCTATAAATTGTCCCTAGGGAACTTTCCTATAGCTACATTCCAAAAGTTTTCATATGTTTTACTATTATTTAATTCATAAGCCTTTCTAATTCCATTATGATTTTTGTCCTCCAATTGTGCATTATTGAAAATACATTGCTTATTTTCCAAAAGATGGAGATCTTCTAGTTATCTATATTATTATTTTATAGTTTAATTCAACAGTGGCCTGGAGCCTATACTCCATATTATTCAATCATTTGAAAATTTTATTTTTATGAATATTTTATATTTTTATGGAACTTGTTAAGATTAGTTTTGGGTACATTATCCAAAATTTAAAGATAATGCATATTCTATCATAATTAATTATACATATGGTTCAATTTATACCAGTAAGTTGTTGTGTTGTTCATTTCTATAGTCTTATAATTTTTTTCTATTCTATCAGCTATGAATATTAATGAATTAAACTCTCACATGCTTTGCTTACTTCTCCTTTTTACATGTCAATTTTTGCTTAGCTTGCTTGCTTTCCTTCCTTCCTTCCATCCCTTCATCCAACCATCTATATCTATGGTAACATATATATGTTACTGAACTTATACAAATTTACAATTGTATATTTTGTTGTTGGTTTAACCTTTTAACAGTATGAAATATTTTTTGTAGGAATCTTTTAGGCTTAAAATCTAGTTTGTCTTATTATTTTATTTTATTTTATTTATTAATGAGAGGGAGAGAGAGAGAGAGCAGCAGAGGGAGAAGCAGGCTCCATGCAGGGAGCCTGACGTGGGACTCAATCCCAGGTCTCCAGGATCAGGCCCTGGGCTGAAGACGGCACTAAGCCTCTGAGCCACCCAGGCTGCCCTAGTTTGTCTTATTTTAATGTATTTCTTAGCTTTCCTTTGAATAATGTTATGATACATCTTTTCAAATCCTTTTTCTGTCACTCTGTCCTTATATTTACAGTATACTTTTAATGAGCAACATAGTTGAATTTTATTTTTTGATCTTTTGGTCAGAATATTTAATCCTTTTATATTTAGTATAATTATTGATAGGGGTTGATAGGTACTATCTTACCATTAGTTGTCTAACCCATCTGTTTTATAATTTTATGTCCATTTTTACCCTCTTTACGATCAATTATTTTTTACTATTCTACTTCCCCACTATTTCTTTTTTATGATTGCCATAGTTATTAAAATATGCATTCTTGACTATAAATTATTACTTTTCCACTGCTGAGACAATGCAAGGATCTTGCAATGGTTTGTCTCAATTCATTCCACTCTCCCTTTTTGTGTTATTATTTGTGCTCAGCTTTATTAAGGTATGATTGACAAATAAAATTTCAAGATATTAGTGTGTAACAATATGATTTGATATAACTACATATTGTAAAAGAATTATCCTCACTGAATTAATTATTCTTATTATGCATTTAATTGTATGTATATTGTACAGAACTTAAGACAATAGTATTATTATACAATATCAATATTCATTTATATTTACTCATATATTTAGCTTTTCCTTTCTTAATTATTTTTCCCTTCTGAGATTATTTTCCTTCTGTCTGAAGACCTCTGTTTAGGTTTTGATGTTTGTTTGAGTTTAACTCTCTTAGCAACAGTTCTCTCCATTTATATTTGTTTGAAACCCTGTATTCATCTTAGTTTTTGAAAGGTATTTTCTCTGGAGATAGGATTCCTTTCTAGCACTTGGGATATCATTTCATTGTCTTCTGATTTTATTCTTTTATTGTTTCTTTTAAGAATGCACTATCATTCTTGTTGCTCATTCAAGGCAATGTTTCTATTACCTTGACTGTTTTTATAGTTTTATTTTTGTTTTAGATTTAATCAGTTTTACTATTGTGTGGCTGAGTGTGAGGTGTGGATTGGGTTGTATATAGCCTACTCAGGTTTGGAAGAACTTCTGAACTGGATATAGTGTATGTCTTCCTCACTTCTCCAAAAATTTTGGCCATTATGTATTTAAATAATTCTGCTTCCCTGTTCTCTCTCTGATATTTTTATGAAACCCAAGTACATGCACATTAAATATTTTCACTGTGTCATACATTTCTCTTATGCTTTGCTGGATTTCCATTTTTTTCTGTGCTTCAATTGCATTATTTCATTAACTCATTTTGCAGTTTGTTATCCTCCATGCCACTATGTCTAATTGCCTACTGACCCCTCTTTAAAGTTCTTAATTTGCTATTTTATATTTGGGGTCTAAAATTTACATTTATTTTTAGACATTTTACATTAATTTTACATATTGTAATTTGTTGGTGAAATTCCCAGTATTTTCACCTATTTTCCTCACCTTTTCCTCTACTTATTTTAATATATTAACCATATTTACTTAAAAGTTCTTGCCTGGTAATTTCTCCTATATTTATCATGTTATTATCTTTATTTTTTTACAGTTTTTTTAAAAATTCAAGTATCCTTGTCTTTTTGAATGTCTAGTAATTTATAATTGAATGCCACCATATGATATCATCATCTGTGCACCTTCAGAAATTGGCAAGTATCCTGTGGGGAAAACTTGCCATGTGCAAAGGTCAGTTTTCTACCCGTTCCTTCTCAGTAGGATCTTAGCCCCATGGGTCTGAAATTTCATCTTTATTATACTGGAAGCCTGCCAAAAGCTCTCCTGTTTTTTCTGTTCCTAATTTCATTCTGTACAAGGGAAGTCTGGATTTTCATATCCTTTTGTTGAGCCCAGCACTGGCAAAACTCTCAGAAAAAAAAAAAATTATCATTAGTCTATGAGCTTATGGCTTTTAACTTTCCCTCTGTCCAAAATCTTGTGTCTTCCTAGTCCTGTTTCTGCAGTACCCCAGTACATTTAAACATGTGTATTTTAAAAAGATTAATAGACTTTATCTTTAGAGCAATTTTAGGTTTACAGAAAAATTGGGCAGAGTATGCACAGAGGTCATATGTATATTTTAATCTCCTTTTATTGTTCTCAACAGGTCAACTGCAAGATACTCTATCATACCAACAAGTGGATATATCTCTTAAGCAGTACTTCTTAAAAGGATCAATATACTAATAAAGGAACATTAACGTGATATCTACTCATAAGGTCTCCAAGTTGTAAATAATATATTTATATATTTAAATAAAAAGACTGAAAAAATATTTTGAGAAAATAGAAAAAGAGACTTTATTATATCAGAAGCTCATAGAAGTTGATACTGGAATCATAACTCAGTAACTAAATGGACAAAGTTTATAGAAGTTTTAATGTGAAGGTACGTTTAGTTGATAAACACTTAAGAATTTGCTAAACTGACTAATTTATCAAAAAATACAAATGAAAATAAGTGTTTTTGACCATTAAATCAGTTCAAATAACTGCTAGGTATGACTTCCTAGGTATTAGACCTTAATCCTTAATGTTAGCTGTTAGCTGGGTTTTGCTTTAAACTGAAAAATGATGGGGACACCTGGGTGGCTCAGTTGGTTAAGCGTCGGACTCTTGATTTTGGCTCAGGTCATGATCTCAGGGCTGTGAGACTGAGCCCTGCTTCAGGCTATGTTCTGAACATGGAACCTACTTAAGATTTTTTCTCTTTCCTTCCCTTTCCCTCACCCCTGACCTCTTTCTCCCTCTTTAAAAGAACCAAACCAAAACAAGCAACCTTAAAAATGATGTCATTAAATCCTGGTGTGACCATTGACCTTACCACAAGAATTAACACCATTCTAAAATTCCTGCTGCTTTGCTCCACTCCACAAATTTACACTTAGAAATTATTCTCTCAGACCAAATCAAGCCTGAATCTCTCATATCTTTTTCAACCATCATTTGGTTTGCTCACCACCCTCCTTGGTATTCACGCTATTATCAGAAGAATCCCCTTATACTTCCCCTTCCCATTCCTGTCTTCCTTTTCTATGCCAAATTCCTATTATTCCTAATATTAAAGTATATGTGGGCTATAATGATATCCATCATTTATGTGGTAGTGGTAAATTGGCAATTTTATTTTATTTTATTTTATTTTATTTTTTATTTTTTAAATTGGCAATTTTAAACATCATTAGTGTCAGAGCAAGCTATTAGGCTATGCTAGAAAAGCAGAAAAATATAATGAAAACAACTAAATGTTCAAAAATAAGAAAGTGGTTAGGGAAATTATCAATTTGTATATTTTTATACAATCACACTTTAGTGCACATAGTATTTTTAATGGCTTACAAAAAATATTTGGAACATCATTGGTAAAATAGATACATAGAAAAAGTGAAGAAAACCTTAAATGTTTAGAGAAAATACAATCAGGGATAAGACTAATCCAAACATTCATGGGTTTTATAGGGTTTTGGAGAAAAACTGGCTTCTGCTCTTCAAGCTTCCTATCAGGCAAAAAGGAGAGTTGATTATGATACAAGTGTCTGAAAGATTAAGACAAACAACAAACAAACAAAACAGCTAGTTAGAAGCAATGTGGTTTGTCCTGAGACTCAAGAGAAATCTCTGCCTCCCACCTACATGAAATAATTTTTTTTATGAAATAATTTTTAAAAATATTTTGACCAGTAAACTGCTTCTTCAAAAAAGTCTTACAAAGTCCCAGTATTTAAAACAATAAACTAGATTAAATGGACCAGCTCAGATATAAAAAACTTGATAAAATTTTGTTGGCAAAGAAAAGTCAGGAAGAACAAAAAGGAAAGAACATCACCTTCCAAACCTTCCAAGTGAGGCCGACTAGGAGAGACACCTGCTCAATCATTTACATCATGAGACTGAGCAAACCACTAACCTCTTTGAATCTCAGTTTCCTTAGCTTTGAAATGTAGTTAATCCTTCCTTAAAGGATTATAAAGTTTAAATAAAATGAGAAAAAGTATGTAAAACACCTGGTACATAGAATGTCCTACAAAAATAATGATTTCCTTCCTTCTTCTCTGCTTTTGGTGATTCACATTTTCAACATCTTCCTATATTGATTTTGTTATCATAATAGATTTATATACTAATTACATTATAGAGAAGGGCTTTTTGTGGATGTGTGGGCCAGGGCCCATTACCTAATTAAAATTAAGTTTCTGGTACTTGTGTCAGGTGCCCTGCTATGCACTGTACTAAGTGATGATATGAGGATACATTTTTTTTTAAGATTTTATGTTTTTAAAATAAACACCCAAGGTGGGGCTCAAATTCACATCCCTGAGATCAAGAGGGGCATGCTCTACCAACTGAGTTAGCCTAACACTCTGATATATGTTTATATTTACCAATCTCCCTTTATTATCTGTGGTTACGGTCTCTCTTTTATGCATAATGTAAAGGACATGCATCGTTTTTTATTGACTTGCATTTTCTGTAGTTTATCTCTTTTAATGATCTTTTGAAGAGCCTGCATTTACATTTATCAGTTTTTTTCTCATTTATAAATTATTAATCTACCATTTTATTAATTCTTTTATGCTTTTCTTATACTCAATTTAAAGAATTATTTCTAGCTCTTCCACGTGAATGATTAACTCATATATTTTCATTCTTTCTTGTTTAATATAAAATCATCATATTTCAGCATTAAATTTTCTTCTGAGTATAATTTGGCAGGACCCCACCAGTTTTAAACCTTCTGTAATTATAGTTATGATGTCATCTTTTATCTGAGTGAAAGTAATTTTTCCTCTTAGAGTGGCCAAAGCTGGTAGTCATTCCAGCATCCCAAAATCTGTTATTCCCTTCTTATACAGTAGCATAATATTTAGTTGAGCACATGGTCACTAACCTGAAGATTACTACTTCTTAATCACTATTGTGGCTGGGTGTTGCCATGTTATTTAGTTCCAACAGGGGTTGTCACAAAATGGTGAACTGATGCATACTTTTATTCTGAAAATGAGTGTGCCTTTTTCTCCATGCCTGGAATACAAATACAAAGGAGAGAGGAGCTGGTACAGTGTAGAAGCCACAGGTTGAGGTGTGTAGAAAAAAACAAATAGAAGATACCTGGGTCCTGGATACCAAGGAGCTGCCTTATCTACCCTGATGGCTTATGACAAAATTGTGAGAGACAAAAACAAAAAAACCCAACTTCTATTTCATTCAAGAATTGCTATTTTGAGACTCTGCATCAATGGATGTAATTATAACTAATACAATTAATAATTTTTGTATATTTGCATCATTAATAAAGAATAAAGAATGCACAATTTCTGACTGGAATGTGTTGAGATATTTTTGGCCACCTACTAAATGATCAAGTTTTGTAAATCCTGTATTTTGTTAGTTTTGTAAATATCTTGTATTTTACTTTTCAAAAAATATATGACTATGTATGTATAAATTTTGTATATATTTCTATATTATTCAATCTACCTCATTAATCATGTTACCAGTTCCCATATTATGCATTTTAAATACTAATAGTTTCGCTTCAAAATAAAAAGTTTAATGGTCCCTATATGTCCTGCTTCCTGTCTTTATTGTATAGGTAAATAACATAGATTCTGGACCAAGTTATTTGAATCTCAGCTCCTCCAGTTTATAGGCAGGCTGTGTGAATTTGGGCAAGTTATTTAATTTCGCTTTTCTTCAGTTTCCATGTCAGTAAAATAGGGAAAATAATAGTACTTAATCTCATAGGATTTTTATAAGGATTGTAAGATGAATATATTTTGAACACTTTGACAGTGCCTAACAGAGAGTATGCATTTTTAAAAACAACTAGATATTTGATATATTGCATATAAAAGGCTTTGAGAAGTAATAAAGTAATGGAGTCTGCTTAGTATTGCTTATTCTAGCATTATGCAAACTTGACTGTGGAATACTTTGGTTATAGCCAGAGGAAGAACATGTGTTTCATGGAATACTGGTTTTGGAAATACTGAACTAGATTATTCAGATCCACTGAATATTGCAAATTCTTCATTTTACCATGGGGTACATGAATGCAATTTGAAAGGTCTGTAAACCTCTTGAAATTGATATGAGCTTTAGGTATAAATGAATTTACACATATTTCTATGAAGCAGATCCACAGAGTTAATCTTATTCTCAAATTCTCCATCTGCATTTTATGTTTAATTGAAATATCAGATTAGAAATAGTATAAGTCACTTTCTACTGTTTTATTGTTCTTCTCTTTCTTGTTCACTGTTTTGGGTTTATCTTTACATTTTTGTTAAGCCTTTTTCTTGTCTTTTTGTGTTTTTAACAAAATTCTTATTTATTTTGCAGAACATGTTTAAAAAGTCTTTTTTTGTTGTTGAAGCACAGTTGACATACAATGTCATATTAGTTTCAGGTGTACAACATAGTGATTTGACATTCGTATGTATTATAAAATTATCACCGTGATGTCTTATTACCATTTGTCATCATACAAAATTATTACAATATTACTGGATATATTCCCTATGCTGTACTTTACATTCCTGTTACTTATGTATTTTATTTATTTATTTTTTTTGTTTTACCTTATAAAAAGTTAGATGCCTTATTTTCCCTCTTATTCAGAATATGAAAATGCTGGTGGCTTAGCAGTTTGCAACCATGTTGAATCTGGTAATCTTTTTTTCCCTGAATTTTTATTTAAATTCTAACATCTAAATATTAATATACAGCACAATGTTGGTTTCAGGAGTAGAATTTAGTGATTCATCACTTCATTGTTAAGCTTTTTTGGAAGATTCATGGATCTTTATTTTTTTAAATATAATTTTTAATGTCTTTATAATTTTATTTCTTTAGCATTTCATCTGAACGTTCTCTCTCTAAATGACCTTCTCTTGTTTTATAAAAAGCAATGATTCTTCCATAATTTTATTGAATGCTGTTTTCTAATATTTCCTTTTGGGTTCTGCAGCAAATCTTTTTTTTTTTTTTTAAATAGGCTCCACGCTGGGTGTGGAGCTCAATGCAGGCCTTGAACTCACAACCCTGAGACTGAGACCTGAGCTGAGATCGAGTTGGATGCTTAACAGACTGAGCCACCCTGGTGTCCCAGAAACAAAGCCTTTATACCAGAGTATCCAGATGCTGTTTCCTTTCTACCTTTTGAACAGTTATACATTCAGGTTTGGTCATTATTTTATTTGTTTTTCTCATTCTTACAGAAGATAATACCTAGCCCCACTTCAAATGAGTCAGTTTAGATGGTGAGTAAACTTTCTTGTTCCAGCATGTTTTCCGATAGTGATTTTGAAGAACTTTTTGAGACGTAAAGCTGATGGGGAGGAAATATCATGTATTTCCCATACATTTCACAATTTTTAGCAGATTTTGCCAATTCCTCCTTTGAGAGAAAATCTTTTTAATACCCACAATTGTTATTCTAATACTTTACATGAATGCAAATATCTTTGCATAAAATGTAATCAAAATAACTCACTTTAGTAGGTTGGCATTACTATGATATATGTACTGGACAACATTAAAAGTAATAAGTGTTTATCGGGTATATCATTTGCAAGTATCTTTTCCCATTCAGTAGGCTGTCATTTTGTTGATGGTTTCCTTTGCTGTGCAAAAGCTTTTTTACCTTGATGTAGTTCCAATAATTTATATTTGCTTTTGTTTCCCTTGCCTTAGGAGATCTACTTAGGAAACTGTTGCTACAGCCAAAGTCTGAGACATTACAGCCTGTGCTCTCTTCTAGGATATTTATGGTTTCGGGTCTCATGTTTAAATCTTGAATCCGTTTTGAGGTATTTTGTGTATGGTGCTGAGAAAGTGGTCCAGTTTCATTCTTTTGCAAGTGGCTGTCCAGTTTTTCCAGCGCCATGTATTGAAGAGACTGTCTTTTCCCCATTGTATCTGCTTGCCTCCTTTGTCATAGACTAATTGCCACATCAGTATGGGTTTATTTCTGGGATTTACAGTTTATTCCATTGACCTGTGTGTCTATTTTTGTGCCTGTATATATATGTATAATATATATATTATATATACACAATAATACATAATTATTATATACAATAATATATATAATATATACAGGCACAAATATATATATAATATATAATAATATATATTTCTACAGCTTTGAGGAGTATATGTTAAAATCTGGGATTGTGACACTTCCAGCTTTGTTCTTTTCTCAGGATTGCTTTGGCTATCTAGGGTCTTCTGTGGTTATATGCAAGTTTAGTATTGTTTGTTCTGTTTCTGTGAAAGGTGCTATTAGTATTTTGATAGGGACTGGACTGATTCTGTATATTGCTTTAGATGGTATGGACATTTTGATAATATTAATACGTCTAATCCATGAGCATAGAATATATTTCCACTTGTCTGTGTCATGTTCAATTTCTTTCATGAGGGGTTAGTGTGCAAAATATGTATAAAAAAACTTACACACACACAAAAAAAAACTTACACAACTCAACACCAAACAAACAAAAACCACAATCCGATTTAAAAAATAGGAAGAGGAACTGAATAGACATTTTTCCAAAGAAGACGTACAAATGGCCAACAGATACATGACAAAATGCTCAAGATCACTAACCATCAGGTAAATGCAAATCAAAACTATGATGAGATATTATCTTACACCAGTCAGAATGGCTAAAATCAAAATGACAGGAAATAACAAGTGTTGGGGAGGATGTTGAGGAAAAGGAACTGTTGCACTGCTGGCGTGAATGAAAATTGGTACAGCCTCTGCATATAACAGGACAGAGTTTCCTTGAGAAATTGAAAAGAGAATTACCATATGATCCAATAGTTCCACTACCGGGTATTACCCAAAAAAACCAAAAACACTATTTGAAAAGAGATGTGCACCCAAATATTTATTGCAGCATTATCTACAATAGCCTAATTATGGAAGCAACTTAAGTGTTCATCAGTAGACAAATGGATAAAGAAAATTCAGAACACACACACACACACACACACACGAATATTACATAGCCACAAAAAACATAAGATTGTGCCATTTGAGACAACATAGAAGGAACTAGAGGATATTATGCTAAATGAAATAAGTCAGACTGAGAAAGACAAATACCATATAATTCTACTCAAAAGTGGAATCTAAACAATAGCAATAACAAAACAAATAAAAAGTAGAATGAGAGCTATAAATATAGAGAATAAACTCATGGTTGCCAGGTTTTGAGGATGGTGAGGATTCAGCAAAATGGGTGAAGGAGAGAGGGAGACATAGGCTTCTAGTTATGCAATGAATAAGTCACAGGGATAAAAGGCACAGCATAAGAAATATGGTCAATGATATTGTAATAACCACGTAATGAGACAAATGATAGCTGCACTTGCAGTGAATATATAGCATAAAGTATAATCTCACAAAATCCCTAAGTTGTACGTCTGAAACTAATGTAATATTGTGTGTCAACTGTACTCAAAACCAATCATTCAATCAGTAGACTTTGAGTAAAGCAAATTATCCTCCCTAGTGTAGGTGGGCTCCACCCAATCAGTTGAAGGTCTTATGAGAAAAAGACTGAGGTTCCCTAAAGAGGAAAAATTCTGACTCAGGTTGGGTCTCCATCTTGCATGGCTTGCCCTGCAGATTTTGAATTTGCCAGCTACCACAATCTTGTGTGCCAACTTCTTTAAATAAATTTCTATTTATTCATATACAATAAAATAAAATAAAATTCAGTTATTTGAAAAAAATAAAAATAGATAAAATTTTAGACAATATTCCTCATAAATATAAATATAGATGCAAGATCTGTAACAAATAATTACTAATATCTTTTTTTCTTTTATCTATCCTAATATCCATTTGGGGGGATCCCTGGGTGGCTCAGCGGTTTAGTGTCTACCTTCAGCCCAGGGCCTGATCCTGGAGTCCCGGGATCGAGTCCCACATTAGGCTCCTTGCATGGAGCCTGCTTCTCCCTCTGCCTGTGCCTCTGGCTCTCTCTCTCTCTCTGTGTTTATCATGAATAAATAAATAAAATCTTTTAAAAATATATCCATTTGATGCATTAATTTTTATTTCAATCTCTGCAATATCATCTACCTCCTGCTTTCCATTCTTTCTGTTACTGTCCTATTTCAGAATCTTAATGCCTATCACCTGGATTATTACAGTAACTTTCCAACTTGTCTCTCTACCTTCACTTCATTTTCACTGCTCTCCACCAGATTTTTCTTTTTAAATCCAACATCTCATCATGTAACCCCAGGATCTGAGTGTTGAAAGACTTTTAATAGTTTCACAGGTTCATGTAATATGATTAAGTACCTCTTGTCCCAACATTTGAAATTTCCATTACTATGGTCAATCTTCTTTAGACTTTTATATCATTATACACAATGTATGCTCACTCAGGGCAACTCCATAATCCTACTCTATCTTTCTTATACTAATATCTTTACTACTCTGTTCTTTCTATGTGAAATCTTAGCCTATGAAAAATCGTATTTTTAAATATTTAAAAAAAATCCTAATGGGGGGATCCCTGGGTGGCACAGCGGTTTAGCGCCTGCCTTTGGCCCAGGGAGCGATCCTGGAGACCCGGGATCGAATCTCACGTCGGGCTCCCAGTGCATGGAGCCTGCTTCTCCCTCGCCTGTGTCTCTGCCTCTCTCTCTCTCTGCGTGACTATCATAAATAAATAAAAATTAAAAAAAAATCCTAATGGGGGAAATATTTGTCCACAGTTTTGATCTCTCCACCTTTTATGCTCCCATGCTACTTGGCTTTTACATCTACCACATCCCACCTTACGTACATATAGCACTTACTGTTTGCTATACATATTTGGAATATGGTGCATGATATCAGATCTTTTCTTTCTATGGAGGTGTCCTGGCTTTCTAAGAAGATTGGAAAATGTAACATAGTATTGTCATTTAACATAGACTTCTTGTCACTTAACATAGTATTGTGTGTGTGTGTGTATTAGATTATCAGTAAATTCTTGATAATGGTATTAGATTTAGTAGTAGATTAGAATAAAGCTTGAAAAGCCTGTCCCTTCTTCCAGATGCCAGCTTCATTTGGAAATATCTGAACTTGTTTCTCTGCTGCTTCTATTTAGTAGCATCTTTTAAACTGAAACTAAATCACACATGTCAAAATGTGTGGATTTTCTGCATCTCTGATTCTGTAATTTTCTTGTCCAATGAATAATAAAAGTATTTTCACACTTTTGGTTAGTTCATGGCTATCCTTACTTACATTCCTATTCATCTTTGACTCTCTCCTCACCCTACTCAAACTTTGCTGTAAACATTGCCTCTCCTATATAGTGGAAAAACTTCCTTAATGTACAGAACCATATTATTGATTTTGAATATTTTTCAGTATTTGAATATTTAACATTTCTTATTTAATACATACACAACTTGGGACACTGAAAAGCTCACTCAACCACAAGAAGTGCCATGTATTTTTCCATTTATTGTAAAACATGCACAATACTAACCTAAATATACACCTACTCATAAACACAGAGGCAATTCATTTTAGCATAATTTCTTATGCTGCCTAGAAAATCCTTACTTTCAATTTGAGTGGATATAGCTTAAGAAATACTCTTCTAAATATTTCATTTAAAATCTAGACATTTAAGAAATCTAGACACTTTTGCTCAAGTTCAAATATATGTATATATCATAAATATATACATATATTAAATATTTTAAATAGTTATTTATTTGAAAAAGAGAGAGAGAGCATGAGGGGGGCGGGGAGAGGGAAAGAGAGAATCTCAAGCAGACTCCCTGCTGAGCACAGAGCCTGACCCAGGGCTCCATCTCAAAACCCTGAGATCATGACTTGAGCCAAAATCAAGAGTCAGATGTTTAATTGACTGAGCCACCCTGGTGTGCTGTTCAGGTTTATATTTTTAAAATACATGTTTAAGAAGCATTATTGAAAGGATCAAAGCATTTGATACATGCAAAAATAGTCTTTAATACTTTCTAGGAATCAGATACTTGTACACTAGAAATAGAAATACTGAGTTAAAATGTTATAAATCACAAATTTGTTTCATAAGATCACCAAACATAGCATCAACATTCATATTTCCTTACTGTGGATAATTCTTAAGATAGAAAAATAAACCACAATTCTTATTAAGGAACATAAGAGGAAGTAAGGAACATATTTAGAAGATTTATAATTAGGGAGCATATTTGCATCTATTATTATTTTTTAAAAAATATTTATTCAGCATCTACTATGTGCCAAGCACAGTATAGGATGAGTATTTTCTTAGTAAGAGACACCAACAATTTCAGATCAATTTTAAAGAGAATACTTTAGTGAGAAAATGTAATCAATAATTTGTCTCTCAACTTCAGAACAATTAAGTTGTCCCTGTTTCCAAATACCTAACTGGAGAGTTTCCAACTTTCCTACATTTCTATTGTATTATGAATAATGTTTCTAGCTCACTAATTTTGTTGTTAATCAAACACTGAAAGAGATTCTTTATACTTTCAGATATGCTTTGAAAAAAAAAGCCTTCCCAACATATGCACAAGGGAATTATAAGTTCATTAGTATACAGTTTTTCAAATCTTAGATTCATGGCTCATTATGTTACCTTCGAGATAAAAATATATTCTTACACTTATATGACAGCAAAAAGAATTAGAATTAACATCTGATTATGAGTTTTAATTTTTGAAATTAATCTACAGGCATCTCTAATTTAAATATTTCAAATAAAGAAAACTACCTTTAATATTTTATCACAAACAATACTTAAAACTTAAATTAGTTCCATTTAGTTATGCTTTCCAAAAACATGCATTTCCAGATTTTAAAAGAATTTCCATATTTTATAGTAGAGGCAAATCTAAAAATATATGCAGACTTTGCATTTTAGAAACTTTTGTCATGCTTCTTATCCAACTCAATCTTTTATTTAAAGTTTGTGGCTACATATTTCAATGGGAAACAGATTATCTGTAATCCAGTGATATGACATAACATTCTAAATCACAGAATCACATATCACATAAATTCTGGCCATAGGTGAATGTCTCATGTTGTTTTTACGGGTCACTAATATATAAATTAGCATCGAGACCAATCCAGGAAATTTTGCTAAATACAAAGGCTTCTAAAAAGCTTTACTTAATTGGAAAGGCTTTCACCAATTTCTACAAAGTTGTATAAAATAAAATAAAATAAAATAAAATAAAATAAAATAAAATAAAATAAAATGTAAAGTAAATGTATTATGTGTGTATGTTATGTATTAGAAGAAATACTAATTCAGCTTATCCTCCTAGGAATACAAATTGGCATTCAGTCTAGCCATAACTGTATACAAGCATGAGGCTTATCCATTGAATAATATTTGTGTATAAACAAATTCTTTGGTTATAAAGTTTATAAAGGTAATAAATTCCAACAAGATATCTGTTCTCAGTTCCTGTGATACTCTCAATGTAACTGCAAGTAATATGAAGTGTAGGTATGCATTGGTATAGGATACTCTGAGTTATTTTGGACTAACCTGAGAATTGGAGGGGATATTTTTTGTTTCATTTTTCATCTTGACTCCATTATTCCTTTAGTTCATTATTTTTAATGAATGAACTAATGTTCATTATTAAATATGTGAGAAAACGTTTTGTTGTTTAATCCCGATCAGAATATGAAAAATCATGTCCAGAATAAGTGACCGAAAAGAGAAAAATACATATATACATATACCTTAAAAATAGAATTGTTAAAGGAAGTTGGTAGAAACAAAATTGTTCCAATATGCCAAAGGCTATGCTTGCAAAACCTATACATCTCTTTATTAAAGCTATGCTAGAACAGCCCAGGATGATCATCAAAATTGTATGATCAAGAATTGACTTTTTGTTCAAGAAGATATGTTAGTGTATGGGGTGCAGAAGTGGCTCAATTGGTTAAGCGACTGGCTCCTGGTTTCAGCTCAGATCATGATCTCAGGGTCATGAGATGGAGCCCCACATTAGGTTCTCTACCCAGTGCACAGTCTGCCTGAGATTCTATCCCTCACCCTCTGCCCCTCTCCTAGCTCATGCACAGCACTCCTTAAACTAAAATAAATAAAATATTTAAAAAATAAGATATGATAGTCTAATTATTGTTATTATTATATTACACAAAAATATTTGGCAAAACTGCAAAAGGAAAGTACTTATTGACTTTTTTTTAACAAATATTGTGTATTTCTGTTGGAAAAAAAACAAAACAAACAAAAAAACCTCTTTTAAGTACTAGAGAAAGCTGTTGAAAATACTGGATGCTAGTAAGATTTTTTTCATGATTTTGCCAAATCTTTCCATATTCTACTCTGCCCCGAGAACTACTATTAAATTCATAAGCCTAAAACATAGTTCAATCAAGTAATTTCCTTACTAAGTTACCTTTGGGTGATTTTTAAAAAATCCTCTTCACCCATTTAGTTTGATTATAAATCAAATCCTTATGTACTCTTCTAACATGGCAGCTTCTTCCCTGCTGCTGTGCTTCTGAGTATGTCACACCTCATTTAGAATGTCTGTCTTGTTCTTCTACGCCTGGCTCATTCCAAGTCTTTCTTCCTATCAGTTCCTGATACCAAAGTGGTTTGCATCTTTCTTGAATTACTCAGGCAGGTCCAAATTTCTCCCTTGCCTGAATTACTGCAGTAATTGGAAATTATACCTTGAAGGACTGCATGTGATGATACAGGTAACACCCAGTAAATTAATGTGTTCCAAACATTCATTTATAGATTACTTATTAAAAGTTGAAAATTTAAATAAAATTTATTGAAGTAACATTGACACTAGAGGTTGAAAATTACTTGTCCACAAAATTACTAAATGTAATTAATATTCCATGGTATGTTTTAATCAAAAATGCATCTGAAATATATTATTGACAAAAATATAACTTTCAAAAATTTCTGTGAAAAGATGTATACATACTCCAGCTCAAAAACTGGAAGTCAATAACATTAGGTGGCTGAAAAAGCCAAATTGATAGAACTGGAGGGGAATGG
Source organism: Canis lupus dingo (assembly GCF_003254725.2). NCBI lineage: Eukaryota > Metazoa > Chordata > Mammalia > Carnivora > Canidae > Canis > Canis lupus. The sequence continues at coordinate 51,546,018 of NC_064248.1, forward strand.
TTGTTGTCAGGAACCGGCACAGAAGGAAATGTGGAATTAGTAATCAATAGGCATAAAGTTTCAGTTAATCAAGATTAATAAGTTTTAGGTATCTGTTGTTTGACATTGTACCTATGATCAATGATACTGTATCGCCCTTAACAATTTGTTGGGAGACTAGATCTCTCAGGTAAAGTGTTTTTACCACAGTAAAATTAAAATTAAAAAAAAAAAAAAAGAAGTCGTCAAACATGCATCACTTCATCATCTATTCTTTCTACCTCCCTGACAAACTATGCAGTCCTAGATATTCAGTAGGTATTTCTTTCTGGTTAGTCATTGCTTCAAAAATAAACACCCCAAAACTTACTGGCTTAAAACAACTATTTATTTGCTTATGAGTTTGCAGTCTGAGCTGGGCTCAGCTTCTGATTCTTCTGTTTGTCCTACTGCTGGTCACTTTTGTGGGTAAATTCAGCCTTCAAGTCAGCTGTGGGCAGTGAGGAAGTGGAAAGGGGTCGGCATCTCTCTCTTTCCACATAGTCTCAGGCCTTCTCATTCTCTTCTCCATGTGGTCCTTCTACAGGCTTGGCTGAATTTCTTTTCTGGAGGCTCAAACCTCCTAATGAGTATGAAAGTGGAAGCTACCAGACATTTTAAGGCTTAGGCCCGAAACTGGCACAGTGTCATATTAGACATATTCTTTTAGTTAAGCACATCATTGCTCCATCCCAGATTCAAGGAGAGAGGATTGCACAAGAGGATGAATACCAGGAGACTTACTCATCGGGATCACAGTGGAACACACTACCACATGGCTTAATCACTACTTATTCAGTTGACTGTTAGTGATACAGAACACAATGTTCTAGTCTCTAATCACTAGGGTAAAATGAATTTAGCATTTTAGTAACATGCAAACTTTAAGTATATGTACATTAAATGCTTTGGTATGTACAGATTGTGACTTGGTTATTCTTTTGATGAAGTTCTACTTCACCACAACTAAAGCTGTAATTCCTATCAATGGGAGTTAAATTGAAAAGTTTTATTCCTGGTTTATAACATTGAAAACATTAGCAAAAATACTAAGCCCTCTAAAATTAATGTATCACAAGCTTGAATAAATTTGCAGTAAGTACTGGCTTTTTTCCCCTACTCCTGTATTTGTTTTAAGTTGGCTTCAATTTTGGGGGCACCTGGGTGGCTCAGTTGATTAAGTGTCTGACTCTTGATTTCAGTTTAAGTTATGATTTCAGGGTTGTGAGATTGAGCCCTGCATCAGAGCCCAGCATGGAGCCTGCTTAAGATTCTCTCTTTCCTTCTCCTTCTGTCCCTCCTCTGCCCCATTTGCACTATCTCTCTAAAATTAAAATAAAATGAAATAAAGTTGGCTTCAATCTAATAATTTAGAATGCTCTGAGAAACTAATTTGTTAGCACCATATAGGAAAAAAACAACTAACTAGAGTATCCAAAATAATGAGCCTGCCAGGTTAATATTTAAAGATGCTACAATTACTTGTAATGTTTTAATCACAGTGCAAATGTTAGTCTTAACATCTTATAATGCAAAACTTTAGAGTAAAATGGGAACTTGAAACTTCTCTCTTTAAATGCCACTTTCTCCATATCTTTATGAGGGAAAAAGTAGCTAGTTAGCATCTTTGAATTGTAAAAACTAAACACTCATTTAGGTAATCTAAATAATATTTGGTAGTCAATATGAAGATACAAAATATAAAGAAGGAAAAGAAGAATCTCAAGGAACCCCAGACCTCATCATATAGAGGTTACCAGAGATGATTTAAGATACAAGACAATTCTGGAAAGAAGATTTTATCACCTCTCAGTCCCTAAAAATTGTCAGTTAACCAGTATTCCTTTTCCAAGCTGGCTTTTATCACTTGGAAATTTCAAACCTTACTCTACTTTCTCTATCTCTTTGTTTCTGCTGAATCATACGTCTGGAAATTATTTTCATCTGAGATGTTCAGTGACTTCTGTGATAGGGCATTTCTTAATTGTCCAAGACTCTTTCACACATTGCATAATATTGATTAGGCCATGGACACTAAATGCCTACAGCACACACCAGTTATTATGACAACCAAAGTACCCCAATACTTTGCCAAACTCCCCTAGAGGGCGGTATCTCTCCTCCCCACACTCCAGGAAGAACTAACTACACAGGGCAAAATGAGCTTTCTGCCTCCTTTCTGGCTAACAAAAAGCTAGCTGTCATAATATGGAACAGGTAGGCCTTGTTTCACAAACACCAGTTGCAATTCATGTCACATTTCTTTGATTGAACAAAAATAAAGAGACCAAAGCCTTAATACATAATATAACAATAGTGCTTCTAAGTATTTACCAAAATAACTTGAAAACTATGCTCATACAAAAATCTGCACATGAAGGATATGAAAAGATGCTGGATGTAATTAGTTATTAAGGAAATGCAAAACAAAATCCTGATAAGATACCACTTCATATCCATTTGATGGCTACAATTTAAAAAGTGGACAATTAAAAGTATCGGTGAGGATGTAGAGATAACAAAACTTTTCACGCCTCAGTGGTGGGAATTTAAAATGGCACAAGCATTTCAGAAAAGAGTTTGGTAGTTCCTCAAAGAGTCAAACATAGAACTACTATATGATTCAGTAATCCCACTCCTAGGCATATACTCAAGATAAATGAAAAAATTTATTCATGCAAAAATTGCACATAAAGGTTTATGGCAGTACTATTCTTAATAGCCAAAAAGTGGAAATAACCCAAATCAGATGTCCACTGACTGACAAAGGAATAAACAAAGTATGCTATACCTATATAATGAAATATTATTCAGAATAAAGAAGAATTAGTATCCATACATGCTATTACATGGATGAATTCTGAAAACATTGTAAGTTGAAGAAGTGAGACACAAAGATAACATGTATGATTCCATTTACATGAAACATCCAGATAGGCAAAGACAGAGGCAGAAAGTAGATTAGTGATTGTCAGGGGCTGAGAGCAAGAGAAAATAGGGAATAAGTGTCAATGGGTACAGGATTTCATTTTGGGACGCTGAAATTAATCTCACTTTAGATAGTGGTGATAGTTGCCTAACACTGTAATTATACTTAAAAATACTTAAATATATATATTTTAAAGGATAAATTTTATGGTATGTGAATTATATTTAAGTAAGATTTTTTAAAGATAAAGCCAAAAGTCAATTTTGCATATGAATGTTTATACAAATGTCATAATCACCAAAGCTGGATGCAATCATGTCTTTCAGTAGGTGAAAGGTTAAGCAAACTATGGTATATGTATGTAACAGAATACTAATCAGTGATTAAAAATAAGTGAGCTACAAGCCATGCAAAAATATGTATGAATCATACAAGCATATGAGTGAAAGATGGCAGTCTGAAAAGGCTACATACTGCATGATGCCTTTTATATGACATTCTGGAAAAAGCAAAACTATAGAATTGGTAAAAAGGCCAGCAGTTACCAAGGGTTCCAGAAAAAGGAAAAGTTTCAATAGACAAAATACAGGGGATATTTTAGGACAGTTAAACTATTCTGTATACTAATAGTGGGTACATAATATAATGCATTTGTCAAAACACATAAAATTTATAGCATAAATAGTAAACCTTAATATATGCAAATTAAAAATAAATTAGTTAGGAAATCAAGATATATCAGGAGGGAAGGCAAACCATGGCAAAAGAACCTAACTGTATTACAAATACATGAAATAATCTCACTGAAGGGAGTAGGGGAACAGATGCTGATCAAAAATTGGAAATTAGTAGTCTGTAAAACTAAAGGCAAAAAGTAACTGCACATAAGCACTGCACATAAGCATTGTAGTAGAGTTGGTAAAGGTGTTTCCCATAGGGTTTTGGGGTAAGAATTCTGGTACTGCCATACATGTACACTGAAATTGAGGAAGTAATAAGGATGAAGGGAACCAGGTTTCTTACTGTTGAATAGGAGGTTACAGAAAAGCAAGGGGAGAGCAATGATCAATGTAGTAATGTATTAGAGATAGAAACATTAGTAGAAACTCATATTTAGTTTTATATAGTCACAGATGAATATATAAACAATATTCATAGACATTTACATATAAAAGCATTAGTATACACACATATATGTTCTTGCTCTATGTTCTGAAAAGGCCTAGATTTAATGATACTCTACGAGCAATAAGCATACCTGGGATACCAATCTTGGTCTCTAATACCATTCTCCAGTAAATGGAACCAGGGGTCCTTGGAGAAATGATTGCTTGTATAATTGGTGCAGGGAATATATGAGTTTGGAACATCTTGTAGTGCCAAAAAGTAAGAGAGTGCTAAAACACATACAGATACTGTTATGAACTGACTGTTGTGTCTCCCCAGAATTCATATATTGAATCCCTAACCCTCAATGTGATAATATTTGCAGATGGAGCCTTTGAGAGATAATTAGGTTTAGATGATGGTGGGTCTCCCATGATGGGATTAGTATCTTACAAGGAGAGGAAGAGAGGGGAGTTTATAAGTGCCCCCTCCCTCTCTCTCTCACACTCTCTCTCTCTTTCCACCATGTAAAATTACAGGAGGACTGGAAAATAACTCTTACAAACACAATGACAGGACTTCCAGGAACCAGATGAAGGGAAGGAGGAAATTATATTCATAGCTAATGCGTCACCTTCCCTCGATGATAGCTAAAATGTTTCTTCAAACCAACCAACCAATAAATGAACAAATAAAAAACAATCTCCTGTCACACCTCCACCATTTCTAAAAATATGTAATTACATTTTATTTGGAACACTGGAATCTCGAAGTAAAATGCTAAGATTGAGAATATGACTGGATCACATATTATTACAGGGGAATTTTTGCCCCACAATCCCAAATAAACACTGGACAGTCAGGTATTACAAGGTAACATAGTTGCATGGTGCTGAATATGACTAAGCTACACAGAAGAAAACAGCCATAAGGACCTGGTCAGCAGATTACAGAATAATATTTTGATAAATTGGCATGTATTTTTCTTTACCTTTCCTCATTTTTTTTTTTTTGCCTTTTCTCTTATTCATTTCGTGTGATTATGGCCTCAGATGAGGGTTGGTTAAACAGAACATGAATAAAAGAGTTAAATTTTAGGTTTTTCATTTTATTTTATTTTTTATTTACTTATTTTTTTAAAGGATTTTTTTTTTAATTTTTATTTATTTATGATAGTCACAGAGAGAGAGAGGCAGAGACATAGGCAGAGGGAGAAGCAGGCTCCATGCACCGGAAGCCTGACGTGGGATTCGATCTCGGGTCTCCAGGATCGTGCCCTGGGCCAAAGGCAGGCGCCAAACCGCTGCGCCACCCAGGGATCCCTAGGTTTTTCATTTTAAAAGCTGATGTCCAGGAACAAGCTTATGCCACATCATAAGATCTGGAAGAAAATATGATCTATTTCTACATTCCTCATCCTTCCTATCAAGGATGAAAAATTAGTCACCTTCAAGTTTCTGAGAAAAGAACCTGATCCCTACCTGTTTACAACCCCTCACCCTGTTCCAGCTCTAACAAATTCTTAGTATGACCCGAGGAGCAGATGAATGTGTTCCCTGTGCCTCATGGAAGAGAGAGCAGGATACTCTGGAAGTCTTGTCTTCAGGAAAGAGAATCATACCATATTTACATGTGTGGACCAGTTAACAGAATAGATGATTCATCACACAGAAAAATGAAAATGATGGAAGGGCAGATGTCTACCCTCCTTACTGAGACTTTGGCACTTTACCAATCCTCTAGAATTTAGAAGCAACTCTGGGAGAAAAGGAGAAGTAGACTGAAATTGGCTGAGATTTTGATCTTTCCATTTGTCTGATTAAGGATTCTAAATACAAATTAAGTTCTAATTACAGAATTAAGTGATATTTCTGGTGACTGTAACTAAGTCTGAAATCCATGGTTAGTAACTACTACCTTTTTATCAAGCCTTGAAAAAAGGGAACAATGCCTTTCTTAATAATCATAACTTTGAGAAATTACTGTTAAATATAAAACCAGAGGAGTTACATTAAACGAAGAAATTGAGAAAGCTTAGTTATATCAAATATTCCATGTGTTTCCTCACAGTTCTCAGCTCCTTTGCAGGGTGATGTAACTTGTTCTAGCCATTTGGCTATAAGTGAAAATGACATGTGTCATTTCTGGTTTAAGTGGTTAATGGCTCAGATGAAAACTCCCTGTGCCCTTAAAATGTACTGCAGTGACTGAGGAGGTCACATGCTCCAGAAGGTGCTATCAGAAAGGCTCAACCTCCTGGGCAGCCCAGGTGACTCAGCGGTTTAGCACCGCCTTTAGCCCAGGGTGTGATTCTGGAGACCCGGGATTGAGTCCTATGTGGGGCAGGGAGCATGGAGCCTGCTTCTCCCTCTGCCTGTATCTCTGCCTCTCTCTTTCTCTCTGTGTCTCTCATGAATAAATAAATAATCTAAAAAAAAAAAGGTGCAACCTCTGGAAATCTAGGTCCTAGACTTGCTGTATGGAGCAGAGGCTCCTTGTCAACCAATAGGATATGTAGTATGAGCAAGACAAACTTTTGTGGTTTTAACTCTCTGAAATTTTTGGAGTAATTTGTTATTTCAGCATAGTCTAGTCTGTACTTACCAATATATTATTGAATACTCAACATTTAGAATAACATGAATCTACTAAATATCATATTTTGTGTTAAGTAAAACAAAATAGATTACAAATTAAGGTTATTAAAATAACACCAATTATGTAAATTGAATAGGTTAAAGCACTGGTGGCAAAATGATGAGTATTTTATATTTCCTCCCTTCCCTTTTTTTACATTTTTCTTATTACAGATTCAGAAAAAAATAAAATGTAATAAAATATGATCACATATACCTCGATATCTTCCTAAAAAAACTGAGATATGGGGCAGCCCCGGTGGCTCAGCGGTTTAGCACCGCCTTCAGCCCAGGGAGGGATCCTGGAGACCAAGGATCCAGTCCCATGTCAGGCTCCCTCCATGGAGCCTGCTTCTCCCTCTGCCTGTGTCTCTGCCTCTGTATGTGTGTGTGTGTGTGTGTGTGTGTGATGAATAAATAAAATCTTAAAAAAAAAAACCTGAGATATGCATTATATGTAGTCAGGTACTGTATTAGGAGGTAGGGTATATTTTTTTTTCTTTCAAATTAAAAATAAGATTTCTAGGGGCACAAATCTCTGAATTTCCGAACTTGCTAATGTTATTAAGATGTCAATTTGAAGTTACAAGCATTTGTTGAGCATTTATCTATTCAGTGTTCAATAATGTGTTACATGTTTTTAAAGACAAAAAAAATAATGAGATAATGGATTATTACAATCAAAATCTTAACTGGTGACAAAGACTTAGATAAGCAAGAATTGGTATAAATGGTTTCATAGATAAGGAAGAAATACAAATCTCCTTCTTCATTCCACACTATATGTGTTAAATTACAGAGCTGAAAATATAAGTATAGTAATTTCTTGCCATAAACTTGATACTGTGGTGGAACCGCAGGCTGGATCTTTAGGTGCTTAAATTGGATGATCAAAGCACAGTATATCAGGATTTAAAGAGATTGTATGTAACACTAATAAAGATAAATATGCTATAGAGTTGGAAATATCTGGATTCAACCTGAAACCTTGATATTTCTGGCAGTGTGACTTTAGTCAAGGTACCTGAATTCCTGAAATTCCCAAATTTCACTACTGTAAAACAAGCAGCATAATATCTACCTATATATATATTATATATAATATATACTTAATATATATTTATTATATAATGTATTATATAATATATAATATATTATCAAACAATAACATTTAATATATTTATAATTTATATATAATATATATATAATGCAGTGCCTGGTATAAATTAATCTCTCAATAAATGGTAGTTCTTTTTATTACTCAGTCCCATCATGTAGTTTTACTCATGAAAAAAGAACACATGTTCAAGGTTTCGGGAATTGAATGAAGTCATAAGGCTAAATTAACTCTTTAATCAATATACTTGAAAAAGAGTATTGAATATACTAAGTAACCCAGCAAATATACGGAATTAATAAATATAGGAAAATGGACTATGAAAGGTAATCACTATTTAGTGTTCCAACCAAGGATTCTCAGAGTGTGCCTATACCTTTTTAATCTCAGCTTCTGCTTCACACTAACCATCCACTTCCTCTTTCAGCTACTTATTATGTCAAATAAATGGTGATTTCTCTGGTTTTAAGCTTTTGTTGTACTCTTCATGGCTTAGAATAGATAGTATAGCAAATCAGGGTAGGCAGTGGCAAAATAATGACAGCAGAACTACAGGTTGTCAGGGGAAGTGTTTTTAAGGGTAAGAAGCCTGGTGAAATTTTGGAGTAAGAAGCAGAACATGGCTCCATGGGATGTGGTTAATTAACTACAGTGGAAGGTGGGAAGGAGAAAACGAAGAGAGAAAATGAGAACAGAAAAGTTTGATAAGAGTTATGGGATGGCAACATTTATTCTCCCATCTACACTAGTGTTACTCACATTGGTAATTCATCTACCATCAGGTAACTAGACACCAAGCAAAGTCAGAGATGAGAAAATCGTACTAATCACAGAGATTACTGAGAGAAGTATCATGGAGAGGGAGAAGGAATGAGTCAAATGATTTGAAAGATTAGATTTGGCATAGAGAAAAAAAGGGCAACAATCAGGATGGGAGTAACAGCATGAGAAAAGGAAGACTGAGATAAAAGACTGATTTGCATTTGGGGTAATAAGGATACTGCCCTAACTCTGTCCCTATTAGTCCTTCTATTCTCCTTTAGGGTTGTCAACACCATGGCATTTGACAACGACAGGAATAGCTGTTTTATTACAAATGGACCTGACCAAAAATAAATGAGTTTGAGAGCACTGACAAAGCTCACATACACTACAAACAACCGTCTTCAGCCAGTAAGCCACCCAACTGTACCAGACTCAAACTAATGACCTTGAGGTGAAAGGTTCTATTATCATATTTCTGATTACCAAGGCTTTTCAAGTTTCCTAAACTCTTTTCCTTAATATTCTACAGTGTGTTCATTTTCATGGCTATAAACTTGTACTCAGATTTGCAGTGATATTTACTACTAAATTGTAGAGTATTTTAACTGATGTTAGTTCAAATCAATTCTGGAGAAACTTTCCAGCCAAGGGAATTGCAAGCTAGCTGGTTGACATTGGAGGTCAAATACTCCAGGGTATGGGTCTCAAATCACTTAATTCTTCACAGCAAATTAGAAATGGGACTCCAGCTGGTGCTAAAGAATAAGACAGACTTGCTGTATAAGGACAAGCTGCTGCTTGGATTTTGAGTCTTTATATTCCTAAAATAAAAAATTTGAAACTCAATTTCCCTCCCCCAATCTCATTCTTTCAGAGTAAAAGCTTTCTTAACAGCAAAAATCTGGCCACCTGATTTCAATACATAAATCTTGCCAAGGTATAAAAATAAAATACGATTTAAGCAGCAACCTGTAATCTCCTGTTGACGACCAGCTGTGCCTCCTATTAGTATTAATGGAAGTTACACAGGCATAATAAGAAGGAGGGGAAAATGCCACCTTATGCTTTTTGCACACCTTAACATTTTTACAGCAAGTCTGATTACAAGGGTTTACTTGAGCGGCAATTAAACACTGATTGATTACTAAGTACAATTTGTATTCCAGGCAACATGCAAATGGCAATGAAATTCTCAGATAGGGAATGGAATAAATTCTTCTCACATCAGAGAGAGAATCACATTATTTAAACAGCAAGTGTTTTCTTATACGAAGAAAAGAGGTTCACTATAACTTTTTTTTTATAATATATTTTTACCCAAAGACAATAAGCCTTGATTCATTTTAGAAATAAATGATATGATTTCTGCAAATGTACTTCTCGCTTCACCTTCAGACTACAGTTCTCTTTCCATGATGACAAACTATATAGATGAAAAGCATAATATTCAGTCACTAATACACTGACTTTGGCTATAGTCACAACTATAAACAATACTTTTTTTCATCAGATTTTGGCATTGCAGAAATAATGTCTACTTTTAAAGTGAAAGTGAAGTGAAAGATTGATTTATTAAATGTCTATCAGGTGCCAGACACTATTCTAGGTATAGGCAACACAGTAGAGAATAAAAAAGTAAACAGTCCTTGATCACAGTACTTATGATATGGAAGGAGAAGCTGACAATAAACAAAAATACAAATGCAGATATAATGTCAGTGTGTATGCAGCAAAGGAAAATATCCTGGGGAAAGTGAATGACATTGATATGTATGTGTGCCTATACTTGTTCAGGAGAAAATGACAGAACAAGAGAATTTGGAGCCTTTTGTTTGCTGTTCCCCATGTGTAGAATATCCAACGTTGTTGAATCGTCACCTGGTCTATATCATATTGGTCTTTTTTTTTTTTTTTAAATTTTTTTTTTTAATTTTTATTTATTTATGATAGTCACAGAGAGAGAGAGAGGCGCAGAGACACAGGCAGAGGGAGAAGCAGGCTCCATGCACAGGGAGCCCGACGTGGGATTCGATCCCAGGTCTCCAGGATCGCGCCCTGGGCCAAAGGCAGGCGCCAAACCGCTGCGCCACCCAGGGATCCCCATATTGGTCTTAATCCAAGGACAAAGAAGAGAAATAGCTCAGAATTTGGGTATATTGAACAAATAGTTAAGATCAGAGTGGCTTAAGTGGCATGAACTGGAGAAGAAAGGGAGGGGGTGAAATCAATGATACAGGGATGTTCAGATAGGTCAGGCCTTGTAGACCATTCTAAAGAATGTGGATTTTACTTAATTTTCAATGAGAAGACTTGATAGGTTTTGAACAAGGGAGTATTATGATTTAAAGACACTTTTAACCATCCATCTACTTGCTATATGTTTTTTAAGGGATACATTATAAATGTGATCTACCTTGGAATCTGCATTCTTCCTGAAATACTGGTTGATGTATCACTGTGTTCACTTCTTTTTATTTTTTTTTTTTATTTTTTTTTAATGTGTTCACTTCTTGACAATGGAATGTAAAAGAAACTGCAGTTAATAATCTTATAATCAGATGTATTTAATGTATTGTTACTGTTTAATGTATTGTAAAAAGCAGAGAAACTGGAAGAAAAGTAAAGAAAGAGTGATATCTATGAAATAAAAAAATTAGAAAAGACTATTGAGATCATATTGTCTAGTAGCTTTCCTTTCTCAGGCAGGGACACATGGTTGTTTATGTTCTTTTTGCAGATTTCCAGGTATAAATACTTAATATCTCCCTTAGTAGTCCATGCTAATATTTTATTACTTTGACATAGAGGTTGTTTTTCTTATATCCAATTAATCTATCTCATAATTTATTAAGCCCATTTCCTGATCTGATGTCAAAATAGAAAACTGCTATTTCTATTAAAAAATGTATTTAACTATGAAAAAGTATTAAAATTGAACTAGCTTTATCTTCTCCATGTTAAATGATATCAAATTCTTTCATATTTCTCTATTTTTATCACTTTAGCCACATTTTTCTTCTCCTCAGAAGAAAATTATTTTATTTTTTTAAAGATTTTATTTATTCATGAGAGGCACAGAGAAAAAGGCAGAGACATAGGCAGAAAGAGAAGCAGGCTCCATGCAGGGAGCCTGATGTGGAACTCAATCCCAGGACCCCAGGGTCACGACCTCAGCCAAAGGCAGATGCTCAACCACTGAGCTACAAGGTGTCTCAGAACAATCTACATCAGGATTATTACAGGTCATAGGCATAATAGAATAAAATAGAACAGAATAGAATAGATGCTAGAGAGAGAGAGAGATAGGAAGACAGAGAGATTCTATAGGGGAACATAGGCTACAATTACTCTATTTCAAGGCATAATAATAAGATGGAAGGTATACTGAGTGAAAGAGTCCTGGGCAGGATCTGCTACCTAGAAATCTTGTAAAAATATATATTTAACCTTACTAAGCCTGTCTTCCTCACACTGTGATAATTAACATACAGTCTAATGAACTGCTTAGCAGAGCAGGAAATTTATTTTTAAAAATATTTTATTTATTTATTTATTTGAGAGACAGAGACAGAGAGCAGGGAGAGGGGCAGAGGGAGAAACCGTCTCCCTATTGAGCAGGATCCCAATGTGGGGCTCAGTGCCAGGACCCTTGGATCATGACCTGAGCCAAAAGCGGATGCTTAATCAGCTGAGCCACCCTGGCACCCCAGTAGAGTAGGATCTTTAAAAGTTACTATTCTCTATAAAGAAAACTAAAACTGCATAAAGTGCACTTCAAATGCATTTTAAACAAACAAAAGCCACTAATTTCTAATACTGTTTTAATAACACCTACAAAAAATTAGTTTTCAGATTCCAACAAAATGCATAAGCATTCGTTTCTCTATGTTTAAATTCAGATTATTATGATGATTAAATCAGAAATCTGTGTAATGTCCTAGGCATACAATAGATGATCAATAAAGAGGTATTTTTATTAGCTCTAAGTGAAATTAATGATTAAGCATGCATGATTCAACAGAGGACGCAACACACCAATCAATGGTCGTCAAGGCTAGTACAGATGGGAAGGTGGCTCTGTCCATATACTCTAGTCATTCATTATCCAGCAACAACAAGTGTGGGCCAGGAAAATCTTTCCCTAAAACAATAGAGGATGCCAAGATCCTAACCGCTCAATACAATCTCTCAGAAAGAAACATTTGGTGGCCTTTAAATAGAAAGTATGATGCCAAAAGAATGCTTTTGGTTCCATATTTTTTAATCTACAAATTGCAAATAGTTGTGTTGAAAAATGTTTATTGGCTGAAAGATGTATTATATTCTTTAGGGGATCAAAGTCAATCCTGAAATATGTTAATGTTGTTATATCCTAATGGTGGTGCTGAGGGGGACAAAAAATATCATAAAGCCCTTAAGAAACAAACTTTTGTGTGTGTGACACAGATGGTTGGAATAAATTATGGGGCTCAATAAAAAGCAGTTCAATTTAGTTTTAAAATCCATTTGGACATTTATCAAAGATCACATTGTGAAATGTATTTGTGCTACTTGGAAGAGTCAGACTAATCAGCATCCCCCACTCCTCCACCCTTCCCCACCTTCCAAAAAAAGGAAAAGAACAAGAAAAAAACTAATGCAAGTTCTTTCGGCTGAAGCCTAACACAAGATCCTTGAAATTTATGAGTTCAGTGATGACAATAAATGGAGTAATAAATTGAAAAAGTATACCGGGTGGTAATATATGGATATACATACACACAGACATACACATCATATCCAATGGCACAAACATGTAATATATTAGTTCTTCTAAAAGAATGTTAAGTGGTTATTCTGCCTAAGTTACAAACTACCAAAAATTCATTCCCTTGTACTCTGCAAATCAGATGCAAATATTAAAAAAAAGACATGATGACATTTTAATAAATGGAGAAGATATTGCTCAGAATATTTGAGAAAAATAAAATTAATGAAACTGCATATGTTTAAGACATGAATAAGGAAATGTTAAATATTTTCAAATTTATTGAAAATATTCTAAGTACTTTACATGGATGATCATACTTATCATATATTGCCAATTGAGTTGCCAAGACAAGAATGAGAACAGAAAATATGTTTCAGAGTAAGCCTCTAGTTTAGAGTTTCTCTGACTGGCATACATGATAAATTTCAATTTTTAAACATCAAAAGATGCACTGGAGCCACCAGAAAAGTATACAAACAGGCTGATTTTTAGTTCACTTGTTTGTTCGATCAACATATTTTAGAGCACACTTACTTATTTCCAAACATTATATAAGCTGAAGGGTTCAAAGATTAATAAGATATAGTCCTTGCCCTTGAATAACTCTTTCAGGTGGGGATACAGAAACCTAAATGTATAATATTCAATATTAGATGCTAATATAGAAATATGAAAAAATGGTCAAGGACTATAACATGCATTTATCCAAAATATTTGTTGAGCATATACAATGTGCTAGGTGTTGGTCCAGCCTGGGGATACAGCAGTAAAGAAAACAACCTTATAAAATTTACAATTAAAAATAATTGCATTTCCTACTGAAGTAGGAAAATGTAGACAATGAACAAACATAATTAAAACAAATAGAACACAGATTTATATTAAGTGCTATAAAGAAAAATAAAGCAGGAAGGAGGGAATAGTGAATGTGAGAAATTCAAGGTGCAGTTTTAAACGTGGTGGTCATAGAAGAACTTACCAAAAAGGTGAATTTTATGTAAATGCTTGAACCTGATGAGGAGCTTAGCCCTCATAATATCTGATAGAATCTCACTGTAGGCAGAGGGAACAGGAAGTGGAAAAGTTTGTGTAAATGGAGCTGGAGCAAACAAAAATAGTAAGAATTAGGAGGAGAGAAAATAAGCAGCTGTATTATTGATATCTGTAGGCCACTATGTGGAATTTTTTCTGAGTGAAATGGAAAGCCATGATAGGTTTGGAGCAAAAGACGGACAGGCTTATTGTTTTATAGATTAAATAAATCAATACATTCAAAATTACTATTTTGTGATAGGACATTGTATTCAAACACTCAGATTATTTTGTGTAAAGTTTAAGCAGTTCTATTTGCCAGCTTCTATACCTTAAAAAATTTTACCTAGGACTATGATGCTATTAATAATTCTATTTGCCAGTTTCTATAATGCTTAAAAACGTTTCAACCAGGAATGTGATGATATTAATAATTATTTTCAATTAATGGCTTATAGAACATTACAGATACTTTTGGTATTTTTTCATGTAAAATACTTCACATATAAACTACAGAGAAACTAACATGTGCCAAGCACCATAGTACAGACAACAAGGGCCTCACATGCATGTACACACATTTAAATTTATAAAAGGTAAATAAATGTGTTTCTGTATTTGCTCATAATGCAATGGTTTTTTAAAAATAACTTTTACTTTTCCGTGTAATTAACTAAACCGTGTTTGTGACTTGTCCATATATATTCAGACCCTATAATCTCATATACTCTTGGATATATTCTATCTTCCCCTGATGTTAAAATTCTACCAATTTACTTCTAAATACTGCTGAAAATTGGATTGCAGCAACTCAATACAGTTATTAATCAGATTTATGTAGATTTATGTTACTACATTTTTATTCTTGCGTAAAGAACTTTGGAGTGAGTGTACTTTTAGGTAGATTTTGCGTGTTGCATAATCATTCTCTCTTAAAATGACAATATGAGAAATAAAGTTGTTGGGTCAAAGAAAATGCATATGTTTAAAGTTTGGCTACATGTTGCTAAACTGCTCTACCTATATACTGTAGCAAGTTTTTGCTCATTATAGAACCTCATGAGTCTGTCAATTTTCTTACACCTTAATCACTCCTTGAAATATTTTTGTCAGCCTAATAGGTGAAAAATCATATATATTTATTTATTAAAAAGATTTTATATATTTATTCATGAGATACACACAGAGAGAGGCAGAGACACAGGCAGAGGGAGAAGCAGGCTCCATATGCAGAGTCCAATGCGGGACTTGATCCCAGGATCCCAGGATCATGACCTGAGCTGAAGGCAGATACTCAACCACTGAGCCACCCAGGCACCCCTTATACTTCATTTAACTGGCATTTTTTGACTATTAATTTGGGTGATATAATTTCACTTTTTTTAAAAAAAATCAACTACTTGTATTCTAAAGGGGAAAGGAATTGCCCATTAATACTCTTTACTCAAAAAAAAAAAAAAAAGGGATCCCTGGGTGGTGCAGGGGTTTAGCGCCTGCCTTTGGCCCGGGGCGCGATCCTGGAGACCCGGGATCGAGTCCCACGTCAGGCTCCCGGTGCATGGAGCCTGCCTCTCCCTCTGCCTATGTCTCTGCTTCTCTCTCTCTCTCTCTATGTCTATCATAAATAAATAAATAAATAAAATCTTTAAAAAAAAAAAAAGTCTCTTGCTTTTAGGCTTTCCATACCCTCTGTCATGGTTAGAGAGAATAATAACAAATACCTCCTAAATATTCATGTACCTACTATTACCAGGTACTGTGTTAGGCATGGAGGATAAAAAGATAAGGCGCACTCAAAACCACCAAGAACCTTATAGGCTAGGGAAGGTGGTAATCACAAAAACAAACTACAGAACAAGAACAGGATGTCACTTATTATTCAGATGATCAAAAATGGATCATTATAGGTTTATGGTAGAAAACAGAAATAGAGACACTGATTGAGACAAATCCTTCTGGGTTACAGGTTTTTCTTTCCAGACTGATAAAAACACAGGGTTCTGCTTCATAAGTGTAACAAAATACTAAAGAACATTGGCATTAATATATGGTAGAAAATTCACTATTTTGGTTTCCAATGACAACGATGATTACCACCCTGGCTGGCATGTGGAAGAAATAACTGAGCCCATCCCTAGAAATCACTTGCCTTGGTTGATTTTAAAACATTCACCCAAGTGAATATATGAATATGCATTATACATACATTACAATCAGAGTGATACTTCTAAAATACATATTTGATCACATCATCCCTCTGCTTTAAAAAAAAAAAATCCAGTTTCCCACTTCCCATAGGATAAAATTCAAAATCCTAAATTAAGGCTAAACTACCACATGGCAACACTCTGGGTCACTCTCTCCCTAGCTGTTGAGACCCTCTTTTCCCTTCTATCAGGACCTCTAGGCTGGGAGCCTTTGTACAGGTTACTTTCTTGCCTGGAATGCTTTTTTTTCTTCCTTTTTTTCTTTTTTAAAGATTTTATTTATTTATTCATGAGAGACACAGAAAGAGAGAGGCAGAGACACAGGCAGAGGGAGAAGCAGGCTCCATGCAGAGAGCCCGATGTGGGACTTGATTCCGGAACTCCAAGATCACGCCCAGAGCTGAAGGCAGACTCTCAACCACTGAACCACCCAGGTGTCCTGCCTAGAATGCTTTTGATCTCTTCTTTTTTTGTCTTACTAACTTTATCTCGCAGATCTTAGCAGCAAGGTCATTCCTTAGGAAGTTCTTCACTGATTTCCCAACTCTCTGCTATAACAGTCCTCTATTTTTCCTGGTTATTGTTATTCATAGTAAATATTATATTATTGTGTGATTGCTTGACAAATGTTCACCTCCCTAAATCATCTGCAAGCTGCAAGAGCATAGACCTCACTACTGTTTCACTCACCACTGTATCTCTGGTGTTTTTTGTTGTATCTAGTGCATATTGGGCACACAGTTATTTGTGATATAAATAAATAGATGAGCAAATACAGAAATATTTCAACACATTGAAATAAAAAAAGACTATTACAGGAGTCAATTTTCTTATGTTTAGACATGTGGATAATTAAGTACATTTTACATGCAATATATTCTATCAGTTAAATAAAAGACAGTAGTGAAAATGCACCAAGAGTGGACTCTGAGATGGAAATGTGCATGCAGGAAATTTATTGGGAAGGACTGTCTGGATGAGGACTTCTGTGGGTGGGAAACAAAGAAGGATGGACAGAAGGAGAAGCAGAACTCTACTGCAATCTCAACAAATATCTCAGATGATCCCTCAAGAGATCTCTAAAGTTGAGATGGCCCCTCAAAGAATAGAGGCAAGTGCCAGGCTTTTATAGCCTACATTAGTCATCATTGGATGTCTGCTACTCTGCGTGGGGACATGATCCTTAGGTGAACGGCTCTCTTTACCTAAGGGCATTTTCCAGAGAGGGACCTAGCAGAGAGCTGTCAACTACCACACTCCCAACAGTTGTGAGAGTTAGTATCTCAGTCCTGAGTGGATTGGGAGGAAGGATGGGGATCTGTGAGGCACATCATGGCATTCACTACAGATGGCCAAAAGGAACAATTGTGAATAATGTACAGCAAGGTTCTGTCTCAATCCCAAATACAAATGCACTTTAAATTACAAAAGAATAAAATTCCAGCAAGAAAACAAAGTGACAGCTTTAAATGACAGTTGCTAGAATTATGGTAACTTTTGATGATGAGAGAAAAACAAGCCCAAAGAAAAGGCATTGAGGTAATGAGGAAATATTCACCCTAGAGGATATTTTTCCCCCCACTTTAAGTCAGATAACTATCAACTTCCTATTCACACTGCATTTTACACAAAATCATTCATGGTCAATTATAGACCAACAATGTTTTCCTAGAAAATGAGCATCAGAGGGCATATCTTTAAATTTTTTAATATTTAACTAACATTACATGGCATTTTGCAATTTATAAAATACTATCGCATACATTTTGACATTTAACTCTCATAATAACCTCATTCAGTTAAACCACTGACTAAAAATCACTACATGACAGTGTACGTTTTGAGCTAGTGGCTTAAGGTTTGTGATAATAAGAGCAATGTCTTTAATATATGCTGAGGTATCACCAATGCCTATCACAGTGCCTGTAATAGCACTCAATAAGTAATCATTGAATAAGTTTTTGAGAGGGATCTGTAGTTTCAGTGTTATCTGTGCTTTTTTACAGCATTATGATATACATGCATATATGTTGCATCCATGTGTATGTGTATGTATGTTTATAAGGGATACACAGTATATGTAGTTGGATAAATTACACCAAGTTTATTTCAATAATATGAACAAATATATACATTATGAACTCTCTTGAGTAGAAATACTAGAAATTTTTGGACCCAACTGATTCTTATTCATTATCCCCTTTGTCAGTTTGGATAGGAATTAATCTAGCCTTAAAAAATCAGGTGGGTGGGGATCCCTGGGTGGCACAGCGGTTTGGCGCCTGCCTTTGGCCCAGGGCGCGATCCTGGAGACCCGGGATTGAATCCCACATCGGGCTCCCGGTGCATGGAGCCTGCTTCTCCCTCTGCCTGTGTCTCTGCCTCTCTCTCTCTCTCTCTCTGTGACTATCATAAATAAATAAAAATTAAAAAAAAAATCAGGTGGGTAAAATAAGTCTGACTATTAAAGTCTCTCTTTTGGGGGAAAAACATCTTCCAAGGAGTGTCAAAAAAAAAAAAAACCACACATACACACAACAAACTGCTTAATGCTAGACTACAGAGGAAAAAATAAAGCATATGGAAATCTGCATTTTTATTGTGTTTCTAAATTTGTGATACTGTATAACTTTTCAGAAATGAAAAATGACTCATAAGCTTTCCTTCTGATTTTGGTAATAATAATCATCATCATAATAATATCCATTCATGTAATGTAAACTATTGGACTGAAATGCATTTTGGTGAATTTGTACATTATTAGATGAGCTGTCTCTCCAAAGTCTACAAAAAAATTAATGTGGAACACCTGATATTTGACTGTGCTTCCAGATGGAGGGACAGCTTGACAAATGCCATCATAATTTACAACTTTAAAAAAGTGTGGTGTGAATGCATTTGCAGTAAGCTTTAAACAGCTTGGATTATTTACAGGTACAACTGTGTTTAATGTGGAATTTCAATGGATTTAAAGTATTATTAGATTCAATCACTGATCACAGAATATAGGTGTGGCATGTGAGCAACATGATTAGATGCTTTAATTAAATATCTTAGAACAGGGTACATCTGTTTGGTGAGGTCAGGGGGGATGGTAAAATAGCATTTCAATTTTATATTTCATTATTGAGCGTCAATGAAGCAGCTCTTACCCTTATAAAGACAGCATATTTTGAATTTGTCCTATGGTGGTTTAGGAGAATAATAATCACAGAATGTAAATATGGAAATATAGTGTCTAATTCTTAAGGATAACTTGGACCCTTGTGCCTATAAAAAAACTAAAATATAGTTTGCTAACTGGTAAGATTTATAGTAGAGTACAGTCTAAAAGAGCATATAAATCTCTATCTCTGGTGGTTAGGAATTTGACTATTGAAGCTCTCTGGTTAAATTGGAGAAGTAATCATATATGTTATAATTAAATACATTACTCATATATATGTAATATAGGTATTTACACATATACCCTTTTCTCTCAATTTATGTATATGCATCTACATACATACCTAGATATTTAATGACAAATATTACATACCATTATAACAGTATTATTATATATATGTAATACATATATAACTCCAGGAGACTATAGATGACTTTGGAGGTGGGTAAGGTATGATTCTAGGAAGATACAGGAACATCTGACTTTGGAACACTACTTCATGAAAAAGAAAGTAGTTAGTTTGACACATTTTAACTATAAATTGATAGGTACTGTGATTTTCTTCTCAGGAATAAGTGGGACATTGAAAAGAATACATAGTAAAGTGAAACTAAAGCTTCTGAAATGAATTGCTTAATGCATAAACCAATTTTAGGATCTACAGAGTTCGTTCAATCACCAACCTTGGTACCTTATGCTCATTCCTGGGCTGGAGCTGACTATCCAGTAAACAGAAAAGCCAGACATGAGCCCTCTCTTCATGGCCATTATATTCTGAATGGAAGAAAGTTATTAAACAAGTCACCCTTCAATAAATATGCAAATAAAATTGGATAGGGCTATGATAAAAAAAAATTAAAACAAATTTAGACATAACAAAATTAGAAAAAAAAAGAGAAAAACAGAGACAGGGTGAGTCTAATCTTGTTGACTGGAATGGGTCAGGGGAGTCTTCTTTACACCCTAAAGGATGTGTAGAAAGGGAAGAGTCCTCCCAGTGGAGGACATATGCAAAGGGAAGAGAAATAGAAGAAGGGAAGGTTACTCTTGTGCTGGAACATAAGGAGTCATGGCAAAAATGGCCATAGGAGAGGTTGTAGAAGGGTAAGGGAGATAATTAAGAGGTCACTAGAGAGTTTGTATTTTATACTGACTGCAATGTAAATCACTGAAAGATTTATGCTGTGTATGTCTCTCTCTCTCTCTCTGTATATAAGATGAGCCAATTAATACTTTTTAAAACTCAATCTGGAGTAGAGAGGAGTAAGAGTAGAACTGGAATACCGGTATCTTGGACCTTGGTGGACACAGTGAAGGTGGAGAAATGATGAATATTCCAAGATCTCTGTAAGAGGCTGAATCCTGAGAGCTTGGGGATGGATAAAATGTGGGAGAACACATGAGTTTAAGGGTTCTATAGTTTTTCTTAACCATAGTCTTTGATTCAAGAAAATGTACCCATTCTATATCTAATAATAATTCTAGGTTCAGGAAGGTAACCTAGTGGTTTAAAGTCTTCCCAAACCACTCATGGTGGTGAGCACCCCAGTCATTCGGTCCCATTTCTCTTTTAGATTCCAAGCAGGCATCACTGTACTTTACTATTTTGCTTACTTGCTTACTCAGAGTATGATCTCCGTGGGAGTGAGGTATCTTGTCTGAAGGTGGATTATTTTTGAAACAGTAAACCCTCCACAAGAGAAACCACAAGTAAATTAACCAGATAGGTCACTACAATATAATTTGACTCTTGTTACTAACATGGATTTTTCCCCCCAACCAAAGTATGGAGTAAGGAGAAAAAACACTACTGCCTGACAGTATTGTTGGGTACCTAACACAGTACCTAACACATTGTTGGGTACATTGGAAATGTTCAATAAGTGTATGTTGAGCGGAATGACGAGTGCACTAATGAAAGAATAAGGATATGGAGGAAGTATATGAACCCAGGCTGCTCACAACTTAGCCAAGAGGATCAAGAAGCTTGATGAAGGCCTCACTGGAAGGAAGCAGGTAGCGCTCTGAGCGAAGCGGGGACGGTGCACCTGTGCAGCCGGGAGGACGGGGGAAGGTCCGGAGTCCGATAGAGTCCAGGATGAATGTTTTCTGGGTCGAGACCGTCGCTAAGTGAGAATCACTCCCCTCGCCACAGCAAGCTCTGTAACGAAACATAAGGCACTCCCCGAAAGAGCTTCACATTTTAGGATTATATATATATATATTTAAACGGCCCTTAGAATGGACTGCCCTGCAAAAATATAGCCTTGATTTCTGCACCACGGACAGCACTTGCCACTTCTGGCCGTAGCAGCGTGGCGGGCCTCGGTCCCTGGGCCCCCACCGCGCTGCCCCCGCTCCGCCCCGGGTTGAGGCTGCTCGGGTCACACCCGCGCCCTCGCCGCCTCCCGCCCCCCGCCCGGGCGCTGCAGGAATGGAGGGGAACGTCTGCGCCCCCCGCCCCGGGAGCCCTGAAGACGCAGCGAGCGGCCCGTGAACCGAGGTTTCCGCACCTCGCGGGGTTCGTGCGGAAGGAAAGAAAAGGAGCGGTTCTCCGCTTAGAGCGCCAACCGCCTCCACCTTTACGTCCCGGGGGCCTCTCCGCCGGGCCCCGCCTCGCACGCTCAGGCCCCGACCGCCCCGGAGCTGCGGGCAGCCCCGGGCAGCTCCGGGCAGCCCCGGGCAGCCCCGGGCGCCTCCTCCCCGCGGCCGCCGGCGTGGGGGAGGGGCGGGGCGGGACGGGGGCTCGGCTCGCGGGCCGCGGGTGCGCAGGGCGGCGCGGGGCCGAGCCCGCAGCCCCGCCCCCCGGGGGCGTGGCCTCCCGGCGCCCCGCCTCCCGCCGCCGACCCTCCGCTTCCTCTTCGCCCGCCGCCGGGGCGGCCGTCACTGCGCTCCCCGCCTGGAGCCCGCAGCCGCGAGGAGGGGCGGCCGCCGGGACGCGAGCGCGGCCATGGCCCCGGTGCTCAGCAAGGACGCGGCGGACATCGAGGTACCGCGGCGCGCCGGGCCGCCCGGCTGGGCGCGGGGGGAGGCCGCCCGGGGCGCTCGGGAGCCGGGGCGGGACGCGGGAAAGTTTGCGTCCGCGGGGGGTCGGCGGGCGGAGGAGCCGAGCTGCAGCCCTCGGGGGCGGCGGGGCGGGGAAGGGGGTCCCGCGGCTGCAGGGGGCCTCGCCGCCGGGCCTGTTTACTTGGGAGGGGGCTAGGGACGCCCGCCCCGTCCTGCCCCGAGCGGCGCGGGTTGCAGTGAGGCGGGGTCTGCAGGGAGGGGGGCCCCCGCTGCCCCCCCGGGCTGCCCCGACACTAACCTCCCGCCCCCCCCCCCCCGCCTCGCCCTGCACGCGCGGCGGGGCACCTGCCTGCTGCCCCCCGCTGCACCTGCGCTGGGCGAGTGGTCGCGAAGGTCGAGCGTAGGACTCAGGGGCTCTTAGAGCAGCCCCCGCCAGCCGTAGTATCGCTTATGGGATCAATTTAACCTGGGGAGGGAGGAAGGGAACAAAGTATGGGGAACATGAAGAATGCAGTGCTGTCAGGAAAAAAACAAAAAACAAAAAAAACACACAGAAGCAAGCTGTATTTTTCTCTCCTCTTAATAGTTTTTGATCCCCTCTCTCGCTGCTTCTGTGAAAATGTCATCTTTCTTCCAGTGAATAAGGTCCCTAACCTGAAATAGCAGGATCGTTTCCTTTCAATTCTCCCGAAGACTTTTATGTATGAAATAAGGATTTAATTACAGTGATTTTTTAGACATCCTAACCCACTTTTAGGATTTGTGAGCTGAGATAAACTGCTTTTTTTTTTTTTTTTTCTACTTTGTTGTTGTTGTGTTTTAAGGCTTTTCTTGGAGTCTTCCTCTCTGATAGCATCTGTGTATGTGTAAATCTTCTTTTTCTATATGGGGCACGATTTTTCTCTTCTCAGTTTTTTTTTTTTTTTTTCCCAGTGGCTTAAGTAAAAGTTAAAAAACCACCTGTTTGCACAATAGCTACTTTTGCCACATTTTCGTCTGTCACTGATTTGAAGTAACTTTGTGTTCTCTTTGGGAGATGATAGTAGTGTTTTTTTCTCCTTACTCCATGCTTTGGTTTGGAAAAAATCCATGTTAGTAACAAGAGTCAAATTATATTGTAGTGACCTATCTGGTTAATTTACTTGTGGCTTCTCTTGTGGGTAGTTTACTATTTCAAAAATATTGATGGATAATATATATTTAACCAAATATTTATTCATGTGTGCACAGGGTAAAAGGTAATTTATGTCATCGCTCTTTTTGGTCCTTGTTACTTTGACTTAACCAAATCCTTTCTTTCTTTCCTTTTTCTTCCGCCCCCCCCCCCTTTTTTTAAACTAAGAATAACAGCAAAGTTTTGATAGCATTCAGACAGTGCTGATTTTAGAGAATAGAGTGTCAGTGGGCAGGTGGCTTTTGGCTTTTGGCTTTCGGCTTGGGTGTTATTTGCTTAGCTGATTCCCTTCTCTGTATTTCTCTTGCAATTGTCTTTGAAATCAGTTCTTAACCACATTAACACTAAGGAAAAGATGCCAGTGAAACATTAAATGACTGGCTTCATTTTGTATGTTGTTTGAACCAAGACCATTGGAGAAATCCACACCCTCACACTCACCTCAATCTAACCTTAATCTATAGGGTTCATCTGTATGATATTATTTATAATCTAGAATGGTGGTATTTAAAGTTTTCAGCTTTTATGTAGTTTGTATATGCAACACATTTTAATCAGTAATAGCTTTTATTATACATAGTACCTTCCTTTTCTCTCAAAGTAATACCCGTGATTCATGAGCTAGAGTGCCATGAGAGAGCGTGAAATTAATCATTAAAATATAATGCAGTGAGGAAAAATACATTAAGCCTAAAGAAACACATTCAAGCATAGATGTCTTAGTTGATCCTATTGATTCACCAAAGTTCATTTTTGTTTGAAAAAATCAGAATGAATTACGAAAGCTCAGTTTTCTATCAAATTTCAATGCATACATTGGATTTTCCTTCCTTGAATGAATTCAGTAAGACCATTGTCTGGAGATTGATCTGACATGACTGTGACCATTGCTTTAGTCTCAAGTATATGGAGTAATCTCAAAAAAAAAAAAAAAATCAGTATGAAACAAAGTACATATTCACTTGATAAATGTGAAAAGAACAGAAGGTGATGGTGACAAGCTACTATAATAGTGATTTAATTTTCCCCGTAAGCTACCCAACAAAACCTTAGGTTTCAGTGAAGCAGCCAAGAAATATCCTTGTGTCTGAGGAAAAAGTTACTGAGGTATACAAAGTTGCTTTGTGTGTTCACTCCATAATTTCTAGCCTCCATTAAATATCACATCAGAGTTTGAAGGATTGGGAGCATGAAAAACAATCAGAATGTCACCAAACCCCAAAACTGGAATATTCCTGGCTGAAAGGTAGGCATAACAACAATGATGCATTTGTAAGTGATATATATATTAGGCGATAGAACCTTGCTCATATACTCAAAAATTGTTTTCATTGTAGTAATTGTAGAAGCTGCTTGAGAAGTGAAGTTTTGGGGGGGGGGGGGGGTGCCTGGGTGTCTTAGTTAAGTGTCTTCTGCTTAGGTCCTGATCCTGATCCCCTGGTCCTGGGAGCTAGCTCTGCATCTTGGCTGGAGCAGGGAACCCTGCTTGGTGGGGAGTCTGCTTCTCCCACTCCCTCTGACCCCCTCTCCTGTGCTCTCTTGCATGCATGGGTGTGTGCATGCTCTTTCTCTCAAATGAGTAAATAAAAATCTTAAAAAAAAAAAATGAAGATGTTGTATTTGTATTTGCTTTTGTGGTTATTTTTTTTTTTTTTTGTCCGTTTTGTAACCTGACACATTAATGTGGTTCAGAATGTGGGATCTAGAGCAACAATTGTCTGGGGTTGAGGTCTAATTTAGCTCTTTTCAGCTGTGTGACTCTAGGCAAGTTACTTAGCTTCTCTGAGTCATATTTGCAAATCTGTCGAAAAAGAAAATCATAATAGAAAATATAATAAACAAATGTCACAAGTTGACATCATGTTAGGAAAAAGGACAAATGTTAAAAAATAAGAATATGAACAAATATCTTAGGAAAATCACTGCTGATGAAATAATTAGCATTCTAAAGTTCATTAATGGCATTAATGGTAGCTAAATACTTTTAAAAGTCATTTACTTCATGGACTTAGTTTCTGAAGCTAAATTTTGTCTAGGATGACTTTTGAATACAAATTCCTCTGGGAAGGTTTCAGAGAAGGTTAATACCCAATATTGATCACTTTTCCTGACTTCAGCAGTACCTTCACAGTACTTCATTTAGTTTAAATTGATAACCAGTATAATGTCAATATCTGCACATTTAAAAGCAAGTATGAATCATTTTGGAAGAGCATGCTTGTGTTTAATGCCTTGTTTGTCTCCACTGACATGGATTATTGAGAGTAGACTATAAAAGTATAGTTAAAGGAAAATGTATGTAGCTGCAGGGAGCTTTTAACTTTTTGAATAATAATAATTTTGATAAATATTTACAACCAGACTAAATTGCTACCTACCGCTCTTATGCTTTCACTATCACAAGTCAAAGTCTATTCCTTGAATTATCAGTCTTTGAGTATTAAAAGGTATAAACTCATTTCACATTTACCCTGAATCAGAAAGGGATTTCAGTCCATTGTCTACAAAATCATAGTGCATTTCAAGTCAAATAGAAAGAGTTTCTGAATTATACTCTGGCTTCCATTCATTTGAGAAGATAATTGAGAATTTTCTCTTTATTAATTAAGAAATAAGCTAATAAAATGGTAGATTTGGAAAATGGGAGTATAAAGGAAACAATTTGTGAAATTTCATTTTAAGGAGCACTTTGAAAAAAAGGGAAAGGCTTGGGTTATGAGTTATTTGGCATAGATGGAAGAAGATATTTCGGAGTATCCTTTAGCATAATTGCTTCTGTCCCGGGGAGAGGGGAAGGTCATGGTTATAAAGGCGAGAATATTTAACTATACAGAAGTTATGGGTTATTTATTTAAACTTTTATTCAGTGTATATGTAACAGTTTTTTCTTGTCTCCTTTCTTTAATTGATTGGGCATCACCAATCTATGGAAATGCTATCTTGACTTGTTGAGGCTTTTTCATTTTCTTAAAAAAATTAACTTTAAACTTGTTTTATGAGTTTGAGTTGTTAAAAATATGCTTGTCCTCTGTTCTGTGGACCATACTTAATTGAAAGTATTTCTCCTTTCTAAGGAATTTGATTGGGCAGTAAAAATGTTTCTGATAATGTGATTTGGGAAAGTTACTTCATTCCAAGTGATAGCTCCTTGTTGCTTTGTGGTACATTTCTATAGGTAAGTTTGGTCATATGTGTATTTTAATACATTAAAAAAAAACCTATTTTCTGTACATG
This sequence comes from Canis lupus dingo, assembly GCF_003254725.2. Taxonomy (NCBI): domain Eukaryota; kingdom Metazoa; phylum Chordata; class Mammalia; order Carnivora; family Canidae; genus Canis; species Canis lupus. Next base: position 51,573,159 of record NC_064248.1, read on the forward strand.
GATTCAGTGACCAATTTTAGTAGTTTCATTACACACTATGAGATTAATGACTAATGATGAATCTATCACTAGGGAAATTTTTACGTTGGTATCTTAATCTTAACTATAGCAGATAGTTTGTTTTGATTGCTTAATTGTAAAAATGTGCTGGAATTTAGTAGCCTTCTTTCTTGTGTTCTGGAAGAAAAGTTCAGTTTTGGAAAGCTAAATATTTGGAGTAAGTAATTGATAAGAATGTGAAAAACATCTAGGGCCAAAATACTGAGATAATTGGATAATCTTTAAGTAATCTCTTTACTTAACAATTTGGATACAGCATTTTACCAAATGGAACAATGCAAGAGCTGAAAAATAGACTTTCCAGTACAGTAAATCTATTTGGTGACTGTGGGAGAATTTTTAATTAGCACAAACTTAAGTTATAAAATGAAAAACACTAAAAATAAAGACTGAAAAAAGCAAGTAATAAAATAATATGACAAAGAAAATATGACTGATACAGTTCAGGCTTCAATGTGCCTAAAGAGGATATTGAAAAGCAAGATTGGCCAATTTATTTTTCTGCATCTTAGCTATATAGCTATAATGACAAATATGTGGTAGAAACCTTCAGTCCTTAAAACTGTAAGAAAAATTTCCCTTCTGCCCTACCTTAATTTAAAAATATTTAATAAGACATTCTAAGATTATAAATTTATAGAGAGAATTTTGATTTTCAAATGTGACATGATTACCTTCTGGATTTCATTTGCTCTTAATCCTCTATATCAAAACAGAAGGTATTTTTTTGGTCTCAAACATCAATAGTGTGAATGTTCACTGGTATCCTGGAGCCAATTATACTACTGAGATAACTCTTAATAGGATTATATATTTCCTGTGGTTTATAATTATTACTTCTTCCATTGCTTGTAATTAAAATGTTATGCTAGATGTGAACTCAACGTATAACTTTTCTTTTAGAATGTTCACCACAGATATCTTTTTATTGATACTAGGAATTCAGTAATTTTATATAGTTATTTATTTTGTATTTCGCAAAATCAAGTATTCAGTTCATTAGGTTAAAAAAGAAAGCATCCTGTTAAAACAGACCTGGGTTCCATTCCTGGCTTTTTCCTTTTTATATTTTTGTTATTGTGGTCAAGTTCCTTCCTGGACTATTATTTCTTTCTCTGTCAATTGGATTTAATCCTAATTATTTCATGCAATAGCTATAATGATTAATTGGTGTCATATACATATAGTGCGTCAAACAGTGTCTGTCACATAAAATATATGTTTTTTTTAAATGGTAGTACTTCTTTTTAAATATCACTACTGCATATATCATGTGTAGTATGTAAATGTCATTTGGCTGGAATTTGCTCAACTCCAGAAATTAACTAGTGGTATCAAAGTCTGTTAAAATATGTGAGGTAAGGAGGAGTTAATGAAGTTAAAAGAAGTAGGAAAAAAGCTTCAGAAATGATGCAGATATGTTTTATAAGAAACTTCTTGAATTTTATTTGTCAATATCAATGAGAAGGGGGAGTTTCTGAAATTCAGACTAAATTACGAAGAGCCCTTTCGTTTTCTAAAAAAATTTATTTAAAAAATATGTGTAGGGCAGACCCAGTGGCGCAGCAGTTTAGTGCCGCCTGCAGCCCAGGGCGTGATCCTGGAGACCCTGGATCGAGTCCCACATCAGGCTCTCTGTATGATGCCTGCTTCTCCCTCTGCCTGTGTCTCTGCCTCTCTCTTTCTCTGACTCTATGAATAAATAAATAAAATCTAAAAAAAAAAAATGTGTAATGCCTTCTATATTGCTGGCCCTCTAGTGTAAACTGAAGGAGATTCAAAGGAAGTTTGTGGCATAGGTATTTCTCTATATAGGATTATCCACGTCTGATACACTAAGGAATAACATTCAAATCTAGGGCTGACCCCCCTTAATCCTTAGTATTTAACTGCAGTGTACATATGGAATAATTTTTTAGTGTTTTTCTGAGTGTTTTTTGCGACTATATCAAGACAGTGCGTTGGTGAAAATTATTTCTTGGCATTCTCACCTGTATTTAGAAGGGTTTAGTATTATCCTTTCCTAAAAAGAAACTTCTACACAATTATTTAAAAAAAAAGCCCAGCGTTTTTGTATCTCTGTACAAACTGGATTAAGCTTCTAATTTCTCTAAGGAGGTACATTAGCTTCAAAGACAGTTTTTTATTCCTAGACTTCTAAACAGCCCTGTACACACTGTATATTCATGAAAACTTTTTCAATTCCTAGGAAGGAAACAGTTGGAGATCAACCTGTTTTGCACCAGGAAAATGTAAACTGTGTTTTTTTTCTGAAAGATGACTCAAATATTAAATATTTTCATACTAGGTTGTGATAATTTTATTTTTTTTGAGAATTTCAGCTTGCTTGTGTAATAGCATTCTTGGTATCCTCTACCTCTATCATAATAATTAAAGAGACAATCTGTGTCCCTACCTCCCAGGTGTTTGGAAATTGATATTATGAGTGCTTATGAATGTCCCCTTGAGGCATTGCTGACTGGGCCACTTTGAAGAAAAATCTCTTCATCAATAATGAAGCCCTGAGGGCCACTTCTCAGGGGACCCACACAAAATTACATGTCAACTCCAAGCCTGATTTATACAGATGGTGCTCATGGATGGAGACCTGACTGCACTTTCCCTCCTCCCATATTTTATTAGCCACCACTCTCTGCTGATCCTCCCCTCCTCCCCTTATACTTTTCTCTCCAAACTTCATCTCCTAATTTTCTACCTGTTTTACCTACCCACAATTGACTCGCCTAACTAGATCTTTTATCTTTGTGAAAGCCTTTGAATGATTCTAAAAATTGACTTTAGCAGCATGTTAAAACTTTAAAAATGTTAGTATATCTAACGTAAAAGCCATTTGAAAATCTCCAGCAAAGCAATAGTAGAGAGTATGTATTTACTATATGTTAATTAATACAAGTATTCTAGGATAGGGGACAGGCTCGGGAATATGTTTGCTCTACGTGTTGCGTCTCTTGCTCTCTGACCTTGTGGAAATCATTCAACCACTGTGAAGAGTTTGCTGACTTCTCAGTGAATTTGCTATTGATCGGTCTTTTAAGGATGATTTGTAATAAAATACGGCAATGGTGAAATTGTTTGGAAATGTGACCTGCTGAGTAATCATATTAAGGAAATGCAGGCATGGTGTTGTCATAGCTACTCTATTTTACATGCTAGATAGGATTAAGTATACCATTTGTATCTACTATATAGAATTGGCATACTTACCTGATTTTTAAACTTTCTTTATGCGTGCCTTCTTCCTTTTCTTTTTCAGTTAAGTTTTTCCTGAGCACAAAGAAAAATTCCAATCCTTCTATTTATGGATAGAGTTCTGTGAGGTGATCTGGAATTCATAAATTCATATTTTGTGTCTCTTAGATAATGTTGTCTTTAGAAACTATGGTCAGAGATTCTAAAAAGGAGTTGGGAGTCTCTTAGTTTCTCCAGTGTTTGTTGATTGGTAACTGTCAGTGGAAACCAGAGTATTAAATTCTTGGGTTTCTAGCCCATAGGGAATTCACATTACCTTTCTCTGACTTCTTGTACCACAGTGACTTCAAAGCTTTGGAGACTTTCTTTCAGATATTCTTACATAAATATTGGGGAGTACTGGAGTAGAATGCTTGAAATCCGCATACTCCAAAGAAAGACACTCAGTTCTCCTCATAGATCCTTAGGGTTAAATAAAGCACGACAGCTTTCACAGCAAGAAGCAAAAAGCATCTTGGGGGGAGGGGGTAACTTTTATTAATGTTTTTTATTCCTATGATTTAATTTTTAAGATTATTTTTCATGAGCATTCCAGAAAAAAATGTCCAAAAAAGTTAGAAAATAGACCTCAAACATACATAGGCACACCACCCAAATTAGCCCTGCTAAGCGATTTAGTTATTTTCTTTCCTATGCATAAGCAGTTTTTTCCTAAACAGTTTTAATCATATTTAGCTTTATATTTGTTTTCTTCTCTGATAAGAACTATTTCCCCCCATTCATACTGGCTTTTTAAATAGTTTAAATAGCACCATAAGACTTCATGGAGTGGAGATACCAAAATTTATGCAAGCCTCTCCTTAATGATCAGATGTTTACTTTGTTTTAATTATTTATAATAAGACTTCAATATTTTTTCTTTTAAGACATTTTGCTTAAATATACTTGTAAGGGTTGGTTTCATTGAAATATAGTGCGTTTTACTTTGCCTTTTCCACCTACCTACATGATTCAAATTAAGTGTCTTTTTAAAAAAGCATTTTTTAAAAGGAAAAAGTCCATTATTGGGTGCAAGGACGGAAAAGACAAAATGGAATTGGAACCAATTACTCGTTTGCTTCATCTCCCCACCACATTCAAGGTTACAGAACACACAAGCATTTGAATATAGTTTTCCTTTGATGTGGATGTGACTTCGTTTGGGCTTAATGGTGATTTGATGCTTCATTCTAGATTATGGCTTGACTGCCTGATGTTTCCTTATTTTTCCACCAGGGAAAACAGGAAGGGTTAAGTTGGGTTTCAGATTGTTTCCTAAATGGGTAAATGTCAGGCTTTTATTTTGAATGATTAGGTATGACACCAACTGCAGATGTTCTAGTGTGTGACCAGGAATGAAAACTTTTATATTGTACCTGGTACCCTGTGCCCCTGTCTCACTTAAGGCCACTTGAACAGACCATATTTTCAAAACATTCTTTTACCTTAGGCCTTTATATTAAAAATATAAATTGGTGTGTGTGTGTGTGTGTATGTGTGCATGTATGTACATATGTGTACATACACAAAAGCATGTGTGTGTGCAATTTATTTTTCTTTTCCTTATGGTACTTAAGAAGAGGAAGAAAGTGATGATTGGCTTAATTTGTATTTATTTGAATATTGGTTAATTTGAACATTTTTTCCACGTCTTAAAATAGGTTCGTTTTCTTTTTTTTTTTTTAAGATTTTAATTATTTATTCATGAGAGAGAGGCAGAGACACAGGCAGAGGCTCCCTCCCCAACAGGGAGCCTGATGCAGGATTCGATCCCAGGACCCTGGGATCACATCCTGAGCCAAAGGCAGATGCTCAACCATTGAGTCACCCAGGAGTCCCTGGCTTTTCTTTTAAACAAACTAACGGGATTTTAGTGTAAGAGTAAAATATAAGAGGTAAATAGAAATAGAAATACAACTAAGTAGAAGTATCTCTCAACAAAGTGACTTTAGAGAGAACACACTTCAACATAATGAAAGCCATATATGAAAAATCCTCAGCTAACATCACAGTCAGTGATGAAGAGCTGAATGAAAACTTTTCCTTTAAGATGAGGAACATGTCAAAGATGGTCCCCTCTTACCTCTTTTATTTAAATAGTACTCGAAGTCCTACATGCAGCAATAAGACCAAAAAAAGAAAAGGCACCAGATTGGTAAGTAAGAAGTAAAAATGTCATGTAGTATCATTATATACAGATGACATGATATTAAATATAGAAAGCCATAGATTACACCGAAAAACTCTTAGCTCTTAGAGTAATTTATTCAGTGAAGGTGCAGAATACAAAATTAATACACAGAAATCTGTTATGTTTCAATATACTAATAATGAAGTAGCAGAAGGAGAAATTAAGAAAACAATCCCATGAAAAAGAATAAAATGCCTAGAAAAAAATTTAACCAAGGAGATGAACAATGTATATTCTGAAAGCCATAAGACATTTATGAAAGAAATTGAAGATGGCACAAGTAAATGGAAAGATAGACCATGCTCATAGATTGGAAGAATTAATGTTGTTAAGATGTCTATATTACCCAAAGCGGTATAGGGATTCAATTTAACCTCTATCAAGATACCAATAATATTTGTCACAGAACTAGAACAAATAATCATAAAATTTATATGGAACCACAAAATATCCTGAAGCAATCTTGAGGGAAAAAAAGAGAAATAAAGCTGTAGGTATCACAAGTCTAGATATCAAGCTATTGTAATCAAAACAGTATGTTAATGGCACAAAAATATACACATAGATCAATGAAACAGAATAGAGAGCCCAGAAATAAACATTTATATGGGCAACTAATCTGTGATGAAAAGAGGCAAGAAGACAAAATGAGGAAAAGATAGTTTCTGCAATAAATAGTAGTGGAATAACTGGACTCTACATGTAAAAGAATGAAACTGGACAACTTTCTATCACCATACAGAGAAGTAAACTCAAAATATATTAAAGACCTAAATGTAGGACCTGAAGCCATAAAATTCTTTTTTTTTGGGGGGGGGGGAGGGTAAAGATTTGAAGTATTTATTTGAGAGAGAGAGGTCAAAGAGAGTGTGTGCGCTAGTGTGAGTATGCACAGGTGAGGGGGTGGGGAGGGCAGAGGGAAAGGGAGAAGTAAGCTCCCCATTGAACAGGGCTTGATCCCAGGACGCTAGGCAGATGCTCAATCAATCAGGCACTCCCTGAAACCATAAAATTCTTAAAAGGAAACAGATAATTATCTCTTGGACATTGGCCTTAGCAATATTTTTCTGGATTTGTCTCTTCAAGAAAGAGAAGCAAAGGTAAAAATAAGCAATTGGGGCTACATTAAACTAAAAAAAACTTTTTCACAGCTAAGGAAACCATCTACATAAGGAGAAGGCAACCTACTGAATGGAAGAAGATATTTGCAAATGATATAGTTGATGAGGTTAATATCCAAAATATAATAAGAACTCATCTGAACACCAAAAATACAAGTAATCAATTTAAAAATGGGCACGGACACCTGGCTAGCTCAGTTGTTTAAGCATTGAGCGTCTAACTCTTAATTTCAGCTCAGGTCATGACCTCAGGGTCCTGGGATTGAGCCCCCAGGTCAGGCTGTGTGCTCAGCAGGGAGTCTGCTTGAGGATTCTCGCCCTCTCATCTCTCCACTCCCACCCTGCTCACACATGTACTCTCTCTCTTTCTTAAGGAAATAAATAAATTTTCAAAAAAATAAAATAGGCAGAGGACCTGAATATGCATTTCCCCAAGGAAGACATACAAATATCCAACAGATACATGGAAGATACTTGGCATTCTTCAACATCAGGGAAGTGCAAGTTAAAACCACAATGAACTATCAGAATAACTAGGCTAACCTACATCAGTTAGAATAACTAGTGTCAAAAAGACAAAAAATAAGTGTTAGGATGTGAAGAAAAGGGAACCCATCTACACTGTTGATGGGAATGTGAATTGTTGCAGCCTTAAAAAATCAAAAATAGAAATCCTGTATGATCCAATAACTCCACTTCTGAGAATTTATCCAAAGAAAATGAAAACACTAATGTAAAAAGATATATGCACCCCTATGTTCATTGCAGCATTAATTACAAAAGCCAAGATATGGAAGCAGGTCCAAGTGTCTATCAACAGATGAATGGATCAAGAAGAAGTGATATATATATACACACAATGGCATACTACTTAGCCATAGAAAATAATTAAATCTTGCTATTTGCAATAATGTAGATAGAGCACGTTATGCTAAGTGAAATAAGTCAGACTGAAAAAGACAAATACCATGTGATTTTGCTTATATGTAGATTCAAGAAAACAAAACGAACAAACAGAAACCAGAAATATACCCAATACAGAGAGCAAACTGGGGCTGCCAGGGTGGGGGCAATAAGGGATAGATGAGATAGTGAAGGGGATTAAGTGGTACATACGACTTCCAATTCTAAATCAATTAGTCATGAGGAGGAAAAGTACAGTATAGGAAATAAATACAGTATAGGGAATATAGTCAATAATATTGTAATAATTTTGTATGGTGACAAATAGTAAATACACTTATGTGGTGAGCATTTCATAGTGTACATAACTTGAATCACTAGGTTGTACATCTGAAACTGATATTGTAAGTCAATTATACTTCAGTGAAAAAGTATACACACATACAAAGGAAAAGTAGAAACATCACAGATTTTAAGAATATTAGATGCTAATTAATTATAAAATCACAACAAAATCAATACTCTTTTGGAAATATATAATCCACTAAAACTAACTTCAGGTAAATTCAGAAACAGCAATGGACTAGTAGGCTTGATCTATTATGGTATTTTTTTTTTTAAGATTTTATTTATTCATGAGAGAAACAGAGAGGCAGAGACACAGGCAGAGGGAGAAGCAGGCTCCATGCAGGGAGTCCGACGTGGGACTCGATCCCAGGTCTCCAGGATCAGGCCCTGGGCTGAAGGTGGCACTAAACCGCTGAGCCACCCGGACTGTCCCTATTATAGTATTTATTATAATGCAATATTTAATGGATCATTATTGCTTATTTTAGTTAAAATGAAAGTGTAGTGCAGATTAGTAGTTAAGAATGTAGACTCTGGAATTAAAGTGCTAATGTTCATCATATCCTAGCTATGTCACATATTAGTTTTTGACATTGGCAAATAATTTTAACTTTCCATGTTTTAATTTCCTCACCTGTCTGATGGAGATACAGTGATGTACCTGTATCATAGGATTGTTGTATGGTTGAAGGACATACTACATATTCATCATTTTTAATAGTGTCAGCATATAGCAAAGACAGAATTAACACTAAATATTAAAATATTAATGTTGCTGCGTGAACTGGGGAAGACCACAGCCCTGAGGCCTTGATCCAGTCCATTCCATAGATGTCTCTGAAGGCTCTTGGTCACTTCATGAGAAAGAATTCAAGGACAGAACACAATGGAAGTGGGAAAGTTTCTTAAAGCAAAAGTGTGCTCTCAAGATCTGAGAGTGAGTAATGGAGTGGGAGAGCACTGTAGGCCTTGGGGTTTAGGTTTGTATCTTTTACTAATGGTTGTTAACAAGGGGGTGGAATATTCATTATTTGGGGTGGGGATTTTTTGGAAGTGGGGCTTTCTGCCCAACATTGTCAGCCATCATGGACCTCTCTCTCCACTTTGATCCAGCTTCTTGTAACTTTGTTTTGAAATGCTGTCAGGCCTCGGACTTTCCCAATAGCTGGCCATGACTTCCTCATTGCTGGCTTCCAGGCATCCTGTTAAAACCTAACTAACTGCCTCGAACACTGTTAATGGCTACCAGTTATCTTTTTGACTCCAATTGTCGCTTTGATAATCTGTTACTTTGATGTTTTAAACACAGAAATTTAACTTTTTCTTTTGTACGTTCAAAAATCTTTATTAATTTCTCCCTGTATACTAGAAACTGGTCCAGATTTTATTATTATTATTATTATTAAAGATTTTATTTATTCATGAGACACACACACACAGAGAGGCAGGACATAGCAGAGGGAGAAGCAGGCTCCATGCAGGGAGACCAATGTGGGCTTGATCCTAGGACTCCAGGATCATGACCTGAGCGGGTCAGACACTTAACTGCTGAGCCACCCAGGCATCCCTTGGTTCAGATTTTAAAAGCATACCTGCAAACAAGACAGAAAAGATTTCTGCTCTCACTAAAATTGCATTACAGTAAGAAATAAATGACAGTAAAAATTTCAAAGTGTATGTACTACAGTAATATGCAGAATGACTGGAGGAGTTTCCTTTGTTTGGGATAGTCAGAGAAGGCCTTGTTATGTAGGTGACATTTGAAGTTAAACCTGAAATACCAGAAGGAGTCTGCCATGGCCTTTGAGGAAGAAAGAAAGAAAATTAAAGAGGTGGGATTTGGCTTAATCCGAGAGGCAAAAAGAAATACCAGGTGTGAGATACAAGTGTTGTATTTAACAACATTAAGTTTTAAATACCTATTAGATATCAAAGTAAAGATATTAAGTAAGCCTCTGGAAATAAGTATCTGAAGGTTAGTAAAGAAATCACAGCCAGAGATGGGAAGTGGGGAATTACTGATACAAAATTGATGTTTAAAATCCTGGGGCTGAGTAAAATCACTTAGAGACAGTGTAGCTAGATAAAGGGATGGTGATTTAAGCATTTAGAAGTAGCCAGGAGTCTGTGATGTCACAGAACGCAAGGAAGGAGGAAGGAGGTGGTGTAGTCAGCTCTCTTTATTGCTATTGATAGGGTAAGATGAAGGCATGAAAGTTTCCTTGTAATTTGGTAGCATAGAGAAATTGTGAATTTAATGATAGCTCTTAGAAAAAGAAGCCTAATTGGAATGGATTGAGAAGGGCACAGGAGATAAGGAAGTGAGACAGTGACACTAGAAAACTCTAGGGTAAAGTTTCACTTTACAGAGAAACACAGAAATTGGGAAATAACTGGAGGGGGAAGTTAGAGCATGTACATATGCTAATGAAAGAGAACCAAGAGACACCAGTGTTGAGAGACACAGAAGGGATAATTACCTGTATAAAGGGATTCTTTGGATGAGGGGGAATAGAGTTGATAAGTATAAGCATTCCAGTCAGATGGATGCCAGAGAGGTACAATAGTGGGTGTTCCCATCTGCTGGTTTTTAGTTTCTCAATAAGAGTATGAGGCAACGCCATTAACTGAGGCTAAGAGGAAAACAAGAAGTAAATTTGAAAAACAGAAGAAAGTATGAATAAACTTTCTGCAAAGTGGGAAAATGAAAATAATAAGGTACTATAGTAGTATTGTTAGGCAGTGTGTGTTTTCTATTTGAAATTTCTTAAGAATTCAACATGAATATAATTGTGGGTTTGTCCATCTGCTTTTAACTGCTTGGGTTCAGACAGAGTAGTTAATTGGGGTAGGATTTACCTGGGCAATAACATTGGTGTGAGAGAGGGGCAGAGAATTAAGGGTGTCGTGAAGAAGACATGGTGGTAAATCAGGGAATCTTACGTGAGACAATTCAGGATAGTAGAGAAAAATGAGTTTTGAGAATACCAGAGGTAATAGGCTCAATGAAATAGTGGTCTCCATAAGGTCAGGTAGCTGCTGAAAGGCGGAAAAGTATGAAGGTGGAAGAGGTGGAGGATGGAGTGGTGTGTTTGAAATAAAGCTTTTGGAGATGATGTGATCATAGGTAATAAGAAAGCTGAGATCATAACCTAGGGAGATGGTGCCCATGGTGATGTGGAAGGAAAAATTATTGCCAGTAAGATAGTTGAATAAGGGGCAGAGCTGGATGAACCAAGTGACTGTTGAAACTAAGACTACTATAAATAACAGTGGGGTGTGAAAAAAGAAATTGATTTACATTCTTACTGCATTAGGACAGAGGGTGATGAGGTAACCAAGGAGTGGGGAGATGATAGGAGCACAGACATAAGGAGTAGAAGACAGGGCAGCCCGGGTGGCTCAGCGGTTTGGAGCCACCTTTAGCCCAGGGCCTGATCCTGGAGACCTGGGATCGAGTCCCACGTCGGGCTCCTTGCATGGAGCCTACTTCTCCCTCTGCCTGTGTCTCTGCCCCCCCCCCCTCTCTGTGTGTGTCTCATGAATAAATAAATAAAATCTTAAAAAAAAAAAAGTAGAAGACAGAGGAAAAATGATGTAAAGGTACTGAGGAAAGACGGCCATGTGATTAGAGGCAGACATTGGAATAATGTATCTGCAGGCCAAGGAGTGCCAGGGAGAGACAGCAAACACTGGAACCTTGACATGACAATGAAGTAGGCTCCTCTACAAGTTTCAGGGTGCATATGACTCGTTGACACCTGCATCATACCTGCATCTTCCAGAACTCTAAGGTAATAAATTTCTGTTGTTTTAAGGCACCCAATTTGTGGCAATTTTTTCATGTCATCCTTAGCAAGCAAATAAATACAGATTAAAAAAAAATTATTTATTTTAGAGACAGAAGGTGAGGGAAGGGACTCTTCCAGAACTCTAAGGTAATAAATTTCTGTTGTTTTAAGGCAATAAATTTCTGTTGTTTTAAGGCACCCAATTTGGAGTAATTTTTTCATGTCATCCTTAGCAAGCAAATAAATACAGATTTTTTTTTTAAAAAAGATTTAGTTATTTATTTTAGAGACAGAAGGTGAGGGAAGGGACTGGCAGAGAAGGCAGGAAACAAGCAGACTCCCCACTGAGCGGGGAGGCTGACATGGGGCTTGATCCCAGGACCCTGAAATCATGACCTATGCCAAAACCAAGAGTTGGACACTTAACTGACTCAGCCAGCTAGGCATGCTGCAAATAAATATGGATTGCAAATAAGTATGGATTGCAAAGAACCTGGCATATCTGTGGAAGGAAGAAAGGGAAGGAGGGAAGATACTTTAGATGTAAGGGTAGTGAGGGTAGTGATATCTAACATGTATAAGAGAAGAGAACTTTATTGCATTCAAATTCGTAGTTTAAGAAAATAATTAGGGATCCCTGGGTGGCGCAGCGGTTTGGCGCCTGCCTTTGGCCCAGGGCGCGATCCCGGAGACCCGGGATCGAATCCCACGTCGGGCTCCTGGTGCATGGAGCCTGCTTCTCCCTCTGCCTGTGTCTCTGCCTCTCTCTCTCTCTCTCTCTCTGTGTGACTATCATAAATAATTAAAGAAAAAAAAATAAAAAAAAAAAAAGAAAATAATTAGGATTTAATGTTATATTTTAGAGAGTCTTGAATATGCTATTAAAGTCCTAGTTCTGCTTCTTTTTAGCTTTGTGAACTTAAGCAAATTTCCTTATCTATGAAATAGAGATCATGATACTTTTCCTATCTACCTCATAGTGTTTTGTTTGGAACAGATGAATTAAGAATAAATGCAAATGTAAGCTGGTATTATCAGAAAGCTGTTTAACTTAGTTTAGAGACATGTACAGTCCTTGTATGAAAGGAAAAGATATTTATTATCAAATATGGCAAAGAACCACATAGATAACTTTTAAAATCCACATTAAAAATTTATATATATTTTTTCTCCAAAGCTTAAGTTACCAACAAAATATAACTTCATTCCATTTTATAAGTAATTATTAAGTACCTGCTATATCCTAGGCACTACATTAAGTACATGTGGGGACTGGCTAGAAAGATAAATGTGTCTGTCCTAAATGAGCTTATGATACCAGAATGGAATATGAGGCAAATTCACAAATAACTATAAATCAAAATAGAAAGTAAGAAATGCTTTGGGGTGATGGTTTAGAATTATGGGGTTAGAATTAAAGTCTGCATGCTATGAATTCACATTCATGCAACTTAATCATTTACTTTTACACTGTTATTTTGATATTGTTTAATAAATGATGATAAAGAAATTCCTGTAACTTTTGTTGCAATTTCCTCCCACCTTCACTCTGATCTCCAGTAATTCAGGGACCAAAAAATGAGTTAGGTGTCTATTTTTAGAGATAGGAAGTAGAGGGCTACCCTGGCTGAAACGGGTCAAATGTAAGACAGGTAGAAGTATAGGAGCTGGCAAAGTTAGATTAAAGAGGGTGAATGTGGGTCTGTGCACTTTACAACATTTTTTTTTCTCTGTTGCTTTACTTATGAACATGTTCCCAGCCTTACAAAGATGCATCACTTTCAGAAATGTTGAAACCAAGGGCATAGAAAGGTTAAATGGTTTGATTACAGTCAGTAGTGAATTGGAAACTAAAACCTATGAATATGAGCCCAATTTTACATTGCTGTTTATTCAGACATTAGAATACATGACAAGAAAATGAGGACTAAAAGAAGTATAGGAATGGGAAGTCCTTCAAATGTTACCTCATTTTTTTCCCACTGTATGCATTCACAAAATTTCTCAATAAGATATTTTATAATGGGTTCTTCAAGGAGTCCTTCACATGTGTAAATGAAGCAAGGTATGAATGGCTTCTCATCCACAAACCAGATGGTTGCAATGGAGGGAGCTGATGAAATATCATCAATCACTTCTCAATATGATGTTAACTGACCAGTTTTGCCCTTTTCCAGGCTACTTTGACCTCTGACAGGATAGATTATTTGTTGGAGAAATTAGGAAAAAGAAATAAGCACAATGGACTAAAAGACTGGAGTTGGTTTGGGGATTCTCCATATATATATATTTTCCTTCTATAATTTCTGTACATTCAGGTATGTGTTCTAAAACCTTGGATCACTGGACTCCTGACTGAAGGACATTTTTCTTTTGCATTCTACTTTGTAACAATAACAATGCCACTGTCAAGATAACCAGTTCTTATTTGATGATTAAAAAATGTGATTAAATGGTATATTTATGGCCAATTTATATTAGCTTAACCCTTGCCCCTTTTGCATCTTTAGTACTGTGCAATTTTGAATTAATTATGGTACATGGTGAATACTTAGAGGTATACATTGTATAATCATAACTTGTAATTTAGTTTATCAATTTTAAAATAACATACCTGCATAAAAACTATGGCCTAAAAATAATATACCTGCATAAAACAATTTGATAGTTTGATAACTTATTTCTTGAGTCAGGTTTTCTGCAGGAATTAAATTGCATTGAGTAGTTACAAAAAGTTCCTTTGTTATTACTCAAGCTCATCCAGGCCTTTTATTACCCATGGAAACTACTTTAGATTGCCTTGGAATTGTGAGTTCCTTCCATTATTATTAAGGTGTTATCATTGAAACATTATGATTACCTTACTGCCCAGTGCATCTTGTGGATAATCTCTGAATTATCCCATTGTTTTAATAATGTCATCTTTAAGTGTTATTTAATTCTTATCAATATAATGAAAACACACACAAATAAAAAATAAATAAATTAGGATGAGCTTTTGAGGAAAAGCAGCAGCATCTTTTACTACTCTTACCAGTGACATACTGATAAACAACTAACTGGGAGTTGAGAGAGGGTAATGAAGAGTAGGAAACCCTGATTTGTAGTGTTTGCTAATTTCTATGGGGTAAATACCTCCTTTGTGGCAGACTTTTCAGCCCTAAAAATGGAGAGTTTGGAAGAGGTTATAACTATCAGTTCTCCAGAACCCATTGGAGATAAGTCTAGCACACCAGTGACTTCTCTGTACTTTTTCTTTTCCCAGATGTTTTTTGAGAGGCAATACTTTGAGCTGTTTCTGTTTTAATTCTTCTGCTAGTATGATTCCAATTTGTATTTATCAGATTTTTGGATATTTTCCTTTTTTGTGTTTGGCCATTTGCCTAGCAGCTTTGGAAAAGTACATTTTTTTCTTTTTTTTAAAATATTTTTATTTATTTTTATTTATGAGAGAGAGAGAAAGAGAAAGAAGCAGAGATACAGGAAGAGGGAGAAGCAGACTCCATGCAGGGAGCCCGATGTGGGACTCGATCCTGGGACTTGATCCTGGGACTCGATCCTGGGACTCCAGGATCATGCCCTGGGCTGCAGGCAGGCGCTAAACCACTGAGCCACCCAGGGATCCCCAGGAAAAGTACATTTTTTAAAAGGCCACTTGAGGGGATCCCTGGGTGGCTCAGTGGTTTAGCGCCTGCCTTTGGCCCAGGGTGCGATCCTGGAGTCCCGGGATCGAGTCCCACATTGGGCTTCTGGCATGGAGCCTGCTTCTCCCTCTGCCTGTGTCTCTGCCTCTCTTTCTCTCTCTGTGTCTATTATGAATAAATAAAAAAAAATCTTTTTTTAAAAAAAAGGCCACTTGAAGTTTAAGATTTGAAAACAGTAGTTACTTGGATTTCTGGGTTCAATACTAGTTCAATTTAAGTGACCAAATAACGAATAGGCTTGAAAATGAAGAATAATAATGGATTATAAGATAGTACCAAGAAAAATTTCCCAAGGTATAATTTTGTTATAAAAGCTGTTATTGATACTAAACATATTGCTATATTAATAATAGAATTAATTTAATAAATACAGACACTTCCACAGCCTTGCCTATGTTAGATATACTTTTGCTACACTAATGTATTTGGCCTGTTTCAAGGTTCTGGTTCTAACAGTAGTTCTATTTGGAGTTGACTCACAAATTGTAAGAAATACCATTTAGATATTCTTTTTTTTTTTTTTTTTGATATTCTTTTTTTTTAAAGTTATCAAATGCTCCATCTAGTTCCATAACCTGTGATTTTAGGATGGTCAAATTTCACTTTAATTAAAACTTTTTTTTACTCTTTCCAATAAAAATACGTTATGTATTCATAATATATATTCATGAATATTCAAAATCTTCATTGTAACAAATTTTAATGTAAAAGAAATCTGAGATACTGCATTCTTTGTGATGTTAAACAAATTATATCTAGTCCTTTGAGTCATTTCACTTCATAGTAACTACTACAATAAATCTGTTAATCATCTAGCCTTTGCTTCCTTAAATGTTAGTGTGTAAATAGCACAAATGTTACTCAAAACCAATCCTGCTATGCAATTATGTAGCAAACTTGTTAATTTCCATCACAGAAAGTCTTCCATTAAGTCAAATTATCTTCCATGCCAGCACAATAACCTTAATTACAACCTAATATCTATCATCCTTGAGAAAAATGTTTATACCTTTGAACAAGTTTAAGAACCAGCAAGGCTTATAGAAAGTATGGACCTATATAGTGATGGGAAATGCCTTTTATTAAACACCTGGAAGTTATTACAGTTATTTAGATAGAAATAGGGAATAATAGCTGATTGTTTCCTAGTGGTATGCCCTATTTAAGGAAAGTCTTAAAAGGTAAATGGTTCTGCTTAGTATGTTCCTTTTATAAAATATTCTATGAATAAAATAATAAAGAAGACTCACTAGAAGCTGAATGCTACTAATTTGATGAAATTATTAGTCAGTGCACAGCAATGTAACTCTTCTTAAAATTTATTTTCAGTATGAATCTGTAAAATGACAGCTGAAGAGTAAGAAGCTTTGTATTGAAAGTGATGGTGATAATTTACTCATCTTGAGATGAAGAGTATTTCAGTGCAATGGAAAACTTTCAATGCTTAAAAAATTGTTTTAAATATAGGGATCATGTAATTTTTCCTATTGAAATAAAAGAAATATAGCTTTATCCCATAAATCTGAAACACTGAACTTCTGACCTATTATGCCTCTTTCTGGTCTTAGTATTTATATATCTCCTGGTTCTTGCTTCATTTCTACTTTAGATATGATTTCCAATGAAAAGTGGGGTCAGACATGATGTGAAATAGTAGACAATGCAAAATATTTGGGAGCATGTTTGTAGTAATATTTTGTATGAGTGTGGTGATGTAATGGAGTCAGGAGACTTTGTCCTGATCTTTACTGTCTTTTACTTGGGTTGTCCTTTCACTGTACAACATTCATCCATAAAAGGAGGCCCCTTATTGCTCTAACATCCTAAGGAGGTACAGTTTGATTCATTGTGAGTATTCTTTATGCCTCTTACAAGGTACTGAAGATAATGCTATGAATCATAGCCAGTCATTATACTCTATAAGCTCAAAGTCTAGTGGGACAGACAGGCACAAATACAAAAATTTTAGACAGTGTAGATTTCATTTGGAATACAGGATCTAATAATGTATATAAAAATATTTTGTTCATTTTAGGTATCAAGCTTATTATTTCTGTTATTTTTTTATTTTTTATTTTTTTTAAATTTTTATTTATTTATGATAGTCACACACACAGAGAGAGAGAGGCAGAGACACAGGCAGAGGGAGAAGCAGGCTCCATGCAGGGAGCCCGATGTGGGATTCGATCCCGGGTCTCCAGGATCGCACCCTGGGCCAAAGGCAGGCGCTAAACCGCTGCGCCACCCAGGGATCCCTTATTTCTGTTATAATGAAAGTAGTGTTACTTGGCATTTTTGAATTATAAACTGTATTTTTGGTACCAGAGCATCTGTGATTTCTTCACAATTAAGGAAGAATCTTAGCTTTTCGGATAACATGTCTGGACTTAATTCAAATCCCACAATTGAAAGGCACTGAAACATGCTATATTTCACTATCAATTTTTTTTTAGCCTTTATATCATTTGTAAATGACATCAGTGTTCAAGTGATATGCCAAAAAATATTGAAATTTTTTTCTAAGCTGGTTCTCTATCCCAACTTTTTATTTTCTGTGATTACCAATTATAGTTATCAATGTATCTTGTAAACACCAAATTGTTGACAAGGAGGGACATTTATTTCTCTGTCTCTTCACAACCTATATTTATTGTCATCAAGTCCTACTAGAGCTTCCTTAACAATATTTCTAAGATTTGCTTGTTTTTCTTTCTTTATTTATTTTTTTTAGACAATTTTTAAAAATTTTTTAATTTATTTATGATAGTCACACAGAGAGAGAGAGAGAGAGAGAGGCAGAGACACAGGCAGAGGGAGAAGCAGACTCCATGCACCGGGAGCCCGATGTGGGATTCGATCCCGGGTCTCCAGGATCACACCCTGGGCCAAAGGCAGGCGCTAAACCGCTGCACCACCCAGGGATCCCGTTTTTCTTTATTTAAATAAACACTTCATAACCAATGTGTATCAGGCAGTTTGTCAGATGCTGTGGCTAATAGATAGATGATAGACTTGTCTTTAAGGCTGACTCAATTCAGGTCTTGTTTATACTGTATCTGCCCAGTGCAAAATTGATTTCAGACTTCATAATGAATATACAGCAGTCCTTGAGTTATATACATTAAAATAAATATGAAGCTGTCATTATTGCTGCCCATGGAGGAAGTACAGAATAGTGATTAACATATAGAGTCTGAAGTCAACAAATGTGGATTAGAATCTCTGTCACTTCTTCAGTTTTCTCATGATTTTGTTTTATCTATAAACTGGCAATAACAATACCAATGCTATCATAGGATTGTTGTGATGATCAAATTGAAAAAACACAAAAGCGTCTGGTATACTGAAAGCCATAATTCAACATCAGCAATTATAAACAGGTATCCAGTGCAAGAACATTAGAAAAATGTGTCTAAATATTTTTGTTTTTTCAAATAAGAGGCATTATACAATTTTGAGAAAAAGGAGTTAAACTGTCTTCTTGTTTGAAATATGTATAAGGTTAGAACAAATTCTGAATTCAAGTCAGAGAATATTGATAGAGATGGGTATATCTTGAGAGCACAGAAGTGTATTATCTGCTACAGCCTGGTAGAAAGGGTTTAACACAGCCTTTTTGGGAGTGTGGATGGAAGGGAGGGAGTTATGTACAAGGGATAGTTATGGAAAGTTTCCAGAATACAGTTTGTAAAGGAACATTGGGTAAATTTTTATTCACATCATTGTGCCACATTGTAAAAAATTCATGTCAGTTAAAGTGGTGAAAGCTATTAGCACTCAATCAATGGAGATTAAAATGAATCATTTTTTTTCTATGGTGGCACAACAAAATTTCCATTGATCATTTTTTGAAATGAGTAATTTTTGGTTTAGGATTTTTGACATTTTGATGGATTTCAAGAAAAATACTAACTTATGCTGATGTGATTTCCCATTTGTCTTTTAAGTACATAAGCAAAATGCTTTCATTTTGACATTTATATACACTCTGGCTCTGAATATTTTCCCTTGTTGATTGGACTATCAGTGCTTCCCACACCTAGTTGGCCACCAGAATCACCTTGGGCACTGTAAGAACCAGATTATGAGGCATTTAATAGAAAAAAAATAATGGAATTGGCTTAAACAAGGCAGTAATTTATTTCTTCCTGATGTAAAAAAGTCTAGAGATATGGAGTATAGGGAATGCAACACCTTTTTCTTGTCAATAGGTTTCTATCTTTTCCTACTGATATTCTCAAGTCCATTCCATTGTTCAAGTTGGAAGCCAGAGCTCAAAAAGAAAGAAGGAAGGGAAAAAGAAGGGTGTATCTCTCCCTTTAATGAGACTTCCCAGAAGATCCAGACTTCCAAATATATCTTACTGGCTGGCACTTAGTTGAATATAAAAGTGAGTGGAGATATTGCCATTTTGAGAACTTTTCTGTATTTTTTGTCAAGGTGCTTTACAAACGTAAGTTGCGTAGGAAAGAGTGGCTGTTAAAATATGGTACTTATGTCTTTACTTCTACTCAAGATGGAGTAATAGGAAATGGATTTACATTTTGTTTTTGGGGTCCCTGGGGCCACTCTCAGTCTCCTTACTCAAAAGAAGTACTCAAAGAACTCAAAAGTTTTTATATTCATGGTTACAGTTTATTACAATGAAGGATAGATGAGAGTCAACAAAGAGCAAAGGCACAGGTCAAAACCTAGAAGAAATCAGGCACAAGCTTCTATGTATTCTGTCTCGATGGAATTATATGGGACATACTTAATTCTTTAAGCAACAATATGTGACATGAATGGAGTATTCCAGCAAGGAAGGCTGACCTGACCCAAGCCTTAGTGTCCAAGGTTTTTATTGGACATGAGTTATGTAGGTATGTAGTGCTGACTTCAGTTACTTCAAGCTTTAGACCACCAGTGAAAAATCAGGTGTTCATGTGATTAAACTTCCTAGTCAGTTGGTATGTCATCATCCAAGGCCTCAGGCACACAAAAACACTTCTGACGGACAGAATGTTCCATGAGTGGTTCAAGGGCCACTTCTGAAATAGGAATGTGCAGGACTTGAGCAACTCAGACCTATCGAATTAACCCTTTTATGAATACGTTTCTACCTGAAACAATGAAAAATATATGAAATATATAAAACAATAGTTTTCAAGACATTAACTATCAGGCAAAATATAGTGACCCCTGAGAGATAAAACAAGTGAAGAGAGCTCCAATATTTTCCCAGCATACTATCTCGAGTTTATAGGCTTCAGCTCAGGAAATGGAACTCACACAGAGCCTGGTGGACTTTTTCTGTTGAGAGGACAGAGCTGAGAGTCTGGGGAGACCAAGGCAGCTAGAGTTTATAGAATATAATAATAGGAGAGAGCTGCTCAGAGAGAAACCCAGAGATTTCTAAAAGGTTGCCAGTGAATTTTCCAAGGCAGTGAATAGCCCATGCATCTGAGAAAAATGACCCAAAGTTAGGTGAAGAAAAATCTGAGGTAACTAGAAGGAATAGTACCTGACATTCACATTGGTCTGGGAATAGAGCCTGCTCCCACCAGCCAGATTGAAAAACTTTGTGATTATCAGGACAGTGGGTTCTCAGAAGTTTCATGTCTAAGCAGTGGACAATAATTAAATCCTAAAGCAAATGCTGCTCAAGTACCATCTCACAAGTCTTAAAGCAAAACCTGGAAAGACCAAACTATTTCCACATAGCTCAACCATATGTTAGACAAAATTTAAAAATATTTATAGGTATACAAAAACATCCCCCACCCAATAAGGTAAAATGTGCAATACCTGACATTAAATTAAAGATTAAATTAAAGATTTGTCAGCCATCTTTGAAAAGAAGTATAAACATGAAACGCATAGTCTATATAAAAATCAACAAACTGAACCAAATTCAAAACTGACAAAATTGATGCAGATGTTAGAATTAGCAGAGGCCATTAAAGCAGTGATGGCTGTATTCTATATGTTCAAAATATTAAATAGAGACATAGAAGAGAGAAGATCCAAACTGAACTTTTAGAAATGGCAACTACAATGTCTAAGATAAAAAAATACACTGGATAAAATTTAAAAATAGATTAGATATTATAGAAGAAAAGATATGAACATGAAGACATGGCAGTAGTAGCTATCCAAAATGAAACACAGAAAAAAAGAAAAGAGTATCAGTGAGATGTGGGACAGCTTCAAGTGGCCTAATATACATGTAAATGGAATCTGCCAAGGAGAGAAAAGGTGGGGGGAGGGGACAGAAAACACATTTGAAAAATAAATCCATTTTAGGTCAAAGAAGACCAACGAATCCCAAGCAGAAGAAACATGAACAAAATTATACTGAGGCACATCATTATCAGATTGTTCAAAGCCAGTGGTAAAGTGAAAATCTTCAAAACAACCAGAGGAAAAAAAAAGCATACTACATACAGAACAAAAAAAAGACAAAACCAAATTTCTTCTTGTTAACAATGCAAGTGAAAAGACAGAAAGTAAGATTTAAAATACCAGGAAGAAAAAAATAAAGCAAAAACTCTCAAAGGAATTCTATATCAGTGAAAATAGTGCTGAAAAACAAAGATGGGGGCACTGGGGTGGCTCAGTTGGTTGTCTGACTTTTGATTCCTGCTCAGGTCATGATCTCAGGGTGCTAAGATCGAGCCCCAGCTGGGACTTGGTGCTCAGCATAGTCTGATTAAGATTCTCTGTGTCTCCTTTGTCCATGCCCCCCGCCCCCCGCCGCTTATGCATACTCTTTCAAAACAAAACAAACTGAAAAAAATAAAGGTGTAAAAAGACTTTCAGAATTTGAAAGAAATTATCAACAGTAGACCTGCACAGAAATGTTGAAGGAAGTCATGTCCTTCAGACGGAAGATGATAGCAGGTGAAAATACCGATTTTCACCAAGTAATACAAAACTACAAAAATGTTAACTACATGGGTAAATGTATAATTTTTAATTATTATGTCTCATTAGAAAGTAATCGACTAAAGAATACATACCGTGTGTTTATAACATGTAAGAGTAAAATGCAACATGGATAAACCTTGAAATACTGTGCTAAATGAAAAAAATAAGTTATGAAAGACCACATGCTATGTGATCCTGTTTATATGACATGCTTAGAATAGGCAAGTCCATAGCAGGAAAACAACTGAATTAAATATGGGAGAAGTACCCATATAGACATTTCTCAAAAGAGGACATACAAATGGCCAGTGGGAATATGAAAATGTGTTCAACATCTCTAATCAGTGAAATGTAAATCAAAATCACGAGATGTGACTTTGTACCTGTTAAGATAGCTATTATCAAAAAGAAGATAACAAATGTTGGTGAATATGTGGAGACAGGAACCTTTGTGCACTGTTGGTGCGAATGTAAATTGGTACAGCCATTATGAAAGTGTATGGAGGTTTCTAAAAAATTAAAAATGGGACTACCAAATGACTCAAAAATCCCATTCCTGGGTATATTTCTAAAGGATAGAAATCAGTATCTGAAGATATACCTGCATACCCATGTTCATTCAGCACTATTTATAATAGCCAAGATATAGAAACAACTTAAGCATAAATCAATGGATGAATGGATAAAGAAAGGCAGGCATACACACACACACAGATAAACACACAGAAGAATATTATTTAACCATAAAAAAGAAGGAAATGCTGTTTTCTGTGACAAAATGGATGAATCTGGAGGGCATTATGCTAAATGAAATAACAGGCACAAAAATACAAACAACTGCATGATACCACCTTTTTTTTTTTTGTTTTGTTTTTTTTTGCATGATACCACTTAACACAGAATCCAATCAAGTCAAATTCATAGAAGCAGAGAGTAGGATAGTGGTTTGCAGGGGTAGGGGGCAGAGGAAATGGAGAGATCATGGTCAAAGAGTATAAAGGTTTCAGTTATACAGAATGGAGAAGTTCTAGAGATCTAATATGTACAGCATGGTGACTATAGTTGGTAGTACTATATTGTATATTTGAAATATATGTAATTTTTATTTATCAATTATATATCAGTAAACCTGTGAAAAGGGGATAGACATATCTGTAGAGTCAGAAAGTAGATAAATGGTTCCCCAAAGATGAGAATTCAGGGGAAATGGGAAGTAACTGCTAATGGGTATGAATTTGTAGGGTGCATTGATGAAATGCTCTAAAAGGTATTACAATGCTGGTGGCATAACTCCAAATATACTAAAAGACATTGAATTGTATATTTCAAGTGAGTAAATTATGTGGGGAATTGTATCTCAGTAAAGCTAGTGTAAAGATACTTGAGGAGTCCCTGAGTGGCTTACTTGGTTAAGTATTCACCTCTTTTTTTTTTTTTTTTTTTTAATTTTTTTTTTATTTGAGTACTTAAACTTCATTGTGTCTTGTGACCTTATAGGGTTATACCCTTACCTTCTTTTCCTTTTTGTCTGAGGCTGAAATGTTGTTTTTATTTTAGTATATCATGGGAAAACATTAAAGAATAGATGCATGGTCAAAAAAAAAAAAAAAAAAAGTATTCACCTCTTGATTTCAGCTCAGGTCATGATCTCACCATCGTGAGACCGAGCCCTTCTTTGGGCTTTGTGCTGGGTGTGGAGCCTGCTTGTGATTCTTTCTCTCTCTCTCCCTGTGCCCCTCCCTTTCTCTGTAATTAAAAAAAATTAGTTGAAAAAAAAGGCAGAAAATATGAAAAAAAAATTAAAATGTCTAACAAAGCACAAAAGAGAAATATTGGGCAGTGTGGTCTTCATCTGAAACTTGGTATGAGCAGAGACTTATTGCAACGAAGACTCAATGGGTAGCTGAACTTTTCTCTTTTTGTCCCTCTTAGACTGAAGATATACATGTGTTCCTCTGTGAAGTATTTATGCCCTTTTCCTATTTTTTTTGGCATTTTCTTGTTTTCTTGTTAATTTATGTAAGTGTAGTATATATATATATAAAAGAGACTAAACCTTTGTTCCCCCCACAAATTTATATCCATTAACATTCACTTCCCATTTCTCCCAAGTCAAGTAGTATTTAATTATAAAGGCTGATTAGCAGAAGAGGCATCATTTTTTTAAAAAATATCTTGCTTTAGGTTTAAACTTAAATTATTTAAAGTGAGATATTGATGCCCCTAAGTTGGAATTGCTAGGTCATGTTTGTTAAAGAATTGAAATATCGGGCTGCCCGGGTGGCTCAGTGGTTTAGCGCCACCTTCAACCCAGGTCGTGATCCTGGAGACCCGGGATCGAGTCCCGCGTCAGGCTCCCTGCATGGAGCCTGCTTCTCCCTCTGCCTGTGTCTCTGCCTCTCTCAATCTTCTCTGTGTGTTCTCATGAATAAATAAATAAAATCTTAAAAAAAAAAAAATTGAAATATCTTGATCGACTTTATACTGAATATTTTCCACTCCCTAATACTATTACTTTTTAAATTGAGACCATTCTCTGTAGGCATTCAAAGGGCATTAATTAAGAATACAAGATATCATTTATTAATAGAACATAAGTAGCTTCCATAGTAATTATATACAGGAATTTTATATTAAAATATTATTTAATATACAGGGTTATTTCTAATAGAACTTATTTCTTTTCTTTTTTAAAAAAATATTTATTCATAAGAGACACAGAGAGAGCGAGACTCTGTAGGTATAGGTAAACTCCACTGTAGACAGACTGTAATTTCACTTTTCTCTTTCTGCTGTAGGTATTGTCCAGCTTTTTATTGCTGCAAATAACATCATATTTTCTCTTAATGGAAATTGTTTAAAGGATCTCCTTTTTATTTTAAAGATTTCCACATATATTTTTTAAAACATAAATATATCCTTTAAATTTAGCCTTTCCTAGACTCACCTTCAGACTTCACAGCACCTTGCAGTACTCCACGAACATACTCAAATCACTTCATTTTTATTTTGTCCTGTTTGTTGCATTCAGTGGTCTGCAGCCTCTTTGTTCTAGGGACCATGTCTTTGTCATGTTGGAGATGCCTGTGTTGCATAATAAAATCCAAAATTTTGTCCTGAGAACAGTTGAAGAATGAATAAGAACAAGTAATTCATTTGTTTTCTTGTCAGAACTTGTTGCTGACTTTTTATTACCACAGATTTCAAGGTTCAGTTTGAAGTGTTTCACTGCTGCTTCAGCAAGTGAGTTGCATGATTAAGCCTTTCCGTAAAAGTGAGGAAAACACCGACTTCTCATTTTGGAGAAGTTAATGATTATATGGCTTAAAATTTGTGTAACTGCTGACGAGTACTGAATGGTGTTCTCTTTATCCTCTGCAATAGAATGAACACAAAGAAGAAAACAGAATTCTATTTGATTTGGCAAGTATCAACATCCTTCTGTTCTCCAGTGGAAGTTTCTTGCTGCCTTTTGTTATTATTGTTTTGCTAAGAAAATGTTTTCATTAAAGATTTTTTTGTTGTTGCAAATTTTCACTAATGAAGTATGCTTGGTATTGAGGACAGGGGGATATTAAAATATATCCTCACTTTTGAGGTTTTTAGTGAGCATTTTGATGGGAGAGGACATGTATATTAATGATTACTAATATCATATTATATCAAATGAATGACTGTGGCATTAGATTCTGTAAATGTTTATGGATGCAATCTAAGTAGAGGGAGGGACAGTGCTTCTAAAATTTTAGAAAATAGTTCTTAGAACTTAAAATTTAGCATCTAAACTAGCATAAATTGGGTGTATCCCAAATACAGAGAGTGATAGGAGCAGAGGTATGGATATAGGAATGTCCATACATAGACTCAATAAACAGCACATAAGTAAGGGGCCCCTGGGTGGCTCAGCCAGTCAAGCACTGGACTCTTGATCTTAGCTAAGGTCTTGATCTCAGGATTGTGAGTTCAAGCCCTGTGTTGAGCTCCAGGCTGGATGTGGAGCCTGCTTAAAAAACAACAGCGTCAAAAAAAAAAACAAAAAACAAAAAACAAAACATACATATAGGTGAGGTGGAGATGTGTTGGAATGGTAGGTGGGTATGAGACTGAATAGTAAGTTTTTATTGGCATTATGTATATAAATGAGAGCCATTTAAGCTTTGTGTGTGCATGTGTGCATGTGTACACATAATTTATATGTGTGTATGGAGGCTGTCATATAAGAAAGAAGAAAGCACAGACTTGAGGTGGATAATTTAATGAGAATATTATTATAATGCAAGCCTTCTGCATAAGGATCTGCAGTAGATTAGAAAATTAGAAAATACAAAAGACAGGCTAGATGTGACTAACATTGACTAGCATTATTTGAATTTAAGGAACAAAAGAAGTAGTAGTTATGGATTGGCAATGCATTGTTTTTGATATTAAGAAATTGAGACACTGATAGAACATGCAAGTGGGTTATTTGACATCCAATGAAATGGATGATAATAGATCAAGGTTGAGATCTCAGGGTTTAGAATATAGATATAAAGCTCACATTTAGAAAAGTAATCATTAGTCAAAGGCCGATAGTAGAGGTCCAAAAAGCCTTCGTGGTCAAGAGGGGAAATGAAAAGTACAAAAATAAAAATAGTGAATAGGAAGAGTGGTCTTAATGCCATGACATCATGGACCAAAGCAGATGAGTTTCTGGATAGAGGAGTGAATTAACAATATTGAATACTGTGCAGAAGTTATGGAGAGTTGAGAATTAAACTAAGACTCTTAGCATAATAATATGAGTGTTTTCACATGTTTCATTTTCTTGGTTATAGTCCAACTTCCTAAATCATCATATACTCTTTGTTCCATTCTTACCTTTCTCAAAAGAGAAAGTATCTTATAGTAATCCTTCATACTAATAAATCAAAAAAATTCATAGATCTTTAAAAAATTCATTTTCTTATTTCTGATGTAAATCACTTACTAGCCCATATAGATAAAGGGCAACTAGTCAGTACTTGATTTATTACATTTTGTGAACCTGAGAATCATGGCACTTGCTCAGTTTACTAGTTTAAAAAAAAAATCAAAACTCAGGCAAGATCCTACTTCCTTATTTATTCTTAAGTTTTGTTTTCCAGTTTTTCTGTATGTTGGTCACTAGTGCTTTATCTTTGGCATGCTGGTATGCACTTAACCTCTCTTGAACTAAAAATGACCCTTGGTCTTGTAAACACAGATCTTTTGAAAACCAGTATATCTTATCCACAAAAGTAAGTGGATTACAGATAAATCATAGTAGTTTTCATATTAATTAAAAAGACTCTGTAAGGCTGATTTTACTTTGAGACAATTTTTGTAAAGCAAGATTTAGGATAAAATAATTATTCTTGAATGAAAAAAGCATAAACTCTAGAATATGAACTTTCATAATTACCCAGTGAACTGGTGAATTTTTTCTTTTATGGTACTGTAATAATCCTTATAAGTTTTCTCCCTTCATAATATTATCTTGGATTTCTGCATATAGATTCATATATATATTCAGTTCTTGCCAACATAAGATGCTATTTTAGCATGGATTTTCATAATTATGCCTTTTCCAAATGTTGGTTTTCATTTAAATATATAATGCATGGATATTTTGTAACATTATATCAAATAGTTTATGGTTAAAGTAGTGAAATTTTTGAAGGAAATAGCTGTAGTGTAGGTTCTTATTTTTTTCTATTTTTGACATCACATGGTGTTTGCACATGATACTTGATTTTCACTTTTTGTACTAAAAATATATGTAGAGTATATAAATTAGGATATATATTATTAATGCTTTGCTGTTCATATGCCTTAAAGAATAAAATAGGATACCTAATGGCTATTGTTAATTTCTTCATTAATGTGGTTTTTATTTTATTTTATTTTATTTATTTTATTTTTTTTTAATTTATTTATGATAGGCACACAGTGAGAGAGAGAGAGGGAGAGAGAGAGGCAGAGGGAGAAGCAGGCTCCATGCACCGGGAGCCTGACGTGGGATTCGATCCTGGGTCTCCAGGATCGCGCCCTGGGCCAAAGGCAGGCGCTAAACCGCTGCGCCACCCAGGGATCCCTGGTTTTTATTTTATTAAAAAAAATTAAGTAATGCTGTATAATACTGCTTTTGTTTATTTTGAAGTATCTTTTTTTCTTTTTTTTTTTAAGTATACTTGATGTATTAGTTTCAGGTGCAGAACATAGTGATTGTACAAGTCTATATGTTATGCTATGCTCACCCCAAGTATAGCTAACATCTGTCACCATACAAGACTATTAGAATACCATTAACTATATTCTCTATGCTGTACCTTTCATCCCTGACTTAATTGTTCATAACTGGGAGCTTGTGTCTCCCACTGTCCTTTATCCATTTTGCTTATTCCCTCACACCCGTGAAGTTTCTTTTTAATAAAATAAAGGTGTAAACTCGATGTGGTACTGTTTGTAATCTTAAGATAAAGCTATCTTGTAAGTTAATGCCCAGTATTTATTTATAGCATTTGCACAGTTCCTCAGACAGTGGAGTTTTTTCCATGATGATTATGGACTATATGTCTGTGTCCCTCTTAAATTTTATGTTTCGAAGCCTTGACTTTCAGTTGATATTAGTCGGAGATAGGGCCTTTGAGATATAATTAGGTTAGTTGGGGCCATGAGGCTGGGGCCTTCATACTGGGTTTAGTGCCTTTATAAGAAGAGACCCAAGAGAGCTCTCTGTCTCTCTGTGCCCTGTGAGGACAAAGAGAATAGGTGGCTCTCTGCAAACTAGGAAGTGGTCTCTCACTAGTACCTGAATAGGTCAGCACCTTGTTGGAACTAAGCCTCCAGAACTGAAAAAGAAATGTCTGTTGTTCAAATTACTCAGTCTGAGATTCTTTTTTTTTTTTTTTCTTTTAAGAAAGAGAGTGCATGCACAAGTGGGGTGGGGAGAAGGGATAGAGGGAGAAAGGGAAGCTTAATCTTAAGCAGGCTCCACACCCAGTACAGAACTCCATCTCATGACACTGAGATCACGACCTGAGCCAAAGTCAAGAGTCTGTTGCTTATCTAACTGAGCCATCCAGGCACCCTTCTGTAAGATTCTTTTGTAGCAACCCAAACTGACTAATACAGTGTCTAAGTCAGAATCAGTCACCACTTTTGGCATGCTCTCTCTTATATTAGGAATTTTAAGATTAATACCAGATGTATAAGTAATGGTTTCTGGGTTTAAGTTCTCAATCTTTTCTGAAAGACAATAAAAAGACATTTATTACAATTAGAGAACACTGAGGTGCCTGGTGTATGGTGTGTATTTTATAAGCAAAGGAAAGTCACATACTGGCAACAACTTCATGTGTCTAACCTTCCTGTGTTGAGTAAGAGTGGCATGATGAATGGGATGTTTTAAGATGCATAAACTATTTTATTTGTGTTAACTATTTGTTCAATAGAAATGAACAAATTCCCCAGGCAATATGACTAGCATTCTGAAGGGGCTCATTCATTTCTAGTTGATGAGTTTTTTGATGTTTTATAAATTCATCACTTTTGGTCTGACCTTTCTCTGGAAGGAACTGTAATATGAATTTACCCAAACATGTTGAGACCAAAGGTCCATGAGTTATATACTGTTGTATGTATTATAAAATGACATCTGCATTTCTATTTATATGTAGTGGATTTTAAAAACCTATATTTGAATTTCATGACCCTTCCACACTGCCATTTTAATTTGTGAAGAGCATATTGCATTTAGAGGCATCTCCTTTTGAAATTGTAGGCATAGGGCACAGATAAATTCAGAATCAATGATTTGGTTTCACCTGGATACAGCTGTTTTTTCTTACTGTTTCATTTATAGTTAACTTTTTACCTGTTTCCTTCATCTTTTTTAATACTCCTGTACTTAAAAAAAATACTCCCTTGTATATATTCAAACTTGGAAGTAAAAGAACACGAATATACATTGGGTGAATGGAGCCTAAAATCTAGTTCTGTCACATACTAACTGACAACAGGTAGTAAGCACTCACAGCATGCACATTCTAGACAGTTTTATTTTATTTAATCCTCAGAACAACCAGTTTGAGGAAGGTACATTGCTAATGACCATTTTATTGTTGAAGAAAAAAAGGAATTGCAAAAATAGTAGAGCTAAGACTTAAGCCCAAGTTTAACATCAGACACTATGCATATTGCTTAGTGGATACTTAATAAAATGAAAGTTGTAAGATTTAGAACTGTCATAGACTCCTTCCTTCATTGATTATTTATTAACTGCAGTGACTTAGACATTGTGCATAAAGGGAAAATTGGCCTTTGTGTAGAGCTAGTAAAATGAAAAAGAAAAAAAAAAAAAAAGAAAGTTAATTGTAAAGGTAGTTCAACCTAAAGGAAAAGAAGTCTAGAATAGATATTGGCCAAAGAATAGAAATGCATTAAAATATGATGATGATGATGATGATGATGATGATGATGATAAAGAAAATCTGAGAGTCCCTGACCAGGACTGAATAGCATAGATTTCCAGGGTTTTCAGACTTTAGACAAATTTGTCTCATGAGTGTGGGTATAGGAAGCAAAATGAAGCTGCATTCTCTCTTCTGCTTGCAACCCAGTAGGAGAGTGAATCATATCAGTTTTGAGATTATCCAAGAACCAAAGATGCCTTTGTAAGTTCCTAAAGATACTTAAACTCACACTACATTTTGACGATGGAAATTGGAAAGGGTGGGATAACTGGTTGAGATTGGGGCTTGTAAGCAAGAGACTTTTAAGTGACTGAGTAATGAAAAGTTCAGATCTTCATTGATCAACATTTGTTAGATTATTGCCTGGATGAAACAACAAATACTGAAAAAAAAAAGCACTAATCAATAGATAATTCTGTTTTCCTGTTAGTTGAGAATATTTATTGAGGAAAAAAATGGCAACACAATAAAATGTTTTACTGGAATGAAGATATTAATGCCAGTTGTTAAAAAAAATGAGAAAAACATGAGTTTTACTCTCATTTTTAAAATTTTTATCTGATGGAATGGGAAACAGACAACTTACAGAAGACTCAGAAAAAGCCATCAAAGACAAAATTTAAGCATAACTTAAATAAGTTCTCATTTACCAAGGTCAGCCTCTAAATCTAAAATGTCCAAATGTGTGTAACATGTTAATAGCTCAGCATTATAGTAATGGCCAGGATTGAAGAGGCAACATTTGCTTATAATTTAAAATATGAAGGGTGAGGGAAGCTTAATGATGCATTATGTTTCAATAACTGGTATTGTGATATAAAACAAAGCCACATTTTTAGAAAGAGGACATTTTGGCCAAGTGGCTTCCTGCAATTGGAATTCAAGCTCTCAAATACTACTACAGTTCCAGTATTTTTAGACTAAGACAATGTTTTTATTTGTAAAATGAGGGTCTGTGATTGTAGTCAATATGGGTTCCTCTTTGTACCTTCTGTGGCAGTATATAAAGACTCTCCTCAGATGCCAAATTCTAGTTTGTATGTTGTGGCATTCTTCCCAATATTTCCCAGAATACTGTTGATAGACAACACAGTGACAACACATAACCCTGATTTGGTCTCACATGTAAATCTGTGTCTGGATCATAGTCTATCATTTCTTAAACTAAAATTAGTGTATTGAAAATTTCTCAAATTCTGGTTTTTGTTTTTGTTTGTTTTGCCTCCAGAATCACCAGTACATTTTTATTGTGTTACTGAAAGTGATTGAGAAAGCCCAAGGTCAAATTCTTTGTATGGGAGAAAATCTCCTCTAAGTAATATGCCTTATATCTGAAAGGGTTAACAGGCCTCTTAAAGTGCTGAATTTATTGGGAGAGGGGACCCTGCAACCCTGTTTGGATCTAGCTTTGGTCATTTCTTAGGAAGAATGCAATTTAGAACTTTCTCGTATTACTCTGCCAGCTATTTAGTTATTGATGATATTGACTTTTAGTTTTAAAATGTCTTGCTTTGGAAAATTGTTTTGAACAGCCTTCTTACACTTATATTTTGAATTTTTATGTTATATCACTTTTCATTTGGGATATTAAGTCAAATTCTTGGTAACCATTCTCCACAATCCAATTTATTTTTATCCAAGATCCATTGAATTCAACTCACTGCCTTTTCCTAAAGGTTAACCCAATATTTCATGTTATGTTATACTTTCTACTTATGTTATGTAAAAGAAAAGTTACTGTGATAAGCAGCCAATAAATTGCATTCAGAATGTTTATTCTCAAAAATTACATTACTATGCTGACATAGATAAACATAATCATTTATCACAATATGGATTGTGAAGTAAAAGCTAAAATAAATGGAACCATCTTGCCCGTTACCCAGTTCTTTTTTTTTTTTTCCCCTTTAAATGTTGGCCACAATATTTACCTTTAAAAAATGTCATCTTTTTATTTATCAGCTTGAATTAATGTAGGAGATTAGTAATGGTTCAAGGTTGAAAATGATAAAAAATACACATTTATTTTATAATAAAGTGTTTTCAACTTTTATGTATAGAAATGAGATTATATTTTTTATGTTGGCTTTTATTAATATGTTGTTTTGGCTTTATTTCATCATAAGGAATAAACCAT
Source organism: Canis lupus dingo (assembly GCF_003254725.2). Classification (NCBI taxonomy): domain Eukaryota; kingdom Metazoa; phylum Chordata; class Mammalia; order Carnivora; family Canidae; genus Canis; species Canis lupus. The sequence goes on from NC_064248.1 coordinate 51,606,046, forward strand.
TTAAAACTCATAGCTCTATTTGAAGTTTGTTTTTCAGAAAACCTAGACATCTGAATTGATGGATTTTGAAGAAATCTTATGTGTATTATGTATAGGAATTACTAAAAATAATCCTCATTTATATTGAGCTAATAAAGTAAGTCCCATTGATGTTTAGTAGAATAAAAACAGTGCACAATGATATCTGCTGAATGAAGAATTCAGTGACTATTATTTATTTCATAACAGCTTTTTTGAGGTATAATTCACATACCACACAATTTACTCACACAAAGTATAGAATTTAGAAGCTGTTAGTATATTTGTAGAGTTGTGTTGCCATCCCCACCATTAATTTCATCTCTCCAAAAGGAAACCATCTGCCCTTTGGCAATCACTTCATTTCCCCTTAATTCTCCAACCCTTGGGAAGCTCAGTTTACTTTCTGTCTCTACGTATTTGCCTATTCTGGACTTTTTATATAAATGAGATCATACAATATCTGCTTTTATAACTGGCTACTCAGCATAATTTTTACTATGTTCATCTATGTTGTTTGTGATTTTCCCAAATTTCTTTTTGTTATTGATATCTGATTCCATTCCATGTATGGTTTTGAAGAATTTATTGAGGCTTGTTTTATGTCCTAGCATTATGGTCTGTCATAGAGAATGTTTTGTGTACACCTGAGAAGAATGTGCATTCTGCTGTTAGTGAATGGAGTGTACTATGGATAAAGTTTTGTGTATGTTAAATCTGATACCTGTGCCCTCTGGAAGGAATTTCTGTTGTCCCCCTTTTTTTTCCTATTGTGGCACACACAATCCTGTTTCTTTGAATGTCTTGTGATTTTTTTAAATTAAGAACTGAACATTTTAGATAAAATATTATAGTGATTCTGGATATTAACTACCTCCTTTTCAAAGATGGGCCTTATTGGTGTTTGCCTATTAGTTTAGTGACTTGATGGACTATTTTTAGGAAGTCTGTTTCCCCCAAGGTGTGAACCTCCGATTGTATATGAATAGGGTGAAGTCTTGGGCCTATGCACAATAACTCTGGGATGCTACTGGTTTTATCAGGGCTCTATATGCCTTTTCTCTTTTTGTTGTTGTTGTTAAACTGCCCAAATCTGTTGGTATTACACCCAGCTCTTAGTTTCCAGTGATTGCTGGCTAATTGCTCTATTGTTTTTGACAGTACCCTGGGATATAAATTGCTCCACAGTGTGAGTCCATTAAATTTGGGCACCTACAGGAATAGTTTTTGAAGGGAGTCTTTGAGATTTCTTGTAACCCTAGGGGAACTATCCTTTTTTTCCCCCAAACATTTTATTTTTTTTAAGATTTTATTTATTTATTTGAGAGAGAGAGAGAGAGAGAATGAGAATATGAGTGAACAAGCAGGAGGGCTGTTGAGTGAGAGGGAGAAGCAAGCTCCCCTCTGAGCAGGGAGCCCCATGCAGGGAGATCCCAGGATCCTGAGATCATGATCTGAACCAAAGGCAGAGGTTTAATTGACTGAGGCCCCTAGGTGCCCCTGGGAGAGCTGTTATTAACTATTTCTTTCCCTGGTTCTCTCTGGTAAACTGTATGCCTTATGATTTAGTTTAGTGTTGTCATGAAGTGATCACGCTCCTGTTAACTGTTTGCCATCAAACTATTGTTTTGGGAGTTCCCATAGGTTTGATTTTCCCTACATACTAATTCTAGTAAAGTCAGTTCCTTTGTGGGGAGAGGGGAGCTGTATGTTCTTATGGCATTACTCTTGCTCTGTGAAAAATCTCTGAGCCATAGCTAAAGAATTAGGGGTGGTTAGTGGCATGCTTTTTTTAAATTGACACTCTTGTTTTAGAGGCAAAGCATTAGTATAGACAATAGCTTCTGATCTCAGTTTGCTTCTCCTGGCATATTAACTCCCAAATTGTGAGCAAGTTGCAGTGAGGATGATCAGGACTCCAGGATAGTGGGCATACTGTTCCTCAGGTGAAGCCTCTGTTCTTTTTTTTTTTTTTTTTTTTTGAAGCCTCTGTTCTATGAGTCGGGGGCTAGATGAAGCAAGGGAGCTCCTGACTTCTCAGTTGCACGTTGTAGAGTTTAATTGCTGCATAGTAAGTGTGGGTAGGGGGGTGGGTGAGAAATGCTAATAGTTTTCCCTTCTCTGGGAAATCCCACAGCCTCACCTGGAAGCTAGAGGCAGATAGACCCTTGTGTTCTTGGCTGCACTCACCTGAGGTGGAATTTCTTTCATGCTGAGCTGGGAGCAGGGAGAGTGGGCATAGGTAGGCCATCCTTCAAAAGAACAGACCTTCACTATTCTTACCAAGTTTTAGTAGATTTTTCTTGGATAAATGTTTCTTCATTTGCTGTTTGACTTTAGGATGATTCCTGGAGATTTTAAATATTTTTATTTTTACTAATTTTATTGGTATGTTTGTTTTGCTCAGGAATTGATCTGCAGAGATCTTCATGCCACCATTCTAGAAGGCCTCTAGTGGTTTTCTTATAAATGATTGCTTAAGACAGGACTTTGAGGGGCACCTGGGTGGTTCAGTCAGTTAAGCATCTGCCTTTAGCTCAAATCATGATGCCTGGGTCCTGGGATTGAGCCCCATACTGGGCTCCCTGCTCAGTGGGGAATCCACTTCTTCCTCTTCCTCCTCTATTTCCCCCTGCTTGTGCTCTCTCTCTCAAATAAGAAAATAAAATCTTAAAAAAAAGACAGGATTTTGAAATTAATTCTTTATTGAGTTATTCAGGTGCCATTTAATGTATCTACACATGTGGTTAAAAAGGTTTTCTCTGGGGATCCCTGGGTGGCTTAGCGGTTTGGTGCCCGCCTTCAGCCCAGGGCATGATCCTGGGGTCCCGGGATCGAGTCCCACATTGGGTTCCCTACATGGAGCCTGCTTCTCCCTTTGCCTGTGTCTCTGCCTCTCTCATGAATAAATAAATAAAATCTTAAAAAAAAAAAAAAGGTTTTCTTTTCTATATCCCATAAAATAAAGACTTTATTTCTGGATGAATTTGAATAGAAGTGTAGTGCTAAGAACTGAGTAATGCTAAGAACTGAGTTCTAAGCCAGCTCCTTCTGCATTTAATGTGAAATATCAAGCAGGTTACTTACGCACCTTGAATTTATTTGCTCATCCAAAATTTTGAGATAATAGTAGCTATTGTTAAATTAAATTAGGTAGAGCATGTGAAAGCAATTTGTAAATTCTAAAAACTTAAAATGAAGAGTATCATTTTAAGTTTAAATAAAATCTGCATATTTTCTGATTTCATTCTCATCTAAAAGTGCTATGTATAAAATTTATCTTAAAGAGTCTTTGGTATAGCTTATGTGTTTTTTAAATCCTTCATATTCTGATCAATAAATATTCTTATAAAATCAGCGAATATATTGCCTCATACATGATTACTTTAGATAAGCTTATTGTGGAATTACAATAGCAAAAGGAGAAAACATTTTTAGTATATGTCTTTGGGAGTGTATCAGGGTAATTTTAAAATAAAATTTTGATTTCTTAAAATGACAACATATATGTTTATACTTTGTTTATACTATCTTTAGAGTATCCTGGCTTTAAATCCTCGAACACAAACTCATGCAATGCTGCGTTCCACTTCGGCCAAGAAAGTAGACAAGAGACATTGGAAAAGAAATAGTGACAAAAACTGCTCTGTAAGTACCATCAATAGGTGATTTCACACTGAAAATGATCTCTTCTTACACATAATAAGGCAAAATTTTACATTTACTTTGAAAAAGAATTAAATATGTGTAAAGCACAACTGTATTCTTTTCATATTTTATTTTATATTTGAGTAATCTCAAAAGTGTCTTTGATTTTATTCCTTTAAAATCTATTGAAACATTTAAAAAAATATGTAGTTTTAGTGTGGTACCAGAATTTATTTTCTTAAAAATCTATAAAATTTCTCTTACAATTGCTTTGTAAAATCAAAACAGAAGAAACAATGTATTGGTGAGGATGTGGAGAAAAAGGAACCCTCTTGCATTGTTCGTAGGAGTGCAAACTGGTGCAACCACTGTGGAAGAGTATGGAGGTTCCTCAAACAATGAAAAATAGAATTACTGTATGATCCAGTAATTCTACTACTGGGTATTTACTCAAAGAATATGAAAACACTAATATTAAAAGATATATGCACCCCTGTGTTTATTACAGCATTATGTACAATAGCCAAACTATGGAAGAAGCTCAAGTGTCCATTGATAGATGAATGGATAAACAGGATGTGGTATACATAAGCAATAGAATATTGATTATTCAGCCATAAAAAAGAATGAAATTTTGCCATTTGTGACAACATCGTTAGAGCTAGAGAGTATAATGCTAAGCAAAATAAATCAGTCCGAGAAAGACAAATGCCATGTAATTTCACTCACAAGTGAAATTTAAGAAACAGAACAAATGAGCAAAGGAAAAAAAAGGCAAACCAAGAAACAGACTCTTAACTATAGAGAACAAACTGATGGTTACCAGAGGGGAGGTGGCTGAGGGATGGGTGAAATAGGTGATGGGAATTAAAGAGTGCACTTACCATGATGAAAAAGATAAAATTAAGTTAAAGCCTTTAAAAATTGTTTTGTATAATGACACGATGACACAGAAGAGTTTCCATATTACAGATATTATAATTCAACTGAAGAAGAGTACACTGGTATATATAAAATGTTAAGATACACTTTTGGGAAACATATGAACAATATTTGGGGAATAGTATGAACATTTAATATTTTCAAGTGAGGTACTGGAGGACAAATGTCTGAGATTACTGATTGCTTAAATGTTATTTAACTGATTCTATGACGTTAACACAGAGGCTGACAGTTTGAGACCATAAATGGGGATTAAGTACAACCTTGAAGGCAATGTTTAAAATACTGTTTTAGTGGATATATATTTTTAAATTAGGAAAGCAATGGCCTTTTTATGCAATTTCTCAAAATCAATTTCCCCAGAATTAATTTTCTCAGTTAGTGAAACAATGAATAGTATTAGCTTATTTGCATTAGCTTTTTTTTGGTACTTTGCTTATACTGTCTAATATAATGATTTTAGTTTATTTTTCTTTCTTTCATCCTTACATATGAACTCTTTGGTGATGGAAATTAAAATATATGTATGTATTCATGTGATTTTTTTTTTTTAAATTTATTTATGATAGTCACAGAGAGAGAGAGAGAGAGAGAGGCAGAGACACAGGCAGAGGGAGAAGCAGGCTCCATGCACCGGGAGCCTGATGTGGGATTTGATTCCGGGTCTCCAGGATCACGCCCTGGGCCAAAGGCAGGCGCCAAACCGCTGCGCCACCCAGGGATCCTATTCATGTGATTTTTAAAATTTTCTTGTCACTGGACACCCAGCAAAGTTTATTTTAAATGCAAAAAGGAACTAGAAATACAAAGAAACAATGTGATTTGAGATGATAACACAGCCACTTAATAGCAAACCTGGATTTGGAGTTCAGTTGTATATTTGGATGAGTTTTGCTTTCCACTGTGAGGTCTCTGAAAGGAGACTAGTGTGGACAAAATTGATCATTAAATCAAATAATAGACTAATGCTAAGGCATGATCTTATATTATGATGTGAATAAAGAAATCATGTAAATTTCAAATTTAGAAAACTCTCAAAGATTATTAAATCTAAATCATTTTGAAGGTATGAGAACTCTGATCCAGATAAATTGTATGACTTCTCTAAGGTCTCATTTACATATAATTAAACTATTTATGGTAAGGGTTTTATTGAGAAAGACTTCCTTTTTCTTTATCATTTTTATTATTTTTATTTTAGGATTTTACTCCAAAATGTTATTCTGTAAACTGTCTCATTCATATATATATATATGTGTGTGTGTGTGTGTTTGTAATTGACAAAGATGTAGTGAGATGGGCTTTCTACATTAAATTTGTATTGGCACAAATTCTGAGAAAAGCAATTTGACAGTATTTTTGACAATATCCATCAACACCTGTGTCAGTTTGCCAGGGCTGCCATAACAAAGTACCATTGACTGGGTGGCCTAAAGAACAGAAATTCTCAATATTCTGAAGGCTGGGAATCTGAGATTAAGGTGTTAGCAGGGTTATTTTATTCTGGTTTTTCCTTATGTCTTCATATGGTCTTCCCTTTATGTGCCTGTGTCCAAATTTCTTCTAATAATGACACCAATCATACTAGAATAGAGCCTCCCTTAATGACCTCATTTTAATTCAATTATCCCTGTAAAGACTGTCTCCAAATACAGTTATATTCTGAGATACTGCAGGTTAGGACTCCAACATATGAATTTGTGGGGGATATGGTTCAGTCCATATCAATATCTTTAAACTAACAAACCCTTACACCCAATAATTCATTTTCTAGTAAACTATCCTAAACAAAGAATTAGGAATGCAGGTAAAGAATGAAGTAGAATACAGCTTATTCCTACATTATTTATTTAGTAGGGAAAAATGTGGGGGAAAACCCACTGAATTGCAATCATTGAGTTATAGTGAAATTAATTAGGGCAGATCCATTCAGTGGTAAATTGTGCAACCATGGAAATTATTTTTAAAATAATTGATCTGGAAAAATAAAATCTATGTTACAAGGAAAAGGCATGAAGCATTATACTTGAGAATGATTGTATGCACTTACACACCAAGACACACAAAAAAATATAATGGAATGTTAATAGTGATTAGCTTTGTCTTCTTAGCACTTTTGTATATTTCAGGTCTTCTGTGATAAGCAAGTATTAATAGAAAATGAAAGCTAAAACATCAGATTTATTGCTCTGGATGTATACCATTTTGAAAATTCTTTTTGACACACTTGTATTTAAAAAAGAGCCGTGAAGTCATACCCAAAGTGGAAATATGGAGCTTAGGGATGAAAGTTATTCTCAGTGCAGTTAAAGAATGTGGTTCCTTTCCTTTTCATTATTCTTTGTGTTTGCATGAAGAACTGATTAAAAGGTTAAACTGTAACCAAAGATATGATTTATTTTTTTAATTTGTAAATGTTTATACTTGTGTTTTATAATCATTCATCAAAATTACAAAGCCTTAAATGTCTATAAAGCAAACAGACTTTGAAAGGTAGAGAGAGGGCCAACTAGCTAGAGAAATGCAACATAAAGAATGAAACAGTAGTGAGTTTCCTGGGTTTCTTCTTTCTGCATTTATCCCAGTCTTGATGGGGGGTCAGCTGGCTCAGTCATTAGATCATGCTACTCTTGATCTTGGGGTCATTAATTCAAGCTCCACATTGGGTGCAGAGCTTACTTAAATCAACTAATAAAAGAATAAAAATAAATTTTAAAAGTGCCTTGGAAAAAATGGAAATAATAAAATAGATAAATAAAATGAAGAAATATCCTGGTCTTGGAGCTAAAAAAATTGGAGAACTGGAAATGCTAACTTCACTCACACACACACACACACACACACACAGAAGTTCCTAACAATAGTCTGCTCTCTCTGGCTAAAATACCAGGCAAAAAAACCTTCAGACAGTAACTTCTCTACTCTAGCCAAACACAGCAAGAAAAACTGTGATCCCAATCCCTGTATATTCCATAAAGCCTGAGTAGGGAACCTAGACTTCTGCTCTGTGATGAGATGAGATGCCCACATACCTCTGCTGGGTGAAAGAATAGGGAGCCAGTCCTTTTATCCCCATTAGCTAGCTAGTAGCCTAGTGGGTCCACGTCCCCACTTAGTTACCCTCTGTGATAGTGGAGAGACTACTGGAATTCTGCTACTATCCAGAGGAAGGGAAAAAAGAGCAGGGCTGAAAAATACTATAAAAGGAAATTGCTAAAATCTTTCCAAATTTAAGGACGCCTGGGTGGCTCAGCGGTTGAGCATCTGCCTTCGGCCCAGGGCGTGATCCTGGAGTCCCTGGATCGAGTCCCACATCGGGCTCCCTGCATGGAGCCTGCTTCTCCCTCTGCCTGTGTCTCTGCTTCTCTCTCTCTCTCTATGGGTCTCTCATGAATAAATAAATTAAAAAAATTCCAAATTTGGCAAGAAACGTAAACCTATAGATTCCCAAACCTGAGTGAAACATGAAGAAATGCATAGCAAGATATGTCATAATTAAACTTCTGGAAGCTTAAGACAAAGACAGTATCCTGAAGGAAGCAAGCCAGTCCACTTGCTTTAAGGCAGGGGTGACTCCTGTGGGCTCTTATGCTCCTGAGCCTTGCCCTGTTGCTCTGGCTATGACTAGACAGTACCACTGACTACATCCTTACTCTGCAAATTTCCCTCCTTCCTACCTTCCTTTACTCCTTTTGTACTTTTCCTGAATAGCACTTACTCCGTAAATCACCTGCACCCAAATCCCTGTCTCAAATTTTGCTGTTAGGGAAAATCAATTTAAATTGCTAAACAAAGAGTCAAATCCTGGGGCATTATCAGCAGCACTTCATACAGAAAGTTGCTCTCTCCTTCCTGAAATATTTTTCTCCTCTTTGCTTGCAGGACATCAAACTCCCTTATTAGTATCTCCTTGGCTTCTTTATTGGTTATTCCTCATTTTTTCACCCCTAAATATTAGCGTGTCCAGGCTTAGATCTTTCTCTCAGAGACTCATTATGTTGGTGATCTCATTTTTCATCCTCACTTCCAACGCTGTCTATATCCAGAATCTTACTCTTACCACCTTCACCACTACCAACTTTTCTAAGCCGGTACCATTATCTCCCATCTGGTTTGTTCAATAGCCTTGAAACAATTTCTGTGCTTTTGCCTTTCCTAGTAGAATCTCTTCTTAATAAACATGAGAATCCTTTTCAAATTTCTGTGCTCAGTCTTTCAGTGGTTTTTCAGCTCGCTTGGAGTTTGCACAATTTCCTTGTACAATTGTCACCTCAGCAGGGCCTTCTCTGGCCACTCTTTAAAACTTGAAGACTGTACCCCTCTGAGCTGTCCTTAGACTTCTCTGCTTATTTTTTCTTCTATCACTCATCACTGATATACTTTGTTTTACACTCACTAATTTGTTTATTTTCTGTCTCTTTCCACTGGAATATAAAGTCCAAGAGGTAGGGTTTTTTTGTGTTTTGTTCATCATGTGTTGTTTTTCATAAGCCATGTTCTCAGCTTCTAGAACAGTTGGTGCTCACTAAATGTCTTTCGGATGGATGCATGAGTGTATATGACCCTTCTTTTATGTATTCTTTATATACTAGGCATAAGGATTACATATTTTCTTGTGTTGTACTGTAGTATCCAGAGTACCTTTGCATGTTACATTTGATTTTTATCATGATGAAGTCGACAACTCAGATTTGTCTTCTTGTTTTATGGATTAGACTCTACTGAAAATGCTAAATGATTTACTTGAATTTATAATCAAATCACTTAGTGTTGCTAGATCTAGAATTCGGGTCATCTGGATCTAGTGCATCTTTTCAGTATATTACCTGGCCTCTTTAGGAAAGACAAGTAAGATTATTCGAAAGTGGAATCATCAAGGTAAAATGTGGATTGTGGTTGTTGTCACATTTTTGTTTTTTACTAATAATCTTTATCATTTCTGAAGGTAAAGAGATCATTTTCAACTGACTTCCTGACTACCAAATACAAAGGTTTTATTTATTTATGCTTATTTTGTTTGATTTTTCTAATAACTATTTTGCTTTGGTTTTATAATTTTGTTTTGATTTAGTTCAGATAATCACTGACTTATTACTCTTTGCATAGGTGAATCAGGGTTGTGGGTTGGGTTTCTTTAAATTCCCAGGGAAGAAGGTTTTCTTGAGCCATTGTATAGTCTTCTGTCCAGATCTGCCTGTCTTTTGTCCATTTTGGTCCTGGAAACAGCCATATTTCAGATACTGTACTGAATGCCACTCAAAAATGAATGAATCACAAATTATAGTCTAAAATTGTCTATTAAAATAGATACAGGTTTAGTTTTAATAAACAAATTTATAGGCGTTTTAGAAGATAGGCCTCTGTTTGACCATAAAAGAGTTCTGCAAATGGCGATTCTGAAATTTTTTTATTCAGGAATTTCTTCCCTTGGCAGGTTGATACCATTCTAGTACTAATTGGAAATTCTGAATTCAGTAGGGGATTTAAACTGGCAAATGTGTTTATACTGGTTAATGAAGCACGAAGCAGTTATTTCCAGTATCTTTTAAGCAGGTGTTCCATAACTGCTGTTTATTTTTGCCATTTTTGAAAATGTTGAACTGTCCTAATTACATAAATATTTTGCACTCATTTTCCATTAGCAATTTTTGAAGACCAGATAATGTTACAAATCAGAAAACTGGGTGAAAATAAAAAGGGAAGGCAATTAAAGACAGCCAATTATTAGACATCCTGTCCAGGATTCCACTATTGCATGGTAGAACCAGAGGTTGCACTCGTGCAAACTGGCACCAGAACTTTTTAAGTAAAGTTGCTTGAATAGTAAATAAAAATAAATCATTGACTTTTTTTTTTTTTTTATTCTGGGAAATAACTATAGTAACATACAGGTTTTGATAAATTCTTGTTTTTCTATGTGAGACTCACAATCTTAGTCACTATTTTTGTTTTTGTCTTTATTGCCTGTTTATAACGGGCCAGCCATTGCATCACTTACCACAGTAGGATGAAGATGAATTTGATTGACATAGACCTTGCCAAGAAGTTTTCACGTTATTTTTGAAGACAAATATTAATAAATAACAATAGTATACTTTCAAAGGAAGAACCATGAAGGAGTTTTAATTATCAGTGTGATTCAGTCAAATTTGCCTTTGGCTGAATTTGTCTAACTTTCATAGTGGAAGATGGATTTAACAAGGAAAATGGAAGGCAAGATTCAGAATGGTATAGAAGGCTAGAAGACAAAAGAAGACAGGGTAGTGGGTATGTAGGAGAGAAGATAAACTTGGATATATTTAGGAGGTCTCAGTCTGCTTGGGCTGTTACAGCAAAAAATATCATAGACTGGTGGCTTAAACAACAAATATTTATTTCTCACACTTCTCTAGGCTAAGAGGTCTAACATCAGGGCACTGGCAGATGAGGTATCTGGTGAAGGCCTGCTTCTAGGTTCATAGATGACTGTTTTTTTGTTGTTGTTTGTTTGTTGTTGTTGTTGTTGTTTTGCTTTGTCCTCACATGGCAGAAGGGATAAGAGAAATTTCTGGGGTTCCCTTTATAAGGGCACTAATCCATTCATGAGGACTCTACCTTCATAACCTCATCACTTCTTGTAGGCCCCATCTCATAATATCATCACATCGGGGGTTAGGATTTCAATATGGGAATTTGGGCGGGGACACATTCAGTCCATAACAGGAGGTAAAATAAATATAACTTGGGAGTTTACTTTATGTATGCATTTAGTTTTTTATAAGATAAATTGAGAGAAATTGTGAGTTCAGTTTGTGACCTTTTGTTTCTTGTACCTGTGGGATATCCCGTTTAAAGTTGTATCTAAATACAAGGAATCAGGAATGGAGTTGAAGAGTTTTGAATCATCAGAGTATATGTGGTTTTAAAAGCCTGTGGATAGAGTTACCCAGGAAGAATGTGCAAAGTGGGAAGTGTTTGGAGCTTAGATCTTTGAGAACTTTGGGATTAGAGGGAGGCAAGTGAGATACTGACTTGGGGTACAAAATGTAAAGGGCACCAAAAGACTCTGTAAGCAAGATAAATAATACAAAAATATATAAAGCATGTATATAGGAGAATACCTCTTTCCTATGCCTCAGGCTCCAGTGTGGTTTAGCAGGACATTGAATACCAGAGTGGCAAGGGCAGTAGAGATGAGAATTAAGCTAAGAGGCACCATGTGAGGTTAGAGGAGAGGCATGAAAGAATAGTGAGAGAGTTCCTACAAGGAAGAAGTCAGTGTATTTTCCCTCCAATATATGATTTCCAAATGTGGTTACTTTTTGTACTTTGAAAATTATCCTTATGATTTACTTTGTGTGCTGGAGTCTGTTTTTCCTTCTCAAACTTACATAACTATTAAGGAACAAAACCTATATAGTTCATAAAGTTGTCACTCAACCTCATCTAGAAAAGGAAGGTAGAATCATTCTTGCTTCGATAACCAGCTATCTGGCTCTGTTAAACTTGATATCGAATGCAGGTTCCACTGTTGGTACATAGCAAATTCATAATATGAATCCTTTTTGTAAACTCCAAAGTTAAATGAATGACCAGATTCACAGTAAGAAAGCAATCCCTGTTCTACCCTCACCTCCTCTTACACCATATTTTAAAACAACTTCTCAAGCTTGAGCTTGCTTTTCTGGTTGCTGACAGTAGCATTCTTCCAGAAATAGAATCAATGCCTGAAGGAGTTTCTGAAGTAAAATAACCAAAACCAAGATTCTTTGCAACTTAATGCCTTCTTTAGTAGGTGAAAAATGCATTATTTGTATGGAGAATACAAGTATCAGACTAGAAACCCAGGCATATAGAAAATATAATCTCCCTTATTTTTCTGTAACCAAATCAAATTTTTCTTTTGAGCTTTTCCAAGAATAGAAACTTAGTCATTTAGTCACTTTCAGGAGTTTCTCTTCTGCTGGTCCTCCTGCCCCTCCTTAGTTCTCTGGGCTAACATCTGACTTCCCTTGGATTTGGTAACAAGTGTGGTAGATAAGGTGAGCCCAGCTGATTTTTCCTTTTATCTTTCAGTTAATAATCATGGGGGATGTGGAGTCATCCTTCATTCCCTTTCACCAGATCCCTTCCTGTTCCCCACCCTACTTTTAAGTGACTGTTGATTACCTAACTGTCCTTCTAATGTTCCACTCAACACTTGGGGTCAGGAAACTTCATAGTTCAGTCACCTCCTCTCAGGGCTTCATCACAGGTTCTCCAGATCCTGACTTCCATGTACCTGGCTAGTATTTGCCATCCTTCTATGCCTACCCTGAGGCATAGAGGATCATTGCCTACCCTGAGGAACTGGGCAATGATCCTTTTTTTCTGAGATCTACCAATATTTCTGGGCTCTACCCTTTCCTGTGTATCTTCATCTTGTCTTTCCATTCTTAAGATATTCATATAGTTTAGATGGGAAGATAAGAGTGGAGAAAAATACTACTTTTAACTCATCACACATTTCCTTCTATTTTTTTTTACACATTTCCTTCTAAATCCATTGTCAGTCACTCAAGTTCTTTCAGATTTCTTGAAGATGTGACTTCCAAAATCTTAAGTCTCAGAGAAACTCTCTTTGCTTCATTGCTTTCTGTGGTTACCTCTTTTTCTTCAAGAAATGAAAACCAGTGGCCTCACTGTCTAACATGCAAATTTTAGGAATTATGGTAAAACTTCCTCATCCCATAAAGTCTGATTTTGAATTTGGATTTAACAGAATTGGTGATTATCTCCTATTTTCCATCCAGCAAGTTCTCAAATGAGGTCTGTCAGAGGTGGGGACAGAGGGCGGAGTAATTTCTATTTTGGGTCAGAGAAAGTAAGAAAGGTTAAGACTGGCAAGGCCATGGGGCTCCTGGATGCCTCAATTGGTTAAGCATTGGACTCTTGATTTCGGCTCGGGTCATGGTCTCAGGGTCTTGAGATCGAGGCCACATTGAGCTCAATGGGGAGTCTGCTTGAGACTCTTTCTAAAATAAATAAATAAATCTTAAAAAAAAAAAAAAAAGACAGGCAAGATCATTTAGAACCCCACATTGGGAAATTTAGATGGTACTTAGAAGACTCTGAAAGTGAGTACTTCCTTAAATTTTGTGCCATATGTGTCTCACTTACTTCACTGTAGTACTGGCTCTGAAAACAGCTGCAAATCAAAGGACTGTTCTGGAGGTACCAGGTAGCCTCAGGACCTAGGGATGCTCCTATGAGTGGTTTAAACTTAGGTAGCAACTGGCAACCTGCAGTAGAGACTCAGTAATGTTATCACACATTATATATTATTGGAATTTTTGGAATCGTTAATATGGTACTATTTTACTTTATGTTATAAGACCAGTTGTCCTGCTACATGCATTGAGAACATTGTAATGAGTTAGAAAAAAATAAGTTTGAGGGCAGCCCGGGTGGTTTAGCGGTTTAGCGCTGCCTTCAGCCCAGGGTGTTGTCCTGGAGACCCAGGATCGAGTCCCACGTCGTGCTCCCTGCATGGAGCCTGCTTCTCCCTCTGCCTGTGTCTCTGCCTCTCTCTCTCTTTCTCTGTGTCTCTCATGAATAAATAAATAAAATCTTTAAAAAAAATAAGTTTGTTTTTAAATAAGTATATATTAAGTGATCTTTATTGGATAATGTCTTTCAAACTTCTAACAAAGGTTAGAAGTGATCACTATATATCTTTAGTAATTAATTTTATGTGTGTATTAGAATAGACATTCATTTCAAGAAAATATTTGATCCTTTAAAGAAAAATCAAGTTTAAAGTTCAGCAGAGGGAAAAAATTACAGAAGGAAAAATATACTGTGACACATGGATTTCAAGAGGAGAATTTTAGGTGATCTCAATTTTCTTTAAGAATACAAAATATACCCTGAATCAGTAGTTAAAATATGAAATCATTGATCAGTTTTCATTGTCTGTATATGAGATATGAACTCTGAAAAGCATCTCCTGAACATTTTTGGACATTAATCCAATGGCTGGAAATAAGTTACTTTTCATAGCAGTGAACCCTCCTAAAGAATTAATGCATCACATTTTTCTGTATTCCAGCACTACTATAGATCAATTATTCTACCTAATTTTCAGAATTAGATTGTATAAATATTTACTTGGAGTCTGCCTTATATAGTTTCATTAATTATGAAATATTAATGACAGCCCTACTATGTGCCTGCCACTGTGAAAAGTGGTGGGGAAAGGGACAAACATTTTTTCTTGCCCTGACAACTTATACGGTCTTTCTCACAAGAATTGAAGTCATTCACAATCAAGTGTGGCAGGGGCAGCCAACTGTGGGAGTTATAGCTGTGGAATCCGGTCTCAGGATTCAATATTGGCCTCCCTGCGGAAGCAGAATTTAAGTTGAAAATACAGATGGAAGAGGAAAAGAAGAAGAGGGATCCCACCATAATGGAGAACTTGTATTGGAAAAACTTGAGATGAGGGGGCATACTGAGTGCCAGCTACTGAAACAATTTCAGCACTGTGTGGCTGAAATGTACAGTGTGAGGGTAAGTACCAAGTAATGAGACAGAAGAGGTCAGCAAAGATGAGTACAAGTAACAATAACACTGATAATGGTGAAGATGATATTACTACTTAATTTATTGAAAAGTTCTGTAATCTGCTGATTTCATTAAGAGAAGTGAATGTCGGTAAAACCAAAAAAAAAAAAAATAAAAAAAGAGAAGTGCATGTCATCAAATTAAGGAAGTGCACTCTTTGCTGCACACTGTAATTTAGAGTTTTGTCACCTACTAGGTTTTTTCTTTGTGAGTATGTGTTTTCTTGGTGCTTCGTTCCATACAGAGACTAGTATTGTCAGGGATTTATTCTCCAGCAGAAATATGTAATAAAATGTTAATTGACTAAAAGGAAGAAAAGTGTTAACTCTTGATTTCCTGAGGCTGTTACAAGAGAGCTTTGCTTTAATTATTTATTTCACACTGATCACAACTTTCTCCATATCCATGTGACACACAAATTAAACTCGTTTGTAATTGTCAGCCATCAGCCCCATTACTTTTATTTTGCTCGTCTTTAGTTTGAAATTTTATAGTGGTTAAGTGGTGTTCTTATTCTTTTTTTAAATCAACTTTATTGTTGATTAGGATGGAGTATAGTTATCTGGTTAGGGTTTAAGTTGAACTGGAAAAAAACTTTCCCGTAAGGGTAAGATGTGTTTCTTTGGTTCTGTTAGCAAAAAGAAAGAAAACTTTTCCTTTTAAAGCTAGCTTCCTTATCTTTGAAGTTTTGTTTTTTTTTTTTTTTTTTTTTATGAAAGAAGACAGTGGAGCCAAAAGGGATGACCTATCAGTAGCAATATTGGTTAAAAGTTAGCTAGAGAGGGCAGCCCCGGTGGCTCAGTGGTTTAGTGCTGCCTTCAGCCTAGGGCGTGATCCTGGATACCTGGGATCAAGTCCCATCTTCGGCTCCCTGCATGGAGCCTGTTTCTCCCTCTGCCTGTGTCTCTGCCCCTCTCTCTCTCTCTCTCTCTCTCTCTCTGTCTCTCATGAATAAATAAATAAAATCTTAAAAAAAAAAGTTAGCTAAAGAGACAAACTAATTGGTTTCAGGTATTGGTTCTACCATTTACTAGCTGTGTGATCTTGAGTAAATGCCTATGTCTCTTCCTGCCTCCATTTCCTCTTCTGCAAAATAGGAGACTAATAGAATCTACCTGGTACATTTGCTATTGGGATTAAATGATTCAATTTGCATAGCATATTTAAGACAGTGTCTGGCATATATATAATCCTCAACAAGTGTTAATTATCATTATTATCATTGAAGCATTGATGATCCCAGGTCTGTTTCTGTTACTACACACGTAGGTCCATCATGACAGTGGATACAGAACAGCATAACTAAATATGGAAAGAACATGGAGGGGTAATGAACAGGAAGATATTAAGAACGGTAATGAAAAACAGAACATTTCCTATATTGCTCAGAAATTTCCTGGCAGCACATTGTGTGTGCATTGGGGGCAGTGTATGTGTGTGTGAGAGAGAGACAGACAGATAGAGATAGGGAGAAACAGAAACAGCAGCTTTTTGTGAACACTGACTAATATATGCATAAAGTAGGAATGAATTATCTTCCTGTGAAATTTTTTTTGTCACATTTTCCTTTCTCCAAAAATTCTTCAATGTGATGCCTTGGTCCTGCCCACTTTCATCAGTCGATAGGTCTGTGTTAACCTGGGCCCTCTAACCCTGGCTGATTCTTCCTACCTGAGTCCCTGCAGAATACTGAATGCTAACCTAAAATGTGCCTCTGTGTTAGAGTGCCTTGAGAATGAAATATTTTCTCTCAATATTTGACAAGGGAGTTTCTCTTTGGAGATGTTGTTCATATGGATTGGACATTAGTGTACGAATATTGAGAAGGGATCCAAAAGATCTGAAACCAAACTGATTTGTTTATACAGAAATCCTTTGGGTAGTCATAATATTAAACTGGAATTGTGTGATGTATTGTAGGTCAATAAGTACTATATAATAAAGCAGATGTGTGTTAAGACTATGTCTATAAAAACAGAATATGTATATTTTAAAAGATATTAATGAAGCATATTACTGTATTTGCAAATAAGAAATATCTTTGCATATAGGAAAATAGAATGCTCTGAACAAAAGAAATCAGCTAAATTGTCTTTAGAGCCTAATAGTATATTTTACCTTTGCAAAACATTTATTTGGTGCTCATAGCAAATAAATATGCGAGTTTTGCTGTTTTCCGAATGGGCATACAATGGCAGCTGTCTTTCTAATCGTTCCCCTATTCAGACACTAATCGGTGGAACCTACGTAGAATGCTAGACGACTGAATAGGTAGACAATGGCAGCAGCGTTTTTAATCACAGTTCTATTCAAGCACTAATCGGAGTGATGATTAAGGGACATTAGAGGGAGCACTTTGACATCTGATCCTTTGAACTGATGTCTGTGCAGGCTGCACTCCACAGAGCTCACTTGGCCAGACTGATTTCCTTAAATAAAGTGCTGTGATTTGCAATGTAGGAAATATTACATTAGAGCCTATTGAAATGATTAGGAATTGAGGAGCTTTTCTTTCAGTGGGGATTTGGTGTATGCTGTATACTCACAAAACTCAGAACATTAATGTTTCATACATTACTCTGAGTATCAGGGACCATTGAAAAATTGCATGAAAAAGACTCTCTTGTAGTCACATTCAGAATTGAATATGAATGGAAATATGGAACTCTGCTGTCATAGTCCTCAATTATGGAAGTTTCTGAATTTAAAAATATTTGGATTTTCATATAACCCAGTCAAGATCAGCACAGCCTAACTGCATTGCATTTTTTATTTTCTTTAAACCAGAATATTTTTAGTGTTCTGTCTCTTGAGTTGCATTAACAACAACCAAAAAAAAAAAAAAAAAAAAAAAAAAGATGTGTTATATCCTCTCTGTGTTGGTTGTGCTTCGGACTCAATAGTTTTTAATAAGACAGAATGAAATTTTTCTTTTTTTCTTTCAGATATTTTATGATCAATTTAGATTTTGCTGACCTGTTCTCCAGAACATTTCATGTGATTGATTGATCCTGAAAACATTAATATCTATTTAACATTTGAAGATTGGCTCCAAGCTTAAAATTTCAACATCAGCATTTGAATATGTCACTCCAGTTATCTGTATATCTCTATCTATCTTTATAATGTATTTATATAACTTATAATACAAGGAGAAAAAAAATCATTTTTTTCCTATTCTCTTATTTCAGTTAATGAGGTCTGTGAATTAAACTGGCAAAAGAAATTAATAAAAGAAAAGGTATATACATTTTGATTGACATTGATATTTTATTTTTATGTGCATGGAGACCTTCATAAAAAAGAAGTGAAGACCCAAAGATGCTTCTAGAGTCAACAGCTTATATACCATTTTAACAAAGGATGATAAATTGTGGAGAAGTAGCAAGACAAGGAAAAAAGGAGTTGGGACATCTATAGGTGATTAATTGTGGGAAGGTAAATATATGGCGAAAACTAATGGAAAATAAAAGTTATTTTAGTAAGGTTTGTTTGTGCATCTCAGTGCTGACTTTCTCCAATGATAATGGTTCTTTTGGTACAGGAGAGGCGAAGAGGAACACTTTCACAAAGGGAAATTTATGTTCTGCTTTTAGGCAGTTAGGAGGAGAGAAGGACAAAGAACTTCTTCTGTGTTTGCTTTTTCTTAATTGCCTCCAGTACAAAAATAATTGTTATGCTGTATTGGCATATGATGTGGTCATATAATCTGATCCTCTTCATGTACAACCTCTTAGGATTGAGTTCTATTTTTTATGTTTAGTTATAGGATTTTTTTTCTATAAGATACAAAGATTTTATCATAAATTCTGGGATAAATATGATTATATACTTGTGAAGGTGTCTGCCCCTCAAATTCAAAGATACGTAGGTACGGGCTTTGAAGGTGTATTTGTACCCCCTGACTCAGACCTCAAATCTCATGGCCTGAATCTCATTGAGAAAACCGACCAAAGCCAGGAGAAGCAGATACTCCTAGAAATCTGGGGTAAGAGATTTTATTTCATTCTGAGCTGTTTGAGTAAGAAACAAAAAATTGAAACCTGGGTGTTGCAGGGTGGACATTTTCCACCTGCCATGTGTATTTAAAAAAGTCAGTCTGAAAGGAGTAGTGGCAGATGTAGACAAAATTTCTGCCTGGATTACACGTGGTTTTTTTATGGGGAGAGTTTTGCAACTTTGTGTTCTGTAAGATATGCTTATATCCAGATATAGTCTCCTTTTTTGGCTTAAACTATCTAAAGCTTGTTTTAGATATAGACAACCAAAAAAAAAAAAAAATCCTAAGAAGCACAATGGCATATTTCAAATTCTAATGACTTAGGAAAGAAAAGTGTTTATTTTTAGGGAATATGGTAAAATTATAATTTTGGGGAATATGGTAAAATTGTAATTAAGTAGGAAAAGAAAAATGAGAGGAATAAAAATAATTAAACCTTACATTGTTTGAAACAGTAAAATATAATGTAATCTTCTTAGAAACAGGCTGCCTGGGTGCAAATCATGTCTGTGCATTTACTGATTTATTTTGGGTACAGTTCTATACCTCTGTCAGCTCGCTTCAGTTTCCTTCAATGAAAAATGGAAATAATAATAATTATAGTGATCTAATTAAATTTTGAGGATTAAATGAAGTAATGAATTTAGAGAGGTCATAATACAAGGCTTGACACATGGTAAATTCTCACTAAATGGTATTTTATTTTTCGTTGGATATGGGAAATGTCTCATGGTTCTGATAATAAAGCATTTGTCTAAGATTTCTTTGAATTTTACATAATTTCTTAATAATCTGCAAATATTAAAAATAAAGTAACACTACATGTATTCTAGGTGTGATTTTTTTCAAGTGTCATACTTTTATTTTAATATTTGGTAAACAAATCCAGGTTTATATGTCTATATGAATTTCATGGTTAAATAGACTCTTTATTATAAGGCCTCTTAGTCTTTTTTATTCTATAAGAAACAAAACTTACACGGATCCAGTAGTTTTAGTTTGTTTCCGTGTTACATGAAATAATTATAGTTGGTTATTTGGATGCCTTTCCTTTTTTTTTTTTTTCTTCCTGAGCTCCAAGAAGAGTATTTGTAGTATTTCTGGTATGGCTTTATCCTTATTTTCTATTGGTTTACCTGTTTTTATCAGTTTGTTTTTTGGTTTATTACATTTTCTTTTTAAATAATCTTTCATGTTTTTGAGAATTGAAATGTATGTAGTGCTATCTTTACCTATCTATCTCTATGTTTATCTTTAGCTCATTCATCTGCATGCCTTCTTTTTTTCAGTGGTACTTTCTGGCTTTAAAGCTAGCAGTTTTGTAAGCGATGAATCAACAAGTAATCTACCCAAATCATTTCCTCCACAACACTGCCTAAGAAGGTTTGGCAATGTTGGTGTTTTTCTTGCGCAATTTAGGTAAATTTTCTAGACTTCTGCAATATTTTTGCTTAATAAGAGTATTTATAAAAAGGTATTGAAAGGAAGAGGGCCTATGGGCCCAGCAAGGAGAAGAGAGGTTTGAATGTAGAATATGCATGATATTTGGGGGAGGCAAAGAACACATAGATAATTCAGGTTTAAGGAGGAATTCATGTCTGAAAGCACCAGAAAAAGAGTTTTGGAAGGAATGGTGGAGATGAAAATGTTTAAAAAAGAAGACAGGATTCAGATTGTGTAAAAACTTAAATACACTCTAGGGATTTTGAATCTTTTTCTTAGGGTGATCAATTCATGATTTTGACTAGGATTTTATGATCATAAAGGTAATATTTTTAATTTAATGACTAATATTTAAAATATTAATTTGTAACCTGCTTGTTTGTTGGGGCATCGGTAAAGGTGGAAGATCTGGGAAAAGAGAGAATGAAATTAAGGATTCTTCAGACATTGCGAAAATTACTTAGGAAAAGTGGAAAATAGCAGCTATGGTGGCCCATTGTTCTCCCAGCTGGCATAGTTTATGGCACATAGTAAGCACTGAAAGAAAGATATAGGTATTATTTTTTTCTTGATAGATTTTGTTATTATTGTTGCTGTTTTTGCTGTTATTGTTCTTATTTATTATTGTTGCTTATCTAGTGATAGGTCATTTTTTTGTCTAATTATTGAAAGTCTTATACCTTCTTTGGTTTTGGCTGCACTAGAATGGCCTCTAGGCTGATATTCAAAAGGAAGCAAGTAGAAGAGAAGGTAGCTTCACCACAACTCAGAAACAGGCAAAGGAACTTGCTAGGCCACAAACTTTTGGATATATATTGGACAAGTTATCTACTTGCTAAGTTTAGGCTTTAAGAGACGTACTAAGCTCTTTTACATTAAATATCTTACCCTTTCTCACAGGTTTTTCACTGCTAGTATTCTTTTGAACACTTGCTTATCTTCCGTAAAACAATATTATTTCTTTTTGATTCATCTTATACCTTTTGTTTTCAAGATTTATTTATTTATTTATTTACTTGGGAGAGAGAGAGAGAGAGAATGTGTGTGTGTGTGTGTGTGTGAGAGAGAGAGAGAGAGAGAGAGAACATGAGCAGGAAGGGCAGAGGGAGAGGGAGAGAGAAAATCCCAAGTGGACTCTGTGCAGGGCATGGAGGCTGACTGGGGTCTGAATCTCACCATCCTGAGATAATGACCTGAACCGAAACAAAGAATCAGATACTTAACAGACTGCACCACCCAGGCACCCCCATCTTAAACATTCTTAGAAAATAGTTCATAGTACACTTTCTCCAGCACTGAAACCTTGTTTCCTTTGTTAATGAAAGTTATTAAAAGAACCTGGTTTTAACCATTTGAGTGGGAAATGTTATGAATCAATTAAACAAATATTTAATCACCCAGAGAGAGAAATGAATGGAAATGTGAAAATGGTGGCCTTTCAGTCTTCCTTTATTTCATTCAACAAACAAGGCATGGACCTGATGATACAAAGATGAAGGATAAAGAAGATCAGAAGATAAATATAAGAGTCTAAAGAGAAATCTTGAAGAGGTGAATTCTAAAACATTGAATAATGGTGGACATCTTATAAATATTTGTTAAAAAAAAATCCTGGATAGTTATAGAACAGTCCCCTTTGCCAGGAGAAAATCCATGGGTTTCCTGAGAAGATGAAGGGTAATTTGAATCTTGAAGAGGCAGCAGGACTTTGTAGCAAAGAGAAAAGAGAGGTATCAGAAACAGGCAGAAAAGGAGGTATCAACGGGCAGAAGAGCATGCACAGCCTCACAGATTTACAAAGTAGTAGCATAAGTTCAATTGTTTGAATTGAACTATTAATTAATAGTTAGGCAGGATTAATAGATTAGTAATAGATAGGCAGGATAGTAAGGACCAGCTTAGGAAAGCCTTTAAATATATGTTACTGGGATCCCTGGGTGGCGCAGCGGTTTAGCGCCTGCCTTTGGCCCAGGGCGCGATCCTAGAGACCCGGGATCGAATCCCACGTCGGGCTCCCGGTGCATGGAGCCTGCTTCTCCCTCTGCCTATGTCTCTGCCTCTCTCTCTCTCTCTCTCTCTGTGTGACTATCGTAAATAAATAAAAATTAAAAAAAATACAAAAAACAATATATGTTACTATGTACCCTTTTGAGAGACAAAATCGAATACTTATTAAATTTTCATAGTAAGTCAATGATGTAAGTACCAAAGTTATCCCTATTTTAAAGATGTGGGGACAGAGGATTAGAGTTATTTAATTCTTTGTCCAAGTCATATATCGGTAAATAAAATATTAACATCTGTGGATGAAATTGGACATCTACAAGCCTTAGAATATTTCAGAATATATGAAAAAGACATTTTTATATTTTTTCAAGGAGAAATTAAACATGTGGAATATTTTTTTGTACTAAACTGCAATAAGACAAGAAGAGCTGGGTAGCCCGGGTGGCTCAGTGGTTTAGCACCGCCTTCGGCCCAGGGCGTGATCCTGGAGACCCGGGATCGAGTCCCATGTCGGGCTCCCTGCATAGAGCTGCTTTTCCTTGTGCCTGTGTCTCTGCCTCTCTCTGTCTTTCTCTGTGTGTCTCTCATGAATAAATAAATGAAATCTTAAAAAAAAAAAAAAAAAAAGATAAGAGCTGCTGCATTGCCTTTTTTTTTTTCTCCTTTAGTTGACATTTCCATTACCAAGGTATTATCTGGGTTTTCCTAAAATTCAAATCAAAATTTTCTAAAGAAACCTACTTTTAACAGAGCAGTCTTAGAACATTAGCAGCTTGATGTATGTGACAGAAAATTGTCTCAATGCACTAATGTTATTGTATTGTCACAAGGGTAGTAACTTGAAAAATAAAAACACTTCATTATTTAATTAAAAAATAGAAACAGGTATTTTAATTATGAGAATGAACCTCTAGAAAATTACATGTAAAAATCAGTAAAATTCAGTAGTATTATGGAGTGCTGAAATGCTGAAAATAGCAATGCTGATGAAAGAAAATGTTTTTCCTACCAAGACTCTCATTGTATTTGACTTTTACTGGCCCTTTAGCTCTAGTATTCTTTGTGTTAACACAATGTTGGCATCAGGCAAGGACCTAGACAGAACATGTATGCTAAGAAATCATTTGAAAATGTCATAAATGTAACATGAGATAGCAATTCTAGTTTGTGTTTATAGAACATCTTCTAAGAAAGTCAAAACAGTTGACATTCATCTGATCACACTAGTGAAATATTTCTATGGTAGATATTATTGTTCTGTCATTCCCCTCAGGAGAAAATACATTAAAAAGCATCAGTAGTGTTTTCTAAGCTTACCTAAACTTTTACAGAATTATTTTTTGGCCAAATAAGTCTGAGTAAATGGCAACTTTATCCATTTAATTCTTCTGGCCAAAAGCTTTGAATCCTTGTTTTCTCACTTTCTCCTATATACATCTTGTCCAGTCAATTAATAAATTAGCTCTACCTTCAGAATGTATACAGAATATACATACAAGAATACTTCTCACATTCTCTACCCCAAGGGAGTTTCATTTATGTTTTGATCTCTGAGAGGGGTTTTGTATTATAATCTGTGTAAGTAGTTTCTCTTAGAGTTATGTGTGCAACCTGCTCAACGATACCTGGTCCTACCACTTTTTAAAAAGCAGTTTAAGGTTCACAGCAAGACTGAGAGGAAGGCACAGAGATTTCCCATATACCCTTTGTTCCCTACACATGCATAGCTTCTCCCATTATCTATATCTCCCACCAGACTGATACATTTGTTAAAAATTGGTGAACTACATTGACACATCATTATCACCCAAACTCTGTACCTTACGTTATGGTTCATTGTTGGTATTGGATAGACTATTGGTGTGGACAACTATATGACAGTATCCACCATTATGATTTTATACAGAACAGTTTCATTGCCTTCAAAATCTTCTTTGCCCGTTCATCCTTCCTCTTCTTAAACCACAGACAGCCACTGATCTTTTTATTGTCTCCATCTTTTTGTCTTTTCTAGAATGTAGCCTTTTCATTTTGCCTTCTTTGACTTAGTAATGTACATTGAAAGTTCCTCTATGTCTTTTCTTGGCTCTATAGCTCACTTCTTTTTAATACTGAATAATATTTCATTATCAAGATGTACCATGGTATTTTTATCCATTTATCTACTGAAGGACATCTTGGTTCCTTCCAGGTTTTGACAGGTATGAATAAAGCTGCTATAAACATCCATTTGTAGGTTTTGTGTGGACAGAAATTTTCAACTCCTTTGGGTAATTACCAAGAGTGCTAAGGTGATTGCTGAATCATATAGTAAGAGTATGTTTAGGTGTTTTTTGTTTTGTTTTGTTTTAGAAATTGCCAAACTGCTTCCTAAAGTGGTTCTACCATTTTTGCATTTCCATCAATGAGAGTTCCTAGTGTTCCAGGTCCTTACTAACATTTGATGTAGTCAATATTCTGGATTTTGACCATTCTAATAAGTGTGTTACGGTATCTTAATTTCCATTTCCGCAGTGACATAGAATGTGGGACATCTTTTCCTATGCTTATTTTCCATCTACATCTTTTTGGTGGAGTATCTGTTAAAGTTTTTGGCCCGTTTTTAAAATCATGCGATTGCTTTCTTAATGTTGAATTTTAAGAGTTCCTTGCATATTTTGAATAACAGCCCTTTATCAGATATAAATATTTTCTTCCTGTCTGTGCCTCGCCTTCTCAGTCTCTTAACATTATCTCTTGCAGACCAAAAGTCTTTAATTTTAATGAAGTCTAGCTTATCAGTTAGTTTTTACACATCTATGGTGGAAAGTAGTGATTATGATGAAGACAGGTTAGGATCCTCCTTATTTTTAAGTTAGTATAATTTATTGCCTCACTCATTATTCCCTTCACCTAAGCTATGATGTATTAAATCACCTAAGTGTAGTTATTACATATAAGGTCAAGATCAAATAAAGGTAAAACACTTGAAAGATAGTATCATGGAAATTCAAGGAAGAATAATTATAATTTAAATGTTCAAGGCCATTTGGACCTCCATTATGTAGTCTTTTTCAGATATCCAGATATTTACACTATTTTACAGAAAGTTTCTTACCCTAAGACAAAATTAGATATTCAGCCCTAGTCCTAAGAACTCTACAAATGCCAAACCAGACCATACCTACTTTTGTAATTTCTGGAGTGAATAATGAAAAACAAAGTTGGGCTCTGAACAAACATATAAATATGAAAGCTTTCTGTAACTGTAAAGCACAATAAATAAGAATTTTATGTCTATGTGTGTATGTTTATGCCTAATTTAGGTGAACCAGGACCATAGTCTAGAAATTGAGTCGTTAAAGTTTACATCTTTGAACTAGTTAAGAAGTGTAGTTATATGATTACTGAAGAAAACAAATTAAAGGAATGGGAAGATAAAGTCGAATTTAGGTAACTTTTGACAAATATTCAAGGACCAATATTAGGGACTAAACTTTCATTAGCTAGATTCTTAAAATCAGAAATCCCCACATTAAAAACTAATTCTTCACATCTGTTTCAGTTTTCTTTCTGTTTTCCTTTACTTGTAATAATAATAATAAGTGTATTATGGTTTACACAATGCTTATTATGTGCCATACAGAAGGTGTCACATTTGTGAACAATATTATTATTATGTACTATATCATTAATATTAGTAAATATTAGTATATTTTTATTTTATGTTTGGAAACTAGACATCAGGGAGTTGAAATAACCTTCCTAATATCACAGAACTAGTAATTTTCTGAGCCTCATCCTCCCCATCTTTAAAATTAATCACACAGTATAATACGTGTAATTTATTACAAAAATAATTATCTAAAATAATTATTGTATTAATGATAATGTTATCCAAATTGTAAAAAGTAGAATTGTAGCCAATGAGCACTGAACATATGAATTTTCTGAAAAGATTACTTTTATTGTGAAATTGCTTTGTGTAATGCCAAGTTTCTATTTATGCCACTCAAATTCAACAGATCTGATGCCTCGATAGTGATCATCTGATTATGGTGTTTGACTTTCTGTGGATTTCCTTTCCCAGTGTTGGTGATTCTTGGGTTATATCAAGAACACATTTCTGCTAATGATTTGTTGTCCCATGTTGCTCAAACATAGGCAGAAAATGATGTTCATAGGAATTAAAGTATTCTGGTATATAGAAAAGTTATTTTCCTCATTATAAATCAGTAAAGTGGGACAATGAAACCTATTTTAGTAAGAACCAGTCAGATATATTTCCCTCAGAAATACTTTACCAGTTTATTAGTGAGAACCAATTGACTATCAGTACCAAACCTCATAGTGCAGTCGTTGTATCTTTTTTTTTTTTAAAGATTTTATTTATTTATTTATTTATTTGAGAGAGTGCAGGAGAGAGAGCGCAAGAGAGTGAGCGAGAGCTCCCGTAAGCAGGAGCAGTTGGAGAGAGAGAAGCTGGCTCCTTGTTCAGCAGGGCTCAATCCCAGAACTCCATGATTATGACCTGAACTGAAAGCAGACATTTAACCAACTGAGCCACCGAGGCCTCCCAGCAGTCTTTGTATCTTGACATCACTTTTAGGCCCAAGTCTCCCTAAAACTCATTAATCTCATTGTGAGTTAATGATTCCATAGAAGCGTTTCCTAGCGCTTCAG
Source organism: Canis lupus dingo (assembly GCF_003254725.2). NCBI lineage: Eukaryota > Metazoa > Chordata > Mammalia > Carnivora > Canidae > Canis > Canis lupus. The sequence continues at coordinate 51,633,350 of NC_064248.1, forward strand.
CATCTGTTTGTCAGGTTATTTCTCTTATATTTAGTCCTCCATTGGCAGGTCTCCCTCACTATACTAAACATTCCTTTGTGCATAAATTCTTGGCATATAACCCAGAGTTTGATGTATAGTAGATGGTCACTTTCCATTTACTGATTTAATTAATGATTGATTTATACTTAAGTCAATTGTTCAGGAACTTTCATGCTGTTAGTTATGTACACTCCAAATCTCCAAACACTCCAAATCTTAATTCAGTGAACTCCTTGGGTATTGTCATACTTAAGTTTCTGAACTACAGAATCACTCTGAAAAGAATAATTAATATTTGCTGCCAAATGCGGGCATATATGATGAGCAGCAACCTTTATGAAAACTGATTTTTATCTTATCCAGTTTTGATATATATTACACTACACATGGCCTAGAGTCTAGATTAGAATATTATTTGAATAAAAGTATTTAGTAAACATCCAAAACTGTATAAACAGCCATAATTTATGTAACATTTTTCTTTAAAATGTTTTACACATCGTCAGTTTTTTTCATGATACAATTTTATCAGAGGGTAGAAATGAAGGATATTATCAGATAATTAAGATTATCAGGTAATGTACAGTAGGCAAGGGACTTTTCTGAGTAATTAGCATAATTAGTGTTCTTCCATTTTCTAGTGTTCTTCCATTTTCTTGCTTTGCTTTCTGAAACTCTTTAAAAAAACACAAAACTATAATAAACCTGTCCATGTGGAGACATGGAGACAAACCTATCTTATCCCCATTCCCCTGCCAAAATTGAAAAAGGATAATATATGAGAAATGTTAAAGACAAAAAGATAATTCTAATTACAGTGTTTGGTTCTGGGCAGACATTCTAGAATAAAGACAACGAATTTATGAGAAAATTAATCTGATTTAAAAAGAATTTGGAAGACTTGAATCAATTTTAAGAGAAGCCAGATTCAAGAACAAAGTACTAGAAACATGCAAATTAGAAATCTTTAATAAAGAGCTAGAGAACTCCAACTTTTTCTTTGGGCTTGTAATAGCGACTTTTAGAGAAGGAACAAAGAATAAAAATATAAATGTTTACAGCAAGTTAAACTGGTAGCTGAGGTTTCAAAAAAGTTTCAGTCTTTAGAAAATACATCAAAACACAACCAACTGCATGGCGCTGCAACTCAAACACCATTCAAAATACATCAGAAGAATGAAAAACATCTCAGCACCGAACGGTGCATTGGATAAGTTCTGATCTTTAGGAAGGACAAAGTTGCTTTCACAAGAAGCCAGAGAATAGAAAAGAGAAAGGGAGCAAACTTATTAAACAGGATAAAACGGTAGAAAACTAACGTGCATATGAAACAAATTTTAAAAGTAAAAGAAAGATGAAACTTCCAGGTGAACACAAGTTAATGATGAGAGACTGGGCTGTTGCTCTTGAAGAAGATGGATAGTGGAAACTTGGAATTGTATATAAAGAATGCTTTGGAAAATGGAGACTTCTTAGAAGATGAATCAAAAGTCATTTTGAAGAAATCAATTGATGCAGCTGAGTTACTCATTTAAAAACTCTTATTTAAAAAAAAAATACCACATGAATACTAGCTCAATTAACTGAAGGTGAAAGAAGTGATACGCTTAAAGATCATATGCGCAGTCTCCAAACTGGCAAAGTTTCATTTTGGTTAGAAAACACACACACACGGAAAGGGAGAAGGAAAAATACTGGTGGAAACTCCTAATCTTTCCAGAACTGAATCCAAAAAAATGAAATGCATTTTCACAAAATATACAGTTTAACGTGAATTTATTCCATAAAAATGGAGGAGGATCTTTCTAGTCTTACATGTGAAGAAATGGGCATATAAAATTATAGCCAGAAGTTTTTCAGAAATATGTTATTTGAAAAAAATCATTGGCTATTATCAAAGCTATTTTATTTCCCATTTGAGAAAACTCAGCTAATAGATTGAAAGCTCTTTTGCCTGAAACACTAGTAACATAAAAAACCCAAATCCCTACACATCAGACAAATTATTAAGAATTTAAATATCTTTTAAAAAAAGAAATTAAATATTCTGGAAAGTATGCTGACATCTTTGATCTTCTAAGGAAGTCATTTAGCTGAGACCCAGGAGACTACCTGGAACACTCTGAATGAACAGATCTCTGGGGAGGGAGGAACCTCAAGCCATGATACTGGGCAGATAATGCATTCTTATGTCCAGTATGGACCAGATGCCACCCTCCCACAGCCTAGGGTTAGAGTACATGAACAGGGTTCTTCCATTAGGCGGACTCTTTCCTCACACAGCATGTCTTCCTCAAGAGCAGAACTGAGTTTAGGAGCATTTGACTTCTCTCAATTCTGTAAAGTAAAAGTGAACCTTCTAAACAATTCATTTACCTGAAGGACTTCCCTCCTCGAGTGCATCCTCCCCTGAAAGGTTGCATTACCAAGTATTGGATTTCATTCAGATCACACAGCCTGAAAACAGAAGTAAGCCAATTTCCTAGTTGATCCCATTTTCCAATGAGTGTGTTTTTGAACATAGCAAGATGCTTTCTTTTTTTTCTCTTTAAAAGGGATTTTGATTTTTTTCTTTTTCATTTATTCCTTTTACTATTAATATGTTATACAATGCCTCAAATGAAAGTGTGGGAGGATTACAATCCATAGGAAGATGTGTCATATCTGTATATCATTTAAATGTGACTCATATAGGGCTCCTGGGTAGCTCAGTCAGTTAAGTTCAGACTTGATTTCAGCTCAGGTCATGATCTAAGGGTTGTGAGACAGAGCCCCATGTTAAGCTCCACACTGGGCATGGAGCGTGCTTCTCTCTCTCTCCCCATCTCCCTGTCTCTAAATAAATAAATAAATGTGAATCTTATAAGTAAATTACTTCAATCTTATTCAGTGTGCAGACAGTGTAATTACAGTATTTTTGTTGTTAAATGTCCTAAAATAATCTGGAAACACTGCAGGAACTTTTTGTCTCTTTTCAAGCAAAATTGTGAATTTTTTCTTTTTTTCTTGTTTCATGGCCATTACTTAAGTGATTATGGAAACTTGAGAGCATTGTAATTTTTAAGATAGTGTTTTGTAAACGGAACTTACGGAAGTGAATTTCATGAGTAGATTGCTTATTTTCTTCTGTTTCTAGTTAGCATAAAATCAGTACTTCTGCTCTTACAGTAGAGACATTTGAAACTCAAACTGTATTTCTGTAACCAATGATTAGATTTAATCTATTGGTAAAACGAATGTGTTTACCAAAATAAACTTTGGTTTAAAAAAATTAAACTACCTAAACATGTAGGCCTTTGGGAAAGAAAAATAGACATCACTGTCTGGTTTAAATTATCAAATCTACACTACTGTCAAAACAGTTTGAATACTAGTCATAATATATGCTTAATGAATATATACATGAAATCTTTAATCCCAAATGCAGAATATATTTGACAAATATTATGTAGCAATCATTCTTAATTTTGATTCAACATAACATGCCATATTTTAGTTCTATGAATTTACAGTGGTCTACATCTACTGCTTGATTTTGTTTTTCTAATTTTTACTTGATTTTTTTTCTAATTCATTTTTTATTCATTCCCTCCTTTTTGAATTATGTTATTTCTTTGTTTTTATTCATTCTCTCCTTTTTAAATTATGTTATTTCTTTGTTTTTGAAAATATCAAGCAAATTTTTTAATCTTTGTTTTCTTCTTCAGCTTTATATGTTTACTATTACCCACATGACTGTAAGCAGTACTTTCTAAACCAAAAAATAAATTTAACTTTAAAAGAAAATACTTTTTGACAGTGTTGTACTGTCTACTCTTTTTAACATAGGACACTAATAAAGATTCCTTCCCTTACTGTTTCTTGTAAATACCTTTCTTTCATTGTCTATCCACTCATTGGTAAACACTAACAAAGATATAAATAACGAAAATATGTTCCACTATTAATACCAGTATTTGTAAAAATCCACCCCCCCCCCAAATTTTCTCTGGTAGATTAAATGGGATACCCTTAGATTTTCATAATTATGGGAGATCTAGAAATTCTAAATATTTTATGATATCCCATTTTAAAACATCTTATTTACTTCTAGAGAACAATTATAAGAGGATGTACAAGTATGCTAAATAAAAACTGTGAAAGAAACAAGTAAATGTAAACAAAAAAACCTTATATAGGACATAAGACATTAAGATTTTTTCTCAAACAGTAAAATAAAACATTTATAATATAAACCAATACACAAAATAAAAATATGTAAATTCCAGTGAACATGGGACAAACTATTTTATAACCATTGACCTTCTTACTGCACAATAGTACAAATAGGAACCAAATTTCACAACTGAAACAACAAACATAAAATCAGTTAACAAAATTAAGTATGAGTAGATAATTTTTTGTAGAAGTATATCTAATCTAAGACATTGAAACCTAGAACCACTAGGGAGGGCACTTGATGGGATGAGCACTGACTGTTATGCTATATGTTGGCAAACCGAATTTAAATAAAATATTAAAAAATAAAGTTACAGAAAAAAGAAACCAAGAAACAGATAATAAAATTATAGCCCTCCCCTCCCTCAAGAAATCACACTATATGGTTCATTGGAAAGAAAGCCTACTCTAAAGATATTTCATGATAGGAAAGAAAATGTTTGGTCTTTTCAAAGAAGAAAATCTACAGTGTAAAAGAAAAGGACCTCAAAAAGAAATAATGAAAAAACATATATATTTAAAAGCTGACATTGTTTTCTGAGATAAAATGGTGCTAAATAAGATGAGGATGGAATGAAGGAAAGGATAATGGGGAAGATACTTATAGAAAAGCAAAATGCAATAATAGAAATAAAAATCTCCTTTGAAATGCATTAGAAAACAAGACTGACAGTACAGATAGAAAAACAAATTTACTAATATCAAAGATCATTTTGACATTATTTCTCAAAATACACTGCAAAGAAATAAATGTAAAATAAACTAACAGAAAATAATATACGTTATGTTCTAGTAAAGGAAATCCAATGTATGTATGATGGAGATCTGCAAAGAGTGAAACAGAACAAATAATGCAGAAACAGTAAGGAATTAAAGTAAAAGAAGATGTTCCTCAGCTGGAGGAAAAAGAGGCGTTTCCTATAATTGAAAAGACATATGTTTCATGCAAAATTAGTGGGAAAATTTCATAGTTAGCCGTAATTTCATAGAATTTTAAATAAATGAATTCAGTAACTGTAAAATAAAAGTGTGATAAATTCAACCTACTTAAAATTAAGGACATCTGTTCAACATAACATAAAAAGAATGAAAAGTTAAGCCACAGATTGAAAGAAGGTATCTGCAGCACACATAACCCACAAATTATTTCATTGGTGATATACAAAAGACTCCTTAATATTACTAAGAAAAAGACAATCCAGCAGAACAATTGGCAAAAGACATGAAGAGTCACAGAAGAGGAAACATGTATGGCCTTATCCATAAAATGGTCAAACTCATTAGATTCTTTCCCCAAAAATAACCAGGGAAAGGCAAATTAAGAATGTATCAAGATAAAATTTTACATGTTATATGAACCAAAATTAAAAGGCTGACTATAATTTTTGGAGACAGTGTGGATTTGCAGGACTAATATTGCTTTGCAATTATAAATGGCATATACAATTTGACATTATTTTGAAGTGTTGTACTTTTCCAGCGCCCAGCTCCTATAGCCCAGTATATATTCTGGAGAATCTTATACACATGTATCAGGAGAAATATGTAAAAATACATGAAAGTGGTGTCATAATAGTAAATAATTCAAAGCAGTGTTAAGTATTCATGGATAGAACAACATATTGGTACGAATATTATTTTTTTTAATTTAAATTCAATTAACATATAGTTTTTATTAGTTTTGAAGTAGAGTTCAGTGACACATCAGTCTTATGTAATACCCAGTATAGGTAGTAATATTCTTATTACTATTAAATTATTGACTTTTAAAATATGAACACTATTTAAGTATAGTAGTTTTAAAGTATTAAAGTAAAAAAAATACTTTTTTTTAACTATAAAGGAAATTTTTCCTACCAAATCATTGCAGAAAACAAGAAAATGTAGCATAGTATATGCAATAAATGGTAGAAAATAGTATAAAGATTTTAATGCCAACATGAAGGCACTTAACACATGATGGAAAACAAATTTATCATTTGTGATCACAAATTTAAATGGTTTGCACTCATCAATAATAGGCAGCATTTTTCACCTTTATTTTTTTTTAATTTTTATTTATTTATGATACAGAGAGAGAGAGAGAGAGAGAGGCAGAGACACAGGCAGAGGGAGAAGCAGGCTCCATGCACTGGGAGCCCGACGAGGGATTCAATCCCGGGTCTCCAGGATCTCACCCTGGGCCAAAGGCAGGCGCTAAACCGCTGCGCCACCCAGGGATCCCCATTTTTCACCTTTAATTATAATTAAACCCAAACATACTTTTTAGGAGAAACAAGCCAGAAACAAACTGAGAAGTGGATTTAAAGATAAACACATGGACAAAACTATATTAAATAAGGAAATAAAAATAACATAGCCACAATCCTATGCTAACAAAATAAAATACAAAGCAAAAAATTAACTTGAACGAGTTTCAAAACATAATAAAAGATACAGCAACTTAATTTAAATGCTACCTCTTCAGAGACCATCCGATATAAATCCCTTATCCAGTAACCTCCCCTCAGTCCTCTCACTTCCTTCTACTTTATATTCACCATAATATGTTTACAGTACCGAAAATGGTAACCATTTCTTTAATGTTATCTTTCATTTCACCCTCTTTTGGTCATTTTTAAAAAAAGATTGATAAGAGAGAAAGAGAGAAGGAGTGGGAGGAGGGGCAGAGGGAGAGAATCTTTAAGCAGACTTCTCCCTAAGTGTGAAGCCCAACATCTTCCCTAACTAGGTTGCATATAACATGATGTCCATGATATCCCACGATTAGGGTACATACTTTAATTTTGGTTCTTAGAACTTTAAAATGTAAGAACTCAATATGACACCAATTAAAAAACAATATTTTTCTGTCAATTTAAAAAGCAATTATTGTATAGGGTTTCTCACTATAATGCAGCTTAATGAGGAAAATGGTAACAAATAACAGGAAAAATATCATTTTGGATGAAAGTAGCAGTTGTTTTCTTGAGCATTTATTAGGTAAAAGTATAATTTAAAAATATATATTAAAAATAAGTAAAATGAGAACACTTCATACTTAAAGACCGATCCAAGTTATAATTATTATTTTTTTCATCTTGATGTATTTAACTCGAGGTTATGATTTTAAAAGCAAAAATGATAGTAAAACATAAAATATATAATGATGTTAGTAATTAGGATAAAATGTGATGTGATATACTGTGAAGATATCTAATAGATATAAGCTAGGCTACAGATTCAGGGAGAATTTGTGTTTCATAAAGAATTGCTATATGATCAGAATATGAGAAAATTAAATATGTACATTTGCAACACAGCATCTGTAAAAAGGAAGGGAAGTAGAAGTTGCACTATTTTGGAGAGCATGGATTGCAGACCCTCCCTGGAGGATAATTTGTCAGCATTCATTGTTTGTACTAGCAATTCCACTCTAGGAAGCTAATCTATAGAATCATTCAGACATGCGCATAAGGTGGCAGATACATGGAGCTTCACTACGGCATTGTTTTTAATGATAGTGAACTGGGAAATACTGAAAGCTTTTAAAAATGATTATGTAATTACATAATATAAATAGAATATTATACAGCCATTAAAGTTAATGAAATAGATCAATATGTGCTGCCTAGGAACCAGTTATATTCTGTTTTATATGTAGCAACTAACAGTAGACAGTTCTAAAAGTCTGTAATTGGATGAGCAACCCAATATGACATTAAGTTACAGTGTTACATATAATTACTTATAAAACTAGGTTTCCGGGGAGCAATCAATAAAGTGAACTCCAAAACTGGAATAAAAGGAAAATAACTAATGCACATAAGATGGTAATCTAGATCTGTTCAGAAAGAACTTCTTTTTAGGGTCCTAGTAAAACATTAAAGCAGTAGTCTAAAGTTAATCTGTATAAGTTTCTGGAATACAAGAATAGAATAATCTGCAGTTAGTGGGAAAGGCAGATTCTAGATTCATTAATGTTTTTAAGCACCTAATAAAATGCTAAGAACATAGTAAGTGAAGGAATTTATGGTATTGGTTGGGAAGAAAGCCAGTAAATAAGCAATGTTAATACAATGTAACTATTTCAGTGTAATATAATTTACTTATTTGTAAGTTTTGGTCTCTCCCTTGACCAGAATGGAAGTTCCATAGAGAAAAGATTTTTGTCCATTTAGTAGTATTCCAAATGCCTATAGCAGTGACAGGGAATTAATAAGTCCTCAATACAGATTTGTTGATTAGATGAAGAAAGGGAGAGAGAAGAAGGGAAGGTAGAAAGGAGGGAAGATGGGCTACATCAGAGGTAGGTTCAGGGTTATGGGAGTGGAGTAATCAGATGTTTTCCAGAAGATAGGAAATCTTGGCTGAGACCTAAACGACAAGATTGGATTTAGTTGAATGCATTTGGATTGTGTGCAGTTGTTTGTTCTAGTTTAAATGGAAGACTGCTTAGAGGTAAGTAGAAATGATTTCTGTGAAAATATTGTTTTATCTTGCAAATTTCCTGTGGACTATCCAAGGTGAAGATGTCCATTAGATAAGTAGATACATAGATAGGCAGAAATATGTATATATATCTATATTTATAAAATTTGAAATTTTTAGAAAGAAAAATGACCAGAAATATGTTCACTGGATTTAGCAATGCAGAGACTCGACCCTGGTGATAGCAATTTCATTGGAAGCAGAGGGAATGGAAACTAGTTTGTGGTAGTTTTAGGAGTGACAGAGAAATGAGCACTTGGTATTTTCAGAGTATGAGCAATGCTTTTGAGGTCTGATTCTGGGTGAGGGAAGGAGATGTGGTTGGTTACATCTGTGAATGTATCTAGTTGTCACATATACTTCAACAGATTTTTTTTTTTTTTTTGAAGTAACAAACCTAGTGAAAGGAAATATTGCTGCAGAAGTAGAGGAGAAAATGTGTTCCACACTGTACATAAACTTCTTCCATAAGCCTTTGGATATTTTCACTAGGAGCTTTGAGAATCCAATGATATAAGATTACTTACTGACACTATTTGGCAAGGGGAAAGATATGCCTGCCTATTATTTGGATTTGAAAGGAAAAGAAAAATAAACAGCTTTAACAAGCAGAATAATCTTATTCACTGAACCAAATAAAATGGATTTAATTTTTTTTTTCACCTCAGATTACACAAGCCCGCATATACTCTGTACTTTGGGTTGTTTTAGGATATTATTTGTGAAAATAGGAAAGCATTTCTGGGGATATTTGAAAATCATTTATTTTAGAATATGAAACACTGAAACCTAAAATTCATGATTTATTGATAACTGGGCATTCATTCATTTATATAATGGAAAGTTACCATAGAATTTCTGTTACTCCCATTTTCTTTTTCTTTTTCCTTTTCCTTTTCATTCTAACTAATCTTCCTTCATTCTCTGATTGTCTACATTCTTCCACTTTCTCCACAATGTATTATCAGTAAATATTTGTTGAGAGTTAATAATAATTTTTTGTATGTTATAGCATTCAGAGATGGATTTCAAATGAACATGAGTCAAAATATATTTATTTTGTTATATTTAAATTTATTGTGAAAACTCAGAAGTATTCACTTATGCCACATAAATATTAAGTACATTGCTTTTACTTTTAAAATTATAAACTAACAACATTATAGTGCAGTAATTGGCACACTTCTTTTTAAGCTTATTTTATAGTTAAGTGCCAATATTTGGGAATATGTAATTGGGAGAATTGTATATAGGGAAGTCAACAAGCCATCTTTGGGAGTTTTTCTGTTCAAACCATGGCCAAAATTGTGTCTACCTAATACCTCCCAGGTTTCAAAAATAAGTCTAATACAAATATGTATCTAAAATAATTTAAGGGATCCCTGGGTGGCGCAGCGGTTTGGCGCCTGCCTTTGGCCCAGGGCGCGATCCTGGAGACCCGGGATCGAATCCCACGTCGGGCTCCCAGTGCATGGAGCCTGCTTCTCCCTCTGCCTGTGTCTCTGCCTCTCTCTCTCTCTCTGTGACTATCATGAATAAATAAATAAAAAAAATCTCTAAAAAAAAATAATTTAATAATTTAAAATATCAGCCATATGAGCCATATATGGTTATATAGATATAGGTGAAACAAAGATGACTAAGAAACAATCCCTGTCATCATGTAGCTCAAATGATTTCTGATGTTATAATATAAGAGATGGAAATTTATGTATTTCCATGGTCACAAGTAGAAGACTTCCTTTAAAGTACATATAAGATAAGTCTTTGTCTTCTATTCACTGTCCTATCTTGCCACAGTTTTTGAAGAAAAAGACTTCGTTTAATTGAGAGATGCCACCGGATGGTAAATGCAGAGTAATCACACATCTTGTGGCCTCTCAGTGTTATTTCCACAATAGAGTTCTTAATTGGGTTTCTGAGTGTGGCTTAGAGGTGTGACAGCACAAGCTGATGGATGTAAAGTCATAATGTTTTATAGTAATAAAATTTGAGTCATTTCTGCACATTCAAAATTTATAGCACTTAAGGGATCCCTGGGTGGCGCAGCGGTTTGGCGCCTGCCTTTGGCCCAGGGCGCAATCCTGGAGACCCAGGATCGAATCCCACGTCGGACTCCCGGTGCATGGAGCCTGCTTCTCCCTCTGCCTGTGTCTCTGCCTCTCTCTCTCTCTCTCTCTCTCTGTGACTATCATAAATAAATAAAAATTAAAAAAAAATTATAGCACTTGAAAATATATTTGTACACTACTGTAAAGGGCCTTCTGCTAACTTCCTATTTCATTTTTATTATTTTTTATGTATTTGGTTTTATGTGTTTATGTATAATTACATATTGTTATATATTTACTTATATATAAATATTTGTATTTATATAAATATGTTTATATGATTTAAGGAAATGTAATCAATTCATTAATTCAAGTCCCATATAGATACTTCCAGATCCTCCTTGGTACTTCAGTATGGCATGAAAATATCAATATCTGCCATGATGTTCTAAAGCAAAAGAAAGAAAAGAAAAAAGGGTAGGAAGTGCTATATAAAATAATTTTTCAATTTATAATGATGGGAAAACAGGCATATCTTTTCGGTAAAATCAGTGGCTAGATTTTCCCAGTTATGAAATTTTACCTATAAATAATACTATGAAGTATGCACCCAAGAATCTCACAATTTTATAAAATGCCCAGATCTTACGTATATCTGAGTAAGAAATAGTATTACTGATTTCATTTGGGTGCCATAGAAAAAGCATAATATGTTTCTTTTAAAGTCCTTTATGCAGAATACACATAAATAATAACTTCTCATCACCACAGTCCAAAGATACAAGCTATATCACATTTTTCTTATGATGTCAGTCTTTTCAATCAAAAGCCTTGATGGCAGCTGTTTGTTTGTTTGCTTTTTACATTTTATATGGCAGCTGTATTTTAATATTTACTTATGGAACTTGAAATAATTTTCCTCACTAAAGATACGTTAGATCGTATCCTCAAAGAGAAAATCAGGCATTCTACTATGGTCTTTTCTGCTGTCACCTGGGGGCTAAACATTTCTAATTTCAATCCACATCAGTATTGATACAACATGAAATAAATAGTGGTCTAAGAAGTAAATGAATTCAAAAACCAAACATTAAATATGAGCTTCAATTTTGATACATGTGTGACTGTATTTAATTATTTTTTTAAGTAGATGTAAGATAGTTGCATGGTCTGGCCATTAATTTGCTTGTCTATGATTGCTAGGTATTTGTCTCAGCCCTGAGGATATAGTTGTAAAGAAGACTGAGCTATTGTCCTCAAGAAACTTGCATTCTAGAAAGGGACAAAGGCAATAAAAAAATAAACCAGCAAATATATAGATGATAAATGCTGTAGAGGAAAAATCTAAGTGTAGTTAGAGGTAATGAGGGATGCTGGAATGGGAAATGTTGTTTTATGACTTTGGGTGTCAAGAAAGATCTTACCAGTTAAATAGCAAATGAGCAGAGTAAGGGAATGTGGTTTGCAGACATCTGGGAGAAGAATATTCCAGACAGAAAAGATAGTTATGACACAGGAAGCTATGGAATTTGTTTATGAAAAATCAAGAAGCCCAGATTTCCAGTTTGTGGTTCCACATGTAAAGATCTTGGAAGTTGCCACTCTGTCCTAACAAATAAAAGGCTGAATGAGCAGGCTGAAAAATCAACAACTCTTCTTGGATTAGGAAGAGAGAAAGGGACCCAGAGTAAACCCTTTAATCAGGATTGGAGAGACAGGCGCATAAAGGGAAACACAGTTTACTGGAGTAGAGACTCATGAGAGTAAACTGCCACAGGAACCAGTGCCAAAGAAGGAAACCTGGTCTGTAATTGACAGATTGCTGGAGGCTTACTGTGGCCAAGTCAGAGTAAAAGTTTCAAGGGAGACCCAGTCATAGGGAGGCTTCTCCACAGCAAAGGAAATCATCAACAAGATGAAAAGTTTCAACCTTTGGAATGCTACAAATATTTGCAAACCACTTATCCAACAATGGGTTAATCATAGCAAAAAAACAAAACCAAACAAACCCCGAAATAACCCAGTTTAAAAATGGGCAAAGAATTTAGAAAATTTTCCAAAGCTATAAAAATGGCCAACATGTACATGAAAAGTATTCAACATCTCTAATCATCAGGGAAATGCAAATCAAAACCACAATGAGATACTGGTTCACACTTGTAAAGATGTTTATTTTCCAAAAGATAAGAAATAACAGATGCTGGAAAAGATGTGGAGAAAAGGCCTAAGAGGCTTAGCTTTCAGCAGATCTTGACTTTTGACATACTTTCCTCACTAAACTTAATCATTTCAAATTTTTCATTTAAAGGAGAGATGAGTGACTCTTCCTTCCACTTGAACACTTAGAGGCGCTGGTAGGCCTATCAGTCAACCCAATTCCAATATTCTTTTGTCTGAGGGAATTGAGAGGCCTGAGGAGAAGGAAAGAAACAGGAAGAATGGTTAGTCAGGTGGAGCAGCCAAAATATACATAGTATTTATGGATTAAGCTCCCTTTCTTATATGGGTGTAGCATGTTCCCCTAAAACCATCATCGATAGTAACATCAAAGATCACTGATGACAGATTATCATAACAAGCATAATAATAATGAAGAGTTTGAAATGCTGCAAGAATTTTCCAAATGTGACACAGATACACAACTTGAGCAAATGCATTTGGCAAGGTAGCACTAATAGACTTAATGCAGGGTGGCCACAAACCTGTAGTAATTTTTAAAAATATTTTAAAAATTTATTTATTTGAGATAGAGACAGAACCAGAGTGGGAAGAGAGAGGCAGAGGGAGAGGAAGAGCAAGAAGTAAGCTCACCATTCAGTGGGGAGCCCGACGTGAGGCTTATTCCTAGGGTGCTGGGATCATGACCTGAACCAAAGGCAGACACCCAACCGACTGAGCCACCCAGGTGCCACTATAGTAATGTTTAATGTAATACCTGTGAAGTACAGTAAAGCAAAGAACAATACAGTGAGGCTGTACTTTCTTTTGACTATCAAGAATTTTAAAGGGCAACAGAAATGACACATGCATGGGAATTAGACAAATAATTTGTGTTCTAGAAGTATACTTTGTTAGAGATTTGTTATAATTTTTAAATCTAAATTAAAATGTTCTTCTACAACTATATTTTATATTATTATAGAGCTGGCTACTTCCATTGTCAAATATTTTCTTTTTTAGCATCATTGCTTTGTGAACCGATAAAACAGTTGATATAGACTTAGGAAGATATTAGATAAAGTTCTCTTCTACTCTGTGTTTTCCATAAAATGTATTGTTTTGTTTTATTTCATGAACAATTAAAAAAAATGGACAGTAGATTTTCATTAGCAAGCTGGTATAGAATCATGGGAGATACATTGTACAAAAGAACATGTACTGAAAAAAATCATCATTGATTTGATTTTTAATTTATCATTTATGGAAGAACAGATGGTAGAGTTATAGTTATAAGCAATGAAATATAAAAATCACCTAGCCTGATGATTTTTAGTAGGCAATTTGCATGATCAAATTAAGTTAGAAAAAAATAGGAGTTTTAATTCTATAGATGACATTATTGGTAGTTTTATTTTCCCTCTGATCTTATGTATTTCTTATCTCTCATGATTGCACAGCACCCCTCACATTATTCCTCTTTTCATTTATTTCTCCTATTCAGTCACTCTAGTATTGAGACTAATTTTTTAGAGATTTAAAACCAGATTCTGGTGTGAAAATCCATTTATGTTAAAGAATTCACATGAAATAAAGGGACTATTGAATCAAAGCACAAAATAGTTCATTAAGATGTATTGTAGAAGTGAATAATGTCCTAATAAATAGTTTTAGACTTCATTTTCATAACTAAGAATTTAGTTAAGCATATCTTAATTTATTTCCTTAATTAATACCTACTTTGGAAGTTAAGTAAGAGAAAGGTGGAAATTTAACCTGCATTTTACTATTTGTAAAAGAGGTGCAAAAATATTCTATACCAGTTGTAATCGTGCATGACTTTAATCAGATTTTTGGAGACCTATTTCAATTGCCTGCAGTGTAAGCTATTCAAACTGAAAATATTCTGTAAGATTCCCTTATAACTTGAGAACCAGATGACTCATTTCCCTTAGACAGCTCAGCTTGTGCAATTTTAGCTGTGGAGAATGAGCTGTCCATTACTCTTTATCACCATTCTCTGCTGAATGCATTTGCTCTTTCTTCCTTTGCATTGCTTGTGTTTGTTTATCTAATTTGGATTATTAGCATGCCATAATGGTCTATAATTTTTCCCCCTCAGTCATTTACTTCTCAGGCAGGAAATTTCTCAGTGCTCCTGAGGACAACAATTAACACGTGATACTTTGTTTTTGTTAAAAGAAAGTCACAAAATTAAAAAGTTTGGAAGGGATTCATGTATTTAGGAAAAGCATCAAACATTGCTACAGAATCTTTGCCTGTGTTTTTTTCCCTGTAAATATGCATAAAAGGAGATACAATGATCTTGGTGGTAAATTCCAGGTGTAGCAATCCTTAAATTCATCGTTTGCTTCTTACATTTTTAATGTAATTATTACAGTGCTTTAGAAATTATAAAAGACAATTCAGTTCTTATTTGTGGAATGCTTAGAGTGTGGTGCAGGTCCTCGCACCAAAGTCCTAAGGTTCAAATCTAGATTCTGTCAGTTTCTACTAAGGAAACTACAGGGAAATTATTTAACCTCTATTCTTTGGTTTTTCTCATCTGAAAAAAAAAAAAAAGAATGAACAGTAATGGTTTTCTTAAAAGGCTGTTGTAGGATTTAAAGGAATTAAGACATATAAAGCACTTAGAACAATTCCTGACAAAGAGCAAGAATTCTGTTATAGTGTTAGCTAGTAAAGGATTTTTGATAGTGTAGAGTATTTTAGGAAGTATATATAGATAGAAGAGAGAAAAATGGAATCATTTGAAATCGTACCACTAAGGAATAAAGCACTGATATTTTGAGGTGTGTAGTTTTAGTCTTACGCTATGCCTCTATAGTTTTATGAAAAATGAGGTTATAGCATACATCTTAGTTGTAACCTCATGTGGTTCACTTAAAATAATGTGTAAATTTTCCATGTAATCATATATCATATTACATATTATTTAAATAACTTTAGTATAACAGTAGTGTGGTAATTATGTATCCAGTGCCCTAGAGCTGAACATGTTGTTTTCATACAGGATTGATTGATTGATTGATTAAGCTACTGTCAGCAGTGTCTCAGTTGTTGATATTGTTATAATGGCCATCATTTTACATATTTACATGTTTAGGATTATTTTCTTAAGATATGTAAAACATTTTTTTAATTTTAACTTTCAGTTCTTAGTTATACCTCAAAGCAAACTAAAACTGATCCCATTTTAAATGTTTGGAAACATACGACTCAGAATCTCATAATACGCAGAAAAAAGTTCTTAATCTTTCGTTATTATTTTCAACTGAAAACTCTGATGTTTATGGGAGCATTTCCAAACAAACTTAGCATTCAAGATGCTGACCAATGGTGACATACAGAGGAAGATACTACTTGCTGTTCATTATACAACCCATTTGTTCTTTTATAAATAATGCTGAATTATATTTAATTAAGCAGAATTGTATGAAGTAGTCACTTTATATGTTACAGATTTATATTAGTATTCTTAAAATAAGTAATTTAAATCTATATTATATATGTATATTTTGAATTTTCATATCATAATGGTGTCTAATATATACATGGTATATGCATGTAAAAGAACTTTTAGTGTATTTGCTGCCCTAATAACATAAAATATAGTTGCATGTTAACAGCCAACCTCCCGTATCCTCTACAGTGACACTTTTTGCACTATCTTAAAGGATGAACTATTTTGGGTTTATTTATTTACTCAATATGACATTTTAGGATATATATCACTATAGGATTATATTATATTAGGATTATATTAGGATTATAATCTCTAAAAGGTTCTTTTTTTAAAAAAGAAAGATTTATTCATTTATTTATGAGAGACACACAGAGAGAAGCAGAGACATAGACAGAGGGAGAAGCAGGCTCTCTGTGGGGAGCCTGATGTGGGACTCCATCCCAGGGCCCAAGGATCACACACTGAGCCAAAGGCAGACGCTCAACCACTGACCCACTAGGGGCCCCCTCCAAAAAGTTCTTAAACAGAAGTGATATTTTCTCATTGTTAAATAAATAGATGTATTAAAGTTTTCCATTGATAGGACTATTTCAAAAATATTTTAAATGCTGTTTTCTTCTCAGTTTCCTACTATTGTATCTTCTCTGTGGATTTTACCACTTATCAGTATAAACTTTACATTTGCTTGGCCCAGCCATTTATTTATTTATTTATTTATTTATTTATTTATCTATCTATTTATTTATTTATTTATTATAATAAATTTATTTTTTATGGGTGTTCAATTTGCCAACATACAGAATAACACCCAGTGCTCATCCCGTCAAGTGCCCCCCTCAGTGCCCGTCACCCATTCACCTCCACCCCCCGCCCCCAGCCATTTATTTTTAAAAAATCATTTGATATAGATATATATCTGGTTGTTGTTGTTGTTGTTATTATTATTATTTGATTTGGGGAATCTTTTTCTCTTAATATAAAAGCCTGACTACATTTGTGTTTAATTGGTCTATGTGAATTTGCATTTGAATGCTGTATCTTAGTTCCTACTCCACCCTCATCTTATCTACAATATTTTTTCTTTTTTTGTTGAAATTTTCATTTTTTTCTCTAGATTAATAAATCATATACTCTATTTTGATTCTGTAACTGTGCAATATTAAATTTTTAGCGTATTTGAATTAATTGACTTCTCTACCATAGGCAATAAATGCCACAGTCAAGCTCTTTTGAGTCCCTTCATTTAAACTGATAAATTTAGCTTGCATTTATTTCCTGCTTTTATTTCCTTCCTTTCTGTTACTTTGTTAGGATAAGCTTATGTTTAAAATCTGTTTTATTTTTTAGGTGCTGTGAAACTTCTCTCTTAAGAATATTTTGAAATATTTTTACTAAGCTTCATATGTGTATTAAAGATAATTATGTTCCAATTTCTAACTTTTAAATTTTATGTCTTTTTATGCTACATTTCTCTATGTAAGAAATAAAATAAATAGGAAGATTGCTTTTTGAATAGTTATTTGAGATTGTTTTTTGTAAAAATTGAGTTCTTAGATTTCAGAAGTCACTGTATCCTACAAGCATTTCATTGTTCCTGGGAATAATATAGTTTATTTTGAAGAAAAAACTTACAATTCAGTATCAAACACATTGTGTGACATAGCGTAGTTCCAGATTCTTAGCAGTCAGTTGGAAATAGAAGACTGATTTTAAGTGATCAGCTGAGGCAGCTATTTCCCTGAAATCCCCTTCTTCTTTTTTAGTTCCACAAACCAAAAAGCAATTTACCTAACATACAGTTTTTTTGTTTTCTTTTTGTTGTTTTTTTGTTTTGTTTTTCAGTAATCATTTCTTGATGCATATATTTATTATGAGAACACATGATGAAATAATATTTTAAGAGGTTAAAAAATTAGTAAACAAGCAGTGAATAAAAAAGAAAATAGAAAGTATAATGTGATTTTTTTTTCTGCGCTTCTAAGACAGCAATGCTAAATAACTATTGCCCTGTAAAGATTTCATGTTGTAATTTGAATAAATTACAAACTTTTTATCATGATTTAGTAAGATTCTATATGATCTGGACCCTATCCACCTCTTCTATTTTATTTTCTACCTTTATATACTGTATTTGTCATGCTTTAGGCACACTGACCTTCTTACTTTCTTTAGGATAAGCCAAGTTCATAGCCAACTCAAGGTCTTTGCAATTTCTTTTTTCTCTACTCTGACCTTAGAAAGGGCTTCCCTGATCATTCTGTTTTTTTGTACTAGGCTCCCATCTCCCTTACCATCACATTATCTTCCTTTCTTTCACCAAAGCATTTAACTATCTGAAGCTATAAGTTTTAAATACTGACATTTGAAGTATGTATGTTTACGGTATTTCAAATAGATATTTTAAGTATATATTTGTATTACCTCTTTCCCCTTCATATAAGAAGGCATATTTTGCTCAAAAGAAGACAGAGAACTATAATACTTAGAATAAACTCTATAGGTCTTGTTAATTTATATTCAGTAAATCTATACAAATGAAATTCATAGACATGATTTCTGTATACATATGTTATGGAGTGTATATTTCAAATTATTGCTCCTCAATAAACATCTGACTTTTTAAAAAAGATTTTGTTTGAGAGAGAGAGAAAGTGAGCCATGAGTAGGACTGGAGGGGCAGAGGGAGAGGGAGAGAGAGAATCTTTAGCAGATTTCATACTGAGCATGAAGCCCGATGCAGGGCTCAATCCCAGGACCCTGAGATCATGACCTGAGCCAAAACCAAGAGTCAGACATTTAACTGATTGAGCCATCTAGGCGCCCCTAAAAATCTGATCTTTTAAGGAAAGAAATGTGGTTATTACTTTATCTCTCTAGTTATTACTTGATTATTGCTTAAAAAAAAAGGTCGGATTATATGCTATAATAAGTGTTTAAAAAAACATTTATTTTCAACTGGGCTGGGAGAAATAAAAGTTGTCATGCAGCCAATATCATCTTGTTTATTTGGGATTGTGAGAAAGCTCTATAGGCAATGTATGTGGGCCAGACAATGGAATATTCTAAACCATAATATAATGATATATGGGTATTTTTCTACTCTGTTTTATTCTGTCTTGAAATTTTATTCAGTTTACATGTAATCAAATTATGCTAAGGAAAATTATGATAAAATCCTGATGAATATACTGAAGAGAAACTATAATTTACTATGAAAAAAACAGCTTCTTCCACTTTATGTATATGTTCTAGTGATTCAAAGTGTCCTTTTAATCTTTTAATTCCTAAGATCATCTAGATTGGGGGTTGAGGAGGGAGTTATTGCTATAGTGAGAAGCTGTAAAGCAGTATTTTGTCAATTATGTTCAAAATTAGTTAAATGCATAGAACAAGTTGTCCAGTTTTGAGCCCCATTAATAAAAAAGGAAGTTAAGAACCTGAAGTGGATTCCTGAGATAAGCACATGTATAAATTGAGAGTTAAAAACAAATCAGAATGATGAAGCAAGGCTAAAGGATCGGATTGTTCAGGCTTGAGACTAGAAGAGTGGGGAGCTAATAACAGTCTTTAACGATGAAGGGTTCTTACAAAAGAAAGATGACTAGCTGTTTTTCATCTCCAGTGAGTACAGAACAAGAGGATGGGATTTAACAAATATTTATTGAACATCTCCATTGAGTGTAGAACAAGAGGATAGGAAGCATAAGGGCTTTAGATTAGAACTGAAGAATATCCTAAGAGTGAAGATTTTAATTCCTTGAGAGGTTGTGAATTTTGTTTTTTGGAAGTCTCTTAAACAATATAGATTTTCACTTCATAACCCTACCAATAGACAGTAGTATCAATTCAACAAACATGTATTGCATTCTTAAAGCCCCCTCCAGTTCAGTGATCTTAGCAATCTGTCAATGAATAGAATGCTGAGCAGATCTTGGTGGAATTAGCCAACATTTTAAGCTATTTAAGATCGTAATAATGATAATTATGTTGATTATGATTATAATAATTTGATGTAATTGGTAGAAGAGTGGAAGTAAAAGGTATTAACAGTATCATTTAGTAGAGAATCATTACATAAAGTAAGTACTTGTATGAATTGTAGGATATATATGTGCGTATGTATGTAATATATGTATCTGTCATATGTATATAATGCTTAATTGGTACAATAAGATAATTGGATTATTCAAATACTTTATAGATATCTTCTGATAGAAATAAATATTAGTGAGAGAAGAAATCATCTTGAATTGCAGTGTAGTATGATTTTCCTCAAAAATGTCCATTTGAAAATTAAGCTCTGTAAGAGTTTTTTCTTTTTTATAATTTTAATGTATTAATTGACAATTTAATTTTCTTATACTTGTTATTCTCTTAATGACTGCAGCCAATGTTTAATTATTCTAACGAGGGTAGCATGAAAGCTACCAGTTTACCAAATTGAAATATTTGTTAATAGAAATATTTCTTAATGACTAAAGGTCATTAAAAAATAAAATTAAGATATACTTGCCATCTTTCCCTGTGAAGCAGGTCAGTTAAGAACAGTCAATAAAGCAGTGCTTATCAAAGGAGCTACTGCCTACCAGAGAAGGTCTGAAACTTTAGCCCACAAGGGAAAAAGTCTATGAGGTTTTCCTTTGTTTAATTTTAATATTAATGAAAAATTTTATTCTACATATCATATGGCTTTTATGTATTCATTGAACACCTAGTGTGGGTCAGGCACTGTTTAATACCCTGGAGACACAGCCATGAACAAAGTGGAGAAAGATTGCTTCTCTTATGGAGATTACATTTTAGCTTGATAAAGTTAATGACAAAATAAGTAATATATATAGTGTACCAAATTAATTTAAGATCTATTCATTTGGTTAATATATTTGAATTGCTTATGCTGAGGAACAAACAATTCCCCCCCTTCCCCCTACCCCACCCCAGCTACTCCTTTTGAGTAGCCAGTAAGATGCTGTTTCAATGATCCTATCTGTCAGGAAACTGGTTTAAATGAAAAAGTACTTACGTCACATATTCATTTCAGCAACACAGTGATTATTCTTTCTTTAAACTTTAGCATTGGAGATTGCACACAGTAATATGGGGAGAGTTGCCATATGTCCTTTTACTCTGCTTACTGAGTATATCCAGATAATCACTAATAAGAGATATCCAGAATCAAGTCAAAGAGGCAGTGCAGTGCAATATTTCCAGGCTATGTTGATGGAAATTTTGATAAGTATATTTTTTGATGACAAGTTAAGCCACTTGTGGTTTATGATGGGATGAAAGGGTCACTAATCTTTTGGTCAATCTTCTCTTGTCTCTGTGATAATCTCATAAAAGGACCAATTCAGAGAATAATGATGACTGATAATGTCATTAATTTAAAAACTGATACTGTAATTTTCATCACATGTAAATTATCTCAGCCTTACAATCTACATAATCAACTATCTTCTTTCAGTTTTCACATTTCATTTTTGTTTCAGCATTTTGGTCATGTAAATATACTGTTTTTCTTATAATTTTGTTTGAATCATGTCCAAACTTGCAAGAATATTTAAATAGGTCAGATTTATGAATCTCTACATTAGGGTGAACGATGAATTTAAGTTAATTTACCTTATTTCAGTTTTTAACCTCTGACAGCATCATTTTTCCTTCATGAAGAAAAACTCTTGGACAATACTTTTCCTCCAGTGAAGCACAGCAGAAAAAGCTGTACACATTCCTGTCTGTCCCAGTAAGGGCTTACTAAAAATATTATTGATGCTTCAGACTTAAAAAAAAAAAAAAAATTTGACTGTTTTGCCACTAAAACCTACCAAGAAAAAGGAAAATTCTTGGAGACAAGTAGAATTTGAGAATGGGGCTCTAGCTCCCGAGCATGCAGAAGGTGACATGGCCCAGATATAGGTGAATATTTTTGTACTTCTGCCCTTTCATGAACTTGACATCAGTGTGCACATGAGTTCATTCATACTTTTTCTTTTTTTTTTTAAATTTTTATTTATTTGTGATAGTCACACAGAGAGAGAGAGAGAGAGAGGCAAAGACATAGGCAGAGGGAGAAGCAGGCTCCATGCACCAAGAGCCCGACGTGGGATTCGATCCCGAGTCTCCAGGATCGCGCCCTGGGCCAAAGGCAGGCGCTAAACCGCTGCGCCACCCAGGGATCCCCATTCATACTTTTTCTAATTAATACAATTTTGTTTAACAATAAAAGAGGAAATAAAAGGAAAAATCTCAAAAAGCCTACTGAGGTTTTCTTCATTAAATTTTTTTTAAGTATGCTCCCAGCATGGAGCCATTTTTTTAATGGGGGGTTTGAATTTATGACCCAGAGATCAAAACCTGAGCTGAGATCAAGAGTCAGACGATTAACTGACTGAGCCACCCAGGTGTCCCTCTTCATTGATTATCCTAAGTTTAAATATTTAGGAAATGAACACATAACAAATAGTGAAGTAAAAATGGGGAAAAAAAGGCAAAAATAGGAAGTATTAGTGATGTCATGTTTTCCTACAAGAAAATACAGTATCTGGTTAACCTCTCATTTCAACCAGTTATTCAGATGTCACTTGAATGTATTAAATTGTATAGTTTAGACATAAACAACAATCCATTTTCTGTTTGCTACTTCTTTGTGATCCAAAGAAGATTCAACCAAAATACTACAACATTGAACTTCAAAAATTTAGTGTTCATTCATTAGACAAGTGCAGAGGGATTCTATTTCTTTTTTCTTTGTTCTAAGTTGTTTTAATCACTTTATAGTTTTCAATACTTTAATGTTTCTTTCTTAAGTTATATATGTTAATGCTGTGAATTTTCATCTAAAAACCCATTTTAACTCCATCTCATAGGTTTTTACATTTTTTTCTTATTGTTCTTAGTGTACTTGAAAAACAACAAGGAATGATTTCATGGCAAAATATGCCCTAAACGAGTCAAATAGAAACAATTTTTGTCTGGAGAAGATATTTGTAAATGACTTCTCTGATGAAGGGGTAGTATCCAAAATCTATAAAGAACTGATTAAACTCAACACCTAAAAACAATCCAGTAAGAAATGGACAAAAGAGGGACGCCTGAGTAGCTCAGTGATTGTCTTGGCTCAGGGCATGATCCCGGGATCCAGGATTGAGTCCCACATTGGGCTTCCTGCATGTAGCCTGCTTCTCCCTCTGCCTATGTCTCTGCCCCCACCCCCTCTCATGAATAAATAAATTTAAAAAATCTTTTTAAAAAAATGGGCAGAAGATATGAAGAGACATTTTTCCGAAGAAGGCATACAGATGGCTACTATTAGCCATGAATTTTTGGAATTTTTAGACACATGAAAAGATGTTCAACATCACTGATTCATCAGGGAAATACAAATCAAAACTATAATGAACTATATCTTCACACCAGTCAGATTGACTAAAAATAACAACAGAGGTTGGCAAGGATGCACAGAAAAAGGAACCCTTTAATACCTTTGGTGGGAATGCAAACTGGTACAGCCACTCTGGAAAGCAGTATGAAGGTTCCTCAAAAAATTAAAAATAGAACTACCCTACAATTCAGTAATTGCACTACTAGGTATTTACGCAAAGGATGCAAAAATACAAATTCAAAGGGTTACATTCACTCTGGATTTATAGCAGCATTATCAACAATCGACAAAGTATAGAAAGAACCCAAGTGTTCACCAACTGATAAATGGAAGAAGATGTAGTGTATATGTTTGTATATATATATATTTTTTTTTCAATGGAATATTACTCAGCCATCAAAAAGAATGAAATCTTGCCATTTGAATAACGTGGATGGAGCTAGTGTGTAGTACGGAAAGCAAAATAAGTCAGAGAGAGACAAATACCATATGATTTCACTCATATGTGGAATTTAAGAAACAAAACAGATGAACATAGGAGAATAGAGGAAAAAAAGAGGGAGGCAAACCATAAGTGACTCTTAACTATAGAAAACAAACTGAGGGTTGTTGGAGGGGAGAAGGGCTAAATGGGTGATGAACTTTAAGGAAGCACTTGTGATGAGCGCTGGTTGTTTTATGTAAGTGATGAATTACTAAATTTATTCCTGAAACCAGTATTACACTATATGTTAACTAGAATTTACATAAAAACTTGAAACAAAAGAAAAAGTTGTCTGGTAATATATTTCTAATGTAAATATTTTAAAAAGTCAAAGGATATGAATAGGGAAAGAGAAAATGTAGTCAGCCAATAAACACAGGAAAATATGATCAACCTCATTAGTAGCCATAGAATTAAAAAATATTTTTAGTCTCAAATTCGCAAATGTGTAGGAAATTAATAATATCCATCACTAGCAGTTTTAGATCCCTAAGCACTTCATATTATGCTAGTGTGCTTTTAAGTACAAACTTTTGGTGAATTAGCTAGTAATATATGCTACAATGAAGAAAAAAGATCTTAATATTTGGATTCTGAAGAATTTATCCCACAATAAGAAAAATTACCACCACCCAAGGACAGTGGTATATATTATTGCATTCTTCATAACAAAATGCTATGATAAAAGTATATTTGTATCATTAATAAAATTGTTAAAAATGGAATTTAAGCTGTTTTTGGAATTTTAGATGCATATTTATTGGTTGGTGAGATACATGTATGTTATCACGAAAGAAAAATGTGGGGACTTTTTTTAAAAAGGATGCTTCCACTGAAAAAATTGCATACACAGACACACACACACACAGACTCATCATAACATAAAGCATGTGTGTTTATGTGACCATGGAAACCTCTATAAAAATGTAGTAATTATGTTTAAAATGTCTAGCACAGGAAAGTGGAATTAGAAATTAGGGTAGGAGATGATAAATTTTTATATACTTGTATTTTTTCTAATTTTATAAGGACATATCTTGTAATTGGCCATCTGACTATTAAATAAAGTTTGAAATGAAAGAAAAACTAAAATATGCTAATTCAGGAGCACCTGCCTGGCTCAGTTGGTAGAGCATAGGACTTTTGATCTTGTGGTCATGAGTTCAGCCCCATGTTAGGCATAGAACTTACTTAAAAATAAATATTTAAAAAATACGAGTTTTTGATATGCCTTATTTTCAGCACGTAATTTTTATTAAGAGTTTACTATAAGACGAGTGAAAGTTAATAATGTTTATTACTAAACCATTTTAAAGTCGTCGTGGAAGATGTTGATGTATTTTGTAGGAGAGAGTTTTATGTATTGATTGGTTTAATCAAAAAGAAAGAAGTCTGGTTTCTAAGGCTACAAACTTATTTTTCACAAAATTGGTTTATAAGGATCTGCTGAAGTCACTGATTCTAGCTCCTCTACTCTTTTTTGAGCTATCAATCAATGGTCATGTTAACTTAATGTGACTTCAGGGTTTATAATGTTAAATTTAGTAATAATACTCAGTTTCTGTTTTTTTTTTTTTGTAAGTTTCTGTTTTTTATCAATTAATGCACACATGTATATATTTTTCCACCCTGAAACTTCATGGAAAGGACACGATTTTTTTAAAAGAATTTTATGTATTTATTCGTGAGAGACACAGAAAGAGAGGCAGAGACACAGGCAGAGGAAGAAGCAGGCTCCATGCAGGGAGCCTGACGTGGGACTCGATCTTGGGTCTCCAGGATCACGCCCTGGGGTGAAGGCGGTGCTAAACCACTAAGCCACCTGGGCTGCCCAAAAGGACACAATATTGAGTAACATGAAAATGTGTCTATTCATTGTAGTTGACAGATGATATTTCGAAGCTTTTTCCCCCCAAATCTTTTTTTCATGAAACTAGTGTTACAAAAAAGGCACTCTTTTTCCATTTGTTTCTTCATTTCTTTTCATTCATTCATCTTTCATTCAATGTGCTCATATTTTTTTTTATAAACTATTATGTCCAGCCATTTTGATAAGTTACAGTATGAGAGTATTCAGAGAACTGGAATATCTTTGCTAATTCTAAAATGCTTGATTCAGTGAGGAACATACCAAACAAAATACTTCCTATTATAGCTAATTAAAAATAAAGATAATTGTCTAAAGCTTTGGTTTTTATTCTGATTACTGAACTTAAATCAGAATTTTATCTTTGCTTGTCATTTGTTTAGTCCGAGAAAATCAAAACACATATAATTTATGATTATCAGAAGAAAAGGAGTTTTTTCATACCTTTTGAAATGAAAGTCATATTTTTATTATAAAGAAAATGGTATCTTAACAGATATTAAGTACCTTGATATATATTTCAAATATACAGATACTATTTCATGTGCCTCTGCCATTGAAATACAGAGTAAATATATCTTACAATTTCTACTCCTATCTCTACCGCCGTATGCCTACTATGTGCTGTGTTAGATTTTTACCTAATCAATATTTAAAAAAAAAATCATTGTCACATTCAAGTGTTTTGTTTTGGAGGGTTCATGAACACTGAATTTATATCTTCCATATTGATCTACTTACTGCTGATACTTAAAATTTTAGAGTTGAAATTACTAATTCTGGAGAATATGAATTATTTAATCAATTCCAAACTTTTGAGATAACTGGTGTTTTAGAAACCAGAAACAAAAATTATAATAGGAGTTTAGACTATAATATATTGCTGTAAGGATAATTATTAAGGGAAAACACAGCTGACATTTTCTGATTTATGCACACAATCAGAGATGGAGTCCAAGGACTGTGACATAATTATCTTCATGCTAACAATTTTTGTAAATCTCTTGACAGAATTTTTGCTAATTTTAAAATGCCTTCTGAAGATTAGCACTTAAAATTGTTGGGGAAAATAGCACAATTTATTAGCAAGGGTATAATTGTAAACCTTCTAAATACTCATTGTGAATATCATTTAGACAGTAACTCCTGCTTTAGCAGCTGGTATATAAGACACCAGTTTATGGAATCTTGAAACAACAGAGAGTGGAATCTAATTAAAGAGGATTACATGCCAAAGAAAAATTATTAAAAACAGACTAATAGACAATTGTTATGAATTTAGAAATCTCTGCCAACTTCTCTTTTTCATACAAATTTATGTAAGTAACTGTCAAGTAAAAGCCTTTATTTTTTCAAAACCAAAAGGATGTTACAAGGCTTTATGTTTTGCAACTTAAAAATGATTGCTTTCCTGAATTTTAGGTTAACACAAGAACTTAAATGATTCTATTACTCTTTTCTCACATATGCAAAACACACCTATGATTTGAAAGATAAATGATTAGAAGTACTATTTTAGATTTTAATGTTTGATATCTAATACCAAGCATTCCATAACTGTGTATAGGGAATTATGTATTAGGCTTATTTTTCCTTTTTAAACAAAAATCAGTTTATCAATTTAGGTACCATTAATGGGGTTTATATTGAATTGGCTTACATATTTTTCTTTGTGATGTACATTTAACATTTGTGATGCACGAAAGACTAAAATATCTGTATCCCAATCTACTAAATTCCTCCTCTATGTAAATTGATTCACTTTGCTGTGATATCAAGGGGTTTTGTTTCAAATAAGAGAACTGAGATAACTTAAAATGATACATAGGAATAAATAAATTTATGTAGACTATTATGTAGACTGTCTACATAAATAGTCTAACAACAATCCTTTATGTGAAAAACTTCTATCTAAAATTGTTTTTGAGATCTAGAATAGTATACCACTGTTGCCCAGAGTAGTGATATTGGAATTATATTTACTATGTACCCCTTCACCCCGACCCCAAAGTTTCCCTCATCTGCTTAGATGGCACCTATTTAGAATCACCTGCTACCTTGGAGAGAGACTCCCCAAGAACAAGGGATTGTTTTAAATTTAAAGCCTTCAGATTATATCCAATTTTTAATCTGGAATAGGTTTGGGATTCTACAGAACTAGAAAAACCTATGG
Organism: Canis lupus dingo; assembly: GCF_003254725.2. Lineage (NCBI taxonomy): Eukaryota > Metazoa > Chordata > Mammalia > Carnivora > Canidae > Canis > Canis lupus. The sequence continues at coordinate 51,661,659 of NC_064248.1, forward strand.
TTTTTTAGTGGTGGTAATTAATTCAGTGATGTGATAATTAATACTGATGTTAGTAAAAACTATTAGGAAATTTTTTTTAAGCTTCCATATGTCAAATAGCTTTTGGATCATGGTGGTTGATGGTCATTTTAATATAGATTGCTCAATGTTGGCATCAGTCCTTATGTATGATAACAAATTAGCCACTATATGAAGTGTCTGGTACTATGAAATTATTTGTATTAAAAAGCGAATTTAATAATCTGTTTTGGTAGTAAGACTTTTTATAGAAATTAATTCATAAATATATCATACCTGAAGACTTATCCTTTGGGAAAGTTTTGATTTTCTTGGAATTAGTTTTCTCATAGTAGCCTTACTTAATATAGCAGGGCACAGAATATCCACCAGAGGGGCATTTGAAGGTACATGAAGTCCTCACATTCACTTGAAGATCATAACAAGGAACTGCCAGCAGGGAGCTAACCTGTGCTGCTCAGTCCGGTTTTTATCCACCCCAGTGCTAAAGAAGTGTTTAAATATGAGTGTACAAAGACAAGCTTAGGAGACAGATAAGATGATCAAAACTCCCATTCCTTCTGTAGCTTCCTGTTCATCTTCCACTGTATCACTGAACAGAACAAGGTGAGTTTGGCCAGTGTGTTTTTGCCATTCATCAAAAATATATATGCAAACATATTATTTTGTAGGTATCTTTAAGTTGAACTGGAATGAGAGGGCTGGAAATGACTAGAAATTGAAGCTAAATCTGGAGAAAATAATACAAATGCAGATTATGATTTACAGTACAACTCCCCCCTCACACACACTTTTCTTATTTTTCCATATGCAATAAACACCAGCAGTTTCTGGCATTTTCAGATTTTTTGTTTGCTTGCCTTTTTATATTAGAAATATGTAAAATGCTTATTTGGAAGTCCTTGTTTTCTCAGTGTATTTGACTTGCAAGTAACTTTCTTTTTGATTTTTTTTCACCATAAAAAATATTTGAGTGTGACTTATGAGTATATATATATATATATGTATAGGAAAAATTATCTTGAGTTAAAATTCAGTGGCAGATCTATATTTGTTTAGGGTTATATATAGGAAAAATTATCTTAAAGAGTTAAATTCAGTGGCAGATCTATATTTGTTTAGGGTTAAGTCTACCAATATTTTCATTAGGAGGGCTTAACTCTAGAATGATAGAAAAAATGAGTTATAAATCTTAACAAAGGCAATAAATAAATAAATCTTAAAGACAGTGTCTATTTAAGCCAAATATTATCACTGCTATGGATCCCTTTGTGGAAAGCAATAATACTCTATGCAGTCTTTTTGAAGTAAAGCTTTTTAAAAGTTTCTGATTACTTTTGATTAAAATTTATGCTCACTAAGCAACTTTTGATTTTTACTTGTCATTCCATACTACATTTCCTAAAAGTAGAATTTCACTGATCATGTTATTATGATAGCCTGGTCCTTGTAACACTTTCACGTAATAATTGAGTGCATTTGCACTCCAGTTTTATACATTATTTTCTGTTAGCTTGGTTAGTGTGGGACAGAACAGGAAAGGCAAGACTCATTGTCAGGAACTGACAAAATTAACTTTGTTAGTTTGTAAGACTGAAGAACCAAAATTGGACCATGATGTAGTCATCAAGATAAGGCTACAGTGGAATGTTTCTTGGAGGAAAGATAATTAGCTGCCTTCACTGACTTCACTTTGCACTTTTAATTGAAGTTAGCATTTGATTCATGTATGTCTAAATGTATGTAGAGGTTCCTAGAACATCCATTCAAAAAACTTTTAATGGTTAACTACCATGTGGAATTGCAGTAGTAAATTAAAAACCAAGCACCTCTTGCTTTCATAGAACTTATAGTTAGTATTTCAAATATACTGTAATATGTCAAATATAAAAAATGTTATGAAGAATAATAAAGTAGGACAAAGGGGCAGAGTGAGGGTAGGTTAATTTTTAGACAGTGGTTAGGGAAAATGTTTCTAAAGAAGTGACATTTAAACAGAGACATGAAGGAGATGAGAGAGTAAGCCATGTGAATTGGAGAGGGGGATCATTTTAGGCAGAGGGAGCAGCAAGTGTAAAAGCCCTGGGGAGAATGGGTAGTTTTGTGTATAAGGAGCCACATGGAGGCTGTGACTAAGGCAAATTAAGCATAGGAAGCCTGGTAGGAAATGAGATTGTTTGGATCATAAAGAACTTGAGGGTGAGCAAACTTTCCCTCATTGAAATAGTAGATTTTCATTATTTAAAATTGCTCTTTAAAAGCATCCCCCTTCTCAAGATTAAGTGTATAAGTAAATAATAATATCTTCCAAAAAGCAAATACTGAGGTGTGATTTGTGTGATTTGAGATTGGCAGTGTTTGGCACACAGTTACTCCACAATATTTGTTGAAAGAATATTGTTTCATTTGATTGAAACCTGTTTCAAATAATTGAAACATTATCCTGTAAACCATATGAGACTCAATCAAAACATAAGTGTGAATTGTGTAAAGAACTGTGTGGTAATTAAAATAAATCCTGAATCTCAAATTTTGTTAACCTTCCTAGATAAAAGAATTAATGATCAATAGATAGGATTTTGCAGCACAACTGTTTCAATTTTTGCTTACCTTAGGAAAGTACTAAAAGATTACTTAAATCTTACTATGAATGAAAGTTGAAATTTTAACATATTTCAAAGTAAATACAACTTTGATTTAGACTATGAACTTGGAAATGAGATTGATTCTATCCATTTATAAATGTATTTCTTGTTTAGAATAGATTTTCACTTACATGATCTCTTTTAATTTATCCTCGCAAGTGGATATCATTGCTTTTATTATCTTCATTGATATCTTATTCCACGAGGGAATATTTGCAGATCGAGATGTTAAGCATTTTCCTAAAAACACATAGGCAATTTAATTGCAAAGCAGAACTTAAAAACAGATTTCTTTAAAAACAGATTTCCCCCACAGCTACTACCTCTCCTAGTATATTGTATTCCATTTCATTGTGACTCAAGAAGATTCTCCTAGACAGAGCCTCATTGTAAGCTGGCCACCATTAGTGAAATGACATTAGCTAAATATGATTATGTCTTAATGTTCCCTGAAAGGATTAGACTAGTTAAGACATACCGAAGGGAAAAGTAATTAGCTATTGAAATATGAATCTCTTGATTAGAACTGGAAATTATGTATTGGTATTAGAATGCTCATCTAGAATTTTTAAAGATCTAAATATAATCATTATTTCTTACTTATAAACAACGTCAGTGGGCCTAGTTTTGGTGAGTGCCAAATTGAAAATACAACATTTTACTGGAAGAATGAGTTCACCTAATTCTCTCATTCTTCACTTTAATTTAGATCTTAGGAATTTCTAACTACATAGAAACACTGGTATTATCTTTTTTTTGATTTACCTTACTGTTTAAAGAAAACCATTAAATTGATCAATGTCAAATCACCTTAGAGTTTCAGTGGTAAGCTGGGGTATGCTATTTAAATTCTTCAGATTTTATTTTTTTAAAGATTTTATTTATTTATTCATGAGAGACACAGAGGCAGAGACACAGGCAGAGAGAGAAACAGGCTCCATGCAGGGAGCCCCATGTGGGACTCCATCCCAGGTCTCCAGGATCACGCCCTGGACTGAAGGCGGAGCTAAACTGCTGAGCCACCCAGGCTGCCCCGAAAGTCTTCAGATTTTAAAATGTGTTTATAGTTGCTTCCATAAGACTTGTGCTCTCCCTGGTAAAAATTCCCTGTGGGTCCTTCAAAATATAGTATGCTGCAGGCCTCCAACCATCTGAGATTTGTAATGATTATTAATGCGTGATTAATATGTAGCAATGATTCGCCCACTTGACATGGAACATACATGCCTGATAAAAATTACCTTATTGAATTGAAATTGTGTTTTTTGAAAATGAATAGGGTTTGTTTGTTTGCTTACTTGTTTTTAACCTTGGTATCTCCAGTGACTAGCATAGTATCCAGCACCTACTAGATTCTAAGTAAATAATTGAATGAATAAGTGATGCCTACCTTTTATTTCTACTTTGGCAACAGATTTGACTTTTGCATTATATTCTGTATAAGTTCGAAAGTTTGCACTGAAGTGTCATTATCAGACACTAACAGGAATTTGCCACTCAATGTTGCTACTCAAGATACTTAGACAACTAATTATATTTGTAACTTTTGTTTTTGTGTCATCTAGTTTCATTGCAAAATCATATTTCCTGATACTAAAATTTGGTAAGCAGAGACTTAGGGCCATAGATAGGTTTCAGGGGATCCAATGACTGACTAAAATTATATACAGCATATGGGTGTGTGTGTGTGTGTGTGTGAGAATATTTAATTTTTTAAGAAGAAAGGATCATGATTTTTATTATATTCTCATAGGTATCTTATAACCAAAAAGTCAAAAATATTTTTATAGGACTGTATTTATTTTATTTTATTATTCAGAAGAATTGCCTGAAAAGCATGAAAAATGCACATTTTTCTACCTCACTTTGTAAAATCTGATCCCTTAGTATTATGGTGGGTCATGGATGTTCCTCCCTTTCCTCCTCTTTATTCTTTTCCTGGTCTTCTATCACTTATTTAAAAGCTTCTATTCAATGTACTAAGTGATTAACATATATTATCTCATTATTTTTAACCCCCTGTGCAAAAAAGTGCTTTTACTATAGTGTGGCAGTAGGACCCATGGGCAGAAAGAGCTGCACTGAGATTGTGAGGAGTGACTGATCATATACTTTTTAGTTAGTGGGGGTTAGGGACAATGTAAATCACAAGGAATTTGGAAGCAAGGCTAGCTACTATGTTAGGATAAGATCCTTTACAATTGTCTAGTAAAACATGAGTCCTGAAAGCCTTCAGAATATTAACGGGCCATATGTTTGAAGTATGACTGTTAACATATATCACTGGGGCAGGGGGTGAGGTGGGAGTGATGTTTACAGTTGCCAGAGTGAAGTAACACTAACTAGAGCAAAGCTCTGGTGGTAAAACATTAAGGAAGTCCTGGAGGGAACTGTATGTTGTGTTAAAATCTCTGTACCTCACAAATTCTGCCTGGAGACTATGAGCTGCAGCACAGTCTGGCCTTTGTTCTTTTTCTCCTGATTTATCCCCACCCCAAACAGCTTTGACCCTTAAATCTTTTAGGTTGCTGAGGGTGGAAGGTCTCCTCTTCTGTAACCTATTCTTGCTGAATGGGGGCATAAAGATGTCCCTACAGCCCTAGAAGTAAGTATATTTCACTTAGAATAAACTCAGTTAAGTATCCTGCCTGAGGACAAGTAACAGTAGGCATGCAATGACACTGAAGTATGAAGCTGGAGCCAGTTTTACTACCTTAGTCTTTTTTTTTTTTTTTTTTTTTAATCTAGAAAAATTTGACTCGTTTCAAAAAGATGTTCGGAAATAATAAACTTACAGACATGTCTGCTCCAAAGAGAATTAATTCCTGTCTCTTCTTTTTATTCTCCCTAGATTTTGATCAATTTGGGGGTACTTATTTACTATTATATTCCTGGTGCTTAGTATGATGCCTAACATATAGTACAATTTGCAAGAATTTATTCTAAATTGAAATTAGCTTTGAGCTTTTTATGATTTAGTAATTCCAGGACTTCCATTTCAGTAGCTATGCCATCAACTCTCTGTGACCTTAATAATATAGAAGTTTCTTCATGTATTAAACTTGGTGTTTTAATTTTTAAAACCTTGGTTAGTATATAAATTTTAGATCCAACCTGTTTAGTTTTAGTTATTGTGATTATTTTATAAAGTAAAGGCAGTCCCATAGAAATTAAGTCAAATGAAAATATGATTTTTTAAATTTAATAACCTAATTTGCTAACTTTTTTTTATTATTTCCAGCTCCATCTAGCATATGAACCAGTAGATATTTGGTTGAATTTGTTATTGTTTGGTATAGTTTAAACAAAGATAGCTCAGTAATCTTTTTAAATTTTTTAGCATTCAGAGATCTCCTTATATATTATTTTACTCCCCTGTTGCTATTGATAATTCTATTTGTTTGCTTTATTATACTTTTATACAATTCTTAACACAGATGAGATATAAAACACTATAAAATCTATCACAGTTGAAACTCTAGACCTTCCTTCAACCCAAGGGAATTCATTTGGCAAAAGGCCACCAAAACCAGTTCTTTTTTGATGCTTAGTTTCTAGTTTCTGCTTTAATTGCTGCCAAAATCTGAGCACTTGGGGATTTAATTGCTCATTATATTTGTCACAGTGGTGTCACAGACTCAAATAAAAACTGTTGCATGAAAAATATTTATGGGTATTAATTTGGCCTAAACATGTGTATATTGGATTCCTTATTTTTCTACATTATAAAGTATAGCATGTCTAGACAGAATTAAGACAGAATTCTTTAAGAACTTAGGCCCCATTTTACTAGTAAAGTATTATTATACATCCAGTCCAGAATCTACATTTAACAACCAACATCTAGGAGAGGATATGTTCAGAACTTTATTATATTCATTTTATTCAGTTTACTTTTTTGAAGCACTCTCTAAGGGATTTGATTCTGGCTCTGAGGACAGACTAGTTGCGTTCAAACCTTTATATCCCTTACTAGCTGTATGATCTTGAGTAAGTTATCTTTTTTTTTTTTTTTTAAATATGGAACACTTCACGAATTTGCGTGTCATCCTTGCGCAGGGGCCATGCTAATCTTCTCTGTATCGTTCCAATTGAGTAAGTTATCTTAATCTCTCTGTGCCTGTTTCCTCATCTATAAAGTATGGGTAACTATGTTGTTGTAAAGATAAAATGGGCAAAGCTCCTAGAAGGTGACTAACAGAGAGAAAGTCCTCAGTGTTGGCTAGTTTCCTGTAGTTCAGCTCGATATGCCAATAGAAAACTATAAATATTACCATGGTTGCTGATATGATAGTGCATTCTGGTCAGCACTAAATCCAGTACCTTTTATGTCTTTTCATTTTTTTTTCATTTTTGCTGTGTGTTCCCACTTGCTTGTGGGAACAACTAGCCTAGTTGTAGGCTAGTAAGCCTGCTTTCTTGTTCCCATCTTTTATTACTAATCACTTATTTTTCTTGTTCTTGCACTTGCTAATCTGAGGAGTAGTTTTTTTTTTACTCATTATTGTATTGTATTCCCTTTTCCCTTTAATTTACCCTTTGGCTTTCCCTTCTTTCTTTTCTGTAAAATACATGCATCACCTTGCTTCTGCTGTGGTGGTTTGCAATTATCTTGTTCAAAGGAAATTATTAGGCACCTAAAACATAGGAAATGCAAGTAATCACCATGAACAAGGTAATTTTTTGGAGTTGTTTGGAATTTTTTTGTAACCTGGAAATAAGTCCCCTCTGTCTTTCTTATGCCTGAAATTGTCTTCTGGAATAGTCCTATACTACATTATAGAATCCTTTAGAATGAACAACATATTAAGGTATCAGTTGCATAAAAATAGGTTTATAATTTTTTTCAGATGTGTACTCCTGTGAACTAGGCCTAGAATAGACTTTGATACAACATTGGAACCCCTTTACTTATAGCTGTCCCTCGTGTTAGGGAAATGTTATTGATATACTATAAGGCTGTTTGCCTCTTACCCAATAGATTTATCTGATGCTTAATTTTATTTATGATTAGAATGAACAGATAAAGGTATTACCTGCTTGAGATGTTTTTCTCATTATGATAAAGGAATAACATTTGTCTGAATTAGAATTAAACTCATGTATCTCTCCTTTGAAATATTATTCTTGAAAAAAATATTGGATTTGATTTCCATTTCAGCATACAGAATATTTTTGGTGAAGGTATCAGACCATTAGATGCTTACTAGGTTTTTCCTTTTCCTTTTCCTTTTTCTTTTCTTTTCTTTTTCTCTTTTTTTTTCTTTTCTTTTCTTTCCCTTTTTCATTCTGTTGGGCACAATAAGCTTTGACAGACTCATGGAGTGTGAAACATGGAGCCTTTTTTCCTTTTCTTTTAGTGAACATGATACTCGCTTTGGGTTCCCATTCCACCTTATGGCAAGATATGTAATTTTAACCACTTCCAGATAAAATCACTGCTGAAGTTAAGCCTTTTTATGAATAAAATGAAGAAATACCTATATGCTCTGGAATACCCTCTTTGCACTCTGAGAACTTGTCCTTAAGTCCTGGAGCCACAGAGAGCTTAGTGGGGCCACTTCAGGCCTCTCTGTTTGACTTTCCTCTTTCTTCTACCTTCAGGAGAATATATTCATCTCCTATCCCTGTAGCCAGAAAAGCTAAATAGTCAAATAGTCTTTCAACTCTGTTTTATGCTAGGAATGAGCCTTTAAGAACTCAAAATCCAATAATTTTGTTTCTTTTTTAATGTCTTTCATGAGCTTGTTCTTCTGCAACTGTGTTGGCCAAGATAAGTTTAAAGTTACTTGAAGAAGAGTCAGGTCTGAAGGTTTCAGGGCCAAAACAAAACAAACAAAAAGTATATATTTTTTCTTTATATTCTTAATTCACTACATAGAAAAGGAGTCAAATGCATTTATTATATAACATTGTTGAAATCTGTGTGAGATTCCAAAAACATGTATTTTTAAAAATATAAATCTGAAAAAGTGAAGTTTCCTTAAGAATTCTGTTTTTTAAAGGTGGTCTACACATGGATTTTACTGTAAAATGACCCTTTCCAAAAATTAATCAGATAAACATTGATTTTTGGGGGAAGGATTTATAAATTATAAGAAATAATAAAAGCTTCTTTTTAAAAATGTTTGTTTACTGCATTCATTACACAGCTTTTCCCAGGGGACTTCAGACAGATATTGGGATGACAAGAGGCTCTTGTGGACTTATTCTGTGTTTGCTTTTGATTCTTAGCTACTGTTACACTGTTGTAGTGGGCTGCCTTAAATATTTGTTATCTGTGACTTTCTTTTGCCATGAGCATTATTGCTCTAGTCTAGGGAGTAACTTTAAATGACTAAACTGAGATCTAAAATTCTCTCTTAATTATAGTAGTGCAATTAACATACCCTTCCTTTGGTTTTAACAATTTAATTTCACATTTCCTATAGTATTGTGAGTCTTAAAGACATTATCCCAATTCAGAACATTTGTTTTTAAAGTTCTTTTTTTTAAATTTTTTTATTTATTTATGACAGTCACACAGAGAGAGAGAGAGAGAGAGGAAGAGACACAGGCAGAGGGAGAAGCAGGCTCCATGCACCGGGAGCTCGACGTGGGATTCGACCCTGGGTCTCCAGGATCGTGCCCTGGACCAAAGGCAGGCGCTAAACCGCTGCGCCATCCAGGGATCCCCAGAACATTTGTTTTTAAATAAAGAGATTCAGATCTAGTGTTTGATTTTGTTACTCCCTGTTGGTAAATGCAAAGTTTAGAAGCTTTTCAACCATGCAAAACAAAATATCCTGTCAAGGGACAGATTTATTTCTGTGAAACAATTCCATTAAACAAAAACATATGTATAAATATATGTGTGTGTATATGTGTATATATTTAAAATTAGAGATTTATTACAAATATGCCCATAGCAATTAAATAGAAGTATCTATTTCCATATGTGATTTATAAATTATTTGTGGAAAAATCAAATAAAGATAGGTGCTGTTTTCTAAATTTTGGGAAAAAAAGGTTATCAAACCTTCCACTTTAAGATTTAAACATGTCTCTTAGCAGCATTTCATCCTAATTGATGGCATCGGGTTGATTTTTGACAAACTAGTTGCAGAGGAAAGTAAGTATGATTATATGACCAAAGAGATAATATATATCGTTTTCTATTAATGGTTAAATGGGTGGGGGAAATGAATGAAATTAGAATCAGAAAACTTGAATTTGAGTACTAAGTCTACCATAGAATACAATAGTCACATACTTAGAATGCATTTTAGGTGAAAACAATTTGAGTTACATGGGAATAATTTCAGTCAATGAACATTTATTTTCCTTTCTAAAATACTTTTGAAAGTTTTAATTAATTTTTAGCCATCTATTCCTGTCCTATGTTTATAATATTAGCAAACTAAATTAAAAAGAAATTGACTAAATAAATAACAGCACTGGAATATTATACAACTTTAAAAATTGCATTGTGATATGTATTTAGAATGATGGATAGATACTAATCATATATTATTAATTTTAATTTTATGAAGGTTAAAAATAGTATCTTCCAAATGTCACATACCTAGTAGTTGTGTTTCAGTCTTTTTAGGTATTCATTTACTCCAAAAGGCATTATTTAAGTAGCAGTTGTTAACATTAAGCTCTGTTGTAGTTGCATGTAGCAAATGGATGTAAATGAATTTATCACATGACTTATTTCTTTTTATTTTTTTTCAAGGACTTTATTTCTTTATTACTTTGTATACATTTTTATACTTTTTTGTTGGGTGTGCAAAAGTAAAGAAAACTAACTGATGATTAGAAACTTTCTAGATAATTTAAAATATGAAAACTTTCTTGAACTCACTGGCAAAATTAGAGGAGGAAAAATTTTAAAAAGTGCAGATTTAATAGGAAAAATTAAGATATATTAAAAAGGTCCTGTTTTACATTAAATTTCTTCTATTGATAGCACTTCTTGTATTGCATTACATTAAGAAAGCATCATATTCGGGATCCCTGGGTGGCGCAGCGGTTTGGCGCCTGCCTTTGGCCCAGGGCGCGATCCTGGAGACCCGGGATCGAGTCCCACGTCGGGCTCCCGGTGCATGGAGCCTGCTTCTCCCTCTGCCTGTGTCTCTGCCTCTCTCTCTCTTTCTGTGACTATCATGAATAAATTAAAAAAAAAAAAGCATCATATTCAAGGTAAAATGTACAGATATTTCCAAAAACTTGAAAAATTTCATTTACTTATGAATTATTTTAAAGTCAAAAGAAATACAAACCCATGTTTGAAATTTTGGAAAATATCAAAAACTGTAAGTTTAAAGAAGTGCCCTTGTTTATTCAACATTCTGTGGTAACCTGAAATACTATTTCATTTCAATAAGGATAAGTTTGACTTTTTACAGGAATTAGATCTTTCATACAGAATTTTAATAAATAATAAAATGTTATTTTATGCTTATTAACTGATAGCTAATATTTACTGTCAGATAGTTTTAGCTTCTTTATATACATTTTTAAATTTTAATTGTAATGATATGTGATTGCATTGTGTTTTCCTAACCAGAATTCAAGCTCTCTTCTAAAATTTTTATTGCATTATAATTAAATGTGGAAAAATAGATTAAGTACTCAGTTCCATGAATTTTCACAAAATGAATTGAACAGAGCCATAGAAGACCCTTTGTGTCTCTTGTAGTCACTGTCTTGATTAGTTTTACCTATTTTTAAAACTATTGCTTTGTTGAGATATATTTGCATACCATAAAGTTCACTCTTAAAGTGTATAAGTCAGTAGTTTTTAGTATATTCACAGAGTTGTGCATCTAGCACCACTTCTTCCAGAACACTTTTATCTCCCCCAAAAGAAACCTCATTACCATTAGCACTCATTCCCACACTCTTCAGTCTTTGGCAACCACTAATTTCCTTACTATCTCTGTGGATGTGCCTATAGTGGACATTTTACAGAAATTGAGTTACACAATGCGGTCTCTTGTATTTGGCTTTTTCACTTAGCATAACATTTTTTTTACTTAGCATAATATTTTTAAAGCTCATTTATGTTGTAGCATGTATCAGAACTTCCCTTTTTGAGTGGCAAAAAATATTTTATCAGTATACTACATTTATCATTATATTGGATTTTTTCCTTTTTTTTTTTGTCTGTTATAAATAATGCTGCTATGAACATTTATATACAAATATTTATGTGGATGTATGTTGCCCTACATTTTCATTCTTACACCAGTACAACAATGTCTTGGTTACTTTAATTTTAGTGTCAGTTTTAAAGTCAGGAACCATGAGTCCTTCAACTTTGCAGTTTGTTTTAAGAATGTTCTGGCTGTTCTGGTCCCTTGTGTTTTTGTATTAATCTTAAGATCAGCTTGTCAAAATCTGCAAAAATATGTCAGCTGGGATTTTGACAGGAATTACTTTGAATCTTTAGATCAATTTAGGGAGTAACACCATTTTAATAATTAATATTAAGTCTTCTAATCCATGAACATGGGATATCTTTCCATTTATTTTTGTCCTTAATTTTTTTCTTGATGTTTTGTGCTTTTCAATGCACGAGCCATATGCTTCTTTTATTTAATTTATTCAGAAATATCTATTCTTTTTATCCTCATATAAATGAAATTTTTTCATTTTGGTTCACTTATTGCAGCTTTGCCTATTTTTGAACTATATATAAGTGAAATAATTTTGTTGTGTGTTCATTTTCTTTTGAATGTCCCATCTTTTGTTCAATATTATATATGTAAAATGTATTCATGTCACTCCATGTAGCTTAAATTGTTCATTCTTATTGCTATATAGTTTACCATTGTATTAGTATATAATGATATTTATATATTTATATATTACATCTTGATGTACATTTGTTTCTAGTTTTGGCTATCTTGAATAATGTTATTACTAACATTTTTGTACATGAATTTAGGTGAACATTTATAAATTTGTTCTGGGTATATTCCTAAGCATGAGTTCAGCTTTTGAAAGTACTTCAAAAAGCTTTACAAAATGGTAACAATTTACAGTTCCATTGGCAGTGCTTCAGTTGCTTTTTATACTAAAAAAAACTTTGTATGATCTATATTTAGTCATTTTCAATGTGTAATGATAATCCCATTGTTTAAATTTGCATCTTTCTCATGATTAGTGATGTTGAGCATATTTGTTTGCTTTTAATTAGCAATTTTGGATATTCTCTTTTATATAGTATTTATATAAGTCCATTGCTTTATTTTTTATTGAGCCATTTGTCTCATATTTATTTGTAGGAGTTCTTTATTTATTGTAGGTATGAATAATTAAAATAGTATGAAACTGGCCTAAGTATAGGAAATTGAGTAGTGGTTCATAATGGACTCCAGAAAGCAGACTACATATATACTGTGATTTACTTTATGAACAAGATTAATAACAGTGGCGAAATGATGGCCCCTTCAATAATTAGTATTGACTTAATTGATTACCTATACAGTGTGATTTCCTACCTCACATCACATACAAATACTAATCCCAGAGTTTTGAACATCTACATGTGAAATGTAAAATAATATAGGAAAATATATTCATAACCTTAAAGAAGTCAAAGATTTCTTAAAGAGATCGCAAAAGACAATAACTATTAACCATAAATTTAAGTAATAGTAAATTGGACCTCATTCAAAATAATTTTCTTCATGAAAAAACACTACTAAAGAAGTGAAAAGACAAGACATAGAGCGGGAGAGGATATTTGTAGTTTATATATCCAAAATAGGACTGTTATTCAGAATTCAAATTATTTTAGATATATTTGGTAATTTTATAGACTTTCACTATAAAAGCATGTAACTATGTGTTAGAAAGGATCTTTCCCCTAACTTGGCTGATTAAAAATATCAAGAGAAAAAGTAGTATATGTATCTCAATAGGTTTTAAATCAATTCTTATACATTGGAAAATATTAATCTAAATCCTGCAATTTTCTAAAATCCCTTCTTAGTTATAATTTAAAATGGAAGGAACACATTCATATTTAAAGTTTTAAATTTATTTTTTGTTATTTAATTAGCTAAAAGGTAAATCTATTTTATTACCTAAATACCCCTAAATTCTTTTTCTTTTCTTTTTTTTTTAAGATTTTATTTGAAAGAGAGCACAAGTGGGAGGAACAAAGGGAGAGGGAGAAGCAAACTCCCCACTGAGCAGGGATCTAGATGTGGGTATCCATCCCAGGACTCTGGGATCATGACCTGAGCTTAAGACAGACTTAAGGCACCCTTAAATACCCCTAAATTCTATATAAAATCTAATATTCCAAAAGATTCATGGATACATTTTTAGTTTAAAATTTAATTCTATACTACATTATGTTCTCAAAACTTATTAGGGCCTTGTAAGATCGAGTTAGTTTTACATATGAAAATATAGTTAAAAGTGTAGTTAAAAAAAAATAAAAACTGTTAGAAATGCTTAGAATCTGATACATCACTTAATTTTAAGAACTGAAGTTATTTATTTTTAAACATATCTATATATAAAATATATTCTCCTTTTTAAAACATCTGTATATATATACTTATAAACATCACATATACAATTGTTTTTTAAAGATCTTATTTGAAAATTTTGATTCCAAAATGTTGGAACTTTTAAATTATACCTAGGCTGTATCTTTCCATGTCAGTAATTACTAATTTTTTTAGAAGTAATTATTTATCCTATACATATTTTTATGATTTCAAACTTACTTTATTGACTTTGTCTTTTGAATTTAAATTGGTTTTTATATATTTGAGATTATTTTAGAGAACTGATTTTTAAACCTCAGAGCTCTTGAAGTTGTACTAATTTTATATAAATTAATTTATTCTATTTACCCCATTTTGAAAAAATTGATAAAAGACTTCTGTGATAGCTGTATCATAAGACATTTTTATTTTGTTACTGTTGAATTCACTTTCAATTTTAATGAATCCTACCCAATTAAAGTGGTGTGCATATTTTTCATGAGTCCATAATCAATATAATCAATTATATTTTTACATAATTGCATAGATATAATTTTATCTCAGGATGTTGGAGGATTAATGTGTTTTTCTAATATGTTGCAGAAATGCGAGAAGCTGGAGAATAATTTTGATGACATCAAGCACACGACTCTTGGTGAGCGAGGAGCTCTCCGAGAAGCAATGAGGTAAGTCTGGGTCACCATAGCAACAGTCACAGATGTGGTAAAGAAAAAGTCATTCTTCATTATTGGGGGAACAAATGAGTTCATTGCCACCATTCAGCTCTGTTCTCTAAGGTATTAATTTGTCAGTGGAGAGACTTCCCTTGAGGCTGTACTTTGGTTTTGAAGCTGCATAAATGTTAAGCCTCAGTGCACAGTAAAAAATGTAAATGTTTAATTTGTTACTTAAAATGCTTAAGGGGTGTCTTGTTTTATATTTATACTAAACTGTGTGATTGAATGGAAATATTGTTCATCTAAATTCTGCCTGAATATAAAAAAATAAACAGTACAATGGTGGTTAAACTGAGTAGTATTTTCTCCTAATTAATATTTAATTTAAAAAGAGGTACTTAAAATTTCATATTCTATTAGATTTTTATAGGATTATATCATAGTGTTTTTAAACTGATTTACATTTTCACACTTTTATAAAACATATGGATTAACTTTTTTCAAATATAACGAGCCTGATGGTTTTTTTTTCTTTTTTCACTTTTTTACCGTTACTATTTCTAAATATTTCTCTGAAATCTCCCCAGACTTGAAACCTTTTTAATAACTTTTAGGAAGCAGTCTTTAAATCTTTCTTTTACTAGACATTAAAAATGTGAGGAATAAAACTCATCATCCTTAGATCTAGAAAACAACAAATGCGATTAATCTTTAAAGTTCTGAGCTGAACATTCCAGTGGGATAATTTCTAATATATTTGTACAGAAATAGTGTCTTTACCTCTATTTAGCCTATGAAACTACAATTGATTCTTAAAATATAGCTCCTCCTATCAGGTTCTTTTTTCTTTTTAGGACCTTAAGGCTGAAAATAATATAAAATAAGAGAAAGTATAAACCTATGAGGCTTTCTACAAGGATAGGTTGTGTACAATTTTGTTATTGCTAGCACACAGTTACCATATACTTTAGTTTAGAAGCTGCTCTCATTTAGTAAGCTTCCTTTTACCATGCAAGCAGCAGGGGAAAGTAATTAAATTTAATAGAAGCTGCCCTCATTTTGAAGCCACTTCTATTTAAAACCACAGGGGGAGGTAATTAAATTTAATGGAAACAGTAGCTTCTACACAAAGATACATGGTACTTCTGTATAGATGATTATGATGTCACAAAAAGAGGAATAATATATTACTAGTACTGAGAAATTACCAGCTGGAGCGAGTGAGCCTATTTTATTGTTAATGTCTTCACTAATAAAAAAAGAGGGAAAAATAGAACTGAGTATACAATAGAGAATTTGTACCTATAAAATGCAATCAGACATTCACAGGAAGTTAGTTTTTGAAAAGTAGTAATAAATTTAAAATAAGGTATAAAATATATTGTAGAAAAACCCAATACAGAAATTATGAATGAATGAAGTATTTTTCAGTGTAGTCTTTATCCCGTATCTAAAACTACCACAGTTATAGGTTGAAGGCATCATATTTGTACATGCTTATTATAATTATTTTGAATATATTAAGTGTGCACACCAATATTTATCTAGAAAAGTAAAATTATTCTCTGTATTTTTACATCTATTCGGTTTGAAGAAAACACATAGACACACAGGAAGACAAAGAGAATGCCAGCTCTGAAGCTTTGAATAAAAGAACTGAAGGCCTAAAACAGAAAGAATTACAAAGGGCAATGTGAATGAGAATGGATGTGATTGCGGGAAATATAATGAACAAGGAAAAGACAGTAACTAGTATAGAAAATTTGTTATTAAGGAAAACCAAACAGAATTATGGGAGAATTGTGTGTGTATGAAGAAGATAATTCTGCCAAATTTCGTAATACGACTTTTGAAAATACCAGATATTCTGCTTTTAAGAAAGTAGAAACAAACTAATAAGCAAAACAAGTATTACCTGGTTGGAGTAACCTCTCAGTCACTTATACTGTCAGATAAAGCAGTATTCTAAATAATTTAAATCAGCTTTTAATTTTAGGGCTGTATAATGTACTTTGTGTATATCAGCTACATATTTTACACATACACACATATTCATAATGTTTAGATTCTCTAAACACAAATAATTTAGCAACCAGAATATTCAACAATTTAGTATACTGGGGGCTGCCACTTATGTTTTTGCTTGTTTTTTGCCTTTAGGAAATGTAGCAGGAGCTTATTTTTTAAAAATATGCGAGATTAGAGAAGCATGGGAAAAAAGTCGTGATGCTCTGTGACTAAGAATAAGAGGAGAATGCAGAAAGGGGCAAAAATTAATTGTTTTCTCCTCTATGATCAATTTTTGCCTTATATAAAGGGTGTCTATATCAAAGAAAACTATGGAGAGAGTAAGAAATTTGATTTAGGCCTTGAAAGATAGCCAGTTTTGCAAGTAGAGGGAATAGAGTTGAGCAAAGTCATGAAGGTCTTTAAGTGAAAAGCGTATGCCAAATACCTGGTATTTTCAACAGTAAATAGTTGATATAAAGCACATCTTTTAAGCTCTTTTGAATATATGTTTCTGCACAAAACTCACATAAGCAGAATTTTTGAGTCAGTAATGTCTCTCCTTATATGTCAAACATCCTTCTGTGTAAATGAAGCAATACAAAGTTGGCAAAGATGATGGGAACAATTCAGAATCTCACAGTGTGAGAAGGGGCAGTGGGAAAAAATTTACTGAAAACCGCAGTTAGCATCAGGGCTGGCCTTAGGAAGCTAGCTGGAAATGTGTTTGTTACCCTACTCTGGAGACCAGTTACCTGCAGTCTAGCTTGTCATGATAAAGAAGGTAAGTTATTTCAGGAAGTCATGTTTTTAAGGAAGCAGGTGACAAGATGAAATATAAAAATTAGAATTTTGTAGAATTCTAATGGGAAAAGAATATACAATGTCGGAATAGAAACAGTCTTTCATTTACTTAATAAATATTTATTTGGTTTCTGTAATATACCAGGTGATGGGAATATGGAAAGAAATAATTCCTGCCCTCAAGGAGGTAATAGTCTAGTGGAGCAGACAGGTACAGAAATCAAATGCTTGATGTGAAAACTCAAAACCCCAGTCTTGAGTCCTTTCTTTGGTTTCCAGAATTCCATGGAGCTTTTGTCTTGGTCCATGGACATGGCCTAGCTCAGCTATGGGAACATTATCTTCTCTCAGAAGCTTAGTCTCTGCAGCAGCCCTCAGGTGGCTTCAGACATCTTCAGTGGTGTTCTTGCCATTTGAGATCCCACCTGTGCTCCCCTCTTATCCTAGATATGAGGACCCATAGCCAACTGTCTTAAAACACAAGAGGCTGGGACACCTGGGCAGCTCAGCAGTTGAGCCTCTGCCTTCGGCTCAGGGCGTGGTCCTGGAGTCCCAGGACGAGTCCCACATCAGGCTTCCCCTTGAGGAGCCTGCTTCTCCCTCTGCCTATGTCTCTGCCTCTCTGTGTCTCTCATGAATAAATAAATAAAATCTTAAAAAAAAAAGAAACTTTAAAACACAAGGGGCTATGACCTACTCTGGAATGTACTGTCTAAAAAAAAGCAGGTATTTGATCAGGTTTTGGCTAATCCTAAAATGGGAAAAAATTCATTAAAAAGTTTGTTTTCACAGCAAAATAGAGGGTGCAGTGAAGGTGATGAGAAAGCTAGAGAGATTAGTGAGCTCACTAAGATCAAGGTAGAAGGGTGTAGAGGTCAACAGAGAGGGGGGAGTATGTTTGAGAAATATTGAAATATTTAGAACATAGATCTGATTTGACTTTGTGGCTTAGCCCCAGTAAATCATAACCCTGACTTACCTACTCTTTTTAAAACCTTTTAAAGTATTCTTACTGTGATTGAATAAATTCTAATTTATTCTGTGCCCAACTATATAGTAAATTCCATGAGAGTAGGAGGATTGCTATTTTGCCTTTGTTTGTATTCTTAGCATCACCATAGTATTGGCATATGTTAGGTGCTCAATAATTAGTGGTTGAATTCTTGATAAAGATAAAGATAAGAAGGAGATTTAGTAAGGACAAGTGAAATGTTTTACTTCGAATATTTGGATATACACTAATTAATATGGGGAGAGAAAAAAAAGAGGACTAAGGGAGAATATTTTGGTTTTCAGATGAATTTGAGATAGCTATGGGGAACTTGTGTAAATTTGCAATAAGCAGAGGAAAAATATAATTCTACAATTCAGGAAAAATACTGGGGGTTGATATGCACATTTGGCAGTTGTTGAGTATTTTGATTCTTGTAGCCATAGGAGAGGGTGTGATTCCCAAGAATAGGACATCAAATCAGAAAGGAGAGTCTAACCAGATGACTAAGAAAATATTGGGCTTGAAAATGTGTGTCACAAAGGAAACATATTTTGAGATTTAAAAATTATAAATAACTTTCTCCAACAGAGTAAGTTGAAACTGTAAAATGGTATGCTTGAGAAGAAAAGGGTAGGCGGCAATCCTGGCCAGTGTTCTGTGGCTCCTGAAGATATCTTGAGCAGTGGTGCCCAGAAGAACTTTCTGTGAACTGGAGTAAAACTGCCTCTAGTAGAAGTGTTCTAAGTCTGTGCTTTTTAGCATGATTGCCATTGGACACACATAGCTACAAAGAACCTGAATTATGGCTATTGTAACTGAGGAGCTGAATATTTAATTTTATTTAACTTTTAATCTAAATGTAAATAGTTGTATGCAGTTAGGGGCTGTGGTTTGGATGTATCACCCTATGGGGTTATGTTTGAGTTGCTAACATAACATTCATCCATCTCTCACTAATGGGATTCTCATCAGTGGAGTGGCTAGGTTAAGGCTAAACCATGTTCACACACATTATACATATATATCATATACTAGCTCTCAAAAAATGTAGAATAAAAGGTAGATTCATAATATAATAATGGTTGTAAAACCAAAATTAACAACAATGACTTGATATGGAGGGGGTAAGTGACTATTATTCTCTAAGATAATTAACAACAATAACACTTTAGGAATTAATAAAAGAATTTAGTAATGTCAGATTTAAGATAAAGATGGAAATTGATGAGGTTTTCTGTGTATTATCCATAACTAGTTAGTGGTTGCAACTGACAGTAGATCCTATGATGATCCTATGAATTTATTATATTATAAGGTACCCCAAATCATGCAGGACATGTTGAATCATTCAATAGGTAGTATAAGAAGCAGTTGTTCTGTTATTTGGAAAAAAGAAATCACTTCATATTTTTACTGCACAGGTGCTAAAGGATGTTTCATGTATATTAAAGAACTAAATGAAATATAAACGAAACAGCCAAAGTCCACTAAATATGGAAGTGACTACTTTTTTTTTTTTTTTTTTTGAGGTTTGGATGGGGAAAGAGATGATGAGCTAAAAAGTAGTTGAAAAAAATCACTAAGCTTTGCTCTCATTAAAAAAGTTTCTGTACGTAGTAAGAAATCATGAAATTCAAAGACCGCATCAGCGTACTCTATTGCTGTATGTTTAAAAGATTCAAAAAGATTAGGAGCTCAATGGCTAATTGGCAAAGTATGATTAAGAAACCTTTGAAAATATTCAACTGTAAAAGCCAACAAAATATAAGTTATGTAAAAAATGTACTAATTTCCTGATTACTGACATCACTGCAGTTCAGTGGGGAGGAGATTTTTGAGTGCTAGCATTGGAAATGGCAAGACAGTCATTTCTCTTTCTCAGAGCTCAAGAACAGAGGAAATGATTGCTGTACTTAAGGAAAGGATTGCACCAGTAAGTATGAAGAGCCTTAAAACAAACATACCCGTTTCATATTAATTTAACTTCCTGAAATAGATTATGCAGAAGACTGAAAAATTAAGGATAATCTGAATCTATTCCTCAAACTATTAGAATATTACAGCAAATAAATTGAAGAGAACCTCGTCATCTACTATTAAGGAAACAAATAAGAAAATGAATATTATATATATAAAACATATGATTCATATTTATATATACATATACGATTTTATATTTACATACAAGTATATAAACTTAAATATATTTATAAAATATTTATGTAATAACGTATAGTATTTTACACACACATACATAAATGGTAAATTGTGGCATATTCTTTCTGGATATTAAAAGAGTCTTCATGGTGTTTTTAGTAACACATGAATCCTCATGTTAAAATGTTCACTGAAAAACGCCAGGAAACAAAATTGCGTGTAGAACATTATCTCCACTGACTAGAAAGAATGCAGAGAAAGAAGATGAGATTAAAATAGAGTAAAATAGCTATTATATCTAGGTGATGGGCGAACAGATACTTTATTCAGGCTTATAATTTTCTGTTCTGAATTTTCTATAATGGAAGCATATTATGAATGATTTGAAAAATAATGAACTAAGAAATGGAGAAATGGAAAAAATAAAATATGAATACTAGGGTAAGTGGTAAAAATCAGATTTTAGACTCCAACCGTGATTTTAGGTTATTAATCTTTTTTTAGTCTTACTTTCTTTTTGTAAAATAGGATTAAAACCTTAATAGGATTAATATGAGGAACAACAATAATGGAGGATGCTTTGTAATTTATGAAACATCAATAAAATGATGATACAAAGTATTACAATGTTTGTATACATCATTTGCATTTAATGGTGTTAGAGTGATTATTTCAAAAATAACTTACATATGTCATATATAATGGAATTGACTGGAAAACTTCAGTGTAGCCTTAGAATTTAGAATACCAGAGGGAATATTTCTTGTCTAACTTATACAGAGTTTATTGTAATTCCATGGCTATGTGGAAATAATTGTACAGGATTTCTGAAAATGATGACATAAGAAAAAAAATTAAAGACAGGAAAAAATGCATCTCTGGGTTAAATCTCTGTCTATTGTATGATAGTAGTGAATTTAGAGCTAAAATTCACAACTTGTTTTTTGTCATATTTTCTCCTTATCACTGCCAATTCAGCCTTCTTATCATGCCAAAGGGATTTGATTTCTGTATTATCATATTGTGCACCTTTCTTAGACCCTGTAATAAATTCTAAACATCAAGGGGAAAAGTGGAACCTTTTAACATTGTGTCTCTCTGTCCCCCTTTCAGTTCCAGAGGCAATAGCTAGACATGTTTAGTACAAATATGAAATTGAAAAATAAGTCAATTGAATAACTTGAGAAAAAGGAGACCCAAATTCTGAAAAAGAAAGGGCCCATATAGTTCATTAAAAAGAAAAAAAAATGTGGTATAAAGGTTTTAGATAATACAGAAAAATATAGATTGGTCAGATTTATGGTTATACCTCAATGATGAGAATGTAAATTATATTGTTGGAATTTGAACATTGATAATCAGGTATTAGTTTTTTAAATGCAGAGTCACACCTATTCAGTGACACCTGTTATATTTAGATTATTATTATGGGATGAACTTCCAGGACATATATGAAATTTATTCTTCCTTTCTGCTAGGCTTCGTCACGTGTTAGAACTTCTGTCACTAGATGGTGATATTGAGTTGCACAGTTTATATTTCTGGCTTTTTTTCTGGTGTGTGTAATAGTAATTGTAGGTGTGCCATAAACACAGCCATTTATGTAGAGTTAAACTAAGTGTAACTGTATAAGCTTGGAGGATAGTTTTAAGAGTTACAATCACATTCTAAATATTTCAGTCAAAAATTTAACATTGCTTTACTGTTTCTTTACTTTAGACTCATTAGACTTTGGAGGGTGGAAGAAATATAAATAGCAATCTAAACGTCATTAAAGACTCCAGTCTTAAGGAGAGATTCAGAGATATTGAAAAGAGGTATTTTTCAGCTTTTCTCTTCTAGATGTGTTAGTCTAAAAAGTATATCTTTAATTTCACTTCTTTGTTAATTTCCAGTGGTAATGGGACTGTTTACCAACTGATCTAAGGGTTGTGTTACTCGTGGTACCTAGCTGCTAATTGTTTTATTAATGTTTTAGTTATAGTAAGATTATATCTCTTACTAAGCATAATGGTTAAACTACGCTGATATTTCTTTAAATGGTACTTCTACATGAACTGGTGTAAAAACTGTTTCTATGAGTAGTTTTGTCTATCTGAATAAGACCTAAAGTTAAGAATATTAGTCTTAAAAGAAAGAATATTAGTCTTATCCTACTAAATCTTAATTTTGTAAGTTTATTGTGTGTATGCATATATTATATATGTATAAATGTGTATGTTTGTATATGTAAATGTGTTACTATTTCCCTCTCTCTCTTTGTCTAAATCTTCCCTTCCAAGTCAAGGAAATCTTGTAGTGTGACAGTATTTTGCATTTGGAGATCCCTATGCTCTTTAGACATATTTATTAGGATTACAAAAATTTATGTACAAGGGGATTCAATGAAATTCTTTTATAATAGTAAAAAAAGGAAAAGAGGGGGAGAAAACAGCCTAAATATTTATGAATAGTTAGTTGAATAATTTAAAAATGAATATAAGATATGAAAAATTTTGAAATATCATTGAAATAAAATATGAGATAAAATGAGAAAGTATTTTTTAAAGATTTTATTTATTTATTCATGAGAGACACACAGAGAGAAAGAGGCAGAGACACAGGCAGAGGGAGAAGCAGGCTCCATGCAGGGAGCCTGACGTGGGCCTCGATCCCAGGTCTCCAGGATCATGCACTGAGCCGAAGGCAGGCACTAAACTGCTGAGCCACCCGGGCTGCCCAAAATGAGAAAATATTAACAAAATTCTTATAGTAAAATCATCAGATGGTTAAATAGTATGGAAAGTAAATACATTTTTTTTCAAAATTCTAGATGTTATATAATGCTATCAATGATTACAGATGATTTCACATTTGATACATTTTTTTTTGCTTTCAAAGCTCTCAGAAATATACATTATCTTTGTGATCATAAATACCCGTGTGTGTGTGTATCTATGTTTGTTTTTTAACTATATGAAAAGTTTGTCCAGTGAGATTGGATTCAGAAACAATATGTTAGTTTTCCATTTTAAGCAGATTTCTTGATCCTTCATAATTATATTTCTGCGAGTCTTCTCTCACTAAAGGTATCAGCAAGTATCTCTCTAGAAAGGTCCTCCGACCAAGTCAGCAAATTATGAGTATCCTCTTCTTTTATGCAGAGGAGAATATCTTGTCTTTATCATTTCTGTTTTAAGGAGGTACATATTCCACCATTGCCCACAGTAGGTTTCTGCATTTTGTCACCTAACATATGTGTGTATGAATATTTTTATATATTCCATTTCTTAATTAACATCTTAGAAACCAAGCTTAATGTTTTAGATTTTGTGAAATCTAGACACAAAAGTATGCTATCACTTTCTCTAGATCATGATGATATGACTACTCTAATAAATGGCACTGGTATACAACTTAGAAAATGTAGGTTAGGCATTAGGGAAATGATTAATTACCTAAAAATATACAATTAATTGCATTTGATTATATATTCTATATAATTAAGTTTATGTGATTTGTGTAATATGAATATATGTATATATTCATACACACATATATGTGCCAAAAGGTACACACAAATATATGTTTGATGTCATTTGTTTACAGGATAAGTTATGAATGTTACTTTCATTCATTCCAGGAGTGAATTGAAAGCAAGATTTATCATTTAGTTTTGGATGGACCAGAGATACTTTAATTTTTTCACTATTTATCAGAAATAGGAGAAAAGTCCTGGAATAATTCTCACTAATATTTATTAATAAAGTCAAATATATGCTTAGCATTAATACTTTGAATTGTTTATTCATTTGGTAGTGATTAGTATATATGAATTTGGAACTATGTTGATTTACAAATCTTCTCTACTTTAAATTTTAATTAGAACTTGAATATGAGAAATATTGATTATATACATATCAGTGATAAATTTTTGAAACAACAGCACAAATGAAATCAGGCATTGGTTAATTTAATTATATATTTGTAAACTGCATTATCATATTAATCTAAGCATTTGTTCATTCAACCTGGTGCCTACTATATACTAGACACTATTTAAAAGGAGTATTTGTAGATGAAAATCAAATTAAAATTTTAACTAGCATTTATGACAACTTGGTAACTTTAGAATGAAATAAAATCATTGGTAAATTGGATGTTTATATTTAAAACACAAATTAGCATCAATATACATAAATAGAATTTAGCCATGCTAAAAAAAATTACATTTTCCCCTTAGTAGCTGAAGATTGTGTATTAAAACTAGAAAGGAAGGGATACAGCTTTTGTTTTGCTACCAAAGAAAAGTGCAGAGCTAAGTCTTACTCTAGAATGCTTATCATTTTAGATACAGACTTTGAATGAGCAGCTAATAGCTAAAATTATTTAGGAGATAAAAATTGGTACTGTGAGGATTAGCTTTAATTTTAAGTATCCATAATTGAAGTGCCACATTATGATTTTAATGTTATGATAATCTTGTTAACAAGCTGTTGTGTATATACTATCATATTTTAATGTAGTTGCAAAGCTTAAGTAAACCATAAAGTAAATTGCTTTTTGAATCAGGCTTTTACAAGTGGAAAATTAGTGGTTTACATGTTTTGAATACATATTTTGTAATTATGTGTGCCATTTTCTACAACTTAAGAAGAATAATAGAATAGGTTTATAGATAATATATTATTGTTCATAATACATTGGCATATTTTGTTATTGTGCATTCTAATTAGCTTGGGTTTATTCCACATGTACTATAAAATAATAACTGATTCTACTTCTTTTTCTGTAATAGTCTTCTCTTCTGGAAGATATACGTTGTAGTTTAGTGATGCTATTTCTCATTTCTCATATACCAGCACATTACTTTTAACCAAAAATTAATATCTGTCTTATCTAGTATTTGTACAGGTTATTGTGATATATATGAATTACATCCATTGGGAGTGTTTTTGTTTATTTATCTTTGGGGTAGAAAAAAAATGTCCTATTCTGATGATTGTTGATGATAGCTAATTAGATTTACTTTTTCTGAATTTGTAACTTCGGTTGTCAAAGACAAAGCATGCCAGTTTGATAGTCTAAAACAGAAATAAGCAAACTTTGGGGTACCTGGGTGGCTTGGTTAGTTAAGCCTCTGACTCTTGGTTTCAGCTCAAGTCATGGTATTTGGTAGCCTAAGGCAGGCTCCATGCTCAGCAGGGAGTCTACTTGAGAATTCTCTCTCTCTCCCCACCTCCCTCTTCCCTCACCTCCCTTTTCCCCCACTTCTGCTCTCTTTCTCTCTCTCTCCAATAAATAAATAAAATCTTAAAAAAAGAAAGAAAGAAACCAACTTCAGAGTAAAAGTCCAGTTAGTAAATACTTTCCAACCTCTGATTCATACAGTCTCTGTTGTAATTACTCAGTTATGCTGATGTAGTACAAAACTGGCCACACAGACGATATGTGATCTAATATGTGTAGCTGCACGGATGTGGCTGTGTCCTAATAAAATGGTATGGAAACAGGAAGCCAGGTGGATTTGTCCCATGGGTCATAGTTTATTGATCTCTGGTTAAGAGCAGACTTGGCATAAATCAATTAAAATAAATTTAAAAAAATAATTTGGCAAATATATTATGAATTTTGATTGTCTCAGATTAATACTAAAAATTAGTATGAAGCTCTTCCAATTTTGTTAACAAAGATGGCTATAAAACATTTACTGACTCTCATTATTTCCCTATTTCTGGGCTAATCCTTGAAATTGAGTAAGTTGCACTTCGTAGATTACTCATTCGAATAATAATCATAATTTAGAGATAAATCACCAGTTGCAATTGTAAAATCACCAATAAGCAACCAACATGCAGTATTGGTATCAGTGCTACTGAATCAATTAGCATTCATTTATTATGTTTATGGCTTAGAGTTAAAATGTGGACTAAAGACTGAAGAGCCGTCTGCATTATGAAACACTATAATGGGGATCCCTGGGTGGCTCAGTGGTTCAGTGCCTGCCTTTGGCCCAGGGCGCGATCCTGGAGTCCTGGGATCGAGTCCCGCATCGGGCTCCCGGCATGGAGCCTGCTTCTCCCTCCTCCTGTGTCTCTGCCTCTCTCTCTCTCTCTCTCTCTCTCTCTATGTCTATCATGAATAAATAAATAAATATTAAAAAAAAAGAAACACTATAATATTACTCTTCATTTTGGCACTGGTTTGCCACAATGTAGTACCTATAAAAATATGACATTGTGATATCTTAGTTTGTTAATTATTCTGATAAATGTGTGAAGAATCATGGCATCTACTAAAGATACATACATGATATCTGATGTTGATTGGAAAATATTGTGATGTGTTCCATGATCCATTACTTTAATTCCTTTAAAAAGGTTTATGCCTATGAGATTATCTAAGGAACTTCATTTAAAAAATTTAACCAATCTATATTTAATAAATCTGTGAATTACAAGTAATTATTTTTCTTCTACTCCACGAAGAATTTTTCAGTATTAAATGAGATGCCATTTGGGATACTCTGAGCTCTTTTTAAAAAAATAATCTTGATGTTTAAAGTTCAGTCATCTAATGTTTTCCAAAGACCCTCATAAGAAAATTAGTTTAATTTAGTACATTTCCTAACTTTTAGCTGTATAGTTCTCTTCCATTTTAAGGGCCATTATTTTGGATGGCAAATAGAAGAAATGAGTCACTTAATTTTCAAATCTTCCGTAATATCAACTTTCATCAAGTTTTAGTGGAAATGGATATTTGTCATTGAACTACAGAGGTAATACTTTTAATGGGTATCTGTGCTATTTTTACAAACCAGTTATCTTGCCAGTATCTTCCTCTTTCAGGAGACTTTAGAAAAATCTTTTTTTTTTATTTTTATTATTATTTTTTTAAGATGGGAAAGAAAAATGATTTACAATAAGGTTAAATTACTTACTGGTATTAAATTTGTCATTGTCATATTTTCTCCCCATATTTCATTTTTCCTTCATCCCTTTAGAAATTGTTTATAATTTCATATTCTGTGAGAGAATATTGCTTGAGACATTTCTCACCCAGGGGTTAGAATTGTGTTGAAATTTAAACAGTTTGGATGAAAAAGCTGTTTTGGAGATTAGATTTTTTTCTTTTTAAAATAGCGGAACAAGTGTAAGATTATTTTCAATGCAAAAAAAGTTACTGGTTTTGATAGAGAATTATAATTAAGTGACTAAATATGAATAAAATACATTTATTTATTTTCTTTTTCAGTTTTTATTTATTTATAATTTTTAAAAAAGATTTTATTTATTCATGAGAGAGAGAGAAAGAGAGAGAGACAGAGACAGAGAGACAGAGACACAGGCAGAGGGAGAAGCAGGCTCCAGGCGGGGAGCCTGACCTGGGGACTCGATCCCGGGTCTTCAGGATCACGCCCTGGGTTGAAGGCAGTGCTAAACCGCTGAGTGACCAGGGCTGCCCTCAGTTTTTATATAAATTCCAGTTAGTTGGCATACAGTGTAATATTAGTTGCAGGTGTAGAATTTAGTGATTTGTCACTTACATACAATACCCAGTGCTCATCACAACAATTTTGCTCCTTAATACCCATTACCCATTTATCCTCTCCACTGAGCTACCTCCCCTTCAGCAACCTTCAGTTTATTCTGTATTGTTAAGAGTCTGTTTTATGGTTTGCCACATGGTGGGGAGAAAAAGAGAGAGATGAAAACCATAAATAATTTCAAAAGCATTGGATGCCAGTTGGAGCCAGTTACTACCATTCATTTAAATCTGAGAATCCTCCCTTCTGTTGGGTCAATCCATTAAAAATGAAAGTTTATTGTTATTTGGTATTAATCTAAGACTTATATTGCAATTAATATTTATTCAGGATTGTTCTTTTCATCTAAAATCTTTGGGGAATTGATGGTTCTTTCAGTATTTCTACCAAAAATTTGCATGATTTCAAGTCTCATGACAAATATATGTGTCACATCATTTTTCTACAGATGATATATCTATATCAGAAAGGTATCTGTATCAATACTAATGAATGCTATCTGTAACCTATAAGTATGTAAGCAAACTATGATTTTCTAGATATATCTAAATTATTTCAAGCCTCTTATTATTTTTGTATTTATTATTATTTATATTTTATCAAATTGATTATATATAACAACAAGTGCAATTTAAAAGTGATGATATATAGAATCATAAATGCACATTGGAATCATTTTGGGAGAGGAAGGGACTTTAGAAAGTCCAAATACCTAGGCCGAACTTCATACTAATTAAATTAAATTCTGTGTGGGAGTTGAGGGATTACAGTTAGTATCAGTATTTTTAAAGCATCCCAGGTGATTCCAGAATGCAGCAAGATTGAGGACTACACTTCGAGTTGGACTTCATGAAGGCTGTTCTGCACACAGCAGCCAGAAACGTCTTATTACTTTATCAGATCATGTTTCTTTTCCACTCAAAACCCCTCAGTGACTTCCTACCTCACTTGGAGTGAAAGGGAAAATTCCTACAATGCCCTATATAATCCAGATCCTCTCCACTGTCTCCTTGACCTTATATTTTATGACTTAATTTCTCTCCTACTTTTAGCCACAGTGGCCTAAATTCTTAGAAATTAAACAATACATTTCAAAATAACCATGGGACAGAGAAGAAATCACAAAGATATTTAAAATATATATATTTGGAACTGAGTAATAATGAAAATAAAGCATCAAAATTTTACAGATACGATTAAAGCATAATTTAGAGGAAAATTTACAGCCACTTTGGATGGTAGTTTTACAGTTTATTATAAGACTAACTGCCCTTACCATTTTTAGCATAATTGAAAAATGATTATGGTTATATAAATAATTATTTTAAATAATAAAAAGATTTTAAAAACCAAATTTAAAAAAATGTTTTACCTAATAGCATCAGGAACAAGGTGAGAGAGCTCACTGTTAACATTCCATTTCAGTACCCCATTAGAATTCTGGCTAATGCAATAAAATAATGAAAGGAAATAATAGGTATACTGATTGGGAAGGGAGAAATAAAACTGTATTTGTTTACAGATGACATGATTGTTTTGTAGAAAGTCTGACAGAATGATGAAAAAACCCCTATTGGGATTAACAATTATATCAAGGTTGTAAGATAAAAGGTTAATATACAAAGTCAGTTGTTTTCCTAATATCAGCAATGAACAGTTGGAATTTGAAATAAAAAGAATAGCATTTACATTAGCATCCAAAAAAATGAAATATGTAGTTATAAATCTAGTAAAATCTGTACAAGATGCATATGAAGAAAACTGTGAAACTCTAATAAATGAAATAGAAGGAAAGAAAGAAAGAAGAAAGAAAGAAGAGAAGAAAGAAGAAAGAAAGAAGAAAGAAGAAAGAAAGAGAAAGAAAGAAAGAAAGAAAAGAAAGAAAAGAAAAAAAGAAAGAAAAGAAAAGAAAAGGAAAGGAAAGAAAGAAAGAAAGATAGATATTCCATGTTCCTGGATAGGAAGTCTCAATATTGTTCTGATGTTAGTTCTTTCCAACTTGGTCTTCATATTCAACACAATCCAAATCAAAATCCCGGCAAGATACTTTTGGTTATCAACAAACTGATTCTGCAATTAACATGGAAAGGTAAATGACTCAGAATAGGAACAGTCATATTGAAGGAGAAGAACAAAATCAGAGGACTGATACGCCCCACTCTAAGACATTCTGTAAAGCTACAATAATCAACATGGTATTTTATGGCTAAAGAAGAGACAAATCAATGAAACAGAACAGATTGTTCAGATATAGACCCACACAAATAGAGTCAACTGATCTTTGACAGAAGAGCAAAGGCAATAGGATAGAAAAGGGATAATCTTTCAAGAAGTAGGGCTGGAACAATGACATCCACATGAAAAAAAATCTAAACAGATCTTACACCTTTCACAAAAATTAATTCAAAGTTGATCATAGACTTAAATGTAAAATACAAAACTAGAAAATTCTTAGAAGACAATATTAGAGAAAACCCGCGTGATCTTGAGTTAGCAATGACTTTCAGATACAATAGTGAGGCACGATTCATGAATGAAAGATTGATAACCTGGACCTTATTAAAATTAAGAAATTTCTGCTCTACAAAAGACACTGTCAAGAGAACGAGAAGACAAGCCACAAATTAGGGAAAAAAAGAATTTTCAAAAGACATATTTGATAAAGGGCTGTTACTCAAAATATACAATAAACTCAATGATGAGAAAATGACCTGGTTAAAAAATGGGCAAAAGATCTGAATATACAACTCATCAAAGAAGATACACAGATGGAAAATAAGCATGTGGAAAGATGCTCAATATCATATACGATTAGGAAATGGCCAATTAATACAATGAGATACCATAATAGCTGTTAGAGTACACGTTTCAAAAAGTGAAAACACTGACACCACCAAATGCTGACAAAGAGGTGTAACAAAAGGATCTCTGATTCATTGCTGATGAGACTGCAAAATAGTACAACCTGTTAGGAGATAGTTTGGCAGTTTCTTACAAAACCAAACATATTCTTACCATATGATTTAGCAATTGCACTTGATATGTGCCCAAATGAATTGAAAACTTCCTCATGAAGACCTGCACATGGATGCTTATTGTAGCTTTATTCATAATTGCAAAAATTGGAAGCAACCAAGTTCCCCTGTGGTTGAATGGATAAAGAAACTGATACATCCAGATCATGGCAGGTAATGGCATATTATTCAGCACTAAAACGAAGTGAGTTATACCATGCAAAAATACAGAGGTAACTTAAATGTGCATAATTAAAGAAGCCGGTCTGAAAAGGCTATGTACTATATGATTCCAACTCTGTGACATTCTTGAAAAAGCACAACTTGTAGAGACAGTAAAAAGATCAGGAATTGCCAGGCATTTGTGGAGCACAGAGGATTTTAGGGCAGAGAAATTGTTCTGTATGGCATTGTAATGGTGGATATATGTCTATACATTTGCTGGAACTCATAAAATGTACAACATATTACCCTTATGTAAATGTCTTCTTGAGTTTCCAGTTGTAACACCTCTTTTTGCATGCCAATAATCATTAAAAGTTTTGCTGATTTCTCCTCAGTTCATTTTGGGAATGTTCTCCCCTCTGAGGAACTTTAGTTTATGTAGTCTTTGCTTTTTCAGATCCTGATGCCTCAAAACAGTGTTTGTGGTTAATATAGTTTTTTCTAGTTTTTGGCAATGGGAGCATAGATTGACCACCTGTGACTTCCTACATTATGCCTAGAAGTTGAGGCCTCCATTTGCCTACCTTAACACATTGTTTTGGTAATAAGTTATATCTTGAGTAAATAAAACAAATTACATGTCATTAACTTTAAAGAAAAATTTGTTTTTTTATAATTTATTTATTTGTTTTGTTTATTTGAAGCAGACTATTTAATCCACTGCCCCCCCACCATTTTTTTCTAGAATATAGGCATATAAAGTTTTCATCCCTGGTCCTCTTCTCACTGCTTTCATGCCTTTAGTGATATAATCTACTTCTCTTGTCTTTTTTCACAATCTGTATATTAGTGTCTCCTACATCAGTATTATCTGTCACATCACTCTCTTGAACCCCAAAGCCATGGTTCTAAGACTTATTTCAGCATTTGAGTGTTCGTCAGGAACCTCAAACTCAACTATTCAAAACCAAAATTTATTTGGTTTACTTTTCAACTGGTCTCCTATCATCCCAGGGTTCTAATTTTGGCTCTGTCATTAGGGCTGTCTGTAAATTTTAGTAATCTCTTTAACTTCTATGAATGTTATTTTTCAAAACACTTTTTAAAAAATATTTTATTTATTTATCCATGAGAGAGAGAGAGAGAGGCAGAGACACAGGCAGAAGGAGAAGCAGGCTCCATGCAAGGAGCCCGATGTGGGCCTTGATCCCGTGAGTCCGGGATCACGCCCTGAGCCAAAGGCAGACGCTTAACCACTGAACCATCCAGGCATCCCTCAAAAACACTTCAATTTATATCTCATTTAAATGAATCAAAATAGAGCAGGGTCATTGCTTATTTTAAGAAAATATTTTATCAAGTGTCAAATTAGATTGATCTTTTCTCAAAACCAAAATAGTATATGTTCAGGTTACCTAACATGTAAGTTAAATAATTCACTACTTTGATAAGAATTAATTGGTCAAGTTAAACAAGGAACAGTTAAGGATAACTTGGTCCTGTCAACTCAATTCAATGCTCAGAAGCATAGGTGTGAAAATCCTAAGAGACAAGGCTAAATTAGTTTTAATTGAGCCTTTATATGACCACTTAGCATTTACTTTTCTAAAGTGTCTGTTTTTACAACTAAAATATGCAACCTGTTGTCTTCTAATTTCTTTAATTCCCTCTTCTTTTCTCAGGAGAGAGTTCTGTATCATTAAGTATGCTATACCTGGGTGAACCCAATCAAATGACTTAGACTTTGGTGTAGGAAAATAAATATCAATGGGATCTGTAGGGATAGATAATGTCAAAGATACATTTAGGATGCATCTAATTAAAGTTTTGTGAAATAAATGCATTCATTTATTTTCCCTAATGAATTTGTATAGTATGTTAAAATCCTCACAAATAGTGAGGACAGAGATTTAGGATATCATACAATAGCATGTAATTTGCAAAATTATGTTCAATTTCTTTCCACATTTTGTTAATGTAGTATTCACAAGTGTGCCTATTCTTAAAGAAAATATATGTGTTTTTATGTGAAATAAAATCTTTTGGTATCCTTATAAGCTGATCCTCAGTTAATCTTGGTAGTACTTAAAGAGCAGGTGTTATTTGTATGAAGCTCCAAATAGGATGTTATATCCCATTGTATACACTTTTCCCCCAAAGAAGTCTGCATTAAATGAGAATTAAGATTAAGAAAAATCTATTTAATATTAACAAATTTTCTTTTTCTAAATAAAATGTGATAAGAATTTTCATTATTCACTAGAAATGAAATGTTATTGCTACTTAGTGTAATTGTTCATAAAGTTACCCTGGCTTAAAAACCATTTGAATGAATTTTATTACTTCACTGACAAAATAACTTCATTAAAAGTTATTTTCCCTTTTTTTTTTTTTAATTTGTTTATTCATGAAAGACATGGAGAGAGAGAAGAGGCAGATACATAGTTCAGAGGGAAAGCAGACTCCTTACAGGGAGCCTGACGTGGGCCTCGATCTCCAGATACCAGTATCATGCCCTGAGCTGCTCCAGGCAGATGCTTAACTGCTGAGCCACCCAATAGTCCCAAGTTATTTTCACCTTAAGGATGGTCTTAACATGTGGAATCCAGGGAGAGTTGGGGTGGAGTTTTGATGTTTTTTCTAAAGATCACTTTTAATTCTTGAATAAAGAAATTAGCACTTTTAAAAAAGTTTTTTTTTAATCTTGACAAAATTAATCATGGAATACATGATAATATATAAGCAGTGTTAAATATAACCCTAAATGACAGTTTCCACATAAAAATTTCAAAGCTACTTTGTATAGAACACTTTGTTTTTAAGACATGTTTTATTTAATAATCAAAAGGAAAATAAAAACCCAACAACTTGGTAATCTTTAAATAGTAAGATATATGCTGCTATCTTTTTAAAAATTCAGAGAAGGCACATTTTTTTCCCAGAATGCTTTTCATCTCTCTGTTTTTGGGTAGTTTTAGTTTATAGATATTTGTGTATAAGTATGCGAGCCCGTATTTCCGTTGTCAAAAATATATATTCAATCATGTTATTAGAAGCAGTTATCATCATTATAAGTAGTTATAAAATACCTTTTGGATTAATGTCTTCTAAGGCTTTTTTTGGTCATACTATTTTTAGCCTGAATATAAAATAATAATTCTGAAATTCTTATGTTGTCTATAAAGGAAGGGCATGCAACAAGATTATTATAGTAACTCAGTGATGTATTATAAAGAAGAGTATTTCCTGTAGGGTAGTCCAATTACAAAATAGTAAAACAGGAACAAAACACAATAAAGTATTTTTTCTATTTGTTTCAGTAAGTTTAGCACAGCAGGAATTGTGGCATTCCTCCTGGCTGGTGTGTCAAATCTGCAGTTTGAAATGTAACTGCAAATGGGAGTTATTTTAAAGACATCATATATAAGCTAATAACCTTAGCCATATAAATGAGATAATTATACACCATTTAATATATTTAATTGCTTTTATTGTAATAATTTCATACCTTTGGTTTGAGAAAATAATGTGTTTATTTGAAAAGATTAATAAACTTGTACATTGAAGACATGTAAGAACAAAACTTTGAATCATTTAAATGCTGCTTTTGCCTATATCAATTTTTTGCAGATGTCTATTTATTTGACTGTCTTGATGGTGCAGTTCAGTTCAGTAAAGAAAAAATGTTACTGGTGGTATAAAGTAAACAACAACAACATGCATAACAAAAACCAATATAGAATCCAATAGAACTTTCAAAAAAATACCCTGAAATCATTTCAGGGCCACGTGTTGGACTATAGCATTTGTTAATATTAAATGTCATTTTTCTTAATCTTAATTCTCATTTAATGCAGACATCTTTGGTGGGGAAGTGTACACAATGGGATATAACATCCAATTTGGAGGAAAAATATATTCATTATATGGATTTGTAGAAATTCAAAGCATATATATATATTTAGCAATAAGAGGTCTAGATTTCAGAAATGTCAGCCAAGGCAAGAAGGATAAGTCGGAGAGGTCAGGGAATTCTACCAAAGAGAATAAAATTCCAAAGGTTGGAGTGTCAGAAAGTGAATCTTAAAACAATATACCCAGGATTTTTGTTAACAGAAATTTATGAGAAAACCATACATGGGACATCCAAAGGACAAATGTCCATTGAGTAGTTGAAATTTCTTCTGACTCAGTGGTTCCCTGCCCGTTTCTTTTCCAAGGCCAGAGTTCTTACTGAAGCAATGCTGGCCCTGCCCTGTTTGAGAACATGCTTAACAGTTCCCGTTAGTGTGGCTCAGTGTGTAAATGGGGAGGCTAAAATGGTTCAGACAGAAACTTTTAGTCTTGTCCTTTGACTTCTTGGTAGTTCTTATTCAGGCAGAAGAAAGATTTGTCTTAATTAAGGCTTATGTTCATATATTCATAATTAAATAGTTTTAAAAGCCTGAAAGAACTCACTAAGAGCCAAGTGACAGAATTGTGCAGTTTCCAACTACAAATTTATCTGGAAAGCATTTCACTGCCAAGCTTTTGGAATGTGTAGTCTGAACAGTGTGACTCCATGCCTTTACCTCCCAGTCATACCTCAACCCACCACAATCTGGCTTCTTTGCATCTCTTTTTCTATTAGGCATAATGCTCTTCACAAAGTAAAAGCTCTTTTGACATACTGATGTACTTTGATTTGTTTTCTTTTTTTTTTTTTAAAGATTTTATTTATTCATGATAGACACACACACACACAGAGGCAAAGACACAGGCAGAGGGAGAAGCATGCTCCATGCGGGAGCCTGATGTGGGACTCGATCCCGGGACTCTAGGACTGCGCCCTGGGCCAAAGGCAGGCGCTAAACCTCTGAGCCACCCAGGGATCCCCTGTTTTCTTGTCTATCATTATATCCTGATTCTAAAAGAAAAGGGGATCTTCTTGCATGAGGATAAGACTATACTAGTCAAATAATAAAATAAATCATATTTATCACTTATTGCAGAGTAACTAATTAAGAAAAATAGTAATAAAATAAAAAGAAACCCTGTAAGACAGTGAATAGTTATGTATATGACTGAAAATTCAGTAAGAGAGAGTGGAGGCAAACCATAAAAAAATTTGCACAGAATACAAGGAAAAAAGGAAAATAAGAGAGATAAAGTGTTCTTTGCATTTGCTGTTCTCTTTGCCCCTCTATATTACCATACTTTGCTTCCTATCAGTCTTCCAGTTCTTGCAAATGTTACCTTCCTAGAGAGTGCTTTTTTGGCTACTAACTAAAAGTAACCCAACTGACACCATCAACATTTCTTAACTATCTTTCCTAATTTAATTTTTCTTCTTAGAACTCCTAACTAATTTGCTATATATGTTTCTTGTTTATAATCTTTAATGTATCTCCCTCAATAGAATAGAACTCTGTGAGGGCAGAAAGTTGTGTGTAGTTTGCTCACTATTTATCCCTAGTGTAAAGAACAGTTCCTGGGTGTGGCAAGTGCTTAGTAAGCATTTATTCAATAAGTGAATGGATGAATAGATTTAATAATTATATTTGACACACAGCCCAAAGATAAGGACAGAGATGGGCTGTGGTGCAGAAATCTGAGAGTACTGAACAAATTAGATAGTTATGGAGACATAATTGAAGGCATGAAAATGAGTGTGAAAGGAAACAAAAGAGCACAGTAAGATCTTAACTCCAATATATTTTTAAAAGATTTTATTTATTTATTCATAAGAGACACAGAGAGAGGGGGAGAAGCAGGCTCCCTCTAGGGAGCCTGATAAGGGATTTCATCCCAAGACTCCGGATGACTACCTGAGCCAAAGGCAGATGCTCAACCACTGAGCCACCCAGATGCCCCAAGAACTCCAATATTTGACAATCATTTAGGAAAAGAATGGGAAAACTCAAATAAAAACAATGGTGACTGGGGAATGACCAAATAGGCAATGGGAAAATAGATTTTTTAAAAAATTCAAGTATAAATAACAGAGTTTTATTACTTTAGGTACACAATATAATATAATGATTCAACAATTCTTCCATACATTTTTCAGTGCTCATCACCATAAAAGTACTCTTAATCCCCTTTATCTATTTCATCTACACCCTTACCTGCCATTCCATTTAAAATTAGAGTGTTTTTAAAGTGAAAGAAGAGAATGTTTTAAGATGGAGAGTAGCCATCTTTATTGAATGCTCTGAAAGATCAAATAACAAGAGATCTGAATGAATATTCTCTGGAACGAATGACATGGACATAATTAATGACATGAAACATATCCATGGAGAAGTAGAAGCTGAAGCTGGATTGGAATAGACTATGGAGGGATGCCTGGGTTGCTCAGTGGTTAAGTTAAGTGTCTGCCTTCAGCTCAGGATGTGATCCTGGAGTTCCGCATGGAGCCTGCTTCTCCCCCTGCCTATGTCTCTGCCTTTCTCTCTCTCTGTGTCTCTCATGAATAAATATATGAAATCTTTTTTAAAAAAGGAATAGACTATGGAATGTATTAATAAATTAATGGACAGGAAGGAAATGGGAACAGTCAGTACAGACAACAAACTTCTTTTGACTTTTTAGCTATGCACAGGAGGAAGGAGATGTAGGATTAAGGGAGCAATGTTATCACATTGGAGTGACCAGAAATAATGAGATGCTAATAAAGTAGTTCCAGGAAATAAAAGAAGAGGTGAAAATTGAAAGCATATGACATTAGTGAAAAGTAGGATGTGGAATCCAGTTCAATTTTGGGGATTCCACTTTGATAGGAAGAGGATCAGGAACACCATTGTGTTTTGATACAAAAGAAAAGACAGTGATCCATTTTTAGAAATGCTTTAGAGGAGTGGTAGTAACACTGTTAGAGAACACCACCTAAAAACTTTTATTTTTTCATAAAAATAGAAAGGAAGGCAATCTGCTAAAGATAAAGGAATGGAATAGGAATACCTTGGAAATCAGAAGGAAAGGCCAAAGTTTTAAATAGTTGCTCTAAAGAAAAGAATAGTGGGAGGTTGACAAAAGAAATATGTTTCTTTGATGTGGAGTCCTGAGAGCTCAGTTAGTTAAACTGGCTAAAACATGATGCTGTTTTTTGTATGTATGTGTAGTTTTCTCTATGAACATGGGTGTTTTCACCCAGAATATGAATTTTCTAAGAAAGGCATGATGAAAGAACTAAGTAACAAGAGGCTAGACCTTTTTACAAAAAGTTTTTTGAAATGATTAAAAGTAGAGTATAAGCGAAGTAAAAACAGTGATGAACTAAATGGATAAAAATTGGAGGAATCAATAATAATAATAGTAATAATAATTTATTGCTTACCATCTGCCAAGAACTCAAATAAATACTCAATATTTGCTTCCTCATGTAATTCTTATGACAGTCATATGATGTAGGTATTATTATTACTTAAATGTAAGGTATTATTCTTAAACAATTTTACAATAAAGAGAACCATACCTAAGATTATACAGGTAATAAATAACAGATCAGCAGTTTGAACCATTAGATAGTCTAGTTCTCGTGTCTTGAATTTAACTACTTTGGAACATAGAATATGGCTGAGATCTTGAAAAACATGAAGATCAGTACTGATGGAGGAATTGAACAAGCAAAATAGGAGGCTAAGAGAGGCACATTGGAAGCATGGGATGTTTGAGTTAGTGAATTCAGGAGTAATACACTTAAGAGTGACAACAAGGTTCTAGTCTTGTCATGTTAACTTTCATTTTTTTTTGTTGCTCTCCCCCAATGGGACAATTCTACTCTGCAGGTATAAAATACTTTATTCACTTACGGAATATTATGTTTCTCATATATCATTTTTGAAACAGAGGAGTTTTGATAAGTCATTGAGACCCTAGTAATTTGTTACGGATTTTTAAGAAATCAGATTAAAGTATACTCAGTGCAAACTCCATAGGAGCATCTTGAGGTAACAATCTGAAGAAATGGGTCAGACTGGGATAAAGACCAAAATCACAGAGTAGCAACACATGTTTATTTCACGTTATGATGTATCACATAGTTTGTACTTCACCTTTGTTATTTCAAATAACTAGCATGGACTTTCAGAAGGTGATTTTTTTTTCTCTATTTAGGAAATAAATTTCTTTATCATTCACGCACATATAAATTTGTGTCTAGAAATTACCCTCATACTCAGTAACTTCCTTGAAAATTTGCTGATTGATTACACAGATCAAGGGCACATTATATTGCAAGGCTATGATAATCAGTAGAGTTTCCTAAGAAGTACTCAAGTTATTCAAATGTACCAACTTCATGGAAACCTGTTATTTTTAGTTGATGAAATGTGCTTGACTACTCATTGTGTAAATCCTCTGTGCTTCTATGTTGCTTTCCATAGGTGAGAGGAGGGTATGACTGTGGTAAAGTACATGAAATTGTAGGCCTGTCTTTTTTTTTTTAATAATAAATTTATTTTTTATTGGTGTTCAATTTGCCAACATACAGAATAACACCCAGGGCTCATCCTGTCAAGTGCCCCCCTCAGTGCCTGTCACCCATTCACCCCCACCCCCCGCCCTCCTCCCCTTCCACCACCCCTAGTTCGTTTCCCAGAGTTAGGAGTCTTTATGTTCTGTCTCCCTTTCTGATATTTCCTACCCATTTCTTCTCCCTTCCCTTCTATTCCCTTTCACTATTATTTATATTCCCCAAATGAATGAGAACATATAATGTTTGTCCTTCTCCGACTGACTGACTTCACTCAGCATAATACACTCCAGTTCCTTCCATGTTGAAGCAAATGGTGGGTATTTGTCATTTCTAATGGCTGAGTAATATTCCACTGTATACATAAACCACATCTTCTTTATCCATTCATCTTTCGATGGACACCGAGGCTCCTTCCAGTTTGGCTATTGTGGACATTGCTGCTATAAACATCGGGGTGCAGGTGTCCCGGCATTTCGATGCATCTATATCTGTGGGGTAAATCCCCAACAGTGCAATTGCTGGGTCATAGGGCAGGTCTATTTTTAACTCTTTGAGGAGCCTCCACACAGTTTTCTAGAGTGGCTGCACCAGTTCACATTCCCACCAACAGTGTAAGAGGGTTCCCTTTTCCCCGCATCCTCTCCAACATTTGTGGTTTCCTGCCTTGTTAATTTTCCCCATTCTCACTGATGTGAGGTGGGATCTCATTGTGGTTTTGATTTGTATTTCCCTGATGGCAAGTGATGCAGAGCATTTTCTCATGTGCATGTTGGCCATGTCTATGTCTTCCTCT
The DNA here is from genome assembly GCF_003254725.2 of Canis lupus dingo. NCBI lineage: Eukaryota > Metazoa > Chordata > Mammalia > Carnivora > Canidae > Canis > Canis lupus. The sequence continues at coordinate 51,702,411 of NC_064248.1, forward strand.
GTGAGATTTCTGTTCATGTCTTTTGCCCATTTCATGATTGGATTCTTTGTTTCTTTGGTGTTGAGTTTAATAAGTTCTTTATAGATCATGGAAACTAGCCCTTTTTCTGATACGTCATTTGCTAATATCTTCTCCCATTCTGTAGGTTGTCTTTTAGTTTTGTTGACTGTATCCTTTGCTGTGCAAAAGCTTCTTATCTTGATGAAGTCCCAATAGTTCATTTTTGCTTTTGTTTCTTTTGCCTTCGTGGATGTATCTTGCAAGAAGTTACTGTGGCCGAGTTCAAAAAGGGTGTTGCCTGTGTTCTTCTCTAGGATTTTGATGGAATCTTGTCTCACATTTAGATCTTTCATCCATTTTGAGTTTATCTTTGTGTATGGTGAAACAGAGTGGTCTAGTTTCATTCTTCTGCATGTGGATGCCCAATTTTCCCAGCACCATTTATTGAAGAGACTGTCTTCCAGTGGATAGTCTTTCCTCCTTTATCGAATATTAGTTGCCCATAAAGTTCAGGGTCCACTTCTGGATTCTCTATTCTGTTCCACTGATCTATGTGTCTGTTTTTGTGCCAGTACCACACTGTCTTGATGACCACAGCTTTGTAGTACAGCCTGAAATCTGGCATTGTGATGCCCCCAGTTATGGTTTTCTTTTTTAAAATTCCCCTGGCTATTCGGGGTCTTTTCTGATTCCACACAAATCTTAAAATAATTTGTTCTAACTCTCTGAAGAAAGTGCATGGTATTTTGATAGGAATTGCATTAAACGTGTAAATTGCCTGGGTAACATTGACATTTTCACAGTATTAATTCTGCCAATCCATGAGCATGGAATATTTTTCCATCTCTTTGTGTCTTCCTCAATTTCTTTCAGAAGTGTTCTATAGTTTTTAGGGTATAGATCCTTTACCTCTTTGGTTAGGTTTATTCCTAGGTATCTTATACTTTTGGGTGCAATTGTAAATGGGATTGACTCCTTAATTTCTCTTTCTTCAGTCTCATTGTTCGTGTATAGAAATGCCACTGATTTCTGGGCATTGATTTTGTATCCTGCCACGCTGCCAAATTGCTGTATGAGTTCTGGCAATCTTGGGGTGGAGGTTTTTGGGTTTTCTATGTAGAGTATCATGTCATCGGTGAAGAGGGACAGTTTGACTTCTTCTTTGCCAATTTGAATGCTTTTAATGTCTTTTTGTTGTCTGATTGCTGAGGCTAGGACTTCCAGTACTATGTTGAATAGTGAGAGTGGACATCCCTGTCTTGTTCCTGATCTTAGGGGAAAGGCTCCTAGTGCTTCCCCATTGAGAATGATATTTGCTGTGGGCTTTTCGTAGATGGCTTTTAAGATGTTGAGGAATGTTCCCTCTATCCCTGCACTCTGAAGAGTTTTGATCAGGAATGGATGCTGTATTTTGTCAAATGCTTTCTCTGCATGTAATGAGAGGATCATATGGTTCTTGGTTTTTCTCTTGCTGATATGATGAATCACATTGATTGTTTTACGAGTGTTGAACCAGCCTTGTGTCCCAGGAATAAATCCTACTTGGTCATGGTGAATAATTTTATTAATGTACTGTTGGATCCTATGGGCTAGTATCTTGTTGAGAATTTCTGCATCTGTGTTCATCAGGGATATTGGTCTATAATTCTCCTTTTTGGTGGGGTCTTTGTCTGGTTTTGGAATTAAGGTGATGCTGGCCTCATAGAACGAATTTGAAAGTACTCCATCTCTTTCTATCTTTCCAAACAGTTTTAGTAGAATAGGTATGGTTTCTTCTTTAAACATTTGATATAATTCCCCTGGGACGCCATCTGGCCCTGGACTTTTGTGTCTTGGGAGGTTTTGATGACTGCTTCAATTTCCTCCCTGGTTATTGTGTAGGCCTGTCTTGATACGACAACAGGCTTGGCATGTTTGAGGACTCTGAAAAAGGCAGTATGGATGGAGCTTCAGGGAGGAAGATGAGTTCTGACGCAAGATAGGATCTTTTGGCCATGGAAAGGAGTAGATACTTATAATCTCTATCATGTTTTATACATAGAAAATTAAGATTCAAAAATTTTAGTAATTTGTAGATGGGACTCTCTTAAATGACAAAGCTGAAACTTACACTTTTCTCTGACAGCTAAATAACCTTTTTTAAATATTTCCTCTAGTTCCTGGTATATAGTAAATAACTTAGCAAAGGTTTTTGAATATATATGAGCTATATGAAATGGCAGATAAAAAATGTAATCACTGGGCAGCCTGGATGGCTCAGCGGTTTAGTGCCACCTTCAGCCCAGGGTGTGATCCTGGAGACGGGATCGAGTCCCACCTTGGGCTCCCTGCGTGGAGCCTGCTTCTCCCTCTGCCTGTGTCTCTGCCTCTCTCTTTCTCTGTCTCTCATGAATAAATAAATAGAATCTTAAAAAAAATAATCACTGAAGTATATAAGTCTTAAGTACCTTGAATCTGTTTATTTAATAACATAAATGTTTGTTGTGATTTTTTTCAATACTAGGCAGATACTTTGTATGGATTATCTTGTTTCTTTTTAATAAGAATCTCATGAGGTAGGTATTACTATTATACCCATTTTATGTATGAAGAGACTGAGATTCAAATGAGTTAAAAAGCTTGTCCATGGTCATGTACCAAGTAAGCAATAAATTCATAATAGCAGAAATATTTTACTATGCATTTTATTGTCACAGAGAATTCTGTTAAATCAGTGTTTATTAGCCCTAGTTCTTGGTTAGCCTATGTGTAGATTGATTAGTAATTAAAATAAAATAATATATTGTAATTCATATTATCAGTGATCTTTTCCAAGACAATTGCAAAGAGAATATCCAGAAATCTAAATTAGGAAAATAATACTAGAGAAGTAGATGTCAGAAGAGAACTTTGTGTATAGGTTAGGACTATGTTTTTATTAGGAATATGCTCAAATAAGAATTCTGAAAATACTTATTCAATTATTCAGCAAAATTTAAAGCCTACTATGCCAAATACCTGGGGGGAAAAGGATTGGTAGATAGGAGCCAACTAAGATCAGTCAATATCTGGCTGTGATATTGACTCTGGCTATTGATATTGATATCTGGCTCTTCTTCTAAACCTGTCAGAACCTAATAATCCCTGAGGTTAGTTGTTTTGGTCAATCGGAATCAATGATATCCTGAATAAAACACCTAGCAACTCTTAGCCTTATAGTGCATGTAAAGGAAAATATTACTCATCAAAAGCTTATCATAAATCTTAAGATGCAGACATTACTCCAGGTATGTCTTGATCATTTTTAAAAGCAAAAATAGATTTTAAAAGAGCCTTACTGATTTCTGAAGAGTTCATGTCTGAATTTTCTATCTGAAAAATGACAAAATGGTGCCAGTCTTATAATGCTTGGTTTAGCATAGACACATAAATATTAGCTAATCTAAACAGTATGTCCAGCCAATTCATTATCATCCTGGAATGATGTTCAGCCTGGTTAGTATCATGAAAGAAGAAGTGAGGTGGAGAAGCTGGCCTCTGCTCTAGGTTGTTTAGCCATAGAAAGCCCGGGATACGTGGCTTTTTAAAAGCACTCTTGTAATTCAGGATTTCTTATGATGTTGTATAGTTATGTTCTTCCATTTTAGTGTATGCTCCCTTGGATATTTCCTGCTGAAAAAGAAAAAGAAACCTAGCTCCTATCTTTTTGGCCAAATATTCAACTTTTCTTTATGTGACTTTAAAGGTAGTAGACTGAAGATGTAATAGATTTTCCTTCTTAAATGAATTTCCTTAAACAGAATCCTGGCATCTTTGTTTATACCTAAAGTTTGTCGAGCTGTCAACTACATGCATAATTTCCATTGAAGTGTATGTGTGTATGTGTTTGTATGGCTTCTAGTGGCATAGTAATAATTTCAGGGAAGGAAGGAAAAAAGAGAGTAGAATAAATGTATTACATTTTCATACTTTCTCCTTGTGTTTTTTTTTTTTTTTAATATAAGAAGGCCCTGTTGCTAAATATAAGCTGGTAATTTGATTATTACTTGCTATTCGTTTGAACTACTATAGTCAACAGATAATGGACCCTGAACAGAGAGAACTCCTTTGGTAAGCCATGTAGTTTTTCCAAGGGTGATTGCTATGCTATGTATATTTAGATAGAAGCTTTCCCCTGTATAATCAGCTTGCTGCTGCCCATTTTACTGCCAAACATTCCTTCTCTGTGATAGTATAATACTGTTACCAAGGGAACAGCTTATGGCCGACACTTACAGTAGTGCCACAAATTAATTTCACAGTTATCAGGATATAGGACGATAACACTAACGTGGGCTACTGCGAAATTACCATTGTTCCCATGGAGTTACAGTGTAATTATTACTTTTGTAGTAACTAAGCAAATAATTCATATTACTACTGCTGGATGTTTGTTTTCTCTTGTTTCTCTGTCTCACCCTTTGTCTTTCCCCTTTCCTTCCGATATTTCCCTCTTTTGTTCATTCAGAATCTCTCTGACACCTTTTTCACAAGTAACAATGTAATTTTTTTTTTATATTGGCATTAAATGATTGCAGTGGCTTGGGGTGAGGACTTATCATTTATGTAAGTCATGTTTATAATTAGAATGTTTACTTACATAAAATTATATAAAGACTAAAATATAGATTTTCCTGGTGTATTGAAAGGATATATTTAATTTGTGATGAGTGTGGAATGAGAAATTACTATCTTATTTTAATAGAAAGTTAAGTCCATATGTTGAATAGAGGGATCCATTTAATGTGATTAAAAGCATTGAAGAAAAATGAATGCTATCAAATTTCCTTAATTACCTATGTGATTTGACACAAGCCAGACAACTTCCTTAAGTCTCTGTACTTTCATCTATAAAATGGGATGATAATCACAAATACCTAACAGAATTAATATGTAGATTAAAAGATATATGTGTGAGTGTGAATTTTAATCTGTACAATATAATAAAACTTTTAAGATGTTACCTTCATTGCCACGTCCTTAAAGGGAGCATCTCTTGATGAAGTACTGTTCATGTTAATAGAAGTTTATAAAGAGACTTCAAAATAACAATAGTAACACAGGGAAGGATCAGTTTTTATGCATTTTATTAGAATTAGAATAAGAAATACTATTTCATTATATCTAGGGTAAAATAAAATGAAACTTGTAATTGTTATAATATCATAACAGTAATTTTTAATAATTAACTTCTTCAGAATTTTCTATTATATTGAGCATCATGGATATGTGTTAAATAAAGGTTACGCATTGGAGCATAAAATAATGATAGAGGAGTGTGTATAACATGTTTGTTATCTTAAAAAATGGTGAATGTATATGAAATTATTAAGTTCACTCTGTCAAAAAGTGAAGTTGCTAAGATGGAAGTATAGAAATGAAAGTCAAATCTATGTAGGAATATCTCTTCTGATTATTTACTGTAATTTACAACATGCCCTTTATTTTTTATTCTAATTTCCTTGTTAAGTATGTTTTATATATTATATTAGTAGGATATACATATGACTTAGAGTTAACATTTTTCATTAAATGTTTAATAGTTGATTGTAGATTTATTATTCTAGTACTGTAAACTATACACCTGTAGCATTTTGAAAACTGATGCATGATAGACTAAAATAATGTGATGAAATCTATTGTTGGGATGCCTGGGTGGCTTGGTGGTTGAGCATCTGCCTTTGGCTCAGGGCGTGATCCTGGAGTCCCAGGATCGAGTTCCACATTGGGCTCCCTGAATGGAGCCTGCTTCTCCCTCTCTGCCTGGGTCTCTGCCTCTCTCTCTCTGTGTCTCTCATGAAAGAATAAATAAAATCTTAAAAAAAAAAAAAAAAGAAAAAAGAAATCTGTTGTAGGTAGATACATTATTTCAATGAATGAATGAATGATTATGAGTATGTAGTAATCTGCCTCTAGGTGCTGAATATCTTTTTTAGAGAAGATAGGAAATTATGAAGAGTAATTTTTTACTCCCCTATATTACTCTGCTACCCATTTTGAAGTTACCCAATACTGATAATTGACATAAAGAATCTGAGTTTAACTGAGCTTTTCATTTATCTCATTAATCATTGTTTTCTTATTTGTTTAAATGAGACTTATGGATCGTGTGACATTATGGAGGCCTTGTTTTACCATTGGTAAAGTGGAGATGATGCTGCAATGCTATGAGATCTAGGTTGGAAAATGTATATGCAAAGTATTTGGCACAAGGAAGTTCTTTTTTTTTAATAAATTTATTTTTTATTGGTGTTCAATTTACCAACATACAGAATAACACCCAGTGCTCATCCCGTCAAGTGCCCCCCTCAGTGCCCGTCACCCATTCACCCCCACCCCCCACCCTCCTCCTTTTCCACCACCCCTAGTTCGTTTCCCAGGGTTAGGAGTCTTTATGTTCTGTCTCCCTTTCTGATATTTCCCACACATTTCTTCTCCCTTCCCTTATATTCCCTTTCACTATTATTTATATTCCCCAAATGAATGAGAACATATAATGTTTGTCCGATTGACTTACTTCACTCAGCATAATACCCTCCAGTTCCATCCACGTCGAAGCAAATGGTGGGTATTTGTCGTTTCTAATGGCTGAGTAATATTCCATACATAAGCCACGTCTTCTTTATCCATTCATCTTTCGATGGACACCGAGGCTCCTTCCACAGTTTAGCTACTGTGGACATTGCTGCTATAAACACTGGGGTGCAGGTGTTCCGGCGTTTCATTGCATCTGTATCTTTGGGGTAAATCCCCAACAGTGCAATTGCTGGGTTGTAGGGCAGGTCTATTTTTAACTCTTTGGGGAGCCTCCACACAGTTTTCCAGAGTGGCTGCACCAGTTCACATTTCCACCAACAGTGTAAGAGGGTTCCCTTTTCTCCGCATCCTCTCCAACATTTGTGGTTTCCTGCCTTGTTAATTTTCCCCATTCTCACTGGTGTGAGGTGGTATCTCATTGTGGTTTTGATTTGTATTTCCCTGATGGCAAGTGATGCAGAGCATTTTCTCATGTGCATGTTGGCCATGTCTATGTCTTCCTTGCACAAGGAAGTTCTAATGCAGTCTAGAGAGTTCAGTATTTTTCTCTTTCTTCTCTCTGGGTGATGGACCGAGTCATAGGACTAAATCAGTGTCTGGGAAGTCCCTAGGATTATGGTCTTTTTAGAATATAGTCCCTCAGTGTGTCTAATCAGCCTAGAGTAAATAGTTGTTAATTGAAATATCTTTATTTTATCTTGCATTAGGACTGCATAAGAGAGGTTATAAACACTGTGCTCTCTAGAGTAACTGAGAATTGAGAAAGTTTGGGGTTTTTTATCTTTTCCTATTACTGACTCCTCTGTATTCCTATTTTTTTTTGTCTTTCCCAACAATTTAACAAAAAGGAAAAACTAGTAAACTATTGGTGTAGCTAAGTATTCAAGTGCATAAATTTCAGTGATCAGAATAGCTTTAGACAAGTCTATAAAAAATATTTGTTTTCTTCTTGTCCACAGATGTTGTATACTGATTGGGATGAATTAGCTTAGTCTATTCACTATCATTTAAATATTTTTTTTTCTCAAAAGAAAGGAGATTTTAAAGTAGTAAAAGGAACTGTACCTGGACCCCATTGATTAATGTGCAGACTGTGATGTAGGTACTAAACTTAAGCATGGTTTTTCTGTAAGCTTTATGCATTATTGCAAATGCAAATTTCTCACTACTTCAAAAATGTTTAGCACAGCTATCCTATAAATACACACTAGACCATAAAACTTGTTACAGTACTGCTAAAGCTACAGTCGCAAAAGCAGATTATTATGGTTTCCAAGATAAGTAGAGGTTTCAGTGGCTTTAGTTTTATAAAAGATGTTTTCCCTCCTGAATCATAAAATGAATTTGGTAGTTCTTAACCAAGGGAGTGGGTGATATTATTCCTCAGGGGACATTTGGAAGTGTGAGGAAGCATTTTTGGTTGTCACAATAATGGGTTGATGCTCTGGCATTTAATAGGAGGGGATCAGAGATATCAGATATACAACAACAACAAAAAAATGGAAGAGCTGTTCCTTATAAAATGTGAATGATGCCCCTTGAGAAACTGTGGGTATAACTGATCTATTGTATTGAATATTTATTTATATCTTATAATAAACTCATATAGACATACTGTGGATGAACCAAGTGCCTATTTCCTGGCTGGATGTATAAATATTAATAAATAAGCTATTCATTTATAAACTATATTACAATAATTTAATAGGTGGCTAGAAAACTATTTTTTGATAGCTTTTACAAAAGCAAAGATGTGATAATTGTTGATGGCATTAAATTTATCTGTTGATACCCTTTTCTAATTCAATAGTTTGAACTCAATAGAACATCCTCTGTAGTAATTCTGCTTTTTCCAATTTAAGTGACCTTACAGGAGCCTAGTCTTTTGAAGAATTCTAAAAGAATAAAGAAAAGTGTAAAGAGGCTAATAAATAATATCCAAATGATAGGAGAACACAGAAAATAATCACACTGTTTCTTACTTTTCCAACATATGTTACCCACATTTTACAGAGAAGTAGAATGTATCCAGGCAATTTCTCTGAAACAAATGTCAGAAAAGTAAGAGAGCCATATAAATCACATTGTTGCAGAATATTCTGTGCCCTCCATGGAAACATTGTATTTTTTTTTAAATGCATAGATTCTGTGGAAAATCCATTCTTTCCAGGGTACCCTGATGCAGAATTCCTCTGGGCGTTGTACCATCCCTTTCAATATGTTTAAGAAAGAACTTTCAGAGACAAAAATGTTAGTATCATTGCTTTCCTTCTTATGCAAGAAGGGTGACCCTCCTCCAAGCAGCAACTTTTCTGTCTAAAAAGAATATAATCATGAAGTCGGCTGAGTCTAGGAGTAGCATCTATTTTGAGCCTTGATCAACTTTGAGACAGATTTATCACTTTTTCCATCACCAGAAAGTTACTTAGAAATTTTAGTTAGCAGGGCAGAAATTACTGAAGGTTTCCTAAGAGAGGTGGATGAAGGATTTACAGCATAGGTCCCAACTTCCTGTTAATATAAATCCTGAGTAGCCTTGTCCTTTCTCTGAAGCTGCCTGCTATCCCGCCCCCTCCTCCCCACCTTTCATGTGTTGCCAGTATGGTACTTCTCTGATCTTTGACTTGATTCTCTCCCTTGCAATCTGGAAGGCCTTCCTGCTTTATTTTTCAAAACCACCCATCTCCATGTCTATCAGAGATTTAAAGTGGTATATACATTAATCATTTTATGTTAAAGCTTTCTTCCTAATAACTAGCTGAGATCTACTGTACTCAGAGACTTGAGCATGTTGATTGTGGGAAAGGAGTTGAGTGATTTGGGGACATGGAGTCCTTTGGGGTGTATCTGAGAAGACATATTTGTGTTATTCCTCATTTTGTTATTCAAATATTGCTTTTCTGGGGAATTGAGAAAATTGTGAAGTAGCAAAAGGAACGCAGGCCAGCATGGGATCCCATGGGCTGAGAAAGAAGTGTGGGAGGTGAGAGAAAAGCGGAGAAAAAGAAATGGGGCTATTTAAAATTTTGCTTAACATCTATAATAGAAAAAATGATTTATTTTCTGGGAAGAAAAATCTAAAATTCATATTCATAAACCATTTTTCCAGAAATTAAACTACTAGAATATATCATGCATATTTATATATTAGAGTGATTAATAGTAAGCAAGTGAATAATAGCTTATCATTAAGTTTTACAAAAGAAAGAAATACTCTTCAATGACTGATGCTCCCAGTATAGTCAGAAGCGTATCATCAAGCTATATGTCAGGTAAAGCATTTCTGAGGGAGGCTCAGCTCATATAGCCCAGTTATATTGGTTTCTGAATTGTAATATATAGCTAGTACTTTCAAAATTTAATACTAAGAAATTAATAAATTAATTATAATATCTCAAATTGGAGCTAGTAAAGGAACCTTTGCAGATTCTGGATCACTGTGAATTTATTAATTTATTATCGAGTGAGAGTACTAATGTGTACCACTAGTAGATCATCTCCTGTATTGATTAAAGTGAGTTGTATTCAGCCCTAGGATTCTCAACTGGAGAATGGAGCTTACATTTTTGCCTTTGCACTCTGCTTCAGTTCTAGATGAGAATTCATGGGAGTTGGCACTGGCTCTTTGTCCTTCGTTAGCAGATTATTCTTGGGAAAATCCGATTACATGCTATAGGCCTGTGTGCTTCATGATCACTTTTTTCTTACTTTATATCAATTATCCAACATTGCATAACAACCCACTTCATAACTTAGTGGCCTAAAATAGTTACTATTTCTTGTATTTAATTTGATTAAACTCAGTGGATAGTTCTGCTGGTATTGCTTCAGTTCACTCATATGGTGGCAGTCATGTGGGAGCTCATCTGGTGCTGGAATGATCAAGATGGTCTTATTCATATGGCTGGCAGTTGGGGCTAGTTATTGGCTGAGGTGCCTTTGTTCCCCTCCAAAACACCTCTCATCCTCCAGTAGGCTAAACTAGCATCTTATAGCTTAACACTTGGATTCTGAAAGAGCAAAAGTGAAAGCTATTAGGCCTTTTAAAGCCTGGATCAGCGTCACCTATGCCACCATTTGCTTCTCACTGGAAGTGACACAAGTAGTCCAGATTTAAGTGGAAACAGATTCTCTCTCTTAATAAGAGAAATGGCATGTGCATGCAGAGGTGAAAGGAATTGTTGGTATCCTCTGAAGAAAACTTATCACATATTACCAATACAGTAATTGTTACATTGTATTACAGTGATTATTTCAACCTATTATTGTCTGTTTCCTCTCTACAACGTAATTTTCCTAGAGGAAGATTTATTATTAAACTTTGTCTTTCAGAGTTGTCCCTAGTTTGCCAATAGTGGTCAGTGGCAGAGTGGATTCTGTGCAGGTAGTATTGATAATGATAATATCAATATTAATACACACTTATAGTTTAACAGAGACATATAAATATATTTAAGATCTTATTTATTTATTTGAAATAGAGAAGAGAAATTTGAAATAGAGAGAGAGAGCAGGATGGGGGAAGCAGGGAGAAGCAGGCTCTCAGCTGAGTAGGGAGCCCGGTGAGGGGCTCAGTCCCAGCAGGGATCATGACCTGAGCCGAAGGCAGATGCTTAACTCACTGAGCCACCTAGGTGCCCCAACATATAAATAACTATATTTAAAAGTACTTTTTTTTACCATAGCTTTACTTAACAGAATCCTATTGGCTCAGAATTTTCTCTAAGATTTAGTTGTTGTTTTTAAATGGAAGACATCATAAAAATTTCAGAAATATCATTATTTTGAATTTTGTATCTTAGACTTGTACTCTTTGCCAAGAGTTGTTCTTTAAAGTGTTTGCTACTTCTCTGCCTGAGGGTAAGTTGAATCTTGTAAATAGACCTGTTTCTTCTCCTTCATGTAGTACAGACTAGCAGGGAAACCTTGCCATGGAATACTGCCACTATTCCAAATGAACACTAGACATACAGGTTGACAATTTAAGTTAGTATTATAGTATAGCATTTTGAAACTTCTTTCTTCTCAAAGGGTTGTCATTATGAGCTATTTCACTATTTAGGATAAAAGTCTCACTCTATTTTACTTTAGATAAAGGTACAATTATGACTTATTAAGTTATGCTTTCAAATATTTTCACTGCCTATATGAAGTATCCTACTGGGAGATTGTGTAATCAGAGGGCAGGCGTGATTTTCTTCCTGAATTTAGGTATTATTTGTGTGCATCTATAACTTGAAATTTTTGGTAGTCTTTTCTGTAATTGAACCCTATGTTCAGTTTTCTCATTACTATTGTATGGAGAATAGAAGACAGCATGAATATTTTAAGGACTGTTCTTGGTTCACAGTGACCTGTGTATTTTTTCCCCCAAAGCCAGGGAAATAAAGCATAAAATATGAAGCTGTGATTAAGTAGTCTAGAAGTTAGGAACTTCTATGCAAAAAGAAAACGATTTACACAATTTTTCCCCTCAGCAGTTATGGTAGCATTTGCTTTTTATTTCCACCCCAGTTCTTGCAGGTATATGCTATATTTTAACAAAGTTTACCTATGCAAATGTTTGCTATTTTTAAATCAAGGAAAATAAGTGATAACTGATTGTTGCCAAGATAGAGTAAATTAACTCATTGGCCTCAGAATGTGTAAATTAATAGCAGCCATCAGAAATCACACTCTTCAGCCTAAAAAGAGTGCTGCTCTTTAGGTGTAATCTTCAGGTGTCTATTCTAAGTTTCATTCAGAGAAGAGCTAATAAAATGACTCATGCTAATATCTTCTCAGGTAAGGCCCTGATCTTGTGTGAGCACATTTCTAGGAGGAGGAGGATGAATATTTAATGGATGTTCCCTTGGTATAAAATAAGATAATCTCTGACAGATGGTGGTTTTAAATGAGCACATTACAATAATTCAGAGTGGACTGGGCACTTTTATCTTTATGCCTTATAAGAAAAATCATTTACAAGGGTGATATCTTTTGTGTAGAAATTAATGCTAATTACAATTCACAAATTTACACATTTTCATATATCACCTTATTTTTTTCATCTGCATGTTAAAAGAAGCCATATATTTATTTAGAAATATCACTAAATTTTTTTAGGCACCAACAACCATGTTTCATAGGATTAGTAAAGTAATGGTTACTAATAAACATGTTTTTTTTTTAAAGATTTATTTATTCATAAAAAAACAGAGAGAGAGAGAGGCAGAGACACAGGTAGAGGGAGAAGCAGGCTCCACGCAGAGAGCCCAATGTGGAACTCGATCCCTAGACTCCAGGATCATGCACTCCAGGATCATGCGCTGAGCCAAAGGCAGATGCTTAACCATTGAATCATCCAGGCGTCCCAATAAACATGTTTTAAAAAGAAAAGGGAATGCCTCTTTTTTTTTTTTTTTAAACAATTGCCTTTGTTCTTTTTAGAGTAATAAAAAGTAAATGTCACTCATTTTCTATGATTATCTTAAATTGAGTATTTTGGAAGAAATCCTGAGGGGTTTGTTTATTTGTTTGCTTGTTAGCTTTTAAATTTGGTTGAGGCATATTGTTGACCTAAGATGTAAAGGCCAAATTGGGCTCATATTAGTCAGGAGGCAATGACCTATAAGGAAAGTTTATCTTTCTCTTTTAATTAGCTTAAAGACCTAGTAATAAACAGATATCTGATGTGCTCACAACTTACTATGTATTTAGGTTCTCTTCATGTTTGGAGAACTGTTATAAAAACGTATGGGATGATGGCTGTTGATAGATGGGTATCATTGCCTAAATGAAAGCTTTGTATCACAAATGTGTCTAAGTAGTTATTTTCTTCCATTTGTAAAATACTATTCTAAATATATATTCAAATTGAATAATATGCATAGCATAAAACAATGGTCCGCACTGCTTCATGTGATACAAGTAGAGGAAATATGTGTTCTATCTATGGTAGATAGTCAAAAAGATAAATTTTGACCTTTCTCAAATTTAGTAAAATCCTTTTAAAATATGGTAAATGTTATCTAAATTACCAAAGAAATATACATATTCAGTAAATTAAATGTGTAATGGATTTCATGGTGTTTCAAGCTTGTAGGAAAGGCAAGTGTATTTTTATTGTGCTGCTATATTTTTTCCTTCTTTCTACAGATTAAAGTCTGAGTTAGCTAAGTTCTCATTTAATGATTTTACTAAATAAGAGATAAATCTCATTCTCATTAAACAATGAAAATTTAATAAATATATTTGTATTTACTAACGGCAGAATACCATGAAATTATAAAATATCTTTTACAAATAGCTTCTTGCCTTTCTTACTTTTAAACATAACTGTACAATATTTCCCAACATAAAAGTTACCAAGACGAGGATTATTTTCCCAGCTTCTGTTTGTTATGAAAATTACTTTCAGCACATGTTTTTTATGTATGGGCTACTTTTGTTGGTATGTATTTTAACACTATAGAAAATGGGGACATTAAGAGGTTGATGAAACCATTAACATCATAGTCTTATGATACTGCCACTGTGGGTAGCATGTGTCAACCTGGTCATTTGGTAATATGAACCCTTCATGTTTTTCACAGAAATAGTTAGAACGGACATTCTAAAAAGGGAAGCAGAGGGAGGGGTAGTATTTAAACATAGACCATCTATGAGAGAGAGCCCTTCCTTAGTGCCCTTATCAGTAATAGGAAATATAATGTGCTTTGTTCTTCCTTAGCAGATGAATAGCCTTTTTTGTGTTAGATGAGAAAGACCCAGAATACATTTTGTACTCCATTTCTTTCTTTCTTTTTTTTTTTTGTACTCCATTTCTTGAAGACAGTGGTTTAAGCTTGCAAAATTGTCTATATTTACATTTTTAAGAAAACTACTTACACACAAGTATTGTGTCTCGTCTAAAGAGCTACTTCATATATTTTCTGGAATGCTTTGCCAGGGAGTCTTCATTACTAAATAGATATCTTTCAACAGTTGGCATGAAGAGCTGAAAAATTGGTTTTATTTACATTGTAAGATTAATTAAAAAAAGGAAAAGCATAACTCATATCTAGGGAAACATTACTGCTTGGAGAAATAATGATCACTGGGAATTGAGATGTCTGTCGTTTTACTTTTATTTACTATCCTTCCCATATTAAATATTTTAAATCTCTTGGGAATAAAAATTCAAGTGAGATAAAGTAATGCATATCAGATTGATTATAGCATAATATGACTCTTGTCTCTTGCATATTCTTATTACTATTACTAACAGCGACAACAAAAATATAAAAGGCTAATAGTGTCATTGCAGTGTCATTCTTCCTGCTTAAGCCACAATATGTGTATTGTTTACTCGGAACTTGCTTCTCTTGAGATACCATCTGTTGCCATGGGAAACATAATTTTATTAGAAGTATGAGGGATTGCATGGCGAAGCTGATGCCTCGTATTTCTGTAATATGGGGTCAGACTTGGGATTTAGGATAAAGTCCTGATCTTAAGAGAGCCTTCCACTGTAGAAGTTGTCATTTGAATCTATTCTTTTCTCTTTCCCAGCTTTGTGACTCCCAATAAATGATGCCTTCTTATTCTTGCCTAAAAGTAAAATAGTGTAAATTTTTCCCTCATTTATAAAGATAATCTCTAGAATAACAACTTTTTATTCCATTCCCCAGCCAATAAAGAAGGAGCATCTGATTGCCTGTGGTCTGAGTCAGCTGGTATGAAAATTATATTTTTAAATAGGATGGTCAATATATAGCCATACAAAATTGGGCCATGGAGTTCCCTATATTGTAGGAGAGGCCAGTCATTTATAAATATGAGTATTCAAAAATTTTGTCAAAATCAAGGTTTTCTGTTGTATTTTATGTCCAATAGCCTTGATTCTATAAGAACTCAGTAGGGAACATTTGAGAAATGGGTAAAACAGGAACTGTAAAAATTAACATTTTGCAAATCCCCTCTAATGTAACCCTCTCCCACATTCTTAGAATTCTCAAGTGTCTGCTGTATTATTGCACATTTCTCTAAGATTGTGCCTTTATTATGTTGTCTCACATTTTATACTTCTAAGTTACAAAGAACCATAGCAACACCCTGATGGTACTGTCAGTTCAGGGAATATTTTCTCATCCTTGACTCATAAGGACAAATGCAGAATAGGAGTTTGGGGCATTTATTCTGTTTTACAAACGTAGCAAAGAAAAATAGTTTACTCTTTATAGGTGACTGAAGGCAATTAATTAATCCTGTTAATGATAGAGTGGATAAATGTACAGTAGCAGCTATGATTCTGTGACCTATTTCTGAGTGGTCCCTTTTCCCGTACTGATTTTGCCTTTGCAGCATTTTTACTTTCTGTGCTTTGTTGGCATTTTAAAATGTAAATCAGAAACTAGTAAAATTAGAGTGCAGTTTAGTAAGGTGGAAAGAAAAGTGAGTGTGTCTGGCAATGCCTCAGCAAATGGGTAGTTCCCATGAGGATAGTCTACCTACTAGAGCTCTGTGTGGTAGGCTTTCATTCCCCAGGAATGAAGCAGCTGCTGGAGATGAGGACTTCCCCTCGTCCGTGTGCCAAAGAAAACTGCAGTGGCCACCATCTATTGTATTGCAAAACACAGCAGCTATATGGGGCCACAGAAGGAAATGGAATGGTGATTTGAAAAGCAAGGTGAGGTCAAACCACCTGTAAAGAAGTGGAATTACAGAAGTTGCAGAGTTGCAAGCTTAGCCCACAATGAGTTACGTAACTCAGAGATACCAGGCAGTAGGAACAGTGTGTGTCTCCTACATGGACCTTCTTTGTTTGCAATGGCTTAATTGTGCGTGTGTTAGTGTGAGAGCATCAGGAAGAAAAAAAGCAGAAAACAGTGGCTGAGTCTCCAACCTTGACAACTTAAATTCAATCTTTCTGTCCTTTCATGATTCCCTTACACCACATATAAAAGAACATCTTTCAGTATTTAACGTTTCTGCCTACTAGCTTTATCAGGGAATAAGAGACTAGAATGAGACATGGGTTAGACAGAAACATGAATTAGTTAGAGACACAGTCCTCTCACTTTCTGTGTGATCTTAGGCAGCTCTCTCAAACTCTGTGAGGCTCAGCTTTCTAATCTGTACTGTAGGTATAGAAGATATTTATTTCTCATGGATGATGTGTTGTTGAATTAAAGTAATGTTACAAAATTATAAGCATTTGAAAATGGGACAATATTATTAATAAAATACTTAGCATTTATTAACCATATTAGATATTATTGTTATAAAAAATGAGAGTTGACTTGTTAAAATAATTTATGTAATTCTTAGTCTTTCTTTAGAAGAGAAGTAAACAGTTTTGCCATTGTGAACCTGTTATACCAAAGTTGTGGTAGAAATGTTAAAAATGTTCACAGGGACTCTGTCATCGTTAGGCTATCATACCCCCAAAGGAGACTGTTTATGACATGGTTCAGGGTTTTGATATAAATCATTCTGTTCCAGAATTCATAGGTATTTTTCCTGCCCTAAACAAGATTCTAGCTATAAAAGAATATTTAGTAATGTTGAAGTGATGGCTCCATATAAATAAAAATGCTTGGCAAATGTTATATAATAAGAACTCAACAAATGTTTTTATGTAGATATACAAGAATGGATGAACAAACTAACACATTCCTGGTGGCACCTGAGAAATACTAAAGCTTGAACTCTAAATATAAAATAATTATATATGTCCAATTTTATGTCCATTTTGTGGTCTCAAAATCCTAAGTTTTGGTAGCAGAAATACAAAACAAAATCACTAGTTTCGGATCCTTGTGTGTATTCACAATTAAAGCTGGCAACATTATATTTAAAATCATTATGGTAATTTCATGTAATGAATAGAAATAGAAGTCTATAAGAGAGTTTAACAGGTGGAGGTTTAGCTATACCAGCACAGCTAGGACGGCTATATCATAAATGATACAGCCTGTTTTCTGGTTTTCTGTGGCTATGTACTCCAAGCAGAGTACCGTTAACTGTTGTGAGAGATGGCTAGTTTTGCTGCAGTCATAGTCATTCTGGACATTATTAAGCTTCTAGAATTATTCCTTTTGTTTCTTCACTCTGATGCTATGTTAAAAACATAATCAGATTCCCATTGTCTTTACCTTTATTGTATTCTCTTAAAGATGTGCTATTGTCTTTACCTGAAATAGCATTAAGCATCTTTAGTTTTCTTAAAATGTCAGTGAAATTATTCTGAAAATTGAGCATCTAAGTATTTAAAACTGAACATAACAGAGATCTATGCAATACGATTTATAGTAATTCTTCATTTGCAATTTGACAAGTTGCATGTTTCCATCTGGCTTCTTTTCAGTTAAGAGAAAGGACAGAATGAGATTTTTGTGGAGTACTACTTGCTTGGTAGAACTTAGAATATACCTCCTTCTGAGTTGACAGCTGTTGCAGTATGTTCAAGAAGTATCCATGATTTCTTCCCTGTGGCGTCACCAGGTGCTGCAATGCCTAGAGGAGTTAAACGTGGCACTAACTTTTACAGATGTCTTCATTGTTATCCACATGTAAGAACTCTCTTGATTAAAACTTTGGGCAAACAGCAAATCAGTAATTAAACTAAGCAGTATGTTCTTGTACATGATTTCTTTTTGTTTTTATTCTTTTGCTTATAAAGTTTAAACAAATAGAAAACTTTAGCAAATCATAACCTTTTTTTAAACTACAATGCCAAAGTCTTTATTATGTCCTATATTTGTTCCTTAGTTTCTAATTTTTCTCCATTCATGATTTAACTTCAACTGAACATTTCACTGAAATATTTTTGTTAATAATTCAACTTAGTTCAAAAAGAGCATGAGAGTGATTATAAAAATACAGCATAATAAGTTAATACTCTTTTTCTTTGATTCTAAGACATCCCTGATTTAAAAACTCCTTTTTTGGGAGAACACTACTGCACTAAATGTAATTATAGAATAGAACTTGATTTCAGAAACTTTATTGAAATAAAAGTGTAGAAATATAAGTATCTTCTATGTATCAAGCACTCAAATATGAGGTATCGCTAATCATTACTAATCATTAGATTAATTGTTCAAGGAAGATCTCTATAGCCCCAATTTATAAATGCTAAGTCTATAGTTTATCCTAGAGATGAAGCAACTAGTCAGGACTCTACAACTAGTAAAGATTAGAGCTGGTTCTTGTTATTCAGTTTCCAAAATCCGTATGCTTTCCACAATATTTACATACATATGTACTATGCATATAGTATATACATAAATATGAAAGTAAATGGTACTATCAGGTCAAAGTGAAAATAATGCAGAAAAATAAGATGTAACCAGAAATGATAGTAGAATACAAAATACATTCTTATATACTTGGTAAATATGAACTATAAATTCATCTATAAGTACCTTAGCAGCTAATACAAAAAGGGAAACAGAACTCATTACAAGCATGAATCGCTGGATCCATAGAGAAAAATAAACCAGCTACTGAGTAAAAGCTTCATGTTTTCTAGTAACAATAAAAAAATTTCTACTGTGGACGTTCAAAAAAAGAGGGTTTTATGTAAAAGAGTACTTTATTTTGTAGTACTAGGGAGTAGTAGTATTTTTTAGGAGTATTTGGATTCATTGTAGATTTCACATAATAATGAATTTATTTAGGTGTATAATCTTTTCTTAATTTTAGTGTGTCTTTTCCCTTTATTTCCTTGCAATCTGAACCATTGCTTTTTTATGTCTTTTGAGTATATGCAATGTTATAGAGCCAATAAGGGGGAAAATATCTAGATATAACTTCTAAAACTATAATTGGAAAATAGACTCAGCATTTTAGTTCCATAGCCAGAATGTAATCAGTTATATCCTGGCCTCTTGGATTTTAAAAATTCTTATGTCGTGTCATAAAAATCAGTGTGTTATTCAAATTCTAAAAAGTATTCTCTTAAATGCACTATTTTTCTTTCAGGTTGCTTTCAGTAGAGCTAGGAATTTTATGTATTTTTAAGTCAGATAATTTCTGTACTTCATGGCCATATTCCTGGCGGGAGTTTATTTTTAAAACAGAGTTTTCTGAAAATTAAGATATAAAAAGAATTGTCATAAGGTGGCAGTATGTTTCAATGATAACCATCAGTATAGAAAGAATGCTGGTTGCACCAAGTGGTTCCTTAGACAATGTTGAACTGTGCATAAAAATTCACTGTACCTGCATTTTTTTTTTTTGAGGAAAATTGAGCAGCTATTTCTTACAGAGTACATGGAAAACAATCAAAGACACACCACTCTTGAATTCTACTAACTCCAAAGACCGTTAGGAAACAATCTAGTAGATTTAGTGCTACATGAAGGGAAACCTTTTCCTTCATCCCATTTGTGCCTATATGCAGTGGCGTAGCAGTTTAAATGGATGCTTTCTGTTATAACCATTGACAATGTTTTAGTGAGAAGTGATAACTGAATATACATGTTTTAAAAAATATACTTTAGGCTATAGTCATTTTCTACATCAAGTGTAATGATTATAATTTTCATTTTGGTGATATTGAATACAGGGTTTTTAGGACATGGTTTAATAAATGGCATTTGTCTGTGGAGAAGTGATAGAAAGAATTTAAGCTTTTTAATGAAATGAACTAAGTTTAATTTCCTGCCTTCCCACTCATTAGCTTTGAGACATTGAGCCTGTTACTTTGCCTCTGAGATTTTTCTTCTTATTAGTAATTTGGAGATAGTAATAATCCTTCCTAAATAAGGCCATTGAAGGTTTAAATTAGATGATGTTATTGATGTGCTTACTAAACTTTGAGATATTTTGTTAATTTTTATTAGAACCACAGAAACTAATCCCATTTATTTCTAAGTATTTTCTGATGTGACCTTATTTTGTGATAAAAATTTGAGGTTTGTCACAGTATTATGATATGGTACGTAACTGCTACTTAACCATGCGCCAAGCTAGAACAACAACAGAAAAACAAAAGCATGTCTGGCTCATCATCCGTTATATATCAGTGCTTAAGTATTTGTCACTCCCTACCAATATTATGAGTGTGAAGGAGGTTTCTAGAACAAACTGGACATGATCTCTGTCCTTAAATACAACCCCGTTTGGCTAGTAAAATAAAACTGGAAAAGAAATTAGAAGACCTGTGTTTTAGCTTCAGTTCTGCTATTAACTAGCTTTGCAGTCTTCAATAAGTCTCTACAGTATTCTTATTGGTAAATTGAACTTGATAATCTGTAAGGTCCCTTCTGGCACTTCTATCCTAAGAACATTTCATACTATGAGTTTGCAAATAATTAAGCAATAAATTACATGTTAGTGAGTGAGCATGCTATAGATGTTCAAAGAGAGGACAAATTAGTGTGGGCTTGGTTATTTGGAATATCTTTGACACTGTTTTCAAAAGACAAACTTATAGTTGCTCATAAGCAAAAGGAAAGCCATTTTCATGACCAAATCAGTTTTTCTCTCTCAGAAGTAAAAAAGAAGAAATACATTACATTAAAAAAGCAAAGTCTATTTTAATTTTAAAATATTATTAATATTTTAAGTAATCAGAGTAAATTAATCATTTTGGATTTACATGACCAGCTGGTAGGTAGCAAATAATGAGTACACAGGGAAGAAAGACATACAAATAAATAATTATTAATTGTAGTTGTTAGTGGTCTAATCATGGTAAGTAATATCCACATTTTATGTGGGGTTTTAGATAATTTCCTTTAAAATATATAATATCTGTCAGAAAGCTTGAATATTGCTTTTTTTGAATATCGCTTTATTTCAAATTTACACATGCAGCTTTTTCTAGCCTTTGTGAATTCTTAAGTAGGTACACCAAAAATGTCAAATCTTCCAAAAACAGTGCAACTAAGTCTGATGGATAATCTAGTAGTCTTGAAGAAATATGTACTAAGTGTATATCAAAAGGAATTCTCCTAAGAAAACTTTCATCAGTTTTCATCTTTTTGCTGCGCCTCAGATATATATCATAAAGACTGTCCAGGACTGAGGGAAGAAGATGCCTTACAGCTCATACACATTTTGTTAATAACCTTACACCTGTGTTAATGAAGAAGCTGAGTATCAGTTCCTTTGTACCTTTCTATAACTGCTATGAAACACAATCCACTCTTGTTCCTATCTCCACCACTACTCCTTTCTCTTTCTAAGTACAGGCTGATCTTTTTTTTTTTTTTAAGATTTTATTTATTTAGTCATGAGAGACAGAGAGAGAGCAGAGACACAGAAAAAGGGAGAAGCAGGCTCCATGCAGGGAGCCCGATGCAGGACTTGATCCTGAGACCCCAGGATCACGCCCTGAGCCAAAGGCAGGCGCTCAACTGCTGAGCCACCCAGACGTCCCCATACAGGCTGATCTTGAAAATCCTAGAGAAATCAGACTGGAAGTCTCAGAAAATTAATCAAGTTTTAGGACCTTCCTTGAAAGGTAGGCACGAGAATAAAGATTTGGTCATGTGAAGCAGATGAACTCTGGTAGCAGTGCTTTTAACAGTTACATGTTATCTTCTGACATCCCGGAATACATTTTAAAAAATTAATCTTTATAATAAGTACATAGATATGGACTTATCTTAGCAGAAGTTTAGGACCTCAACACAGTCATGTGTTGACTGTGACATGTGTTGACAGACATGACTGTGGCACAGTCATGAAGGTATGACTTCTTTGAAAAAATGTAGAATACAGGCAGAACTAAGACAAGATAAAAGACAGAATTACTAAGAATCTAAAACCAAAAAAAAAAAAAAAAACAAAACCACTTTGAAGGTAATAATGAGTAGAATTAGATCAAAAGAAAATAAGTTATAAGAAAAAGAAATTTGATCAGCTTTTAACACTGCCGATAAAAATGATAAAGTGTAAAATAATGTGAGATATAATCAATATTAAGAACAAAATGATGACCCAATGTTTGGTTGCAGTGATTTACTCAGAATGTATTTATAATCTGTCTCTACTAGGTTTAATTCAGTTTTCTAAGGCTACAGCAAAGAACAAAGCAAAAATTGTACCTATTTTCACAGAGCTGACAGCTTGTGGATGGAGACAGATTATGAAGATGGGAACATAGGAATATATGATATGTAAGAGGATGTTAAACTCTGAGTAAAAACAAAGAGAGAGTAGAAAGTAGGGAAACAGAAACATATTTGCCCCAAAAAGAAAAAAAATAAGTGGACTGAAACAATAATGAAAGATATAATAGAAGAATATTTTCTTTACCTAAATATTTAGCTTGAAGCAATTTCTTTATTTTAGTATTGTCAAATTATTATACTACAATATTTTTTTTGTGCTACAATAATTAAGGAAAGTTCTGCCAATATCTAGGTTAAAGAAATAAATTTATTTAAAATCAGTTAGTTTTATACATCTTTTCAGTTCCATATGTCAGAAGACAGTAAGAGAAATTCTATCTGCAGAATTTTAATGGAAAAACATATTGTGGTCTAGTAGGTTTATATACCGAGATGTTTATGCATGGGGAAATAAGAAAGATTTTCATAGACATTCAGGGGTTCAGAAAATACACCATTTATCTAACCTATTAGGAAAAAGATATTGGAAAATATTTTTCAGCTGAATGAAAAAAATGGAGATATCAAGAATGGGATTTAAAATATCATGGGGCACTTGGGTGGCTCAGTCAGTTAAGTGTCTACCTTCATAAATTTTTTTTTTTAATTTATTTATGATAGTCACACAGAGAGAGAGAGAGAGAGGCAGAGACACAGGCAGAGGGAGAAGCAGGCTCCATGCACGGGGAGCCTGATGTGGGATTCGATCCTGGGTCTCCAGGATCGCGCCCTGGGCCAAAGGCAGGCGCCAAACCACTGCGCCACCCAGGGATCCCAAGTGTCTACCTTCAACTCAGGTCATGATCTCAGGGTTCTGGGGTGTAGCCCTGCGTCAGGCCTCAGTGGGGATGCCTGCTTCTCTGTTTCCTTCTGCCTGCTGTTCCCCCTGCATAAGCATCCTCCCACCCCTGTCAAATAGGTAAATCTTTAAAAATATTTTTAAATATATTTTGTATGAGAAAATGTAATTAAAGACAAATATTCTTTTTTTAGATATTCTTGAAAGAATAGACTATAATGTAAATATGTCAGTATAATACTGACAATCGACATATGAAACCCCAGACTACAATAATGAAGAATGAGTGATTATAGAGTAGGGAAATGGAAGGCAAGTAAATATGTACTAAATTTCTTGAACCAAAGACAAATATTTTAACTGACCATGAGAAAAATATGTTGAGTTATGCTTATAAAGAAAACAACTAGAAAAATTAAAAGCAGAATATATGTCCTATAAAACATTGAGGAAACAAAAAATTAAAGGAAAATGTTATATGCCAAATAATACTGCACTGATATTTATAATGAGAAAATTATTAGAGTTGGAATTCTTGATAGAAACCCAATAGTAGGGGGGGCAGTATCATAGCAGTAGGCATGTAAGTAAAAATTAATTAAAATATATAAAAAAAATTAATGATAGTTCCATCTAAGAGCTGGTTCTTTGAAAAGACAAGTCAATTATTTACATAGCACAACCAAATAGATAAAAATAAACGATATAAAATATAAATCCGAATAGTAAGAATGAAGAAACTATGGAATGCATCCATAGATTTCAGAAAAAATTGTTAGAGCTTTACAGAACTCCAGACTACTATAATATTGAAATCTGAATATTTTAGGAAAATATAAATGAATTAGAAAATGTACACGAATTATATGAATTCAGTGAATTAGAATGTTACTAGATATGTAACAATGAAGAATTAGGAAGGGGAAAAAAGATTCAAAAAGTTATAAAAGGAAACATGAAAAAAATTAACCATAGAAGAGTTGTTGCATGAATACACTGTTCAGGTAAGCTTTACCCATCCTAAATAATAAAAATTAATTATAACAATAATAATATATAAAATTATTATAATACATAAATATTAATTATGATACTTGTGTTATTTAAGCTGTTATAGAATATAGAAAAACATGAAGAGCTTTATAATATATTTTAAAAACTTCAAATACCAAACTTGACAAAGATAACACTAAAAGAAAATTAAATTTTAGTTAATTATGTATTTTTTTAGCTTAATTATATTGATATATAATTTAAATGAAATTAGCAAATTGTATCCAGTGGTATTGGAAAAGAATAATAGTAATTAGAGGTGATAATTCCACTTGTTTAGAAATGTATATAGTATAAGCATGCATTAGTTTACATGTACTGGTGGTAACATTTTTTTGTTAACATTTATATACATACAATATGTAACTAATATGTGTATTAGTTATTCATTACATATATATAGTTTATTATATATGTGTAACTAATACATATCCATTATTATACATGTTATTATGCATTAGTTATTATACATATACTACATATATGCATGTACATATACATATATGTACTATATGTATATAGTTCATTGTTGACTATGTCCCAGGTGCTGTTTTAAGCTTTCTCCATATATTAACTCATTTAATCTTTTCAAAAACCCTATGAAGTCGATGCTATTATTATCCCTATTTTACTGGTTCATAAATAAGACACATAGAGGCTAAGCAACTTGGAGAAGTTCACATTTATAAAATTTAATTTTAGTCAAATACCTGAAAAAATAAAGTTAACCAGAGGAGATTATATTAGCCTTAAAAATAGTAAAACATTTATAACTCTATAAAATTTTAAGAGTTCTAAAACTAGAATTTAATGGAACAAACTCAGAATGTATATTTCATGTAAAATTATGAAAGACAAATTCTGAGAGACATAGTATGATGCATGTAGTCATATAAAAGGATATTTCTTATAACTTTTCATAATAGCAAACAAAAACATAAGAGAAATAATCCACATGTGCAATGAATTGAGATAGTTTAAATAAATGTTAGTAAAGCTTTAGAGGATAATAATAAGCAAAATTTAAAAAATTATGCCATACATCTATTTTTATTGACCTGGGAATACATATCAGTATATTGTGAAATGTAGGAAGCAGATGTCAAAATGGGTAAGATGTTGTATTTTTGTAATGTATGTGTTTGTGGGCTTATAGTCCTTAAAAATTTAGAAAATGTGTGCACTAGAAATCTCTGTGTGGCAGACATTAGGGATGATTTTGATTATAAACAATGATATTTTTTCCCCTGCCCTTTTCTCTGTTTTAAAATTTCCTATAAAACCTGTATTACTTTTAGGACAAAAACAGTAAGTAAGGTTTAAATTTTCAAGTCCTCTATATTTATTTATTTCTTAATGTGTCGTATGACAGTAAGTTCAGAAGAAATTATCCATTCATAATTAAGATTGTGAACTCTGAATTCCAATTTAGGTTCCACTTGTTGGCTCAGTTGCCCCCATCTGCTAAATGAGTTAATAATGGTGTCAACCTCCCAGGCTTGGTGTAGGAACACACAAGTTGCTCTATGAAAAAACCCAGTTGTGTGTTTGACATGTGGTAAAAACTCAAGTATATTGAGAATATATATATTCTACAAGGATTGTTAGAGATAGAATAAAACTTTCAGTTATTGCTTTGGAATTTAAAAAGATAATTGAAAATGGGTTTAAACTTCTTAGCTAGTTCATTAGATTACAGATTTCTTTTCTTTTTTTTTTAATAGGGTGGAGAGGGGCAGAGGGAGAGAAAGAGTCTTAAGCAGGCTTCAATCCTGATTTAGGGCTTGATCTCACCAGCCCAAGATCATGACCTGAATCACAATCAAGAGTTGAATGCTTGATCGACTGAGTCACCCAACGAGATTATTGATTTTCTGTTCTCTTAGGAGAAGGAAGTTTGCCCTCTAAGTGAGTCTCCTTCGGAGGTTATGAAAAATCATCTTTATGGAGCTCCTTTATCCATAGACCTCTGTGCTCTTCAGAAAACATGTCCTATCATCCTTTCCTATACCTGTAGTAGAATTACTTGTATTTTCTTCAAGTTTACTTATTTCACCTCGTATTCATAGTTTTAACTCCCCCAGGATCTTTTTGTTGTTGTTGTTAGCATCAATTCCCTTTTCTCCTCTGCTTGCCAATTTTCCTTCATCCACAAGTATGTGTGAAATAGGGGAAATGCTTTAGCTTGACATTGCTGTCCTCCCTAGTCACTGTCTGATCTTTCTTTCTTTCACAGGGCGAACTGTTTTGAACAAATCTGCATGTGGAAAAACTGTATCTAATTCTACATCAAATACTTCTTACCTCTGAAATTATGCTTTTAAAACACTCTTTTGAAATTATTCTTTTGAAGTTCACCATAGAGTTCTCCAAATTCAAGTAGCTTCTTTATAGTTCTCTGTAGAGACAAGAGGTAGAAGGCTGTTGGTATTAGCTGTGCATAAGCTGGCTAATTTATCTTCTAATAGGAGACAGGGGGTACAATTTCTGGGTTCTGTAAAGTCAGATGTGGATTCACCTTGTCCACTGCTATAGCCCCAGGACTTTATACTGGGAAGATGGTTGTAGATCTGTTAATTTGTAGTATGTATTGTATATAGAGGGCTCTTGAGAAAGTCTTCTCTTCTTTTTCCTCATTTCTTTATATCCACTGATGAGAATGAGGAAATGTGAAAGTGATATTGAGAGAGGTGAAATAATTTGAAAGAATATCATTGGGTAGAAAGACTAAGAGACCATTGATAAGTAAATATTATTTATTTTTTGGTATAGTGTTATGAAGACTAAAAGAAAGGATATACAAAAAATAATTACCGTTTACTTATTTTTCTATTTATTTGATTTTATAAGCTTACCTCTTATAAATGGGGGGTAATAAAGAATCATGTAGTAGTTTATAATTTTATCATATCAGAAAGCATTTTGTAAGGTAAAACGAAAGAAAATGTGGGGCTTAAAATGGTGAGACTATGTCGTAGGCACACAAGCTATCATTTTCCTTTCCTTATTCACTACATATGAACATTATTGTTATTATTTAGAAAATCTTTAGAGCTAATGTACTGCCTGCTTATCGTATCGGTAAGGGAAATTGGAGGCATTCTTAATCACCAAAT
Organism: Canis lupus dingo; assembly: GCF_003254725.2. Taxonomy (NCBI): domain Eukaryota; kingdom Metazoa; phylum Chordata; class Mammalia; order Carnivora; family Canidae; genus Canis; species Canis lupus. The sequence continues at coordinate 51,730,022 of NC_064248.1, forward strand.
GTAGTGCCTATAGCTAGTTTTAATGGAGACTAACACCTTTTATCTGTTTTCATTTAGATATAAGAGAATATGATGTCACATAAATTATTTCTTTTCAAAACTATACCATAATTTTAGTTTTCTTGTGTTGGAACTTGTACTTTTGAGTAAAAGTAGTACTTTATACAAAGAAAATATCCTTATTGGATTAATTAATTCTCATTCACTCATTTCAAATAAATTTATGTGCACATTTTTCTTTGTGTACATATATGAGTGTCTCCATGGATATATTACTGGAGGTGAACTTTTGTGTAAAAGAGTAGGAGTTTTTTTCTTACATATAAATATCAAATAGCCTTTTAAAGTTGATAGCCACTAATAGATTATTAAAGTGCTTACTTCTCACTTATCTTCCAATGCTGAACATTTTCCTTTAAATATTTGCCAATCTGATGTGGGAAAAGTTGCATTTTGATTTAATTTCAAATAAAATTAAATAATTGTAATTCATAAGTTTAATGATTTTTAATTGTTAAATATGGATAGCCATTTGTATTTTTCCATAATTGCTAATTTGTAATATTTATATTGTAGTATTTTTTATTTTATCTAAATACACAGATACCGCCTATAATATAGATGTATATGTGTTTGCACATACGTATTTATTGTGTTTTATGTTATAATAAGATATACTAAGGACCTAATAAATGTAAGAAATGGATTATCTGAATGGGACTTGTACGGTGAATAAAATGATGCTTTGTGATTTTTGTATAGCATATCCAATAATTTCATGTTTTTCCTGTGTATGATCTCACATTTATAGAGATTTATTTGCAAGAGACTTATGAAGTTTCCCAGTTTAATAAAATAGAAATGATTGTTGTATTATCCAGTTAGCCTAGAGAGAAGGTATGTCATAAAACTCTCATGCAAACATAATGTGTTTCTTAGTTACTCAAAACAGTATTTTCTCATATAAGGTGTTAGGCACCATAATTACCTTCATATTCCAATCAATGTGTTCTTTTTATATGTACAACATTAATTATGCAAATGTGTATATTTTTGTATTCTAACTTGGAAAATTTTCATACTCATAGAAAAAATACATGCAAAATTTTATCTTTTTAAGACTGAGTTTTGTTACTAAATCAGTTTATTGAATATACTGGGCATTTATTTGTTTATATAACTTAAATCATAATACTTTTATCTTTTCCTAAAGCTAAAGTCAATATACATACTCATATATCATAATCCTATAAAACAAATGTGTATTTTCTTTAACTAATAGACTTTTATTAATCAACTGTTGGGAATGTAGAGTCATACTGATAATAATGTTCATTTAAAAATAACTAGGGCTTGTGATCTCTGAACTTAGCTTGCAGTTTAGTTGTAGAAGTACTGCATGAATGAGTTAATGAGCAGTGACCATTTGTACTTGCAGTTCCTCCTGCCAAAATGCTCTGCCCCCACCAGATCTTCTTGTGGCTGGCTTTTAATATCATTCAGGCTTAGTTCAAATATTGCCTCCTAAGGAAAGTCCCAAATACCTAATCTAAATGATACCCAGTCCTATTAATCATTGTGGAGTTTTTTTTTTTTTATTTGTTTTAAAGCACTTAACAGAAGCTGAAATTATATTGATCATTAACTTGTTTACTGGCTGGGGATCCCTGGGTGGCTCAGTGGTTTAGCGCCTGCCTTTGACCCAGGGCGTGGTCCTGGGGTCCCGGGTTCGAGTCCCACATTGGGCTTTCTACATGGAGCATGCTTCTCCCTCTGTCTGTGTCTCTGTCTCTCTCTCTCTGTCTCTAATGAATAAATAAATGAAATCTTAAAAAAAAAAACAAAAAAAAAACTTGTTTACTGGTATATTCTTATGCCCTTCCCAGCCTCCACTCAGACCGATTGGAAGCTCCAAAATAGGATGGTGACAAGTTCTTCCTAATGTCTCCTGTTTTCTGTTTTATTTCCCTAGACGCTGTATCCTTGTAAGTTATGGAAAAACATGGTGTTTGCATATCTTTAAGCATTGTCCCATTTGAAATAAGCAGCTAATATGTTGCAGAAATTTGAGAATATGTGCATTCATATTTTAATGGCTAAGAAATATTTCTGAACTAAGTTCATATTTGACTTCAATGTTTTCCACAAAATATTTTGAGAGCTAGTTTTTGAGATCTTGTCCCACACTTTGAAAAATGTTTTAAAGAACCATTTTTTCTAATGTAAAAAAATTGGAATGGTTCGATATTCACAAATAGTTCCTTAATTCTTTTTTTTTTTTTTTTTAAGATTTTATTTATTCATGAGAGAGAGGCAGAGACATAGGTGGAGAGAGAAGCAGGCTCCGTGCAGGGAGCCTGTTGTGGGACTCCATCCCAGGACTCCAGGATCATGCCCTGGGCTGAAGGCAGACACTCAATCGCTGAGCCACCCAGGCATCCAAGTCCCATAATTGTTTAAAACTAACACATCACTACTTAAGAGCAAATGTTTTACACATGGTATGTTAAATTCTCTTTTATAACTGAGATATATGATGGATATTATTCTATGCATGAAGAATGTTAAAAAGATTGAGTTTTTTTTTAAGGTAAAGAAACCTATTACAACTTAGTTGAAAATTGCCATTCCATTGCTTTAGAAAAATGTGTATAACTGCATCGAGCTCTTGTATTCTTCAAGCTTGAAAATTGTTATATCAGAGAAAACTTCATTCCTTCCAAAAAATTTTTTTCCTTCCTGAAGAATAGTGCTAGTAAATGGAAATCAAGGCAAGGCCAGCAATTTCTAGATCATTTGTAAGAATCTGGGACATTCTTTCAATAGAGTTGAATAGCTATAGAAAGGCCTCTTCTAAGATATACCCTAGTAAATTTTTTTTGTAATTTCATATAAAAACTGAATAGAGTTTTCATTTTGAAAAATTATTGGTCTCTTTTTTATTTGAAGGTATTATGTGATATGACAGGGTTAATATTATAAATGTAATTTAGACTGCTATGGATTTTTCTTATTAGAAGGAGATGCTTTTTGTATTTTTAAATTATGTTAATTTTATTTTGTGTTTTATAAGATTTATTTATTTATTTGAGAGAGAGAAGGCTCATGTATGCAGGCACAGGAGCGTGGGCAGAGGGGGAGAGAGAGAGAATCCCAAGCAGATACCATGCTGAGCACAGAGCTTGACACAGGGCCAGATCTCAATATCCTGAGATCACCACCTAAGCTAAAACCAAGTCAGATGCCTAACCAAATGCGCCACTCAGGTGCTCTGAAAAGATGCATTTTGAAATGAATATTTGTTGTTTTGGCAGTCCTACATGCATAAAAAGTAATTTTACTTACAGCAAAAACTATTGAGCATTTATTCCTCTTGTAGCTAGAGTTTAGCTTTTGTAATTGAATTATTTCAATTTTTATATGACAATAACTGCTCAACTATCTAAACTACAAAGAAAATTACTAAGTTTAGAATGTGAAAGGATACTTGAAATTTTTATATTATCATCACAGATCTTAATGTGTCTTCTATACTGCCAACAAAAATGATAAATGAATTTCTTTTACTGTCAATCTCTATTTGTGTGAATTTTTTTGCCTATATAAAGATGTTTGGTAATGCTTACACAAAAAGAACATTTAGAATCAGTTAACATTGAGATAAATACTGATAAGAGCCCATTCAGGACAAAAGTGCATGTTTTTTGATTCTCAAGTTCATAGCTTTGTTATAGTAATTTTATTATTATTATGATGATGATGATGATGTTGAATACACAGATACACACATGGCAGATTATAGAAAATTATAGATTATATGTCTCCTTGCATTAAAAAAAAAACTAGACTTTTTATTTTTATTTATTTATTTTTTTTTGAAGACTTTATTTGTTCATGAGAGACACTGAGAGAGAGACATAGGCTTAGGGAGAAGCAGGGACATAGGCAGAGGGAGAAGCAGGCTCCCCCCGAGGAGCCCAATATGGGATTCGATCCCCAGACCCCGGGATCATGACCTGAGCCAAGGGCAGACGTTCAACCACTGAGCCATCCAGGTGCCCCTAAACTTTTTTTTTTTTTTTTTTTTTTTTAACGTGGGAGGCTGTTTGCTCAAGAAATTTCATGGTTAGAGATATATGTACATATTTGAGAGTACTTCTCACATTCCCCAAACTTACGAGGAACTGATCACTCTTTCTCTTGATTATCTCCTTTTTATTTATTTTATTTATTTTTTATCTCCTTTTTAAATCAAACCGTTAAGAACTTATGCATAGAATATTTAAGTAAAAATCAGATACTTTTCTTTTGTAAATAGTGGATTTTCTCTTAACTTTGCTAAGTCTAAGTCTCTTCCTCTCCTTGGTGCATTGGCAGGAAAAACAAAGTCTTAAAATGATCATCTGGTTCTGACCCTACTTAAAAAGAAGACTGTTGACATTAATTGCAGAATTGTTGAAGATTTGGTTGTTATTTAGTTTTCAGTTGAGATTTGTAGAGGTTTATTACATGTATCAGTTAGCTATTACTGCATAACAAGCCTTCCCCAGACTCAGTGGCTTAAAACAAATAGCTTTTATTATTGTTCATGAATATACCTATGCATCCTGTTAGTTCTAAGTTGTACAGGTATTTCTGATGATCGTGACTAAACTCTTCCACATGCTTAAGATTGGCTGCCTATAGGGTGGTCTGGGCAAACCTTGACTTTTACAACTGGCTCTCTCCCCTGTGGTTACTTTTGTACAAGCTCCATCAGGCTGGTTAGGAGTTGCTCAAATAAGAATAAGGTCTCTTGAGATCTAGTTCATACTGCCACATTTTTTTTGCCACATTCTTTTGGCCATATCAATTCACAACATTAGCTTAAAAGAGTAGGGATATAGACTTTTATTTTTAATGAGAGGACTTCAAAGTCATATTGTTGAAGGATGTAGACATGGGAAGTGGTAAAGAAATGGGCCCATTTTGGTCACCAGTCTATTACAGCCCATTTTTGACCTCAGCTATGCATATCTGTCAAAAGCAAAATCATGGTAACTCCTAATCCAGTAACTTCTGGTAACTGCCAGAAGTCTCATCCAGTGCTAGCATTATGTTAATTCCAGGGATTCAGAAACTAATAAAATTCTGGTATGATTCCTCAGATGCGGTGCCAAAGGGGGGAAAATGAGAGGCTCCAAGCAGTCACTGGTTCATAGTAATTCTAAAGTTATGCTGGAAAAATATTAAGAAGTCCCTCAAATCCAAAAATAAGGAATGTTCCTTAATTAGCTCTTAGTTCTTCTCCCTGGAGTAACTTTCTAATTCAGTATTTCTCAAGGTCCCCTCTGGGTTCATTGCTCTGCCTTCTGTAGTATCTTCCTAGTCTGTTGCTTTTCTTGGCTACTTTTGAAGAAATGGTCCATTTTGGCATGTATGTAGTTTTCTTAAACCTGCCCCTAGAAAGTTGGAGGCCCACAGGACATTTTTCCATTTGAACAGTTTAAGCCACTTCTAGTATAGGTTGGTGGATCTTTTACCTATGCAACTCACTGCGATGCGTTGTGAGCTTTCTCCGGTTATAATCAGCTGCAAAGGCTAAAACACAATTGTTTTTGAGAAATGCTTCTCTTTATGCACTTAACCATTGCTATTTTTCAGAGTTCTTACAGCCATGACCCTGATTTGATTTTAGTCCTTGGGCATAATTTTACTTTGAAAATCTTTTGCCAGCTGGGAAGACTAGTGATAAACAATTTTATTTTCCAACTTAGTTTTCCCTACCTTCTCTATATACCCTCTGAACTTGCCAAATGGACAATAATGCTTTTCTTGACTCTCTCTTTATCAACATACCTGAATATGTACCTGAAAAATCATTTGCCAAAGTCCATAAATTCATTAGGTATATCATTTTGTTTTAAACTTACCATAAGAAACAGTTTTATATTTGCTGCTACATAACACAGGTCACCATTTTTTTCCAGGACTACTAATAATTTTTCTATAATAATCCCATGACTTTTTCCAGACTTTATTAATAATTTACTTACCATTTTTTCTAGCTTCTGTACCAATTACCAACTTCTGCCCAACACCTTATTATAGATTCTGTGACACATAATTTTAGATTTTTGCTACGGTATTACTATATTTCTAGGTACAGCTATTGTCACATACAAATCACTTCTAGCTCATTGGTTAAATACAATATATTGATTAATTGCACCCAGTTTTCTCACCAGTTGTCAATACCTCCCCAAGAATAAGGCTATCCAACTTCTGTTCATGCCCCAAGCCCACCTGAGAAGTATGAGCTGTTGAGTAGAGATGGAATTTGGGATTCCTCGGGTAAATACATAATATTGACTGCTACAGCTGCTTGTCCTCCATATCTGGGTATGTGTCCTCTGAGCTTGTCCCTGAATCACTCAGATATCCTGCCTTAGTGTAATGGGCTGTGATTATAGTGGCCCTGAAGTGGTCTAATGGCCTGTCTGTAGCCATAGCCTATAGCAATGTATTAAACACAAATTTCTGAAAACATTATGCTGACATATGTTAAATACTCAGGGAGTGAAATATAAACTGAAAAAGCATTTTCTCCTGCAAACTCTATAAAGAACACCCACACCAAGTTTAGTGACAGATACAGTACTTGAAACAAGAAGCAAAGAATCATCAGAGTGAAAGTTAAGTTTTAGAGAACATTTAAATCTATGACTGAATGAATGGTAGGAAGCTTAAAGCATTTAGACTTTTAAACTTTAGAAAGGATGATTCTTTTTCTTAAGATTTATTTATTTTAGGGGCGCCTGGGTGGCTCAGATGGCTAAGCGTCTGCCTTCAGCTCAAGTCGTGATTTCTAGGTTCTGGAATCAAGCCCCACTTTGGGCTTTCTGCTCAGTGGAAAGTCTGCTGCTTCCTCTCCCTCCGCCTCTCCTCCACCTTGTCACCTCTCATGCTCGCTCTCTCTCTCTCTCAAATGAATAAATAAAATCATTAAAAAATTATTTATTTTAGAAAAAGAGGGAGAGAGCATGTGCATGGGGGGAGGGGCAGAGGGAGAGGGAGTGAAAGAGTCCCAAACAGACTCTCCACTGAGTGGGAAGCCTGACACAGGGCTTGATCTCATGATCCTGAGATCATGACCTGAGCCAAAATCAAGAGTCTGATGCTTAACCAGCTGAGCCAAGGATCATTCCTTTTAATGTTTTTAAAAAGGAGAATATCATTATGAAATGAATATGTAAAGAAGATTGGCTTGGGAGTGACAGGCTAAACAGAAGAAGCAGGCAGAAGTGTGTCACACACAAATTAGTCGAAATATACTTAAGATATAACATCTCATGGGTTTTTCGTTTATCCATCCATCCATCCATCCATCCATCCATCCAAGAAACATTTGTTGAGTGTATAAACTGTTGGGCACTGTGCAAAGAATGTGAGCTATAATGAATTAGAATAGCGACAGTTTAACGTCTTTACCAATATGGATTCCTCTTATTTCTTTTTTTTGTCTGTTGTTATGACTAAGACTCCAGTCTCATGTTGAATAAAAGTGGTGAGAGTGGACATCCATGTCTTTTCCTAATTTTGGAGGAAAAGCTCTGCTTTTCGTTGAGTATGATGTTAGCTGTGGGCTTTTCATTTTCATATATGGCTTTTACTATGTTGAGGTAAATTCCCTCTAAACCCAGTTTCTTGAGAGTATTTATGATGAACAAAAATGTAGAATTTTGTTAAATGCTGTTTCTGCATCTATTGCGGTGATCATATGATTTTATCCTTCATTTTATTAATTTATCACGTTGATTTGCAAATATCGAACCATCCTTATGTCCCTGGAGTAAATCCTACTTGATCCAGGTAAATGATCCTTTTACTGTATTATTAAATATGGTTTGCTAATATTTTGTTGAGGACTTTGCCTCTGTGTTCATAGGAATAGTTTTCTTTTTTGGAGTGTATTTGTCTTGTTTTGGTATTAGAGTAATGCTGGCCCAGTACAATGTTTTTAGAATCTTTCCTCCCTCTGCTATTTTTTGCAATAGTATGAGGAGAATCGGCATTAACTTTTCTTTAAAAGTTTATAGAATTCACCTCTGAGTCCATCTGGTCCTATACATACATTTATTTATTTATTTATTTATTTATTTATTTATTTATTTATTTATTTATTTTTTATGTATGTATGTGTGTGGGAGTTGTTGATTACTGATTCAGTTTTGTTACCTATAAGCAGTTGGTTCAGATTTTCTATTTCTTCTTGATTCAATTTTAGAAAATCATTGTTCTAGAAATGTATCCATTCCTTCTAGGTTGTCCAGTTTGTTGTCATGTATTTCTTTTAAAGATTTTTAAATTTATTTATTCATGAGAGACACAGAGAGAGGGGGAGAGACATAGGTAGAGGGAGAAACGGGCTCCCTTGGGGAGCTTGATGAGGGACTTTATACCAGGACCCTCGGATCACAACCTGAGCAGAAGACAGATGCTCAACCACTGAGCCACCCAGGTGCCCCATCATATATTTTTTTATAGTATTCTCTTATAATCCTTTATTTTTCTATGGTATCAGTTGTCACTTCCCTTTTGTTTCTAATTTTATTTTATTTATTTATTAAAAAAGATTTTCTTGATGAATCTGGCTAAGAGTTTATCAATTTCATTTATCTTTTTCAAGGAATCAGTTCTTGGTTTCATGCCATGCTGGAATTCTATACATTTAGGTGTGAAATATATACTTTATGCTTTTAAGATTTTTTCCCCTTTATTCTCTAATTTTCTCAACTTTGTTTTTCTCTTCCTTCTTTCCGTACTCTTCTTTCTTGGTTCACTGTTACTTTTTATTTCATATTCACTCCCTTTTCTTACTTATTCTGTTCTTTTTTTCCTTTTTTTCTTAATTTAATGACTTCTTCCTTCCAGCTTCCTATTCTCCTTCCTCCCCCTCTTTCTCATGCTTTCCATTTTACCTAAAAAGATTGTCAGTAGTGTAGTCCTTTTATTTTTTAACATAATAACTGTATTTTATGTTCATTTTAAACTGATGAAATATGTAATAGATATTAGTACTAACAATTATGCACTGACTGGAAAAAGGAAAATCCTTGAGGATGTTTTCACACACGATAAATGCATGCTAATTAGACTGGTATGAATATTTACTTCCAGAGAAAATAAGATTCATAATAGATATTTGGATGAATATTGAGGATCTTAACATCCTATTTGGTTTTAGAAGTTCTCATTCCAAGTTCCTTGAAAAAAATCAAAGTAACCAAATTAATAAATCATAATAACTTAAAATACGCTTTACCTTTTTATTTGATACATTCTTTTTATTTATTTATTTATTTATTTATTTATTTATTTATTTATTTATTTTTTATTTGATACATTCTATGTTTTCATTGTGTGTGCAAATAAATTAGTTTAATCAAGTACAGAAGTGGAAAAAGGTAAGGCACAATGAAAGAATTGGTCTTTTCCTTCTAAGTTAAGAAAGAAAATAATGTTTCTGCTGGGTGTTGTTAATGGGAATGAGGAAATAATGCTTATTGAGCACTTTATTATAAGGCACTCTTCTAGACTTTGTGGATATCTAATGTCCTTTGGTCCTTATATAACTATGCAGTAAGGGCTTTTCATTCTACTTGTACAGATTAAGAAAATGAGGCTCACAGTAGTTGTGACTTATCACAAAGTTAGTTAATTAGTAGGAGAGATAGGATTTGAACCCAGATCCATTTGCTTTAAGGCAGTACTATTGTTATCATATTCCAGGAGTCTATGATTGATGTGAGTTACTGAAAAATAGTATGACAGTCATGCTTAAAACAAATGGGGGATATATATTCATTTTGAAGTGGAAATGGGGAGTAAATAATGACAAGGCTCTGTGTTAGGTGGATTGGAAGGAAAGAATGTAGCTAGGAATAAATATGGAGAAAGAATCTGAAGCCAAGGAAAGACTTCAAGGGTAAAATGGAAGTTTTTAGTTTTTTCTCCCTATGATATTTTAAAATATGGAAACTAACTTTCTGAAGTCAGAGAAGTGCTGGGGAAAAGATGGGTTTCTCCATTCCTTCTATTACCTATTTATGACCTCATCATCCTTTGGCAGGAATATGACAGTAGCCTGTTGCTCATTCTTTATACTGCCACTGGAATTGAATTCCTGAAGAATCATCTGAATAGTAACCTTTGATGATTCCACACTATCCATTATACAATGATGTGTAAACTCCTTATTCCAGGATATAAATGTATTAATCTCTATAACTGTGTGTTGCACTTTATATGAATGCTCAGTGCCATATTATAATTCACTAAATTTCTCTCTTAGTATGTCCCGTCTAGAATGCATGCCATTTATGATAGTTTCATTTCAGTGGCAAAATTTTCTATTTCCAAAATTTCTCTTTGATTCTTTTTATTATCGTCTCATTTTTTTTGATTTTGCTTATTTTTGATACATACATTTTTATTTTGTTTTCAAGGGACGGTATCCACTTCTATTTCATTTTATTATGAAGATTATAAACATAGTAACTTTAAGGAAATTTTCATATTATTATTTTCACTTTGTAATAAATTCAGTTCCTGAACACTGGAGGTCTCTTAATGTGAATTTTTCCTTGTCTCGTTTTAGAAATTTTGTGTATTACTGAATCTTGAGTGATTGTTGTGCTTACTTGCTTTTCTCTTGATGATGTCTCCCTGTCCCTTCTATCAGTTAATTCCATGGTTGCTTCAATATGTATTTCAGTGTGCTTGATGTAGAATCATGAGTCTTATGTTAATGGCTCTGAGAGTAATCCCATAGTAATATTGTGTTGATGTATCTGTGGGAACCACATGAGGGATAGCTAGACCCATGTCTTAGATTCAAGTCTGTGTTGTCTTCTTCCTGTCTCTCTTTAGCATAGAGCTTTATATAAGTCTTTATCTAAGTTAGCACATCAGTGTTTTCCTAGCCCCTTACATGCAGAAAGGTAATGTCATGCAACCAGCCCATGATTTTAAGCAGGGAGTCTTATTCTAATCCCCTACTTCAGAATGGGGCACTTTTGGTCTCGGTCTAGCCGAAGTAGTCAATTCTAGGCTATGTATGCTTGCTTCAGAACCTGGAGACCATCAGGCCTGTTGCTTCAGTTCTGCTTGCTACTGTGTCTTTATTTCATTTCTGGTCCATTGAGATATCTTAGGGGTGTGTGTGTGTGTGTGTGTGTGTGTGTCTATATGTTTTGAAATTTAGATGAACTTCAAATCAAAATTTTACAATGTCATTTTATCCAGAATTCTTAGAGGACTAGTAAAACTTAGTTTTAATTTAGACTAGATTTCTGTGCCTACACCCCTTTTTTCCCAGCTATTATCTGTCAGATACCTGTTATTCTAACTCTCCTAAAAGACATGAGATATTCCCTGAATACATCTGAATACATCATGTACTTTTTTGTTCCATGCCTTTGCTCATTCTTCTTCTTCCCTCTGAATACACCTTTTTATTCTGTTCCGTCAAAGTCATTATTCTTTAAACCCAAATCAGAAGGCACTTTTCATGAAACACTTACTTCCTTGATTCTTCCTACTATGAAGTTATTCCTTCCTTTAGGCTTGTAAAACATTTTGTACATTCTTTTAATTTATCATATCATATATACCCGTGGTTGGGTGTTTAAATATCTGTGCCCAACATTATGGTTATTGTGAGAAGTTATAGATCACTTTCTATTGTATTCATCTTTGAAATCTTGGTGTTTAACATGGTGTTTGTCACATGGCAGGTACATAGAAAATGCCCGATAAATGAATACATACCTACTGCTAAAACAAATGGACTAGTCATATCTTTTCTTAATATCATCTCAGTTTAGGATTGTGAGCTTAATCCTACACACACACATACACTCATATATATATAAGCATGTAAAAGATTGTAGAAGGTGGCAAGACAATATAAAATTTATGTGTCTTAACAAATACTCATCTAAAACAACATTTTAAAAAGTATGTAGTGGTTTCTACATAATACTAAACAAAAATATAGTTCATTACTTGTCTTCTAATTATGCCAGTGTTACACTGGGTAAATACAAGTTTCCACTGTCAAATGACTTGATGGCTAGAGGGAAAAAAAAATAACAGGAGACTGGATAAATTTGTTAGATTGGCTAAGTAAATAAGGATAACATTAAAAGCCATTGAATGAGGGCATTGAAGATTCAAAATCTGGATTGTAGCAATTTTCAGAAGCGTAGGCTAGAAACAAAGAGAAGCAGAACAACAGGAGTAAAAAATCTGACCTAATGAGCAGTCTGCATGTATCTTGGAGTTTTAGGGCCTTAGGAAAGGTTAGTGAAATAATTCTAAATGCCAGCCCAGCAAAGGTTTGTGTCTGTGGGATTTAGTAATGCTGGTTTATAGGTAGGACAGTAAGTAAGTTTAACATAAGCCAAAAGACTGAGCTCCAGAGAGGCATGCCACAGGTAAGGTGTTGGTGGGGGCAAATGGAATGCACACATGACTAAGTAAATGCATTTTGAATAGCTTGTTTTATATCACTGTTTCATGTACTTCTCATGATTCTAAAATAAGTATTATCTCACTCCCAGATGGAAAAAGTTAGACATACAAAGATTAGATGGCTTCTTTCAAGCCCTACAACCTCCTAGCGGCAATGACAGGATATAAACCCATATTTTCTGGCCCCACCCAGTGTTCTTTTGATTATTTTGTGGCTCTTTCTAGAAAGGAGCTTGATGTTTCCTCTGCTGGATGCCAAAATGGCATCATGTACACAGAAATAAATAGGAATTTCTTACTCTAGTGCAGGTAGACGAGGTCAGTTCCTAATACTTAAAAATGGAATTAAATGACTTTCTTAAGGACTTAACTCAAAATTAAGTCAGACTGCCAAGGAATACAGAGTGGAGAATTTGGAGCAATCTATATCCTCACCACTTAATGTAGCTGAACATTTTGATCCTGAACACAGTTGTCAGATATTTTACCATTTCTATTGTTGTGGGTGGATTTTTTTCAAGTTCTTCATTTTCCTTTTAAAATAAAAATCTCTGCACTGTTAATGAAATTTTAGGAGAGGTCTCACTATAAAGTTAAAACTGTGTTCCATTTATTGAAAGATTTTTCTCATTCAAAGAAAATGTTCAGAATATAAAATTTTGGTGATTCTTTATCCACTTTACCCAAAACTGAAAACTGAATGTGGTTCTTAACTATTGTTTTTTTTTAAATAAGATTTTTACTCTCATATTCTCATAACATTTCAGAAACATGTGAAGAGGACATCAGATCATTGTCATTTTGAATTAGAAGGCGCTATAAAGACCATCTAATCTTATATCCATTACCTAAAGATAAGAAAACTGAGACCTAATCAGACCAATTATTTGATTAGGGTTATATAATTTGTCAATAACAGAAAAGGAGCTAGAAAGTGCTCTTTGCTCAGGGCTTTTTCAGTATAGAAGGGCAGTTATGGATTAGATTCTTGGATGTATCTTCCTCTGAGTGTTTATTTTTAGTTTTTTTTTTTTTTTCTTTTTTTTGCCACATTACTGAATCTCTGTGTGATGGGAGATGTCTATAAATGAAATAATCAGGGGCAGGTGTTCCCTTTACTTGGGCAGTGTTATGGGAATATAGTAGTGCAGACCAAAAAAAAAAAAAAAAAAGCAATTCGGGCCAAGCTTCCTCTTTGGGTATTCATTTGGTAAGGCTGTATGGAAAATGATGATCATTATTTTCTTCTTAAAGAGATTGTACAATTTATATCCCTTTGGAATCCACAGTGAAACTTTGTAAATATTATAAATATTTCCTTTGGAAGCAGATGTATATAAGATGCATGTTTTTCAAGTTAGCTTATCATAAATAAATACTTTATATACTGTATTTAGTGCTGAATTATAGCTCTCTAAATTACTTTTAAATATATGGAAAGGGGAAAGTCTTAACAAGGCAAAATATTTCTGTTTGTAGTAAAGGGAAGTAAATTACCTTGTAAAAATTTTAATTTTCCCAAGATAGGAATTATATAAATCCTCAAAATTCAAGCTAGTGCATAGTCCTCCTTTTATCACTATTATTACTCATTTATTCAACTGACATTTGGTGAGCACCTGGTCTGGCTAGCTGCTGGAAGTAGCAGGACTAAATCAGCAGTCTCCCTATCCGTGTCAGCTACCCTCCCAGACACTCTCCTGCTCCAGGCACCAGGATCTTCCTTCAAACCCTCCAGCCTGCTGAGCCTCCTGCCATGTCATGGCATTTGAACATCTGTTCCCTCTGCCTCCTTTTCTCTTCTACTCTAGGTGATTTCTACTCATCCTTCAGATGGCAGGAAGAATTTCCTGGATCCCCTAATCTCATTGCTCTATGCTATCATAATCCATCTTTATTTGCAGTGAAATGTTTGTTTGTTTGTTTAACCCTAAGCTACAGAGGAAATATCTGTGTCTGTTTTACTAGCCATTATTTTCTCTTGGCCTTGCACCTAACAAGCTCTCAACCAATATTTGTTGAATGACTAAATGTTCTCCTGAGACCATCAGCCATTTGCAGATACAGTTAATTTAAAATATAATTATAGTAAAATGTGGGGATGTGAAGAAGTAAATTAATAATCTTTACGAAGGGAGAGGAGGTAATTGAGGCAGGCTTCTTATGAGGAAATGGTACCTGTGTACATCCTGAAGGATACCCAGGAATTTGTCAGTTGAGAAACATGAGTGAGGAGTTTTGCTTGTGTATTGAGGGAGAAGCAAGAGCAAAGGAAGGAAAATGGGAAGAATATAACATGCTTAAAAATAGTGCTTTTGGAGCAGCCCGGGTGGCTCAGTGGTTTAGCGCTGCCTTCAGCCCAGGGCATAATTCTGGGGTCCCAGGATCGAGTCCCGTGTCGGGCTCCCTGCATGGAGCCAGCTTCTCCCTCTGTCTGTGTCTCTGCCCCTCTGTCTGTGTCTCTCATGAATAAATAAATAAAATCTTTAAAAAAATAGTGCTTTTGCATTAGCATTACCAAAATCAATATTATACTATCGTCTTATACGTAGAACTTTAAGAGATGTTTCTCTTCAATAAAAAGGATTTGTGCACCCACTATGCTGGGAGAACAGATTAATAGCTTCCTAGCTTGCAAAGCAGTTTCCTCTCGGTGGGATTGTTCTGAAAAGTTCACCTTAAAAAAATATCAAGAAGGGAACAGGTGGAACTTTTCACAGCTTGAATGAAAATGTGGTGCATAAGAAAAATTTATTCTCCAAAATTATTTTTTAAACCACTTTCTCTTTCTCTTTTGGTATAAAGTTGAAAACTTAGATATCTCATCATATGAAATGCATTCATGTACTAGAAGAATATCCATTTTAGATGTGTGAAATAAAGGAGGCAAAAAATTATACCTCTATCAGAGAGCTTCCTTTGTCTAGGGGAATTCATTTGCCTCCCGGCCTAATCCCACCACCCTGGGTTCTACCTCTTTTCATTGTTGAGATATAAGTTTACCTACACTAACTACCCAAATGCAGAATTTGTTACTGAAGCAGACTCACCAAAACTATTAATATGAACTAAAGAAGGAATCACTTGGAGAAATGAGGTGTTAATTATGGTGGTCGTTGCTAAACATAACTCATCTTGCTACTGAGGTATCCGTGGAGATCACTTCATGCTTGGTTTTATAGTGTGGCTGCTGACTTCCTTATCAACCTTATGGATGCAGTAGCACTTACATCTTACATATTTTATTTCTCATCTCCTGGTTACACATTTTTTTTTTCCAAAATGATACCACTTCACTTCTGTATCCTGCAAGCACCCTTGAATTGGCTTGGAAGATATTTTTCAAAATGTTTCCTATGTTTTACATTTATTGAGCAGCTACTATTAGTCTGACATTGTTGTTGGTATTCTTCATGATTATCTCATTTAGTTTTCACAGGAACCTACATGGTAATTATTTTACAATTTCACCATAAATCTGTGCTTCCCTCCCAGTAGTTATTGAAAAACAGTGCTATAGAGAATACATTTATTCCATTGTATTCTCCATTGTTCCTAGATAATAATACATTCAATTTACAATGATTTACATTATTGAGCATTTACCATATGGGAGGCACTAAATGTTTTTTTTTTAAATGTTTTTACATATGTTAATTTATTTAACCCTCCCTAGAATGGTATGGTATCTAGCCTATAATTAGCAATTTATGGGTGGAAGCTGTGGACACAAAGAATTTAAATAAGTTTTCTGACATTACAAAGCTAAAAAGTGATAGAGTTAGTTTTAAATCCAGAATCTGGGCAGCCCGGGGTAGCTCAGCGGTTTAGTGCCGCCTTTAGCCCAGGGCCTGATCCTGGAGACCTGGGATTGAGTCTCACTTCAGACTCCCTGCATGGAGCCTGCTTCTCCCTCTGCCTGTGTCTCTGTTAAAAAAATAAAAAATCCAGAATCTGTCACACTACATTATCTCTTAAAGTATTGTTTTGTGATAAGTACCTAATGGATGGTGTATGAGTAAAAGAAGAGGGATCAGTTAAAAGAAGAGACCAGCCGTTTGTGGTCAAGGTGAATCTAGAAGTAGTTGGGCAGAGAATCTAGATACTTGCAGTTTCTCATATGTCTTCCTCAAGTCCTGTATTACTTGGCCTGTCCATAAGAGAAGTATTTACACACCAGAACACACACACACACAGGCTGAAGAAACAAATCCATTTATTGTGTTTTTAGAATTATGCTGGCATTGAAGATAGAGGAATGAACAGATGGGGGTGCCTCTGAACTTGGGGCAAGTATGTACATCTCTCACCTCTCCATAACCACATCTTCACATCATAAAAATGTGTTTTCATGTCTCTGCTACACTGTGAGCCTCTTCAAACCATGTCTTACTTACTCATCTTGGTATCTTTACCATCTAGTGAAATACCCAGCAAATAACAAGTGCTCTGTAGGTATTTGTTTGTTGAGGAAGGAGGGATGGAAGGAAAGAACAAAAAAACAAAGGAGATAATATGTTACGATCCATAGACCATGAACACGTTTAAGTTTTACCTTCACTGAAATTCTTCATTGACCTTTCTTAAATTTAATGGTGTATATAACATACCATGACAGCATTGTCAGTGTTACAATGAAAAGCATAGTCGATGGCATTTTTCACTTTTACAAAAATATATATTATTTGCCCCTTGCTTTTTTATTTTCTTGTTTTTACAGTTTATGTTAAGCTGTAGGCAGCTAATTTTGATTACCATGTTCAAGATATTATTTCTGAACATTATGTCCTTTGGCCTCTAGGCTAATTTTTTTTAGACTAATTTTTTTATAAAAACGTTCTGACGATAATCAGGCCATCATTACATCAGTTCATTTTCCAAGCAATACCATTGCCTGAAATTGTGGTCCACCTTAAGATATAAATTAAATTGAAAAGATTAAGCATTTATATTCTTATCTGTTTTTCTCCCATATTCATTAGTTTCCTGAAATTTCTGCTTATTCTTCATGTGCAGTGTCAGCATTGAATCTTATGCATAAACTCCTAAGGACTGAAATAATGTTTAAGTCACTTTATACAGAACCTAGCAAGAAGTCATAGTGGTCTGCACAACAGCTTTAATGGGGACAATTTTTGTCTTTACTTTTTTGCTACACTATATAATGTTCCAAATGTATAGTGACATCATTATTTTGGGCTTGGTCATGATTATGGATGTCAAATATATTTTTATTTTATGTATTATGACTCATATTTGTGACATTTCTCCAGAATGTTCCTAATTACTTTTATTTTGTCAGTCTGGTATTTCTTTAAAAAAAGTATTTTATTTATTTATTTGACAGAAAGAGAGCAGGGGCAGGGAGAGTAGTAGAGGGAGAGGGACACAAAGGCTCCCTGCTGAGAAGGGAGCCAGATGTGGGACTCCATCCCAGGACCCTGAGATCATGGCCTGAGCCCAAGGCAGACACTTAACTACCTGAGCTGCCCATGCAGCCCGTCAGTCTGGTATTTCTATTAGAAAGACTGATCTTTGTGATTTCTTGATAGGTAATTATCAGAAAACGCTTTGTAAAGAGTAACATGATCTGTAAGTATTATTGCTAGGCACCTTGTGAAGTAAATGAGGAATTTTTTTAGATCGTTTTTAAAGGCAGCCATTTATGGAATATATTGCATAATAATGACTGGAACATGTATGGCTTTTATGTATCATGTCAGAAAATCTTTCTCAGGTTCTCTGGGGCTACTGGCTATCATTATGAAAACTACAGCAGAAATGAAATGATGATACCCCACAGGCTGGGTTTTGGAGAAAGTCAGACCTGGGTAAGAGTCCTGAATCTGGATTTCACAAACTGTGGGGCAAGCCCTGACACTTACCACTCACTGTGAAGATTTTGAATGAAGTAGGAGAGAAAGCTGGCAATCTTAGACTCCTAGGAGATTTTTAATAAAATCTTAATAATCACCAGGATTACAAAAATAGGAAATAAAAGATTTCAAACCTAAAACAGAGAAGGAAATTTTTGTGCCTTAGTATATTTATCTTTAAAACGAGAATAACAGGGCAGCCCTGGTGGCTCAGTGGTTTAGCGCCGCCTTCAGCCCAGGGCGTGATCCTGGAGGCCCAGGATCGAGTCCCATGTCGGGCTCCCTGCATGGAGCCTGCTTCTCCCTCTGCCTGTATCTCTGCCACTCTCTCTTCTCTGTGTGTCTCTCATGAATAAATAAATAAAATCTTAAAAAAATAAAAACTATTAAAACAAGAATAACAAAAGTACCTCCCTAAGGGGTTCTTTTCTTTTCTTTTTTTTTTTTTAATTTTTATTTATTCATGAGAAACGCAGAGAGAGAGGCAGAAACATGGGCAGATGGAGAAGTAGGTTTCCTGCCTGGAGCCTGATGTGGGACTCGATCCCAAGACTCCAGGATCACGACGTAACACTCAACCACTGAGCCACACAGGTGCCCCTCATTGGAGTCTTCAAAGGATATAGTGAGTTAATATATATATATATCTACCTCATCAAGTGATTATGAAGATTAAATGAGTTAATATTTTTAAAACCAAGTGCTAGCGTACAGTAATCTTATGTAAGTACTTATTCAATAAATTGAACCAAATATAAGCATTTTTTCATTATAGGTGTATGTTATTTACATAAGCTTGAAGAACAGTTATTTGAAAATGTATTTTTTCCAAACATTAACAGCAGAAACTAGAGTATTACCAAAATTCTGGCTTTTTAATCCAATTTCAAATTAATCTATTTCTAAGCCAAAGTAAACTAACCCAACCATTTTCTTACTGGAAGAGGAAATCCAAGAGACATCAGGAAGTGAATCAGCACTGCATTCTAATATGATAATTGCTTTGATAAAGGGACCCACTGAGTGTTCTAGGAGATCAGAATGGCAAAAGCCAGGGAGCTTGATGAGAGACACCTGAACTGAATTATGAAGCAGGCTTAAGGTGTGACTTTTGAGGCAGGGAAAGAACATACAGGAATGCAGAGAGGGTAAGAATGACTTGAGGTACTCACAGAATTGCAAGGTTCTAGAGTGGCAAGTGTTGCAGCTGGAACTGTAGGAATAAAGGAAGTAAGAGCCAATGCTTAAAGATTGTTTTGTGAAAAACTCTCCTTTAAGCAGGAAGATGTCATGATCTTTTTAAAAAAATTGTGGAGAATGCGTTTGTCTTTTACTTAGAGTAATCAGCATAGACTTTGATTAGGAATGAATAAATTTAATTTAAATTTGTGCAGGGGAAGTGTTTACTTTTTACTTTTTGAAAAGGGGAAATGGCATCATTTTTGTGGAGGAAAACTTTTAGAAAAAAATTTTGTAGATTCCACACATGAAACTGAACAGTTTCAATGGGAAGAAAATCCAGATCTGGCTGTTGCTTTCCAAATCTATTATTTCAGCACTGGAAATATTACAGTTGCTGTTGCACTTATAAAAAAGAAAAAAAAAAAACTAGACAAGTTTCTTTTACATGAAGTAAATCCAATATATTTTTAAGTCACCATCCTCAAGTTAGCTTCAGTAAATTCTTTCCTTCACCAGCACAAACTTAGAACATAGTAGCTTTTTAATAAATAACTTTAAGTTGAATTATTCCTACTACATTATAATATCTAGATAGCTAAGATTTGGATAAATTTGTTTCTAAATTCTAGTACTGGTGAATGATATAGTATTATTTTAAGGCCAAATATTTTCTTCCACTGTTGTTTTGACTCACTGAGTCCTTTTAGCACTTGTGCTGTCACTTACCCTTTATTTATTTGATGAGACCTGAACCTTTGTTCTGTTAGCTTTTGTGAACCACCAAATACTCAGAAGTATAAGAAGTATATTCTATTGTTAAAACACTAATCTGGATCTTTCACATGACCTTTGGAGTTTTCTGGGAGAAGAAAGACTATGGGAGCATCATAGGTTGGTCTTTGCCTGGTCGATTGAAATGACCAAAGTAAAAAATAAAAAAGAAAATTACAGAGGATATTGTGATTTTTAGTTGCCAATCAACATCAAAGTATGTTAATTTTAAAGTTACATGTTATCCTCGTTCATTGCAAAAATATTCAAACAGTATAACATTGTATGAAGTTAAATCTATCTCAAATCTTAGCCCACTACCCTTAAGTAGGTTTATATATTTACATAAATATGTTTTCGTAGTCAACATATCACATAAATCTAGAAATAGTATCATAATAAATAACCTATTTTGTTTTTTGATTAAAATGCTGTGCTCTGTTTCTCTTTTACATCTTTATTAGAAACCAGATAGAAATTTGTCAGTATTGCTATTATTGTTATATTATTTCTGAAATTGCCTTCAAATAAAGCATAAAATATAAAGTGTTTTTAGTCTTGAAATTTGCTGAAAAGTTTACTTTTAGAGCATCTATTACTAATACATATTACCTTTTTGGTTACCTTCATATAGGGGATTCACTGATATTAAGTTGAACATACACCAGGTGTTTTAAAATTTGAGAAAATAATTTGCACAGCATATGGATATGTTATAAAAAATTATGTCCTTCTTAAGAAGTCTGGGAACATCCTGAATACAAACCAAAGAGTTTATGATACAAATAGTCCAGGTGAAGTAAGATTATTGAGTATCAGGAAAGCTATAATAAACATGGTCAGTACTGTCACCTAGTTTCCTTTAAGGTCTGTAAAGGATCAAAATATATTGAGTATCATCTAACAGCTGTTCGGAATGTGAGGGGATTCACAGTTGTGGTGAACAACAATATGCTAGTTTGACTAAAAGACACATAACTTGTCATTAAACTAAAAATGGTATATTGGACTATAAAATGTATTGAGAGACTTGGATGGTTGAAAATGGCTACATGATAACTTAGCATGTAACTGACTTTATTATCGGTGTATGTAGTCATGTATATATAAACTTATTCAAATTAAAATGGCATATAAATATATGTATTTTATTAATTATAAACTGTCACCTAAGGAAAGACTGTATTTGTAAATAGTATATTTTGTCAGGGGAAAGTGCTACCCTACTCTGGAGGATAAGACATTCTTTGTCACTGGGGCACCTGGGTGGTTCAGTGGTTGAGCATTCTGCCTTTGGCTCAGTTCATGATCCTAGGGTCCTGGGTTCGAGTCCCATAACAGGTTCCCCACAGGGAGCCTGCTTCTCTCTCTGCCTCTGTCTCTGCCTCTCTCTCTCTATGTCTCTCATGAATAAATAAATAAAATCTTTAAAAAAAAAAAAGAAATTCTTTGTTACCATCTCACCAAATGGCAGAAGTTGAAAAGGGGAAGGGAGAGTTTTTGGCTTTTGGCATGGCTCAGAGGATGGGAAGCTACAACTGTCTTTGGTAGATTGGAATACAGGTTCATCTGACACCAGCTGCCACCACCATGCTGTCTTAAGTTCGACCCCAATGAGATCAAAATCCTATACCTTAGGTGTGCTGATGCAGAAGTCAGTGCCAGGTCTACCCTGCCCTTGAAGATCGGCCCCCTGGTCTGTCTCCCAAAACGTTTGGGGACAGCATCACTGAGGCAGCCGGTGATTGGAAGTATCTGAGGATTACAATGAAACTGACCATTCTGAACAGATAAGCCCAGATTTAAGTGGTACCTTTTGCTTCATCTCTGATTTCTAAGCCATCAAGGAACCACAAAGAGACAGAAAGACGCAGAAAAACATTAAAATAAACAGTGGAAATACCATTTTTGATGATACTGTCAATCTTGCCCTGACAGACCTGGAACCATTAAAGAGATCCTATGGTTTGCAGTGTTGATGGCCACCATCCTCATGACATCATAGATGACATTGCTGGTAGTGCAGTGGAACACCCAGCTAATTAAGAACTACAAAGGATAACAGTTCAATAAAGGATCATTTGACGAACAAAAAAGAAAAAAAAAAAAGCAAAGAAAGAAAAAAGAAAAGAGGAAGGGAGAAATATGCCTAACACAGGCAGTGAAAATATGGAAGTATTAGGAGAAAATGTGTGGAGCAGGAATTAAGGAAAGCATTTTTTTTTATCACATAGATTCTCATATTTAACAATTTGCATTCCTTAGATACTTGCTCAGCTATACATTCACAATAGGATGTTATACCTTTAGTGAGGATATAGCCATTTTCAAACTTTGTAATATATTGTGTAGTTCAACCAGCCATCTTAGATTTAACTAATTTTTAAGAGTTTATTTTTACCTCACACTGTTAGGAAGAAGAACCAGAAGCCCTAAAAAGAAAGGATTTGGTATAAATAACTTTGGATCACTGATGAGATTGGCATGTGCTTTAGTGATTTAATTCCTGAAGAAGTGTAGTGACTTGTAGGAATTTTCTATAAACATGGATGAGCAAATATGTATGTGCCAACCACTAGCATAAATACCGAGAACCAAAGGTGAATTATAGTCTCTGTCCTAGATGGTCCTTTTTTTTTTTTTTTCTTTTTGGATTGCATTAGGCAATAGGATTTCTTTTCCCCTCATTCCTTGCATTCATTCATTCGACATTATTGGGCATGTAAAATGTACATGGTGTAGTAGTAGCTGCTGTGTGGTATACAGAGAAGAAGCACATTGCATCCAGAACTTGTCCTTGATATTAAGCTCTGGTATACTCATCTCCACACATAGTAAAATCCTACTTGTGCTTCAGTCACTAGCATGAGTATCTCTGTCAAAGAAGACTTCTCTGATTATCCTGATACAGAAATAATTTCTCCTTCTTTTGAAAACTCATAAGGAGAAAATGAAGACTTACTGAATATGTTTGTCAGATATCCACTTTCTCTAATGTATGCAAATAGCAGTAAAGCATTATGCCTTGACTCTTACCTGAGTCCTTCCACATTAGAGAAAGTACCATATAACTTTCAGAGCATTTTGAGGATTATAAGAAAACCTGCTAAGTAACTAAAGAAGTACATAATATTTAGTGTGAATACATAATTTTAAAGAATTCTCACATTTCTGAAGTACAAATTATTGTCTCCATTTGCATATGAGAAAGCTGATGCCCAGAAAATTTTAAGTCGTTTACCTAAAGTCTTAAAACCAATAAAGTGAAGTCAGTAATGAAATATGGGCAATCAAGCACCAGAGCCTGTTCTCTTAACCTGTATTCTATATTTTCTCAGTTAATACATTGTAAGGCTTTGGATTAACAAGCACATTTGAGTAATTAATATAGCATGTATATAAGTCTCTATGGTGTGTGTATGTGTGTGTATTCAGACTTATTTATGCTGGCTGTATTTAGTGTAGCCAGCTTTTACAAGGAACCCTATCCTGGGTACATGGTTTATCACTGTCTCATTATTGCAAGACAGAGAAGGCTTTTTATCTTCTGTTGAATCCAGCCACCTTCTTCAATGTCCTTAAGTAGTCTCAATCCCCACCATCTTTAAGATGGATAAAGAATGGTTTCCTAAGAGAGTGTTACCAAGAAGACCATCCCTCCAGGACATAAAGCAGAGCTTTTATCAATCATATTCTCTGGTTTTCTTGATTAAAGTCTACCTCTGTTGTAGCTGCAAGTGACAGGGATCAAATTATATCACAGATTTTAATACCTAGATGTCTTCTGGGCAGAAAAACATTTCATAAACATTTTTATGTTTTTTTTTTTTTTGTAGTCACAGACTTTACTGTAACTGTTTCTGTATTATATATGAAAACATGCATGTGTGATATTAATTACTTCTAATAGTTGCAATAACTTACTTTTTATTCCAATTCAACAGTTCAGTTGTAAGTATGATCTTGTACTCTTTAAAATTTTTTAAAAAGATTTTACTTATTTATTAATGAGAGACACAGAGAGAGAGGCAGAGGGAGAAGCAGGCTCCATGCAGGGAGCCTGATGTGGGACTCATCCCAGGTCTCCAGGATCAGGCCCTGGGCTAAAGGTAGTGCTATACCGCTGAGCCACCCTAGCCGCCCTCTTTCAATAAATTTTTAACAGAAACATTGGAAATAAGGGGCACTCTTCCCTCACTGCTGCAACCTGTAGCAATCTCATTCTCCCCTTCAAGTCTCGCCAAAATTATCATCAGTACTATACATTTTGCAAATAAATCTTGTTTTCTTTACACAGGGTGGAACTTTTATTTAGCATTGTTATTTGAAATCTTACCTTATTATTTAGTATTTCTGTTTCTAGTATCTTAGAGTCAGTAGATTATTGGACCCACTTCCTTTAGTTAGACTTGTTTCTCTTTTCAAACCTACTTAGTTTTACCTTTTGCATATAGAAATGGTGTGTTTATTTTCCTTCGATGAATCTTCCTGCAGTTATTAAGGTACCTGATTCTATTTTATCCTTTTAGTTTCATCTTTGCACAACAAAAGCTTATTTTCAAGTCCCATCTTCTCTTGTAAGAAAGAGAAAAATCTAAGTTGAAGATTTTACTACATAAAGATACTCTCTTTGTGTAGTAAAATAGGACAGTATGTTAAAAATTTTCAGAAGATGATCTGCACTAAGCTTTTATGGAAATACTTTATTTGCTTGTAGGACAAGATGTGCATGACTTTGTGACTTCTTAGGCTGTTGAGACTTTTATAGCATACTTAATTTTTTAAATAAAAATATAGTTAAAAGTATCTTTCTAAAGAAGTGGCTATACCTAAGTTATTTAAAATGTAATAAATTAGCTTACTAATTTTAGGAATTAGTGCCTCAGTGACTACTAAGGTTATATAAGCCTTTGAAATCATGTGATACTGTAAAACCCTAATGTTTTCATCTTGACTTGAGAAGCTTCTTGAGGAGACCTTTTACTTTTTTTTCTTAAACTAAAATTGGACTCCAGGAGAGAGGATACTGTAGCCTTTTTCTAGCTGTGACTTCTTAACTGCTTTTTTCTCAGTCTTCAAATTACTCTGGCAAGGAGGCAGTGATGTTGCGAAGAGATAAGGTCAGTAGAACATCACCTTTTAAAATTCTAACCTGTCTTCATACGTGAATGGGATAGTCCTGGGTGTAAGATGGTAAATGTGTTCTAGTAGTTTCCTCAGCTGCCTTGGCCACTGGTCTTAATTGTGAGATTTCTGGAGCCTCAATACTCTGATCTATGAAGTAGAGATAAAAGCAATCTTATTAATTTTTAAGAACCAGTCATATGAAGATAAAAAATGAGTATCAAAATTTAACTTAAGTCATTTTGTTCAATTCAAAGTATGCAAAAAGTGTAAAGGTACTTTTTTAGCCATTAGTGTCTGAGAAAACCAATAATTCTCTGATATAGACTAAAGAAAGATTATAGAAAAGTTTTCAACTATATTTTATTCCCAGACTCATGATCATGATCATCCAACAAGATATTTTGAGTATTAGTTATGTGAATTATATACTGTTTTAAGCCTTGTTTGTTTTGAATTGTCTTGAAGTACCCACATGTGAATGGAAATTTCTAGTAGATAAATAGCTCTATTTAAAAATTATGATTTAGTGGGATCCCTGGGTGGCGCAGCGGTTTGGCGCCTGCCTTTGGCCCAGGGCACGATCCTGGAGACCCAGGATCGAATCCCACGTCGGGATCCCGGTGCATGGAGCCTGCTTCTCCCTCTGCCTGTGTCTCTGCCTCTCTCTCTCTCTCTCTGTGACTATCATAAATAAATAAAAAATTAAAAAAAAATAAATAAAAATTATGATTTAGTGTTACCCTGTAAATTAAAATAAATATTGAACGTCTTAAAACATGAACATCATTGGTTCAGCATCACCAAGGCAGAATGATGCATAGCATAAAAAATTGAGTTACTTTTCACAATGTTGCCATAGCTTCCTGGCTCAGCAGAATGTAGAAGCTTGGCCAAGATGCATATTAGGAATATTCAAAATGAGTGCCAAATACCCCTGAGTTAGTAAGAATCTATTGTGTAATCAGAGAAGCACCGTCAGAAAGAATATAGGAAAGGCTATTAATTGAATATTGAGAGAAGTGGAGAGACATTATTAGAATCTGAGTATTGCTCTTGACTACTTAATGTATCAGAACATTGAATTAGTCTCATTGTGTTTTAAACATACCAACCATCTTTCTTCAGTGTTTTCCTTATGATATGATCTGATACAAGGATTGCAAGCTGTGGAACTCAGACTTGCTTTAGACAGTACTAATCCCCCATTTCTTGATTTACACTCCTTTCTGTCGGTTCTATACTATTTTATTTTATTTTATTTTATTTTATTTTATTTTATTTTATTTTTTGATTTTTTTTAGTTCTGTACTATTTTAGTAGAAATATTGCCAAATTGTGGTAGGATATTAGACTAAGTGTTTGCCTATACTGGTGATTATAGGGTAGGAGAATTAGATCCTATACCCATTTGCTACATTTCAGTTAATTAGATCTTCCAAATAAAGGTACTAAACATCAAAGATCTGAGCCAATACAACATCAGTATTAGGAAAATATCTTAATTTTTTTCCATGTAAATACTAAGTTGCCCAGTGTGATTACATATAGACTAATAATACAGGTTATACATAGCCTGGTCAAACAATGCTGACTTGATTGAGCCAAACTCTAGTGAAAAACCAAAGAACCATGCCGTTTTCAGGTAGACTTGTGTGATTTTTTTAAACCAAGGAAGAAATTATTATTTAAACTCATGGATTGGAAAATTCTTTAACAAGCATGGTTTAAATTCTAACTACTATGGATGCTTAACAATAAAAGAAGCAGGCATCTGTTCTCAGATATATAAAGAATGAAATGCTTTTCATTTCATTACTTATTATAATTTTTTTCTGGTGTTAGGCTATAGAGTAAAACTCTCTAGCCTCACTAATATTTGGAAAGAGGAATCATGGCTCTCTTCCCTGGAGAAAGATCTGTATATCTTTAATAGTTTTTGTCTCTTAAGTAGCAGTACTAAAGTTTTCATACATTTTTTATGGTCATGTTGAATCATGAAGGATTAACATTATTAAGGATTCTGTATTTTGCTTTTAATGAAACCCATTGTTATGCTCTCTATTAAATGTGGAAATGAAAAAAGTTTATCTTAGTAAAAAAATCTAAGATGTTTCATTCCTTAAAATAATCTAATATACTACTTTTAGTATAAATATAATTACTTGGGGATTAAAATATTACATAATTGTTTATCTGAATTAACTTTTGGCTCTTAACAACACATTTAAAAATAAACTGCATTATAACAGTAACTTTGAAACATAAAAGGGGAATTAAATGAATGAAGATAAAAACAAGTATAATTTAAATGTTACTTCTAAGGAAAAATTTATGTAGAACTGTGGTTTACAATAATTGTTGACATATTCCCCTAAGTACTGTGTCTGTGATTTTTCATGGTATCAATCATTTAAAGCAATTTAGGTAATAACATTCTGACATGCATTTCTGCTATTTTATTTACACCATTTGCCTACATCATTGTAATGCAGTACCTTTCTGATTTGGTACAGTAAATGCGCTCTGTAATATCTATTATGGCATGGTCAAAGGATAATTTATTGTCAAATAGAAAAATAGGTCAACACTAATGTCACTTGATGATCAACCTTCTCCCCCCCACCCCAAGTTTAATAAAACATCTCACCAGTATGCATTCCAGTGCAGTGGTTGATATTTTATTAGGACTACCTGGCTATAGCAGTAGTGTAATTACTGAGCTGTCAGAGTGATAAGTGGGATTAATGGCAGCCTGATGCACTTTAGTCTGCAGAGCGCTTAGAGAATTGCAAGATGGTATTATTATCAGAGTCTGCCCATTCTGGCATATTCATGGCACCAAAGAAAAAAAAAAGAATGCTACAATTCAGGTTTGCATTGCCCTGCCTCATTAACATCTGACATTTCCAACAGCTGTTATTTGTGAACTAGCTCAATAATAAAAAGGGAATTATTTGGTAAAGAGGCTTAATAACCACAACTAAAAATCCTTACATTGTCAGTGCTGTTAAGTGAATCTGTTTATGTTGAATTTAAGGTTTTTCTAGAAGAACAGGGAAATACGCTGTGCATTAATTTGGCTCATTCATATCTGCTGACAATATAACTTTATTTTTTAATTGTCTTATTCAAGTTGGGTGTTAAAAAAAAAGAAAAGCGGAAAACTTGTGTGACTTCATGAGGGATAAGCAGAAGCTAAATGATATATGATATGTATGTACACAGACATATATACACATATACGTACATATACACCAATACACATATAAAACAAATAAGTACATTTATTGCTTTATTACTGTGAGTTGCCAAATATTTTTAAAATGGTTTGATGACTTTTAAAAAAATAAATTAGAAGATATTTAAGATGACATATTATTTGCTAAATTTTTAGTTATTTTATTTTACTACATCATAGGAAATCCTTTCAAATCACTAATAATGCTCAACATGCTTATCTATGTGAAGACAATACATTTAATATCATCTCATTTCAACGTCATAGACTAAATAGACCATCCATTATGCTCTGTTTGCATTGTCGTGCAATGTATGCTGCTGGTTACACTTTCAAGAAGTTCTTTTTGAACTCAGTGACAGTGTTTTAGGGGGAAATCATAAGTATGAGAAGATAGGAATTCAACTAAATGATAGATGTGAATCTAACAATGGCATTTAGAGAAATGATAGGGGAGAGGTTTAATGACTACATTTCAGAAGGACAATTGATTATGAAAAGCCTTCGGTACTCATTGTGTAAAATTTAATTTAGAGAGAAGGGTAAGGGCACAAACCAGAGAAAAGAGATCAGATTTAAAAACAAGATATTAATTAGGTGCTGAGAAATTGGTTCAGACAATGAAGAGGACTCTCCTACTCACAAAAGAATGACAAGGAGACCTGTATTGTTTTCTCAAAGGAAATGAAGCAAGGTCTTTACACATGGAAGTAGAGAGAAAATGAGCTAGCTAGTTACCTTTGTCGCTAAGCAGTGTAGGATTCATTCTCAATGAAATTCTTGGAGAATTTCTTCTGAAATTCTGATGAATGTGACAAAATGTATCTTAAAAAAGTGTATCTTAAGTTTTAGATCTCCAGGGCAGCCCGGGTAGCTCAGCGGTTTACACCCCCTTTAGCCCAGGGCGTGATCTCGGAGACCCGGGATCGAGTCCCACGTTGGGCTTTCCTGCATGGAGCCTGCTTCTCTCTCTGCCTGTGTCTCTGCCTCTTTCTCTCTATGTGTTTCTCATGAATAAATAAATAAAATCTTAAAAAAAAAAAAAAGTTTTAGATCTCCAGCCTAATTCTACTCTACTCTGTTCTTACTGTGTGACAGACCAACCTGTATTAATTTACATACCTTGTCATGTTTTCCAGGCCTGGGCATATATTGGGTCATTCTCTTGAGTGATCTTGCACTCCAAATCCTACCCTTTTACACTTCCCTAATACCCACTCATTCTTCAATTTTCCCTTTGTGTATTCCTCTTCCCAATGAGCCCTCCATGACTCTTACCTTCCAGCACTACTGTTCTTATATGCTTCCTTAAGATACTGTTTTCACCCAAATTAACATTGACAACTACAATTGCCTTATATATTTGAATTTCCTCCAAACTGCAAGGTTCATGAAACCAGGACCATGGTGGTCTTCTTGTATTTTATATCCTCATATCCCAAGTTCTGCCATGTAACAGGGACTTATTAAATATTTATTAAGTGAATGAATAAATGAACAAATAACCCATGTTACTGTGCATGTGAAATATCATTCTAGCCAGGGGTTTCAGTCCTGAATTAGAATTGTGACTCTTGCTGTGTAGATCCAACGATGTATATTGGAATCACGTCAAAGGCTTTTTTCCCCCCAAAATACAAATTTTCATGCCAATAACTCAGACAGAAGGGGCTCCTCTGTGGAAACAGTGACATTAATCAGGCTGGTTCTTAGACACGCTAAAGTTTGACCATGTCTGTGGTCGGTTCCCCAAGAAGCATATTTTGAAATGAGATTAATATGCAGGAAGGTTATTAGAAGATCAACATCTGAACAAGAGTGAAGGAATCAGGATTGGATAGACAGCCATAATAAAGGCTGCAGTGGATCTCTGCAGACTTGTTCCCCAAGTCTGGGCAAGGGTACTGGGCCTCTAACCTCCTCATTGTCCTGTAATTGAAAGCAAGCTGCCATTGGAAAGGGGACACGACCTTGGTTGAGCCTGTTCTCTTTGGCCGAGGGCATAGCAGCAGGGGAAATGTTTCATTCTGGAAGGGGGTGGATCTGCACTATGCACTGAAGCATGTACTACAAAGCCCAGTTGCCATGTGAATAGTTTGCAGGTTAAAAAAACATCAGAAAAGTGGAGGGAGGGAGAGATGAAGGGAGGGAAAGAAGGAGGGAGAGAGGAAAGGTGGGAGACAAAGTAGAAGGGATGAAGGGAAGAAGAAAGGATGTCACAGGTGATAAAATGAGAGACTTTGCTTCTGTGTTTGTATAATTGTGGTCCTCAAGCCATATAAAACTTTTATCGTAAAAGACTACATTCTCTAAGTATTGTCAGTTTAGTGAGAGATCAAAACAAGACTGGTTTAGTAAATGAGTAAATGGTGTATCTTAGATAAGTATGGTACTCTTAATCTCTAAGAGGAACACAGAAAAGAGGGGTGGTTAGCCTGAGTGGTGCTATTTTATATATCTCAGAAGGTGTACAAAAAATGAAACACAGATATTGTTTACTGCTTAGAAAAAGATTTTGTACCTAACAATAGCACTATTTTATTTGTCCTTACTAGACACTAATTCTGAATAGGTATTGGGTAGATAATACATTGACTGTTATCTCAGTTACTTTATAGTTTCTTTAATCTGGTTATTTTATTCCTTAGGTGCCTGAAATGTGCAGATGCCCCCTGTCAGAAGAGCTGTCCTACTAATCTAGATATCAAATCATTTATCACAAGTATTGCAAACAAGGTAAATTCAGATTTAGCTCTGCAAGTGAAAATAACAGCATTTGATCTCGGTATCTATCTATTAAGACCTATGGTTAAAACATAAAGCTTGTCTTAATAAATTGGGTTAAAGATATGATTTTTATAGGTATGTAAAAATGTACATTTTGTTTATTAGTCTCTTCCAAATTGTGATATAATTATTATAAAAATGCACATTCATTGTTTAATGACTTAAAAGTTAGTTTTTGTTGAAATTGATGGTTTTTTAATCCAAAGCACTCACTGAATAGATTGACTGTAGCTTAAGCTTGCTAAATGCTTATAGATAGGAACTGTCATTGATTAGCAAAACACATTTCAAATTTATAAAATATCTCTGTTTTAAAATATGTTTTGGCATTAAGTCTGGAACACTGAGACACATCAAGGAAATGGACTTTTCCCTGTTGCTAAAATTCAGTTAATTTGTTTAAGATTTGAAATAAGTCATAGAGACTAGATAGACTTATAATTTAAAAAAAACCCTCCAAAGACCAAAAAAGAGAAAACAGGCTTTTATGAGCATGGGTAGAACAAAAGGAATTTTAATCTTTATTTTTTTGAAACCAATGTAAGCCTAAGCCCAGCTTTTTATTCACTGAGTGAATGTTTGATTGAATAATTAATATTTCTTTTAAAAAAGATTTTATTTATTTATTCATGAGAGATATACAGAAAGGCAGAGACACTGGCAGAGGGAGAAGCAGGCTCCCTGCAGGGAGCCCTATCTGGGACTTGATCTTGGGACCAGGATCACACCCTGAGCTGAAGGCAGATTCTCAACTGCTGAGCCACCCAAGCGTCCCTAAACAATATCTTTTGTTTGTAAGAGGAGTATTATGAGCTCTTACCCAAGTGTCTGATGCTTTAGCAAATGGGCAAAAGCTGAAGGAAGTCTTCCCAAAAGGATGCAGAGGATTCTTCTTTCACAATGTTTGACACTTATCTTCTAAAATGCTGTTCAAATCCAATAAGTGCACCTTCAACAACCAGCTACCTTTTTTTTTTTTTTTTTAATATAAAGACCTTTTCTCAATGTCAATTATTTTTAAAAAATATTTCAGGAGAAAAATGGTACATTTATATAACTTAAGGATTTCAAAAGAATTAAAATTATTCCTTAGGTATATGGTGTGGTATTAATCTACATGGACATATTTCTTAGGATTTGAAGTCTAGGTTAAATTTTTAGATTGAGCACTTATTTTAACCCAGGGAAAATTATTTATGAGAGGAAGACAAGGTTGTAGTATGAAGTAATAATACTTGTATGCAAACATCTCTAACAGTTATTATTTAACAAATATTTTGTTGATGTGGATTTATTAATTTACCTCTACATTCAGTTCATAATTTATGAGCAAAAACAGATATATTAAAAAAAAACCCACAACACTCTAGCCATATTGGATGTGGCTGGGGCTGTGATCCATGCAATACAGGAAGAATATTCAGTATAGGCAAAAGTAGCAATGTGAATTTATATGTGGCAAGTTTGGGCAAATGTAGTAACTCCAGTGTCGCTATGGTAGGGCCTAGAGTACAGAGAAAAGAGTGATGGGAAAAGGCAAGGCAATTAGACTGGGATTCAGTTGTAAAAACATTGAAATTCTATGCTCAAAATTTGAGACTTAATCCCATACATAGTAGAAAAATCCCTAATGCTTTATATTTGTTTTATAGTTAAGACGAATTCTAGGAAGTGATCTCATTTATTAACTTCATGATACCAAATATCTATCATCACAAGACTTTGTCTTGTATGTGAAAATAAATAATTTATGTGAAACTTTTAAGTGAAATCTTATTTGTTTAATAATGACTTCATAGAAAAGGAGTGAAACAAAACGTTCAAAGTTTGAAGTCTGAAGTGTTTTGGCTAAAATTATTTCCAAGGTAGCACTCTTGAATTTAAGCATGAAGAGATATTACAGTTATGATCCATGCTAGCTAAATGTTCCCTAGATATTCCAAAGTTCAGTGGTGATATTGTGATTCTAATTAGTGTATACCCCATACGTTCAAAGTCTATACAAATTTATAGGAAAAAAAAAAAAAAAGGACCTAAAGGGAATAATGGTATTTTTTGAGAAGTTTATAAAATGTCTAAGCAAGATCAGAATCATCTCTATTTTAGGAAAACTTCCCGTTTCATTAATTTGTCAATATTCTTTACTGCTTAATGAAGCATTTCATTTAGCTATTTATTTAAACAGATTTTGATATGAAGAGAAGATATTTGGAGACATGTAATTGAAAATGTGATCTTTTGCCAGGCATTTAAGGAACTCTATCGTTAAGTAGTGTTTTGTTGAAGAATCACTGAAGTAATCATAAAAGGTCAGAGATTCTTGTTCTTTAAAGCCTGCAGCTTTTTAGATATTTACCAGCTGTGTACAATGTAGGCTGTCCCACATTGCTCTGCCAGTGGACCTCAACTCAGGAGGGGGATTCTTTCCAGGTTGAGAGGGTAATTGAATCGCCAGTCTCAATGAGCCTTGTGCCTCTTTGAGAAAAGGATGTCACTTGTATTGTATTGTGTTAGGTTTCTGTGATTCAGTGGAGTTTAGCCCAATACTTCCATTCTTTATTTTCTTACAAACTGGATTACAGCTCTAGTTTTCAAAGGTACACTCAATGCTATTGTACCTCCTCAGTCAGTTTTTCTCTGTTTCGTTCATGCAGGCTGTTGTTTGCAATTGTATCTCTCAATCGGAAGTACACGTTTCAGAATCATCAAACTGTGAATACTGGGTTATATTTATTGATAGCTTTCCTTTGGAAAAAAACAGTACTTTATATCAGAATGCAAGAGGTCGATCTATAAATGTAGTGAAAAAGAATGACTGTTTTTAAAAATGTTCCTTTGTTTCATTTTAAACAATAGAGATACTTTCTCTTTTTAGAATTTTCCATCAAATCGTAAAGTATTGATTTTTCCACTGATTTATATATTTTATAGAATCTGTGTGCCCAGATTTGTGTGGCTTTTATAGGTAGATAAATAAATTTAATAATACACATTAGAGGAAAGCTGACTAAATGATTCAGTGTAAAAGAAAAAGCTCTTCTTTATCATAGATCTCCACTGAAAGTAACAAGAAATCAGAGGAGAAACAAAAATGTAACCAGCAGAATTCATTTGATAAATACTACTGATAACAATATTTTTATTTAAAGGAAGTCGTCTTGATATAAGTGAATGCGTATATGTGTATATGTGTGTACACATAACATACACACATGCATATTCCTGTTAAAATGTTAAGCAGAAGTGTAATCAATTTACTTCATCCTCCTTTTGGGTTTGCTTTTTAATTACAATGGCTAAGTGGTTTAATGCCTTTATCAAGTAGAATGTTGATCATTTCCAGAATCATTTTCTAAAAGCATAGCTCTAATTATATCACTCCCTTGCTCAAAAAATGTTGGCTTCCCAGTGCCTAGAAACTAATGTCCAAATACATAGCCTATTATGTAAGCCTATTAAGCTTTCCTCCCGCTATAATGACAGAGAAATAAGGAGATAAAAAAGTATTAGGAAGCCCACAACTTATTACTCAACTGTATTTGAAAATATGAATATTTTAAATTTATAAAATAAAGGTGATGAGATTTCCTTTGATACATAAGGCTAGTCCCCTCACTTGTTTTGCTAGATGAGAACTAAGACAACCTCTCTCCATTCTAAGAGGACTGTCAAGAGTCTTACCTGCCTGCTGCCATAAAATGGTGCCCAAGAGAACAGCTTTTAAAAACTGTTATGCTTTTAGGGGGGAAACAAGCAGATTTGAATATGCCATTTGGCTTAAATAAATAGTTCTGAATTCATGGGTCAATTTCATTTACAGTTGAGATGCCAATATTTGACTAACATGAAAGATGTATTTCTCTAGGGCTGAGTGAATTCAAGTTTTTACAACTGCTTTATAGTATGGGTCTGTGTCATTTAGTATGGTTAGTCTGAGTGGGTCTTCTGACAGAGAGTAAAGTACTATACTTCAAATTAGCTCATCCCTAAGTCATAAAATAGTGTTTTCTGCATATTAATTTTATCCTTTTAAAACTTGGTAAGATAGTATTATGCTTTATTAGTCCATATTGGATTTGCTTTATTCACATTTTTGCGGATTTTCTTCATTTTTTTCCTTTCCTTTTTTTTTTCTTTCATATTGGAATTGCCATGGGAAACTGGTTTACTTTCACTTACACTGATGCTATTGGAAAATTAACAGAAACCTAATTATTGTTCACTTGAGCATTGTCTCTGGAAGGGGTCTGTTTTAAGGATCTTTTTATGTTTAGTGTTCAACTAAGTGATTTACCTAAATTTTTTTTTTTTTTCCCCTATTTGGTTTTCATCAGAGTTCTTGAATCTGCATTGATGACTTAAATCATTTGGCGAAATTTCTCATGGACTTTCTGTCATCTCCTTATGGAACTCTTATTAGATATATGTTAAACCTTTTCACTTTATCTTCCATGACTATTAATTTTTTTGTATTTTTAAAAGCTCTGCTTGCTATATCTTTTAATTCATTTTCCAAGCTTGTCCTTAAATATATAAAAATACTCATTTTCATACTCTGAGAGTTCCACTAAAGTTTCTGTCTCTCTGATTACACTCTTTGTAGTGTCTACTGGTTCCATTCATCATTCTTTGTTTCTTCATATGTCTGTTTGTTTATTCATTCTGTTAATTTTCTTTGAAGCTTATCTGTAGATATTCTGTGGGGAGTGCAATGAGTACATTTTTCTTTACAAGGGATTTGATTTATATTTATGTTCTCAGAAGACCTGAAAATGGGATCCAATATTTGCTTGGTTTAACAAAAGCCAAATTTTAAGTTTTCATTTTGTTGTAAAGAGCAAAAAATCTAGACTTTTTTTCTCTAAATGACTAATAATTTGAAATCTATTGAATAATATATTTTCCTACTGTCCTAAAGTGCCACATTTATCATATATTTAATTCCATATTTATTTCGGTATATTTTCAAACCCTGCATTTGGCCTACCAATCTATCTTTGATAGATCAAGGTATTTTAATTGCTATATTGTGTAATATACATTATCATTGACTAAAGCCATTTCTCTGATATTATATTTATTTTCAGAATATCCTAACTTTTGTTGGCATATAAAACTGAAATAAAATAACCTCTATAAAAGAATTATTGAATACCATGTTCAGACTATAATAAAATATTAATTTAAAATTATTAATGCAAATGTATGCCCATTTTGCCTTATTCATTTATCAGTTGATATAACATTATCTGAATATTCCAGAATTCAGTCATTAATTTTAATATATAACTTTCTAATGTTGAATCTGGCAAATGAGAGGTACTCAATTTACTAGTGTTAAAGGACTGGAATATTATTTTCAAAATGTCCCATCTTCTTTAATGTATTCAGCTGAAAAAGATAAATGGAAGTTACATTGTCTACTGAATCATTAATGCTTGGACAAAATCTATCTTGTTTCTGTTTTGTAATATATATTTTCAGGCCTTTAAAAGGTTATATTTTTACTTTTAATCACAGTTAATGCAATGTGTAAGAAGAAGAAACTGCATTTCTTCATATTTGTTTCAAAAGATGAACATTTAGTTCTGGAAAACTTTTTGTAACTCAAAGTACTGTTAGTCAATTTATTACAAAATATAAGTGATATAAAACCTAAAAGTAATATCAGTATAACTAAATGAAAAAAGATTTCCATTATACAACTAAAGCCAATTTTTTAAAATTACTTTCTCTGTTTTTTTTTTTTTTTTTTTTTTTAAGATTTTTATTTACTTATTTATTCATAGAGATGCAGAGAGAGAGAAAGGCAGAGCACAGGCAGAGGGAGAAGCAGGCTCCATGCAGAGAGCCTGATGCGGGACCCGATCCCGGGTCTCCAGGATCATGCCCCCGGCTGCAGGTGGCGCTAAACCGCTGCGCCACTGTGGCTGCCCAACTAAAGCCATTTTATATGAAACAAACAATACCACGTTGCTTGTGTTTGTATGTTATTTATGGACACATTTAAACATACGACTTTGTTAATATTTTTAAAACTTAAATTATTGAAAAAACAACACCAATATCTAGTTTTATATATGTATCTGTAAATTAAACTGGAGTTGTCACTTTTTTATTTAATATAATCAGGACAAAGAAAAATCTATATAAACATATAAGATATTATGAGAATATGTTTTAATATTAATAAGTAAAAAGAAATATAACAGAATCTAGATGAATGGAATTTTAATCTATCTAGCTATCTCCTTATAGAGAAAGGAAATTTGAAACCCATCATGACTAAGTGATTTATCCCAGATCCCATAACTACTTGATAGAATAACTAAATTTACTTGATTTTTTTTCTAGTGTGCTTTTGTCTACCTCACGCTACACTATCTATATGAATAAAGTATATTATGAGTCATTATTAAAATATAAAGTGTATAAAATATGAATGTAAAATATGAAATACAGAATGTTAAATATAGAGTATATTATATTTACATATATATATAAGCAGCATAATTTCTGTTATGAGAATTTAG
The DNA here is from genome assembly GCF_003254725.2 of Canis lupus dingo. Classification (NCBI taxonomy): domain Eukaryota; kingdom Metazoa; phylum Chordata; class Mammalia; order Carnivora; family Canidae; genus Canis; species Canis lupus. The sequence continues at coordinate 51,768,052 of NC_064248.1, forward strand.
TAAGTGCTATTAATACCTTAAATGGTGAATAAATGTATATCACAGTAGACTTCATCTTTTTAAAAAAAATTTGTTTAAATACAATTTAGTTTAACATATACTATATTATTAGTTTCAGGGGTAGAATTTAGTGATTCATCAGTTGCATATAATACCCACTGCTCATTATATCAAATGTCTTCCTTAATGCCCTTCACCTGACTACCCCCTCCCATCTCCCATCCTTCCAGCAATAGTAAACTTCATCTTAAAGAAATTTGAGTTTAGTTTTCTGAAAACTGGTAAATTGAAAAATGTAGGTTAATTATTATAATCAAACCTGGTTTTACCTTTGAAAGTAGTAATAGGTTTTAGTTATTATACTTGGAATGGAGACTTTTCTGGTAAATTTATTTGTACCCATTGTACAAATAGTGGCTGACAACTGGTTTTATGAGCCACAATACAATAATACAGTATGGTAGACACTGCAGTACCCTGACAATGAAGAAATTTCACAATATTGTCAGTGAAAAGCAAACCCTCACAAAATAATCTGACTTAATTTTGTTTGAAAAGAAGAAAATAGAGTGTTCTAGAAGTTCTAATAGCATAAATAATGAAATTTTGTTTTTATAACTAATTGTCTTATACATATGATTTTCTACACCAGTCACTTGATTTGTTTTAAATCTTGCTTGAGGTTAGATTATTTAGGGTGAGATAATTTGAAATCTTTCTCACCTTCAGTTTATAATTTTTCTATTAAATATATTTATTATTTGGTATTTTTTATTCAGAACATAGAGGCACACTTTGTTTTATTGCATTTTGTTTTATTGCGCTTTACAGATACTGTGTTTTTTTTTATTTTTTTTTATTTTTATTTTTTTTACCAAATCAAAGCTTTGTGACATACCTACATTGAATAAGTTTGGCACCATTTTCCAATAGCATTTGCCCACTTCATGTCTCTGTGTCACATTTTGTAATTCTCAAAATATTTTAAACCTTTTCATTATTTATTATATTTCTTATGGTGATCTGTGATCAGTTATTATGACTCCTTGGAAGCTCAGATAATGGTTAACATTTCTTAATTTTTAAAATTAAGGTATGTGTAGGACGCCTTGGTGGATTAGCGGTTGAGCATCTGCCTTCGGCTCAGGGGATGATCCCGGGGTCCAGGGATTGAGTCCCTCAATGGGGCTCCCTGCGAGGAGCCTGCTTCTCCTTCTGCCTGTGTCTCTGCCTCTCTCTCTTTGTTTATCATGAAAAATAAATAAATTTGAAAAATAAATAAAATTAAGGTGCATGCATTGTTTTTTGGACATAATGCTATTGCACAATTAATAGACCATAGTGTAGTATAGGCATAACTTTATATACACTAGGAAACCAGAAAATTTGTTTGATTCATTCACTTTATTGTGTGGTATTCGCTTTATTGCAGTGGTTTCGTACTGAACCTGCAATATCTCTGAAGTACGCTTGTAAATTTATTTAAACTTGGCTAACAATTTCATTGATTTGGGTCTTTTTTGCTTTATTAAATAACAAATTGTTTTTTTTAAAGAAAGAAATAGTAACAAAAACCGCCAGAGTTTTTCTCTGCAGCCATATATTAGTAATCAGTATATATTAAATTGAGATGAAGTAATTTTCAGTAGTTTTCTGAGTAGCCAGTAATATGTGTGATGTTGCTTATTTATAGTATAATATCTTTCAGAAGGAGAATATATGAAATATTACATCCAAATCCTAAATTTTTACTTCAAACTCCTAGACAGCCAATTTAGTATATGCTGCATGTATATTTTTGATTGTCCAAATAAAAAGAATCATATTTAGGCCATAATTCTGGTGATCTTTGTTTTCTTTCTTTATTTTTATTTTTATTTTTATTTTTTTTAATAATATATTTTTTATTGGTGTTCAATTTGCCAACATACAGAATAACACCCAGTGCTCATCCTGTCAAGTGCCCCCCCCCCCCAGTGCCCGTCATCCACTCACCCCCAACCCCCACCTTCCTCCCCTTCCACCACCCCTAGTTCGCTTTGCAGAGTCAGGAGTCTCTATGTTCTGTCTCCATTTCTGATATTTCTGGTGATCTTTGAAAATATATAAATTTAGTTGGGTTGTAAGGAAAATTAATCTAAGTGTAGTATTATAAAATTAGAGAAAAATATCTTATAATTTTTTCTGTAGTATAATAATCCCCTGCCTCTTCTGTTCAGTTTCACTTTCCATGATTTTAGTTATCCATAGCCAACTGCAGTTGGGAAGCAAATACTCCTCCTGATATATCATCAGAGATTCAGTTTAGTAGCCTAACTCTTAACATATATCTTTCTGTATTTGAATTGAAGTTTAGATATAAAAAGGCATACTGTCTTTGTGAAGAAAATTATATCTGGATTATGATATACACAAACTCTAGTATTCAATGAAATAAAATAATCTTGTATCCTATTTTGTTTATATTTCTTAATAACCCACTTAGAATGAAAAAAAGTATCTCTCTAATTTCTTACAAAATCTATTGCACCTTTTGTTATTTTCTCTGCATAAAGTGGCTTTTTAAATTTCCATAGTATATAGTCACATTATGTACCTTAAATTGGTAATTCCATCAACACTCAAAAACCAGGGCAGCCCCAGTGACTCAGCGGTTTAGCACCGCCTTCATTCCGGGGCGTGATCCTGGAGATCCAGGATCGAGTCCCAGGTCAGGCTCCCTGCATGGAGCCTCCTTCTCCCTCTGCCTGTGTCTCTGCCTCTCTCTCTCTGTGTCTCTCATGAATAAATAAATAATCTTAAAAAAAACAATAATAAATAATCCAATTGGAAATAGGCCGAAGACTGTGAAGAGACATTTTTCCAAAGAAGACACCTCTAAATGGCCAATAGACAGAACTACCTTACAATCCAGAAATTGCACTACTAGGTATTTACCCAAAGGATGCAAAAATCCTGATATATGTAGGAGCACTTGCACCCCAATGTTGATACAGCATTACCAACAATAGCCAAATTATGGAAAGAGCCCAAATGTCCATTGGCTGATGAATGGATAAAGAAGATGTGGTATAAAATGTGTGTGTGTGTGTGTGTGTGTGTTTGTGTGTGTGTATCTATATCTATATCTATCTATATCTATCTATATATCTATATCTATATCTTTCAGTGGACTATTACTCAGCCATCAAAAAGAATCTAATCTTGCTACTTGCAGTGACATGGATGGAGCTAGAGTGTATTACACTAAGTGAAATAAGTCAGTCAGATGAAGACAGATACCAGATGATTTCATTCACATGAGGAATTTAAGAAAAGAAACAGATAAACATAGGGGAAGGGGAAAAAAAAGAGAGGTAAGCTAACCATAAGAGACTCTTAACTATAGAGAACAAACTGACGGTTGATGGAGGGGAGGTGGATGTGAGATGGCCTAAATGAGTGATGAGTGTTAGGAGTGCACTTGTGTTGAGCACTGGGTGTAATATGTGATGAATCACTAAATTCTATTCCTGAAAACAACATTACACCAGTGTTAACTAGAACTTTAAAAATATAGTAAAATAAAATAAAATAAATGGATAATTCCAAAACAGTGAAGCACTTTAATTTTTTAAAAATGTATACAAATTATGTTTTATATTAAAAGGTAAATGATAATCAGTTACCTTTCTAAAAAGTATTGTATTCCACTATTTGCTTGTAGGTAAGGAATGTAGAATAGAGATCATCTTTGACCTCAAAAAAATAAAAAAAAAATTAATAAAAGACACACACATCAGAAAAAATATACAAATATTGTCAATGTATATTAACAAATACTATGTTCAAAAGGGTGTAGTACAAAGAATAGTCTGGCATTATGTTCCTAGTTGAAAAATGGCTGAAATGTTAATAAAGCTTTTTCAAGGAAATGCCATTTAAAAAATGATATAAAGTGTGAAAAGAATAGATTTGGTATAGATGAAAATTTTATTTGCTTCAGCTGGAACACTGTAAAGGCAACAGTACTGAATATTTTTTTTTAAGATTTTATTTATTTATTCATGAGAGACACAGAGAGAGAAAGAGAGAAGCAGAGACACAGGCAGAGGGAGAAGCAGGCTCCACGCAGGGAGCCTGACTTGGAGACTCGATTGATCCCAGGTTTCCAGGATCAGGCCCTGGGCTGAAGGCACCGCTAAACCGCTGAGCCACCAGGGCTGCCCAACAATACTGATTCTTTACATGTATCTAGTGCTTAATAAAAGTTTTGTCATGGAGTAGATGTTCAATAAGTAACTTGATGATTAATGAAAGAATATAATAATACCTGTACACATATACACTAAGATTTCGTAACTAACTATGGGGGAATTAATGAATTTTTAAATCAATTAAACAGATAAAGGTGGATAGTGACCAGAAAATAAGAGAAATAGAAGTGACATTTTTATATTTCTATAGGGTATATAAAGAATTATACCTCTTCTTACATACCTTTATGCCATTTTTCCATGACTTAATATATTAATGATAGTTTTGCTTTGATATAGATTTTGCTTCTTTCTTTGACTTTTTTATTCTACTTCATAACATCAATTTTCTTTAATAAACTTCAAAATCTTAAACTCTTAATATTAACGTTGTAATAAAATCTTTTTTAGCTAGAAAAAGTCTAAGAGGAACAGGGTGCAGACTTAAATTTATTAGGTCTATTCTGTGCTGTATAATGAACTAGGAATGCTATGTGTGTCAGATTAAAAAATATTTAGTGTAAATATGACTAGTTAAGAAATAATTTTTCTGCATTTTTCAAGTGATGAAACTGAGGTTAAGAGATACTAAATTCTACTCCTGTATGATATAATCAGGAAATAAATCCAGAAGTGTATGGTGTCGAAGCCTGTGTGCATGCACCTGTGTGCACCTTCACATGTGTTTCCTAGTTCAGCATCTCAAGGTCAGATAAAAAATTTTATTTTCTAAAAGAATAATTCTTTCCTTACACATTCATAGTTCTAAAAGTCTAATCATATTTTGCAAAACTTTTCTAAACTTTAGTATGTCTGAGATATGAAGAGAAGATTTTCAAAGTAAAACCAGACAAACCAATTCTGTCCCCCTGTATCCCCAGAAGAATGGCTACTGTGAGGGCAGGATATTTTGTGTGTTCTGTGAATGACAGGTTCTTACTCTCCTTAGCCAGTGTGTGTTGTTTATAAGAGTGGTGACAGCTTGACAATTGTTCCCTGTCCCTATACTTTCTGTATATGCTATGAGGGACATTGTCTATCAAATTAATGTATATAAGCACACTCGCCATTAGACAGCTCAGTCTAGAAGTATAAGTAATGTTAATCATCCTTCTCACACTTGCAAACTTATTGAACTTTCCCAAGTATTTTAGATGCAGCAGATTGGAGTTTATCTTGGAAGGGTGCTCCCATCTGTGAAAACTCTCATTGGAAAAAGCAAGAACACTTTAAAATAAATCCACCAGCTGTTTTGATAATGTTGTGGTGATAGGACTATTGGTTAAATTCGTTATAACATATGAGATGATAGCTGGCTTGTGAGTTTTTCATGTTTCTTGATAATGACTTTAAAATCATTAAATTGTCGAAAGATGACACTAATGCAATTTCAAGTTATAACTTTAAAATAAAAAGCAAAGAATAAAACTTAAAGTTGTCTTAGAATTAACCCACATGCAAATGGCACATGTAGCTTCGAACAAGCTTTAAAAACCCCAATGAGTAATAGAAAATTCAATACCTGCAAAATATGGGTAGGTTAATGGACTAGAGAACATTCAATATAGGTTCTTTTGTGTTGTTGATATAAAAACAACAAACATATCAGACATCATTTTTGTTTTAGATTTTTGCTTAAAGAAGGAGTAAAAGTCTTCATAAAACAAATCTGTGCACAAAAGATCAGATATTTAATTTTTATTCTGACTAACATAACCCTGTACATTTTTCTTCACACAATAGAAGACTAAAATACTTGTGAGTGATAGAATAACCCAAAGAAACCAGGTGAAGTGATTGTGTATTTTCTAGAAGGAGACTGCTGGGGTATCTTTAAAGTACCCTTCTAAATTTAAATTTTAAGGCTTTTGCTTTTAGAAAGGTTTAAAAGCTCACAGAATAGGAGTCAAACCTCTTGTTTAGAAAGAGAACTCAAGAAATCTCTCCACTTACTAGGAGAGAAAAAATTGATATTGATCTTGACATTCTTGATGGGAACAGTTGAGGAGGTGTTCCTTTTCTAATAGGTTTCTGAATGTCTTTGACTCAGAGTACCCAACTTCCTACACAGTAGAGTTATCTACCATTTCTTCAGTTATTTGTGAGAGGTAGAGGTCAAAGGTGACTTCTGAATCATTGTTTGATGTTGGCTCAGACCATTTGCAAAACCATGTTTGTGTATTCTGTGACACAGGCTAATGCATTCCTTTTTTGATATATCATCATGTCTTCTTCACTTTCCTTATTTTTCCACTGAGAGTTTCAACAGCATCTATACAATAATCTTCCCAATTAGTCCTTTAATATTAACACCTTTCTATAAAAAGCTTCAATTAGATACTAAACACTGTGATTGGAAGTCAAAATTTTCCATAATTTGTTCCAAGCACATTAAAATATATATCTTTTAATCACCATTTCCTAAATGAATCGATGAACATCTCTAGCTGGTTGGCCAGATCATTATGCAAGGCATTTTTCTGAATTTTCTTGATTATTTACTCATGTCAATCCAGGATAACTTGGATGCCATTCCCTCTCATCTCTTAGTCCTGTCAATTCAGAAACACTTTGATTACCACCCATTTAAAGCAGATTCTGAACCTCTTCCTCAAGTGACTTATCATTGATTCCAAAACATTTTGATGTCGGGTTGGGCGGTGGGGGAGCCTTAATACCCATAACCCATATATCCTATCCACCCACCCACTGTAACCAGCCAAATAGGTAAGAGGTGCTATCTCATTATTTTGACTAGCATTTCTCTGATAGCTAATAATATTTAGCAACACTTCTTATGCTTATTGGCCATTTGTATATTTTTGGAGAAATGTTCATACTAATCCATTGTTCATTTTTAAATTGATTATCTTTTTATTTTAAGTTATAAGTGTTCTTCTTATATTCTAGATGAAAATTTTCTACCGTATATGATTTTTTTTCCTGTTCTGTGGGTTGCCTTTTAACTTTCTTCGTGGTGTTCTTTGTAGTACAAAAGTTTTTAATTCTAATGAAATTCAACCATCTTTTTTTTTCTTAAAGATTTTATTTATTTATTTGAGAGAAAAAAAAAAAAAAAACATGAGAAGGGGCAGAGGCAGAGATAGAAGCACACTCCACTGAGCCAGGAGTCTGATGCGGAGCTTGATCCCAGGGTCCTGGGACTGTGACCTGAGCTGAAGGCAGACCCTTAATCAACTGAGCCACCCAGGCATCCCTGAATTGTCTATTTTTTGTTGTGTTGTTGCTTGTGCTTTTGTCATTATGCCCAAAACCATTGCTTAATCCAAGGTCTTAAAACTTTATTCCTATACTGTCTTCTAAGAGCTTATAGGTTTATTTCTAACATTTAATCTATTGTTAATTAATTTTTTTAGATATGCTATAAAATAGAGATCATCTCCATCCTTTTGCTTATGGATATTCAGTTATCACATCATTTCTTAAGGGGAATATTCTTTCTTTATAGAATTGTCTTGGAACTCTTGTCAGAAAACCAGTTGAACATAAAAATGAGGTTTCTATCTAGACTTTCAATGCTGTTCTATTGGTCTCTATGTGTATTATTATGCCAGTACCACAGTATCTTGATTACTGTAGCTTCATGTAAGTTTTGACATTAGTCAGTGTGATTCTTCTAACTTTATTTTTCTTTTTTCACAGCTATTTTGCCTGTTCTGGATTTCTTGCTTTTTTCATTTGAATTTTAGAGTCTGTATGCCAATTTTTGCAAAAAATATCTGCTAAGATTTTGATAGAGCTTGTACTGAAGCTGTAGATAAATTTGAGGACTATCAATATCCTGATAATAAGTCTTCTAATTCATAATCATGAGCTGTCTTTCCATATGCTTAGGTCTTCTTTAACTTCTTTCAGCAATGTTCTGTTTTACACATTTTTTTGTAAATATAGTCTAGATAATTTGTATTCTGATCTTTTTATAAATTGAATTATTTTTTATTTCATTTTTGTTTTGTTCATTGTTTTATACATTGTGTGTAGAAATAAAATTGTTTATTGTATATTGGTTGATCTTATGTCCATCATGCAACTGGCTATAGTCATTATTATTAGTGCTGTATTAGTGTTCTACATGAAAAAAAATATATATGCTTATACTATATATAGTCTAAGACTATATATAAGTCTCTCTCTCTATATATATAAAGTAGGCTCCAAAATGGAGAATTTTTCTTCCTGTCGTCTTTTTTGTGCTATTCAGTTCCTCAGTTGGTTGGCTGATGTCCACCCAGTTGAGTGATAGATAACTGGGAGGGCAATCTACTTTGGTGTGTCTACCAATTTAAATTCTAATCTTATATGGAAATGCCTTTATGTGCCCACCCATTATTTTGGGGTGAAATAATGCTTAATGTGGGCATCCCATGGCACAGTCAAGTTGACACACAAAATTAAGCATTATAGTGCTGTTTTTTAGTGGACTTTAGGGTTTTCGATATACAGATCACTTCATCTGCAAGTAGAAATAGTTTTAATTCTTACTTTCCAATTTGAATAGCTTTTACTTCTTTAGAACCTCCAGTACTGGCAGCCCTGGTGGCTCAGCGGTTTAGTGCTACCTTCAGCCCAGGGTGTGATCCTGGAGACCCCGGATCATGTCCCACGTCAGGCTTCCTGTATGGAGACTGCTTCTCCCTCTGCCTGTGTTTCTGCCCCGCCCCCCGTGTCTCTCATGAATAAATAAAAAAAATATTTAAAAAAATAAAATAAAACCTCCAGTACTATTCTGGATAGATCTGCATCCTTGTATTTTTCTTAATTGTAGAAAAAAGCATTCCATTTTCAGCATAAAGATGTTAGCTGTGGTTTTTGATTAGATGTCCTTTATTAACCTCTAAAGTGAATTAATGGCTTTCTTTTTGTGGTCTGTTGAGTTTTTTTATGAAAGGTATTGGATTTTGTCAAATGCTTTTCTGCATTTTTTGAAATGATCGTGTGATTTTTGTCCTTTATTCTATTGATGCAGTGCGTTATATTAATTGATTTAAGGGATAATAAACCAACCCTGAATTCTTGGATAAATTCCATATGTATATTTTGGAAGTATTTGTGAAAAACTGGTATAAATTGTTAAATACTTTGTATAATTCAGTATTTAAGCCATGTCAGCCCCAAATGCTCCTTGAATCACCTTCCCTATGTTATCCTCAAATGTTTCTTGAATCTCCTTTACTATCTTAATGATTCATTATTCATTAATGAGTCAAGTACATCTTTGATACATGCTCTTTCTGTATGTGTAACAGAATCTGGTGTTAACTTTTGAAAATTATACTTTGACCACATAGTGCTTTACAAGTTGTTCCTTATCAGTGACACTAACAAAGACTTTCACAAAGACAGTAGCAGATGTGACCAAATTTGAGGAAAAAAATGGATGAATCTCAAGTGAAGATGAAATGACTTTTACTTTAATTTTTCGTTAAATTGACAGGAAGGTCAAAGCTAAGGGAAATATACAAAAAAAATCATCTAATAAAATATAAAGTATAATTATTGAGCTAGCTATGTGCTCTCCAGTTTATACTGAAAACAGCTGTGTGTGTTTTACATCAAGATATCTGAAGAGTAATGTAACTAAATTTTATAACCTATTCAGTATTGAACAGTTTTCTTTAGTATTAGAGTATATCTTGGTCCTTAGGAGTATGTGGTCATATATATGGCTTTGAATCCTGGTTCTGTCACTATATATGCTCTGTGATCCTTTGGCAAATTATTTACCCTTCCTATCCCAGTTTATTTACTTATAAGTTGAATTTAATAACACATTCCTATTATGTATTCAGAAAATACATACTGAAGAACCATTCTAATGTGTTAGATGTTATTGTTGGTTGCTAAGGAGACACACTGAATAAGACAAATACTGTTAAACCACTATTACCACTAAAACCATGCATTAAGATCTATTTTTAAATGTTTTATTCAGTTATGGAATGCCAGTTTGATTCTTTTGAAATAGATCACAGTATACAAAGAGTCCCCATATAGACCTGCACATTATTTTCTCTGTTATTAATATCTGATATTACAGTAGCACATTTATTATAATTAATGAAACATTATTTATGATTTAGTACTAACTATGCTTTCTTCAGATGTCCTTAGTTTTTACCTAGTGCCTTTTTTCCTGATCTAAGATCATGTCCAGAATAGCAAATGACATTTAGTTGTCATGTTTCCTTTGGGTTTTCTTGAGTTTTATATTTTCTCAAAATCATCCTTTTTTTTTTGATGTACTTGACAGTTTTGAGGAATGCTGGTCAGGTCCAATTCTTAGTTTTGATAGCAGAAAGAAATACTCCCCCAACCTTCAAGTTGTTCATTCTTAGTCAATAATGATATCGTTGTACAATGTATGTACACATTGGGTTCTAAAAACTCTTGATAAAATTAGTAGGGTTCTAAGTTATTCTCTAATAACCAAATGTATGGAAGGAAGTAATGATGATATGAGCACGTCAGGGTCTGGTTCAGAACTGCCTGTATAAGATGCAGTTTCATCTGCATCTTTCATTAATAGTATGTAATTGAAGGATGATAATCAACACAGAGTGCCATTTATATAGTCTCTCTGGACCAGCAAGATGAAAGAAAGGGAAAGAGGGCCCTAGATGCTTTTAATTTAGTTAAGTGGAGGATAACCTTTTTGTTTGATTGTTTTTAAAATTTTTAAGATTTAATCTATCTAAATTTGTTCAATCTATCTTTCTTACCTTTGTTAAAAATGAAAGAGATAATTCTTCTCAGGGTATAGTTAGATGCCTTGTGAAAGAAAACTATTTATAGAACATTTATACTTTAAATTTCAATTTTCCAAATTGATTAGTTGTTCATTTATTGATACACCATATACTGAATATTCCTGTATGTTAGGTACTCGGCTAGTTATTACTTGATGTTTTCTGATGGTAAACAGTATTGTAACCTCTACATCTTATTACATATCTTAATATTCAACTCAACTACCTAATACAAAATTAGGTTATATTTTGAATGTGTAAGGTGCATAATAAAATTGTTACATAATAAAATTTTATTTTATTTTTGTAGAACTATTATGGAGCTGCTAAGATGATTTTTTCCGACAACCCACTTGGTTTGACCTGTGGAATGGTATGTCCAACTTCCGATCTTTGTGTAGGTGGATGCAATTTATATGCCACTGAAGAGGGACCAATTAATATTGGTGGATTGCAGCAGTTTGCTACTGAGGTATGTAAGCTGTACATACTGTTTTTCTCCCACCCACCTCTACAGCACAAAAATCTTAAAGTAACTTTAATCCTTGGTGCTCCTTTGATATCCCAAATTTTTAGTGTGATACACAGCTAATGTGTGCTGTATGCCCTAAATAATATTTTTATTTAGTAATGGCTATAAAAATTAAGCTTCATAAAGCCATATATCAAATTAATTGCAATCCCAGAAAGTTATTAAAATATTGAGTGGAAGTTATAAAAATTAGAGGGTCTGAAACAAAAATTCATTCATTAACTTTGCATTGGAGTGTGACAGGGAGACCCCATTATAAAAAAGCTACCTTGGGGATCCCTGGGTGGCTTAGCAGTTTGGCGCCTGCCTGCCTTTGGCCCTGGGCGTGATCCTGGAGTCCCGGGATCGAGTCCTGTGTTGGGCTCCTGGCATGGAGCCTGCTTCTCCCTCCTCCTGTGTCTCTGCCTCTCTCTGTCTCTCTCTCTCTCTATATCATAAATAAATAAAAATAAATCTTTAAAAAAAAGGCCAAACTGATTCTTCTTCCTGAAATTCTCTTTAATGTTTATTGCTTGAAATAATACATCATCATTTATTCTTATTTGTTTATTTATTTGTTTATTTATTTATTTATTTATTTATTTATTTATTTTAGTAATAGGGGTTAGAGAATTTTCAAAAACCCAACGCCGAATAATATTCTTTTAAGTGAAATTTTATAAACTTTTAGATTAGAAGCAGATATGTTATTTGGATACAGATTTATAATAAAATCAAAGCATTAAAAAAAATATTTATGAGAGAGAGACAGAGACAGAGACAGAGACACAGGCAGAGGGAGAAGCAGGCTCCATGCAGGGATGTGGGCCTCAATCCCAGGACTCCAGATTCACGCCCTGGGCCAAAGGCAGGTGCTAAACCACTGAGCCACTCAGGGATCCCAAATGAAACCATTTTATTCACGCAGGTTAGCTCTCTCTCTTATGAATCCTTTGTCAATGACTGATACTCTAGGACATCTTATGCTCTCTGGTAACCCCTATTTGGAGTCAACTACCAGGTTATTTTCCACGTATCATTTAAATGATCAACATATATCGAGTTGCTGTAAGATTGTATAGTCCTTAGGGTCAGTTGGCTAAAAGACTAAATTAAATGCCTGTTAACACTAGATTTTTACTTAATGACTTCCCCATCTGGTTTTGTCAACTCAAACACAACATATTTTTTCCTTTTAGGATCCTTCCTATAACATCCCTCAAGATTAAGTCTCACTTTGCTTTTAGTAATAAATCAAAGTTATTCCTTCTCTGCTTTCTGACAAGTTAATTCTAAGCAAGGGCTCCTAGGAATGAGAAAATAGAAATAACTTGATGTTGTGAGTTGTTCCAATAAATTGTTGGATTTAATTTCTTTTCTACCAAATTCAAAATTGCATTAGGCTTACCTGACCATTGTAAGGTATGATCTTTACAACCTGGGAAAGTCCTTAGTTGATAGAGAAGATTAACCTCAGTTCTTCGACATCTTTCTTTGGGGACTCATTGCTTCTTCGTTATAACAGGACAAGCTTGTAAGGATGTAGTAAATGAAAGGGCATACTATATATATATATATATATATATATATATATATATATATATATATAAATTAATACTGCATTTCAAAACAAAAGGAGTTAAAATAATGTTACTTTGTCAGTGACTTGTATGATAGAGATCATTCTTCTGAGAACTCTCACTTGTTGATTTAAATTGAGGTATAGTTGACAAAAACTATTATAATTTTGGGTCCCTTGGACTTTCTGTTTTTTTTAATTGAGATGTTTTGGGGCTCATCTCTCTGGTTCGGATCCCAAGGGTTGGGGTACTTGATATGTGACACCCAGGGGAACCGCCATACTGGTGAGATCCCTCTCTATGGTGTGTTGCTGTCCCAGCAGGAGGTTTTTTGAGACCATAGCTACTCTCCTACCTGTCTCAATATGGTCTTTTTAACCTTTGTTGTGGAAAATAAGTTCATCTAGTATTTTGATTTTTCTCAGAGGGAAATAATTCATATGTAACTTTAGATTTGGTGTGTCCATGGGAGGAGATGAGTTCAGGATCTTTCTGTTGCACCATCTTGCAGAAGTCCCCCTTTTCACCCTCACTTGTTATTAATGAACTGCTTCCACCCCTTCCTAAAGCAGTTCTTTGTTTTCTTTTGCTGTGTATGTGTGTGCTTTGTTTTGTTTTTTAGTTTAAGATATAGCATCATTTAGGATTGCATTAAATGCATTGTAAGTGAATAATGGAGTTTAAAATAGGAATGTATCTAACTTTTACATTTCAATTGTACTTTATAAAACAGTAACTTCAAGTATATCTGTCGAATTATAAATAAGTTTTGTAATGGAACTGTGAAGAAAAACTCTTTTTCTCTTTTTAAGTTGGCCTCTTAGGGCAAGATACTTTAAAAAGTTTTGTTATTCATAAGTCAGTGCGAGGTTTACTTAAACTTACCCAACTGTCAGTATTGTTATGAAGATAAGCCAAAGATAGACAACATATTAATTTACTCTTAGTGAAAAGAGAAAGTACAATGTGCAAACTACTATTATTATTTCGAACTACTAAACTATTGACACTTAAGTTGAAGCAGAACATGATGCAAATAATTTTATTTATTTTGGTTGTTTGATAAAACAATGATTGATTTTTGACCTTTAAAGAAATACAAATCTGTTTTCAACCAAATTAAGGAAAGGTTAGGAAAGCAGACTAAAATAGTATGATATTTTTCAAAATTGTTTTTCCTGTAATTTATGTGATTTTTAAAATATCAACTTCGCAGTTTGCCATTATTGGTTAAATCCATACCTTTTACTTTTTCAATTTGAACATGGGCATATGGAACATAGAGATCATAATAGAATACAAATAAACCACACAAAGAATAGCCTGCAGTTGCATCAGGAGACCAGCTGCTTTTTTGTTGTTGTTGTTCTACTTGTCATTATTATTCAATCCTTTGCTATCCCCAAATCAGCAGTGACCTTGCTTCAGAAATTTGTGTGTGCCTATGGAACATATAGACTATGGAGTGATTCTGACTCTCTAGGAGGCGTTCTTCCTAGTTCAATTAGGTATAACAATATTGCCTCAATAAAATAACTTAAAAATAATAGTTTGTATGGATTCTCCTTTCTTTGTTTTAATAAATTTATTTTTTATTGGTGTTCGATTTACCAACATATAGAATAATACCCAGTGCTCATCCCATCAAGTGCCCCCCTCAGTGCCTGTCACCCAGTCATCCCCACCCCCCACCCACCTCCCTTTCTATCACCCCTAGTTCATTTCCCAGAGTTAGGAGTCTCTCATGTTCTGTCTCCCTTTCTGATATTTCCCACTCATTTTTTCTCCTTTCCCCTTTATTCCCTTTCACTATTTTTTATATTCCCTAAATGAATGAGACCATATAATGTTTGTCCTTCTCCGATTGACTTATTTCACTCAGCATAATACCGTCCAGTTCCATCCACGTCAAAGCAAATGGTGGGTATTTGTCATTTCTAATGGCTGAGTAATGTTCCATTATATACAGTGACCACATCTTCTTTATCCACTCATCTTTCGATGGACACCGAGGCACCTTCCACAGTTTGGCTATTGTGGACATTGCTGCTATAAACATCGGGGTGCAGGTGTCCTGGCATTTTACTGCATCTGTATCTTTGGGGTAAAACCCAGCAGTGCAATTGCTGGGTCGTAGGGCAGATCTATTTTTAACTCTTTGAGGAACTTCTACACAGTTTTCCAGAGTGGCTGCACCAGTTCACATTCCCACCAACAGTGTAAGAGGGTTCCCCTTTCTCTGCATCCTCTCCAACATTTGTGGTTTCCTACCTTGTTAATTTTCCCCATTCTCACTGGTGTGAGATGGTATCTCATTGTGGTTTTGATTTGTATTTCCCTGATGGCAAGTGATGCGGAGCATTTTCTCATGTGCATGTTGGCCATGTCTATGTGTTCCTCTGTGAGATTTCTCTTCATGTCTTTTGCCCATTTCATGATTGGATTGTTTGTTTCTTTGGTGTTGAGTTTGATAAGTTCTTTATAGATCTTGGAAACTAGCCCTTTATCTGATATGTCATTTGCAAATATCTTCTCCCATTCTGTAGGTTGTCTTTGAGTTTTGTTGACTGTATCCTTTGCTGTGCAAAAGCTTCTTATCTTGATGAAGTCCCAATAGTTCATTTTTGCTTTTGTTTCTTTTGCCTTCGTGGATGTATCTTGCAAGAAGTTACTGTGGCCGAGTTCAAAAAGGGTGTTGCCTGTGTTCTTCTCTAGGATTTTGATGGAATCTTGTCTCACATTTAGATCTTTCATCCATTTTGAGTTTATCTTTGTGTATGGTGAAAGAGAGTGGTCTAGTTTCATTCTTCTGCATGTGGATGTCCAATTTTCCCAGCACCATTTATTGAAGAGACTGTCTTTTTTCCATGGACTTTCTTCAGAGAGTTGGAACAAATTATTTTAAGATTTGTGTGGAAAGAAAAGACCCCGAATAGCCAGGGGAATATTAAAAAAGAAAACCATAGCTGAGAAAGAAACCACAATGCCAGATTTCAGGTTGTACTACAAAGTTGTGGTCATCAAGACAGTGTGGTACTGGCACAAAAACAGACACATGGATCAGTTAACAGAATAGAGAATCCAGAAATGGACCCTCAACTTTATGGTCAACTAATATTTGACAAAGGTGGAAAGACTATCCACTGGATTCTCCTTTCACTCTCATGAAGGTTTTAAAATTTTTCTACGGCAGCCCGGGCGGCTCAGAGGCTTAGCACCCCCTTCAGCCCAGGGCCTGATCCTGGAGACCTGGGATCAAGTCCCACATCAGGCTCCCTGCATGGAACCTGCTTCTCCCTCTGCCTCTCTCTTTCTGTGTGTGTGTCTGTGTGTGTGTGTGTGTGTCTCATGAATAAATAAATAAAATCTTTAAAAATATAAAAAAAAAATTTCTCTAAACAAGTGTAACCTTTGAAACTTTTTTTTTTTTTGAAATGTGTTTGAGTATGTAATTGAATTTTAAAGAAATCATTACATTAATCACCCATATGGACCAACTGGACTTTCACTGTTTCTTAAACTTAACTAATCAATTGTTGCAAAAGGAGAATGAAATGAGAACACATCTTTCTACTCATTTTCTAAAGTTTGAAAAATAAACTGTCATACTTAGCTGCATATTAAATCAGTTCCCTTCTGTGGTTTTTAACTAGTTATGGAGTCAGTTTAAAGAAACTAAAGTTAAAAGTCCAAGGTTTTGAAGTTTGACTTTAAATGTTAAGATGAATGAGGGCCATAAGTTCACTACTTAAAATTGTTTCTTCAGTTATGAATTTTTAGAAATGCGTTAGATTATGGAATTATTCTCTAAAAAGATTATTTGGTGTTCACAATAAATATTCTATGAGATTATTTATTTTAAATACCTATTAAATATATATATATATTTTATGAGATGTATACTTCTTGACACTGCACCTTTAGTTTTATTTTTATACTTTTAGTTAGGAATGGAACTGATAAACAGAATTCTGAACTAAATCAAGTGACTTCCTGGGAACAGGATTACTCTTTAGATTTTTTTACCTGTATCTCTCAGCAGGTTTTTTTATATCACCTTTCATTTCATATAACCCAATTGTTGTCCACCATCATACACTATTTATACACTATTATATACTATTTTTTTTATTTCTTTATCTTACTGGTCAGACACAATTCAAATTAAATTGATCAGTTGCCTATAATACAATGAAAAAATACAGTAATGTAATTCAAACAGGCAGGTGTTAGAAGCCTACATTAAGAGATATTTTATAATTATTTAAATTATGTCAATATTTATATTTTGCTTGAATACTACAGTAAATATTTTGGAGAATTGTGAATGAAAGAGGAATATTATGACCTGAGTTAATTTTGATTTAATAGGACACATATTATTTCTGTCATATCTTCATTTTGAACATGGAGGTAACTAAAAGCCTTAAATTTTTGTCTTCTAAAAATGTAAGTGAGGAGAAAAAAGAAATATGCATTCTAATATAAACAGTATTGCATGTTCTCTTTCAAGTAATATATTTTTGTGGTATAATTTGTCTAATAGGAAAATAGAGATAAAGAAAAAGAATAAATCTTATTCTCAAATTTAAAATCATTATATAAAAAAATAAAAATAAAATAAAATAAAATCATTATATAAAAAAACGTACATACACTGTAGGATTGGAATTACTCTCTGTGTTATGTTGATTGCTTTATAAGTAAGATAATCAAATGACTGAGATACTTTAGAGAGTGAGCAAGGACATTATTAATAATTAATTCAGGACAGCAGGCACAAACCAGGATTATCCCAGGCAGACTGTCTTGTATGAACAGCCAGTGTAATAAGTTTCCACTAGGTAAGGATTCAGTTAATCAAACAAACATTGATTGAGCATTGATTAGAATTAAGTGTTGTAGGCTTTTTTGAACTACAGGTCTTGGGAAACTACAACACTTCTCAAGAAATAATACAAGCCAACAACTACAAGTTTGTAGCAAACTTAATAATACATACCGCATTTACCTTAGCATCCCCTGGACTGATAATTCAGCCTTCATTAATTTTTGTCACTTGGTTTTAGAGGCGATTAGACCTTTGTACAAAGGAAAAGATAAAGCAGGGGAAAATATAGAGTTACAGAAGTATACCATACTTGCGTAGCACTTCTATTTTTATGATATCTCACTTTAAAATGTTGATAAAGCACCCTTGAGACACTTAAACTAGGTAATGTTTTTCCCATTCCAGACATGAGGAAAGTAAGGATCAAAGTGATTAAAAAATAGTTAACGTTAAACAAACTTCTGTTGCACTGGACAGTGTTAGGTACTTCACTTAGAATTTGACTAATCTTGAAAATAACCCTTCAGGTAAATGTGATCATGTCCATTCGTTGCAACAAGGAACTCCATGAAAAAATTTGATTTCCCCAAATTCACATCTAATAAAGGCAGATCTAGAATACAAATCTAGTGCGTTAATTTCCATCATTTCACAAACTCTCACTTTTTGCAGATATTGCTATAAGGCATCGATACAAAGTCACTGTAAACCCAAGATTTTGGGCCATAAGTTCACAGTATTGCACTTTGTAAAATTTACCTCAGTCACTGTACCTCACAACTCACATAATGAGGTTTCTGTGTGATATGAAACCACAATATTAAAGATGAATGTAGGGACTGGGTGGCTCAGTGGTTGAGAGTCTGCCTTTGGTTCAGGGCATGATCCTGGAATCCTGGGATCGAGTCCCACATCAGGCTCCCTGCATGGAGCCTGCTTCTCCCTCTCTGCCTGGGTCTCTGCCTCTCTCTATCTGTGTCTCTTGTGAATAAATAAATAAAATCTTAAAAAAAAAAAAAGATGAATGTAGCTTTGTTGTTTTCTTTTGTTTATGCATGTTACTAAAAAGTTTTTATTTTATTTTATTTTTCTGGCCAGTGAAGGAGTATTGTAGATCTAGGACTCAGGGGCCTAAGATGATAAACTTTGGTTCCTTCTATGAAAAATTGCAAAAAACACTACTATAAAGCTTAAATACTGCACCCTGAAAGGGGCCCATTTTATTACAGGCCCTAGAGCTCAAGATTATATCTAAAGTTTGTTTTATTTTGGAAAGCCTAAGCCTGATGATGATAGCTGGTTTATAAGTAAATTTAAGAATGAGTCTAGCACATTTATAATACAATTTGGCAAAGTGGTCAATAAAATCTATCAGGTCATGTATCTAATCTGAAATGAAGATAAACTACCATGATAATGAATGATAACCAATATTTATGGTTAATCCCTTTTGCAGGTCATTTATAAATAGAATATGGATTAGAGAATAGTCATTAGATTAATGATATCTCACACTTGCCTCTCTGTCCCAAACTTGAATTGTCTTTGAATAAAATTTTTCCATACTACTACTATTTATTATCAGTATTACTAGCAGTTTGTGAATACTATTTATACAAAAATAATTATTTATAAAATAAATAAGATGTACATGAAAAATATACATTAAACATTAATAAAATCAATAGTTTGTACCCTGGTGAAATGTTGCTCTCAGGATTGCAAATACTAGTAATATCTGTTAAGGCTTGATTTATGTCTCTGCTTTTGGTCTTAATGCACTGGTTAATAGAAAATAATGTCTTGATGGATTTCACTAAATATCTGATGTTCTTTTCCAAAAAGCTTTAGAAATCTATGAAAAATACTCATTGCTAGCACAATGATTGATAATAAAACTGTTAGGACAGGATAAATTGCTAGATGATTTTCATCAGCCTATTTTAGTCTATTTTAAAACTATTACCATCTAGAGCTTTAAGATATAAAAATAGGTTTCTGAGATTTGGGATGATAACTTTGAAATTTGCCAAAATTATATACCTATTAAGATTATTTGCTACAATTTTTTTTCTGAATTTGTTTTTTTATAAGTCATATATATAGAGTATATGTTATATAAATATATATAAATATTATTATATATAATATATATATTGTGAGCCGCTTACAGTTAGTTTAGAATGATGTAGTTTTATTGGCTTGAATTTTAAGAATTTAATAAATATGTATTTCCATAAATATATTTGATGAATAGAGGAATAAAGTAGTAGCAAACAGTGATATTGAAGCAATAATGGATCACTTGTAACAGGCAGGAGTTAAGATTTAAACCACCCATTTTACTCCAAAATATGATTATAAATGAAATATAATAAGAACTCAACAAAAGTTAATACCTGAAGTAAAAAGGAATGTAAATACCTTTTTGTGCCAGAAGTATAGAAACATTCAACAGTTAAAAAAGGATTTGGGCCTCAGTCAGAGGCTACTGGGGAATTTTACTGGTGAAAGGTACTAAGTACCAGAAACATATGTGAGGTAGAAAACAGGAGTCACCTACCCCAGTTGAAAGTTAAAAAAATTAGGTGCATCTACTTGGCCCGGCTGGGCCTTATATGAAGCTTCAGAGAGAAGCAGAGACAGCTGTGCCCCAATGTTTAAGTGGCACAGTAACTTGCTTCTGTGATATCTCTAAGTATTGCCTGGAGACTGGAGTTCTGGACTTCCAGTAAGAAACTTAGTTACATAGTTGGGGAGAGGGAGAGAGAAGAGTGTTGCTGGATTGAGGTCACTACATACTTGCTATAAGAAAGAAGAAAGCAAGTGGAACAAGAGACAAATTCCACTTAGAATAAGTAAAACAAAAAGTTCAAGACTGTATTAGAAGAGCTAATGTTCCCGGTGATAATGAAGATTCAACCTTGAGATGATGACTGTATCTGAATGAATCACAAATAATATCATAATCAGGCTTTTTAAATAAATAAGCATAAAATAATAGCCATGAATATAATATATAATGTATATTTAAAAAACGAGTTTGGTATGAAAAATAGTTGATTAGAAATATTCGGTGAAATGAAAATATCTATAAAAAGTTACATCTTGAAGTGGATATAGACAGATATAATTGGTGACCTAAAAAAAAAAAAATAGAACTGAGAAATTCATTCAGAGTATAGTAAAAAGATATAAAGAAAGGAAAACTAAAATGGAGAAGTTAAGCTTAGAGGCTCTGGTACACATATAAACAGTTCCTGAAATAGAGAAAGAGAGATTGGCAAAAGCAGTCTTAAAGCAGTTATGGTAGAGAATTTTCCAAAAAGAAAGAAAAAATTTAAGGCCCTCACCTACATGTATGTTTGCAATAATGTGAAATATGAGGATAACAAAAGAATCAGAGCTTCCAGAAAGTGATAAAAAAGATCATTTTAAAACCAAGTGACAATTAAACGGACCCCACATTTCTCATCAGCTTTAATAGATATGAGAAATGAAGAGCACAATATTTTCAAAGCCTAAGATAAAGAACATTATTACTCCTTTAACAAAGGACATTGATTAAAAATACTTTCACCTTATTATTTATGAGAACTACTAAAAATGAGTTCTACTTTAGTATGAATGAGGGAACCCAGAGTAAAAGAGAGAGGGGTAATAAACACTAAGAGTGAAGTGAAGAAACCAGCAAAATAATGGTGGTAAATGTAATTAGTGAGTGTAGTGTAATAATAAAATTATTTGGGGATGTTAAAGATAGAAATAAAATTTTATATAATACCAACAAGGAAGACATTTGAGGTGAAGGTGAGGGAATATAGTGGGTAGGTAAGTGTCCTACGGGTCTTTACGATGGTAGAGAAGGGAGTACTTAATAACTTAAGAGTATGTTTCTAAAAACATTGAAATATTGATGTTAAAATTTTAAAACTAATCACAAAAATATGGAAATACAATCTGTAACTTTGAAACAATCATTGAAACAGAGAGGTAGGTGTGGAGAAAACAACTCTGTCAATAGGAAAGCAAAACTAAAACACAAAAGAGAGAAGCAAAGAAAAAGCAGGGTAAACAAAACATGAAACGGACAGTAGAAAGACATCCAAGTATATAATTAACTGCAAAAATTTATATTTATTAAATTTGTGTATGGAAACATAAATGACTGGTATCAATTTATAATAAATACTACAGACAGCTTGTATGATGTCTAGAGGAAAAAGACCTTAGCAGAAAGTTTGAAAATAACATAGTTGAAAAAAGATATGCTATGCACACACTAACCATAAGAAGGTTAGTGTAGTGATATTAACATGTAACATAAGTAGAATTTGGGGGCAAAAGTATTAATAAAAATGAAGAGAGAAGTAATGAAAAAAAGAATAAATGTCTTAAAACATTCATAAATTAAAAAAAATCGTAAACTGCGTATACATTACAGCATAGCCTTACCCAAAATTAGTAAGGTTTTTATTTGAATAAGGTTTATTAGGTTGATTAAATAAATCAGAAGTTTCCTGTATCCCTCTAATATACACCTATTTATGTCATACACCTGTTTACCATTTATCAAAATTGACCATGTACTAGGTCAGAACAATTACATGTATATTTCCAAATAAGTATATGTGGACTGTATTTTTTACTACTACATACCTAAATTAGAAATAAAAAGAAAAATATTATAAAAATGAAACAATAGGAACAACAAATTTTGTCTGGGAATTAAAAAAAAACACATTTATAAATGATTCATGGGTTAAGGAGGTCATCACAGTAGAAACTACATAGTATTTAGACCTGAATGAGAGCTTCCCACTAGCAACCTATGAAATGCAACTGAAGTCATTTTTATCTGAAAATTTATTATGTTAAGTGTGGATAACAGGAAAGAAAGCAATGTCTATCCTAAGGAGCTAGAAAGAGAACAAATGGAGTGTGGATGGATATGTTGGTGTGGGTGTAGTGGTGGTATTAAATTCTAAAAAATAAAAGAAAGGTAATGAAAATAATAGACAAATAATGAAAGAGAATATAAAAGCAAAAATAAAGATCTATAAAACAAATAGCTGGCTCTTTGAAAATAGTTTAGTAAATTTTCGAATGGCATATCATGTAACACCCATTACATTTCAGTTATGACTGCCTTCTAATTGCTGTTGTTTTATTGTTTTCTTAGTCTGCTTACAAGTAGCATTGGTGCCATAGTTAATCATTACTGCTGTTTCTCCCCAAGTCACATAAATACAGAATAATCAATGGAAGCAGATCGGACTGGGGAGGATCTCTCTAGTCCACCATGTCACCACCACTTCCCTTTGTCTCCCTGCTATCCATCCTCTTGTCCCCAGCAAGCAGTAACATGGATTGCTTGGCCCCTGGCAGCTTTAGTTTCCAACTCTAACTTTGAACACACATCTGAGTGACTAACTAGGTACCAGGCAGTGTCTGGGTGCAAAGGATACAGTGATGAACAAGATAGG
The DNA here is from genome assembly GCF_003254725.2 of Canis lupus dingo. Classification (NCBI taxonomy): domain Eukaryota; kingdom Metazoa; phylum Chordata; class Mammalia; order Carnivora; family Canidae; genus Canis; species Canis lupus. The sequence goes on from NC_064248.1 coordinate 51,791,462, forward strand.
AATGATACTAGCCCTTTGGGAACTTACTGCCTAGTAAGAAAGAGAGACAATTAAGCAAGCAAATTACAATGAAGTGCTGAGGGAGCAGTACGACCGTACTATGGGAGCCAGTAGCTAGGAAACCTAATAGCCTAGCAGGGAGGGGAAGTTGAGCAGAGAAAGTGAAATTTAAAATGGGTCTTGAACGGTGTTCATCAAATGCAGCAAAGTCAATAGTGGGTGTGTATTCAAGGCACAGAGAAAAACGTGAGCAAATCTTGAAGGCAAAATAATACATGTACTGGTTAATATGAACCTGCATGTGGTTTTGGATCAGTAAAGTTGCTCATTACTGAACTATACCCATGGTTTCAAATTGTATTTGGTCAGTTTCAACCATTTACTTCAATTGTAACCTCAAATCCCAGATATAATATATAGTAATGATAAAAATATGAACTATAATGTAAGAATAATAACTTAGGTGCCAGTTCCAGTGTCTATAAAATGAACCATCTTACCAAACTTTGAAGACTGTTAGGACAGGAGATATAAATGTTAAACACCTAGGAGAGTGCCTTATAAAGAGAAGGCATTAATTTCAGGAGGTTATCATCATTGATTCATTCAGTCTTACAGTAAGTTGCTAAAGTAATTATTACGTCCTTAGTTTTAGAGCTGACATTTAGAGAGATGAAATAATCTCTAAGTCATTTTTTTTTTAAAGATTGGTACTTGGTATTAGGTATTATCTTTCTTTCCTTCCTTCTAAGTAAGTTTTCTTTCTCATGGGCTCCAAGATCACTATGTGTAAAAATGAAGCCTACATAGAACAAATTGACTGCAATAATTTTTCTGTACTTAAGACATATGAATACTCTATTACCAAGAGAACTATTTACTAGTAGATATACATTTTATGCATACTGGTTTCTAGTGCAAGGAGGGCATATAAAGATATTTACTGAACTAAAGTGGAAATTGAATGGAACAGCGTATTCTGATCTCAAATTACACAGTATTTACTATGCCAGAAATGTCTCACAATAATGTTCATTATAATAAGAAAATAATAAAATAAAATCTTTAAGAATTACTAATATATTAATAATTTTGATAACTAAAGAGTTGATGTGGCATGGAGTTTTTCTTTATTCCCATTCATTTGAAACAAAGCTCCTATTTTTGGTGTCCCTTGTTTAATGTAGTGAAGAAAACTGTCAGGTAGCCTAAGAATTTTTCTTCTCAGAGGATGGCTGCAGTGAATAGCATGTATTCAGTATTTCCTTTTACTTCTTTTACAAAAGGAAGCAAGTTACAAAGAAAATTACATAGAAGCATCTCTTGGAAGGCATGTAATTTGAGGTAACTTACTTTAGATGCACAAATAGCAATCTTTCTTCATTTAAACATTCAAAAGGTAACCAGACTGTCATACTGCTAATAAATAACTCAAGGAAACTGAAGCCAGGAAAATAAAACTCTATTACTTTTATTAGGATTTTTTCTTAGACCCCCACTGATGAAATAGCATCTTTTTAGGAATTATCAGAAATTATGTTTTATTTTATAATGAAAGCAAGTTAAATGCTCACAAAAATATAAACCTCTTAAGAGGTACACAGGATACAATCACTTGCACACAATTTATCTTTCAACTAGTGGAGATACTTCAAAATTTCCAAGAATATTTTATTTGTCTTCATTTTGTCATAGTTTATTTTTGCTGTTGCTTGGCTAATAAGAATAAATCGAATAATTGAGGAAGAATTATAACTACCAAACATTTATGTTTATTTTCATTATTTGCCATTTTAGAAAGTAGGAAGGATTAAAATGAGAATTACCCTCTAATCAGAATTAGTAAATATCCTTTGCATTTGGCATGTTATGTCCTTTCTCATTTAGAGAGCACTATATAATGATTAGAAAATTATTTTGTTCCTGTCTCCAGTATGTGAGCAGGCTTAGGGATAAATCTTTATGGTTTCTCTCATGTCTCAGTCTTCTCATTTTTAAAATCAAGATAGTCTCTCCATTGCTTCAAAATAATGTGAAAATTATGGACAAAATGCTAGTAAAGTCAATTTGGAGTGATGAAAGAAATACACTTTCCAGGTAAGTGAGAGGTCAGAAATCAGGGTGATTATGCAAGGAAATTACTTTTAAGAAGTTTCTCAAGAAGAGCATTGACTTATAAATAACTGTCCTTCTCTATCACTGAGCAAGAACTCTATTCCCTTGGTTACTGTTTCTCATTTTTTGAAGTCTGTCATGGGAGTTCAGCAATTTTAAAATTCATCCAAATCTTGTTGGATGCCTACTATGTGGTGAAATTTTCCTATACCCTGGGATTTCAGATGGGAGGGGAAAAAAACCACTCTGATTACTTCATAATCTATAGGGAAAGTCAGATTGTAAACTATGCTAAGTGGAAAAAAAATGTAAAATCCTTAGCAAAGCGTGAAGATAGTCAGTGCTCAGTTATTGGTATCTAAACATAATTTCAACAGCAGTAAATCCAGTAATCTGCCCCTAACTAGCTCCTTAGGGCTGGTTCAAAGCCTCTTTCATTATTTTCTATAACACATTGCTTGTTCATTTTAGGGCTCTATACATGTTTGTTACATACTACTGATGAAAAGTAAAACAATCTTAAAATACTCTAAGGGCACTGGGAGAAAAAAAGAACACTTTTAAAAGGATATAAATATAAATTATTTTGATTAAGATCATGTTCCTCTTGCTACAGCTAACTATCTTAGTTTCTTGAGTTGTAGAATAGCATGGTAGGAAACCAAATGGTGTGGTGCAGTGTTTTTCAACGCCTCATTAATAGTTGTTGGTTTGTAAGTTTAATTTATTAAATATAACCACTTTTGTTATTAATTGACCATTATATATATATATATTAGTCCTACAAGGGATAAATTCATGTAATAGCTTTTTCATATTTCTTATTGAAATATTATATGTGCATAATGATTTCTTACTGAAAATCACCGTGAAAATTTGACAGTGACAGTAAGAGTTTAGGCTCTGGAGTAGAATAGTCTTGAGATAAAATCCTTACTTTGTGAAAATGGCTTCCAATCTGAGAAATCGAAATAATAATTGTACCACCAAAATAGAACTGTTGAAGACTGAGATCATTTATATAGTGAGTTAGTATAAAGCCCAACATAGTATGTGCTCGGTGTATATTGGCCTTATTATTCTGGAGAAATACATACTGGGCATACTTTCCAGGCATCTTTAAATACTTGAATTATTCCCTTGTGATATTGATTAACCTATTTGTTTTCATTATTAACCTGTTTTGGCACTTAAATCTTCTGCTTAGAAAAACATTTATCTTACAAAATTAATCAGTGGAGTTACAGCTTAAGTTTGTTTTAAATAAAAGGATCTTTCTCATCTAAAGAGCTTAATTGTCTTCAGTTAAATTTTTGTTGCATTATAAAACATTGGAAATTATACTCCAAGAAAATCTACTAGGAAACATTCCTTTGATATTGTAAACAAGTAGACATAATATAGTATTAATATATGAATTATTTGTAATTTGAAGTTACATTTATTTGAAGACTGATCTAGTTTTACAAAAGTTTTAATGAAAAATGTGCTTTATTACTGTGAATTTGTTAACATTCTTAAATTTTATAGATTTGTTTTAATTGAATTTCAGGACAAAATTAATTATGCTGTTTAATCAATAGTATAAATTGCTTTTTTTCCACTCATGGATTAGTGGTCTTAAAAAAATCACAAGATTTGTTATTATAAACATAGTTTAGCATTAACTTTATTAGATATATTACTTTCTTTTATAAAATGACAATTTTCAATGTATAAATAATTCATTCACATCTCTTAGGTTTTTAAAGTACTTAGATATATGTCAACACCCATCTAAACATTTATGTAGATATTTACTTGACTTCCTGGCCAATTTTTTTTTCTTTTTTCTTTTTTCTTTTTTTTTCTGGCTAATTTTTAAAAAATATTCTAGGGGCTCAATCCCACAAACCTGAGCCATAATCATAACCTGAGATCATAAGCTGAACCAAAATCGAGTCAAATGTTTAACCAACTGAGCCACCCAGGTACCCGGAATACTACTGTTTTAAACATAAAGGGCCACTTACTTGTTCAGGTCTTGAGGAAGTTGGCAAATGTAGCTGACATATCTCAGAGTTTGGACTTGATGCAATTATGTCAGAGGTTAAAAAAACAATTGTGTGAACTCTCACATGTTTCCTGAGTCTCATAATGTGATGAAACCAGCTTGGAGCAGATCTTGAGAGGGTGACTAAGTTTTCAGGAATTTCGTGAATTGGTTGTTAAATAAACCATTATGAAAAATTAAAAAAATAATTACTTAATTTTAATTAAAAATTAAAAATTATATAACCTTATAACCTCCAACTCTATTCACACTAGTAGAGGTTCAAAAGATATATTTATTTAGTTCAATATTTGACAGTTTTTTAAAAGAACACTTAAAGCTCATTGAAAAATAATTTAAACTATCCTTAGACGAAAATTTATATGTATTGTATATTATTGAATAATTGCTACTTTATTTGCATACCATTGGGTAGAATTTGTCAGATATGTTCAGTGTCACAAAACTAAACTATCTTTTGCTTCTGGGTAAGACAAGAAAGACATTTCAAAAATCCTATTCTGTTTGATTGTCACAGTTTAACCTCAAATTATAAACTTTTCGACCTTCAAAGTCCTAAGTGATCACATTAAACTTTTCTGTTGTTCAAGATATCAGCAATAAAAGATTCTTTTAAGAAAACTTACGTTTTCTGCTTCTCAAATTTGCTAAAATGCAATTTTAATTTAAAAATGATAGTAAATGTTTTGTTATTATTTTTAAGTTTTAATTTCAATTTGTTAGTGTACCCTATTATATTAGTTTCAGGTGTACAATATAGTGATTCAGCACTTCCAAACAACACCCAGTGCTTTTCACAAGTGCACTCCTTAATTCCCATCACCTATTTAAATCGTCCCCCACCTACTTCCCCTCTGACAACCCTCAGTTTATTCTCTATAATTAAGAGGCTGTTCCTTGGTTTGTCTTTCTCTCTCTTATTTTTTTCCTTTGATTGTTTTGCTTCTTAAATTCTACATATGACTGAAATCATATAGCATTTATCTTTCTCTTATTTCGCTAAGCATTATGCTCTCTAGTTTCATCTATGTCATTGCAAATGGCAGGAGTTCTTTCTTTATTATGGCTGAGTAGTGTCCCATTACATATATGTGTGTGTGTGTGTGTATACACTTGTGTGTGTGTGTATATATATATACACATACATACATATTTTTTTTCATACATATATTTTTTTACCACATCCTCTTTCTCCATTCATCAATTGATGGATACAGGGGCTGGTTCCATATCTTGACTATTATAAATAATGCTGCTATAAACATCGGAGTTCATATATGCCTTTGAATTAGTTTCCTTGTATTCATTGAGTATATATCCAGTAGTGTGATTGCTTGATCCTAAGGTACTTCTTTTTTTACCTTTTTGAGTACCCTCCATATTGTTTTCTACAGTAGCTGCACCAGTTTGCAAGCTACCAATATGGGCAAGTGTTTCATTTTCTCCATATCTTTACCAGCACTTGTTGATTCTTGTGTTGCTGAGTTTAGCCATTGTGACAGGTGTAAGATGAGAGCTCCTTGTAGTTTTGATTTGCATTTCCATGATGATATTTGATGATGAGCTTTCCATGTGTCTGTTTGCCCTCTGAATGTCTTTAGAGAAATGTCTATTCATGTCTTCTGCCCATTATTTATTTATTTTGGGGGGAGTGTTGAGTTTTAGAAAATCATTATAGATTTGGGTACTAATCCTTTATCAAATATGTCATTTGCAAATGTCTCTCCCATTCCAGAGGTTGCCTTTTAGTTTTATTGATTGTTTCCTTTCTTAAATCCATCTGTTCCAGTGTGTCATATGAATCAAATGATTTTGATGTAATCTCAAGTTTATTTTTGCTTTAGTTTTCCTTGCCTTCAGAGACATATCTAGAAAGAAGTTGCTATGGACAATGTCAAAGAAGTTCAGGTCTCATGTTTAGGTCTTAACCATTTTGAATTTATTTTTGTGTGTGGTGTAAGAAACTGGTCCAGTTTCATTTTTTTCACATGTTGCTGTCCAGTTCTCCTAACACCATTTGTTGAAAGACACTTTTTTCCCATTGGATATTCTTTCCTGTTTTGTCAACGATTTATTGACTATGTAATTGTGGGATCATTTCTGGGTTTTCAATACTGTTATGTTGATCTGTGTATCTATTTTTATGCCAATAATATACTGTTTTGATTACTGTAGCTTTGCGCAGTGTAACTCACAGTCTGGAAATGTGAAGCCTCCATATCTCCTTTTCTTTTTTGAGATTACTTTCGCTCTTTTGGGTCTTCTGTGGTTCCATACATATTATAGGATTGTTTGTTTTAGGTCTATGAAAAATGCTGGTGGTATTTTGATAGGAATTGCATGAAATGTGTAGATTGCTTTGGGCAGTATAGACATTTTAACCATATTTCTTCTTCTAATCCATAAGCATGGAATATTTTTCCATTTCTCTGTGTTGTCTTCAGTTTCTTTTATCAATGTTTTATAGTTTTTAGAATAGAGGTCTTTTAAAAAAGACAAAACCTTTGGTTAGGTTTATTCCTAGATATCTTAAAATGGGTTTGATTCCTTGGTTTCTCTTTCTGCTGCTTTATTATTAGTGTAAAGAAATGCAACAGATTTCTGTACACTGATTTCATTTCCTGGACATCCTCTTCTTGTTCCTGACAAGAAAGTCTCACCTTTTCCCCATTGAGGATGATGTTATCTGTGAGTTTTTCATATATGGCCTTTTAATGTTATGTTCCCTCTAATCTACTTTGCTGAGGGTTTTTATCATGAATGAATGTTGTACTTTTCTCTGTCTATTGAAATGATGATATAGTTCCTATCCTTTCTCTTCTTGATGTATATATCACATTGATTGATTTCCAAATACTGAAACACCCTTACATCCTGGGATCAAATCCTACTTGATTATGGTGAATGATTTTTTTTAATGTATTGTTGAGTTCATTTTGCTAGTATTTTGCCGAGAATTTTTGCGTCTATTTTCACCAGGGATATTGGTCTGTAGTCGTATCTTTATCTGGTTTTGGTATCAGGGTAATGCTGGCCTCATAGAATGAATTTGGAACTTTTCCATTGTCTTCTATGTATTGAAATAGCTAAGAAGAATATGAATGTATTCTTTAAATGTTTGGTAGAGTTTGCCTATAAAGCCATTTGGCCCTGGACTTTTGTTTATTGGGAGTTTTTTTGATTACTGACTCATTTGCTAGTTTCAGTCTGTTCAAATTTCTATTGCTTCTTGTTTCAGTTTTGGTAGTTTATGTGTTTCTAGGAATTTATCCATTTCTTCTAGTTGTCCAATTTGTTGGAATGTAGTTTTTCATAATATTCTCTTATGATCATCTGTATTTCTGTGGTTTTAGTTGTTATTTCTCCTCTCATTTGTAATTTTATTTGAGTATGTTCTCTTTTTTTCTTAATAAGTCTGGCTAGAAGTTTATCAATTTTATTGATTTTTCCTAGAACCAGGTCTTGGTTTCATTGATCTGTTCTAGTTTGTTTTTAGTTTCTATATCATTTATCTATGCACTAATATTTATTATTTCCTTCCTTCTGCTGGTTTGAGGTTTTGTTCCTTGTTATCTTCCTGGCTCCTTTATGTACAGGTTAGGTTGTTTATTTGATATTTTCCTTGCTTCTTGAGGTATGCCTGTATTGCTATAAACTTCCCTCTTAGAAAAGCTTTAGATTCATCCCAGAGGTTTTGAACCATTGTTTTCATTTTCATTTGTTTCCATGTTTATTTTTAATTTCTTCTTTTATTTCCTAGTTGACCCATTCTTTGCTTACTGGCATATTATTTAATTTCCATATGTTTGTAATCTTTCCTGATTTTTTTCTTGTGGTTGACTTCAAGTTTCATAGCATTGTGGTTAGAAAAGATGCATGGTATGACTTCAATTTTCTTGGATTTGTTGAGACTTCTTTTGTGTCCTAATATGTGATCTCTTTTGGAGAATGTTCCATTTGCCCTTGAAAAGAATGTATATTCTGCTGTATTAGGATGGGATATTCTGGATATGTCTGTTAAATCCATCTGTTCCAGTGTGTCATTTAAAGCCATTGTTTCTTTGCTGATTTGGTACTTAGTTGATCTAGGCATTAATGTAAGTGAGGTGTTCTTGTTGGATTTTCCCCTGTATTATTATATAGTGTTCTTTGTCTCTTGTTATAGTCTTTAAGGTTTATTTTATCCAAAATAAGTATCCCTACTCTAGGTTTCTTTTGACATCCATTTGCATGATAGATGTTTCTCCATCCCCTCCCTTACAATCTGCTGGTATTCTTAGGTTTAAAATGAATCTCTCGTAGATAGCATATAGATGGGCCTTATTTTTATCCTTTCTTTCACCCTATGTCTTTTGATTGGAGCATTTAGTCCATTAAAGATAGTAAATGGTAGTAAATTTTAACATAGGAAAGTTCTTATTATTCACGAAGTTGTGAGTACTGAACTATATATGAAAGATTAGCATTTATTCAGTTCCCTTAAAAATTAGCTAAAAGTCTCCTGGTCATGTTAAAGGTATGTTTTAAATATTGATTTGTGAAAAGTATATGACTTACTTTGTGAAAATATAGTAGACTTCAGATACATTTCTATTAACTATTCAGTAAAATTGTTTAGTAATTTTGAATTGGAATTGCATTTTTTTTCAGCTTGCTAGAAAGCAATGAAAGGTAAAACATGTTGATTCAAAAATAATATGAGAGAAAAATCTATGTTATTTGGATAGCAAAGGAAGGAGCAACAATATATCTATAATTTGTAAAACCTAAATTTTGGTGAAAATAAATAATCATATTACTAATTTAATGTAAACTCAATATATACAATTAATATATATCAATTAATATATACCTCTTTTGTATTAAAACCACTAGAAATTAAAAGATGAATTCAAATATGATATCTGCATTTAAAGATCTTATGTTAAAAAAAATAAATAAATAAAGATCTTATGTTCTAAGGGAGGAAGCCTATCAGTTTCTTATCAGTAAAATGTGATAAAGTATTAAGATAAAAGGAACAAAATGTGTGGGGACATTTGTAGGGGCCATTTAGCTCAGACTACATTATTAGGTCTTATAGTACTTGTTAATATTACGCTCTAATTTTTAAAAAAGGTTTAGTTATTTATTTGGGAAAGGGAGAGCAGGTAGGAGGGACAAGAGGGAAAAGGAGAGAAAATCTTACACAGACTCCATGGTGAACATGGAGTCTAACACAGGGCTTGATATCACCACCCTGAGATCTCCACCTGAGTCAAAACCAAGAGGTGAACACTTAAACGACTGTGCCACCCAGCCACCGTATAATTTTTAAGATAATTTGGATATTCCTTGAATAGTTTGAAATGCTTTACTTCATCTGTGTAGTTGGTGATGAATATAGAAGGAATTCAAGAAAAACATCAAGTCCTATCTCCCTGATAACTCACTCCCAAGAAAACCCCATTTGCCTAACTTAGCTCTAAAATGCTAATAACCTTGTGAGGTAATCTATTAAATATTGCATAATTAATCCTTAATATGTATGTATTCATAGGCCACTTGTATGGACAGTCAAGTTTTAATGAGAAGAAAATAGTGAGAAAATATTGATCCATTTTTCTCACTTTTAGTTCTTTTTCTTTTTATAGATTCTGAAATTGTTATTCAGTTAACCTTTAGCTTTAGAGGAAAATCTTAGTGACAGATTGACATTTTTATTATTGTTTAACTTTAGTAATGCATTTTTCCTTAAAGTCTAATTTGTCTGATACTGTTATACCTACACCAGCTTTCTTTTGTTTAGTATTTGCATAGAATAACTTTTTTTTTTTTAAAGATTTATTTATTTACTCATGAGAGACACAGACAGAGAGGGAAGCAGGCTCTGCAGGGAGCCTGGCGTGGGACTCGATCCTGGGTCTCCAGGATCATGCCCTGGGCTGACGGTGGTGCTAAATTGCTGAGCCACCTGGGCTGCTCTAGAATAACTTTTTTCAATCTTTATAACTTTTATGCTCTTAATCCTTTAATAGTAATTTTAATCCACTTACATGTAATGTAATATTCACATGTGTGTAATTTATATTCACTTTCTTACTATTTTTTTCTCTTCTACTCTCCCCTTCCACGCAACTATTGCCTTAATTTTCTCTCATTTATTTCTTTTATTATTAAAGTATCTTTAAAATTCTACTTTCCCCTCAACAACTTAATTGTTAAATATTCTTTCACTATTCTTTTAGTTGATACTGTAGATGTACAACATCCTTAATTGATTAATGCCTAATAAATATTATTTTTATCACTTCCTAGACAAAGCTATGATAGAGTGCACTTTCACTCAGTTTAACGTCTGATACCTTTTATTATGTATTTCAGTTTTCATTTATAGTAAACTATAGTCTGGGTCATTTTCACTTACCCACATATTTATATTTCTCAGTACCCTTTGTGCCTTCCTGAAGAACTTCCTTTAATACTCTTCATTCTTATCCTTTGTTCATATCCTTTATTGTTTCCAACAAACATTCCCTGCAAATGTCTTAATTTGGCTTCATATTTGAAGGATATTTTCCTTCTGAATAGAATTCCAAATAGAAGGTATTTTCATTCACTGATCAAAAAGATACCATTTCATTCTCTTCCGTCAATTCTTTTGAGAGGAAAAATTTAGCCCTTTGTTGTTGCTTGTTGACAAGGTCTTTTTTTTTCTTTTTTTTTTTTTTTTTTTGGTTGTTTACAATGCTGCCTTTTCTTACTTTGGTTCATAGTAATTTTACTGTGATTTGCATGAGTTTCTTTATATCTACCTTTTTAAAAGGTTTTAGAACTCTGCCTTCATGTCTTTCATTAGTTTGGAGAAGTTATAGGTCTGTTTCTTTTGAAATATCACTATTGTCTCACTTTCTTTCCTCTCATTTTATTTATTTATTTTTAAAGATTTTATTTATTTATTCATTAGAGACACAGAGAGAGAGAGGCAGAGACACAGGCAGAGGGAGAAGCGGGCTCCATGCAGGGAGCCCGATGCGGGACTCCATCACCGGTCTCCAGGATCACGCCCTGGGCTGAAGGCGGCGCTAAATTGCTGAGCCACCTGGGCTGCCCTCCTCTCCTTTTATGATCCCAGTATGCATGTCCTTTTTTGATCACCTGTCCCATATGCTGTTAAGTACATGTGTTTAAGTTTTCTTTCTTTTTTTTTTTTTTTAATTTCCACTCTTTTCTTCTTGTACTTATTTTATTATTATTATTTTTTTTACAAATTTCAGTTTTCTGGTAAAGTTCATATTCTTATTATTTAATTTTTTAACATATTAATCCTTGTTATTCTAAAATCTATGTTTGGTAACTACACTTACTGGATTTTATATGCATCTCTATTTTCTTATTTCTTGGCAGTTTTTAGTTCTTAGTTGTTGGCAAGCCTAGACTTTTTTATTTTTTTGCCAAAAAAGCAGGCATTGTATATGATAATTTTTAAATGCTATGGTTGACTTATTATTCTCCACAGAATGTCCATTCTATCATTTATTAAATAAATACAGTGTGAACTTAATCACTAGTCACCTTTATTTACAAGGGCTGAGCTGATTCAGTTTGCTTGTCTACCTCTGGTTTGTCCCACTTGTAGAGTATAGCTCTCCAAGAGTTTCAGCTGATTGTTTGATAGAGTTCTTCCTTCTTAGCTAAAACAATTACACTTGTTTTTGTTTCCTCTGGATCATCAAAGTACAGAAAGTTCTTTTCTTTACAGAGATTTTCTGTTTAGATTCCTAGCCTTTTATCCTATGCAGTTTAAAAATTAAGCTCACTTTTCTGCACTTTCTTTTGCTTCTGGTTTCTGATCTCTTATTAAATTTCCCAAACTCTGTGTCTCTGTAGTCCTAGGAGTTTGTCAAAATCTCTTGCTGTCTCTTCTGAGCTGTGATCCTCTACAAGATTCATAGCCTTCCTCCCTCTGATATGAAGTGGTTGATTCTCTTAGGGTAATAGTAACTTTTGAGCTGTCATCACTTCTCTGCTACTGTTTCCTCTGAGATCTTGGCCCCTGATTTACTTCAGGTGGCTCTTCAATGCTTCCAAAATATTGTAAAAAGTTATCCTTCAGAAGCTAATCTAGCTGTGATACACACACATACACACATGCAAAATGCAATACTATGCAACCATTAAAAAATGAAATTTCACCGTTTGCAATGACGTGGCTGAAACTAGAGGATATTATGCTAAGCGAAATAACTCAATCAGAGAAAGACAATTATATCATCTCACTCATGTGGAATTTAGGAAACAAAACAGAGGATCATAGGGAAGAGAAAAAAATAAAACAAGATGAAGTCAAAGAGGGAGACAAACCATGAAACTCTTAATCATAGGAAACAAACTGAGGGTCACTGGAGGGGCGGATGGTGTAACTGGGTGATGGACATTTAGGAGAGCATGTGATGTAATGAGCACTGGGTGTTGTATAAGACTGACGAATCACTGACCTCTACCTCTGAAACCAATAATACATTATTATTAATTGAATTTAAATACAATTTTTTAAATGAAAAAAGCTAATCTATCATAATTAGAAGCAGATGTCAATAGATTATTTACTGAATGTTTTCTGTGTGCTGGGTAAGTGCTAACTGCTGGTAGTACAATGGTAACATGATTTTAAAAATGACTAAAACATATAGGTGTAAGTTATATGTGTGTGTTTATAAATGATACATTCTCTGACTCAAGGAACAAATGTTCTACTGACTAACATGGAAACATGACACATAGACATTGGTGTTTATGTTGGAGGCATACAACATATACTATAGGAAGGATTTCAGAGCAGGAGCGCTTAACTTGGCCTAGAAGTGGGTGTAAGTAATGTGAGACACCTATAGGAGGTGATACCCTGAAAAGAGATTCCAAAGACTGAGAAAGAGTCAAGTGTAAGATGTCATCTTCCTGACCTAATACAACTTCTAATTGTAACATATGAATACTGAAAATGTACTTTATATTTCCATTTAAAACACTAATGCCTTTGAAACATCAAATTGTGGGTATAAAAGTTAGTTTATAGTTCTTAACCATGGCAATTGATTTCTCCATAGGTATTCAAAGCAATGAATATCACACAAATTCGAAATCCTTCTCTGCCTCCTCCAGAAAAAATGCCTGAAGCCTATTCTGCAAAGATTGCTCTTTTTGGTGCTGGGCCTGCAAGTATAAGTTGTGCTTCCTTTTTGGCTCGATTAGGCTACTCTGATATCACTATCTTTGAAAAACAAGAATATGTTGGTGGTTTAAGGTAATGCCTACTTTTTTTTCTCATGTTTATAGAATAAAAAATGATGGCGTAGAACATTTATGAATATTGTTGGTTCATAATCGTATAGGAACTTCAAGCTCACAGATGGTATTTTAAATGTTCTTTTTTTGAATGCTCAATTTTGATTTCATTATTCACTTTAAATTTACAGTTGGCATTAAGCAATATTTATTTAAAAATTTCCCTGTCTAGTTTTGTGAATTTAAGATAAATCTCAGCAAAATATTTTATGGGTAGAGGAAACAATCATATAAAAACTCATTTCATCCCTGTGAATCTGTCCTTTAATGGAGATATATCTGAAAATTATAGAAATTAGAGATAGGAAAAACCTAGCTCTGTGGAATACGGGGTAATACATTCTGTTGTATACATAGACATGTCCTGCTCACATATTTTCAGTTTAAAATCTCTTAACTTTTACATTTAATTAAAATTATGTCAGTCTACTAAAATTGTTCCATTTAATGTACATTTATGCAGTTTTATTTCATAAATACCTTACTAATATTTGATATTAATCAGCATCATTATTGTAAAAGAGGATTCGGTTACAGTCTTTAATTCCCAGAAGAGTGATTCACTGAAATAAAAAATATTTACTTTGTATTAGTGATTATCAGATATTCAAACCATATTTAGAAATTGGATGGAGAGGGGGTGCCTGGATGGCTCAGTTGGTTAAACATCCAAATTGATTTTGACTCAGGTTATGATCTCAGGATTCTGAGATTGAGCCCTACATTGGGCTCTGTACTCCGCAAGGAGTCTGCTTGAGATTCTCTCTCTCTCTCTGGCCCTCCCCCCTGTACTCTCTAAATAAACATATCTTAAAAAAAGAAACTGGAGAACTTTGCTTTATTTAAAGTATATAGAATTCTATAATGAACATATATTACATTTGTGATTAGAATGAAATAAAATTTATTTTAAATGGGTAATGGATATTACTTAAAATGTTTGATGTAAAAATGAAATAATTTGATTGGGAAGTTAATAATATTACTCAATTTATTGTTATTTTTTATGAATATATCATCTTACATTAGATAATTTTAAATTATAAAATACTATCATTTGGCATATCTGTTGTACTTATAGCATTTATGTGTAATGGCTACTAAACTATTCTCAAAGTAAATTTATCATATTTAATCATATTTAATCATCACAGGGAATAAATTTAACCAGGTTTTGACTAAAAGTTGTGCTTATGTGTTCTATATTTTATGAAACCTATAAATATGTGTCAGTAATTATAAAATGTCAATATTGGTCAAATGACTATATGCTAAACCCAAGATAAGCTTGCATTAATATAAAACTATTTGACTTAATCATCAAGCCAAGGTATCATATAATAGGAAAACCTATTAAAGAGGATTTGAAGCATAAACTGAAGAAAAAATAACCTGATTGTCAAGAAATAATTATTTTTTTTCTAAATTGATGCTTCACCACTATGAGTTTTAAGGGATTAAACATATTTTATAAAGTTTTTTTATTTATTCCTGGAATGTGAAATACCTAATATATTATTTTGCTGGAATGATTTAGACTATCTTTCTAATGGTGTTTTACCACAGCTTTATTAATTAGGAAAAACATAATCTATTAGCAACATATGTATAAGCATTGTAAATTTTTTTTCAATTATACACATCAATGAATACGTGAGCTAATTTAAAAAATATGAACCTAATTGTTGTATTACCCTAGTAGTCTAGGAAAAATCTTTTTGCCCTTTAATTGCATTTTCACAAGAAGCCTAAAATGAAACAAGCCCTGTTTGTGAATTATTCTGTGTGGACAATTTTGGTAGATTATTCTGGTTGCTGGCAGCATCTCTATCTTTCTGTAACTCAAATGCAGAATAGGCATTTCTAAATCATATAAACTAACACTAAACTTGTATATTTTTATGTATTTGCTGAGCATTTTCTAGTGGGACAGATTCGCCTGGATTAATAACCAAACATTTTTTAAAAATTCTTTTTTGATTTATTTTCTTTCCTTTGCCTTTGAATGTTCCCAGTATCTAGGGACAATATGAAATGTTGAATCAGCCTTGTTTGGACCGTCCCATGGAAGAGGCATTATGTACCACTGTTACAGGATTATAAAAACTGACATTGGAATCTAGCCAGCATTACAACTACAACCTTTTCCTGTTAATTTATTTTCTTACTTACAGATGCCTCTCATTCTCTTGTATCTTCAAAGTGGCTAAAAAAGATTAAATTAGCTTTGTATTTGAAATCAATTGCTTAAAGAGGTGATGTCAAGTTTTATCTTTCCTTCTCCTTTGCATCCAAACAGATTCTTTTATCCCTAGTGAATTAGTATCACAACCACTTTTTTAAAAAAAATCACTTGAGTTGGTGAAAGATAGCAAGGACTTAATCCCTGTTGCATTGAACAGGATTGATTTTTTTGATGTGGTGACAATATTAAAATAATCAGTAGTTTTGCTTTCCTACCACTGTGGCTTCTTTTTTCAGGACATGAATTTGAAAAGGTTAAAGGGCTTGATATTATGGTAATAAAGAGAAATAAAGATGGTATTAAACTGTAAGTGTGCATGTGTGTGTTTGTATGTGTATACTTTTGATTTTGTCTTTTCTTTATAAAAATTAATATACATGAACTATGACATTTTTGTTATGTAAGATAGTCAAAGCAATGGTTTCCTTTGCTTTAGTTTTTTCAAACATTCAAACATTTTCACTATGTTTCATTTGATATTAATTGACAATAAAAAATGGGGTTTAGATGAAATAGGTATATCAATAGGAAATATTTTAAGAAAATATATGATGTAACACAGATATAAAGTGTGGTACCTGTACCATAAATAGAAGCAAAGCTCTATTAAAAGTATTAGAATTGTGCTTTGAAAAGTATAGGATTTGGTATAGGTAAATTCCATTTACTTGAAAGAAACATGAACATAGAAGAAAGTTTTTGGTTTGTTTTGTTTGGGGTTGTTGTTTTTAGGTTATCTGACACTCCACTGACAATACTAAAGGATATGGTTGCCACAAGAAAAATTTCTTTCAATGCTTTTGATTGTTAGAAGAGCACAGAGGAATAGAAGTTTGTTTTCATAAGCACAACAAACCTGGAAAGTAATCTTTCCAGTCATATTCTTTCATTCTTTTATCCCCTTTCTCACCATGTAATCTTGCCAGTGATCTCATTTACTCTCATTGTTTCAGTTACCACTTACTTGCAAACTATTTAAAAATTTATTTAAAGTTTATATTATTTAAAAATCTCTATTAGTTCTAACCTCTCTGTCCTGGTCATACATTCAAATCCTGGACATTTTCTCTTATAAACTTCACCATATTGCTCCTCTCCCTGAATATGCTCTCTCAGTGGATGACATCCCCAAAACATATGGGAATTCCGTGCACTACTCTTCAGTGTCCTGGCAATTCATATTGTGTGATTACTTTATAAAATGCCCTTTTACCCCTTCACCTCTATACCCCTGATATCTCACCACTGTAGTGTAGACTCCATTATGGTTCTCTTTGCTTCCTGATTTGTTTTTTTCAAATTCATTTTTCTTATAGTTTCCAAATGTGATTATATAACTTTTCTCCTTGAAATCTCTCAATAGCTTCCCATAATCTAGGAGACAATGGACCTAGCTTCACACGGAAAGCCATTACCTGATATTACCTACCTTTTCCTTCCCTCCCATCCTTCCTCTCTCCCTCCTTACCTTACTCACAACCTCCTTCAATATTTATTGATCTCCTATATGCTGGTCATTTTCTCAGGCACTAGAGCTCAAATACAGACAAAGCAAAGTGCTTGTTCTCATGGGGCTTACGCTCTAGTGATGGGAGGCAGATAATAAAACAATAAACCAAATATAGAATATGTCAGGGATGACAAATACATTAGGGTTTTTTGTTGTTGTTGTTTTGTTTTGTTTTTAATGGCAGTTTAGTGGTGTGTACCTAGCACATTTGATGCTTGGAGATTTTCTTTAAACATGTTTATTGTCTAGTCTATGCAAAAAAGTTATTTTCAAAAAGATTCACATGATCAGTAATAAAAATTATTTTGATTCATTCTTATAAAACAAAACATTAACAATTGAAATAATTTCAGTTTTAAAGATACAGTTCACACAATGTCCCTACTTTAATTTTAATTTGAAACACAAAAACTCCTCGTAGTTGCCCAATATTAGACTTGAAGTAATTCATATTGCATCATGTCTATCATTTTATCAATTCCAAATCAACCATTTCATTAGAACATGTAATAGTGAAGGGTGCAGACAAATGCTGCCTATGGGAAGTTGGAACAAGTAATGCTTGTAGCTGAATCAGTATGTGTCAGTGGCTACAGTTTATCTTGAATTTCCAATATTAACTTCCCTGTAAAACTCCATGCTTATTGAAGAATAGGTAATAAAAATGGGACAAATTCAAACTTAAAAACCTATTACTAGAATTCTATAGCAATAATGATTATTTATTTATTTTTGAATTTTTTTTTTTATTTATTTGATGGAGTGTGTGAGAGAGAGAGAGAGCTGCTTATGCACAAGCAGGGGGAGTGTCCAGCAGAGGGAGAGGGAGAAGCAGGCTCCCTGTAGAGAGGGGAGCAGGGGAGCAGGGAGCCCGATTGGAGACTCAATCCCAGGACCTGGGATTGTGATCTGAGCCGAAGGCAGATGCTTAACCAACTGAACCACCCAGGCACCCACAATAGTGATTATTTAGAATTTAGATCTATCAAAGGTATTTTGGGAGGGTGGGGAGACAGAGTTTAGAATATCAGTGACATTGTTGAGAGCAGCTCATGGTAAATATATAAAACAGGTTTATTTTAATCAGTCTTACAACTGTTTTAAATAGTCTAAATCAATATACCTCCTTATGGCCTGTCCCTGGGTTTGGAATTATGCTGGTAAGGGAATAAAGATAAGGAATTTGAAGCTTGAGCAACTTATAAAATGGAATTTTCTGAGGATCCAAAGTGTAGTTTGGGGCATGATAAATCTGAGATACCTATTAGAATTCAAGTGAACATAAAGGTCTGGAATTTAGGTCTGAGGATAAAAATGTGAGATTTATTACATGTAGATGGTATTTAAAGTTCTGTGACAAGGAGGAATTCATCCAGTACTCAGGAAATCTGACGCAGGGCTGTGGTGTTCCTGATAAAGCTTCCCAACACCCCTAACATCCCTTTGCTCCATTGGCCATTCCCTGAGCACAGCATGTACACTTTTTTCCTCCTCCCCTTTCTGTTTCTCTTTCTTGGCGTTTTCTTTGTCCTTTCATCCCTTCCCTTTTCTCCAGTTAATGGAGAATTAGTCATTTGTCATATTTCACCTACTTGATTATCTCATCCCATAATAAGCCTCCCCTCCTTTGAAATACTCTTGTTCACATTGATATTTTGTCACAGTGTACTGTGTGTGTGTATATATCCCCCATCTCCCTGTGTGTGTGTATACATGAGTCTGCTGACCTCATCCATTTGAGAGTAAAATATGTCACAATATAACTATCCATAATCACTTCTAATACTGTACAAAGGCCTCTGACTGTAGTGCCCAGAGCATTATGATGACTTCAAGGTCAGGTGGCTAGAGTACACATGTCATCTTGAGATTTTTATCTCCGACTGAGGCCCACATTTACTCTTACATATAATCTTATGTCCTAACCAAATGAAAAATTCCTTAAGTGTAGGGGATTGATTTTATACTGTTAATACATTAACAAAAATACATACTGTATTTTCCATAGCACTGAGCATGGTATCTTACAAATTGTTTTATGTATGAAAAGATTAAATTCTTAAGTCACCAAAGAATGAAAAATCTGCATGTGCACTTTGAAAGACTTGGCAGTGATGGGATCCATTAGGTTCATCTTCAACAATTATTTATTTTACAAATGTGTAGTACCTGAATATATCTCTTTCATTGCATGTACTACATTCTATTGTAATTATTATTTATGTAACTTTCCCCACCAGAATGAGAATATATTGAAAGTGGGAATTTGGTAAAATTCACCATGAAATCACTGCAGCTAATGCTGTGTCTGGCACTTTATAAATGCTTATTGAATAAGTAGATAACTGAATAAATGAATTACTATATGTTCCTGACATACATATCCTTTTTATTGCTACAAAACATTGAAGAGTTACTTGCCCTTAACTTTGATACTCTATAAACCTTTTTATTGTTGAAATGGTTATATTTTAGGACTCATTTTTTTAAGTGCAAATAGCGAGCACTGATATTAAATAGGATTACTTTTTAATGACTGTATCCTTTTGGGACACCTACTGCTTTAATAGAAGAAGATTGGTTTACTATAAAAAATGTTCTGTAGATCGAATGGAGCCAATCTCATAATATCCTATACAGCATGGTAATACAAAGTCAAGATTTGAATTTGAACAAGCTCGTGGTGTATATGTGGAATATATATGTATGTGTGTATGTGTATTTATGTATATTAAACACTAAAAATAGTTTCAGCTAACTTTTGTGTTTTTAAGATTTTATTTTCTTAGGAATTCATAGATTATTAGTAGATAATTCAACTAAATACTTTAATAAACTTAAAAGTATTGGATTTACTTTTGACCAATTATCTACTTATTTGTTTCCATTGTTTATACTTATTTTCACATCATTTGCTACTGTTTCTACTGTTGTTCATATAATATTTTGTTATGTATGTAAAATTTGGATATTCTCACACTCATGTGATACAAAAATACTCTGAGAAAAGGTGCTTTTTCTTTTAATAGTGATCAATATAGATATGTTGCTATTTTTTAAAGATTAATAATTTTTCAACAAATGCTTTTTTTTTCTTTTCTTTTCTTTTATCCCCCTCAGTATTTCTGAAATCCCTCAGTTCAGGCTACCATATGATGCGGTGAATTTTGAGATTGAGCTTATGAAGGACCTTGGTGTAAAGGTAAATGAAAAACTTAACACATGTGTATTGCTCAAAGAGAAAGGAGTAAGCTCTACACTAAAGATTAACAGCAAAATGTCACACATTTTAGGAAAGAACAATTAAAAGCTACACCAGGCAGAAGCCGAAAGATGCTTCTCCTTGCTTAGGGCATTTGTCTGTCTACTGTCTGAATGCCACTAGCCTGGAAAAGGGCAATCAATAGTTCTCATCTGGCACGCCTGCATGTGATTAATTGTCTGTAAGAAACAAATTCCTAAATTGCTTTAGGGGTTCACTGCAGCTAATAGAAGGATTTGGCTTCTTTAATCACATTTTTTTCATGCAAGTTGTGTGCATTCCGAAACATTTGTATTTCACAATTTGGACCATATTTTCTTGCAGAGGTTTATTTTATTTATTATATGTATCGTGTCTGTAGTGTTAATGTGATAATCCTTTCTTAACATAAGCAGCAAATCAGTGGGGTAGGAAGCAACAGCTTTGTCTTTTTCCTTGTTTTGTGAAATAAATGTTGTTCTTTTAAAGATGGCCAAAAGTTAACATTTATGTTTTCAGAATTTGTCTGTACATATCCCTATTCCTTTCTATTAATTAGGAGTATTATACTCTGGTTCTTCACTGGAACATATTGCTATTTTTGTTTCAAAAATGTTAATTATATATAGTAGATATACACAGTATATTAATAAAGTACTGTGATTTACATAATACATTCTATAAGTGCATGCAAAAGATATTTTGAAAAGTGATTAACCAACTCGTGGCTCTTTGCATTTAGAAATCAAAACTAAAATAATAAAAAGGGGAAACACTCAAAACAGTATTTTGTGCTTTTATACTTCTCATTACATTTTATTTGGCAGTGGTTGGGATGAAACATTTACACATAATCACTAAACAAATAATCTTATAGCAAATAAGTACATAGAACAGATGTGCACAACTTCATGAAAGCTTGGCGTTCAAAAATAATGTTCAAAATAGATCATTTAAGGGTGATTTTTTGCTTTTAAAAAATATATTCTTTTAAATGTCTTTCATTTTGAATACTAGTTCCTATTAAATCTCATTAAGTAAGGAAAAGAGTATTTATTGGGGCTTCAAACTAATATATTAGGTGTAAACTAATATGCTGGGTGTTAGAACCAATTGAAGATGAATCAGTGATATGTAAGGTGTTAGAACCAATTGAAGATGAATCAGAAATTAATTTAAAGCACTTCTAAATTATTCTGATAAGTAATTGCAAAATTACATTCAATTTTTGAGTACCAGATATATTGCATAAATTAGGGTATACCCATTATTCTCATTAGGAAACGCATCAAGGACATAGGAGTGAATGTACTGAGTGCCAGAAAAATATACATTTTAGCTTTAGTCATGTAACTTTCTAATTTTATAGTCAGATAATTTTGACAAAATCAATTAATATCCTTAGATTTGGTCAATATCTGTTCAAAGGTAAAAGTGTGTACTACCAAAAAAAAAAAAAAAAAAAGAAAAAAAAAGAAAAAAAAGAGAAGTATGAGTGTGTGCTACCATTTGTGTAAAATATAAACTTATCTGCTTATATATGCAGAGAATATCTCTGGAAAGAAGAGAATCTGATAGCATAAGATTGCTTTAGGAAAGATATAGGAATAATTGACTACCATTTTGTGCATTTGATTTTTAAACCTTGTGAATTGATTGTATTATCAAGAAAAAATTAGAACCTGAATTAAAGAGGAGGTCAGTACTATCTTTTTAAGATAGTTAAAACCTCTCAGGTTGTTTTTAAGATAAAAAGAGATATTTATTAAAACTTGCTTAGTAAGAAATAAATTGTACCTATAATCCTGGGGAGAGACAGCAAGGATATTTTTTTTTTCAGCTTTGAGGAATTGTATCTAATGATAGGATACTTACAGGTATTACAATTTATAAACTTTAGACCTAAAGGGATACATTTTTTTAAAAACGTGTACATTTATTCCCTCTTTTTTCTCCTCACCAAATTCTTCTTAAAGTCCCTTCTGTTTGTACTTCTCAACTAACATTTTATATTTTAAAGTCTACAATAATTTCCTGGCACTGATGTGAATTTTGCTCTAGATTCATACTCTTTGACTCCTGTGCAGCATATGACACATTCTTTATGTATGTATGTGTGTATGTGTTTATATGTGACTGTCTGTATATATGTATTTTTGGCTCTCATGATTTTCTAATATTATCTTGGTTATTCAATTTTTCTTTTTTCTTTCTAATAGGTTTGTTTCATTTATTCAACAGATAATTATTGAGAATTTACTTTTGCCAATTAGTAGTATAAGGACTATTCTAAAACTATCCTTTCTGTTTTTTTTTTTTTTATCCTTTCTGTTTTTAAAAAAATTATTTACCTTTCTTTTTTTTTAAGATTGTATTTATTTATTTGAGACAGAGAAAGAGCGAGTAAGGTAGGGTGCAGGGTTAGAGGAAGAGGGAGAAACAGACTCTCAGCCAAGCAGGAAGCCTGATATGGGGCTCAATCTCAGGACCCTGGGGTCATGAACCAAAGGCAGACACTTAACTGACTGAGCCACCCTGGCTCCCTTAAAACCATCCTTTCAAACTATAGTCCTATGTTCTTTAAAAAAAAAAAAATTATTGAGGCACCTAGATGGCTCAATGGTTGAGTGTCTGTCTGCCTTGGGCTCAGGGCATGATCCTGGGGTCAGAGATGGAGTCTTGCATCAGTCTCCCTGGGACGAGCCTGTTTCTCCCTCTGCCTATGTCTCTGCCTCTCATGAATAAAAACATTGTAAAAAGTCTTTAAAAAATATGTATTTATCTTAGAGAGAGAGAGAGACAAAGAGAATGAGAAACTTCAAAGGAGGATAAGGGGAGAGGGTGAGGGAAAGAATCCCAGGCAGACTCCCCACTGAGCATAGAGCCTGACATTTGGCTCATCCCCACAACTCTGAGATCATGACCTGAGCCCAAACCAAGCTTTGGCTGCTTAACTGACTGAGGCATCCAGGAGCCCCAAACTCTAGTCCTATATTTTTAGTAGTTTTAGTAGTTTAATGAACATATCTGTCATCCAAATAACATAAACTCATCACACCCAAAACGAAGTTTAATTCATCTTTACTCCCAACTATGTTCTTAGTTAAATTTCCTGTTGAATAATTTCAATTTATTTCATATCTAATAGCTTGATAGATTGTGTCTTCTTAATTTTAAATTATAAATTTTTATATTTTTCCAGTCAGGTGGTGTCACAATAAAATAATGAGACTTTGCTCTCTATTTGTACATTTTTTCCTCCACTATTTCATTGGCTGGAATCTCTAGTATGTTATAAAAGAATGTTAATACATGGAATCTTTTTGTCTTTGAGATAACATTTTAATCATATTGAACAGGCTTTTTATTTTTCTAGAATTAGAATATTGAATTTTTATTTGTTATTTTAGTGGGGAAAGGGTATTAAATTTTTTAAATGACATTTTAAAAAACTTATGTTTGGTTAATATACTGAATTATCTAAACTTTTGCATTCTGGAATATATCCATGTTTGCATTGTTTTATTATGTCTCTACATATACATTTGCTCTGTTAGTCTTTAAAGATTTCCTTTTTATGCATTTCTTTATGTAATTGATATTAAAACTGGGAATTTAGCAGGGGATAGTCAAATACTGTTGCTATCCTTGCAGAGTAGATCCTTTCAAATCTACTGAAAGCCTGTTTTTGTTTGGCTTTATTTGTGTTTGATATCTTTGTGAGGTTTTCGTAATAGAATTATGGTAGCCTTATAAAAATAAATTTCCCAGCATTTCATTATTTTCTTGTTGGTAAGAATATTGCCTTGAGACTTACCTATTTTACTAAATTCGAAAATTTTGTCATTCTTACCTCAAAGCCTTTTTATGAGATGAATCTTTGACCTTTTAAAAAAATTTGTCTTAAAGTTTATTTATTTAAAGTAATCTCTGCCCCAAATGTGGGCTTGAACTCACGACCCCATGATCAAGAGCCACATGCTCCAGCAATCGAGTCAGCCAGGTGCCCCTGACTTATTTTTTTTTATTTTTTTTTATGGTTATTAGTCTTTTCAACTGTTTCATTCTCATGTCAATTTGGCCAATATATATTTTCCTAGAAAAAATTTGTTTCACTGAGACTTTTGGATTAGTGAGCATTGATTTAAACATGATATCCACTATATAATAAAAATATCTCATCTGTGCCTCTGATTAAATTTGCTTTTACATATTCTAAATTTATTTTCTTAAGTTTTTTTCTTGAGAAGAGTGTGTCATAGTTTCTTTAGTTAGTGTATTCTTTAAAAGAACCTGCTCTCTGTTTTGTTTTCTTATTCTCTAATTGCTGACTTTATCTTTATTTATTTTTTTTAATTTTTATTTATTTATGATAGTCACACAGAGAGAGAGAGGCAGAGACATAGGCAGAGGGAGAAGCAGGCTCCATGCACCGGGAGCCCGACGTGGGATTCGATCCCGGGTCTCCAGGATCGCGCCCTGGGCCAAAGGCAGGCGCCAAACCGCTGTGCCACCCAGGGATCCCTGACTTTATCTTTATTAACTCTTTCCTCCTGTTATCCTTATACTTATCTATTATTTTGTTTTAGTGTTTGGAGTTGTATGCTGACTTCACTTTTCTAGGTTGAAAATGAAACCATTTTAAATTATTAATTTCTTTTTAAATAAACCCTTGCCAGTGTCTATATATTCTCAATAGTATTGTTCTTTTTCTTTTTAACAAATTATTTTTTGAGAGAGAGAGGACACAACCAGGGGCAGTGGAAAGGGAGAGGGAAAAACAGAGTCCCTACTAAGCAAGGAGCCTAACTCAGGGCCTGATCCCAGGACTCCAGGATCATGACCAGAGCCTAAGGCAGATGCTTAACCAAATGAGCCACCCAGGTGCCCCATTGTTATTTTTCTTGAATAATTATAGTTTCATTTTGTTTTGTTGTTTTCCTTTTACACAGAATTGTTTAGGGTAATAATTGCATTTGCTCATGTATCCTTGTGATAGAATTAAAATTTTTGTTTTTTATTTTACTTATCAGCAGAGTATATAATTTTTTTAGAGTATACAATTTTTAATTTTCAAGTATACTTAATTGATTTCACTTCAAAGGATCTAGTGTAATAAAATTGTATATTTTTAGCAGAAATAGTATCTTAGCTATTATATATTTTATGAAATCTTTATTTTATAATAAAAAATTTAATATAGGCCACTGCAAATTTTTTTAACCCAAGTAGACTTTAACAGAGTATCATATGATATTTGTGTCAGATGATGTCACTAACTTTTAGATTATTCTTTTTGTTTTGCAATTCAGAAACTAGGTGGATATAAATATTTTTGTCTCAATCTTTACAGTATTTCTAATGGCTTCATTATTAAAAGCTAAAAATGTAAATCTGCATAAACATCTTATATTTTTTCTAAATATTTTTATATTTGGCATTTCTCAAAATATTTTGATAGATATTAATTAAACTTAATTTGTAATTACTAGGCATGTCTTCTGCTTCATAATTTCAGTGAAAATACCTAACTCAGATCTTGTTCTTGATCACCTCATCTTGTTTTTTATTATTTTTATTTGAAACATCTCTATTATTACAGGATGTTATTGGAAAACTAATATAAAATCATATCATAACACTACTAGGTGGAGAGATATGTGTATATCAATAGCTGACAAAATAATTTTTATATCTAAAGCCAAATATTATTTTTAAAATTCTTCCATCTGATCTCCTATCATAGAGATTCTGAAAATATTTTATCTATTTAGCCAAATATTCTATAAAAATGTGACGAGCATGTACATTGTTATTTTTTAATAATGGGTGTCATATATTTTATTTGAAGAAAGAGTCATACTCCAAAAAAAGTTGTAAATCTTTGTCTACATTACAAATATTATTATATATATGAAGACATATTAAGGATGTGTAAAGAAAATTTCATGAAGTCCCAAAGAGGATATTAGATGGAACTTTGGCTCAGAGCTTACTCTATTTATCCCTTATACTAGAATAATAATCATTCTTATACTGAGCTTGAAATGGAGTGAATGTACTCTCAATTTAGCTAAGAAGCTTGAGTACTCTGTCCTATATTACTAAAACCACTGGAGGAAGGTGCAACATTTGCCGTATTTCATGTTTAAGAAAATAAAGATGAAAAATATTACATATATAGAAGTACAGAGGAATAAGGAAAGGAACAAAAACACTAACAAAATGCTCACCATATGATTTTTTCTACCATCATATCTATTTAACAAATAATATTAGTATTTCATAGTATATCAGCCAGAGGAATGTTTTCAATATTTGTAGTTGTCTTATGATAGTAGTTTTAGTTATGTGTTACACATCTCAGCTCAATTTCCCAAGGCATAACAAACAAAATTTTAACTTTTTTGTCCAGGGTCTTTCTCCTTGTTCTATCTGACTGAGAGTTAGTTATTTATTAGATGACAAATGTTTGGGAGTCAGGTTTTTAGAAAGGGGACGTTTTGCTGGGTTCCCCAGCACAGAACAGAGAAGAGTCCCCATGCCTGTCACTCCACTGAATTTTGTTATTATTGCTCTGTCTCATTTCCGTCGTGGAGCTACTGTCCAATGATGGCTGTTATCCATCTTTCTCACGATGTCTTTCTATAGTATTGTAAAGCCTTCCTGTTCCTAGTCTCAGTATATTAACAACAAGAGTCACGATACTTGTCTTTTCAGTTTTCAATACACTAAAGTATAATTCAACTTTTTTTGTTCTTCTCCAGTTGCATACTATTGCTTACTAGTAATAGTAATGGGAAATGGGATGTAGAAATAAGAACTATTTATGCATCTTTCATGTACATTATAAACTCAGATATGTTCTCTCCACTAGAGTAGAAAGATTGGGATGTCTTTATTTTCATTTGATAGATCACATAAATTGCCACTACTAAATTAAACCATGTGTGCGTGCACACACATACACACACTACCTCTGGAAACACGAGATTTTTCCTAAATCTTTTTGTTGAGGCAGTAGATAAACTAAACCTAAAGTCAGGTATTCTGAGGATCACTTCCACGAATTAACCCATTGGCAGGGCATTCCACTGCTCAACTTTGGAAATTGCATTTTTATTCTGATTACTAAAACTGTATTTAGAATGTTTGGACCTATACTTTTATTTTATGTCTAGCCTTTATTATATATTGATATTGAAGTAATATGTTTCATAAAATAAATAGAAGTTTCTTTATGATGCAAAATAGCTTCATAAAAGAAAAATCTATTCCCTTAAATTAGCATATATTGAAATTCAGAAACCCCAGTATTACATATATTTAGTTGTACTTAATTGTTCTAATACGAATACACAGTATTAGATACTATAAAGCATCTTTAATGGTACATGTTTACTTGATGTTTTCACTTGTTCTATGGTATTTGATATGTTCCAGAGTTCTGAATGTTAGTTATTAATCTCATCTTGTTTGTTCTCTGCTTATGAACTTTCAGTATTCTATCCCCCAATATAAAAATAGAATTAGCATTTTAGGAGAGCAAATGGCCCTTTATGATACAATCCCAGACACCTTCTTCTTCTACTTTCTCTTTCTATTCTTTGCTTTACCCTTTATATTCCAGAAATACTACATTTTCAGTAGGTCTTCACATATAATATGTTGTTCTCTGCCTTTGAAAACGGTGCCAGTTCTGCCCTTCATTCTCCTTTTACCTCAGAAACTTAAGAGCATAGCTATTACTCATGTTCAGTCTGAAGTTAGACTGTATATTGCAATTTTGACAAAGGTTGTCTAAGCCTCTTGTTCCTTAATATTAGCATCTGTAAAATGAGGATACCAATACCACTTTATAGGGTTAATTGTGAGGATTAAGTGAGTCTATACATATTTTGCACTTAGTTAAATACTCTGTACAGATTATTTTCAAATATTGTTTCATAGGTAAAATTTCATCTTCCTCACTTTAGAGCCTTTTGTTTTTAAGAACATGTTATCTTTAGAACCTGAAGAAGCCTACCAGGTGCTGTGCTTGCTTCTCTATAGTGGTAAATGAGAACAGAATTGCAGCAAAATATTTTACTGTAGGGAGGATATATTGTCACACACCTGACAAGTAGATACCTAAACTTCACTTAAGTGGTAGTCCTTGATCTTCTTAGAGTTCATTGTCTGCCCTCTGCAGTGCATGTGTCTTAACAGAGTCTTTAGCCTACTAGACACCTCTTGCTCATGCTGTCTAATCTGCATGGTGTTCTCAGTGTAATGGATCACTGTGATGTTCTGTGGGGTGGTCAGATAGTTTGAGATTACATATATTATTACAGGAGAGAGTCGACATATTCCTGAGGCGAAACTGTAAATGAATATTCTTATCTTTCCCCTGGGAATGTGAACTGTTTCTGATTCCTTTTTCTCAGAAGTGGGATGGAAAAGTATACCACATGCAGTGTACCTGTGGCCTTATTAATCTGCATTAGCTATAATACCACATCTGTCACAAAAACTGCAATCGGGTACTTTTTGGTTGAGCCTGCAGTAGTTTACAGTTATTCTTCAGGAATCATCTGGTCTTGGTGGGGGCCAGATTGGTGGAATTACAGAGAAATATAACCTGGACCACCACCATCTCTTGCCATCCTAACCACCCTCAGGATATGGTAGTATGTTTGATTTACTCTCTCGATTAGGGTTTTAGAAGTTTTCTGGCCTTCCCAATTATTGTAGCTGTTACAGCTCTTAGTGCACAGACCAGCGACCCAATGTGGGGCTTACTTCAACTGACAAGTATAGCAATTTTGCTTATGCAGTTGAATACTGGGGGGAATAATCACTATATGGGGCTGTGATCTCAGTGGTCCCACTGTGAGCCAGAATTTTACCAGGGTCCATTTTTTACCTTTTCCCTGTAGTTCTCCACTCTTGCATCTCTGTATCAATGTCAGTGAAGAATGTGTGTCCGATGTCCTTGAAACGTGTGATTATTCCCCTTTATCCAGTGTATAATTACCTGGGTAATGGCCATAGCTCCCTTTGGAGAGGGACTAAAGGAATCATTACAGCATTAATTTGACAGAATGTTGCAGGGTCCTTCTTCCTGGGGACTTACCCATCCTCTACAGTTAGTGGGTTCCAGATCTGAAAATTGGCTCATGTTTAGGAACTGAGCAAAGTATCGTGACTTTTCATAGAGGTACCTACCCTCTGCCTCCCAGCTCTATTCATCTTTCCTGGACAATGTCCCCTATCAAAATTCTATTATTTTTAAAAGCCCTATTAAAATCCTGCTACCTCTCTTTATTCTCATCCAGTGAACTCAGCCGTAATGAATCTCTATCCTCTGAATTCCTCTGGACATGTACTGATCACACTCTGTTTTATATTATATTTATTATGTACATCTTCACAGATCTTCATTATACAATGAGGCAGAAACTGTGTCTCATTTATCATGTTATTATTTAAAGTGCCCCCACATAGTGTCTTGAACATATTAATCAAACTATGAAAGTTTACTGACTTTATTTTAAATACATTAGCTTTTCTTCTGCTACTTCATTAAAAGGCAAAAAAGCATTTAGTTCTTGAGCAAGACATGTTAGTGTTCTATTTATGTACTCTTTTGAATACATAAGCCTATATACTAAAAGACAAAGATATGTCCATATATATATATGGAATTTTTTATATCAATTTTGTGTTCTTTATGATGTTTAAAGTTAAGGTTTTAATTAAATGCTAAAATATCATTATCAAAACATTTTTTCTTATAGATAATTTGTGGCAAAAGCCTTTCAGTGAATGAAATCACTCTTAGCACTTTGAAAGAAGAAGGGTACAAAGCTGCTTTCATTGGAATAGGTGAGTAGCTTGCTTTTAAATATTTTTCTTTGTAATTTTTAAAAAATGTCCTGACAATGTCCAGAATAACTCCCTGCAGACATTTCCACGATAGAAGTTATATCTGTTCAGGGAGCAGACAGGAATGAGTGGCTAAAGAAAGTTTTCTATTTATAACTTAACTGTGTTGTCTCACCTTCACTATGGATAGACTTTGGCAAGACCATGTTTAAATTTTCCCATCTCTCCCCATGCTGTCATTACTGTGAATATCTCTAAGACACAAAATGTTTTTCAGCCGTGCCATGGAAGCTCAGAATTTGAACTTAATGATGTCTAGATGCTGTAGCTTTCTCTTTATGATAAAACCAATTGGCTAAATAAATAATAACAGAATTGGCTCAAGTTTTGTTTGTTCTATTCATCTTTTTCCAAAATGTCCTAAAGACTTTTCATATTTAGCTGAATTTTAGAGATGTTTAATTGTACTTCACATTATACGTATAATTATATAAAGTCACATGGACAATGTGTAGCTGCTAAAGGCTGCATGTTTTGTCCACGTGTCCCACAGAAATTGAGTTTTCCAACGTTTGCTCCACACACTTATTTTTTCCACTGAGACACCAGAGAGAGCATAGAGTTGATTTAACTTAGTCTTTGTATTCATTGTTTCATATCCCTATACTGGGGACAGTTGTGGCATACATACTGAGTAAGCCCATCCTCTTGTCTGCCACTTTGTCTTTCCTACATTCATGCTCCTTAAATATGAATAGCTAAGTAATGAATCTACATGAGATGGAAACTGTTCCACTTCTTTAAGTGATCACACACTGGATAACATTTGTTTTGGGGCTTTCCTTATTTATAGCGTATCTAGATTGAAATTACCAGGAATGCTTCTTTGCCTACTAAATTTTTCTTATCAGGATGCCATGTATTTTCTTACTAGGTAATTGCTACCAAGGCTAAGACCATCTCTGTCACTCCCTTTATGTAGATGAAAACTTCTGGAGAGGAAAATAAATTTCCATTGTACCTTCTAGTTTTTTTTTGTTTTGTTTTAGTTTTTATTTATTTACGATAGTCACAGAGAGAGAGAGAGAGAGAGAGAGGCAGAGACACAGGCAGAGGGAGAAGCAGGCTCCATGCACCGGGAGCCCAACATGGGATTCGATCCCGGGTCTCCAGGATCACACGCTGAGCCAAAGGCAGGCGCTAAACCACTGCGCCACCCAGGGATCCCTACCTTCTAGTTTTGAAATGTCTATATTGAACCTCCTTCCCTTCAGAAACGAGTTCCACTGTCATTGCTATTTCTCTATATTATTTTCATTTAAGTACAATAACCACTATGTAGCCCAAGAATAGAAGGGAGAAAAGGTCTGGTATTTTCATAGGTTTCATTTATATAAAGGCATCACACCAACTTTGGCTTTACGTTCAACATTACATTTGTATGGTAAATTAACATACAAGAAATAATAACATAAGGAAATAAGTCCAGCGCCTATGAAGTTTATCTAAATACCAGCGATTTTGGGTAAGTTGCTGTTACCTTCAGTAAGTACAGGTTCAGAGGTGCTTTGTGAAAAATGAATGGATAATTTAGTGAGGCAATCAGTATGAAATTTTGGTAATGTTTTCAAATAGTTATTTGAAATTCATCATTGTGGTTTTACATAAAAGATAGGTTTTCCATTAATGGAATAGTATATGCTAATACAGTTTTGTGATCTCTGTGAATGTTGTCTACAAAGAAACTCTGTACTGGAAAAATAGGGACCAAATAAATAATTAATACATTGAGACATCTCCAAATTAATTGCATAATAAGTACATTTTAACCAAAATTTGGAACAATTAAATGTTTTATCAGTCTGAGTGGTTTTAGCCATAACAGTATCTTCCATCTGTTAGAATCAATATTTTTTTTAAAATTTTATTCCGTTAAATCTCCATACATATGTTATTTGATAATGCCATATCCGTTCACAATACTCCCATTTCACCCTGCACCGAGGTGTGAATACTGCATCTAAAATGTGAGGTCCTTTCATATTTATGTTGCTGTGCATTTTCATGCTGGGAAGTGAATCTTTTGACATTTTGGTATAGTGATGTGTAGAATGCAGTTATGTTCTATTTCAGTATTTTATATGAAATGTATACAGGAAAGTTTAATCTTGTCAAAAAAAAAAAAAAAAAAAAAAAAACCTTCTGTCTATAGAAGACAAGTTAGCGTTACCTCCAGGAATTGTTTATTTGACACTCTTGATTGCCGAGATGGGAATTCATGACCTTTCTATTACCATATAACTGCCTTTTACTTGGATAGCCTCACATCCTTACATGCTTTTGTTCATTAACCATGCTTCTGTATTGTAATGAAACTTCACTCACTTTATCTACCTTTCCCACCCAGATTGGAGAAGTCAGTTTTTGAATAGGACTTCCATATTATTTGGAATATAGGTTTGGTCACTTTGAGAAAGGAAAATGAGGATTAAACAAGATAGATGTCTAGTCTCTCTCATCTATCAGTGTGAACCATTCTTAACACTTGACTTCCATCTTTGGTCAATAGGGAGCCACTCTGCCCACATTCCTCCTAACAAAAATGGGAAGTAAGGAAGGGAGCTCCTTTCTTTTTAAGTTTATGAACTAGAAGTTGCACAGATCACTTTTGTTTTTATCTCATTGTCCACAGTCTGGTCACATAAACATACCTAGCAGCAGAGGAAATATAGTCTTTAGCTGAGTGAACATACGCCCCCATTAAACTTCTATTACTATAGAGAAGGGAGAATGTGATAAGTATGTAGAGAAAAAAATAAATAAAGTTCTCTCTGCCATAGGTGTGTATCATCTTTGGTATTTGACATTTGGATTCCTTATTCAGAGGGCTTAAGAAAACACTGAAGAGCAAAGAATTCACTCTTTGAACTTAGTGCTTAAATATTGGTTACATAGGTCACTTAATGAAAATGGAGTATTTTCTCTTTCTGTAGTTGGAAATACTATTTATAGATCTTATATAAGTACTGTCCATTCTATATTAGCTTGTCTAGAAGAAAAGAAAAACTGTTTTGTATTGAATATGACTTAACAGGGACAGCTTGATAAATCCATTGCATTAACAAAAGTATATTCTCATGTTTCCTAATTTTTAACAGTATGTATGCTATTGCTGGTGAAAAGTTGCTCACTTTTAGGTTTTCCCCTAACTGATGCTAACAGAGTTCATTAAAGAAATCATCACATTGAATGCAGATCGTTGTGAGATTTTTACCCATGACAGTTTTAGTTTCTTCTAAGTGTAATAAAGATAAGTGATATAAAGCTCTGTGTCTTTTTGTAACTGGAATGAGTTGTTTGAGACAATTGGGATTTTTTAAAAGACTAAAATTTTGTGTTTCTTTTTTAAATAAAAGCACTTATGGAATGTGTTACCATTAATATTCAGAAGTAGAGTTAGAATTTATTATGCAAAGCCTTTTCAAAGTATTGGGTGGTTCTCTTTGGTTGGTATTGAAATCAATATAATGGATTACAACCATCATTCCTTTTCTTTATTTTTAATTTTACAAAAATGAACACAATAGAATAGAAAATATCGAAGTAGGCTGCTCATAGTCAGGGTGTTATTTTGTGAAATTTTTTCACTTTTCTGCGTTTTTATTTTTGATGTGTGTGCTTGCATGTGTACCTTGCATATTATAAAAAATGTATTTTCAAAATATGATTAAGAGTCAGTGTTTGAAAGCTACTGATTTATGTTGTAAAGGCCCTGAAGTACTAATTGCCTTTTCCCCATAGCATGCCCAAACCTATCAGTAAGTAACCAATGATTGAATTATATAAGTATTTAATGAGTGTAATGTTCTAGGCACTGTGCTAAATTAAAATAAAAAAAATACAAAGAAATAGAATTCAGATTTTAGCTTGATTTTAATTTCAGTCAGGAAAATTATAAGAGATTCAAACTGAACAATAGTATCATATAATTTGAGAAGTATGATGTGGACAGAGTGGGCTAGACATGAGTACAGTTTTTTATTTTTTTATTTTTTAAGTTCTTTGGATGACTATATTCTAGAGTCGGGTTTACGAACACC
Source organism: Canis lupus dingo (assembly GCF_003254725.2). NCBI lineage: Eukaryota > Metazoa > Chordata > Mammalia > Carnivora > Canidae > Canis > Canis lupus. The sequence goes on from NC_064248.1 coordinate 51,825,917, forward strand.
TATTTTAGGTGAAGAATTGAATCTTTAACCTCTGCTTCAGAGGAACCCATGTTCTTTCCCTTTCCCAGTAATTTACCTCTGATATTCTCAAAACATAGCAGATGATTAAACAAACACGTAAAGCAAGGAACGTACACTAAGACACTCTTAAATAAATGGGAAAACTTTGTATATTCTCCTAGTGAGGTTTTTTGTGTTTTGAGTTTTTTTCCCCCCTGAAGTTTTGTTTTTAATACTCGGTAAAGAGATAGGATTACAAAAGAAATAGCAGTAAAATCCATTATTGCAGTCACAGTAGACACAAAGGGAGCAGGAACTGCAGGAAGATATTATAGAGATAAATCGTCACTGTCTCACCACCAAATGCTTAAAATTTGTATGTACCCCAAAGAGTTCTCTTGAATTCACTTCTCACTATACTATTCCCCACTCTTACTAATACTGGACTACTGCTGTAGCCTCCCAACCAGACATCATTGTCCTAACAACAGAAATAATGATCTATCTAAAATGAGGTCTCATGATGCCATTCCCTCATTAAACCCTCTCTCCTCTGCCATAGCTCCCTATTTCCTTCAGGATAGAAGAAAACCTCCTTAAAATACGACTTTCAAAGCTCTTCATGATTTGATCAACAGCTTATGTCTCTAGTCACTTTCTCATTAAATTATGTGTTTCTGCCATTTTGAACTGTTCCCGGTTTTACCTCATCTAAATTTTTTTCCCCTGTTGCCTGGACCTCTACAACTATCATTATTTTCTTATTTAAGTTGTTAGCCTCCGTGTTCTTTTTTTCTGCTTCATATAGTACTCTTCTAATGATCCAGTACTACTCTCACTCTTTAGTCTAGATAAAGGAAGCTGCTTGCTCAGCCTAATACCCACACCACTGTGCCCTTGTTCCCTTTCTGGATGTCCAGACTAGACTTTATGCTTTATTATAGCATTTACTTCCCTGTATTATAGTTTGTTTTAGCCATTAAAAGTCAAATTTTTGCAGGGTGAATATTCTGCTTTGTTTGTCGATCTGCAGTGCCTGGAAAAGTGCCTGCCACATACTAGGAACCCTAGAAGTATTTTTTAATTATTGATTTTTAATGCAGCTGTTTCAACTCTTTGCCAAAATAAATTGATAGAATATTGAAACTTGTTGGCAATTTGGGGCGAATTATAACATTGACTGAACCTAGGGGAAAATAGATATTACATTATTATAAAATTGTTATTGCAGTATAAATGAGTTAAGTAGGATTAGTGATATTGATGGTAGTGATATTGGTAGTAGTAGCAGTAATAGCTAAAGTATTCCATGCGCAGTTCTTTTTTTTATTCTACTTTTAATATAATCTATGCCATTAACTCTTAAAATGGCCCCTGAATTGGATAAGAAAATAGATTAAGAAAGCTTAAAGGAAACTAGTAAATGCAACTAAAACATGGCAAGTGGATTTTATAGAGAAGGTAGTAAAAATGTGACAAATGAAAACATCCATATTTCAGCAGCAAAAGCTATTATAGACAAAATGACTGAAAGCTAACAAGTTACCTGATGACACCTGCCGACATTGAGTTGTCCAACTTAAGGATCATGAACATGGGGACCTCATACTCTGGAAGAATTGTTTTTTTATATTTAGCCTCACTTTTCTTACTGTTACCACCAGTTGACTTTTTTCCCCAGTTACCATAAGAAAATACTATTTTTTAAAAATTATGATTCTCAAATATTTTAACAGCTGAAAAAGATAATTACAATTAAGAAAGTCTATTGAGAAACTGTGGTATTAACTTTGCTACATTGTGGCCTTTACTTAAATCTCTTGTGCCTTCTTAGAGCCAGAATTCTTCTCTGTAAAAGTTATTCTTAATTAGCTTCTTAATCAGGAGTTTCTAAATTGTACACAATCATGTATACTTTCTATTTATTTAGCAGAAAATAGAATGAGGTTTTTAGACCATCCTCTTCTGTCCACAGATAAAAACTGAAGTTGTTTAGGGATTGTGCACAATTACAGTAGATTATTTTAAAATAATAAACCTGATTTAATTTTAAGCAAAAAAAAAAAAGGCATGATTTTGACAGTTTGCTTTTTTTTTTTTTTTAATTTGTAATATTGTCTAATCTAGTGTCACTTGTAAGTACTTGGATATAATTGTGAGATGGCTCCCAAGAATTCAGAAATGAGGGAAATAGAATTCCAGCTGAGAGTTCATTAAATCATCATTTAATGAGTTCAAGCAAAGCCCCCAGAAGGAGATAAAATAGATGTAGGGCAATTATTCTTTGATCATATTAACATATCTATAGAAAGTGCATCTTAATCTGCAGAAGCAGGTAATAGGGACTGGTCAATTTTAAACATATAGAAAGGAAAAAAAAATCTGAGGAAATATTGGTATCTCTTTAAAGACACCTGAATAAATGGACCAGGAGTTCTTTGAGCCCACATCATGAAGATAAACAGATAAATTTATTTTCTTTAAAATGTTCTTGTTCTGCTTCCAAGTTCACCAAGCTGGCATGGTTTCCTGAATAGTTTGATTATATTAGGAGATGATGCTAATCATGTCAGTAAGAGTAATCCTGGTCCCTTTATCTTTGTTGCTTAAAATCATTCTACTCTTAGTAAGATGGTACTCTAATAGGAATAACTCTCCATATCAGGTACGCTTCTTAAAAACAAGTTGTAAATGTCTCAAACATTTTTAGTGGCTGCCCCTACATTCAGAATAAGTCAGATTTTCTTCGTATGACTTTCTACAGGCTAAAACAGCTGTCCAAATCTACCCCTTCAGCCTTAAATCTACCACTTTATGTATTTGTCTTGCCACCAGAGATCTAGATATCCCTCAAAAGCAACCTGTCCTCTTCCATCATTATATCTTGGCTCATAGTCTTGTCTTTACTGAGAAAATTTTTTACTCTGTCTCCATATGGTAAAGTCAATATTCATCTCAAATGCCACTTCTTACATAAGACATTCATACTCATCCTGCTGAAATAAATGTTTATTCTGTGTTCATATATAGCAAAATGTGTTCTAAGTCATTTATAGAACTGAATATAGTTTTCTTTTTATTATTTTTGGTTGTGTGCATATATCGCCTCCTTTGCCCCCCACACAAATACAGTATATTAAAAGCCTATGAGGGGCACCTGGGTAGTTCATTTGGTTGAGCATCTGCCTTCAGCTCTGATCATGATCCCAGAGTACTGGGATGGAGCCCTGCATTGGGCTCCTTCCTCAGAGGGGAGCCTGCTTCTCCATCTCCCTCTGCATGCTGCTTCCTCTGCTAGTGCTCACACAGTCTCTCTCTCTCTGTCAAATAAATAAAATCTTCAAAAACAAAAACAAAAACAACCTTTGAGATCAGGGATTAGTTTTTAAAATTGTTCTATTTCATAGTTTAGCACATTTTGTGACATGAATATAGGATAACATTAATAACATTTTTTGAAGTAAAATAATTGGAAGAATAAAAAGAAAAGAGGATGTGAGTATAAGTAAAAACAATGTAATAATATCTTGAAGTTTGAAAGTATTTGATCATTTAGCTTTTTAAAAAAATTCATGGATCTTTATAAGTACCTTTGTACCTCTCTCTTTTTTTAAATAAAATGCAAAGACGTGTTCATGGTTTTGATACTCAAAAACAATGAATTAAATTCTAAATTATATTTCATGTCATTCTTACATTTATACCTTATTACATTAAGTATTACACTTCTGTGCTAAATATTAGATGTTGTCCTTGAGCATTTTGGTAAAGGTAATATTATTTGCTGGAGGGTGTTTAATAAGCATTGTATGATGAAGTGATATAAGAAAATCCTTTTATTTTTTTTAAGTGTTTTTTTTTTTTTTTGCTGGTAGAGTTCCTGGAATGTAGATTCTATATAAAGATCAATTGTATGATTGATTTAATTAATTGAAATAATCTATGTCTCCCATATTACAGTAAAAAAGGACATAACTCATTTAGCAAGAGGGTTATTTTAAAATATTCTATCTGCCATGTTTTTTATTAAACATTTTTATGAATGTGAATTATGTTTTAAATTTGAACAATTTTGTGTTCTCTGGATTTCTTCAATGGAGACATGGAGAAATTATTTCTATGTATATTTCATGGGATGAAAATATATTTTACTTACATTAGTTACTTAAAGAAGGAGGAAAAAATAATTTTGTAATTTTAATTGTTCAAGCACTATATTTTCTTAAAGTAGTTCCCAGTAACTTAATCAGCGGTTAAAAAGTAATTGAAAAAAGAGTTGGAAAATTATTGGACCTAACCAAAATGCTATCTTTCAACTGCTGCTTATGACTCTTGGTTACCTTTTTCAGTAGGTGAAAATATCATTTGAACTTGGAAGGAGATATTGTTGAACATACACTATAGGTATCATGATGGGGTTTTTGTTTTGTTTTGTTTTGTTTTAGAAATGTATTAATCATCCTGTAGATCTGAATTGTCCTCTGGAAGTAGAATGTTGATAAGGTTGGAGAATAAACATTGGGATAATTAACAAAATTAGAAGTCAGTGAGGATATTGTCATACAAGAATTAGGGAACATCACAATACACAACCTCTTCCCCACACCCCCAATTCAATGAAGCTGAATCTGGAATTCATGACATTGAATACATATGTATGATACATCAGTGGATTTTTAATTAGAGCTAGGAGGCATAGTACTAGATAGTTTTATTTAGTATAAACTGCATAATCATGCTTATCTTACAGTTTTTCAAATCACTGTAAGCAGAACTTGGTAAAATGAGGGCCCTCATTACACACAAGGAAAGAGGGATTAAGAGAGGCCTGAAAAATGGTATGGAATGGCAGAAGTTCATGCATATGCTTCAGATTTCTTTCTACAGATAATCTCTCCAAAGAATAGGAATGAGAAACTTTGCAGGGTGATTTGTGTCTTATTTATCACTTATTTTGTATTTATACAGGTTAGGCTATACCATCTTTGAGCAGCATCAGATCAAATGGAATAATAATGTTTTCATTGACATTTAAATAATACCTTCTTTGGCATGAATGCTTAAAAAGCAGTATATTCTAAAGCAAGATCATTGCTTTTAAGAGGAGACTTCATTAAGACATTGTATTTTAAGTAATAAATCTGTTTTAGAAGAAATTCAATTGAAATATATATCAAATCAGTTTTTCTCCAGACACTGCCTTTGAATTGTTTAAGGGGCATCTAGTGAATTCATGTTGTTCTAAATTCCCCAAGGCTCTATCGTGTGACACAAATTTACTTAAATGAATAAATAGAAATCAATGGGATAGAACCTAGTTTGGTTATATTATCCTTTCTCAATTGCTTAAACTCATATTTCTTGGCAATAGTATTTAAATTATATAGGAATTAATATATAGGAAAAAATACTGTAATCATGATTAGTTTACATTATTAACTCAAATAACATAACCCCTAAAAATAAATTAACTATAGTTACAGTGGGCATTTAAGAAAAAAATTAAACAGAATTTTCATTTACTTACTTTCTTATCTCCAAATACATAGGAAATCTTGATGTGTGTTATCTTCTGATTATCTATGCAGTGCCACCTGGTGTGCAGATGGAAAGAATATTACACATCAGAGGCTCTGTTCACACCCATCTCCCCATACACAAACTTACATGGCAGAAAGTTAACAGATGTTCACTTTGCTTGTGTTACTGAGATAAATTGTGCATACAACTTTTAATTCATAAATTACATTTGGAGAAGATATTGGTACCTTGATTAAAGAGTTGAAGATTATGTGAATACTTCCAGTTTAGTGAAAGAAAATCATATTTAATTGGAAAATTGCTTCCTTGGATCTTTAAGTTCTTATTTTGAGTTTCTACTCTTTATTTTCTTATGTACACAATATTTTTTGTTTGTTGAGCCTTAATATCTCCATTTCATTGATAAACCTGTTTGTGCTAGAATAGCATGTTTTAAAGTTGACTACTATTTGGGATGCCTGTATGGCTCAGTTGGATGAGTGTCTGACTTATGATTACTGCTCAGGTCATGATCTTGGAGTCATGAGATCAAGCCCCTGATTGGGTTCTTCTCTCAATGGGGAGTCTGCTTGAGACTCTCTCCCTCCTCCTTCCTCTCTGCCCCTCCACACTTAAATAAATAAATAAATCCATGAAAAATAAATAAATAAAAATGACTGCTATTTTACACGTGTGATTACTTTCCTTTTCACTTGAATAAAATAGCTTTTCTTTTCTTTTCTTGTCTTTTTTTTATAATGACCATACTATATTCTGCTATATTAAATCTTTTAATCTTACCATTAACTGATCATATTTTAAAGCATATTGTTATACTTCTACCATATGTATGGCTATGTGCTAGGGATAATAGTTTGTAGAATAAATTTAAAAGGTTATTATTTATTTAGAAAAACAATAAAATACTTTGATGCAATTAATAAATAAGAATTTTGTATATGCAAATATAAAAAATACAGTAACTTAATTTCTTAGAATATTGACTATATTTTTTATGTAAATTAATTCTCACAAAATAATTTTGGATTGATATTGTTGATACCTCCATTTCACGTATGCATAGATTGTGTTAAGAGATGTTAAATAATATTCCCAGTACTATAATCTGGATTTGAATTAGGTCTGTCTGAAATCAAAGCCATATTCTTAACCAAGCCTCTAAGTTGATGTTATTTATAAATAATGATTTTTTTAATTTACAAACTTGCCTTTTTAAATTCATTTTTAAAAATTGTAGTAAAATACACATAAAAGTTACCATCTTAGTCATTATTAAGTGTATACTTCAATGGCATTATGTATATTCACATTTAATTAATAAAATTGATAATAAAATGTATATTCATATTTAATTAATAAGATTGATAAAGCTCCATCTAGACTTATCAAAGAGAGAGAGAGAGAGAGAGAGAAAGGACCCAAACAAATAAAATCATGAATGAGAGGAGATATCAAAATCAACCACAGAAAAACAAGCAATTATAAGAAAATCTTATGAAAAATTATATGACAACAAATTGGCCAGTCTGAAGAAATCGATAAATTCCTAGAAACATATAGACTACAAAAAATGAAACAGGAAGAAATAAAAAATTGGAACAGCAACCAGCAAAAAAAAAAAAAAAAAAGAAAAAAAATCAATGGAAATAACCAGCAAAGAAATTGAATAAGTAACCAAAAGTCTCCCAACAAAAGCCCAGGGCCAGATGGTTTCCCAGGGCAATTCTACCACATATTTAAAGAAGAGTTAATACATATTCTTCTCAAATAGTTCCAAAAGTAAAAACGGAAAGAAAACTTCCAAACTCATTCTGTAAGGCCAGTGTTACCTTGATTCCAAAATGAGACTACAATGAAGAACTATAAACCTCTGATGAACATGAATGCAAAAATTCTCAATAAGATACTAGCAAATCTAATCCAAAAATATATTAAAATAATTATTCACCACAATCAAGTGGAATTTATTCCTGGACTGCAAGGGTCATTTAATATTTGCAAATCAATCAATGTGATACACCACATTAATAAAAGTAAGGATGAGAACCAGGTCATCCTCTCAGCAGATGAAAAAAAAAAAATTGGTAAAAGTACAGCATCTGTTTTTGATAAAAACCCTGAACGAGGTAGGGATAGATGGACCATATCTCAACTAAACTTTCCTCTATAGTCAGGAATAAGACGGGGATAGCCACGCTCACCACTATTACTTAACAAAGTACTTGAAATCCTAGTCTCAGCAGACAAAAAAAAGAATTAAAAGGCACCCAAATTGGGTAGGAAGATGTCAAACTTTCACTATCTGCAGATGACATGATACTCAACGTAGGAAAACCTGAAAAACTCCACCAAAAAAAATTGTTAGAACTGATACAGAAATTCAGTAAAGTTGCAAGATACAAAAATGAACGTTTTTGCATTCCATACACCAATACTGAAATAGAAGAAATAGAAGAAAATAAAATCAAGGAACCTATCCCAATTTACAGCCAATTGCACCAAAACCCATAAGATACATAGAAATAATTCTAGCCAAAGACATAAAAGATCTGTACTCTGAAAAGTATAGAAAACTTATGAAAGAAATTGAAGATGACACAAAGAAATGGAAAAACTTTCCATTCTCATGGATTGGCAGAACAAATATTGTTAAATTGCTTATAATACCTAATGCAATCTACACATTTACTACAAGCTCTATTAAAATGCCATCAGCATTTTTCACAGAGTGAAAAGAACAATCTTAAATTTTGTGTGGCCCACCAAAGACCCCAAAAAGCCAAAGCAGTACTGAAAAAGAAAGGCTTGAAGCATAACAATGCTGGATTTCAAGCTTTATTACAAAGATGTAGTCATCAAGACAGTTAAGGGATTGGAAAAAACAAACAAACAAACACATAGATCAATGGAACAGAATAGAAAACCCAGAAATGGACCCATAAGTATACGGTCAACTAATCCAATAGAAAAAATGTCACTTCAACAACTGGGTGTTGGGAAAACTAGACAACAACATGTAGAAGAATGAAACTGGACCGCTTTCGTAACACCATACACACAAAAAAAATTTAAATGAATGAATGACCTTAATGTGAGAAGGAACCCATCAAAATCCTAGAGGAGAACACAGGCAGCAACCTCTTTGACCTCGGCCACAGCAATTTTTTATGAGATATGTCTCTAGAGGCAAGGGAAACAAAAGCAAATATGAATTATTAGGACTTCATCAACATAAGAATCTTTTGCACAGCAAAGGGAACAATCAACAAAACTAAAGGGCAACCTATGGAATAGGAGAAGATATTTGCAAATGACATATCTGATAAAGGGTTAGTATCCAAAATCTATAAAGAACTTCTCAAACTCAACACCCATGAACAAATTTCCAGTTAAGAAATAGGCAGAAGACATGAAGAGACCGTTTTCCACAGAAGACATATAGATGGCTAACAGACACATGAAAAGATGCTCAACATCCCTCACCGTCAGGGAAAAAGAAGTCAAAACTATGATGAGATGCCCACTCACAAGTCAGAATGGCTAAAATTAATAACACAGAAAACAACATATGTTGGTGAGGATGCAGAGAAAAAGAAACCCTCTTACACTGTCAGAATACAAAAGTGGTGCAGCCTCTCTGGAAAATAGTATGGAGTTTCCTGAAAAAGTTAAAAATAGAACTATCCTATGATCTAACAATTGCACTGCTAGGTATTTATCCAGAGAGTATAAGAATAGTGATTCAAAGAGGCATATGGACCCCCATGTTTATAGCACCATAATCAAAAGTAGACAAATTATGGAAAGAGCCCAAATGTCCAATCGACTGATACATGGATAAAGAAGAGGTGGTATATATATATAATGGAATATTACTTAGACATAAAAAAGAATGAAATCTTGCCATTTATAATGCAGTGGTTGGAGTTAGAGTGCATTATGCTAAGTGAAATAAATCAGTCAGAGAAAGACAAATACCATGTGATTTCATTCATATGTGGAATTTCAGAAACAAAACAAATGAACATAGGGGGAGGAAGAAAAAAGAGAAGGAGACAAATCCAAGAGACTAGTAAATATACAGAAGAAACAAGGTTACTGAATGAGAGGTTGGTGGATGGGGCAAAAAGATGATGGCTATTAAAGATGGCACTTGTAATGAGCACTGGGTGTTATATGTAAGTGATGAATCACTGAATCCTACTCCTGAAACCAATATTACATCATAGGTTAACAAACTAGAATTTAAGTAAAAACTCAAAAAATACATAAATACATAAATAAGATCTTATTTTATTAGGAAAAAAGGAATTTTTATTCCTGATGTTATGCCTATATTAATTTTCTTAAAGATTTATTTAAGAAGAGAGAGAGTGTGCTCATATGAGTGGGAGGAGTGGCAAAGGGAGAGAATTTCAGTCTTCTTCTGAGCAAGAGCATGATTTGGGGCTGGATGCAAGCCTGGATCCTACGATTCATGAGATCATAAAACCTGAGCTGAAGTGAAGAGTCTGATGCCTAACCGAGCCACCGAGGTGCCCCTGCATATATTATTTTTAAAAAATATTACTAACAATTTACAATTTTTCCTATTTACTGTGGAGGATGAAGAATTTTGACTTGGGATGTAAGAGATTAGAGATTGGTCTGGTGGCACTATGGAAAGGGATCAGGGAAAGACAAGACCAGGTCTTGGGAGACTTTTTATGTATGGCTATTGCAATAATTCTGATTAAAAAAAATCAAGGATCTGAAATAGGGCTGAGAACTGAGATTAGGAAACAAATATATATAAAAAAGGAAACAAATATAAGGAAATACAATAAGTAGATCTTAGCACCTGACTAGATATAGTTGGTGAAGATTAGGAATAAGAAGCAGCAAAGCAGGTTGAGAATTTAAGGAATAGCTACAAGTCAAAGATGTCTTCAGCATTCCTTTTGACTCATTAGATGTATCTTGGTGACAATTTAACAATGGAGGGGAGGATTATGAATTTTGATCTTACCTTGTTTGGGAATTTTTGTGATACCCTAATGGAAAGACCCAGTAAGCCCTCAGATGTACTGAAATAGATCTGGAAATCAGGCAAGAAGTTTGTGGGCCAAAGATGTAGATTTGGTATTAGTTTTTGTATGTTCTAGCAGGAAAAGTATGAGCCTTGAAGCTAGTCAAATTCAGTCAGTATCGTATCATTTCTGGTTATTAGGAGTAATAGAAATAATATAGAATAATTTTTCACTGAATTGGAATATAGTAGGATTTTTTAAATGGTGGTCATTAATATTATCAATTTACAGGTATTACGTGAATTGTGGCATTGGTGAGATCATGTAGTCATTTTTCAAATCCACCCTTGGTAGCATGAGAAAAATAAGACCCACTGAAATTCTGTAACTTATCCTCCTCACTGAGTATAATATTCAGGCATACTGGAATGAATATGATCTAGTTCCATGTCTATGGATATTATTTCAACATGACTTATTCATAGTATTATAATGTTGTGTTATTACACATCCTTCATTTTTCCATAGTATATATTATTTAGATAGCTCTTTGTTTTTACAGAGATCTTTTTAAGTACCAGAGAAAAGGTAAAGTAGCCCATATGAAGGACTTAACTTCTTTAGCATGATGTTTTAATATCAACTGTTGGTGTACAGAGCCAATATTCTTGAATACCATAGAACCTGGTTATTTACTAAGGAGTGGACTTGGAAATACTAGATATTTATGGTAAGTAAGTTTGGAATACCTAATAAGTACTTGAAAACAAACTTTTTGAAAGAAAATTCAGCATAATAAATGTATATTTAGAAGAGATATTGGGGAAGAGAATCTTTCACTTTAAAAAAATATTATCTTCGAGACCTTAAAAAGGCAAATTTCCTTAATAAGAATTAACATAATCTGTAGTTATAAAAGTGATTTTTTCATAGATATATTAATCATATAAAGTGAGATATAAATTCATCCCTTTTCCTCAGTAACCAATGTTCTTCTGCAAATAATAGTAATAATTTTGCCACAATTTTTTTCTTTTGAACTTTGCTTCTTCCTTAAAGCATTGTTCCTGGATTTCTATATATTTTATCACCATTAGTATATGACTTAACACATATAGAAATTCTCTTAATTTTACAGCTATTAAATAGATAGGTCTCTAAAATTAACTTTTTTGCCACTACCGAAGTTAAATATTTTATTCTCCTGTTGTCTGGTAAGAAAATGTGCATTATAATGCATTAGGGAAACAAAATCAGTCCTCACAGATTCTATAAGTTTCCATAATACAGAATAACTGAACATATGATCTGCACTAACTATAGTTACTACTATAGGTTTTTTTTTTTTTTTTTTTTTTTTTTAAGCTCTTTTATTTTTTTTTTTTTATTTTTTTTTTTGTGTTTTTTTTTTTTTTTTTTTTTATTGGTGTTCAATTTACTAACATACAGAATAACACCCAGTGCCCGTCACCCATTCACTCCCACCCCCCGCCCTCCTCCCCTTCTACCACCCCTAGTTCGTTTCCCAGAGTTAGCAGTCTTTATGTTCTGTCTCCCTTTCTGATATTTCCCACACATTTCTTCTCCCTTCCCTTATTTTCCCTTTCACTATTATTTATATTCCCCAAATGAATGAGAACATATAATGTTTGTCCTTCTCCGACTGACTTACTTCACTCAGCATAATACCCTCCAGTTCCATCCACGTTGAAGCAAATGGTGGGTATTTGTCATTTCTAATAGCTGAGTAATATTCCATTGTATACATAAACCACATCTTCTTTATCCATTCATCTTTCGTTGGACACCGAGGCTCCTTCCACAGTTTGGCTATCGTGGCCATTGCTGCTAGAAACATCGGGGTGCAGGTGTCCCAGCGTTTCATTGCATTTGTATCTTTGAGGTAAATCCCCAACAGTGCAATTGCTGGGTCGTAGGGCAGGTATATTTTTAACTGTTTGAGGAACCTCCACACAGTTTTCCAGAGTGGCTGCACCAGTTCACATTCCCACCAACAGTGTAAGAGGGTTCCCTTTTCTCCACATCCTCTCCAACATTTGTTGTTTCCTGCCTTGTTAATTTTTCCCATTCTCACTGGTGTGAGGTGGTATCTCATTGTGGTTTTGATTTGTATTTCCCTGATGGCAAGTGATGCAGAGCATTTTCTCATGTGCATGTTGGCCATGTCTATGTCTTCTTCTGTGAGATTTCTGTTCATGTCTTTTGCCCATTTCATGATTGGATTGTTTGTTTCTTTGGTGTTGAGTTTAATAAGTTCTTTATAGATCTTGGAAACTAGCCCTTTATCTGATATGTCATTTGCAACTATCTTCTCCCATTCTGTAGGTTGTCTTTGAGTTTTGTTGACTGTATCCTTTGCTGTGCAAAAGCTTCTTATCTTGATGAAGTCCCAATAGTTCATTTTTGCTTTTGTTTCTTTTGCCTTCGTGGATGTATCTTGCAAGAAGTTACTATAGCCGAGTTCAAAAAGGGTGTTGCCTGTGTTCTTCTCTAGGATTTTGATGGAATCTTGTCTCACATTTAGATCTTTCATCCATTTTGAGTTTATCTTTGTGTATGGTGCAAGAGAGTGGTCTAGTTTCATTCTTCTGCATGTGGATGTCCAATTTTCCCAGCACCATTTATTGAAGAGACTGTCTTTCTTCCAATGGATAGTCTTTCCTCCTTTATCGAATATTAGTTGCCCATAAAGTTCAGGGTCCACTTCTGGATTCTCTATTCTGTTCCACTGATCTATGTGTCTGTTTTTGTGCCAGTACCACACTGTCTTGATGACCACAGCTTTGTAGTACAACCTGAAATCTGGCATTGTGATGCCCCCAGATATGGTTTTCTTTTTTAAAATTCCCCTGGCTATTCGGGGTCTTTTCTGATTCCACACAAATCTTAAAATAATTTGTTCTAACTCTCTGAAGAAAGTCCATGGTATTTTGATAGGGATTGCATTAAACGTGTATATTGCCCTGGGTAACATTGACATTTTCACAATATTAATTCTGCCAATCCATGAGCATGGAATATTTTTCCATCTCTTTGTGTCTTCCTCAATTTCTTTCAGAAGTGTTCTATAGTTTTGAGGGTATAGATCCTTTACATCTTTGGTGAGGTTTATTCCTAGGTATCTTATGCTTTTGGGTGCAATTGTAAATGGGATTGACTCCTTAATTTCTCTTTCTTCAGTCTCATTGTTAGTGTATAGAAATGCCACTGACTTCTGGGCATTGATTTTGTATCCTGCCACGCTACCAAATTGCTGTATGAGTTCTAGCAATCTTGGGGTGGAGACTTTTGGGTTTTCTATGTAGAGTATCATGTCATCGGCGAAGAGGGAGAGTTTGACTTCTTCTTTGCCAATTTGAATGCCTTTAATGTCTTTTTGTTGTCTGATTGCTGAGGCTAGGACTTCCAGTACTATGTTGAATAGCAGTGGTGAGAGTGGACATCCCTGTCTTGTTCCTGATCTTAGGGGAAAGGCTCCCAGTGCTTCCCCATTGAGAATGATATTTGCTGTGGGTTTTTCATAGATGGCTTTTAAGATGTCGAGGAATGTTCCCTCTATCCCTACACTCTGAAGAGTTTTGATCAGGAATGGATGCTGTATTTTGTCAAATGCTTTCTCTGCATCCAATGAGAGGATCATATGGTTCTTGGTTTTTCTCTTGCTGATATGATGAATCACATTGATTGTTTTACGGGTGTTGAACCAGCCTTGTGTCCCAGGGATAAATCCTACTTGGTCATGGTGAATAATTTTCTTAATGTACTGTTGGATCCTATTGGCCAGTATCTTGTTGAGAATTTTTGCATCCATGTTCATCAGGGATATTGGTCTGTAATTCTCCTTTTTGGCGGGGTCTTTGTCTGGCTTTGGAATTAAGGTGATGCTGGCTTCATAGAACGAATTTGGAAGTACTCCATCTCTTTCTATCTTTCCAAACAGCTTTAGGAGAATAGGTATGATTTCTTCTTTAAACGTTTGATAAAATTCTCCTGGGAAGCCATCTGGCCCTGGACTCTTGTGTCTTGGGAGGTTTTTGATGACTGCTTCAATTTCCTCCCTGGTTATTGGCCTGTTCAGGTTTTCTATTTCTTCCTGTTCCAGTTTTGGTAGTTTGTGGCTTTCCAGGAATGCGTCCATTTCTTCTAGATTGCCTAATTTATTGGCGTATAGCTGTTCATAATAGGTTTTTAAAATCGTTTGTATTTCCTTGGTGTTGGTAGTGATCTCTCCTTTCTCATTCATGATTTTATTAATTTGAGTCTTCTCTCTCTTCTTTTTAATAAGGCTGGCTAATGGTTTATCTATCTTATTAATTCTTTCAAAGAACCAACTCCTGGTTCTGTTGATCTGTTCCACAGTTCTTCTGGTCTCGATTTCGTTGAGTTCTGCTCGAATCTTTATTAGCTCCCTTCTTCTCTTGGGTGTAGGATCTATTTGCTGTTTTTTCTCTAGCTCCTTTATGTGTAAGGTTAGCTTTTGTATTTGAGTTCTTTCCAGTTTTTGAATGGATGCTTGTATTGCGATGTATTTCCCCCTTAGGACTGCTTTTGCTGCATCCCACAGATTTTGAACGGTTGTATCTTCATTCTCATTAGTTTCCATGAATCTTTTTAATTCTTCCTTAATTTCCTGGTTGACCCTTTTATCTTTTAGCAGGATGGTCCTTAACCTCCATGTGTTTGAGGTCCTTCCAAACTTCTTGTTGTGATTTAGTTCTAATTTCAAGGCATTATGGTCCGAGAATATGCAGGGGACAATCCCAATCTTTTGGTATCGGTTCAGACCCGATTTGTGACCCAATATGTGGTCTATTCTGGAGAAAGTTCCATGTGCGCTTGAGAAGAATGTGTATTCAGTTGAGTTTGGATGTAAAGTTCTGTAGATATCTGTGAAATCCATCTGGTCCAGTGTATCATTTAAAGCTCTCGTTTCTTTGGAGATGTTTTGCTTAGAAGACCTATCGAGTATAGAAAGAGCTAGGTTGAAGTCACCAAGTATAAGTGTATTATTATCTAAGTATTTCTTCACTTTGGTTAATAATTGATTTATATATTTGGCAGCTCCCACATTTGGAGCATATATATTGAGGATTGTTAAGTCCTCTTGTTGAATAGATCCTTTAAGTATGATATAGTGTCCCTCTTCATCTCTCACTACAGTCTTTGGGGTAAATTTTAGTTTATCTGATATAAGGATGGCTACCCCTGCTTTCTTTTGAGGACCATTCGAATGGTAAATGGTTCTCCAACCTTTTATTTTCAGGCTGTAGGTGTCCTTCTGTCTAAAATGAGTCTCTTGTAGACAGCAAATAGATGGGTCCTGCTTTTTTATCCAGTCTGAAACCCTGCGCCTTTTGATGGGGTCATTAAGCCCGTTCACATTCAGAGTTACTATTGAGAGATATGAGTTTAGTGTCATCATGATATCTATTCAGTCTTTGTTTTTGTGGACTGTTCCACTGAACTTCTTCTTAAAGGGGAATTTTAAGAGGCCCCCTTAAAATTTCTTGCAGAGCTGGTTTGGAGGTCACATATTCTTTTAGTTGCTGCCTGTCTTGGAAGCTCTTTATCTCTCCTTCCATTTTGAATGAGAGCCTTGCTGGATAAAGTATTCTTGGTTGCATGTTCTTTTCATTTAGGACCCTGAATATATCCTGCCAGCCCTTTCTGGCCTGCCAGGTCTCTGTGGAGAGGTCTGCTGTTACCCTAATACTCCTCCCCATAAAAGTCAGGGATTTCTTGTCTCTTGCTGCTTTAAGGATCTTCTCTTTATCTTTGGAATTTGCAAGCTTCACAATTAAATGTCGAGGTGTTGAACGGTTTTTATTGATTTTAGGGGGGGATCTCTCTATTTCCTGGATCTGAATGCCTGTTTCCCTTCCCAGATTAGGAAAGTTTTCAGCTAGAATTTGTTCAAATACATATTCTGGCCCTCTGTCCCTTTCGGCGCCCTCGGGAACCCCAATTAAACGTAGGTTTTTCTTCCTCAGGCTGTCGTTTATTTCCCTTAATCTATCTTCATGGTCTTTTAATTGTTTGTCTCTTTTTTCCTCAGTTTCCCTCTTTGCTGTCAACTTGTCTTCTAGGTCACTCACTCGTTCTTCCACCTCGTTAACCCTCGTCGTTAGGACTTCTAGTTTGGATTGCATCTCATTTAATTGGTTTTTAATTTCTGCCTGATTAGCTCTAAATTCTGCAGTCATGAAGTCTCTTGAGTCCTTTATACTTTTTTCTAGAGCCACCAGTAGCTGTATAATAGTGCTTCTGAATTGGCTTTCTGACATTGAATTGTAATCCAGATTTTGTAACTCTGTGGGAGAGAGGACTGTTTCTGATTCTTTCTTTTGAGGTGAGGTTTTCCTTCTAGTCATTTTGCTCAGTGCAGAGTGGCCAAAAGCAAGTTGTATTGGGAAAAAGAGAAAAAGAGAGGAGAGAAAGAAGGAAAGAAAAGAGAAAGAGAAAAAAAAGGGAAGAAAAAGAAAAAAAAAACGAAAAAAAAAAAAAAAGAAGAAAAAGAGAAAGAAAAAGAAAGGAGAAAAAAAGGGGGTGGGGGAAGGAAACAAATCAAAAAGCAAAACAAAACAAAAACAAAAACAAAAACAAAAACAAACAAACAAAAAAAGAACCACCGGGGAGTATCTTCTGATTCTGTGTTCTTTAAGTCCCTTGGCTTCTCCTGGAAGTTGTCCGTCTAGCTGGTCTTCTGGGGGAGGGGCCTGTTGTGCTGATTTTCAGGTGTTAGCAGTTGGGGGAGCTGCTGTGCCCCTGCCTGGTGCAGGGCTCAGTGGGGGTTGTTTACCCCGTGAGGCCGCAGGAGGAACAGCCCCAGTGGCGGGGCAGCTCTGGAAACCTGGATTCAGCCCCCGCAGGAACTCCAGAGCTCTCCGTCTGCAGGGCCTGGAGGCTCCGGGGCGGGGCCGCTGATCTGCTCAGCTGGGGCAGGAGCGTCCTTGCTGTCCTGGGCCCTCCCGGCCTCTGCCTGTCCCGGGGGAGGCGGGATCCTGGGCTGTGTCCCGGCGCCCTGTGCTCCGGAGCCTGCGCTGGTGGATTCGCGCTCCCGGGCCGCGCAGCCCCCTCCGCGGAGCTGCCGCCCGAGCCCCTCCGAGCTGCTCCTGGAACCGCGCAGCCCCCTCCGCACGGAGCCTCTTCCTCTGCCCGAGCCCGGCCGAGCTGCTCCCGGGGCCGCGCAGCCCCCTCCGCGGAGCCGCCCCCGAGCCCCCCCCGAGCTGCTCCGGGTCCCGCCGGGTCCCGCCGTGCGCGCTGCAGCCCTTAGGGAGCTCGGCGCACTCTCCTGGGCGCGCAGTTGCTGTTACTGTCCCCGGGAGCCCGAGGGCATCCCCGCCCTCCCAGGTCCTGCTCCACCTCCCTGGAGCCCCTTTCCGCCGGGAAGGTCGGTGCAGCTCCTGCTCCTCCGGGACGGGGCTCTCCTGTCCTGGGGACACTCGCCCCGGCCTCAGCCCGGCTCCTCGCGGGGCCCCTCCCCCTTGGAGGCCTTTGTTCCTTTATTTCTTTTTCCCCGTCTTCCTACCTTGATAGAAGCGCGAACTCTTCTCACTGTAGCATCCCAGCTGGTCTCTCTTTAAATCTCAGGCCGAATTCATAGATTTTCAGGATAATTTGAAGGTTTTCTAGGTAGTTTGGTGGAGACAGGTGATTTGGAGACCCTGCTCTTCCGCCATCTTGCTCCTCCCCCCACTACTATAGGTTATTACAAATACACTACTATAGGTTTATTTGTACAGAAAATAAAAAGGGGGATAGTAGAAAATTTTAGGCAAGTCTTTGGCTTTAGGGTTTAAATTTTCCTTCTTAAGTGATTTTGTAATAGTGAGTTGCATTAAATTCTACTTAATACTGATTACTACATATATATGTTAGATCAAGTAAACAGATCTTTTTAAACGTTGGCAGTTGTTATGCTAAATTCTCCACCCCCAATATTATAAATTTTTAGAATTCTGGTAACAATATATAATATTATTAACCAATGGCATTCATTAAATGTGCTCAATTTTTAAAATTACACTGATTTTATTTCTATTAAAAAAAGAACTAATTCTCTAAAAATGCTCAAGCCTGCTATTAAGACCACCTACCTTTTAGCTGAAAAGTGATTATTACTTTTCTTGTTGAATTGGCTTTTGTGGAGAGTTCTCTTTTATTTATAATGGGATGCTAAAGGAAATCTGGGATCCTTTGGGAATTCTTACTGTGTTCCTGATCATTCCGCCCACAAGTGTAGATGAGTGGCATGTCACTGAACAGTTAAACATGGGCTTATTATCATAGATGAGAGCTTTGCTCACATGGTTACAATGGAAAGGAACAAAAATCCTGAGCCAAGTCATTCAGGAGATTGTAAATATCTATTAATCAGGCTAGTGAATGTTTCATGATTACTTTGTGAGGATTATTTTGAAATGCAGCTTTATTTCAGGGTCCTGAATTTAAGTTGTGGGAGGACCTTTGTTGAGCCTTTTGAAAGAACATTAAAAGCTCTATCAGTACCTTGATAAGCTTGAGAAAAGTAAGAAAAAATAATTATTCTAGCAAGTACACTTGGTTTTTCTGAGAAATTTTCTCATTTGATGCAAATAAATCACACTTGCTTGAATATCTATTACATTGTAAATACCACAGTTGGCATTTAGCCATCAATGCCTGAGAATTTAGCCAACATTTTTTGAAAACTTACTATGTGTTAGGAACTTTGTATATCTGATCTCATAGCATCTCATTCAAACCACACCATAATCCCAGAGAATAAGTATTACATCCAATACACCATTTTAATGTTGGAGAAGCTATACCAAGAGTGGGTAAGTGGCTTGCCTAAAGCCACCGAAGTTCTCAAGAAATCCAAATCTTCTGGTTTTCCACCATTCCACAGCACCTGATACAATAATCATGGGGAAATAAAGAGTGATATAATGGCTTAAGGGATGAGGAGAGGTGAGAAAGTCATTATTGTTTTTATAAAGAAATATGGGCATATTTTATGACAAGGTGAAGAAGTAAGTGTAAAACAAAAGTTTGAAATGATTTTTAAGAGGAAGAAGGGGGAAGAAAAAGAGGAGACTAGAAAAGAAGAACAGAGGCAGATGTGTTAGTTTTTGAAAGTTGTTAGGATTTTTTTTTTCCTCATTGATAGAGAAATAATCTGGTGAAGAAGGAAAGAATTCCAAAGTGGAACATGTCAGCCAAGTGAGTTCACTTTGCTTTTCAGGTAGAGAAGAGAGACAGAGAGATAAAGGGAAAATAACTCCTTTCCAGGAATACATACGGCAGCAAATGTTAAGTGGGGAGAAGAAACTGCATAGCAAAATAGAAAAAATATAGACAAAGAACATTAAATTGTTACTTAACTAATTTTACATTTATAGTAGGTCTTATTACCAGTTTACTTTTATGGGGTAGTAGGAAAAAAAGAATAAAATAAAGCATTTTATTATAATGGAGGGAACAAGTAGGGATGATACCTTTATTGAACATTAGTTTTATTGTTTATTTATAATTAAAAGAAAATAGTTCTTGAACTTCTTACAATGAAATTAGTGATTGTTTATTTAATGGGTATTTTAGAAACCTACAACATTCCCTTGTAGACCTGAAATGTAATTCCCTTGTAATGTTGTAGACCTACAACATTATCCCTTTAAGGATATAAAAATAAAACCAACACACAAAACTGGTTTGAACCAGTTCGTCCAACTATAAGTTATAAACAGGTTGTGATTCATTGCTTTAAAAAGGAGTTAATTTTATCAGGTCATTAAATAACCTTATTAGTAAGTTATTATGACAAACATATTACTTGCAAAAATAAAGGAGGAGTAGTGTTTTCACAAATTATTAGTCTTAGCAACAACTTATGTTTTGCTTAAGTGTAGTGATGGAATCAGGCACCATGCCATTACAGAATATTACTGTTAGGAAAAATGTAGGGCATTTTATAAGTTGAAAGTGGAAGATAAATTCATCTTTAAGCACGTTATGCTGTGTTACTAGAGCTTTGTACTCTGGACTTCTGTGAAAATTGGATAAGCATATGAATGAATAGTATTCATGTATGGTGACATGGAAATGGAAGAAATGAAGGTTAATGAGGAGAAGGACAGAAAACAAGATAAACACTTGTAAAATTCAGTGAAGGGCAACATAATTTAACATTCATTCAACCCTTGAGTTCTTAAACTACGTGCATGTATTTCACTTTTAAATATTATAGGTCAACTACATATCATTATATGATTGAAAAAAATAGCAAGTTGAGACATCTTATTTACTGATTTGAAGAATGATGTAATTCATTTTGAACTAAGCCTTTAGGCCAAAATTTTAGTCAAAGGGAAAATGTGAGTTCTGATTTCTGCCAGACTTAATTAGCCACATGTTAAAGAACAATAGTTCAATATACATAGTGTGGAAAACACTTCTTATTATGGATTGATCTTTTTAAACTGTAACTATTCAAAGCATTACAGAAAACCAAAGAAGTTCTATCACTGAGTATGTGGAGCAGATACCACCCACATACCCGTGTACAAACTGTATTTTGTAATATAAAAATTATCATTAGAATCTTTCTCCCAAATTTCCAGAGTGCCAATTTACAAGCAGCTTGTTAAGACGTATCTACTTATATCAAAATTATATATTCATTCTACAGACATTTACCATGATCTGTACTAGGGATAAAAGCCTTTAATATCCTTAAAATTTCCAGTGATCTTTAAAATCCCCAGTCTAACCATCACCTTGGTTTAAAATCATAAAGGCAGTAAAGGTTTGGAACAGAGAGTTCCAGGTTAGACAGACCTGAGTTTAATCCCAGCTCTGTTCCTTACTAGCTTTGTTCCCTTGAGTAAGTTATTTAAATGCTCACTGTTCAGTATTCCTTATCCTTTAGATAAAGATGATAATTAAAAACAGGGTTCACTGTGATGATTAAGTTAATTTAGCACACTGCTTGGTGCCAAATGTTTAGTGGTTGTTAGAATAATTCTCATTAAAATTATGAATTTCCTTTAGAAGAAATCTTTGTGTTTATTAAACAGTTTAAATAAAAATTTTTTAGATAAAAAAACAAAAAAATAATATTTGAGAAATAAATTATACTTCATCAAAATTAGAAATGTCTGATCTTTAAAAGAAATGGCAAGTTTACACTGGGAGTAAAAATATGTATACATACCTGACAAAGGTATTTGTGTATTTTCAGTATGCAAAGTTTTCTTTTTTACAATAAATAAGGTAAACAACCCAATTTTCAAAATGGGGCAAAAGGTTTAAACAGGCAGATGAATATACAGGAAAAAAAATTAGCACTTAAAAAAATCTCAGAATCATTAGTCAATAGAGAAATGCAAATTAAAACTACAAAGTGAAACCACTTCACCCCCACTAGAATGAGTAAAGTTAAAAAGACTAAGTAACAATACCAAAGGTTGGCAACAGGTACAGAGCAACTCGAACTTTCATGCATTGCTGATCAAAGTGTAAATGTACTTTGGAAACAATTTAGTTTTTGTTATGTAGTTAAACATATTCTTACAATGCAATGCATTAATACCACTGCTAGATATTTAACCAAGAAAAATTAAAACATAGACGACTGTAAAGACTGTAAAGACTCCTTCATGAATATTGATATTAGCCAAAAACAGGAAAAAACAAAAACAAAAAGATGTCTATTAACAGATGAATGGATTAAACACATTCTAGCACATTCACTCAATAGAATATTCCTCAGCAACAAAGGGAAGTGACTACTGAGATATGAAACAACATGGGTGAATCTTCACAGACATTGTGTTGAACAAAAGAAGTCACAGGTACTGCTTGTTAAGCATTTTGTAGCAAGGAAAACAAACCATTCCCCTTGACTTCATGAAGACTAAGGGCTCCTTGGGTGCAGGGTAACATAATTACAACACAGTGTAGTAACGTATGTAGTGATTGAGGGATGCCTGGAGTTTTGAGAATGCACAATTGCAGTGCCCAAAGTTAACCATGACTCTGAAGAATTTAAGTGTAAGAATGTTTATTAGAGTAGGGGAAATGTGTCATGGAAACTTACTAGAGAGAGTGGCACCTTTACAGAGTTGAAGGATCCTTAGGAGTTAGCAGGAAAAGAGAAGTTGAGGGGAGGGGATTATTATCAGTAGAGGGCTCAAGAGAAGTTTTTCAGTGAACTAGCATGATAACTCCTGAGTAGTTTAGTGTTTCTGTTGTGCATGAATCTCTGATTCTTGAGTCTCTGGGCTGCAGAGTTAGTCAAGAAGCAGATCATGGAAGTCCTGTTTCGGATGCTAGGGAATTTGGGCTATTATCTGTTGTATGACAGCTGATTGAAAGGTTTCAAGCATCAGTGTCTCACCAGATAGAGTATGAATTTGAGAGTAACAAGACTGGACATTTTAAGTTGGAGAGCTGTTATACAATGCAGGCAAGAGATGATTCAAGCTTGAACTTGGGCAAGGAATGAATTAAATAAGTAATCTTTAGTTTAAATGCTTGGGTCTTTTTCCTTATGATTTAAAATCAGGAAGCTTAGTCAAAAATTGGAAAATAAATGATCACTTAATAAGTAGCTATTGGAATTATACAGTATTTTACTCCTAAATTCTCATAGCTTAGGATTTTCAATGTCGTATTAATCTCTGTGTACATAAGATAAAACCTAACATTATTTTCAATGAAATTAGGCTATATTGTCCCAGCATTGGCATTACTGAAATAATATACTTTGATCAGCATTTGCAGATTAATAAGATTATTTCTATAATTAGTTTCAAAGCATTTTCTCATATTTATCTCCTTGAATATTAAAGCTCATTAGGAGATGTATATTTAGATATGTAGAGAAGATTAATTTATAAAACTAAAAGTAAACATAACAACTAATTGAAATGCTTAATAGAGCATTAACAAGAATTGACTTCTGGTATAACCAAATAAAATGTTTTCATGATTTGTTCTTGTGGTTTATTTGATGCAAACTGCAAGCACGAGCTGTAGAATACAAGTGATATAATCTTATGACTAGAAACAAGTAACAATAACTTTTAAGTGTATAGGTATATTTCAACAATTAATTGGCATTATTATTTTTTTTAATTTTCATGGGAAATTCAAATGCATAAGCTGTATCTGTTTTAACAATTATTCAGGAACAGTTCTAGTTAACCAATTTTTGTAGTTAGATGATCTAGAGAGTGGTCTCCTGAGAAAAAATTAGGAAGCAACTAGTCTTCAATATTCCCCATTAGCTGTATAATTTCTAATTGGAATATATTATTGATGTGAACTTACCAGTTTTCTGTTACCACTCTTGAGAGAGAGTAAAATGTGGTATGAGCCGATTTTTCTGGGCATCTGTTGTTCCTTTGTTAGGGAACCATCTTTTTATATGATGTATGTGTGACCACAAAAAGAGTAGTTGCTGATTTATACACGGTCTATTGAAATTAAAACCAGTTTATTTGTTAGTAATGGCAGTAGGGTGTGATATCATTTATTGACAGGAGCCCCTACCCCATCAAAAAATAATTTGGTATACTGCATTTGTCTACACAAAATACTGACAAGTTTAAGTCATAAGAGTGAGGCAACTCATGGGTAGGACTACATGTTAGAATTTAGAAATTTAATTTAAAAATGCAAATTTTAATACTCTGTAGAATTTTTAGTAGATAAACATCTACAGGAAGCCATAGCTGGTTTTGTTTTCCCTGTAACTTGCTTACTGGTGTGCTAATTGAATAGTGAGGGTGCTAAAGAATATATTTATGCAATAGGCTTAAGAGATTACAATGGAGCTTGAAATCAAGCTCAAGTTCATTTCTGGATCATAGACCAAAGAAAGAAAAGTCACACCTACAAGTAAATTTTCTAGGCCTATTCAGTCTTTTGGAAAGAAAATGGAAAAGTTTCTAAGTATTAACAGAAAATAAGATATGAGAATTCTTATTTTTATAATTAGTTCAGCGAGACTTCTATTTGAAAATGTCAGGCCGAATATAAGCATATCCTTCTATCCTGTGCTGAATTGCCACTAAAATAAAAGCAGCAGGATTTTTCAAATGCCATAAGCTTAAAAGAAAAAAGAATAAGAGAGGAAACAATAAAACGTGGGAGGCTGAAAAGCAGATGCCTCTATGAGATTGGACTAAGCAGCCCCTAAAAAGCTGAATTCTGAACTGGACCCAAGAAGTACCATGATTTGTACTATTGAATCTACTTAAAGTTGCAAAATTAGTAGTACCAGGGAGCTGTGAAAGCAGGAGTGAAGGGAGAGATTTGTCAAATTTCTGGTAAAAAGCAGCCATATGGGGCAGCCTGGGTGGCTCAGCGGTTTAGCGCCGCCTTCAGCCCAGGGCCTGATCCTGGAGACCTGGGATGGAGTCCCACGTTGGGCTCCCTGCACGGAGGCTGCTTCTCCCTCTGCCTGTGTCTCTGCCTCTCTCTCTCCCTGTGTCTCTCATGAATAAATAAATAAAATCTTAAAAAAAAAAAGCAGCCATATATCTTGATTCCCCTGTCTACCTTGAGTAGCTCAAGAAGCATATTTATTCAGTAGGGAGACTAACCAGTGCCTAGACTAAAGGACACAAGACAGAAGGATACCTTGCTGAAAAAAGAAGGGATTTGGTGAATTTTCGCATGCTACAAGCTGAGAACCTTATTCTCTCTTGTCTTACCTGGCTTGCAGAGAAGCTGCCTTGTAAGTACAATATGACAGCTGGGTATAGCTGTCGGTTGCATAATATGTGTTGATATGACACACAAGGAGATCAATAACTGATGGAAAATTGGTACATTTAGAATAAGAAAAAATGGAAATATGAGAAAGTCAGAGCCCAAGAGAAGTTGCTATTTTGAAAAATCCCTACAATCTTCTAAGCTCTCATTCTTCCAGAAGAAATAATGATATTCTGAAGAATTATTTTTCATGAAAAATAAAAAAGTATGTCCTTGTATTAAGTTTCCTAAGCATGCAAATCCCCTTTTTAGCCATATTTCCCCCAAAACAATGAAAGTTAAATGACTCAAAAGAAATACTTAAAAGCCAGTATCTATTAATTGGCTCACAACACAAGATAACACAAGTTCACTCAAATTTGTGTTGAATATGTACATTTTTTAAAGTTTTTATTTCCTTAGGTCAGGGAAGATGCCAGTACTTTGTGTATTAATGTGTGTTATACTCATTTGATTGCTTCTCCTATACAAATACTGTTTTTGAGTAATTAAGTTCCGAAAGTTTTATTTTCCGTGGGCAAGCTGAATTTTGGATATCAACTTGTTTAAGCAAAAACAAAACAAAACTATGAAAGTTCATGAGATAACCTCTATTACTTTGGAGCTGGAATGGCTGGATGAGTTTCAGCAGGCAACGCTCAAAGTAACTCACAAAAAGCATCTTCTGAGAGCTGAAACAGCAGTCACAAATGTGTCTTGCTCTGTTTGAGGCTTAACAAAGTAGTGGAGCTAAGCTTCAGAGAGACCATGTCTTAGCCTCTAAGGAGAAAGAAACACATACTTTGTGGATGTGTGTGTGTGTGTGTGTGTGTGTAAAACCTGTGCAGTAATTTTAAAAATAAAATCCATGACACTTCATTGTGGAATACTTAGGATTTTGCTTATTTTCTAAATGCCTCATTGCAAAATTGTCAAGATTTTTTATGGAAATGCACAATCCAAGTATATTTGTATATATTCAAGTAGATCATAACACATAGAAACATTCATTTTATGGTAGCCCATATTTGATTTTGATTATTTTTCAAGTTTTTTTTTAATTGCTTGTCATTTGATTGTATGTTTTCATTTCTTTTTCTAAAAGATATTTTTGATAAATAGAAAAATATACTCATAAGATTATTGTTCTAAAAATACTCATTTGCTGTTCTGGTCAAATAATACATATTAGAGGTTCTATGCAAAAAAGGGTTATATACAATAAGCTATCTCACATAGTCTTGAAAATTATATGGAAATATAGTTATTTTATTATGATTCCTTAAACTTTTATGAATATGAAAAGGCCACATAAAAAATACATGCAAAACTACTATTGAACATTGTCTATTATATTGGCCTGTAAATCTTAAGTATTGGTTGGTATTATAAAATTCCTTAAAAGAATTTTGTGTTAGGAAAATAGTTTGTCTCTCCTGATGAATTGGTATACTTTCTTTCATCAGATATTGATATCTGTGTAATTTATAATAATTTAATTTTGACTCCATTACCTGGAAGTTCAGAACTAATTTTAGTGTTCAATCAGTGTAATTATTCAACTATTAGATTATCTCAAATACATTATAGAAGCAGAAAAGTATATATTATAGCTACATAATCTGTAACCCCTTTGGCCCTACACAAATTTGTGAATGACACCTCTATGTACCCCATTTAGTTTTTAGATGTTGGGTTAGTAGAGAGAAGATGGAGGTTACAAAGTATAGATGACACCTTAATAAGTTATTGTACATATATATCTAGAGCCTATACACCACATTGATTACTGCTAGATATTAAGTTCAGACTTAAATAGGAGTCTGATTCTGATTTTTCTCCTCAGACTCTTTAAGCCCAACTTCCAATTTCACAACTCTAGGCTTATAATTTAACATAAGGACAACACATTGTACTTATCCTTAGTTAAATATATGTGTGTGAAAAGAATAAAATTCCAGCATTACCACTTATTTAGAAATCATACGAAAGTATTTCAGACCCTTCCCTATAAAGGGAGCAGGGAATGATCTTATGAAAATATGAAGACAAGAAAATATCAAGGTACAAATAAGAAAATGAAATTCTGACCACTAGAGGCTTATTCATTTCCATTATTTTATTCAGCTATTTGTCATAATTTGTAAGATTTTATTTATTTATTTATTTATTTATTTATTTATTTATTTATTTGAGAGAGAGCAAGAGAGAGAGCACAGTAGAGGAAAAGGCAGAGGCAGACAGAGAAGCAGACTTCCCCCTGAACACGGAGCCAACTTGGGGCTCAGTCCCAGCACCCTGAGATCATGACCTGAGCTGAAGTCAGATGCTTAACTGACTGAGCCACCCAGGCACCCCTGTCATATTTTGAACAATTATTATTTGTCCTGACACTATATTAGTCACCGGGGATTCAATGATTAATTAAGCATATTCTCTTACCAGAAAAGGTCATCAGTTTTTAAGGAAAAAATAATTACCATACTAAAATAAAAAGGGAGAACAAAGTAGATACCTAATGACCATCTTGAGGGCTGAGGTTGGGAGTTCGTTAGACAGAAAAGTTGAAAAAGTCTATTATTTCCAGATAAGATATGTCCACCATAGCACAGAGGTTTAAGACAACAGAGTGAATTTTAAACCTGGCAAATATGGTATGGCCTTTTCCGAAAATGCATGCTGAGGGGTGAGAAAGTAAATGACAACAGAGGGTAGGGGATGAATAACTTTTTATAGGTCATATTTATGAAATTAAGACGTTTATGGAGTTTAGATTTATCCCAGAGGCAGTGGGTGGGCATCTGAATTTCTAGATTGATGTCATCAAGGTATTGTCTTAGGCATCTGGACTCAGGAGTGTCACCACGCAAAAAACTGCAGTGGTACTGTTCCTCTCCCCTTTGTGCTCAAACTGATATTCTGTAGGGTTTGTTGAGATCTGAGTGAAGTTCTTTTAACGTAGCTTTTCTTATAAAATTTGATTTGCTCCGTTGTTGATCTGGAAAATGAACTTGCAAAAATTGACACAATTTGTATTATTAATTTACTGACAAGGGAGCCATATCAACATTTACAGCTTTCAGCACCATACCTTAATGGAGAAAGGATTTATGAATAATCGCTAATGATATCAATTCATAATGATGAAATGAAATATTTATAAAGCATTTCCTTTATGTTTAATTGCATGGTAATCTCCAGTTCGTTAATTCATTATAAGTTCAGGTTTTGAAGTGATTGTTGGCTTTGAGTTATTATTGTTCAGGATTTGTTAGTCAAGAGGGTGAATAACATAAACTGTTGTTTGTTTTTTAAATTTTAAACAGCTTTATCGAGTTATAATTGACATACCTTATCATTCATCCATTAAGAGTGTATGTTTCAGTGATTTTTAGTATATTCATGGATATGCATGACCATTACTACTGTGTTCATCATTACTGCAACTGTGTTTTTGGAGCGAAAATTAAAGTGCTGAAATTCCTTTTTGTAGTATCTGTATTATTGGGCTATTTTTAAGGCAGCAAAGAAATGCAGTTTACATCCCTTATCTTTTCTTTAGTTCATAGGATGTTCTAGCGTGTCTCTAGTGACTCATGATACATAAGATCATCTGTGATATCTTGTATTATAAGTGGATTCATTTTCTATATTTCCCTAGAGAGGGAAAAATTACAAAAGATTTTACAGTTGTCTCTAATTTTGTTCCAATTTCTTTTTGTGGGCTTCAAAATTAATGTAGGCAGACAAATTGTCCTTCACTGTCTTCTTAAATGATTTAAATAGCTTAAGCTAATTTTTTTTTAAAAAGTATATCCCTTTATCTGTGTTCTAGAAATTTGATGTGTTAGATATCCATAGAAACACAACTTACATTATAGATTTATTATTGTTGTGGACCTAATTTTAAATGGATATTATGACTTCATTTATTTGCCATTTTAGATACACAGTTTGATTTAGTTTAGGATTAAGCAATGTAGAATTCAAAAAAGTATAATACCATTTAGGATTTTTGCTATAAAGTCTATTACACTGTAGGAGGTTTCATATTTCTAAAATGCAAGCAGTAAGTACTATGGGGTCAGGGACTAACCAGTGAATGAAAGTCAGAACTCAAAATGAAGTGCCTTTTCTGTTTAACATTGGGCACTGATAGAAACTGATAATGTTTGATTAATGAACGGCAGCCTTGCAGCGGGTAAAAACATCTGCAAAAAGTGATTTATTATTTCAAAGGTATTGGGAGCTTGTGGTATCTTGCAGATTTAAGTATGTGTGCCTGAATAAAATAAATGAGATGCAACATGTGAAAAATGAAAACACATTACTTGTAAAGGATGTGTCAGAAGCAGGGTATTTTTGTTCAAGTACACTTTGTCATGGGGACTTTTAATGCTGTTCTGAATACAAATCATTTAACTGGTTCATAAAATCGCCTCAGTTGGAATTCTTGCATCTATCATCCAAGACATAAATGAGGGTTAAACTTAATGTGGTGTAACATCCCCTAAATGTTCAAATTTTGCATCATATACAACTATTAAAATTGCACATATGTTTTATGTATAAAGATGAATAAATTGTGGGTACTTAAAACAGTGGTCCCCAAACAGAAATAAGGTTTGAAGTCTTAAGGGTCTTTTTTTTTTTTTTTTTGAAGTCTTAAGGGTCTTAATTGAATGCTCATCAAATGCTCAGAGTTAAGGATTTTCACTGCAACTATTATAACTAGACATTTGAATAATCTATCATTTTATGATTGAACAATTTTTAGTTAGGTGACATATGATAAATAACAGAATGCATTGAAGGTATTGATACTATTTTAGGTACTGCTATTGGAGCTGTAATTTGTGTGTGTGTGCGTATACACATACCTTGAATAATTCACTGTTGCTTGGTTAAAAATCATACCTTTTTTCTAAATATAGTTACATCATATTTCACATATATGAGATAATTATTTATGGAAAATAAGATTTCAAATTCTTTCAAGGTATTAGTAACCTGATAATAGTCCTAATGGGTTATACCTAACAAAAATGTGAAAATGAAACTGGAACAGTCTGTAGGAGAGTTATGCCATCAAGACTACTAATTATTATTTCTTTTGTGGTTTATGAGATGTATTTACTTGTTTAACTTACTCCTAAAAGGCACTTTTGCAAATTTGGATGTTGTAACTATGAAGAATCTCTTCTTAAGATCAACAGGATTAGAAAAAAATACCATCAGAAGCAAACTAAGTTCTATAAAGAAAAATCTGTTTTTTGGAGAACATTATGAAACTTTATAGAGGTATTTGTAATTTTAAATAAATTAGAAACTGAATTGGGGCAAGATTTCAGCATGCCTTTTGACCATGACTGAGCATAGACTAAATCGTTATTAAATGTTTTGTTGAATAATTGAATAGATGAATGGAAATATTCATAGCAACTACATTCATTCAACAGAGTGCTGAGGAACCTCCTTTGTGCCAGGCAGTGGGCTGGGTCTGGAAATATAATGTTGGAGAAAACAGGCATAGCCCCTGCTCTCAAGGAGCAGCTTGGCTGTAGGAAATAGATATTAAATATATCACGTATCACATAGTGAAACATTTTGAAAAGAGATACAGTAATATAAGGGTCTTGGAGTTTCATTCCAAGGGATTCTCTCCTGAGTGGGAGACAAGGGAGGAATCATGCTAGCTGAGGTTGGAGAGAATGAAGAAAGGAAGTGAGTGGCAGGAGATGCCAGAAAATTGGACTGGGAAGTGAAATGATCATATTTGCATATTAAAGGAATCACTTTGTCAGATGTGTGGAGGGAAGAGTTGGAGGTGAGAAAATCATTTTAAGAGATTTTAGTAATAAGAACAGGAAATGGTGACATTTGTTTCTACTCTTTACAGGAATACAAATCTGCTTATTTTGATCTCTCTCCCTCCTCTTGCCACACTCGTGTTATTTTCTCTGTTCCCTGAGAGTGGTCATGACCTAAAAATAAGAGATCTTTCCTCTTACTTTTTGATACTCCCTACTCCCCCTTTTATATTTAACTCAGAATTATTTATTAAATCTTAACTACTAAAAAAAAAAATAAAAAATAAATAAATAAATCTTAACTACTATTTAAATTAAACACAGTGGTGGGACACCTGGGTGGCTTAGCAGTTGAGTGTCTGCCTTTGGCTCAGGTCGTGCTTCTAGGGTCTTGGGATCGAGTCCTTCATCAGGCTCCCTGCAAGGAGCCTGCTTCTCCCACTGCCTGTGTCTCTGCCTCTCTGTCTGTGTGTCTCATGAATAAATAAATAAAATCTTAAAAAAGTAAACACAGTGGTATTTGTCAGGCAATAAGACAGTGGCAATAGAATGTTCTTATATTTTGAGTTTATTTTCAAAATTTAACTCCAAAGAAATGTCAAAAAATTTTAATACCATTGTTTTGTTACTAAACTATATACATGATTAATAATGTAATGAGATTTAAAAGCTTTCTTTCCAGTGACAGAATCATTCAAAATAGGAAAATAAACATTATGTTTTAAGCAACATTCATGTACAGACAAGATTATAACTAGAATAAGAAATATGAAGATTTAATAGCATTCATAGAAAGAATTTCTGTAACCTTTCTAGTTTCTAAAATGTGCTAACCTTCACTGTCAGGATGTTTTTCTCCTCTCTTTTTGCTATCTTATAAATCAGTTTTTAAGTGGAAATAGGCATGATCATCTTGAGAGCTCCTTATGTAGCTGAAAATCTTCATTAAATTGACTTCTCCAGGCTGAATAATTACAGTTCCAATTAATTAAAGACTAAAAATTGCTTCCTCAATTAAACTGAAATATGTAGGCAAACATATGAAAATACAAACCTTCTAGATTTAGGAGTTTTCTTAGAACTCCGTGATAAGATGTCAAATATTAATATAGCCTAACCTCCTTAACATCAAAGAACATATAGAGATATGTTCTTCTTCCTAATTATGTAGATATAACATATGTAAAACAAAATTAAGATCCAGGGCATACTTAGTAGGAACCTAATAAGAATTCAGAAAAAAATATGAGACACTGGTTTCTAGTTGTCTCTGTCTTTAAACTGAATCTGCAACCCTGGACAGGTGACACTCTTCCCAGGTTCTAAATGCAAGATTGTTGATATGAGGATGAAAAGAAATGGCATATGTGAGAACTTTGATAATTATGCATCAATCTATAACCCTTATAAATATTAATTGTTGGAGCTGAAATTGATTCTCAGTTTTCATCTCCCATAAAATTGAGTGCAGCTTCAGGCCCATAGTTATAAGTAGACTCCATGTCCTTACTTGAGTTTTTCATAAGAAAATTTGAACACCAACCAATGACTCCCTAAGATTACTTTTTCCCTGAGTTTTATACTTTTAACTTAGCATTGCAGGGACATTTTGTAGGCTAGCTGTGGGGACAGAAGGAAGTACTTGATGATTTATACAGTTAGAAGCTAATTGTCAGTATTGAGAGCTATTCATAGTGGATGAAAATTTGACAACTTACACTGTTAGTACAGTAAGAAAGAATCTCAAGGTAACAAAAAAAAGAGATTTAATTTATGTTATTTTTTTTTTAATTTTTTTTTTTTTATGATAGTCACACAGAGAGAAAGAGAGAGAGGCAGAGACACAGGCAGAGGGAGAAGCAGGCTCCATGCACCAGGAGCCCGATGTGGGATTCGATCCTGGGTCTCCAGGATCGCGCCCTGGGCCAAAGGCAGGCGCCAAGCCGCTGTGCCACCCAGGGATCCCAATTTATGTTATTTTATAATAAAAATATGAGCGAAACTAATGCATGTTAAAAGATACCTGTGTGCTTTTGAAGGAGACAGTTTAGATTCTGGGCAGTAAATATTAAATTATTTGCTCATGATTCTGAGGGTTGTTAATTTGTTCTGGGCTGAGCTGGAAGTTTACCACCCCATGGTGTCAGATGTTGTTACATGCATTGGAAACAGTTAGGGATTGCTTAGGGGTTGGAGTCCCAGGATCTCAAGCCTCAGTTGGGAAAACTGGATTGTGGTGTCTCTTTTAACATGGATCTCACCCTTAAGGATGCTAACCTATGGTTGTTCACAAAGTGGCCTTGTACCAAAAGAATGAATGTATAAGTTTCAAGGCCTCTTCGAGCCAAGGCTTAGAAGCCACATGTACTACTCTCTCCCCATTATGTTGGTCATGGTAATTCACAAGATAAACCCAGATTCAACGGAGACAGAGTAATAGACACCCCTTGAATCTTGAGGAGAAAATGGCAAAGTCATCTGCAAAAGGGCATACATACAAGGATGGGAAAGATTCTTATGATCTTTTATGTAAATACATTACAAAATGTGCGTGTTATCAAGGAAAAGTAAATTTTTTCAAATGGTTTCTCTTTTAGAACAATTTTTCTACATGGACAGTTTCTTACAGGAATATTGTTCTGTAATGACTCCCATCAGACTCAAATGAGATAGCAGAAGTGTTAGAAGATAGAGGAGGGACAGTAAAGTGTTCTTCAAACTGAGAAGACATTTTTAGTCCAAAAAGCAAAGCAAGCCACTCCATACTGTTTACAGAGAGTTTTATTCAGGGCAACAGAGGGTGTCAGGCAGACAGCAATCCAGGCACTGCACAGCTATTCTCTGCAAAGTCTAGACCTTAATCCACAGATTTTATAGAGTGGGGATATGTGCATAGGCCATTGAGGTCAGGTTTTAGTATTTAAAAGACTTCTTGGCACCATCTGTGTGGAGGGTTAGAAACTATGTTATCTCTGCTAGTTATCCAAACAACTTTGAGGAGAATCAGAATGAGCCTTCCTGCATTCTGTTCAGGACATACATCAACCTCCAGAGGCCCTGAAACATGTAGCTCCTAAGGAGGTCATTGAGTGGACGTGAACAAGATGGCAGGCCAAAGACAGTTAGTATTCAGCCCTCCGGCAGAAGTTATATGCTTATGTATAATTTTAAACAATCTTGTATTCCAAATTATCATGATTGAAGATTCCAGAGCCATTGTACCTGGTTTTAAAATCAGTTTTGTTATTGAACAAGTTACTCAGTAACTCTTTGTTTCAGTCTTCCTAACTTCAAGTCTGAAAAATAATGTAATTATCTCATAGGATCATAGAAAGGATTAGGTGATTTGATACAGATAAAATACTTAGAATAGTACCTGGCAAAAAAGAAATTCTTAACCTGTGTTAGCTATTATATCTTATCCCTAGTCTTTGATAGTGAATAAAACTATGTGTTCCTATGATATAAATCAATGTAATCTCTAATTCTATTTCTCCTTCTACCTGCTTTCTCTTTATATGAGTACTTTCCTTTAGTAATTATGTTCTAAACTTCATTCTCAAAACACTAATCTTAACCATAATCATAGAACAGAAAATAAAAGTTTATTCCCCAAGTATCCAGTTTCCTAGTAAACACAAGACATAATAACTATTGAGATGATCCATAGACACCGAATTGCTTTTAAATCCCAGCTCCCTAATTTCTATTTTTATTATGTTAACTTAGTCCTGGCCCATTTTTACCTTAGTTTTAGATCAGTTTTGCTTAGAGTGCCTCAGACATCCATTCACTCTAAACTGCGGAACAATTTCCAAGTCCTATCGGAGACTGGGTGTTTGAATGATGGCTGCAATTGATTGAATCCATAATGAATCCCTTCACCTAGATACCTTACCTCTATTACTGCAAGACCAGAAATATCCTAATAGTCTCAAACTATCACCTAGTAATACCTGTACTTAAAACCGGACCTGATACTCAATGGTCTGGTTATGATTACAAGGTTACTTTTAACAGTAACTTTCTATGTTTCTATGAGGCCATAGTCAAGGTGAAAGATAATGAAAATTTGCTTTGGTAGTAGCAGCAGAAATGAAGATGTAAAAATGAATGGGCGCTGAGGGGGACACTTGACGGGATGAGCACTGGGTGTTATTCTGTATGTTGGCAAATTGAACACCAATAAAAAATAAATTTATTATTAAAAAATAAATAAAAATAAAAATAAAAATGAATGGAAAAGAAAGGACAATTGAATCGTGTATAATCGGCAAAAATCAAATGCGTGAGTTGGGAAAAAATAGAAGAGATTATGAGGAGATTTTTTTTTTTTTTTTGGTAATTCCTTGTTGGACATAATTTTGGTTATGATGTAGTACTTGACAATGTAATTATTTTAATATTTTATTAGAAACTTCAAATGTAGAGTTAATTTGTATCTTTATTCTCAGGAGTTACATTTTTATACAAAGGTACTATACAGATATAATATGGTTGGGTAACAAGTAGTTTGAAATAATCCTTCTTTGGCTCATTCAGAAAAATTATAAAGATGTAGTAGCATTGAAAAAAAGGATGTAGCATTGAATGCAACTATGCTCAGTGTTCTATTTTATATTGAAATATGTAAATCTTTGTATTTGAAAACGTGTAATATTGGATTTAAAATTATCTGCCTTTAGTAAGATACCCATGCTATATAGGTATATATTATATTAGAATAAAAATTGGGGATCCCTGGGTGGCGCAGCAGTTTGGCGCCTGCCTTTGGCCCAGGGCGCGATCCTGGAGACCCGGGATCGAATCCCACGTCGGGCTCCTGGTGCCTGGAGCCTGCTTCTCCCTCTGCCTATGTCTCTGCCTCTCTCTCTCTCTCTGTGACTATCATAAATAAAAAAAAAAAAAATTTAGAATAAAAATTGTATATTATACTGTCTTGTTTTCTTCATGCTCCTCTCCATGGTATCTCAGCTCCAGAGAAATTGTCTTCCAGAACTAATCAGATAAATATTTGGGTGTTCTGTATTTATTCCCCATTATTTTGGACTAACCGAATGTAATATTTACCTAGAATAAAATTTACCTAGAATAAAATCATGCTAAAATTTAAGATTTAATTTAATTTTGTTTCTATGAATAGAACACCAAAATGTTTAAATTTTTATTTTCTAGTAAATTAGTTCTTATTTCTCCTTAAAGACAACAACAATAATGGCAAAATATATCAAACTCATTTCTTCCAGTAAAATCAGAGAGTAATTTTTAAAAAGTAGAAATATAACTGGTATACTCCAAAGTAAATTCAGAACTGCCAAGAGCTGTTAAAATCAGACAAAAACAACAAGGGAGAAAGTGAAACAAGTATTTTAAAGTCTTAGGAGGCCCACAAGTGGTAAATCTCAGGGTAGCACTTTGCCCTCCAGCATGAATAGCTATGGAATCTGGGATGAGGAAAAGGGAAACAAACAAAAAACTTTCCTGATACTTGATTTTATTCAGAAAAACTGTGCAGATGAAACTACCCAAGGAATCCAACACAAATAAGCCATATTTGCAGGAAGTAGTCAGTCTGTGTGGCAACAAAATAGGAGAAAATCCTATTTTGGAGTAGTAATCCTGTAATGCTGCCTTGTTTCTGCCCCTCATTATAACCCCTCTCCAGGAACATCCTGTAAATAACCAATCTAAATAGAATCAACTCATTAGGTGATAAGGAGTAAGATAATACTGTGACATTAAAAATAGTATAACTGTGGACAGAGTAACTAAGTTTACCAATAGATGAATTACACTCCCCAGAAAAAAATATTGCAATCAAATATATAAAAATAATGAATAAATATTTTGCTACTTATTTAAAACAAGAAAACTTAACGTAGTATCACCTGTATGAGTGAAAGCCATAAAGCATAAATGCCAGAACCAAGGCAGGAAAAGAGGAGATGGAAAATGAGTTGGCAAAATAAAGGAAAAATGTAGACAAAAACTGATATAATTACTGAAATGAAGACAGAATGAAAATGAATAAAGATTTAAAAAACAGTGCAAGGGACATTTAATATGAAAATTAGAAAAGTGAAAAAAAATGACTCAGATAAAGGAAAAGTATAGAAAGAGAAAATAATAACTATTGGGAACAGATCTAGCATACACATAATTGAAGTCTCTTGAAAGGAGAGTCTCTCCCTCCTATGGAACAAAACAAATATTTGAAGTAATATTTCAAGACAAAACTCTATGAATGAAATAAAACATTGGAAATTATATTTTGAAACTGCTGCCAGGGAAAATTTCCCTGGAATACTTTAGACTCTGAAATATCCTAGGAAAATTACTAGATTTTAAATAATAAAAATTTCTTTGTACATATAGGGGCAAATATCAGGCCACCCTTAAGACAGCACTACATACTTCTCAGCAGCATCAATAGAAAACACTGAAGGGAAACTTACAAGATAGTCAAGAAAAGAAAGTGTGAACCAATACTTGCTATTCAGCTAAACTCT
Source organism: Canis lupus dingo (assembly GCF_003254725.2). NCBI lineage: Eukaryota > Metazoa > Chordata > Mammalia > Carnivora > Canidae > Canis > Canis lupus. The sequence continues at coordinate 51,863,549 of NC_064248.1, forward strand.
CAGGTATGAGTGACATTCAAGAATTCAGGAATGGGGATCCCTGGGTGGCGCAGTGGTTTGGCGCCTGCCTTTGGCCCAGGGCACGATCCTGGAGATCCGGGATGGAATCCCACGTCGGGCTCCCGATGCATGGAGCCTGCTTCTCCCTCTGCCTGTGTCTCTGCCTCTCTCTCTCTCTGTGTGTGACTATCATAAATAAATAAAAATTAAAAAAAAAAAGACATTTAAAAAAAAAAAAGAATTCAGGAATGATTGTTTCCAGTAGACCATTCTTGAAACTATTAGAGAACAAAATCCTCTCATTTAGAAAAGATGCTAAAAACTCTGCCAAGGTGTTAGTGAACACTACACATATATAACTGAACAATTAAGTGTAAAGCAAATGTGGGGATTATGGTGACAGTACAATGTGAATGCAGCATGCTCTTATACTTATATAAGATTTTTATATGCTTATATATATGCTCTTATAATTCCAAAATGATAATAATATCAGAAATGAGGAAGTGAAAAGGAATGTGGAGCTTTATCTTTAATCTCGAGGTAATCATTTAAAGCTGACCAAGTCACTTAATAGAAGTATAAGCACTTTAAATAGTTAATGGAAAAAACATAGTAATGAAAATAATATTGGCTAAAAGTCAGTTGATAGAGACTAGGTTTTGGAGGGAGGAATCTTATCATTTTTTTTAAATTAGGAAACTATATATTCTGTGTTAAAAATTAGCAAATTACAAAAAAAATTAGCAAATTGAGGGTATTATATTATTAGTATAAAAATATCAAAAGAAATACCTATTTAAAGTTTTTAAAAAGCAGCAGACTAAGTAGGAAAATATGAATTAAAAATTAGATAAAACTAGATAAATGGGTAGCCCAGGTGGCTTAGCGGTTTAGCGCCGTCTTTAGCCTAGGGTGTGATCTTGGAGACCAGGGATTGAGTCCCACGTCGGGCTCCCTGCGTGGAGCCTGCTTCTCCCTCTGCCTGTGCCTCTGCCTTTCTCCCTCTCTCTTCTCTCTCTCTCTCTGTCTCATGAATAAATAAATAAAATTAAAAAAAAAAAACTAGATAAAAGACCATGAAATAGTATGACTGACCTGACCAACTATATTGGCTATATCATTAGAAAACACAAAACAAAAACAAATCCTTGAGGTTGCATCTCAAGTCAAGACTCAAGTCTATGCTATATTCAATAGATATGTGTCAAAGAAAATGATTTAGAAAGGTTGAAATAAAAGGGTGGTAATGTAAATTAAAGCAAAAATAAAGCAAGTGGTCATGATGTTAGTAACAGATAAGGTAAAATTCAATCCAAAAGCAATTAAATAAAAAATGAAGGGCATTTTCTAACACTGGATGTTTGAACATCACAATGAAGATATACTATACTACTATTGAAAAGCTAGTACCAAGAGCAGCAAATTTCCAATAGGCACCGTACTATTAGGAAACACAAACACCACACTCATTCCAAGCAGAAGTTGACAAAGTGTGATAGACTTAAATAGTATAATAATCAATTGCTAAAACATACAAGCAAAACTCTGTACCCTGAAAAGAAATCTTCCTTTAAAGCACCCATAGAATATTTTATATATGTTTTATACATAATATATATTGTTCATTCTTATATTTTATAACTCATAGATAAGTATGATGTGTAAATGAGCATTATTAAGCTAAAAAACTCCATGTATTTTCTTTTTTTAATAAATATTTTATTTATTTACTTGGAGTGAGCAGGGGAAGGGGCAGAAGGAGAAGGAAAGAGATAATCTCAAGGAGACTCCATGCTGAGTGCAGAGTCTGAAGCAAAGCCTGATCCTAGCACCCCAAGAGCATGACCTGAGCTGAAATCAAGAGTCAGCGCTCAACCAACTGAGCCACTCAGGCACCCCTCAGTATATTTTCAAAAGAAAACATAATAGTATCAATACCAATATATTGGTAAAGTGAAAAAACAAAATCACTATTTAAACAACAACAACAAAACCCTCCAAATAAGAAATATAGAGGAAGAAACTTCCTTTAAACTATATATTTTTGGAGCAAACAGGGAATACAAACCAAAATAATAGTGTCTGTTGAAAAAGGTGAGGGAGACATCAAAACTCTACATATAAAATTTTGTGGAATTCAGTTAAATCAGGGATAAGTGGAAAAATGTGTTGCCTTAGATACCTTTATCAACAACAACAAAAAAAAATAAAAAAAAAAACCAAGGGTTTAAACTCCCAACTCAGACACTTATAGTTAAAAAAAAATTATTTAAATTGAGAATAAACTAATTTTTCAATTATGTGATTTATAAGAATATGTATTTGGTCATTCAGATGGCCAGAAGATATTTCTTAGATTTGGTCTTGGTCCATGGTTCCTGGCTCACAGCTCCTAAAATCCTTGGAATTTTCTATGATAAAGGTGATAAAGATATTTTTGTTATGTTAATGATGTGACTTTTGAAAAGCCTGTAGACAGCCCAGAATGGAGGGCTGGTTGCCAAAAGAATCAAGCAATAAATTTGAAGGTTGGAAATTTCAGTCCCACCAGCTGACTTCTGGGAGGGGACAAAGACTAGAAATTGAATCAGCCAATGCCAATGACTTAGTCAGTCATGACTATGTAATGTAGTCTCCATACAAACCCAAAGGACTAGGTCCAGAGAGGTTTGGGGTTGGTAAACATGTGGAGATGCAGAGAAAGTGGCCACCTGGAGAAGGCATGGAAGCCCCACACCCTTCGCACATACCCTTACCTTATCCATCTCTTCAGCTGGCTTTTCTTGAGTTACATCTTTTTATAATAAATCAATGATGTAGTAAGTAAAATGTCTCTGAGTTCTATGAGCTGCTCTAGTGAATTAATTGAACCTGAGGAGGTGGTCTTGGCAACTTCTGATTCATAGCCAGTTTGGTCAGGAGTGTAAGTAATAATGTGCACTTGTGACTAGTCTGAAGCTGAAGGAGGGAGTCCTTGGAACCTTCAAATCCATAGTTGGTCAGAAGCACAGATAACAGCCAAAGTGGGGCCTGGAGGGCAGCTTTTAGGACTGAAGCCTTAACAAATCTGATATCATCCCTGGGTAGATAGTGTCAGGATTAAGTTGAGTGAGAATTGTTTAGAGTTGTTGAGGCAGGAGACTTCCTTGCCTTCTGGCCAATGTTGGAATTGGGTCCACTAAGGTAGAACAGCACATTTCACAGAAAAGGAACCCTTGAACAGTTGAAAAAAATACTAAACTTCACTCATAATAAAAGAAATGCAAAATAACACTCCACTGAGTCACCATTTTTATCTCTCAGACTGGCAGATTGTTGATGAGGCTGTAAGGAAACAGACACTCTCATACAATGTTTATTTATATAAAACCATCAATTCCACTTCTGGGAAATTATTTTATGTACATGAAATGATGTGTCTCCTATCTTATTAACTGCAGGATTGTTTGTAGTAGCAAAGTAATGGAAACAACCTAAATGTCCATCAAGAGAGACTAGCTAATAACCAATAAATTATAGTATATTTACACAGTAGAATACTAGGGAGTTTTAAAAAATAGTGAAGAAGATCTTTTTATCCTGATGAGAAAAAATGCTGAGATGGATGAAAAAAAGTGAGAAAAGTTGGTATAAAACAGTATATGCTGTCATTTGTACCAAAAATGAGGGCAAAATAAATATTTATTTGTGTATGGGGACACGTGGGTGGCTCAGCAGTTTGGCACCTGCCTTCGGCCCAGGGTGTGATCCTGGAGACCCGCAATCAAATCCCACGTCCGGCTCCCTGCATGGAGTCTACTTCTCTCTGTGTGTCTCTCTCTCTGCCTGTGTCTTTGCCTCTCTCTCTGTATCTTTCATGAATAAATAAATAAAATCTTAAAAAAAACTTGTGTATGTATGAAAAAAATCATACAATGCTATCTAAAAAGGTTTAAAATGGGAGAGACAACAATGAAGGGAGACTTTTCACAATATATCTTTTTGTATCTTATCTTTGAATATATGAATGTACCTATTCCAAAATGTAATTTAGAAATAATTTCCTTTAAAAACAGGTGAGTGGCTCAGTCAGTTGGGCTCCTGCCTTCGACTCAGATCATGATCCCAGCATCCTGGGATCAAGCCCCACATTGGGTTCCGTACTCAGCAGGCAGCCTGCTTCTCCCTCCCCTGCCCCCCAGCTCAAGCTCTCTCTCATTATCTCTCTCAAATAGATATATAAAATCTTTTTAAAAAAATAAAAATAAATAAAAATATGTGTTTTTACTTTGTAGTGCATTACCATCTGATGTATATACAAAAATTTTGCAACATGTAGAACCCTGATAACTAAGAGCAGAAAGCAAATTAGAAGAATTTATGACATGACCTTTTTGTAGTTATATAAAACTGTTTTATTTATTTATTTATTTATTTATTTATTTATTTATTTATTTATTTTTGTTACATCTTAGAGATGGAGGCTGTTGGGATGTTTTAGGTAAAATATCCCCACTTTACAGGTATAGAGGGCCAATAAATACTCAATAAATATGTTTGCTGCTATTCTCAGTAGTAGTCTCCTTTGCAGAAAGCCACTGCAGCTAGCTCAAGTAAAGGGTGATTCATTGAAAATATAGGAAATGAAACGTTTCTAGGTACACTGCGAACTAGAAAGCTTCAGGAATAGAAGTGAAGTTCTTTATTCCTTGGTGGCCAAAATTGCTTTTATATTTGAACTTTCTCCTTTTTTTTTGGTTCTGCTGTCTCCATTCCTTGTCATTCACTTCACCTTTACACGTATTTATTGTACATGTCTCGAAAAGGAGTCCTTAACCCTCTGCAATAGAAGTTTCACCCAAATTCCCCACAGCTGACTACTTATAGGATCTGGGTGGATTGGTCATGGTTTAGGCCTGATTAGGCATTCATCCTCCATCCAATCAGTTGTGTTCAAAGGGAGGATCATTTGTTTTGATCCCCATGCAAGACAGGACAGGCAAAGCAATGCCTTTGTCTTCTGCATTCCATCCATGTGTCAGCCAGGCAGTCATAGTCTTCATCCAAGAAAGACAAGGAAGCTAAAATTCACCTTTCAGATTGAAAAGGAGATGTGAAGCATGGGCTTCATGATAAGCATTTTATGTTAGAAGGCCCACTGCTGGGATCTATGGCTTTAAGGGGATTGACCCTTTAAAGTCAAAACAGGCAATAATAAACAAGGTATTTAAACTAACTTTCAGACCTTACAGCTAGAGCAACAGAGTCAAGTTTAAGTCACACTTTTCTGCTGTCACTGTATTGGCCTCTGTGACTTTTCTGTAAAAGTGACCATTTTATTCACCCAGGGAAAATTTTCATGATGCATGGTTCAATGCTAAGGGTCAGGAGGCACATAGCAGCGGCAGTTGTTGCAAATGCAGGCCTTCTCCTAATTTCACTACATCTGCCAGGGAACCTCTCACACTGGTTCAGCCATGTTATACAGCTGGTACAATTAGAGACTCAGATCAACTTCTAACAGAAAAGAAATATGTAAATAAAAATGCCTCTGCAAGGGGCTGAATGTAAATACTAAAGAAAATTTAAATGTGACAAGAGGACTTAGAAAATGCCATTTTCCTGTTTAGTAATTTTTTCTTTAAAAACAAGTACAAAGAGAATTTGTACTTTTTAAATTCTGCAAGTCACTATGTAACCTGACTTCATTTATATATAGTTAAATATTTTGATGAATTGTCAGTTATATATGCAGACTAGATAAAGGGATATATTTTCTGATGACTGATAGCCTTGGGTTGCTTTTGTTTTGATAGTTAACTCCTTGTGATGTTAGAATATAGTTTCCATCCCTATGTTTCAATTAGGTTGAATAGCATAAGAACCAGTTTTCACAGGACTATCGACCTTATCAATGTCACTCAGAAATCACGTTGACTTACATAGGAACTTCAAGCATTGTCTAGTGATGCATACATGTGTTTAAGGATCTAATTTGGTCATACTTTTTTTAATGGATCTTAAGCCTCCAGTGGGCTTCTCAAATTAACAATGAGATAATTGGAATCAATGTCATAGTGAAAATCTTATTTCTTTGTTTACTTACCAATTATATGAAATTAAATACACACACACATACACCACTGAAATCAAGCCCCAGCTTCACAGACTTTAAGACTGCTGTCTTGTTTTTAATGAGACCATTGACTATTTGATATAGCACATCACTTTAATGATCATTAAAAAGGGAGATTTTTTAAACTTTCAGAAAATTCAACTTTTTATTTATGTTTTTGAAAATGCACAATGCTTGCAATTTCTTTTTTCCAGAACTTATATAATAGATAAGAAAAGACAGTACGGGAAGAAGCAACTAAATATATGTGCACAAAATAACAATTAATATTGAGTACAATACAGTAATTTTGTTTAGTGTCTGAGTCATGGGCAGTAGACAACAGAAGGTAATAGAATAGTATTTTTAATTTAGTACACATACATTTATTTTATGATAATGGCATTATCAAGAGGAGAGTCATGAGCATTTATTAAATGTTTACATATATATTATATATAATGTCTTCTTAAATCATTATAGCAATCCTGAGAATAGACAGTCTTATCCTTATATTATAAATGAGGAAAAGAAGATTAAATTATTTTAAAACTTTCTTTGAGCCACACAATTAAATGCAGAAAGCTGGTCCATAGCAACCCAGTATCCATATCTTTCAGCCTCATCCACTGCCTGCAGATAAGATTTGCCTTACTACATTGGCAATTGAATAGCATAATCCAAGAGCTATTCTCTGGAGAAAAATATGTGCTTAACCCTTCAAAAGTATATATTGAATCCGTTATAATATCATCTCCCAAAATGAAGGTTATCCCTCACACAGTATCAAGAGCTTTATACTTAATTCTTGAATTTTTCAGCTGCTTAGCCCATGTCATCAATAATAAAGATTTGGTAAACAAATGGATGGTCTTCTATTAGAAAGCAGCTTCTCCCAGGTGATTTAGCAATCTGCAGCAAGTACTCACACATGCAAAAACACTCCTGTCTTACTCTGTCACACATAACTTTCTAGGACATAGTTCTCAATGAAAGGAAAGTGGGAGTTTAATTTAAAGGGACATGGTGATGTACCATGTTTATGTTCTTCTCTTCCTCAAATCCCACTGCACTAGGGTGGGGGTCAGGAGAAAGTGTGTGCATTTGGAAAAAGGTTACCCATGAAATACTTATCTCTTAACTCTGCCTTCAACATGAAAACCACTGTTCTAGATGTTTAGAGCAAGGAAGAAAGCAAGCAGCCCCTTTTCTGGAACACCGTAAGTATTTAGTGTTACGTATTAGTGCTTAGAGTGAATACCAAGGGCTCGTGAGGCAAGTTCAGAGAGATGATGCTAGGCACTGAAAAATTGCTGTTTAGATAGAATGCATTCCAAATATAGAGGACTCTGTTAGCAAAGCTGCTTGCCTTTTCTGTGCTATACCATGCTTTCAAGTCAGTTTTTAATTATAGAATTTCACACACTCCATCAGTGAGGTTAGTATTTCCTTGAGATAATGTAGTAGAATATAGGAAAGAAATATGTGCCAAAGAAATGAAAAAAAAAAAAAAAAAGAATGCAAGCATAGTGGACATCATCTTTCCTAAAATTTGTTTTAGCTGTCTGGCCAACACCGTTTATTGAACCAAGTCTTAGCTACTCTTTTGTTGGCTTCAAACAGACGCCTACTTCTCTATTTTCTCTTTCCACTTTTTTCTTCTTTTGTTTTTTCCTTTCTCCTCCTCCCTATGCCTCCTCTACTTTTTTTTTTTTTTTTTTTTTTGTCTGTAAACAAAAAGCAAATCCTCACCTGGTCTCCGGCACAGGCAAAGCCCTTTAGCCCTTTGTGTTGTTTTCTGTATCCTTGCCAACGTTAGGACATTTTGTATTGCTAGGAAGGAACAAACATTCTTCCTTTCCTTTACCTTCTTAGGTTTGTGACTGGAGACCTATAAGTTAAATTGACAAAAGACAGATTCATGAGAGAAAAAAGGTATATTTGCAAATACATAGGAGCCAGCAAAAGAAGCAGCTAGTTCAATAAATAGCTATAGTTAGAAGCTTATATTCCTAACTAAATGGGGAAGAAAGGAGTAGAAGAGAAAAGGGATCAATGGGAAAAATAAGTAGATCTCTTTAGGAAAGAAATGGGATTTTAGGAGAATAAGCCAGAGATAATGAAGTTTGTAATAATGTTTGTTTTTGCAAGTATGGTGATCTTTCTGATTTATTTATGGCCATGAGGGGAATTTTTGGTAGTTTTACTCTCTCTATTTTTTTTTTTTTTTTCCTGGCTGTAGAAGCCACTCCAAAGATAGAACTTATGGCAGCCTGATTTCCCAGAAGTTTCTGCTTTTAATCAGCAAGGGATAACTCTGAGAGGATTTCTTTCTTTATCTGCTGAATCTCAAATGTCATTAGCTCAAAATAATCTTTATATAACTTTGGGTTTCAAAAGGGTCTTCACAGTCTGAATGGTTCTCCTTGGCATTTTACAGTGTGCCAAGTTGTCTATTCATACACCTGGGATTTCTTACTGACTTTGAGTAGGTTTGTCAAGAGAATTCACAGGATGGGCAATGCCCTCACCAAGAGGAGTTCTCATGTCTGGTGTAAGGTTAACAAGAATCTGAAAATTCCACTTGTTACAGACACCAAAGATTTCAAACTTTTTTGGGGAGTCATTGAAGTCCTTTGAGTAAAAGTTAACATTTGGAAAACAATGGTTATTTATCTAAGAGCAGAGGAAGAGTTGTATGAGAAGAAGCAGAACTTTGCTGTTGATGATAATAATAATGATAAAAATGATAATTTATATATTATGTCTTCACTTATCCGTGTCCACTTTCATATAAAAATAATTAATAAGTAATTAATCTGTAAGTAATCCTAAATGTATTATTGTCAAGCATCAAGAACTTTAAATAAGTTATTCCTAAATTCTCACAGAGTTTTATTTGATGTAGAGTTTTTTTTAATCTATATTTTACTAATAGAGAACATGAAATGAGAAAGGTCAAGGGACTTACCTAATATCACACAACCATAGTTGGTAGAACCGAGATTCAGCTCATGTACGCGTAACTATAATCCATCACAGAGGTGAGGGATGGAGACCTGAAAAAGAGGAGAGCCCATAAGAATGGAAAGGCAAATGGAAAGAAAGGATGAAAGGGGTCAATATTATGACTTGATTGATTGATACTATTACTTTTATATTATTAATATTATATGTATATTATATTGATATTATTACTTTGATGATTGGCTTAGCAACTACCTAGTGCTTGGAGTAAGGAGGTGGGAATAAGATAAGAATGATGCTAAAGGAGCCTGGCTGTTTTTTTGACAGAAACTGAGGTAGTCAGAAGAGAATCTAGTTTATGGGAGTTGTGACAATTTCAACTTTAGGCATGTTGAATAGATTTAATGCTAATGCCAGTATTTTTCTTTTTAAATTCTTTGATGTTTGTTTGTTTGTTTGTTTGTTTATTTATTTATTTATTTATTTATTTATTTATTTATGAGAGAGAGAGCATGCATACCCATACACGTGCAAGCTGGGGATGAGCATAGGGAGAATCCTTTTTTTTTATTTTTTATTTTTTTTATTTTATTTATTTATTCATGAGAGGCACACAGAGAGAGAGAGAGGCAGAGACACAGGCAGAGGGAAAAGGAGGCTCCATGCAGGGACCCCGATGTGGGACTTGATCCCGGCACCCCAGGATCACACCCTGCACTAAAGGCAGATAGATCCCCAACCGCTGAGCCATCCAGGCATCCCCATAGGGAGAATCCTGAGCAGGCCCCATGCTCAGCATAGAGCCTGCCAGAGGTCTTGATCTCATGACCGTGAGATCATGACCTGAGCCAAAGTAAATAGTCAGATGCTTAACCAAATGAGCCACTCAGGGTTCTCCTTTGACAGTTATTTTTAAATATATTCTATTATACAATATAGAATATATTGCTCTGAGGCTTCATATTTCTTGTCCTTGAGGAATTCCAAGCTAATTGATTAAGAAACACATCCATGTATTTAATAACTGGAGAGAGATAACTTCAAGGCAATTTGGAAGCAGATCCATTCCTTGGGCAGGGGCTACCCTGGTGGTCTTAAACTGTGGTTCACACATAAGCCCATGGAGGTGGAGCTGAAGAAGTAAGTAGTATAACTGCTTCGCACACCAACAACTGCACTCTGGCTATCCCTAGCACCTGGTGTGCAGACTTGTCATTGTAGGGATGGAATGAGGAAGATGTTGCAGGCCCAAGAAGCAGTCTTGGGCCTTTGGGGAAAGGAATTTCAGACTTCTAAATGGGAGGAGAGGAGGTTTAGATTCCAGGTAAGCCATAGCTAATAAACTCCAGGGAACTCCTCACCCTGTGGAATAGAGCCACATTGCTACAGCAATGTCTTCTGAAGTCTATGCCTTTTGAAGTCTAGAGCAAGGGGCCCAGGTAGTCTGGGCCTAAAGGCAGTGCCATTGTATCTAGCCTCTCTCTTCAAAGCTTTGCTCTCCTCAACAGCATCTCTTCTGGGGCTTTGTGCCTCTTCACGTTTTTGAACACTCCCATCTAAGTAAACAGAGCATGGACTGAACACATTCTTTCTCCCTGGTTATTTGCATTTTAAGCCCTTTATCTCTAGCTATAGATCGAAAGGCTTTGTCTCCAGTTAAAGGAATTTCAGGCAATTGCAATGAGATGGAGGAGATTAGATTTGGTCCTAAGGGGCTTCTCTTTGTCCCTAAAAATCCTCCTATTGTCAGTTCTACTACAACCAGACATGAATAGGCTTTGTTCTGACACTATTCTATAAGCCTTGTGGAAACACGTGTGTCCACTTTGGCCTCTAGTATTAAATACTGCAAAATGCTTACTATTCTTTTTTGCAAATTGGGCTTTTTAGACTCTCCATTTTAGTTTTGGTATCTTTCCTATCTTCTACCTGCTTGCTCATGTTTGTTTGTTTGTTGTTTTCCTTTTTGTCTTCTGCCTGATGGGGTATTTCAGTATCCTAACCAATGATCTCTTTGGCATATTCACAGCAAGAGTTATCTTTTACTTATTTTTTATTTTATTGATTATATTGTATTTCCATTATCTTGTGTCATTTTCCCCCAAATCTGTTGTTTCCTTTCTAAGTTCCCTCTTTTTATGTCATCAGTCAGTGGTTTAAGAAAAGTCTGTGTATCATTTTGAGCATCTTAGACCTACTTAGTATAATGTTTTCATTAAAATTTTAAGAATTATTTTTTGTGAATTCTTGTCTCATATATTGATTTACTTGGTTTCCTCTCATAGCTTTAGAACCCTTTGCATGCTTTAAGGTTTTTCTCAGATTCATTTTAAGTAGGATTCAAAAAAATTATCTTGGTCTTACTTTCCTCTTTCTCCTCATCTGTACTCTCCCCTCTCTATCTAGTTGCTTTGCAGTTTCCTCACCTGTTCCTCTAGGACTCTAGTCTTAAGTCTTTGGGATCAGAATATGTCACTCAAAAATATGACACTTTGGCTTAAGAATTATTTTGAATTGAAAACAATTGAGAATCATAGTTGCAGGGAGTTCTGTTCTGTCCCTTTATCTGGCAAATAACAGCATAAATTTCCCTTTGTGAAGGTGCTTCTCCTGTCTCCCACCACCCTAAGGAGGAAGCACAACACTTATCACCAGAGAAGGGATTCAACACATAAAAAGACCTTAATAAAATGACCTTTATCTTTCTTTATTTTCCCCATAATGTTTTCTAGTCACTTTTCCATAATTTATCCTCCCCTGAAGACAAAACCCCCTTTCCCTTTATCAAAAGAGTATGTAAGCCCCAAGTCTAACTGCTTCCTTGGGTTTCACTTCTTTATCTGTGAACTCCTGTGCATGTAAACATTAATAAAAATTTTATGACTTTTTTTCTTGTTAATTCATCTTCTGTTAGTTTAATTCACAGTCCCTTAATTACTGAACCTAAGAGGTTAGAAGAAAAGCCTTTCCTCCTTAACATCTTACTATGTTTGAGGCTTCTTCCCCTAATGATCTAATGCCCATTGTGGCTGATGTCTTGGTTTGATCAACAGTAAAGAGCCTTGTCTATGCCTAACCATCTTCACTAGGCCTACATTTTAAACTGTCACGGTGCCTGTCAGGGGGTTGGCAATGGATTTGGGCACTTGTTCCTAGCAGGCTAGGCCTACTCTAGACTCAGGCTTTCAGTAGTAGATCCCTCATCTTACTTTTAGTCCCCTTTACTCTATGTGCGATTTAATATTGCTTGCTGTTTTGCATTTCTGCTTCATTTTCTGGTCCAAGATGATCTTGTCTTACGGTTGACACAAAATATTTTCTTGTTTTTTTTTTTTTTAATGCAATTTATTGTTGATATAGCCCATGTTTGACCTCACATTTTAGTTTTACCTTTCAGATCTCTCAACTATTATTATTATTATTATTATTTAATTTTTATTTATTTACTTATTTTGTGGATGCTCCTGTTCAAAAGCATGTAATTAGCAAGGAAACCAAAGAAATCTGTGTGGCTTGAGCAAATCTGATAGTGTTAAAAAAGCATACCTGCCACTTTGTATTAGAATTACTTATATTTCTAAAATCTGAAAGAAGCCAGGGACATTTTTCTTGGTAATGTGCACATTATCTGTGTCCTTAGGCTTTAAAGACCAAACTAAGATTAACCAACAGTAGCAAAAATGTTGACTTCTCTGAAATCATTTTGTACATTTTACACTAAAAAAAAAAAAAAAAAAGCCCATCCTCAAGCCTCCTTATGGAGCTTATACAAATAAGAGTAAAGACACCTATATGTATAAGAAAAATACTGGAACTATTGTTTTGACTAAGGACAGTGAGTAGCCATTTTAGTAAAGACCACACCACCTAACATTTTTACCGGTTGAACTTGTAAACTCTTAAGTAGGATTGGAACCATTATTTGGTTTAAAAGTTTTTCAGTGAGAGCCAAGCGTGAATGATAAATCACAATAGATAGATGTGACTATTATTCCAAGAGAGATTTTTTTCCCGATTATTTTGTGTCTTAAAATATTTTGTTAATCTCATTCATGTCTAGCTTTTTAGCAGGTTTGGCAGTATATCTGTGTATCTATAGTAGTATGACTAATTATCTCTACATGCATTTATTGTTAAATAAACCTCACAGGAGACAGCAAGATTGTTTACTTAAGCAGTGTAATACTAAGGATGGTAGATAGCTCTAGAACACAGGATTACTTTGCCAGAATGGCACTATTTATTAAGCTATGATAACGCTAATGTTCCCCTTTGATGTATAGCATGTGTGACTTCAGCTGAACTTGTAGAGAGCCTTAAGGATGTTTCATTGAACATTTAGTATGGCAGCCAGCCAGGATACATTTAGCCTAAGCCCAGATGACGGGCTGGTAATGAGGTAGTGATTGATGACCACAGCTTCCTTATGAAAACCTGCTTGATATGCTGGGGGGGAAATGCATTGCCAGCTCTTTTCATTCCCTCCCTGTTATATTAGTTATTTTTACTGTGGAAGAAGTAACATGGGCTTGTGCTTACACACTCTTGGTGTTACTTTTAGGTTACAATTGAGTGGCAGTATGAAAATTTAGAAGTCCGTCCCTGTGGCTATATTTATGTATAATTCAAATCTCATTATCAAAGGGGTCTTTAAAAATCATTTTTAAAAACTGTAACTGTGTTATCCATAAAATGCTCTAATACTCTTATTTTGCATCTTTTTAGTGTTATAGTTTTTTCTGAATCTTTTATCCTCTGTGTTACAAAGATCTTGTCACAAATTTATCTTCCTATGCTCATGACCTTAAAGAGCATACATTTGTCCAAAACTGCAAAATATATTTCAAGAAAATCCTATTTTCAAATCCTTTTGGCTTTTAGTGGTATATGTGTCTGTGTGTCCTTTTCCTTGAATAAACATAGAAATATTATTAATCTGTATCTACTTTCATTCATGAAACTCTTTTGGCTTAGTTCTTAATAGAATTCTCTGTAGTTCTGAATAGAATTCTCTGTAGAAGCACCTTTTTTTTTTTTTTTGTCCATCTCTTTATTGCTTTATGCATTTGCTCTCTTACTCTTTGTCAACATAAATCATTTCTCAGATTGGTTTCACATAAGCGCTTATGATTACAAAATGCCACTTGCTAAAATGACCACTTTGGTTGCCTACTGACCTGGGACAAGGTGGAGCAAAGCCCAAGACTGACATTTCACCCTTAATAAATCTTGCTTGTTGAAATGCCAGCAACAAATAGGGTTTGTTGAGATTGACAAGAAAAAATAAACTATGCTTTGAGCTGGTTTGATTGTGGCTGGCTAGGCTTTCAATTTTGCTGGTCAGAAGAGGATTTGTGCCCTCTTGTGCCTTGCAGCCATTTCTCCTCCGGGCTTAGGGAGACTAGAAGAATGTCCCAAACTCCCTGATCCCAATCCTATTCATTGCAGTGGCTCACACATTGAGAGTTTGAAGCAACTGGGAATTTCTTCTGGAATCACCATTACCTCCATTAGGTGTTGTATCAGCCAAATGAGAATTGGTAAGCTACTCTCAGAGGTCTGTTATATACTTAATTTTTTGATGCTGTGTCAGCTACCTCTATTTATTCAATTATTTCAGTTATTAGAGAAACTAGAATGAAACATACTGAAACAACAGGAGTATTAGTGTCCCATTGAGGTTGAGCTTATCTCTTGAAGCTTTTGACAATACTCCTTATTTTCAGGCTTTGTAAAGGTCAGGAAGTTGTATTACCACTGTGATTCTTTGCTGCCATCAAAAAAATAGTAGCAAAATCAGTGTTGTACCAAAGTGGAAGGCTTATGCCTTCCTATTATGGAACTTATCTTTTATTAATAAGTTGCTTACCACTATTACCACCAAACCATACTTTCTTACAGGAGATAAAGAAACTTGTTATTTACTGGGGAAAGTTTCTGGTAGCAAAAACTTGACCTGAAATGAATTATTTACAAGTTTAGAAGAAAGACTTGCTAAGTCAATGCTACAGCTGAGAAATAAGCCAACACTTTCTCCAAAACAGCTTGAAGCTGACAAAACACTAAGCTCCAAGGTCCTAGAGAAGCAGCAGTTCAGGGTCTTGTTAGCTTCAAGCTACAGGAGAGACAATACTGGCAGAGTGCTCAGAGGAAGGAATGAATCCCCCAAGAGGAGGATATGAAGGGAGCTAGAAATAGAATGACGGAGAAGTCATGGAGAAATAGAGCAACACCAAATTAGACATGTAAGAGATGGTGAGGCATATAAAGTATTTGAAGGAATTTGAGAAGTAAACAACAAAACAACCAAAGTAAATGGTTAAAGAGGGAAAATGAAAAATGAAATAAAACAAGATTTGGAAAATCTGAGAACAAAATATATATTTTTAAATGTTAAATAAGTATAAGACCATTACATTTGTTTTACATTTATAGCATATTTATCTAGTTTTATTCAATTTTCACAGCCCTGGGGTAGAGATTTTATTATCCCCATTTTACAGGCGAATAAAAATTTAAAAGATTTGTATAAATCATAATGTCTAGATCTTAATTCTATAACCATTCATGGACTTGCTGAATATATTGATCTAGGACAAGGATTGCTAATATTTTAAATAAATTTTTGTCTTTTAAAGGGAATGGAACACTATTTTAAATAGGATTATCAGAAATGGCCTCTTTGAGGAAAGTCATTTGAGTAATTGAATTATGTGAGGGTGTCAGTCATTCTTGCTTTACTACATTTGATAAAATATAGCTGTATCAGACTGAAATATAGGGACAGGATGTGAGATGACATTGGAAAGGCAGGATGTCCCCAGAGAACTAAGGCTTCTTTGAGCACCCTTTAAACTATGAATAATGCCCTCTCCATGCCCCAGTTTCCTGACCTCTGGGTGGGATAGCTCTGAGGCATGGGTCCTACATTGGCTCCCAGAATCCCTTGCAGGACTGAGCTCATTACTCATAGTATTAACTTGCTTCTAAATACTCTTTGTTTGCTTTCTTCCCTTCCCTGTCTCACCTCCTCATTTCCAAACTGGTGTTTCCTGGAATCTTCTCTCAAGTAGACCACTTGCAATCAGTTTCTTGTCTCAGGCTCTGATTCTAGGAGGACCCAAACTAAGACAGTGATAGCAATTTAACTCATAAGAAATTGGGGAAACCAGTGGGTAATTCAGAGGTGGGGCTGATAGCATTTATTGCTAGATTAGTTATGGAGTGGGAGGAAAACAGAACATCAAATGTATCAATGATTTGCACTTTTTTAAAAAAGAAAACCACTAATTTAAAAGGAGCAATAACTGTATCTATGTGTGTGAGAGCTTACTAATCACCACTCTTATCCTATTATTAGGATTGGATTATCCTATCCTAATCACCTATCTTATCCACGTGATAAGTCCAGTGAGTTATGTCTATATACACATCATCATGATTACCAGTTCATTCTAGGTCCTTCAGTTAGCATGTAGAGGCTGGAATTTGAACCCAGGTGTCTAGATTCAAAGTCTGAGCACATAACCACTGTGCTCTTTTGCATAGACAGTACCTGAGCCATAAAACAGCACAGCCGTGCATTAGGATTTACTAGGTCTATTTGCATAATGAAATGATAGTTCTGAATTTTTCTTCTTTCTAAGCTTCCTCCCCACCCACATAAAGCTTTTTGTAAGTCTAAGTAGGATTTGGCTATCATTTCACAAATCATGGCCCTTCTCATCTCATAAAAATTATGAAGAACTATTATTATTATCATTATTGTTATTATTGGCAAGATTTCTAAGTGGTACTGCATTTCCTATAATTAACTGTTATTTGATACAATTGTTTGAGAATATTGCTATGTGCTTGATTACAGGACCTAAAACAGCAGGCAAAACATATATGATGCCAAAGGCATTTTCTCTTATTACTTGCTGATTTTCAAATGACAATTTATTAATGTCTGAGAATATTTTCTCTTTGGCATGCACAATGAGAATCACTGTGCATACTGGCTGATAAGTAGGGATGGAATATGTATTACTCAACGTTTTAGTTGCTTTAAACCAGCATATAGAGAGAGGAGTGATGAGTACACACAGGGAGAAAACTAAAATAGAGTATGGAAATAGGTTCTTAAAGCAAAAGCCCTCCTGGACCTAGAATGTAGATGTAAGATACTAGATTTAAGGGGCAATAGGATGGGTAAGCCCAGGAAATAAGAACTAATGACTCTTTGGTCCATGAAATTGACCAAGGTTTCAAGACTTTTTCTTTCCTTTTCTTTTCCTTCTACATCCAGGCAGTTTTCATATCCATAGGCAGAAGGGTTTACTTCTAAATGTCTCTGAAATGGGTCTCTTAATTTTTATTCCTTGCTCCAGGCGTATGTCTCTTAGATGCTAGATAGTTACAACTCCATTTGCAAAAAGATTTCTCAGGATGGCATTCAAAATCTTTAGCATGGCTCAAAAGGGTCTTTATAATTTTGTCTTCTTGAATCTAATAGTATTATAATTATAATAATATATTTTATTTGTACCTGTTATTTACACTGTGTATTTATGCATAAAGTATATTTTTATAATAAAATGCTATTCGCAATGAAATGTCAGATGATAATCTGTTGATAATGTTCAATCCTCCCAGGTCATCCTAGATGGACAAATGTTCAAAGTAGTGTAGAGAATGATTATGAGTGTTATTTAGAGCAGGATTTTCTATCAAAGGTGAGGTAGGCTTTGAGGGAACTTACAAAGTTGCTGGCCCTGTAGCAGATAAAAGCATAAATGGGCATGATAGAGGCACATAAGTCCAGTGTTATAACTAGGAAGACAAAAGGAGCATAAATTCTTTGGTACCTAGAAACAAGAAATTGAAGAGCAGGAGGTGATTTGGAGAAAATAAACTGAAACAGTGTGAGTTACCACAGGCTGGATCCTCATACTCTCAGTTTATATTAGAACAAGGGGTAATTAGGCAGGTAACAGCAATTGACTTACTTAGAAGAGATAATTGAACACTGTGTTTCTGGAAGTGATATTTATTAAATTATTGTTAACGTTTACATATAAAAGCATCACTGATCATGAAAGGATTGTGAATTAAATTATGTAGTCTTAATCCAAATCCTGGATCTGCCACTTCTTAAGATGTTTTACCTTGAAGCTCCATTTGAGCTCCAGTTTGCCCCTAAATAAACCAAAAACAATAATATACTTTACCAACGTGATGTGGGAATTGAGTATTAAGTCATCTAGAAAGATACCTGGCACAAAAAATGAATCTCAAGAATTCTGGTCCCCCTTCAGTCTCTTCCCTTTCTGTCTTTTCTTTTTGACAATTGTCAAGCTAATGCAGAAGGAGAATACGCTTTGACCTCTTCCACATGTATAGTTAGGCAAAGACTAACAAGTGATATAAATTTAACATTGTTTTAGAAGGCTATTGTTTATGTTGGGAAATCTGTACCTCACATTTAGAAACTGTAGACTGAAGTAGAAATATGAGAGAGAATAGAGCCCATTTTCAGTTAGGCAAAGAGTCTTGTAGGAGCTTGTCAATCTAATTTGTTTGTTTTCCTGCCTTTTGGAGTAACCAATTGTAGGCATTGGTTGTAGTCACTTCTAAATTAAATTGAGATTAAAATCATCTTAAACTAAAGTACTTGAAGTAGCTGGATATTTGCATGAGTTTTCCCATTACTTTAAAAATTGTTTTCTCAATAAAGTTATGTTGGTATCATTGACATTTAAAAATAATTACAACTTTTACTAGAGCTTAAAACGTGTTTTTCCATTGATTTGTTTCAACAGATATTAATGAAGCACTGACAAATGCAAGAGACTCTGGGCTTGGCACTATGGGAAATATGAATTCATTTATTTAACAGATATTTATATATTTTCTGCTATGTTTCAGGATCACAGATAGAGTGATGAATGAGAAGTGGTCTCAGACCTACTGTGTACATAGGCTAGTAGGACAGGAGTCAAGAGGCCAAACTGTCTTATCACTGTTTTTTTTCAAAGGACCCCCAAGAAGACAGTGGTTTGTGTTGAGTGATTCATCATCTGCCGTAGTCCACATGAACTCCATTCCTCATTTTCCCAGTTACCTTTAGTGATGTTACAGTTACCAAACTAGATTGCAAAACTTCAGCATAATACACTCCGACTCCATCCACATCATTGCAGATGGCAAGATTTCATTCTTTTTGATGACTAATATTCCCTATACACACACACAACTTCTCCTTTATCCATTCATCAGTTGATGTATGTTTGGTCTCATTCCATAATTTGTTTATTGTTGATAATGCTGCTATAAACATAGGCCACCATTGATTTAATTGTTTAATTCCAATGTGCATGTATAGTGGTATTCAAATTTACTCATACTCCCATCCTAACTTACTATTATTTTTAAAGATTTTATTCATTTATTCATGAGAGATACAAAGAGAGAGGCAGAGACATAGGCAGAGGGAGAAGCAGGCTTCCTGTGGGGATCTCAATGTGGGACTTAATCCCAGGATCCCAGGATCATGACCTGAGTTGAAGGCAGACACTCAACCACCGAGCCACCCGGGCATCCCATCATCCTAACTTATTATATTTAAAATGATATATTTAAGTGCCAGGTAGTAATCGTGTTTCTGTATTACTCAAAAAAACCTAGAAGAATGATAAATTTATAGTAGGTTCTCAATATTTATACTATTGATGGATTTCCAAAATAGTTAATATTTTTATTATACTCAATCAAATTCAAATTAATTTTGTTATCCAAAAGATATCACAGCTTTTTGCAATGCTGCCATGGCCATGATTATGAATTTAGGTCTGATATGTAAATATACAAATACGCCAATTGTCAGAGTGCAGAGTCTAAGGTAAATATGATAGGCATCTTAGTGGGATGAAAACATCTAATTTTTCAATTTTTATGTAAAGCTACAAGTAGGAGAATTTTTTTCTTTTATTAAAAAATGAAAATCAGAATAGACCAGAAAACTCAAATTATAATGATTAGATGAGGGTGGTAGTATGTAGGAAGGCTAAGAAGACTGTCTTCTTAGCCTTAAGAAGGGACCCTTAGGTTGGGACAGTGAAGAATAAAAGAGCTTATACTAATAAAAGTCATGCAGTCTTAACCATTGTATAAAAGGTAAATATGGATTTCTGACCTAATATATGAAATTATAAATTATTTGAAGTTTTAAGTGAAATAAGTTTTGGCCAGCTAAGTTTAATCTTAAGAGGGTGATATGCAGATGATTCTCAATAACCCTTGAGATGTTGCTAGTAAGCAATCTAAATGTGTTCAAAATGGATGTGGAGAGACGCCTGGATGGCTCAGCAGTTGAGCATCTGCCTTTGGCTCAGGTCCGGGTCCAGGAACTGGGATTGAGTCCTGCATTGGGCTCCTTGTGGGGAGCCTGTATCTCTCTCTGCCTATGTCTGTGCCTCTCTCTGTGTGTGTCTCTCATGAATAAATAAAGTCTTTTAAAAAATGGATGTGGACACACCAATATCTAGCAGAGCTTTAATTTTTTTTTTTAAGATTTTTATTTATTCATGAAAGACACCGAGAGAGGAAGAGACATAGACAGAAGGAGCAGCCGGCTTCCCACAGGAAGCCTGATGCAGGACTGGATTCCAGAACCCAGGGTCATGCTCTGAGATAAAGGCAGACACTCAACTGCTGAGCCACCCAGGCATCCCCCTAGCAAAACTTTAAGATTCATGTCTGATGTATCCCTTGAAATAGTGATGTAGCCAACTCTCTTTGGAATCTGAGATCCAAGGTAATAATTCTAGAGTTCTTATGTTTTTATTTATACTAGGGGATTTTGCCAAACTATAAAATTAAATAAAAAAGAATGGCTAAAACAGTTCTCATAGCATTCAGCTTTCTTTTTGTATTTAGGATCAGTCATGGCAATCACAGATGTTTGAATTTGTTTTAACTTCCTCAAATCTATTTTTCAACAGAGAGAAAGTTGTCAAACAGTATAGGCATGAATACCACTGGCAATACTTAAGAAGACTTAAAGCCCAGAAAATAATGTTGCCATATGAAAAATACCTATTTTAAAAAGTTACCTCCAGATTTTCTGAAACCAAGTGAAATTAGAGAGTTTGTGTATTTGATAAACATATAAAAAATACCAAGACTAAGAAAGAATACCAAAACTTCTCAAAGGGATAAGACACATACTGCTGAATCAATTGTTGATGCTAATCAGTATTATATGAATAGAACTGATAGTTCTAACATTCACATTAGTTAATTTCTCTTGCATTGATTAAAACATGGATAGGGATTGAATATATGCAATACATTTTTAAAAAGTAAATTATTCTTTTAGTATTCTCATGTGACAGTCTAAACAATTGAGTACAAAATTATGCTTTTTTTCCAATTTCATGGAAAGTAGTAAACTTGTTATGCTTACATACTACCAAATGCCAAAGGCAACTGAATCACATAGAACACTGTATTTTATCCTGTCAACTGGCATATCCATTTTGATCATAAACCTGTAGTTGTCAGCTTGATATAAATAAGATGCTTGAATATAATTTAGTGCAAATTGTTTAAAATCGGAATAATTTTGGGTGCATCTCTAACAGTTCTAAAAGAAATGAAAATATGTTGACTACCCACTTGATTTAAAATCAAACAATCATTACATTTCAATAGAACATTAGATTTTGTGAATTACCAATCTGTATGAAATAAAATAAAAAAACTTTGTCAAAGTATGTAATACTTATAACAACCCAGTGATGTGTGATGTATTATCTCCAGTTACAGTCTAAAGTATATCATACACCAAATATAAATGAAGTAGAAATAATGAAGGTAAAAACATCTTCATAGAGATTATTAACTAGTATTGCAGAACTGAGGCACAGACTATGTCTTCTGATATTTCTAGTCCACTATTATTTCTTCCATGTTGCACTGCCTTATGATTCGATCTGTTTTATTGACAAAAGCTAAGTATAGGTTTATAAGCAAGGAATCCTGTACTCTAGGCTGAGCAGTGTTCCTCACAGGTCAGTGCTGGTGCCATGGTTGAAAGCAGTGGTTCTGAAGCCTGACTATCTATATTCAAATCCTGTATTTATTTATGAAGCCTATGGCTACCTTGGTTTAAATTTTGTATGATCTATCAGGCCCATTAGTAGTATAGCCATAGATTGGTGCCAGTTCCTGAACTGGTTGTCACTATTCTGTAATGACATAAGACCACACACTGAGAGTAAGAGTTTAGAAACCTTTATAGGAATTTGACAGAGTAATTTCATGTCTAATGAATCAAATAATAAAATATCAGGGTATGAATTTGTATACTTGCTTTCTTTCCAATTCATGGTTCTAATAATTTTTATATTGTTTTATACAAGTAGTGTTTTTGTTTGTTTTAATGGATTGGGATTAAGGAAGACTAGTCCCAGGGTGCTTGGGTGGCTCAGTGGGTTAAGTATCCAACCTTTTGATTTCAGCTCAGGTTATGATCTCAGGGTCATGGGATCAAGCTCCATGTCAGGCTCTGTTCTCAGCAGGGAGTCAGCTTGAGGATTCTCTCCCTCTCCCTAGATCCTCCTCCCTACTCACACTCTCTCTCTAAAATAATAAATAAATCTTTGAAAAAAAAGTCTATTCCTCACCACAGAGTTTGCAAAACACCGATTTAGAACACTAAAACAGTGCTTTAATTTCCTCATCAGTAAAATGAGGTAAAGAGTAGAGCAGGGTAATGACTTTATACCATTCAAGTGACAGCATTCAAAAGAGTCAACTGTACCATTTCAAAAATTCTTTTTTCTATATACTTGCCCATTTGCTTTCTTAGGTCAGTTTTCAGACCTACAGCAAATCTTAGGTGTTTTTTTTTTTTTTTTTTCTTTTCTTTCTTTTTTTCTTTTTTTTTCTTTAATGGAATGAATGTGGATAGGGAAAAAGAAGCTAGGAGACCACTTGGAAACTAAATTTTGTTTTTAAAATTTTTTATTACTGTTATTTAGAGAATGCATGTGTGTAAGCAGCAGGGAGGGAGGGAGGAAGAGAGAGAGGGAATCTTAAGCAGGCTCCATGCCCAGGGCAAAGTCCTACTTGCGGCACCACGTGGGACTCAGTGGGGGACTCCATCTCACAACCCTGAGGTCATGACCTGAGCTGAAGTCAAGAGTCAGTCATTTAATCAACTGAGCAATTCCAGGCACCTTATATCCTACAGCAAGTCTTACTACAATGTGTATGGTGGACCAAGGGGAAAAATGAGAGAGTTTTTGAAGAGAAGGCATCTTGGGACACCTGGGTGGCTCAAGGGTTGAGCGTCTGCCTTTGGCTCAGGGCATGATCTTGCGGTCCTGGGATTGAGTCTCACATCAGACTCCCGGCGTGGAGCCTGCTCCTCCCTCTGCCTATGTCTCTGCCTCTCTCTCTGTGTGTCTTTCATGAATAAATAAATAAAACCTTAAAAAAAATAGAAAGCATCTTGAGACTTCTTCCTTCTTTTCATAAAGTTTATTCTTATCTCAAGATGAAAATTGTTGGTTCAATAGTGCTTTTCAAACTTTAATGTACATTTGAATCACCTAGAGATCTGCTTCCAGATCTAACTCAGTGAGTCTGGTATTGGGGTTTAAGGTTTTGCATTTCTCCAAATCTCCTGCATGATACAGATGCTACAGAGAAGTGAGAATTTTATACCTCTTGTTTCTCAGGTATATCATCTCACCTGGTACATGGCAGCAAAACCACTCAGAGAAAAAAAAAAATCTCCGTGCAAATATTCTAGTTTTCCCAAGATCATTTGATACATTTTATCCTCAGCCTGGCCTCTCCTTCAATAATGGTATTTTTCGGTGGTCAGGAGACCACCCAAACCCAAAGATCCAGCAAAGCTGAAGGTCTAGGACTCTGCTGTAAACCTAACTTCATTTAAGGTTAATTAGTATTTTTTTAATGCTATTTACAAATGTGATGAGTTGACTGGTCTAATACAGTCACCATTATCTTAATTGTCTATCACCCTGACAAAAATATATTTGCCCGAAGTAATTAGCCTACTGCCAATTAATTTTGTTTTAGAATGGATTGGTTTAGTGTTCTTAAATACTAGCTTCCAAAACTAACTTCTTGGAGTCTTGGTCTTGTGGCTTTGGTGAAGAAAGCATGGGGTTTTTTTCTTCATACTTAAGTCTTATCTTAATACGTGAGAATTGGGTCTTTGGATCACTTATGAAAGGAAGGAAGGAAGGAAAAGAAAGAAAGAGAAAGGGTTGAAAGGAAGGAGAAAGGAAGGGAAGGAAAGATGGAAGGAATAGGGAGAAGGAAAGAGGGAGAGAAATAGAAATAGAAAGAAGAAAAAATATTTTCACAGCCTTAACTTTAAAACAAATCTGTGGTTTAATAATCTTAAGATATTTAATGCAACAGTAGAATATTCATTCTTTAGGCTTTCTTTTTGTCCATAGCATCAAAAATCAAAATGAAAAATTATAATTATTGTTTAGCATTGTACAAATCATTCACCTAGAATATACATATATTTTTTCTGGTTTTTGTATGAATTTGTTCTCTACTTACTGTGTCTTCTCTTCAGTTATCTAAGCACTTAAGTAATTTGAGCTGATATGTGGGTAGATGCAGTTATTAATATTTGTGATTCATAGATTTATATTACCGTGTTTGGAAATTATGATTTTAGGACAACATTCAAGTTATTTGTATGAATAAGTAAGTGAATAATAGATAAGTCTCCATTATCTCTGTATTGTCCATGGTAATCCTATCTTGTTTCAGAGATTTCAAAAATATTTTGAATAAGAATTTTCTTATTAGTATAATTTTCATTCTCATTATCCTAAAATTACATTTTGATCCTTGGATATTAAAAAGAAAGAAAGAAGAGTGATTCATTCATGTATGTAGGAACCTTTCTTTTATGATGCTGAGAAAAATTGGAAAATGAGCAAATAGCTAAATTTACCATTTCTTCTTTGGTATAATATTGATTGAATAGCTACCATGTGTTAGGCAGAAAGAATACAGAGAAAAACAGAGCAGGGACTTGGCTTAAATAATTTACAGACAAAAAAAAATTAGAGTTAAAGACTAATAGACTGAAACACTGGTTATAATAATAATAAAGGGGGAAACAGAGTAGGAATCTGATACTTCAGTTTGAGGTGGGGGAGGGGGCACTGGTCTGTAAATCTCAGAGGAGCTTATTTATCATTTGTTTCTTAAAGACCATTTCAGAGACAGCCAGGCAAAGGAGGAAGGAGGACCATTCTAATCACAGGGAATTGGTAATGCATAAAACAATGAGAGAGAGAGTGTGAGATATTTAGCGCACTACACAATGAAATTCAAATTGGTCTATCAAAAGTGAAGTGTAAGAGAGATAAGACTTGAGTTCAGATAACAAAGAGCTTTATGTTCCATGCTAAGGAGTTTAACACTGGGGAGTCCTTGACCAGTGATATTGGTGAATTTTCCATTTCAGAAAAACTCTGTAAGTATGGTAAGAGAATGATTCCAGATATTCTAGAAGCAGGAAGATCAGTTTGGGAGGGTATTTTTGTTAGCCAGAACAGAAATGATAAGGGTTTGAGCTATGGAAGTGAGATTGAGAATGTTAACTTCAGAAATTATTAAGTGAAAAGAATAGAATTTTGTAATTTAATGGAAATGAGGTTTGATGAAGAGGAAGATGTGTAGATGGATGATTCCTAATTTTCTACTTCTCTGATAAGCTGAATAGTTTGTGTGTGTCACACTACACAATTTTTTTTTTTTTTTCCCTATGTGAGGGCTGACCAATTCATTATTGGTCACCATAGAGTCTCAGCACTCAGCACACTATCTGGCTCATTGTAGATGCTCTAAATATATATATATGTGTATGTGTATATATATAAATATATATATGTATGTGTGTGTGTGTATATATATATATATATATATATATATATATATATATATACTCTGAATATTCATGAGAGATACAGAGAAAGCGGCAGAGACACAGGCAGAGGGAGAAGTAGGCTCCGATGTAGGACTTGATCCTGGGACTCCAGCATCATGCCCTGGGCCAAAGGCAGAAGCTCAACCACTGAGCCACCCGGATGTCCCTCTATAAATATATTTTGAATGAATAATAATCTTACTGTTCATAAAAAGTGAATGTCAGATCAAGAATACATTTGGGAAGGAAGACAATGGTAAAATTTTGGACAAGTTGAATATGATGTGTTTCCAGCTGGTGGGGAATGTTTAGTAAGTAGTTAGATGTTTGGGTATATGGATTATTTTTAAAAAAATTAATGGGAATCATGGCTTAGTCATCTTTTTCTCTTTTTAAACACCAAACCAGAAATATAAGTCCCTAAATGTGTGTTAACTTCCATCATAGTAAGCAATATTCAAATGGTATTTTGGAGTTTAGCAGTCTAAACTAGCTAATTTAGGCAATATATGAAAATTTAGAAATGGCTCTATATTTTTAGAAACCTGAAATCTTAACCATTTATTCATTAATAGACACTCAGTTTGTTTACATATGTTGTCTATTGTGAACAATGTTGCAATGAACATATGGAGTGCAGATATCTCTTCATGACACTGATTTCATTTCCTTTGGCTATATACCCAGAAGTGGAATTGCTGGATCATATGGTAGGGTTTTTTTTTGGGGGGGGGGGGGGCAACTCCATGCTGTTTTCCATAATGGCTATATGAATTTACATTCTCATTAGAAGCATACAAGGATTACTAAAGAAAATATTTTTATATATATTATATATAATAGAATATTACTGAGCCATAAAAAGAAGGAAATCCTACCATTTGCAACGACGTGGGTGAACCTAAGGGACATTATGTTAGATCAAATAAGCCAGACACAGGAAGACAAATAGTATATGATTTTACTTGTACAGATCTTCCTTGACTTACAATGGGGTTATAAACAAATAAACTCATTGTAAGTTGAAAATACTGTTAAGTAAAATGTGCATTTGCTACATCTAACCTCTCAACATCATAGCCTACAATAGGGCAAAATTGTCTAGATCTAACACAAAGCTTATTTTATAACAAAGGGTTGGATATCTCATGTAATTTAATACCCTACTGAAAGTGAAAAAAAACAGAATGGCTCTATGGGTATTGAATGATTGTATGTCAATTGTTTACCCTTGTGATCTTGTGGCTGATTGAGAGCTGTAGCCCGTTGCCACTGCCCAGTATCATGAGAGGGTATAATACAGCATATTGCTAGCCTGGGGGGGCGGGGGAACAAAATTCAAAATTTGAAGTGCAGTTTCTACTGAGGGCATATCACTTCAGACTGTCATAAAGCGGAAAAACCATGTCGAACCATTCTAAGTCAAGTATTGTCTATGTGTGAAATCCAAAAATTCGAATTCATAGAAACAGAGAGTAGAATGGTGATTACTGTGGACTCGGGGTGGAGGAAATGGAGAGATGTTGATCAAAAAATACAGACTTTCATTTATAGGATGAATGAGTTCTGGGAATCTAATGTACAGCATGGTGTTTATAGTTAGTAATAAATGTATACTTGAAATTTGATAACACAGTAGATAAGTATTCTCACCACATACCACACACATACGAAAGGTGACTATGTATAGTGATGGTTATGTTTAGTAACTAGACTGTGGTAATCATTTCACAGTATAATATGTATATTAAATCATCACATTGTACACATGAAATATATGCAATTTTTATTTTTCACTAATATCTCAATGGATCTGGGGAAAATAAGTAAATCAAAGCCTGCTTAGAAAAAAAAAAAGAATAAATAAGGCAGAAATAAGAGGCAGCTATGATTGTGGAAAGTGCACGGATGTTTGAATTAGAAGATCTCCAGGTTAAAAAAAAAAAAAAAAGAAGAAGATCTCCAGGTATTAGTTTGCCATTAATTAGATTTTACTAGCTAAAAATATTTCTTTTCCTAGGTCTTCATATTAGAAAAACTTTCAGGCCTACCCTGCTCTGTAGGGAAAAACCTAGTTTTCCACCTCTTGTGTTCCTCCTATATATCTCTTTTACTACTCAACAACACTTCTGGTACCAAATGTGTGGTTCCCCCCCCCCCCACCAAGAAATTATCTGCAACATCAGCTGAGTGTCCTACAGTTTAATTCAATTATGAGTTATCTACCTGGAGATAGTGTCAGATCTCACAGGTTAAGGACTCAGTCCCACAAGACTGTTCCTCACCCTACTTCAGATGCTAAATTCAAGTAGTAGGTCCTAGGTTACCCACAACTTCTGTAGGACTTATCTACAAATCAGAGTTTCCCACCACCACCTTCTCAGGTATGATTGATTTGCTAGAGTGCCTCACAGAATTTAGGGGAATCCTTACTTGCATTTACCAGTGTGTTCAAGAATATAATAAAGGATACAGATGACCAGTCAGATGAAGAGATTTAGAGGACAAAGTCTGAGAGGGTCCCAAGTGCATGAGCTTCTGTACCCATATTACCATCCTGGTATGTAGATGTGTTCACTCACCTACCTGGGGGTTTGACGGAGCCTTCATCCCATAGGCATGATGGATCATTAACTCCATTTTAGCCCTTCTCCTGTCTCAAGAGAATGGAAGGAAAGGCCAAAAATTCCAAGCTTCTAAATCATGGCTTGGTCCTTCTGGTGACTAGCCGCCATCCAGGAGCCCACCTAGAGTTAACTCATTAGAACAAAAGATATTTCTATCACCAAGGAAATTACAAGGGTTTCAGGAATTCCATTCCATTTCAAAGACTAAATATTAGAACAAAAGATGCTCCTGGTTCCCTATCATAGGAAATTACAAAGTTAAGTTTCTATGTTTGATTTTACTCTGTCATACTTACGAGGGAAATCACCTTAGTGTGTTCAAATGTGATTTACTATAATATCTACTACAGTAACTCTTGAACTACTGAAAACATACAATAGACATACTTAGATTATCTGGAGAAACACTGATGTCAGATTAATTCTTCTAGCCCCAATCCTCTATCACTTATAATTCCCTAGCACTTTACCCACCCTTTGTTTTTGTTGTTGTTTTGTTTTGTTTTGTTTTGTTTTTAGTAAATAAAATCTCCTGAAGTTATCCCGATTTGTGTGAAATCTGTTTCTTGTTTGATACATCCTGTTGGAAAACTTTTTTAAAAATTTAAATCAACCTTAAATATTTGACTCACTTAAAAACACTTATTCTGTTTTAAATCACTGTATTTCAATACCATGAGTGGAACTATGTGGGTGCTGTATAAAATTTCCATGTATCTGTTATTTGAATATCAACCCCATGAGAGATACTGCTGGGATTATGAGTAAGGTCTAGCCCTCTCTGGCTCTTCCTGAGATAGAGAAAAGGAAAATCTAGTAACTAAAATTCAAAGACAATTAAAATGTTGTATGTGTACACAGATAATATAGTGTAGCTACCCTTTTACGATGCTGGTAGTTCCTGGCTCTGTGATATCATTTTCTGTATGTTCAAAGAATTTCCTTTTTTCCTCTTTCCTATACTTGTTCCTTTACTCAGTAGTGGTGTTTATTGCTGTGTAATACCTAGTGTTACTTATTATCATATTTCTATATCGTATCTTTTGTGCATAAAATTCATTCATTATATGAGTTTATATCCTGACACTTTCTAGTTGTAATTTTAATTATTAGATATATATTAGGTAAGTGGACAGATTTAGACATACATTGGCAGTTAGGCATTGGAAACAGATGTTTTGGACAGAGTCACCAGCACATATCATCACGTTTTCTCCTCTGTTCTCTACTCCTTTCCTACTCACCTCCAACATCATGGGATCTCTCCTCCAGCTGACTCATTCCTTACCTTAACCTGCTACATAGTGAGAAACACTGATCATATTTGTCTTATGTTATTTAATGAGAAATGGTATATAATCCAAATTTCTAGATATAACATCTAAATGCGTCTGCCTTTTTGTGATTGAAACTATTTAATAGTTTATATAAAACAGGTGATGAACATTGTGTTAACATAAGATGAATAAGAAAAAAAATTTACTGAAGATTTTAGTGACATGCCTACTTTTTCCTAATCATTTTCAGAGAGCTGTGATTGATTTCTCTAAGCACACTGAACCAGGAGTTTGTCCCCTTAAATTACTAAGACAAAATATTTTTCCTTGGGAAAGAGAGTTTTCAGACTTACACTCTATCAACTATTGACAACTGAAATTATGTTCTGATTGTGCAAATAAACTTTACATTAAATTAGTACATGATTTAAACAAATCTGGATGAATTTTTCCCACAAGAGAACAGTGCCTATCTTATCAGGGCTTCTTAATAAATATTTGTCGAAAGAAGGAAGGAATCAAAGGAAGGGGGAAAAAAAGAGGGGAAGAGGGAGAGAGGGAAGACAAATAATGGCCTAACTTGGCTTCGGCCTTCTGATTTTAACATTTCACATTTTTAAGTAGCAATGGAAATTTGATTCATAGCATTCACTAGATTGTTCAATACTCTACATTAATCAATAAAAATGTGTCAAAATTAGATACAAAATTCTTCATGGAAAAACATTCATATAGTGTTGTTGTGTCCTTGATTGTCTCAGTATTTCAGAGAAGTACATGCTCATAGAAAGGAAGTTTGAGGTTAATTACAACCTTGTTTAGCACTGGGGGTGGGTGAATGGTAGTGGGTAGAAGGAAATAACCCTATTGCCATGGCATGATTTGTCCTGGGGTTTTGGAAGATGTTTTTCATATAATCATTAAAGCTAAAATTAAAGATATATTAAAGCCAAAATTAAAGATATAATTTGCTGCTTAATAAATGATATACATTTTATAACTTCATTAAGGTTGCTACTTTCCTTAATTTTTGTAGACCATGAGATTTTCAGTGAGGTGCATATTAACTGCAGAGATAATAATGTTTCTATATGTTAATAATTTTAAATGAAAAACACTTGAGCTATTTTCCAGCCTCATGGGAGGAATCATTTACATCCTTAAAGGCTTATTTTACCATTAACCCCTTCATTTGAGTAAAGTGGATAGCCATATGTAAAGTATTAATTCTTTTTACATTAGTGCTAATAGCAAGTATTTTAGACCCACTGGTGTGAGAGGATTAAAAGCCACAGCATTAGGCATGCACCAACATTTCTGAGATTAATCCTTGTTAGAGAAACCTAGCGGGAACATATAACTTGATTTTCTGTTTATTGATCAGATGCTTCTTGTTTCTTTTATCATGTGAAATGAAACTCTTCAGAGACAGTATCATATTGCATTAATATGCTGAACTTAAACAATATAACACTGGATTAAATCGGTTTGTGTTCCCCTTTCTGCTAGTATTACTATTTACTATAAATGCAGATTTTAGGGATAGATCTGTGGAGATGGGATATACCCTATATATTTCGCATGATGGTCCAAATAATAGATAAGCCATTCATGCTTTTTCTAGTCAGAAAGTCATTTTAACAACAAAGCTCTGGGAATATTTACTTCTATTTGTTAGAAGGGATGATTAGGGATTCAGTGAATAATAGGTACATTCTGAGATTTTATTATATATTTTGAAAAGAGGAAAGGGATAATATTTCTGTGTCTTTTCATTTCTCTGTTACTCCCACCCCCACCTCACCTCACCCAGATTTACCTTGGTTGCCATGTTAGCTTAGAAAATATTTCCTGGCTTCTCATCCTCATGTTCACTTTAATTTGGCTGGATCCCAGGAGTGACATTCAAATATTGACTAACTAGCAGAGCATAGGCACAGACCAATCAGGAGGTACATCAGCTATAAATGGCTTGGTGGTGAATGAGCATTCAGTTATTTGGCTAAAACTTAGCCTGCTGTGGTGGTTGGCTTATCCCTAATTTATCTGGTTATCTTAATTCACCTTCAATAATGGCAGCCAATGGATTCTTAGCGATTTCTACCCTATAAAGAAAGAAGAGAGTTGGAGATAAAGGTTGGAAAGGGGAGAGACTATTCTACCTAAAGCAGTTGTATCTGCTGATTCTTGTGAGTGGTTTTTGAGTTGTTAAAGGGACCCATATAAGTCAATAAATTGTCTTATTTTTTCATAAAGCACACAGCTTATTTTAACAAATATGCACATATACATAGCATACAGATATATGGTTACATATAAATCTTACTTATGTATCTGTAGTAGATAAGTTGGTGAACATGTGTGTGTACATATGTAATATATATTAAACACCTATATACATGCACACACATATGTAAAGTTTGTCCTTAGTTAATGGATGAGTTGGGTCTCCCCAAAGTTTCATATATATAAGTAGGCATTTATAATAGTAAATTTATATTATGTTTTTTATCAGATACTATAGTACTTTTAATATATCTAAAAAAAACTGTTTTTGGTTCCATGAAAGCTTCCCTGAATTGATCAGTGTTCAAGAAAAAGTGTTTTATTTTGCTCTGAGTTCCAGTCTCTTTCCCTCTTCCCTGTGCCTTTATTGATCTGTGCCAGCTCTGGTCTCTGAATATCATGCTATTCCACTTGGTTCTAGGTATCTTTTACTTGAACACAGTGATTAGATTTATCTTTGTCCTCACCGCTTGACTAGGTCTGATATTCTCCAATTTCTTTCCCGTTTCAAATGTTGGAACAATCTTGGTTTTTTTCTCATTATACTTTTACATTTAGCATGGCATTACCTATGGAAAAAAATGAATGGCTGGTGGTATTATCCTCATAGAACAGCTAGCTAGAACTGATCAACTTTGGGGGCACCTGGGTGGCTCAATCGTTGAACTCTGCCTTTGGCTCAGGTCGTGATCCTGGGGTCCTAGGATCAAGTCCAGCATCAGGCTCCCCACAGGGATCCTGCTTCTTCTGCCTATGTCTCTGCCTCTCTGTGTCTCTCATGAATAAATAAATAATATCTTAAAAAAAACCCACAAAGACTGATCAACTCTGAGTGTATATGGAATGGGATTTGATTGGACTGGCACACTAGATAGGTTTAAATGTTATTATGTTTTCAAATCAGTATATGTGTTTTAACTATTTGATTAATATTAATTTTAAGAGACAGAATAATACAAATGTTCATTACTAAAATTCACAGAGAAACAGATTCCATGTCTAATTCACTTCTGTTGGCAGAAACAAAGTCATTGTTCTTAAAATAAAAATGTCAAAGTGATTCCCACCTCTTTATTTTCTTGCTTTCTTTTCAGAAACTTTTTTAAACCAATCAAATTTTCATGGACTACATTAAATATTTAAAAATCAAATGATAAAATAAATCACCCTTGCCTGGTAAAATGGTTTTAGAATATCAGTTGACTACCACTACCAAGTTTGGGCTTTTCGAATTGTGAGTCTGTTACACAATTAATAAACAAGGATAAGACAGCTCCTGTGACAGGAACATATATTTTTTTTTAATTTTTTTTTTTTTTTTTACATTTTCACTGTATGTTGATTTCTGTGTTAGAGGAAACAAGATAAATGTACTTTTTGCCAGAAGTTCATGTAAAACCTCAAGTTACCTGTTATATTTCAGATTTTTAGTCTAGTATAATTTTAATTTTACTTATAAATGAGTGCTCTGAGCTGATGCCTGATTGATCTGCTCTTATTTTTTCCTGACCTGAAGCATAGCATATATCTATCCATCCATGTATCCCTCCATCCACCCAGTTCTTTGTTCCTTCATTTAGTAAACATTTACTGAACATCTTTTATATGTAGAAGGCATTATGATTGGCACTCTACATAATTTCTTTTGATCCTCACAAAAGTCTTTCAAGACAAATACTAGTATTTTAATTTTGCAAATAAGAAGGCTAATGCCCAAAGTTAAACAATTTGTCAACATCATATTGAGTATTCTGCTCATCTTTGTTTCCTAGCATTGTCCTTGAAACAGAGCACTTAATGGTTAGAATTGAATGAATAAGGGAAGTACAATACATTTTACTATAGCTGACACCTATTTAGTGCCGATTAAGTACCATAAACATTTCTATGCTTTCCTATATTCTCTCATTTACTCCCTACAAAAGCCCCAATAAGCTCAGTGCTATTAATTATCTTATGTCTGTCTTATACATGAGGGGCCTGTGGAAAAGGTGGTTAATTAATGTGCTCAAGATCATACAGCTAGAAAATAGCAGTCAGGAATTTAGGCTGTGGCTCTGGAGTCCATGACTTGACCACCATTTTTTTTTTTTTAATCTATCACTATACATGTTGCGTTGTGAATGCTCAAAAACTGCTACAAGATGATGGTGATGATGTGGAGTGGGAAGTTTTACTGATGTACTGAAAAACCTATTTCCTATTTTATAGTAATTATGAAATTTTCAAATTATAGTTACATGGATTGTCTCTTTAAATCCCTAAAACACCTTATATTCATTCTACTTTTAACAACAAAATATCTTTTTTTTATCTTTAAAGAAAAAAACAGTATATCTGCATGTATGTATAAATGATTGTCATATATATTTATATGTATATATACACATCGTATACATACAGAAAGAGAGGGAGAATGAGGGAGGGAGAGGGGAGGAAGATAAGCATAATATAGATTGAGATGTAAAACTAATATTAAACTGGTGTATTTTCTCTTTTTTACATCAGAGTCAATTTGCATTTTAAATCCCCCCAAATGTGCCAGTGAACCTGGATATATGCTTGGAAACAACTAATCATTATTTTAGAAAGCAATGCATTCTTTTATTGCTTAAAAATAAAGGTTTTCACGTGAACATACTGGGCACAAAATTAAATCTTTATAAAGAAATTTGAGATGGAAAAGGTAACTTCACTTCATATCCTGTAGCAGTAAAACAAACCACTGTGGTGTGTCTTTCTTGTAGTTAGTTGATCATATGCCCACAAAGATAGCTTTGCTTTTTAACCCATTGTATACACATTTTTCAGTATTTAGTTCTGTCAATAGAGGACCCTGAAAGCAGTGAGGGTAATGAAGAGGAATGATAGTTTAGATGTATTCTTTCCTGGAATGCCAGTTGAATTAAATCTTTCATTCCCACTGCAGACATACAAATCTATAATCTCCTTTCAAGATGAATCCAGAATCAGGAGTCTGCATTCTTTTATTCTTGGTCAGGAGATTAAAATTGATCACAGGCCACACAAGGGAGTCAGCTGTAGTATCACAGCTCAATGTGGTTAACGAGGACAGCACTTGCCTTCTGTTCTCCTTAACCATGCACTTACAAGTTACAAATATTATTGATTTCAGGGGTCATCTGAGGCTGTGGGGAGGTTGTGTGACTTGACAATATTTTGCTATTTTTAAGGGATAAGAGCTATGAGCCCTGATAGCAACTGGGACAGGTATAGTTTAAGTTTGACAAATGAAGATTTATACTTTTTGAGCTGGCAAAGTCCTTCACGTAGAAATAATGAATGAAAATTTGATAGTTGATTTAACATAGGTCAAATGACTTGCAATGGAAGAAGGAAAATAACACTTTAATTATTACCCTTTCACCAAAATGAATTGATGATAGGTTTGTCATTGTAGATCTGTGCTTCAAACAAATGAATAGTGCTTAGAAGATCCTTTTACAAGACATCATTTAAATTTAAGTAGGCATAGTTTACCTAAAATCATTTGAAACTGTAGTGTAGGTGGGATGATATGTGAATAATTACCTACTAATCTTTAAAGCCTTTTTTTTTTCTTTCTGGTGAATAAAACTACTGTATTAACATTCAGAAAATTTAAGGTGCCACAGATCATTGAAAACTAAATTTTCAAAGACTAGGTTCAAGCTTCTTTTATTTTTCTCTCTAATAAGATTATATGCTAGCCTGAATATATATTTTATGTAATGGTGGAAGAAACACTATTTTTAAAGAGTTTTTATTAAATTGAATTTGGCTTGAACACTTACTAGTTATGAGATTTTAGAAAACTTATTTTACTGCCTTCAACCTCAGTTTGCTCATCTTTAAATGGTCATAAAGGTGTCTAGCTGATAGAGTTTCCATGGGGCTCAAATATACAAGAAGTATTTTTAATAAAACACTCTACAAGTATAAACTCTTAAAATATTATTACTGAGCCTGCACTTAAGACAGTTGGTGGTAGAAAGATTTTCTAAAACACATTTTCTCTCTTTTTCTTCATAATCTATAGAACACATTGGCAAGATAGCAGTTAGGGTTATAAAAGAGTCCATTGGAGCTACAATGTAAAACTTATTGGACTAGATTAAATTATTGATATTGTCTTTACATACACCATGCTCTAGAAGAAGAACTCAAACAACTTATTAAAATATTACTTTTAAAAATGAAAATATTTGTAATTATAAGAAATGGCTCTAAAACCATATATTAGGATAGAAATCATAGTTCAGAAACTGAAATATATATTATATGTGATATATATATCACATGTATCATATTTAAATATATATGTGATATATACATGTGGTGTATATATATACTATATATATATATATATATACACATACTTTATATATATAGAGAGAGAGAAAGAGAAAGAGAGAGACTGCTGTCATTAAACTAAAGGTGTTTAGGATAGAATTAGTTAATTTTTTTGTTGATTTTTTTTTTTTAATAGGCTCCACACCCAGCATGGAGCCCAACACGGAGCTCAAACTACCACCCTGAGATTAAGACCCCAGCTGAGACCAATAGTCAGACGCTTAACCAACTGAGCCACCCAGGCACTCCAATTTTTTGTTGATTTTTGAAAGTGTAAGATTTTTATTGATATTGTTAAGATATGTACTCTTTACACTATAGTTAGAGTGGTACAGGTGTTTTTGAGTATAATTTAATTTTTGAATTTGTTTATAGTTCATAGGGAATTTAAATAGTTTCCAAAGAGCAAAAAGAATCTCAGTTTGATCTTCCTGATTAATCCACCATCTACTGTTACTATAATATCTTCATCTAGTAGTAGGAAAAAAGATGAGACCATTTGCCTATATAAAGGGCTCCAATTATAATGAAAGTAATTTCAATTATTATTAACTAAATTTCTCATGTCTGTATAATACTTCATGATTCAAAAGACCTCAGCTCAAGGGAGGTGGTGCTAAAATCTTAATTTTACAGAAGAGGAAAATAAGGCATGGGGAAGTAGGCTAATTTGCTAATCACATAGCCAGTAGGTGAGAGAACTGAGAACAAACCTAGGTATTCCTACTTTGGCCATGCATTTCATCTGCCTGGGAGTATTTGGTTTTGCTTCAGAGGTCAGAAAATTTGTTGCAGCGTGAACCACACAAGAATGTGCCCTTTTGCAGAATTTCCAAACCCAGTAGAGGTGGAACAACACTTCCCTAATTCAAAGCTTCAGTTTTCAGAGCAGCCCTTCTAAAAATTGGTTTTAATCAAATGTATATTATATAAGCCAAGTTATATCCATTTTATATTACCCACACACCAACTTAATTAACATGGAGCTGTCATTATTGACTAATTCTTTCTTTTTGAAAACATTCTATTGTGAATATATTCTCCATTAACACTGATTCCTGGAAGGGCATGTAGTCTAGTCCTCCTCTAGCAAAATCTTTCTGTATTTTGGCTACATTACCATTAGAATACTTTGCAGTGTGGGTATCAGCGTAGGGTTTATCCTGTTGCCTCTTCTGATTTGCCTCATTTAATTAAATTTATTCTTAGAGTTGAAATTTATGTGTTTGTATTTTGTTGTTTTTGTTCTATTTTATACTCTCTCTCAGTAAATCTCCTTTAGGTATATTATTTCTAAAATTGTAGGTCAGTGGTCTTGTGTTTTACTTAAAATTCAAGGATGAGTCCTAAAATGAAAAATTACTCTTTTGAGCACCTGTTTCTTTGTGCTTTGTAGTGTACATATTATTGTACTAGATAATTTTTAAAAAAATATGTGTATTCTATAGACAGGGAAGTTTGAACTCAAACCTCTCTTATCCTGGCTTCCAGTATACCACTTTCTACTGCACCTCTCACTTGACTTAATCTATCCTCAATCTATTTGAGTTCTTCTTCCTCTTTCCTTCTTTAAATATTGGTGTGTTATCTAGTGCTCTACTCTTAACCCTCTTTTCTGTTTACTATATACACTCACTATAGGATTAGCTTATTAGCATTCATGACTTCTAGTACAATCTTTTTTTATCATAATTTTCAAATCTATTTGTCCAGACTGGATTTCTCTCATGAGCTTCAGGCATGAATTTTTACCTGTTTATTATCTAGAGAACCACTCTCTTTGATGCCCCACACTCCATTACATACATCCAAATGGAACAACATTGTTCCCCTAAGACTTGTTCCTCCTCCATTGTACTGGATTAGTCAAGCACACCGCTCTTGAGGTACCATCAAAACAGAAAATTAGGCCTAACTTTTGCCTTGTCTTTCCTTCTATTCTGTATAACTACTGGGACCAAATTATTTGAAATTAACTCCTAAATATCGATGGGGTCTGTTTTTATTCTCCTGTATCCCCACTGTCAGTATTTCAGTGTAAGTCTTCTTCTTTTCCCATTAAAATTACTATAATAGGAGAAGAGAGTAAAAGCATACCTCAAGGGAATGCCAGAGTCACAGTTTCAAAGGCCATATAGAGAATTTCTTTGAAGTATTAAAATTTCATTCAAAATTTGCATTTCATTCCTCATTCTCTCCATATATGACCTAATAAAAACACCATAATTTAAATTGCTTATCTTTGAGTGAAATTCTTGCTCTGGGAGGGTAAGCTATGTTTCTACACCACTGTGTAAGGCTGTTGACCCTCCCTGCAATGCCATGCTAATGGAGGTAACTAGTAATCCAGGTTGAGAAGTATAAAGTAAACATTCCTTTCTTATTTGGAGTTTTGCAGCATACCCTTACATGATCTACTCCTATCACTCTCAACTGCCTTTCAGTTGTACACACTGCTACCAGTTTGTCCTTCTTGATATTCAAAGCTGATTATATAATTTCCTGCAGTATTTTCTCAACATAAAATCCAGATTCATTGGTGTGATTTGCATGATCCTTCATGGTCTGGTATTTTCCTATTTGTCAGATTTTAAATTTTGCTATTCCCTGTCCCCTCCTATCTGTTCCCCTAAACCCTAGTCCAGTCAGATGGAAGTCTTACCCCTTTATACCTTTGTAAATGCCACTCATCATTGCCTTTTTTTTTTTTTTTTTAAGATTTTATCCATTTATTCATGAGACAGAGACAGAGACACAGGCAGAGGGAGAAGCAGGCTCCATGCAGGGAGCGGGACATGGGACTCGATGCCGGGTCTCCAGGGTCCAGCCCTGGGCTGAAGGCGGCGCTAAACCACTGAGCCACAGGGGTTGCCCTTTTTTTTTTTTTTTTTTTTTAAACTGCTGGAAATGTTCATATTTCAAGACTCAGCTAGAGCATCCTTGTCTCTAGTCTAGGTGAAATATGCTTTATATGTGTTCCTGTTTACTTACCTATGTATCCCTCTACCATAGTGCTTATTTTGCTTTATTCTAAGTTTCTGATTACATGTTCTTCTCCCACTAGATTGGAAACTGTTCATCTATGTATCACTAGCACCTTGTATGTTAGCTAGCATAGTATGCGCTCAATAAATATCTCCCCATAAAGCAGATTTTATAGATAAGGAAATTGAGACTTAAAGTAACTATGATTATGCAAGGTTACATAGCTAATACATAAAGGAGTAATTATGTGAACAGAGTTATCTTTAACATCAAAACCATTACTTTCTCTTACATCAGGCCTAACATACTTACAAATTCTTGTATACAATGGAATTTATTCATGGTGTGTAGTCATTGTCAAGTGTGGATAATTACATTGCATTTTGGCATTTACAGGCACATGCTGGGCATTTGGAATGGCACTTGGATAAATAGTAATTGATTTAATCTTGGTGAATGTGATTCTTTAACCATTTTTGAGTCACTTAGAGAACGTAATGAAAGGTATAGACCCTCTGTACACATACACAGTTAAATGATATTGAAGGGGCTCAGAATGGGCCTCCCCAAAATGTGTCGCTTTAGCATGTGGATTACTTTGAGCTGGTATCGGTCAAGGCCCAAAAAACTCTAGAACAGCTTTTACTTCCTACCTAACTACATAAAAATAATTAGAGGGCCTAATCCAAAGAAAAGAATTATCACTAGAGATAACTACAAAAAATATGTTCTAGCTGTCTTTTGGGGCAGGGGTGCTGCTCAGCAGGACTTGGAGGTCAAATTCCTCTCTGTGTCCCATTGTTTCTGTGTTATAGGCTATAGCAAACATTTGTTTACCAAACATTTGTTCTTCCCATCTTCCTACAAAATTATCTTTCTCTCCTTCAGAGTCTCAGACCCCTATTTCTTTAGTTAATTCAGGATGGCATATAAGCCTGACTTCCTGTGGGTTTCACATTCCTATGAGGGGGCTCCTGTGTGTATGTGATTAAGTTTGTTTTCCTCCTGTTAATCTGTTTTATGTCAAATTGGTGAATAGAAGAGTTAGAAGAAACCTAGGCAGTTAAAGGAAAAATTCTTCTTCCCCTATAATACATATGCAAAAATGTACTTTTTTGATAGCCTTGGTTTTCTTGAGAAACTCAGGCAATGTTCGGAACTCCATTTTTAGATTATCTCCCTATTTGTGTAGATGAACAAACTGAAGGTCAAGGTCAATCACATGTTTCTGAAATGGTTGACCATTTCTATCCATCAAGAATGTCTTTTGGAGGGTCACCTGGGTGACTTAGTCAGTGAAGCATCTGCCTTTGGCTCAGATCACGATCTTGGAGTCCTGGGATTAAGCCCAATGCTCAGCGGGGAGTCTGCTTCTCCCTCTGCCTCTGTCCCTGCTTGTGCTCTCTAGCTCACTCTCTGTCAAATAAATAAATAAAATCTTTTTAAAAAATGTCTTTTGGAGAGCAATTACTTCAGGGAATTTCCTGAATTCCTAGAAAAGTATTCTAATTTTGAGACTCTTACTCAGCAACATGTTAGGAAGACTAAATAAACATGTATAATTAAGGATGGAAATAAATTAAACTTTTTCTACATCATGCAGATTTCTTGAAAAAAATGTATTGAGATAGGTGTTTTCTTGTAAAATTTACAGAATTATAGTAGTGATTCAGAGTAAGATAAATTTGCACAGAAATGTATTGCTTATGTATAAGTGGAAAAGCATAAAGTGAAATGACTCTGAGGTGTATCATTGCAAGATAAAAGAATTATCATAGGAGTATAATAAATATCTATGATGTTAATTTGCATTTTCTTGTAACTTGTAAAATTATTTCAACAATATAGAGTATATTATGCTTACTTGTCTGCATCACAGTTTTATAAAAAAATACATTTTTGTAACTCTTCTCATTTTAGAGATAAGCTGAGGTTTAATGACTTGGAGATAAACTTATACCTAATAACTGATAAGTAAGAGAGTCAGGAATCTGTTGGAGGTCTTCTGATTTGGAAGCAAGCAGCTCTCCATTGTTTCGCAGACATGCCTGGGGAGAATCACACAGACACAGAAACCAAGTTCCAGCAGCTGAGAGAGTCACCAAGCACAGTTAGTGCGTGATCTTTATTTTAAAGCCTGCCACTTGCTTCCTCAGGCTTGCATTGTTTCACTTTGTAGAGTTCTGAAGGCCAGAGCATCCTTGGGTAACTCAAAATGATTCTTAGCTTTCATTTCAGTTTTAATCCATGACCCTGGCTCTTGCATTATGTTTCACCTTATTTTATTCCAGTAATATAGCAAGGATCCGTTTGGCTTTAAAGGAAACAGTTTAACTATATCACCCAAACGCATGTTATGTTAAAAATTATTAAAGTTTTTGATACAGAATACCTTGGCCTCACAATATAGTTGTAAATTCTCTAAAACAATTACAAATGAAAAGGCTACCAGTGCTTGTATCTAAGAATTTATTTGAATAAAAAAATATTAAAGTACAATTTTTATAAATACCTTTGAGAAAGTAACTAATACAATGCAATGAATGTATGGTACCTTTACTGGTGATTAACACATTAGTGATACTTTTGAGATTACATTTTTAAAGGGGTCTTCTCCCTTCTACAGAATGTGTGTTTATGGTGGCAGCTTTAATGCTATTTCCTGCTGTGCAGTTCAATAGAGTATGTTTTTAGGTGGTTGGTTGAGGGTTTTTTTTTCGTTATGTATGTCGATGGAGATAAGTGTTTTAATTACTTTTTTAATGTCTGTGCTTTTGTATTTTTCTCCTCTCTTCCCTTTTATTTCCTGCTGTTGAGATTACTGCCTCATCTCCACAGCAGGTGGCTGTTGCAAATTTGTTTTCTTTGTAAGCCTGGTAGATTTATTTTGTAATATAACTGTTCCTTTTTAGTATTTTATTATTAATGATTTCTTTACTTTGGAATATAGTATACTTACATAGTCCTAAATAGTAATTTCCTAACACATCTAAGAATTCCAATCATTAAGGAAAAAAACCTTTGCCTGAGGCATATTGTTTGAGGTTTTTTTTGCTTACCCTTACTTCGTGATGTGAAGATTAAAATTTAAGGAAATTGTTTTATAGCAAAAGCCAAATGAGAGTTGGAAACAGAGAAAAGAGCAGAGAGGGGAATGAAGAGAAAGAGGTCCAAGAGATAAAGCTTTAATAAATATTACCAAAAATCAAAGTGCTAGGAAGAGTTTTGTGACAGAAATAGGAAATTGCACTAATATATCTTTTCTAGAAGAGAGATTTTAACGAGATCTTATGTTTCTATTAAAATTAAAATTTAATTACTAAAGTAACTTTGGCTAATTATAAGAAAATTTTAATATTACAAAAGTGTAAAGAAAAATACTTAATCTTTTTTTTTTTTTGGTACAGTAATTTGTTGGTTTGGTTCTTTCATATATCCTTTTATATAAAAAGAAAAATAAATAAGATGGATCCTGAGTATAAGGAATTATTTGTCAAGAATGTAAAATACATTCAAGGATATTTTGTCCATTTTTGAATTCTTGGGCATTATTTTATCAATTAAAATAATCTCTGTCCTCTATTTTATTCCAAATGTATAAAGGGAACAAAACATTGGAGACCAAAATGCACAATGAACCATCATCTCATTTTGTTATATGGAACTGCTGGATATTTTATGATAAGTTATAAGTTCTCTAGAAAACTTTTAACTACTTAGAATCAGTTTATTTCATATTATTTCACTTGTGAATACATTGCTTTCTTAATATATTTATATTGTTTTTCACTCGTACATACTACTTGGAGTTGGAGCTCGGTATTCAGTTCTAATACAAAGTTATAGGAATTGATCTCATTGGTGTGATAAAATTTGTGTATATCTTCTACATGAAGTCATAAAAAAGAACTAAAGTACATCTGTAACAACACTGTAGGAAG
Organism: Canis lupus dingo; assembly: GCF_003254725.2. Classification (NCBI taxonomy): domain Eukaryota; kingdom Metazoa; phylum Chordata; class Mammalia; order Carnivora; family Canidae; genus Canis; species Canis lupus. The sequence continues at coordinate 51,907,060 of NC_064248.1, forward strand.
TATCATCTTTGGTTATTTCATTCTCTTCTCTGAGGCTTTTTAAAATTTACTGTTTAATGACTTAATACAAAAGAAGACCTTAATTCTGCATCTATCAGATTTTCAAAATTGTATGGACACTTAGTACTTCTCTTGCTTCTGGATTTCATTATCTGTTACATGTGTCTGTATAGAAAAATACCATATGTAATGGGAAAAAATATGATTTGAGATGGTGACTTCATTCATAACATTTTTCTAAAGTCTTCATCTTGTTATGCTCTAACCGATTGTGTGATACACACGATTAAGGCATGTGGTCACATTGAGAGAGAAACTAGACAGCAGTTACATGAAACAGATGTTTAATGGGGATTTGAAAAATCAATGAAATGAACACTATTGTGATGCATGGTGATCTGATTTCATATGTGTTATATTGAATCACTCCATTCTTTCTGAGTTCAGTCTGAACTAAACGTATTTACAGTGGGGCGTTGGGGAAAAGATAGGGAGTTTTATTGAGAAAAGAAGCACAATAGGGCATCATTGATCTGTTCTCTTTCTAGTCAATATATAGATCTAGAATGATAACCCATATGGCACTGTTGTCCCTTGGAAATAAGATATAAATCCTTTGAATCATATAAGTGATTTTTAAGTGCAGATGAAAACCTTTATAATCCATTTTGGAATTCTGAAATACTTAGGTCCTTGAAAGGCGTATTTTACTTCTATGTTGTAATCTGAACAGTTTGGGCTTGATATAAGAGTAGTTCACCTTTTCTAATAGGTATAGAAACACATCTAGATACATAGGTGCATCCATAAATACATATATTTATTATTTTATTCCTATATTCACATATCTTACATATAACTACTTAAGTGTCTTTTTATGATTAATTGCAATAGCTTCTGTTTTGGAAGTATTTACTGTGAATCTTTTTATCATGTGAGGCTTTGTTTCCCATGGTTTTTATACTTTACCCAAGATAGTAATAATAACTACATTTCAATGGTGTTTTAGATTGACCAGAGTGCTTTATGTGCACTTTTCTAATTTTCAGAACAACTCTATACGTTAGGGAGAGTTATTTTCATTCTAAAACCAAGGAATTTGAGGACCATAGTATTAAGTAATTTTATCTGAGTACAGCTAGAAAGGAGAAATAGTGAAACTAGAACCCAGTTCTTCAGACTCCTAGGTCAGTACTCTTGGAGTCATGATGTTACTCTAAACTCCTATTTGAATGCCAAGTTAAACATTAGAGGGTCTTAATCTTGCTACTTTCCTGATCTTGAAACACATGTGGTTTGAGTCCATTGTAATCTGTACAATGAATGAGGTCAGAATACCCTGGTTTGGCCAGAGTCTTTTATTCTAGCCAAGGTTGCTAAGTTTTGTGGACTCTGATATCAATCTCCCCAACATTGACCACTTAAATCTGTAATAATATTAATTGTGCATATCATGGATTAGATGAACATTTAATTTACATCTATCCAAATGTATCATTTTATCATATCAAACAAAGGCTTTTTTAAGGGAGAAAATGCAAATAAAAGGAAACCTTTCATATCTGTGCAAAGAGCTTCCCATTTGTATTCATTTTATTCTCCTAACAATCATATGATGAGGTCTCTGTTGCTCAGAAAGAGTAATTTACTGGCCCAAGGTCATGATAGCTAGTAAGTGCTAAAACTAGAATTTTAATGCAGAAAGTCTGACTTTAGGAGGTTTTGTTCTTACTCATATACTCTGTTTACCAATAATGACAGAAGTCAGTTGACATTAAGATTTTTTAAAAGGTCTAGTAACCAAAATAAAGAAAAGCAATGTTTACACAGGCACATTTCTTTTACAAGGACATGCATGGATGGCTGTGGTAGATAGGCTGAGGTAGATAGCTTCGGTTAGGGTTTGTTTAATGAATCCATGTGTAATCTCACATTTCAATGTTCTTCCTCCTGTAGCATTGTTTCCCAAAGTAGGCTTAGGGAATGAGGACTGTGAGCACACAACATGCTTTCTTCTGTGACAAGAAAGTGAAATCTCAGGTACAAAAGTACTTGAAAAAGTGAAAAACTTAGGATATTTGCCGTTAGACTCCATTTTCTGTTTTTAGCCACTTGTGAATAGTGACATAATCAGTGGGATTTTATTTGTTTACTAACATCTTCTTACTGAAAAAACACTAGTGTGGAATAACAAGAATTGATATACCCGTAGAGAGTTTGGTATGCTCTCTCCCCGTTTCTGTGAGCCCATTTCAGTAAGCTATAGTCTTTTGCCAGGAACTTGAGACAGTCTCTCAGTGTTCTATGTCTGTGGGATTCGTGAGGCTTTCTCCAGTGATGGGTATATCTGATCACTGTCTTTCCCAGGATGGCTTAGCTGTCATTCAAGTGGATGCCACTGAGAATGAGAGGCATCACATGAATGCTTGTTCCATTCAATTAACACCAAATAAGTGAGCCCGTGAAGTAACACAGGTGGACATTATAAGCTCTCGGGAGTTCTTAAACATGTCCTACCATATCTGTGAAAACCCAGCCTTAAAAGCTTCTTTCTTTCTCCTTCAATACATACTAGATGAGGACATGAAACAGAATATTTAATATCCTATTAATGTTCATTGAAGTTGTGCAGAAATTTATTATATACACTGCTGTTATTTATTCTATTGTTGTTCCAGAGAGGTGCTTTGGAAACAAAGAAGAGATACACATTTCAAAGAATATCAAATATTGAAAAAATAACCAGCAGATACCCAAGAGGAATACACTTAAGAAGGAAAACAATTCAAAAAGGAATTGTACTAGAGAAAATAATCACAAAACAAAGATACAGCCTAGAAAAGCAGCCTATCTTTTCTCTACCACTAGATTGGAACCTGGCCACAGACACATTCTGTGCTGTGTGTATCATTAGCCTTACAGTGAGGCATTGAATGCATATATGTTAAATGATTTAGATATCACTTGTTAAGTAGCAGTACATTAAAACAGGGCTTAATTATAACATTTTATATGAAAAAGGCAACATTTTGAAGTTAACACATAGACTGTATAACCAGACTGTCCAGGTTAGAAATTGGTACTGCTTGCTACTTATTTGTTCTGTGACTGTTGGCAAAGTTACTTATTAACCTGTATGTGTCTCAAAAAATGCAGAAAATAAAAAAAAAATTCAGAAAATGTCAGTTGTCTCATAGAATTGTTTTGAGAATTAAATGAATGTATAAAAACCACCTACCTATATGCTAGGCATTTAGAACAGTGACTATAATATAAATCATCAATATATGTTTAATTAGACTTTCTATAATGTAAGCAGACTTTTTTTATTTTAGGAGAAGCTGAAAATTATCATTTTGCAATAATCTTTTTTTGAGATCAATTTTTTTTTTTGAGATCTTATTTATTTATTCATGAGAGACACACAGAGAGAGGCAGAGACACAGGCAGAGGGAGAAGCAGGGTCCCAAAAGTGAGCCTGATGCGGGATGCACTCCCAGGACCCCGGGGATCATGACCTGAGCCGAAAGCAGAGCCACCCACTGAGCCACCCAGGTGCCCCCATTTTTGCAGTAGTTCATAAGGTGGTGTTCCTTTGTATAGATACATGTTGAAACACCAAAAACTTCATTAACTATTCTAGAAAAACATAGAAACTATCTGGCCTTCTTGAAAGACAGAGAACACTGTACATCTACTAAGCTGAGCTGTTTTGTTTGTCAAATCTTTGTCAATTCTTCTTTATTCATAAACCTCCTTCTTCCCACTGAAAGGTGAATTAAAAAGTCATTTCAGCATCATTTTGAAATCATTCTGATAGAGACACATACCTTATTTATTAATATGCCACCTACTCTCATGGAAATCTTCTTTGATAGATGGGTATTTGCAAGTTTCATTATCTTTCATATTTCACGTAAGATTGCTTCATTTTTCTTTTTTTTTCTTTTGTAGCACTTTGTTTAAATTTGCTAAGGCTTAATACTTTAAACTCTTTTCTTTCCTTGCCATAAGATGTGAAATTTGACGGAATTGATAACTACATAATAAATAAATCTATCTTAATATTAATAGCTAATGTTTAGTGAGCATTGACTATGCAGTCTCAATGCTTAAGACAGATGGATAGATTCCTTTAAATCTCACATCAATGAAAGAAGATAACTGTTGTCCCTAGCAGAATCATTAAGAGACATATAGATATAGATATATCATATTATAGAATTTATTTCAGGGAATTGGCTTATGTAATTGTGGGAGCTGGCAAATTCAAAATCTGTGGGCTGGGCCTGCAGGCAGGATTTCTTCTTCCTCAGGGAAACTTCAGCTTTATTATTAAGGCCTTTCCACTGACTGGTTGGATGTGTCCTACCCACATTGTCAAGGTAATCTCCTTTACTTAAAGTCAACTGGTTATAGATGTTAACCATATTTACAAAATGCCTTCATGACAATACATAGATTAGTGCTTGATCAGATCATTTGATAGTCTAGCTAAGTACATATAATCACAGGCACTCACACAAGATCACAGAGCTGGTAAATGGGAGAGGAAGACCTCACACCAAGTCTGGCTAATAACAAAGGTCCTGCTCTTAATCACTGCACAGCATCATGGTTAGCAGATGCTAGGGTACTTTTGCCAGCTGGGCCAGACTACCAAACTGTCTGTGAGGAGAGCTTCAGATGTGCTGCCCTAGGTCATAAGGGATGACCTGTCACCCACACGGGCAAGAAGAGCTCAATGGACCTTGAGACTTTAAAAATATGTGTATCTTGAGGTGTGGCTAAATAGACTACAGGAATAACATTATGAGCCTGTCCAGTTTCTGACTCATTTTTTTTTTTCTCTCCTTAAAGCCATTATCCATAAGTCAGGACATCTAACCAGTGCCCTCTTGAACACCTACAGAAAGAATCTGATCCAGTAAATGTTAAATTCATTAGAGGGATAAATGCAGAATGGAGTAAAAGCACAGGAAATTCACTTGTCCTTGTCAATCTCTTGATCCAAGTGAGAAAAATGAAATTTAAATTTTACCGAAGCTTTTTTCTTGTAAAATAGTCCTTGCAGGATAGGAAAAGTCTTCTCCATAGATCCAGTGGTGTATTCGATAAGAATGTCTTGGATTTCTTTAGAAAGGTTATTTTTCTTTATTTTATTCTAAAATTGTTATTATTATTTATTTGAGAGAGAGCACTAGCAGGAGGAGGAGGAGAGGTAGATGTAGACAGAGAGGAAGCAGACTCTCCGCTAAGCAGGGAGACTGACACACAGGGCTTGATTCCAGGACCCAGAGATAATGACCTGAGCCCAAGGCAGCCTCTTAACCAATTGAGCCACCCAGGCACCCCACGAAGTCATTTTAGCAATGGGTTTATAGAAAGTAATCACAGATATAAATTTCCCTCTCTGCCTTAACCATGGCAAGTAATGAAAAAACCTCAGATTAGGAGTGAGTAAAGGGAGGATTTTAGACCTGATTGACAGTAAGTGTGGAACTTTTATCTGCCACATGCATTTTCTGTGCTTTGTTTTTGATCTGCTTTAAAGATTTTTGTTTATCATATCTCCTTGATATTTCATAGCACTGCAGGTTATTTTTCTTGCGTGTGATTTTTTTTTTACAGGAAAATGAAGTGCTATAGAACATATGCTATCTCTGTCATACAGTGGTATATATAAGAGGGGAGGCAGGTCCTTATTTAAATTTTGGTATGTAGCATATGTATGTATTGGGTAGACTAACCAGGTGTAGCTAAAACTATAGTCATTTTTAATAGCTTTCAAGAGAAATTGTTTTGTTATTAGAGTCTTCAAGTACATATTCAGCTATTTTTATGTAACTGTGACTTCTCTATCCCAATCTTTCTAAAGAATTATATAGATAACCACACATTTATGTAATAGTTTCCATGTTATAAATATACCTAAAGAGTAATCCTTTATGTCAGAAAATGAGGAAACAGTCTTCTCACATTTCATTTATAAAGAAGCCAAAGCACACTATGTTAACTAACATTCCAGTTAATTTAAGTAAAAACTTACAAGGAAAAAAAAAAAGAAGCCAAACCAAAGATAAGTCAAGTGACTTGCCTCACCTTCCTAGATAAATAAAATACTTTTAATAACAAGTGATCTTAAACTAATAATCTATGAGCAAAGGGCAAATATTTGAGAGGAAGTCATGCTGTACAGGGAAGGAAAATGTTTGATTTAATTTGAAGGGACAACAGCAGTCTTTTGTTGGTTACACTTCCACTCATTCCACAAACACCTTCAGCTTTCAGATTTCGTATGACATCTACCTTATCGTACCAAAGTCATTCTTGGGCCATTCTTATTACTCTAGATGTCCACCAACAACTACTCATTGCTCTTCACTTAACAATAAAATGAAATCTTACCTCTAGGATAACCCAGAATTTGGGGAAGTAAGTAAAGTTGAAGTATAAGCTTTCTCCTGCATTTGTGGAATTGAGATGAATTAATTCTACTCTTCTATGGTAGTGCGAGTGGCTGGGGGGCAGTGATTGTTATCAGATTTGCTTTGTTTATGCTTTGAAAAAATTTAGTCTGCTATTCATTTTCTTTTCAGAATTTTGGTAATTATTTCCTAACTATGTGCTTAGTGCATGCATGTTGTTGAAATTTTGGAAAATAAAGAAATAATGAAAAAAATAGACTATCCACAGTTCCACCACCAGAAATGATCACCATTCAGATTTCATAAAACTTGAGTCCTACTATATGGAGTTTTGTATCCTGCTAGTAGTTCATTTAACACTGTATTTTGACTACAGTCCAGTGTTATTTTTTTAAATATTCATTTTAATGGCTGCATTGTGTTCTATTCATTTTATTGACATTTTGGTTTTCCCTCATTCTCTCTCTCTGTCTTGACCATTTTTGCACATTAAATCTTTATTTCCATGTCTTAGTGTTTACTTAATATAGATTCAAAACTATTTTCTAGAAATTGAGCACCAATGTGTATTTGCATCAAGAATATAACAAGTATCATCTTCACCTTGCCACATAGTCTAATTTTCTTAAAGCCTTTACTTCTTAATAAACAGGATAATATCTCATTGTTTTAATTTATAGTTCTTAAATTACTAATATAGTTAAAATGTTGGTGCTTAGAAGTTATTTATATTTTTCAATATCTCTATTTTGTTATCTGTTGTTTATGTTTCTATTGAGAAGCTTATATGTTACTGAAGTTGAAAAACTTCTTTATATAGTAAAGATCTTTAATTAGTTAAAATATTGCTCTAGTTAATCAAGTATTTTTTGTGGTAAAATACATATATTCTTTCAAGTTTTTAATTTTTTTCTTAGAATTATCTGTCATAACCAGGAACTAGATTCATATGTATCCATATGGTGTTTTAGTTTTGTGATTTTTTTTTATATTTTTATATTTAGCACTCTAATATGCTAGAAACTTATTTTTATTTATGACATGAGGAACTAATATAGCCTGATTTTCCCTTTAACGCTGTATGTATATATATGTGTATGTATCCATGTTTCTGTATACCTATATGTGTACTTGAATACATGATATATGATGTGTGCTTAGTTATATAGTAAAGGTATACACTAAGGTCTGTAACAATGTTATATACATTTTTATGTTGATCTGCTTATAAGATTTCTCCCCCGCCCCGAACCACGTTATTTTAATGATCTTAGCTTTCTACTTTTTAAAAATACACAGTAGGAAAAATCCCTTCTTCTGTTAACAAGATTTTATAAATTTGTATTATTTAGGTTTGCCAGACCCCAATAAAAACAGTATCTTCAAAGACCTGACGCAGAACCATGGATTTTATACATCCAAAGACTTTTTGCCACTGGTAGCCAAAAGCAGTAAAGCAGGTATAACATTGTTTTTTATTCTTAATGTTGCCTTTGTTGTTTATGTATCATAAATTTGTATTAAATCCAGACTTAGGAGGACAGTGTTCCGATCTCAAACCATTTTTGCTATGCCAATATAAAGTTAAAAACAAGTATGATGTAATGGTTTTCCAGGATCAACCATTTGTTCAGTCTTCAATCAAACATCATCATAAGGGTTTTTTCACTCTTTCATATAGAGGTCTATATACTACATCATGTTAAATTGCTTCAAAGTGAGAGTCTTAAACAGTGAAAGATGTTCTTAAATAGCAGGAACTTTATTTTAGGAACTATCTTACATTATATATTTTTTTCCTTAATTTTAAAATAGGATAAATTTTCACATATCTTACATAATTTGTGTCTAAGCAGGCAGAAAGAGACAGCAATTTTATGAAGTTAAAGGAAAACACTTTAATAGACAGATCCTAGTATGTAGGCTCTGTGTATAATATCACTTCATACAACCTAAGAGGAGCAACCAGAAGGTAAACCAGCCCGATGCTTTGGTTGGATGAGAGTCATCTAATTATATGTAAAAAGATATAAACTTACTTTTTTTAACCTGTAAGCTAAAAAGATAAGAAGCTTTCTCTATTAGATCATTCTGCAGAAGTTTATAGCTAAACATGTTTACTGTCTCCACCTTCCTCCTACTTGGAGAAGGGGATTCTATACTTGCAGCTCTTTCTAAGGAAGATCATAGCACATATAACATATTTTTGAGGATTACAGGTACACTGTAATTCCAAATGTACTCTTCCAAGTAAAATAATTACACTTATAGAGATTATAGGCCTATGCTTCCCATGGTATAATTTCATTTATAATAATTTAGCTTTCAGCCCAGGGTGTGATCCTGGGGTCCCGGGATCGAGTCCCACATCGGGCTCCCTGCATGGAGCCTGCTTCTCCCTCTGCCTGTGTCTCTGCCTCTCTCTCTCTCTCTCTCTCTTTCTATGTCTATCATGAATAAATAAAATAAATAAATAAAATAAATAAATAAATAAATAAAATAATTTAGCTTGTCAGTAGTTTTATTTAGTCTGATAACACAGTGACACCTAACACATAGAGAAACCCTCATTTTACTTTTTTTTACAAGAATCTTCATATAGACATCTAATCCCCATATACATGTCCTTGAGAAATGGACATTTAGAAAGTCATATTTCTTTTATAGCTCTATTTTACAAACAAAACCAGGGAAAAACTGTAAAGGAGAAAGTTCATTTTAACTATATCAAGAAAACAGTTGTTAAAAATTCTTCAGTTACATGGAAAGCATTTATTCAGTGCGTAAATTTTCAGTTTCCAAAATATGATATATAGTGGGGCTATATGTTAGAAATCCTATAGAATAATATCTAAATAAAGTATTTTCATGAAATGCTGTGAATTATGTTTACCCAGATGATGATCACTTTTTTCTTCTAACAAACAGAAGCTTAATGACACCAAGTTAAAAACACGTATCTGACTTTGACCAAGCATGTTTTAATTGATTGATTCGTTTGTTATGACCTAAACTCTTCAAAATGTGTTGTAGCTATCCTTCTAGAAGGAAAAAGAAGTTAAAGGTACTGACTATGAAATTACATATATGAGCATATTTTTAAAATGGGAATAAAACTGTCTTTCAATGAAGCAGAATAATTTGATAGTGACACTCCATCCTCGAAAACTGCAAGATGCAATTTTACACTGCTTTGAGTACAAGTATCTTTTGAGCTGTCATGCAGAAATGGTTTCTCTACTTGAAAATGGGGTTTTCCTTTCATCATTCAGGAATGTGCGCCTGTCACTCTCCATTGCCATCGATACGGGGAGTCGTGATTGTACTCGGAGCTGGAGACACTGCTTTTGACTGTGCAACATCCGCTCTATGTTGTGGAGCCCGCCGCGTGTTCATCGTCTTCAGAAAAGGCTTTGTTAATATAAGAGCTGTCCCCGAGGAGGTAAAATGGAACCATCAGAAAATATGGAGTTGTAATGTGACGGATTTTAGGAGATGAAACTGTTAATGTGCAGTCTCCTACTTAAATCATTAGAATGTTCTTGAAATTGTGAAATGCAAATTTAAAAATTTCCAGGCTCACCAAGGTTTTTTTTTCTTTTTTCTTCTAATTCAGACATTCAAAGTAAAAGAAAGTTATTTTATAATACTTTATTTGGATAAAATGAGAAATTTATTTTTATCGGTACTGAGTGCTTCTTTTTCTTACTGTCAGTATCTTTGAAATGTATTGTATTTAACTAGTAACAGTGGAATGTGCTAAGTTTTCGTTTCGTGAACAATAGGTACTCATCACAAAATGTAAGATATTAGGGGAATGTGGTAATTAGAGATATTTGGAATTCTCTATAAGCCAAGTTTACAAGCTGCATTCGAAGTCATATGCCTTGGTTATACTTAAAGTCAGTTCATTTTGCTGTGAAGCCAATAGAACAAAGAGATTACCATTTATTTTTTTTAAGAGCTCTCGTGTAAGCATTATTTAGAATTAATAATGAGTTAACTTACTAAAATGACAGATTTAAAATGATTTCATTCTTACAAGTCACTGGTGACTAATCTTGGGTGAGGCATTGGCTGGGTACATGTACCATGGACTTCTCAAATTTTAATGCTATTAGCGGAAGATAATGCCTTATAAAGGATATTAGTCCTGAGAATAAGAACAAAATGTATTTATAGAAAGATAAATTACTCATGTTATCCAAATCAGTATGAATTTGATTTACTTTAGAATGCCTTAATATATATGGAGTCTGTATACCAGGTAAAAATTATAACTGTAGTCAATAGGTAATTTGCCACACGTAGATTAACCACAATAGATTAATCTCACTAAGATATGAGATCACCACTGGTTCATGATTGGATTTCAGATGTCAACTTTGTTCTCTGGGCTTTTTTTTTTTTTAATCCATTCTACCCATTCAGACTTTTTTCCAAAATCCAAGGTGGAGATGGTCACATAATTTTGGGAGTTTGTTTCTGGAGTCTGATCTATAGCATCAATCAGTGCGATTTCATTGTGTTATAAATAAAAAGAAAACATCCATACTGAAATTAAGTGACTTGCCTAAGATCAAAAAGGATGGGAGCTAATTTTATTCATCTGTGTATCTCCATGCAGAACACAGGTTCTCAGCAAAGAATAAATAGTTGACACATATGTTTTGAACTAAATGTTTTAAATCTTGTAGTTCTGAACAAAGAAGTTTTCATTAGAAAAACTTCACCGTGAGAATTGGAAGGGAAGATGACCCTGGATGGAAATGACAGTTTATACTTTATCTTATAGCCATCTTCCGTTAACACAGATAGCTAGAAATAAGTGATGTCTATTCCTTCTGCCCTCAGTGGAATACACACAAAAAATGAGACCAGATAATTACTTAGAAGGCAGAGGCAGTCTTTCTTCCTTTCTTTCTTTCTTTCTTTCTTTCTTTCTTTCTTTCTTTCTTTCTTCTTTCTTTCTTTCTTTCTTTCTTTCTTTCTTCTTTCTTTCTTTCTTTCTTTCTTTCTTTCTTTCTTTCTTTCTTCTTTCTTTCTTTCTTTCTTTCTTTCTTCTTTCTTTCCTTTTTTCTTTCTTTCTTCTTTCTTTCTTTCTTTCTTTCTTTCTTTCTTTCTTTCTTTCTTTCTTCTTTTTTTTCTTCCTTCCTTCCCTTCCTTTCCTTTCCTTTCCTTTCCTTTCCTTTCCTTTCCTTTCCTTTCCTTTCCTTTCCTTTCCTTTCCTTTCCTTTCCTTTCCTTCCTTTCCTTCCTTCCTTCCTTCTTTCTTTCCTTCTTTCCTTCTTTCCTTCTTTCCTTCTTTCCTTCTTTCTTCTTTCTTTCTTATCAACCAGGATACATTGACCCCATTGTGTACCAGGCATTGTCTTGACAACTTTAATACAGCCTGTACCTAGTAAGGGAAGGCACTTGATGATCAAACAAATTAACTGTCACATAAATAGTATATTGAAAGGTAATTAGTGCTATGGAGAAAAGTGTTTTAATGTAGAGGGCATTTTTATTTGGGGTGAGGGTACAGTAGAAGAAGTGGCAGGATTTGCCAATGTATATAGGTTAGCCCAGGAAGGCCTCTCTGATAAGATGACTTTGGAGCATAGAAATGAAGACATTGAGGGAATATAGACATTCCAGGCAAGGCAATTGAAGAACACTGTTAAACTTCTAGGGATATTAAAAAATAAGTCAGTGTGACTGGACCAGTCAGTGTAAGAGAGGACAGTATGTGGCACACTGGGTGAGGTCTTGTAAGGCCTTTACTTTTTTTGTATAAAAGTGGAAACCACTGGACTGTTTTGAGTAAGGAAGCACCAAGATCTCAGTTAAAAGTTTAAAGCATCTGCTCTGTTGAAAATTGACTAAAGAGATTTGATTCAGAAGCAGGGAGACTGTCAGGAGTTAATTAAAAGAGTAGACTATCAGTCAGTGGGACTGGCTTATGGGATGGAAAGAATCAGAGTCTAGGCATAGCTGATCATAAGGCCAGAGTTCACTGGGCTGAGCCATGGTTTCCAAACTGTTGAAAAATAATGGGTCTATGGAACAAAGCCCCACATCTGCAGTACAGCTTTAGTAGAACTCAGGTGGATCTCAGGCCTAATTAAAACCACAAAAACAAATGTTTGAATGTTTATTATTGGCTTACAAGAAACCAGATTTTTTATATGATCTTTAAATTCCTTGACTGTGAGCTCCATAAGGGCAGGGACCATGGTCAGCTATCTTGGTTCCTTTGTTTCTTCCCCCTGCCTAGCACAGTGGTGCCGCATATAAAGTATTCAGCAAAGAATTGTGAAATGAATGTTTCCTGAAGGGAATTGGCATCCAGGGCTTCTGTCATTAAAAGAACTAATACTTTTGGGGCAGCTGAGTGGTTTAGTTGGTTGAGCGTTGGACTCTTGATTTCAGCTCAGGTCACAATTTCAAGGTTGTGAGATAAAGCCCAGCGTGAGACTCCATGCTCAGTAGGAAGTCTGCTTGAGATTCTCTCTCTCCCTCTTCTTCTCTCCTTTTGCCCCTCCTCCTCCCCCACTCACTGTCTCTCAAATAAATACATAAATAAAGCCTTTTTTTTTTTTTTTTTTTTTTTAAGAAGAGCTAGTACTTTCCAGGTTAGATCAGTATGACAGTAATAGGCCTTTGAAGGTTAATTTGGTAATTTTTGGCAAAATTCCTCAGCATGAGAGAAGGAATAATACATAATACATTATCAGAATATGCATAGATTTTAGGGTTGGGTTTTTGGCCAGTGCCTATGTTTTATGGGATTGGAGGCTTTTAGTATTTCCAGAGGTTCTGGTATTAATGCCTCATGTCCATCACATGATTTTGGTACATCAGAAGAGAGCCCATGACTAGGCAGTGCTAACACTTATGAAATGGGAAAGTCAAGAGGAAGTTCGTACTTCAAGACAGGGTTTTGAGAGAATATATTCTAGGAAAAATGATAACCAACATGAAAGATTTAATATCATTCCCAATTTCTCTGTAATTCTCCTATTCTTCCTATGCTTTCTACCCCTAATACACTCAAACTACAACTATGCTTGTTTTCTTTAAAGTCAGTGAAGAATGGCAAAAATGGGTATTTAGGGTTTTTCTCATGTGTGTGTGTTGTTAAATGGGTTTGGGCTCTTGGATGGAATTTGGGGATAACATGATTTTTTTGTTGGTAAAGGTCCTCCTCATTAAGCCTGTCAGTGTGCATATATGCAAAGCTTCAGTCTGATTTTCAGATGGTATTAGAGGGAGGGAAATGCAGAACAATATAAAGTTCTCTCATCCTTTCCTGGCAAATATGAATTATTATAGAAGCCAGTTACATTTAATGTTACGTTGTTAGTAAGAAAGAACAGTGTGACTGGATCCAGAAATGCTTTAATCTGCTAAAGTAGGAGGCAACACCCAATAGATTCAGCAGTGACACCCACATCCCATTTTTTGAATGTAGATGTTCTCAAACTTTAGTATGCATCAAAATCACCTGGAGGGCTTGTTAAACACAGCTTGCTGGGCCCTAGTCCCAGAGTTTCTGACTCAGTAGGTATGGGAGGGGCCCGAGAATTTGCATTTTTAACAAGTTTCCTGGTGATGCTCAGACTGCTGATCCACTGCTCTTACATATCATCAATGTAGTTTCCAGCTGTCTAATTAGAGCCATAAGCAGTGTACTATTCGGGGGCACTTTCCATCTTAGTTAAGAAAGCATTAATATATGGGATACAAGTTTGATGAAACAAAGATATGGAGGCATCGTCAGCATATTGATGTAATTCTGATTCCAAATGTCTTTCAGTCTCCCTTGTGGCCTCACACACATGCTAAATAGGATGCTACTGACAAACTAGCGCTTCTCAGCACTGGGTCCTTAGGGAAACCAGCCAATCACTCGGCACTATCCTCTAAGAAGATGAGGGAAAATCTGTTAATAATTCCCTCCAGTACTTTCTGCAAGCTTAAATAGGTGAGATTAAATTTCACAGGATAACAGAATCCCCCAAAATGCTGGTATTAAAAGCTGTTGACAGATCAGATAAAACTGCCAGAATGCTTTAGGCAGTTGGGAATCCCTAAAAGGAGGCATGAAGGTCAAGACTCAACAGACCTGCTTGAGTAGGTAAATTTAAAGGATAAGGTTATGGGAGGACTTTGTAGTTCTTATTAATTATTACTGAGAAGAATATGGTACAAAATTAATTTAATAGTACAAACCCACACACAAATTTTAAGAATCTGTTGTTCATGTATTTAATTTCCCAATATCAGCAAAACATGGATTTCTAATTCTGCCATATTATAAATGGGCTTTCTATAGTACTATCTGTTGCCCTTTGGCTCCCCCCTGTTCATCTGCCAAAATATTAACTGATTTACCTTTGGTATGCCTATTTCCACATATTTGAGCTATTCAGAGGGAAACTATTTTGATAATTCATGCTACTTCATTATTTTTAATAATAAAAATGACAGCACCAGGTTGCCTAATCAGTCAAAAATTTGTTACTGTAACTCTGAAATAATACATTTCCTTTTTTTTTTTTGGAAATAGTATATTTTCATGTGTAAGAATGTGACTTTTTGTTGACTCCTAATACCCCATAATGGATCCTGTATATGGCACAATCTTTAGGCCTCCCCGCAGACATTTTTAATATCAGATGATGTTTAAGCTACATCCATTGATACTTCTATTATCTACGTCTTACTGGCTAAGCATACATTTTATACCAGTAAGTAATGCTTTCCTATAGTTAAATATAGGAAATGTGAACTTGGGACTGTTTTTAGAAAATAACCTCTATATGTTAACAAATTTAATTTTACTTACTAAGGGTGATACTTTTAGCAGCACTTCAACATTTGGCACCTGCACATCATTTAAGTTTGTATTCTTCACAGAAACTAATCAGAACCTGTTAGCATGATGGGCAATATGAAGATACCTGAAAACAAACAAATAAATAAACATATAGGGATCCCTGAGTGGCACAGCGGTTTGGCGCCTGCCTTTGGCCCAGGGCGCGATCCTAGAGACCCGGGATCGAATCCCACATCGGGCTCCCGGTGCATGGAGCCTGCTTCTCCCTATGCCTATGTCTCTGCCTCTCTCTCTCTCTCTCTCTGTGTGACTATAATAAATAAATAAAAATTAAAAAAAAAATAAACATATACAATTGCCCCCAGCACACAGAGTTAATTAGTGGCAGCTAGGGGCTCCCCTGATACTAAGATATTAATAAGTATACCTTGAATAGTTTAATGATAGCATGGGAATGACATTTCAAGAATCTGTGTGTGTTTACATTTTTGAAAAGGGTGAAAATTCAATGTCACATGAGAAAGTAGAATGGAACAGTTGAAAAGCTTTTAACTAAAAGTTGGAGAACTTGGTTCTAGGTTACATATCCTAGCCCGAGAATGCCCATCTGTAAAATTACTGTTGTAATTAGATGCTTCTGAAAGCTTTTTATATCCCCCAAATTCTGTATTTTGAACATTGAGAGATAGATACCTGAATGATGTGGAATCTGGATAGGAGAGCTCTATCTCCTCATGGAATGACAGCAACTCTATACTGAAAAGTTTGGCCCTGTCTAGAAATATTACACTTGAAACAAATTGCAGTTTTGTTACCCCAACCAGTTGGTAAGGTAAAAATCTGCTGCATTCAAGACATGGATAGCAAAGTAACTGGCACATGAAGTTGTCAGAATTCTCCCCTGCATGTGATAATTCAAATGGCAAGTGGGACCAAAAAAAAAAAACCCAGCACAACAAACAAACAAAACCTGTAAATAGTCCATGAGCCAACAGAAGCCTGTGCTCATCCAAGATTATATACTTTAAAAGCTTACCTATTTTCAATAATTCCAAGGGAAGGATGGTGAGTATATTATGTTGACTAGGAATATCTGTAGAGCTGAAAGCTATGTATCTCTTTAAAAGGTTTAATAATCATTTATGATTCATATGTATATGTATTTATGTATATACATATCTATATGTGTGTGTATACAGATGTAGACATATAAAATCATTAGCAGCAAAGATTTATATTATCAAATCACTGTCAAGCTTTATTACATAGCAGTGTGTTATTACTCTATTAACTTTAATGTGAAAGCTAGAAGCCCTTCTCCCATTAGTAATATTCCTCTCACTTTTCCAGTGTCTTCTTTTCTTGTCTTATACATTGACAATATTAAAAAGTAATTTGCATAATTTTAAAAAATATGCATGTTGGTCAGGCACCAATACCAAAAGATAAGAATAAATGAAAAACATGCATGAATTAATATAAAAACAAATGATTGTCATTTTTTAAAGAATTTTTTTTTTCTTTTAAAAAGGTGAACTTGTCCTTCAAGGCCTGCTCCAAATGTCATTTTTTCTTTGACGGCTTCTTTAGTTTCCTCCTAATTAACGTCTCCCTCCTGTGAGATTTTATAGCTTTTATGCTTCCTGTATAATAGCACTTGTCACATAGGGTAGTTATTACTTTATACTCACCCCACAAATTAAAATGCAAGCTTCTTCAAATGGGTTGGTTCATTCAACTTGTATCTGATTCAAAGTATAGAACAGTGCTTAATCCAAAGCATCAAATTGGTGAATCATGTTGAATAATATTTTCCTTATAGGAAGACTTTAAATGAAAATTAAATATTCAAGATATATAATTTATACATATATACATACATACACCTCAGGATTACCACTGATAGCTTTTAAATAAGTAATACTTTAATTTTTAAATTTTAAAAAATATATCACATTACAATACCAATGTAACATTAGAAGTAGATTGAAAAAAATGAATTGTTCCTGTTCTTCGGTCTTTTAAAAGATAGCTAAGACTTTTAAAAAAAAGAAAGAGAAACTATAAGTAATATAAAAGGTACAAATTAATAAACATTTTTAGAAATAGGATTAGAAGAGAGGATCTTTGTTTTAACAGAATTTATATAAAGAGGGATTTGAAAATTGAAGAAGATACTGCAAAGGCACCAAAATTATACAGAAGATAATTTTGTGAGCTACTCTGACAGCAGCCAGGAATGCTTAACTGTAGCAAAATCTAATATGAGGAGTGTTAAGAGTTAGTCAGATTTAAGAAAATGTCGTCAATCATGAGTAATATTTAAAAATACACTCTTCTTGGGGCGCCTGGGTGGCTCAGTCAGTTAAACATCTAGATGCCTTCAGCTCAGGTTATGATCTCTGGGTCCTGAGATGGAGCCCAGGATTGGGCTTCTTGGTCAGAGGAGAGTCAGCTTCTCCAGCTCCCTCTATCCTTCCCCCCTCCATGCACTCTTTCACTTTCTTTAATAAATAAATAAAATCTTGAAAAAGTAAAATCAAAATACTCTCTTCTTGTTAGAAAAGATGTATTTTGTGATGCCTGTGTAAATGCATTTAAGCCTCTAAATTATCCCATGCATTGTGTTTCTTGTTTTTGCAGCTCAGTAGTGTCACAATAAAACAGTTAGGGGCCACTGTATCCACTGTGTTGTACAACTCTCTCATGGAAAAATGTTTATTTCTGCTCAAGATTCTTCCATTTTAAAAGCTTAAAAACTTTAAAAGCTTTAAAACCCAATGCCTAGGGCAGCCCAGGTGGCTCAGCGGTTTAGCACCTGCCTTCCGCCCAGGGCCTGCCTTCCGCCCAGGGCGTGATCCTGGAGTCCCGGGATTGAGTCCCCCATCGGGCTCCCTGCATGGAGCCTGCTTCTCCTTCCGCCTGTGTCTCTGCCTCTCTCTCTCTCTGTCTCTCGTGAATAAATAAGTAAAATCTTAAAAAACAAACAAAAACAAAAAACAAACAAAAAAAACCAAAGCCTATAACATCATAGTAGGTATTAAAAGGAACCTCAAAAAAATAAAAAATAAAAAATAAATAAATAAAAGGAACCTCAACCTGTGGTTTCAGCAAACTTTTTTTGCCAAAGAAAAGAATAATTGCAGAATTAGCTTATATATTCTAGAGAGTTGTAAACCTATCAGAATTGCTCTGCTCTCCACAACTGACTGTGTGAGTCTATATAAACTAAAAAGTACAAAACAGGTTAAAAACTGTTTAGTAAATTAAGGAAGATGAGATCAAGAGTGAGTAGGCAGGGACGCCTGGGTAACTCAGCAGTTGAGCGTCTGCCTTTGGCCTGGGACGTGATCCCAGGATCTGGGATTGAGTCCCATGTCAGGCTCCTTCCAGGGAGCCCTCTGCAAGTGTCTCCCTCTGCCTGTGTCTCTGCCTCTCTGTCTCTCTGTGTCTCTCGTGAATAAATAAATATAAAATATATATTTAAAAAAAGAGTAGGTAGGCAGAATTTACTGCCTTTTTCTTGATCTTTCTTTATCTCCTTGGTAACCAAATTCACCAGAAGATTGGATTGTGAAATCAGACTCAGACCAACTAGAGTAATAATCTGCATCAAGCTTTCTTAACAAGTTCAAGGACATAAGTAAACCTGAAGTGTGGTGTAAGCAGGGAGAGGTGCAGGACTCCCAACATGGTTTTCCAGGTCCCATCTTGGTGCATCAAGATGTACTTCAACCTAGATTAATGTAGAGTCTCTAGCATCAGTAGCTCTGTCACACAAAAGGAAGCTGATGCAACTGTAAAATATCTCCAGTTTATATTCAGTTGCATAGTTTATGACTCTTTAAGAGATTCGTGCCCCATAAATCCAGTTCCCAGGTTTTCTTTCTCGTCTTGTTTTATTTTGTTTTTACCATAGCCATCCTAGACTATCAGGCATATCTTGCCAAAAGCATGCCACAGATAAGGGCTCTCCCACTTTCAGATGCTGACTGGTAATCTGTTTCCCAATGGCGTGTTTACAAGGGGATTTAACCAGGTGTCTTTCCTTCTTCCTTTGTTGAAATAAACTCTTTTACCTTCCTACATGTTTCCTCACCTAAGGGAAATAATCTATTGTATACTTCAATTTCTCAGTAACTAATTCCTTTCTAGTAATTGTAATTACTTCCTACTCATCTTTCAAGATTAGTTCATATAGTACCTTTTCCAGGCTTCTTTTTCTTGACCTGCACTACTGCTGTGCAGAATGCCTCTTTATATGCCATGAGTGCACACTGAGTTTATATGTGTTATCACACTGAATACGATTGCTGATTTGTCTGCCTTTGTGAGAGTTTTGAAAGCAGGGATCATTTTATTAGCTATAGAACCTAGCACCATTTTTTTTTTTTTGTAAAGAATAGGTACTTAATGTTTTATAAATTCATGGGTGAATGGAACTCTTTTTGAGTGGTTATGAATGTTTGTGGTATATGCAATAATTTAGCAGTGATGAAATAAAATAATTTTTCAGGATTGTCACTGACCAAAGCAGACTACCAAACAATGATTTGAAATTCCATCTCAGAGGTCCTCATGTTCATATGGAATTGATAACTTGTTAAATATCTAGCTATTCAAGGATCATCTTTACAAAGAATATTGTTTCTTCATATTATTTCTCAAACTGTATAGTAGAATTTAATGTATGCTGGGTTTGAGTTCTCATTATAGTCTATGCTTACTTTGCCTATATGCAATCTAAAAATGAGTTGACATCATGCTTTTAATTATAGTAAATTAAGTTGTTTCATAATTTCCACAGTATGATGCCTATAATATTAATCAGACCAAATCATCACATTACATAAAGTTAATCATTAAAATGATCATCATTACTGCATGCGATAGCATTCTATTTTTATTTCACTCAGCACCAACCATGTGTCTTCCCTGAATATGGAGATAAAAATCAAAGCTAAGAAGGTTTTTCTTACTTTCCTTATATGGTATGAAGAGAGAGTATTAATTTGGTTTATTGAGTCTCCAAAATGGAACCTTATAGATGTTTTCTCCTTCATTCCATTGGTGAAAATAAGGACAAGAGAGATTTGTATGTTTGCTTGATGTAGCACTTGTCCCTCATGAGAATAGGCAGACAAGTAAATATGTGTGCCATGAACACAAGTGTTCATGTACCAAAACTACAGAGTTGCTGATTATTGATGGTCATTAAGAAACATTAGGTATTAAAAAGCACTGAAATCTGTGAACTACTTAGTACAGAATGCCGATTATTTTAAACAGTAAAATATTAAGATCCACTGCATGAGGCTAGACCACTGGTCAGTCTGGCCCATCATTTCATCATGGCAGTGTAACTGACAGCTGAGAAAACATCACTTACTTTTTATTTCAATCTCATAACATAGGTTGCTGTGGTCAGGTAGCAGCCTGTCTTCTGCATGCCCAGTGTATTTACTTTGGGATGGATGTTTAGCAGACATTGACTCCTTATACTACTAATTATCCTTTCATTAACTTGAATGTACTCTGGGTTTTCATGTTAGTAATTCATCTTGGTAAACAAAATATTATTCAAAGTCTACTGTGTGCTAGTCACTTAATGTCCTTCCATGTGGCATATTGGCTAGAGTATATTCTGATTTGCCAGGCATCTGTTTGACCATTCAATCATTTGTTAAATATTTATAATAAATATAACTCCTCAACCCTGGGGATAGCAAATTAGATAAGATATTCTTTCTGTACTTAAAAGAGTTTTGTGAAAGAATTTACTAACAAATAACTTTATTTAAATTCTATTTTAATATTTTACTTTTGTATCTTGAAATTACATGTTCTATGTTTCTACTATCCACTTTATGAAGTAGTACTTCTTTGTCCTAAGCTTACACTTTCTCTGGATTCAAAGAGTTACCATTAATTCATTTATAATATTGAGTTCATAAATCCATCACTTGGTTCCTATATTTCATTATTTTACTGTACTTCTAAACTTACTTAGAATAAGAAGCATGAATCTCTTCCTACAGGGCAGCCTTTATCAAGCCAACCCCTTGACTTTTAATTTGCCTTTGACTAGATCCTTTCATATTCTAATTAACCTTGTTTTGAGATTCCATAACTAGAACCATCCAAAGTCTTATTCTTTCAAATATACAAGAGTTGCTGTCTTTGGATATTAATGAATATCACCCAGGATTTTGTTCAGGCATATCAGGATTTTAGCTAAGTTTTGTCATTCCTTAGTGTATTTTTGGTTTCTCTGAGCCTCAGTTTCTCTTCTTAGCAAGGCAATAATACTTCTTCCCACCTGGGATTAGTTGTGAGGACAGCAAGCAGCAGAGTACCTGAGGTTGGGTGCTAAAGTTGTAAATCATGATACTAGTATATTACTGGCTTTTTGCGCCATGATAAGAAGAAAAAGTTGGCTTAAAGCTTAAATACTTAAAAAAAAAGCTTTAATATATAAGTATCATAAAATATGTTTTGTGTGAAAATTAAAATGAGCCATATGTAAAGCACTTAAAAGAATACCTGCTCTCATGGCTTCTGGGTGGCTCAGGTCATAATCTCAAGGTCCCGAGACTGAGCCTCCATATCAAGCCCCATGTTGGGCTCCATGCCTAGCGTGGAGCCTGTTTAAGATTCTCTCTCTCCCCTATCCTCTTGCCCCTCTCTCAAAGAAAAGAATGCTTGCTACCTAAGTATTTATTATTATTTTTGTCCCGTTAGACAGGTATCTTAAATATGAAAGTAAATTCCTCTGTTGTCCACAAATAAATCAAAGGATATTTCGCTTGACACATGACTGTACTTACTTTGAATTCTCATTTTCCTAATATTTCCCTGCTGATTGAGATAAACCTTATCATCTCAAAAAAAAAAAAATCCTATCATCTCAGCTCTTCTTTTCCCAGTATAATATCAGTACTTTCCAAATAAATACATATGTTAAAGTGATATCTTCCTATCTTTCCTTTAAAAGTTTTTCCATCTCTTGCATACAATGAAAAATATCTACTTGATAGCACAATAGCAAGAAGTGGTATGATTTATGTCTGCTGCCCAATTGTAAAGTCTTACATGTTTTAGAGAATATAGAACATGTCAAGTTTCAAAAGTTGAATTTCATAGTAACTTTGTGGAAGCCACTGTTCACACTCCTCAAACTTCTGTGCACTATCACATAGTTGGCACAAATGCTGAATATTTAAATATAAGCTATTAATCCTAGTGCATATGGAAAATTATTATGTGAGCTGAGGATATATTATAGTTTCTTCACGTTCATAACCACATAGTTTTTAGGCCTTCAAAAGTCAAAACCATGGTAAGAATACTTCTAAAAGCAATTTTTCAAGCATTAAATCATTGATAATAATTATTTTAAAGGTTTTGATTTGCTTGCAGTGTTCAATTTGGTTTTAAATTCAATGCCAAACTTGCCAAAAAACATATCAGATTATCTACATAGAATAATAGATACTAAGTATTAATAGACATGAAAAGTAAAATGGGACAAAACAGACCTTAAATCAGTCTGAGACATTCTTCCAATATGTGCAGCATAGCTCAGGTTTTTATTTCTGCCCTTCACAGAAAAGAGTACTATTATAAATATGCATCATGTATTGATTTATTCAACCCATAAACATTTGTCATTGTTATTCAATCAAGTTTGGCATTATCATTAAAATTTAGTATCACTTGACATTTTTGAAACATAATAAACTGGTTTATATTGATGAGTTATAAGGTGCTATATAACGCAAATGTGACAAAAGTGATACAGAAAACATATCTTATGTATGGAGCCATATTTGTAATTAGAACTATTCAAGAAATAGTTTGCTTTCTAGAAATTACACATTTTATTTTGTAGGAAGTTAAGAGTCTAAGGTTTTTTGGCCTTTGCTCTTGGGCAACCTTTCTATTGGAATCATAATCCTAGTGGTAAGTGATATTGAATAGTCCGAAGAATGATGGGGGGCAGGGAGTGAATTCAGAGAATTGCGACTACAAATAAATAGTATTTACTTGCACTTTTTATATGTTAAGTTCCTTTAGGTGGTTTACATTTCTAAATTGCTTTAAATAACGGCACAAACCAACTAATTAGATATTATCCCTATCTTACATATAAGGAGCCTGATGATCAGAGAGATTTACTTAGTGACTATCTCAAGTAAACAGTAGGATGAAGTCTCAAACCTTATTCAATTACACTTATCCCTAATTTTTCTGTGTAAACAGTGAGCAATTTGAATCTGTTGTTTTGTATATTTACTATCCGTGATACACCAAATAGCTAGTATTTTTTATATCAATAATCTCTTATTTTTATAAAGAAAAGGAAAATATTGTACAATCATAATTTTTGTGGTCCAGTTTTTAAGGCTTTATGGCCAGTATTCAACACATATCTTGTTTTTTTTTTTTTTTTAATTCTATTTATTTATTCATGGCAGACACAGAGAGAGAGAGGCATAGACACAGACAGAGGGAGAAGCAGGCTTCATGCAGGGAGCCCGACATGGGACTCGATCCCGGGTCTTCAGGATCACATCCCAGGCCTGAGGCAGCGCTAAACTGCTGAGCCACTGGGGCTGCCCTCAACACATATCTTAAATAAGACAGAGACTGAATAGTTTTATGCCAAGATAGAGTAATGGCCAGTGTTCCTCAGGGTTTTTTAAGGTTGTATTTATTTATTTGAGATGGAGGGAGCTTGTGTGTGAGTTGAGAGGGGAGGGACAGAGGGAGAAGCCAACTCCCCTGCCTAGCAGGGAGCCTGACTCAGGATTTGATCCCAGGACGCTGGGATCATGACAGGAGCCGAAGGCAGAAGCTTAACTGCTGAGCCACCCAGATGCCCCATGTTTTGTTTTATTTTTATATTGTCCCTCCAGGGAGTTTTTTAAAAAAAATTTTTTTTAATTAACTCCCCCCACACAAACACACATGCAAATACACTGTAATTTTAATACTACAGATACTCTGTATATTTGTTTATATACTATTTCTTATGGGTGGGGGGGTGCCACAAATTATTGTGACATCTAAGATTCCTTCCTCAAGAATCAGGTTTGCTCCCTTATGGATGATTACTGTCATTGAGAATGCATGGTATAGACCAACTAAGTTCAGAGCTAGTCAGCTATAATCTGATAAGACAGTGGTTCACAAATTGTCATTTCTAGACCAACCACATAGCATCATTTAGGAATTTGTTAAAAATGCAGACCCTCAGGCCTCATCCAAGTCCTATGAATTAGAAATTCTGGGGGTGGGTCCATGCAATCTGTTTTAACAAGCTCTCTAGGTGATTCTGATACATGCCAAAGTTTGGAACCACTAATTATGGACAGAGTGCTGAGATATAGGTCTATGGCTTGATCAGAACATTAAGCAAGTCATTTTCTATCTCAGTTTTTCCATTTTGATGTTGCTCAGACAACTCCTGGTTTGGAGCCTTATACACACACCTTCTCAACCTCACTTGTCCTACTGAGAACCCACCTCTGTTCCATGAGGGAGGGAAAAAATGAGACTTAATACCCCCTCAACCTGTTCAGTAGTACATTTTTTTTTAAAAAGACGACTCCGCATACTAGTTAGGGTTACATTGACAATGGCCCCTAAGAACAGTAAATGGAAAAATGAATAGATATGTAAAGAATTAATATTCTGTCTTGATAGGCGTCACATTATGGGCATGAAAATGAAAATAGCAGAATAAATGAGGTAATAGACCTGGAACAATGGAATTTGTCAAGAAGAGCATCCTTGTTTCTCTTTCTTAAATTTTTCATTTGCAGTTTTATGAAGAGAAGATTAAATGTTATTTATTTCTTGATTCCACAGTTTCTCGATCTTTTCTCCTACCTACCATTTTAATCATGTACTTGCAGAGATTGGCTCACCCACTTGATTGATATATTTCCAGTTTAGATATATGCAACCCAGTAGTATTCAGAAGTATTTATTTTCACACGTGGCATGATTTGAAAAATAATTTAACCTATAGAAATGAAAGCTTATAGAAAACAAGGCCACTATAGCCAAACCCTTATACGCCACCAGCCGTGCGGCATGCAGTCCTCAGAACTTGAGAAATATCTTGTGATGCCATGCTCTATAAACTTCCCCATGACACCTCCAATCAATTTAAGACTCCCCTGAGTCAGTGATTTGCAGAATGTAAATAGCTGATAACTTGAACCTCAGCTTTGGTGAAAGAATAGGCTTCATGTTGATTTAACATGTTTTAAGCAGCAGCCTGTATAACCAAATTAAAAACCAAATATTAAATGGAGAAGAAACATTTTCAAATTTTTCTCTGTTCTTTTGTTCTTTAGGTGGAGCTTGCTAAGGAAAAAAAGTGTGAATTCTTGCCTTTCCTGTCCCCACGGAAGGTTGAATTAAAAGGAGGGAGAATTGTTGCTGTGCAGTTTGTTCGGACAGAACAAGATGAAGCTGGAAACTGGCATGAACATGAAGATGAGACAGTCCGTCTGAAAGCCGATGTGGTCATCAGTGCCTTTGGTTCAGTTCTGAGTGATCCTACAGGTAGGGTGTTGAAAGCTGAAAGGTGCTAGGCAATTGTCTGCTATTTTAGTGCCATAATAGTTTCCAGCTTTCAGGGCATTGTTTTTCACTTTAACATTCATTTTCTTCTTCTAGTTTGAAATCCAAGCAATCTTGATTTAAAAGGCTTAGGAATGGCATTTAGTGCTTATACAGAATTATTTTGAAAGTGGTGGGAATTGAAAATAACATTAATCTTTCTTTTAAGCTGATAATCAAAATACATATTCTATTTTGTAATAACAATTGCCTGTTTCCTCTCTAAGAATGGCTTTTTCTTCAATTAGACCTTGAGTAAGAAAATGTGACAGAGAAGTTATAACAGCCAATCTTCTGTGATTCAGACAAATTAAGACCTAATGAATAGGCAAAAATAGAATTCAGGTGTACTACTATCCTCATGTTAAACTATCACTAGAAACATCAAAATTATCAAATTAGAAAGTTTGAACTTCTCTCATTTCAAATGGATGGCGTAAATGGACATGCTAAGGAAGAACAAAATGCTTCTTAAAAAAGGATAATAGGAAAGGGAAGTGTTTTACATAATATTCCAACTGAATAATAAGTTAATCAATCAAGGCTATTTTGTGTTACATTTTTGCCACACTGTTTTTGTGGGTCATTGATGATGAAAGCTTAGGTACCTATGTGCCTTCATTTTGCAAATTCTTTACCTTTTAATACATATTGTTGAAATGATGATTAACTATCTTATATACTGAAAGGAAAATAAAAGACATTTCTCCAAGTCAGAGATTCATTATGAATAACAGTAACAGCAAAAAATCTAAACCTGACAATTCCTATACTCCCTACTATATCCATGTTAAAATTACATTTTGTGTCTGAAATAAGAAGAGATATATGTATGCAAATGTGCATTTTTATGCAACAGATAAGTAAAAAATTCAACCAGTCATCAGGATATTTTATCTGCAGGACATCAAACATCTTGGTATTTGGAAACATCCAGATGTTTAATGTCATCAAGATAAATGTTTTCAAATAGCTGGATGATGGCCTGAATTTGTCACTTTTCATCTAGATGTTTATGTGATATGTAGACACAGTCACAGTGTGGTTTGTTTATTCATTAACTGAGTTCAGGAAGAAAAAAAAGAACAACGCGTAAATTGCATCCTATCATCTAAAAAATACCATTCTTACTGCTCGGCACATCACCAGAAACTGAGTAAAAAGTTGAATCATATTTAACTAGCAAATCTGTTGATGATTCACTTATCAAAAACTAATTTAGTATACCCATCTAAATTTATGTTTCACAACTGACATCTTTAATATTAAGAAAAATGTATTTTTTCCTAAACAAACCTAAGTAGATATGACTCAGATCATAGAAAAAAGCCTTTGCAAAACTTATGCTCATGTGTGTGAAGAGTGAAAGATTTAACTTAGTATTTAAAATATGAAGTACAAGAAAATTTGATCTAGTCATGTTTATTTTTCAAACTTATCCCAGAATGTGTTTATGTACTTACGTTTTTTACTTTTGCGTGTTTCTTCCAATGTTTCACATCTACTACTCATAGACATTTAGAGAAATCGAAGAAAAATGATGGTTCACTTTACCTTTTTTCCCTCCTCTTCCTGACTTGAAATAACATAGTGCTTGAAAAAAATCATACTTAAATAGAATTACTTGCTTTTCCAGGGCCTTTCAATACTTACATTAATAAGCTACTTTCCAAGTGAAGGGGACCTGGAAGAGATGGAAGGTTAAATAGTATCCATGCCTCTCCTCCCATCTAAATGTTTTCAGGACCGTTTTTTGAATGGAAAACTCTAAAGAAAGGCGGACAGGGAATCAGTAATTGTAATTTTACTGAGAAGATCTTTACCCAAATGGCATTTAAAATTTTTTATTGTTTTTTTAAGATTTTATTCATTTATTCATGAGAGTCAGAGAGAGAGAGAGAGAGAGAGAGAGAGAGACAGGCAGAGATATAGGCAGAGGGAGAAGCAGGCTCCATGCAGGAAGCCTGATGTGAGACTCGATCCTGGGACTTCAGGATCACGCTCCGAGCCAAAGGCAGATGCTTAACCACTGAGCCACCTGAGCATCCCAAAAGTTTTACAAAATAATTTCAAAGTCAGCAAGTTTTCATATATGCACAGGTATTAGCTATAGTACAAATCAGTTTCCAGAAAGCAAGTTCTCCATTTAGGTAAGAAAAGAAACTATTCATGTATCCTTCTTCTACCTTAAATCTTGTTCCATCTTGATACCTATGTGATGCAATTTATGTGTGACACTTTTGTGATCATCACATGTATGATACTATGTGATTTAATACATTTATTGATAACACCTTTCTTAAACCGTCAGCCTGCCTTTCCACCCCTCCCCTTCCCTCCTTCCCAGCATCACTTTGCACAGGCTGCGATGAACTGCATGACAAACTCCATGACATTTTTTTAGTCCTCATCCTATTTTCTGCATTTGACAATGTTAAATATTTTTCTCTGTTTGAAATGCTCTAAGTCACTTAACCTTTCTGAGCCTCAACTTCTTCTATAAAGACACAAACATAATAAAACCTTCTTCCCCTACCTTTCAGGACTGTTGTCAGAATTAAAATGAAGTAACATGAAAGTGCTTTGGAAATGTAACACGTTATTATTGTTTATGACCCTCCATTTTCTTGTTTTTTTTTTCTTTTAAATATTCCTCTTCTAAGCCTATCACTGAGTACTTTTCTTCCTCTAGCTTATGACTTTTTAGTACTTTCCCAAGTTCAGACTTTACCCATTTTCTCTTAATATATTTATTCCGTCAGCGATCTGATCACCTCATTAATTCATTTATTATTCATCCACATATTCACTCCTGTAAGAAAGACTTAATAACTTCTATGTGCCAGGTCAAGGCTAGACTTAGAGTAGACACTATTTCACTTCTGTGTAACTGGTTCCAAATTCTCTTTCTAGTCTGTGTCTCAGAAGACGTTTCATCCTTTATTACATGCTATGCATGTAACGAGCATTTACTGAGTATCTAATGAATGCCAGGTACCAAGTTGTGTTCCGGAGAGTACTAAGACGAATGAGGCATTCCTTCTACTTGAAAACCTCACAGTCTCAGGCAGGAGGCAGAGTTTTAAACAAATAATTGCTTTACGAAGCAAAGAATAATACATTTAGAGACAGTGCACAGCATAATGAAGGATCACCTCATGAAGTTTCCCTAAGGCAGATCGCACCTCAACTTTGTTGTTATTTAAGTGGTACTGTAGTTCTCCCATCACTAAAGTTCAAAATGTTATCCCAGATTCAAATATCTAATTCCAGTTTTTCTTGTCATTAAATTCACCAATGTTACCCTATACTGTAGAATGAAGCACTTGAGAACTTCATCAAATGGCTTTATATATACACTATGTATTCAGCTTTATTTCCCACTCTTCCCTATGGGATTATTCTTCCCAGTATCTTAGCACAGGTGGGTTCCATACTGGTAATTCAGAAAGTAAGTCCTTGGTAAAGGCATTATATACGTACATATGCTGAAGTATTCAAGGAATGAAATAAACATGATAGAGTAAATTATAAAGTATGGTGATAACATATTCTCAGCATTATCTGGTTACAATATTTTAAATGAAAATACTTATAGCATCTCAGTTATACCAAATAACATGTATCTGTAAAAGTATCCTAAACTGGGAAATTTCAAGGAAATTAAATTTGTAATCTCAGGGATTTTTTTTCCCTCATATATTCTGTGTTACTTTTGCAAGTCCTTTGTGTGTTTCACAAAGAATATAAAATAACTTTACTTAGTATTAGGCACTCACTATATCTGTAATAAATATTTCCTATTGTAAAAACAGTAAATGCCTTAAAGCTTATAGAAAAGATAAGTATTATCAAATTTATAAAACAAATATGGATAATATCCTCAGATTACAGTTGCTAATTATTTCATTTCTACCAAGGCTAATAACATTTATGAGTAATCATCTTTTTTTTAATCTAATTCTATTTTATTTCTATTTATTTTTTTGGATTGTAGCAGTGAGTAGGAAATAGGAACAAAGGACTCTCTATTCCACATCCCTCTGCATGGAATATATATGTGCTTATTAGGAGCACAATTTAATTGAATCCTTTATTAACTACTGTCCCAAATTCTAAAGGCACTGTGGTGTTTGATTCCTAATTTGATTGAGATAATAAAGTCTCAGCCTTATTTGATATCTTTCCTGTGAAAAAGGTAAGAGTGGTTCCACCTTTTAAAAATTCTCATCCATTCTAAGTATGTAAGATTCCAAATCACATTAAATTGGGATTTTATTGTTCAAGACTGATTTTAAAGGCTGTCAGTAAATTAAGCACAAGCTACCTGTACTGGAATTTCTAGCCCTCAAACATCACCCTTCAGTGGAAACTTTTAAACATTTTTTTTTTTCTTAACAATATGTATTTTGTGATACATGAAGTCTCCTCTTCTGCTAAGCACCAATGTAAATGTTTATTGAATTGAATTTTCTTTTTTTTGTTTGTTTGTTTGTTTGTCTGGACAACTTCAGGTTTAAAAGACTTCTTTCTTACTTTATCTCCCCTTCTCTTTCTGCTTGGGACCAAATTGCCAGTTGTGAAAGTGTGCATATCTTTTCTCTTTAGTTTGGAATTGATGAGGATAATTGTTACCATTTTCACCAACCTCACAGCTTCATTTTTCCTATGGAGTTAGTAATATTGGCCTTGTCCTCCCATTCCCAGAAGATCTAGATGACATAACTTTATGTGTTTTTGAGTATGCTTCCAGACAACTGAAGGAAGGCATTCTGGCCCATGCCGTGACCTCTGTGCCTCTTCCATATGCTGCACCACAGCCATCCTCTCATTTGTTTCGAAATGTTGACTTTAAGAAGAGCTGTGTGCTTTTTTTTTTTTAATTTTTACTTATTTATGATAGTCACACAGAGAGAGAGAGAGGTAGAGACATAGGCAGAGGGAGAAGCAGGCTCCATGCACAGGGAGCCCGACGTGGGATTCGATCCCGGGTCTCCAGGATCGCACCCTGGGCCAAAGGCAGGCGCCAAACCACTGCGCCACCCAGGGATCCCCGAGCTATGTGCTTTGATCTTCCAGAACTTACTACAATTTGTCTTCCAATTAGATTGTAAACCCCCAAAGCACAAAGATTTTACCTTTATAGTAGTAAGTTGTAGTCCCAATAGCAGCCAGCATATTAATGTGCCTATAGTACATGGATAATATATAGTAGTGTTTTGACTTGACTTGATTCATATTAAGGTATTAGTTTTACTACACTTATTTGTTATTTTTTCTTACTATGGGACCAGTTTGGTTTTTTAATTTAATTTAATTTTATTTTAAATATGAAAGTTAGAAACACAATCCTATTTTTCAATTGCTATTGATTTTTTTTTTCTGTTTTGGCATAAATTTTTGCATTCTTTATAATCCAATAAATATTACACTAATTAGAGGCCGTCTGGTGTAGCAGCTTAGAGCAGTGGTTCTGAGCCAGGCTGCCCAGCTGGAAACCTGACTTCCTTAGTCTCTCTGTACTTCATGGTCCTAATCTTTTAAGGGAAGTGTGATTATAGTATCTACCTTCTGGAGTTATTTTAAGAATAAATTAAAAATATATGTAAGGCACTTAAATATATGTCTGGCACATAGTAAGTATCTCCCAAGCTTTAGATGTTACTCTCCTTATGTTGCAAAACATATTTTAATAATTAAATTGATTTATATTACATCCTTGTGATAGTATGAATGTTGACTAGGAATAAAAGCATTTGAAAATCAGGACTTCATCTCGGAACTTACAGGTTCTATAGACATGTCTTTGTAAATAAGTAAAGCACATGCTTTTACATTATGATTTTTTTAAATATGAAAAAGTTTAGTATGTTTGGTTAGTGTTTTACAGAAAAAGATTGTACAACTTGTAACTATCATATATTTAAAAAATGTTTTGTTATCAATTCTAATGTTTTTCATACCATCAAAGGGAATGAAGTTTTTCTTTCAATCAATTTTTAGTAATTAGAAATCTCCATTTTGAGTTTCTACAAATCAGGTATGTTTTTAAAGATTGATTTATTCATTTTAGAGAGAAAGCACAAGTGGGAGGGGCGGGGAGAGGGAGAGAGGATCTCAAGTAGACGAACCAATGATCATGACCTGAGGCAAACCAAGAGTCGGACACTTAACTGACTGTACCACTGAGGTGCCCCCATAACTTTTTTCCTCTTAAAAATAGTGAAATTGGGCCAGTGTTTTGTTTATTTAATTTTTGTTTGATTGATCATTGTTACTTTTAAGAGAGAGAAAAGCACCTTGGGAATACAAAGTTTGAGTTTTTAAGTGATTGAAAATTATGATATAATTAAGATTATATCATAAACCTATGTTTATGGAAGGAAGAGATAGGATGAATGGTGGCAATAAATCTGACCCAGCATAGTGCTACATGGCACTGCTCTGGAGAGCAAATGACAAAGTGACTGAACTCTCTGGGTGTAGCAAGGAATGTGTAGTCCTTCTTCTAGGAAAGGAGTTTATATTCTTTACCCAGTTGCCTACATTTTCTTTCTGTTCATCTCGCTAGAAGTAGACAAAGCCTAGTTCTTTCTGAATCTTTAGTGAAACCCTAAGAAACCAACTCCTTTGATGTCATTAATTGCAGTTAGTTTCATAAGGAGAATGTTTTTTGGGGAAAAGGATTTTAAAATCACTACCAGTTCCTTTTATTGGACAGCTCTCGAAAAAGTTTTTTTAAAACCTCATGGGGTAAATCAAAGGTTCTTCCAATACTATTCTTGAGTGTAGCTTTGATTCACTTGCCCCCATACTGGGAAAAAGTGCAGGCCATGGGTTAATGTGCCTTATTCTGGCCTAAGTCAGAGCTAGAAATTGTCAGTTAGATAAGAAATGGTGTGCATAAGCCCCTGACAATGCTGACATTCAGGAATTTTTCAAATGTGTCCATTTTTCCTCAATTACTTAGGTGTTAAAGAAAACCTAGGAAAGAGTCTTCTAAGTGAGCTCTAGGTAAGCCTGGTAATAATAGTTATCTGTACTTTAAAAGGCATAGCACCATTATGTTTTATTTGTTTTATTCCTTATTATGGTAATTCACTGAGGGAGTTGAAAATACTATGACATTTTAATAACTACCCCCCTCCCTTAAACTAGTGTCTTTTACTTTTTGAGCAATTAACTATCTCCTCCAGAAGCTACTCGTTGCAATTAGAAGTTGAGCAAATTTTCTTTGAACAATTGTCTGCTCTTTATGGCCTTTAGCTTGCATAATTCCTTCTCTCCCTTACCAAAAATAAAGAGGAGGGGGAAGGAATGGGTATTGGTCAAATTTTCACTATTGTATGCATTTTTTTTAATAAAAAAGAAATACTTGTAACAAAGTTTCAAGGAATAGGTTATGGAATACCGGACTTTACTGGAGACAGGAGAGCTTTTTGGTTGATGGCACAAATACAAATGTTAGAGGAAGGTGCTTACTAGTGATTAATATAACTGAGAATGGATGAGATAGAATTGCAAACTAATCAGTCCAGTGTAACTTACTGGACGTGTTATACAGCACAGTAACTTGCATGGGACTTTTCTTTCTATTTCTTAACATGCCCTATTTCTAAACAGAAGGGACTTCAGAAATCATATATTCTAGTCTCCTCATTTCACAGACTTGTTTTAACTAATAATCACAGATATCCTGCTATTCTAGGCACTGCGCTTAGGTTCTAGGGATAAAGTGGTGAAAAGGCCAATGCAAACCTTGTCTCCGGGTATGTAGTTTAATGGGAGATGCACAACGATGATAAATTGTGCTGGAGGGAAGCACAGAACACAGTCTGAGTGTTCAGGGAAGCTTCCTGGAGGAAGTGGGTTGTAAATTGAACTTTGAGGGATATGTGGGAGTTTCCAGGTGGAATGGGGGTGGAAGGGAGAGAGCCCCAGGGAGATTATGCAACTTGCTCAACACCACAGTTAGATTAAGCAGTCATTTTACAGTCATCATAAAAAGCTATATATATATAAAAAAAATCATATCTTTCGAAAGTTGTCATCAGCCTACTTATTTCATGCATGTTCTCATCTTTATAAATGAAGGTCTGAATTTTCCATTTTTATTTCTAAATTGAACTTTTTATTTTATGATTTTTACCCTTTATTCTCTCATTATTCATCATGCAGCAAATATTTCTTACTGTCCAATTATGTTATATACCGTCCAGGTGCTAAGAATACAAATATGATAGAAAAAGAGTCTTTGCACTTCAGGGATTCATAGGCTAATGGGAGAAACAGGCATGTACATATGTATACTGCAACATGTATACTGCTAGTTTTGAGATCACATTTGGACTCAGTTTTAGAGCTTCAGTAGGAGTATATCTGTTAGAGGAAATATCATACACAAACATATAAGCTGACAAATGGTTTCATGTGACCAGACAATGGTGAGAAATTTGTTTAGCTGGAGAGTATGATATATGGTAAAGTAAGGGTGGGACATGGATTAGGATAAGATGGCAGGAAATTTGGCTACAAGCTTATGTGGAGTCAAGAGATTTGTATGCTAAGTTAGGGATTTTGAATTTTTTTTTTAAGATTTTATTTATTTATTTGTGAGAGACACACAGAGAGGGGCGGAGACATAGGCAAAGGGAAGAGCAGGCTCCTCACAGGGAGCCGGATGTGGGACTCGATCCCAGAACTCCAGGATCACACCTTGACCAAAGGCAGATGCTCAACCGCTGAGCCACCCAGGCATCCTTGGATTTTGAATTTTATTTTGTAGATACCTACATGAAAAATGGAAGGTTTATATATGGGAGAGATCTTTGTTGTTAATGAGATAATACTGATAGGTGCTTGGATTTTGTGCCATTTGTATATTCTTCAAATAGTGGGGAATTAGAAACCATGAAATCATCTTTGAGGCGGTGCATATCAGAAGGAAAATGTGTTTTCTAGTGTTGAGCACCTGAATTAGGCAGTTATTCACTCAGTCACGGGTATGATCCCACAATATAGATTCCCTAATGGGAAGGTGCCCCAGCAGGATTGTTAGTAGTAAGGAAGGAGAGAACCTCTACCCACATGGGTAGCTCCCAAGCTGTAGATATGACAGAGTGAGTTATGCATGCCTAATTTCTCTTTCCAGATTCGCAGATTACTAATTTCTGCTTTTTGAGGACAGGTAAGATATAGAGAGACACCCTGAGTGTTATAACAATAGTGCTCTACCCACATGGTAAGATGCATCAGGAATATGAAATAAGCATGTTGTTCCACAGGGGCTGTGATGTTAAAAAAAAAAAAAAAAAAAGATGACCGGGAATCAAGGTAGAGTAGTGTCAACGAAACCAGTTAAAAGACTGTTTTTGTTAGAGTGGCTACTGATTAAGGCCCAGATTAAATTAAAGGAGGTAGAACCACAGAACATTCAGAGCAAGACATATTTCTTAAGTAGAATAGTCATGATTTGGTCATCCCTTTGATTACAGAGCTTGAATGTGGAGTATCTATGTGGCAGTTTGATCAGATGTTTGTAATGCTGATTGCATTCGGGAACACAGCAGATGGAACAAATTTGAGGGAAATGGTGACTTGTTGCATTTGGATTTGCTCATCCATTCAACTGGAAATGGGACTAGAACTCAGAAAATAGGGAATGATTGAAAACAGACATTGGGGATCATTATGTATCATTTGTCTTGTTTTTTCACTCTCATAACCCAGAACTTAGAACAGTGCTACTCATTGATTGAATTAAAGATTGAAAGCTGTCCTAGCCTGTAGTTTGGATAACCCCTTAAAAGTATGATAAAAGAGGATGTGTGGCATTTCTTCTGGAATTCCAGAAACATCTCACCTACCACATTATGAGCGGGATAAGTCAACTTATGATACCACGTGGTGTCAAGATACTTTATTCCATGATTCTATATCTTTGCTCTTGTACTAACATGTGTGGCTCCTCATGCTACCATTTCATTTTATAATACCTGAGTAACAAAACATTAATATATCCTTTGTAATATATCTCATCCCAGGATGAGAATGAACTCCTTTTATTCTTCTTTTACACTGTCTTGCTTTCAAAAATATTTTGGGAAAGAAGCATTCTCAGGAACCCAGTAGAAAACTGTACATGTTTTCTTAAACAGTGCCTTAATTATCAGATATTTTTCTGGCTGAAAGTAAGGATGAAGTGGTGGATTTTAATGCAAGTCCTGGCATTTCTGCAGAATAACCCACCAAAATAATAGAATCTTTGCACAGTTTTTCTTTGGAATTATTTTGAAAGGGTGGAGGTGATGAGGAAGGAGGTCAGACTGATAACAGTGTTAAAAGTGATTTAGAATCAACATCACATCACTTACAACTGCCTTCGACATCCATTTGAAGTACAACATGATATTTCTGTAATTATTTTACTTCCCTCTAATAACTGCATAGGAATAGGTTTGTCTCCCCAGTGAATTGCTCTGTTCAGAGCCTCCCCTTATCTTTATTTTCCAGGTTTCACTAGTGGTTGATATCATATGCATTCTTACAGGGAGACAGTGGATAAATCAGTAGTTTTCCATCAAATCAAAGATTACATTCAAGAGGTAGAGCAGTGGCATGAAACAACTTTTGCTGGGGAAAGAAGGTAGAAAATGGAAAAATAATGTAATTGTTTCAGAGAACAGAAATCATAAAACATAGCCAGTGTTATTTAACATATAGTGAATGTAATAGATGTCGGGGGCTTTATTGACCATGGCCTATTATATTTGTCTTTTAAATACTAGTTGGCTATGGTATATTAAAGTTTATTCTGAAACCTAATATTTGTATGAAATATTAAACTACCCAAAAGTGCTGTGCAAAGTAAAATCAAGATGTGAAATTTAGTTAAAATATAAAATAATGACGTATATTTTATACTAATGCTCTTAGTAATATGTATTTTGCATTGCAGATTATTTTGTTAGTTACTTGGCATTTATTTTTGGCTCAAAGCACAAAATAAAAATAACTGTGTACTTAATTGAAGATAGTCTTTGGTTAAGCAAGTCACTGACCTGTAAAAGTGTAAGTTTTAATTGTATAAATTGGAAAATTACATTGAATCATATTTAATATCTATATCCCAAATATGCAAAGCTACTCAATTCAAATGGAATATGTACATATAATGTATTCAGTGTCCCAAATTTGCTGGCATTGCTAAAGGAGAAAGCCAGTTTTAATATTAACATCCATTCAGAGGTCCTACCCAATGTTGATACAGACTAATGCCAACCTTTTCTTCATGCTAACCATATTTATATTTAGTAATTACAAATCTCTTTTAAGTGTTTTCAGAGGACCTTTACTTACTAGCCATTTATTTTTATAGATGAGTGCATGAAATAATGTCAAGATTATTATGTACTACATGCTTAAAAAATATCCAGTGATTTTCCATGTCCTCTGCAAAATGTATTGATAAATCACTTGGTTTAATATGGCCTAATATTTTCCCCTATATTTGCACACTGCTGCCAAATGAACTTCTACATCACTAGTATTATGGCATTATCCTCATACTCAATTTTAGAATCTAAAATTACTCCCACCCCTCCGATGGTGGGATTGAAACCAAATACCTGAATTTAATTTTGACACCCTTTTAATCTTCCCTCCTACATGCCTGTGGGACCTTATTTCCCATTCTTTCCTTCTGTATTTGCTAAGTATATCGGGTTCTCTGTTAGGCTCTCCTGGGTACACAAAAATTGTACCTGACATTGTCTCTGTCTACAAGAGTTTTCAGTCTAATAGAGGGCGAGAAATAAAAATGCACCGAAATAAAAATGCCATTAGATAGAAAGTGACATGAGGAGAAACAGAAAAACTATGAGTGTGGCACTTAGGGTGGAGAGATGACCTCTAGCTGGCAGAATCAAAGAAGGTTTTACGGAACCAATGGCATCTGTAGGGGAGGTGAGGATGGGATGGGACTTAAGAGAGCAAAAACAGGGAAAGCACATTTCATCACAGTGAATAGATAGAGATGTACATGGAGTAGTTACTAGATCATAATGTATACAATGAGAAACTATGAAGGTGGAAAAACATATCATTGCTAATTCACAAAGTGTTTTTAATGTACAGGCTAAAGTATCTGAATTTTATTCAAAAGTTGTTGGATACTAGAAATCTAAAGGGGAATGCTGATTAAATATGTTTCCTCCTACACAGAGGGAAGATATAAATATGTGTGTCCATTTTGGCTCTGGCTCTTCTCCTCCTTCTCCCTGTATATCTTATATACTTTAAATTATATTTACAATAGGACTATAGGGTAGTTTGTTCATATTTCTAAAGTACCCAGCCACAGTCCCAAG
This sequence comes from Canis lupus dingo, assembly GCF_003254725.2. NCBI lineage: Eukaryota > Metazoa > Chordata > Mammalia > Carnivora > Canidae > Canis > Canis lupus. The sequence continues at coordinate 51,945,314 of NC_064248.1, forward strand.
TATTCACTGAAAAATGGATGAATGAATGAATGAATGAATGAAGAGGTGGGTGAATATTGGGATGACCATGTTGCGATGACTAGAATAGAATGAAATGATTGCTTTATTCAGAATGTCTACAAAAAATCCACAGTAAAGACAAAAGCATATGAAAGTGGCATTTATGTAAACTGTCATTTGAAGGCCAGAAAATCTTACTTCTCTTGAGGGAATGGTCAGATGCTGGATACTTTCACTTGCATTAAGAAGATAGCCTCTTAAGTGGTCATCTTGTTTTCCTCTTGTTTCCATATAATCCTACCAGAATCAGCCCTTATAAAATAGAAATGATATCATGTGATTCTCCTACTCCAAACCCTCCAGTGGTTTCCTACTTTATTTAGAATAAAGTTCTCAGAGCTTATAAAACCCTCTCTGATGAAGCCCCTACTTTTCCCTCAGGTCCCCTCACCTCTTACCTTGCTTCTTTCACCCACATAAAGCTTCCCTTCCTTCTACTCCTCAAATGCATCAACTTCACCTCACCCTAATGCCTCTGCAATGTTTCCATCTGCCTACAAAGATCTGTCTCAAGGTCTTCACACGCTGGCTTTTTCTTACCCTTCATGTTTTAGCTCAGATGTCATCTCATTAAAAAAACCTTCCTTGATCCTTCATCTCCCTAGATCTAAAGCACCTCTCTTCTTACTTCCCTCAGCATATAACACCCCCTCCCATGTTAAGAAGGCTATAGTGCCTATAGCAGGGTTTAAAGATGGTAAACAATAAATAAATGCTAATTGAATGAATGAATGCAAGCTAATACCTTATTTTTTTTCCTATGCAATCTTTATTAAACTCCCGAAAGTGTCCTATATGCACTGCCTTGCTGTCTTTGCAGGTCCTCTGTCCTTAACCTCTTTTAGTTGCCTTTTGCTCTCATCATTTATCTACAAATCTCATCCTTTTACTGCTCATTGACCTTCAAGTCACCAAATCTAGTTACCTATCTTCCATTTCTCTTGTATTTTACGTTTCTTGAAATTATCTCTTCTTGGCTTGTGTGGCTCAGAAATGCCTTGAGTCTCATGAAATGATGATTTCCCTTTGGCTTTAGTTTAGGTTGTGCTTGCTGCCACTTTAAAAAATAACTGGTTGACTCTTACCTGGATTTATGTTTTTGATTAACTTTATCCATTCTTATGCCTACATCTAATCCCAAGGTACAGAGCTCTCTCCTGAGTTCTAGGTGTATATCTCCAAATGCCCCCTGAAGACTGCCAGGCTTTTCTTGTTGGTACATCTGTAGATAATTTGTAGTTAGGTTCAGATCTTAAGAGTGTGACTTAAGTAACTTACCTCACTCTCAGTTTCCTTAACTATAAAATTGTAACAACAAATATTCTATGAGGATTCACAGACACAATATATATGTTGCCTAGGTCAGAACCAGCCACGCATTCATGGAGGCATTCTCAATAAATGTTTGTCATTATTATCATTATGAAGGCAATAACCTTCACCAATGCCAAAGATATTTCTTGACTGCATGGAAATACAACCCATGCTCTATATAAAGAAACTACGTTTTTGAATTATGCATTTACTTATGTACTAAAATTGTTTAAAATATATTCTACTGTATGTTTTTAGTTTGCATTGAAGTATGCCTACAGCCGATTGACAAGGGAAAAAAAAGTCGTAAGATGGATATCAAAAAATAACATTAATGAGCTGCTAAAGCTAAAATTACGGGAACTTATGAAATTGGTTAAACATAAAAACCATTAAACTGTTTACTGAAGCTTCACAGATATACTGCAGCTAATGAGCATTTCTGCTATTTAAATAAGCCCAAATTGAACACACATTACATGGATACATAATTAGTCATGGCAGTCAAACACACATAGACTTACTTTTAAAGCTCTATTTAGGGAATCTTTTCCATTTGATTTATTTTGTTAATTAAAATATTTTTCAGTATTCACTTATATTTTAATAATATTGTTTTCACCAGTAGTATAATTTACTACTGGCTTTCTATTTGTTTTTATTTATGCTTTAAATGCAGTAAATGGGGATTTTATATTAAACATTTTTCTTAATCCCTTTCTTTAATTATTTATATCACTTGATGGTATCATTCAGCATTTTAAAAGGTTCTTTCACTAGGGAGTATATATAAAATATTTCAGTAGCCTCTCTACTTTTTTCACTGACTCCTAATTATCAAGAAGTATTAAGCACCCAAATGTGCATAGAATTATGATGATTATGGTCCAAATCAGATTAAAGGATGATCTATTCCTTCCAGGAGTTTGTAGCCTTAAGTAGATGGCATCATTGAATATAAATAAGCAAATCAAAGTACAGCATTTGGGAATCCAACAGAGAATTTGAAAACAATCCCCATATATTTCCTTCAAGGACACTGACCTCCTTGTGGAGATCTCTTCCAGATAAAATGAAATCAAATCTTCAAGGAGTTTAGGGTTTTAAATAGATGGAATTATTGCAGAGAAACAAGCAAATCAAGGTGAAGTGCTTGGACAATTTTAATTCTTAATTGATTAGTTGGTCAGTTTAGGAAATGAGAATAGGACTCCCTGTAGAATACAAGTAAAACAAAAGGAGTTGCTACAGGCTATTATTGACATCCTTTTTTTTTTTTTTTTTTTTTTTTTTATTTAACTTGGGGAGCCTAAGCTTGTTCTAAGTATAGAGGGGAGGAAAATTAAATCTGTACTTTCCCACTGCCTGAATTCTACAAGCATATATAAACAACATTATTTAACTATAGCAGAGAAATTTTTTTTTTTTTTTTTTTTTTAATTTTTATTTATTTATGATAGTCACACAGAGAGAAAGAGAGAGAGGCAGAGACACAGGCAGAGGGAGAAGCAGGCTCCACGCACCAGGAGCCCGATGTGGGATTCGATCCCGGGTCTCCAGGATCGCGCCCTGGGCCAAAGGCAGGCGCCAAACCGCTGCGCCACCCAGGGATCCCTATAGCAGAGAAATTGAATAGTTAAATCAATCAAAAGAAATAACCAAGTACATATTCTTCCCTAGTCAGTGTGTTTGTCACTATAGAAGTTTTTTAGGAAATTTTTTTTTAAGGAAAATATTTGGATTTCCTTTCTGCAGTCCTGTAATTACAGTCTGTAATTGTGGCAATATGATCTGCAAGAAAAATAATCACGACAGGATAACGTCAGTGCTAAATAAATGGGATGGACAACTACTACATTTTTTCAACAAATAACATTCATTGAGTTCCTCTTATGTGCCAATTTGTGTAAGATGCTGAAGAAGGAACTGACTCATATATGGTCCCTAAGCTCAAGGAGTGGTGGACGCAAAGTAACTAAAATGAAGTCACACAGTGACTAGTTTAACAAAAAGTGGTTATGGTTAATTTAACAAAACGGGAAAAGATAATTTTTCATTGGAAGAGTTGACCTGGAGGCTATTATCTGTAAAGCTTGTCAAAATTAGAATTCTTTGCTATCTCTCTAAACCTCACTCTGGTTCATTTTAGCTATTTCAGTGGTCCCCATTGTGAAACTTGAAGAGACTATTTTTGACTCATTCTTGTCTTCTTCTTGTCCTTCTACCAAAGGTCAGTGGCAAGGAGGAGTTTGGAGTCAGAAATAATTGGATTCGAATGCTGGCTCTGCCATTCCTTGGCCATATTTAAGATGATAATACCTACCTTAAAAGAGTTGTTTTGTGGTCTAAATGAGATTATTATATGGAAATGTACAGCCGTACCTGCCTCATACAAGGGTTCAGTAAATGTTGATCGCTTTTCTTACTGTTCTTCATTAGGGGAGGATGATAAAAATGAGGAGTAAGAAGTAACTAGGAGAATCTCCTTTGCATGAATTGTCAGAACATATTAATTTTTTAGATGTTGAGATCATTAGAAAGAGAAGATTCAAAGATTATGCCAAGATTTTAAAAATCTATCTCTAGCTCCTTTGAGAAAGGAGACTAGAAAAAAACAATAGTGGAGATTGAATGGTGATCATGGAGGCAGGTGGAAAATCAGAAAGTGTGGTATCATTGAAGCCAAGCTAAGGGACATTTATGAAGAGGAAGTGGTTATCTGTTGAATATTGCTGAGAAATGGAGGAAGGCATTGCTACAGTTTGGGTGAGACAAGTGAAATGCCTACCTGTACTTGAGCCTAAGGTCCTGAGCCTAAGGACCTTCATAAGTTTTGTTCATTGGGTGCCTCATTCCACCTTAGCCTGGTCCTGAAACAAGGTGATCACTGAGGAGAGTTGCTGGATGTGGCAACCTGGAGCTAATCAATCATCTTAGTGAAAAGAGTTTTAGTGAAGTTTTGAGAGGCAAATGCAGATCTAGAATGACCTAAAAGTTGAGAATACTGTACGTGTATGTACATGCTTATAAGAAACATTTAATTCAGAAGGAGTGGTGAATAATAGAATATATAATCTATGGAACAAAATGCCGAATGCTGACAAAGGCTCATGTGAAAGGACTGGCCTTTGTTACGAGAGAGAGGTTTTTTTGTTTGTTTGTTTGTTTGTTTTTTAATAAATAAGAAGAAAGGATACCTGGGTGGCTCAATTGGTTAAGCATCAGCCTTTTGATTTCAGCCCAGGTTATGATCCCAGGTTTTGAGATTTAGCCTCCAGTTGAGCCCCAGGTGTGGCTCTGTGCCCATGGTGGATGTGGAGCCTGCTGGATGTGGATCCTCTCTCTCCCTCTGCCCCTACCCCCCACCCTCTAGACAATGGGATGACCAGAGAGTTTTATATAATAGATTTGATGTTCTTTATGAAATATAAGGGAAGACCTTCTGACAAAAATATAAGCAAGAGAAAGGAGCTTGGTCCATCAAAAGTTTGAGGAGAAGAGAAAAAGTATAAATGATGATCACGATGAGTAGAAGACACAAAAGAGCAAGCTTACTAATATCAGTCATGAAATAGTGAAAGGCCCAGGAGAAGTTTGTAAACTGGGCTTTGGATGTGATGATTTGGAAGGAACAGTACAGAAACAATACTGGAATCTGAACGTGCCAGAATAAAAGAGCTTGAAGTCGTGTCTAAAGTCATTGTCATAGAAATGAAGTTAAAGGCATATGACTTGAGTTGGGAAGACAAAGATGGGATGAATAGGAGCCAAAGCCCAAGACAGATCATTTAAAGATAAACAGAGCCTAAATAGAGTAGCATTCTGCAAATCAAGAAAGAGATAAAAATTAATGCGATAGAAGTCTTGGATGCTACAGGAAGGCAGAAGGGAGGAGGACTGAGGTCACGGGATTTAGGAACCATGGAGATCATATTTTCATTAGAGGGACAGCTTAGAAAAAGCATACTTGGGTGGTGAAGAAAGTAAGCAATCAGTGTAAGTTACTCTAATTAGGTAAAGGAGGAAGTTAGAATGAAAAAAGAGAACCATGCCAAAACTAAAGTTTTTCAAAATAGAAGATGAGATGAGAGAAGAAATATGAGAAATGCAATATTCTAAAGAGAGTCAGAGATGATATTTGAGGTCCTGGAGAAGTGGGAAGATGCACAATCAAGGTTCACGTTTGAGAGGTTTACAGAAGGACAATGATAAATCTCCACTGTGGGTTCCATTGTGTCTGTGAATGGACTGCATATTGATTCAAATACTTAGAGGCAGAAGGGAGATGTGAAGAAAAGTTCATGGCATCCAAACTTGATATTCTTAGTGGAAGGCATTCTTTGGAGCTGTCCCTTCTTTACCCCAGATTATTTTGTTGAGACAGAACTCTGATATCCTGGCCCTGTAATTAGAATTCATTTGCTTTTGGTGAGATTGTGCTTTCAGCTCTGAATTACTGAGATTATTACCTCAGCTTGCCTTTTTTGTTTCATTGTGCTTCGGTCCTATTGGCAAATAGGTTATGCAAAATTAAACAAGTATATAGATGAATTCATCCGTGTTTTCAAGGTATCATTTTATTATAAATGTTGAAATTTTTTAGCCCCCCATTGTTTTATAGTATATAAAACACTCCAAAAGAATATCAATAATCCTTCTTCATTATGATTTCTGTTGTATTGTTTTATTGTTTATGCAGAATCAATTTATATTTATGTACTAAAATATAACATTCTTGACATCTTTTTATAAATACTGAGAAATATACTTGTCATATGCTTGTGGGTTTCTCTTCTATGTATATGACAGCACAGCTACATCAGTTTAATTGACCTTGGCAATCTGCATCTGCTAGTGATGTGTCCCTGAGGGACGGTTTCTGCAATTTTAAGCTGTGGCTTAGTGAAGAACTTGTGTGTCACAATACAATTAAGTCTATATAAAAAAATCATTTCATGCATAACATTAAATTGACTAAAAGTTCTTATTTCGAAACCATTTCTTGTTTTAAAGCTACCTCAGAGTGTCTTTGTTTTTTAAATAAGCTCATTCGAACATAGTAGTAATTAAAGCAGAAAATTAACATAAATCTTGAATGTTTGGTATGAATTAAGGATGTTTTTGTTCTTTTTAAAGACTGCATAAAATTCCAGGCACCATATCACTTAACACATTTCTCTCCCATTTGCAGAATAACATAGACTGTGAATAAGCACGTTTTAGGGTTCTTTTTCAAGTTCTTTTTCTGTTCAACCAAGGAGCTACTGGGACATATGCTGCAGTCTCATGGAAATCCGTGGGAAAAGTGTGCATATCATAACAGAAAATCCCTCTCCCCTCACTCCTGTTATTTTATAAACAAGGAAAAAAAATACAATCCTTCTATTAATATTCATTTAACACTTCATAGGAAATGGCAAGCAGTTATTTGGTTTGCAAATGTAAATATACATTTTTCATCCACTTATGCTTTCACTCCTTCCAAGCTAGATAAAGGCAGAACAGAAGATGTGCTTCTGAGATTTATTTTATTGTATTTCAAGTTAAACGTATCAGCAGAGATGTAAGTGAGCTGTGAGAAGTTTATAGAAGAATAGTTACAATGATGAGGAGGATGAAAGTCTTCCTCATAAGATGTAGCTAAATAAATGAACTTCTTTCTGACAAATTATGCATAAAATATGTATGCATTTTTTTCACTTAATCCCTGATTTGAGTTCTAAATTGAATACTTTGGAGCTTACAAAATAGGGTTATAAAAATAACTACTATATCTCAAGAGTCATTGAAATCATGAAAGGTGTTATTTGGATCCGTAATCATAGCCGATGTTTCAATAAGTTAATGGATTATCCCCCTTCCTTTATCTCTATTTCATTATAAATGTCGAAATCTATATATATATATGTATGTATATCTATACACACACACACACACAAATGAACACATATAGATCATATATTTAAATATTGAGTCCACTGTGCCAACAGGGAAATGATCCGAATCATTTGATGTTCAAGTTGTAATGAACAGTCATTCTTGCATTAGCTGCTTAGTGCCACTGATAGAAAACATTTTTTACCTACTGTAGCATTTCTTTTATATTCATATAAATTGCCCATGTTCTATTTTTCCAAAGATGCTTTGTAGATATTGACAAGTCAACATATTAGATATTAAAGTGGAAACAAATGATCTGCATTTTGATCGATGTAAGCTTTGCTGTAATATATTAATAACATCACAACCAATTGCTTGACCTCATTGTTTTTTCTGTTTATTTTTTAAGTGAAACTATGGACATGCTAAACTTGAAGGCCTTTAGAAATATTGGGGGAGAAATTGAGTGGATAGTTTTTAAAAGGGGGCTGAGATAATTTTCAATATGAAAGAAAAATCCTTTTCTTTTTTGGTACACAGTGTCAGAGTGTTGTTTGATTATTCGTGAGGTTAGCTGGATATTACAAATGATAAAATAATTAAAACAGTTAATATTCAGGTCTAAGACTTCAAGATATAAATGAATAAAATATTGAAGAAAGAGCATATTTTCAAAAGTAAACATGAGTATGTATGAATGTTTAGGGACCTAAAATCATACAATGCATACATAATGGAAGACCCGTGAATAGAATAGTGCTTTTGAATTCACAAATAAATGCTCCTAGGGTGGCTTATGGTGTTGGTGCTAAATATTTTAAGAAATGCAAGATTTACTTATTAAACTTAGAGTAACATCTCCTGACTACTTATTGACTGAGTTAGAGATGGAGCTCTAATATTAAAGTAAATCATACTATTTACATTTTTTAAGTCATTAGAAATTATAAAACATATCACTTAAGGACTTCACTTTAATTCAGCAAGCATTTAGTCAGTACCTATTGTGTTTAACACACAGTACTCCAGGGTTAAGTCAAGTTTTGTGAGGCCTGAAGCTTATATAATTTGAGGACTCCTTTATAAAAAAGAAAAAAAAATTACAAACTCAAATTTAGGCACAGAACCTTAAAAGAGGACCATGCAAATGAGAGACCCGAGAGCTTAAGCTTCAATAACTTCACGGTATATATGTCTTTGACTCTAATAGCTACTGTGGGAAATCAAAGATAACTAAGGCATAATCCCTGCATTGCTCAAGTTTAGAGTGAAATCTGTACTAACCTTCAAGGATACCCCTGTAAAAAAGCATGAGGAAAATGTATAAAAGGGCTTTGATCTCCTCCTGGTGAAATAATTTTGGATTCCTACTCATTTAAAAATCTTTATTTCAATTGTCTATATAGAACAAAGTTGTATCAAAATCTTGGACAAATAAGGTCATTTCTTACAGGAGAATTATTGTTTACTGTCTCTATCTCCATTACATAAAAACCATTCAATGGTGGTGTGTTCCAGTTACCATTATTATCGTAATAGGTTGAATTGACAAACAATGCTTACTATTGGCTTTTTTGCAACTCAAGTAACTGTCAACAGATGGTAGTGATGATCTGTTAGGCGATGGGGAACAAATGATAAAGGTGTCTTTTCATGTGACCTTTAAAGACATTAGAAAAATCTTCTCAAAATGCCATTCTGCATTGAAAATAATTACATGAATATTTAATTTTACTCTCAATGAAAGGTGAAATCACATCAGAGATATAAACACTATTAGATTTTTAGATAAGAACCTGAGCACAATAGCATTAACCCATCTGTTCATTCATTCATTCACTCATTCATCCATTCACTCATGCATTGAATTGGGTGTCTCCTATGCTCCGAGTACTGTAAGTAGGCTTTGTGGTACAGTGACCAGCAGCATGGACACATTCTCATGGAATCTACAGTTTTGTGGGGAACATATAATTTGTGGGGAACAGTACTTCCAGATAGAAAACAATGACGTTTTATTTTTATGTCTTGTTTTACTATTATTGTTTAGAAGAAATGGTTTTAGGTTTCAGAATATTTTTTTTTTACATTTGGTTATTTTATTTTAAACTTGACTCAGTAATCTATTTAACAACTAACTTTTGTGTTCCAAAATTTTACAATCTATTTAAGTTGTTATACTCTCTTTTCAATTAAAGTAAAGAATAGCTCCATAAGTTTGTCCTGAGATGTTGTACTTAATATTCATGACATGAATACCTGGAGAAAACATTTAATCCTAAACACTGGCTCAGTTTGCTCCATTATACATGATGCTACTATCTTTATGCTCTTCTTCTCTTGATGAATCCTTTCTGTGACTTATATTCTTTTATCTCTTCCAAATATCAGGATCATATGTCTACTCAAAGATATATGTTTGGATATTTTTCTTAAAGGAACTTGAACTCTTTCTTGTTTCATGACACATTTGGATTCACTGGAGTACAGCAAATAATTTAAAATTCTTTTACAAAGCAATTTCCACAAGGAACCATTGGTAGTGTTTGCATTTGTTGATTTTTATAAAATAAACAGAAACTGATGGCTAATGTAGCTATATTCTAGGTCCATTGCTTAATACTCGGTGCAAATATTTCGATCAAATGTAGAAGACTTTCTCTTGTTTTGTTTATAAAACTTCTGGGAAAAGGGAGAAACTGGCCATAGACCCAAATTCACAATATAACTTGTACCTGTTACACACAGGGACAAGCTTAGGATCATATGAGTAATATCATATTTGTGAAAATAAGGGACAAATAAAATCTTAGAAAATTCATTTTAGGGATACCTAAGTGGCTCAGTGGTTGAGCATCTGCCTTCAGCAGCTCAGGGCATTATCCTGGGGCCCTGGGATCAAGTCCCACATTGGGCTCCCTATGGGGAGCCTGCATCTCCCTCTGCCTGTGTCTCTGCTCTCTCTCTGTGTCTTTCATGAATAAATAAATAAAATCTTTTTTAAAAAAAGAAAATTCATTTAAATTCATTCAGAGGGATGTAAATGGATTTTATACACATCAAAATATTTGAAGGGCTATACTTTCCTTCTTGGATCTATACTCCGAGATGTATATATCAGATCTGAAATATTGCCCAAATTTGAAGTTTTCAATGCCTGTATGTGAGGTATACTTTGAATTGGTTAAGTCAATATCCTTAGAATGTATTGTTAACTCAGATACTTCATTAACTTTCCATCTTTCATGGTTCATTAAAAACAGTTGTTTGAATCCCTAAAACAATAATTAAGTCATAATTTTTCGTAATTTTCAAATTATTGTTACGTGGTACACAGATTATTCATTGCCTCTTGCCTTTCACTTTTTTCCTACCAGTAAAAGAAGCCTTGAGCCCTCTAAAATTCAACAGATGGAATCTCCCAGAAGTAGATCCAGAAACTATGCAAACCAGTGAACCATGGGTGTTTGCAGGTGGTGATATTGTTGGTGTGGCTAATACTACAGTGGAATCAGTGAATGATGGAAAGCAAGCTTCTTGGTACATTCACAAATATATACAGGTAGGCATTTGCCATCACTTTTAACTAATTTTTTCTAATGTATATATACTTCATTTATTTTGCTACGCATTCATACAAGCATTTATATATGGTATATCACATATATATTACTTGGCTAACATTTTTTTTAACATGGACTGGAGAGCAGGACTGTTCAGTTGATTAAAAATTCAGTGTGCATTTCTACAGGCAATGCCATGAAGTTATTACTTTTGCTCTGTTCAAAATATTTATCAATGGCTTAAAGACATAGATAATATATTTGTCAAATCTAGATGGTACACAATATGACAGTAGGTAAGATCTATATTCCTAATTATCTTACACAGTCTGGAAGACTATGTCATCTGTCCATTTGAATTAGATGAGTTCCTTTTTTTATAAATTTATTTTTTATTGGTGTTCAATTTGCCAACATGTAGAATAACACCCAGTGCTCATCAAATTAGATGAGTTCCTATCCATTTCCCGAATTATATGCACCTAATTGAAAAAAAAACAAATATTTTATAAATTTCAATTGTAATTTTTCACTCTTCAGTTTTATGAAACGAATACAAAATGTAAAAATGGTAAGCTATAAAGTTGAACATGCTCTTACAGTAACTGGGTGGTTGTGGGGAGAAAAAGCCATAATTACTAGATCTCAGTTGCCTCACTTTTTGACAAAATGCTTTGTTTTCTTCTTGCTCTACAATTTAATGAAATGTAGATACAGTGATCTCCTTTATATAAAATGTTTCTGGAAAAGTTTACTCTTATTAATAAAATTCTTTTTTCCTATGTGGGAGAGACTCTCCATTCATAACATGCTGTCTGCCTCTCTGCCTCTTTTCTTTCAGTTTCTTTTGTTCCCCACCTGCCCACAAAATTCACTTTGTCTTTAATGTTTCCTTGAATATTTTTCTTCCTCTTTGCCATGACCATTTAGTCTTTTCTGGTTGTCCTCCTATTTTTTTCTGCAACTTGTGCAGGACTGCTTACTTACCAGGTAGAGCCTAGACGTCATACCAATTATGTCATATTTTTTTTATGTTTGATTCATTCACCTTTATCCCCCGCTTAGCCCAGCATCTCGGAGTACTAGGCTTGAAATGTTGTGGTTTGGGCCATAGTGTGGTACCCCAGGGCTCTAAAAATGGGTGTAACCAGCTTATAGGTGATGCACAGAGACAGAAGTGTGATTTAGGAAACAACGTTTTGTGGAGATGACAATTCTAAAATTAAGAATGCCGTTTAAATCCATCATAATTCAAAAGGGACTAGGCTGGGGAAAAATGGGAAAAGCAATACAATTTTAAAAGGCAGAAACCCGGGAACTCAAAGGAGAAAACTAGGTAGTAGCTCCAGCTCTAGGGTCTCTAGCACCTGTACTTTGGGGAGTCTCCTTGGCCTCTGAAATACACAGAGGAGCTTAGTTCAACTGCCCGGGATGGACTCCTAATTTGGCCTCTGTTGTTCTTTCTGTTGCAAAGCTTATCATCCTATGTTTATAGTTCCTCATTTTACTCTTCTTGGCACAGCACTCTCAGTGGTCCCAGTGGCACCTTCTTCATGACTCCCTCATCTGTGTTTCCATCTGTGTTCTTCCATGATCCAGCTCTCTATTGATGACCTTCCCTCCTGTGCTTGTTGTGTATTTCTGCTTCACTGGATGTCAGTTGGTTACCTGCACTTCTGATTCACTCCTAGTGAACTAAACATGCTTTCCCAAACCCGTTCTGCCTCCAGCATTTAACATTTTTGATACTGACTTCAAAGCCTCAAAATCAATGTTCCTCAGACTTTAGGTTACTGACTTCTAGATTACTCAGATGAATCCAGTTTTCAAAGTCAGTTTTGAAACCAAAATAAGCCTGACAGCTTCTTATTTTTGTGTAATGGCATTAGAGCAAACACTTGAACACAGGAAATTATACCATTTGCTATATTATATATACCAGAAATACATTAATAAGAAAGTTTATGGGAGAAGTAGGGAACAACACAGTCTTGGAATAAGAGCTATTTCTTAAGAATATATGGTTGAAAGGTTTACACTAGAGTGTTTACACACACACACACTTTTCTCATTACAAAAGAACACTGTTGTACACATCTTTACTTAGGAACTATTTATCTAAATCTTATTTTCCTCTTCTCTCTCTCTCTTGTTTATAACTCCTCAATTCTATCTCTGTAAAGACTCTTTCATACACGCACTTTGATTGGCTTGTTTTTGGTGCCAGATACAATATTTGGTTGACAGACTGACCAGTCTGTTAACTTCCTGAAGAGATGAAAGTAGAATCAGGAGATAAGAGAAGAGGCTCTTGTGGAAGGCCAGATGCAATCTAGTGGATGCGTGAATTCAGTTTGCAGGAGTGAAAATGGTGGGAAGGCAAAGATGCTAAAGAGATTTGAAAGGTAAAACTGAGTGAAAGACAGTGGAAAATAGCCTGTGTTAATTTTTTCCTAAATATTTAAATTCATTTTTAGCTTTTAGATTAAAGTATATAGAGAATATTTACTATATTTGTGATGATTGTGGTTCTGCAGCACTTCACATTTATCATTCCAAAGGATTCCTAAGGGTGTTTTTCTTTTGACTTTCTTTTTATTTGTTTACTTCCCTGGATCAAATAAATATGTACTGAAAAAAAAATGAGCAATCATTTTATTTAGCTTCCACCTACTCAGAAAGGGAAAGAAACAGACTTTTAGGATGAAATGAAAAGTGCACGTGCTTTAAAAATACGCATTGTGAGGAACAGTAGTGTTTGAAATATACAAGAAAAAATGCATGACCAGGAAGAGTTTTGTTTTTTGCTGAAAGCTTCAGATATGTCAAACAACGTGTTGAATTGCATTTTTAAAGATGGAGTAGAAACGGAAGGCAGGTAAAATCCCTGTCATGTAAAATCAACAGTTACACTTTCCCACCTATTGGTTGCATAGTGCTAAGCAGTGATAAGACCAAAAAGGAACATATAGACAAAGTGAGATTTTTCTCTCTCCACACTGTCATTAACTTAGTTCTGGCCTGGTCTATCACCTCTTAAAATTGCCACCACTTCTTCCCTTGTCAAATCCAATGAGCCTATACTGCAACCAGAGTCATCTCTCTAGAGAACAAGTTTGATCCTAATTTCTTCATTTAAAAGCCTTCAGAAAATAAATAAATAAAATAAAGCCCCTTAGATGCTCTTCTTCACACTCAAGATGAAGCCTAAACTCTTTATCTTGCTTGTGATGCTAATTTGAATTTCCCCTACACACCAAGATTTTTTCTGAATCTGGGCCTTTCCCCTACTCCACTCATTTCATCTGTCTAGATCCTACTTGTCCTTCAGGTCTTGCTTCCTTCTCTTCCAGGAATATGTTCCTCCTGTGTGGTCTGTAGCACCTGGTTTCTGTGACTGAAGCCTGCCCACTCATCTGTCTCTACCCAAGCCAGTGGCCATGCTTGTTTGTTGTTATGCCTTCAAAATAAACAGTGTATTCATCTATTAAATAGGAGAAATACGTAAAATGAGATAATTCATTTTAAAGGAATTTAAAGAGGAGTTAAGAAAACTAATGAGTTTGTTATAAAAGTTCATTAACACTGTAAATAAATAATGTTTCCTTCAGATGGAACATTCGCTAAGAAAAAATTTATAATGCCTGAAGTATATTCATGAATGAAGGTTTTATCGCTGCTTGTCTTGTTTTACATTAGTTTTGAGAGAAATGGAACACTAGATAGTATACTTTAAAAATGATTTAATACACACATTATAGTATTAATTCATGCATGCGATCATTGCAATAGTATATTTTGAATTTATTTGTAATATGCTTTTTCAGACACATCGTGCTTATTTAAAGATATCCCGGTTTGGATTTCAGTAATTCCCGTAGTTGTCTAAAGAGAGCTTCACTTAAATTTCATTAGTTAATTTGATCAGTTATCATTTATTGAGTACCAGCTGTTGGGCCCAAGACACTTGACTTTGAGAGAGTACCAAAGTGAATACATGAGGAGAGGTAAAATATAGCAGTGAGGAATTTGGGCTCTGAATTAAACAGACCTGATTTTAACCCATATTCAGCACTTTCCAACTATGTGACCTGAGGCAAGTTACTTCACTCCAGGACATGATCTTTTTAGGGGTAAGTAAATAATTATGAAAGCATTTTAATTAGCTATTTATTTATTTAACCATATATATTCACTTCTCTGTCCATGTATGTATCCATTCATGCATGAATTCATTCATTCATTCATTTTTTCATTCAATAAATTTTTTAAAAATAGTGCTTTCATCTCTAGATGGTACTAATCAGTAGGTTTATAAATGTAAATTAAAACATGAAACTTGCTATTACTAATCTCACAGTCTGTAAATTGTAAGCTTACAGCTAATACGATATAATAAGTATAGTAACAAAAAATGTAAAAGCACAGGGTAGCATGGAAGAGATAATGATTGATTCTGTCTGGATGTGGGTATCAGGATGTGGAGTCAGCAAAGGCTTCACAAAAATCAAGATACAAATCAAAAGGGAGGGTAAGGCAAACTGAGTGATTTGAACTGGTGGAACATAAAGGGGCCTGCTAGCAAAACTGGATAGCTTGCTTCCTGCCCAGGGAAACCCAGATCAGGGTACTAGCTGGCTGAAGTCCTAACCAAGCTCCACTTACCTAACGGTGGTGTCTTTTGTTGTGGGGCTTCTATTCAGAGGAAGGAGTGCTTTCCTTGAATTTTCACAAAGGTGCTATCTGCTTGCTCTGTAAGACTTGCACCTGTGCAGTGGCTTTTTAAAATTTCCCCAGAAGGCATCCTGAGCTAGTGGAGGCCCTAAATAGAGAGAATATGTAGGAAAAATTGAAGAGAAGATGCAATGATACTGCGGTTAGAACATGATAAGAATACCCAGTGTTGGACTTCCAATTTGGGGTTTGTAATGAAGCAGGAATGTGGTAGGAGTTGTTTGCATAAAGAACTCATAGTGTGGGAGGCCCAGGTGGCTCAGCGGTTTAGCACCAACCTTCAGCCCAGGGCAAGATCCTGGAGACCTGGGATCCAGTCCCACATCGGGCTCCCTGCATGGAGCCTGCTTCTCCCTCTGCCTGTGTCTCTGCCGCTCTCTCTCTGTGTCTCTCATGAATAAATAAATAAAATCTTAAAAAAAAAAAAAGTGATAATGTCAGATTGTTCTTTTTTTAAAGGTCTCCAGGATCTCACCCTGGGCTGAAGGTGGCGCTAAACCGCTGAGCCAACCGGGATGCCCAGCTTTTGTATTAATATAGAAAGAAACATTTTCCCATTTGTCAACATTTCCCTCCTTGAAAGCCTTTATTTTATAATATTAAACTTACTTGTCTTTATTTAGTTTTACTAATGAATGATCCAATATGGCTTCACCTTTCTTGTTTTTAATACTATGATGTTAGTAGGAATCCAGGCATATTTGAATTTTTTTCTTCTCCTTAAATAAGAATTACTGAATATCTAAGATAATTTTGACAGTGTATCCAAAGAAAGAGTATATAATTGGAAGAATGATTATTGCTAAACAAAAAAAAATTTCTATCAGTTTTAAAATTTATTTGCGCTTCCTCTTGAATCTTTCAGGTGGATTTATTTATTTAACCAGTGCACATGTGTATGTCTCTGTGTGTATGTGCACACGTGTGCATGTATGTGGACAGGTGGATAGATAAAAAGTTCTGTACTAGGAAAAAAAGAAATCAACCACATGAACCCATCAACCTTTCTTCTCTAAAGGTGCTTCTAGCAATGTGTGAATGCAAGGATTACCCAGATGAAATAGAGAACAGGCATGATAAAATGGAAAGCTAAATTTACTACAACCAATAAATACTAAAGTAGTCCAAGAGCAGAGATCAATGGTGACTAGAATAATTGGAAAAGATTCACGAAAGAAGTGCTCCCTGATTTTTACCCTCCTTGCTGTTATATTTACTTGTCAATCATTATAATAGCAGCTACTATTTGTTTAGCCTCTATTATGCATTGTGTGTGTTTTGGTTACAATGGGTATCATTATCTTTATTTTTAAATTTTTTAAAAAGATTTTATTTATTTATTTCAGAGAGAGAGAGACAGTGTACAAATGAGGGGAGAGGTGCAGAGAGAGAGAGAGAAAGAGAGAGAGAATCTCAAGCAGATTCCACACTGAGTTCAGAGCCTGCTGCAGGGCTGGATCTCACAATCCTAAAATCATGCCCTGAGCCGAAGTCAAGAGTTGGAGGCTTAACTGTCTGAGCCACCCAGTACCCCTATGGGTATCATTATCTTTATTTTGTAGTTGTTAAAAAAGTCTCAAAAGATAAACCTATTCTAGGTTAAGTATGGTGTCAGTAACAAAGCCAGGATTTGAACATATTTATTCAAATTAAATATTTATTGTTTTCCCCTGGATTGAATTACTTTCCTGATACTTTTTAACTCTGGATTCTTGTTCTTCTTGCTAATCATTTGCAGCCCTAGACACCTTCCCCTACAATATGTGTTAAAATTTAAAAATAAAATAGTGCATTTGAACTTTACCTGAGAGTTCCTCTGTAGTTTGAAACTGAAATGAGAAGATTGTGAATGGAGGCTGTAGCTTATGTGTAACTTAGTTCTGGTTAAAATATACCTTAACGAAAAAAAAAAAAAATATATATATACCTTAACGAGAATGATTAAGTGACTAGAAAAGTTCTAAGATTATAAACATTCCATATCTCCTAACTTCCAGAGAAGTAGAATAGAGGGATAGTCAACTTAATCAATATAATTAAAGACCTAAATTTAATTGTTAATTAAGGATAAAGATGAGGCATTTTAATTATATAGGTAAATCCAGAAATTCATTAACAATGAATTGGTTAAATCTAGAACATTCATTTAAAAAACAGAAGATTATAAAGAAGTTCTCTTAGTCTGTGAAACAAAAATCAATAATTAGTTGATTAATCTGGAAAATTTAAAATAGGGAATTATAAAAAGGATACATACATATGTCAAGCATGTCATAGAGATTTTCTTCTTTCATTTTTCTTTAAAAAAAAAAAACAGCCACATTCTTTTTAATCTAATGGTTACAGCTCTATCATGTTTCTTGTGTATTTATTTATAATATACTGCCTAAAACTTCTGGTTTTGTGTTTTAAAGTGGAGCCCCATATATTCAGGAAACACAGAGCAGGTTCCTGGATTTTTGTCTGATTGCCTGTCAGTCATTTTATTTGTTTAATCCACATCTAATGTGACAGCAACTTCTTTTTTAGCAACTCACCTTGATTATATCTTTTGAAAATATTCAACTTGTTTTTTTTCACAGACTCAACCCCCTTTCTTTTTGCATTCATATGGCTCTTCAATTTATATAATTTTAATTTACATTCTTAAACACAATGGGGTGAGAGACATACCACTGATTCAGTAAGCACACAACTCAAGGGGGGGGAGTAGAAAGTTCTTAGGCACACAGGGTACCCTACTCACTACAAAGATTCAGCACTCCATATCCTTCCTCTTTATCTCACAGACGTACAGGAGAGAAGAAATTAGTCCAGTGAGTCTGTTAGGTGCAACCAACTCGTTAAGGGAAATAGTGCGGTGCCTAAGGTCCTTCTTTACCAAAGACAAGTCTTAATACAAAATATATTTACGAAATGGTATTATCAATTTACAAAAATGTCACTAATTTATGAAGATACAATTGTTTAGAAGATTGGACATGTACTTTGTTTTAGTATTAACATGCAAACAAATTTAATCATGAACAGTAGAGGAAAAAAAGGCTATATATGTTATCTCTCCATGCCGTGTCCTCCACTAAGAACAAACTTGTAAATAGAATACAGGCTAACTGCTTCTAAACTCTGATCCTAGATAAGAAGCTCATTTTCCCTGAAGTCTTCATGGTAGTTCTGAGAAGGTGATCTTACCAACATGAGACATTTTGTCAAATAAAATCAGTCCAAATATATGAAAATTATCATCTCAAAACCTACAGTTTTGATTACATCTGTAAGCAATCCTTAGCCATGTCATTATTCTGTGATTCAGAATTCTATTTTAAATTTACTATCTTTTAGATGCAACATTAAAACACCACAGTATTTATTACTAGTAGGGGAAGGGATTAACTAAATTTACATGTTGCAGATAAATATTGAGTGACAAAAGACAAGAGTTATTAGTGGAAAGATAAATATGGAAGGAATAGGTAGAGATAGAAATTCAATGAAAGAAATTATATTAGGGATTCTTCAAATATAGGCAAGAAGTGAAAGGGAAAAGAAGACCACTTTTCTTTCAAGTAGAATTCTTTCTGTGAAATTCAAACACTATGATAAACTGCAGAGGATAAGAAAGGAGACACTGGAACATTAAACATATGTAAGAGCACCTGGGTGGCTCAGGCGGTGAAGTGTCTGACTTCGGTGTGGGTCATGATTCCAGGGTCCTGGGGCTGAGCCCGGCATCAGGCTCCCTGCGCAGCTGGGGGTCTGACTGTTCTTCTCCCTCTGCCCCTCCCTCTGCTCATGCTCTCTCTCAAATAAATAAATTCTTAAAAAAAATAAACACATTAAAAAAAAAAGTTCTGGTTGCTATGTTTACGAGTGACTTTAGGAGTCACTGAATTGAAATTGAATGGTTACCCAGTACTGTTTACTGGCTGCCACCATTCAACAACAACAAAAAGTTGTGTGTGTGTGTGTGTGTGTGTGTGTGTGTGTGTGTTTCATTTTTGGTTTAGTTTCAGTGGTTTTACTCTATACCCGAGTTTACCTACATGCTTCTTCCCAAATGACGATTCTTTTTGTTTCTTCCTCAAACTTTATCCTTTATTAAACATGCCATATTCCTGTGATAAGTATCCATGTTAAGGAGCCTGATACTGTTTTGATTATTTTATTCATGAATCTGTGTTGTTCTTTCCAATGTGTCAGTCGCCCTTGGAATGAATTCCTGTGGCAGAAATATCTTAGAAAATATACACGAGATACACACATAAATATTCTGGCATCATACTTGCTCTAAAATGTCTTTCCTAACCCTGTAGGATCACAGAGTACAGTTGTCTTTTAAGTTTTAGCTTTCTACAGTGTTTTCCAGCAAACAATGAAGCTTATATGATATTTTAAAGAAGGTTATAATGAAGTTCTCTAACAGTTGATGTGGTTCTACTCAGCTGTATATAGTATACAGGCACATTTTGAAATAGATGTTTGTAAAGTTCTTCAAAACTGTTATAAATTCCTTGCATTGATGACCTATTTTCCTCCTGCTTTAGGTTTTTGTGTGTTTTCTTTAGGTTCGATTGAGGAGCAAAAGAATCAGTAGTTGTTGAGGGAACTAGGTATCTCAGGAGATTGGTAATGAGATACAGAGCCTTTAACCTCTTGGTCACTAGTTCAAATCTGCCCCTGGTCAGGAGTGACAGAAAGTCATTATCATCTGATGGCAGTTCAATAGGCTATGTGAAATGAATTTGTGATTTCAGTACCTACTGGAGAGAGATTCATGGCATAGTCTCACCATTGAGTGAGTACAAAATGGTAGTTGTGATTTTAGTTTGGAGAAAAAGTCCAATCATTGCTAAGTATTCCAGGGCTTTTTGTTTTTTTGAGCTGAGACTTCTTTTGGTGGATTTGTTGATGGAATGGCATAGGAGAGCTAGGCTTGCCCTTGTGTTGGTTTGTGATTTGAGGCCGTGAGATGCACATCCATAGGAATCCATATCTGTCATTGTTGCTAATGAGGTACAATTCAGCATCTCTAAGTTGACTTTTAAAAAGTGATTTCAGTCCCAGATGGTGATTAATTCAAGATTGAAAGTTACATCATTTATGTCTCCTGTTTCTTCAGTACCCTTCTGCATATATTTTTTCAATGTTTCATTTTCCCTTTTAATCATATTATTAATTTTATCTACATTTGGACATATAACTGAACATTTAGAGAGGCCTATTCATTCTTGTCAATCTTTCACATGAGAAATACTGAGTTAACAAACAAGAATAGAAAATTGTAAGGACACTTTGAAGACGGGGAATTAAAGATCGAGCACAGTGCGAAAGGATCATTGCTATAAAGCTAATTGAATTATGTGCATTCATATCAATAAATGAAATCTTTCACCTTCTGCCACTTTTAGGGTTGGAGATTATGTGAGGGATTTTGTCTTTCTAATATCTTTAGTGAACAGTCAGGTTATTAAAACTTTTTGATTTGGGGATCTCTTTTAAAGGAATTAACCTTTCTAAAGAGGACAAACGCATATGTTTATACTTGAAAGATTTATAAGATCACAGCATTTTCTTCATAATGGAATATTTACATTTTTATTTATATCAAGCTCACTGATTTTCAAAAAGAATCCACGTTGTCGGATTGTAAAGCTATCTCTGATAATTTTTATGATGTGAAAATAAAATCTAAAGAATGATAGCTACTGTGGCTCATATTAAAGATTACTGATCTGTACAAAGATGAGCGGTTGCTAAAAATATGACAATCTGGGATTTTAGAAAACAAACTTGGAAGAACTTATCTATGTCCAAGTCTCTGTTGCTTAGAACTTCAGTGCCAACTTTAAAGACACTTGTTATCATTATCATTGCTTAAAATATCATTTTAATTTCACATCTTCAAAGGCATTCTTTTGCCCTGAAATATACTAGTGGTTTCTACAATATCTGAAGAACTATGATTTGAGAATTAGAAATTTAAATTGCACAGGCTTAATATTAGAGCATTTCCGTTACCCTTTGCAGGTTTTGAGGCAGCTTATTCGACCTTACAGTCTCACCAGGAAGCTAATGGGAAAGCCTTGCAGCAATCTTCACAGGAAAGTTTCCAAATGTCAAGTGTCATCTTTCCAGCTGTTAGATGAATGGGTAGCCAAGAGGCATTTATTTGGGTGTGCAGCCCCTGTGAAATCTGGGTGAGGCAAGAGAAAAGGCTATAATTTGGTGGTTAGTTTACCAGTATTGGTATAGTTTGCAGATCTCCTTGCCAGGCAAAGGACTTCATTTTGTGGTTTAATGATTGACAGCCAACTGCAGTGTTCCTGCACTTAGAAAATAAAAATGCCTTTTAAAAAAAGAGGCATCATCGATATGTCATACTAATTTTTAAATCCTTCACTGCTTCAGATAAAAACAATCTTATTGACGGAACTGGCTTCTTCTTTTCTAAACCCCTCTCCAACTGAGAGGAGGTAAGGCTTTTCAAATGACAACTGTATTAAAATCTTGAGACCTATTGAAAAAGTGTCCTTCAGTTTAAGATATATTGCAAACTCTCTAATTCCTATGTTAAAAGAAGATTGATATGAATCATTGGCCACTGTCAGGTTGAAAACCAATGAATATCAATAATAAGACAGTTTTAAATCATAATGGATACAGTTTGAGATAGTGATAGACTCCAAAAAATAATATTGAAGTATGTCATGGCTAAATGCTGTTTCCATGCTAAGTTTTTCCACTTGGTCAGGATCACTGTATTGAAATGACTTCAGCCCAATTTCTCATTGGTAAACTACACCTTTAGACTGAACTAGAATCAAAAGTGCCTGTGATATCATTTTTATCCTTTTCAGTGAGAAGTAATAAATTTAAATTTGCTTATAGTCATTGAAAAATGAAGTCTATTCAAGTATTTTAAATAAGCACTCAAACCCTGTAGACGTCTATAGAGTCTATCTTTTTGATGGTACGGCAATGTTAATTTTTGATGTATTCCTTAGCTTAATATTTTTAAATAATTATTAATGATCAGAAGCCTGACTTTTTTCTAGTAAAATTTTTATTTGTAAAAATGTGTAGCTTTTTGTGTATGAAGGGGTATTTACTTTTTATGATATCTGTATGTTGTAAAAGGATTGAGGAAAAAAATGAGGACTGAGCTTATGTCCAATGGAGCTATGAAAACAAAACTATCTAGTTGGTGATAGGGAAAGAAAATACCATGACTAATAAGTGATTTTAATGCCTTTTATTGACTTTATATAGGGTTCCAAACCTTTATTAAATGGCAGCATTTGACCTGAAAAGTAATTTAGAATGAAATTGTCTCCATAAAGGCAGAATATATCCTTACCAATATAGCAGTAGATTGCTACTTCAGGCAGATAACTTAAGATTAGAATGGTTAGAAGAAATAACTGAAAAATCTGATCTGTGCCATACTGAACCTGACCTCAGTAGGTGCTGAGGGAGTATGAAAGAAATTAGCTATTGCAAGGTCACTTGGTCCACATGGGGTATAGGTGTTAAAAATTCCATGCCAAATCTCTAACACCTTGATGCTTGGGGCCATGTGGCCCTCATGAAAATATCACAGTAGAACAAAGCACTGAAAACCTTTAGCTTGCTGGTGGAAATTTAAATGCAAAAATTTTAATCAGAACTTTGTTCCTCTACATTCAGTGATTTACTAAAGTTGAGTCTTATATAAATTGTAATGGATTAGATTGAAAAATACCTAGATACAGGTGGTACAATGAAAGCCTAAAAGTTAGGAGACCTGGGTTCAGATCTTCATTTAATTACTCATTAATTCTGCCTTTGGACCTTTCGGGATTTCACATTGCCTTTTGGTTATCTCACTTATGGCTCTGAGATAGCACAACGTAGGCACAGAAGTGAAATTCTCAGCTCAAGGACTTAATGTTTAAAATCTCAAATGCATTCTCTTTATCCTCACTATCTTTATCCATAAAAAAGATTAAATTATAGTTTTTCATGCTTCTGAAACCCAAATTATGTATGTTAAAAATAAAGCATCTGATTTATCAAATACCTATAATATGCTGATTATTTTTTAGAGGCTTAATATTCACATCATACAAAATTATGCCTGCCAGAGTAACTATTTTTTTCTCATTTTACAAATTAGAAAATGTGTGCTAAATTTTGTTGAGATGGCAATGGCCCTGGAAATACTTGATCCAACCACTTAACATATGGGTCAGAAAGCTGAGGAACAGATTTTAAAAGTCAACTCATAGGAAAATTCAGGAGAAAAGAACAATAATAGAACTATCTGTAAGGAATTAAAAATAGATATGTTAAAGATCCCCAAAGAGATAAAGAGAGAACAGCATCCATAGAAAAGAACAGGAGAAATGTAATGCCTATCATAAAGTGTTGATGGTCTGGTCTTCTGGGGCTAGAACACAGGTTTTTCCATTTTCGGCCCTACTCTTCTTCTCAATAATCATCCTGCCCATTTCTCATGGTGTCTGTTGGTTGAGCTTCAGTTGAGCATATGGAAGGCAGCACACATAGGGAAGTACCTGCCAATGGTCATAGAACTCTGTGCCAAAGTAGGGATGAGAACAGTGGCACTGGACTTGTATAATCCATGCAGCTAGTCCTCAAAATGATCTTACCTCATTTTGGGATCACTTCTCATGCATTGCATGGTCACTGTATGCCAGACAACATCCCATGGGAATGTAGCCTTCAATGTGATTCTTTGTCAGCTTTGTTCTCTGCCTTATCCTTGGTGTCTAGAACAATGCCTACCTGATAGTAGGTGGTTGACCAGTAAAATGCCTACCGTACAGCAGGCTCTTGATAACTATGACTGAAAAATTGAATATGCTGAGAAAATGTTTTAGATTATGGGGCACATGAAGTTTAGGAAGCAGACTTTACAGATTCACTTGGCTCGTTGATGATAAATAACTACTTAGACTATTCAAACAGGTCGTGGGGTACAGTTATCATGGAAACAGAAGGATAAAAATGAACTTGCCAGTGCATCATAATTTTTCTCCTGTAATCTTCCAGCCATCCTTTACAATAGTTTTTTTAACGGTGAGACAAATGAGTTTCAAAGTTCCCCAACTGACCTATTTAGAGTCCAGAAATCACATCTGAGTGACTGTATTAGCTTTTCCCTGTATCCCTTCCCCCACTTTAAACTATTTTAGAAACTTCTCTTCCTAGAAATCCAAGGGTTAATAGGTTAACACAAAAGCAGGTATTGCCTGGTAGGTTGTTGACTTACAATTTTGAGCTTTTTATTCCAAGTCTTAATATTTAACATTGCTGTTGTCACCTTTCTTAAATGTCAGCGTCTTTTATTTACCTTCATCACTCTTACCTTGATCATGCTGACTTCTTTGTGCTACATGGATTTGCTGTCAGGAACCACCCTGTGCTGGTCACCAGGCTTTTCTTACACTAGTCAATGACATCTTGTCAGCAGTGTCACCACCTTTGCCCCTGGGCCTGCGACTATGGCAATTGTTACCTTACTGATTGACACTTTTGAAAATTTGTCAACATGTTATTTATTATTTGGGGGGTCCTTGGCTAACTTACAAACCACTTCTTAAAGTTAATTCAGTAGTTTATCCTTTTAATAGACCCTTTGGATTTTATGACCTAGAGCCTCTAATATCTATGTGGTATTTTCTTAATGAATATTATAATTAGTAGAAGATCAAAGAAACCAATGTTATTGCAGTAGCTCAACTGATAAATCGAACCATTTATTTCAAAGTCAGGGAGTATACCAACACTGTTGGTACATGCATGACTCTGCTCACCTCCTTCTCATATATGCTCAGATGTTACTTTATTAAAGAAACCTCCATGAAACGGAAACTATCCCTGCCCCTAGCCACACTACTGCCTAACCCGCATATACTCTGCATTCTGTTTCTGAGGAGAAGACACTTGAAAACATGATTTGGGGTTCCTGGACTCAATTGCAATGTATGTGTATGAGGGGTAAGGGTTCCCTGTGCCAGAAAGCACCAGTTGGGGCACCAGTTGGGTATTCTACAATGTAACTCAATTCCAACACTTTCTACCTTGAAACAACATCAGATCTCACAAGTAAGCACAGTTCTGCTAGACTGTCCCACCTTTTGTCCATTCCTGCCACTTCACATGCCAGCGATAAGCCCAGGTTACCACCTGTGTTTTTTACCAACGAGCTGTAGATCAGAGGTTCCAGTGACCCCTTCCAACTCGGGGATAGCATTCCTAAGTCCAAGTTGTTACCTGTACTTCTGACCAACTGGCTATAGATCAGAGGTTCCTATGACTGCCTCATTGGGTTCAATTAATTTGCCAGAGTGGCTCACAGAACTCAGAGAAATTTTTTACTTACTAGCTCACTGGTTTATTATAAAAGGATGTAAGTAAGGAGCAGCTGGATGGAAAATATGTGCAGAGCAAGTATGCAGAAAGGGTGCAGAGCTTCCATGCCCTCTCCAGGTGCAACTTTCTCCCCAATCTCCACCTGTATACCAACCTGGAAGCTCTCTGAACCTTGTCCTTTTGTTTTTATTTTATTTATTTATTTATTTATTTATTTATTTATTTATTTATTTATTTATTTTTAATGAAGGCTTTATTACGTAGTCACAATTGATTAAATCTTGATTCAACCTCCAGCCCCTGTCACCTCCCTCGAGGTCAGGGGATGGAGGGGATGGGACAGAAATTTCCAACCCTAGAACCATGTGGCAGAGTCTCCTGGTAACCAGCCCCCATCCTTAGGTGCCTTCATCCGTTGACATAAAAAAAGACACCTTCATTGCTCTCATCACTCAAGAAATCCTGAGTGTTTCAGGAGCTAGAAACTGTATGAAAACCAAATACATATTTCTTATTATAAATCACAACATCACACATACACACAGGCATGCACACACGCACACGCACACACACACATTCATCTATGTTTTTGATTCCTTCTGTCACCATCACTTTGTAATATAAAATCCATGCAACCAGAAAATCTACTTTGTTTACTGCTGTGTTTTTAGCAACTGGTCACAATGCCTACCATATAGTAGACACTTCATAAATATCACTGAAAGATTGAAAATGGCTAGGAAACATTTTAAATCATGGGGCACATGAGGTTTAGGAAGCACATTTTATAAGTTCACTTGCTTGTTGGCGATTCTACCTTAGGTTGCTATATTTTTCAGCTCAGGTTGCCATAACAAGATATCATAAACTAGGTGGCTTAAGCACTAGGAATTTATATTCTCTCAGTTCTAGAGGCTGAACGTCTGAGATCAGGGTGCCAACATGGCTGAGTTCTGGTGAAAGTTCTCCTCCTAGCTGTAGATGGCTGCCTTCTCACTGTGTCCCCACATATATCTCTTCTTCTAGAGGCACTAATCCCATCATGAGGGCCTCACCTCCATGACCTCCTCTAAACTCAAGTTACTCCTCAAAGCCCACTCTCAAAATAATATCACTTTGGTGTCAGGGCTTCAACATATGAATTCTGGGGGAATACAGTTCAGTCCATAGCAGTTGCTAAAAGAGCTGGTACCCGGAGGTGGGAGTAAAGTTTAAATGGAAACAGAATTTAAAAAAAAAAAAAAAAAAAGCATCCAAGAAGACAGAACAGCAATTGCAAGCACTCCGGGAAAGCCAGAGTTTAGTAGAAGTCATATGTGACTGATAGGTGTATTAACATAGAAGCAGCATAAGATCAATTTGGATAGGGGGACAGGACCAGCTCATGGAAGATCTTGTAGGCTGAAATCGCTGGAATATATTTTTTTAATATGAGAAATAAATGAAACATTTTAAACAATCAGATTTGTGTTTTTAAAAGGCTCTGGTGCAAAATAAAGAGTGGACTCTAGTAGGAGGCAAGGAAAATGGGAAAAAAAAAAAAAAAAAACAGAAATAGTCCCGAGATAATGATGGCAATGAGTATAGATAGAAGTACATGGATTCATATATTTCGAAGATAGGGTCATTAGATTTGCTGTTAGAAGAAAAATAGGGAATGAAAGAAGTAGTATTAAGAATAATAGATTTTGGGCTTAAGCTGAATGAATGATAGTGTCATAAAGTTAAGTGGGGAAAAGTGGGGGAGGAATAGTTTTTTTGTTGTTGTTGAAGAAGAGGAATTTTTTGCATGATACCACTGTAAGTTGCTTAAGAGCTGGTAGTTGAGGGTGGGGGTAAAGTTTAGATGAAGAAAAAGATCATATGGATTTGAATTAATGTTTAATTTTGTAGGCTTATTCTGTACTCAGATTACAAATATCTTATTAAGAGCAATGTGAATATAATCCTTTAAAGAAGTGAGTAAAATGGGATCATTATTTTTTAGAAACTTTTCTATAGCCTCATATCTTTTCTGAAATTTTCATTACAAATTGTAATTTCTGGAGATATGACACCTGATTTTATGTCATAATTGTAATCACGTACCTAGGCCTTTCCACCATGGAAGCAGCTAATCCAAATTAATTTCTGCATTGCAAGTTTTTCCCCTCAATAGATATTTCTTCAAAGGGCAAAGTAACTGACCTGGAGTTAATTAATGCATAAATTCAGCCTATGAATTAATCTAGTCATAAGTAGCTATACAATGTTACTTGTTCTTTGCCTTAAAATAATCTCAGAATGGATGCTTCTAGAGCAGCTGTACCCCAAGATAGGGACCATTGTAGTTATATCACAATGAAATATAAATAAAATGAGTAGGTGAAAGCTGTTTGATGATTTTAAATTGGATGGAACATAGTAGTAGTTATTTTCTCTTCTTCAATCAAATATAACACTACCAATAGTCTTGCTTTTAACAGCGTGCTTTTTTTAAATTTTCATTCTAATAAAACAAATTAGGGAAAAATGCAATTGGGATACATAATTATGATGTGATTTGCTTTTCCTCAACAACTAACCATTATACATGCAAATTTCTCTGTGTATAATTCCATGACCCAGCCAGGTATAGTAGAATACCAGTGATAAAGAGTAATAATAATGTAATAATAAAATAATTAAGCCATTTTAAGATTATATTTGTTTTTATTTTCATTCTGAAATGAAAGGCATTATATTTGATTATCTTATCAATATCTGATCAGAATATGCTTTTTATTTTTGGTAATACATTTTCCATGTGTGTACATGTATTGTGTGTGTTTAATCAAACCATCATGAATAATTTTCAGATCAATTTCCAATGTTGAGGACATTAATTCTTTAGAAGAATATTTATGTAAATAGGAGCAGCTTGATATAATATAGGCTGTAGTAGCTTTAAATCCAAGTCTCACTCTATTACTTATTGACTCCTTGTCTTTGGAGAAGTTGCTTATTTTCTTTGAACCTCACTTTGCTCATTTTCAGTAGGAGAATAAAGCCTAATTTGAAGAGTTGTGATCATATGGAAAGAGTAAGTACAAAACACTTCTCACTGGGCCTGACATAAATACTATTTACAAGTAGGCAAGTATCTTACTGATTCTGAGAATAAACTGTCATATTTTTATTTAGACAATATTTAGACAATGTAATGATGAATATCAGAATAGATACTTTATAAGCAGATGAAATTCCCTATATAGGCCCTTTTTAGAATATCTACTCACCTTATGGTAATACTTTATTCTCTTGAACATGCCCCTGGTAGCCATTTATTTCAGTAAGATAGACATGTAATGCACTCATGGCCAAACTTGAATTTCTCACTTGAGAATTGTTCCCCCTAATTCCTAATTCTCAAGGCAGTCTTGGATGTGTATTTCAATTCCTTGGAGAGTATCCAAAAACTACTTAAATTTGCTTGAGTTGTACTAGAGTGATTCTGATGTAATTAATATGGAATCTATCTGGCCAGGACATCAAAAACACCTTCAGATGTTTTTAATATGTAGAGTTAAAAATAACTGAGCTGGACCTATAGAATAGCAACCATTCTGCATAAAGAATCAGAGGAAGCCAGTTGGCAGAGACAAGAATAAACCAGATGTGCATAGAAGAGTAGAGAAAGAGAGAGAGACAGATTATGTGGCTTTCCATGAAGATTCACAGCCTTTCCTAGAGGCTTAACATTCCTGAGTTTCATGAGATACTTCTGTACCCTTGTTCTTCATAGCCATCTGAGGCTGGTCTCTACTGCTAGCCAGGAGTTAAAAATCACGTGGGGCAGAAAAATGTTTCATTTTAAGCTAGATCCTGCCAAAATTGTGAGGTCAGTAAATGTTTAAGTCACTTTATGTGCCTGATATAGGATGCATATACTCACCGTGGAACTTAATTGATGAGAGTAGTTATTTACTATTGCATTAAATAACTCTTTTTAGTGCTTTTGCTAAACTCAACAGTCCTCCAATGGTAAAAGTTGAATGTTACTCTAGATTTGAATCATAGAGTAATGGAATATATATTTTGAATACATTCGATGATTATTTCATCTAAATTGATTATCAGCTTACTGAGAATTGATGTAAAAAGGAGACCAAGGCAAGGTCACTAGTGTAATGTATTCGACTAATATTTTGAGCATCTTTCTGCCAAGTCTTATGCTAGGTGCTGAAATTAAATTAGGTAGGAGACACATACATGTTAATAAGAGAAGGGAACAACTTTGTGTGTAGATAGCCAGTCAAGTTTTATAGTGAAGATGACAACAGGACTGACTCTTGGAAGATTGGTGGAAATTCTCAAGCAGAAAAGTCTGACAGGAAAGGAGAGTTTAGGAAAAGAAATAAAAAAGCAAGTCAAAATGCATAGATACATTAATGATATTTTTTTGTTTATTGGTTAATAACTGGAAATATAAAACGTTGTGAGGGAGTAATAATAGATGGTATTAGAAAGAATGAAGAGTGGGGAAGAGCCCAGGTCACAGCTAGAGTTATATAATGCTAAAGAGCTGATGCTATATTCTGCAGGTAGTGAAGAGCCTTGAAGGATTTTGTAGGTGAAAATGAAATGAGAAAATTTAAATGTAACCCATATAAATTTGGGACCTCTCATATGGTTTATGCAATTCATGCAGATAATTTTTTTACATGGAATTTTTAAAATTCTTCACTCAGTCTCCCCTTAAAAAATTCTGAGAGGGGAAAAAAAAAACTTTCTAAAAAGTCATCATTAGACATCTCTCTCATTTGCAATGTATCTTAATGCCTACATGGCTTCTATAAAAGAAATGTCATTTTTACCTTTACACACTAAAAATCTGCTGGACATCTCACTTTTCCTTAATCTCTAGTCTTACCTCCCCACTCTGTCCTCTTCTCAGTTCTTTTGAACAACCAAAGAAATCGTGGTAACGTACATAGTAAAGACAGTTCCTGTTTTAGAAAGGGAAAGGAAGGAGGAAATCACATAAATTCAAATTCTTGTATTTAACTCTTTCAACTATGTTAGCATAGTTCCCCATTTCAGAACATAAAAGGTACATGAGATAATCCAACAAAGGACAATGAGAATTCAAAATAATTGTGAAAAATAATTATGAAGTTATAAATGTTTAGCCTGGAGAAAAAGATTTGGAAAGAATATGATAGTTCTTTAAAACATATTTGAGGGTTGCCATGTGGAAAAGCCATTTTATTTATCTTTGTCTCTAAGAGGGCAGAGTGGCCTTTAAATTATATGTAATTTATTATATATATAATTATATATATAATAAATTACATATAATTATTAAATATACTGTAATATATAATACATAAACATATTACATATATTTCTAATTCTAATGGAGATACTGATTTGAATAAGATATGATCTGATTTGAATAAGATACTGATTTGAATAAGAAATGATCACTGCCCTCAAGAAGCTTATGTTCTATTTGAAGAGAAAATCATTTGTACAGCGCCGTATGATGACTCCTGAGGTACAGGCATTTTTTAAATTGCAGTAAGAGATGACAGTAAGAAGTATTAGACAAAAAATATGGAACTCATTAAGGAAATGCCCCAAGAAGCATATACTTGCATGAATGAACTGAATTTGGAAAGATGAATAGTCATTTAATGGGTGAGGAAGGACTTGGGTTATATGGTAGGCCTATGGAAATACATAAAATAATGCATGGAGACATGTAGCAGTGTGATGAACTATCTGTGGTTTTAATTTCGTGTGTCAGTTGGTTGGAAGCTTTATTTGCATTCTTCTGTTTGTGAGCTCCAGAGACTTGTCTGTTCTGTTCATCTCTATAATGTCAAGTTCTCAGTAAATACCTGCTGAGTGAATACATGAACAAAAATAGTTTAATATAATGTTAAGAATTATGTCTAAGTTCTTGGCCACTACATTGTGTAAGCAATCAGTATATGCCATGAAAATAAATTTGGTTTCCTGAAGATATGGATAAGTTTTAGCATATTAGTTATTAAATATATAACCAGATATTTTCAGTGTAATTAATAAATTGATGTAATGTTACTTTTTTATGCCCTGGGAGTAGTCCAGATAAAATTATTTATCTACAGTGGCCAGGAAGTGCTCCAGATTGGGAAATTTTATAGTAAGTGAAGAAGAGAGAGATGGAATGGGAAAGGTGCAGAGGCAAGATCAAGTATTTTTGAGGAAGAATGACAGAACCATTTTATTTCTGAGAGATGGCTTAAGGTAGTGGGAGGAAAATTGACCAAAAAACATAGAAAATTACACATTTTATTCTGGCTTTGCCACTAATTGAATAACTTATAAGTACTTAACCTCCTTTACCCTTAGTTTTCTCTTTATAAAATAAAACTTTTAAGGTTGATCATCTCTTTGATTGTTCTAGTTCTAAATATTTTTATATTTATCTATAGTATTAAATATAGCTGAAAGGGTTGATTTGAAACAACCTGTGGAGGAAGCTTAAGAGTAGTCCATTTACCTTGATCTTCCCTTACTGGTTTTTCATTGATTCTTTTAGAAAAATTGTTTTAGTATGCCTTTAATTCGATTTGTTTCATATAAGTATGTTCAGTGTTGAAAGTATAAAAAATAAAGGGAACAAAAATTTAAAAGTTAAAGGTCATCCCAATCCCAGTTCAGATAACACTAGTTAACATATGGATATTTACTCTTTATGATGGATAAACCTAAAGACATATAGCAATACACATAAATATACTATTATAATAAATATAATTAAATATTTATTTATTTGTTTACTTATTTTTTACTGAAAACTTTTGGACTTACATATAATGTTAACACACTATTTTTTCACTTAGTATAGAATAAATGCTCTTTCACGTCAGTACATTTTTTTTTCTTGTATCAGTTTCTGTATCAGTCCGATACCAGTATAACATTCCTTTTTACAGTGGTATTATTGGGAAACTGATCTTCATTGCTCTAGGTTTCTTCTTCCTTTTTTTTTTTTTAAGTTTTTAATTTTAATTCCAGTATAATTAACATAATCTAGGCTGTTTCTTACATCTATCATTTAATAATACTATTGGATGACTGGAAAAACTATTGTCTGCAATTGAAAATCTGGGTAACATATTCTTTAGAAGAGAATATGAGATAAACTTTGAAGCAGTTGAGTTTGAATTAACAGCAAAGCATCCATATCCAAAGGTCTTGAAGTATCTTGGGAATCTGAATTTGGAGGTTATGAATGGGATTTGGGAGGAATTAACCTCATGGTGAGAACTGAAATTTGAAATACTTAAGTTGTCTGAGCAAGGGTACAGAGGTGAACAGGATTTTAAACTTCAGAAAAGAAAGCATACATTGATTGGGCATAAGTAAATTGTGAGTTTGGACAGGCTAGGTTGCTGTAGCACCACACTGTGGTAAAAAGTCTTAAAAACATAACAAAAGCCTTTTATGTACGATATGAAAAACAACTGCCTATTACAAGTAGAGATTTTAGATTATATCATGTGTGCATCAGTAGTACTTTTGTAAATAAAAGAAAATACATATTTTATAAGAAGCTGTACTTCTCATTTGAAAGAGTTTTATGTGTGTGTTTATATTTTGTTATTGTTTGGTTTGGTTTGGTTTATATTTTTGTTTTGAAGCATAAGGAAAATCTCGCTAAGTTTGTATCATCATTTCCTTTTTTAGTATTAAGGCAGAAACCTTTTTAAGAATTTCAGAGCAATGCCTTATTTATTTTAAACTACATAAATTAAGAGATGCAAGTTGAACTCACATGTATATATCCGCCTCTTTGGGCTGTTGCCTAATCCATAGCTACAATTATAACAAACAAATTCATCTAAGATTGAAGGGATTAGATATTTCAGTACAAAACCTTAAAAAGAGAAGAAAATTAGTAGTGTCATTTACCTCACCTAAATAGATATGGAACCATATGCATTTCTGCTATTGGTGTCAAACACAAACTTGCCTGAAATTTCTAAGATTCCTCAGATATGAAAAATACATCTAGATTTTTCCCAGTGTTGACCAATCCATGGTGTGAGGAAAATCTTCCTTAGTCTAATCTAAATTTGCTTGATTCAGTTTAAACTATGATTACACAGCTGAGAAAATCACATCAAAGGTGTTTTTCCCCTCTTGTACCTCTGTTCAAATTCAGACACACCCTCAAATTAACTATTCCCTATATTGTACATTATAGCTTTTGTCTTTGCTAATCTTTTTAACAGTATTACAATTCCACGGGAGGATAGTAGAAATTATGTTCACAACAGGCCTGAGCAATATTCAGAAATGTGCCTTGAAACCCAGAATGTTCCTGGCAGAAGATGCCTGCCATAGTTGAAAGCTTTGATGTGGTCAGGCATCTCTTTGTAGGTGTTCAAGACACATTAGTCTTTCAATTGACAAGTTTTGATGCCTTTCTACAGACTAAGTGAACTTTGCTTTGCATTATAAATGGTGGAGGTCCAGAAATAATTTGTATGCAAGTCATGGCAATTTTTATCTACATAAGACACACTCCTGTAAAATTAAAGTTATGCTCAAACAACTTTTCCTTTGAATGATGCTCACAAGGGAAAGGAGTTCTTACTTTGGGATTAACTAGCCCTATCCATTTAGTAACCACTTTGGCTTAGAAAATACATCCTTTTAATATTTGCCAGTATTATTTGTCTTTCAGAGATAAACAGAGAGAAAGGGAAGGAGGAAGAAAAGGAAAGAGACAGAGACACTTTATAAACCAAAGGCCTGATGAGATCTTTAATAACCTACCCAGTCAGGAAGAGACAACATTTAGCAAGTACCTATTCTGCTTCAGTGTGCCATGCACTTTGCATAACTGTTTTCATAATGCAAAGTAACATTATTACAGTGTTCCTTTAGCAAAGGTAATTTTCTAGTTGTGAGAGCTAGTTGAAGGTTTTGACATTAACTGTTTTGGTACCAGTTTTATTTCTGAAAAAAAGAATCTCCTCTTGCACATGAGTACATCCCCCACTTTCCAAATTAGATGTCTTCCTGTGGTTTATGATCTCCTGCATTTTCCAATACCCCTATGAGGGTAGGAAATTAGGCAACCAGCATTCCTGCTGCTGTACTGAAAATGGTAAAGAAAAAGACATGGTCATATTAGGTGGCTTTCCTAAAATCTCATATAAACAGAAGTGAGACTACTGGAAATTGAATTTAGGCCTCCTGACTTGCTGTTGCCCATATCTCTGAGGACTAAGTACATTTCCACAATTTAAGTGCAAAAAGTCTGGTTTATGGGACCAGGGAGCTAAATTCTGAAATTATTGCCTTTTGTGTTTGAATCTCTGTATGTTTTAAATAATTTTGTTTGTTTATTTAATTAATTTTTATTTCTGTTAATAGTCTCTATAATGCCTTTTAAATTAGAAAAAGATGGTATTGTATGAATGACAATTTTCCTCATCAAAAACAGACCAGTGTGATCTATATTAATTCAAATTCTGTGTTACAGTAATTTTTGTAAAAGATTATATGGAAAAATCAGATATGATGATTATTGACTATTTTTTGCAGTCGCAATATGGAGCTTCAGTTTGTGCCAAGCCTGAGCTGCCCCTCTTTTACACTCCCATCGATCTGGTGGACATCAGCGTGGAGATGGCTGGACTGAAGTTTCTAAATCCTTTTGGTCTTGCGAGTGCAACTCCAGCTACCAGTGCATCAATGATTCGAAGAGCTTTTGAAGCTGGATGGGGTTTTGCCCTGACCAAAACTTTCTCTCTTGATAAGGTAAGAAGATATTTTTGAAGTCATGTTTAAATCTCTATCATGCATTTTAATTAGAGTGTAAATATTATACTGGCAAGATTTTCCTGACCAAAAAATAAGTTATTCAACTACCGGATAAGACTTATCATTACAAGTTGGTTTTTATTCTTTTCCACTCTTTCTGTCCCATGGAAGGGCATGCATTTCTCATTTTGTTTTGTCTAGGAAGCATCAAAAATATACATATTATTAAAGTGATTATTTCATTTAATAATCACAAACTCATGAATCCTTATTTTGACATTAATTATTTTTGTGATTTCTGGATATGTGTGAACAAGGACTTATGCCTGAATTCAAAGTTAGATTATGGATTTGGTTTGTACATAATCCTGGGACCCAGTTCATGTCAAAAAGAATCACTCAGTGTACCTCATTTGTTCTGGTGATAAGATTTGTCTTGAATTTTTATATACAGAAACTTTTTTTAAAAATATATATACCTGAGTTTAATTTGGCATCATGACTTTGTACTTATTTCATAAATGGCCATACTTCGTAGAAAATAAAGGACATATTATGGTTGGAATTAATTCTTTAAACTACACAAAGCATATAAATTCATGTTTTTAAAGTAGAATGAATTATACAATAGAAGGTTGCATCCTTATATGGCTTTGAATTAGAAAAGCACAGCAGAATTTAACATTCATAGACCCTTTATTGATAAAATTTTAAATGCTAAATCTATTGATGTATTTAGTTAGTAACTGGTAGTTAGTAATAATTAATGTATAAGAATGTGTGAATCTAGTGACTGAGAAAAGTGTATCATTATTTAAATCAGCTTTATCCGTAGGCAAAGAAAATAATAGAGAACAAATATGCCCCATTAAGCACATTCTCTCCTTCTTTCTCCTCTTACTAGGATCAATAGCTGGCATTAGTATGACTAAAGCATTACAGCTGTCTTATTCTGACAGCTTTACAAGATGCTATGTGTAAGTGTGATAAAATCTAGAGAATTCTCAAAAGTTAGAAAAACTAGAGCATGAAAAGCATCATAAATGTTTTTATATTTAAGTAGCTAAAAGGAGGTGCTTTTTCAAATAAATTGGCTGAATATTTAGAAATACTTTGGTTAAACAAAGTGTAAAAATAAATAATTTACTAGATTCAGCTTTAGAATACCATTAATTGTTTACAGCTTTGTAGAACATTGATAGTATATTTGTCTTTGTTTCAATTCCTCCTTTAAGAATAACTCGCAAGCTGTAATCAAATGTTTAATCTGTTGAGAAAAACTGAGTCTCTGATACCATTTAATGACTACATTAGTTACACCGTTTTAAAAATTTTATATGCAAACTGAAATAGGTGGCTGATCAGGTATAAGCGAAAAACTGTAGGAAAAAAAGTGTTTGCTTTGAATTTCCTGTTTGCTTGCAAAAAATTGAATTCTGATTAATCAGAGACATCTGTCTTTACTCTGTTGGTGACATGCATTGATTTGTGATGCTGTCTCTTTCAGTAACCTAGGAGCAGTTGCCTTTATTAGGATCACCAGCAGAAATAAATGTGGAAGCTAACTTCCTTCTAAACCTCCAATTTGAATTTAATCTATCAATTCACGAGTCTGTGATGCTGGTTCAAAGGGAGAGTAAGGAACAAATGCAAATTAAATTTGGCATATAAAACATAATGTTGGGGGTTTTAGGAAGCTCTTGGTTACTTACTTTGAAGGTGAATACAACACAATATTTGTACAAAGACTATTTTAAATGTATTTTTGCAGATTATAATGACATAAATAATGATGCCACGTTGGGCTTATATAATGCCATTTTCAACAACAATTGTTTCCCATACATGGTTTTGCGAGGTAGTCCGATTGCTGCATTGAAATTTAAGGTCTTTGTTTTGTTTTGTTTTCTTATATTGTCCCTAATTAGTGATTAAACCTGTTGTGAATGTGAAATTGTCTTATGAGCGTCTGTGCTTTCTTACTGATGAAATGTTTTAGCATCCAACTCAGTAGATATAAACATGTTTACCCCACAGCCTCTTACTAAAGGTACCTATTAAAATATTATATGTACTATACATTTGTGTGACATTATAGCATACCAATTTAGATTAGCCTTATTATAATTTATTATGCCAATTCAAGAATCTACTTAAAATGTATTAAAATTCAGAATCTTGACATTTTAAATTTGGATGCTCTCAATATGACAAAGGTTATTCTATGGAGTTTTGTTATCATATGAAATATTAATATTTCACAATACAGTTTTGATGAAGTACAATTTGCCGAGCCTGCATATGATAAAGAAATTAAATGCTTACCAAGGGAGTTCAGTAAAAATTAGAGCCCTGCCTGAACATCTGCTGGAAATTTTATTATCCTGTCCTACTGACAGGGTGGCTCCCTCGTTGTTTTTCTAGATTGACAGCTGAATATTGCACTGATTTCTGCAGCAAATATGTTTAGGTGAACTTTGTTTCCCTTTTTTTATTTTTTTGGGAGTTCGGAACATGCTTTTGATTTTCATCCTATACTTTTTTTATACTCTTGACATTTGTAGATGCCAGATTGAGGTCTAATACGCTGTAGCAAAGATAGACCATTGACTTACAGTGAAATGCCAGTTGATATCTCAGTAAACAGAAATATTATTATTCTTTACTGTGCAGTCTGTATAAAAGCTGTACGTGCTTTCTTTAGGGAGGCAAATGATCAGATTTTTAATGTCAAATATAAAAAGATCTGTGTTTACTTTTGTGTTAAATAACATCAAAGATGGCGTTTATTAACAATGTTCTTCCTTCCCAAATCAGTCTTCCCTGGAATGTCCCAAAATACGTAGATTGCCTTTCTTGAGATTCTGTTTATGTCTTATAAAGATGATATGTAAAATATCATCATAAAATGATATTTAAAATATAATTATAAATTTTATATATAAATATATATTGCATTCATGTTTAAATTTAAAAAGGTGGGAGAGAAATAAATGTAAAGCTTAATTAAAGCTAAACTATCATGACAAACCAGAGAAATGCTCTGTTTAATATTAAAATCATTTAGACTTCACATAAAAGAAACTCATGACCTGTGTCCATATTATACTGATAGGAAATAGATAAAAATATTTTATTTTTGTTAATTATGTCATAAATTTTGTTTTCTCAAGCCTCTACATTTTATATGCTGCAAATATGTAATCTGTAACTGCGGGTTGCATAATCTTTATCACTGCATAGATAAACTCAGAAGTGTTTATTATTCCAAATCAAATTCAAACCTAAGCAAAAATTCACTTCATTTAGAAACTAATATAGATATTAGGATAAACCTGTGATAGATTTTTAGTGAGAAAATATCTTGAATGCATATATTTTGTTTTAATAAGTATCAGATGATTAGATAAATAGGTACACATATAGTGAGTTTTTCAACATAAAATGCCAAAACTTGAAACTGAGAAGTATTTAAGGTTCTTCCATTTTTTTCTTTGGAACCAAATATCGATAGTGGCTTTTTCCATAAAATATAACCTATACCACATAATGCTTAGTGTACAGGAAGAGTTTGATAAATGTTTCATAAATATTTGTTGGATAAATGAATCAATAAATGAATAAATAGATTTTTGGCAAAAGCATATTGAGTTTCTTTTTTTTTCAGTCATATGAACAGACAGTTAACACATAAAAAATTGACTATTCAAGTATTGATCTCAATCAAGGGAGAAAAGGCCAATTTAAAATTTTCATATCCCATGTTGCTTTCTGTAGTGCATCTATACATGTCTGAAAATGAAAATGTCAGTGAAGTTTTAAATGTCTGGGTAGCGTTTCAAGACTTAAGAGTTTTTAAAATATAGGGAATTTTTGAGAAAACGGAATAGGGATTGCACAATTTTAGGAAGGGAGATAAAAATCATCTGACCAACTCTGAAAGCTCATGTGTCAATAGCTATGACAGAATAAATGTAACTTGTTTTTGAGTGCTTTTAGCAACAAGGGATATGCTAGATCTTTATGGCAATGCAGCCTGTCATAACTATGGGAAACCTCATCTTAGGAATATCTTTTTTTTTTAAGATGTTTATTTACTTATTTATTCATGAGACA
This sequence comes from Canis lupus dingo, assembly GCF_003254725.2. Taxonomy (NCBI): domain Eukaryota; kingdom Metazoa; phylum Chordata; class Mammalia; order Carnivora; family Canidae; genus Canis; species Canis lupus. The sequence goes on from NC_064248.1 coordinate 51,985,147, forward strand.
TAGAAGCAGAGACACAGGCAGAGAGAGAAGCAGACTCCCTGCCAGGAGCCCGATGGGGGACTTGATCCCAGGACCCTGGGATCATGACCTGAGCCAAAGGCAGATGCTCAACTGCTGAACCACCCAGGCATCCCTAGAATATCTTCTTTTACTGACCCCAAATTGGCCTTTCTCATAAGTTCCATCTATTTTTTATAATTCTGCCCTCAGAGATACCATGGAATAAATTAGTCTAACTTATGAGCATAAATGAATTGTTAATTTTTAAATACGGTGTTGTTGTTGTTGTTCCAAGTAAATAAATACCCTACAGAAAGGCTAGCAAGTGTGGAGAATAAGTGACGTCTAGGAAAACTAACTTTGACCTGAGAGACTCCAGTCTCTATCCAAAGCTGCTTCTAAATCACTATCTTGCACAAGTTGTTTGATATTATACATTGTTGTTGGAATTTTCATTATTATACACATAATTAACTATCATTTATGGAGTGCTTATAAAATAAGGACATGCCCAAATGTTTTTCAGAAGTTTTTCTTTGAATCATCATAATATCTCTATTAGATAGTATTTTTTAAGTTTTTTTTTTTTTTTTTCATGAAAAATAGTAGAGTGAGGAAGTTAAACCAATTGCCCAGGACTTAGAACAATGATTATTTATTTGTTCACAATCTTATACATTGGCAATTTGGCTGAGTTCATGTGGGCAGTTCTGCTTTACATGGTGTCTCTTGGGCTCATTCATGCATTTTCAGTAACTTGGATGCCTGGGAACTGGCAAGATGGCCTCGTTCATACATACGGACTCTCAACTGGAGTTGCTGTCGTTGCTAAGCGGGCTAATTCCTTCTTTCCATCTCTTTATTATCTCACTTGCCTCGTGGTGTCTCATCAAGGAAGCTAGGCTGGGCTTGTTCACAAGGTAGGAGTGCTCCAAGAGGGCAAGCGTGGAAGCTGCAAAGCCTGCGGAGATAAAGACTGAAAAGTCACACACTGTCATTTCCACCATACTCTTGGTTAGAGCAAATTACAAGATACACTACACATGTTATATTGCAGACGTAGGTAAATACTATCTGCTTATTTATGGGAAAAACCGCAAAATCATATCACAGGTGGACATGCATATAGTATGGAAGGGTGATGACAAGCCATTGTTGCAAACAACTAATTCGCCCTCTGGTCCCAGTAATTCATATCCTCTCACAGGCAAAAGGCATCCACCCCTTTCCAAGGTACCAAAAATGTCATCCGTTGATTGCATTAGGCTCAAAGTTTATGATCTTGTGATCTATATTAAGTTCAAATGGAAACGGCCTTGGTTAGGTTCAACTTGGCTTATTCAGGATACTGTGAACTAGAAAGACAAGTTTACTATCCTCTATCCACCCAAAATATAATTATACAGTCCAGAGAACCACAGTAGGTAGATATTCTCATTCAGAAATAGGAGAAAAGGAAGGGATTTAGAAATCACTGTCCACAGCAGTTTTAATATCCAGTTGGTCACGTGTTGTCAGAGTCCCTTGCTCTAAGGATAGGGGGTGTTCTTTGAGTAGGACCCCATTCTGCTCCCTGATAATGATTCCCTAACCCATCGTCCTATCTGCTGTTGGCTCTGCCCTCCGGGATCTTATTCTATTCTCGGAGTTGTGTTTTGTTTCGTTTAGAAATGGCCAGTGATGGCCATTCTTGGCAGTTGAATAACTTTTTTTTACCTGTTTCTTGCCATAGAAAGTTAAGAACCCCTATTCTCTTTCTGTTGCCCCTTTTAGTCCTAATTCTTAGTGCTGTCATCAGAAAACTTTATTTAAAACTTTTTTAATCTACTAAGGACTGACTACATGCCCTAAGCCACATTCATAATGTCTCTTTTTGAGACAGATTTTTCTCCATTTTGGATATGTCTTCCTGCTGTAGCACAATGTCCTTAAGATTCTTAGAATCAATATTGTCTACCTGAGAGAATCTACTAGGACCTGCCTTAAATCTTTCTAAAATCTTAACAAAGGATCACAAAGCAACGCTCTTGATATGATCTTTATCCTAAGATCATTTCTTACTTTGAAAATCTTTTCCTCCCAGGGTAGAAAAAATACTAAGAATAGTTTTATTTTCTAACATAGCAAGCAAGTCCTGGGCCCTTTTGCTTTGCTCTAGGTTTGCTTAGTAAATTAAATATATCATTCTATAGCTATTTTCTCTCTTACAGTACCTTATTATTCTTGAGTAGAAACATCCAACTGACACTTTCAGTGTTTTGTCTAGAGATTTCATTAGTCAGATCCACACATGCATTATGTACATTTTCTATCTTCTGAATTATCACCAGCGATATTCTTGCCAATTGTGCTGTCACTCCATAATACAGGCCACCCTTTTCTCAGTCTCCAATAACAATTTTCACACTGCATTTCAAGCCTCCACTAACAGTTTGTTCACCATTTTTCCAGCCTTAACTAACAGCCTACTCTTGATTTTCCAAGAGAGGTCTCTGCCCCCCTCTCATTTCGAAAGCCAATGCCACATGTTTTAGATTCTGTTATGCTAGCAAACATAAGCAATTTCTGAATTACTTATCTATTGCTGCATATCAAAGCACAATTTAATAGCTTAAAACAACAAGTAATCTGCTCTTGGTTCTACGGTTTGGCAGTCTGGTCAGGGCGCAGCTGAGTAGGCTTGACTTTGCCGCATATGACGTTAGTTGTTCTCACTCATGCGTTTGCAGTTAGTTAAAAGACTGGGTGGCTGCTGGTTCTTGATGGCTTTATTCACATGCTTGGGACCTCAGCTGGCATAACTGGGCCTGGGTCTCCATATGGTCTCATCTTCAAAGAGACTGCACTGAACTTGTTCATAAAGTGGCTATATTCTAAAAATGCAAGAGTGGAAATTGTGTCTGAGGCTCAGAAGTTGCATGATATAATTTCCACCCTTATTCTGTAGGTTAGAGCAAGTCACAGGGTCAGACCAGGATTTGGGAGCATGGAAACTCCTCCTCCCATTCACAGGCCTACATCCACCACACCAGGATGAGCCAATGTCTATTTGATACAGATTCAGATACTTTTCTCTATATTATATTTTCTAATTTTTCCTCTCTGAATCTTATTATTTTAAGTCTTAATTGAAGGCAGTTTAATTCCATCAGTGTTTGGCAGGGACCTGGAGTTCACGTGAGCAGGTGTACTGAAGGGCCTTCTATCCTCTACCTCAAACAGAGTAGCACGTATGATTTTATTTCTACTTTGCTTTTATGTATAATGTCATGGAGAGAGACTTTTGATTTAAAACCTTCTGGGAGTGATGAATCACTAAATTCTATATCTGAAACCAATATTACACTGTATGTTAACTAACTAGAATTTAATAAAAACTTGAAAAAAAGATAGCAAAACCTTCTGGGAATCCACTGTCAATCCATTGTCAAAAGCCAATCTTCTGTGCCAATTTTCTGTAGCCACACTGGCCCTCTTTCTATTCCTCCAACGTGACAAGGGTCCTCCCTCTCTTAGCCCATTTTGCTAGTGTTTGCTCTGCCTGGAATGCTCTGCCCTCAGATCTTTATACATATAGTTCTTGTTTCTCTTTCAGTCCTCAGATCAGAAATTACTTATCAGAGAAGTCTTTGCTGACCACTCAAAACTATGTCTTCCCGTGCCACATTTCCCTGGTTGTTTTTCCATTTTGTTTTTCTTCAGTGCACTTACCACCATATGAAATCACCATTCTCTGGATCGCATACTTGTTTATTTGTTTATTTTTTTTGTCTTGGCCATTTGAAGTAAGATTTATAAGAAGAGAAATGTTGTCTTTCTTGCTCTCTACTGTATGCCCAGTGCCAAGAACTATGTCTGGCAGATAGGAAAGGTGCAATACATACTTGTTAGATGAATGAATAATTATAGGATTCTAATTTGAACCACAATTCCACATGACAGCTCTTCAGTTACTTGGAGACAGCTCTCATGTCCTATCAACAAGCCTTTTCTTTTTCCTTTCTAAATAGTCCTGTTTTCCTTTCTATAATAAGGTTTGCAGACTTTTTACCATGTAGGTTGTCTGTTCTCCCATGTGGATTTCAAGAAACTTGTTTCGATCCACATTATCTTAATTGAGAGGAAGTTGCCTACATTTGCACAAATTGCTAGCACCTATCAACCAGACAAGAATTCAGGAATAACGTTGTCAGGACTATAAATGCTAAAAATAATATTTGGAGCTGCTAAGAAAAATTTCACAAATATGTTATGTAATAATATTTTAGAGCTTGGGTAATTCTCTTTAGATTATAATACAAAAGGCTACACTTTACTCTTGTAACTCATTTCAAAAGGCCTTATTAGAAATAAAGATCTGAATCTTTTTAACATTAAGTCAAACTGATTTATTGTTATTGAGTTTCTACATTACATTATGATGAAAGTCTATGAAACAATAAATGAACAACTGTCCAGTGCATTATTTTCCCTGTTACAGTTCTAGCTTCAAATTTGGTGCATAATTAATTTCTACTTATCATGCAGTATTGTTCTCATGGTATATACTTATGCATTAACAAAGGAGTTATAATTATTTAAAGAAATTCAATGTAAACTTCTCATCTGGGAGACTCTTAACATTCTAAAACCATAAGTGATCTCCATGTACTAATAGTTTGATTTTCACCTGGTTAAGTTCTTTAATTGTTACTTAGATTTATTGTATTGAAATTATTAAAATTGACTCATCCTCAAATTATAAAGAATGGGTTTATTAAAAGGCTACAGTTCACATGTAATAATCCTATGGGAGATTTCATCCAAATGCTCATTCACTTTAAGGCAATGTAGCAAGCTTTTCTATGAAACAACCCTGATCGCATCAACAACAAAAGAACATGTGTATCCCTGCATGCCCATTTGTATGTATGCTTCTGATATTGAAACTAAATCTTGCAAGTCAGAATGTAATAAAAATACATTTCGCCTTTCCCCAAAGTTCTAAACTAATCATTGTTTTCAGCCATGGCATGTATGCCAGACTTTGTTTAATAGAAAATATAGATAATGATGTTTCCAAACACAGGTTAATGCACACACTTCTAATATTAACTATAAATCCTTTAATTGTAGCCAAAGTAATATTTTTAACCAGGTATAATATTAAAGTTATTTAAATTGCTCCCAATGTTTTTTACCTTTTATTTTACAATTGGGCTAGTTGACTATGAAGCAGACCAGTCAATTTTCCAATATAATTACGTCTTCACCTCTTTTCCATTTCAGGCTGTGATTTCACACTTGTTAATTAGTTAATCATTTTGGTAGAGTGGACAATGTGAGACTCAAATAGACTTTTTAATAATATAAATTGACGTGCACAAGTTTGATTTGGGTTAGCAGATAGAGGAACCTAACCTGTATTGCAAAATACTTTTCAACTTTGGGGGTTTTATTTGTTTTGTTTTGTTTTTTTAAAAGTAACCCATGTCAAGGTTAATGGAAAATCCTTGTAATTATTGCTAGTGGAAATTTTCATAAAGTCCTGCTGGTTGAAAAGCTGATTTGACTCTTATCCTATCTCACATAATTCTTTTTCAGATTTTTAGTGTAGTCAAAAATATCCATATTCTGGCTATGTTTAGATGATACAGCCTTGGTTGAAATTAACATGGCTTGAATCCCATAATACACTCCTTGCCTTTGTATTTTCTTTATTGATATTTTAACAAGATTCTAGTCATTACTACATAGGGATATTCTTTATCCTTCATTAAAATACTTTAAATACAAAACCCAGTGATTACCTCACAGCCAAGTTGGGGTTTTTTAAATTTTATTTATTTATTCATGAGAGACACAGAGAGAGAGGCAGAGACATAGGCAGAGGGAGAAGCAGGCTCCCTGTGGAAAGCCTGATGTGGGACTCCATTCCATGACCCCAGGATCATGGCAGACGTCCAACCACTGAGCTGCCCAGGCATACCTCACAGTCAAGTTTTTATTAAAGACATACCTACATCGGCTGTTTTGTTGTAAGACTTACTCAGTTTTAAATTGCGGTTCCCTGTGCTGCTGCTTCTTCTGTGACTTGCAATCGGCTTCCTATTCAATTGCCACTGTTTCAGAAATGAGGTGTCATTAGAGGCTTAAGGAAGTGACTGCTTTTTTAGAGAAATATTCAGCCAAAATTCCTTTTCATATGCCAGTTACCTTTACTTACTAGACTTCTCCATCTGCTTGTTTTACTTCACAACACTGCTCTTTTTATCCTGCTCTGTTTACCCATTTGTAAGTTTTTCCATGGTATCCCACATACTTGGAACAGTTTATCATTCCTCTTCTGCCAACTCACCCTCAAAGTTAAAATTTATCTATAACTATCACCAAGTAAAGTGTCATTTTAGGTATATGGCCTAGACTAGATGTATCCTGAGAGCTGTTGCTAATGTACTTTATATGCCCTCATTTTTTATCTCATTTACCCAACAAACATTTGTTAGGCAGCGATCATTCATATAGAGTGTATCTGTGTGTGTGTGTGTGTGTGTGTGTGTGTGTGTGTGTGTAAATCATCTTCACTCTAGGAAACTTAGAGTATGCACCAAAAAACAGAATGTGGACATAAGGCAACAGAGATTCTTAGACTAAAAATGTTATTTAATAGGCAGTATTTTCCTCCAATTTTTAAAATGATTTCACATTTGAGCTTCATTTTTATTCTAGGCAGGAAGGATAGCACATGGACATTCATGGTCATGAGAGTGCCATGCATATTTAAGATTCAGCAGTTAAATCTTAAGTAATATTCAGCATATGTATCATAAGGTGGTATAAGTAGCTGGAGAGATTATGGGAAAGGCCTGTTAGGCTAGGAATTTAAATGTGATTGTATAGACAACAGGGAACCTGAAGAGTTTTAAGCAGAGAGATTATTTAATTCAACTTGGAATTTGCTACTAGTCATAATGTAACTCCCATCACCATCATCATCATCAACAACAACTATTTCTTCTCATGCAGTCTTCTTTTCTTATTTTTTTTAATTTTTTATTCATTTATGATAGTCACAGAGAGAGAGCGAGAGAGAGAGAGAGAGGCAGAGAGAGAAGCAGGCTCCATGCACAGGGAGCCTGATGTGGGATTCGATCCCGGATCTCCAGGATCGCGCCCTGGGCCAAAGGCAGGCGCCAAACCGCTGCGCCACCCAGGGATCCCCAGTCTTCTTTTCTTATTAAACCAGTCTAATCACTAGGCTTACTATGTTTTGTGTCATCTATGGCCTTAATTTTACCATTTTTTCCTCCTTAAGATGATTTCTTCTCCTACTCAAATATTAAAAGGCCACTGGCTATGTGATTCTGGTCCTCTGTGGCTGTTAACCGATGGTTACCTTCTTCTCAGTCTCTGAGTTTTTATAAAATTTTACTCAATTTACATAAGATAGAATGAATTATTTATGTGTTTGTTTCTTTATTTCCTTCTTGAATGTAAGCCCTTGGAAGGCAAGTCCTTTGACCTTCAGGCTTTGCAAATGAAGGAACTGGAGAAAGTACATGTTGACCGACTGTCTAATCTGTAAGACAGATGTGTCTTGGAATGTAGTGCATTGTTTAGCAATATTGTGAATATTAAATCAGTAAATATCACTATTTCATGAACAACTTCACTTTTTTGGATAAAAATAGTTTTGTACAGCTATTATATCCTTATTTAGGAGATGTATTTTTAGGCTCTTTTTTTGGGGTGCTGTCATGTGTTCTTCAAAAATTCCTCCCATCATTAGGGTACTCTCTGCTATGGCTCTTTTGAATCTTTGGTTATAACTTACTCCCTACACAAATCCTAGCCCTTGAGTTAATTACTTTTTTTTTTTTTTTTTCTGCTGAGACCTCTTTACCTTTGCAAAGATCCCTACTGACTAGACCTTAGAGTGACCTCACACTACCTTATTTTATATGGGTCCCTTAACTGGTCCACAGGAAAATTTTTCATTTCCTTTGCCCTGACAAATCTTAGGAATGCAGACTTGTCGAAGTATAGTTCCATCTCTTTTAATTCATTTTTCAGCAGCAGACAACCCATGCTTTACCATGTAAACCTATCAAACAGTGCTGTACACTTTACTCTCCCCCTCCAAAAGGAAAAATAAATCGCAGGGAACACATGTTGAGTATTCTCAGAATCTCTTGGGGCTTGGGGACAGCAATGAGACTCAGAACACATAGTATGATCCAAAGAAATCATCTTAATCTCTCCAGCATCCCCAACTTGTATACCCTTATTGAGGGAGAATGGTATAAGAATTCCTTAAGCAGATATTTTTCTTGTACTTGGACACTTCTTCAAGAGGAGCATTTATTTTGGTAATTTATTTCAATTCCTCTCAAGATATCAGCCAAAATCTACATTTTGATACTCTGTTATATTACTAGCATCTATCAAACTTTAATTATTGACATTAATTACATGACAGCACATTATAAAAATTTCTTAAATTTTATAAAATTTCTCATACTGAGTTTTTTTTTCCTATATTTTGTGGATCATCTAATTGATCCCTGAAGTTACATTTAACGTGACATCAGAATTGTTTTAGTTCAGGTCTTCCACTCACAGACTGCCAAGATGGGATTAGACGTGCAAGAATTTTATTAGGTGAAATACCTGGGAAAGAAAATATAGAGGAAGGTGGAGAAAGATGGGAGAGTCATGAGACAACAATAGAAGTCTGGCCCCAGGTGAAGGATAGAGGAAGAGAGCTTGAGTGGAAGCATCCTAGAGTGGCTTGCATCTAAGTAAGTTTCAGTGAAATCTTTAAAAAGTCCTCAGGTCTCAGGAATGAGCTCACCTTAGTCTCTCTGTCCTGTTCAGTCATTAGCTGAGGCCTGGGAATGTAGTACAATGCACCTGAAGAATTTCAGAGCAGGAGAGCTGGGACCCTTGCTCAGTCATTGTCTGTAGTGGTAGTACTGTGAGGTTCCCGCAAGGCTCCTTGGATTTTCTGCCATAGCCACGCATAAGGTGAGCAGCCACTCGGTGTGTGGTTTTTTCAGTGGGTGAATAAACAAACATTGCATTGTATCTTGAAATCCTCTCTGGATCAATATGAGAAGACATGGTATGGCACCAAAGGTAAAGTGAATTTATACAAAGAAAAGTATGTATTGAAAGAGAAAAATGATATTGCATGCAGAAGGCTAGAGGGGTTATTTTACCCTAAATTTTCAGTCATGGTTTTCACAGTAAATCACAGTAGTTATTATTCAAATATTACAACTGTTTCCCTTTATTTGGAAGAAAATGTCGAGGGTCATTCTTTCCTAAGTAATGTGAATGTCAATAAATTACTTAACTTCTCTAAACCTCAGCATGCTCACTAATAACACAAGACAATACCTGCTTTCCCTTTCTTAGAGTATTCTAGCAATACTCAGTTTGAATTTTTAAAAAATAGAAGATATAAAAATGATTTGTAACATGTAAAACACTACATCAGTAAAAGTTAGAGTTATTGTTCCCACAATCTGCATACCAAGGTAAAATGTTAGTAGTTATGTAATCTTTTATTAAACCATATAAAATCGTGTAATTTTGGCCTTTTCACTTAAGGACCATCTTCACCTGTACCACCCACATCCAAGCCCTCATCATTTCTCACTGAATACTCTATCAACCTCCTACAAGAGCCTCCCTATTTCCCCTCTTGTCTGGTCCTGCATTCCAACCTCCCGACCATGGCTTAGGTGGTCTCTTACAACATAAATCATATCATGCCCCTCCTTTGCTAAAAATATTCCAACAGCTTCCCATACCCCTTGAAATAAGATCCAGAATTCTTGTACAGTCACTTTATCATCTGGCTGCTGCCGATCTCTCAGGCTTCATCTCATTCTACTTTACCTTGTACCAAGTAACCTGGAGCCATAATGGCCTTTTCTAGGTTGCTCCAATAAGTCAACCTCATTCTCACTTTTATGAACTGTTCCCTTTGCCTGGAATCTTCAGACCTTTATTTTCAAAGAGAAAAAAGAAAACATTGTTGCTGGTGGAAACATGTAAATAATACAGGAATAATTCTGTTGTAATAAGTGGTTTATACTTATTGCAGTTTATCAGCTATCAGGAAATGCTGATGACAACTAACTCATTAAACTATGAAGGGATGGTCACATGTTCTTCCTTTCTGTTCCTTTCCATTAACAGGGGATTTTATGACTTTTAAGTCATTCAATAAAATTCATCTTCTTTAATATTTCTGAAAGGATAAAGGTAAAGAATTGTTCTTCCTTATAGCTGTTGGGATCTCTTTAGTTACCAACCATAAAATCTTCAGAAAATGGGAAGGATTTTATCGGGGTCAGAAATTTCACTACAAAGAGCAATGGATGTTATGTGACATACACATAGGCTCTGAGAAGAATGTTTTTTAAAATATTCATATAAAATTAGTAAGTGTTAATGTAAATGTTAAAACACCATGTTGTGATTCCCAGTGTCCAGTCATCTTCATAGTTGACTGAAAGAAACTAGAAAATGCTGCTCAACCCTAGAACACCTTCCGTCAATGTGGGATTTGTGTCTATACTTGCTATTCACATTAATAGGATTCAATCAATAGGGCTGATCCACACATAACAGAAAATTCGCTCAAATTATTATAGGCATAGCCAGTCATGGAACATAGTTCATAGTACCTGACCTGCAACTGAAAGTGTTTTACATTAAAATATGATGTAAAACATATTAAGAAGTTGGCTTTCTAGCTATTTTTGGAGCAGGAATTTAAAAGCATCTTTAATATTGGACTTCCAGTATTAAATAGAAGACAAGTTTATAAATAGTTCAATAATTGGAGAGGCTACATATTGATTTTTTCCTTTGTTATATAATATTACCCTCTTCTCCATCCAAAGCCATGTAGTCCTGGGTTGAAGAGTGCTAGAAACATGGTCGCTGTTGTGTATTGGAATGTGGAGAGACGGAAAGGCTGTCACAGCAGTCAATAAGATCTGAGAGGTGTTGACTAATTGCCTGCTAATTACACAGTAAATTGTCTAATTAAGCTGATGGTTAATTAGGGTACGCTTGCACAGCAGTCTTGTGGAATTTGTGTCTGATGTCTGGGAAGCAGCTTGTGTAATTGGCAAACTGGTAAGGACTGGCAGAGAACATGACTGGAAAGCTCACTGCCAGTGGATGACAGAATAAGGATTTAGGGGAAACAAAAGGGTTGTCATTTTTATACTGAAGGTTTTGTTTCAGTTCTGCAGCTATTCTGCAGTGAGCAATTGACAAATACATCTGAAGCCTAAATTACGTGAGTAAAGGAGGACTTAAAATGTGCTTCAACATATAAAATATGCTGCTTGCTTGCCACGTATCAGCTCTGATACACTGTATCACATTATATTAATATACCCATTGCGTTTTTGAAGTTCCTCTTTTTAACATGTTATTTGCTGACCATGTGCAAAAATATTATGAAAATACCCTGCATCCAAGGGAAAAATTGCCTCTTTTATGAAAAGATGACAAATGTAACTGATTAAAAGACATTTGAAATAAGAACTTTGAGCTCATTATTTAATTTTTAATTTCTGTATCACTGTGGGCCATAAAATATTAGATATAATACAGATACGTTTGGATAATACTTTAAAGAAATAAGACTTTAAATTAATTACTAATTAGTTTTTTAGGGGGAGAGAGAGAGAGTCAAAGGGCAAGCAAGCACTGGATGGGGAGGGGCAGAGGGGGAGGGATTGATCTCAGGACCCTAAGATCATGTTCTAAGCCAAAATCAAGAGTCAGATGCTTAGCCAACTGAGCCACCCAGGTGTCCCAAGACATTTTATTTTAATGAGAAAATTTGTTTTATCATTTTACTTATAATTTAGTAAAATGTAAAAATAGAATATTTCAATATCTAATTAAATGTTTTTCATTTCTGAATGGATATGATTAATTACCTACAAAATTTGAATGCCTTTAAAACTAAAAGCTGCAGGGGTTTGTTTTGCTGCTATTGCTATTCTTCATAGGTGAAGAAGTTTAACTTCCTGTTTCAAAAGTTGTCTATAATTGAAATACATGAAAATTCTCTCTGTAAATGAACTAAACTAATCCACTGAAGAATACAAGCCCTTTATAAATGAATTTAGGTACACATACATGTTACCTCTTTATAAGGGACCTGATATAAATTATCACTTCTATTACCATTTATTACCCAGATTCCAACATTTTTGAGGATTTGAATGGAATATAGGTTGTTGAAACAAAAGGTTACAGGTACACAATAAATCTTAGATTTGTACTTTTGTGTTAATAAAGCAAGAGAAAATTTAAATATTTCAAAGCTAGATATCTAAAAGATAAGATGGCCATAATGGAATTATGATAAAAATGTTTTTTTGCTTTCTTAGCAAATAAAAGGTAGATGGATACATATATATATTTTCTCACTGTTTTCCATGGAGAATTCGAAGTTCTGTATCTACTATGCTTTTAAATAAGAAGAGAGAAATACATACTATGTGCTCTCTAAAGTGGCTTTGAATTAGCATTAATCTTGGAGATATATGCATAATAAATGAAAATATTTACTATTTTAGAAAAAAAGTGTTTTTTAACCTGTTTTAAAGAAATACTTCAAAATATTAAATAAAAATATAATAAAGATGTAAAATTAAAGTATTCTTTATTTCACGAGCAAAGAAAAATCATCTTCATTCTGTGTGGAGTCTTAGATTATGAAGTCTTTATAAAGAAATTATGCACGATAGAAGAAAAGTGAATTTACCAAAGGGAATACAAGGCTAAACATTGAAATTGCTTATTTAAAGATATATCTCCTGAGGGAGAAAAATCAGATGGAGGTCAGTGTTGCAACTTCAACTGTTCTATATTTTGATCTATTCAGTTTTTCATTTTATTCCACATAGAGATAATATAAAAAGTTTATTTATTATAAGTGATAAAAGTTTTCATAAAAATAAGTCAAGTAGATCTATCATTGTAATTAAAGTTTTAAGGAAGAATTTTTACAAAACACAACCTTTATGTTTATGTTTCATATGTTTACATATGTTTCGATGTCTTTTTCTATTAAGTCAAAATCTAAATAGTTTCCATTAATATCCAGCTATAAAAAGAATATGTTCTATTTGTTGTAAGATCATATAATCATCTGTTAAGAACTTCTTGTAATACTATAAATTGGCACATATGGATTTATTTATATTTATATATACACATATACCTAACATACATGTGTATATGTGTGTTATGTAATAGCAGTTTCTTTTTCAATTCCTTAAAAAATTTTATCCCTACAATTTAAAAAAGGCAAGGCAAAGAAATAACAATGTTTAGCAACCTTAGCTATCAACTTCATTCTAAAATTCTTTTGTTTTCCTTTATAATTTACATATGAGAAAATTTAGTCTTTTAAAATATGTAACTTTCACCATTATCTAACTGATTTTAGAGTATTTCCATCACTCCTAAAAGAAACCCATACCTGTTAGCAGTCACTCCCCATTCTCCATATCTCTTAGCCCCTGGAGACCACTAATTTACATTCTATCTCCATGGATTTGCCTATTTTGGACATTTTGTATAAATGCAATCATACAAAAAATAAAAAAATAAAAAAAATAAATGCAATCATACAATATGTGCCCTTTTGTATATGATTGCTTTTACCTAGCACAATATTTTCAGAGATCTTCCATGTTGTATCATATATCAAAATTTCATTCTTTTTTTTTTGTGGACAAACTACATTCGTTTATTCATTGGTTCATGTTTTTTTTTCCTACTCTTTGCTCATGATAAGTAGTATTTTCTTGAACATTCATTTATAAGTTTTTGAGTGGATATATGTATCCAGTTCCCTTTCAGATATACCTAGAAGCAGAATTACTGAGTGATCTAGTAACTAGATGTTTAACTTTTTGATGAACTGGCAAACGTTCTCCAAAGTGACTGCACCAGTTTACTTTCCACCAGCAGTGTATGAGGTATCTTCACACACTCACCAACATTGCCTTTTTTAAATATAGCCATCAGAATGAGTGAGAAGTTGTTTCTCATTGTAATATTGACTCCTATTATAAGAGGTAACTAGAATAGTAAAAGTATAAAGGCCTAATAATTCCTTAATGTTCTTAATAGCATATCGCCATAACTCCTAGTGGGTAGAACTAATAGTTAAAGTAGCTGCCATTTTTCATTCTTCTCTTGTATTCCAGAAAGTGTAGTCAATCAAAATAGGCTGACCCATTTCCACTGAGGACATGACATACGAGCAAGTCTGAAAATTGACTTTAGGGGATGGGGGAGTAGACATGCTCTGAAGAATAGCCAGTTTATTTGGGTGCCTGGCCTTTGAGAGAAAATGTTGCAAGGTGGCATATATTCAAAGAGTAGTCTCTTGCTGTTTGGTCATTTATAGTTTAAGGATATGTTCCAAGCTAAATTTTGAGTATACATATTGAATTAAAGCCTAAGAGAAACAATTGGTATGCTCTAGATAGATAGCAAGGATAAGGACTATTACTCTAGGAGTCTGAATCAGATGTTCTCTGCTGCCCTACTTGGTGGTTTTATCATTGTGGATCCAAACACGCAGATTGTGAGACTTTAAAAAGATTTACCTTATCCCTTGCTCTAGTCTAAGAGTTCTCATAGACAGATGAGGAGAATTAGTCTTAAGTAACAGCTTTATTCAAGTTCATATAGATGGTGATTGGACATTCTCATATACTTGGTACTCTTATCACTGTATTTTTATAGTATTTTGTAGCCTGTAGTTCTCTGTTCATTTTTATGAGTCATGTCTTTATAAAACTATGACTCTGTCCTTGCTCCCAGAGAACTCAAAGTCTTGTGGTAAGATGCACCAGCAGCCAATTCACATACTTTGTAAAACATGATAGAGAGGAAGAGATGAGAGCTGTAAAAATCCAGAGGAGCCACCAACGGATGTCACTGGAAAATAGTTGAGTCCAAGAGGAGTCCTGAATAGTGCCTGTCAGAAGAAGAGGGACATGACGTGACTGAGTCGCATGTGCAAAGCTCAGTAGAAGTGGGAGTTTAACTTCACTAGGAGGATGATGTAATGAGAATAGAGAAAGTCAGAAAAGAACCAGATAATAAAGGGCCTTGTTTATTCCTTGAGAAGAGTTTAGACTTGATCATATGGGATAACAAGTGGACATTATGCTGAGAATGACAAGACAGGCTTGGGTGTGCACATGAGAAAGGTTTCTCTGATAGTAGTGTATAAAATATTTGGCATCTAGCACGTAAGAGTGGGAGAAGATCCATGTATTCTTTCTACAAGTATTTCCAAACTACTCTATTTCCAGACACTGTGCTCGGGCACTGAGCTTAGCGTGGTAACAAACATGGCAGGGCCCTAATCATGGTGCATGCAGATGCAGTATACTAGGGAAAAAATGCTGTTGTCTCGAGGTTGGGGCTGGAGAAAGCAAACCTGTTTGAAATGTACAAAGGAGAGTAAAATAGCAGCTTGATGTTTGATTGCATGAAGGTAGGTAGGGATGGGGAAAGAGAAGGCAAGAATGACTCCAAGATCTCTGACTTAGCAGCTGTTCATGGCTGCGCCATTCACAAAGGAAGTGAATATAGGAGGAGAAAAACATGGTTTTTGTGTTTTGCACCATTCGCTGAGCAGAACTTTTCAATATCAAAAGAACACTGTCAATGGGTACTTTTATTCTCCAACTATAATTACTTCAAATATTTGGAAGGAAAAGGTCACCCTAATAGAGGAACTGCAGTTATTAAAATTGAACTGAAAATGTTAATAATTTCTCAGATGAGATATAAGCACTAATGTAGAGTTCTGAAGTTTGAACTCAATTTAATTATTCTAAAATTAGATCCAAAACTAACATCTAAAGGGGAAAAGTTAACAGAACAGGATGTTAAATCAATATGATTAATTAACTTGATATAAATAACTTGAGTATTGCTATGTTTATCTGTAAATCATTTATCATGATACCAGCTGTAAAAGAAAATCTTAATAATAATGATAATGATGTGTGTCATCCTCCCACTCAGCCGAGGTGTCATGACAAATTGTTAACAAACTGTCTTACAGTACTTCACAGACTCAAATGCTAATGTAATAATAACATAATCAATAATAATAAAATCAACAATGGAACAAATAATTTTGATGTAGCTTAGAAAAGCGAATTTATTAAAACTTTGAGTTCACATGTGGACTATCTCGGCCTATCTCTCCCCTTCCCTCGTCCCCCACTCCTTGCCTCCTTCTATCCCTTCACTCTCCCTCTTCCTCTCCTTTTCTTTCTTACTCTTTTTCCATCCCCTTCTTTCTCAAGGGTATTGATCATTTCCATAGACTCAGTTACCAAATCCAGAAAATACATAAATATGTATCTACTATCCCCATACTGACTTTAATTACTCAAGATCTCTTATCCTCACTTAGAACATTGCATGAACTTCTTAAAAGGTCTGATTTCCGTACTGTCTACTGACAGAAATCATTGTACGTATTTGCAGCCAAATTTATCTCCTTAAAGTATATTTGAACATGTCTCTCCACTGTCTACCTGTAGGACAAAAGTTCACACTCCTTAACATGTCATACAAAGCCCTCTGTCATTGCAACCCAATATTTTCTTAACCTTCATTTCATCTATACCTTTTCACAAAAATGTTTAATAACAGAAGGCTAAGAGTTTTAAAATATAAGTGTCCCCTTGTAGCCTTATATAATTCCTCAGCCCACACATGTTCTTGTTATTATCTGGTCTACAGACCATGCTTGTACACATGGAGTTGTAGTTGTAGACTGCTCACTGCTCAAGAAAAACCTGCTTGAGGGCAGCCTGCATGTTCAGTGAAGATGCCATATTCTGACTTCCTTCAGCACTTGTTTATGCAGTGTGCTCCTGTCTGAAGAGCCCTCCCCAATGTCTGGCCTATCGGGCACCTAATTTGCCCTCACAGGTCAGTTTAGATGTGACCCTACCTGGAGACTTTCTCTTCCCTTAAAACTTTCTCTTTCCCTTAAAACCCCAAAGGCTCCCACAAACCTTTGGAGTTCTAGAACTTACTCCTTTAATAGGAGGAAGACAAAAATTGCAGCTCTGCTGCTAACACACTATATGTGTAGCCTTGTACAATGGAGTGGGCGAACCAAGTATTAGCTCCCTTCTGTTCTACATGTTTAATTAGAACATTTTTATTTTTCTTTAGAGTCATTTGCACACAAGATTCATCTCCCTCTGAAAAACTAGCACTGGATATTTATTATGTACATATTACATGTCAGGCATTCTGAAACCCACATAATGTACATTTTCTCTTTCACTCCTAGCAACTCATTATGTTAGCTGTCGTAATCCCCACTGCATGGACAAACTGAGGTTTAACAATTTCTGAATCCCCTTTTTTTTATGTCCCCTACAATAATAGTTCACTGCCACACACACAGCACTCAGCAAACACTGAATTTCTCTCTTCTGTTTTATGTTAGGATTTTTATTCTTCTAGATGGAAATGTGATATGACTTATCATATGATAAAAACTGACCAGTAATGTTCTTTTGCCATCATTTGGCTACAGGTTAAGCTGATGCAGTTTTTGAGGAAAGAAATGAGAAATCTGTTAAAAGATTTACTATGGGCCTCTTCTTAACCACTTTATTCTGTGGCACAAACTTTCTCCCTCCTAAGTCCACAGCTCTGGGATCATGTTTGACTACTCATTGATAATTATTGTTTTGTTGGCTTTATTTCCCTGGCCTATGTTGCAGTAAGAATGTTTCACATACCATGAATGAACCTGCTTTTGAACAAAAATGATTTTACTCTGATACTTACTCACTTTACTAGCAAGATTGTATGTCAGGTAGAACAGATTCAAATCCAGGACCCCCACAGAGAAGGAGATGACCCTGAACTCTCACCTTTATCTTTTAAAATTTTAAACACTGTAGATAATTGGAGAGGCAATGAAAAAGTTTCTTCTGAATTGAACTCCTCTGGGCTCTGGATCTCCATGGCTTCCTTCCTTCACTACTTGTGTTTTAGTACAGTGGTATGAATATGAAAAATCCTTGGTACTAGGGGATTATTCTCTCCCCAGTGTTCTGTGCAATATTTTAAAGGTGTCCCAACATTATGGATTATGCTGAAATAATACAGCCTCCTTGATATTACATTCTGTATTCATATTTACTATAAAATGTCTTGCTACAGCACATTCCTTAACTTCCTATAGAGAAGGATGTAATGTACAACAGAGAAGTGCATTTTTTAGAAACACTGAAATGAAAGTTGTTGATTTTAAAAGACATTTTGTCACAGATGAGTGAGGGAGAAAGAGATCAAACCAGCAGGTCTAGCCAATCCAAGGTTTCATTCATGCATCTCTACTGCTTAGTGCTTTCCCCTTCGGTATCATTAGCATTTTCATTTCGAAAAATGACAGTCTGCCGTGGAAGCAGTAAAAATGTTCAACCTGTGGTTTAAATTATTGATTTTTTAGAATATTGAAGCAGTATTTCAAATGGATTTTGTTAGAGATACTTCTGGGTGGGGGGTTTCAAAGGTAATTTGATATCCAAAAGCCTGTATATTTCAAAGACTTTCCATTCTTTGAATTTCTTTAGACTCTGGTTGATTGGATAAAAATGTTTATTGTCTTCTGGATTATAAGTAGCAGATCTTTGCTGCTTGAACTTGAAACATATATCTGTAGACTATGCTCTTCATGATTTATGGTGTATGTTCAGACTGTGATCAACTGGCAAAATAAATCTTCATTTAGAAACAAAAGCTGATTTTAAAATAAAGGAAAACATGCTATGATTTATATGCATAAAAGGCCAATAGTCCAATTGATAGCTAATTTATTGTAATAAAACATGCAAGGTGTGGTTCTATAAGAATAGATTTTAATGAAGCTCCTCAAATTTTATTATGCTAATAGGGAGTAGAGTGTGGCTGCAGTGATTTTTCTGAAAATCTTTTTAAGTCTCTCACCACAGTCAACACTCACATATGAACAGAAAATGTTTTGACAAGGAGCAGGATTACTGACTGCTGTGTGTATGCTGTGCAGGTAGTTTGCTATTCGCAGCATGTTTCTACTTATGGAAAAAAGCTACTTAAAAAAATTACATTATATCAGAATGACTTGATCTGCAATCATTCTACAAGTTGAAGCCCTGTTGAAGTCAATGAGGGCTTGGAGTGCAAATTTAGGACTGTATCGAGCTTAATATGTGGAGAACTGCATCATATCTTGTGATGTCAAGTATCAAACAGCAATGGGATGGCACAAATTTGAAATAAAACCAGATATTCTCTCTTTGACAAGTGTAAATGAATTAAAACACTGTATTAGAAGCCATCTTTCTGAGGCTTTGGGACATGAGAGGGAAATATGCTACTAAAAATATCAGATGTATCCATAATGATATTTCCATAAATGTGGATGT
Organism: Canis lupus dingo; assembly: GCF_003254725.2. Lineage (NCBI taxonomy): Eukaryota > Metazoa > Chordata > Mammalia > Carnivora > Canidae > Canis > Canis lupus. Next base: position 52,004,646 of record NC_064248.1, read on the forward strand.
TTAAACCAGCTTAAAAATGCCTTTCCAATGGCAATACTACCAGGAAAGTTGGTTGGAAGATCTGGTTTTGTTGCTATTTTTGAGGGGAAAATGCTTAATCTGAGGGTGTAAACCCCAAGATCAAATTTTTTTATAGAGCTTACTTACTCTAAAAACTATACAGTAGAGGGATGCCTGGGTGGCTCAGCAGTTGAGCATCTGCCTTTGGCTCAGGGTGTGATCCCGGAGTCCCAGGATCAAGTCTCGCGTTCCCTGCATGGAGCCTGCTTCTCTCTCTGCCTCTCTGTCTCTCTGTGTCTCTCATGAATAAATAAATAAAATCTTTAAAATAAAAAAATAAAAACTATACAGTAGAAAATATGACTGAAACAATTATATATATTTTATTATAACATAAATCATCTGATTTAATCTTCATGGCAGTACCTAAAAATGAAAATCTTATGTTCCTTTGTTGTTTTATAGTATTACAATTAAGGAAATAAGAAGGACAAGAGTCCTAGAAAAAAGAAGTAATTTACTCAGGGTCATACAGCAGTTAAATAGTGAAGCCAGCCTTCTTGCTCAGGTTTATATAACCCAAAAAGCATTGCTTTTCTGCTATATAACATGTCTTCCTTTATTCTTTAAAAATTACATCAAAGCAGTTAAAAAAGAAAATGAAGATATAGAAGAACAGTGAGCCCTCATAGGTCCACATGGTTCTTCTTTTTAGTTTCAGGAGTAAAGTCACTCATGTCTGCTCCCCTCCCCCATCCATTAGATTAGATGATTACCTGACTGAAAACAATTCCTGTTTGTTTAAGTCTCAAGAGCTGTAGGTGAATTAACTGATTAAATCTCCACAACAACTCTATGCAGTGTATATTAATATTTGTCTCATGAAATAGACGAGGACATGAGACGCAGAAAGTTGCTCTAGTAAAACCATTAGTAAGTGGTAGAAGAGATGAAATATCTACCGTAAGGAATCGTTTTGAATATTCAGTGATGTAGTGAATGTACTTAAAATTATCAATACTTTATAAAAAGAAAACTAAGTCACAGAAGCACTAATGACTTGCCCAGCTAATATCACACAGTGGCATAATGGTAAAGTAATAGACACATGTTTTGGTATTTAGTAAGTTACTGAGGTGCACGTTTAGAGGAAGAATCAAATATTTGTAATGAACTAATGATTAAAGCCAATTCTCCAATTTGGTAGGGATTTCACGGAAGTTATTTCAAATCTAAGTTTTAGTCTCTTTATTTGTAAAATTCTTGTAATGGAATTGTAACTGTAGTTTACTGAGTTTGCCCATGTGTCAAGTACTTTTATAGCATGTGATAGAAGTAAAATCTAAGCAAGTGTTTAGGACATAGTAAGTGCTCAACAAAGGATAACATTATTAATGTATTGTGTCATCATCATTATAGTAGGTGAGAATTGGCTTTTTGAGGAACCTCTGGAACCATGGTTTCCAGAGTGACTGCACCAATTTACATTCCCACAAACAGTGCACAAGGGTTCCCTTTTCTTTGTATCCTCACTCACACTCGTTATTTCTTGTCTTCCTGATTTTAGCCATTCTTACTGGTGTGAGGTGATCTCTCATTGTGGTTTTGATTTGTATTTCCCCAATGATTAGTGATGCTGAACACTTTGTCATGTGTCTATTGGCTATCTGTATGACTTCTTTGGAAAAGTGTCTATTCAATTGGATTATTTCTGAGTTTTGTTTTGTTTTGTTTTTTTGGTACAGAGTTGTATAAAGTCTTTGTATATTTTGGATATTAATTCCTTATCAGATGATTTGCAAATATATTTTCCCATTCAGTAGGTTGTCTTTTTGTTTTGATGATGGTTTCCTTCACTATGCAAAAAAGCTTTTTATATTTGGAATAGTCCCAATATTTTATTTTTGCTTTTGTTTCCCTTGCCTTTGGAGTCAAGTATAGAAAAAATGTTACTAAAGCCAATATCAGAGAAATTTACTACCTGTGTTTTAGGGTTTTTATGTTTTAGATTGCACATTTATGTCTTTAGTCCATTTTTGTTTCTTTTGTTGTGCAAAAACTTTAGTTTGATGTAGTTTCATTGTTTCTTTTTTCATTTGGTTTCCCTTGCGTGGTGAGACATATCCACAAAAAATATCGCTAAAGCTGATACCCAAGAGATTGTTGCCTACTTAAGAGTTTTATGAAAAAAAAAAAAAGAGTTTTATGGTTTCAGGTCTTACATTTATATCTTTAATCCATTCTGAGTTTATTTTTATGTATGGTGTAAGAAAGTGGTCTAGTTTCATTCTTCACATGTAGCTATCTAGTTTTCTCAACACTTTTGAGGAGACTTTTTCCCATAGTATATTTGTGCTTATGTCATACATTAATTGACCATTTAAGTGTGGGTTTACTTCTGTGCTCTTAATTCTGTTTCATTGATCTGTGTGTCTGTTTTTGTGCCAGTACCATGCTGTTTTGATTACTGTATATTTGTAGTATAATTTGAAATCAAGGATTGTGATACGTCCAGCTTTTTAATTCTTTTTAAAGAATTAAAGATTGCTTTTATTAGTCAGGGTCTTTTGAATATTAGTTCTGTGAACTATATTATTGGCATTTTGTCTGAGATTGCATTAAACATATACATTGTTTTGGGAATATGGACATTTTAACAATACTAATTCTTCCATTCCACGAGCTTGTTATTGTCGTTCCATTTACTTGTGTCATCTTCAGTTTCCTTAATCAATCAATGTCATATGGTTCTTTTACTTCTTTGATTAAATTTATTACTAGGTATTTTATTTGTTTTGATGCAGTTATAAATGGGTTTGTTTTCTTAATTGCCCTATCTACTATTTCATTATTAGTGTATGGAAACACAACAGATTTCTCTATATTGATTTTGATCCCATAGCTTTACTGAATTCATGTATTAGTTCTTATAATGTTTAGGTGGAGTCTTTAAGGTTATAGTATATAGGATCATAGCATCTGCAGATAATGACAGTTTTACTTCCTTGCCAATTTGGATTCATTTTATTTCTTTTTTCTTATCTGATTGCTATGGCTAGGATTTCCAGTACTATGTTGATTAGCAGTGGTAAGAGTAGACATTCTTGTCTTATTCCTGATCTTAGTGGAATTATTTGTGAATTTGTCATTATGTGGAGGCATGGTTCCTCTGTTTACACTTTGTTGAGTTAACCATGAATGGATATTGCATTTTGTCACATGCTTTTTCTACATCTGATGAGATGATCATATGATGTTTATCTTTCATTTTGTTAGTGTGGGGCATCATGTTAATTAATTAGCATATATTCAACTATCCTTGCATTCCTGAAATAAATCCCACTTGATTGTGGTGAATGATCCTTCTCATGTATTTTTTAATTTAACTTGCTAATATTTTGCTGAGGATTTTTGCATCTATGTTCATCAGGGATATTAGTCTATAACTTTCGTTTTTTGTAGTGTCTTTGTCTAGTTTTGTATCAAGGTAAGCTGGCCTTGTAGGATGAATTTGGAAGCTTTCTTTCCTCTTCTGTTTTTTTGGAATTGTTTGAGAAAAATAGGCATTAATTCTTCTTTAAATGTTTGGTAGAATTCACCTATGAAGTCATCTGGTCCTGGACTTTGATCTACTAGGAGTTTTTTAATTGCTTCAGTTTCATTGCTAGTAATTGGTCTGTTCAAATTTTCTATTCCTGATTCAGTTTTGGAAAGTTATATGTTTCCAGGAATTTTTGTAGTAATTACATGGTTTTCTTGTATGTCGATGCTATCAGTTGTAACTTCGCTTTTATTTCTTTTTTTTTTTAATTTTTTTTTTTTATTTATTTATGATAGTCACAGAGAGAAAGAGAGGCAGAGACATAGGCAGAGGAAGAAGCAGGCTCCATGCACCGGGAGCCCAACGTGGGATTCGATCCCAGGTCTCCAGGATCGCACCCTGGGCCAAAGGCAGGCGCTAAACCGCTGCGCCACCCAGGGATCCCTATTTCTGATTTTATTTGAACTACCCCTATTTTTATCTGGATTAGTCTGGCTAATTGTATATCAATTTTGTTTATCTTTTCAAAGAACCAACTCTTAGTCTCATTGATCATTTCTCTTATTTTTTAGTCTTTGTTTTATTTATTTCCACTCTGATCTTTATTATTTCCTAACTTCTACTAATTTTGGGGTTTGTTCTTTTTTTTAGTTCCTTTAGGTGTAAAGCTAGATTGTTTGAGATTTTTTCTATTTGATAAGACTGTATTGCTATAAGTGCTTTTGCTACATCTCAACGATTTTGAACTGTAGTGTTTCTCTTTTTATTTATCTCCAGGTATTTTTTGATATCCTCTTTGATTTCTTCTTTGACCTATTAGTAGTTTAATAACATGTTATTTAGCCTCCATTTCTTCTAGTTTCTTCTAGGATTCCCCCTACCCTCCATCATTGATTTCTAGTTGTATAGCATTGCAGTCATTGCAGCAAGAAAAGATACTTGATATAATTTCAGTCTTCTTATATTTATTGAGACTTGTTTTGTGGCCTAATGTGATACATCCTGGAGAGTGTTTAGTGTGCACTTGAAAAGCATGTGTATTCTGCTGTTTTGGGGAGCAATGATCTATATATATCTGTTAAGTGTATCTACTATAATATATCATTCAAAGCTATTGTTTCCTTATTGATTTTCTGTCTAGATGATTTATTTATAGATGTAAGTGGGGTACTAAAGTCCCATAATATTATCATATTATCGACAATTTCTCCCTTTATGTCTTTTAATATTGCTTTATTTATTTAGGTGTCCCCTTGTTGGTGGAATATTTACAATTGTTATATCCTCTTGTTAGATTAATCCTTTCATCATTATGTGAACACTTTTTTTTTTCCTGTCTCTTGTTAGAGTATTTTTGTCCCTTATTAAAGTCTATCCTATGTGATAAGTATTGCTATTTTTGCTTTTTTTTTTTTTTTACCTCCATTTGGATAATTTGTTTTTCCTTCCCCTTAATTTCAATCTCTGTGTGTCTTTATGTCTGTAGTGAGTCACTGTTAGGCTGTATATAAATGGGTCTTGTGTTTTGTATCCATTCAATTACCTTGTCTCTTTTGATTGGAGCATTTAGGCCATTTATAAATAAAATAATTAGTGATAGGTATGTATTTCTTGCTACTTTATTAATTGTTTTTAGGTTGTTTCTGTAGTTCTCCTCTGTTCCTTTCATCTTCCCTTTTTTTCCTTGTGGTTTGATGACTTCCTTTAGTGTTATGGTTGAGTTCCTTTCTCTTTATATTTTATGTATCTGTTAGGGGTTTTTATTTTGTGATTACCATTGGGTGCATATATGGCATCCTGTGTTGCATTTCAGTCTATATTGAGTTGATGGTCTCTTAATTTTGAGCACATAATATAAATACTAAATGTTTACTCTTTCTTTATGTTTTATTTATGTGATGTCACATTTTTTAAGTTTTTATTTAAATTCTAGTTAGTTAACAATGGAATATTAGTTTCTTTTTTAAAAAAATTTTGGAATATTAGTTTCAAGTGTACAATATAGTGATTCAACATTTCCATACATCACCTAGTATATGAGGTCATATTTTACGTCTTTTTATTTTGTATATTCCTTGACTAATTTCTGTATAAACACTGATTTTACCTATATTTTTTATCTCAAGTGACTGATATACTACCTTTACTATGTGTTTGCTTTTACCTGTGATTTTTTCCTTTTTATAGTTTTCTTATATTTATCGTCTTTTCTTTACACTTAAATAATGTAATACCCTTTAACATTTCTTATAAGGCTGATTTAACAGTTATGAACTCCACTGACTTTTGTTTGTCTAGGAAATTCTTTATATCTCTTTCAATTATGAATGCTAACTTTAAAGGGTTATTAGGTATTGTTTGCAGAATTTTTCCTTTCTGCTCTTTGAATATATTGTGCCACTCTCTTCTGGCCTGTAAATTTTCTGCTGAAAAATCAGATGATGACCATATGGGGTTTCTCCTTGCATGTAACTGTTTGCTTTTCTCTTGTTACTTTTAAGATACTCCCTTTATCTTTAATTTTTGCCATTTTAAATATTATATATCTTGGTGTAGACCTCCTTGGGTTCATCTTATTTGGGATCCTCTATGATTCTTGGGTATCTATTTTCTTCCTTAGGTTAGGGAAGTTTTTAGCTATTATTTCCTAAAATAAGTTTTCATCCCCTCCCTCTCCTTCTGAGATCCCTATAAATGTGAATGTTATTATACTTGATGATGACAGAGAATTCCCTTAACCCAATATCAGTTTTTATTATTCCTTTTTCTTTTTGCTGCTCACCTTTGTCACTCTCTATTACCCCATCCTCCAGATTGCTGATCCATTTTCTGTATCTTCTTATCTGCTGTTTATCCTCTCTATTGTATTGGTTTCATTTACTGTATTGTTCAGCTCTGACTGGTTCTCTTTTATGTTTTCCATCTCTTGGTGAAATTCTCACTGAATTATTTCACTCTTATCGCTTCTCGGCCTTTTGGCTAAGATCAAGTGTGAATTATTTCACTCTTTCCTCAAACCTCATGAGTGTCTTTATGACCATTACTTTGAAGACTTTGTCAGGCATATTGCTTATCTCTGTTTTATTTCATTATTTTTCTATTGTTGTGTCTGTTGTTGTGTTCTTTCACTTGGGTCATATTCTTGTCTTCTTATTTGTCTAACTCTCTGTGTTTGTTTCTGTGTATTACATAGGACAGCTACATCTTCTAGTCTTAAGAGTAGTAGCCCTGTGTAAAAGGGATCCAGTGGTGCTTTGTACCATAATGCCCCTTGGTCATAAGAACCAGGAACTCCAGGGCTGTCCCCTCTATGGGCTGAATGCACCCTCTTATTGTGGCAGAGCTGCAACTGCTGTGGGTACATTGATGGGATGGGCTTTCTCCCTGTGTGGCTGACTCTTAGGCCCAGTTGCAGCTGTTTTGGATGTGCTGGTGGGCAGTGTTTGCTCCACACACTGCTGGCTTATGCACTTCCTATAACTACTACATACTTGCTGGTATGTGGGCTGGCCCTCAGCCTGGCTGTCTCCAGTGAGCACTGCAGACACACTGGTGGGCAGGTGTCACTGATTCTCCCTTAGGGCATGAGTCATTTTTGAGGAGTACCAGTCTTAGTTGTGGCTGCCTACCAGATCCAGTGGTATAAGAGCTGCTTTGGAGAAAATGTACCAGGGGGAGCAGGTTAGGTGGGCAGGTGCAGAGGAACACTAAAATCAATTTCTTCTTCCAAACTCCTGTTAATGAAGATATTTTGATCTCTTCCCTTGTATCTTAAATGTTCTTAATGGCTTCTAGGTTGGTGAATCCTTTCCAGGTTTTCAATTTGCTATGCCAAGATCCATCAGAGGAATCACTGTCTATGACATCTAGAGCTTACAAAATGTATTTCTTAAATAAAAAGACTTGAGTATTGAAATTACTTGTTGATTCATGGAATACAAAATAGATGTTGTGTTAGCAAGGTGAAGCATTAATCACAGTGTCCTTCTCCATCAGAAACCTTGGGTGAGGGCAGCCCGGGTGGCTCAGCGGTTTAGTGCTGCCTTCAGCCCAGGGTGTGATCCTGGAGACCCAGGATCGAGTCCCACATCGGGCTCCTTGCATGGAGCCTGCTTCTTCTTCTGCCTGTGTCTTTGCCTCTCTCTGTGTGTCTCTTATGAATAAATAAATAAAATCTTAAAAAAAAAAAAAAAGAAACCTTGGGTAACCAGATGCATTATCATTGAACAGTAATATTTTGAAAGGAATCTTTTTTTCTCAACAGTAGGTCTCAAAAGCAGGCTTAAAATGTTCAGTAAACCATGTAGCAAACAGAAGTATTGTCATCCAGGCTTTGTTGTTCCAATTACAGAGCACAGGCAGAGGAGCTTTAGCATAATTCTTAAAGGCCCTAGATTTTGAGAATGGTCAATGAACAGTGGCTTCAAATTCAAGTCACCAGCTTTGTTAGCACCTAACAAGAGAGCCAATCTGTCCTTTAAAGTTTTGAAGCCAGACAGCGATTTCTCTTCTCTAGCTATAAAAGTCCTATATGGCATCTTTTTCCAATAGAAGATTTTTATCTACATTGAAAATCTGTTGTTTAGTGTAGCCACCTTCTTTAACTGTCTTAGTTTAATCATCTGGATAACCTCCTGCAGTTTCTATATCAGTACTTGCTACTTCTTCAATTTGTACGTTTATGTTACAGAGATGGTTTATTTCCTTAAACCTCATGAACCAAACTCTCTTAGCTTCAAACTTTTCTTCTGCAGCTTCCTCACCTCTCTCAGCCTTCATAGAATTGAAGAGAGTTAGGGCCTTGCTCTAATTAGGCTTTGGCTTAAAGGAATGTGGTAGCTGGTTTGATCTATTAAGACCATTAAAACTCTATCCATATCAGCATTGAGGCTGTTTCACATTCATGTGTTCACTGGAGTAGCTCTAAACTTCTTTCAAGAACTTTTCCTTTGCATTCACAACTTGGCTATTTGGTACAGGAAACCTTGCTTTTGGCTTAACTTGGCTTTCCCCATACTTTCCTTTGACCTAAAGAGAGAGACATGTGACTCTTCCTTTCTTTTGAACACTTAAAGGCAACTGTTGTAGGATTATTGATTGGCCTAATTTCAATATTGTTGTATTGTAGGAAATAGGGAGGGCCAAGGAAAGGGAGAGAAATGGGTGAATGGCTGATCAGTGAAGCAGTCAGAATACACACAACATTTAGAAATTAAGTTTGCCATCTTAAAATGGCAGTTTGTGGTGCTGCAAAACAATTATAATAAGATCAAAAGATCACTGATTACAGTTCAGCATAACAAATATAATAATAATAATAAAAATGTTTGAAATGGTGCAACAATTGCCAAAATGTGATACAGAAACACAAGTGAGCAAATGTTTCTGGGAAAAAATGGTGCCAACAGACTCACTTGACACAGGGTTGCCACAAACCTTCAACTTAAAAAAAAAACAAACAATACCTGCAAAGCAGAGTAAAATGAAATAAGTCTGTATTACAATGTGTGGAGTGTGTAATAGGCAGTTCTAAACTAGGAAAGACCAGAGTTCACGAAAAGAGACAAAATAAGGAAGAATCAACATTTGCAGAGTGGTTTAGAATATCCAGAAATGTTGAAAGATCTAATCCATAGATTCAAGAAAGTCAATGAATAACAAATAAATGAGCAGCAAGTTCTTACTTAGACTCAATATAATGAAATTATAGAAAATCAAAGACAAAGAGAAGAGCTTAAAAGTAGCCAGACAAAAAAGAAATAAGGTAAATGTCTAAAATAAAACACAGAGATCATAATAATCAAAAATAAAAATGAAGTTACAGTTACCTAAGTAAATACAGGGAGTAGAAAAATAATGAGAATCAATGCAGAGAAATAGCGGAAGTATTAGAAATTAAAACTCTGAGAGCAGAAATTAAATATATATTATGAACTTTGGAAGTTAAAGTTGTGAACATCTTCCAAAAAGTAAAACAAAATGGCAAAGTTGAAAGAGAATAGAAAATATAGGAAAAATAGAGAACGTGACTAACAGACTCAGTATCCTTAGAGTAGAGATTCTACAAGAAGTGATAACAAGTAAAGGAAGGCAGTTTGAAAATAATAATACAAGGAAATGTTCCAGAAATGAAGAGCATGGGGCCACGGTACACAATGAAATGAGAAAAACCCACACTGATAAACAAATCATCATAAGATTTCAGAGAATGGGTTTAGGAAGATCCTAGAGATCTTATCTTTTTTTTTTTTTTTTAAGATTCATTTGTTTGTTTTAGAGAGAGAGCAGGTGTGTGACAAGCGAGGTGGGGCAGATGGTGAGGAAGAGAAGCAGACTCTCTGCTGAGTGCAGAGCCTGACACAGGGTTCAATCTCACGACCCTGAGATCATGACTTAAGCTGAAATCAAGAGTCTGATGCTCAGCCAATTGAGGCCACACAGGCATCCCAATCCTTGGAGATTTTAGAGGTAAAATAAGCAAGCCACATACAGTGATCCCCTCTCTTATATTCCAAGACCCCTAGTGGATGCCTGAGACCACAGATAGCATAAAACCTCAAATATGCTATGTTTTTTTCTATGCATATATAGGTATGATAAAGTTTAATTTATGAATTAAGCACAGTAAGAGATTAACAACAATAATAGAATGAAGCAATTGTAATAATTATACTATAATAAAAGCTATGCGGATATGATTTCTCTTCTCTCTCAAAATATCCTATTATACTGCATTCCTCCTTCTTATGATGATGTGAGAGGATAAAACACCTACGTGATGAGATGAAATGAAGTAAATGACATAGGTACATACAGTGTTAGGCTACTACTGACCCTTGGTGTTATTTTTTTTTTCCCTTGGTGTTATTTTGGAAGGAATATCATCTGCTTCCTCATTGTAGCTGACCATGGGGAAACTAAACCTACAGAAAGCAAAAACAGGATAAGGGGGGATACTGTAAGAAGAAAGGAGAATCCTAAAAAGCAATTCTGGGAATTAATACAATATCTTTAAAAATCTAAGAAATATCATTTTATTTTTTTTATTTTTTTTTCTATCGGTTTGTTCTTCTTTTTTTTTTTTTAATTTATTTTTTATTGGTGTTCAATTTACTAACATACAGAATAACACCCAGTGCCCGTCACCCATTCACTCCCACCCCCCGCCCTCCTCCCCTTCCACCACCCCTAGTTCGTTTCCCTGAGTTAGCAGTCTTTACGTTCTGTCTCCCTTTCTGATATTTCCCACACATTTCTTCCCCCTTCCCTTATATTCCCTTTCACTATTATTTATATTCCCCAAATGAATGAGAACATATAATGTTTGTCCTTCTCCGACTGGCTTACTTCACTCAGCATAATACCCTCCAGTTCCATCCACGTTGAAGCAAATGGTGGGTATTTGTCATTTCTAATAGCTGAGTAATATTCCATTGTATACATAAACCACATCTTCTTTATCCATTCATCTTTCGATGGACACCGAGGCTCCTTCCACAGTTTGGCTATCATTTTAAATATTGAATTCTGCACCAACTGAAAATCTATCAGTTATGAAGGGAAGACAAGTACATTTACTTCCCATAAGCCCTTTGTCAGGAGCTACTGTGGAGAATATGCTACACTAAACAAGGAAATAAATGGAGAGAGCCAACAATTGGCTGAGTCAGGAGGAATTTCTGGTAGGACTGCAAAGGAGAATTCCAGGATGAGAGGTGAGCGGTACACCTTGAGAGCATTCTAGGATCAGGCCATTAAGAACCTCCAAAAAAACTTCTCCAGAAAGAGATGAAACCACTCAATTATCTGAAAAGTTTGATCTTGTAGGAAATCAGATTATGAGCCCTTTTATAGAATTACCATGGTATGTGGAAGAGACTTGGCCTCTGATTCAGGAATAGCCAAGTATATTAAGAAAGAACATTTAACCTGTGTTGGAGTGCAAGGAGAGAATAGCACAAGAAAAGAGAGGGAGGGGCACCTGGGTGACTCAGTGGTTGAGTGTCTGCCTTTGGTTCAGGATGTGTTCCCAGGGTCCTGGGATAGAGTCCCACATCAAACTCCCTTTGGGGAGCCTACTTCTCCCTCTGCCTCTGTCTCTGCCTCTCTCTGTGTGTCTCTGGGTGTCTCTCGTGAATAAATAAATAAAAATCTTAAAAAAAAAAAAAGAAAAAGGAAAGGAAAGGGAAAGATTGTAGACTACTGTTACCACAATGAACCAGTATTTTACATAGCTACAAATAAAAATGTTGATTGCAGATTTAACTGAAAATGTTTTCAGATATGTGGGAGGTTGGTGGAGAATAAATTTGTGGGAGAGGTTATACAAAGGTTATACTAAAATCTTAACTTCCATAATAGGAAGTAACAGGTGAAGTCAAAGGTAGCCAGGGGATTTTCTCTGATGTACCAATCAACACAGAAATGCGACTTTTCCTTCAGTTGCTACTCCTCTTAGGAGAACTGAATTTACCATGTTTGATTCCCAATATTAATAATAAAAATTTTCCTTGTTATCACTAATGAAACTGGCCTGTACATATCCTTTATTTATTCAAACTAGGTTTGTTTGTTTGTTTGTTTGTTTGTTTTTAGCATGTGTGCCTAAATCTGGCTCAAACCTCAGGAAAAAACAAAAACAAAAACAAAAACCCAACAACAACAAAAAACACACACAGTGGAATTGAAGTGTGTATTTTCTGTTAGAGTACTCACATGGAAAACCGTATCTTTGCCTCAAGTTCTTCACCCTAAATAATCTAATGATGTCAGTCAATACTTACAGAATTGTAGCAATCTTAAACTCTAATGGAGAAAGAAAAATATAGGTGTCTGTGATGTGTGCATTGATTTTAGCAGTTCATCCTTAGTGGAAAATGTAATTGAATATGTGTTCAGGTGGATAACACCACTTTAAGGGAGGAATAAGACAGTTTAATGCAATGGGAAGAACTGGATACATCCACATATTAAATAACTGTATAGTTCACTGATTGACAGTAAATCTTTATATCTGGAATATATATTCCCCTGGACCCCTCTCTCAACAATGGTACTGTGCTCCTTCAATTGTTGTCAAGTTGACATGTAATACACCTTTTATAACTTTTAATGTGATAGACCTTTTATTCATCCTCCTCCCCATAGGAAAAGTGAATGCTTCTGCTTTAGTAAATGCAATGGGGAAAAAAAAATACTTTCAATCCAGTGATGATTTATAATCCACCCTCAATGCTCAATATCATTCTGTAGGAATATGTATGTGTGTGTGTGTGTGTGTGTGTGTGTGTGTGTGTAAACATATCTCTCTGTGTTTGAATGAAAATATGTTCAAAGAGAGGGAGAAAGTAGAACTTATATAGTTTTCTAAGAGGAGCTGGTAATTTGAAATATTTATTTGTTAGGTAAAAATATCAATGTCAGTGCAGATATCAGTTAGTCAAATGAAACCATAACAAGAGCCATGGCTTTTTATTTTAAGAGACTGTTTTAACTTCATCACATTTTTAAGGTTCCAATAAAATAATTATTTTAGTACACATGATTATATTTATCTGTTTATTGTCAACTTCTCATAGTAGAATGTAAGTTCCATAAAGGCATGTCATTGATATTATTCACTTGTTTTTTTTAATAGCGCCATAGTTCTTGTAGTATGGATTAAATATGGCATAATTTATCCAACTCTTTCTTTCTTGATGCACATTTAGATTTTAGAAATTGTTACTATAAAATGTGCATGCTGAGTCCCTGTACTATTACTTTCTTTATACTAGATACTTAAAAAGGGGATGCTGATTCAGAAGTTGACCCTTGAACAATTCAAGGGGCTAGGAGAGCCAAACCACAGAGTAAAAATCCATGTATAAATTTTGACTCCCCCCAAATTTAACTACTAATAGCCTGCTATTGATGGGAAGACTTACTGATAACATATAATAGTCAATTAGCAAAATATTTTGTATGTTGTGTATATTATGTACCGTATTCTTACAATAGAGTAAGCTAGAGAAAAGAAAAAGGTTATTAAGAAAATCAAAAGGAAGAAAAAGTACGTTTACAGTACTGTATGTGTACTTATTGAAAAACATCCATGTATAAGTGGACCTGCACTGTTCAAATCCATGTTGTTTGTATGTCAATGGCATATATTATTTGATTTGAGAAACACTGAAGATTAATTTCCAAAAATGTACTGGTAGTTCACACATTCAATAACATAAGAGCATCCATCCTCACTAGCACCTCCAGCATTGTTGTACATCTTTTAAAGTGTTTCCATCTTGCAAAATACTGTAAAAAATGGTATCCCTCGTCCTCATGTACATTTTCCTGACTGCTGGGAAAGTCGCACATTTCTTCACATTGTGGGTATTTACTTTTCTTCTGTGAAATGACTGCACATTGTTTGACTGTTTCTCCCCCAACCTCCAACCTTATAGAGGAATAATTGACAAATACTGTATTTCTATTGTATCAATTGCCTCTAACATTTGAGGAACATTTTTACACATAGGGGATAGTAATCTTTAACACATTGGTTTTCATATCACATTTTCTTTTAGCGTTCTTATAATTTTTTTAAAACTAAAATTTGCCTTTAAACAAAGTAAAATGTACACAATGTTAAACATCAAATAATACTAAAAATACTTTTATGAAATTCAGTTGTCCCCTACCCCACCTTTTCACACTACTTTTCTTGTTCTTGCAAAGCAACTACTTTCAGTTCTTACCATTTTTTAGGTTTTTTAAATCTATGCTTCTAAATAAGATATTTACACTGCAAATTTTTAAAGCTAGACATTTTCCATTGACTTCCTGTTATATAGTTCCTGAGAATGTAGTTCTCAGTTATTAAGGTTTACCTTACTATGTGTATGTAAATATTGTTCATCGTTGACCTGAGGCATGTGTAATGATTATTTGTACTCTGTCTTACAAATGTTTGTTTTATGTGGACTTAAAATTGCACCTTAAGGAAGGTTTTTTTATATAACTATCATTAATTTTTAAAGTATATTTTACATACATAGAGGTACTTTTCCACACAAAGTTCCAAAACTCAGTCAGTTTTATTCTGTCTTCTGGAGACCAACTTCTCCTGTTATAATGTAGAATCGTATTTCTGAGTCTTCAAATTACTTTATGCTACCCTCCATGTTTCCTGAATCCCACTTCTTCCTTTCTTGATCTTTTTTTCTTTTTCCTAAAACTGAGCCTCCAGAAATCTTGTCAGAGTGTATAGTAGGTATATTTTTAGAGTTTTTGCAGATTTAAAATCTCTAGCTTAAAAATCTTTCTCTTTAAAAATTTGAAGACATTATGTCTTGCCTTCTAGCATTTAATGCTGCTATTGAGAAAGCAGGGAATACCATTTTTCACTCATAGGATTTTTCTGTTTTTCAGGCATAAAGAAATAGAAGAAAAGCAAGAAAGCTGCAATGTGTATATCAGGGAAACAAAGTTTTTTCAGAAATTCTCAGATTGTTTTTCACTGGCCAGATGATGGCCTCCCCTTGGTGGAGGTGGCCAGTAATTTAAAGAGGCAAGTCTTAAATTGGTGCATTGTCCCCTAGGATTCTGTTAGTAAGAGCAGAAATATAAATGGTTGTTGAGTAGACCATGAACAATGTATGCTGAATTAGGTTTAATTATAATTTATATGGCTTAATAATTTATTATTTGACATTTAGGCTATTTTTTATTTTCTTCTGCTGTTACAAATAATGCTATACTTACATTTGAAATAAATTCTTAGTAGTGACATTGTAGTTCTTAAAGTACTTTTTATGGCACTTTCTGTTACCTAATTCTTTCAAGTTTTCCAATGGAGAGTCTGCTAACTGTCCATGAAGTTCTATTTCCTCAAGCTTCTACCAATACAAAATTTTATCATTAAAATAAATCCAGATTTGATAGGTATATAATAGGATGCCACTTTAATATTTATTTCTTTGACTAGTAATAAGGTAAAACATTTTTTATTCTTTCATTTTTAAAATTTTATAGGAATTTTTATTTTGCCTGCTGTTTATATCTTTTGACCATTTTTCTATTAGTGGACTGTTTTTTTTTTTTATTTTTTATTTTTGCTGTTTTAAAACCCTTTAAAACCATGCTTATATAATTTATTCCTCCCAGCCAGAGCTGTTTTTGAACTTGGATTAATTAATTAATTAATTAATTAATTAAACTCAGACTCCACCGTCAAGTTTACTTGCTCTGAAAAGGATTGGGACATGTCTGTATAGCATGCGTAGTAACAGCAAAGTGCAAATGGCTTTTGTCTGTGACACAGCTTCTTTTTATTTTATATTTTAAGTTTTTATCTATTTATTCATGAGAAACACACAGAGAGAGGAAGAGTTATAGGCAGAGAGAGAGAGAAGCAGGCTTCCTGCGGGGACCCCGGGATCACGACCTGAGCCAAAGGCAGACACTCAACCACTGAGCCACCCCAGGCATCCCTGTGACACAGCTTCTATATCCATAGTGGACTTACATGGTTCTTAGATAAGTAGCTTACCAGGTGAGGACTCAGTTCAGAGCTCTGGGATCCATTTAGTCTTTTTTTACTTTGCTAGTCCATGGCTCCCTTAGGAGTAGGTACCTAGCTCCCATCCTTTGATGTACCTGCATCTCATCAGTTACAGATTCTTAATGACCAAATTCAACAAGGTACTCGTATCCAATGAGTAAAGCATATCTTCATCAGGACTCTTATGTATCTTGGAAAGGGCATACGTTCTTTGCAAGTTATTGTTGCAAGGAGGATTTGGCCAGGGGTTAAGTCTTTAAGCATCTCTAAGGCTAGACCAGAGGTCAGCAAAGGTAAGGTCCCTAGGCCAAATATGACCCCCTGCCTGGTTTTGTAAATAAAGTTTTATTGACACACAGCCACATCTGTTAGTTTATATTGTCTATGGTGGTTTTCATGGTACAATTGGAGTCATGACAAAAACTGATTAACCCATAAAGACTAAAATATTTACTAAATGGCTCATTACAGATAAAGTTTGCTAACCCCTGAGCTAGAACAAAGGCCAGAACTCAACTGTTAATTCTTAAAAAAAAAAAAAAAAAAAGATTTTATTTATTTATTTGTCAGAGAGAGCACAAGCAAGGGGAGTGGCAGGCAGAGGGAAAGACAGGCTCCCCACTAAGCAAGGAGCCTGATTCAGGACTCAATCCCAGGAACCTAGGATCATTACTTGAGCTGAAGGCAGATGCTTAACCAGGTGAGCCACTCAGGCATCCCTGTTAATTCTTTTTTTTTCCAGTATATTTAAGAATTTTAATTCATACCAGCCATGTTGCAAATATTTTCCAAGTTTTTCATTTGTATTTTTCTAAATATATGATTTGGAAATATATATATATATATAATATTTATTAAGCCTGGCTCTTTCTGTTCTTTTTTTTTTCTATTTACTTATTTTCATTGCTTTTATACTTAGAAAGTTTCCCAGTCAGTCAGAGTTTATTTTGATGTATGGCAAATAATCATTATATTGTCCTAGGACAATTGATGATGTATATTTTTCCATTTAATGTTACAGTGTAACTATATACCACATTCACACACATACACCATATTCATGCATATGCCCACATACGTTGGTCTTCTCTCTGCTCCATTGATCTTTGTTTCTTCTTATGATGAAGCCATACAGTTTAAATAATTGATTTTTATTATTCTCTATTTTTACTAATATGTGTTATCACTCTTTTCTTCTTTTTATATTATAATGTATTCTTAAGCTATTTTTACTATGTTATTCTTATAGGTAAAATTTTAAATTTTTTTGTAATTCCAAATCTATCATAGGAAACTTTAATAGAATTTCATTTTTAATTTTATCATAATTTATAGAATTTTATATAAAAAGATATCAAGGACTTATAATAATATTGTATGTCTCATTCAGATTAAACAGAAAATTAGGAAAGATATTCATAATGATAAAATTACATGTTTGTAAGCATTTTCTACATTATACATTATACATGTAGAAATACATGCCTCATGCTTGTCATTTATTTTGAAGTTATTTATTAATTTTAATGGTTAGTAACTGGTACAGAGTAATTGCCCTCTAAATGATTACTAAATGAATGAATAGGTATATTAAAAATATCTAATATAAAAGTATTAATCTGTATATTGTTTTAATGATAGTTGACTTATACCTAAACACTAATCAAAGGATACCAAATTTCAGAAGTTATTAGAGATAGTCCCTAGAAATATAAATTGTGAAATCTGTCTGCTAGTACTCCTGATCTATATGTACTTTTATTTTATTTTATTTTTTTAAAAGAATTTATTTTTTATTTGAGAGAAAAGGAGGAGAATGGAAGAGAATGAGCAAGGAGGAAAGGGAGAAGCAGATTCCCTGCTGATGATCAATATTTACTGTCTTTTCAGAAACTCAATATAATTTTTAAGTTTTATTGAGGCATAGTTGATGTATAAAATTTGCATACATTTAATTATGTACATCGTGATGAGTTTGGGCATAGGCATACACCCATTCTATCACGACAACGAGAATATTAATCATTTTCTTTACCTCCCAAAATTTCCTTATATCCTTTACTGGACTTTAATTTCTTTTTTCTTTCTTTCTTTCTTTCTTTCTTTCTTTCTTTCTTTCTTTCTTTTCTTTTCTTTTCTTTTCTTTTTTTTTGGTAAGAACACTTAACATGAGATCTATTCTCTTAACATATTTTGAAGTGTATAATACCATATTGTTATACCTATAGGTGAAATTTTGTACTGATCTCTAAAACATACTCTTCTTGCATGACAGAAACTTTAGCTCCATCACTAATAATCAGGGAAATGTGGATCAAAACTACCATTAAATATTACCTCATACCTGACAGGTTTGACTATTATAACACACACACACACACGAACTGTAAGTTTTGGTGAAGTTGTGGAGAAACTGGAACCATTATATTATATTAGTAGGAATATAGAGTGGTGTAGCTACTTTGAGAGATACTATGGAGGTTCCTCAAAAATTAAAATAGAGCTACCATGTGATCCAACAATCCCACTTCTGGATATATATCCAACAGAGTTAAAATGGGGATCTCAAAATTTGAAATGAGGGGGCAGCCCGGGTGGCTCAGCAGCTTAGCGCCGCCTTCAGCCCAGGGCCTGATCCTGGAGTCCCGGGATCGAGTCCCATGTCGGGCTCCCTGCATGGAGCCTGCTTCTCCCTCTGCCTGTGTCTCTGCCTTTCTCTCTGTGTCTCTCATGAATAAATAAATAAAACCTTTTAAAAAAAATTTGAAATGAGGATATATGCACCCTCATGTTCATTGCAGCATTATTCACAATAGCCAAGATATGGAAACAACCCACATATCCATTGACAGATGAATGGATAAAGAAAATATGCTATATACATATAAAATATTATTCAGCCTTAAAAAGAGAAGGAATTCCTGCCATTTGTGACAACATGGAAGAACCTAGAAAACATTATGCTGAGTGAAATAGGCAATCACAGGAGGACAAATAGTGCATAATTCCACTTATGTAAAGTATCTTAATATAGTCCAACTCACAGAAGGAGAAAATAGAATGGTGGTTGCCAGAGCTAGGGAAGGGGAAAACAGAGAATTCTTTTTCAAAAATTCAGTATCAGTGATTTGGAGGACATTTTATTCTTTAAGGCTATTTGGGCTAGTTAGATTTGGGTAAAGGTTGGGCTTTGTGATAAAATTTCCAAACTCTGCCCTTAAAAATTATGTTTATTGAAAATGGGATATCACACAAATATAAAATATCAGCTAGAAGTGGATTTATAGGCTTAATTCCATCACTATTAATTAGTACCCGGTAGGTATGCTAGTCTCCTTTCAGTTGCAGCAATATTGGTTGAAGTGAAAAATAAGGGGATGTCCCACAGATCCCAAAGACAAGAAAGCAGTTGCCTAAGGCAGAAAGTATAATAAAAAATTGGAACAATGTCTGAACTCTCTCTAAAATTATTGCCCCCGAATCAATCTAAAGTTGTGTGTGTGGCTTTTGCAACAAAGTAGATGAAGGAGAGAAAAGACAATTCTTGGAAAAGATGTGCTGCATTTCTAATCCAATCAGTATCTACTACACTATTCTCAAATATGATAGTCAAGAAGAACTTTCTAGAGACAAATGATTGCATCTTTAAATAGCTATGGATGTTATAAAATAGTGAAATGCTTGTGAATGGTTTTTAATTATTGTACAGGTTACCCTATCTTAAGGTAATTCAGAAAATGCCTGAATTTCCTTTGTATGTCCTTCAGATAAGTGATAAAAGCTTTTATATATTCCATTTTTGTTTAGCCAAGCTAAACTATTCCTTATGTGATTTAATTTTAAGTCCCTTAACTTTTTCTGTTGCTGTTGTTTTCCACTGAAAGTGTTTTCATTTGCCCCAAACTGGAGGTAGTATTTTGAACAGCTCTGAGAAGAGTAAGAACCACATTTCTTTTTCTAATACTAACTTACTACTAATATACGCACTAGTTTTTCGTGTAGCCTCCTTTCCTTTTTTGAGCCGTATTAAAATAAAATACCTAGTATTTTATTAAGCTTTTCAGCTGATGAACTGTGACTTCTTTATCTTGTACATATGTATGTTAGACCCAAAGTATAATTACTTATTACATGTTATTGAATACGATCTGTCACTCTGACCCATCAACATCTCTTTGGAATTTGATTCTGTGTCCTACATATTGGTCCTCCTCTCTGACTCTAGCATTTTTTCCACTCTGTCCTGAGATTCCTCACCTTGGTTTTTATGATCTCCCTGTAAAGCATATTGAAGATAGAGGTAATGCAATTTGCAGTTTTTGAGCTAACTTTATTGATCTCATCATACATACTTGTATCAGTGATGTAAGCATCTGAAGCTTATTTAAAGGTTTTTTTTCCCCCCAAAGGTTTTTAAAAAGGTTATATATGGCCTAGATCTTTCACACATTATAGCACTCACAATCTCCAGCTCAAATCCTTTCCCTTTACCAGAACAAGCAGTGTGCCATGTTATTAGGAGAACTAGTTCAGAAATCTTATAATCTATTGGGGGTCCAACTATATCAGTAACATCACTAATTGTTTCATTAACATTGCAGCTATAGCAAGTTAGCACTCAGTATCTCTCTCTCTAAGGCCAGAGTTCCCCCAATATCTGGGTGCAGATGTGCTACTTAGAGCCGTGCACACCATCCCCAAGACCCAGCATCAATTCACATCCATATTATCTTGCATATATTATAACCACAGGAGGGTAAAGAATGTTAATGCACAGAAGATGACCATGGAATTACAATAATTATTATTTGCATTATTTGTATTGTTTGAATTATTTGTATAATGTTACACACTGTTCTAAGCACTTTACAGGTGACTCGTTTTACTTTATCCAAGATAACATTTGAGATATTATCTTTAGCTCATTTTACCAACAAGGAAAGTGAAGTAGAAAGAGATTATTTGTCTAGGTGGCCCAACTAATAAGATGAAATAATTAGATGTGAACTCAAATAGTTTGACTTTATTCTTTTTTTAAAAGTTTGTTTGACTGCTTGCTTAAGTGATCGCTATACCCATAGTAGGGCTCAAACCCACGACCCTGAGATTAACAGTTGCTTGCTCTTCTGACTGAACCAGCCAGGTGCCCCTATTCTTTTTTTAACTAATACACTTGCTGCCTCCTTATTAAAAAAAAAAAAAAAAAAAAACAAACTCCATAAATGCAGGTGAAATGGATGAAGTGGGTTTGGAGTAATCAGGAATGACCTATGTCTCTTAATCTGGTCTCTTAGTCCTATTAATGTACTTTCTTCTAATACCTCTCTCTTAATCTGGTCTCTTAGTCCTATTAAAGTACTTTCTTCTAATACCTCTCAACACTATCAGCACATTCAATAAATATGACTGCACTGTGTCTATGTTTAGATCTATTTATGGCTCACATCATTTATTTGTAAAAATGATGAACATGACCTGACTGGGCATGGAGCCCTTTTGTATAATATTAGAAAGCTTTTTCCATGTGCATAAGCAGTCATTTAACTACTAGTTCTAGCTTTTATCCTCCATCTTATCTAAGGAAGCAATCAGATCCCTTGCTTGCTGTGGTTCAGGTACTTGGGATCTTCCATATTTCTCTGTATATTAGGTTCGTAACCATTTTTTAGAAATAAGATTTTGAAATTACTTCAATTACAAAATTGATCCAAGACATTGTAATTCAGTTATAACATCATAATATGGTGTTATGGTTAGTATCTCCAGTCTAAGTTGTGAACCCTTAGTAGAATTTAATTTTGTTATACAAACTTATCAATATGCTAATGAATGAATTTCAAAATTCTCTTCTCTGTAGCTAGTATTAAACAGTGGCGCTTATAACTATCATTTTATTTTCACTACCATAAAATCAGTCGTAATACTTTTTTTTTTTTTAAATCAACCACGACCAAAAAGATTTGTGAGAAAATAGTGGCATTTTATTTATCTGTTCTTTGTCTTTTCAATTTTATCTTCCCCTAGGGCTATTTTAGCAGACAAGTTGTACTTCTGTAGGCCTGCAGTGTATAAATTACTCATTCTTTAGCCTTTGGTAATCAGAACCATGAGGTTTTATTACATTTAAATTTATCACATAAAAGACTTCTGGAGATCTATGATGTTTGTGTAACCCTCACCTAAGCTTGAAAATAATTTTATATAGTGCTATGAAACATTGCAGATATTAGCACTACATTTTGTTCCTAATGAGGTTGATATATTAAAAGGCAATTCATTTATACCATTTTTGCAAAAACAATTCCTGCTGATAAACATTAGTACTGACTGTCTACAAAGGGCCATAAGGACCTCAGAGCCAGCTCTGACTAATTTTGGAGATTTCTGAAAACTTTTCAAAAAACATCATTCTTTTTAAAAAATATTTTGAACTATCTTTCTCTATAAATTTTATTTTGTAATCAGTTATTGTATATTGACCAATATTTTTTATTGCTACTTTTTGTCAAGCAACTTAAATGTTTTATATCCTAGTAAACTTTAAGAAACAGAATCACCTTTCTATTCATATTTCATCCTAAAGCTTAGTAGAAAAATCAATATGTTGCTTTACCTCATCCTCTGTATTCATCCTTGGCTTTCTTCTTTAATCTGCTCCTTCACACTTGGAATAAAGCATCTGTGAGTATGGCTCACTGGCCAGATCTGGCCCCCAGACTGTTTTTGTACATCATATGAGCTAACATTGATTTTTACATTTTTTAAATGGTTGGGAGAAAAATCAAAAGAGTAATATATGTGACTTGTGAAAGTTATGGGAAATTCCTAAAAGTAGAAGTAAAAAATAAATAACTGTTTAATACATAACTTATGAAATTCAAATGTTACCATCCATAAATTAATTTTCATTGGAACACAGCCATAGAATTCTATTTGTTGCATTACGTCTATGATTGCTTTCTTGTAACAGTGACAGAGTTCAGTAGTTGAGTGATAGATATCATATTACCTGCATACCCTGAAATATTCACTATCTGACTCTTTGCAATAGAAGTTTAATTTTACTGACCTCTACCCTAGACAAAATTCCTAATCTTTCTAGGGCAGAATTTTAGTTTCCTGTCTGGACAGAAAGTTCTTCGTTTTGCACTCCAGACAGACTTTTTTCAATACCCTCCTGTCCATTGTGGATTCAGATGTCTCTAAAGCACTAGGATTATGGTAAAAATATATGAAAATATCTATTAATATTATGGTTATCTCTTTTTTCTGATTTCTCTTTTTTTATTCATTTTATTTTTTAATTTACATTCAGAGGAGATGCATGGCCAAAAGGTTGCTTTTATTGATGGATACCTGATCAAAAAATTTTGGAGACTGCTGCCCTATATATATCATAATCTGTTTTCTATAAAATATAAATGTCCTGAAGGATATTAATTGGACATGAAAAACAGTTTTAGAATTCAACGGGTTTGTGAGAAACGGAGTTATAGACAGGTAGATCTATACTGGATACCTCAAGGCTTTCAACATGCTTAGGTGCGTTGTAAAACATCCCTGATGGTTTTGTTTTGTTTTGTTTTGTTTTGTTTTCATCCCTGATGGTTTCCCAAGATGGTCGGTCACAGAGCCCCCCATTCAGTTATCCCTCATGAGATAGTTCAGCAAATACCCTCGGGAAATGTCCTCCTATTTCAAGGGTGTTGAAGACTGTTAACTTTCATTGTATATGTGGAAGCACAGATGATAATTATAGAGCACTATATAAATATAAATTGTCATTTGGAGATACTTTGATCAATCTTGACATCCAGACAAGCATAAGTGACTAAATTAATTACCACTTAAAGGTATTTATTGTTGTTATTAATTAATTTTGAACACACTTAAAGTCAGAATGTGATTATAACCCAAAGGAAAACTGACCATGCCATTGTTTCTTCTCAAGATCTAAGGATCTCCAAGGCTGCTTTAGCAAGTTAGTGGTAGAGTCTCAAATCAGTATTTTGAGCAAAATGATCAGATTCTGATTGTAACATCTTTACCAGGATTCTGTTTATTTTTAGCTTAACCTATAAGAAGGTTTGTTTTATGGTTATATCCAGCATTTCCATCTGCCCACCTTTTTTGTTATGATTTTGATTATACCATTTTCAGAATTAATAGCTATCATGATCAAAGTAATTCATGAAATAATTTAAATGGTGAAATTCTACATTCCACACTGTCTTCTGAAGGATGAATAGATAAGAATGTATATTACCTCAGAAGACTGGGTTTGAATGAACTGACAATTCTACTTATAGGGGAGGAAAAAGTTTTTCTCAACCCTCTTAGGGCCCCTGGCTGTGTCTGAAAATGAAACTGACAAAGATTAACAGGAGAAAAGCATATACATTTTATTGAATTTGTACATGTACATGGGTGCCTTCACAAGAGAATGAAAACTCAAAGTGACCAGAACAAGAAACTGTTACACCTTTTAGACAAAGAAGCAATGTTTTCTCATAAAGTGAAAAAAGTGACAAGACAGAGGTTTTGGGTTAGGGGTAGGGTAGTAAGTGGTAA
Organism: Canis lupus dingo; assembly: GCF_003254725.2. Taxonomy (NCBI): domain Eukaryota; kingdom Metazoa; phylum Chordata; class Mammalia; order Carnivora; family Canidae; genus Canis; species Canis lupus. The sequence continues at coordinate 52,029,299 of NC_064248.1, forward strand.
AGGAGTAACTAAGAAGATAAGGATGAGTTTAACAAGGTTTGTCTGGACAGATTTCTTGGCCCTAAACTCCCTGTCTCTGGTGATAAGAATGTCTTTCCTCCTGTTACAGGGAGAGTATTTTTCACAGGGGAGTTTTTAAGACCTGTGTCAGAAAAGGGCCAGGAATGTGAGGTTAGAGTGACTTTTCTGCTTTTTTTATCTTTTAAAAAATTTCTTCAGTTTAAGATCTTTAATATGCCAAGATACCATATTTCAGGGTAGCATATTCTCAAATCCCACCAGTGCATAGGCTTTGCCATTTAATTTTCTTTTCTATAATAAAACCATGTGTGGTTCAACACCCGTAAAACAATCAATGTGATTCATCATATCAGCAAGAGAAAAACCAAGAACCATATGATCCTCTCATTGGATGCAGAGAAAGCATTTGACAAAATACAGCATCCATTCCTGATCAAAACTCTTCAGAGTGTAGGGATAGAGGGAGCATTCCTCAACATCTTAAAAGCCATCTATGAAAAGCCCACAGCAAATATCATTCTCAATGGGGAAGCACTGGGAGCCTTTCCCCTAAGATCAGGAACAAGACAGGGATGTCCACTCTCACCACTGCTGTTCAACATAGTACTGGAAGTCCTAGCCTCAGCAATCAGACAACAAAAAGACATTAAAGGCATTCAAATTGGCAAAGAAGAAGTCAAACTCTCCCTCTTCGCCGATGACATGATACTCTACCTAGAAAACCCAAAAGTCTCCACCCCAAGATTGCTAGAACTCATACAGCAATTTGGTAGCGTGGCAGGATACAAAATCAATGCCCAGAAGTCAGTGGCATTTCTATACACTAACAATGAGACTGAAGAAAGAGAAATTAAGGAGTCAATCCCATTTACAATTGCACCCAAAAGCATAAGATACCTAGGAATAAACCTCACCAAAGAGGTAAAGGATCTATACCCTCAAAACTATAGAACACTTCTGAAAGAAATTGAGGAAGACACAAAGAGATGGAAAAATATTCCATGCTCATGGATTGGCAGAATTAATACTGTGAAAATGTCAATGTTACCCAGGGCAATATACACGTTTAATGCAATCCCTATCAAAATACCATGGACTTTCTTCAGAGAGTTAGAACAAATTATTTTAAGATTTGTGTGGAATCAGAAAAGACCCCGAATAGCCAGGGGAATTTTAAAAAAGAAAACCATATCTGGGGGCATCACAATGCCAGATTTCAGGTTGTACTACAAAGCTGTGGTCATCAAGACAGTGTGGTACTGGCACAAAAACAGACACATAGATCAGTGGAACAGAATAGAGAATCCAGAAGTGGACCCTGAACTTTATGGGCAACTAATATTCGATAAAGGAGGAAAGACTATCCATTGGAAGAAAGACAGTCTCTTCAATAAATGGTGCTGGGAAAATTGGACATCCACATGCAGAAGAATGAAACTAGACCACTCTCTTTCACCATACACAAAGATAAACTCAAAATGGATGAAAGATCTAAATGTGAGACAAGATTCCATCAAAATCCTAGAGAAGAACACAGGCAACACCCTTTTTGAACTCGGCCATAGTAACTTCTTGCAAGATACATCCACGAAGGCAAAAGAAACAAAAGCAAAAATGAACTATTGGGACTTCATCAAGATAAGAAGCTTTTGCACAGCAAAGGATACAGTCAACAAAACTCAAAGACAACCTACAGAATGGGAGAAGATATTTGCAAATGACATATCAGATAAAGGGCTAGTTTCCAAGATCTATAAAGAGCTTATTAAACTCAACACCAAAGAAACAAACAATCCAATCATGAAATGGGCAAAAGACATGAACAGAAATCTCACAGAGGAAGACATAGACATGGCCAACATGCATATGAGAAAATGCTCTGCATCACTTGCCATCAGGGAAATACAAATCAAAACCACAATGAGATACCACCTCACACCAGTGAGAATGGGGCAAATTAACAAGGCAGGAAACCACAAATGTTGGAGAGGATGCGGAGAAAAGGGAACCCTCTTACACTGTTGGTGGGAATGTGAACTGGTGCAGCCACTCTGGAGAACTGTGTGGAGGTTCCTCAAAGAGCTAAAAATAGACCTGCCCTACGACCCAGCAATTGCACTGTTGGGGATTTACCCCAAAGATACAAATGCAATGAAACGCCGGGACACCTGCACCCCGATGTTTCTAGCAGCAATGGCCACGATAGCCAAACTGTGGAAGGAGCCTCGGTGTCCAACGAAAGATGAATGGATAAAGAAGATGTGGTTTATGTATACAATGGAATATTACTCAGCCATTAGAAATGACAAATACCCACCATTTGCTTCAACGTGGATGGAACTGGAGGGTATTATGCTGAGTGAAGTAAGTCAGTCGGAGAAGGACAAACATTATATGTTCTCATTCATTTGGGGAATATAAATAATAGTGAAAGGGAAAATAAGGGAAGGGAGAAGAAATGTGTGGGAAATATCAGAAAGGGAGACAGAACATAAAGACTGCTAACTCTGGGAAACGAACTAGGGGTGGTAGAAGGGGAGGAGGGCGGGGGGTGGGAGTGAATGGGTGACGGGCACTGGGTGTTATTCTGTATGTTAGTAAATTGAACACCAATAAAAAATAAATTAAAAAAAAATAAATAAAAAATAAAACCATGTGGTCCTGATATTAAAATCGAATCCTATTATGAATAACGTTCTAAAGTCCAGAATTCTGGGTTTTGCTTGCTTGGTTATATGTTGTTTTGTTTTGATTCTAATTTGTAAAAGCTATTCCTATTGAAGCCATGCTGATCACCCTTTAAATGTTATCAGATTATCCCTAAGAAGCTAAAAAAAATTTTTTTTTTGAAATAACTTTAGAGGACACAGACACAAAGTTTTTCAAATGTCCTTCAGTTTACTTGTTTGCATTTCCTCAAAAGAGACTGGTGCAAAGCAGTTGGAGTTTACAATAGCTTTGAAAGCATTATTGTTCCAAAGCTAATTTTAACCTGTGATAAAGATTGCTTTTTTTATTCAGTTGAATGTGATATCCAGTAATTGTTTGTCAAGGCTAAGTGCTGTAGGACATAATACATTCTTTAAATGGTGTTTTGTAATTATAATACAAGCATCTTTATGGCCTAATATATGAAAGAATGCTATTGGGTAAGAGTGTTAGAATTATGAGAAAGCAGACTTTAAACTTTACTATTTCAATTATTAAATTTCATGGCTGCTTAACTTACATTTAGGGGAGTTTGACTCTACATATTTGCCCAAATGAATGATTTTTTTGTTAACTGAATGGTTTTGCAGATCTTGACAGAAATAAACTTTTTTTTTTCCTCTTTCATTTTAGTCAGTGAGATATTGGTGGGGAAGATTACCTAAAACAGCCAAAATGTGTGTGTGTGTGTGTGTGTGTGTGTGTGTGTGTTACCTGAAGTGGTTTTAATGAGTTTGAAATTACCCCTAAATCACAAATCTGTGTCATGGGCCAAAAAGTGTTTCTTATAGCAACACTTCTGATCTGAAATGTTTCCAATTTGTATGTTTATGGATAAATGACTTTTTGTTATCCTAATGAGTATCAACTAAAAGTGGTATAAGGGATCATGTCATACAATCTCATCATTTTGTTAGAGGAATCACCAGAAGTAGTACTCTGCCTAAGACATCATTCAGGGCCATATGTAAACACAGGTGGTAATGCTGAGGCAGAGAATACCAATCTGAGCTGCCTCTAGAATAATACCATCTTCAGGTCTGCATCCTATCTTTTTTTCTATTTTCCATGTGAAATATAGTATGTATACAAAATAATATATAATATAGATATACATTTTAAGAAATAATACAATGAATACCTTCTTTTAACATTTCACACAGAAAGAGAAGCATAAGATATTCCTGTACCTTTGACTCTATGTACCCCCACTCAGATATAGCCCTTTCTCTTCCCTCTAAAGGTAATGACTTAGATTTTGTCATTATCATTTTCTTGCTTTTTTATGTTTTACCACATATGTATCTCTAAATAGTACGCCGTCCAGTTTTGCCTGTTTTTATTTTTAATACAACCCTACAGTTAACATTCTTTATGCAACTTGCTTCATTCTTGCTATTGTCCAACATTTTTTCACATTCTTCCTCATTGAAATAGCATTAGCTCACTCATTTTCTCTGCTGTATACTATTTGCTCATCACTCCTTTTGTTCAAAAATGTAATTATTTTATTCTTATTCTGAATTATGATTTTGAAGTTGTGCAATTCTCAGTTAACATTCCTTCCTTTTTAATTTTTTAATTAATTAACTTATTAATTTTTCCCCTTCCTTCTTTAGAGACAATATTTTATCCTCTTCTGACTTCCAAGGACACTGTCAAGAAGTTCCCTGTCAATCTGTTTTTCCTTTGTACATAATCTTTTCTTCCTCGGGCTACTTATTAAGCTTTCTCTTTGTTTTTGGTATTTTATTTGCTACAAGATGTCGATTAAAAAAATTTCCTTGTGTTTTTTGACCCTAAATTTGAAGATCTGTGTCTTTCATTAATTCTATTGAATCTCTAACAATATCTATTGAACTATTACCTCTCTCAAGACTCCCTATTATCTTGGGAGATCCAGTTAGATTTCTCCTTTCACTCTCTGTTTTTCATGCCTCTCAACCTCCATATTACGTTTTACGTGTCATTTGTCACATTTATGTCACATTTCATATTCCCATAGATATCAAGTGGACTGATTCTATTCAGCTATGTCTAATCTCTTGTTTACTCCAAACTATTAAGGTTATGTTTTCCCAATTTGTACTATATATATATATATATATATATATATATATTTTTTAATTTTTAGAAATTCCTTTTGCTTATATTTGCTTATATTTTAAATTTTCATGTTAAGTTTGAATTTCTTATTCTTTGATTACACATTTCAGTCCCTCTTTTATTTTTCAAACATATTAAAGATTTATTTTCAATATCTGATAATCTATAATCTTTTGTGGGTCTGATTTTGTAGCTTTGTCTTCCTACTGACTCTGGCTTATATTTTTTTTTCTCACTTGTTTAGCAGAATTCTTCTGAGTTCACTTTCCATGGAAATTTATTTATGGGAATTTTTTTGATACCGAGATAAAAATCCCTCCAGAGAGAGTTTGAGATTGCTTCTCCTAGGTGTCTTTGGACACCATGACCAGGAGCCACCTCCTTTTTTTTTTCTTTTTCTTTTTTTTTTTTTTTTTTTTTTTTTTTTTTTTTCAGGAGCCACCTTTAAACCAAGTTTTCAACTTGAAGTTTTGTAGCCCACACAAGTTTGAAATCTTAAGGGAGACTTTGTTTTTTTTTTCATCCATCCATAATTAAGGCTAAATTGGACATTTACCCCACCATTCCCCTCTGGTGGTTTTCTAGACCACAAATTGAGAGCATTGCTTTTTGTTTGTCCTACCTTATGGTTAGGCCCTGACTTTTTCTGCTCTCTCAGGTGTGTATGAGCCATTAGGAATCAGGCTCTAGGCCTCCAGAGGCCAGCAGACACCACCCTATAATTAGTTTGTCATTATGAATCTGTTTTGTTGTCATTTTTGATCTCAAAGAAATTGCCTAATTTTGACACCAATTCAGTTGTTCATCTTTTGTTTTTTTCATATCCCTGTCCAGTATTTTTTAATGTGCTGTACTGTGAGAGTTTTTCTCATTATCTTGTTAACCATACTGCAGAACTGGAAAACTCCTGTTTGATTCTTTTAGGTACTTCTTACTTAAATAATAGCCATTTCACTTCCAGTGGCTTCTAGAGTAAAACCAGAGGATTTATACAAGTTTTATAAAAAATAAAGTTTTTACAAATATTTATCATTTTCAGTGAAAATTCTGCTTTAATACTTGGAGATGATTAGTAATTATTAAAACTGACTCATGCTTACACCTTCACAGCTGCTGTTCTGGGCCTTAAAAGATTTCTTCAAAGCATATCACATGATCATCTTATAAGCAGGCCAGCAGAAATTTCTAAGTTAATTACAGTTTGGCAGAGTGTATCCAAAACCTCTTATCTGAACAGTGAACCCAATAATTTAATCAGTCTGTCTGTTGATTAATCACGTTTTAATCCATCTGATATCAGCTCTGAAAAAGCTCTTCATCTGTTCCTTGTAAAACTTATCTCTGTGAATGCACAGCTGCTGTGAGCTATTGGTATTAATAACTTGAATAGGAGACAGAACACAATGGATTCTCAAAGCCTGCAGAAAAAAGTTTGAACTCCTTAAAACAGTCATTCAGGACTCTCTAATCTGACCCAACTCTACAATCTTCCCATCCTCATTTCCTGTTGCTTTGTCAGCTTCAGGCCATGTACAAGTTAAGGCCAGGTGCCTGAACTCTTTCTGTTTTGACTGTTTCTGAAGCTGATGAGCTGATGAATGATTAAATATGTATTTATCAAATACCACATGTCAGATATGTGCTATAATATTTCACTTAAGATCCTACAACCTCTCTGTCATATAGTGAAGCATATAGTGAAGCCGGTTTGACAGATGAGAAAGTCAAAGAGCAAAACAAATTACTTTTTGGTGTCCTATTTACAAAGTTATAAGCTCTTTGGAAAAGGGAAAGAGGAAAGACAAAAAGCTACACAAGTCTGTGATTGAAAATTTTACTAGTAAAATATAAATAAAATTCAAAAACTTAATCTCCGTACTTGAGCTGTGAGAGATACCAAATCCTCTAGATGTTTGACACCATCTAAGAGGTGGGAGATGTTTGATCCACGTGAGCTCAAGAGAGTATGTGAGTAAAAGTCCTTCCTTGACACATAGGAGGCATTCAGTATATTCGGTTTCTACTCTTTATTCCCCTCTTTATTCCTAATCAGGTTGTAAATTTTTTTCCTATTCATTGTAGAACACAACATGTTGTTTCTCCTCTAATGCTACACTCCTACCCATCTTACACAATCAGTTCAGTGCAGTATGAGACTGCTACTGGGTGTACACCAGGCTGTCTGTGCAGACAGTCTACAGCACACCACCATGCTGGAATAACAGAATTGCCAATGTAACCTAAAACATGAGGGAGTTTTTAAAGAGTTCTTACAACTTTGATCTAGTAAGGTTTGGGCCCACAGGAATAGGAAATGGATTGTTATGGTTTATTCAAGACTGTGGGAAGTTTCATTTCATTATATGATAATAATTTTGTCCATTTTCATCCACTTTCCTAGGTAATTATACTTTGTTCATGATCATATGATATTTTTTTCTAAGTTTTCTAAGGTGAACCTAGCAAAGACTAGTCCCAGGGTAGTAGATTCTTAAAGACTCGTTTAAAACTATTTGCTTAGCTCTCGATTACTCCGTATTTGTTTATATGAGCATATATATGAACCCTTAATTCTACCCTGATAGATATAGTTAATTAGACAAGGGGCAAATATCAAACCCAAGTGAAACCCATTAGAGTCTCTGCCACCAGGGTAAAATTGGGCCTGTGAGATTACAAGATTTGAGCGTGACTATACGTATACCTTATAAACCAGAACCTGTCAGGGGCTGATGGTTCTATCATATGAACTTGAACTGTAGCAGAGGAAGCCCTCTATAGAAAGAGGGAAGAATGAAGAGCTATGAAAAAAAAAGCAGAGAAAAGAGACAGAAAAATTTTGAAATGCATTTTCAGTTATGGGAATTATTCCTTTTCCTTCAAGTAGATATCACATTCCATTTCCGTAAATAAATAAATAAATAAATAAATAATTGTTTAAATTGACTTATTTTTCTTACAACTAAAATTAGTGCTAATTAGTATCACCTGAATCAAATGTTAAGTAGTCACTGATATTATTCATATCACATAAATGTACCTCAATTCTAGTCTTAACCTCTAATGCTCACTAGAGTTGGGCAGTAGTGGAAAAGTCCCTTTAATTTCTCTAGGCCCTAGTTTTAGTATTAGCAGCATGATGATAGAATCATGAAGATCAAATAGAATGATGTATGTGAAAGATCTGTGCTATAAAAATCTGAATTATTTTTTTTCTACAATTTCAATGCCAGTATTTCTCTGATAATTTATCTTGTATGTCTAGATAACACTATTACTCTTGTTTACTGTGTTTTCCATGTGGGTAGACAGATTTAAAGTTCCTGATGACAAAGGGATAAATTTTGTCACAATTTCAGGTTTTTGAGTGCTGTCTTTATATAAGGCACTAGAATGGAAAAATTGATGTATTAAGAAAAAATTCTCAACCTACCCATTCTGACCCTCCAAAACAACCAAGTAGAGATTATTCTGACCATTATAACATTTATTTTGGGGAGTAATCAAATATTAATATACTCAGTTCATGAAGAAAATAAAATGTTAAAGAGTTCTTTTCTTTCATAATAGTGGAGTTGCACTGGAAACTGGGCCACTGTTGAATTTTATTTTACTTTTTGCTATTCCCAGGGTAGCAGTATGCCAGATTTATAATGATAGGACCATATTATGTAACAGGATATTGTTGTTAGATTTATTTGCAAAATGATTTTCCTCTATTATGGAATAATGTATAGATAAATCCCGGTTAAATAGAAAGTGATTTATTTTAGAAGACAATTTGTCATGGAGTACATTTAATTTTCGAAATTCTAGCTTATAAAACTAATTAGTGAAGAGATTTGTTTGACAAAAACAACCGTTTAGAGCAGAGTTTTGGAAATTAAAAAATAAAATAAAATAAAAGGAACAACTTACCTCTAAGATTTAAATGACAGATTTTCAGGTAAACCAATAAAACTTTCTCTGCAGCTCATAACACTATGCACTATGCATAAAGTTCACTAAACAGATTTCTCATTTTGCCATTATGTTTCTGCAGTTCAAGAGTAAAACTTCTTTAAAATTATATATCACTAATACTTTTAGAATCATTCTTACTCCACTGTCCCCAATTCTCCCCTGGCATCCACTGTCCTGAATTATTTTTACATAATCTCTTATTTATATTTGTTCATATAAATATGTTTTACTAAATAGTATGTTGTGTTATTTTGTTTGTTTTAGGGATCATATTCTTTATATTTTTTGACAGTTTACTCTTTTCACTCAACAAATTTTAAGTTAATCTGTTGTGGTACAGTAGCTGTGGCTCACTCTGGAACCTGTATTTTTCATTTTCATTCAACTTTTTTGGATCCCAGTTCTTTTCCTAGCTTTTTCCAAGACATCGCTGCAAAGTTTCTTTTTCTGTTCATTGAGGCCATTGTGACTATCTTGACCAGTGGTAACCATGGAAACACTATAGGTTTTTTTTTGGGGGGGTGGATAAGAGAAGTCAAGTAACTGAATTTAAACAAGCAAATATAATCAGCCTGTTTACCATTTAAATCTCTTTACTAACGCTGAAATATCACTAGCATCACTTCAAATGTTAAGGGGTCACTAACATTCAATTTTATAATGGTAGTCACAATATCACACAAAGCAGAGATATCACCTAACGTTTCCTTATCTATAAACATCAATTTTTAGAAATCTGTATATTGTCAATGCACTGAAGATTTGAACTATGGTAATTCATCCTCTGTGTTATAGAGAATGAACTCATTTGTTCTAAATATTCTGAATATGTTTATTTTGTTATATTAACTCCCTTAAGCAATGCTAATATAATTTAGCTATTAAATATTAAAGCAAAATATTATCTTATAAAATCATGCTCAAATTCTAGTTTTCCCAGTTCAAAAGCTTTAGTAAGTTACTGCCCAATTATTGAAGCTCTAACTGTATAATCATATAACCAATAATAATTGGATGTATCCATTTTCGGTCATCTTCCACTTAATTTAACAATTCTAAGAAGTCTTAAGTCAGTGGAGATTTTTTGACAAAGTAGCAAATATGAATGAATTTGGGAAAGAAAACCTAGAATAAAATTTCTATTACTGAGTTATCACTGGGTGATAATCTTGGAATCTGGGCACTTTTGTTGCATTTGGAATATACTGAATTTTTAAATTGCTAGAATGGCAAAAATTGACTCACTGATAGTTGACAAGCTTTACACAGTAGACATTATGTAATTCGGGGAGTTGTTTAAGGATCTTTCTTCTTTGTTTGAATTAAGGAAAGAGAAAACTGACCTGTTCAGAGAAACACTGCCTATCGTAAATCAACAGAAAGGAATAAGCAACCTGTGTTATAAAGTAGATGAAGTTTCTTTTTTGATTTTCCTTGCACTTCCTCTTTGACCTTTGTTAGTTTAATCTTTGTTAATTTGATCTTTGAAAATTCTCCCATGGTATATTTAGAGTTTAATATGACATTATCGAAGAGAAAAATAAAATAAGCCTAATATTAAAATTAAACTTAAGTCACAATACATGAAGGAAAAGTCTCTAATGGCAAAATCTTAGGTTTTAAGTTACCACTAATATGGGGCATTTTAAGAAAGAAGCATTTGCTTGACTGTCCTCCAATTAAATCTTGTCAGTTTATTGACCCTTTCACCATCGTAAGTTGTTGACCTAATTATTATGAGGAAGGTTACTGTGAAAAAGCATATGGCTTAGAATAACTGGACCATTGGGATTTTCCTTACTCAATATGGGTGCAATTCTTCCATTCTGTGTCTTTTTTTCATTTTATGATCTTAAAAAAAAAAAAAAAATCTGAGCATACCGTGAAGATGTGGGCCTAGTCCTAGTAGGGTTCAAACACAAGAAGCAACTATAGTTGGTTAAGATCCTAATAGGTTCATTGGCTAAGAAATCAAATCCCCAAGGTAGCCATGGACCAGGTTAGGAATTTGCATCCACCAGGCTCAGAAAAGCCCTAAAGTCAGATTGTACTTGAACAAAGTCATTGTATTTGGATCATAGAGATCAGATAAACCCAGCAAGTTAGGGCCAACAATCAGGGAAATCTTAGAAGCTACAGGGCATTGAAGTTCAAACATACTTCCTGTCATCAAGGCTCTGCAGTAGGCTGATATGAGAAAGGTGGAGTAATGGACAGTCTGTGTCAAGCATACTCCTACCAGGATCTAGCTGTAGTTGGTGGTAGGGAGCTGTAGTCAGAGAAGGGGGTCCCTGAGCTATCAGGGAAAGTCCCCAATTCTACAGTAACAGACTAATAGGAAAGAATCTAAGCAAAGAACCAGTACCTGAAATTTGAATATAAGTCCAAATCCACATATCTGTTCAGCAACAGAATAGGGCCAGCAATAAATCCTAAATAGTTCCCATGCCTCAGGACAAGACCCATTCTAGTGCCTAGGGTCTTGGCACTAGGCTTCTCCAAAACACATTATCTGAACTAAAGGCCAGGCTAGAAGCTGGTCATGTAATAGGAAACAAGATAGTTTCTCCTCTTACATACCTTACACTCTAGTGGAAGGTTCAGACAAGAATATAGGCAGTCACAATGCAGGTGTTATGAATGCCAATTGGGGAAGGTATATAATGCTATGGTGGCTTAAGTCAGCTTATTAAGACTTGATGATGTTGGAGAGATCGAAAGGTTTTTCAAAGAGACTGAAGTCTAGGCTAAGACCTGAAAAATGGAAAGGAACAGGGTACTGCTAACATTAATGAGTTTTATTCAGTAAGCAAGAGGTGCCACTAAATTATAAAATGGTTGTTTAAAATAGGTGCCCCTTCATTTGTGGGACTATTCAGTGCCGGGCCATGGGAGTTGATGAACTTAAAGAGGACTCTGTTCCCTTCATTGGCCAAGTTTTTCTATGCAGCGCACAACCTGTGATCTACATTGGATGTATGTAGGTGAAGGGCTTTTAGGATAGGGGGTAGAGCAGAGGAAATGAGGACCTCAAGGCTTATTGAGTATGGCTCTTCAACATTGGAGTATAGAAGAAAACTAGCCTTATTTATTCCTAGAATTGTCTCCTCAGACCATGGCAGTGAAAGAGTACCTACCTGGGTGAGCTGCACAGAAGCCACCTGCAGGGGTGCAAAGCACACATTTAAGCATTTGCCAAGATAGAAATTTGACCCACCAGGCTTGAGCTTCCTGGAGTGACTCAACTTGTCATATTACCCATTATAAGATTGTGGAACACTGTTTCACAATAGCAAATCAAAGTAAGGCTGGTGGTATTGCCCACAATTACAATAGAAGTGGAATGGCTTAATTAGTAAAACATTAACTGGCAGGATTCCTATAAGTAAAAATGTACATATTTAAGGAGGCTTATTGTAACATTTATACCATTTATTTTATAATATATTAATTCGAATGTAAAAGTGAATGTAAATTACCAGAAATTAACATGCAATGTGAAGAAAAGTCCTTTCATCCTCTGCAACTGTAGCATTTGGCAGATTCAGGAATAAATAATCTTTTGTGGCAAGGGTATGCCTTATCAAACATATGCAGATCAGCACTAATTAATGCTAATTAAGGTTTCCTGTCTATCTAGTTGGAAAAACGTCCAAATGTTATGAAATCCAGTTAGTATGCCTATTACGCTAATTGTTTTATATGGGGTGGTTCTTAATTAAAATATGTAAATTGACCTTAATTGCTATATACTAATGGGGGTTCATGTTATCTCACTAAAAGTGACAAGATGGTGAGGAGGGGTACTTAAATGACTAATTCTGATAAATCCTTAACTAAATGACCTTTACTCAAAATTAATTTTAATTGGAAGTTGGCTAAAGAAACATTTTTCTTCTTTGTTTCTTTTTAGTTTTTAGTAACGTAAGAATGTTACTCTTCTTTGTTAATACAGCTTTAGAAGCAGTTGTGCATTGTTAATTACACTTAACAAGCGAGTTAATTTGACTGTTTACTGTTTATAGTTATCAGGAAGTTATTGATATCCTCATTTCAGTCTTGGGAGAACTGAGTTCTCATTGAATGTGAATTTATAGTTAGATTCCTGTAGGTAAGCTGACTGACCCCCATTTGTTAGAGTATGCGTTAAAGTTTGATGAGCCAGTAGTAGTAATATATACTCCTTGGCTGATTTACATTGGAATTAATTTTTAAGAAAAATATTTTTTTCTTTACAAAACATTAGTTTTTATTGGAGTTAAAATTTCATTGGAGGTATTTGGGTTAAATAGACTGAAATCATTTTCTTATATTTTACTCAGGTTTTTATTTATTATTTAATTGCAAACAAATTAAAATATGTATGCCCCAAACCTGTGTAAATTAATTTACATATCTATATTTTATTATGCTAACCTTATAATTATAGGCGGTAATTTAAATAAAGCTAACAAATATTTTACTATTTCATTTGGAAGTGGTTTATGTTCATGTGTAATTTAAAATATATTTTAAAAATTCTTCTGTAAAAATGTTAGAAAGACTTCGTAAAATATTATCATATGGCAACGAGCAGGGAATAAAGATTGTAGTTTTTGTTTGTCAAAAGGAGACCCAATATCTTTACTCTTTTATCAGGACATCGTGACAAATGTTTCACCTAGAATCATCCGGGGGACTACCTCTGGCCCCATGTATGGCCCTGGACAAAGCTCCTTCCTGAATATTGAGCTCATCAGTGAAAAAACGGCTGCATATTGGTGTCAAAGTGTCACTGAACTAAAAGCTGACTTTCCAGGCAATGTAAGTGTGATTTAACGTCTAAAACAAAAGAATTGGCATAAGTTGGTGAATGTTTATTTAAACATCCAATTCATAGGCTTATAAATATTAATGTGTATAATATATTTTATTAAAGAATCTGCCAGTTGCTTTGCTGATGCATAGAAAGATAAAAAAGAAAGAAAAGCTCAAGAACTCATAAAAATCTGCACAGTGTGAGGCTTTGTTATAAATGGGTGCTATGCAGATGGAAGAAGTATCTACATAAGCAGGAGGAAGAGAAATGAAATACTCATTTTATTGAGTTGATTTTCACTGTATGTGGCTAGTATTTATGAAGGTGATGACCTTAGGAAGAAATTGCAGACTATAAATCATTTTAAATATAAACCTGAGGCATAAGCAGAATATCTTCGTTTATAGTGCATTTGTATTTTTTCAGTGGAAAATAATTTACCAAATAATTTTAATACCTTTATACTAAATGAATCGCTGTTGTTGTTGTTGTTGTTGTTTTTTTATGAAGCTCTTTCTTTAAAAGTACTGTGCACAATGATCACACATGTTTCATTTGTTTATGGATTTTTACATGTTGCCAGGAGATGGTATTTTCTCTTCAGTAGATGGTTAGAGTTGTCCTTGATGTCATTCATCCATTCTTCTTCCCCTTCCCTCACCTCAATGCACATATGCACACACACACACACACACACACACAAAAACACTCATTCTTCCTCCACCCTCTCATTTACCCTCCTAGGACTGGTGATGGATGGAAGTTGAGGTTTGAGCTATGTGTATCTTTATGTTGTAGAAAAGATTCAAAGACAAATTGGAATGGCTTAAGAATAAAATAATAATATTTTGAATTCTAATGAAATTTGTGGATGTTTTCCCACAGATGGATAAATTAGAAAATCTTAACAAAGGGACTTTTGCTGTCATACTATTGTCTAACCTACCAAGTTTTTGTTTCTGTTTTTTATGTTTTAAAAAAGTCCTAATTGTTTCACAGTTTTCTTGCATTGAAACAAAATATAGATGCAGAGAATATAATTAACCTTCCTCAAGTTAAACCCTCAAATATGAAGGGAGCTATCAAGACTCATATGAAATCTATAGCTTCTGTTCATTAGGAATTTTTCACTTTCTAAAAATGATGTTGCAAATCACATCTATGTTCACATTATAAAATCAACCGTAATAACAGTTATGTTGGGTTATTTGTTTTTTAAAGGACCCAAAGCTTATGGGAAGCTTTGCTCATTATGACAAGGACAAAAAGTCAACCATAAGAATTATTAATATATTTTTAACATGGCCTAGAGCCTTAAGTATTATACTAGCTATTGACCATGTAATAACCTAATAACGATAAGTTTGAGCTCTTATAATATTAAACTATGCTTCTTACTATGATAAATGTCTTATATATTTTAACACTCAGTCTTTAAATAATCTTATAGGATAGGTACTGTTACTTCCCCATTTCACAGAGAGGAAACACAGAAGTTAAGTAGCATGCCCAGGGTTACACGGCTATTACAATGGTCCTTCCTCATCCACAGTTACTGTTTTCGTGGTTTTAGTTACCAATAGTCAACCAGGGTCCAAAAGCAGATGATTTTGCATCTCGTGTACGCTTGGAAATTCAGTAGTTGCTTAAAGCTATGTCACAGTGCTTTTGTTATTCACCTCACTTCATCTCATCACGTAAGCATTTTCTCATCTCACATCATCACAAGAAGAAGACTGAAGACAGTACAATATGGTATTTTGAGAGAGAGAAAGATCATATTTTTTTGAGAAAGATCATATTCACACAACTTTTACTACAGTATGTTGTTATAATTATTCTATTTTATTATTGGTTATTGTTAATCTCTTATTGTGCCCAATTTATAAACTAAACCTTTATTGTAGATCTGTATATATAGGAAAAAGTATGGGATTTAGAGTTTTCAGTGCTACCCATGGTTTCAAGTATTCACTGGGGGTCTTCGCACATATCCCCCATGGATCAGGGGGGATTATTACAGTGAAGCCAGAATTTGAACTTGAAATTTGCTTTTTAGCATCTGTGTTCCTGCCTAATGACAGAGATTTTTTAATGCATCTACTGCAGTATCATTTCAGGCCTTTGAAATTTCAAAATTACTTTTGAATGCAGCATAAGAATACTATGAATATCATTTCTCCAAATACTGTATTTAGATAAGCCAATGTATCTGAAAAAAAAAAAAAAAAGTTTTCCTGGAAGAGAACTCCTACCAATGGCTTGTCTTTAGTTCCATCTACCCTCTTCTGGGCAGGAGTGAAATGTTAAATAATGGCCTCCAAGAAATGATAGTAAGTAGACAAGAAAGCTGAGATGTAACCACTCACTTTGTAATTCCACAAGCAAGTAGAAAGAAGACGCACATTTAACCGTTCTTTTCAATTTCCCTGAAAACAATTTGCTTCTCCTATAATGCTTTTTTCTACTGAGAAAACAATGCATGCATTTCTTTTTCTAATTCTTACACCATTTCAATTATACTCATTATTCTTTTTCTATATTCTTAGAACTAGTCTCTAACATTTTTATTCCCCATATCAAAGACAACATTTTAAATACAATTAAAATGGCATTCCCATTTGAACCCCTAGAAATAATGTGTTGCACCTAGATATTGCCATGCTGAGACTAGAATATCCCCTACTGTTTTGGAATTACTCTGATGCCAAACCCAATGAGCTGAATGAAAGAAGGTGACCCTTCATTTTCCAAGTTTAATTATCACTCTCACTGGAGTTTTCCCACATCATTCTCAAGTGCGTGGCTGCCACCTTTAATGACAGAGATCGGATAATTCAACCCACCGTGGCAGCTTCTAAGCAAGGGCTAACTTTTCTGAAAAAGAAATTATCCTGGGGTTTGTGGGGAAGGGATGTAGGTCAGCTGATATCGGCAGCTAGTATCTCTCTTTCTAGAGAGTCTAGGCACCAGTTGACCATGAACTGGAAGAGACAACGGGAAGAACACCTTGAATAGAAAAACATCGAGACCCCTGAAATACATTGTAAGGGCTTGTCTCTTCACTATCACACAGTTGCAGCAAAGCCCACACTTAGACTAGACTGCCCAGCTTTCAAGGTTTCCTTTTATTTATCTGTGAATTAAATTTGGCACACGGATCATTGTAGTGACGATTATTACTAACTAAGAGGTTTTTTTTTGTTCCTAAGCTGAGATTTTTCAATGCTTATTATGAAATGTACTGTATAATTAGGGCTTACAGAAATCAATTTTAAGTGAATCCTTTCATTCCCATTGCAAAAGCCTTAGAAACAGTATATTTTAGGCTTTGAAAAAAAACTTTTACCAAAAAATACATGCTGCATTTTGTCTGAATGCACTGAATTAGCAAACAATGACTGACATTTTCTATCATTTGTGGCAGCTAAAGTAAGAGTTAGGCAAAAGATAGGGATTTAGCAGTGAATTAGCTGGTGAAGATAGAAAAGGGAGTGATGGCTTTGTTAGAGAAATTAATAAAGGAAGAACAATTGATATGTAAATATACTTCTGTTAGAATACACCTCATTCTACTGAACCCCTTTCTCAGTTCATTACTGAGAAATCAGCATTGCCCACGTGAAGTCCAAAATGATTCCAAAGTTGTTGTTCTTCATCAGCATTCCTGAAAGGGGTTTCCTGACCAATAGCCTCAAAATACAAAGTTTTTAACTTTGTATGGAATCCTTATACACCCTTGTGAAGCCTAAAAGCCTTTCTTCAGAATGTTTTTGAGTGTGTAAAACCAAATTCAGTAGTTTGCAAAGGATACCCATTGCATTAAAATAGAATGCTAAACTTATTTTTAAAAATACGATATAGTAATGCATGTTCCTCTGTAACAAGTCACTAAAAACACAGTCTTGTGGCAGATCTAATAACTACTGCAATTTTGACATATAATGGTGACTATCAATGACACCTTGAGATGTCTGTAACAACAGTATTATGATCTTCTGTGGCTTCTGTTGGTGCAAAGTTACAGGTTGATAGTACTACTGTGGTTCATTGTATTCATGAGGAAATGCCAAATTTCAGCAGGAGGTTAGTGAAAATAAAGATCTAAGTTTTTTCCAATCCTACTTCATTAATTTCTTGTATTCTATTGACTATGGACACAGCTTCAGAATCTATGTCCTGTGGTTCTCAATTCTGAGTGCATATTAGAATCACTTGGGGAGCTTCAGAAAAGCTATTTATGGTTAGGCCCTGTCCTAGTTCAGTCCTTTCAGAAATTCTGGCATAGATAGAATGAATATATATCCCTCTGTGTGTGTGTATGTGTATGTGTATGTGTGTGTGTGTGTGTGTGTGTGTGTTTGTGTGTGTTTTTTTTTAGTTCCTCAATTAATTCTACTGCATATAAAAGCAGCATCATTCATAATCCTTGACATACATCATTAAATATTTATAAAAGTCCTGTATCAGAACTTGAGAGCCTTTTATAGGTGCTGGAACTGTACTATGAGCTTTATGTATCTGTGAAGCAGAGTTTTTCCTCAGTTTATAGATGAGGAAACCGACGTTTTGAAATATTGCATTGCACAGGGCACTTGTGTCACACAGCTAGTAAGTGAGGTCACTTTCCATTACACCTTGAGGTATTTCACTTGGCTCTAAAGAACCTGAAGAATTAAGAGTAATAATTTATTTCAGTCCTCCCTTACCCACTCACTCAGATGGGTCAATTATATTGAATTCTCTTAACCACAGATTCTCAAATATAAAACAAAATCTTTTTATTGGACAAAGAAATAAGTCTGTCTTCAACCAACCATTATTTTGTCATTAGTCCCAGCACAGGACATTTTATAGCTTAATACTTACTGCTTTGCAGGGATGTAGCTGACTTTAGAAACCAATGTCAGTGACTCAGCATGGACTGGTTTGGTTTGAACTGTTAATTGATCCCATTTTAAGTTATGTATTTGAAAATAGGGAGTCAGGAGATTCAGTTGGATCTATGTATCCACAAAGCAAGGAGGATGCTCACTGCTTATTCAGTGGATATTCATCACCCTATAACTCCTTCAGTCTTCTTATAGGCACTGTGAAGGCTGACTTAGCAGAAGCAGGCTTTCTTTTCTTTGGATTATTTATAATTAAGTTTTACTCATTAGAAATAAGGGGATTTTGTTACCCTCTACTCAGTCCATTTAGAAAGATAAAATTTAGTTACAGACAAAACTATAATACATATGTTGTCAGTCCAACAGTCACCAGTACAGGGTTGGGTTTTTTATCTTTCTTTTTTTTTTTTTTTTTGCTTTCATTTTTTATTAAACCATTGCTTTCTTATCACAGAGATTATAAAACATAAACATCACCTTGACCCTTTCCCCCTCATATCCTGAAGAGGATATTCACCAACAGAAATGTAAGCATTTCTGCACTGGAAGGATTCCTTCTTTGCTCCCTCTGGAATTTTTTCAGCTTGTCAAGTCTCTGTTTCTGTCTACTTTACACATTCCCAGGTTGATTTATTTTAAATAAATTAGGAAACTGCTAGAGCAGGTATTGAAGGGAAGGCTAGCATATCCCCAGGAAACTCCTTTCCTTCTATACACCATGAACTCTAGAGGACATAGATACTTCCCAACTTCCTTTCTTTGCTAAAGTTCAGGAGAGTTATCTGATGACATTACTTTATTGATTTTTTAAAAGATCGATATAGCCAACAAAAAATAAAATAAAATGAATCATAATAGTAATTGAAATTTAAAAAGTTAGGTGGATGGAAGTAAAGTAATCTGCATCCAATTAACTAACAAGTATCTGTTTTCACTTTCTGATAGAGTCTAAGAGCTAAAGGCATGAGGTTTAAAGTCAGGATGAGTTTGAATCTCAGCATATCCTCTGACTTGCTGTTTATTGGCACTCACAACTTCAACGTCCTCATCTGTTCGATAACAATAACTATTATCAGAGATTAATGTAAGATAATTATATCTTACATTATAAGATATAATTGTATATATTGTATAGATTAAGTAAGATATTATATGTAACATGTTTGGCACATTGCAATTATTCACCATTATAAATTGTATTGCATAGAATATCTTTATGCATTTAGCTTTTATTGCTACTTAAAATAATAATTAGTTTTCATGAAATATTCTAAAGGATTTCTAAGTCAAAGGTAATAGTATATTTTTAGCTGTTGAAGTATATTGCCAGCCGATTTTCAAAGTATTTGTAAACAGTTCATGTAAAAGTCACTGTTTTAGAAATAATTACCAACTAAAAAATTAAAAACTCACTAAATATGCTTTTTGGTGATTCTTCTGAACCTGAGTTTATTATACATTATATAGAATGTAAAGTCTGATTCTTTGTTCAGTGTTTTATTCATTTTACTTCTGTGCTTTAATGTCATTCATTCTTTTGACTTAGTTTCCAATTAAAAGAAGATTTAAATGAGTTATTTTCTTAGTATCAGCATAGAAACAAAGAAAATTTAAAATATATTTAATTCCTCGAAGCAAGAGTAGCCAAAATGAATCAGAATACATAGTGTAATTCATAGTTCTGTGATTAGTTTCTGGCCAAGTTTGTTTGTGGGGCCTTTTTTTTTTTTTTTTTTTTTTTGATAGGATATTTCTAGTTCCTTAAAAGAAAGCATTAGGTGTCATTTAGGTAGAGTTATGGGGACTTGATTTACCATCCCAACTGAAATAGCAACATAAAAAAATTATAAAATATATGTAACAATAGTTTTTAAAACTTGAAACATCAGTCAATAAAGGCACTAGTCACTGGGAGACAGAAAACCAAGGAAATGAGCTCTACCATTGCTTCAGAAGGTTTCCAGGCCACATTTCAGGGAGTAAAACCCAGGGTTCTCTCTGAGTTGAGGAGACAGAACTGAAAGTCCAGAGAGACCAAGGTGGCCAGAATTCATGAGACAGAGCACCAGAAAGCAGAGAGCTACATACAGAGATACTCCAGAGACCTGCAAAAGGTCCCCCTTGAGTGTTCAGCAGAGTACAGATAAGCTCATGCATTTAAGTGAATTACAAGGGACTGCAGAAAGAACTTTCTGAATGGGTTAGAGGGACAAGTACTCAGTTCTTAAATGGGTCTGGTAATAATGATTCTTACTGCTAGCCAGACTGGAAAACCCTATGATTCACAATTAACCATAGGCTGAACACTGCTTTAGTCATGCCCAACAAACCTTAAAAGCAAGACCTGAAAGGATCAAACTATCTCCAAGTAACTTAGCTGCAACTCAAAACAAAATATAGAAATAAAAAATATCTAGGACCAAACAAGATAACATTCACAGTGTCTGGCATTCAATTAAAAATTACCTATCGTAAAAAAATAGGAAAATATAATCTAAAATAAGAGGAAAATCATTAAATTAAAACTGTGCCAGAACTTATGGGATGTTAAAATTAGCTAGCAAATGGATTAAAACTGTTACAAATATATTCCATATGTTCAAACCAAGAGATGGAACACAGATAAAAACAAACAAACAAACAAAACCACGCTAAACCAGATTCCCAGAATGAAAACTATAATGAATAAGATGAAAAATATACTAAAGTTATTAATGGCATATTAGGCATTGCAGAAAAATGATTAATCAGCTTGCAGATATGGCAATAAAAATTATCTAAGGTAAAATTCATGCAGGAATGGGAGGATGTTGGAGAGTGGGGAGTAAGCATACTGTTAGTGAGCCAGGGACAACTACATATTAGTGGCCTAGTATGCACTGGATTTTTAAAGTTTGAAGAAAAAATACTGGTCCAAATTTTCCCAGTTTTACATAAAACTACAAACTTCCCCATCTGCCAAACAAACAAACAAGAAACTTGAGCTACGCGCATAAGAAACACAAAGAAAATTTCACCAAGGAGTACATCATAATGAAATTAATCAAATCAGTTATAAAGAGAAAATTTCACAAGACAAAAAGCATGTTTCATACAGAAGAACAAGTACAGAGGTTACTGTTTTGATTTGTTGTCAGAAAAAATGCAAGCTAGACGACAACTTTCAAGTGTTGAAAGAAAAAAATGACAACTGTTAATCTAGATTTCAAAATTCAGCAACATATCTTTCAAAAATACAGGTGAAATAAATATTTTTTGACACTAAAAAGACTAAAAGAGTTCATCACTGAGGGATTGGCATCACAGGAAATATATTCTTTAATGTTTTAGGCAGAAAGTAAAATGATGCTAGGTTGAAATATGGAAGTACACAAAGGAATGAAGAATACAGAATTTGTAACTATAAATAACTACTATTTAATTCACTTTAGAAGAGAATTGATTATTTAAACAAAAATATAAAACAGTATATGGTTTATAAAATATATTAAGGTAAAATATATGATAATAGTACAAAAGTTGTGAGGAAGAAATGGAAGTATACTATTGTAGCTTCTAACACTTTATGTAAATTTTTTGTCACTTGAAGATAGACTGTGATAACTTGAAGATGTATACTCCAAGCTCTAAACAGCCAATAAAAAATATGCATGAGGATTCTAGTAGAAAAGCAACAGTAGAAGTATAAAATGGAATCATACAGAGTACTCAACCAAAAGAAGGCAGAAAAAGAGATAAAGGCTATTAAAAAAGAGACAATGCAAATAGAAATGCTATAGTAAAGAGATAGAGTTAAACCTAACCATATCGATAATCACATTAAATGTAAATGGTCTGAACATCCCCAGTTAAAAGGCAGAGATGTTCAGATTGAATGAAAAAGCTTGACTCAACCACATATACTGCCTATAAGAAAAACAATTTTAAATATGAAGACACAAATAGGAGAAAATTGTAGCAATGGAAAAAGATGTACCATGATAAAAGAAGTCTTAATAATTTTAAAGAATTCAGTTCATCCAAGGTATGTATTCCAACCACAACAGGAATATATTGGGAAAATCCCAAGATATTTAAAAAATAAATAATACATCTAAATAACCTTTGAATAAAGGAAAAAATCATGAGAATTAAAATTATTTTGAACTGAACGAAAATTAAACTAAAAAATTAAAATTATTGTATTCGTAAAAGCATTACTAATAGGGAAATTTATAGCATTAAATACATATATATCAGACATGAAGAAAGGTCTCAATTACTGCAACTTTTATCTCTAAATACTAGAAAAAAAAGAACAAACTAAACTCCAAGTAAATAAAATGATGATATAATAAAGATCAGGGGAGGAAATTAATAAGATAGAAAGTAAAAATAATGGAGAATACCAAGGAAAGTAAAGCTTTGCAAAATTTCTTGCAAAAACAAATGAAATTTATAAAAACATCCAGACTAATGAAGAAAAAAGGAGAGAAGAAACACAAATAATCAGTATAGGGAATGAGAAAAGTAGCACCACTGCAGATTCTATAGATTTTAAAAGAAAAATCATAAAATAATTATGAACAATTTTATGTAAGTAAACCAGTCAGATTCCTTGAAGACACAAACTATCAAAGCTTAGTCAAGAAGCAATAGATAATGTTAAAAAAATTGAATTTATAGTTTGAAACATTTGCCTGAAGAAAACTACAGGCCCAGATGGCTTCATGAGTAGATTTTTTCAGCTATTTATGGTCTAAAGAATAATTCCAGTTCTACACACACTCTCTCAGAAAAGTAAAACAGAGAGACCACTTCCAAACTAAACCTATGATGCCAACACCCGGATACCATAACTGGATGAAAACAGGACAGGAAAATAAAAGTATGGACTCTTATCCTTCATGAAGATAGATGCAAAAGTTCTAAACAAATTTTAACAAGTATAATCCAATATTGCATAGAGTATAATACATCATGAACAAACGAGGTCTATCTCAAGAATTCTAAGTAGGTTTAACATTTGAGAATATTGTAATTCACATAAATGACAAACTACATAATAACAACAATAGAAATTGTATAATTATTTCTATGAACCAACAAAAAATTTGAAGAAATCTAAAAATGTTTCTAATTTAAAGGAAATTTCAGCAAACTAAGAATAGAAGAGTTATTTCCTAACCTAGTGAAAGGCATTAAAAAGAAACAAACAGGTTATCCCTGGATGGCTGGCTCAGCGGTTTAGCACCTGCATTTGGCTGGGGTGTGATCCTGGGATCCTGGGATGGAGTCCCACATCAGGCTCCCTGCATGAAGCCTGCTTCTTCCTCTGCCTGTGTCTCTGCCTCTGTCTCTCATGAATAAATACATAAAATCTTTAAAAAGAAAAAAAGAAACAAAAAACCTATAGCTAAATCATAGTTAATGGTGAAAGACAATATTTTCTTCCTGAGAAAAGTAGGATAAGGGTATCTGCTCTTACCATTTCTATTCCACATTGTGCTAAAGTTTTTGTTAAATAAGAGAATGACAACAACAAAAGATATGCAGATTTCAAAGGAATAAGTAAAACTTTTTTATTCACAGATGACATGATTGTTTATTTAGAAAATGTGATTAAATGTAACAATAAAAAACACTTTATTTACAAAAGCAGGCTGTTCTCAGATTTGACTTTTTAAAAATACTGCATTAAAATAGTGTATATCTTCATTACCAACTTTTTTGTACTCTCTTTAGTTCTGTACCCCAGGAGAATGTCCAACTCACCTCATCCTGGTCATGGCCTGTCAAAATACTACTTTAAATAATAAATGAGTTTATTAGCAAGGTTACAAGATACATGATAAACTTATAAAAATCAATCATACTTTTTATATGTTCTCAATAGACAAGTGGAAACTAAAATAAATGTGTCATATAATATTAATATATCAATAGGAGCATAGGGATAAATCTGACAAAGATGAGAATGACATCAACTTTGAAACTACAAAATATTGTTCATATAAATTTTAAAAAACCCTACATAAATGGGAGGCTATATTGTGTTCAAAGATTGGAAGATTTCATATTGTTAAGATGTCAAGTATCCCCATGATGATATAAAAATAAAATGCAATGCTAACCCAAATGTTAGCATTATTTTTTCGGTAGAATTTCACAAGCTGATTCTGAAATTCCTATGGAAGTGCAAAGGGCTTACAGTAATCAGAACCCATTAAAAAAGAACCAGTTTGGAAGTCTAAAACTTTTTCATTTCAAGACTTATTGTAAAACTACATGAATCATGATAGAGTGATACTGGCATAAAAATAAATATACAGCGATCCCTGGGTGGCGCAGCGGTTTGGCGCCTGCCTTTGGCCCAGGGCGCGATCCTGGAGATCCGGGATCGAATCCCACGTCAGGCTCCCGGTGCATGGAGCCTGCTTCTCCCTCTGCTTGTGTCTCTGCCTCTCTCTCTCTCTCACTGTGTGCCTATCATGAATAAATAAAAATTAAAAAAATAAATAAAAAAAATAAATATACAAATAGATTAATGAAGAATAACAAGCCTCAAAGTAACTCTCATGTTAGTTGTATGAACAACTGATTTTTTGGTTAAGTTGCAAAGAAGAAATTCAGTGAACAAAAATAGAGTCTTTTCAACAAGTGATACTAGTAAAATTGGATATCCAAATTTTTTAAAAAGTAAATATTGACTCACATCTGACATGTTATATAAAAAATAATTCAAAATAGTCAGATCTATGAAAAACCTATGAAATGAAATGAAAAACCTAAAACTATAAAACTTCATAGGAAAACATCAGAGAAAGTTCTTGTGACCTTAGGTTAGGCAAACATTTCTTTAGATATATACTAAAAGCACAGTGTTTGAAAGAAAAAAAAAGGGATGTGATTAACTCAAATTTTAAAGTTTTGCTCTTCCAAAGCTGTTGTTAAGAAAGTGAAAATATAAACCAGAATGGGAAAAATATTTACAAATTATATACCTGATGAAGGACTATATCCAGAATAATTTTTTTATGTCCAGAATATTTAAAGAACATTCCAAATCCATAATAAGAAAACAAATAACAAAAAAAAAAAAAACAGAAGAAAGAAAGAAAGAAAGAAGAAAGAAAGAAAAGAAAAGAAAGAAAGAGAAAGAAGAAAGAAAGAAAGAAAGAAAGAAAGAAAGAAGAAAGAAGAAAGAAAGAGAAAGAAAGAAAGAAAGAAAGAAAGAAAGAAAGAAAGAAAGAAAGAAAGAAAGAAAGAAAGAAAGAAAATAACCCTTCCCACTTGGAGCAAAAGAATTGAGCAGATACTTCACCAAAGAAGATTGTGGACGATAAATAAGCAAATGAAAATATGCTCAACATCATTAGTCATTACAGAAATGCAAATTAAAACCACAGTGACATATATGCCTATCAGACTGCATAAAATTTAAAAGAACTGATCATACCAAATGAAGGATATGGCAAGGATATGGTGAATTCCCACACATGGAGCATGATAAACACGTTCATTGTCTTGTGATGATGGTTTCAAAGTACATACACATGTCAATCTCATAAAATTGTATGCTTTAAATATATATAATTTATTTTATGTTATACTTTAATGTATAAATAATTGTACATATATAACATACACAATTTATGGGTATATATATAATGTATAGAGTTATATATAATTTATAACATACTATATATAGCATATGTAGAATATATATCATATATAAAAATATAATTCAATAAATCTGTTTAAAAATAGGTTCAGTTTAAAATTATAATGACACTTTTCATGGAATGTGTCCTGGGAATTAATTTTGGGTTTAATTGGATTGGTAAACCCCTGTCACCAAGCTCCTCAATCCCTATCCCATTGTCTGAGCCACCAGTCAATTATTATCTTCCACAAAATTGTCTAGCATTTTGGTCACATTCACTTTGATACTGACTCATGGGAATTAACAGGCTAAATGACCTTATGCTCTATTAAGAAAAAAAAAAGAAACATTGGGTTGATTTTTGAGCTTCTGCTTTGTGGGACATTAAAAATGCTAGTGGTTCATGTCATTCACTAAAGGAAAAATCAGCAGAAAATTTACCAAAGCTTTTTATTTTTTTTTTAATTTTTATTTATTTATGATAGTCACAGAGGGGGGGTGGGCAGAGACATAGGCAGAGGGAGAAGCAGGCTCCATGCACCGGGAGCCCGACGTGGGATTCGATCCCGGGTCTCCAGGATCGCGCCCTGGGCCAAAGGCAGGTGCCAAACCGCTGCGCCACCCAGGGATCCCCCAAAGCTTTTTAAATAGTCCACATTATACAGGCATTAACTGCCTACAACATACTTTTTCTCAAACTCCCCTTTACTTTGTAATTTGTCAGGCTGCCTTTTGGGTACCAATATTTTCTTCTCCATTTGGAAGTATGGCATGGAATACACTGAACCATGTTGAAAGAGACCCTGGGGATGGCTATGATGCATTGAAGTTAGACTCTTTCTTGGTATAAACTAGCTCATGAGAGAGGCAATAGAAACAATTTATATATTGTATATGTTTGCTACATAACCAGACCATGTCATAAAATGAAACCCTCTCCATACTCAAATAGCTTCTGAGTTTTGTTCAGTGGTCTCACTTACTTAATGCCGATTTGGAAATCTCTCATCGTTCTAATGTTTTTATAGAGAACTCTACTCAAACACATTCGACTCTTAATATATTCAGGAAACCAGGAGTGAGAAAGGATCAAATAAAACCTTCTACTCTCTTCTCCTCGCCCCGTGCAAGTTCCTAAAATATATCTTTTTTATCTTAAAGTTAGGAACATTTAAAAAACAGAAAAAAGAAACCACTACTGTTTTATGAGAGGCTTAAAAGTAGGAGGGAATATGAAGGTTTTTATTTAACATAAGACACTACAATTATATGTGTTGCATATACTTTGTTACAAACTGCTTATCCTATTTTACTTTTTGGAGAGGATAGGAGCATGCTGATAGACAACATTTTTTCCCCAGCTTCTTTTTTTGCCACTAGGCATTTTATTCTTTTACATTGTACCCTACAGGGAATATTCCAGAGATTTATTTTTCACAAGGAACTATTTTCATATTTTCCCCTTAGGTCTTTTAAGACATTTACTTGGAAGTATTCTCTTTAATCTTTAAGAGAGTTAAAAAAACAATAATAAAAACTAGTAGTGCTATTTTAAAGATTTGTATAGTGTAATATAATGACTTTTTTTTTTTTCTTTTTTTAACCATTATTTATGGTTGGATAACTGATTCCATTTAAGGAGAATTTGAGTCTCTATCTGAGACCTACAAATAAGATCTAATTAATTGTAAACCATCTAAAAGGAAAATGTCACAGAGGCCTTGGACAACTGATTTAATCACCAGGCAAACCAAACAGTCTTACAAATGAGGTAAACTTTGAAAAAACAAATATGTACAATGAACCCTCCAAATTACTGAAAATTGTATTCTGTGGGATTTGTCTTCATTTTAAAAACTGCAGTTATGAAAATATACATTAGAATGAGGGCCATGTTAGTAGGAATAATGTATATCTATGCAGGGAACTTGCAATTATCCATTTCAATCACAGGGAAGAGTTGATGAATGGAATTCATCAATAACAATACAGTATTTTTACCAGTATCTTCTAGTTTTATACCAAGAGTGCATTTCATACTCGTGTTAGAGATAAATGGAAGGACTTAAAAAAAAAAAAAAAAAAAAAAAGGAACAGAAGAAAAGGAAAAAAACAAACATCTTTTGACAATGAGCTTTTTGCTAAAGTAAACCCCAAATCTTAAGGGAAGTACAAGAAGCAAAAATTGAAAAGGAGTTTTGCAACTTAAAACAAAATAACTTACTAATTGTGTATACCCATTTATTATTACACAAATCTCTATTTCTCTGAGTTGACCTCATAATGACTTTGTAAGGAAGGCATGAAAATATCCTCATTTCATACTAGAATCTGATAGCTCGGGGAAGGTAAGTAATTTCTCAAGGATTTTTCTCAGATTGTAAATGGTAGACTTTCATATTGATAACAGAACATCTGACATACATACACTTACAATAGAAAATTAACATTTTTTTAAAAAGACAAGCTTCAGAGTAGTTGAAGATGTTCACGTATGATTCGCTTTTTCTTTTCACCTGGATTTTCTTCCCCTTCTGGTGGAGGTGCTAATGAGCAGAGAAATGGTAAAGGTAATCAGCCAGAGGGAAGAGAAGAATCAAAGACCTAGATAATTCGCAAACTGGAAAATGAGCTCCTAACTAATCAAGACTGGATTGTAAATAGGATAGAAAGAATTTATGCATCCCTGGTATTGGCCTGAATAGCATTTGTACCCAATCCAAGAAAAGTATTTGTGAATTTCACAGTTGGCTATTTTTTCTCCCTTTGAGATTTTTTTCCTGAACTAATTATCCATTGTGTATGTGAAGCAAAGAAATAACTTACCATTACAGTCATTTTTTGAGGTGGATATTTCACTTCGCATGTTGTTAAAATGCCTGGAGCATTAATAAGGAATGAGTTAACTTTATTAATATAGCTTCTTCAGGGAGTTTCTGATCTATATACTGATCACCCAAAAGGAAATTTTTTGTAATATTTTATTCATGCAAAATTTAGGGAAGTAACTAGATTGACTAATCTTTCCATAATAAATAATTTAATTTAACTTTGTGCTGCTTTTTGCATTTTAATTTCTTCATAATGTGTCCTTTAAAACCTCAATATTAAAATGATCAGTGACTGTTTGTGCTTGTTTTAGTTTAAATTGTAGATTTAGTTATGGCTCTTGGGTTACAAGGTGCAGGGGAAGGTGCTTTAATATAGGAAGTGAACACATTTATAGATTGGAAAAGTTATATGTGTGATCATTTTTTTAATGAATTGTTGGAAAGAGTGTAGAAATCAACACAAACAATGACCTATAGCAGTGCATAACAATAATTGTTATGGTTACCTAGACTGTAATTACATCTCAAATACTTCACATTTCATATACTTTCATACGTACTATTTAAACGCAGGGTTTTGTGTCGTGTCTTGTAGAGTTGTTGCCGTTGTCTTTGGTTACCGCCTTCTAAGAACTTCCCAACTCAAACAGCCAAGATAGATGGCAGTGTGGTTAGATTGTGACTTTGAAATTGAGGCAGGACTTCTGCTTCTCCTTCAGACGTAGAAAACCAGAGAAATCACCACTGCCACCCTAACAAGGAGAACAAGTCAGATAAACTGCAAAATCTGACTTTTCAAAAACTAGCTGAGGGACACTTCAGTGGCTCAGTGGGTTAAGTGTCTGCCTTCAGCTCAGGTCATGATCTCAGGGTCCTGGGATCGAGCCCCTGGTCAGGCTCTGTGCTCAGTGGAGAGTCTGCTTGTCCTTTCTCCCCTCCCCCTTGCTTGTACTCTCTCTCAAATAAATAAAATCTTTAAAAAAAAATTAAAAAAACAACTAGCAAAGATCTGAAAATGCAAGTTAACCTAAATGAACTAAATTCCAGAAAGTGATAAGCTCTCTTTTGGAGAGAAGAAACACATGACTGCTTTGCTCCCTGCTGAAATGATGGGAGGGAAAGGAAGTCATCAAAGAGAAACCAGTGAAGTTTTAAAAAACATTTAATGGTTGTGTTTGGAGTGGTCTGGTGTGTGAAAATATAAGGATCCCAGACACAGACTTTGTCAGTCTTTAGCAAGCAGCTCTTACCCATGTTACTTCATTGAGTAGCCTCCCATATGTGGGGCTAAGGCATCCAAACTGAGAGAAAGCCTCTCTGAGGTAAACACAATCTTCTCCAATTACGGGGCAGAGCCCTGCTGAAGGCTTGGGCAGCAAGGCATTCTAGGCCTTTACCAGTTGTGCTGCATGGCTCTTTTGAAGTTTTGAGGAAGGGAAGCTCAGAAGAAAGATAATCTGAAGCACAGAAAGCCAGTGTGGGACTGCAGAGCAAAGAGAACTCCTTAGCAACACCAAAAGCTGGCAGTGGGTGTGTAAGGAGCAAAAGATATCCCATGGTTTGGAAAGTTGGTGGCTGGCCTAATTGTGATAAAGAGACTCTGGAGTCTCTCTGGGGCTCAGTTCCCAAGACCTACTGAAAAGAAAAGTTCTGATTCAGCCATCAAAACATTTGAAGCCAATGGAAAGCTGAATCTAAGTAAAACCACAACAAAGCCCAGACTCAACAAAAGATTTCATCAACTTAGTCTCCTACATTAGCAACCTGATAATAGAAGAAGTGCACCCTTTTCTGGGGGTAATTATTATTTATGTAAGTTTCTACTGTTCTTTTTTTTAGGGTGGGTAGGGTACAGGGAGAGGAAGAGAGAGATCTTAAGCAGACTCCATGCCCAGCCTGGAGGTGGAGTGAATCTCCATCTCGCAACCCTGAGATGATATCCTGAACCGAAATCAAGAGTCAGACACTTAACTGACTAAGCTACCAGGGCACACCTCTACTGTTCTTTTGTACAAACTATCTGGCATACAATAAAAAATTATAAGACATGAAAAAGAAACAATGTGGCCCAGAGTCAAGAAAATTTTCTTGCAGTTCTATTCATAGATAGGGTTGGAATTATCAGATGGAGACTTTAAACTACCATGATAAATGTGAAAAAAATTCCAGTGAAAAGCATTCATGAAAAGATACAGAATTTTATCAGAGTCGTAAAGTATTAAAAAGATCCATATGGAAATAAATGAAGAATACTGTGTTAGAAATGAAAAATTAATGGGATAGGCTTATGGGAGCCTGGATATGGCAGAGGGAAGAATCAAAGAATAGAAAGAATAAGAGAAGTTACCCAAACTGAAAAATCAAAGAACATGTCACAGTGTTTGAAATCTGTGGGACAACATCAAATGCTCTAGTATTGATGAAATTCAATCTTATAAAGAAATACAAGAGATTTGGACATAAATTATTAATTCAAATGGTACCATCTTACAGTGGCCTTCTATGATCCCCATGTGGAAGGGTGTCCCTTATCCCAAAACCCAGTAATACTCTTTACTATTGAAAGTATCTCTTTATTTTTTTTAATTTTATTCTACCAATTTTTTTTCAATATGTAGTAAGTATCAGACACTATTTTAGAACAGAGTATTGAATGAAAAAGACAGGGTCTCCTTTCTCACGAAACTTATTCCTTCTCTAGAAACTTACTCTTTCTCCTTTCTCATGAAACTTATAATTTTCACCAGGGTAGATATCTTTTAAATTTTTTCTCTTTTATTCCTGAATCTCAACCCCCTCAAATAGTAGCTAGTGCATAGTAGGAGCTCAATTAGTTTTTCTTTTTTGTTTTTATGAATTTTTCTAGGGGTCTATTCTAATTCTAAGGCCCCATTTTATAGTCTTTTCCAAGATTATCTGGCAAAAATTCCTAAGCCTTTTCTACTATGTATTATTTCTCTTTTTTCTCTTGCACCCTTGGGCTCCACTTTTTCTACCTTCTGAAAAAGGTTGATTCATATATAGGCAGTTTTTACAAATCTAAAAAGGCATATAGATAGATGTAAACTAGAATTTTGATAAGAGTAACCAGATGTGGGGAAGGATAATTATAGTTCTTCAATGCATACATCACTGTGTCTTGTCATTCTTTGCATATAGGTCTCTGTTCCCTGGTGTTCCTATGACCATGCTCCATGCATGCTCAGTCCAGTTCAACTGCTTCTCTTTCATATACATTATAATTAAATTTCATGTGGAAATGTACATTTCTTAAAATTTTCAACAATCTATAAGAATCAGCAAATAAATAAAGGACACTTGCCATAAAAGGTTTTTTTTTTTTTTTTAAGGCAACTGTCAAAATACTTTGTTTAAATTATTATTCTTATTTAAAATCCATGTCCCCAAGGCCATGTTGGCCGAGTCTAGGAAACAGATGACCAAATCTATCAAAGTCTACCAGTAACTGATTACATATAATACAGCAAATCACACGCTGGAATTCTCTAAGGGCAATATCAGATGCTCGTAGTTCTAACTAAAGAACTTCTATGCAATTGCTGTGATTTTCTGATTTATGTTAAAATTTACTCCCAATTATCACCAGAACAGCCTTCTAATCTTAGAGGGAAAGCTGATGTTAGTAGAAAAAACTGGAGTTGCCATTTTTTAGCATTCTCAATAAACATAACTGAATTGTTAATCATAGAGTCCTTGAATGCCGGGGAATCTTTGAATCATTAATTATCAAGCATCATCTGGCTCAATCTGTTTGTTTACTAAGGAAAAAAATGAAGGTTAAAGATACTGGTCCCAAAGTTATGCAAATTAGCATTCAGTTTGTCCACATTTATTAAGGACACCATGCCTCTTTTTCTAGATAGATGTTTTTGGTTATTCCTCTCCTCCCTTTTCCCTCTCCCACCATCAAATAAAATACATTGAAGAGAATAGTATTAAAGCCCAGGTGCACATCTTTTAGAATTATATGTTGCAAATATCTATTAGTCAGGGTATAATAATTAATGATGACTAAATTCATTAGTAATAACTATCCATCATGTTCCAGTTGCTATGCTGAGTAATAGACACACTTGATCGCTAATGCTCATCACAATTTTAAACAGGGGGTATTATTTTCTCACTTTACAAATATGGAAACTAATCCTGGAAACTAAAAAGCAACTCACCCAAGATAAAAACACTAGAAAGGGGCAAAGCCAGGAATCAAAATCCAACGTTTTTAGTCTCTCTGATAGATAGCACAGTCACCTATGACAATACCTACTTAATCATGCCTTCTGACCAAAAAATCAATAAGCAAAAAAAGGAAGAGGAAAGAAAAGAAAGAATAAATTGCAAACTGTAATAAATACTTCTTTCTATTTATGATTAAGGCAGACAAATTTATGCTCACTTTATTTCTTACATAAAGATATTTACCAATATAGTATTAATTTATTAAAAATTTAAGAAGGATACAAGTTGATTAGGTAAAAAATAAAATGAAATTATGTGAAATAAAAAAAATTATAAACCATATTCATCTTTCCAGTCATACTCATAATATAATTTTATTGTCTTCATTAACTCAAATTTACTAAAATGTATATCATGTTACACTGATTAATAATTTGAGCTAAACATTTAACATTTCTCTGCACAATTATAAAAGCTTCATAATAATTTGTATTAATTCTACCAAACTTCAAATTTCTCTTGTATCCACTTCTTTTTTTTTTTTTTTTTTTTTTTAGATTTTATTTATTTATTCATGAGAGACACAGAGGCAGAGACACAGGCAGAGGGAGAAGCAGGCTTCATGCAGGGAGCCTGATGTGGGACTTGATCCAGCGACTCTAGGATCATGCCCTGGGCCAAAGGCAGACACTCAACCACTGAGCCACCCAGGCATCCCTCTTGCATCCACTTCTAAGAATGTTATTTTACTACTTATGCTCTTAAATTTTTCTGAAATCATATTTTGTTGTCATTTGCATCCTTGTAAAATTTTCTAAATGCTTTAAAAATTGTAATACCTTATTTATCCAATATTCTATTTGGTAAAAGCTAGCCATTTTCTCAGTTCAAATTAATACAGCAGTATTGTCATAACCATATGCACATTCTGAAAAGAAACCTTTCTTATGGTACTCACATAATAAACTTAAAAACACCTACACGCACTGAAAAAAAATTAAGGACTTCTTAGATTTTCAACATGTTTATTTTCAAATTATACGAATCATTTACTTGTGTAAGAGCTGTTATCAAGTTATTTTTTTGAAGACCCAGATAGCTTTTGTTGTTTTGCTTTTAGTTGTTGTTTCTTGGCTGGTCGATTGGACTTTTCAGTCTTAGCTGTGTATTAGCACATAATCCCCTTGTTACTTGTAAGTAATGAGCTCAAACTCTGAAACTTCCCTGTCTGAACAAAATATACTTCCTTCTTAACCCCACTGCTTCCATTTTATTAATTTTGTTCTATAGTGCCTGCTACATTATAATCACACAAATAAATATTTGTTGACTATTAACTTTTGGGGGGTGTCTTTCTATTTGTTTTTCATGTTTAGAATTTGAAGAACTGACTTTCTAAAATAATTTCAATCAACTGGTTCATAGACTAGGAAGCCTGCAGTTTGGCTGAGGGGGGTGGGAAGGATAGATGGGGGAAAATCATGGAGGTATAGGGAATAAATGAATAAATGCTGGACTAGGATTTGGGAAAACTAGAGTCTTTTACAACTCTGTTGCCGACTCTATGAACTTGGGCAAGTCACAGTCCTATCCTAAACAAAGAGATTGGCGATTTTATCATGGCCCTGAAGATGCTGCATTTCTGACAATGATTTGATTAAATGGATCTCTCCCTGCAGCTGAGAACATGTAACTTACGTTGCAGTAGTATTTTTGCAGTAGGTATTGAATAGTAGAAGAAAAGGCTTTTACATTTTAACTGAACCATAAATACTTAGTCATTTCTTTAGGTATCTTTGAATTGCACATAAGAGAAGCCAGTGGGATCTCTTGCTCAGAAAATATATGAGATCATTCCAGAGGTGAATACATACTATTTTCTGTTCCCTACTTCATTTTAGTCATATGTAATGAAATGGTTTGATGGGAGCAACATAGAAAATTACTGAGAATTTTTATATTCTGAGGTTCTTTGACTATTGGCTGAATGGGCAAAGGGGCAGGATTAATATCTATTTCTGGAAAAAAAATTTGAGACAGAGGTACATTTTCAGAGAGAGATTTTTTTTCTTCTTGCTTCATTGGGCAAGAAAGCTTTATCTTGTCTGTGAGGTTAACTATGGGAACAGACCACTGCTGGGAGCTGGGGAACACACTGCAGAAAGAGGAAGGGAGAGAATGCTCTGTTAGTTTCCTGGCTAGACAGGTCACATTGCACTTGGGGCATGAAGATGAGGGTAAGAGTTTTAAATCAGCTGTGAAATTATTTTGGTACCTAGTGTAGAGTGAAGGATTGGGGTTATGTTTTCTTAGTAATTTCCTAGAATAGACAAACAGGAGTTTTGTATTATAGCCTGTCTGTGATGAAGGTATAGATCTTTGGGCACACAGAAATGTCAGTCATTTGACCAAGCAGAAATAGAAGTTGGTTTATGTTGGATCTTGAGATAATAATGAGGGGGCGAGAAAGGTCATTTTTGTCTAATTCTCAACACTTCAAATATCTGAAAGATGGATATACCAACAAACAGATTATTAATTTCAAAAAAAACCACAAGCAAATACAGAACAAATCATTGGCTCTGTGCCTTTCCTTTTGTGTCGTAGTATCCGAAGTCAGTGGTTGTTAATAAGAATTTTCCCAAAGAACATGTTTGAAGATTAAATATGAAATAATGTAGGATCAACTTAATTTACATATTCTATGACTGCATTAATGTTGAAATTCCCCTACCCATTCTGAATCTGAAATCTCTCATGTCATAATTTGCAGGAACATTGTATAAAACAAAATTCCAAATAGTCTTAAATGGCCTGAATCTGGACAGGCACTGATTTATTTGCCCTCCTTATATTGTCGTTAGAGTCCTGCACCATTGCTTCAGGTTCATTCCCTCTAATCAGTTATCACCCAATAGGACTTAAATTTGCTCCTTCCTATAGAAACTTCCTTTTAACTACTTTTCCTTCTGAAACCTGTATCCTTTTGACATCTCTTGATAACCTTAATATTTTCCTGGACTCTCAATATCTACCTTAATAAAATATCTATTTCCTTTGAAAAAGGGGAGCATTCCTCAAACTCTCTCAAATCGAAGTCCTTTTTTTTCCATTCTCCCTTCCCCTCCCCACCACTACACACCACATATCTATTCTTAAACCAGTAGTTGTAACCAGCATTCTTCTGGATTCCCACTCCACTTGTAGGTATGTAGTTAACTATGCCTTGTCACTGAGCCATATGTCATGAGATTAAGCCACGTTCTTCCTTGCTCTGCATTGTCATCTCTTCTTCCTTCTCACTTGCAAAAATTTATGAGAACTTTCTCATATGACTTTCAATCTTTATCTGCCATCATTGTAGGCAACTCTAACATCAACATTTATGGTTTTTGTTATCATATCTTGACTTTTTATCCCCTGATTATTTTTGCCATCCCGTCTCACTACCTTTCTTCTATAGACAGCTCCTGTCCTTGTTTTCCTAAGGAAATGTTCCACCTCTACTATCTTGAAAGCTGAGGTCCTATTACTGGAACTAAAGCCCCTATCCACCACCATATGTGCTTTTTGACATGTCCATGAGCTCTTGCCTCTTAATTCCTCTCTGTTTTCTCCAACTCTTAGCCCACTCCTGGTTCTACAACTCTTCTTTCAGACCTATAATCAATAAACAATAATTTCAATTAATTCTTTTAATTTTGAAAAAAAAAGAAAATAGTGAAAATTAGAGGAAATGGCGTAACAAACATCTGTGTGCATCAGTCATATAAGTAGCATATGTTATGATTTTTTATGTTTGCTTTACTAGGTTCTTTGATTGAGTTGTAAAGAATTCAGAAGATGTAGATTTATTTTTCAGCTAACTGCAGCCAGTATGTATAATATGTATGAAATTGTGCAGTTAAAATGCAGGCGAGGTTTGAAACTTGTGAAAAAGAGAATAATTAAAAGAATTCTGTCAAAGGTTCAAGTAAGAACATTTTTAGGATCTTATGAAGAAGGACTTGATCAGAGTGAGAGGATTGGAATAAAGCCATTGCATGCTTAGATGACGTCTGTTTTGTAAAATGCCAGATATACTTTTATCTATATTGAAGTTTATCTGTAATGCAGAAGCACAACCATATATGAAAACTTACTAATCATAGACATCTGTTTCTATAAAATGTATTTTCTAAATTTTCCTCTGGAGTAACAAAGAGCTGGATCGTTACAGGAGATTACAGTCTTCAAAAAGTTGTGGTCATAAAAAGAGAGTAGAAATCTCTAATTTTTTCTTTTCTTCTGATATCTGTATAGTTTTAGCAATAAAATATTCCTGACTAATATTTAATTAATAAGACAATAACAATAATTCTGCTGTCTACTTTGATAATTGTTGCTTTATAGAATTCTCATGTTACACTGAAATCTCTTGATTTGCCCAATTGTGTTTTACCTAAAGGTTCTAAATAGGCAAATCATCAGTTTAATAAAGAGATCAGCTTAATAATCTATTGTATTGTATTGTTGTAAGGAGGAGACTAGATATTTTGCATTTGTTTTTCTTAAGTTGAAGTATTTTAGTAACATGTAGTTATCATGCTAATTTTAATCTATACTTAATAAAACAAAATTAATTATGTATGCCAAATGAACACATATTTATTTTCTGGGGATTTTAAATTAATGAATACATTCTCCAAAACATTTTTTCAATTTTTTATAATATACTACCATAAGCATAGTTATCACATGCCCTAAATTTCCAAGGCAGACTCTTTATCTAATATATATTTAATAAATGTTATTCTATTGTCATAGTCTTATATATTCTTAAATACAAAAACACTTCAAATCTGAAAAACTGATTTTTTTAGCCTGTGCTAAAGGCTGTGCTGATTGGTTAGCCTGTGCATTTGGAACACATTAGAATAAAGATCGTATGGGAAGCTCCAGTGGCCAGTCTGGAACTCTTAATTGTTTAGGTTTGCATATTGTAGAAAACACTTAAGAAAAATTTACTTCAATGAAACAGCATTTGGATTTAGTTCACTGTGGGCATAAGAATCTAGAACATGGGCCCACTAGACCATATGCTAATATTGGTGTCTGGAGAAGGGGGAGAAGGCTTTTTAGAATTGATCTTATGAAGGTGGCAGAAGGATCCTGTCAGAATTATGAGCCAAAACTCTGTAATGAGTGTCATAGAGAATTTCACTGTAAATATTTGTGTAACAAATACTAAAAGATGTGTAGTACTATAACCAATTTCTATTTTCTCTGTACTGTGGTTCTGATGATACAGTTTAACTAGTGAGGCCAAAGGATCCTTCTCTCAAAGTCTAGCAGCTCTGGTTTCTAATCTGTGTTTCTCTTTCTTATCTGTAGCTTGTTTATATTTTCTTTGCCAACAGTATTCTAACTACCACTCTCAGTTGTTATCTCTATTCGTGTAGACACATTTCTGTCCCATGTCCATCCAGCAGTATCATAGCCATTTCTCCATGAATCATCCTCACAGAAGTTCTGGAGCTCCCCCATGTAACCATTAAACACCTATTATTATGGGGACTACTTTTCCACTTGTCCTTTGAAAGAGTGCCAAGTTTTTTTCCAGATATGATTTTAGTTAGTTTTATGAATTGCCCTAGAAGCATTTTTTCCATTGTTTTTAGCTATATATTTTATTGGAGTTGTGTTTCAAAACCAGTAGGTGAAAATAAATGTATTATAATAAGTGTATTATACACTAAGAAAGTTCTACACAAAAAGACAAACATATGATTTAGTGTTGGTGTATGAAAGAGGTACAAATCTTAGAATCAAAAGGATTAGCTGTATTTCTGGTTGTATATCTGTTTTTATAGCAAGCTTATGAGCTAAGTATTACATTCACAGGCTAATAATAGAAAGATAAGAAACAGTATTAATATCTTATTTAAAAATGAGTGTCAAAGAAGATTTTTAGTGCAAAATGCCTAAAAAGAGAAGAGAACTGGAAAGTAAAGGGCATATAAAGCTGGAACCTGAAGTGACAGTGCTGTGTTACATTGCAAAGATTCTACAAAATGTCAAAGGGTCAGTGATTTAATTGTCTGAATGCATGATTTGGTGAGTCAGTTTAGACTAGAGCAAACCGGACCTGTCACTGAAATCACAATGGGTAAAAATGGACCTATTCAATCTGCCTCTCAATGCTCCAGATTCTTCCTGGTTGTAAATTAGAGCTTCTGGACAATGCATTAACTCGTTCAGGTCACCAGGGTACTATGTCAGCTCAGCGCTCACAATTGCCCATGACCAATTCTGCACTCTCCCCAGCAGGAGGGATGCAATGTCATTTTGTACTCTCTTCTTTAGGATAATATCAGGTCTGAAAGGAAAGGAACAAAAGAAGTTGCCGCTTTCCATCCACCTACTCCGCTTAGCCATAATCATACCCCTCCTCCCACTTGGCCAGACACGAACCAGACAGAAAATGAGCTTACAGGATGGATATCTGGTTACCTACATACTTGAATAAAATCAAGAATTCAGTTCTGTTTAACTCCATCCTTGAGTTGAAGAAGATGGACATAAGCCAGCATAGGAGAGTTAAGAGAGTTTTTTAGTCATGCCCAGTAAAATCATCTCAATATGGTTTCTCTTGCTAGGATCAACACTTTACTGTGACTGCTATCTGCTCCCCTGACAGCATCTCATCTCATTCCCTCCTCAGTTACTACCATCCAGCAAAACTAGTCTTCTTTTATGTATTTCAACATGACTGTTTCTCACTTCATCTGGGCCTTGATACGTGATATTCCTGTTACTTGAAGTTGGCCGTTAATGACCCAACAAATTCCAACCCTCTGTCAGATTCCCATTTGCAGGTCGCTTCTTTGAGGAGATATTACCTGAAAGGATGATCAATTTTAAGTAGCCGTTAATTAATTAATTAATTAGTTTGTTTATATACTTGTTTAGCATAGCAACCTGTTTGCAGCATTGATAACAGTTTGTAGTCCGACACCATTTTGTTATATTCTTTGAATGTTTCTAGTCCCCACCAGACCATAATCTTGAGGTATGTATGCTAATATCACATCTGTTGTCTTCCCTATTGTATACCTAGGATTTAGCACTGTTCCCAGCACATAGTAGATGTTCAGTGAATAAAGCACCAGAGCCCACCACCCTGTCGTGTGTTCCAGGTCTCTATTCTGACCTGCAGGATCTTAGGGAAATGCCACTGACCCAATAACACCATGGAATTGGAAATGAGAAATCTCAGACCTAGATCAAAAAAATTTTTTAAAGAAAAGATTTATATTTTATTTATTTACTTAGAGCATGAGCAGGGAGGGGCAGAGAGAAGGACAGAGAGAATCCCAAGCAGGCTCCATGCTCAGCGCAGAAACTGACATGGGGCTCGATCTCACCACCCTGAGATCATGACCTGAGTTGAGAACAAGAGTCAGATGCTTCACTGATGGATGCTTCACTTTAATTGTACACTTCTTCCTAATGAATATATTATTTGTTTGAAATGTGCATTTTCTAACTCCACAAACAGTTCCATATCCAAATATTGGTACCTTTATTAATATAATAATGTAAAATATAGGCTTTTGATTTTTAAAAGTTTATTTTTAATATCACTTGCAATTAATGGTGATGATAATTCTACATCTCTTGCTTTTCCCAAAGTAAAAACAAGGAGTA
The DNA here is from genome assembly GCF_003254725.2 of Canis lupus dingo. Lineage (NCBI taxonomy): Eukaryota > Metazoa > Chordata > Mammalia > Carnivora > Canidae > Canis > Canis lupus. The sequence goes on from NC_064248.1 coordinate 52,070,153, forward strand.
GAAATGAATCACAATTTCAGGAGTATTTGAACTAAGAAGCAGCACTCAGTATTAATCCAGAATTCCAATCCCTTTTTCTCCTGTTCTGTATCTCCTTGCTCCTGTCCTCAGAGGCTAGTACTTCACATGTCTTACTATTTCATTCTTACTATTTCAGAACCTCAGCTCATATAGAAATTCTTCCTGCCTCTTCTCTTAGAAGCATTCTTTCTATTGCTCCTGCCATGAGGTCCTCAAAGCTGAAGGAGAACCTCCCACCAGAGGTCATGGTTTTCAGACCATCAGATTGTCACCATGCTCTTTGAATGGTGTGTTTCCTTTCCTATGAGGTGTTAGAGTTCTTTCCCCTGGCACTGAGAAGGGCTTGTATGTCACCTCAGGCCACAAGTGGTCAATACTGTTAAGCAGTTTGTATTCCAAACTAAGGCATATATATTCTTCCAATGAATATTTATTACCACTTGTTATATGCTTGGCACTCTTATGTGTTATGGATGATGCAATGAACAAGAACTGGACAATGACAGTAACTACTCTCCTGTTTCTTGGTTACCCAGAGATTTGGGCAGTCACTTGTTTTTCTTTGCTTAGAAATCTTAAACTTGATGTCCTCTAGAGTTTTAGTGTCAAGCCCCAAACCTTTTCACATATCTCCAGGGAAATCTAGTAGGTTTTCATGCAAATAGTCACTCTGAATCTCTTGGAAATAGGATCCTTGGTGGCTTGAGATGATACATAAACATTCTTGAGCTAACAAAATTAATGACATTAATTTTACCGAGAGCTTCTATGCTAGACATAGTGCTAAGAGCTTGGCAAAGTTAAAAACTTCTAACTCTCACAATAATCCTAGGAAGGCACTGTGATTATATCCACTTATAGCTTTAAAAAGATGGAGAAATTAATAGACTTCGACAGGTACATACAACAAATTAATGAAGGCTTCAAGACTCACAACTAGGCCGTCAGACATCAGAGTCTGTGCTGGATATCAAAGAGAAAGTGAATAATGGGAAAAAGCAACAAACCCAAGTTGTTCACAACCTAAAGAGGAAGATAAGCAAGTAAACAAGTTCAAAAAACGATGTTCAGGTGAGAACACACAATGTCACCTAGAGACTGAGAGTACCAAGTGCCTAACTCTGCCAAGAGGAGAGTTGGTTAGGAAAAGCCTGCCAGGGGAGAGGACTCTTGAGTGATATCTTGAAGAATGACTGAAAGGTTTGCATGTGTGCAAAGGAGGAGCTGGCACTGCTAGCATAGTAATGCAGTCACATACAAGTGTGAGAAAATGTTTTATAACTCGTAACTGAATGACTTAGTACCCCTTGAATGCTGAATGCAAATAGGCAAACTGGGGTAGCAGGCATGCGTAGCACGCATGATAGTTGGAGACCCAAGACCACAGGGGCCCAATTGTGAAGGTCATTTATTCTTGCCCAGGAATTTCAACTTTAGCGTGGAAACCTGAAGAGCTACTGAGAGATTTTATACAGAGAAATGATAAGAATTTCCCTTGCATTTTGGAGAGATCTCTGAGTGGCTGTGTAGCAACTTGATGGAAGCAGAGCAAGAGTGGAGACAACAAAACCAGTTAGCAAAGGAGGATAAAATAGTTCAGAAACCAAGATGACAGAATAAAAATATCTACATGCTTTAGCATTATACACAGACTCTTTTTTTACAAAGACTTTTTAATTTCCAACTAAGAAAATTGTAAAGTATAGTTGACACTTTCAATTTGCTGCTCAGATCTACTCCCCTCTTTTCCACAGTGTCTTTATCTAGAAGGCTGATCTGCAATAACAGGTTACCTTGTTCTCCTGCTTTCAACTGGGCTCAGTCAGGGGAGACCAGAGACATTAAGGCAGAAGGGTACCTTTCCCTGCGGGATCACCATACCTGTTACTGAAGTCACAGGCTCTGTGTGGTGGCACTCTCCATCATCCTTTATGTCTTGGGGTTGTAAAGGCTCCCTATTGGCTCCTCTCATATCCTGCACTGTCTTTTGTGGTTTTCCTACACAAGCCTACCTTTGCAAATAGCCCCTTCATTAATCTTTACTCAAATTACCCAAATTGAGTGTACCATCTGCTTCTTGCCAGGACTCTGATTAATATGATAGAATATAGGAAAAGAGCCATTTTCATCCACTGTTAGTGAGATTATCTGTACCCTTTCTACACAATAATTTGACCATAGCAATACAATTTTGAATGCATGTGTCTTTTGATACAAATATCTGATTAAGAATTTACTCTAACATATGTGTAAAAAAATGTTTATTGTGATATTGTTTAGTGGTTTTAAAAAACTGGGAAAAGGGGATCCCTGGGTGGCTCAGCAGTTTAATGCCTGCCTTTGGCCCGGGGTGTGGTCCTGGAGTCCCAGGATCGGGTACCACATTGGGCTCCCTGCATGGAGCCTGCTTCTCCCTCTGCCTATGTTTCTGCTTCTCTCTCTCTCTCTCTCTCGAATAAATAAAATCTTAAAAAAAAAAAAAACTGGGAAGAACATATCCACAGAGGCTGATTTATTGAATAGTCCAGATAAATTTTGGAATTAAGTTGCAGAACAGTTGTGCATACTGTGGTCTGTTTTCTACAAAAATGTATTTTTTATATAGATAAACTACATTAGTAGTGGTTCACATTTGTGAAAAGGGTCTAGAGTCAAATGATAAGAGTTGGAGATAGATTTTTATTCTTCATTCTGCATTTTTCTAGGCTTTCTTTCAATTCTCGAACCTATAATAAAGGTTATTTTTAACTTTTTAAAAACCTTTAAAAATGGGAAGGTTGATGCCTATCTTATAAAAATGTTGTGAGGGTTAAAGCCATTATATTTATATATATTAAATAGCTGCTTGTACCAGGGGTATAGTAGAATCTGGTGCAGGTGATAAATAAGAACAGCTTGAACAAAGGTAATGGACACAGAAGAGGTGATGAGTTTTAGAGTGGTGTAGGAATTAGAATTTCCAGAGATGGTGACTATTCAAATAGCAAGGGTAGCAAAATCCTGTTGAATGATTCTCAGTTCTTTTCCAGCAACTGTATGACCTCATTCAGTGAAGATAGAATGCAGCAGGAAAAAGATCTGGGGAGGCAGATGATGGGTTTGGTTTTGGGTAAATAGAATTTCTGGTGCCTGTGGGGAGTAAGAGTCCAAAATTAGTTGGCGTTTCAAGAGCCTTTTCTAGGATTCCTACTTCCACTTTTTTTTTTCCTTTTATCAATATCTACTCTTCCTTTTTCAGTCCTTAGGAAAGAGTTGAGGATGTCATTGCTTCTTGTCTTGAACTAAAACGTGTGTCCACTTATGCAGTTTAATCTGCTCCAACAATCTCAGATACCAAAACATCTTGGTAATTTCATAATGCAAATGAACTGATTTCTGGCTTTTGGTTTGTTGTTACAATGTATTTTTATACTGAGAATATTTTCATTCTTTTCTACTACTATATATTTAATAATATATTTATAACTTTTACTTTTCTTGTCATATTTTCTCATGGGAAAATGTGTCATATTTTTAACATAAGTAATTGTCTTAACAACCATCTGAATTAGAACTAGAGGCAATTTCAATGCAAACTAATAAAGGTAAACTGTGTTCTGTGAAAAGCTTGCCAAAGCAAATAGCTGAAACAATACCTTTTATCTACTTCCTACATCTCTGTGTAATTATTATTACTTTATTCATCTAAAACCGCAGAAACATATTTACATATGGGTTATGCTAAAAAAGGAAGGAGAAGAAAATGTTAAATTATTTACTAACCTCTTCCAAAAAAATTTTTTTAAATAGAGATTATAGATAGTAATGTCAAGATATCCTGCATAGCTTGTCTTTATCAAAATAGGGAATCTTTTTATTAAGGCATCCCAGAAAGGGTAGATTTATGGATTGAAGGGAGTATGTTTAATATGTCCGTATCCATCTAGATTGACAGTTCTCACAGACAGGAATTTCCCCAGAGAGACAGTGTTACTGGTGTCAGTGGATGGCATCATTTACTTCAATGTTCCATTATTAAATTGATAACAAGATAATTCCTCTGCTTCTCAGAGACATGACAGGGTTTACAATGGTTAACACTCTTATTGCATGGGATTTGATGTTCTAGGTATTTTTTAATAAGAAGCATATTTGTATTTCAATAATGAAAAAAACTGAAGGAAAAACAACATAGTAAAATAAAATCAAAATCAGATGAACCAGGCAACAGAATATATCTATTTAAAGAATTTCTGCTTACTATAGATAGCTTTATTTAAAAGAAATGTATTTCTTATACTTCCCTCAACCATTCTTCCAACACAGTTGTACTGTTTAAAGGCATGTGTTATAATATGTTATTTGTTGAAATTGAAATTTACATATTTCATTCAGTATTTATATGTAAGAAATATATGCTAATTTTAGAGAATTGCAAAGGCAGAGGACCTAGCTAATACTTGTTGAGTGCATTATGTTTATTTCTTAGAGATACAGATATAGAAGTAGAGATGGAGATAAGATTAGACATAGCAATAGAGATAGAGACAGCAATCTGTTTCTTTACATATTAATAAATAGAAATCCTTTAAAAAATAACTGTTCACTAAGGGAGCATGATTAATCCTATGTTACAGATAAGGAGACTGAGGATCACAGACATTGATAATTTACTCAAGAGATTATAAAATGAAACTCACCGACAGTACACAGCTACTAAGTGTGGAGACCCATAGTCCTTTCGCTATATCATCTGACCTCTCTTGTAGAGTTTGAGGAGTATTTCTTGTCAGTAGTGAAAGAGCTAGCAAGCAGGAGAGATAGTAAGTTGTCAAGATCCTTTCATACACTGCTTAGAAAATTAAACATTATTGATTAATATTGGTGTGGCTATATTTTGGAGTAAGGATTGAGAACCAATGGTATGAAAATATGAGTCAATAAGAAATCCTTTAGGCTGGAGATGAACTCAGGAGGCATTTGGTGACACCTCCAGGTTAAGGATATCTCAGAGGGTTTACATTAATCCTATCATCCCAGTAACAAGTGGAACAACATTTTCATAGTTTAAAATTATGTTGTATTTGTAGATAGCTTTATAGGACGTAAATCCCTAATAATTTCTGGGTACAAGTGTTTTTGTTTTCTGTTTTACCAACAATAATGTGACATTTTGGCAACTGCGAACTACCAAAAGAAGTACTTCAAGAGAAGTGCTATGCTAATGGCCTCAAAGTATTCTAGGATCCATTTCAAATAAAAATATGTTGCTGTATACCTTGGAGCTAAAACAAAATAATATTTTCAAAATTAAATATCATTATAGATTAAACTTACAGGTAAGGCACTTTGGACAACAAAGCATTTACTCAGTGATTCTGGAAGGATTTGGCACTGTCACCATCTACTGTAGTCACTGGATACATTTCCTTCACCTATTCCAATTTATAGCTCTACATGAGCCATTGACAAGACAATAAGTTTCTACACCACATTACATGAGTGAGAGGCTAATTCATGTGAATTTAGTCCTTATAGGTAAATGGAATGACATGGTTTGAAATCTTTTCAAAGGTATAAGGAATTAGATTGCCCTCTTTGTTAAGCATTCTATATTGTGACATGTTTTTCAGGTTCTCAACAAAAACTGATTTAATTCCCAAATCTAGCAAAATGAAAACTGAAAAAGTCAATGTTCTTTAAGCATCAGGATTATTGGATTACTTTTGCTATACTAATCATTTTCTTAATCTTTTTTATAGTAAGATGATATTGAATAGCTGCCATATCTACTTAATCAGGAGTGTAGCTAATATATGTAAGACACTCTACATGGAACAATAAGGTATAGAAGAAAGAATCCCCACCATCAAAGGGATATCAATTTGCTGGGCAGACAGGACAAACACATACAAAATAACAATTAATTAAAAAAAAACATTGCTTCATAAAATCCATAGCTTTACATGCTGTACATGCTGTAAGAGTAAACACAACACACACACACACACAAACAGATGCACACACACTAGTATATCACAGAGAAGGGGTGCAGGGATCTCAGGAAAAACATCATCAGTGATAAGGCTTGGATGACTCCATGTTATCGATAAGTATCCCATTTAAAGGTGGAAAACTCCAGAGGCTTAGGAGTTTTTATTATTTTAAATGAATTGTTGTTTCCAGGGTGGAGAGTATGGAAGAATCAACTGATTAAATTAGAATCAATCAGTGCTATGACACTTGCTTCAGTAAGGAAGTCCTTGAAAAATATGTAGATGGATTGTAGTCTTTCCCTCTTCTCACCCTATATGGCTCCTAGAGTTTGTTTTTTCCCCCCGTAAAGAATGTTTTCCCTTCTTCCTCATAATTATAGGAGCAGTTGCTTCCTATGAAGTAAAAACAGTCGTGCTACAAATTTTAATTTATTAAAGGAAAACCTAGCAAAAGAGTACTAAAGGTTTGATGAGTGTTTTTTTTTTTTTTTTTAAAAAAAGAATGAGATACCTAGTTTAATAATGATGCTTTAGAGTGGCCTAAAAAAGATTCATTGCCAAAATTATTTAAGATGAATTGACCAGATGAAGAAGCTGACCCTTCAAACCAGACCAAAACCCAAGCCAGGCAATAGAAATAATTCAGTGCAGCTTTCTGTTAGCAAGCTTAGAAAAATATAGGTTGTGAACTAAAATGCTTTGCACCTAGAATGACTTGACTCTTAGAAATTCTTTAGTTACCACATATCGGGCAGTAAGAAGTGAAGTGGGGCAGAGTAATTTGCTATGAGAAGGAAAACACTATTAAGGCACAAGTATTTTTAGATGAGCATCTTAGGCTGCTAGTTAGAAAGTCTAGTTAATTTTCCACTTTGGGTCCCTTCTGATACACATCAAAAAAATTGTGCTATGAAACCGACACCACACCAAAATTATATATGTCCTGTAACACATGAAATGTGGCCACTAATTTGCTGTGAGTGAATTTTTCCTGTCATTTCTTAGATACTGTAAGTATAAGATAGAGATAACATTCCATATGATGAGCTTTGCAGCACCTATAACATATTTGCTATGGAATTTTGATATAGTGAGTACTTTACCAGAAATTGCTTGTGCACTCAACCAAGGCTGGTAACCAACTGATTGACTAATTGTAGTACGTTACAATTTGAAAAGAAGGACTATGCATAGAAAGGACAAAAATTTTAACCTAAAATTTGTATACTAAGATTTTTTTCTTCCAATTTATAGGATTCTTAATGTGTGTGTGTCTGTGTGTCTGTTTTGGCTGAGTAATTTGTGCTCATGGGTGGCTGTTTCATTGTAGTTATTGGGGTAGTTAATTGAGGGGAAAAATGTATGTGTGTATATAATTTATATGTTTTCTATATATGCATATGCATATATTATTTACATAAATAATTTGGAGGAAATTATTATACATTTAACAAATGCAGTAAGTCTCTCTGGCTTGGCTGAATAATTTCTATTGAGAAATAATCCTCTGAGTTATTTTCTCAATAGAAAAATAGTACTCTGAGTTATTAGAATATATTTAAAGTGAAAAAGGAAAGGGATTGTTTAGCTTGATTCAAGAGGCATACCTGCCAGTATCTTGAAGGGGAAAAGAAAAAATAAATGAAGAACGCTTAACAGTAACCAACTACTATATTGTGAATTCTTCCTAAAGAAGTAGCAGAAATTCATATCACTCTGAAATTATACTGAAGGAAATACTTTATGCTGTACTGTAGCACAAAAAGTTTCTTACTAAAATGGATTAAGTGAGCAGGAGGACTACTAAGTCTGTATCTCTCTTTCTTCATCCGTCCCTCATTGAATACTTTTGTCTCAAGAATGAACAGCATGGTGCCAAAAGAAGCTTCCCCTGGGTCTTTACAATCTGTATTCATTCTTTTATTTAGTAAAAATGTAAAAGGTTTTTCTTTTGCTTTTATACTTTTTGTTCCAAACACAAGGCCAGGAACCATTTGCCCTTTGTTCTTGGTAGTTGAAAAATGTAGCATATGGTAAACCTTTTCACTGAATAGGCATTCACGATCATGCATGTGAAAATGCATTAGAAGAATTTATGAGACATGTGGGGACATGGGCTGCATCTGAGACTAAAATCCTCATCACAAGCTTTTATAGTATTCTACTATGATGACTTGATGGTGGGGGAGGGAAGGATACCTCTCTTTTCCTTCGTTAAATGATAGAACAATTGGCGGTGGTTGTAAATAATTCAAAAGGTTCTGAACCAGACTTTGTCTCTTAAATTGAATTATTCTAGAGGCTGTTCTTTGCCTTATTGTAAGTAATTAAAACAATCAATGCTGTAGTTTTTATGATGTGTTTTGAAAATATATAGAAAATATTAAAAAAGAAAGCATATGATGACCCAAAATTGCAGTCTTAATACCTTTTCCCCCAACTCTTGATTGTGTGTATCTTTATGCAATAATTCCTAAGACAAGCGTATGCTTATAAATTTATTTTTTAAAGGAACTCTCAAATTAGCAAATCTTATATGGTAGGAAAAATGTATAATCTACCTTTAATTTAGAAGACTACAAACCCCAGCCATACAATTACTTCATCTTAAAAGGCTACTTTTCTCCTATGTGTTTTGAAAGCTTCCAAGATCATGTAATTATATGTGGGAGACAGGAGGAAGAGATTACAAAACAAACACCTCATTGTTGTTGCTTAAAAACAGCATTGATGTCAACATCTGTGCATTCATGAGCAAGCCAGAAAGTATGAACAATGAGAAAATGGAACACTTACGAGAAAAAAGAAATATTTTCTTATTTTCAAACTTTCAATATATTATTGTGAAAAACATCAAATTTTAAACTGCAAAGATCCTTCAGAGTTTGCTTTGGATTAGAATTGCTCGTGCATTGATTATAGACAAAAGTGACTTTAGCCCAACATTTGAAATAGCTAATATTGGAATTAGAAAATTTTATGAAATGACTGATTAGATCAAAGAAGTCTGGGGATTTTTTTCCAGTGTAATTAATGAGATGTATACCCTTTGCGTGCATTGCAAATATTAGTGCATATGTGTTATCTTAGAAGTTATATAAGTAGGCTTGAATACCATTTTTTGATTTTAATTAGGTTACATTGCCTTTTGAGTATCTTCATTTAACAGGTAATGTGAATTTAACAGGGACTTTGTTGTACACTCTGTTTTATTTTTATAGTATGCAAATAAGGACCAAATGCCAACACATTCATTATGCTGTATAAAGTTTATACCAGAAAGGTTCCAATCACTTTGAAAAAGGTCCTGTCATTATTTCTATTGTAAATCAGTATGCCAAGCCTCTGAGAAGGAAACATTTTGAATTGAAATAGGGAATATAGATGAAATCCTAGGATGTTTACAAAGTATGTGAAACATCTTTGGTTGATTCTTAAGTATCAACAGTGTGTTAAGGCAAGGGAATCATATCAATATTCAGTGATACAATAAATGCTTTATTAATTGAGTATCATTAATCATTATCCTAAAAAGCAGAACATGTTAGAGGTTTTGTTTCTTTTCTTTTTTTTTTTTTTTAAGAGGTTTTGTTTCTATTGCTGTGTACCAAGGTGCCCACTGTTGGCAGCTGTGGCAGCTTAAAATGGAGGAGGTGGAAGTGCATGAGTCCATACATAGTTCCCTGTATGGAAAGGTCAGATTGAGGTGAGGGAATTGGTGGAGATGGAACATGATGAAGAGGAAGAAGGAGAGCAGAGAAGTGAAAATAAGATCGTTTGTATAAGAAGAGTACACAGTTCCATTAGTTTATTCATTCAGCAAGTATTCCCTCAGCTCCTTCTCTGTTGAAGGAGGTGGCCTCAGGGGGAAGAAAGGTGATGAGTGAGTATTTACAGAAGTGCATAGTAGAAACACAGGTGTGCTGGAAATACTTAGGCCTCATGCAGAGCATTATAAGAAAGTCTTACAACTTTGCGTTTTAGAATGCATGCCTTTTAGACATCTCAGGTAAAGGGCATGATTTCTAACTCCCATCCCACCCACCCCCACCATTCTGTACCCAACATTGCAGCCTGTCCCAGTAAGCTACTCTGTCTTTAACATGGCGTCTGTTTAGAATACTGGCCCTCTTTGCATCTGTCAAATTGGAGAAATACACATTTGGGGATCATAGTTCTTAGGATTTGTCCTGGGTAAATAGGGGAAAAAATTTTAATCTCAATTCTAATAAAGAATGTGAGCCAAGAAACATAATTTAATAAAAAGGTGTCCTAGATATTAGTGAATTTCCTAGGATTTTAGTGAAATCTAAAAAGAATTCTTCAATATCTATAAAATGTGACTCTATAAAAATTTTCTTCTGTGGAACCATTCCTTTTTAAAAAATATGTTAACTGGTGGAACTCGTCAGCCGCCATGGCGTCCAACATGGACCGGGAGATGATCCTGGCGGATTTTCAGGGGACTTCAGAGATCATCTGTTTCCAGCTTCTCAGTTTTCCTTTTGTGGAAGTTGAGACCAGAAAAAGGAAGTGACTTGTCCAAGTTCCTGGGTTGGTTTGAAACAAAGATTATATCTAGGCATGTACTGGCATTGAAAACATTGATGAAGCTATTACATTGCTTAAGCAAAATAATTGGGACTAAGTGGCAGCTATCAATGGTGTAATACCCCAGGAAAATGGCATTCTACAAAGTGACTATGGAGGTGAGACTATACCAGGACCTGCATTTGATTCAAGTCACCCAGCTTCAGCTCCTGCTCCTTCTTCCTCTTCAGCATTTAGACCTGTAATGCCATCTAGGCAAATTGTAGAAAGGCAACCTCGGATGCTGAACTTCAGGGTTGAGTACAGAGACAGAAATGTTGATGTGGTACTTGAAGACAGCTGTACTGTTGGAGAGATTAAACAGATTCTAGAAAATGAACTTCAGATTCCTGTGTCTAAAATGCTGTTGAAAGGCTCGAAGACCGGAGATGTGGAAGACAGTACGGTCTTAAAATCACTACATTTGCCAAAAAACAACAGTCTTTATGTCCTTACACCAGACTTGCCACCACCTTCGTCATCTACTCATGCTGGTGCCCTGCAGGAGTCATTAAATCAAAACTTCATGCTGATCATCACCCACCGAGAAGTCCAGCGGGAGTACAACCTGAACTTCTCAGGAAGCAGTACTATTCAAGAGGTAAAGAGAAATGTGCATGACCTTACGAGTATCCCCATTCGCCATCAATTATGGGAGGGCTGGCCAACTTCTGCCACAGATGACTCGATGTGTCTTGCTGAATCAGGGCTATCTTATCCCTGCCATCGACTTACAGTGGGCAGAAGATCTTCACCTGTGCAGACCCGGGAGCAGTCCGAAGAGCAAAGCACCGATGTTCATATGGTTAGTGATAGCGATGGAGATAATTTTGAAGATGCTTCCGAATTTGGAGTGGATGATGGAGAAGTATTCGGCATGGCATCTTCTGCCCTGAGAAAATCTCCAATGATGCCAGAAAACGCAAAAAAATGAAGGAGATGCCTTATTACAATTTACAGCAGAGTTTTCTTCAAGATATGGTGACTGCCATCCTGTATTTTTTACTGGCTCATTAGAAGCTGCTTTTCAAGAGGCCTTCTATGTGAAAGCCAGATAGAAAGCTTCTTGCTATCTACCTCCACCATGATGAAAGTGTATTAACCAACGTGTTCTGCTCACAAATGCTTTGTGCTGAATCTATTGTCTCTTATCTGAGTCAAAATTTTATAACCTGGGCTTGGGATCTGACAAAGGACGCCAACAGAGCAAGATTTCTGACAATGTGCAATAGACACTTTGGCAGTGTTGTTGCACAAACCATCCGGACTCAAGAAACAGATCAGTTTCCACTTTTTCTGATTATTATGGGAAAGCGATCATCTAACGAAGTGTTAAATGTGATACAAGGTAACACAACAGTGGATGAGTTAATGATGAGACTCATGGCTGCAATGGAGATCTTCACCGCCCAACAACAGGAAGATATAAAGGATGAGGATGAACGTGAAACCAGAGAAAATGTGAAGAGAGAGCAAGATGAGGCCTATCGCCTTTCACTTGAGGCTGACAGAGCAAAGAGGGAAGCTCATGAACGAGAGATGGCAGAGCAGTTCCGTCTGGAGCAGATTCGCAAAGAACAATTAGAGGAACGTGAGGCCATCCGGCTCTCCTTAGAGCAGGCCCTGCCTCCAGAACCAAAGGAAGAAAATGCTGAACCCGTGAGCAAACTGCGGATCCGGACCCCCAGTGGCGAGTTCCTTGAGCGGCGGTTCCTGGACTGCAATAAGCTCCAGATTGTCTTTGATTTTGTTGCTTCCAAAGGATTTCCATGGGACGAGTTCAAGTTACTCAGTACCTTTCCTAGGAGAGACGTAACCCAGCTGGACCCAAAAAAATCTTTATTGGAGGTAAAGTTGTTCCCTCAAGAAACCCTTTTCCTTGAAGCAAAAGAGTAAACATGGCCCAGCAGTGGAACCAGCCATTCCTTGACAAGCCGGAGGCCTGCATCAAGAGAAGGGCTCCTCAGCCAACCCACCTACACGCTCGTCTCACTCAACTCAATGTCACACTTCTGCCTCTTGCAAGATTGCTGGAAAAAAGTAATAATAAACATAGCTACTTAAAATTTCCCATCCAGGAGTATATGTTCCCAGCCCTCATAGAGAATTACAACTGTGCCACCCTCCAGTACTCCTCACCTTGCCCCTGTTCAATGACTAATGCACTGTTCACGTGTGAGTGATCACGAAGTAGAATTTTTACCTCTGCGGTGTCCATCGTTCCCCCACACTGTCTAGGACAGTTCTCTCTGCCCTCTGACACCAGGATGCTATGTATTTGATATGTCTCATTGAGCCAGGGCTCATACACCTCTGCCTTTTTATTTTCATGACTGGATTTCTACTTTGTCACCTAATTTTAAAAGGCATGGGGGGAAAAGTCATATGGGACTTCTCAGCATGGAGATTAAACATTGTTGTAGGAAAAAAAGCATAAAAAAAATAAAAAATAAATAAATAATATGTTAACTTACAAATATAAAATGCCCACAGTGTGACTCTAAAGAAAGATCAAAAGAGCATATGAAGATGCTTTCTACACTTTCCAATAGCATATTTTTAAAAGTCTTATCTGTGGATGTTTAAAACCAAAGTGTTGCAGTACTATAAAATGTCATTGTTTGCACTCTAACTAAATTGTAGAAAATGGCAAATCTGAATATGACATTATTCTCTTAGTCATAAAAATTATCATGGGATTTCATTGAAAACTATTTAATCTCAGAAACATGATACCATAAAATTCTCAGAATAATCACCATGAAATAAGAGGGATAAACCAGATCATTCCCATTTTATAGATCAGGTGGTGATGCAGAAAGACAATTAAATAATATGTCAGTATTTGATCATTCATTTTACAAGTATGGGGCATCTAGTACATGCCAGCACTGTTTTGTATCCAAAACAACAATTCTTACTCTAGTGGAGTTTACATTCCAGCTGAAGGGAGAAAGACATTAAATATAGTAAATAAGAAAATGATAGAAAGTGCAATGGCAAAGAAAATAGAACTGGGAAGGGATGGTTTGCAATCTTAAATAGAGTGTCACTGAGGCAACGATGTTTGAGCAGAGACTGGAAGGAAGTGTGGGAGAGTGCCTGTGGATGTCTGGGAAAGAATACACAATGTTGGAGAAGCAGCCAGGGCACAGCCTCCCAACGGTTTACAGCACGTTCCACAATGAATTGAATTTAAGCCCTCCCATAGAATTTCTGTAAAGTAATAACATATATTTGGAAAAGAGTAAGTTGTGTGTTTTTAGAAGTCCTTGACTTCTTGAAAGCACTGCATTTAACATACATATATTGACCATCTACTATGTTACTTATTTCTTCATTCAGCAAATATTTTGTGAGTCCCTACTAGGTGTCCAGTACTTTGGTAAACAGACAGGCAGTCCCAGCCCACCAGAAAGAGAGATGCTGAGATAGAAGACACAACCCTATGTCCTCCAGAAGCTTACCATCCAGTACTTAAGACACAATACCACTAACTCACACAACAGAATTATCTAATTGAATGTGCATTAAACATGCAATCATAGTTAATGAGAGCAAAAGAGCTACATCTCATAAAATAATTACAATAACATTTAGTATTTACATAAAATTTTCATTTGGGAATTTAAAGTCTTTACAGAAAATGTTTCAATAATCTTTACAACACCCATGTGCTACATGTGTGGTATTGGAAGAAGTGCCCAAACTATTTAATGCGGTGCATCATTCTATGTAATTATCTTGAGAGTCTTCATTGCTTTCTTTTTAACCTCTTTTTTTTAAATTCCTATATTACATTTTAGCACTGTATTAATTATTAGCCTTATTAATTTATAAAAGCAGTTAATTAAATGCATATTTGTTATAGCTTCTAAATAAAAGAAGAAGTTTAAAATTGGAATATAGATGCTTCATAACACCTTTGAAATCAACCCTTTTATGTGCCTTTGAAAGGCTGTATTCATGAATGAACCACATTAAAACAGGCAATGTTTCATGACCTTTTAAGTAAAAGCAAAATCAAATCTCATACACAGTTTTATGTAGGAAACACGCCTTTCTTTGTGTACAGTGAATTCAAATCTCATGGTTTCAGTTGACTTACTGCAACCTCAGTGAAGGGTCAACAATGATAGAAAAACCTGAATCCAGTTAATCATCTTAGATTAAATTCAGTGCCAAAGTCATGCTATGAAAACAGTAAATGGCTTAAAAATATAAAAATATATGGTAGTAATGGCAGTTTCATATATGTGTTTATTTTCCATGATTGCAGCAAGTATGATAATCTTCATAGGGATGAACCAGAAAATTTTAAAAAATTAATAATAAAATAACAAGATGTCATCCTTCCTTTTATAAATATTTATTACAAAGTACATTAGATGATATGCAATGCTGAACCAAATAATAAAAAAGCAAACATGAATAAAAATTAACATGTTCTTCCTCTGAATGGTATAAAAGAAGACACTGGTGTAAATAAACACACATCTGTGATGCACTGTGACAGGAACTGGAATAGAAATAGGTACACTTTACTCAAATACCTGATAAGTATAGTGATTCTATGTCTGAGATCATTGAAGGTGGTATGATAGAAATTGGCTCTGAGCTAGGCCTTGAAGAACGAAAGGAGATATACCATCAGAGGAATAGGATGGTACTCTTAAGAAGAACAACCAGCATGGGGCAAAGAATGGAAGTCTAAAAGGACATCTGGTGGGCAGTACAGACAGGGGGATCAATTTGGTGTGTCAAGATATGGGACAGTAGTGGATTTGGGGCCAGGTTATAAAGGGCTGCACTACCCTATCTTCATTCCTTAACATATTTAGGTGCTTAGGAAACAGTGAATCACTCATTAGGTCTTGCTCACTTGGTCTTTCCTCTGAGTTAATGATTTCATAGGTAGTTCCATCTGCCTGTCAAGCTTAGATGGTATTTATTGAGTTACATTGAAATCGTGCATTGGCCAAGAACATTAAAAAAAAAAAAAAAAAAAAGTTAGCCCCTGAGAATGAAAGTAATAAAACTGTCATGCATTGAATGAAACCCATGTGTAAAAACAAACCCACAAGGTTTTCTGTAAATGTATGATTAAGGAACACAGAAGGATGATTCAGAGAAAAAATATTATAGCCAAACAATTCAAGATTTGAATTTACTCAGATTAGCTGAACAACCATGAGCAGTTATTTAACCTCTTGAAATAAGGGTTTGTTTGTTTGTTTCCTAACTGTAAAATGGGGTTGATAATTTCTATATAGTCCTGTTGTTCTCAGGTTTAGAGATATGCGTGTGGAATGCTTAACACCGTGCGTGGTACATGCAAGGACACAGCATGTGCTTCACCTCAAATTTGGTAGATTAGAACAACTATGAATTTAGTTCAGAATTCTGTGTGTTAGCAATTTGGGCAGGACTAAGCTGGATGGTTCTTCTTGTCTCAGCTCATGTCCCTTTATCTGTAGTTACCTTCCAGGTGGGCTAGGGGCTGGCCAGTCTTAGGTGGCCTCTGCTAGAGGGCTTATCCCTATTCCATGTGCTCTGATCCTCCAGCAGGCTGTGATAGCTTCATCACATGGCTAGGCAGGCTTTCAGCAGAGTAAGCAGAAGAGAACAAATCCTCTTCAAGCCTTGGTTTGGCACTTGCACAACCTCAGTTTTGCCATGTTCTGTTGGTTAAAACAAGTCATAAAGTCAGTCCAGATTCCAGCGGTGAGTAAAGAAATCCTTCCACTTGATGGGTTAACTACACAGTGACATTGCAAAGGAACATGAATACAAGTAGAGGAACACTTTTTTTTTTTTTTTTCAAATACTCCACCACAAGAGGGGTGAGGATGCAAAATCAACTGGAATCTCTAATGTAAATTGAAAGGATAGGAAATCAATACAGTATAGTCTTAATGTAGTAGAGAGGAACTTGGAGGCAAAAGACCTGAACTTAATCCTTGCTTCTGCTATTGATTAACATGACCCTGGTAAAATAAATGATCTGTGCTCATTATTCTCGGTATAAAGTTTTCTAAATTCAAAATTACTGTGTGGAATAAATGAGGTCATGTATGTGAAAATATGCACTAAGTTTAAATGTATAAACATACATAATGGATTATTATTCTTCTATATAAAATATACTTTATAAGTTATAAAAGGTTTCCTAATCTCTTACCTATACTACCTGCCTGTCGTTCTCATTCTTTCTCTAGAAGGTTGAAATTTACTTACATTTAGACTTTGGGATTGGTAATAAAAATGTGCATTACTTGGAATTCCATTTCTCAGCTACCTATTCCAGTATTTACTTAAAGCAAGTATTTATTGAATCCCAATTATGTACAAGGTATAATATAAGATGCTAAAGATATAGAGAAGGACAAAAAGCCCTGTCCCCAAAAACTTCAGTCATCTTTTGAAAAACACATAAACAACAATTTAATGCAATATGATCAATGTTATAACAGAGAAAGGCAAAAGATGCTGTGGGATCTCAGATGGGATCAAAAGATGCTGTGGGACCCCTCAGAAGAGGGATGCCTGACATACTCAGGGGGGGAAGGGTACACAGGGAAGGCCTCATAGAGAAGGTAATGTCCAAATGAGAAGCTAGAATAATCTAAAGTTCAGATCCAAATACCTACCTGGTTAGAGACCATTGGTTTAGACCCTTGCCTGGATAAACCTGTTTCCTACCTATGCATCCAGTTCTGTTGCCGTTGAAGTTTATCCATTCATATCCTCCAATGCTAAATTGAACAGCTTGATATTTTTTAGAGTATATTACTTAAACACAGCATCCCGTGTCTTTGCTTCTTTTGCTCACTCCACCTGGAGTACTCTTGCCTCTTTTATTTCTAATCAGTTTCCAGTAAACACCCATGGATGATTTCAGAATCTAGTAAGAGTTACTTTTCTAGGCTATCTTCCCTGATTTACACAGGTATAAATAATCACCCTTCCTTTCTGCTCTCATTATATCCTGGTTCATACACTATAATTATTTTTGTATCAATTTACATATGTCTGCTTTATTATACCATATGCTCCTAGAGCACAGGGACCATTCCTTATTCATTCAGACAAAGGGAATAGACATATGGTCAGGAGAATGTAGAATACATGTTACATTAAGAAAGAACAGTAATTCAATGTGGTTGGAGTAAAAGTAGCATTGTGGTCTTGTATAGCTTATGAAAGCATTGGATTTTATCCCGAAGTTGGAGTTGAAAAACAAATGTGATGTGATCAGGTTTATTTCTTTAGAAGGATCTACCAGATGGCATAGGCTGAAGAGAGAGATAGGGAGATTAATAAGGAAGCTACTTCAGTGATCCAGGGAAGCAATGGTGAAGATCTTAACTAAGACAGTCATGATGAAAATCAGGAATACTTAGAAGAGATCATTGGAAAGTAAAGTAGAGAAGTACTTCTCAAACTTGCCTGTGCATCAGAATTACCTGGAGATGTTATGTTTGAAAAACCCTGTTGCTTGGGCCTAACTAAATACAAATTATGTTAGAATTATTATTATTCATAAAAATAATAATAATAATAATAATTATTATTATTATTATTATTATTAAAGTCCAGGGAACTTCAATGCTTAGCTAAGTTTGAGAACCAGTGGGCTTGACTTGGTGTAGGCAATGAGAAAGAACGGAAATCTAGTTTTTTAATTTGGGATGAAAGGGTGGAATATATGTAACATGAAGAAATTAGCAAATTCAGGGCTGAAAAGTGTAAGTTTAATTTTAGTAAATTGAATCTGGAGGTTAGAAGGTATGCTGTTCTTGAACTTAAGAGAAAGATATGAGTTCAAGGTGTACACTTTATAAATTTTCTACATACAGATATTATCTGAAATCATTGTAAATGTGATGTCTAAGAGTGTGTATGAAGATACTAAAAGAGGACCATGCGTAGACCCTGGGGACATCAACATGTAAAAGGTAGCCAGAGGTAGAAAAGCCTGGGAAGGAACAACAGAAATAAAAGTAAGGCAAGGTGGTATCTCCAAAGCTCATATGGAGGAGAGTTTCAGCAAGCTGGAGGGGTTCACTGTCTCAGTACTGAAGAGATTTCTTGTAACGATTTGGGCTAAAAAGTATCTAAAAGTATCACTGGTGACCTTGGGGAGATGAGTTCCTAGACACAGTAGGGACAATAACTAGATAAAATATATACAGAAGTAATCAAAAGAAGAGGAAAAGGCAGCCATTACTGTAGTTCCTGAATAGTCCAGTGTTTTGTTTTTCCTATTCTAATGGAAAACATCTGATTTTCTTTTTTTTTAAGATTTGTTTATTCGTTTATTCATGATAGACATAGAGAGAGAGAGAGAGAGGCAGAGACACAGGAGGAGGGAGAAGCAGGCTCCATGCCGGGAGCCCGACGTGGGATTCAATCCCGGGACTCCTGGATCACGCCCTGGGCCAAAGGCAGGCGCTAAACCGCTGCGCCACACAGGGATCCCCAACATCTGATTTTCTATGGAAACTATGTGCATACTTTTCTATGTTAGGAATAGTTGTATAAATAACACATTTGTTAGTTCCAAAATAAACAAAGAAAATGATGAATTTTTAAATAGTATAAAAAGACAACTTTAAGAATATTATTCTCATCTGCAAACATTAAATAAGCAATATCCATTTAAATTTAAAGAACTTAGGAATTTCAGTTTTAGTGTCCTATTCTCAATGTGTACATTTCAGGAAAATTGTACCAATCTCACTTGCTCTATTTGTACTACAGTATAAAGAACAGTTAAAATTTGAATATTGTACAGTTAATTAATATTTAATAAACGTTTTCTTAGTTTAAATGTCTTTGAAAATCATATGTCCCATGCTATTTTTCTTCCTGGGTATAATCCCAGTAGTGTTAAGGGGTAATATTGTTAAATTGTTTGACAAAACCTAACTCAGCTACTTGTAATTTACAGTTGTTCACCTTTGTCATTTCGCAGTTTTTCCCTACTAAAAAATTTAAGTTGTCTTGAAGCTGAATTGTTGACTGAATTTCCAATGTAGTTCATAGCATACTTACAGAATACCAAAACAGTGTTGCCAACATAGGTGTTTTAAGCATACACTTTAAGTAAATGGGAATTTGAGGAGTCAGCTTGTAACCAAATTAGAAGTTTTATGTTCTTCACTTTAATTTCTGATATGCAAACTTTATTCTATTTTTGGTTTGGAAAAAAATACTTAATAAAATCACTTTATTTTTTCATTCAGAGTAATTCAAAAATAATTTAATCATAAAATGTGATTCTTTAAAAGTTAGAAAGGATAACAATAGAAATCATGTAATACTGTTTTTTGTTTTGCTTTGTTTTTTTTTTTTCAGAATAAGTGTCCTATTTTTTAACTCTTGAGGAATTTTTCTAGGAGAAACAACATGCAAAATTTGATTAATAAATTATTATAGTTGGCATTTTATATGCTTTAGAACATTAATATCTCATAGTAATTAGATGTTTACGCAAAGAGTATACATTTTAAATCTATATTCGTTAGTCATGAATCAAAATGAAAGTCAAGTTATGTAAAAGTGCAATTTAAAAATATTCTGTGTAAAGCAGAATTAGATATAAAAATGCCCTTTCATGGAACACATCACATTTAAATGGCCAAAGCACCAGAAACTAGTCTTGATGAGTCTCAATTATAAAACATTGTATAAAACAGATCTGTGTTCTGACAAGGTTCTGATGTGTGTTCCAGTATTCTATATCATATTATCCTTTTGCTTTTACTAATTAATCTCCCCTTCCAAAAACATTATCAATTCTGATTAAATAAAATAAATAGGATTCTTACCATAAGCTCTTAGTAAACTTGCGTTCCCATTTTCTTGGATGACTATTTCAGTACTCTCAACTCTCCCCCATATTTCTAAACCTCTGTCCCCCACTTTCTTTCCTGTTGGGAGACCTCATCTACTACTTAAGAAAATATAAACACGAGGAAAGATAATTTCACCTTTTCCACACCAAATCTATAAAGTCAAGTGCATCCATACCTATTTTTTCTCTCTCTACCCTTTTCTTCCACTCCATTAAACTGGAAACAGTACCTCCTCTGCTCCTATCAAAATTTATTTCCTCTCGGGAACCTGGGTGGCTCAGTGGTTGAGCATCTGCCTTTGGCTCAGGTCGTGATTCCAGGGTCCTGGGATAGAGTCCGCATCAGGCTCCCCACAGGCCTGCTTCTCCCTCTGCCTATGTCTCTCCCTCTCTCTCTGTATCTGTCATGAATAGATAAATAAAATCTTAAAAAAAAAAAAAAAAGTTACCTCCTCTACTAATGCAACGGATTCATCATCACTTCTTCCCTTCTCAACAAGTTCTTATCTTTTCCAGATCATTTCCACAAGCATAAAACTTACTCAAATATGGCTCATTAATATATATATATCTCGGGGGCCCCTGGGTGGTTCAGTCAGTTAAGTGTCTGCCTTTGGCTCAGGTCATGACCTCAGGGCCCCTGGATGGAAGCGGGAGTTTATTTCTTCCTCTCCCTATATCTGGTACTTCCCCTGCTTTTACTCTGTCTCTCTCTCTCTCTGCCAAATAAATAAATAAAATCTTAAAAAAAAAAAAAAACCTCTTGCTAGACCTCCCATAACTTTATCTGCTGCCTTATTTATCTTTTAACTAGCTCACCAAAATCTTGAGTGTGTGTATCACTTCTCTCCACTTCTTCATATTCTGTTCACTCAGACTACTCCAGTGTGACTGCTGTCTCCCCTGCTTCACTGAAATCCTCTTTTTTTTAAAGATTTATTTATTTATTCATGATAGACATAGAAGGAGAGAGAGAGAGAGAGAGAGGCAGAGACACAGGCAGAGGGAGAAGCAGGCTCCATGCCAGGAGCCTGATGTGGGACTCGATCCCGGGACTCCAGGATCGTGCCCTGGGCCAAAGGCAGGCCCTAAACCGCTCAGCCACCCAGGGATCCCCTACTGAAATCCTTCTTGTAAAGGTTACCAATAGTTTCTGTGTTGCCTGATCACATGAATAATTCTCTGTTCTCTTACACAAACTCTCAGAAGTACTCACTAGCATGGGTTGCTCTTTACTTTTTGGAACACTTCCTTCTCTTGCCATTTGTGACATCACATTCTCAGGTGGCATCCCAGGTCCTTTCTTTTTCTTTATTTTATTCTTTTCTCTTTGAAATCACCTAACCAGATAGCTTTAAATGCCATTATATGTCCAATATATCTTCATCCCTCCCTCTTTAGTGAATTCTAGATTCATGTATACAGGGATACAATCTGTGTCCTCACTAATGAGATTTTATGTGTAATATATTAAGATTGAGCCTCTTAATACTCCTCCACTAGTTATTTTACTAAGCCTTGTTCCATCTCGGTAAAGTGTCTACAGTCCACTCAGTAGTTAAAGCCAATAATCTAAGCATTCTTAATCTCTCCTTTTCCCTCATCTCCTGAGTCTAACTGCTGACTAGTTTACTGGTTCCAGCTCAGAACTATCCACTTCTCCATGGATAATTACACATGGCACATTATTTCAACCTAACTGGACTCTGCTTTCATCCTAAAACACCTTCACCCCATTCCTTCTAAATTAGTGAAAATCATGCTTTGCAAATGTAGATTAGATAATTTTGTCACCCTCCTTTAAATCTTTCCCTGGCCTCAACTGCGGCTATAATAAAAAGCCCAAACTCCCACAGAGCTCAGCTCTCAGAGATATGGCTACTGCCTGCTTTTCTCCTTTTCTCTTATATGTTTCTTGCCTATCATGAAACTCCATCCACATGGCCTTCAATTTTACTTAAATATACCCTGCTCATTTCCACCTCAGTGTCTTTGCACATGTACTTTCTCTATTTAGAATGCCAGTTGTCACCCAATTCCTCATCTCGTCTTTCAGTGTAAGATGCCTTCTTATGTTTCATGTCTCAACTCATAACCCTTTACTGACCATCATCTGATATGTCACTATGCATCCTTGTGATTCAACATCTTCCTGTCCTCTATTATGCCTTCCTAACAATAGTTTTGACCTGGGAATAGTCCTAATACTCTTTTTTTTTTTTTTTTTTAACTTATAATTGTTTTCTCTCCCTAAAATGTAAGCTTCAGGAAGACGGACTTTTTCTATTTTTCTTTTTATCACTTCTGAGTTAGAACAGTCACTGGTACATAGTACACAAAATATTGGTTGAATGTTCAGTGGAAAAGATGCTAAGTCAATGTCTTAAACTCCTTATCGGGCAGCCCCAGTGGCTCAGTGGTTTAGCGCCGCCTTCAGTCCAGGGCGTGATCCTGGAGACCTGGGCTCGAGTCCCATGTCAGGCTCCCTGCATGGAGCCTGCTTCTCCCTCTGCCTGTGTCTCTACCCCTCTCTCTCTCTCTCTCTGTGTCTCTCATGAATAAATAAATAAAATCTTTAAAAAAAATAAAATAAAAATTAAAAAACTCCTTATCTTGCTAGTGTTCTGAGATTTTTCTCAGTCACTCAGATTCAGACTCTCAGATCTTTTGATTCCTCTTTCTCAATTGCTCCTTCTAGTACACAAGTCCTGTGTGTTTTAACATCTGACCCTATTTTGCATCACCAAGACCAACACTCACATTAGCCCTGTTCACTCCCATTCTGACTCATAGTGGTTATTTGTCAATAGTTTTCATCAGTTGTTTATTTTTTCCCTTCTCTGACTCATGATATTCTTTTCTGCTTAATTTTATTTTTTTTTTTCTGCTTAATTTTAAAAAGATGAGCTGATAAAGCAACTCACTCCCTAAACCTTTGGTGACCTCATTCATGTATTCACTCAGTCTTATTGTGTGCCAAACACTGTGCTGGTTATTATAGATAAAATGAGGAATGATACAGAGTAGTCCCAGCTCCCATGGAGATTGTAGTCTATCAGGAGAAAAAAAAAAATTAATGTTACAGACAGGCTTGTTGTCTTCATGGTTTTTAGAACTCTGTCCAATAGGATCACAAGTTATTTTATGTTCCTCTCAATGTTGAAAGCATTCATCTGACTTTTACAATGTACCTTTTGTTTTGTTTTCTAGATATATATAAAAAAGCTGCATGTGGTAAGAGTACAGTGACTTTTAGTGTACTCTTCCACTAGAATCTGTGACTTTAGGCTTGGCACCAACTCTTTGTGTCTCAATCTCAGTCTTTAAATGTTAATAACTTAAAATTTTACTGACATATATTGAATACTTATTTTGGGAAAGCAAAATCTAGTGGTTAGAAGCACAGATTTCCAGTCAAACTGCCTGGGTCTGAGTCCTGGCTCTGTGTCTTATTAGCTATATGCCTTGTAAATCTCAATGCCTCAGGCACCTGGGTGGCTCAGTGGTTGAGTGTCTTCCTTCAGTTTAGGTCATAATCCTGGGGTCCTGGGATTGAGTACCTCATCAGGCTCACCGCAGGGAGCCTGCTTCTCCCTGTGCCTGTGTCTCTGCCTTCATCTGTGTGTCTCTCATGAATAAATAAATAAATAAATCTCAGTGCCTCAGCACCTTCATCTCTAAAATGGGGAGAATAATGTGAATGATTGAGTGAAGTAAAAACCGTTAAAATAGCACTTAGCACATTGTAAGAGCTATGTAAATTTTAGCAATTTCCATTGTTACTTTTCTGAGTAGGTAATACTATTATCCATATTTAATCAATGAAAAACTAAATAACTTGCTGGGGACCACACAGTATGTGATAGAGTCAGAGTTCTAATCTGGACATTCTGGCTTCAGAGCAGGTGGTAGTAACTACTACTCTATACAACCTCTATTTTAGGCTTACTGTAAGACTATTGTTAAATAATCAACATTTAACAAAGTTTAAAACTATAATGCACTATGAATATGTAAGGTGTTATTATCTGTGCTGTAATAAGATATGATTGAAGAAGACACTAATTTATTTCTTTTCCATATCCTGGAACTTTTAGCTATACCAGTAATTATATTAATGAACATTTCTATGTCATTGTATAATTTAGGCAACCCTTTCACATCCACAAATTTATGTAATTCCCACTATCACTTTCTGAGGTTGGCAAAGTCAGTATCATTATTTCCATTTGAAGAAGGAGAATGCTGAGGATCAGAAAAGTTAAGTAACTTACATAAGAATTCAAGGGTAGTAGGGGCGCCTGGGTGGCTCAGTCAGTTAGTGTCTGCCTTCAGCTCAGGTCAGGATTCCAGGGTTCCGGGATTAAACCCCACATCCAGCCCCATGTCAAGACCCACACCAGGCTCCCTGCTCAGAAGGGAGCCCTGGTTCTCCTTCTCTCTCTGCTGCCTGCTGCTCCCCCAGCTTGTGCTCGCTTCCTCTGTCAAATAAAATAAAATAAAATCTTAAAAAAAAAAAAAAAGAACTCAAAAGGTAGTAAATGAGAAAGTCTCTAATATAAATCTGAAGCCCTGAATCCTCTGCCTTACCATAACACATTGCTAATTTTAAATAATTTGTCTTTCAACAGATCAAAAACTAACTTTTATGATATGGTTTACCATTATAAACATATATGTGTAAATATTATTATACTCTTGTGTACAAAACACCTTGTGTACAATTATTTGAACTGACTTTTTTTTTTCCTTTTTTCTTTTTGAAGATTGTGATTGCTAGCATCATGTGCAGTTATAGCAAAAATGACTGGATGGAGCTCTCCAAAATGGCTGAGGTAATGATTTCTTTCGTATATATTTATTTTATTTCTTCTCTTCCATTTTTATTAGTTTTAAATAAAGAGCTGCCATGAAGAATAGCCTAGTAGAAGTAAAATTGAATGGAAAATGGTAACTTAAAACATTTCTATTATAATTTGTTTACCCTGTGTTTTCATTAAAATGATGGAAATGTAAATTTAAAAGGAATCTATTCTATAAAAGTGGTCCCTTGGATTTCACACAGTACCTAAAAATCCTTTATTCTTTGAATCCATATACTCTTTATTTGCATATTAAGCAAACTGTATATTATGATGGATGCCATGATAAAATTTAATTCTACCTTTGAGAGTGTAACAGGATCTTACCTTGCCTTTAGGCAAACTAGTTTGACAGCGAGAAGAAATTTTGAATATAGAACTCTTGAATATTTAAAATATAAAAGGTTCATTTAATACTATTCTAGTGTGAATACAGACATGCATAAAATGGTAGGACAGAAGGCTCCTGAATGGAACACTAGTCAGCAGGTTTTCTATAATATAAATTGAATCTTGCGCAAATGCAAACAACTAACCATGTGCCTCAAATTTGTATTTCAAATAGAAAAATACATACTTAAAATTGTATACTTATGTCCATCATGCTGTCATGAAAAATATTCTAGACAGCTTTAGCTGAGGTTTCTTGAAAACCTCTCAGAAACGTAGAAGACTAAATCTAACAATACTTATATACTAATGACTCTACATTACAAAATATTATAAAGCCTTCCATGGCATTCAAAAATTAAACATTTTATTTGGATATCTTAAAACTGTGAGGGGAAGAATTACTTCTGGGACTTAAGGGGATGAAATTAAACATGATCAGTAATTGGCTTCATGATCTTTGGTGCTGGGGCCACTTTATACATGTATTTACCTAATTGACCATGAAATCTTCCACAGAACCTGTGCTTGGCATGAACTTTGCCAATTTTAAACTGACTATGATGAATGGCTTTATCATGCTACTTGCTCCTCTGCCTTTCTAAGGAATAAAATACTTTAAAATAAATATTTTCTTCAGCAAAGAGCATCAACTTTGTTTTCCCTTTTTTTTAATAATAAATTTTTTATTGGTGTTCAATTTGCCAACATACAGAATAACACCCAGTGCTCATCCCGTCAAGTGCCCCCCTCAGTGCCATCAACTTTTAAGTAAGCAAATTTCACTTCTAAAAACCTTAATTAGTGGGACGCCTGTGTGGCTCAGCGGTTGAGCGTCTGCCTTTGACTAAGGTGTGATCCTGGGGTCTGAGGATCAAGTCCCACATCGAGCTCCCTGTAAGGAGTCTGCTTCTCCCTCTGCCTGTGTGTGTGTGTGTGTGTGTGTGTGTGTGTGTGTGTGTTTGTCTCTCTCTCTCTCTCTGTGTGTCTCTCATGAATAAATAAATAAAATCTTTAAAAAATAAAAAAATAACTTTAATTAGTAACATACTAACCAATTTAAAGGTATTTTTTCACATTTCTCACATTCTATATGTATTTATTTAATTGCAGTTTCATTTAGTATAATTTTCTGAGTACGCGTAGCAAAAAAGAAAAAGAACAACAAAAACAGAAGAAAGGAGGGGAAAAAAATTTAGAAAGAAAAAGTTATGCTTTCCTTTCAGTCAAACCAGTCTGTAGTATCTCTCTATACAGGAAAGCAATCTACATATCAAGAAGGTCCATCTATAGATAGTGTCAATTAAAAAAAAATAATCTCCCCTATAATCTTAAAACATGGACTATCCCAGGCATGTCACATGAAAGAGTTATCCCCAGGCCTCCACATCCCACTGGAGGGTAATATTAGGCAGGATGATTCATCATAGCTCCTGTGGTAAATACCCAATAACACTTTGTAGCGTCACTAGTTGGTTTTGTCTTAACGAATGCATGCTTCAAAACCGATTAAAACAGATTTTTTTTTTTTTTTTACAATGAAAGAGCCCACGTTAAAACAAACCAACAAAAACAAAAAGTATTCAAGCCAAAGTTACTGTACCACTTCAATGTGCATTTCTTTGGGGGTGGTGATAATGGGCGGTAAGAAATGAGAGATATCACACCAGCTGTTCTAGCGCCAGTTTTAAGTTCAGCAAATGACTTAGTGTGATGATGAATATATTTTAAATTCATGAAGTTCTTCTCCTTATAGTAGATTAATTTTTGAATTACGCAATAGGGAACTGAGGAAATCTGTTATGAGCGCTTTACTATTACATCTGAAAACAGAAATGACACATGTGTAACAGCAGGACAGATCCAGATCCATACCAGAACATAAAAAAGTAAAGACCAAGAAACTCTGTGTCAGAATGAAAATTTGCACAAAGAAGAATCATTATTACTTGTTTGTTTCACCAGAGGCTACCATTGTATTTTAATATTCTAAATAAACATTTAAGATCATGTGGGTCATTAGAAAAAAAAATAGAACCTAGGCACATTCTTAAAATATGGTAAGTTCAACTGAATGCTATTTTTTAAAGT
Organism: Canis lupus dingo; assembly: GCF_003254725.2. Lineage (NCBI taxonomy): Eukaryota > Metazoa > Chordata > Mammalia > Carnivora > Canidae > Canis > Canis lupus. The sequence continues at coordinate 52,097,941 of NC_064248.1, forward strand.
TAATGTATATCCAGCATATCTTTTTTATCATGTGCATATTTTTTAGAAAGTTTTGTTTTCTCCTAGAAATAAAACCATGCTGAAGTAAGCCTTCCATTTCACTGTAACCCAAGAATGACCACTTTTAATGTTGTCTTTTATGCATTATTCAGTCTGGTTTGACTTTGTTGTTTTTTGAATATCAGAAAAAAGAAGCAGCCTCTGGAAAACTTTTCACAGCTTGGTATCAAATCAGTAGCATTGTTACGGTCTGCTCAATTTTTCGGTATCTGATCACAGGCTTTCCTACTTTTCTGGGTCATGGATAACCTATTCCAATTCCATGCAAAGGAAGATCTGTGAAGCACCTACTGTGTGCACCATCTCTTACCAGCCAACACAAAGATGAATGAGACATAGCCTCAGCTGTACAGAAAGAGACCGGTCAGAAAGTTCAGAAAGACACCAAACTGAATCATTCTGAAAGCTCACAATATCAGGTCTTAAGTTGGTCTTGAACTCATTTTAATAGATCTTGAATCCATTTGTTTCTTAATGTGTATTAGCTTAGAAAACAGAGGCTGTGCCAAAGTTAATGTGAAGATGCTTACCCTAGAGTGGTAAGGAGTGGGGAGAAAAGGGAAATGAGATAGGAAGAAGGGAAAGCAGAGCCCCTATGGTGCATTACAGAACTGGCTCCCACTTCCCAAGGAAATGGAGCTGAGTGCTCAGTCTTGTGGGACAGAGAGTGCCATGTGAAATCATCCTGCCTCACAACAACTTAGAGGAGCAGAAGGGTGAAAGATGTACCTATGGGTTCCTTTCTGTCTACTTTCTCTCGCTGTCAGATTTCACACCCTAGGGCTTCACTTTCCTCTGCACTTGTAGGTTGCGTATCCAGCCCCTTTAGGGGCACCGCTAAGGAAGTCAAATGCCACACCTTGTTGTGAAATGTTTCTTATTTCTTGTTTGATGTTTCTTGTGAGATGTTGTGAGATCTAAACCCAGAACTGGCTAAGCCTGGCTGGGCCCTGGCATTCCAAAGCTGCCACTTTGACAGGTTCAATGGGGGCGGTGGCAAAGCACAGCTTTCATGCTGAGGAAGCTGTGAGAGCTGGCAATGACAGGAGCTGTGAGGACAGCAACAGGGGCTGAGGTACCTTTTTCAGCTAGTGGCAAAAGCTTGAGTGGCAAGGAGGGCCATCAGATTTGAAGCAGCATATAAATTGAGTGGAGCTCAATATGCATCACTGCCACCCTAATCCAAGTTTATCTGAGAGAGCTCCACTCATCTTCTTGCCCTCAATCAATCTGAAATCTTCCCACTCTCTTTTTCTCTTTTTTAAGATTGTATTCACTTATTCATGAGAGACACAGAGAAAGAGGCAGAGAGATAGGCAGAGGGAGAAGCAGGCTCTCTGTGGGGAACCCTATGTGGGACTCAATCCCAGGACCTCAGGATTAGAATCTGAGCCAAAGGCAGACGCTCAACCACTGAGCCACCCAGGTGCCCTCCACTCTCTTTCTTAAGATGCAAAATCCTAAATGTGGCCCATAAGTACTATATAGTCTGGCCCCCACCTGCCTCCTCAGTGCCATCCTCAGTCTGTTGTCCACATTCCAGCACCCACTGGCCTTCTTTTACTCCTCTGACACACTCCTAACTGAGAGCCTTTGCTGTTTGCTTGGCTTGGAATATTCTCTCTTACTCACAGAATGTTCTTTCTTGATTCTTGAGTCTGCTGACTAGTAGGTTAAACCCTCTGTCTTACTCCTTCTAAGCTCCTGACCTCGGAAGTCAGTTTACCACTAAAACAGATGAAACATAAACTTCAGGTCTCTTACTTGCCCAAGTTACTTCCAAGCCCCTGTACCTAATTTTGTATTTGTAATTTTAATTTTTTTTTCCTTAAAGAGGTTTCCCTGATTTGTTTAAGCTTCAGGCTCCCCCAAAATCTAGGTGTACCTCTGCCTATGCTTTTCCCTAATTTGTTTAAGCAGGTTGGAGATTCTAATTTGATGGCTGGATGATGGATGGATGGATAGACAGAAGAACCAGTACACAGTAATTGCTTATACTCACATAATATTTACTACAGTCCAGGCACTGTTCTAAGTCATTCACTTTTATTAAACTGGTTTATATCTTACAAAAGCAACCTATGAGTCACTTCCATGGTGTTCCACTTCATGGAGATAAGGACACTGAAGCAAAAGATAGATAATATGACCAAGACCACACAGGTAGTGTATATTAAAAGTGGGATTCAAACCCATGAAATCTGCCTCCAGAGTTCTGGCCATTGACATAGACATTCTCCTTCATATAAATAAATGGATGATAAGTAGATAATGTATGAAATTAGAAACAGCAGATTTTCTATGTCACGGCCTTCACTAGATTACTTTATTGTGTAATCATTTAGGTGAGGTGTAGAATAAACTCTGGGCTAAGTGAGTAAACTAAAAAGCTGTGACTAACAGGAGTCAGAATGCATGCCCAGTTTCAGTTAATTTAACATTTCATGCTAATTCAACAATTAAGGCTTTTCGAATGCATATAGTTGCTCGGAAATGGAATTAACTGCCTTTTAAGGTGATATACATCCTGTGACAAGAATATTCAAGCAGAGGCCAAAGGAATGTTCTCTGTCTCTTCATGTCACCTTGAGCAGGATTGTCTCAGTTTTGAGATAATCAAAGGCCTCTTCAGATGTGTTTGGTGGGTCGATGTTTGTATATGTATGTAATACTGGGGAAATCTTGATTAATTAGTCACTAGAAAGCCTATAAAGTGGATAGGTGGTTTTACAAGGTTTTAGTTTTACTTCAAGTTGAGAAGCTTTAAGGACGTCAAATGTTATATCTTCTTAACACACTATACCAATTCCAGCCTTGGAATTAGTGATTTCTAATAAGTTATAATAGTAAGAGAGAGCAGGATCTGGATTCAGAATGCTTGGTTTCAAGACCCTACTCTCATTTATAAAATGTGATATATTAAGCAAGTCACTTGAACTCTTTGTAACCTTTATTTTATCATTTGTAAAATGGGAATAATGATCCCACTATAAAGAGCCTGGTAAACTATCTAGGATGTTGTAAATAATCAATAAATGTTAGTTATTATTGTCTACTATGATAGCTAATGGTAAACTTCCACTTACATTTTAAGAAATACATATAATGTAAATATGTATATGAATGCCACCTACAGTTTATCTAATCCAAAATATTGTTGAACTGATTTACTATTAATTGCTGTATTTCAGCAAAATAAAGAGGTCTGAATTAAATATTTCAAATAACTAAGACTAAGAAAAGAGCAATATTGTATATAATAGCAATGTACAATCTTTTAATTAAGCTGGTAATTCCCACATGACATGGTTTTGAGATAAGCCCTATTATGTACAGTTTATACTTGAGTAGTTGGAGACAAAGGAGATTAAATGACTTCCTAAAGCATCCCCAATTCCTTAGCAGACCTAGGATTAGAACTCAGAATTTAGGCTGTGCTTTGTTCATGCTTTACCACCAAACCAGCAGGAAAAAAGTAAGTAGCATGATTCATGGTAATATTGAGATAATATGAAGCATTTTAAAACTGAATTAGAAAATCAAAAGCCATAATGAAGCCATATTAGAAAATAAGCTGGATGATCAAATGAACTTTCACAAATGTGCAAAAGAAAAAGCAGACTCACTAATGAATAAAGATGGATAAGAAAGTTAACCAAGAAGTAGCTAACTAGAAATTTTCAATTTGTTAAGGTTCTACTTAAAATTTATAAAGCACAAAAAAATAGGCTAAAATCTTGAACAATTAGAAAAAAAAAAGTGAGCCATTGAAGAAACAGTTGTTGGCATAAAGAAAGGTCTGTGATGCACTTAAAAAGTAGTGAACTCTATTTTTAAGCCTTTGTGTGACATTGTAGACATGTTTAATGTTATGGAAACTGACTCAAGCTTCTAGTTGACCTTACTTAAAAAGAAAGTGTGGCATTGGAGAAATTCTAGAAGTTAGGTAAAATAATGTACAAATTTGAATCATTTATAGTTTATCCCCCACCCCTCAAATTACCGTCTTAAACTATTAAAAAATGTTTTGTTTGTTCCTTGAGTTTTTCATAGAAGACTTGTCAAGAATTCTATGATTCTTCAAGTTGTCTATGAATACTTAGACATGAACTGTTGTGTTCATTTTCACAGGATCCACTAGTACACCAGTGAATTAATGAGTTAAATTAGAAGAAAGCCTATTTAATTATTAAAGACAAAAATGATCACTCCATGTTTCTTATCGTGGACCTATTTTCTATACAATACAATTGATTCTCAGTTAAAAACATTTCAAGTTTACTTATATGCATTCCAGGTAGCCTACTACATTTTTCTTTGCACTACAACTTCCAGTACCAATTATCCAAAATTAGTAAGATTTGCTTCTATAAAAGATAGAAGCTGTGTAGGGAAGGGAAGAAAAAAAATGTGACGTCAAACAAATCTGAGTTAAAATCTCTGCTGTGTCATTTAATATCCCAGGTTTGTCTTTAACTCCCCTGTGCTTTAGTTTCCTTGTGCAAAACTGGTGTCCTACTAATCCAAGGATTATGAGAATTAGAGGTAACAAATATAAAGCACATAGAGTAGTGAGTATCCTCTCACAAAAGCACTAGTGAATATTTGCTGTGGTTATTATTGTTATAGTAGACACTCTAATTTGAGAGTCAGAATATACCTCACAAGATAGCTGTAATGCAGGAAATGGAAGAGTTTAAATTTGACAAATGTGACCTATGCTGAGTTACCAATGATGAAAGTGTATCGAGACACAAATAAAGCTTTGCCTTTTCTTGCATTTTCCTTCCACGTCGTAAAGGCTTCTGGAGCAGATGCCCTGGAGTTAAATTTATCGTGTCCACATGGCATGGGAGAAAGAGGAATGGGCCTGGCCTGCGGGCAGGTAAGGACCTCAACAGCTGCCATCACGTATTTCTGTGTGACAGAACAGGCCCCTGTATGGATAGTAACTATACCTTAGGCAAGAAGATGTGTGGATCAGATGACTGGCTTGAGACTTCCAGGTCTGCATTGTTTAAATATTTAGTGCTTAAAAAGTGGAAAATGAGGGAAACTGAAATTACAGCAACTGTTTAGTTTTATTGAGGAAAATATCACATTATGTGCTTGACAGGAAGTAATATCATAACAAATAGTTTTTAAAAGCACTGAAGCAGAATTAGCTGATTTCAAATGCAATGTTCTTTATTCATTCCTGATGCTGATCCAGTTTCCCTGGAGCAATATACTGTACAAAATGCATTGTTCGTAGTGATTTTGTAGTAAATGGGGCACAGCACAAATTGCATTTTACATTTTTTAGCATATGATCATTATTCCCTAACTGTGTTTTGGGAGTTGCAAAAAGACTTTGATGCTATTTTTATTTTGGGATACAATAAATGGAACCTTCATGCTAAAACACTTTCAAAAACCTAATGAATAAAATGTGGAAATATATGTTAATATGTAGAAAATACTGCATCTTTATGTAACTAGATACAGTGTTGTATGTTAAGAAGCAATGTAAAAGCTTAATGCTAAAAAGGTGAGTGTTTTGCATCTAATTTGGCTTTTAAGCCCAGAGGGAAATGGTGTGAATTAAATAATATGAAATGTTGTCATTTATGACAAATTTTCTAGTCCTGGAAAGTTTACTTTTGTCTTTATATCTGGCACAGGGCCTAGTACATAGTAGGTGCTCAATCCGCCCCCCTCCCCCCCAAGTCTTTGGGTTATTTGAATTAAACTCAAGAGGCCGGAGGCCCTTAATTTGGAAGGGCAAAAATTTCTGCTTATTCCAATGAACCTAGGTTGCTGTTTTCATATTAGCATTCAGGGAGGATTTTAAAGTACCTTGTAAATATTTAATTAACATTCAAAATAGATTTGTAACTTGGGAAGAAACCATTCTCTTGTAGCAGCAGGAGCGGAGGGCTTAGTCAAATGGTCTTCAAATATATCCTCTGTTGCACTCACAACAGGTTACCCAGAAGATCAGTCAAGGTGGTGACAGAACCAAGCCTCAGAATTAGTCAATAGTGGGAAAATACTGTATTAAATCATGACTTCTTTGGGGCAAGGCTTGGGTGATTGAAATGAGGTAGGCTTCTGAAAGGACAGCTGGACAGAGTCTGATGTAGTCAGGTTCTTTCTTTATCCCTTGCATGGTTCCTAAAACTTTGACCCAAGATATTTTTTAGTTACATGGAGAAAAACAGCTCTGGAATATTTAAATCTGTTGACTAATCTTTTAAAGAAGGATACATTTTAATATATATTCCTTGCCCCAGAAATGGCAATTATTTTGAAAATGTTGCCCAACCTTGAGCTTATTTTTTAGAGTGGGCTTTGGCTCTGTGAACACATCTGAACTTACCCAGCTGTTAAGTGTCTTAGGTGTATCCTCTCCAGAGTTATTTAGCTACATAAATTTTTGCATAGCCTTTGGCTGAATGAGGATACCAAGCGTTAAAATTTTGCAGTCAGAGTTAGTATTAAGATTTCTAAAACCTTTGGAAAACATATGTTCCAAAAACCATGGTACCTTACGCTGAAGGAAACTTGGGAACATTGCCATTTCTTCTTTGGAGATGTTGTGCTTAGAAGATCTGTCATTTTACAGAAAGCGCCGTGTTGAAGTCTCCCAGTACAAGTGTATTATTATCTAAGTGTGCTTTACTTTGGTTATTAATTGATTGATATACTTGGCAGCTCCCACATTAGGGGCATAAATATTAATGATAGTTAGGTCCTCTTGTTGGATAGATCCTTTAAGCATGATATAGTGTCCCTCTTCATCTCTTACTGCAGTCTATAACAACTAATTATAATCTCTAAAACTAAAATCAGTCTTTATTAGCCACGTTTACAAATTTTCTTTTGAATTATATTTTCTTTTAAATCATATAATGGAAAAATAAAACATATTTAATCATTTCACGCCAACATATTTTAAATGATTAGCCTGCCCCAGAACACAGGAATCTTCGATATTTTAAATGGAGGGAAGGAAGAATATTAATGCATTATTTAAAAAAAAAAAAACTTCACTATAACTCTCACTCTGTAGAGCGGTCACAGGTGTGTCTAGGGCTTATTCATTTTTTTTCCTTTACTTCCTTTTTTCCCTTTCTCTACTTTGTTCCCATTGCCTCTTCCTTTCTTTTTGAGCTTCATAGTGTTGAACACTTGTAAGCTGGTGGCTTGGGAAATCTCTACTCAGTGTTAGGGGATTGAGAAGCCGTTCCAATTCCTCTTCCACACTGCAGTGCGATCCTCTATTCCATCTCTTGGAAACTCCGTGTGTGCAAAGCATAAGAGCTGTGTGTATTGCCAGAGCCCAATAGGTGTTTGCTTCATGAATGAGACAAACTGACATTAGTCCCATGCCTACAATATTTGTCTATTGGAAACACTCTTGTATTTTTTCCACTTCTGGTGTTTCCAGAAATCATCACAATTTTAGCCCCATGAAAAGAGGCAGAGGATCGCAGTATAGTATATGTTTTCCTCTCTAAGCATGTTTTTCCTCCATTGTGTCATATATTTTCTTATAAATATTTTATAAGTGAAAAATACTGCCTTTGTATCTAAATGATTTTATATTAACTACATATGTATATGTTTTAATATATGTCTGTTTATTTAAACTCTTTATAAATGTTCCCATAAGTGACCAAAAATTGTGCAATTTTTGAACTGACAAGGCTATATAACCTCTACTCCACAATATATAGAAATCATTTATTTACAGAATTTGTGAAAATGAAGGAAATCTCAAGCTGACCTTGGGCATTTGAATTGTATATTTCCTCCAAAGTGAAACAGAAAAACCCTGATAACTTTGATGGTCAAGCAAAAGTGAAAATATGCTCTAGCTTTAGTTGTATACACTCCAAAAAGTCAGTTATATTGCAACATGAAAAAATATTTTCGTTTTCTTCTCCTCCTTATAATAACCCTCTGAAGAGGTTGAGATTCTATCCCATTGTACAACAAGAACAGCAACAATAAAATAAAAACAAAAACTAAAAAAGACAACAACAAAAAACTAAAGCCTCCTTGCTTCCTAGGTCAAGATCTGGTCAGCAGTTGCCAACTATTAATTAGCATATAAGCCTAAATAGAGATAAGTCTCCAAGAACAGTTCTTAATAAATTGGTACTCCAGTGTAAGCATTGAATATTATTAACTGCGAGCTCAGTACAGTACTAAGGTATCTCTAAAATCATCTATAGTTCTAAATTCCCATTTCTCTAAATATATAAAAACAGCAACAAGCCTGAGTCTACTATTTAGATGTTATATCTCTCTGGAATAAGGGAGCCTCCCTGATGTCTTAACATTCAGAATAAAATTGTCTACGTGCAGTCTCTATACATCATTTTCCTGTGCCAACATATTAGTTTATAAATAAAAGCGAACTGTGATAAATTCTATAAAATTCAGGTAAAATGGCACCTCGTTGAGGTCTTCTCCTTTTCCTAAATACAAAGGGTTCTTACAGCATTGGCTGAATAACCCTCTTTTGTCCTTGAATTATTACTATTAACTATTAAGTATTTTTAATTCCATCCTGCAGAACCTCCTAACATAAATTCAGACAAAAGCTGAAGAAACTGGAATAACTTTGTGTTGTTGTGTTTACTTTGTTTCTAACAACGATTACCAACATTTGAAAAATAGGTGGCTTTGACAGAAAACACCCTATTTCTTAACTTTCTCTTGAGCTACGGGAAGATATGGCCACAGAGGGCCTGCGTTGCCATGCAGAAGTGAGGAAGTAGACCTTAACTATTCTCCTTTAACACTGGATGCGGTTCATGTAAATAGCAGGAAGGGGAAGTGCTTCTACCCAAACATGAATTTGATAAGTATGTGCCTCTCCAGTGCAACCTTCAAATATCACAACCAACCCTTCCCAGAATTTTTGCTGACTTTCTAGATCCCTGACATGGAAGAGTCTCTAAGCTGCCTTCTTTAGCCAGCAGTACCTTTAATTCTTAGACCATTGATCAGCCACCAAAGGAAAAAATAGTTGATGGAGGCTGTGGATGGAATGTGTGAGCTAAAATGCCTTCTCTTCTCACCTTCCTGTTTTATCTTCCACAAGGCAAAAAGGAAGAGCTGAGGCAGCATGCCCCACTGGATTTCGCAGTACTAGTTGTGTAGTCCTCTTGAAACAATTGTTTTCCTGCTGTCAGAAAACGCTAATTTCTAAAAGTTTTCTTAAGTTATTTTTCACACAAACTGTTTACTTTCTTTGCTTTGTGTCAGTGATGTGGTGTAGTAAAATACAGACTTCTAGAACTGAGAGGAACCTGAAAGATTTTCCAATTTGACCCCCTTATTTACAGGAAAGGAATCGGAGACTGGGAAGATACTTAAATTGCCTTTGCTGGAGAGAACAAAATGGCAAGGCCCATAGCCATTGACTCAGTTGTCACTGACGCTCATCTGGTGCTCTGTTCAGTATTTCCTATGGGTCATTTGAGTATATCCAGATCTCCAGTGAAAACTTAATAAGCTGGCACTGTGCCCTGGGAACTCCTGACTTCATACCTTTCTGCATACTATTGTTTGCTCTGCCTGGAGTTCATATTTTTTTCAACTGAAATTATCCAAATAGGAATCATCTGTCTACTTCTATTTTAAATGACATCTAATCTGTTAACTGAGTATGTCTTATTAGTCAACCAAACTTTCCATGAGAAAGAAAAAAGAATATATCGTATGTGAACAGATTTAAAGGTACAAACTTAGAAGCATACTCTCGTTTGAATCTCTAGTGACCTAGAGATTGAATCCCTGTCAATGGATTTGAATTTCTTTACCTAACAATTCTAATAGGCTACAAAGATGTTATTTCCCTGGACCTTACAGAATTCCCATTTTTCAGTGGTTTGGATGCTTTCTTTGTAGGTGTGATTGTTAAATAGTGCACACCTATTTCAGTAATGATGCCTTTGAATGGGAAATCCCAAAATGGTACTATAATCAGAGGGAAGACTACTCTAGCTTCACAGTTAAAGTAATGTCCTAAAGAAAGATGGTGGTGCCACTGCTATTACCTGCTATGTCTTGCTGTCTCACAGCCCCCTCTGTTTATTTACCCACATCCTCCGCATAGAATTTCTAAACACTGAAATGTTTAACTCAAACAGTCTTAGCATTAATTTTATCATCAGGAAATAGATCCGCAGCCCTGCTTTCATGGTGATTAGCTAAGTAAGAGCAAACAGATTTAAAAGTGGTAAATCTTAAAACGTTTACTGATCTTAAATAATTATTGAGTTAAATTAAGATCACCCAAACAACACTTTGATATTTCCCTCATGATCTGTTCTATGTCCAATTTAATTTTCACAAACTCTGTATGCCTATTTAAAAAAGAGAGAGAAAGGCTTTGTTTCTGTTACAACATGCCAACATTTTTCATAAAACATTAACCACAGATTATTACTCTTACCCTTGCCAGAGAGCAGACGTCTGTCACCAGGAAGAGAATCCAAAACTAAGTGTGAGGACCACATTGCCCCAGATGTGCTAGCATTTCTCTTGGGAAATAAAGCCTTCCTCCAGCAGCTGGGTTAACAGACACCCTATCTCATATACAATACAGGGTCCAGTGAGCGATGACCACAATCCGCCTGAATCAGGTACCCATTAGATGTTTGTGGAGGAGACAATATAAAGATACTGGTTTTAAAGCCAGCACAACTGACAAGTCATAATACTACCTATATTTCCCAGAGGAATTAAATTCAGGAACTTAGGAGTATGAGACACCCTAAAGGCTAGAAGAAAGAATATGGGAGCCCTATCCATGGTAAAATACAACTGAAGCCACAATGACCTCCCTGGCCTCTTTTGGGGATCTCAGGTGAGGATCACTGCTGAGTTAGATTGACTTTTTGATACTAGTCTGGTACATGCCCATGAGACATCCTGTTTCAGGTTCATGATTCCTCTCATTCCTTCTAACTCTAGCCCCAAAATAAATGTGTGCCACATTGTCCTAAAAGTGATGTTTAATCTTGCTCTAATTAGTGAATGTAACTTTGGGCTAGAGAGTTGGAACTAAGGTCTACAAAGTTGAAGGCTAGGCTGGCTTCAGTGCATTGAGTCCCTCACAGGTTTGGAAGTCATTCCTTCTCAAAATAACATCATTCCATTGAGAGCTATGAGAAACGGATGTATAGAAGCTTCTGCAAAAGTGACTGAAATCTGATATTGTCCATATACATTCGACTTATCCTGTTCTCTTTTCTTTTCCTTGCAGCATTATAATTTTAGAGGTGCTTTAAAATAAATTATCAACTTGTTTATAAGAAAAAGTATCTCTGATCAAAAAAGAAATATTTGCATTATACTGTATTATGTTGCCCAACTTTTATTTGAGTTTAATTATCAACCATTTGTGTAGACTGGGTGCTTGGATTAGTAGATAACTACAGGAGATGTGTAAGAGGCAATTATGTAACTGCCAATATTTCGCCTTAAGCTAATTCTCTATGAGTTTTTCAGTTTTAGTTATTAATGTTGGTTAATGATATAAAAATGATTGCTTTCTCCCCAAAATTATAAATTTTAGCAGAAAGCAATACCATTTAAGTCTAAATGAAATACTGCTATAGGTCAGGGAGTATCTTTGTTTATATCTATGACACCAATCATGTGGCAGTTAAAAGAATTGTATGTAGTACAGATAGGTGGATCACTGGTGAATGGTTGCAGTAAAAACATCTTAAACATGTATATAGGGGATCCCTGGGTGGCTCAGCGGTTTGGCGCCTGCCTTTGGCTCAGGGCGTGATCCTGGAGTCCCGGGATCGAGTCCCACATCAAGCTCCCGGCATGGAGCCTGCTTCTCCCTCCTCCTGTGTCTCTACCTCTTTCTCTCTCTCTCTGTGTGTCTATCATAAATAAAGATAAATAAATCTTTAAAAAAATAAACATGTATATATTTTTTGGCTTAGTGTGGCTTTTATTGTACTCATCATTTGTTATATTCCCAACATAAAGCAGCAATAGCATTTCACAATTTTTTTAAATCACCCTCAAACGATCACATCACAGTGAGTTTGAGAGTATAGCAGAATTTTCTATATCCCTGCTGACGTATAGCATAAAGATAAACTGAAAATGTCTTTGACCCAAAGAGAGAGACATGGGAGTAGGGTAGGGAGAGGCTGTGATCTTAATCAGTGGTATCATGGAGAGTTTGCATAGCATAATGTCACAGCAGAATAATAGGCATTAGCAGTGCAGAGTAGAAACGATGTTGGAAACCAGAATTACTGGCAGTGAAATGAAGGGTCTAGTCACAGATCCAACTAGCCTAGAATATTTGGAAAAACTGGCAAACACGACTGAGTCATTTATTAAAAGCCACAAAAGACTCGGGACACTGCATATTAGGCTAAAAAAGCAAGCTTCTCCAAAGCCTAGTAAGCACTCAGGAGCTAAGAGATTCAGAGGCAGCCTAGTTTATAATAAGGCAAGAGAAAGGATAATGAGTAAGACAAATCAAGGGAAGGCATGAGAGCCACCACTTTCAAGAAGACCTTAAAATTAAGGCAACTTGTACCTCAGAGAGAAAGTTTTTACACATTTTCCACTGGCATAGAAGGAGCCTTTTAAAGTGCAGTCAGTCTAGGGCTTCCAGTTGGGAGAAGGTGAGCAATGGCAGGAAGAAAGCACGTGGATTTGCCAGACTACTGAAGGAAATATTGCACCCCATCCCCACCCCCACAAAAAGTAAGTCAAAGAAAGTAGGTTTATTAAAATCATGGCATTTTTACAGCCCAGGAGTATTGATTCAAGATGGAAGACTCTATGGCTTTTGTTAACTATCATTTAGCAACTCCATTCCCAGAGAACTATTACAACCACCACCACCCCAGATACACATGAGGTAGCCCCTACTGATAATAACAGATTTTATACAAATATGAAGTCTGTCTTGATGTTGATTACATTGCAGAAGTCTTAATGACAGTCATGTTTTTTAGCTATCTTTCTTTTTGTTCTTTAACAAAAAAAAAATCACTTCATGAAGTAGCAGTATTATTAATAAATATATACTCTACAAAAAAAGTTTTGTTTAAGGAGATACCAATTTAAGACATGAATATCAACTTTAGAGACTTTGAAATGTTCTGAATGTCTTTTTTTCCTCGTGTTATTTGCTATTTATGTTTTCTAGTTTGAGTGTTTTCTCTCCCTATCTGTTGTTACTGAATGTATTTAGTTTTGAAAGTCCTTATAGATCAAGTTGCAAAATCAGTTATACTTAATGTATGTTAATGACCCATCAGAAAGTAGCATAGAGATTTTTTTTTCTCTTATTTGTGAAACTTTTAGCTGTCTATCAAATGGACCGAGATCTCTATTGCCAGTTTTTGTTTATCAATTTTTTTTCCTTGATTACACCAGAAATCATATGGCAACATAGTAGGCATGTCATTCCTGTTTCTGCTATAACCGTGTTTTGCCAAATGAAGGAGAACTTGGGTATATGAGGGAACAATTGGGTCCCTTCATTTCTAATATCTGTTCTCTATTCTTCTATCCCATATTCACTCTTGATTCTCTTTCTACATTCTATCACCTCAGTCTCAAACTTTTAGAGAACAACCTTTCTATTTAGGAGGTATAGGTTATAGAGACCCTATAGTATTTATTTCATTACCAAATCATCAAATACTTCTCAACTTTTATTCATTCAACAAATATTTAGCCTATCTAGTATGTACCAAAAATTGTGTGAAAAGCTGAGAGTATAGTAATAAACAAAAACAGACATGTTTTCTGCTCTCATGGAGCTTTCCATTTAGTAGAGTAGAGCATATAATGTGAAGTTTCTGGACTACTTGGAAGGGTCAAGGAAGGATTATATAAGAAAGTGATGTCAGATCTGGTAACAGAAATATTTAGAGGATTTTTAACTAAGTGAAATGATTGTAGTGGGTTAGAGCATTCCAAGCAGTGGAAACGGCATGAACAAAAGCCTTGTGGTTGAAACAAGGCATGGTCAAGGGCAAAAGAATAGGGTGCTTAGAGCACACACATATGGCACAAGATGGTGTTGAAGAGGAAAAAATAGAGGCCAGACTATAGAAGAGCTTGTAAGTCACACCTTGTTAAGCTTTTTGATCTTATCCAAACAGCAGTGGGAATTTATTAAAAGGTTTGTCGTGAGTGTGTGTATGTATGTATGTGTGCACATATATGTGTGCACAGGCCTGTGCATGTGTTTGATGGGTGGGATGGTGACAATGGTGGAGTGATATGATTGTATTTTCATTTTGAGAGAAGAGAATTAGAGGAGCAGGAGAATGGGCCTAAGAAGGCTGTCTGGAATAACCTTGCAGTTGTTCATGTAAAATATAATGGTAGTTTACAGCTTAGATTAGAGAAGTGATTGTAGAGAAAAAGAAGTGGATATTCCAGAGATAAGGAGTATATCCAACAGCATTTGAGGATGGGTTGGATATGGATTTTGAGGGAAAAGCAAGTGACAAAATAGTTCTTAGCTTTCTGTTCTGTGCTGATGGAGGAATTCTGTTATTAGAACCTAAGACAGATGTATTAGCTGATACAACTGACGGTATAAGGTTGAAATTGACTTCATGATTGTCTGGATCCAGAAAAGCAGATGATGTCTTCAGCATTCTCATTGTCTCTTCCTTTCTCTTTTTTACTCCATGGTATAGTGGATGACTTATTTTTCCCCGTGATAGATAAGCATTTTTAATCCATCTAATGACCTAGCCTCAGATAAATCTATGGTTCCTCATCCCAGTTCCCAGGGGATCTCCACCTTCCCACCCCTAGACCATATACTGATAGCTGTGATTCTGATATTTTTCAGCATACTCTCTCCAATCCCCACTACTAAATCCAGCAAAAACCTTCTTTTAAATGGATCCAGTCTTATTTTAAATAATTAAAAACTTAAAGCCTTTTGAATGTTAAACATATTGGATATTCACTCTCTTATAGAGATGATAGATTTAGCATAAAGTGAAGTACAATTTTCCCAATATATAATAAATAAATAATTATATTTTGGAGATAGCAACAATGCAAGTAGTGTTACTATGATATAGATACATCCCAAGAGAATAAATTAATAATAGATGTTTATGTAGAATTACAGTTGAGTATATTCACTTAGTGTGCCTTGTATTGTAAGCCTTATGCTAGCTGTTCCTACACATGGGATCATACCCACTCGTCAGTCAACTTTGATGGGGAAGAAAAAACATTCTCCATGTTACAGAGAGAGGACCTGAGGCTGGAGTGACTTGCTCCGTATTGAATCCCCAGGGATTAATGTTATTGTGGTACATGGATGGTTACATAAATAATTTTTGGACAGATTAATGAAGGTCTAAATGAATGAATAATCTAATTAAATCTTCATACAAAATATGTTGGGTTTTTGTGTGTATGTGCACCATTTGCAATGAAGAATCCTGAGTTTATGAATATGACTCAGTATAGCAGTTAATGATTTTTTGTAAGTTAAGACTTATGTTTCAAATCATTTACTTCCCTCTAAAACCAGTCTCAATACATTGTTCTGATTTTTTGTTTATTTCCACCTCAGCCATGGTAGGTGTCATGTGTCTGATCTCTCCACTTTGTGTCTTGAATCCATTGTAAATGTTTATCCAGAGGTACATACTGCTCACAAATAAATATTATTTACAATCCCCTGTGCCCTGGACAGGAGTTTGTCTCCTTTGCAAATATTCTATCTTTGGAACTCAGTAATCTTTTGTTGTTCTTGTTAAGAATGAGCATTTTTTACTTGTTACCATAAGAGTTTGGAGGATGAAAGATGTCAAAATGGCTAACTCTTTCTTTTGCAAACTCGCTATCTTATGTAAACAAGGCCACTATCTGGGGATGAAAAGGAGAGAAAGAAAATAAACTGCCTCAGCCTGGCCTCCAGGAAATTAAGGACTTTATTTTCACGTTTCCATGCCGAGTACCTAATGGCAGATAGTTCTGGATTACAAACGCTCCCTGAATGCCACCTCATGCATTATTTGAGAGCAGATATGATGCCTGCCATGCTGCTTGCCAGGCGCTGATATAAGGTGTAACTCCTATAATCCTCACTACAACTCTATGATATATTTACTATTATTATTCCCATTTTCCAGATAGGAGAACCTAGAGACAGAAGGTCTAAGTAGTGTGGTAAGATCACACAGCAAGTAAATGGATTCAAATCCTGTCCTCTGGCTCGGAAGACTGTGCCTCTCATCTTGGGCACTGCTGCTTCTCAAGAAAGAAAATTACTGGCTTTTTTAGGCATAGAAATTATTGATACATATCTTAATAATGCATCTCTCTTTGAAAACAGTGCCAGTTGTGGAAATAATGAAAGTTCCTCTGTATAAATACTTACTGAAAAGGCCAGTTTCCTCAAAATAATTGGTGAAAAAGATTTAAACGATCTTCATTTTTGTGTTTTTAATTTTTTCTGCATCCAAATTCAGTTTTAAAGAGAAATCCTGGGATCCCTGGGTGGCGCAGCGGTTTGGCGCCTGCCTTTGGCCCGGGGCGCGATCCTGGAGACCCGGGATCGAATCCCACGTCGGGCTCCCGGTGCATGGAGCCTGCTTCTCCCTCTGCCTGTGTCTCTGCCTCTCTCTCTCTCTGTGACTATCATGAATAAATAAATAAAATCTTTAAAAAAAAAATAAAATAAAATAAAGAGAAATCCTGAAGTTTTTTTTTTTTAATTTCCAGATGTGATTAAAACACAGTGCAATTGCACCATAATTGATTGTCAATGTCTGTTTTTATTTTAAAATTCATTTTTTTGTTGTTTGGATTTGACATCACCGTTCCCATAAAGGAGACAATACGTGGTATCAGGCATTAAGAAGCTACTCCTGCCAGTTGATGATTGGGAGAACCTGAAAAGGGGTGAAGAACCCCCACAAAAGTGCCCAAGAGGGAATTCACCCCGTCTTCAAATGCTGGCGAGCACTATACACAGAGCGCCAGCCAGCCCCATAAGTGGCTCTGCCCTTGCCTGCCATTCCGCAGCCCTACCCCCTTTACAAAGGGTAGATCATTAAGCCATCCAGCGGTGGGGAGTATTTTCATATAGCTGTTGCCCTTTATAACAGCCTGGCAGTGAGTGACCATAATAAATTATGCACTGCTCTGTGAGACTGTGACACAATGCATTGCCGGAACAGCGGGGGTGTTAGAAAATCCATTATTTGAAATTTTTGTTTCTTTTTCTTACTAGATTCCATGCTGTTCTTTTCCTGTCATCTTGTTCCTTTTTTTCCTATCTATTGTTTTGAGGGTTTTTGTGCCTGACAGTTCCTTTCTGCTGCTGGTTTTGTCCTTTTTGTTACCTTGTTTCTGCCTTCGTGGGCTCCCCCACCCCCCTTTCTTGGTCTTGTGTGTTGTGAGCCTCGTTCTCCTTTTCTGTCATGCAGTCATTTGCTTTACTTTTCTTTTTCTTTCTGCCTTATTGTCTCATAGAATGCAGAAAAACAAATTCTCTTTTTGTCGGCATTCTTTTACATGGTGTTATGTGGTTGTCATTTTCACTTCAGGATAGATGCACTTTACTGTATGTACTATTCATTTCGGTTCCAAGAATCCAAAACACATGTCCAGAGGAGTGCCAAGGCTGATGGCAATAAAAAACAATCAAAGCAACCAGTAGAATAGTTCTTTGGGAACAGCACAGACTTATTTCTTCCCTGTAGATCAATTCACATAGAATTTGTAAGGTTTTGTTCCTAATTTTAGATTATTCAGTCTCTTTCCCTCCCTCCAAGTATAGATCTAGTCCAAAGTGGCAATTGTTTTGACACTATTTCTTGCAAATCTACCTACCTGCTATTTCCGTAATTGTTTTTCCATTGATGAACACAGTCAGAAAGAAAAATATAGTTCTGGTAGTTGGAACATCCACTGATTCAGTTAATCCACTGGTTACTAATTGAGCAACTATAATGTGTCAGGAATTGTGCAGGTGCTATGGAAATTGGACACCATAAGTTTTGTTCTTTTTGCATTCACTATTTGCTCATGTCCCTTATCCCTAACTTGTTTCTTCTTTCTATGGACACATCACATATTGTCATTTGTCACCCTGCCTTCCCCACTTTCTCTTCCTTGACTCCTTTGGACCTAGCATTCATCTCATTTTAATGTAGATTTATTTACAAAGAACTTGTGAATTTTCTACTTAAATTTGCAGCATTTAGATTAGAAAGCTCAAATCTTCTTGGCAGGGAACACCAGGGAATCATGTGCCAGATTCTTCAAACCCATTTTTCTGTTGTAGTTAAAAAATAAATAAATAAACAGAAATGGTAACCTGACCTTTAGTATGGCTATGGGTTTTTGTAGTATTGGTGATAGCTGAATTTAATTATGTCAATATATATACTTATTATATATCAATGAGTTAAATGAAATCTGCAATTAAACTCTTCCTTTCACAGTATTTAGTTCTTTCTTTTAAATACTCTGCTATTTGCTTATTTTCTCATTTTGTAAATTTACTGTCTTCTAACCTGTTTCTCTCCTGAATTATCATCAATTTTCAGTTTCTACCTCTGTTGTGTTTTTATTTCCTCTCTGTCTTTTACTATATTATATTCAGTGTTATTGCTGTTTTAAATTTTTTTGTACTTGATTTATTTATTTATTTATTTATTTATTTATTTATTTATTTATTTATGAGAGAGAAAGGGACAGAGGTACAGGGAGACAGAATCTTAAGCAGGCTCCATGCCCAGTGTGGAGCCCAATGCAGGACTTGATCTCATTACCCTGAGATCATGACCTGAGCCAAAATCAAGAATCAGACTCAACTGACTGAGCCCCCAGGTGCTCCTGTAGTTGTTACTTTAAATAAGAATTGCTATGGTAACTCAAAAAAGTTAGCTTACTGTTTCTACCACTTAAATGATTTATTCTCTGTACTGGTTTCCTTTATATTTTTAATCTCTTTATTTCCTCATGTCTCCAAATTTCCAGGTAAGTGTTTCCATGTTTTCTTTTCTCTATAATTTTTTTCTCTTTTCTTGCCACTTTGAATTCTACACCTTCATTTTCTCTGTATCCATTTTTTTCTTATTTTTAAGAAACACTAGTCCCTTTAATATCACTTTGCAAATGCATGAGGATGACTTCTCTTCTCAAGTCAGTTGTCCTGTCAGCTTCCAGATGCAGTGAAATGCTCCTGTTAGAGTCTCATATATTTCACATTTCCAATTTTTAATTGTTTTCTTTTTAGTTGGAAGAAAGTGGAGGGAGCGATAGATATAAAGAGCTATGAAGGGCAGTCTAGGTGGCTTAGCGGTTTAGCGCTGCCTTCAGCCCAAGGTGTGGTCCTGGAGACCCGGGATCGAGTCTCATGTCAGGCTCCCTGCATGGAATGGAGCCTGCTTCTCCTTCTGCCTGTGTCTCTGCCTCTCTCTGTCAATCTCTCTCTCTCTCATGAATAAAAAAAAAAAAAAAAAAGAGAGAGAGCTATGAAATAGTTGTAAAAGGGAAAGGAAGACAATAGACTGAAAGTAAATAGGCAAATTTGGTATTTAGGACACTTGCATCCTTAAAGGATGTTACAGGGAAAATATTTTTGGTGGCAAGATAGAAGATGAGAAGATCAGGAACCTTGCACAGATGCGTTCCTATGGGTCAGGGCTTTTACAGCTGATTCCACCAAATGACACTGGCTTTTGCATGAAATGCATCCAGTTCACGTTATGGAATTTCATCCATGTTATTACTAAATGCCTCTGCCTTGACAAGGTACTGTTGCTGGTTTGCATGCCTTTGACATGGTGCCCTAATTTTTAAAAATGAATGATAGTAGTGTCCTTTGGATCTGCTATTGCATTTTTATTAGCCAGATTCCACTTATGTAATAAACACTTGAGTAAGTGATAATATTTTGAGATCAGCATACAAAACAATGTGAAATAATTATGCCATATATGTTTATTTTTATTCTAATTTTGTGACCTGATAAGTGAATCTCAGTTCTTCCTGTGCCTTGACTAGTGCCAATTTTAAAACAAAACCTATCACGTTTAAAAACAACCTCTCTAAAAATAAGCTATTAATTTTTCAGTTAATTAATAGCTTAATTTCAAGGACCCCTCTACCCAAAACTTTTAGATTACATCAGATTTGTCAGACAGGATAGCTGCCTACTAAAGTAGCCCAGTGTTGCATATAGATGACCAAATATAAAAATGTTACAGGAAACCCACATTCCAGTATAAATTGTGAAGTTGAGAGACGGTAGATCAATTTGGAGAGCCAGATTATTTAAATATATATATATTTGATAATACAATACTAATCTACAAATTAGGAAGCTATTAAGCCTGGCATTTTGCACTAAATCTAATGACTTAAGTATTTGGTTCCTTTCTTCTCACCACCAATAGCCAAGCCAGTATTAAAATAGAGTTTAATTTTACTTAGTCAAAAAGGTTTCAATATTCTCATGACTTTTTTTTTTTTTTTTTTTGGTCACTCTCCCCAGTCATTCTTACTGCTCTCTCTCTCTCTCTCTCTCTCCCAGCCCTCAATGTGGGTGGTTCAGGTCTAAGACTCCTTTCATCTCACTGAATTTTAATTTTTCATCTCATATTTAACTTTATCTTTCCGTTTCTTCAATCCCCTCTTTTTGTTTACCTGACATTTCTCTTGTTTGAATCTGCCTTATGGTTTCTGATTCTGGTTTCTGATTCTCTTGGAATCATCACTACCATTTCTGATAAGAATTTGTAGGATTGGCTTACATTGCTAACAACAAATAGCTCTCATTTTTTGAGAGTTTATTGTATGTGTTAGGTGGATTATATTGTTTAATTCCCAACCCACCCACTGAGCCACTACTAACATTATCCCTGTTTTTACAGATAAAGAAACCAAAGCATAGAAAGGTTAAGTAACTTATTCAAATTCCTGCAGGTGGGAAATGGCCAAGCCAGGACTCATGGTCAGAGTATCTGACTGCAAGCTTGCACCCTTTATCATTACTTCATAGCTCCTCTTGTAAAATGATACGATATCATTAATTTGCTTTTAATCTTGGTGTAAGAATGGATGATTTCCCTACTGTATCTTTCTTCATCATTAATTCTAATGAGAGCAGACTTATAAATGTAGTGGGGAGTGGGTAACGGGGAGGGGGTGTTGAATCCTATTGTGTTAACATTTTAGTCCATATTCTCCTTGCCATGTGTTCTTGGCTTCCTTCTGCCCTACCACCACATGAGGTTAGTTTACACATGAAAGTAATTCTTGTCATATCTCCATTGTCAGAATAAACACTTTCTAAGGGCAAGGTCTGTTATCATATTCTTTTTCATATCCTTCACATTGTCTTGTACATGAAGAGTTTCCAGATAAAGGGCCACAATTATAAACCCTGGTAGGTGAGCATTCTCAGGTGCTCCTGCTTTTCAGTGCTCACACTACAGCAGAAAAGAAGACAAGGCATCGCTCTTCTTTGGTGTGGGTCAAGCAGAGACATCTTGAAGCCCTTCCCAAGTGGTCTGTTTTGCAAGGACTTCCATTCAGTTTTACATATTTTTATTTTCCTCATTTGCTAGGATAGAGCACAAAAGAGGAAGGAGAGTAACTTGGTTATAAGCAGTTAACTGTTTATTTTGTAGAATCTAACAATCACATATACTTGAAAAGGTTTTGTAGAATTTTTGATAAATACTCCAAAAGAACTTATGTTTTTATTTTGAATTACAATTCGACAACATTTAATCCCTTGTTATTGCTTTGTCAGAATTTTAATTGAATTATTCAAAACATGAAACAAAAGGGAAGAATTGTAGATAGCAGAATAATATTAGCAGAATTACCAGAGTGCTGAGAATTATTAAAGAGGACATTATGTTTGTTAATCGGGCATTTAATTTTGCTTCTGTTTGTTGATGGAAAACATCCTCTTGGAAAGGATTTTTTCAAAAACCTTAATTGTGACAATGCCTTCTTAACATCCATGAATATACCGTACAGCAAAAGCTGTTTGAAACCTAATTAGTCAGAAAGATTCCTAATTTCCATTTTAACTCTAGGTTGGCTGACCAGCATTCCCGTCAGATTGGTCATTAGTGCACAAGAAAAAGCAGACCTTCCAGAAGTGGCTTAAATGAAAAGTGGTTGGAGGAGAGATTTTAAATTATTAGAAACTGTAGCAAAATAAAACGAATGCTCTCTCAACTCACGTTATGAGGCAGACATAACCTTAGTGTTGAAATGTCAGTGTTAGAAAGGTAATTGCAGGCTACTTTCACTCATAAACACAGATATGAAACACCCAACAAAATATCAGCATGTTGAGTCCAGCAATGCGTAAAAAAGGTGAACATGGCATGACCGTGTGAGCTTACTTCAATAAAGCAAGGTTGGTTTAAAGCATACTGCTGCACCAAATCAATTCATGTAAATCATTTCATAAACAGGTAAATCTGTATGTCTTAATCCAGGGAAATAAGTGAAAGACAAGTTTCACATGTATCAGTGTATGTTGTGTGTGTATATACATAGAAGCAAATGGTTGAATTTTGTTCAATAATAATAATATATAAGTATATATAGTTAAGCCTATGTAAACATAGGGTAGAGAATGAAAAAAGATGACATTAATGCTCCTAGTGGATAGAAATTCTCAGATTAGGAAGGGGGAAATTTTATTTATTATTTTATACAATTGTTTAATAGGAACAGTTTGTTAATTACTGTGTTTTGAAATATAACTATCTCAATAAGTCAGGTTTTAAGCGGACATTTTTATGGTTGAGTACACAGGATGTGACTCTGTAGTTAAAATAATTTTACTACCATTATTGTAATTAAGCTAGGAAATGCTATTATGTGGCATTATCTCAGGCCCAAATGTTGCTCTGTCTACTCAGAGAATAAACCAGGTTTGTTTGAAATTATATTGCCCCATTTCCAAAATTTCTTAAAGTAGTTATTAACGAGTACAGGTTAACTTTTGGGAAAAGTGTCTTGTTTTGTTTTTGTTTTGTTTTTTAGAAAACAGAACTCATTTACTCGATCTAGGATTCCTCTCTATGAAATAGTATAAAAATGGCTAGTTTCCATCTAACAAGAGGTATAATTTGATAGTGCTCTATAAATATTTAATGATAATCTATTAATCAATAATTAAAATTATTGGAGTAATTTTTTAAAGTAAGATGCTTGTTAAAAAATATTAACAGTGGACACAGAACATGAAACTACCATTTACCAAAAGGATAAATAGGTAGTAAGTCATGATACAAATATAACCAAGTTGAAATTCTAAAGACTTGTAGACTTTTTAAATTTGCCATTGCTTTTGTGAAGATTTATAATATCTTACCAGCTATTATCTGCCTATTTATTATCGTAAAGGGATTTTGTTCTTTCATACCTGCCCATGAGAGAAAGCCATTTGTAGCTTCAGCACTCATATATTAAAGAAGTTGCATGCTTTCTTTTAAAATTTCTCATGGAAGACATAAACCTAATCAAACCTTTCTCCCCTCTAGCTGGTAACCTCTGCATGAACTAAAGGGTTGAAATATTGTTTAATCATGCTACATACCACTTTTTACAGTTATGAGAAACATTATTTTGCTGTGGTGGAAGCAACAAAACAAAATGTTTTTACTCTGTGCAAGGAGAAATATATTTTTAAATTATTTATTATTTTAAATGGCATGATTTCTTATGAAACCACATTTTCCTCTTCTATATTTCAAATATTACTTCTGGGAGAAAGGCACATTTTTAAAGTGATGATAATATACATGTAATCTGGGGAACACAGACCCTCATACTGACTTGTGACTCAGAGAGAAACAATGTGCTAATTTCAGTTGGCAATCTTTACTTGATTCCTTCAGTCCAAACTCAACTATTATTAACCTTTGTTTGTGACAATTGAAGAGAATAATGGTTGAATTTAGGGCCTTTAATGTCACATTGAAATCAATAGCTGTAAATGGTAGTTGCCACAGTTCTAACTGATCTGTCACATTCAAACAAAAGAAGGCCTTTCTCAGTTCATAGAAGATAGCTGAGACAATTAAACACACAAACACACACAGGAATCTCAGAAGACCTTTATAACACTGAGGAAATGTACTGATTCTCAGTATTTGTACAAGGTATTTGGTGTTGTTTTTTTGTTGTTGTTTGTGGGTTGTTGTTTTTTTTTTGCTTTTTGTTTTTTGGGGTTTTTTTGGTTTTGGAGGGGGGAGTTTTGCCTGTTTGTTCTAATAGTGTTTTTAAAAATATCTGAAACTGTAAGTCAAATATAGGACAGTTAACACACTTCATCCAGACCTCAAAAACTAGTCTGTCATAAAAATAAATTGAATTGTCCTTTCTAGTATGGTGGTGATAGTGAGTTGTGGTGGGTTGGGGGAGGAGGGAGCTGATGATAAGCCTCTTCAAGAGCAGAAATTTCAAGGGCCACCAAATAAAAACAACTCAAAACCCTTAGAGCCAGAGTTCTGCATGCTTCCAACAACAGTCTTATCATGACTTCCACTCCCACCACAAATCCATCTTTTAGATATCTGTACATTCATCAGTGTTAAACTTCCAGTGCTGAGCTTTGACCTTGTCTTTACCTTTCTTATTTTTCTGGACTTTCTGTGGATGCAAATTAAGAGATTTCAGTTCATGTTCCCATACATGACTTTGATAAGCGTATTTGCCAGCTCCGAAACTGGTTATAATCATTTGCACATTGATTAATTCTATTAAGAACATAAGTCCACTTCTGCTTAACATGGTTAAGTTGTATGAAGTAATAAGAATGTTTCAGGGCTTTATCAGAAAGAAAAAGCCTTGGTAATTTTTTCCCCATATAATAATAACAGGTCTCCAAGTTTCATTAAGGCATACTATGAAAAATTCTTATTCACTGAAATGCCATTCCAGCCATCCTTTGAAAAATTAAATTAGTTGTTCTTGGAGGTAGAAGCTAGAAAGATTTGATACTACAAGAATATGGGAGATTAAAAAGAGGAAAGTAGACAAGATCATGTTTTTAACTTGCCTGGGTAAAAGTACTATTTTTTTCTCCACTTAAAATTTTATAAGATGATTTTTTAGACTTAACATTCACCAAAATTATTAGTTTAAGGACTCCGTGCATGACTTAAAAAAACATTCTACTTCTCAGAGATAAATTCATTTATTCAAGAGGAACATAATCAGTTTTTAATGGGCCTTTTTGTCTACATTATTTCTTCCCATAAGACTATGAGATTCCAAACTTTGTCAAATCAACTACCAGGGACAAAAGAAATCAGTAGTATGATGTGGTAAACTGGCTCAATGGGAGAACAAGACTCTGATTTGTATGTCGCATTTGCTGGTTTCTATGATGTAAATGCTCCACCATGAGCAGTTTTAAGCTGCAACCTCATGTCACTGAACATATACTGGAATGGTTCAGTTTCACCTGTGGAAATTTAACTTCTGTGGCCACTCTTAATACTGCTAGAACACTGAGGACAGAAAAATGGCATGTCAGTCTTCATGAAGGAAAAAAATATAAAGTGATAAAATGACTGACCTAAACACCAGCTGTTCACATTAGATCCTCATGCTTACCTGCTTTGAGATAAAGGAGATAAGAACCATTAATTTTGTAAGTAAAACTGAAACATTTTTAAGGTAAATTTCACCTTTTTGTTTTGAGACTTTTTAAATTTATTCATGAGAAACAGAGAAAAAGAGGTAGAGACCTAGGCAGAGGGAGAAGCAGGCTCCCCACGGGGAGCCTGATGTGGGACTCGATCCCAGGACCCCAGGATCACCACCTGAGCCAAAGGCAGACGCTCAACCACTGAGCCACCCAGGTGCCCCAAATTTCACTTTTTTAAATGCTAAGCCAGAGAAGTCAAAATGTCCATCTTTAATGGGATAGTCTACATTCAGTGAAAGAATTTGGAAATTTGAAAATTCTGTGTCTTCCTTAGTATATCCTATACTCAACAGATCTTTTTTCTTACATTATACTAGTCTGGGAGAAAAGAGTTAATGAGAAAAATTTAACTTGAAGGCTTGAGCATAGATATATACATCTCAGAATATCTGCATTAATTTGGGGGTCTTTGTAATTCCACATGAGATTATTGAAGGTGTCTGTATAAATTCAATATACATGTCTGCATAAATATTGGAAGAGAGAAAGAGAATGTTAAGTTAGTTTGGCTCTTTTTTGGGGGGGGGCGGAGATGAAAATAAAAAAGGAAGACCAACTAGCTTATGCCATATGAGGGAACTTCTTGACTTGAGCCAAACCACAGCTGGCTCAGGAAGGGGGAAGACAACTCGATGCCTCAGTACCCTCTCTATGTATTGAACCAATTTTCCCTGTAACTCACCTTTAGTGTCACTGTCCTGTAAATATCAGCAGTGGATGAAGGAGTATGGTCAGTCATCTCTTGGTGGTTAGTGCATAGATTTATTGGATTCTAAATAAAACCACTGTGTGGGGCAAACTGCTGAGGTGTTCTTGTAGCCAATTGTACGTCCAGAGTATTTACATGGGTATATGAGAAAAATACATGTTCTATGTGTGTTACATAGCCCCATATTATCTATTAGGTCAAGCTTGTGAATTGTATCATTCAAATTACATATATTTTTGCTTATTTTTCAGTCTGGTCAATTGGTCAGAATCTAAGAGATCTATGAAAACCTCCTATTATCATTGTTTTTATATATTTTCCCATTTGTGTCCTACAGTTATAAGCCTTAGGCTAAACCTTAACCCTTAAAGTTATGTTACATACCTTGTCTTGCTAGCTATATAATTTATGCATATAGTTTTGGGAATCATATATGTTATCATTATATAATATTCTTTACCTTCGTAGTGTTTTTAGCCTAGATTTGCATACTTAACATTAAATTGCCATCCCTCCATTCTTTTTTTTCCTATTTTACTTATTTGATTTTTTTTAAATCGAGATTTTTAAAAAATTTGATAGACAATTCAGCCTATTCACATATACAGTGGTAATTGATCTATTTGATTCATTATTTTATATTATTTTGTGTTTTTTATTTATTTACTTTGTTGGTTTTTCCCCCTTTATTTCTTATCTTTATTTTTCTTTTTCTTTTTACTCCAGTATAGAACTTTTAGTCTTCTGTCCACAATGATATATAAAGTAATATTTCTCAATTAGTATTTCAAGTTCAGCCATGATGAGGCCCTAATAGGAAAGCCTACTAGCCCATTTTGCCTGAACCCCTTCTTCCTCTACTTCTTTTAGAGACTTTTAGACAAATTCCTGCCATCTTCTCTCTACTTTCTTACCTCTCCAATTTCTGGGTTTTACTGAGTAGGGAAAAATTTTGGTTGTATATATATTTAATTTTAAGACCTTGTATTATAATTTATATTCTAAGTCTTAGTTATAGAACTGTCATCATATAAATTAAAACAAATTGCTTACTATTATTTATTATACTGTTCTTTCCTCTTCTCAGAAAGAAGAGATTTGCTTCTGATTGAATATTCATGAGGTTCGGAGTACTTCCTTGAGTATTTTCTTCAGATAAGATATCAGTACATGGGTGGCATCTTTTCTGAATCCTTGAATGTTGAAAACCATTGTGCTTTTCCCCTAACATTTGAGTATTATATTGGCTGGTATAAAGATTCTCAGATCATAGTCCTTTTCTTTTAATAGCATAGTCAGATAATCTTTCTTTTGTAAGAAAACTTTTTTGTTCTGGGTAGAAGAAAGAATTTTTTCATTAGCATGGGAGGTCAGACATTTCCTCTGATTATGTCTAGGTGTGTGGCTTTTTTGTAAAATTAATCCTGTCTGAGTCTTAGTGAGCCCATTCAGTCAAAAGGCACAAGTCTTTCTTCAACTCAGAGAATTTTATTCCATTATTTCCTTGATTATCGCTTCTATTCCATCATCAATTTTTCCCCATCTGGAACTCCTCTTTTTTGCATATTTTGTCACCTAAATCTTCCTCTAAATCTCTTATTTTATTGCTAATTTTCATCTTTTCTCCCTCCCCCCTTTCATTTGATCATCCAGACAACTAATTCAGTTCTCAGCGGTGGCTACTCTATTTTTCCATTCCTCTATTTTATTTCAGAACTCTGAAAATCACTATTGTCCATTCAAGTAATTATTATTTTTATTTTCTAATTACATCTCCTTGAGAATACTCATTACATTTAAATTAACATTCTCCTCTATCTCATTCATTAGCTCTTTCTTAATAGTAGCCACCTGCTTGGCTTGACCTCCCTCCCACAACTTACAGAGTTCATGAAATAGGTAGTAATTTTCCTTTGACTCCCCTGTCATGTAGGTTGCGTCACACAAGAACAGGTCAAAATTTGAGGTACTCCTCAGCTATGGTACAATGGACGATTGTGGATGATAAGGCAGTTTCGTCTAGTAAGCTAGAGGTGATGCGATGATGCACTGAATCACTTCACTGAGAGGGGTGTGAGACCAGGAGCTAAGACTCTATAGGTGCAAGTGGGAGAGAGTAAGTTCCTCCCAAAATATGAATACATCAAACAATTTATCTTGTCCATTCACCACCCTCCAACTCTTCCAGACTGCCTCAGCAGGATCAGGTAACCTCCCAGCGGATCATGTGAAACATTGGCAGATGTGCTCTTTTTGCATGACTGGAGCCCCACTGGCATATGTTGCCTGAGCCCTCTCTAGTGGCCAAGGAGTCTGCTGTATTAACTTCAGACCTCCTGAGACCTCTGCTCTTCTCTTTGCCCCAAGGTTAATAAAGCCTCACACTTGCTCTCCTCTCTGGGGAACTCAAAGCTTCAGAGGTACTAGTTGGCTTATTTAGATATTGAGTTATTCTGGCAACTTTCTATCTTCCCAGAATCCATTTACACAATTTTAAATATTGTCATTAAGTGTAAAGGTTTAATATTATACAATTTTTCATTTTCACCATTATTTTGTTTGGGTTCTTTCTGTGGAATCTGATTTTCCCAGTGTCTCACTCGAAATATCTGTGGGGTTACAATGGCAGGTCAAAACAATGGGATTATAGTCTCCTGCCACTTCATCTGCAAGATTCTATGACATATGGACTACGAAATATATATATATCAAGATATAGTTGCCAGTGGTACTAAGCACAGACCACATGCTACTTGCAGGTTTAGTGGCAATTACTTCCCATGAAGTAAACCAAATTCTTGATTTAACCAATCTGGCTTCGACAGGTTCAGCTTCTGCTGCTGGGGGCTAACTTTTGCCCAATATTGACACACCCAGCCCTATTAACATAGTTAAGTGGTGTTTAGATTTTAAACAATCCCATGCCACCCTGCCAGACTTAGAGTTCTTTGGCAATATAGCTTCTTTAAAATCCTACTGAGCTTCTTCCTAATTTCGTTTGAGTACTCTCTTAGTTGGAAACCAATTACAAAAAAAAAAAAAAAAAGAAAAAAAATGTGTGAGTCATGATGCTTCCATTTAAACCTGCCTTAGTTGTCTCTTAGCAAAAAGCCTAGGAATTCAGCCCATCAACTAAGATGTCTTTTGAAGGTTTTTGTCTTCGAGCAGTGGGAGACAGTAGAGACCTGTCCTAGGAGACCTAAAGGAATGGATACATTATACTACAGAGTTGGATCTGTGTGTGGTAATTAGGATGGGGGTAATTAGGATTTTACTTTGGACAGGAAGTACAACAGGAGTTAATGGTAGAGACCTGAGGACTTCTGCTTCCTCATTGCTCCAACTCTCCTGGGAAGGTCTCCTAGTGAGCAGTCTCCTGTAACGTTGCTATCAGAAGAGCCCCTCTTCCTTCCCAAGACAATCCTTTCTACTCATAAGCTTAATCCCAGCCGTGTCTACTTCTTCAATGTCTTATTCTCTTTTCCGTCTCTCATATTTTTCATTCTCTCTCTTTATGGTCTGTAACTTCTCTCCTACATGTATCACAAAAGTCCTGTGATAAACCTTGCTCCAGTTTTATCGCCCTCTCAGTCCACCTATCCATTTTTCTTCATCCCTTCTTTTGTGGTCAAGTAGAAAACTGTCTTCACTTCTTCACCATTCATACTTCCAAACTTCTGTCTCACTTTTCTCCCAGCCCAGTTAGAAATGTCACCAATAACATTTTCAGTCTTCTCTCCTCCTGCACAGAATTTGACCTTATTTGCAATCTCTCCCTGAAATTATTTCCTATCTCCGCCTGGGTGGCTCAGCAGTTGAATGTTTGGCTTCAACTCAGGGTGTGATCCTGGGGTCCTGGGATCAAATCCCTCATCAGGCTCCCTTCAGGGAGCCTGCTTCTCCCTCGACCTATGTCTCTGTCTTTCTCTGTGTGTCTCTCATGAATAAATAAGTAAAATCTTTTAAAAAAATTTTAAAGAAATTATTTCCCATTTCTTTAGAATTGTACTCTTCTGCTTCATTTCCCATTTCTCTGAGTACTTGTTTCCCCCTTTTCCTGGTCCATTCTCATCTTGTTCCTGAATTGGGACTAGAAATCAGGTTTCCTGGTTAAATTCTCTTTGCTTGACAGTATTTGAATATGTCAGCACACTCATTCATTCTACATTTATTGAGCACCAGTAGGTATAAACACCATCAGGTTTAATTACTGGCAGTTTTACTATACTTGGCTCTTTAAATAATTTATGTAATTATTTTTAAAACATCTCTGCAAAATTTTCAAAATTTGATTTAGACTCATTGATACTGCTTCCACCTGTTCACTGTCAAGCTTTGAATAATCTACAAGATATGATTCAAGAGGCACTATGTGAAGGCTTAATTGCTCAAATCTACCTTTTCTACTATGTGCCATGATGTCTGAATTATCCACCATTATTGAGTCATTCTGTGAGGTGGAGACATTGTTACATTGATCTTTTTCTGGAATCCTCTTTTAAAATGTGAATGTTCTTTATAAGAAAAACTCATTAAGCTGCTTATAACCTCATAATTTAAATTATGAAACCAGTTTCCTTGAAAATCAAGAGCCAGTGAGATACAGAACAAGACATACGGCACTGAAGAAAGAAAATAGCCTATGGCAGTTATAGGAGTTCTGGGTAGCCTTGGATCACTGTGATGAAGGTCGAGAAATGGAAGGATAAAGTTAGAAAGAATAAACTGAGCTGTGTCTTTGTCTCAAAGGGCATGTGGACTACTTTTAGGAGTGCAACAATTATGCTCTTGTATGCTCTGATATAATTTTAAGTGTAAGAAATTTAGAGTTATCATTGGTACTACCTGTTGACTTGGCCTAGTGGAAGAGGTAATGCAAAGGACTGTGGGGACCCAATGGAGTCAGGGAAAGCCATGGTAATTGCAACAGGCTCTTGGTTAATGACATCTCTACAATTAATACCACTTGGTGACATATTCCTTTAATTTAAGGAGAAATGTATACTTACCCCAAGGATGCTGTCTTGTTTCCTCTTAAACAGGTAACTATCCTCAACCCATATTTTAAGTAATTGCTAAGACATAATTGCTAAAATGTCTACCTCAATCATTTCTGAAGATTAGAATCACTTGTAAAGATCTTTTAAAGAGATACATGGACTCCTTTTCCCAAATTCTTCAGGAATTTGGGGCTCTAAGCATTAGTGTGCATGTGTGCGTACTTCTATGTGTGGGTGGGTGGGTGAGTGTGTGTGTTTAACTCCCCAAGTGATTCTGATGCACAGCCAGTGTTGAGAAGAACTAAACTGGAAATATGATGAGCTGAGCTTGATTAGATAAACTGCAACCATGGAAAGAAGAGGGGAGGTTCTGCTTACTTGTTAGGAAGCATCTTTTAATTAAATTTAGGAAGCAGCTTCTACAAAAGCTGACAGCAAAGCTTCCTATACATGCTGCAAAGAAAGCATGATGAAAAACACAAAGGAGCTGCCCTCTGTAGAAGCTTATCACAGAGAGAGGCAACCTGCCTTTCTTTAAAAACCTGCAGTTGGGTCTGATTTCTTCCCACTTCTGCACAGAACCTTCATGTTACAACATTTACATACTCTTGTTTGCCCCGCTATGTACCAGTCTTTCTTGTTCCCTACAGTATCTTTGTTCATGGCACAGATTTCCTCCCAACATCTACCCAGTCAAGCCTATTTGTTCTCTAAGGATGGGTTCAAATCTCTCTACTGATCAATGCTGCCCAAATTGACCTTTCCCTTCTCTAAGTTCTGCAGTAGCTTGGCTGCTTATCTTGCAATTATAATGTATTGAGCTCCTGCTGTGTGCTAGGTGCCTGTCATATACCTGGTAAGTGACAGAGCCAGGAAAACATAAATCTTCCCTATGCTGATCCCAATCCCATATTCTTTTCTTTATGCTGTGCCTCCCCTGCCCCATACTGCCCTGTACTATGATATAATTACTTGGGTCTTTGCTTCCCTCCTAGACTGTAAACTACTTATGGCTGCTGACCATATAATATGCATGTTAGAAATCCCATAATGTCTGCCATAGTTTTTAAAAATGAGTCAAACAAAGACCAAGTAGCAGGAATTAGCAGCAGCTGAGGGTATAACTTTAACCTTGGCTCATGTTAGCACTCAGACATCTGGAGAGGTTCCAGTTCTTAAAGTATCTTAAGTCCTAAGTGTCTAGTCATTATACAGTCAAATTTAGCAATAACTTGTAGGAAAACTCTGCATCTTCAAAAAAAAAAAAAAAGAGAGAAAAAGGTGGGGGGAGAGAGAGAGTTCCCTAATAAGCTGAATAAGCCAATTTTAGCAATTACTGAAGAATTAACAAGAAATTGTAGGGGAAAAGTAAATCTACAAGTGCTGAGACTTAGATATTAATGAGGGATATGTCCCAAGACCTTCTCAAATCCCTAAGTATCACTATAATATATAATTTTCCTCATAAAAGGCAGTAAAGTATAACTGAAATATTTAAACGATCCCTGTAGACCCCTAATGATTCTATAGAAATGGAACTAAAGTCATTTATAATGCTATTAACATAAATTCTGAATTGAGTACTGGCTGAAACATTTTCAAACATCACTTTTTCTTGTTTCCCATATAGAGCATATGGTGTGCTCGTTTTTGTCTGAGTCACCACCAAATTTATCCAGAACTTCTATTTCCTAAGATGCATCAATTTTTAAAAAGCTGTTTCACTTTTTCTTAATTTCCATCATGAGAGTTAGCCATTAGCTTTCTTCAGGGGTCACTTTACACAAAAATTTTTTGATCAGTTCAAACAATTGTTTTTGTGCTTCTAATTAAAAAAAAAAAAAAAAAAAAAGGAAGTCAAGGCTTCACTGCAAGGTAGGTGTTAGCTAGAAAAGCTCTTGAAAGCTCATCTCATTCCTAGCCAAGTGACTTACTCACACCACCCTCACATGATCCACATTTCTTATAAAATTATATATTAATATATGTTCTATGGGATCATTCACAAATTGTTGAAAATGCAAATGTTTATTCTAAAAATACGAGAAACTTACTATATTATGTAGTCTTTAATTCTTCTTTTATGTTTTTAGTATACCCATCAATAATAAAGAATTTACTCATTTATTGACTGTACATTTACAATTTATTTTCTCAGAGCTTGTAATTTTTGTTATTGCTTATACAATGCAAGGAACCCAATAAATGGTAAATATTTAATCTCTGTCACATGATGCAACATCACCCTCATTTGTTGATAAGTATTCCCAATTGTGTTCATGCTCAAGCATGAAGACAATCCTTGGCCTGGATCGAACAAAGCTACCTCTAAGAAAGAGAACCAAACAAATGGTCAGACTGTCAAAGACAGAATTCCCCAGTTCAAAATGTGCCTATTAGTGGTGCTATTTTTAGCCTTACTTTGATATTACTTCTACCATTAATATATAACTAAGTACTGTGTGTATATATACACGTACATACACTCAGCTATGTATGTACATATATGTATTCACACACATACATACATATTTGTATGTCTTCAATAAAAACTGCATGTATGAGAAATTTTAAATAATTTTATTTTGTATATGTACATTTTTATTTAGCTGCTTTAATTTTTTGGAAGCAATCTGGCCCCTAAAAGTAAATAAGTTATAAAATGGAAACAGGAGAACTGTCTCAAAGACCTCATGTATAGAATGTGTCATCATTTTCAGGAGGCAGCTCAGACCTCAGAGGTAGACAAGAGAGGTGTATGTCTCTGGACGCTTGATGTAGGCCCAGAAACACCAAGATTGTTTTCAGTGTTTCTAGGTACACAAAAAAGAAGATAATTAACACTGATTATCTCAGAAGCATCTCAGATGGAATAAAAAGAACCTGGAAATATAAAATTTGAAGATCAGAGAAATAAAGCATTCTTTCTGATAATGTAAAAGTTCCTAGATAATAGATAGTAACAAGAATAGTCCATTAGTACTGTGGAGTTGTATTTCTCTGAATTCCTGCTCCAGCATAAGTATTTTATAGCTTTAAGTAGAAATTGAATCAAAGTTATTTTCTTAATGAAAGCACAGACATTCAATTAATCTTATATTATCCTATATCTCTGTCTGCAAAAGAAAAACTACCCATTATTCTTAAGCCACTCTAAACAGATGGCACTATATTTAATTTGTAACAAAAACCAAATGCCATAATGCTTTGGAGGAGTTAATTCAATTTCTTTAGTCTAGTCTTCTGTAGCGTGCCTGCCTGCCTTCCTTCCCTCCTTTGTGAAAAAAATCTGACTAGCCACAATCGACTTGAACATGAGTGCAGACATTTGCAGTTTTAACTATCAGTGAATGACGTCACCTAAAATACAGCAATGTCTGGTTCTGCAAGAAATTTGAATCCTGCAGTGTGGTTGGTATAAGTGAATTGGCTAAGAATTAGCCTAACTTTTATCAGCTTTCTACTGGTTTCTTGCAGCTCAGTTTCCTGTTACTGTATTATGTATAAAACTGGGTAATAGAAACAGGGAATGATCATGTAAGACATATCATCACAGCATTGTTTTGGAATCACAGCTCATCTAAGACAATAAATACTTAGTCAATGATTAATACATCTATTGTGCCTATTATGTGCTAGTATTATGCTTGCCACTATGAATGGTGTTGCATGATGGAAAAAAAAAAAAAAATGTATATATATATCCCGTAGCTTTGAACATCAAAATCTAGATGCAAAGAAAAAACTTAACTGCATGAAATGAAAGTAATTTCAAGCCACTGTAAAACCAAAGTGATTTGTGTTACTCAAAGAATTTAAGTAGAGTTAAATGTGACTTCCTTAGAGTTAACTTAAGCAACCCATCTCCAATGTACTACATCCATACCCTAGTCACCTTTTCCTTCTTTCTTCTCTTACCTGGCTGTATATTTTTTATTACCTACTTTAAATTGTATTACATATTTATTCATTTTTCCTTCTTGTATTTTCTACTTGAACTAGAATTCCAGAACAGTAACTTTTTCTTATTTCTTGTTAAAACTCCAGGAACTAAGGGAATAGTTGAATAAATATTTGTTGAATGAATGAATGAATGAATAAGTGAGTATCATCAAAAAGGAAAAGATCATTGAGGACAGGTTGTTCAACAGGTGGCCCCGCTACTTATGCAAATAAGACAAATATGGCTGATTATGTCCTATTACTTACCATGGCATAGATTTTAATTGTTACACAAGTTCAGATCTTTATTAAACAATTATAACAATGAACAACAAGACTAAAATTTTATAAAAGAAAATAGACTGATCATTTTTACAATTTCTTCAGAGCTGCTGCTAACTCATTGACATGGAGCTCACCCTGATTTCTTTTACAGCCAGGAAAATTAGCATTTATTTTTATGACTTTGTTTTATATTACATCAGGATGAATTACAGGATATTTAATTTCAAACAGTTATCCATTCCCTAATTAAGAAGAAACATAAATAAAATGTTCTTTGTATATTAAGATTTTCTATGCATAAATAATAATAAAAATTATACTAAAGTTTGGATTTATAATTTTCAAATAGTCTAAATATATTACATGTTTTGGTATTATAGAAGTTATGGGAAATGTCATAGAAATAAAAATACCAAAGCTTACAAATATGGTATAAGATATTCTGTGTAAGATATTCTGGTAGTTATTATCTTTTGTGTTATTTGTGTTTTAAAAGTAGAGTAAGATATTTATCTAGTGTGCCATTGGTACATGATGAATCAAAAATATTTCCTATCTTTACCCTTTAGTAGCCAGCAGAATACTCATCAAGCATTGCTTTAAGCCAGGATTAAATCTCGGAAATAAACAAGGTTAAGGGTGTACATTTGTAACTCTAATTACATACAAAGAGAAATATACTTGATTTTGAATGTACTTATAAATGTCTCTTACCACTCTAATATGGATAATTCAAGTTACTGGCATAATCATAACAACAAACCTATGCAGGATTCAAATTGGTAGCAATTCCATATCCTAAAATATATTTTTGTTAATGCTCATTCCTATTCATGCAGTCTTAACAAAATTCACAGTTACAACTATTCTTCTTTTCCCTTCTTCTTTAATAGCTGTTTTAGGCTAGCAAGTTTATCCTACCAATTGCCCCCAAACCTAGGAAGTAACATTTAGTTGTCTTTTATTCACCTTTGGAGATATTTTCTTTAATTTATCATACTTTAAACAAATTGTTAGCTTTAAATGTGAAATAAAACATATGGTATCAAGAAAAGATACAATAAAATTAGCTTAAAATTCACAAACAGTAACTTTTTCCTACAATGATTGGTTATGACATAATCACAGTAAAATTTCAGCAAACTTTAAATGAATTTAATTGTATAAAATAAATACGTAATTCTCAGATGATTAGCAAGATATTACATTACGGATGCTTTACAAAAACAAATCTGTATTTTATGTAGTGTAGCTATTTTCCTTTTCTACTTAGTAACATGTAGTTCTGTTATCTTTTCTAATTAATGTGTCTTTGGAAATGTATAACCCTACTGATATTTTTCAAAAATTTGTATCCTATGGGGATGCTGGGGTGGCATTGAGCATCTGCCTTCAGGCAGCTCAGGGCATGATCCTGGAATCCAGGATTGAGTCCCGCATCTCTGCCTCTGTCTCTGCTTCTCTCTGTCTCTCATGAATAAATAAATAAGTCTTTTTTAAAAATTTGTATTCTATGATTCAGTTATATAACAAATAATATCCATTTATTCATGTTTAGTAAGTTTCTATGGAACAATGAAAACAATATATATAAAATCTTCAGGAAAGTTAAATGAGCAAATCATTTCTCTCCAGGAAATGAATGAATGAATGAATAAGTGTATTCTCCAGGGCTGTGTATGATTTGAATGGAGAAGGATATTGTGGATGGAGGGAACAATATTAATAAAATCTGGTATAAGTTACATGTAAGTGGGCTATTATGACTGTTCCAACACTCTGTAGTGACTGATTTTTGACTGTGTATCATGATTTATATTGACTGTGTATCATGATTTATATACATAATTTAGGTAATTGTCTATCTCCTCATTATTTAGAAACAACTGTGTGGCTATACTGTAAGAGCATTTTCATTGCATCCCTTATTAGGGATCTCTATAGTGCTGTAGTTTTGGAATATAGATGAGGTTTGGTGAGGTGTGGTCCTGAGCCGACAACCAAGAAAGAATTCTTGAGACGTCCTTGGTGCAAATGGTGGTTTTATTAAAGCAGGTACAGGATCCATGGGCAGAAAGAGTTGCTGCCCTAAGGTTGTGAGAGGTGGGTGATTATAAACTTTGGAGTTGGGAGAGGTAAGGAAAAGGGAGGTTTCAAAGGATTTTCACTTGCTAAAGAGAATTTACAAGATACCTGAGGCCTTGTCCAGTTAAGGTTGCTTTTCCTTGTAGCAAGGCATTAACATTAAGACAGTTGGGAACTTCCTGGAGAAATGTCACAGATATCCCACCCAGGAGGGAGTGGTTTGCTTGGTATCAGTTTGTGCTTTGTCCTCAACTGGCCTTCTGTTCCCTCACTATATAGTGTATAAGGTTCAGGAAAATCCCATTATGAATAATATTGGCTTAAACATTGTGGAGGAATCAATTGCTATCTGAGGGAAGACCTTATCTATGAGTGAGGCTCCTGATCTTATCTATGGAAGCTTATTTCTGTAGGGAGAGGAGGCTAACTGTTGGATTGTAAATGGGCTCAAGACTCAATCCTGTCTTTTTCACCAGTTGCCCCCATGATAACAGACAGCAGCGTAAGTTTCCACTAGTGCTAGGCCCAGAGCTACTGACTGGCAAGGTAGTTGTAGCTTTTAAATGCCTATCTTTGTTGGTTTGTTTTAAAATTTTTATTTATTTATTTATTTATTTTACCTTTTACCCATAAACGCAGCGCCTAGCAACAAAAGTAAGGGAATTACAAGCACCAATCACCAAAAGAGATTTAGCTCCATGTTATTTATAATAAAACCTGGAAATAATTTCAGAGTGAAAAAACTGGAAAATAAGTAAAACGGTAGATATTCATATGATGAAATATTTTATACGTATTAAAATGGCTTTTTTTTAAAGATTTTATTTATTTATTCATGAGAGACACAGAGAGGCAGAGACATAGGCAGAGGGAGAAGCAGGCTCCCTGCAGGGAGCCTGATGTGGGACAGGACCCCAGGATCACTACCTGAGCCAAAAACAGATGCTCAACCACTGAGCCACCTGCTGCCCCTAAAATGGCATTTTTAATGACATCTAATGACATAGGAAATTCATATACATGATATAATGTACAACTGAGGATATAAAACTCTAAGAAAAAAATTAAATTTTTGTGAAAGTGTATTCTTACTCAAAGAAAATGGAAGAAAATATACTTTTTTTAAGATTTTATCTATTTATTTATTTATTTAAGGGAGATAAAGAGAGAGTAAGAGCATGAGCAGGGTGAGAGACAGAGAGAAAAGCAGACTCCCTACTGACCAGGGGCTCTCTCCTGGGATTTCTGGGACTACTCCCAGGACCCTGAGATCATGACCTGTGCCGAAGGCAGATGCTTAACTGACTGAGCTACTCAGGCACCCAGAAATATACCTTTTGAATAGTGCTGTTGTTTGGTTGTTTTATTTTAAGTAATTTTCATTTTTCTTCTTTATTCAATAATTTTGCAGAATGCTTTATTGAAAAGTATTCCATAATAATTATGATATCCTTTTATAATTAGAAAAACAATTTAAAAAATTTGAAGAAAGATTTAATACATGGATATTATATAAATTATATAACATGGTTCTTTTTCTCTTTCAAGATAAGACAAACGTCTGATTTTAATCTGTGGCAGGATGAGAAAGAGACTTGTGTGAATTTGTTGATTTCAAATACTGTGAGAAGCAGGGTAGCTTTCACTAGGAATAATTTGACATAAAGTAAAAAGCTAGAATGGTTAAAGCACAATTAAATTAGCATTGTGAGAGCATTGGGTAAATCACTGAGTATATGATAGTGTGTTTGTATGAGCTAAATAACTTCTTTGGGTCCTGTCTATGCTTATACTTTCAATTGTATATTTATTTACCAAAATTCATTCTTTAGGTCTCGGACTGCTATTGACTCCACATTGTAAGAATTCAGAAATAGTTGTGTAAGCTACAACCAGTTCCTTTTAAAATGTCGGTCTCTTTACTCTCACATACAGGCTTTGCCTTATAAAATAACAAATAATATCTTTCACTGTCAATGAGCTGTAATTGTGATAACTATAAAGTGATAATTAATTGATGCATATTTGAGCATACACCTGTTATGTCAAGCAGAGTTCTAGATTCTGGTAGTTCTAATTAATTTTATTATTTATTTTCTTTGTCTCTATGTGTCTGTAAATATTAATTTCTTAATCCATTATAATCTGCCTTGCATTCCTATTATGTCTAGCTCATATATTGCCAATGGCTTTAGTATAATCTATTGCCTATATTTTAGTTCTCATGATGCTTGATTTCTTTGTCATATTTTGTATCAAGATCTACTTCCACATGTTCTTAATTTGAGTTTCTATCTTCCCTTGTATTTTTCCTGGTTGGTCTCTTTCTTTGACCATTTCAGTGATTTCTAAACCTTTGTATTAATGATCTCAAGGTTTAAGTCCTTTGCTTTCTATCCTTTCATCCATTCACAAGATTCTAACCACCACCTGCATGTGAACAACTCCTAAAATATATTTCTAAAATTCCTCTTAATATCCAGATTCCTGTTAGCTCTCAACCAAATTCTTTCAGCTAGATGTCCTCAAGGAACTTAGACTCAATGTATCTGAAATTCATTTATCATCTCTCCAAAACCCAGCTCCTCTTGCATTTCCTCACTTGGTTGATGAAATTGTTATCCCTCAACAATGACAAAACACAGAATTCTTAATTTTCATTCTCCAACTCCAATTTCCCTTAATCTTGAAAATTTTTGCTATCTTCCTTACAATGATATTCCAGTCTCTTTTGAAGTTCTTGGTTTATACTTACACTCCTTTACTCTAGGCCCTTCTCTTTCAGATTGGTTTCCTTGCTCGCACTACCTTATCTTACTTACTTCCAGAAACATATATGGAATTATGTTTCTAAGACATGGATCTAAACATATGGCCTCCCATGTTTTCTGTTGCCTAAAGGATAAGGCACAGAATCTTTAGGAAGCTGACCCAAAACTCTAACTGAACCATTTAGCCATGTCTCCTGCCTTCTCCCTTCATAGGTAATAATCTTTTTATTTCCCATCATGGCATGCATGCATTCCCATTTTTTAGGGTCTTTTCCTGTGTATTCCTCTTTCACATATTGTTTCACAAGCCCTACTCTAGCCAGTGTCATTATGAGAATCCTTTAAGATTTCAAACTATAGTCACCTTCACTATTGTCTCCCCCTTCCTACACACACACACACACACACACACACACACACACACTTTAGAAGTAAATAAAGGTGATCACTCCACCATTAAATTCCCATCCATCTTGTAGGATACTGTCGGGAGACACATACATATTCAAGTAAAGCAAATTGAGGTTTTTTTAATGTCTGTTTCTTGTACCAAAATGAAACTATTCATAAAGTCTTCATGGTTAGTTGCAGGGTAATTGCAAAAGTGTTCAATTAAAGACATTGGTCCAGATTCAATAGCTTTTTGGTGGTCCTATAAATCCCTTACTTATCAAAGAAAGGATAAAGAAATATGGAATACGTATGTAATGTTTGTGATACCAGCTGTTATGTGTTAAAATCTGAGTGTATCAGTAACTGAAAAGGTATGAGTAATCATCATCTTTGTAAATGCTGGGCACTGCCTTTGCCCAGCCATCTAAAAACCTAATTAGGCGTTGCTGCATCTAGTTGTTAATTACATAACCCAGTAAAGTTCACTACAGTATGCTTGTTTTTAAGTGAAAAAAAAATTTTTAAACTCTCTAAATTTAGCAGTCCTTTGGGTACTTTACATTTGTTGAATATTGCAAAAGTAAACACGACATCTGTTTTTAGTACTAATATGATTTTGTATATCAAGCAGTTTGAAGATTTTTCCCCCATACAAGCTTCATCAGCTGTTTTATCAACAGTGTAGGCTTCAGGCACTTTTGTGAAGTTGAGTTGGGATAAATGAAAGATCCTTGTCGAATTGGTAATCATGCAGGTATTCAGAGTGAAAGGGAGATCATATTTTAATTTAATTTCAGTGCCTCAAGATATTTTTCCTTATGGGCTATATTACCATTCTCTGTTTACATACCATCTTTTAAGAAATCATCTCTACTCTTAATACATTTCAAATCAAGCTTTCCTAGATCTGGGTGATATATATTACTTCTTTCTGCAAGGGTCTCTTGAATTATATGAGAGCTTGCTCATTGTGACACATTCAAATGCTAAATGATTTATAGAGGAATAGAGACATATTGTAATCCCAAAGCCATTTATATATTCTATTGAACCTGACAAATTTTAGTGCCCTAAGTGGTTATAACTTGATTGTAAGTTCTTTGAGGACAAAGTTGATGCCTTACTCTTTTATGATTCCCACATTTCATGGAAAGTTTCTGATTAATGATTAGGTGCTAAATAAAAATTGGCATTTTCCTACTAAACATGTTAAGAGCCTGTCAGATCTTTCTAAAGGAAAGTGGCCAGAGGCAGCATAATGTATACAAGTTTCCACAAAAGAATGTGTTCTGGCTACCTTGACCACCATTCCTTGGATTCGATGTATCTTGACCAAAAAAAAAGGGGGGGGGGGAGGGCCACCGAGGCTAAATATAAAGAGGTCAGCAGCTGTCAGGAAGTATGTTGCTATAAGTCAGGTGATAAGGTCACTCTATAGTAGATAGTGGCTAACTGGGTAATTTAACAGTCTTAATTGCAGGCAACAAAAACATACTGGCTATTAAAAGTGAAAAGATGATTTATCAGGAAGATATAAGATGTCTTACATAATCAGGGAAGGCAGAAACAGTAGGCTTCGAAAAGGGGCTTAAACCAAAAGGGTGCAGAGAATGGGGAACTAGAATTGTCCAGTCTCTCTACTAGTGCTGATAACTCCCATTGTAGGATACTGTCAGGAGACCCATACCATACACAACCACAAATAAACTGGAACCCCTTTTCTGATTGCCAGATTAAAATTTTTGGCTGGAGCTTCAGTTGGCCACACCCAGATCATTGAATTACTTTTTGGTTGCCAGAGAGTAAAGAGAGGAAAACTGTCTCTTCAATGGACTACATAGTGAGGATAGTTTCCATGTCCCTCCAATATTTCATATGTGGGAATTTCTCACAAAATAGAAACGGTCTGAATAATAAAATAAAGAATTATTCTGTTTGTATTGCTTCTTCTCTGTGGGCTTGATTTTGAAACATATAGATTCTGTAGTAGATGTTAGATAAATTGAATTGGAAAACAAAAAAGTAATATATAAAAAAGGAGAAAGTGATGAGGAGTAGAAATGGAGGGGCACCTGGGTGGCTCAGTCAGTTAAGCCTCCCACTCTTGATTTCAGCTCAGGTCACGGTATCTGGTCGTGGGACTAAACCCCACAATGGCTCCAAGCTCAGTGAGGAGTCTGCTTGGGTAGTCACTCCATCTGCTCCTCCCCATACTCACCTGCATGCTTTCTCTCTCTCTCTCTCTCTCTCTCTCTCTCTCTCTCTCTTTCTCTCTAAAATAAATAAAACTTAAAAAAAAATAAGTAGAAATGGAAACATGCTGAGAAGTAAGAGCAGATTTATTAGTACCAAAGAGTTTCTAAGCCTTAAAGCAATTCTAAAGGAAACAACAAGAAATTAAGAGCTGCTCTTTGTCATTGGCTTCTCTGAGTCACCAGAGCTGCTGTGTTTGCTACAAGATGATGAAAGGCATCCCAGACCCTAGAAGACTGGCTCTTCCTTTACCCAAACACTTCATTTACTTTCTGACATCTCCATGTACATTTGTTATAACTCTCTGACAATGGGGGTTAGTTACCTCATCATGGTTCCTTTTTTCAATACCAGAAAAACATTAAAATAGAGAACCCCTCCTTATAAACACACACACACACACACACACACACACACACACACACACCTTATGATATATACTCTTATAAACCATGTACTCTTATAAATAAATTGGTAATGATTAAGTTAGATTCAGATTGCTCAAAATTTGGGGGGAAATCTAGTATCCCTGAATTTTATATCAAGAATTTATAAATATCACACTTGCAAAAGGTCATGTTTAATATCTTCCCCATCCCATATTTTCACACAAAGACTTTTCAATAAAGTCACCCTACTTTTAGTATCTCCAAATCCTTTTCAGCTCAAAAAGGGAAATCAGTCCACAGAGCTGGCAAAACAAACAAAGGCCTAGATATTTCTTTCTAGCTCTTACAGCAGCCGTAGGAAGAAATCCCTTAAGGAACTGTACCAACTTGTTATGGATGAGTTCCCCTTAGCTGAAACCATTCATTGCCAAGGGATTGAGGTTTTCTCCGCTACATTATTTAAAATTGCCTCAGCAGTAATTCCTTCTTGCTTAGATTTCATAAAGTTCCCAGGACAGAAACATGACTTCCCTAGACTCTCTTCATCCTAAATGTATCAGCATTGTGGGTGCTTCAGGGCAGAAGGCTGTTTTACAGTAGCCTCCTCCCTGTGTCAGTTAATCATTCACACCAATATGGGATTATA
The DNA here is from genome assembly GCF_003254725.2 of Canis lupus dingo. Lineage (NCBI taxonomy): Eukaryota > Metazoa > Chordata > Mammalia > Carnivora > Canidae > Canis > Canis lupus. The sequence goes on from NC_064248.1 coordinate 52,142,206, forward strand.
AAGATAGTGAGGTTATGTGCTTGTGGTTGTTTTCCAACTCTGGCACTGGAAAACATAGGCTGAGTGCATAGACCAACAGATGTATAAAATATCCATTGTTACACTGTTTACACTAATGCTTTGCATTAAGAAAACAAATGACAAGCTGTCTGAAGTTTGCAAAGAATAAAAACTCCTTGTTATATAGTTAAATACTCACTCGCCCTTATCTAAAATGAATCCATACACAGTGGTGGAAGCAACTGCTTGCACTTCATTACCCACTGAAGTCTTTTTAGTGTGTTCTGAGCAGTGATTGGGAAGCCTGCTGAGTTTCAGTTTGGTTCAGCTGGTCCACAATTTTGAACCCCTACTGGTGGTATCAGCAAAGCATGTGCATAGCCTATTTCTCCATATATTAAGATTTTCCACGTTACACTATATAACCTCATTAGTAAACAAACTATGAGCAATGATGGATAATACTAGCCTTTGAATTCACAGATAAATAGCCACTCAGATATAAGAAAAGATCAAGGCCTTTTGTGGGGGAGCTTAATAGAAATAATTCTAAAAAGAATAATCTATTTTCAAAAATATTTTAAGGAGTAGTAGTAAATAATATTTAATAAAGACGATTTTAAAGTATCTTAATTTCTTTGTACTATGTCCAATGTATGGTTCTCAAATAGCATTTTTTTGCCTATAAAGATAGATGTATTGAGTCTGTGTTGATCTTGAATTGGGAGGGGAAGAATAAAATACATACTAAGACAAAGGAAAAAGAAATGGAAATGTCCAGCAGAAACAAAGAAAAATCATTGGGAAGCTTCTTCATGAATCAGCAAGTCATGGATCAAGTCTGGATGCAAACAGGACAACTGCAGGTCAATTTAGGCAGGTGTCAAAACTCAGATTGGACTAATCCAGAATGAAGTGGGCAAAGGGAAATAAAAAACAGAAATACAAGAATTCAGGCAAACAGGATGGATTATGAAAGCATAAGCATACTTTAGAATAGAGTATTAGAGATTCAACAAACCTGGAAGAAATTTCCAGATGACACTTTCATGTTGTTATTAAGGAGGTTGTCACTAATTGGCTTTAGCAACAAGAGACATGGTACTGTGTAGGGATTATACACACTGATTTCCCTGGCCATACTCCCTTGCTGAGTAGACCTGACTTTCAGACACAAAGGTATAATTTTTTTTTTATCCATGGACTTCTGCACAATCATTTTCAGTGGTCCACATCACAGTGGTGACTCTTTCAGCAGGTTCTGAAAGTAGATGTTTAAACTCTTTAAGAATATTCTGAACTGTCTATAGACAGAAGACACCCATCATTGTTCTCTGCTGTGTCCCTTAAAGCAGTCTTTTTCTAGGGCAAAAAATTATACCTGTTTCTTGGCCATTGTTGGCTGGACTAGGCCTGACTCTTTCAAGAACCTTCCAGGAAAATTGGAGTTCAGAGATTTGTTTGGATTCAGCTTAACTTTCTTGCTTTTCTCTCAATGAGATACCCTGAGTATTTGGGCAATTTATTTTTCTTCCCTCACTTCCTTGGAATATAGCCTAATCCTATCACAGGGAGATTTCCAAATCCAAGTAGGGAATTGCTATATCAGTTGAGGCCTCTAGGAATCAGACATAGAGTCCGAAGTACAGAAGGTTAATAGAGGAACAATGCTTGTGAAAGGAAAGGGGAGGAAGTAGGACTGGGCAAGGAGAGCAAAGAGATCCTGATGAAGACATGAGAAAAATCGTTGCCAGTCTAATGGAGGCTTAAGAGCAAAGATTGCCATTAGAGGAATCTTGCTTTTGATAGAATTGGCTGAGCTCTTGTACCACAACTTTGCTGTCATTGGTGAGGGACTCCCCAAGAGGAGCCTGACCTCTCTTAAAAACTGAGGCTGACCAGGTGTCAGCACTTAGAGGAGGTCAGCTCACCACACTGTTGTGACAGGGCTTGAGTCTTTTCCTGAAGGAGGATCTGAGTAGTGCATGTCTGTGTCTGTCACAATTGCCTACTTCTGCATGGTTTTGGTAAGAACACTTCAGATTCTAGTTAAGTCACCTGAGCATATCCACACTTCAGTTTTGGCGAAAGGTTACATGATTATTTAAGAACTCAAAAAGTTAATCCTTAACTTAATCTGAGCTCAGCTGCTTCTTCTTCTCATTCCCCTCCCCCTTGCCTCCCTTCATCTCCTCCTCTTCCTTCTTTCCTTGGTATAATAGGGATTCCTGAAATAGAGACACAGACATTTATACAAGAAGACAGCAATAGTGCTGTGAGGGAGAATCTCCCTATGACACTCACTGCTAGTACGTAGAGCTGAGCAAGAGATGTTCATTGACTGGTTTTTTGGGGCAAGTATATCTTATCCAACCTCATTACCTCATTACCCTGTCAGATAAGACAGTGGATTTCTAGTTTGGATTAGCTAGTAGGATCAAGATAATCCAAGGAAATCTGAATCTGATTCCATTGGGGGAAAATTGTGGAGGGGAAGATTTGAAATTTGAAAAGTTTCAAGAACTGACCTCCACCATTAGCACTGCCAATTGGGAGTAATGAAGTGAGCTGGTGGAGAGGTAGCTAGAGAATCAGGGAGTCTCAAAGAGAATAAGAAGAATGACTCCAGGGATCCCTGGGTGGCGCAGCGGTTTAGCGCCTGCCTTTGGCCCAGGGCGCGATCCTGGAGACCCAGGATCGAATCCCACGTCGGGCTCCCGGTGCATGGAGCCTGCTTCTCCCTCTGCCTGTGTCTCTGCCTCTCTCTTTCTCTCTGTGACTATCATAAATTTAAAAAAAAAAAAAAAGAAGAATGACTCCAAAAAAAAAAAGAAGAAGAATGACTCAAAGAATATCTAGCCACCAAGAATTGTCTAAACATTGCATGGCAATCCTTATCCATTTGTTAAAAATGTTTTTTGAGACTCAGTGTGTGGCAATAGGAACTCTGACACTAGGAATGTCAGAGGAATGATACACCAAGGAAATGCTGTGTGAAGGGAGGAAAAACAGCATAAACTATGTCACAGGAAATGTTTTTTAAAGGGATAGAAAAAGAATATAAGTTCCCTTTAGCTGACAAAAATATGAACTGATTCTCCCACCAGGCTCCAAGGACCAAGGACTGGGAACTGAGGTAGGGTTAGGGGTGCAAATTCTAGAGAAGCCTCAATACCCTAAGGATTCAGAGAGGAAGAGACCTTGGGCAGCCTGGAACCTCAGGGAGGTCTTCATGAATTTCCAGGCCACAGGAGGGGACAGTTGCCCTCTAAAACACTTTAACTCACAAGAGGGAGCATCAGAAGACTTTTCAAACTCCACCAGCTCATGGGGGAAGAACTACTAATATCTCCGTCTTGTTCTGGCACCGTGGAAGAGAAAAGGCAAATGTTTTCTTAGTCATTGTGGAAAGCTATATATATCTAGGAGTTCTTCATTTTTTTAAGTTCAACACAGTATTTATAATTTTTAGTATCTCAGACTCTGTGCCAGAGGATCAGGATACAGGGTAGGCTACATCCCTTAAAAGATTAATAGTCTAGTCGAGAGGAAAAAGAAACCATAAGTGAGTGATGATTAAAAATTGTGATAAATGAAGAAATAAGGAAATGTTATGGAAGTATTTAAAAGGCAGTCATTTACTCATCCATCCTGTGCTTAGGTAGGATGGGAGGATTGGTCACAGAGGCTGCCTTGAGTGTTCATTCAAGGGACAAGAGGTGAAGGACATTTGGGGCAAAGAGACAAGAAGAAAGAGAAACTTGAAGTGAGAAATGGAATAGAGAAAGCTGTAGTGCCTTGGGGAGGAGAGAACACACAAGTGGTTCCATGTCTTCTTCAACTTAAGGTACAAGGGACATGGAGAAGAAAGAATATAACATATAAAATATTTTATACACATATACATTGCATGTATATATACTTACAACATTTTATATTCACATTATATATGTTTGTTATATGTATTATCCTCCTTGGTTATGAAGTTTGTTTTGTTTTTAAGAATAGGGATAGTATACTATATATTCTTAAAACACCATTGTCTAACATAAGGCATAATGCCTAAAATAGTTATTTATTAGGTTGTCCTCGATCCAATAATTTTATATTCTATTTTTGCTAAGAAAATTGAATAAGAAAGGCAGTGTCAATTTATGCAATGTGAACTCTTCAACAATATTTTTTAGAGCCTACTATGTGCCAAATCCTGTGCTACGTGCTCTGAAATAATCTGAGAGAGCATTATTAAGATCTCCTTTTTTATACTTAGCATCCAACATGGATTTCATTCATGTGTCTGCCTTCTATATTCTAGTAGACTCTGCCTTCCTTGTTCCACTCAGTCTGTAGCACAAAAGAGTTCCATACCTGGTGCTCAAGGAATATTTATTGAAAAAATAGAACCCACATTGCCCATAATGCCACCAGCTTTCATTTTTTAATTTATATTTAAATACCCTTACAATTTTTAAAAATATATTTTACAAGAAATTTGTGGCTGTATAATTTAATAGTAAGAACACATTTAGGTGTAGGGTTCCATGTATTTCGTTAGATGTCTACACCTGTGTAAACATTACTACAGTCCAGTTCTAGAATGTTTTCATTACACTCAAAACATCTCGTATGCCTCTTCCCACTTAATCCCTCCCTGATGCCCCAACCCTAATCTCAGCAACTATTGCTCTGCTTTCTATTAGCAGAGGTTGTGTGTGTGTCGGATTTCATAGAAATGTTAACATACAGCATTTAAACTCGTGTGTACTTCTTTAACTGAACATAATTTTTTTTATTAATCCCATGTTGGCGTAAGATCCAGTAGATTCATTGCTTTTTATCACCAAATAATATTCCATTGTGTAGATATGTTACTATTTGTTTATTCATTTAGATTAATGAATATTTGGGTCATTTCCAATCTGCAGCTTTTCTGAAAGAGTTGCTATGAACGCTCACATGCAAGTCTTTGTGTGGATATATGTTTTCATGTCTCTTGGATGTATAATAAAAAGTGAGATTTGTGGGTGGATTGGCATGTGAATGTTTACCTTTTTAGGAAGCTACCAACTGATTTTCCAAGGTGACTGTGTCATTGTTAGAATCCTTAAGTCTGAAAAACCAATTTAAAAAGAACACAACCTAAATGTTAAGTTAATTTAAAACATTCCCATTCTAATGTACAATCTGCATTTACTAATAATTCTACCTTGAGTAGTCAACTCTTTCTATTCTATTTTATTGACATAGAAGGATAAATACATCACGTTTGCCTATTAGTCTGAAGCTACATTTAGTCTTACAAGTATAAATGAAGTAAAAGCCTTTTATAGTTCTGGTTTACAATTGATGACTGAATTTCACTTTAGGGAGCAATTTTACTAAAGAAGATGATGGTTTAGGACATGATAATGGGAAAGAAAATTAAGAAGGTGAAATAGGTACTCTGATTGATCTTCTGGGCCTTAGTTCTCTGTCAGAGAAGTGGACATAATAAAAATGCTAGCTACTTCCTGGCATTCATGTGAATTAAGAGTTAGAAGTTCCTCAGTGGAAAACATTTATAACTGGTAAAAATTTTCAGTAGATTCACTGAAATGCCACCTTCTAAGAAAGCCATTTTGAAAAGAATTGTACAGAGTGAAAATTACTAGGTAAATTGGAGAGAAATGTTTCTTAAAGTCAAAAATTTCACTTGTAATTTAGCTTATCAAGAAATTCGCACAGTCTCATTCTCTAATGCTTGTTCTTTTGTACAGGGCATGAAACCAATGAGATTTGATGCCCTAGGAAATTGGTGGAAATGCCTGTCCTACAATGGAGAGGTCATCTTAGGGGTCTCAGACTCAGCAGGGTATATCATTTATAGAACCCCTTTAATATGTAACTGGAGACATACTAGTTACTAGATTAAAAATTATCTTACAGTCCAAATAGAAAAGTAAGCTTTAAAAAAAAAAATTAAGCTTTAAATTTACTAGAGTTAGAAATTGTTATCTTATGGCCCAGATAGAAAATAAAGCTTTAAAAACAATTTGGAAGGTGGAAACTACTGCAGCAAACAATCTACTCAGAGCTACAACTTCTAGTTTTGGTTGTTGTTGATGTTTGGTTTTCATAGAGATCTGTTCCAGAGTATATTAATTGCAGGCAGATACAGGGAGGCTCACTATTTTTTTTAAAAGATTTTTTTATTTATTCATGAGAGACAGAGAGAGAGAGGCAGAGACACAGGCAGAGGGAGAAGCAGGCTCCATGCAGGAAGCCCGACATGGGACTCGATCTCAGGACTCCAGGATCACGCCCTGGGCCAAAGGCAGGTGATAAACCGCTGAGCCACCCAGGGATCCCCGAGGCTCGCTATTAAAGTTGTCAAAGACCAAAATTGTGGTCTTTCATTCTCTTGTCAGCACTTCACAGGTCTGGTCTGGTACCTTCACCTCAGTGCAGAACCCTCAAGACCACCATGTGCTTTCCCAGGCCCATCACTCCTTTAAGGGCTTCAGGGATTTCTTGCTTATTTTTTCATACACCTCCATCACGGAAAAAATCATTCTGTTGTCTCAGAGCTTTTTTTGGTGATCACATGAATAACAAAAAAGGTTAACAAGTGTTAAAAAAAGTATACACACCTACATACACACAATTGCTGTGTGAGGGATTGCAAATCATGGTCAGGGATAGGCATTATTAATACCTGTAGGAAAAGTCAATAAAGACTTGAATATCTAGGTAGACTTTTTATAGCTTAAACACTTTAAAAGTCTAGTTAAGCTGTTTTTCCCCCATCATTATCTACTCTTTTTCTTCAGAAATATCCCAGATTTGTAAGGAAGTCTTGGATTTCATGCTTTTAGATATTGTCTATGATAAAATATGCTCAGGTTTTGGGGCACCTGGTGGCTCAGTCAGTTTAGTGTCTGCTTTCAGCCCAGGTCATGATCTCAGGGTCCTGGGATAAAGCCCTGTTTTGGGCTCCCTGCGTGGGGAGTCTACTTTCCCTCTGCCCCTACCCCTTCTGCTCATTTTTTCTCTGTGTCAACCTCTCACAAAAAAAATCTCAAAAAAAATTTTTTTAATATGCTCAGGTTTTTCTTAAACCTAGGCATCGTCTATATTTTGGTGATTATATAAAGAAATCATTTGAAAATATCCTGAGTTTTTATTTATTTTCCTTTCATTGACACAACTGCTTTTGAGAATCAATAATGTTTTGTGCCTAGAAATAGAAAAGCAGTCCAAAACTGTTTGGTTTCATTTACTATTTGTTGGGATGGATAATGTTAAATTCTCAATTTGTCATTAATAACATACCTTTGTGTATTTTCTGTCCTGAAGATTGGGGGGGAGGGCATTAGAATTTATCTAAAATGTATTCATTTCAACAAGATTTTAAAAACTGGCTCTAATGAGTGATACCATCTGATGCTATCACTAGAAAATTGAGAAGGTTAAGTTGCAGAAACACCATTAATTGTTTTTAAGATCTCAAACATTAATATCAAAAGTGTAAGGAAACCAGGAAAGTGTGAATAGTTAATAGTGTGCCCCTTAATTTCCCAAAGTAGACAGATTCATTTTATCATGTTATTAGCCTCACCACATTTCTAGTTGTATTGGAATATTCGCTATTATGTCTGTCAAGCAAAACTTTGCCATTTATAGAACAGTCATTAATTTTTACAATAATATTAGTCAGAAATTGTTCTTAAAATTCCCAGGTAATCAAACTTTGTTTCATCTGGGTATGAAGATTAGTTAGCAAGTGTCTTAGCTGAGTATGATGATGAGGAAAACTATTACCTGAATACCAGGAATCTTAACTCATAGAAGTATAGGATGGTTGGGATGCCTGGCTGGCTCAGCAGTTGAGCATCTGACTTTGGCTCGGGTCCCAGAATAGAGTCCCACATTAGGCTCCTTGTATAGAGCCTGCTTCTCCCTCTGCTTCTGTCTCTGCCTCTCTCTCTCTCTCTCTGTGTGTGTGTCTTTCATGAGAAAAATAAATAAAATCTTTAAAAAAAAAGTATAGGATGGTCAAATTATGGTATCTCAAAATAGAGACAGATGATTCAAGTAAATAATGGTACCAAGAGACTTTTTTTTTTTTTACAAAATCCAAAAAACTTTGAATAAATTCCAAATTGCTAAACAGGTGTAAAAGGCATTCATTCACTTAAAATATTCAACTGGTGAGAATGAACAGAAAAAAAAAATGTGATAAACGTTCAGAGTAAATTATTAAGACATGGTGGTCAATAGTATCGAAAGCCACTTAGAAACCTATATCAGATTATTAGTGCTTACTCTATTGGAACCAAATAATATTTTATATTTGTCTCGGTAATTCTTATCAGGCTACCTTCCATGTATTATGCAATTCAAGTGATCTTTAAATTATTGTCAAATTCTATCTTAAAGAGAGCTTTCACAAAGGACATGCAATTCATATCATCTAGAGTTACTGTCATTTCTAGGCTAAGTCCCATGGAAATTCATAACTTAAAAATGAAAGTCACAAAGATGCAACTGCCTTCATAATGCCAATGCAGCGGTTATAAATATTTCATGAACATTGCATGGGCAGGGGCAGATCTCCATTTTCATGAGTTAGAATTTGTACAGCTAAGTCTCCAGATTTTACTATTCATAATGCACAGTATGCCCTGTAGAGCATTCCATATAGTGCTTTTTTAATATTTATGCCTAATGAAGAAATTACTGTTCTGAAAAGAGAACAAACTGAATCAAAGATTTTTTTGTTAAAATTATGAGTTTTGCTGAATAGAGACAGTAACAATCAACAGAAATTACCTCATTGCTGTATCTTAGCACATAAACGCATAACTTTTAGAGTAATACAAGATGACAGATCAAGACACATTAAACGTAAGTGAAAAGGTTCTTTCTAAAGGTTATAACATTAGAAATCTCATCTTAAAAGAATTTGAAAGGTTAAAATGCAAAGAGCAACTTTCTTACATATAAAAATATTAATTACAAATGATATACTTGCCTGCTGTTTCATAGTTTAAATATATGTCTATATTTTTCTGGGGTTTTCTTTTATTCAAAAAACATTTTAACTTGCTAAGATAATATTACCAAGTTCAATAATGAACTGCTATTGCATATTTTAAGGTAATTTATCAAAGTGCATTATCAGTACCTGTCAGAATAAATTTTGCACTAAAAGTAATAAAAAAAAGGACCATTGTATGTGTTGAAATCAAAGAACATTGCTACAGCTAAGTTATTTTCAATGGAAAGGATAGGTGATTGCCCTCTAAATGATACTTGTCCCATGAGAAAATAGAAGCCTGAAAAAAATCACAGGAAACAGGCACAGGAAAATGTCTATTCCTTGCTTTTAAAAATGAGCATTTGATATTTTATTTCATTTTTGTCATTTTGATCAATTCTTTCAAGTAGATGAATGTTGAAAAGTGCTTCACAGATCTTGGTAACATTTACAAAAGTAAACTAAATTACTGATCAGCTAATGTATAATCCCAGGCTGGATTATTCCATATTAGCATATACTATATATCACAATTAGACTGATTAGGAAGTCAAAGCTTTTCCTTTGAATATACTTCATCAACACTAAGTCTTCTAATAACGAAAAAAACAGGCTTCAGGTATAATATCATTCACCCAGGAATCAGCAGCTTAAGTATTTTTTGTAAGGCTTAAGCCAATGAATACACTGGAAATTCTGTAATATTTACCAAAATTACCACCAGGAGTTTATGTTTTACTCCTGGTATTATTTAACTGGTAGTGGAAAACACTTTCTTCCATTTGGCTCTTTGTAATTTTATTTTCCAAAGGCTCCCTTGAGGAATTTAACCTTTATGTGATGAATTTGCAGTTCACTGGAAGTGTGTTAACCTTAGTTCCCTAATGAGTCTAGGTGTAATACTGAGGCGGAATTGAGAAATATATCATGTAGCTCATTGTCAAGTTGTATTTGTCTTGCACATATCCAGCTTTGCTGTTGTTCCAGTACACATTTTGATCACAATTCTTTAATTATGTTCTATATTTAACTGACCTATTTGAACAGGATCCAGAGCTGGTACGGAACATCTGTCGCTGGGTGAGGCAAGCTGTTCAGATTCCTTTTTTTGCCAAGTTGACCCCAAATGTCACTGATATCGTAAGCATCGCAAGAGCTGCAAAGGAAGGTAAGAAACTAGACTTGCATCAGTTGTCTAGTTATGGAAGTGTGGACCTGAAGTATGTAGCCATATTAAAGTATATCTTCATCCACAAATAGATGTGTATATCTTGGTTTAAGAGTTAAAGAAAAGTGCTAAATTAAGCACTTGATCTCACAAAAGTAGTGAGTTCACACCTGGACTCCAAACTTTGACCAGGGAAAACAACATTTATAATCTTTCTTGGTAAACACCTACTTCACACACAAAGAATTATGAAACAAAACCATGATCACAGCAAATTGCTCCAAAATAAATGACCTTGTAATGTAACAATACAGCAGTAGCATTTGAACCTTCAGTGAAATACAAAACAAAAAGATACCGGCTTCCACAATATGAAACTTCTTGTGAGTTTCCTTTATATTTGATAGGGCCCAGTGTGCTGGCTTAAACATATGTCCAATAAATATCTATTGAACACATAAATCATGCAGCCAGTGGATGATTTTATAAATCATATATGCCATGCCCTATCCAATGGAAATTGCATCTTGGTTTGCAAAGGTATTGTAAACTACCTGGGAAATAACACTGAATACAAAACATGTGGCATCTATAATCTGTATAATAAATGGAAAAATGAATTGATGGAAATTAAATTTTTTATGTCTAGCATTTTAAGCATAATGGTAGGAGTGAAATTAGTAAAGTCATTTGAGGGGAGGAAATGTTCTCAAGATAAAGAGTGTTCATTTTCTTGGGTCGTGTGGGTCTTTGGACCATTTTCCCTTTAAAAACTGCAAGTAAATGATGAAGTGATTTTCATAGGTGGCGCAGATGGCGTTACAGCTACCAACACTGTCTCAGGTCTAATGGGATTAAAAGCTGATGGCACACCTTGGCCAGCAGTGGGCATTGAGAAGCGGACTACATATGGAGGAGTATCTGGTAGGTGTTGTCCTCTCCTTGCATTTTGCTTCCTTGAAGGTTGCTAAAAAATAAGAGACCATGTTGCAAGCAAGTATATTGTGTCTTTTACAATTCCAAATCCTTAGAACTCATTGCTGGTCAAAATTCCTGATAGTTGTGACAGATGGAGCATATTGAGCATGAAGGCTCAAATGACTGACTGCAAAAAATGAAAGGATACCAAGATAGGGTTGTGTGTGAATTCTATTCTCTTGTGGTCTGTGCTTTCCTCAGAATTTCCCATTGTCACAAATGTCTTGTCACTTATGAGTAAGGGCTAATACCGGGGCCATCTACAAGCAAAACATTAGCCCCCTGATTATAATATCTTTTTCATAGTCAGAATTTGTTTCCACTTTTCCTAGAACTTTGAAACCTACCTCCTTCAAAAAATCTTGCTTTCACACCTGTCCCAAACAAATTATCAAAACTGCCTTTATGGCATCAGCCAAGAAGATATTTCAGACCTCACACCTTTGCGTATCTTTTCTCATCATCAAACATTTGCATTTAAAACAGAAACAGAAGTTTTAATCCCAACGTGTCGTTTGGTATCTTTGCCCTGCGCACTCTGTTGCTGTGACAACATGAACTTGGTCTCGCAAAGACAATGCTGTAAGGTTCTTGACTGTACTGGTATGGGGATTAGTCTCCTTGGTGATAGAGACAGTGGTAAATATACATAATATAGCAGTGTCCCACTGTTCAAGAAAAGCATTGCTGAATCAGACCAAAATATGCTTTTGGAAGAGGCTGGATGGACACAAATAAAGCACTATCCATGCTGAGGTGTTATATTTCGAGAGCATGAAGTGTGTCTATGAGCCACGATTTTTAAAACATTATATTCTGCTCTTAATTGAATGCCATTCCCATCCTCACAATGTCAGAAAGAGGAAAGCTGACGAGAAGCACCTGCTCAAGGTCCAGACACAACTCTCTTTTATCAGGCGCTATCAAACAGAGCCTTAAATATTATTGCAATGCAGAATAACGTGGGCCACGTTAGCCTGTGCAGCAGAAAGAGAGTCAAGAGACTCCAGAGTTGGGCTGCAACGTGCACTATGTTTTCTGTCAGCCCATTTCAATTTTTCCAGCCTGCCATGTTGACAGCAAGAGAATAAAGGAGGTCACAGAGGGTGCTGAACATTAAAAATTAATAAAAGAACTATTGCAGTAGTATTTTATACAAGTAACACCATTCACGTTTTCTCATTTAAGCTGCAATTTCTGAATATTCTCCAATACTATAACTCAGTCTAATAAAACTACAGAATTACAGCATTAGAGAAGTCTTTTGTGTTGTAGTCTTTAAGCATATACACACACTGGAAATTATAAGGCTACCTGAAAACAAGTTCAGCTATACCTCAGGGCCTGTTAACATTTCCGTGAAACTCTGGTTCTAAGATTTATAAATTCATATATAAATATTCACTTGGGCTATAAACTCAGCTAAGCCTGGGTGGAACTTCCATTTTGAACAACAAAAAGTCTCTAACGTTTTTAAGGGCTTGTACCTCATTTCTAATGGGTTCTATATTAAGTCTCTTCACATTAAAGTCTTTTTTGAAAATAGCCTTTCTCCATATTGCCAAAACAGATAGAATTTTTCTCCTTTAAAGCAGCGTTGGCTTTAATTTAAAGGTAATAGAATCTGAAAGGCAGTTTAAATGGCCAATAATAATATATTTTAGGACAGAAACAAGTTCTATAACAAAATACCTTCAGAAGGAGTTATAACAAGACCTATCTTACCAAAACTGTGTTAAATAATAATGGCTTCAATTTTAGGAAAGATGGAAATATCGAAATGCCTAAACACCATTCCTGCTTTCATCAAACATGGCTGTCAAGACTTCAAATGCTGCTTCAGTGTAGAATATCATACAAAATATGCCAGATATTTTTATAAGAGTAAAAAAATTACCACAGCACAGTGCTAATACTTTCCCAAGAATTTTCTCAGAGCACTGGAGTGTCTGCTTTTAGAAGAACAGCTTGAATCACAGATTTTTTTTTTTTTTTTTTTTTTAAGCAAAAGCTAAGGAGTATTCGATTTTGGATAGCCACCTGAAATACAACACGTACTTTCCATTGCCAGGGAGGAATATTTTTCCCCTTCAATATTCGCTAGCTCTCTATTCAGTCTTTATTATTTTTTCTCAGAATAAGATTGCTGCTATTTGACATGAAAGTTTTGTTTTGTTTAAATGGGGAAATAATGAGGTACTTGGGGTACTGCACATACTATAGAAAAATGGTCACATTCTGTAATGTCTTCCTAAAACACATTAGCCAATAAGGGGCAGTGACTAGCATTGGGAGACAGAACCTCAGCCGAGGGATATCAGTTGAGGAATTTCAAATGCGATTAATCTGGATTCTACAGTGCTTTAAAGCAATGTTTTTCAAATTTTGGTCCCCAATTTGAGTGTACTATGGAACCAGGTTTAATGAATTATAATCAACATTTTAAAAAATGAAATAGAACAGAGAAAACGTCAGTGCTTTGCACACAGATGGGATAAACATTGGTCAAACACCTTTTTCAGTTACATGTGTAACACACACACACGTATATGTATATGTATGAATATATATGTGTATTTCTATCCTGGGTCATGATGTAAAATGAGTTTTTTATTATAGTTAACTTCAAAACTTCAGAAAGCTACTGATTAGAGAGAGATCTCTATTTAATAAAAGAAGTCATTAAGCCTTTAGAAGTCAGTAAACAAGGTTACTTCTGCTTGTTGCAGTTTACAATTTTTATCAAAAGCAAGCGTTAAGACCTCATTCCAAGATCTCATCCTTAGCTTTGTTCTTTTAGAAACTGCCATTTTCCAATTCATCTACAGGTGATTAGAATCTGGGGGTGGGGGTTGGAGGGGACAAAACCTATGAACCAAATTCATAATGGAATGATTTCTAAACCTGATTTTCAGTTGGAGAAATATACCTGGCAAGATCATGCTCCATTAAAGGTTGAATTCTAAAATTAAAAGTGATTTCATAATGAGAACAGTATCAAAAGAAAGTCAGTATTCATAAGGAAGATTTTCATGAAACTAAGATGGCTAATTAAGCTCTCCACCATACAAATACTTCTAAATTACTGAGTCTTAACGAATCAACATTCTCTACCTTTCTTTGAGCAGTAGAGACTTTACACTACAAGTTGTTAACACCGAACTTCCCTTCTTCTGAAATCCATGCAGAATACTTTATTTTTTCAATATCAAACAATTAGTTCATATGTCACCAAACAGTCGAGCAGATTAATGTTTTGTTTTGTTTTGTTTTGTTTTGTTTTGTTTTGTTTTGTTTCTGGCAGGAGGGATTCCTTGCCTTTATTTATTTCACTGAAAGAACTGCTGATCTCATCAGTAACATTATTTATGAACCCCAACCTTGCGTGAATTACTGATTATTTTTCCTAGTTTTAGTTTACTTATTTTTTTTCTTGTTTTCCTTTCAAATTTTGACCTTTTTCCTGGCCTTATCCACAAATGATGAAGGGATGTTCAGATAGCCCTTAACTCAGTGATTACTATCACCTATGTAAATGGTGTCATCCAACTGTGGTGTGACATTTTCACAGTCAATCTTCCCTGTGGATAATATTCTTTTAGACATGTTTAAGAATGAGTCCTGCATGACATAAATAAAGATATATCTTTCTTGCAACTGACTTCATGAGGATAGTATTTATTAATTTCTAGCTGCTTTAGGAAAAACAAGTATCAAGTATCTTTCAGTGGGCTAAATTCAGTAGAAGGAATTATTCTGCGTTGTAATTTAAGACCTTCTTTCTATTGATGGGGGGATGGATATATTTTTTAGGTTTGTTATGTCATTCCATTATCCTGTATACATTTTGTTTGTTATACATATAAACACACACACATACCCACACCTAGGGAAAAGATCTGAAATTTCTCTGCAAGAAACGCTTTGAAACTGATGGATGCTTTAGGCTCAATTTAATTCACTTCCTGCAAGCTTGAAAAATTAAGTCATTGCTTTACGTTATTTTATTTGCCACATTTGTTCATTTACCCCCCAAAAGGGAAACTTTTGTTCTCAACTTCAATTTCAGATTGCTTTTTGAAATTATTGTCTGTACCACCTGCTCAGTTAAAACAGCAGGATACATTTTATTTGATAGTAAGACCTATAAACTTTAATACTGATTTCTGAATGATTCATCAAAGATGGACTTCAAGATTTGATCTCTATATCAGGAACCCAAATTTACTAATCATATATAGGATATTATGGGTTTAAGAAATGATTGTATATTTCTTAACAAATGACAGTGGCATACCCCATAACATGCTCTTACATTCTTAAATAAATAATGAATGATTTGAAATCCAGCTACTTGGGCTATTAGACACCAAACTCTGAGTTTGTATAGTTACAAGCCTCCTAAAGCTGTTTTCATTGTAAAACCAACCAGGGAAATACCAATAAATACAAGTTAGAAATTTGCTAGTAATTTGTAACTCTGCGCCAGTGTGTGGGTTAGAAGTGAGTACAAAGTACATAGCTCAGAAAACTTGCAGAAACATGAATCAATATAATAGCTTAAAAATAATCTTAATTCTATATTGCATACTTTATGTTTGTGTTTTAAAAAGCTACTTAGGCATGATTGTTGAGACCATACAGTGACTTAGCAGCACTCAACTCTTACATAAATGCACATCCAATGTAATCTATTCCAATCATGAACTTAAACTTATTTTGATGTATTTATTAGCTTATTTTTGTAAAATGAAGAAGATGACAAAACACAGATCGAAAACCCCGAAGTTACAATTTGCTTTGATAGCTATTTACATATGCGCAAGTAACTGAAGATTTTGGCAAGATTGCTTTAAGTTCCTGGGCTCCCTGGGTGGTGCAGCGGTTTGGCGCCTGCCTTTGGCCCAGGGTGTGATCCTGGAGACCCGGGATCGAGTCCCACGTCAGGCTCCCGGTGCATGGAGCCTGCTTCTCCCTCTGCCTGTGTCTCTGCTTCTCTCTCTCTCTCTGTGACTATCATCAATAAATAAAAATTAAAAAAAAAAGTTCTTACACCGTACATTACAATCATCTCATGAAATGCAGTATTGCTATTTTTTTATGAGAACTAGTTGTTAATGGGCTAGACTTTTTTTTTAATTGTCAATCACACAATTACTGATGCACAAGATCCTTTTAGAAAAACACACCTACTCACTGTCATAAAATTTCAACTATCTGTTGTAACCATCTTTATCAATAAGAGCTTAGATTTTAATACTGAAATGTCTAAAATAACTTGATAGATAAAGGTAACATTTAAATGAATAAAAAAGGCACTGATGAATTATGCCAAAAAGAATAATTAAAAGGAGAACCTTTCACTTTATACTCACTCATCTCTTTTCTTTTCTGTGTGTGTGTGTTCAAAATAATGCAAAAAATATAGTCTGTTATTCACATAAATATTCTCAGGCCATCACAAGTTTAACTGATCAAATTATGAAAGACCTTGTTATATAAATATATGTACTATATTTGCAGAACAGTCAAAGTAGGCATATCAAATAAAGATGCTGAATTACAATTTTCATTATAAATTATCAGTTTGGTTGAAAGAAGCTCACCATTAGAACTATTCTCATTTAAATCATGCTCATTTGAATATATTCATGTACAGATTGACAAAGAATCCCCTTTTGCATTATATTGCTTTTCCTGGAGCCCGAATTTCACACTGTTTGGCTGTCGTTGGTCTGTGCAGGAGATCAGAGCCCTAATAATAGATTTTTGACGGTGAGCTCGCCTGCTACCTGCCCTACACAAATCCTCACTGTTCATGTTTGCTTCATGGCAACAAAGCAGACAGAAGGAAAATGCCAAGTGCTGAGTTTGAGGTACAGCCTTGCCTTGGCTTGACATTTCAGCAGAATAGCAGTTTATGAGATGCATAATTTTTCATCTGGGACTCAGCTGCCATATTCATAGACGCTTACAGCTCATCGTCGGACTGGAGCAAGGGCAAAGGTTTAAAGCATAGATCAAGGTCTACATCCTTTCCTTAGGTATTTTAAAATAACTATTGTCCTGCAGATAAATGGTAAAATCAAAAAGTATTTAAGAGCCAACAAATCCATGGCCATGTGGATAATTATATATGTTTTCTGTTATTCAAAATTAGGAAAATAAATTCATGTCTATATCACCTCCTAAGAAAATATTAAATAGACTCTGTAAACCAAAGGACTCTGACAAGCATATTAAGAAAACTTACCTTTGCAGCAGTGGTAATGAATAATTAAATTTCTTTCCTCTGTGTATGTGTGTGTGTGTGTGTGTGTGTGTGTTTTCCATAAAGAATGATTTCAAGCTTGAAATTAATAAAAAAATGTTCCATTATGAAAGTAAAACTAAGGAGTATTGTGTCACCGTTTGAGCTTGAATTTAAATATTCACAGTTTCATGCATATCTACTGTACTAAAAAATCAGTGTAGGTACACGTCAGTGACTGTTTAATTTAGAACTACACATCTCTGTAAGCTTCAGAAACAGTTCACCATGTCACAGTCTCATACAGAACAATGGTACACTACATTGGATTAATTAAAGAAGCCTTGCAGAGAACTGAGTTCTCAGTATGTCAAGATTTCAGTTTTATGTTAAATATTTTCTAAAGGCCAGACCCTTAAATCTCAGGGGCTGTACCAAGCAGTGAGCTGTGAATTTAACCATAGGCTAACTGCTAATGATAAGGAAAAGAGTCCTAGTTGAGGCAGCTGTAATACAGTCATTGGATTAGGCTATCAATCACTCAGCTCCCTAAGGAAAAAGGGAAGAAGACCAAACAGTGAAAAGGGAAATTAGGAAAGGAGGGCATGACTAGAATAAGATTCTTCACCATCCTTATCCATTCGTGGGCTTAAATCCCTAAGCATTAGACCAAACTCTCCAGCATTCCTCAGACTATAAAGCCAACACATTTATCCCTAACATCGAGAGAACCATCAAAATGTCATTGGCTCTCAGTAGTTGAAGATCTTAAAACCTGCTAGAAACAAATGCCTGATTACATAATCAAAATTAGATTAATCCCTAATTTTTGAACTTAAGATTTATACATATGATTATTTTATGTATAAGGATTTAGGTATGTCAGCAAGGGAAATATTCTTATTTAACTTCTAATTTGGAGCCAATTTTTACTTATGGAAGCCCTGTTGTAAGATGAGGCTCTAGTAGATCAGTGGATCTTGAACTTCAGTGACCCCAGACCCTGGAGGATCCATTAGAATATATATTGCTGAACTCCTCCCTGAGAGTCTGGGAGGGCCTGAGAATCTGCATTGAACAGTAGATGAAGAAAGCTTAGTGTTATTGAACATTTTGATTTGAAGATCTTATTTCCAAAATAGTGTCAAAGGCTTTCATCAGTGGTAAAATTCAAGAATCATGGTATTCCATACATAAATTTAGAATCTGTGCCCACAGCTAAGTATCTGAAAAAATTGTAGTAAATAGAATCAGAATTCATTCTTAAGAAAAGTACAGAAAACCGTATTTGAGGGCTCAGAATAGAAAGAATAGTCACTCCATTTAAAATTAAATGATTCCTGTTATAAAATAAATAAATCATGGAGATGAAAAGTACAGCAGAGGGGATATATTCAATAATACTGTAATAACATTGTATGGTGACAGATGGAGACTACACTTATGGTGATGAGCATAGAGTAATGCATAGAATTGTTGAGTCACTATGTTGTACATCTGAAACTAATACAACATTGTATATCTACTATACTTCAATAATAAAAATTTAAGATTAATGTTGAATATGAACCATTGTTATGCAAAGAGAATCCATTCTAAGTGCCACTAAGTAGTCCTTTGAAAAATAAAACAGGTGTCAGAGGCAGACAAGGGTAAAATTAAGCTCATGATTGTGAAATACCATGTTTTTTTCTTGACTTTGTACAGATACTAACATATTGAATAGTAACCGTTCTCTCCCAGGACAAGCACTTACATATCAATGAACATAGTTATTTCCTCAGACTCAAACTGTAGGAGACAACAGTATTGGTAACCTCCTGCTTTTCTCTCTTCCTTTATGTTTTGCCTGTCATCTTCATACCATGGCATCCTTTTTATCAGTAGAAGGGAAGGATAACCTATGTTGTAGGCAGAAGCTGTTTCAATGCAGTGTCCCTGCCATTGGCATAGTGTACTATGCACTTAAGAGTCTTTCAAAGTCATGTTTATAGCCTGTTGGTGATACTGTTTGTGAATCATGGAAGCTTCCTGCAGCTTTCCTGGATGAAGGAGTGTCCTGGTGTGCACCTCCAAGTTAGTACCATCTGAATCTCTGAAAGCAAGTTATACCCCAAATTCTAAAAGGTCCGTAAGTGTAGGGCATAGTACATCCTCAAAAGACCCATACAGTATCTGATGCTCCAAGGTGCAGACTGCGTAGGACTTGATGATGAAGGATCATAATAGAGAAGGTAAAGGAAGCTGGTCAGGCCAGCTTCACTTCACTCGCTATGATTTTATAGAGTCTAATACTTTGATTCAATGTGTGTTAGGATTTTACACTACTTATTTTAGTGTTCTTCAAATTTTTATGCCCCAAATACTCCACATTAAAAAAATATATAAACTACATACTTGTCACCCATTTAAGTCAACCTTATAAAATTTAGCCATAAGTTTAAGTGATAATAAAAGACATAGTCTCCCACATTCTACAAATATTAATTCTTAGATGAAATGCCTACACCATTCTTTTAAATACATCTAATAGAGTCTAAATAGCACAGTGACTTTATACTCATTATGAATCATTTAAAAATACATAAACTAAGGCTTGAAATAATAGTTGAAAATTTTACATAATTTTTCCCTCAAACTAGTATTTCTAGTCAACTTCCTCACCAAATTTTATCCTATTTTCATTTATTTTTAAGTTTGAATATCTTTTATATAGATTGTCCTATAGAATTTCTCTTTAACAAAATATATGCCTATGATACGACGTTTACATTTTTGAAATTCTAGGTTAAGGCTTTAAGGATAATTTTTCTTCTGTATTGTTCTAATTTACAATTTATACTTTATCATAATGTATTTCCTAAAAATGTCAGGGTTGGCTTATTCTATTCTTTTAGTTTTAGATATGAATATTGAAAATCCTTGCTCATCTAAATAATTAAAGAGGACTCAAAGAGTTTTATTATAGTCTCTTAACCCAAATCTTTGAACACCTTCCACATTACCAGCTAAAAGTTACTTAGTAATCTTACCTAGGGATCCCAGGGTGGCACAGGGGTTTGGCGCCTGCCTTTGGCCCAGGGTGCAATCCTGGAGACCGGGGATCGAATCCCACATCAGGCTCCCTGCATGGAGCCTGCTTCTCCCTCTGCCTATGTCTCTGCCTCTCTCTCTCTCTCTGTGACTATCATAAATAAGTAAAAATTTTTTAAAAAGTAATCTTACCTAATTTAATTAGGTAATTTGAAGAGCTCTTCTTTTAGTTTTGTTGAAGAAATAGCTTGGAAGGTACCTGACTTTCAAAAATATTTGTCACCCAATCATAAATCACCTCTTTAAAACCAATACTAATATTCTGATTTATCATTTTGTTTGGTACCCCAGAATTTTTACTGTTGAACAATGTGTCATTATAATATTTGAGATCATTGTGAAATAAACTTTTTTCCAAGGTGGAAAGGACTGTTAAGACATTGGGAACAGAAGAACTAGCATTATATTTTGATTGACTCTTTCTCAGGCATACAAAATTTAAGATACAATACTTATGGAAATCAAGGATCTAGAAAAGGATTCTCTAAGATTAGTTTACCCATGGGATATGTACAAAAGAAATGCAACACTGAGTATACATCCATCTTTCAGAAGACCACTGACTTATTTCATCTACTCTTCACACAACTTTATGACAACAAAGCAGTACTTTGGTTTTCCCTTTTTTATATCAATTTAGCTACGTTTCTAAAATAGCACCAGCAATTTTAAGAAAATTTTCATGCATTGGCTAATAAATCTCAGTATATAAGTTAATATGTGCTAGTGGTAGCATTTGGAATTTTATATTGTCAAACTTTTGTGTTACTGGCAAAATCAGTCTGCATTACTATACTCCTCAGCATGGGCTACTCAGGCAATAAGTAGAAGCTACATAGGAATATCAAGGCCTTTAAATAATATGATCTTTATTTGCTCAGCACCATATTGAACACTTTATATGCATTCTTATATAAATAACTCTATGATGCAGACATCACTGGCTCCATTTTATAGCCTTAGAAACTCAAACTCCAGATGGTTAAGCAACTTGCCAAAGTTTACATAGCCAGGACATGTCATAGTTTGGATTCAAACTCAGATCTGTCTCTAAAGATGGACGGCTAAGCATCTTCATGAATGTCTTAATCCAGTATTTGCCATAATAAGTCTCCGTCTACATTTAATGTACTCATTAAAATCTAATGGACTACGAATGTCATTTACTAATGCAACATTTATTCTATCTGGATTTGAAAATCTGTGAATGTGCTCTTCTGTGACCATTGTCAAAATCATGTCCTTATTATGTGTATCACTACATCATTATATTGGAAAATTGAGCAAGTAGGTGAATTAGGGAAAAAAATGTTTAATTCCTTACAAAGAACAAAAAAATGACAGGAAGCATTCAGTCGTTTGTCTTAAAGTGTATACATGCAGCGTTTGCTTGAAGTGAAACTGTCATCAATATAGCAATAAATAACCTTATTTCTTACTGACTTAGATAAACTATATGAGGGCTTGGTCTAACACTGATGCTGAGAAAAAACTTTGGGTGTCCTTTTTAATTTCTTCTTTCTAATCTTCAGTCAGTTACAAATGACCATGTGTTCCTGCAACTGTCTCACCTTCTTTTTGGACAGATCCATCTTTTTCCCCTGCAGCAGTATCATCTCCTTTATAATTTCAACTGAGCTTGCAAAAAGCACCACTAAGTAATTCAGAGATGCTACTTTTTCATTAGGTGGGAGAAAGAGAAGGACATTTTGAAGGTGGTAAGGTGAGGAAGAAATTGGCCCAAAAACCTTGCTAAGCCCCTTCTGAAAGGGAAAAAAAAAAAAAGGAAACTGCACCATTTCTCACCTTCCCTCGTTTAAAACAAAACAAGATAAAATATAAATAAGATGAAACTCTGCTAGCACACATCTGGCATAGTATGATATGAGAAATTTTAATCAGTATAAATTAATTTGACAAGTGTATAGATCAGAAGTCAAGAGTTCCAGGAATGTTTCTAAATTGCACTCAGTTCATTTAATACATCTGGTTAATGACAGACCTGTTGGATTATAAGCTTCTTAAAAGCAAGAGTCACTCCTGTTTCTCCATGATCTCCTCCAAAGCCTAGGAAAGGCATAGGCACATTATAGACATGAAAGACACACCATTTGATCCTTAATATTCAGCTGTGTATAATTGAGAAAGTTTGGGGATGAGACTAGACTGCCTATTTCTGATGTCCATCTTGACTCCCTCGTGAACTTTTGGCAACGGAGTAAGAAATTTTAACTAATAGAATATAGACCATCTTATGATGTAATAAAAGTACTGAAAGAAGAAAGTTTGCAGCCAAGAATACTCTATCCAGCAAGGCCATCCTTCAGAATAGAAAAAGAGAGAGAGTTTCTCCAACAAAAGTAAAAGGCATTTATGACCACTAAACCAGCACTACAAGAAATGTTAAAGGAGACTTTGAGTGATAAGGAAAGACCATAAGCCAGAGTAAGGAAAGTAGGAGTCTCAAAAGCAGTAAAAATAAGTATATCTGTAAAAATCAGTCAAGGGACTTGTAAAATAAAGCAATGTAAAGTATGACACCATATACCTAAAACATCAGGGAGAGAGGAGTAAAGAATGGGTTCAAACTTAAGCAACTATCAACTTAATAGAGACTGCTATATGCAGAAGATGTTATATACAAACCAAATAGTAACCACAAATCAAAAACCAATAATAGATATGTAAAAAATAAAGAGAAAGGAATCCCAAATATATCACTAAAGAAAGCCAACTAAGCATGAGAGAAGAAAGCAAAAGAAGAAAGCAATGGAGAAAAACTACAAAAACAACCATAAAACAAGTAGCAAAATGGTAATCAGTACATATCTATCAATAACTACCTTGAATGTAAATGGACTAAGTGCTCCAATCAAAAACTTAGGATGACAGCATGGGTAAAAAAAAGTAAGACCCATCTCTATGCCACCTACCCATCTCTTTGCCGACTCATTTCAGACCTAAAGACACAGGAAAATTGAAAGTGAATGGATGGAGAAGCATTTATCATGCAAATGAATGTGAAAAGAAAGCCAGGGTAGCAATACTTGTATTGGACATAATAGACTTTAAACAAAGGCTGTAACAAGATACAAAGAAGGGCACTATAATCATAAAGGGGACAATCTAACAAGAATATATAACAATTGTAAATATTCATGCACCAACCATGGGCGCACCCAAATACTTAAAGCAGTTAATAATAAACATAAAGGAAGTAATAAAAAAAAAAGTAATCAATCATAATACAATAATAGTAAGGAAGTAAGGACTGTAAAACCCCACTCACGTTGATGGACAGATTATCCAAACAGAAAATCCACAAGCAAACAGTAGCTTTGAATCACACACTAAAACAGATTTAGCATTCCATCAAAAAATAGTAGAGTATACATTCTTTTCAAGAGCACATGGAACATTCTCCAGAATTGATCACCTATCACGCCACAAAATAAGTCTCAACAAATTGAAAAGATTGCACTTTTTCTGATGCAGTGTTATGAAACTAGAAATCAGCCACACACAAAAAATATGGAAAGAGGTTAAATAACATGCTACTAAAGAATGAATGGGTAAGAAATCAAAGGGGAAATTAAAACGTACATGGAGACAAATGAAAATGAAAACACAACAGTCCAAAATCTTTACAATGCCTCAAAAATAGTTTGAGGAGGGAAGTTTATAGCAATACAGGCCTACCTCAGGAAGCAGGAAAAATCTCAAATAAACAACCTAACCTTGCACCCAAAGGAGCTAAAAAATGGAACAAACAAAACCCAAAACCAATAGAAAGATGGAAATAATAAAGATTAGACCAGAAATAAATGAAATAAAAACTAAAACTAAAACAATAGAACAGGTCAATGAAGCCAGGAGCTGGTTCTCTAAAAAGATCAACAAAATTGATAAACCTTTAGCTAAACTCTCAAAAAGAGAGAGGGAGAGATGACTCAAACAAAATTGGAAATGAAAGAGGATACATAATAACCAAGACCACAGAAATACAATTATCAGAGAATATTATGAAAAATTTTATGTGATCACATTGAGCAATCTAAAAGAAATAGATAAATTCTTACAAATGTGTAACTTCCCAAAACTGAGTCAAGAAAAAACAGAAAATTTGAACAGACCAATTACTGGCACTGAAATTGAAGTAGTGCTCAAAATATTCCCAAAAAACAAGAGTCCAGGATCAGACAGCTTCACAGATAAATTCTACCAACATGTAAGGAAGGGTTAATACCTATCCTTCTCAAAGTATCCCAAAAAATAGAAAGAAAACCCAAAGTCATTCTGCAAGGTCAGCATTATCCCAACAATAAAACCAGATAAAGATACTACAAAAAAAGAGAACTACAGGCCAGTATCTCTGATGAACATAGATGCAGAAATCCTCAACAAACTGAATCCAATAATACATTAAAAACATCATTCACCACAGTCAAATGGGATTTATTCCCAGGATGCAAGGGTGTTTCAGTATTCACAAATCATTCAACATGATACAGCACATCAATAAGAGAAAGGATAAAAAAAAAAACAAAACAAAAAAAAAACCTGTGATCATGCTAATAGACACAGAAATAGCATTTGAAAAAGTACAACATCCATTCATGATAAAAAAAAAAAAAACCATCAACAAAGTAGATTTAGAGGGAACAAAATTCAACATAATAAAGACCACAGACGATAAACACACAGCTAATATCATCCTCAATGGGGAAAAACTGAGAGCTTTACCCCTAAAGTCAGGAACAAGACCAGGATGTCCACTCTCACCACTTATATTCAATATCCTACTGGAAGTCCTAGCCACAGCAATTAGAGAAGAAAAAGGAATAAAAGCCATCCACATATGCAAGGAAGATATAAAACTTTCACTATTCACAGATGACATAATACTGCATATAGAAAACCTTAAAGACTCCACCAAAAACCTACTAGAACTGATAAATGAATTTAGTAAGGTTGCAGGATACAAAACCAAAATACAGAGATCTGTTTCAATTCTATACATGAAGCAATGAAAAGAGAAATTAAGAAAGCAATCCCATTTATAATTACACTAAAAATAATAAAATACCTAGGAATAAACCTAACCAAGGAAGCGAAAGATCTATAGTCTGAAAACTATAAAACATCAATGAAAGAAATTGAAGATAATGACTACAAATGGAAATGTGTTCCATGCTCATGGATTGGAAGAACAAAAGTTGTTAAAATGTCCTTACTACCCAAAGAAATCTTCAAATTTAATGTTAAAATATCAACAGCATTTTTCACAGTTCTAGAACAAACGATCCTAAAATTTGTATGGAATCACAAAAGACTGAATAATCAAAACAATCTTGAAAATGACAAACAAAGCTTGAGGTATCACACTCCAGATTTCAAGTCAAGTTGTACTTCAAAACTGTAGTAATCAAAGCAGTATGTACTAACACAAAAATGGACACAGATTAATAGAACT
This sequence comes from Canis lupus dingo, assembly GCF_003254725.2. Classification (NCBI taxonomy): domain Eukaryota; kingdom Metazoa; phylum Chordata; class Mammalia; order Carnivora; family Canidae; genus Canis; species Canis lupus. The sequence continues at coordinate 52,168,187 of NC_064248.1, forward strand.
GGATAGAAAGCCCAGAAACAAACCCACAATTGTAGTCAATTAACCTTTGTGAAAAGAGGCAAGAGAAAGCAATGGGAAAAAGTCTCTTCAACAAATAGTCCTGGGAAGACTGGGCAGTTAAACATGCAAAAGAATGAAAAACCGAACACTTTCTTATACCATACACAAAAATAAATTCAAAACAGATTAAAGACCTAAATGTGAGACCTGAAACTGCAAAGTCCTAGAAGAGACCACAAGTAGTAGTAATGTCTTTGTCATTGGCCATAGCAACATTTTTTCTAGATACGTCTCCTGAGGGAAGGTAAATAAAAGCAAAAATAAACTAATGAGACTACATCAAAGTAAAAAGCTTCTGCAGAGCAAAGGAAATAATCAACAAAACCAAAAGATAGCCTACTGAATGGGAGAAAATATCTGCAAATGATAAATCCAATTAAGAGTTAGTACCCAATGAGGGGGACACTTGGCGGGATGAGCAACGGGTGTTATTCTGTATGTTGGTAAATTGAACACCAATAAAAAATCATTTTATTAAAAAAAAAAAAAGAGTACCCAAAACGTGTAAAGAACTTATCAAACTCAACACCCCAAAACAATCTAATTAAAAATGGGCAGAAGATATGAACAGACATTTCTCCAAAGAAGACATACAGATGGCCAACAGACACATGAAAAAATGCTCAACATCAGAGAAATGGAAATCAAAACTATAATGAGATATCACTTTACACCTGTCAGAATGGCTAAAATCAAAAACAGAAGACAGAACAAGTGTCAGCAAGGATGTGGAGAAAAAGGAATTCTCTTATACTGTTGGTGGGAGTGCAAACTGTTGTGGTCACTGTGGAAAACAGTATGGAGATGTCTCAAAAATTTAAAAATAGAACTACCCTATGATCCAGTAATCACACTACTGGTTGTTTACCCAATGAGTACAAAAACACAAATTTAAAGGGATACATGTACCCTTATGTTTATTGCAGCATTATTTATAATAGCCAAACTACAGAAACAACCTTAGAATGAAGGATACAGGAGATGAAAGGATACAGAAGATGGTGTGTATACACACACACACACTGGAATATTATTTAGCCATAAAATGAATGAAATCTTGACATTTGCAACAACATGGATAGAGCCAGAGAGTATAAGGCCAAGCAAATTAAGTCAGTCAGAGAAAGACAAATGCCATATGATTTCACTCATATGTGGAATTTAAGAAACCAAACAAATGAACAAAGAGGAAAAAGAGAGAGAGACAAACCAAAAAAACAACTATAGAGAACAAACTGATGGTTACCAGATAGGAGGTGGGTGGGAGGATGTGTGAAATAGGTAAAGAGGATTGAGAGTAACTTATGATGAGCAATGATTAATGTGTAGAATTGTTGTATCACTATGTTCTATACCTGGAACTAATATAACACTGTTTGTTAACAATGCTGAAATTAAAATCAATAATTTAAAAAAAAAAAGAATATAGGCCATCTTACTAGGTACTAGCTTCTGAGAGCATTTCGCATATTATTATGTAATTTAATCATTACAACAACCTGGTCAAGTGGTAACATTTACTTACCTGTTTTACTGAAAAAGAAACTGAGTTACAAAGAAATCAAGTCAATTCTGTAATATCACACAGCTTGCATCCAGATATATTAGTATTCTTGCTATCTGGCTCTTAATATTATGAATTTAGCCACTATGTTACAGTTACTTCCCCACCACTGTTCATTCTGTGTTAATTACTCTATTATGCTTTTTAATATTCTCAACATATTGTAGGATGAAAATATCTAGAGACCCACTTTTGTATTTCTTAAACAAGAAAAATTTAGACTGAAAATAATCTATGAATATAACTCTAAGATGAATCACTGTTTAAAAAAATTCACAGGAATGACAGGTCACAATTACACTGTAAGTGGTCTAGTAAACCTCTCAGTATCCCTATTAACCTCTGGGTTTGATGCATTTCTCATATTAATATACTAAAAAATATCACAAAGAAATATATGTACTTTTCAAGGCAGATGCCAAAGGTTTAATGGATCAAATTATTTCTGTGCTGGATTTTTGTTTCCTAGTTCCAAATGTTTGGTCTTTTACTAGTCCAATATTAAACTGGAATTATAAATTTCTCTGGTAAATAGTATAAAATAAAAACATAATAGTAATGAATTGAGCTAACAGTAATAGTTTGAGTGGTTGATATATCTTTTGCCTTAGCCTTTCTAGCTCCCTAAACCCTTATTTTAACAGCAAGTTTAAACTAGGTGAAAATATGGTAACTTTTTCTAGAAATTATATGTATATGTATGTGTATTTGTATTTGTTCCTTGTATATTATTCTAAATCATTCCCAAAGGTTTTTCCTTAGTTTTATGGGTTTATGATATAGTAGGGATCACCAAGGTCTTTGGTATGATAATCATCACCTAAAGAGATTATTAAGTAAACTGATCCTGGGCTCAGAGAATATCTAATTCAGTAGATCTGAGATGAGACCAGGAATGTATATGATGTTTTTCAGCAGGAATCTCAGAGGATTCTGATACTCACTGATAGTCAGTCTTCAGCTTCCATCTTAAGGTGGGGAGGAGAAAATTCTAATACGGGGAATGCCACCATTATAAGATATAATAATTTTACATAATAAAAATTTGAGATGTCTTTTGAGAATGAAATGAATCCATTCATCTTTTATATAAATTTAGTCAATAATCATTCTCATTTTAGTAATTGAAATGTAGTAATTGGATTTTAAGTGAGTAGACCCTCAGGTAGACTCTCTAAAATTCTCACTAAAATATATGAAAATATAAAGAGTGTCAAAAATTCAAAGAAACAACAAAATGTTTACTTGACTTTTAGTCAGTTGTCATAATCGTCAAGGAGTTTTCACTAACTTTCTATTTGATGAGCTTTTTTTGCGTATGAAACTTTGGATTATGGGATGTATCGTTAAAAGCCCTTGTTGGGGCGCCTGGGTGGCTCAGTTGATGGAGCATCTAACTCTTGGTTTCTGCTCAAATCATGATTTCAGGGTCATGAGGTGTGCCCCACTTCAGGCTGAATGCTTAGCGGGAAGTCTGCCAGAGATTCTCTCTCTCTCTTACCCTCTCCCTCTGCTCCTCCTCTCTCAAATAATCTTTATTTTTTCTTTTCTTTTTTTCTTTGCCACCCCAAGTCCTAGACCAGGTATTTCTGAGAATGTGTATATGATTGGATGTATCAAAAGAGCTGTTGTTATAAGAATATTTTCAATAAGTGGTCCAGTTTTTTTTCCCTAAACTAGGAGTAGATAAAAACAGAGCCAAGAAACACTTAAACACTTTTTTGCCTATTTTAAGGCAAGCAGGGGGATCCCTGGGTGGCGCAGCGGTTTGGCGCCTGCCTTTGGCCCGGGGCGCGATCCTGGAGACCCTGGATCGAATCCCACATCGGGCTCCCAGTGCATGGAGCCTGCTTCTCCCTCTGCCTGTGTCTCTGCCTCTCTCTCTCTCTCTCATGAATAAATAAATAAAATCTTTATTAAAAAAAAAAAAAAAAGGCAAGCAGGATTGCTGTTGTTCCAGTGCCATAGGATAGACTCTAGAATGAATGAAGACTTTATATATCTCTCTCTCTGTGAGGGTTAGCAAGGGGTAGCTAGGGGCAATGCCTAATGTTTAAGAGCTCTAATCCTCATAAGCTAAGATCTTCAAGTAGAATTAGAGACTCCAAGATTCCTAGTATCCGTTCCCTGGGAATTATGTAGTTTTACATGTATTCCATCTGTACAGAGAGTCAGATCAAAGCAAGGAGAAAAAGAGAAAACTTTCCCACTTTAATCTCACAAAGTGCTATGGTCTGCTAGATTCCGCCAATTTGGCTTTAAAATGCGAACATGAATGTTATGTCTACCGTTAGTTCTGAAGAGGGGATTTGCCCAACAAAGCAGACAATAAAAGCAGGGGGCAATTCACATTGGATTGATATGAGAAGATACGGAATAGATAGGGAAATAGTCAAAAAATTAAAAGAAAAATAAAGAAGAAAAAAGAACAACAATAAAGAAACCAAAATACAGTATCATAAATAAAATCCACATTGCCTTGATGACAGCAAAATTGAAACCATGGAAACTTGAATCAGTGTTGTGAAAGATAGCCTCAGGAATCTCTCCAAAAATATACAGAAACAGGACAGAGCAATTAAAATAATGAAAGGGAAGATGATGAACATGTACAGACAACCCGAGAAGGAACTCATGATGAAGGTAGCAGGATGGACATGGAGCAGCAGATAATAAAAGAAAAAATAGTAATACCTAGCATTTACTGAGCACTTGCCATGTTATCAGTCTCTTTCCTGTATCTTAACTGTTTTAATAGGCATTTTCCATATGTTAATTAATAATGAAGGACATATTTTAGAACATTTTTTTAGCTTTCTTGAATTAAAATTAAATTCAATTAGAAAGAAGTCACTGATTTACCAGAACAGCACAGAGACCTTTCCCTAGTACATTAAACAAAATATTTTGAATTACAAGGTTATGTAGATACAATTAAGCTAGCCACAGGTATAGCCTCAGCAACCCTAAATTCCAGAAGGAAACAGAGTGGTATATATTTTTAGGAAAAAGAGTAATCATACATCCAAGTTGATAATTAATGTGTCAGTTCAAGACAAAAATTCTCAGATACTCGAGGGCTCAGAAAATATATCATTCTTTAAAAATATTATTGAAGATATATGTACTAAATAACTGAGTAATAAATTACAACAGTGGTTTTCAAATTATGGTTTCTGGACCAGCAACAAGCATCACCTGGGAACTTATTAGAAGCACAAATTTTTCAGGGCCAACCCCAGACTTACTAAATTAGAAGCTCTGTAGTGTGGGGCCCAGCAGTCTGTTTTAACAAGCCCTCCAGGTGATTCTGATGCATGCTAAAGTATGAGAACCATTGAATTAAATTAATGAATTCAAGAATTAGAAGGTATTTCATAGATGTTAGGCTTTTTAAAAAATTAATCTTATATTTAGGCCTAAATAATTATTAAAAATTGAGTTTTAAAACAGAATGCCTGTGTCAGAAATTAAGCCTGAAAAAGAAGCCACAAATATTAACAAAAATTTTAAATGGAATAACTTAGATTTAAATCCTAGATTCTTTTAATAAAGAGAAATTTATGAGAAACAACAAAAGTAGGTGGGGAGGGAATTCAGGTGTGCAAAATTTCTTACCCTAAATAGAAGATTTTTTTAATGTCTCGCTCTTGACTTACATAATCTTCAAAAGTATAGGTTGAAATAGACTTTTAAAGAACTTAAGGACAACTATTATTTGAAGTAGTAAAATTTATAAAAGGATAATTACTATATACTTATTTATAAATAATTATCTTTTTAATATCTTAGGATCTATAATTATGATCCTCTTACATTTCTAATACTGATAACTGGTACATTCTTTCTTTTTTCCTTGATTGGTCTAGTTAAAAGTTATTAATTTTATTGATCTTATCAAAGAACCACCTTTTGGCTTTCTGATTTTCTCTGGCTTTTGTTCATTTTCTTTTTTCATTCTTACCTCTCTGGTTTCCTTTTTTCTACTTGTTTTGGATTTAATTTGCTCATCTTTCTAGATTCTTAGTGTAGAAAGGAGACATACAGATAACTAATATAGGCTTTTTTTTCTTTTTCAATTTGAAAGTAGTCATTTATTAACTGACCAGATTATAAAAATAATCATGCTAGATACTTTGTTCATCCTTCTAATTAGCCTATTGATCCGTTCTTCCCTGTTGCCAGCCTCCTTATCTTCTACAAAATGCCTTTTTTTCCTTCATTCCCGCTCATGGAGAAGATAACTTGAAAGGCTATAAAAAGTTACGCTCTTTTTTAATATAGATCTGTAAAGTTGTAAATTTCCATCCAACCATTGCTCTATGCACATCCTACAAATCAGTTACTTATTATGTTTATGACCTGCTACTGCTCACTAAAATGTAAACTTCCCAAAAAGAATTGTTTTGCTCTTTTACTCACAGTTATATCTTCTGTTGCTAGAATAGTTACTGGCACATAATAGGGGCTCAATAAACATTGCTGAATGAATGAATCCTCAACATTGGGGCCTGACATAAAAATGGTTGTATTGCAACACAATTAGAAAATAATTTTTTTTGAAAGTTGTGATAAGCAGCAGTGGTCAAATGCATAGATGTGTATATTGATACATTTTGAGACTGGAGCACTTAATATTTGTCTGCCTGAGTTTTCTCATCTGTTTAACAGGAATATGAATAATACCTACTTTAGAGGGCTTTTGTGATGCTTAAGCTAAAGGATACATAGAAAATATGGATAATAGTTCTATAGTGCTTTCTCTTTGCCCATACTACAAAAAATAGTCTCAGAATATTTCTGTAATGGAAAAGTCATTATGAAGCTAAGCCACTAAAAGTTGATTTTTTAAAAAGCACCAAATAACAACTTTGGATCAATTTAATTTATGAATCTGAATGTATTGTTAACTGCTAAGAAATTAAATTCAATAATCTATGAAAATTCATTATCCAACTTGGCCAAAGAAGGATATTCCACAGGAAGGCAAGAATGACTTCATATTATAAGTATTATTTACGTAGTATCGTCAGCATTGTTATTTAATATTGTTCTGGAAGTTGTGTGTAACATATGTAACATGAAAGAAAAGGTCTAAGTTTTTGGAAAATATACTTAGTTATCTGGAAGTAGTCTGCTCATAGCTAAGAAATATGAAACAAAATGTTAAATCTCAGAATTAATAAAAGTATAGGATAGTGTAATGACAATGGTGGCGCTAAGGTCTCATACAGCTACTTCCTGTTAAAGGGCCCCCGAGTACCAGGCACTGAGCTAAGTAAGCAATCTTTACAAGAATCATTTTGTAAATGAGGAAAGTTGTACTATGCTCTTCAGGCAGCAGTGCCTGCACAGTACAGCAAATATACTAACAGAAGTTGCTTTCCTATACACCAGTACTCAAACTAGCAACAGCAAAGAAAAGCACAGATATCCATCCTTAACAAGGAATATATGGGACTGAAGGAAACAACCTAACTACAGCATAAAAAAATAGATTTGAATAAATGACAAAACATAGTATGTTCTTATAGTAAAAGACTTGTTATTATAAATATGACATTTATTTCAAATTAAGTTGTAGGTTTAAGACAATTACAAAATTATAATAAGCTTTTGTCCCCAAGACATACTAAATAATTTTAAAGTTTAGAAGCAAGGACAAACAGGAAAAAAAATTCACTAAGTAGTTTTTTTGAACCAGAAGACAGATGAAAAAAGATATATTCAACTAATAATTCAAAGTAATTTCAAAATTATGATAATTAAAAGATGTAGAACAGAAAAGAAAAAGCTGAGATAGATTCTATATTCCCAAGAACATAACATATTATAAAATAAAACTCTCTAGTGAATTAGGAAAAGATGTTTTATGAATGAATAGATACATTAGCTATTTGGGCAAAAAAGAGAATTGTGTTGTATTCTCGAAGTCTAGCCTTTCCCCCATAATGAACAACAAAATAAATTACCAATTAAAAGCTTAAAGAACTACTGTATTAAACTATTAAAAAAGAAAGATGGATATTTATCCTATTTGCAATTAGAAAAGATAAACTTTCTAAAGTTGAAAGAAACGGAAAAATACCACAGTGAAGACGTTGAATGTATCTGCATGTGACTTAAATTTCTGTATATAAAAAAATGAACAAAATTAAAAGATGAATGTAAAACAGTTTTCAAAAGATAATATAATGCAGTCACTTCAGGACCAAGGTACATGCCTTCTCATTACAAGAATACCATATACTACTTATACTTATATCATCAACAAAAGATTCATAGACACTAACACCACTGAGTTTGCGTTCATATGACATCCCTCATTAATTGCACAATGTCAAGGTTCAAGTCAATAAAAGCATCTCTTTGCTGGTCTGGCTTAATCTAAAGGTAGATTTTTGAAGCTCTTTGAAGAAAGGATGGAAAATAAACAATAACTACAAGGAAAAAACTCTTTAAACTGTTTTCAGAGACACGTGAAACAAAGCAGAAATAGGCTTTGTTTTGAGTATCAAATAGTAAAATATTTTTAAAGTAATATTTAATTCAAAGGATGGGAATAAAGTAGATTTTTATACTATTGGTAGAATTATAATTTGATCTACATTAAAAAACAAAACAAACAAACAAAACGAAAGTATGCCCTAGCTGTTGTCATTTTGGGATGTTTCTTGACTTACTGCTTGTGTTGAATTCTCTAGTTCTGGATCCCATCTATTCCCTATTCTTAGTATATCTTTTTGATCCTCGCTTGAGAACATCCCAAGATATTCTAAGCATTCTGAGAAATTGAAGTAAACTTTTCAGTTCATGCATATTTGAAAATACCTATATTCTGTCTTCATACTTAATTTGGGTATAAAATTCTACATTAAAATTGTTTTTAGGGATCCCTGGGTGGCGCAGTGGTTTGGTGCCTGCCTTTGGCCCAGGGCGCGATCCTGGAGACCCGGGATCGAATCCCACATCAGGCTCCCGGTGCATGGAGCCTGCTTCTCCCTCTGCCTATGTCTCTGCCTCTCTCTCTTTCTCTCTCTGTGACTATCATAAATAAATAAAAATTAAAAAAAAAAGAAACTTTAAAAAAAATTGTTTTTAAAAAACATTTATGTCATTTTCCAATTTACTCTTATCAGTTGTTGAGAAATTTTTTTATTGGTGTTTAATTTACCAACATACAGAATAACCCCCACTGCCCGTCACCCAATCACTCCCACCCCCCGCCCTCCTCCCCTTCTACCACCCCTAGTTGTTGAGAAATTTGCTCTTAATTGCTATCTGCTAAAGAGTTAACGTATCTACATATTTTTCCTCTTCAGATCCTTTTAGTAGTATCTAAAAGTATTCTCAGTGATCTAGTTTTCAAAACAAGGTTTTCCTTTAATCAATTGTTGAGTTCTCAGCCCTTTTCTATCTGGAAACTTGTACCTTTAGGTTTCAGAAATTTTCTGATGTTATTCTGTTTGGTATAATTTTCTTCTTCATTTTTTTTCCTTTTTAAATGTCATTCTTTGCTTCAATTTTTTTTTAATTTTTTTTTATTTATTTATGATAGTCACAGAGAGAGAGAGAGAGAGGCAGAGACACAGGCTGAGGGAGGAGCAGGCTCCATGCAGGGAGCCCAACGTGGGATTCGATCCCGGGTCTCCAGGATCGCGCCCTGGGCCAAAGGCAGGCACTAAACCGCTGCGCCACCCAGGGATCCCTCTTTGCTTCAATTTTTTAATTTGAATCTTATTTTTCTGTCCTTTAGGAAACTTATTCTTTTAAGAGTATATATATATATATATATATAATTTTCAACCCTCTAACTTACTTTTTATTGGTTTTTATATTTTCTTTTTTTTTCAAGATTTGTTCACTTCAGAGAGTGTTATGTGGGTGGGGGAGGGGCAGAAAGACAGAATGTCAAGTAGACTCCCCACTGACAGACCACCCTCACATCCCATGAGATCTTTTTTTTTTTTTTAAGATTTTACTTATTTATTCAAGACAGACACAGAGAGACAGGGAGAGAGAGAGAGAGAGGCAGAGACACAGGCAGAGGGAGAAGCAGGCTCCATGCAGGGAGCCCAAAGTGGGACTCGATCCTGGGTCTCCAGGATCATACCCTGGGCTGAAGGCGGAACTAAACCGCTGGGCCATCGGGGCTGCCCACAACCCATGAGATCGTGACCTGAGCTGAAATCAAGAGTCGGACCCCTAACCGACTAAGCCACCCAGGCACCCTGGTTGTTATGTTTTCTTGCAATTCTATTTTGTTTTCCAATAGTTTATTTTTGATTGCATCATGATCTTTTAAATGCAAGTGCCTTCTCTTACACTTTCTAAGGATATTAACTGTTTTTGTTTTCTTCTTTCAGTTTTCCTTCATTCCTTTTTGCTCTCTATTTCCTCTGACATTTATTTTTGATGGTTCTCTGCTTCCCATAGAAGACCTTCTGAAACGTCTGGGGATTTGGGGCTCTCTTTTTCAATTCAGTTTCAAATGTGAGACACTAAGAAGCTGATTGGAAGTTCTCAGCATGTGAATGCAGTTTATCAGCTAAAGATCTTAAATGTAGAGTGATTAAATGGTAAACTATACTTTTTCCCAGGCTCACAAATTTGAGTGTCCTGAAATCTTTTCTCTGAAAGTAAATAGTTTCTCAGAAGAAGAATCATCAGGATTCCTATCATGCAAACACATGTCTTCCTATGTGAAAGGGAAGGAGGGTGAGTGGTAGTCTCAGTGTTAATATGCAGAATTTTGGGGCACTTGGGTGACTCAGTTAAGTGTCTGCCTTCAGAGTAGGTCATGATCTCAGGGTTGTAGGATTGAGCCCTGCAACAGGCCCCTTGCTCAGCTTGGAGCCTGCTACTCCCTCTCCCTCTCCCCTTCCACCCCATTTGTGCTCTGTCTTCTGCTCTTGCTCTCTCTCTTTCAAATAAATAAATAAAATCTTTTAAAAAAATATGCAGACTTTCATTTCATGTCCCTACTTTTCATCATCATCTCAAATACGACCTTCCACTAGGTTTGGTATCTGATATATCTCTGATACACTTCCTCCATGAAAATAAATCTGTGATCTGCAGTGAACCACTAGAAACCTGGCTGCAAAGTGAGAGAGGGGACCTACTAGTCCAACTGGCTCTACATACCAGTCTTCAAACAATGTTCCCATTTTCAGCCCCTTTTGATCCCTGCATCCTACTGTGTTCCAAGGCCCTTGACCTTCCTGGGAGTTCTGCATGGTGAATGTTGATGGGTTTCTGCTAAATTGAGCACTATTTCTCAATCCACTTTCCATTTTGCAAATTTTCCGTCTGTTGCTGATGCCATCCTCATTCCCTTTGTCTTCAGGCATTTATGCTTATTTTCTTTTAATATTTACTTACTGTCATTCAAGTGGAATTTTCAGGAAGGAATTTATAGGACTAGTAAATCTGAAATATTGAACCAAAATATGTGTTACATTTAATATAAATGGAGCATTTCAATATAAGAGCCTTGATATTTTAGAGATTCAATGTATTACATATTATTTTTAAAATTAATTCTTGCCATTCACAAATTCAAGTTCAGTACCTATCAAGAACTATGGAAAAAGTTGGGGTTTTTTTTGTTGTTTTGTTTTTTTTTAATGACAGACACACAGAGAGAGGCAGAGACACAGGCAGAGGGAGAAGCAGGCTCCATGCACCGGGAGCCCGATGTGGGATTCGATCCCGGATCTCCAGGATTGCGCCCTGGGCCAAAGGCAGGCGCCAAACCGCTGCACCACCCAGGGATCCCTGGAAAAAGTATTTTTATGAAGTGCCATTGTCTTAGTAAGGTGTAATATATATGTATGTAGACGTGTGTGTGTACACATGCACACACAATTAAAATTGATAAGCTAATAGTACATTTCCTTGTGCTAGGAAAATATTTTCTACAGTATCAGAATTAAGAATTTTAGATATCTTTAGCCTTTTGCATCATTGCCACCTGACAGGAAACATTGTTTCTTTCTTAAATGATGCCTTCTTCCCAGTTATATACATCAAATTAACCTCATTTGGTTGCCTTCCTTTTCCTCTACACACTTTTGAAACTTTTTGAAGGGAGCAACAGCAGGAAGTCTGCTTGGAGGTTAGTAATACCACCAGGTAATTCAGCATAATTAGAGCATTGACTTTCTAAATCTAGGCGTTGAGTTAAGAACACTGAGAAACATTTAACTAGCACAGCTTAGTCATGGTCTAGCATATTATCAACAACTATTGCACTTCTCTTTCCCTGTCGCCTCTCATTCTTGAGTTTCTGGCTGCCCTGATTTAAATTGTAATGTGATAAAGGATAGTCATATAGTAAATAGAACTTTTAAAGTTTGGAGCCTCAGAGAAGACTTCTCTGTTATAGCCCAACACATTACTTTTGGCTTTTCTGTCACATTCTTATCAGAGATGAAGTCCCCAGGTAGGCAAACTTTTATTGACACTACTGGTCATTTGCTATTGTTCAAGACAAAAGAGGAAACACTTCTGAATACAGAAAAAAAAAAAAAAAAAGTTAAGCTATAAACAAAGAGAATTTATTATTTTTTAATCTTGATCTTAGCATTTCCTAAAACAGGCTGAATCATGAGATGAATGATAATAAGCACTTACATGACACATTCTAGTTAGTTATATAAGGTGAGCTAGGCGACCACAAACAAAGTATATAACTCAGCACCAAAGAGAACGGATTTAGGGCAGTGCCTTAGAGTGGAAACCGTGGAGGTAAACTATTACCCATGAATGTTCAGTTAAATTATGAAGAAAAGATTAGTGGATTGGAGACAAACTGACCATGATCTTGATCAAGATGCATCTGGATGCTAAATTGATCTACTACTTAAAATCAATTATTCAAATATATTTACATTTCCTATTTCATTAAATACTAATCAGTTAAGGAGTGCCTGAGTGGCTCAGTCACTTGAAAGACCAGCTCATGATTTCAGCTCAGGTTATGATCTGGGGGGGTCACAGGATCGAACCCCACATCAGGCTCCATGCTCAGTAGGCAGTCTGCTTGAAATTCTCTCTCTCTCTCTCTCTCTCTCTCTCTCCCTCTGCCCCCTCCCTGCTCATACACACTCTCTCTCTAAAATAAATAAATAGATCTTTAAAAAATATACACTTATCAATTGAGTATTTATCCAATAAATATTAAGACTTTGCTATTTTTAATTGCTCAGAAGTATAGGGCTGAACAAGGCAGATAAACACTGTGCCATTATGGAGAGAAATATTCTAATAGAGGAGATAGGAATTAAATAACTAAACAGATACCTAATACAATATAGTAATAAGTTCTATAAAACGGTTGAGTAAGGGATAAGGGAGGAATATGATCATTTTTTTAGAAAATATGGTCAGAAAAATACTGAATGAAGTGTGGGCACAAGTCAAGTCTATACCTGCAGAAGGAAGCACCACACATTCTGTGATGGTGGAATGCTCAGGCATAGCAATGAGGAGGTGTGATGTGAAGTAAGATGAACAGAAAAGAGAGTGGTTAATCATGAGATTGGAAGGGCAATCAGAGGGGCACCTGGGTAGCTCAGTGGGTTAAGCATCTGCCTTTGGCTCAGACCATGTTCCCAGTGTCCTGAGATCGAGCCCTGCATCATACCCTGCCTGAGACTCCATTCTCAGGGGGGAGTCCGCTTCACCCTCTCCCTCTGCTGCTCTCCCTGTTTTTTGTGTGCTCTCTCTCTCTCTGCCAAAAAAGTAGATAAAATATTTTTTTAAAAAATAAGGGAGAAAAAAAAAAAAGATAGCCAGAGATCACATAGGCCCTATATGGATTTTGGATTTTATTCTTATTTTTAAAATAGTCGCATAATCTGACTTCTATTTTTAAATAAAACGTCACAATGGCTATTGTGTGACAGATTTTAAGGCATGAGAATGGAGGCAGGGAGAAAATTTTGAAGGCCAGTGTGGGAATCCAGGCAAGAAATTATGGTAGTTTTGGCAGTGTGGTAGCATGGAGGCAGTGGAGAGATGTGAATGTTGTATTCAGAGTGTGTTTTGTAAGTGATTCAATGAGATTGGCTGATGTATTGAACGTTGGAAATGAGAGGAAGGGAAATTACAGATGACAGCAAGTAGTTTGCGTTTAGCGTCTGAATGAACAATGGTGCCTTTTAAAGCTATTGAGAACCCTGGAGAACTTTGGGGCAGGGATGTCAGAACAAGATCAGTAGTTCATTTTTGGATGTGTTGTATTCTGTATTAGTCATAGAAGTGAAGATGTACAGTCACTGGCTGGATATTTGATCCTGAAGCTCAGGGGAAAGGAATTGCTTTAATACGTAAATCAAGCATATGTACTGTAAACAGTGCATGATATCTGAGAGTCATGGGACCTGATGAGATAAACTGAGAATTACATACAGACAAAGAAAAGAAAGGATCCAAAGATTATTTTAACATTTTATGATCACAAAGAGTAGGAGGATCCAGCAAAGGAAGCTGAGGAGGAAGATCAGGAGATGGCATAATATGGAAAGCACATTGCAGGAGCAATGCACATGTCGTGAGCTGAGAAGATGATAAACTAACTTGCCATGGAGACTAAGTGAAAGTTTCCTGGAAGAAGTAATGATTGAGATAAATCTTCAAGTTTTAGGCTTATAAATAATTGGCGAACTATACTACCCACCTATCTAAAGTCCAAATCTTGTCCTTTTTAGGTAGTATGCATTCTTGTAGGAAATATGTGACATATACTCAAATAACTCAAGGAATACTTCTGAATTCCCAGGATTCTTCTGAATACTTTCCAACTTTCATATACTTGCCTAACCCTGCATGGAAATGTCATAAGTGTTATAACCCAGAATTTATAGATAAGGACATAAGGTTAACGGACCTGTCTAAAGGCAGATAGACTACTGCTGTTGCAAGCAGATTCCTTGCTTTCTGAATCCTAGTCCCCTATTTTCTGATTCCTATCATTAGAGCTGCTCTTCCATTTATTCTTCAAGATGCAGACCAGTGTTTTCCTTATATTACTCAAACCACTTTGGAAACCTGTCCCCCAGAGTCCATGCAGCCTGTACCTTTCTTTATCATACTTATATGGTATTCTCCTTCTAATTTCTTGCCTGTCTTCCTTAGACTGTGAGCTTTAGGACAGAAAGGACTTGTCTGGCATATAATTGGTGCTATTCCCACCTACTAGATACAGTGGTCATCAGATCATGATCCTTACCCCCATGGAGTTTTCTAGTTTAGCAGCACTTAGTAAATGCCCAGTGAATCTTTTCTGCTATTATTATTGCTATTGATGTTACTGAGTATATGTACTTTGGTTCATATTGTTCTAAATTCCTGTACTCAGATGTATATGTTTGAGCTAATGTTCATTTTACTTAAAGTTTATTCTTTACTTTATTCTTTAAAGTATAAGCTTCTAAAAAATAAAAAAGTATAAGCTTCTAAAGCAAAGATTACCTTAACTTTATGGTGTATAAAGTATCCTGTGAGCAAAATGGGCATTAAGTAATAATTCACAGGCTATGATGATAATAATGTAGAGTCTTGGCTTCTTTCAGTAGATACACTCTTCAACTTTACCCCTAAAATTCAACAGGAAAATTGGAAAGGTGGCTTGTGAACTTGTTATTGTGTATATGTTTTCATTACACATTATCTTATCCTCAGAATATTATTACTAAATAATTTTGTTCCTGAATTGTACAGACATGGAGAAATTTGGGGGGCTGCAGCGTTTCAAATAATGCAAATGACATACATCAGACAAGCAAGACACCTGCATTTTAAAATGTGTGAATTCATGCAAGAAAGAGAATGGAATTGAGAGAGCTGGATAAATGTCTTACAAAAAAGCAATAAACACAGAAATCCTCCAAGAAAACTGGTGCAGTAATTTAATCACATACCGACAATATCTATATTTCTAGATAAATGCAAAAGACCTTCCAATTTATAAATAGCTTACCACCTTTGCCAGCCCTCTCCAGCACTTTTGAAAGCCTTGGCTGATAAACACACAAAAGCGAAGATTTACATTTTAAAGGTTTAGCTGCCATTTTGCAGTTGCCATGAAGGTAATTGTACCATACTGAAAGTGATAATTTACTAGGGGGTAATTCAGTTAGAGTACAGATGAATATCAGTGTTGTCCCATTAGCATAGTTTATAAATTTCTGCATTCCTTTTATTTATTTATTTTTTTTTTCTGGCAAAGATGGCAGGGACCAGCATATACAGTTTTATCTTGGCCTTATTGGGCGCATAGCAAACTGTATTTTGGGTGGTGTTTTTTTTTTAAGATTTTATTTTATTTATTCATTAGAATAGGCAGAGGGAGAGACAGGCTCCTTTCCGGGAGCCCAATGCAGGACTTGATCCCAGGATCCCGGGATCACAACCTGAGCCAAAGGCAGATGCTTAACCACTGAACCACTCAAGTGCCCTGTAAACTGTATTTTGAAAGCCTTGGACAGGTTAAAAAATTCCATTTCTAAAATTCATCTCTTTGCTGGAGGCCATTAGCTGATTTGCCTTAAAACCAAATTTAATTCTGAAAATTGTACATCAGGAATTTAAAATATGGGCAGCCCGGGTGGCTCAGCAGTTTAGCGCTGCCTTCGGCCCAGGGTGCAATCCTGGAGTCCCAGAACCGAGTCCCACGTCAGGCTCCCTGTTTGGAGCCTGATTCTCCCTCTGCCTATGTCTCTGCCTCTCTCTCTGTCTCTGTGTCTCTCATGAATATATAAAATCTTTTAAAAATAAATAAATAAATAAAATACAGTCACCTACAAGTTATTTCTTCTTTTTTTTTTTAATTTTTTTTTTTATTTTTTTATTTATGATAGTCACAGAGAGAGAGAGAGAGAGAGGCAGAGACACAGGCAGAGGGAGAAGCAGGCTCCATGCACCGGGAGCCCGATGTGGGATTCGATCCTGGGTCTCCAGGATCGCGCCCTGGGCCAAAGGCAGGCGCCAAACCGCTGCGCCACCCAGGGATCCCTACAAGTTATTTCTTAAAATAACTATGTCATGTTTACTGAAAGGAAATATCTCCATATTCCTGTCTCTTTGATTTTGCGATACCACATGTAAGTAAAATGCTCCTTATTTCCTATTCTCCCAAGTAACATTAGGGTTGAGAGTTATGCACGTTGATTTCAGCTCCAATATAATTTTTCAATTAATTGCTACTCTCTTGTAAAACCCATGAGGAAAGTGCATTTTGTTTATTTTAACACAAAGGAAAATAAAGACCAGTGATAAGCCGCATGCTACTTATTTGATCTCAGAGACACTTTATAATCAGAAAGTTCAAGGTGCTGGTTGTTAAATATTTTAGAGAAATTATCCCCATAAGTCTGGTCAGAGAGATAGCTGTAGTATCTATTCCTCAGTCAAAAAAAGGTTGAAATGAGTAAAGATCACTATGTCATTAATCTACTTAAAGATTAACCTTTTAAACAGCCAAGATTTGTAACATGCTTGCTCTTATTCAAAGCTCACTTGTGTTCAGCACCATGGAAAGTTTTATGATTGAATATATGTAATTATAGTATATGAAGATTTAAAAATAACTCAAGGGATTGAACAGTTTTCCAGTAATTAATCATTAATGAAGATCTTAAATCTGTGCTTTAAATACAGACAAAACTAGTTATAATGATCTCATTAGTGCCTTATTAAGGTTATCTATTTTAGTATTTGTCAGGAGAATTCAGATGGAAATGAACTCCTTAACATATTTAGAAAGGGTTGTTGATCATTTACTCAGATAAAAGACATACCATAGCTGATTAATTGTTGTGTAAATAAAGATTCCAGCCAGAAGCAACAGAATAGCTTCTAGCTAAATGTAGCTCTCTCCAAGAATAAGCTTCCTGGCCTGTGCTTGCAGCCATGTTTTTGTTTGTTTTCACTAATTTAGCCAAGAAATAACTTTAAAATGTAGTGAAAGTTGGAGAAAAAGTAGAGAAAAAAAGTAAACATGACTGTGAGTTGTGATTTCCAAGGAATTGGCTGAGTGTCAAATCGAATAGAGACCTTTCACAGGTGTTCAAAACTTGGATTTCTAAAAGAGAAAAATGTGCTTGTTTGCCTTTGACAAAATCTGTTGCCCTAAGTTCAAATTGCAAGGGAAAAAAAAATTTTTTTTTTCGAAAAGATGTTCACAATTATCTCAGGATACTGGTTTGCTCTTAAAAAGGAACACTGTGATGTAAGGGCAAATGAAGCTAAGGTTATTGATATAAATATACTTCAGAGGGAACACAGTGAATGTTAAATCATAAGGGAGCATGCTTGAGATCAATTATTCAAAGTGTGGAAGTCTTTCCATTCAAATGATGTGATTCAGTGGTTCACCCAGTGGGAGAATGGAGAATACAGCTATTTTGGGGATGTGGTGAATGGACAATAAATTGAAAACAGTCTGTATTTTTATGCCCTAGTAACTAGTTCTCTCCGTTGTTTTAATCTGGACTAATGTAATTGATGCTTTTGCAGGGCTTTCAAAATATGGTATCAGCAGAGTGTGGATAATATGCAGATTTCTTGAAAAACATTGAATTAAAAATGCCAGTCTCTTTGATTTATATTACAATTTAACCTTCAACATGAATTACCTCTTCTAAGATCATAAGGGGAGAGGCTATGATAAGTATTACCAGATCCAATTGATCTCTAAAACCTGAAAAACTTGTTTCCTTAATATTTTTCTGAGCTGGTCTTTTTCTTCTGCCTGCCACCCCCCATTTTATTTCTGACTGGGAACATTGAAATAAACTCCTGTGGGGTCTTACTTCATTTCTCTCCCATCTCCTGTGTGTTCTCTACACCACACCCAATTTTCTTTAATTTTCAAACTCCTTATGTGCACAAATTCACCCCAAGCACCTTCCCAGCTATAGTTTTCCCTGCCTGCTCCCTTACAGACCCAGTGGTACTCATCTCAGGGAACCACTCTCTGATGTGCACCAGGCTTCTTATCTCTGGCTTTTCCCATGTCTCTGGAAATCCCAGTTTTCCTTCCGTGTGCAAATACATCTTCTCTGTGAACTGTCTAGCTAAATTAGATGTTCCCTTCAAGGGCTTCCACATACTCTCAGTGTGCTTCTGTCAAAGGGCTTGCCATTTGTGTCATTAGTTGTTTATATCTCTGCCTCTCACTAGTCTAAAACCTCTTTCAGCCCACAAATGTTCTGTTAGTCTTTAAAAAAATAAAAAAATTAAAAACCATCAGCAAAGTCCCCGGTATGTAGTAGTAGGTGCTTAATAAATGCTTGGGGGGGGGGGGGGATCCCTGGGTGGCGCAGCGGTTTGGCGCCTGCCTTTGGCCTAGGGCGTGATCCTGGAGACCCGGGATCGAATCCCACGTCGGGCTCCCGGTGCATGGAGCCTGCTTCTCCCTCTGCCTATGTCTCTGCCTCTCTCTCTCTCTCTGTGACTATCATAAATAAATAAAAACTTTAAAAAAATAAATAAGTAAATGCTTGGGAGATCAACACAAGAGAAAGAAGAGAAATCTTCCTGACTGAAATTGCTCAAAAAATATAAAAGAGTTTATGACAGAATGTATATAACTAGCTTTCTTTTAAAATATTCAGCATAGGAGATCCCTGGGTGGCGCAGTGGTTTGGCGCCTGCTCTTGCCTCTGCCTGTGTCTCTGCCTCTCTCTCTCTCTCTCTCTCTCTCCGTCTCTCTATGTCTATCGTGAATAAATAAATTTTAAAAATCTAATAAAATAAAGTAAAATAAAATATTCAGCATAGGCAGGGCTGGCTATTGAAGAAAGTAACAAGACAAAATGCATCTTCCTTGTCCTTTGCACTTTTACTACTACCTCTTGGAGGACAGATTCTAAGAGTCGTCTTACCTTTTCTCCATTGAACCAAACATTTATTGCCCAAACCCCACCTTAAAAGGTAGTGATTGCTTGTATTGGCCTCACACTCACAGCAGAATTTACCTGTTCTGTGTTTTGTCTCCTCACAACCTTCAGAGTTCAAGTCCATGTGAATGAGAAATGGTGCAAATGGCTTAGCTAATTAAGTTCCATAGATAATTCTTCTGAAGATCTAGGATGTAACTCAAAGAAATAGCTCAAATATGAGGAATCTCAGCACTTGGTTCAGGTGTGCAATGAGGCAGATTTGGGGAAGGAGAGGATCAAGGAGTACAGAGTTCACAGACATGATGCTGTAGTGCTGATGCCTTTCAACACCATAGTAGAACAAAGCCTTTCTTCAGGAAAGCTAAACCCATTCTCCCATTGTGTATGAATTCAGACTCCTAATGGGAGAGCGTTAGGTTATTTAATGATTCTGTTGTCTCCCTGACTACTTTCCTCCCCCTCTTCTTTCCTTTAACAAATTTTGAGTGTCCCAATATGTATGCCAGGCAGTCAGTCTACTGGAATGAAGTGGTAAAGGAAATATATATGGCCCCAGGCCTTTAAGGTGCTTATAATCTAGTAAAGGAATAACTCTTAAACATTTATAGAGTATAATAGCAACTGTGCTAAGTGATATGAAGAGAACTACCAATTAGATGAGCATAATATCTCCCCAGTATTTCAATGTAATACCCACAGAGTTAGTGTTAAACAATAGCTTATATGTAGTTCACACACGGCAATTTTTGTGAATTGAGTGTCAGAAAATGGCAGTTCATGTCCAAATACAAGCTGCCTTTGATTATAAGACAATTGTCCATTTTTTCAGTGAGAAAATTGAGAAAAAAACAGTTTTCATCCAGTTTAAATGAATAAGTTTTATGAATGTGAAAATAGTTTTCAAGTGCCTGTTAATAATATCTTAATTGATTTCATTTATTTTTATTTAAATTCAACTTAATTAACATATAGTGTATTATTAGTTTCAGAGGTAGAATTTAGTGATTCATAAATTGCATATAACATCCAATGCTCATTACAGTATGTGCCCTCCTTAATGCCCATCATCCGATTACCCCAACCCTGTACCGCTTCTCCCCTCCAGCAACCCTCAGTTTGTTTTCTATAGTTAAGAGTCTCTTATGGTTTCTCTTCCTCCCTGTTTTCATCTTATTTTTCCTTCCCTTCCCTTCTGTTCATGTGTTTTGTTTCTTAAATTCACAAGAGTGAAATCATATAATATTTGTCTTTCTCTGACTGATTTATTTCACTTAGCAAAATGTCCTCTAGTTCATCCATGTCATTGCAAATATCAAGATTTCATTCTTTTTGATGGCTAAGTAATATTCCATTGTATGTATACGCCACGTCTTCTTTATCCATCGGACATCTCGGCTTTTTTTATAGTTTGGCTTTTGTGGACATTGCTGCTATAAACATTGTGGGTTCATGTGCCCCTTCAAATCACTGTGTTTGTATCCTTTGGATAAATACCTAGTAGTACAATTGCTGGATTGTAGGGTAGTTCTATTTGTAATCTTTTGAGGAACCTCCATACTGTTTTCTACAGTAGCTGTACCAGCTTGCATTCCCATCAACAGTACAGGAAGGTTCCCCTTTCTCCACATCATCACCGACATCTGTTGTTTCCTGAGCTGTTAATTTTGAGATAAAACAGTTTGTGAAATCATATATGTTTTTGTCAGTGAAAATTTCATATCAGGCTACAAATGCCAATTCATCTCAATTTTGGACTTTTTTTCCTTATTGATCACATACGGGTATGTTCATGATTTTGACAACTTTTAAATTTTAAATTTTTTTTTTTTTTTTTTTTAAATTTTAAATTGATCTTTATTCTAATATATAGGTTTTTCAGTTGTGAGGTCATTCCCCATTATGCAGGAATAATGATTAAATCAGTTTTAGATTTATTTACCTGATTATTTAAAAGAATTCTGAGAGAATTACCTAAATATATAAAATATCACATGAATTAATTTTATTTAAAATTTAAGCCTATTGGGAGACTACTACATAATTGAAAGACTTTAAGACTTGAATATGAGGTGACTCTTTTCAGAGGGATAATTTTTAGGAGTTACAGTTTGTCTTAAGTTTGAGTATTTATAGCTCATTTTAAGTGAATTATTCAGCTGCAGACTGAATTAATATGTCTGCCCCAAAATTCATATGAAGAAGTCCTAACCCCAGTGCATTTAGAGATAGGGCCTATGAGGAGATGATAAAAGTTCATGAGGTCATAAGGGTGCTGCCCTTCTAAGAAGAAGAAGAGACACTGGACTTCTCTGTCTTTCATGTTAGGACATAGGAGATTTCTGATTGAAAGCCAAAGAGAGAGCCCTTCCAAGGAACCAGATCACCTGGCACCTTGATCTTGAACTTCTCAGACACCAGAGCTATGGGAAATAAATTCCTGTTGTTTGGGCCTATGTAGGCCACATAGTCCTATGGCATTTTGTTATGGCAGCCCAAGCTGTTTAATGCAATAAATAAGTACACATTACAGCAGGCAGGCATTAATGGTAAAAGACAGGCATCAGGGGAAAGGCATAAAATGTTCCTCCTTTTCTTGCATAGGTTTAGTACCCTTGGATGGGTACTATTCAGCTGACTGCTGAATCAAGTCTCTGTTTGGTGTCATCTTTGCCCCAAGCACAAATTTTGAGCTCCCCCAAGAGCTAGGAGGGATCCTGTGCTCTGCTAACTATACTGACAGAAAAGCCAAATGATGTGCCCCCATATAGTAGTCAGAGCTCCCTTGCTTTCATGTTTCTTCTCTCATTTAATCCTCTGAAGAATCATGGTGAACATTTCAAGATAAGAGAACCAAGATTCAGAGAAGAGAGATATTTGTCCACGTATGCTCACTTAATGAGGGTCAGAATAAAAGAACTCTGGTGTGATGTTAAGTACAATACTCTCTCACTAACAATAGAGCTTCTCCTCAGTGGCTTAGCAGAAAGCACACAGATGAAAAAAGAATATACCACCTGATCTTTCAGACTAGCTATGGAGTTTTGTGAAGTTGGATTCTAACTCTATACTTCCTCAAAACTGACAGACATGAAATCAGATCTTAAGCCTTCTTATCCTCACCAAAATTGAAGAATGATCTGGAATATAATCCTCTGCAACCTACAACTTCAGGCTGCCTTGAAGGCTTATCCCAGATCAAAGAGAAAAAATTGTGTTCCCAACTCCCATACTCTCTTTTTAAATCAGCATTTGGGCTAAGATGCTGAGCTCTTCAGGAACTTTCTGCTGAGGGTCAGATAAATTACTTTGACCTAAATAAGACTCTTGTTTCTCACTAGTCTGCTAAAGGGAGGGACAGAACTAGATGATGTAGCATTCATTTGAGATATTCACATAAGATGTGAAGAAAATTGCAAATCCACTGGAGGTCACTTGACAAGGTATAATGGAGTATTGAACTGAATTGCATATGGGAAGACCAAAGATCCAGTTAGCCTCAACTGCAAGCCACAGTCATCGTATTTATTTGGGTGTTGGGTAGCCCTTCTAGATTCTCCCTTTGGAGCCTTCATGCCCTCTGTGCACTCTCTCTTTGGTGCAGAGCATTCTTCTCCTAACAGCTGAACATTCTAAGCACAACTGTACTATTTTTCATTCCCTGGCTGGTAGTCTCCCTTGACATTCTAAGCCAAGTAGATGTTGCTGCCTAGGGACATTTATTAATACCCTTCTGAACTCAGAGGGACGACTCATACAGATTTTATAGCACAGTATTTCTCTGAAATTCATATTCTATTAAAATTATTATGAGCTAATACTTGAGAAACTTCGATTAAGTTCTTTATTTCTGGATATCTCCATCTTTTTATCTAAAAAATCTGGTAATTGGTAATAACTTTATTCAAGAGTACTATTTGTCTAAATTCATAGGACTTAAAAGTAATTTTTACTTTTACTCAAAGCACAATACATTACTTTTACTCAATAAAAATGTTGTAGAATACATTTGATATGGAATGTTTAATTTATAAAATTCTGAATAGAGGAATCAAATTTATACTATAATAAAAAATGGGGTTTTCTTAGAGAATTGATTATTTAAGAAGAGATTAACAAAATGTTCTGGCTTATGAGTAGATAGGTTCCATTTTTGAAATAGGGTAAGTTAGTAGGAGACCTAGAATAAAGAAAAATTATGTTTAAATGTTTAGTGAGAGAGTTAAAAATCATGTTTATCTCCTAATAGTATTGATATAAAAAACCTACACTAGGGCAGCCCCGGTGGCTAGACAATGAGATTGTATATACATCACAGTGACATAAATTCTGCTACATTCAGATCCCTAGAGGTAGGGTTGATAAAAGTAGATGTTATTATTAAAACAATTTTTTCAGGAAATGTTGTATCTGGATGTTAAAGAGAATGATTCAATTATTTATCCATTTAAAATATACTTATAATGGAGCCTACTATATGCTAGGTACTGTTTTAGACTCTGAGCATAGAGCAATGAGCAGGATAGGAGGTGAGGACAGAGAGAAGAGGAATAAACAATAAATAAGGATAATTTCAGATACTTCTAACTGCTGTGAAAAATAGCAAAACTAGGTGATATCATTGTGATAGAGGAAGAAAGAGGTGGAACTTTAGATTAGGGCTCAAGGCAAGTGTTTCTGAGAAATGACATTTGAGCTGAGATTTGTATGATAAAAAGATGCCAGTCATGCAAGAATATGGGTACTTAAGAGCACCAGACAGAGAGAAAAGGGCATGCAAAGGACCTGCTACCATGTGTATGGGGATTTTAGAAACTTTACATCCTAGTGAGGCAGGAGTCTGAAGAACAATGGCAAGAGAAAAATGATGTTACTTATAATTAGGAGTCCCAGCATCTAGTAAGACAGTGTCCAAGGATAAAAGGGATAATGAATAAAACCTGATCATCCCATTATAATCTATTGTGGAGAAATTGACATGGTTTTCTAAGAATAGACAAGGCAAAATATAACTGAAAACTATGGTCTTGTCTTTTCCATTACTAAATGGAAAATTACTTTGACATACTTTGACATATACCGAAGAGTAAAATTTCTCTAAAAATACAAACATTTTTCGGTCTAGATGTGTCAGCATATTTATATATAAGCTTCACCTTGATCAAGAAATCTCTGATGTGTTGATAGAGACAGAGCACCAAGGTTATCAGCAGACCCAGTTTCAAATCCTGGTTTAAATACTTGTTAGCGTTATGGTGTTGGATTGTGTTCACTTGATCCATCTGAGCCTTGTTTCTTATATATTAAATGTGATTATTGTTATCATATTGTGAGAGTCAGCTGACATTTAGGAAGCTTAATTTAGGGACAGGTATGGGAAAATTTCTCACCATATAACTGTTTAAATAGAATTTAATTAAGAACATACTTTGTACATTTGTCTTACCATAGTAAAACAAGTATGATACATCAAAACTGGTACCGTTTCAATGAATCACTGGCGTTCTCAATTCAGGAATTTATAGACTGAGAAGAGAAATTTGCCATTGAAGTACTAAAAATCAGAGTTAACCAGTCACAGCTATCTATAGCTAACCAGATATAGGTAGATCATGGGCTGGTTCTTCTGATTGTTTCAGCTCTATCTCATTGTTTCAGTGTCAATCTGATTTCATCTTTAGCCATTATTTTGGATTAAAGAACTAAGGTAGAGAATATCAAGGGCATGTTCAGACATGTTATAAGGTCTTGAGATAGATAAAAATTTTGATCACCAAATGAAAGGGATAATTTTTCAATTATATGAGATACGTGCTTAACATTTTGTTTTTGTTTTTATTTTTTTCATAGTCTTCATCATATCCAATCTCATAGAATATTTTGTCAGGCTCACTAGAAAGATAGATGTATATTTCTAATCCATATCTTAATATTAAGCCAGAAAAGCTAGATGGCAATGAGAAATGTATTAATTTAGAAGAAGATTTTTCATATCATTTCATCCTTAACCAAAATTGAGTGTATAGATTTTCTTCATCATGAGACTGATCCTCACTGCATTTTCTTATGTGTAAAGAACGGTGGTTACAGGAACTTTTAAAGAAACCTTACAGCATCATTGTAGCAGATTCTAAGTGTAGTTATTAAAATTGCAAACTATTGTTTTTAAGTTTATGGGACTCCTTACTCATCATCTCATCTATATTACATTTGTTTCTGAATACAGATTAACATTTTTTCCAACTTTTTCTCAGTATTGTAATCATGGTGGAGAAATGGTTATTTCAAACTTTAGATAAAAGCCTTACAGTGATTTCATGTGACAGAATTTTATCTGGGTTTCAAGAAATCCTAATAACAGCATTTACAATTCTTCTTTGCAATTTCTCCTCTTCTTGTTACTGTAGAAGTATGGAAAACACGTTTCTGCTTTAAAAAGCTAAAAGAAAAAAAAAATCAGCAGTTTAATCTGAGTGTTAGGAAAAGGATCACAAATCCTGCTATGGTATTTTGTATTTAAGCTAGTTTCTGTAAAGGCCCCTGACATGCCCCCTGGGAGCTAAATATTGACAAGCATGCTTTGGCAATCAAGATCAAGCTTGTTGAATTAACACAGCTCAAGTCTTGCATTGACACTATAACCCAAGATTGAGAACTCTTATCTTACCCCATTTATTTTGGCTTTATAGTTGATACTGTACACTTGAATTAGGGATTTTCACCGTATCTTAAATGCTGCAACTATGGATTAATTTGATTTTGGAATATACTACTCCTTATCATGTTCACAGTGGAAATTATAAATGAAGTGTAACATTCATTGTTTTCTTTCCCAGCATGGATCCAGCAGAAAACTGACTACCTAAGTCTGATATTATCTCTTCTACCAGAAAATGTCTTATAATTTCTACTTCCTGAAAGGCAAAGAGAAATAAGAATGACATTGTCCTTTATGTATTTTCCAGGTAAAAGTAAATGTGTCCCCACATAGCTAGTTCTTTAGAGGCTTTGATAGAAAGTTAAGACAAAAAAAAAAAAACATAAAAGAAATAAAGATTATTTTTCATCATGACTCCTGAAACTCAAATGGCAATCCTCAGTGACAGTAGTATTTGTAAAACTTTAAATTAATTGTGTTTACTTAGCAAAACTAGGTGATATCATTGTGATAGAGGAAGAAAGCCAGGTCCAGGATTCCTCCTCGGTGCAGCCCAGGGAAAGCCCACCCACACACTGTCCCATGCTGCAGCACATAGGGGGATGCCCCATGTACCAGGCAAGGTACACTCCCACCCCAAAGAGGATGATGGATGTATCCATTCTTTAAGATTCACTCTTTACTATAATCCTAAATTGTCTCTGAGAAAAGGAAGCGTGCACTCTCCTAACCAAATCTATGTCTCCACAGTTTAAGGCAGAAATAAGATGGTCAGCCAATTTCCTTTTCAGCCATCATTTACCAAGCTTATGGGATAAACTGGGCATATGATACAGGCCATCCCATGGAGATGGACATACAAAAAAAGTTCAAGTTTTAGTTTTAAAGCAAAATATAACCCTTTTCAATCTATCAGGAAGTTGGGGAATGAATTTTATAAGTAACTGAAAATAAGAATCGTGGGGTGGTGGTGGTGCTAAGAAGTAGCATACTCGAAGGGCTTCCATGGAGCTTATGTGGAGCATTTTCATGCAGTTTCTTATTTAACTTCAGGTGGATACTTTCATTGTCCCTGTTTAACATATAAAGAAACAGACTCAAGAAAGCTTTAGGAACTTGTCTGGTCATGCCCAGTGTTTCCTAAAGCTTACTCTTATTTCCTTTCCTGTGGCTATACCCACACTCGAGGTAGTAACTAGGTATTTTCTCCACTCTTCCAAAGTTCAAAACTTATAATCGTAAAGGTGGTATACCTAAAGTCAACGCTATCCATCACAGTGCCCAGTATGTAGAAGCACCCTACCCTATTAAATTCCCTTCCCTTTCTCTTCCTTTGCTTTTATATTAAAATCCTCTTCAGAATCTCCTGGGTGCTACACAGGAAGAAAACTCTGTGCATTTTGCCAAAGGCCTGTTTGTCAGACTTCTTAGTCATTCTAGACCAAGTGTCCACAATCTAGCAACAGCCATCTACATGTAATCTATCCTGCACCTCAGTGACTGTTTTATAGATTGTCTACTCAAGGTGAAGACTTTTCTCCTTGTTCCATAAAATCAGTTTATGTGTTCTCACTGCTTACAAGCCTTCTTTCAAAACATTCTGGAGTTGAGAATGCCTGAGGTCCATTTATCTGATTTTGTTCTTTTGATGATCACCTTATTCAAGTACATCCTGAAACTCACCCACTCTCTGAACTCCTCTGAAACTGTCCATTATGTTTCTCAGGCTTTTAGATATGTTGCATGATATAGTTGTGTATGGTCTACAAACCCTCTCTCCAGCAAAATATAACTGCATTTGAGTTAGGGACCTAATTTCTCTATGTCTTTGACACAAAATGCAGTTTTGCATTTGAAAATGAGAAGCATCATTTTTTCGTTGTTGTTTTTCATTTTTACCAAACCACACACAATAAAGTGTATATATGTATATATGTATATACATGTATATATTCACATAGCTGTTTCATAAGTTGCTTAAACATTTTAAATTCAAGGTAATTTTAAGGTGTATCACAAATATTTTTACTTCAAGTCCATATTTTTCAAGTTAAACTAAATGTAGTTAAAATACTCTCAAACCACACTTTTAGTAATTATTTGAATAAGGTACTCTTCACATTATATGATCTAGTGCCCCACAACTATCCAAAAATACCTTCATACAGTTTTTAAATATATTTCTATATCTTATTTCTTATGTCAGTAGAGAACACTATCATATAAGTTTCATCACAAAAGAGATACAGAAATCTTAAAAACCAAATATTTAGAAACTGATGTAACTAGTTATAAAACCATAATTATATAAGAGAATGTTCTTTTATAACAAGAAGTCTTCACATCTGTCATCCAGTGTTTTAATGCCTATAGTACTTATTAGCTGACTATTTCTGTTATTACCATTCTACAAGCAACTGCCATTCTTGAAACTGATTGATGTTTAGGAATAAAGCACATTTATTACATGTTGCCAACTTCAGAAGAGCAATCTTATAACCTACAGTGCTTTTTGAGAAGTGATGTTACCTTACATTTCTGGAACTAATCACTGCTAAAGAAAGTAAAAGGGTGAAAACATAATTTTTTTTTTCCTGTGAAGACCTTTTATTGCATTATATGCCATTCAACTATAAAATGATTATAGTGTTTTATTTGCCAAGAATGACAGTGGTGAAAGGTAACTTTATATATGTAGAAATATGTGTACATACCTATCTATATGTTGGGGTCCATATCACTTCCCTATTTTAGTCTGGCTAGCCTACTTTGAACAGATATGAGGGAAGGAGGAGGACAGAAAACAGGAATTAAAATTTGTGTTGACTTTTAATGTGAGCAAAAATGAACGATGTTAATATAATGGTATTTCACTACTCCTTCCAAATTATTGTAACATAGTCATCAATAACAGTTCTTTAAAATTCTTGCCTTCATTTTGCCACCTTGGCTTTTTGCACTGACTTTGCTGCAGTTGTGTCACCTGATCTCATCTACTGACCTTAAGTCACTACCCTGCCTTGATTGAATGCTTTGGTCCTTGGTTCACTGGTCTTTGTGTCACTCAGTTTCTGCCATCATCATTAAGAGATAATTGCAGAAATATTTAAAGATCTGGCTAGCACATAGTATGGTAATAAATGTTAACTTTCATCATTGCCATCATCCTTATCATCAGAAACTTGAGAATCCATGTTGTTACATATCCATCAATTTCCAAAGCTACTTTTAAGATGATATGGTACCTCATATTTCTGTAACTCTCTTACTATTTCAAAGCATTTTCAGAATTTTATTTGATTCTTACAATAACCTTATGAGATACGTGTTGTTAGGTCTATTTTTAGAGTGATTAAGATCTAGTTCACAGTTGTTATTAAAAGAGGAAAGCAGAATTTATACCAATTTATATGGACTCTTGAAGTCCATATGTGGTTTTTCAATTGGACAACATTTTAGCAGACACTTTCCAGTAGTCAACACTGTCTCAACCTTTTCAGATCTAGGCTACTGTTCGTAATAAATAAGATATTTACAGAAAGCCATTTATGCAGGGCATTGTGTGCAACAGAGCTAAATAAAAATAATGGGTTCTGTTCCATGTTCTTAAGTAGCTCAGATATTTTCCACCTAGGTAACCTCAGGTGCTTACCCAAATTCAAAGGTATTATCCTCTCTAAACCCTAAACATCATTATAGTTAATGACATTAGCCTCTGAGTCTTCTTGATACCTCCCACCCTCTTACTCTGCCCATCTAATTAATTACAGGGTTCTGTGTAGTCCAGCTTTGAATGTGTCTGAACTTTTTAACCTCATTTCCTATCTCTGTAGTCTTGACTTAGTCCAAGCCCTTACACTTGCAGAGCTAGATCTAGTAGGCTCTTGGCTGTGTCAGCAGAGGTTCTGAGGCAGAAAATGGAATGAGATGTGGGTCACAAAGTTATCTGCCATTCTTTCCACCCAGACTTGTCCCCTTCTAGTCTCTCCTAATTTATCCTTTACTATAAGCCTTGTTACACACCTAATTTTCCAGTTATTTCCAGATCTTTCTTCTTTTGCTCATGCAGTTCTGTGGTTCCTACCCTGCCTTCTAAAATGCTATCTATCCTTTAAGATTTAGCTCATATCATCTTTAGCTAAAGATGGCCCAACCAAAGTATACTTCACCTTCCTCTGAGCTATGATGGTCACTTGCCTAGGTTTTATTGCAGCCATTATAATATATTACAATAAATTATATTACCACCTCTAAACATAGCAGCTGCTTTATAGTTAGCATTCAACAAATATCTATTGATTTCATAGATGAAAATATTTAAATACTTTAAATGTATAGTTTAAATCCATTTTTAATTCAAATTTTGTTTTCCAATTGATGGTATAGAACTTCCCTTAAATTGAAAAGAAGCTGGAAAAATATTCACACTTAGACCATATATATCTAGATACATATAGATATATAGATATAAATTCCTTATTTTAGTTTCAGTAGTAAAAATCAAAATTTGCTCTTAATAATAATCCTTAAATATCAGGTCTCATTTATTAAAAGATAGATATCATTTATTTAATGTATGTGGTATATGATAAAATAATTATCAAAATTATATTATTTGAAGTAATTTACATTCTAATAAGATATCAGATATTTTATAAATTATATTTTAATATTATCCAACTTATTACTTGAAAAAAATTCTTTGCCCCTTTTTTGTTTAGTACATTTGACAATTTTGCTACACTTTAATTTCCTCTTTTGAAATGCCAAATATCTCTATAATGAATTATCTCAGAATTTTCCTTTTCATTATGATATGTTAAAAGTATGTTCTTCATATGTTACAGTGCTCTCAATCTCCTAACTTCTCTTTACCAATTTTTGGTCTTGAGATTACCAAAGGGGTTGGTTGCTGTTATTGGACTGAATATTTGTGTCCTTCCAAAATTCATGTATTGAGATATTGAGATCCCAACTCCCGAAATGATATTTGAAGGCGGGGCCTTTCAGAGGTGATTAAGTCATGAAGGTAGAGCCTTGGTTGATGGAATTAGTGATCTCCTAAAAGAGACCCCAGAGTAAGTTTTGGAATATGACATATATTGCTACTGGGTTTACTTGCAAATGGAAACATTTACCAGAATTGTTCTCAGGAGATAATAGAGACATCTTGGAAGGAATTTAGTCACTATCAAACATTCTCATTTTAACTCTAGACATTTGACCTTGTTAGGCAAATAAAATCTTAAAATAGGGAAAAGGGAAAGAATGCATAATCAGCTTTCATTTGCAACTGGTCAATACTAATTTCATGTAAAAACATCATGAATACTTTTTATTTTCGAGATCTTGTTTACAAAGGAAAAAGATTTTCACCCATTTGGGCTGGCCCTGCCTGAAAACGAAGTGAAGAATTTGACAACTTCTCAAGTTTGACATAACTTCTAGACCAGGCAACAAAATAATCTGCTATTCTATTTCTAAAAGGCTGCAGCCTAAGGCAGGGATGAACTGTGGAGACTCAGCAGCTAACTACTTGGGTTAAAATCCTGTTGCCACCACTTACCCGTTTCCCTTGCACAGGTTACTCGGCCACACTATACCTCAGTTTTCTCACCTAAAAAAAATTAATGGCAGAAATAAGAGTACCCACCTCTCCAAATTGTTGTGAGGATTCAATTAGTTAATTAATATTTGTACAGTCCTGAGAACAAAGCTAAGTGTATGGGAAGTGCTATGTAAGCATATGCATTTGTGCTTATGAAACTCAGACTTTAAAGCTTTGTTTCCTAATGAGTTTGGAGTCCATCAAGCTCTTCAAATAAATGGAGACATGAGATCCAATGTATATTTTCTTTGTAGAAATACTCGAACCAGTACATTTCACTTGCAGTTTGATACTCAGGCATGCCCTGAAGCCTCAAAATTGGTTAAGATAATTGTGATGTCTAAATGAAACCAATGTAGATGGTGTTGGTGAAGAGCTTATCACATCCACAGAACCTTGACCAAGTGTGAGGCCTCATTCTCCCCATCATACCTTCTGATCCAGCCTCCCTAAACCATGTACTCTAGCCCAAAAGTTCAGTTTTACCCTCTGTGTCTTGGCCTTTTGGCATAGTCTTAGCAAATGAAATCTTTCCTTTTTGTCTGAGTGAGTCTTCTGAAGTAGAAAGTGTTGAAATAAATGGCTTATGACATGTATAGTGTTGAAATAAACGTTTATTTTAACACTTCATAAGTCATGAGCCATTTATTTTAACACTTTGCACTTGAAGTGTTTAAATAATAGGTTTTATACAGGGATGTGTCATCCACTCTGTTTAATGTAAAAGTGAATATGTAAATATATCCATCTATCTAATCTAGATTTTAAACCCTTTGACTGCCAAACAGCCTGGTTGCCATAGTTTCTGGAGCAACCTGAAATTAAATTTTCTGCTCTTTCTTTTTCAGTTGATAGGTAATTTGGTGAAACATAAGGTGAGTGGACATCACTCCATTAATAGAGAAATGGTTAAATACATCTTTTTTATTTTTTTAGCATGAAGAAATGTCAGCAAAGACAAGGGTTGACAGGGAAATAAATGCTTTCATAATTAGAACAACTTTCACTAGAAAGTGGCAGGATTTTTTTCTTTACTTTTTAGGACTAATAGCAACTTGTTTACAAGGTTATTCTTGAGTACTCTTACAAATATATAACTTAGTACAGTGCCTGGAACCATGAATGAATTCATGGTTCATGGTTCTATTCATATGAATTTTCCTATGAATAGAAGTGCATACTAACTTTTTGAAGCAAAGCAGTGTGAAGGGCAGCACTCATTTGGGAATCAACAAATTTGGGTGGAATCTAAGGTCTTCCAGTTACTATTACAAGGGCAAGATATTTTGCCATTTTCAACATCAAAAGTAACAGCTTTGGGGATTTTTTGATATTTAAATGAACTAAGTAAAAGCCTTAACAGATTCCGATGCACATATTAGGCAGTTCAAGAAAATATAGCTATCATATTGCTGTTATTTCCAAATAAGAAGTGGCAGTTAATAAAAACAACTATAAATTCTATGTTAAAAAACTATTAATAGTCATAAGCTTATGTTATTGTTTTTGCCAAATTATATAGGCAAATAGATATTTTTTATAAAACCAGGAAGAATCCAGGCACCTGTATGGCTCAGTGGTTGAGCACCTGCCTTTGGCTTAGGTCATGATCCTAGGGTCTGAGATCGAGTTCCATATCGGGCTTCCCAGAGGGAACCTGCTTCTCTCTCTGCCTATGTTTCTGCCTCTCTCTCTCTGTGTGTCTCAATGAATAAATAAATAAAATCTTTTAAAAAAAATCCAAGAAGAATTCAAGTGCTTTATAAGTTTGAAATAAACTTTTTGTTTTAGAATGATTTTAGGTTGATAAAAAGAAAAGTCAAAGGGATAGTACATAGTGTTTCCATATACCCCTCACCCAATTTCTCCTCTTTTTAATTATAAAGAGTATTTTAATTTAAGAAGTTACCAAAGTAGTATTAGGTGATATAAAGTATTTATTTATGCCAAAGCCTTTACTTTGAAGGCTAACCAAGACTGGCAGGAAGTGAAGGGAACTAATATGTGGGTAGAAGGCCAAGAAGCACAGAGAGGGGAGAAACTAGAGGAAGGGACATTGACTAAAAGACAGAGTTTAGAAAAAAAATATTAGTTCACAGAAAGACTTGTCATTTTGTGTAAATGAAGCAGCTCCCTACTGGGTATTGTATGTAAGTAATAAATCACTAAATTCTACTCCTGAAACTAATATTGCACTGTATGGTAACTAACTGGAATTTAAATAAAAACTTGAAACTGAAAAATAAATAAAGCAGCTCCCTGAGAAATCTACATCTGTTGAAAGAGTTAATGGAGACATGAAAGGGCAAATGTTAGCTTTCGCTTTCAGGTACTAGCAGATCTTTTAAGGAATAATTCAAATCTGGGTAGTGAAAATGCTCTATAAAGAATACAAATACTGGCATTCATTTTCCTTTTGACATTTTCCAATGTCTATAAATGCTATTGATTTCAAATTCCAAATTATTTCACTTCTGAACACGCCTTGTAGAATTATTACAATGCTGTTTGTGTGGGCTTGTAATTATTGATTGCAACATTATACTCTCCATAAATGTGCCATTGTGAATAATTAAACTTGTTAGCATTTTGTTTGCCTACAGTCTTTAGAGTGCTAGCCCTTTTTGGCAATCACAAATATGTTTCTGTAGTTCAGTTTGTGCTTGATATGGGACATATTTCATTTTTCCTGAAACTTTTTAATCCTTTGCCATTTTTAAATTTCGAGAGCTGCCCTATAACAATTTACCATCTAGCAAATAAGAACTCAGAATCTTATGATTTGTATTCTGGAGTTTATAAATAAATGATCTTCTAGAATGTAAACAGGAGACCTTTTTTAAGCCACTTACTGCCTGTGAGCATGCCATTTCTCACACCTTCATTCTTATTGCCTAGGGTAAAACAAATATTAGTGTTAGAAAAAAGATATACATTGTGACTGCTGGCCCTATTTACACCCGTTGCAGATATACTTGAAAAGATTTGAAAGACTGGTATAGTCTAATATGATTTCTGTCAGCTTCTACACAATTACAGAGAGTCTCTGAGCTCTCTTGAGAAAACAATATATAGCAGTTCTGGCAAAGGTTACTAAAAACATCTATCCCCTTGAGACATGGAAACCATGTTCTAGTCATGCCTTTGTAACTGGATTTAGCACATCTGCGAAGCCCAGTGCTCAATTCTGAATGGCCC
Organism: Canis lupus dingo; assembly: GCF_003254725.2. NCBI lineage: Eukaryota > Metazoa > Chordata > Mammalia > Carnivora > Canidae > Canis > Canis lupus. Next base: position 52,203,184 of record NC_064248.1, read on the forward strand.
AATGCTATTTGGAATCATTATGCACAATTTAAGCATTTGGATGATGAAACACTTATGGCAACAATATAAATTGAATGAGCGTCTCTGAATGAGGAAAAACATATGCATCACATTTCCGCTTAGATATGTGCATTACATACTGACTGTATATCCTTTTTCCACCAAGTTGGTCCTGATAATAGGCTGTCTTCTTTTCATGCGTGCAGAAGTTAGCTAAATGCCATTTGGCAAGGAGTTGAATCATCCGGGGTTGCACTCTTGCCAATTCAGCCTAAATATCCATGCCAATTGACAAAGTAACGACCTCAATTTGACAAGAGCTTGAAATTTCATCAGAAAAGATAAAAGATAGGAAAAGTAGCAAATAGAGAGAGGATATTTCATTGCAAACCCATCACAGACTTGACATAAACTATAAGCCAAGTACTTTTTAAAGATTCTGCTGGGAAGATAAGTTTATGATCACAAGTTTTTAATAGGAATAACACCCTTGAGTGCTTGCTTTTTTTTTGTTTTAAAGATGTAAAGATATACTCAAATAGCAATTTGGGCATAAATTGTGGAAACAGAAACTCCCATTATATGTGAACAATATTTGCCATCGGTTGATGACATTTTTGAAATTTGGCTCTAGGGTCTTACTTAGCACAACAGTCAGCAAAGGGCCATACTGCCTTTGTGGCTTGCTGGAGCTGTGCCTTTCAATGGAGTGCTGCTTAGCATGCCTGCCTAATTCAGGAGTTGTGATTTAGATCTGTGGTTCAGCCATAATACCTGCCTTTATACTTGCATCATTTTTGTACTCCATGTGTCCTATTCTTAACAATTCATGATTTATCCCTGACTATGTATGTTTGCATGTGTATACATCCTTATATGTGATATATGTATGTGGTTTCTTTCAAAGCATTGCTTTCAAGAAAATTTCATGGAAATCACAAACATCGAAAAGGCCAACACCACCATAAAAAGTGTTCCCAGTGGGTTATCCTAATCTCCAGATTTGTCTTTTATGACATACTACAGATGATGATCTTAGGTCCTATTTACATTTAAAATACAAGATTCAGTTTCTCACAGATTTAGCTTATATCTACGAATGGGAAGGTGCTCTCATATTTTATAAAATGAATCTTTGAAATGATCTGATCATTAAAAGATTTCTGAGAAGTGGATCCAAATGGGAAATCTCACTTTCATTATGTACTTTTTTTTTTTTTTGCTACTTCTTATATTTACATATTTTTAATTTTTTGAATGAAGTGTATATTACATACAATACAATGCACAGATCTTAAGTGTTTGTCTAAATTAGCTTTGAAAATTGTATACATCTGCAGTAACTACAATCTGAAACAAGATAGAAAATATTTCCTTTATACCAGAAAATTCCCTTGTATTGCTCAGTATTCAATTCTTCCATTCCCAGCTGAGACTTACATCACCATACTTTCTTTTTGACTGTTCTTCAACTTTATATAAATGAAGTAATATTCATTCTATCTCTCTCTTATACCCGTGTGTGTGTGTGTGTGTGTGTGTGTGTGTGTGTGTGTGTGTATGTATGTTTGGCTTCACTTGTTCAACATGGTTGGATTTTTTGGGGGGAGTTAATTATATTTATTTATTTTTTAGAGAGAGTGCTTATGAGCATGTGCATGAATGGAGGGGCAGAGGGAGAGAGGGAAAGAATCTTGAGCAAACTCTACACTGAGTGTGGAGCCCCATGTGGAGCTTGATCTCATGACCCTGACCCTGCGATCATGACCTGAGCTGAAACCAAGAGTGGGTCACTTAACCTATTGAGCCACCCAGGTGCCCCAAAATGTTTTTTTTTTTAAATCCATCTGTGTTGCTGCAGGTACCAGTTGGTGAGTCTTTTTTTATTGCTGGTAGTTTTCACTAAATTAGTAGACCAAAAGTTGTATTTCCATTCGCTTGTTGATGGACCTTTGGATGATTTCCAGTTTGAGGCTACTGTAAAGAGCCTAAGAGTGCTATGAACATTTTTGTGCATACACTTTTTTTAGCCTTGTTTTAATTTCTCTTGAGTGAAAATCTAGGAATGAAATTGCTGGATCATAACCTGAGTTGTATGCTGAATTTTTAAAGAAATTTTCCAACAATTATCCACAATGTTTTTATAATGTATACTCTTACCAACAATGTACAAAAGCTCCATATGTCCCACACCCTTGTCAGTGTTTGGTTTTATCAGTCTTCTTAATTTTTTTAAAAAGATTTTATTTAGGGACGCCTGGGTGTCTCAATGGTTGAGCGTCTGCCCTTGGCTCAGGGTATGATCCCAGATTCCAGGGATCAGGTCTCACATCAGGCTTCTTGCATGGAGCCTGCTTCTCCTCCCTCTGCCTGTGTCTCTGTCTCTCTCTCTGCATCTCTCATGAATAATAAATAAATCTTTTTATTTATTTATTTGAGAGAGAGAGTGCATGCACAAGCAGGTGGAGGGGCAGAGGGAGAAGCAAACTCCCACTGAACAGTCTGTCCGACAACTTGGGGCTTGATCCCAGGAATCTGGGATCATGACCTGAACCAAAGGCAGAGGCTCAACCTACCACGCCATCAAGGCACCCTGGTCTTCTTGATTTTTCTAATGGCTGTGAGATGGTGCACCTTTTCATGTACTAATTGCCCCCCTTGTATGTTGTCTTTTTTGAAATATCTGCTCAAGTTTCACCCATTTGAATTGAATTATTCATCTTGTAATTATTGTTTTACATGACTTTATACATTTTAGATATGAGTTCTTTCTCAAATATGTGTGTAAATACAATATTTTACCTAGATTTTGCTTCTTTATTGATTTTTTATAAAGTCCAATTTATCAATTTTTAAAAAATTTTAGTTAGTGCTTTTAATGTCCTTTCCAAGAATTGTTACCTAACTCAAGTTTACAAAGGTAGTGTCATGTTTTTTATTTCCTTAAGAACTTCATAGTTTCAGGTTTTACATTTATATTTTCAATCCAGTTTGAATCTTAAATTTTTTTTTTCTTGTATGCTGTGAGGTGGCAGGCAAGATTTTTTTTCTTCTTACAAATTCTAGCACCATTTGTTAAAATGACTTTTCTTTCTCCTACTGACTTGACTTGGTAACTTGGTCAAAAATCAATTGACCCTATTATATGCGTGGACTATTTCTGAACTTCATCCTGTCCTATATTCTCAGACTATTGTCTCGATACTATGGATTTATAGCAAGTCTTGATGTGAAAAAGTGTCCTTAAATTCTATTTTCTTTCTCATGATTGTTTTGGTTTATTCTAGATTGTTTGTATTTCCATATACATTTTAGACTCAGCTTAGTTTCTCAATATAAAGCTTACTGGAAATTTGATTTGGGATTTGTTAAATCTATAGATCAATTTGGAGGGATTTAGCATCTTAACAGTATTGAACCTTCCAGCCTATGACTCTATCTCTTCTTTTTCTTAAGCATCTTTGATTCTTCTCAGAAATATTTTGTAGTTTTCAGCATAGAGATCTTGCATATTTTTCACTTTATTCCTGTTTGTTGTTTTTTTGTGCTGTTGTAAAATGTTAAATTTTAATTTTCTGACCACTCATGCTAGTGTATAGAAAAAGAGTACAGGGGATCCCTGGGTGGCTCAGCGGTTTAGGTTTAGGGCCTGCCTTGGGCCCAGGGCGTGATCCTGGAATCCCTGGATCAAGTCGCACATCAGGCTCCCTGCATGGAGCCTGCTTCTGCCTCTCTCTCTCTCTCTCTCTCTCTCTGTGTGTCTCACATGAATAAATAAATAAAATCTTAAAAAAAAAGAAAGAAAAAGAGTACATAGTACATAGAAGTATATAAAGTATGTAGAGAAAGGAAATATTTTATGATTAAGCATGATGTTAGCTATATGCTTTTCATTAGATGCCCTTTGTCAGAGATTGATCTCTTTTATTCCTATTTGCTGAGAGTTTTCATTATGGATGGATTGTGAATTTTCTGGTGCAGTTTCTGCAGTCTTTTGAAATTCTAACATGTTTCTTATCTTTTATTTTATTTTATGTTAATATGGTAAGTTACATTAAGTGATTTCCAAATCTAAGCCACCCTCACATTCCTGGGATAAACTCCATATGACCATGATGCTTTGCGCCTTTTGTTTATTGCTGAATTCATATTTCTCATATCTTATTAAAGATATTTGGGTCTATGTTAGTGAAGGATATTGAACAATAATAGTTACTTTCTTTTAGTATGATTCTCAGGTTTTGGTATCAGGATTATTCTGGCCTCATAAAATGAATTGGGATTTGTTTCTTCTATCTTCTGCAAGTTAATAGAAGACTTGTATTATTTCTTCCTTGAATTTGGTAGAATATACTAGTAAAGCCATCTAGTAGCCATCATGTAGTTTGCATGATAAAAATATTTTTTTTATTATGAATTCAATTTCTGAATTCAATTTCTGTGATAGTTATGGGCTATTTTTTATTTTGACTTTCTGGGTTTTGTTGTCAGTTTGGTTAGTTGTGTTTTGCTTAGAATTTGTCCATTTCATTTCAGTTGTTGAATTTATTACATAAAGTAGCTCATATTATTCTATTTATTGTTTTTATATTTATTGTTTTTAGGGTCTGTATTGAGCATTTGGTATGTGCTTCTCACTGTGTTACCTGTTTTACATAGATTATTTGATTTTACCTGGTTTTATTTAAATCCATTAAAAGTTATTTCCTACTCCATGGTTATCTAAATAGCAGCTAGTTTCTAACCACCCATTTGCCTGAGGCGTGTTCTGACTTATTGTTCAAAACCCCCAGAAATCCAGGATCCCAGGGGCCATGCTGATATGCACAGGCTAAGAATGGATGACCAGCCCTATGGCATGGTAAAAGAGATTGCCAGACTGATGCATATCTCCGTCATGTAGGGGAGCATGAGAGCTCCTTTAGGTAATACTTTGGGAGATCTTATCTGAAGGAATGTAGTGTTAAATTCTTTCCCCTTTCCTAATTGCTTAATCATGCAGTACTTAAACATGCTACAGATTCCTACAATATTTATGATGTTTATTAAAAATATAAATGCATCTATGGAAATGAAAATTACATTACTGGCAGCAGTTGTTGAATGTAGAATGGAGTAGAACTTGTATTCTCTTTCATTACACAAGCTCTCTATATCATGTAAAGGGAATCTTACTATTTTAGTTTCAACCCTTGTCTCTTCTGACAGATAAAAATCCTATTACATTTTTAATCAAACTAATAAGATCCTTATAATCTATAGAAAGGCTACAGCTGGGGATCCCTGGGTGGCTCAGGGGATCCCCGGTGGCTCGGTGGTTTTTTGCCTACCTTCCTCCCAGGGCATGATCCTGGAGCCCCACATCGGGCTGTCGGGCTCCCTGCATGGAGCCTGCTTCTCCCTCTGCCTGTGTCTCTGCCTCTCTCTCTCTCTCTCTCTCTCTCTCTCTCATGAATAAATAAATGCAATCTTTATTAAAATATCATGGTTGTAGCTGGGGGAGTGTTCAACAGACAACACCTCTTGGCATCTAAGTGCTTTGTTTATCATTCCCCGACCTGCAAGCCCACTTTAGTTTTGCTATTAATGTGTTTCATGAAGATGATTTGTTCAGGACCCAATCTGCAACTTTGCTCACCTTGTTGTCCCCAGCCCCAGCCAGATTTGAAATAGCCTCGTTCTCAACCCCAGACCCACCCAGACCATCTTTCAAGAGCCCAGTTGAAGTCCTACATCTGCCATAAAGCCTTCCTGGACCTCTTTAGAGTCCTGGCTCATCCTATCCTCTGACTCTTCTGCCCTCCCACAATCAGGACATGAACATCCATTGATCATGTTTTTATCTCCTCTGCTCAGCCTCAGGAGCTTACTGAGAGGAGAGAGGCATCTCTACTGCTGCCTTTTAGCAACTGACACGGTGCTGGGTACAAATAAGTAATTTTGAGAATGATTTCTCATTTTTTACCCTATTGAAGTTGAGGAAGAAATTTTATTGTTGAGTAATTAAGAGAGCAATTACTAATCACTAGAGCAAATATTAATTAGTAGAGCCCCTCCTTTCCAAAGGACTTAGGCAGTTTATAGAAAGCATTGGTTCTCAGGGTTCAGATAGGGTACAGCTGGAGATGTCTTTGTCCACATTACTATCTTTGAAGAGAACAAAACCTTATTGCCTGCTGTACAGCCTGGGTTTCAGCAGACTCTGAGGAATGCAGTCTGATCACAGGGCACAGAGATTTACACATGTAATTCATTGTAAAGTGAAAAGAGAATGTATTCCTGAGAATGAAAGCAAAGGTTTTACAGTACGGCAAGTGCTACCACGGACATCCTGGCCATGGAACCACCCACAGAGTGAAAAGAGTACAGAATTTCAGAGAAAAGAATTCATGATTTTCCAAAGGAAGAAATAATATGATTCTAGTGGATGCAGGAACTCTCTCTCTCTCTTTTTTCTAATATGTCTTCAGAAAAATGCTCACTTCTGATTGATTTTGGATTCTCCATGAGTAAAATGTGGTTCTGGTCATCAGTGTTATCATCATCATCATAATCTTCCTCTTTCTCCCCCTCAAATTACCATTTTGCATAGACATAGACTGGGGAGCTTTCTATCTGGTATGATAACATTTGCCCTGAACATTCCGTAAGCAGAATTCCTTGAGAAATATTTATACACCATGTTCACTAAGTCTGTCATGGTTTTGAATTTCTTGGCAAAGGAAATATGTGTATTTCTAAAAATAGTCCATATATTTGTATTTGTAGGTAAACTCATTATATTTATAAGCTAAAAGCACTGCCAGAAGTACTTATTTGGGAAGGACTAAAGCATATGGTAATCTGGAAATAAAGAAAAGCCCTCAAATTCAAATAAAGCAATGAATTTTGCAGTCCTATTGTATAATAATTGTTTTATTGTTGTAATACAGTGTTTTACCACACACTCCTGCCTTTCTTACATATACATGTGATTTAACCTCTTTAAGCCTGAATTTCCTCATCTGTACAGTGGGGATAATGCATTTAAGACTTACTGTGTTCATACACATAATGTATGAACAATTTAGCAGAGCAACTAGTACTCATTAGACTCTCATATTATTTCATCACCATTGGCTTCAATTGATATCACCATTGGCTTCAAATTCTAATTCTGTTTTATCATAGGAAAGGCAACAGCTTAAAAATTATGAAAGCCTCAAAGAGTTTTATCACTGGCAACTCAGAAACATTGCCTGAGCCCTCTTACTGGAATAGAGAGCTGAATAGCAAAGAAGAAACCAGAAGAACTCTGGTCCATTTAAATGTTAAATACCAACTAAGATCTAAAAAGCATTTATAGTTTTCCTTGATATGTCTACTTTGAAAATTTGCACCATTTTGTAAGTAAAAACATCCTTAAACATTTAAAAATGAAAGAAAAATTCCCTGCTTGTTTTCTCCAGTGTGGAGGTTACTGAACAAATAATATGATGAGTATATTTTACATATTCATAGATTCATATTATTTTAATTTACACAAGCCAATTGCATGAATCAACTCTCCATTCCTATTTCCAAAGAGAATGCATAAGTTGTAACATCTACCATGAAAACTAAACCAAGTTGGAAATAGCAGCAGTGCACTTATTTCATTAAAGCTTTTTTCTTTTGGATGTGTGTCTTTTCTCTATGTAAACATGTCTGCATACTGGATTTCTTTCTAAATCTGAATGTCCTCACTGGCCATATTGAAGACTGTGCTTACTGTACTGTTTCATTAAACTGCTGTGTTATCGGGTAATTGTTTAAACATAATGCCATAGGACTATCAAAAGGAAAGGTGAACTAATGGCATTTGTAAATGTCAGGGATTATCTTAACACTTTTATTATAGTTTATAAAAAAGTAGGTTCAGGGCATTTCATGGCAATTATTTCTACAGAAATTGCTTATTTAAATAAATTGCTAATTATCTGAAGATGACAGTATTGAAAATGCTACTAATGAGTTGTTTAATAAGTATAGCTTGTGGTGGCCACCTACAGGTTGAAAATAGAAAGAACATATAGACTAATTATACCTAGATGTCATGTACGAAAGCCATATATTTTTCCCTCTAGCAACAGATTTAAAGACATTTATCTCTTCATGCCACTCTTCTAGATTTGGACAGTATAGTTTCTGAGATCTTCATAGATATTGTTTTATTCTAAATCAGTTTTACTTTGCTTTCATAATTATCCTTGTGCTATAATTCATGCATATAATTATTACTATAATTCAATCATCCAGACTGAGATACTTTTAGCCTGAAAGAGGATGCTTATTAATATTACATCAGGTAATTACAAATAAGTACAGGTATAATAAACTGGGACTCTTCTGGGCAAACTAGATCATATAGTCACTCTAGTTATAACAATTACTACCAAAGCTTTAATCTAATTTCTAGCCAAGATTTAATTAAATGCTAATAGTCTTAGTTTTCTCATACATGGACAATATATCTTTATTAGTTACAAAATTATTGACTCCTCTCTCTGTAACTTAATTTATAACCAGACATTTAAATTAAGGAAGAAGTATAACATTTTAGCTAAGGGCATGATATTGGCAGTCAGGTTGACCTGAATTCAAGTACTGAACCCACACTTTCTTAGTGATCTTGAGAGTGAGATACTGAACTGATCTCTGCTGGGTCCTGCTTACACATCTATAAAAATGGGGGCAAAAAGTTATGATAATGTCATTGGTACAACATCTGCAAAAACACTTAGGAAAAACCCTGGCAACTAGAAAGCACTCAAAAGAAGAGTCAGACATATTCTGAATTTGTTCATATTTTACTTAAAATGTTGGATAAAGGACTTAATGTACTTTGCTGAATGTGCAGAGTATAGATCAGTGCATATCCCATCTATAAAAGTTGCACAACAGATAATCTGATAGTGCCTATTCCTGTATCGTCAGTTTTAGGAGCATTCTAAAAAATAGTCACTTTATTGCAGAAGTAAATTATAAACACCTTTTGATCTAAAGGCATCAAACAGTATGGAAGTATAGATATCAAACCTGAGACTTCTTCAGCATCATCCACAGAGATAACTGTTAACAGTTTAAAATGCAATGTTCTAGGCATTTACCATTCCCACATACTAAATGTAATCATACTTTTTTTAACTGAAAATGGGACCACATCATATATATTGTTCTGCTACTTGTTATTAACATTTCAGCATTATATCCTGGAGATATCTCTATGTTAGTTTTATTTTTTCTATTTATTTGTTTATTTTTAAAGATTTATTTATTTATGGGGGAAGGGGCAGAGGGAGAGATTCTTTAGACTCCCCACTGAGCATGGAGCCTGCCTTGGGAGGGGGCGAGGGGGGGAGCACAAGGCTCGCTCAATCCCACAACCCAAGAGATCATGACCTGCACTGAAACCGAGTTGAACGCTCGACAGACTGAGCCACTCAGGTGCCAGTATTAGTTTTAAAAATTTTCTCGGATATTGTATGTGATGAACTATATTTTATCTAATAGCATAACTATCGGTGGTCATTTATGTTGTTTTCACTTTTGCTATGAAAAACAATACTTCAAGGGAGGTCTTTGTACTTGTAACCTTGTGTCTATGTACTAATGGAATGAATTCCTCAAAGTGAAGTTTCTGGATGAAAAGACATATACATTTAGATATTGCCATTGCATTTTAAGTCTAATAAAGACTTATTTAAATAAATATATGAATTTATAGTCATAGACTCAAAGTCTATGAAGTGATATATGAATTACAAGAGAATCTCCAAATTTGAGATCTAAGAGGTTTATTAACACCCCTTATGTATTAAGTATTTATCCCCACATGTTTGTAGCTGAATGTTTATTTTTCTGATTAGTTTTTTCTAGCTTTGACAGTAATATTAGCCTATGTATACTAGGAACCAGGCACTATGCCAAGTGCTTTCTGAGAATTGTATCATTTAATTCTCCCCAGTTGCTCTGATATTGTTACTAATGGTCCTGTTTCACAGATAGGGAAAACGGATGTTTTATGAAGTTAAAGAGTTTGCTCAGAGTCACATTTACATTAAGTAAGGGCTCTGCGACTTACACCCCATTGGTTGGACATTAGATCCTCTACTCTTAGCGTTAGGCTGTAGAGCATAGTGATACTGGTTTTCTTAGGCAAAGACAATTCAAAGATGATCCTCTTCATAAATGCTGCACTGTCATTTCTCAGTAAGAGCTGAGGAGTACAGACTTTCATGTCACAGAGACTTGGTGTTTGATTCCAGTCTGTCCCTTTTAAACTGTGGGACATCAAACAGGTTATTTATTCAGTTTGAGCTTCCCTTTCTTCTTCTACGGAATAGAGATGACAGCATCTACCTTCACAGCATTGTGAGGGTTGCGTTGCACAAGCTCTATGAAGCCTCGACCTCAGGTCTGGCACATGGAAATCATTCCCTAAACGGGCGTTCCTAATCCTGCCACTACCAGCAGCTGATACTCTCAGAAAGGAAGAAGGCCTCCTCTTTGACAAGTAGTCTTCATTCTTTTGCTTTAAAATAGGATGCCTGGCACATGCTAGGTACCAAGTTCCTGAATGTGAATTGACTTTGAACATATTGAATATATTATGAGGCAAATAAACATATCCATAAAGATATAAAGATTTATAGGAAAAAATTTTTGAAATAATCTATGAAAATCAAAATATTTTCATAAGACAATACTCATTTTTCCAGTAGAAGTAAATTAACAGCAACATAAAACAACTGATTTTCTGTATCCCATTTCTCCTCTTTAAATTTCATATCCCTCCATATAACCCTGCATCCTTTTAGTACTTCAGTTTCTGGTTGAATTATGCTAATTTTCTCAGAGGACTTTAATCCATGTGTAAAGATGTATTTTTAAATAGCTATGCTTCACATATTTATCAGTATATTAGGTTCATTAACATTTTAAACTTGTTTTAGTAAAGCATAAATTTTTTGGTGCTTGACTTATGTGTATTTTAGTATTTTATAAAAATCAATCTTTCAACTCCTAAATCCTTGAAATTCTTGATTTGCTAATATTTTCTTTCTTCTAGATGATGTTAAAATTATTAACAATTACATGGGCAAAGTTCAATCTCTAATGAATTTATTATCCTCTTAATTCATTGTATTTTAATTAATGTAAGCAAATTAAAACTACATTTCTTTTTGTATACACAGTGAGCACGAGTGAGTATTATAACCCATTTTCTGTTTTATTGCCAGCTAAGGCTATTATCAGGGAGTTTATTGTGGACTTAGCTCTAACAATTAATTGTGCAACAGTAGCTGTCCTAGGAGTCAAATGATTAGAGAAAAAACAAACGGAATTAAACTCAATTATTCAAAATTCCAGTTATCCAAAAATTAATATATGTTCCACACTATCTTGCCCATTAAAAATTCCTTTCTTTTCAAGGATTTAGTCATGCAAAGTAAAGCTCTACCTCCTTTTCACCAATAAAATTAAGTTCTGATGCTGTCATTAAACTCCTTGTATATTGGTTTAGTGCATGGACCTTTGGATTCTCAAAAAATAATAATAATAATAATCTTAAATATATTGATGACTGCCTTTGAGATTTTTGCCTTTGGAGTCAGTTAAAGTAATCTTACCAGCATTATGACACTACTGAATGAGAGCTGTTAGAAGGGGGGAAAAGAGGGTGGATCTGTGGTCCTCATAAGGTTTCAGGGGATATTGAGTACTACCATCACAGGCATTGTGCTTTTGTTTCTAATAAAAAAAAAAAAATGGTTTAATTGCATTACTAAATACACAGCAAAAACATAGCAGGCACTGTCAAAGTAAACCGAATAATGCTCCCCCTGAAATCAATTGTCCTTGTAGTACAGATCAGAATAGCAAACACCTGTACAATTTTTGTCCTGTGCTAGCCCTTTATATATATTAAATTATTTAATCCTCAAAACAATTCTATGAAGTTGTGATTGATTGTAATTTTATTATTTTATAGATGAAAAAAACAAAGGTATAATGAGATTAAGAAATTTTCACAAAGTTACACAGCTTGCAGGTAGTGGAGCTAGAATTTGAATCTAAGTAGTCAGCCCTGTTGTCTATCTGATGCTCTAACTAGTTCATCCTCAAATTGCCTTCTTTCTAAAATTCATATTAATAGTATTTATAAAATGTATGATGTTTAAATGAATGTGAGTTTTTCCTAATGCAACATCTGTACAGAATAAATTATTGGATTCATATTGTTTCCCTTAAAATTACTTACTTTAAAATCATGGGGACTAGTGTTTTGGTTATCTGTCGTTGGTGACAGTGTGGTTAGGACACAGATTGATTAACTGGGATCATTCTTGGAAGATTTTTTGCTTTAGCATAATTTTTTTTAAGGCATAAGTACTTAATAGACATTTATCAGATAGACAGATGGCCAGATGAATGGATAAATGAGACCTACATAAGCAAACTGATTAAATCATAATACCTTAATACTTAATACTTAAATATCAATACATAACCCTATTGTTAATGGTAGCATTTTAAAATTTTTTAAAGATATTGGCAAGTGATACTATTATTTTCTTAAGAAAAAAATCACCAAATCAGAATGATTAACTTTTAGTTGAAAATTTATGGCTTAGTTCTAGATCTTATTCTAGAACCAATCCAAAAATGTTCTGTGAAGTTTCTCAGAGAAGATCTATGACTTCAGCACATTGATTGGCATTTTAAGATGTAACTGTAAGGAAGGCCTAAACTGATTAGATGTCAAAAGGTACAGTTCAGTCTAGTCCACCAGTTTTCCTAGTAGGGCTGCTTTAGAACAAATCAGAGTTCTTGGCAACAGTGTTGGAATTCCAGTTCATTTGTTTGTTTGTTTAAACCTATAGCTTGTCTCAAAATTTGGGAATTCAGAATGGCTTGACCTTGATTGGAACAGTCCACGGTTGGAACAGAATGGCTTGATACAACTGAATTTCCAATTGGACATCAGGTTCATCTGGCCACCCCCATGTGGATGAGGGCTTAATTTAAATTGCATATTGCCTATGAGTTCATTTAAGCTTATAGGATTTCTATTTCTTGATTTAAACCTTGTCATTTTCTTAAGGGTGGAGTCGACATTCAATTCCTTAAGCCTCTCAAACTGGCTTCTTCCTTCCTCGTCTTTGGTCTAAAATCATTAATTACTATAGCAGTGACAAAATTATAAAAATCCTTTTCTGAATAGCTGTGATCCTGGAAATATTTATGTGTTTTAATTGACATATATACAACTCTGTATAGTATTGATACATGTATTTTCCTTACACTGAAACTTTTTTTTTAATCTTGAACCTATTATTTCTTTACTCCTGTCATTTTAAAACTAAAAAGAAATTTCTATATAACAATTTAGAAAGATCCTTTTATATACTTTCAAAAGATTTCTTTCCAGAAACATTTCATGGTAGATAAAAGTCATTTTTAAAATCTATTCCCCATAAAAATGCTCTATGAGAACAGGTAGATTATATTTCATATTAAATCAGTTGAGTTACAAAGAAAACTAATCAAATGGAATTTATAATGGAAATAAAAACTGAATTTACTATTACCCAGTAACAGAAGGATCCATTTCTTCATTTTTGGATCACATTTTCTCAAAGAACATAATTACTCTTAATTTTTAAGAAGATACCTTTATTAGTTTGAAAGGTTTTCATGTTCATTAGGTAGATTAGAAAGTTTTATAAAAGAAAGAAAAACATGAAATAGAAAATGTCTTATTGACCTAATTGAACATCTTCAAATGCCATTGAGGATTTGCTGGTGTTTTTTAACACCTGTGTAATAATGTTGCCCTTTAAATGTAACTGGTTAAATTTTCAAAGCTGTGTTCTGGGATTTTGCCATTTGATGTCCATTAATATCAATTGGAATATGTGGCCAAATCCCTGTGTACCACTTTGAAATTTTATCCCTTAGTGTTAATGATAGTCTTCTAACAGTGCAGTTAGAAATAAATTATTTATCTGCTTAGCTCAAATTTCCTTTACTCTCTAGGGTCAACTAAATAAGGGAGGAAAAAAAAAGAAAAGAATCCCAGTGTTTATCACTTCAAAGTAACATGTATATGAAGAAGCCATCAGCCTAGCATGTATTGAACATATCTGTTATATTATACAAATAAATAAATGTCAATCTAAAAGATTTATTTAGATTACATATTTCCTTTAAAATGCTTTTATGTAATTCATTCTTACTCAGATTTCTTTTTAGTACAGCTAAAGATTTGTATACATAAATGTGTATGTGGGTGTCAGCATGTATCCTGGGTGTGTATCTTTGCTGTGCATTCTCCTGTCTACTCTGTTACCTTCTTTACCTTCTGCGACAGACTAAGAAGTCACTGATAAACATTTTGAAGTAGAAATAGGATCTTGACATTAAGTTTCTAATTTGCCCTAACTTACTGCTTTGTATTTCAGTGTCCCTTATGGAATTCTGAAGGGTCAGCATTAAACATTCTTGACTGAGAAACACTAATATCTAGAGGAAGATTTTAAAGTATGGGAGCAATAGGAACAGACATTTCCACAAACATTTTTGGTGTTGAATGCAAAAGCATCAGTTACACATAAATTTTAATATCTGAAATGGATGTGAACAGGATAAAAAGAAATCCACTGATTTTAAAGAAAATTATTTGTGCTTCCTCAAAGAGAACACTCCCATAAATATGTATTGATAATGCTGGTGAAGATGCTTGTGGTGATGGAGGTAATGATAAAGTACTCACCACATGAGGCTGATTTTACCAGTTGCTTGTTTATGTTTTTGAGGCAATGTCAATTCTTGCACAAATAGAACTATTTTTAGTTCAGAAAATACCTTTAAAGAACAATGGCTAAAGAATCCACATCAGAAATATCAAATTTTATTACAATGTGATGAAAGTATTAATTTACTTCAGGATATATCAAATTTTATTCCAATGTGATGAAAGTATTAATTTACTTCAGGATATATTAACCCTTGAGAGTTGAAAGCAGCTTTAATACAGTATAATCATTTTAAAAAACGACCCCCAAGGGTTCTGTCCATCCATGAAGTTTTCATTATGATTAGAGAATAATATATTGGTAACGTCTGGCTGAGTGAAGTATAAGAAATTAAGCACATACTCTTTCATTACTAAATTCTAGAAAATCGTTCTTACCTTGGTTGAAACTTTCTAATATATGAAAAATCTGATTGGGCTCACTATATTTCATCAAATTGAGAATAATACATGTAAAAAGCAATATGGAATCTGTAGGTTTATCAGCACCTTGCTTGTTTTCACAGTATCTCTATTCACACCAGCTGCTTTATACTTAGTGGAAACATAACAGAGCTGTATGTCTATTTATGCACTGTATGTGATTGTTTTTCTTTTTCAAAATCTGCTGTTCCTTGTTCTTTTTAAAACAGATGCTTGAATATTCCATATAATCTTTTACATATTACTGTATATCAAATTGTATTATGCATGTATTTTATGCAGGAGTTCTAAAGTTGCTATAGCCACTTGCATAACACATTTGCTTGCAATAATAGCATCAAAATTCTTAAAATAAATGCACATCCATTTACAAATTAACATACTTTAAAACATGGCAATGTATAT
The DNA here is from genome assembly GCF_003254725.2 of Canis lupus dingo. Lineage (NCBI taxonomy): Eukaryota > Metazoa > Chordata > Mammalia > Carnivora > Canidae > Canis > Canis lupus. Next base: position 52,218,851 of record NC_064248.1, read on the forward strand.
GTATCACCACACACGCACACACACACACATATATCTTAAGTAAAGATAAAGAAAATTGACTTAGTCTAGTACACTATCATTACATAATACATAATAATGATTATAAGGCAATATGCTCAAATGATCAATATGCTAACCATTGATTATTCTTATTTCCTGTAGGCACAGCTATCAGACCTATTGCTTTGAGAGCTGTGACCTCCATTGCTCGTGCTTTGCCTGGATTTCCCATTTTGGCCACTGGTGGAATTGACTCAGCTGAAAGTGGTCTTCAGTTTCTTCACAGTGGAGCCTCGGTCCTCCAGGTAGTACTTGGGTTTGCCCTTCAAAAAGCTCCATCTAACACATATAGTGTAAATTTTGTGACAACAAATGTATTCTTGTAGGGTCTGCTGAGAAAGAGACAGTGGGGGATTAAAATGGCAGCACTCGTTAAGTTCCTTTTGTGAGTCAAAAACAAACCTAAGGCTTATTCCCTGTCCTAGATAGAGCTTACAAACCCAGTGTCTTTAAAAAATATATATATTCGCTTATCTCCTTGTTTCCAAAATAAATGAAAACAGATACCAAAATGCATACTGTAGAACTGGGGAAAAAAGAAATGCATGAAGAAATATGGGTAAAAGTAAAATCATGTTTGAAAAATAAAATGAAGTCAAGGGTAAGGCCAATATACAAAATCTGTGCTGTAAGGCACTGGAGGGATTACCAAATTTGACTCTGAATTTCCTGGCAGCCAAAGCAAGGAAATTATTGGTTTCATAACTTTCAAAATATAAATTGATTGTTCAACTTCTTGTGGTTCAGAGCTAAAAGAAATTCTTCCATTACTGTCACAAAGGGATACTTTGAGATGTAATACATTATAGTCTTAATGCCATTCGTACATATAATTTATTACTTATTACTTATACACTTGCTTGTTATTATGTTACTCAGTAAAGGCCCAGTACAGTGCCTTGGCACATTATAGTATAAACATTTCTCTGAGGCCAGATATGCAGATTTGGATGGTCTGATTCAACCCAGGGATAAAATTTTTCATATGATGTCTAGACTGTGATCTCTCAGGTAATACTTTATTAATGGATTCTTACTACCTCCACCGAATGAAATTAGGAAGCATACACTTTAGCTTCACTTATATACTCTGGCAAGAAAGTAGAGAACAAATATCTTGTTGCCAATTTGACAATCAGACTTAATGTCCTCTTACAAAATACAATCTAAGGTGGAAATAATATGTATCAGAATGCTAATAGAAGATATAAAGAAGAACCAAATGGAAAATTATGAAAGTTATGAAAACTAAAATGAAAATTGTAATAACTAAAATTTAAGACTCAGTTAATGGGCTCAGCAGCAGAGTGGAGAAAACAGAAGAAAGAATCAATGATGTGGAAGACAGAGCAATAGATCTTAACCAATCTGGACAACACAGAGAAAAAAGACTGGGGAAAAAAATGAGCAGAACTTCAGGGAACTCTGAGACTATAACAAAAGATCAAACAATCAGAGGAGAGGTCACAGAAGGAGGGGATGACAAAGAAATAATGTTTGAAAACTTCCTAATTTTTTGTAAAAGGGCAAAATCCTATAGATTTAAGAAACTGAATGAATCTTAAATATGATAGATCTAAATAAATCTTTACCAAAACACATCATAGTCAAACTTCTGAAAACTAAAGATAAAAAAAGACCTTGGAAACAAGAAAAAAAAAATTTCACCTAGAGGGAACAAACAATTCTAATGGAAATAGATTTCTCATCAGAAAGTGGAAAGTCCAGGAAGTGAAACAGTATTTTTCAATTGTTGAAGGAAAAGAACTATCAACTCAGAATCCTATATCCTTCAGGAATGAAGGAGAAATCAACACATTCTTGACTGAAGAAAAACTAGGAGAATTTATTGCCAGGAGACCATAGCTAAAAGAATGGCTAAAGGAAGTCCTTAAAAAGAAAGGAAATGTTAAAGGAAGTATTTGAGACATCAGGAAAGAAGGAAGAAAGAGCAAAGAGCAAAATAACCTCAAGGAAAATCTGAGGTTAATGTTTGTCTAGGCTTGAATATCACCTGAATTTACCTTCACAAACATGAAGAAATGTATGGACTGGAAGATACGAGTGGGTCATTAGTAGGCCCCAGAAAATATGCTTGTTCATTTCCAAATACATGATCTTGGGTAGGTCACACATGAGTAGGAAGATTATTGACTTTCTACCATGTGCTGGTTCTAACTACTGCTACAGACAGTATTTCCACACATACCCAAGAGTTAAAGTTTTATCATGCTTCACTTTACTGCACTTTATAGATTTTTTTTTTTTTTAACAAACTGAAGATTTGTAAAGGGCACTTGGGTGGTTCTGTTGGTTAAGCAGCAGCCTTTGGTTCAGGTGATGATTCTGGTGTCTTGGGATTGATCCCCTGCAACGGACTCCCTGCTCAGTGGTGAGTCTGCTTGTCCCTCTGTCCCTACCCCCACTCATGCATGCTCTTTTTTTCTCTCTCAAATAAATAAATACAATCTTAAAAAAAAAATTGAGGGTTTGTGGCAACCCTGCATCAGATAAGTCCAACTGGCACCATTTTTTCCAATAGCATTTGCTTACCTTGTATCTTTGTATCACATTTTGATAAATCTTGCAGTATTTCCTAGTTGTAAAGTTATTATACATATATTATAATGGCAAACTATGATCAGTAATTATGACTCACTGAAAGCTCAGTTGATGGTTAGCACTTTTTTTGCAATAGAGTATTTTTTAATTAAAGCATGTACATTTTTTATACATAATGCTATTGCAAACCTATTAGACTATAATATAGTGTAAACACAACTTTTATATGCACTGACAAACCAAAAAATAATAATTTGATTAATGCATTATTTGCTTTCTTGTGGTGGTCTGGAACCAAATCCACAATATCTTTGCGGTATGCCTGTACTTTGATTGCCATCACCTGAAGCTTGGAGGATGCAAGTAATGTAGTCAAAGTCACATGACTAGTGCTGGAGCCAGAACTCAGACATCAGGTTTCACAACTGAAAAGCCAGTGCTCTTCCAACTGCTCACGTTGCCTGTCCCCACTCCTAAAACTTCTAAGGTGAGAAAATCAGTAATAGGCAGGTCTTCCCCACCTACTCAAGCCTGACATAGTCAGGCTATAGCTTATTCCTTAGAGAAAGGATGCAAAGAAGAGAAGAAATGTGAAAAGATAGAAAAATAAATCACCACGTGTTTCGAGGAGAGGTGTACCATACATAGTACATGGTTGTGGACTATGTATGTGCATATATGTAAAATGCTATGTGTCCTCCCAAAAATGTGTGGTGAAATGATCATTCAAATTGTGATTTTCGCTTAGGCCCATCTTGGATCAAGAAGCAAGGAATTACTCAAAGCAGCTTAAGAATATATAGCCTGCTATTTCCATGCATCAGGAGAACCTGGAATTAGAACTGTAAGAACCAATTGGGCAGTTCTCAAGAGAGATCTCTTCCATCTCTCTTTTATGGTCCATGTGATTTCTCCCTTGGAGGAATCCATAATTTTGTTCACTATTTCTCTCTCCATAGCGTACCCCTTGTTTCTGCCTCCTCTGAACTTCTGCCTGCCACACGGCACTTGAGCCCACTCTACATGGTAGCTCCAACTTTCACATGAAATATCTCAGTTTAATATCACTTAGCTCAGATCTCAAAAGAGGAAACTTGTTGCTCAATTATCTTTTCATGCCAGGCCCCATCTTAAAACACGGGTCACCAAGTGTATGAACTGTTTGGTATATAGCAGAAACACACATTTGTTGAAAGAATTTGTTAAATAAGTATGTTGGAGTTGTACTTTTTTTTTTCTAACTGGATTCTGAAAAGGAGATGAAAGGGTTAACATGGTCTATAAAGTGGTTGCCAAAGACTTTCTCTTCAGCTCCAGCTAGGGCCTGCAGATAGACTTTCCAGCCATGTAAAATATTGGTTCCCAGATGATTTTATAAAAATGCAAAGTTCTGAATGTAGGCTTCTTCTGGTAGAAGGTTACAGATTATGTATCAGTTCCACCATTAGCTTGAGTCAGAGTTTTATTTGGCCAGACATATTTTTAAACCAATGTTAGCTAAAGTCTGAACTGAATCTAAATCACTATTAAGATATACTTAGGATGGTTATGAGAGGGAAGATCCTTGAATTTAGAATTTTGGCTTTGTATTTGCATGGAGTGGAGAATGTGCAACATTTCTATGTCTCTCCTATTGTAACTGAATTAGACCCCATTCCGCTCCCTGGTCCTGGATTAATCTAACCTTTCATTTTTTATACTCCTGGGCTGCTGAATTAAATAAATTAAAGAAATCCAAGTAACTCTGCCAATTGGATTTATTTCAAATTCACAATGTTTAATGTCAGCTGGGCCTTGGGTGCCAGTCAGCATCTGTTTCTATTTATCTTTTTTTTAATCCCCATAGAATTCTCCCCAGTAGTTAGTTCATATCTTTTTCATACACTTCAAGGCCCTAAATCCTCCATCATCACCCTCTATCTCTCTGATGCCATTTGCTCCCTGGCTCTTATCACCCAATTCTGTCCCCTTCTCTGGTTCTGTAATATTTCTCTTGAAGAGCTCATCCACTTACATATCTTTGGGTGGAGTACTGTCAAATCTACCTTTTTAATGATTTGTACTCAGAAGTGAGGTACATACTGACGAGATGCATTTTTTACAAGATGTGATCAGACAAATGAAATGTATTTATGTATCAAGGTGATGGTGCTGAACACTGGGGTATAGAAGGAGAAGTAATGGGTACAGAAATAGTGACATAAATATTTTGATTCTGATCTTTATATGCATACATAGACTACTTAGGTAGGTGAGTTCACTACTGGAATAAGGATTTTGTCAGTAATTTCAAATTCAGGTTTAAATGAATTCAACAGCTATGACCTTCTATGTGACTTTAGAAAAAGTACTGACATTTCAAAATGGAAAGCTAAAGTTTTTTCATAAGTTGGGGAAGTATGATAGAACATGCCTTTCTTGTTAAGCATCATGTATCACAAAGAATCATTTGTACATTTGTTCATTCAATAATTATTTATTGAGAACCTACTACATTCCTATTCCTATTCTAGGAATTTTGGAATTCTTCTGTGAATAGAACAGGGAAAAGTCCATTATCTTTGGGACTTACATTTTAGTGAGGGAAGAGACATAATGTATAATAAATATGAACTGTAAGTATATTATATGGTATGTAAGATGTTAAGTGCTATGGGAAAAAAAGCCTTATTATAAAGCATTTGTATGAATAATTGGAGTTGGTGAATCCAGGAAATTTTTATTGAAGGGAAATACTTATGTTCTAGCACCATTGCTTAAATTTTTAGTTGAGAGTTAACTGAAATATAAAAATTACAAAATAATTGTAGATCACCTTGAAGTTTATAAACAAATGTCTCTTGTTGCCTTTTAATAGGTAACTTTTGACGTCTTCTTACCATTTCTAGTAATGTATCATTTCTCAGTGGCACTGTTTATTTCTATTATCTTATTCTGTAACCTGCTTTGACAAGGATGTTAACATTTCAATGGTGAAACATCCAAAAACTCTACCTTCAGTGAATGTTGAATATAAAAACTAAGGAATTAGCTAGAGAGTAATTTGGGTTCCAGATCATTTCCCTAGTACATCTTTGGAGTGAAAATGACTTTTACAACAGAACCAGATACAATACTGTGGCCAAGAAATATGGTTCAAAACCGATTATGGGTTTGTGTTCTTGGGTAACTGCTCTTATAACTTTGTCAGTCAGCTAAATTGACTTCTAATTTATTTATGCAAACTCCAGTGTGTTTGAAATGTGATTTTTCTTCTTACTTGATAGGCTTTCATTAGTTAGAATATGCAAGTTAAAGCTCTAAAAATGACAGATCAAAATTATTAGTAAATTTCAAATACTGAAATTTATAAATACTTCCTTGTTAAATTATGTTCTCAAACTCTTCATGAAGTCTTGAGGCCTTAAAATATTTTTTTGGGAGGTTACTCTGAAAAATAGAAGTTTGCTTCTGGCTTCCAATTAGTTATTCATGAAGAGGATAGTAAATAAATAATGTGCATAATAGTCCTTTAACATAGTTTGAAGAGAGGACTTTAATAAATTAAATCTGAGTATTTTTCTTATTTTTTTACTTTAAGTTTTAGTTTTTTACTCCCAGACCTAGCCTTCCCAATGAGCCCAAATCCCTTTCTTCTGATTTAAGTAATAGTGTGCAGTTTCTGTTAATAAAAAACTATTTAGAGATTTCTGTTGCAAACAAAACCCAGACTGAGTCCATTGCTTTTAGTGATAGGTTTCATCACAAAATGTTCAATCTCCTCTATTGTATATAGATAGAGAATATAAGAACTATACTGCCTTTTTTTTTTTCACTGAATGACTCTGAGTTTCTATAGTTTAATTTAATGATATTGCCTTTACAATTTAATCTCTTAAGGACTTTGATTCAGGACATTGGAAATTACAGGAAGCCATCAGTTCATTCATGTACAATTATGACCTGTGCCTTCATTGAGATTGTATGTGTGGGTTTTTTTTTTTTATTCCATTTCTTTTGTTAGGATTTGTCACTGAAGTTAATAGAAAACCCTGAAATTCAACAGGAAAAGGGAGCATAGTGGGCATTTACTGTGAAGAGCCATAGTCGCATGATGGACGCTCACTAAACGAAGATAACCAAATCAATCCTTAACAATAATCAAAGCTGTTCTAATGGAGCTAGTTGAAGTTAAATGGAATTTTTTAATGTGATCAGGAGATGTATTATTTTATTAAAACTAAGGAAAAAGACGTAATTGAAGCAGACGATGACACTGTTTCCACATGAGTGCATATGCATTACCGACATTGTCTTGTGGTCGTAACACACAGGAAGACCTTAGTTCTTCAACTCTATTGACAGGGATCTTGAGGTGATAAAAATTTTGTACACTATATTCTAAATTTTTATTGGGTAGGTGGGAAAGAGTTATTCAATGATTTCTTATTTTTTCTTCCATCTTCATTCACTTTAAAGTCAGGCTATGATATATGAAAAAAGAATAGTTGATACCATTCAAAGTTTTTTTTAAATGGCATCAGAACCGTTTCACAGAGTTAGTTAAAATAGACATATTTTTCTTTCCACTCTGCAGTTTTTTATTTCCTAGATTTAATGAGTATTTCGTTTACAATTTTAAGAACAATATGCAAGCAGGTATTGAAAAAAATAGAAACTGTATTGTCAGAGCAATATATAAGAAAAAATATGCTTTTAGTATCCATTCAATGAAATTCCAATTACCATGTCAATTATTACATTATTTTAAATTACCTTAATGGATGGTTACTTTTAACAGAAAAGATTTTAATTTTTGAAAAGCATCGTGATTCCCATGCAACAACGTTGTTTATAAGCAAACAGAGGAAATTAAATGGAAATCTGTTAGGCCTTCAATGATTGTCCACTCTCCACTTGATAGAAAGATTAACATCTAAATTCAAAGAAATTAATTGAAATTACATCTAATCTTTTTAGAAGACAGTTTTAACATAAGAAAAAGTAACAGTATCATGCAATAACTGCAATAACTGTTTTTTTTGTGTGCGAAAATAACCATGAATTAGTGAAAATGTTTACAGATACAGCTATATGAAATTTTTGATCTTGTATAAACTTCTTTGGCTAAAGATTTTTTTTTCTAACTCTGACTAGATCTTTTATGTTGTCTGCTCTTTTATGCATTGCATGTAGAGATATGGTAAACCACTAGTTACATTTCTTGGTATAAAATCTTCAATTCCTGACCACAGTTTTAAACAATTTATTCTTTTATTCATTTTTTAAACAGATTTTATTTTGTGTGTGTGTGAGAGAGAGAGAGCCCGCACACATGTGCAGGAGTAGGGGGCAGAGAACAGAGAAGGGCAGAGGGAAAAGCAGACTCCCTGCTAAGCAGGGAGTCCAATATGGGACTTGATCTCAGGACCCTGAGATCATGACCTGAACCCAAGGCAACCATTTAACCGAATGAGCCACCCAGCCGCCCTCAGTTTTTTTTTTTAAATCCCATTTGTTTAGATATTCTTATGTTACACATTATTTTCCAAAAATTATGTTTTCTTTGTTGCTTTTCTCTCAACCTTTCAAGTTTATCAATATCATTTGAAATGAGTTCTGATTGGATGTAACTGATTTTTTTAATAACCATCCCATAACTATCTATCCAAATGACTGTGAGAAATAGTCACTTTGGGAGCAACATATTTTGAATATCATCAGAAACTACTCCTCATACTTTGAGAGTGGATTTGATTTCCTATAAACAAAGCTAGAGAGTTGACTACTGAACTGAATTAGACATATGAAGTCTCTTTTATCTGGCAGTTCATAAACTGACTTTAATAAACAGCTCAAAAAAGAGGTGTTACAAAATTCTTCTGAGCAATGCCAACCAAAGTGATTATTTAGAAAAGGCCACATTCATTTGGATATGTATAATTGTGTATTTGTCTTAAAGTCTACCTCAATATTTTATGGGCTCTAATACTAAGTTAGGGTTCAGAATTCAGACTGTATAAATATTTAGAAAGATTTGTGCCATAACCATTTTATGGTAAAGAATATTAATGATCTGATGAATATTACCTTCTGTTTTTAAAAAAGTCTTTTCCAATTATTAATTCATTTGGCTCTTACAGAGCTATAGCAATATCAGTAAGCATTTTTAACCCCACTTTACAGATTTGCAAATTGGCAATGTACTAGAGTTTATTTTGTCAACTGGCTAACCCAGTAGGATTAGAAACCATGTTTCCTGATTTCTGCTCCATGATATGTGTCTGCATCCCCTACAATCTGTGTTACTGTGCTTAAGAAATGGGCTAACAAAATGGAAGAGAACTTCATCATAAACATGTGAATGCTCTCTCTGTTCTAGACTTATTAATGGGTGATTCATTCTCAATTCTTATACTACAACTGTGCAGAGTTTATCCCAATCTTATCGTTTTATAGGTGAACTCCTTGGTCTTTATTAAATAATTTTTTCATTGTAATAAGTGTACTCTTTAATCCCCATCACCTATTTCACTCAACCCCCCCCCAGCTCCCTCTCCTCTGATAACCTTAAGTTTGTTCTCTTTAGTTAAAAGTCTGTTTCTCGGTTTGTCTTTCTTTTTTTCTCTGTGATCATTTGTTTCTTAAGTTCCTTATATATGAGTGGCAGTATATAGTATTTGTCTTTCTCTTATTAACATTTCACTTAACATTATACTCTCTAGTTTTATCCATGTTGTTGCAAATGGCAAGATTTCATTCTCTTTATGACCGGTAATACTGAATTGTGTGTGTGTGTGTGTGTGTGTGTGTGTGTATCTCACATCTTCTTAATCCATTCATCTATTAGTAGATATTTGTGCTGCTTCCATAGTTTGATTATGGTAAATAATGCAGCAATAAACACAGGACATGGGGGTGCATGTATCCTTTTGAAATAGTGTGTTTGTATCTTGCAGTAAATATCCAGTAATGTGATTACTGAATCATTGGGTATTCCATTTTTAATTTTTTGAGGAACCTTTGTACTGTTTTCCACAGAGGCTGCACCAGTTTGCATTCTCACCAACAGTGTAGGAGGATTCTTTTTTTTTTTTTTTATATCCTCGCTGATAAACTTGTTTCTTGTATTTTTTATTATAGCCATTCTGACAGCAATGAGGTGACATCTCATTGTAGTTTAAATTCTTACTTTAATCCGAGATAATTAACATAAAGTGTTATGTTAGTTTCAGGTGTAAAATATAGTGATTTAACAATTCCATACTCTCATTGTAGTTTTCATTTGCATTTCCCCAATGATAAGTGATGTTGAGCATCTTTTCATGGTCTGTTGGCCATCTGTATGTCTTCTTTGGAGGTTCATGTCTTCTGCCCATTTTTAGGTGGGTTATGTGTTTTTTTGGATTTTGAGTTGTATTAGTTCTTTATGTATTTGGAATACTAATCCTTCATTGGCTATGTCATTTGCAGATATCTTCTCCCATTCAGTAGGTTGTCATTTAGTTTTATTGATTTTTTTCTTCATTGTGCAGAAAGTTTTTATTTTGATGTAGTCCCAATAGTTTATTTTTGCTTTCATTTCCCTTGCCTCGGAGGAGACATATCTAGAAAACAGTTACTATGGCCAATGTCAGAGAAATTACTGCCAACACTCGGTTCAAGGATTTTTTTTTTTTTTTATAGTTTCAGGTCCCACAGTTATTCTTTGCTAAATAAGTTACCTTGGACTTCTTCAGTTTGCAACGTTACTTTGAATTCTGATAAATTTCCACATGCTGAGCAAAGGACATTCTGAGCTTTCCAAAAACTGGCAATCCAGGTGCTTCTGGGTTCTGTTTTGGGGAAATCTAGAAATCCAAATTCTTAAGTAACATTAAATATGGAAGCAGAGTAACTTACAAAGCAGATTCAGGACAAGCAAAGAATACATACATGACTGGTGCAATACAAGATGATAAAGCTGATTAATGATAAATATGTGATCCTATCCTAGGATGTAGAAACTTAATTATACCTCTAACATGGAGGTGACATGGGAAAGAGAAGATTTTGTGGAAAAGCTTAACAATAAGGTCAACACAAACAGCTTATTGATATAGCTTCCCCCCGAAAAGCTGATATGATGTTAGTTTCATCTGAAATATGACTTCTAGAAAAAGAGAAGTAATGTCCCCACTGAACTCTCATCAGATGACATCTCTGCTTATCATATAATATGTCCCCACAATGCCAGGCATGGTTCTAGCCATGAGAAAACAAAGATGTTCCCAGACAACTGACAGTGCCTTCAGCAACCTTACAGTCTATAACCTCCCTCAGTGGAGTGATAAGATAATTGAGTCCAGACTCAAATGAGTAAAAAAAAAAAATATCCAGCTATGCAGAAGTCTGGGAGAACAGTGTCTTCCTGCCAAAAGGAAGAGCAAGGGCAAAAATACAAAGTCTGTAGAGTTCGAGAGTGAGAACAGTCTTGCCCTGTTTCAGGACCGGCAGGGGGCACAGCAGATGTAAAGATGATAGGAGGTAAAGGTACATAGGCAGAGTTGGATCTTATAGGGCACTGTCGGCCATAATATTTAGATGTTATTTTATGTTTAATGGAAAACTATTGAAGAGTGACAGTCTTTACATTTCCACAGGCTGACTCCACACCCCTTTTCTCTTTATCTCCTCAGATCCAGGAGCAAATTAATGCCCAGTGGGCCCTTTCTACTTTGTACTTCCATGGCATTTTGTTCGCTTTTTAATTAATGGTTTTTATCCTCCCAAGATTTCAATTCCCTCTTCTTCTAAGGATACCGGCAGCCTCCTTCATCCTTGGCTAGTTGCCTTGCAGATAATTTTTTGATTATTCCCAAGGATAATGGCCCCCCAAATGTGACTATCAACACAAGCTGATCACTTCTAGAGGAAACATATCTCTGAGTTCATGTTTTGTTAATCATCAACAACACTAAAAAGACTATTAAATATTAATTCAAAAATCAGACTAACACAAATCCCTTTCCAGAATCACTTAGTTTTATCATGTGTTTCATGTGTATATATAAATTTTTCCCCCAAAGATTCAGATTAGAATAGATTGTTTATGTCATTCTGTTTTCTCTTGCAAGAAAAGAATGAAAATACAGACCATGAAAGACATTTTACAGTTGATTCCTCATAAATGCCTACCTCCCTAAGAGTTTCTAATCATGGCTTTCCATTTTTTATACAACTATTTTGCTTTGTAGGTACTGTCCTGATTTTTTATCACTTAGTTACATTTTTGAAATGACACTGAATTATTAGCTTATTATAATAATGATGTTCCTGGGGTTATGGCCATTCTTCTTTTTTTAAAAGATTTAAAAATTTATATATTTGATAGAGAGAGAGAGAGAGCAAGAGAGTGCACAAGCAGGAAGAGCCCGATGCAGGGCTCCATCCCAGGACCCAAGACAGATCAGGACCCAAGATCAGGACCCAAGACAGACACTTAACCGACTGAGCCACCCAAGCGCCGTTGGCCACTCTTCTTTTTAAATGACTTCTGTCTGCCTTATCCCTATTTTAATGGGAACAAAACAGAGTTAGTATTTTTTTTCAGGCTATTTTAAAACTGATTCCTTTGATTTTTGAGCACATTTTTATGTTTGGGAGCAGCAGTTTCTTTTTGCAATGATAACAAACCAAACTTTAGGAACTTTTATCCTCCTGACACCTACAGAAGTGTACAAGTTTCATGTAAGTCTTATAGTAAGCCTCATGCTTGGTCACCAACCCCCACAATATATGCACAGCAAACTAGACTCCCTGGAGTTATTTTCTTTGGAAAAGATCAAGTCATCATTTTAGTTGTGGTGCATTCTGATCTTATTCCAGTTTTCCTTTTTTTTTTTTCTTTTTCTTTTTTTATTTCCTGTTGAGACACTCCTGATTTTCTTCCTAACCCATTTCTAATGGAGCAGATTTTGTCCATTCACGGATTAGAAAAATGTGAAGATTCATTTATTGACTATCTGGTCTTGATGTGGGATGTGTGTAAGGCTGCGTTGATGGAGTAGAAAAGAGAAGGGAGGAAGGCCCTGCTAGACAGTTGCTGCACCACAATGCCTGGGGCTCTGAGCCACAACTAGAACTGAGCTTGAGAACAACTTTAGAAAGATTGGTGGTGTGTCTTCTTCCCGAGGTTCTGCCTTCCACCTCCATATCACAGGTTTGGTTTTGTTTATCTGGCAAACTGATGTTCTCAACTTCTCCGTGCTTAATGCATTTATTTAGTAAACCTTGTTGTTGGTTCCTAGCATTTGTCAAAAACCTCAGTTCACTATAGTTGAATATTCTTAGCAGTACCGTGTGCCATTGTTATGTATCCAGATTTGGTTGTATTGTCATGGATAGTGTGATAGTTAAGAAGTTCCACCGTCCTTTGTTCAACTGCCAGCCCCACCATTTAATGGCTGGAGAAACTTGAGCTAATTATTTAACTTGCGTAAACTTTTGTGTATTCACCTATAAAATGGGACTTATATAGTACCTATCCCACTGAGTTGTTATAAGAAAGAAGCGATATTTAATATGTTAAAGAGAATATCACGAATCTGAGTCACAGTCTCTGGAAGGTCTCCTTGCTCCAGCCACCCTGGTTCATTTACTCTTCTCACCATCCAGCAATGCCTGACACATCAGGGAGACTTCAGCATCCTGGGGCAGCTCTGAAGATTCATTGTAAAATGAATATCAACTGTGAATATATTTGTCTTTAATTATAAACTCCTAGAAAAAAGAGTAACAGAATTGTGTAATTCCAGTCATGCAACTGACATTTATTAAGGGTTTTTCTGGTACAGAAAACAATGATTTACTGAGAAATAAAGAAGAAGCAAAGAATTTGAATGCACATTTATTTTTGCAGTATTAATTGTGAGTCTTGATGCAAATAATAATTATGAGAGAAATTATAGTAAAATATCAAAGTTCTTACAGGCCTAAAAATATTTTAGAAAGACTTTTATTATAAATCACAACTATATCTCCAATTTAGAAGTTTACAAGATCAATGATAAGCTTAAGGTTTATGAGAAGTTGTAAAGGCAATTGCTATTAGGAAATCTCTTTAGGTCAGTGACTCCTAACTCACAATTCAGAAACCAGGCTTAAACCAGATGACCTGCCTAGCCTAGAAGCATAATCAAGTTTAACACTGAAATACAAGCTTATGATTTGTTCCCTCAGATAGAAGAATTAATAACAGTTAAGAATTTGACACAAACATGAGGAACTATGGACTTCATCAGAAATATTCTGTGCAGATATGTATAAATATTTTCCGGATTATTGCATCTTCCTCTCACACTTATCCTTTTAAAAAATCATTTCTGAAATAAACTATGTGTGAAAAGTTTGTTCTAGGAAATACAATCTCATCATCAATGCTCCCAAAGAAAATGCTTTTAGGGGAAACTTTAGAATGTTTTATTGCAGGCTGCTCACCAAAGTATAATTTCAGATAGAGAACCAAATAGTTTTCTGTTTTATCTAACTGGAAAAGAAAAGCAAGAGCTTGACTCTCTAGAAATACATATCTGTGCATCATGTATGTGTTTTATGGCATCAAAGTTCTAGTTCAGTAGATTTCTAAAAGGCTTCTGAGACAGAGACATGAATTTTTACAGATTCTAATTACAAGTTAGAAGTCATCTCACTGTGGGAAATTAAAAATGGAGATAATTAGGGAAAATTCCAGTTGAAAGAAAAATGCATTATGGAAAAAGCAATAAAAGCACAAAAAATAGGAAAGTAAAATCACTTCTCAGTAGCTTCTATGATTCAATTGTAGATCAATAGTGTGTAGTTAATGCTATTACCAGGAGAGCATTAATTTGCAATTACCACAGGTGATCTGATCCTCTGTGTTCTGTCCATTGACACAAATGACCTTTTGTTGAAAGAGATTCTGTAGTCATTATTTTAAATAGAGCAACAGAGAAGCAAAAGGAAAGTATAGGTCACTTTCAGTCATAACCATCTTACATCACACAAAGTAGGAACCTTTGTAGTGTAGCCCCAAATAGTCACTTAATAGTGTGTAATGAGCCTGAGCATGGCCATATCTGTTTGCGCACAGGATGGATATAACAAGCACTGTATGGTGGTAGGTAAATATGATTCGATGCGAAGCCACAAATGCTCTGAATTAAGTATAAAAATAAAGTAGACCTTGTTAGACCTCTACAATGAGGGAAGATATGAGAGACTTTGATTCAACGAAGTGGGTGTTCTTTAGTGCTTCTTTTCTATGCAAGACAGGTAGCCTTAGAGGTAAAGAGTCTGATGCCCCAGCAATGACACATTCTTGAAAGATAGCAGAATTCATCTCTCTAGAGACCATATTGCAGTCATAAACAGTGTGCCGAGGACCCATGCGGCCCTGTCCAGAGTCTGCTACACAGGCAGTGATATCAACCTCAGAACTGCCAGCTGGGCACAGGAAGCCTGACAGGACTGCATCTTACTGATTCATGCTCCAACACAAATGAAAACGCATCAAGTTGCTTAGACTGAAATCCTAGCTCTGCTGCTCTCTAGCTATATGACCTTGGCTTTATTAGGTATGTGAACTTTTTCATACTTCGGGTTTGTTTTCTGAAAAGTTAGGGTTTCATAGGATGGTTGTGAGGATTGAATGTTATCACCTGTAAAGCATTTCAAACAGTACCTGTAACACAGTACCCATGGATATTAGATATTAATTATCATAATCATCATCATTATCATTGTCATCCCCTACTAGGAATTTTATGCATTGACAGAGGATTTTCAAGCAAAATGTACAACACTCTATTCTAGCATTACGCTAGCATGTGTCGTAGCTCCGGTTGACTGAAAACAGAGCCCGAGGAAAAGGCCGAGTGCTAATATTTTGTTAGACAGTAAAATCTAGGATAGGGAGAGCAAGGGAAATTAGAGAAGAGACAGAGAAAGGTGGAATATGAACACAAGGTCATGCATGACTGGGTAGTCCACGGCTTCACAAGGTGCAAATGATTCAGTCAGTTGGCCACATGGTACAGCTTGTACCTTGGGGCCACACGCCTCAGGGAAAAGGGAAAGAAACTTTATCTGCCATTACTTTTGGCCATCTCTCATTGGTTGAAGTGCATCCTTCTGGATTTCACAACCCTGTGAAAGCCTGTTGCCCCAGCTACCAGGTAACTCATTCTGGCACTTCATCCAGGACACTGGTCTCTTCTGTGTGTCTGGTTATCAAGCCTGTAGATTCATAGTGACAGACAACTCATTATCTTATCGTTATCCAGCTAAAACTGTAGGTAAATTCTACCTCGTACTGTGGAAACCCTACTGCCATATATCTTTTATCCATTGGCCCTCCTCCTATTTAAAATGAGACAGACTATATCCATGTAATTTTTATCAAAGTATAGAATTTCAGAAATGGATAAAATATTGTCAGTGCAGAGGCAGTCAAATATTCTATTTATATTATCCTTATTGTCTGTGTTTATAACTATAGTAACATAGGTAAGTGAAAATAGCATGCAATTTTATAATCATATTTTACTGTACTATAACCTAGATCACTTAATTCCCAGAATAAGACAGAGAAGGCTAAGAAGTTGAGTGGTCTCAAAAATTTGCTTGCTGTTAGGGAATTAAGTGGGTACCCCAAACTTCGTGAAACCTGGAGAAATTAGGACAGCAATGACCTCAGCTTATAGAAGTGAGTCCTGCTTATATCTGGAAATTCAGGAGAAGTACTCTGAGAGGCTTTAATAATGTTTTTTTTAAAAACTGAGTGCAAAACATCTTTTAAAGTTAGTAATCAGAAATATATCTGGCAAACAGATGGGACTTGTGCCTCTCTAAAGAAGTGTCTAAAATGGTCAGTTGTAGTGATTTGAGAAGAGGGAATGTTATCCTTTGGCCGTCTTTCCATTAATTCCTCGGTCAGAAGCAGCAGTGATCCATTAATCATCCAAGTAGTCAAGCAAAGGAAAAGGAGACAAAGAAACAAATAGATGGAGTAAATGAAAGGAAGGAAGAAGATCCGTATTGTCAAGTAATTGAGAACTGAAGGGAACTTTAGGATGCTTGTTTATACCCGCATTCAGTTTTTTTCCATTGATAGATACATTTTACTAATAAATGAAATCACTATTTAAATTAGTCAATCTAATTCTGATTTTTAACTAAAGTTGCCCGGTAGGTCATTCTGGCCATTTGGAGTATTACCCATTCTAATTATGTGTGAGAGCTGAAGTTTTTTATAGCAGATTTTTATAGATTTTGTAGGTTTTTATAACACCTGCATTCTAGCGCCTGGACATTGTGATACTGAGGCCAGGACATATAGGGAACTGATAATTAAGAGAACGTAAACAGTTTCTCAAAGGTTCACTGTAATCCAGAGTCAGGCTATAAGTACATTATAATTTCACAAATGATAATACCAAAACTATTATGATGGCTAATGTTTATATAGAATTTACTATGAGCTATATGCTTTATAAGTTAATAATTATATTAGATCTTTTATCTTCCAGTAATCCTGTGAGATAGATTTTGGTATTGTCCCTCTCCTATAGCCAAGAATGTTAAATTTTAAGACAATAAATGGCACAGCTGTGATCTAAACCCAGACCCAGCATCTGACTTAGCATCTGATTTTTAGCCACTATACAATATTGACATTTTTGCCTACTAGAATGATTATTATCAAAAGGCAGACAGTAATAAGTACTAGTGAGGATGAGGGGAATCTGGAACCTTCTTGTATTGCTTGCGGAAATGTAAAGTGGCACAACTACTTTGGAAGACAGTTTGGCAGCTCCTTAGAAAGTTAAACATAAATTTACCAGACAATTCAGAAATATCACTCCTGGGTATCTACCCAAGATAAGTAAAAACATTTATCCGGAAAAAGATTTGTACACGGACAGCCATGGCAGCATTGTTCCTAATATCCCAAAACTGAAGATAATCCAGACCCCCATCAGCTGATGAGTGGATAAACAAAACATGTGGTATGTGCATACACTGGCTTTGTATTCAGCGATAAAATGGACTGATACCATAACAGCATAGATTGTTTTTGTGTGTATAACAAACAGTAAGCTGAGTGAAGACAAACAGACACAAAATACTGTAATACTTATGTTGTGTAATTCCATTTCTATGAAATGATTAGAAGTGGCAAATCTAGAAAGAGACAGATCAGTAGTTGCCTGAAGCTTAGAGTATGAGTAGGGGAGTAGCTATAAAAGACACAGGGAACTTCTGGGTGATGGAAATATTGTAAAACGGGGTCATGGTGGTGGTTTCACAACTCTATAAATTTACTAAAAGTCTTTGACTTGCATACTTGTAATAGATAAATTTTATGGTATTAAAATTGTGCCTTAATAACCCTGCATTAAAAAACCCACATAATTAGAGATGGATAGCTTAACTAGTGTATGTAACAAAATTACTAAATAATTTTGAATTTGGATTGAGGGATTAATAGTGAAAAACTTGAAGGGTAAACAAGGAGGATATCAATAATGCTTAGAAGTTTTGTTTCTTTGTTTTTTTAAATCTGTTTCTTTAATTTTACTAGAAAATGACATAACACCTTTTATAAGGATCCATTAATATTTATAGTATTATTAGTGTCTCAAATGTAATCAAATTAAATAAATGTTTATGAACGCTGCCTAATTTAAAAGTAAGCACATTTAAATAAGCCTGCCTGATTAAGACATCCTTGGGAGAGGCCATCCTGGATTTCTTAAACGTGTTTTATGCACATTTGTGTTAAAATTAGACTATTTTCTTGCAAATAAACATTGATCATACTTGGCATACATGGTAATATCTGATTTAAGTATTTTAATTTTTAAAATTATATATTATCTAGGAAAAATTAAATAGAGGGAGGTTGGCTTTGATGGTATCAACGATGTTAATCTGTTGAGAACTTCATTCACGAGTTTCATGTTGTCAAGCCGTGTTATGTAATGGTCACAATGTCCATTTATTGAATTAATAGTTGTTGAGTGTCTAATAGACACCAGGCACAGTAATAAGAAACAAACAGCTAAGAAAAATGTGAAATAGTGTTAAGTGCTATGCAGAGAATTTAAATTAGCAAATACGCTAGTGACTGGGTGGCTAGATTGGCTGGGAAAGTTCTTTGGAGAGTGATATTTAAGCAGAGAACTGAATAAGATTTACCCAGCCATGTGAAAATATGGAAAAGAGCTCTATAGGCAGACAGGGAAAACCATGACTGCAAAAATGAAGGCATGGATGGCAAAGTAAAAGGCATACCATTTTTTCTTTTTTGGCATGCTCAGAAAAAGCTACTGTGGCTATAGCAGAGTTGGCATGAGTAAAAGAGGTGAGCAGGGACTAGATCATGCAGCACTTTATACCAGGTGTTCCTATTTTTTGGAAGACATGATTGATTTTAAGCAGTGGCAAGATACGATCTAATTTATATTTTAAAATGAGCATTATAGCTGTTAATTAATTTAGAGATAGTCAATAGGAGAAGGTGGAAACTATGGCAATAGTCCAGGTGAGAGATGATGATGGATTTGTATAACAAAGAGCAATGGACATGGAGAGAATGAACAGATTCACAGTATAGATTTGAAGTAGTGCAACAAGGTTTGCTGAGACATTGTAATTTTGTGAGTCAGAAAATAAAGGAATGAGGAATGATTTTTAGCTTTTGAACTATTAGAGAGGTAGGTTGCAGGGAATGAGGAAATTAAGAATGCTGTTCTGGATGTGAGGATGCCCAGGAGACACCAGTGGAGATGTCATATGGGCAGTTGCCTCTCCTTATTTTCTATCCTATTTTCCAGAGATATACCAAGCCTTCAAATGCATGCATAACCTAACACTGATAAATGAGTGTATGTCTTCTCCCTCAGCTAGGATATACATTCCTTTCTGCTTCTTATGAATGTCTCACAGTGCTTAGAAAAATCAGGCACAAAGTGATACGTGGATACATGCTTGTGGATAGATGCTGAGAGATCACTGGGTGGATGTATAGATCAGTGAATATTTAGAAATAGACAGTAAGCATCTGGGTATTGAATATTTCAGAGGCCAGTTTCATTTATCTCATCATTCTCAGATATATATTCCTGAAGCTGAGTTTAAGAGGATCATGAGTGTTAAAGGAAAAGATAGCAAGAAATACAATTTACATCAAGTGTAGATTTTTAAATAAAGTAAATAAAAAGTCTAGAAAACATTTCCTTTCAAAGGAAAAAAAATCCTAAATTTATTAGCCTTTAAAAACACATTTATCTATTTCCCTAACTCATCTTCTTCAGATATCCAGGAAATATTGTTTTTCTGCTGTGGTCACGTTTTCCTACACGTTCAATGTTTTACGACTTAGGAGTCTCTGAAAACTCAAGACAGATTCTGTTGGTTGAAATATACATATTTCTAGTTAAAAAACACCCCACAAAATTGGAGGAAAGAAAGACAATGATTGCTATTGGCTTCTTTTATTTAAGCTGACAGATCTGAACCAAGAAGACTTAAGAACTTCTTGGAATTAAAAATTTGGGCAGGCAGATATAAACCTTCATTACCCTCAAATCAATTATGCTGTATTTGTAAGACAAAAGAAAATAATATGTCTAAGGATCTAAATATCAAACCTCTGTTTCAGATAGCTGGCTTAATCCCACAGTGATAGACATGTCAGATATTATAATATTTAGCATATTTCCTCATGTGGAAAATGATAGGATTTCAGTTGTCATGCTTTAAGGGCATGAGCCATAATCTCATTATCATCTCCCTAAATCAATCACTACATCCTGGATATTAACTCTGTCCTAATGACACCAGATGCAGTAATGTATAAGAGGTGAGAGAAAAGTTCTATGACTCATCACTGGGCCCAAAAACAATGATGCAAGCTAAAAATCAACTCAATCACTGGAGATTTCAGGATGGCCAAATACAGCATGCATTGCACCTGCCTAGTCTTACAGAACTCAATTAAGAATAATGTTGCATATTCATAGGGCTCAAGGTCTCTAAAACACAGAATATGGGTAATATACAGAGTTAAAAAAAAACAGTCAGTTCTATGGCACTTTAAAGCATTATATAATTAGGTGATGTTCCTTATCACAACCTCAGAATATAAGCAATAGTTTAATTTACAACAAGACTGAAATGTAAAACATATCAAGTTCACTTTCCTGCATTACCTTATCTGTTCTTTCATTCATATTCTATTTCATATTCAATAATTGATATAGAGCTTGCAATATTTTGTGGGGAGAGGGTGATAATCAGATTTTAGTTTATGCTGTCAAAGTATGACATGTGATATTCAGTCATTTTTTGGTCTTAACATTCTATCTTCTTGTTGATCTCTGTGTGATAAGCCATCTTGTTTATGACATAGACACAATTTTTGTTCAGGGGCTCAACCTAGTACCTTATCTGAGAGATTAGTTCATATGGGAAGAAAACTCAAAAGGCACTACTTTCACATGAAGACATCCAATTAAGAACTTGAACAGTGGGGTGCCTGGGTGGCTCAGTTGGTTAAGCATCTGCCTTTGGCTCAAGTCATGATCTCAGGGTCCTAGGATCCAGCCCTGCATCATATTCCCTACCCAGTGGGGATCCTGCTTCTCCTTCTACCTCTCCCCCTCCCCCTGCTTGTGTTCACTCTCTGTTAAATAAATAAATAAAATGTTTTTTTAAAAAACCCAGTTATTTCTACTTCTGAAGGAGACCCATTATTATGTCACACATACTGAGAGAGACTTCCTGGTAAATAGCACTTCATAATTCTTATCTCATTTGGTCCTTACAACAGCTTTTCAAGAAGGTTTTTCTGATGGATATAAAGTGAACAGCATAACCCCCGGCTCCTGCAGTCAGAAGTTTTGTTTAATAACAGAATTTGAAAAGAACCAGAGGACTGGCTTAGAAACTAGTACCTGCAGAATAAAAGAATAAATGAATGAGTCGGTAATTTTTGAGTAATAGAGAAAGACTGTTTTGAAGAAATGATGTCTTAAAATTGCTCCAGAATTATCTATTAAATACTTCTGGGTATATATCTCCAGCAAATAGAGAAGGCTTTTCCTGGGAAGGTGCAGCAGGTTTGCAGGACATATATAGAGAAGAGAAAATTATTTTAAATGCCAGTGTTTGCACAAATCTGTTCAGTAGTAAATTTGATTATTTACCTTGAACTATTTAGGGCAAGCTGATGAGGTTCTGAACTTTAAATTTGAAATATGAACTTGAAATAATTAAAGATAGATAATTCTTTAAGATGAAAGCATCGGTCCTAGTACAAGGAGACAACTGAACTGACCTGGATATGTGATGCAGAAACTAAAACATTAAGAGAATCCAGACACAAAACAGGATAGAAACCTTTCCCTTACTTTCTCCTGGCTGTTTTATCTTCCTTCAGCGTAGCCAGAATCTAGACTGCTGTGTATGATACTTCAATATATGTACTTACATGTGTGAAAATGAGTTTAGAACATCACATATACTGGAGATGATACTATGAGTTCAATCTTTGTTAAACAAATGTCTTCACAGAATTCTGAAATACATATTTTTTTTTTAGTTATTAAAGGGGACTACCAGAAGAGAAAGAACCAAATCATAGCTGCTGTCATGATTTGGGTATCCAGACTGGGAATACCAGATAAGCTATAATCCATATTTAAACTGTCAAATTTGGCTGTAACAAATAGTACTCTGGGTAACAAGAAGAATACTGAAGTAGATCTGCTTCTTGGCATCCTGGAAAGACATTGATATACCCAAAGAGTAGTTAAGTAATAATGCAAAGATATTAATGTGTGATAGTGCAACGAGTGGCACAGATTTTAAATGCAGTAGAAATAGAGATAAGTGTTTTATTGTGAATTGGTGTGAATTCTGAATTATGATAAATTTGTATAAGGAGAGGGAAATAAAAATATATCATTGACAGGAAATTAAAGAGAGTTTTGCTTGTCATTGAATGGTATTAATATGATATTATCTTCATTCATTCATTCATTCACTCACTCATTCATTTATTCACTTGAAGAAATCATCTGCCAGGCACAGATCTTTATGTGTTAAACAGAGAGTGCCGTGATGAACAAAACAGATGTAATCTCTGCCCCTTTACTGTATCTTTGAAAGCTGGAGAAGGACATCGAAATTATAATTCTTACTCACATGTATTTTAGGTATTGTTCTAGCTACTTACATATCTTTTTGTTTGGTATATTCCTCAAAAGAATTCTATTTTGGATGGATAGAAAGACAGATAAGCAGACATATATGTGTATAAATTATATGTATATATACTTATTCCTGCTTTTACATGAGAACCAGATGCCTTTGTAGTGGTTAAA
This sequence comes from Canis lupus dingo, assembly GCF_003254725.2. Classification (NCBI taxonomy): domain Eukaryota; kingdom Metazoa; phylum Chordata; class Mammalia; order Carnivora; family Canidae; genus Canis; species Canis lupus. The sequence continues at coordinate 52,241,863 of NC_064248.1, forward strand.
AAAGAAAAGCAAGATTATACAATTGTTATGAGAAAGGGTTCTGGGGCAGATTGATCAAGGATTTGAACCCTTGCTCTGCTATTTATTAGTTGTATGATCTTAGTCAGGGTCCTTAATCTCTGACCCTCTGTTTAGCCATCTCCTGATTGAAGAAAATAGTAAGGCTCTGTGGTGTTATTTGTGAGGTTTAAATGTGATGCTACATTGAACATATTAGCACAGTGCTTGGAAAGTAATAACCACCCAGTGACTTTCAGTCAAAGTGCAGTAAGCCTAAAGGAATTTGGATAGAGCATAAAGAAATAACAGAATAGACTGAGAAGTATGTACAGTACATAAAAGTTTTCCACCCTTAAGGGTGTTTCTGTCCAGCTTACAGGATTCAGATTTGGGGCCGTCCTTTACCCTTCCTATCCTTTGAGTTTTTCTTATGCCAAAAGATACTTGGAGGTCAAGAGGGACCCTTTAAAACTAGGCTTCTCTGGATCAGGTTAGATCTCTGAGATTCCAAACCACACGTAAGTCATAAATGCCCTGTGACTTCAGTCCAGGGTTAATATGCTGAGACCTGCGTCAGTGCCTGAAGGATCCGGATATTCAACCAAACAAAAAGTGACAGAGCATTTTAGAATGTGTTCTGTGAGGATAAGTGAAAATCTCCCGCCAATCTAGAGATGGGGGAAAACCCTCTAATAAGTAAGGGAATCAGAGATCTAGATTTGTTCAGGACAATTTTAGTGTGTGCTTATTGTCCTGGTATTTTCATTAATAGATTCCCTGCTGACTCTCAAGGGTTTGGATGGTAAATTATGTAGTCAGCTCTAAGCATCCTCCTAAAACCCCCAGCCTAGAATTTTTGCTAGTCGTTGTCATCTTTCTTCAGGTTAATTGTCACATTCACGGATCATAAAATATGTGCCCTTCTAGTGAGAAATGCACAAATAAAACTGCTTCTTTGGTCATTGCATTCATTCCTCTCTAACCGTGTTTCAACAATCCATCTTTGGAGGCTGAAGGCCAGGCATTTATTTTTTTTATATTTATAGTATTTTATTTATTTACTACCAGTTAAGTAATTATACTGGAAATGTATTGTTACATGTAAGAATAATTTTAAAATTAGAATAGACTGTGATGACAATTGATCAGTCAAAGAGCAATACTTTTCATAAAGTCACTCATAAAAAGATAGTACAATAAGAGGCTTTTTATTTTTAGATTCTTGGTTTTCACTAAAAACAAAACAAATAACAAAAAGCCAAAAAACAAAACCCAGCATACAATTTATTTGCTTGGTTTTTCCACAAAATCACAAATTTTGTCAGCCTCATGTTTCCACTTGTGTAGTAAAGAAATTAAGAGCAAGTATTCAATATTTTTTAAAGCTTCTTTTAAGAAACCTTTTCTCCAGCTCCCCAAAGGTATGCACCCTGCTTTCAGTATATTAATTTGAACATGGGCAAGTTTTTCTGCAGCATTTAACTCATAAATAGATTATTCACTCCCAATCAGGTGAACTTTGTCTAACTTTTGTGTTCCAGGCTATATTGGCAACTCAATCAAGATTGTGGTCTTACTGATAATAGCCACACACTACTCTCCACAAATGTGTGTTTTTATCAATGATAGATTAACCATAAAATCAACTACTAGACTGTGGGTGCTTGAAGAGGTGGACAGTGTTATTTGAGGTGCTGTTTTCATGTTAACAACATTCTTCCCATTTCAGAGGGATAGTCCCCTTTTCTTGAATGTTGAGTGACGGCTTATATTGTTGAGTAACCACATACCTTTATCCATCTTCAAAGTCCAGAAAACAATTTCCATGGTTGAATTTGCTCAGTAGACTTTTCCTCTGTAGGCATTGCGACTTATTCTCCAGTCATCCAAACCCCATGTGGTATTTTAGTAAATGATATTGTAAGTCAAATTTTCCCAGCTGTGTTGACACTGCTGAAAAAGAGAGATTGCCTAAAATTATGGATTTTAGTCATCTGACAGCCATTGTTTGGATATTTAGTTTCCTTTTCTTGCCCCACTTTTATCACGGAAGGTGCTGAGCTTGCACGATGCAACATGCAAACTTTTACACCACCACCTGTGTTACTGCAGAATAATTGAAAATTATGGTAGGAACTGATGCTGCACCACAGCAGTAGCCTCAGATGGAGAGAATCTATTTTAGTAGAAAAATCCCTCTGCCTCTGAGGCAAAGTGGCCGAGCTTTCCCAAACTATAGCCACAGCCTCTCCCCAAAGAATGGGCTGCATAGGGGACCCGGGCATGCAGTGGCCTCCAGGTCTCACTTCAGGCTTTTTAGACTTCTGTTTGTGTCTGTGGGGAAGCAAGACCATCAACAGCAACATCTTTGAAGGAGCAGGACAGCAGTCCCCACTCTTTGGCCCTACATGTTGTGCCTGACTCACCCATTTTATCTCTAGCCCTTCATAAAAGACAGAGAGAGGGGCTGTGTCTCTGTGTGGGTCTTTTTCATTATGATTTCTTGGGTCAGGTCATCATTGAGATCGGAATCCAGTTCAAGCTGACTCTCTAGAGGGCAGATACAAGGAAGGGACAGAGGCAATCTCACCTGCAGGGCACATCACATCCCTTTGACTAATCAGCCCAGGCTGTCCTCAGTCAAGTCATATCATGAACAAAGTCAATAGAGAAGCTCAGTCCCATGGTGCTGTTCTGAATAATGGTCAAGTGGGTGGCCCATCACTATACCACCTTCGAGAAAATACTTATATTCCATATTCCAGTTGGCAAAATCAGTCTGGATCCTGGTACAAGATTCCTAGGAAACATTCTATTCTCGTTAGCCTGTCTTCAGCTGAATTTGGGTTAAGAAATTAATCAGATAGAGAATGACCACAGATGGACATTTAAAAATAGCCTTTCAAATGCCATAAAATTCTTCCTTGACTGGGGGGAAAGGGGGTATTTATATACTTAGAATTTGTCAGAGAACATATAATTTAAAAAGCCAGATAAGTAATGTGATTGACAATGAAATATATGATATACAAAACAAGCTAAGTGACTTCTGTACTTTAGCGTTTATCAATGAGTAGCAATTAAAGGACAACATTAAAATGTAATTAATAAGCAGAAGTGCTTATTCCCACAGCTTTAAAAAAAAAACATAAACAACTGAACTGAAAGCCAGGTTTCTTGGCAGCATGGCATTTGGACAGCTATTTTACTTAGTGACCCTGTCCAGGTTAGTAGCAAAGCTGAAGTAAGCCTTCTCCTTTTGGGGGAAACAAGATGGTATTTTGCTGAATGCTAGAATTTTATCACTTTGAAAAAAAAAAAAAAAAAAAGCTGCTTGAGAGACCTAGGAGTATAAAAGCATTTGAGATCTCAGAAGGAGTTTAAATCAATGCACTGCCACAGTTACAGAGCAGATGAAAGAACCTGCTGTCTCAATTGCCGGGAAACTACTTAGAAACTCTCACTTTGATTTCTTCACGTAGTCCGTTACATTACTGCTAAATACAATATATAGGGACATCACGACTTTGATGTTGTACAGCTTCAACAAATGGAAACTAATATGATAGAACAACTAAGATTTGTGGTTTTATGTGGATATACAAATATATACCCGTCTAGCTCCTTATGTACTATGTATCTCCAGGGGCTGTCTTTTCACCTATAGCCTTATAAAATTATAATTTTTGTGTTTTATTCATGAATTCTAGTAAGCAGTGCCATGTTTATATAGTACCAAAAACTCATAGGGAGATAAGTTATCCTGAATTATTACCTTAACAATATGTATTGTAAAACTATTTCAAAAGTATAATGTACTTTTATATGTCTGTTTATAAGTGCTGGACAGAACTCAACTCAATGAAAAATTAGTGATTCCATGCCTTTAGAAAATCTGATGTTTTTGCTAAGTGGGTGTGGACAGATGAAATTGGAAACTGCATTTCCATACAACAACAGTAGAGATCTGTTTTCCAGTTTTCATCATAAACCTTCAAGTGATCCTCCAATCACTACAATCCTACATTTAAGAAAAATGTGGATTTCTGCCATAATTCATTAGATAACAAATTTGAAATAATTTTGCAATGATGTGCCTCTTCAAATGAAAATCATAAATATGTGCTTATTTAATTATGTGAGACATCAAAATTAAGATTTTGAAACTTATAAAAATAAGATCTTAACCATCTTCTGACTTCTAAAGATCTTAATCTGACTGTTGGCTCTACCACCTGCTAATCTTTTGAGTTGGGACAAAGCATTCAATGTTTAGTTTTGATTTCCTCACTTACTACCTATTTAATGGCACATTCTCTGTCTTGCTGTCAGAATTGGTGTATGGACTAAGGATGATGATGCTGGAGAGGCAGTGCTGTACTAGAAGAGCTTCAGGCCAGGGGGGGAGACAGCACTGCCTCCAGCTAGCTGTGGGACCACAGATAGATCATTTAGCCTTTCGGGACTCCTGATCTGTGGAATAAGGAGGCTGGTCAAAAAAATTTGTAAATTCCCTTTTGTCTTATTTGTTGGAGTGCTTTGAAAACTGTAAATCACTATATAAACATTCCTGACTTTTTCATAACATGCTCTGAAAACTCTAAAGCATCATGTAAAATATTGCAGGTGTTTTACATTGTTTAAACAGTTTAACACTCCAACAAAATAAACAAGTAAGGAGAGATTGTAGGATTTTTTTTCTTTTTCTGGGAAATCTTTAAGAATTGGATGGAAAATCCTCCTTATTTAGTGTTTTATCTATGAACTGTGTTCATTGGAATACTCTTGAACTTCTTCCGGCTACATAAGACTCTCTTATTAGTATATTTTGGAATATAATAAGCATTGCAGAAAAATTTTCACTTTTACGTAAATGCAGGTACTCTCCAAAATTCCCTTTACAAATGAATTTACAGCAACTTTAAGTCTACTTTGGATTCCGTTGTAAACATATTTTATTTGCATATAGCCTGGTGGCACACATTTCTAAGGAATGTAGTTTGTCCACTATGTAATAAGAAATGAAAAGGGATCATTATGATCGTGGGTTCATCTGGTTTGTGTCTGATAGTTTAAGAGCCCCATTTAATACCCTTGTCACATTTTGAAATATCATATGAAAGATTGCTGCTCTGTTACACAAAAACACGTGCTAGCCCACGGTGTTCTGATTCTGTAGAATTCTTTGTGGCCAAATTATTTACCTGGGATTAGTATTTTTAATCCAATTTGGATTCAATTTGCTAGCTTCCCAGTAAATTGTCTTTTATTTTTCAAGGAAGTTGGTTTTCTCTTTACAGGCAAAGTTGGCTTCTTTCCATTTTGACCTCGTAGGCACTTTCAACTTTAAATTATCTGATAATAACCATGAGGTTTAGTACCATTCTGTCCTTCTGAGCTTTGTAATTTCCACAGCACTGCCACCCACACAATGCAATTTAATCCCCACAACAGTAAGATATTATCATACACTTTTTTTCAGATGGGGAGGTGGGAGAGGAAGACTGGAGACTGACTAGCCCCAGTCACAGCTGCTGAATGACAGAGCTGGGTCTCAGACATGGCTTCTGGCAACAAGACCAAAGCTTTTTTTGAGATCACTATTTAGCGCAAATAGAATTTCCGTAACCTTTTTTTTTTTTTTTTTTTTTTACTGCATTAGACCTAAAGAGTATTAGGCTTAAAAAAAATTATATCTTGCCTAATTCATGTTCTAATGATTTATTCATATTAGGAAATTTATTTTGGGTGCCAATCTATCTTACTAAGTACTAGCTACTATTTTAAGATTTAAATATGTTGCCTTTTAGTTTCTCATTTTTAAGTAAAGAAAGTTGCTCATACTTACGCAGCTATGATGTAGTTTAAACCTGATTCGGCTTGACTTCCGTGTGCATGCTCTTAGCCTTTAGGCTATACCACTTGATATGGTGTAAAAACTACTAGATTTGACTTTAAGAAATAGTTTTTCAAGTTCAAGTTCTTTCCAATTTTAAAGGAAAAACATTACCCTCTCTCCTGCTCAACTTGTAGGTTTATTCTGAGTTTGGAAAGAATAATGTATGTAAAGGAAATATTTAAGATGTAAATCACCGTAAATAGGTAATTTACTATTAATGGGCTTAATCTCATTTAATGAGAAAGGAATAGCACCCCACAGCCCTCTGTCACTTTGCAAGTATTTGTACACTCACTTTACATAGACAGGCTCTGACTAAATGTTCCTGCACCTACAAAAATTCAGGGCACTGTGTCAGACCTCTAGAGGAGACTATTCATTCAGTGGGAATAGGGACTTTATGACACTCCCCAACTCATGTTGCACAGGGGGCCACCACCTAGTCTACTCAGCCCCTGCACAGGCCTGATCCTGCTGAGAATCCAGGGGTCCCTATTTAAAACGACTTACTATAGGGATATTCACGCATATGGAAATAATTAATAGTGGCAATGATCCTTATAATGGCACCTGATGTCCTGCTGGGAAGAAAGATAAACCAGCCTTCACCATAAAGAATTTACAAATTATACTAAGCAAACATGTTAACACCTATTAAGAGTCCTAATCAGAGCTGTTAAACAAACAAAGATATGTCATATAAAATACACCCATTTAGCAGTAGCAGCTACATGTTTGGAGTTTTAAAAGGAGCCATTTACCTTTGAGATAGAGATAAAGCCTTCAGTGGAGTGTAAAGGTTAGGCAAGAACAAGACACCTTTCTGAGCAAATCCATTCTCTAAGCATCAGATCCCATGGCCAAACCTCTGTTCCCAAAGGTGTGCTTGCATCCTGAGATTTATTTTAGGTCTTATTACGATTTAATCAGAAAATTACTTGTTTCTTCAGATGTGACTTATTGTTAGTAGTGCTTCTTTTAGAAAGGGCCATTGAGAGTGACCTCAGGTGACCTCCAGAGATGGTTCGCTACTTGCTGGACCCAGAAAACCCTGCAAAATCATGCAAGTCGAGAGGTTCAAAGCTTCGTGTTCATTTTAAGAACACGCATGAAATTGCCCAGGCCATCAAGGGTATGTATATCCGAAAAGCCACCAAGTATCTGAAAGATGTCACTTTGCTGAAGCAGTATGTGCCATTCCGTTGCTACCATGGTGGAGTTGGTAGGTGTGCACAGGCCAAACAGTGGGGCTGGACATAGGGTCCGTGGCCCAAGAAGAGTGCTGAATTTTTACTGCCACATGCTTAAAAATGCAGAGAGTAATGCTGAGCTTAAGGGTTTAGATGTAGATTCTCTTGTCATTGAGCCCATCCAGGTGAACAAAGTCCCCAAGATGCGATGTAGAACCTACAGGGCTCATGGCCGGATTAACCCATACATGAGCTCTCCCTGCCATATCAAGATGATTCTTACTGAAAAAGAGCAGATTGTTCCTAAACCAGAAGAGGAGGTTGCACAGAAGAAAAATATATCCCAGAAGAAACTGAAGAAACAAAAACTTATGGCCCAGGAGTAAATTCTGCATAGAAAAAATACAAATAAAAAAATAAAAGAAAGAGAGAGAGAGAGAAAAGAAAGAACGAGCGAAAGAGAAAAGAAAGAAAGGGCCATTGAAAATATTGCTAGAATCTAATAGTAAAAATCAAAAACATTGTTTGTCTGGAAGAAATTCACTTTGCAGACAGCATTTCAGGTGAAAATGAGATTAATCCCTATCAGGGCTTAAGTAAACTCTTGCTATTCTGATGTGGCCCAGAAGTATCAGCACCACTTAGGAGCTTGTCCCAATTGCAGTATCTTGGGTCTCATTCCAAACTGATAGAAACAGAATCTGTATTTCAATAAGCTCCTCAGATAATTTATATGTATATTGAAAGTTTAAAAGAAAACATCAATGTGCAAAGTTCCTACAATCAGACATTCTCTCAGGAAAATTAATAAGTTTTAATCTTACCAGAGTAGAAATTGAATTACTCATTTTAGGAAGGTATATAAATAGTGTGACATTTGCCTTGTGATGAAACATATCTAAAGTGATCACCACAAACACCCGTGTCTGGTGGTGGCTTCCAGTGTTTCCAGCATAGTATACCATGACAGCCATGTTTGGTCACCATGCTGTAGTCTCTTCTCCCTCTTGAGGTGTTATGTTCCCTTACCATGCTCAGAATAGCTCCCAATTATGTGATATCGTACACTATAGGGTAGGAACATAGGAAAATATAGGAAAGAGGTAGTCTTCCCAGTCTTAGGGCCTCCCATGTTCTTCATAGTTAAAATACACCAAGTCTATGTTAATTGACTTTAATTTTAAAAAAATAATAAAATAAATTAAAATACACCAAGTCTGCTCATGATCACTGCAGCACCAAGGGGCTAAATCTACCATATACAAAATGTGCCATGTTTGTGGATTAAGAGAATTAGTAGCTTTTGTCATTCCTCACTGGACAACTCAGGGATAAAGGAGATTAAGCATTACCATTCATATGTTACAAAGTATCTAGATTCCTTTTAGCAAGCAGGTTTTTACAACAATCGTGAACATCCCATAAAGAACATGATATGATGTGACTTTCAAAATCTGATTTCTTATGGTCATATGATGAACTATTTTAAGACAAGAGTAAAATTATACCTATACGTGTATACTATGAAAACAATTTTTTAAAATATTTATTTATTCATGAGAGACACAGAGAGAGAGAGGCAGAGACACAGGCAGAGGGAGAAGCCAGGGTCCATGCAGGGAACCTGACGTGGGACTCGATCCCGGGTCTCCAGGATCAGGCCCTGAGCTGAAGGCAGGCACCAAACCGCTGAGCCACCCAGGGATCCCCCTGAAAAAAATTTTTAAAAATAAATTGAATCTCACAGGGAACAAAGAAGGTAAAGTAAGGCATCAGTTGACTTACTGTTAAAAAAAATCCTGTGGAGGAAATTATTATGTTTTTTTTATCATGTTCTCAAAAAATCAACTTGAAGAAAGTTATAAGAAACCTAATTAATGCTCAAATTGTTCTTCCTAGGAAACAATTTTTTTAATGTAATGTAATGGGCTTCATAGAAAATATACTCTGTATTTAGTGGTTATTCAGTTCTCTTTTCTACAATGTAGTAACATACAGCACTTCAGAATAGGAAAAGAAGGATTTTTGTTTCTGCTGTTTGAGGTATCTTTGGTAATAATTAACCTAGAAGTGTTTATCTAAATCCATTAAATTCAAGCTATAACTCAAATCCCAATACAGACTTTCAAGTTTATTTTTATTGGAAGGATCCTAATTTCTCAGATTCAGCCTTCCTTTATTCTGGAATTGTTTTTATTCTTTACTTTCTGCGATATGGACAGTCAAATGAAAATATCTCATCTGAATTATCCAGGCATTCGACACATATTTATTAAGTGCAGAGTAAGTGATAGACACTGTGCTAGTCACTGGGAATAATGACCAAGGTAAATTCTTGGTAAATTCTTCCCTCCTGAAGCTTCAGCCTATTTGGGGAATGAGCTGTACATTAAATGCAATAGTTATAAGTACAACATGTGGAAAATGAAGGCTTTAACCTCGTCTGGGCTTTTAGAGTCCTCCTCAAAGAAGTGATGGGCCAGTACTCAACCATGGGTAGAAGGGAAAAATCTTCTAGGCAGCAAGATATTATGAAAAAGTCTTAAGGCAAAGAGAGAATGTGGCAGGTACAAGGAAAAGAGCAAAGAACTGGGTGATCGGAGCATAGTGAACAAAAGGAAGAACAGTAGACAAGGCTGAAGAGGTAGACAGGGATCAACAATGGTTGAGTTAACTGATGAACAGCACTCCAGCCTCAGCATGACCACCTCTAGACATGAGAACTACCTCCAGGCAGTCCATCCCAATGGAGGGAAAACGAGAGAGTTAAAATGCCATTTCTTATACTGTGCTAAATTTGATCCCTTGTAAATCAAATAGACTGGATCTAATCTTTAACAGCTCTACTAAGGTTCGCCTGACATAAACACATATTTAAAGTGTACAATCTGGCAAGTTTTGAAATATGCATACCCCTGTGAGGCCATCCCCACATCAAGCTCATGAAAATATTCATTGTCCCTGCAAGTTTCCTTGTGCCCCTTCATAGTCCCTCCCTCCTCACCATTCCCATCCCCACGTAATGATTGATATGCCATGCTTGGAACAGTGCCTGGAACATAAATCCGCTTTCTTGAATAAATGGAAAGTGAGTCCATTTGGAGAATTAGCTCATAGATTGATGTTTGGTTGATTGCTCCATCTTTTCTAGGTATGCAGTGCTGTTCAGAATCAGGATTTCACTGTCATCCAAGACTACTGCACTGGCCTCAAAGCCCTGCTATATCTGAAAAGCATTGAAGAACTACGAGACTGGGATGGGCAGAGTCCAGCTACTGTGAGTCACCAGAAAGGGAAACCAGTTCCCCGTATTGCTGAGCTCATGGGAAAGGTATGTGTTCACTTCTGTTGTCCTTAAGAACTCTACTTCAGCAGCTTTCTACTTCTGGTCTTGTTTTTTTTTTTTTCCTCAACCATCTCATTAACAGAGGAAACACAGTGCCTTTTGGATGTTATTTCTATAGTAGAATCAACCTGAAGGAGGCTTGATTACAGCTATATGATAGGTCCATGCATTACATTTTTATAAAAGCAATATATAATGCAAGGTCATATAAAAGAAAAAGATTGAAGTTTGTAGTGTAAAGTGCCTCCAAAGTCTTGCTTACCGTGGTGATGACTGGCATTCTTTCCAGTGGGAGGCTGGAGATTTCTTTATTCTTTAACAAGCTCTGGAAATTATAACATTACCTTTCTATTTTCAAGACAATTAAATCACTGGAGCCCTGAATAATATGATGAAGTTTTTAAAATTAAAATCTAATCAGTGTCTTTTGTAACTGCTTCTGCTGTGTGGTTAAACCTGGGCTCAAAAGGTTATGTCCCAACTTTCTCACTAACTGCTATTTTCAGAGAAATATATACTACATTTACATTTTGTATAATACAGTGATTTTAGCAAATCTTTTCTAAAACAACATTCAGCATTTTGCCTTTGTATTTCCTTTGTATTATTCTAAATAGACAACCATTGTCAGAAGACATTTCTTGAGTCCTGAATGAGGGGAGGAAAAAATTATAATTCTTAGTCTTTTCAGCTTGTCACTACATCAATAATTAACTTTAAAAAAGAGAAAGCCAAGTATAAAAAGATTCTTTAAGGAAGCATTTAATAATTCAAATGAATCTTAACTTGAAACAGGTCACATGAAAAAGAATGGAAAACAAAAACCCAGGATACCCTGCTTTGGATGGCAGGGTTAGGGACTCTGAGAGAATAAGAGAAACATCATGTAACTGACTTACATTTGGCTAGTTTTAATGGAAACTATCACTCCCCTCACAGGTAGCCAAAAATAAGGGCTTCTTGAAAAATAATGTGCATGATTGCAAGTTCAGTAATGAAAAACAAAAGGGAGAAAGACAGAAAATCTTACAGTGTGAATTCCTAGAAAATATCGTGATGAATGACTCCAGGAGTGGCAATCAAACAGAAAAAAGAGTGGGTGGCATTAATATTTATAATATTGTAATTAGCAAGACTGTGCCTAAGCAGCATTATTAATGTAACTAATCATATTATCATAAACTGAGTCTGCAGTATAGACAGTGAGTGTTCTTGCCTTTATCAATGACCATCAATATCAGGAAGTTGTTCATAGGAAAAAAAATTTTTTTCTCACAATAACTTTATACTTATTCAACATAAATATCTCAAGTAAATTGGTTCTGACATGATAGTTTATGACCATTGTGTAAAAGCATTGTCTCAAATTCGAGTAGTCACCATGTGAGCTGAAATATAAGTAGCTACAGTGCACTGTGCCATTTTGTCTTTAAAGGACTTCCACATTCATTTCAAAACTTACATATTCAAATAAAAGATGAATAATGATGGAGACACTTGTGTCAATGACATAAGTGGAAACTGATTTTCTGAAAGTTTGAATCTAGATTCTCACTTTTTTTTTTGTAAGCCCAGCCTTCATCAAAATCCTAAGTGTAATTTTCAGCATTATCATTTTTTTAAAAAAAAGATTTTTTCACATATATTTTGCCTGTGTGATTATATTAGTGATTCATTTCTCAACAGTAAGTTGAGGAACTAGCAGTTGGTCTGGTAATAGAGCTATGCTCCTAGAGACCTTGGTATGGGCAGACATAACTAAAACAATAGGAGACGATCCCCTTTAGCTTAATGTCCCTAACAGTGACTCAAAGCATGCTAGATCCAAGGTACAGGGGGCGTCCTAACTGTTCCTTCATTGGTGTTGCTGGGGTGTGTGTTTGTGTGTGTATTTTTGAAAACAACTCATATTGTTCTCTTATTAGCTGAAGAATAGGATCCTGCTCTTTACAGTATTTTCATGTTACAGGGAAAACAAGTGGTGATATAGAACCTTTTCAAAGGATCTACTAGAAGTAGCTGGCTTCTTTAGGGAGGGAAGATTTGTTTGGAAAGTACAATTGTTACTCTACTTAATCTTTCACATAGAGGTCAGGCTAGAATAAATTAGAGCAGAAATTTAGAAGAAACCAATTACAATACGGTGTTTGAAGATGGAGAGAAAATGAGACGTTAGCTATGGAAACAAGGGTTTGGCCAAATTAGTCATGTTATCTTTTAATTAATTAGTATATTTAATATACTCTCCCTTTGCATACCTCACTCATTAATTCTTTTAGCTTCCCAAGCAATGTTTCTTCTGGTGGCTTTGGAAAGGCAAAAAGTCAGGCATTTATAGTTTGCTCTGCTCTTATGGTGCAAGCTGTATAAATCTGTACTTGCAAACATGAGAGCAAACCCATATGAAGAGCAGCCTCCAGCTTTGCCACATCACAGAGCAGTGGGTCTCAAACTTCTGGTGCTTAAAAACCATGTGGCATACTGTGAAAAATGTAGATTCTCTGGCCGCACTCCCAGAGATACTGATTCAGTTGGTCAGAGGTGGATCCAGGAATCTGCATTGTCATGTTGTGGTTCTGATGGAGGGATCCAGGGATCCACATTGCCAAAAAGTAATGAAGAGAATAGCAACAGAATATCATTAGAGATAGAGAAGTTAGCTGTGAGTACAACACAAGCTTGTCTTGATGGAGGAAGCTGGCAATAAGTGATTTTGAGCTGGAAGAAAAGTTAAATAATCAGGCGAGGAAATCCATAGAAGCAGCATACTGAGTTCTGAATGGCCAGTGGTTTGAAAGTCCCTGATAAGGAAACAGGCAGGGAATTAGTGCAGCATTTCCTTTCCTTTCACAGAAGGAAAAAAGAACTGTGAGGACAGAGACACTTTGCCATCAAAGATGTAACGGCCCCAATCCATGCAGTCAACAGTGAGGATATCTGTGAGAACAAGGAAGCAGAGACTATTCACAGGATCATCAGAAGGGAAGGGTCTTGACAGCAGAGGGCTCAGTTATCTTATCCTCAGTTATCTCAATGCCTCCTTCCCCCTGTGAAAACCTAGGCAACTCAGTGAAAGTGAAGTGGTTGTTTGGCACATATAGAACAGAGGTTATAGCAGAGGCCAGAGTGAGAACGGTGGGTTTGCCTGATGTTTTGTTACTTAACTAAGTAACAAAGGTGGACAAGTTAATTAATCTCTCCAAATCTCTTTCTAAAACTATCAAGTGAAGATAATCACAATATAAATCCAGAATCCCTCATTAATAATTCTGAAATCCAAAAAGTACAGAAACCCAGTGTTTCATTTGGCAGCAAACGTGACCTGCACTGATGTGAGGCTATTTATAATTTTTATTTATTCTTTGTAGAGTGAACATTTAAATGTTTACTGCAGAGAAACTAATGTCTTTGATTCCAGGTTGCTACCTCACATCTTGCTGGGATTATTAGGTTAAATGTAGCATGTGCACCATTTTACTTTTCTAAAACCCCAAAAGCAGTTCTGAATTCTGAGATATATTTGGCTCCAAGGATTTTGTGGTTAAGGAGTTGTGAGGAATTTTAATTGAGAATATAACTGCAATTATAACTTCATCCACAAATTCTTCTTTACAGTTGGAGGCAAAGAATATATTTTAGTGCTATCAGAAAATAAAATATTAGTATTTGGAATTTTTATTTGTGGCAAATCACAGTATTTTGAGATTATTTGCTTGGAAAATATGAAAGAAATTGGATGCTTCAAGATTAGAACAGAAAATTTTGCAACCAAAAAGCATGGAAGGAAATGACTTCACTTTTTTTATGTGTTTGGGATGAGAACAGGATTCCTAAGCAAGAGCCCTTGAAAGGGAGGCAGCACAGGCCAACACTCCTCTTTGATTGGGGTCTGCATGCATTATCACTTTCTGTTCCCTACATCTGAAATGTCTTTCCCATTCACTGAAGAGAAATTCTCAAGCACCACCTCTTTGAGTTATTCTTTGATCTCTACACCAGAATTTATTTCTCCTTGTCTTCTTCAGCCTTAGTTGAAACAAGTATCACACAGCACTTAGATTTTTAAATGTCTTTTTTCTCTACTAGACAGCAAGCTCACTTCCCAATTCCTTGGACACCCACTGATATGTAGTAAGGGCTCAGTAAATGCTGCTTATGTAAATGAATGATAAGTGAACTCTGTAAGAAAACAGCTAAATGGTAGCATTAGAAATCAGTAGTCATTTGACTTACCAAGCCATTGCTTTTCCCATCACATCAGAAATGAAATGAGTGTTAGAAGAAAAAAAATAACTTTAAACTTAAAGCCTTATTGCATTTATGAGCCTAGTTTGGTAAAATGAGATGGAAAGAAGTCAGAGTGGAGTAAGGTAGGCAGGTGAGCAACCTTTATTCCTTCTTGACTTAGCAAAATGTACCTAGAATATAAACTTCTTGAGGACCTAGACCACACACTGTACGCCAGTGTCTGACACAATGTCTACCATTAGGAGAAATGACATGGTAGCTGAAATGCTGAATAAATATATTGATCAATCACTCATTTATTATAAGATGTATTTTAAATGTCACTTCCTTTATGAGATCATCTATGACCCTCTTCTTCTCTGTCTGAGAAAATTGAGTCCCGCATTTCTCTGTTCTTGTTCATATAACTGGTATTGCAGTCATTATATCATCTTCAAGTTATGTGTCTTCTTGTCTGTCACTGAGGTCATTATGAGCATCTTGAAAACAGAGAGAAAGTCTTATTTATACTTGAATTTTCAAGCACCTAGTACAATGCTACATTTTTATAGAATTAAACTGCACAAACTATCTGCAGTGTCCTGATTTGGAAGGAAAAAAGAAAGTCAATTTATAATTAAAATTCCAGCCAGTCCCTTTCAAGAATAGCAGAGATTTTAGAAAGAAACAGCAAATTACTTTCAGTAGGTATTAAAACATAGTGAAATACACACATCAGTAATATTAACAAGTATATATAATCTGTGCTCATTGAAAAGCTTTCATTAGGATAAAATCAGAAAAACTGTCAATGTGCTTGTATGGCACCTCTTAAAATAAGGCTTCCTTTTGATGATAGAAACAAAAATATGTGCATCCATATGACCAGATACATCATTCTCATGTCATTATAAAGCCACAAATGATACAGTTTTATAAAACTTCGGCTATTGCTGCTGTCTGGCTGTGGTATTTTATATGTAAATGTCTAACCATCTATTTATTTGTCTCTGGCATGTTATCCAATACAGACAACAAACAACTGTCCAAAAGGAACATACGACGTCTAAGCATGACCATTAAAAAGGCCAAATAACAACAGTCTTAGAAGAGGAGAGTAGTACCTCCTGTTTACAACTTTAAATGTTTTATGTCTTCCATGGTATTTATTTTTCCAAGTTGAGATAGAATTTGCATAAAGAAAAATGCACAGGTCTTAAGTGAACCATTTGATGAGTTTTGACAAATGCACACATCCATGAAATCTTCACTTCTGTCACAATATCAAACATTGCCAACATCTCAGAAGACTTCCTTCTGCCCATCCCCAGTCATAATCCCTCCCTCCTCCCACTACCAGAAGTAAACACAATTTCGTTTATATCATCGTAGATTAGTTTGTTCATATTCTGTGGCGTCATATAATTAGAATTCCACGAAATGTATGTTTTTGTGTGTGTGGTTACTTTCCCTCAGCACAATGGTTTTGAGATTCATCCATGCTGCTGGGGGTGTCATGAAACTCAATTTCTTTTTATTGGCAAATAATATACCATTGAATAACTATATTACAATTTGGTTATTCATTCAAAATGATATATGAGCTCTTTTCATTTCCAATATTATAAATATGTCTAAAATAAGTATTCAGGCATAACTGTTTTGGTGAACATCTATTTTCACTTCTCTTGGCTAATATTTAGGAGTGTAGTGTCTGGGTCATAAAGTGATGTATGAGCTTTAGAAGAAACTTCCCAGCAGATTTCCAAGTGGTTGTACCATTTTATACTCCTGCCAACTGTGGATGGATGTTTCAGTTCTTTCATATTCCATCCAATATTTGGTATTCTCCATCTTTTTAGTGTGAGCCATTTTAGCACATGTACATTGGTATCTCATTATGATTTGAATTTCCATATCCCTGAAAACTAATGATAATAAACACTTCCTCATTTTCTTATCAGCCATCCATATACCTTGTCTGCAAAGTACCTATTTAAATCTTTTGCCTGTTTAAAAATTGGGTTTATTAATAATTTACTGAATTTTAGGAGTTCTTTATATATTCTGAGTACAAGTCCTTAGATGCAGAAAAGGCTTTTGATAAAAGTCCTGCATCCACTCATACTAAAAACCCTAAACAACCTAATAATAGAAGGAAACATCCTCGGTCTGATAAAGGGCATTTGCGAAAAATTCTACAACACATATCATATTTAAATGGTGAATAAGGGGCACCTGGGTGGCTCAGTGGTTGAGTGTCTGCCTTTGGCTCAGGTCATGATCCCAGGGTTCTGGGATTGAGTCCTGCATTGGGCTCTCCCCACAGGGAGCCTTCTTCTCCTTCTGCTTATGTCTCTGCCTCTCTCTGTGTGTCTCTCATGAATAAATAAATTAAATATTTAAAATAAATAAATAAATAAATGGCGAATAAATAAACGTATTCTTCCAAGATCCAGGCTATGCATGCATGTCCACCCTCACCACTTCCATCCCCAGTATTGTATTGGAAGTCCTAACTAGGACAGTAAAGACATAAAAAGAAATAAATGGCATCCAGGTTGGAAACCTACTAAAATTGTCACTTGCAGATGGTAATATTGGATACATCAAAAATCAAAAAAAAAAAAAACCCTATGAAAACACTATTAAAAATTAATAAATGAATTTAGGAAAGTTTTATGATACAGTTTCATGATACATAGTTATGTTTCTAGATGAATACAGAAACAATGAACAAACAGAAAATTAAATTTTAAAATTCCATTTACAATAGCATTTAAAAACCATGAAATACTTAGCAACAAATTAAAATGTATGTTGAAAACTATAAGGGATTGCTGAGAGAAATTAATGAGAAAAAATCAATGGAGAGATTAGTCTGTGGATACAGCACCATCCCAATCAAAATCCCAATATATGTTTTGAGAGGTTGACAAGCTGATTCTAAAATTTACATTGGTATTTAAGGGAGCTAGAATAACCGAAACAGTCTAGAAAAGGAACAAAGAAGATTTGAACTATCTACCTTCAAGTTTTTCTATAAACCTGCAGTAATCAAACAAGCATGTTTTACTGTCAGGATAGATAAATAGATCAATAGAACAGATAGAAAATCCAGGAATAAACCTACATAGATACACTCAACTAACTTTTCACAAAGACACCAAAGCAATTCAATGGAGGAAAAAGGTACTTTTAATTAAAATTAATGGAACCTCATATTTTCCTCACACAGGACACAAAAGTAATTTTAAATATATCACAGATATAAAAGTATAAAAATTTTAAAGAAAACATAAGTAAGTAACTTCGTGGTCTTGGGATACTGAAAAATTTCTTAGATACGATGCCAAAAGCACTAACCAACAAGAAAAAATTGATAACTTTCATTTCATCAAAATTAACTTCTGGTCATCAAAAGACACAGTTAAGTAAATGAAAATTCAGGTCACAGAATGAGAGGAAATATTCATGATATATACATCTCACAAAGAACTTGTGACCAGACTTTAGAAATGTAAACTGGAATAATATGAAATAATTTAATTTAGTCTTAAGCATATGGAAATCTTAAAATGAAAAGTCCATGGTGAGAGACCTACCTGTAGGCTCTTGCAGCTAACCCTCATCTATGATAACTTCTCTTTTCTCTTTTCTCTAATACCACTTGCAGAGCTAGCCTAGAAAAGAGGGTATGCGAGAGATGAAAGCCATTTTCCTTCAAGTTTATCTTCTGGCCCTGTGGTTCTTGTCCATGTTATTTTCTCCTAGTGCAACTCTGTCCCTGTGGTTATTCTCTTTGAGGCTGCCAGTTGGATACTTTATATAGTTAGAAAACTTCCAAATGACAGTCTCCATTTCTCAGTTACTTGGGTACTGATTGAAATAGGAAGCAGTATTATTGAGATCCCTTTCTATGACTGAAGCCAGATTGCATGAGGCTAAATATTTTTATTGATTGAGCTAACTTCAAAGGACATGGCAAAAAAAACAAAAAACAAAAAACCAAACCACCAGTTCCTGGAAGTTCAAATTTTCCAAAATTACCAAATCAGAGTCTACTGCATAGATATTATGGGGACTTATCTACATCTCTAAATATCACCAGATGGTTTGAGTAGTTTCTTAGGTAGAATGCTGAAATGCCAAGTATCCTTTAAGAATAGGGCAGACACCTGTTTATAAATGGTGATTATTCCTACTTAAAAGCAAAAAATGTTGACTAGGGGGATGCCTGGGTGGCTCAGTGGTTTAGCGCCTGCCTTTGGCCCAGGACGTGATCCTGGAGTCCTGGGATGGAGTCCCACATCAGGCTTCCTACATGGAGCCTGCTTCTCCCTCTGCCTGTGTCTCTGCCCCCTCCCCCCACCCCCGTGTCTCTCATGAATAAATAAAGAAAATCTTCAAAAAAATGTTGAATAGGATTTGGTAGCCCCTTCTTCTAGCTCCGAGTGTCTAATCATCTCATTAATGTTTAATGATCCCACAAAGAAGTCAGTGTGCTGTAGTGAAAAGAGCATAGTGTTAGAGTCTGGCAGGTCTAGGTTTGGCTCTAGGCTCAGTGGCTTACTACTGGGTGAGTAAGGCTGGCTACATGAATCACACAGTCCTCTATTCCTGTATTGGCAAATTGAGATAATGATAGCAGTTTCACAGGTACTTTGTGAGGATTAGAAATCATATATGTAAAGTGTATAGCACATAGCAAGCAGACATTCAGCCCATGCCAGTTATTAATTCTAAAATAGATGATGGATGGGTAGATACATAGACACATATATAGATGCATTAATAGAACATAAGTAGACATACAGAAATACTGGGGTAATTTGTATATGTGATACTTATAAATTATTTGTATACTTTTTTTAACCTACTGATAACATGATTTTGCTAGCTTCATTTTGTTTGATTCAAAGGCTTGCATCTTTCTCCTTGGAAGCACTCCCTTTACCCCCCCCCCCCAAAAAAAAGAGTTTCTAAATAATTCAGAAGTGTTCACTTTCCAGGTAAAATGGAAATAAATTTGTTAATTTGGGGTTTGGGCAGTAAAATCCATCATTGATCCTAAAATAAGTAGAAGGGAAGAGCCTATTACTATTGTTGCCAAATCAGAGTAACAACACCAGAGTTTAAAATGAACTGTTAGAGATGCCTGGGTCTCAGTGGTTGAACGTCTGCCTTTGGCTCAGTTTGTGATTCTGGGATCCTGGAGTTGAGTCCTACATCGGGCTCCCCACAGGGAGCCTGCTTCTCCCTCTGCCTATGTTTCTGCCTCTATTTCTCTATGTCTCTCATTAATAAATAAATAAAATCTTACAAATAAAATAAAACAAAATAAACCATTAGGGGAGGTGCTGGAAGGAGTCTCTCCTGTTATAGAATGAGGTAGTTTTGCATTGCTTATAACCAAAATAGTTTGTGCCAGTATCAGCCTTCCCAGCTTGGTTTCTCTCCCATCTCAGGGGTAAGTGGGTTTATTTCACAGGGCAACTCCAGTCAGTTGTAGTGGTTGCCAGCAGCAGTATGTAGAAAAAGACTGTGATCCAGAGCCAAGTCCAGCGGAGGTGTGTGATCAAGTGGTAATGCCTGCATCAGCATGGACACAGGACAAGATGTTGCAGAATATGGCTTCCCACTTCCCTGAGTGTGCAGCACTGACAGCTTGCCCGATCTAGGAATTTGGGCAGCATTGAGCTTTGCAATTTTTGTAACCACTGCAGCTTCCTCATTGCAATCTACCACTGTATGCCTGAAATAAAATGTGAACCATACATTTTTACTGTTTTGCCAGCATCCCACCATGCTTTGCCTTCATCCATCATGCTTTTTAAAAGTATGATTTCTTATTTCACCTCGTTCATAAACAGATATCTAATTGCCAAGCATATATGTAATTATTCTTTTGTCACTTTCATGAAAGTAAGTGGTTAAGTGTAATTCCTCATACTCCATCAAACATACTACTTTAATCAAAATACACCTTATCAATATTAATTACACACATAGAACTTGTGTAGAAGTACTTTTCATCTTCAACACAACTTACCTATGTTAATTTTGATGTTACTTTTAAGCTGGGAAAAGAAATTTAGGATTTTCTTGTTCTGGATGGGGATTGAGGATATATATAAAGAAAGCATTACTATAAGCATGGAAGATAAAATTTGAATTCAAATACTACCCTTGTCTCACCTCCTACTCCCCCTCCTAATAACTCTACAAAATCAGTGTACATTTATTGCAAACCAGTTAGCTTTGTTCCTAATCCTGATTTTATGGAGTAAGGAAAAATATCTTTCTGTAATTCTGAGCTATGCCCTTGAGATTCTCCCTAGAAAAAAATGTATATATTTGTTATATCTCTACATAAGCTCATCTGTCCACTTGAATAAAGAGAGTATTAGATAAAAGATATAATTTTCTGCTAATTAAAAGAGTCAGAGTCATTTTGATAATGTAAAGAGTCAACAGAAATTCTAATTATATTCAGCTTTATGCCAATTTGTCCTAATCTAAGATTTGAGGAAAAAAAAAAAATAAATGTCTATTTTTGAAAATAAAAAGGGGGATCTGATTTACAAAAAAAACAAAAAAAAAGAAAGAAAGAAAAAAAAAGAAAAGAAAAAATTAGCTAAATGGCTCAGTTGTTTAAGTGTCTGCCTTCGGCTCAGGTCATGATCTCAGGGTCTTGGGATCGAGCCCTATGTCAGGCTCCCTGCTCAGCGAGGAGTCTGCTTCTCCCTCTCCCTCTGACCCTCCCCCCTGCTCAAGCTCACGCTCTCTCTCTCTCTCTTAAATGAATAAAACAATCTTTAAAAATTTTTAAATAAAACAATCGATAATTAGCTAGTTAGTTGGTTTTTTTTTTTGTTATCTTATTTTTTGGGGTTTTCTTTTAGCTTTCAAATTACAAGGATCATACCTACTATTGAACAGCTTTACCAAGACTCTAGAAGCCTAGGAAGGATAGGCTGAGATATCTTTAATTGCACTGAGTAATTAGCAATCTCATAGTTAACCAAATCGGTTTATATATCCAGATGAAATATCCATCCATTTAACTTTTTTCCTTAGAAACCAGATCACTCTGTTAGGTTGCTCATATTGATCTAGTTAACCACCTAATTTCTAAATATCCCCTCTATTTTATGCCATATAGCTGCTGGAAGTGATCTTATTACATGTCTCAAATCCATACCCTTTAATAGTCTGTGCTTCCCGGTCACAGGTGACCCCTAGAAATGTGTTTGAGATGTGACTACAGCCTACACAGAGAAATGTGCTAATGCTGCTCAGAGAATCCTTTGGTTTGCAGCTCCAGGCATTGTTTGTGAAGTTGTCTCTGATGGAAATGCCCTGAAGACCTCACTCCCAGTCCCTCACACCTGCTGGCTGGTGTGCTATAGATTGTTCACAGCAAACATCGTCAAGATTGTGCCTTTTGAAGATTTATTGCCATATATCTTTAAGGCATTTCACTTGTCTTCCCTGCTCATCAGTTTCATCCCATTTCATTTCAAACTATAGAACCTTCTCTAGATCCTCTTCTGGCAGTTAACTTCTGCATGCACCCAGTCCATCTGAGCTATAGAGTGTCACCTATCAACCTAGTCATTTTTCAGAAACTAAATATTACCAAGTCTTGTTTCCGTTTAATGTAGATCCCAAGTGAAACTAGTGGAAAGTAAACATAGCATTTGTGGTAATCCAGGCCTCCTGGGAAGAGAATTTTAGTACTACTCTCTACAGTCTTTATTGAGATAGAAGAAGCCTGCTTTAAAGATTATCCTACTCTAGTCATGTGCTAGGTGTTGGTGGTAAGCATTAGTCACGTTCACTAACATTTTCTGGCTCCATAGGAAAAGCAAATCTCCTTGCCTCTTGGATGTTCCATGTGATTAGGTGACTTGCTTTGGTCAACAAAATGTGAGTGAAGTATATGGTATGTGAATCTGGGTGGAAACATTTAAGCTGGCACTTATTCTCCATATTCCCTTCCTTTACCACAGCAAACACTATAGTCTCATGGTGAGAAGGTGACAACATAAAATGGATGATCTAGATTGCTGAGACACCACTTACTTATAGGACATCCAGAGACAGCAGACTTCTTGTGAGTGACAGACTAACTTTTATTGTGTTAAGTCACTGAGATTTGGGAGTTGATTATAACTACAGTGCTATCAGCTGGTAAAGACCACACAGAGTTCCAAATAACTTGTACCTGCCACCAGACAGACTGATGGCTACAGAGGGAGCCTTTGTACCCTCCTACAGAGGGAGCATTATAAAATGGAAATGCTCATCTTTAGTGATCTTCACTTTCTTTTCTGCACGTGGTCCCACATGCTGGCAGCTAATTCCATAATTCAGGTTCCCATTACATCACTCCAACCTGCATCTGATTTCTTGGCAAAGTGCCTGATGATACCAGAGAGCCTTTCTTTCTAAACCATATAGTGAAAATATTTATTCTTGCATTGTACCTGGTTTTCAATAAGTTATGTGAAGATATCCAACAATTAACTAATCCAGCATAGGAAACAGAGCATAGCATGTACCTTACACATAACTTCTTTCTTGTTAGTAGTAAGGACTTGGGCAACTTACATACTTTCCCTTAGCCACCATTTTCTCATCCAAAAACTTGGAATAATAATATATATCTCATAAGATTGTTGAGAAAAATAAATAACAGTGTCTAAATTTCTTCTGAAAGGAAGATCAGGTTCTAGAAAGCATCATCTCCACTCACTGTCCCTCTCATTCCTTACCTGTTTTTCTATCTTCAACCCATCAAAATTAGGCTTCTGCCCATCCCTACTCCCTAAATCACTAGAACTGCTCTTGCTGAAGTTATCAGCGATTTAGTTATCACCAAATCTTTCCCAGTCTTTACTAGGCCTTGTTATATTCAACAATTGACTGCTTCTTTGTATTTGAAATTTCTTCTTTGAGTTTTGAATTCTCTTTTCTCCTGGTTTCTTTCTTCTTTACTTTTAACCAAGAAGACAATTGTCAGCACCTAGCATGTGCCAGGCACTCTAGAGGAAAATATTAATAATAATATAACTTCTCTCCCTTAAAAGGATCACAGACTAGTGTAGAATTAGACAATTAAAAAAAATAAAAATAAAAAAAAGAATTAGACAATTAAAGAGTTATTTATAACATCGTGATAATTACAGTGATAGAAAGATACACAGAGGGATAGCAGGGGTGGTAGGGAGTTTGAGAATATTTTCCAGACTAATCTGAAACTTAAGATATAAGATATAGTAAGTGTATGAAGAATACCTTGGGCTAAGGCAGAAAGCATGGTAAAATCCTGATGTAATAACATTTCTGCGTGTGGAGAGAATCTTCTTGGACTTGATCTGTAGGACTCCCTCCTCTTTTTTTGGTCCTTAAATACCAGTATTTCCCCTCTTCATGGATCTCATATTACTGTATGGCTCATCAGACCCAGGAAGCCAATTTCACTTTCCTTGTTGTTCATCTTCCACATTTGTACTCTCACCAGCGACCTCCCTCTGGACCCTACACACCCATCTCTTCAGCTTTCTGGTGGACTTTGCCATGCAATAGCCCTGCTCAGTGCTCTTCCTGCAACCTAGGAATAAAACAACAGTAGTGATTATCCATGACAATTATATAAGCACTTTATAATTTACAAAGCACTTTGGCATACATTATCTCACCAGCTGCTTCCTTAATGTAATAGCAGCAGTGGGCAAAAAACCGTGTCACTGCCAACAGCGCTTTTCTGACCTTGGTCTCCCAGCCCCACCTACTGAAAACATGAGAGCAGCTGGATGGGAGCTGATTAGAGGCTGGAAGCTGACCTTGTTTGGGGACCAGGGGAGTATGACAGCAGCAGTTGCCACCTTCACCTTCTCCATCTCCATAGGGGCAATAGAGCAAGCCAGAGGTTTCATGGCAAAACGTGGGAGGCTGCACAGAGCAACCAGGCTTCTCATGAGCTGCCCAAGTGCAGGCTGAAGGTGGCAGGCATCAGTTTGTGGGAGGTTAAGCGCTTATCCACTCTTCCCCACTTTTCTGATTTCTTATTTCTTACATGCATTAACTATCATTTTGAAAGTTTCAGTAGGTTAATTAAATTCTTCTAGTGTTGATGCTAAGAAAGCTGAAACATTTTCAACTGAGATTGACACTACTCAAGACATCGGCTTCACTGATGTTTGTTCAGCAACACTCCAATATGTCACAGGATTGCTGAGAGAACATCTGAGAGCTATAATGAGCTAAAAGTCAAGTACAGGGGAAAATGTGTTCCAGACTGCTGCAGATGTTCTCAAATCAAATCATATTTCTGTGAAATGCCATATAGAATATTCAGCGATTGAAGGATGCAACATGAAAGGACAGTTCAATTGATTTGCACTGTTTTAAAATTTTATTTAGCCTAAATTATGTGAAATGTGGTGGCTTTTTTTCACTTTGAATCAATTAATAAGAGACGCACTTGATCCTAATGAGCTTCAAGGATAATTTCCTTGCTCTAAGAGGAATACATTAACTGGTTAGATAGGAGTCAAAGCCTAGAGAAGGTGGCAGTTGAATAAGTGAAACAAAGTCGAGTCAAAGAACAGACATCTTGTAGCTCCATTTTCTTGCCTCTATTTTTCTTTTATTCCTTTGGCATCAAAATAGAGCAAACCTCTGTTTAATTAATTCACCAAGACTCTGATAACCTGTGACACTGTATTGATGGTGGTTCATTCTGTATATCCTGAGAAACCTAGAGGAAGCTTAACAGGAGTGGGTCAAGGAAATGTTTTTGAAAGATGCATCTTTTGTCGTCACCATCTTATATTCCATCACACATATGGCCTTGCACATTACCATAGTTTAGGTAGCCTGGCCTATGATTAGGATGATATTCTCCTAAGTGAAGGTTAGCACAAAGAAAGAACTGATAAATCTGGGTAAGGCAAAACAGAGAAAAATGATTAAGTGACATTGGAAAGTACAACAAAACACCACAATGAGATACCACCTCACAGCCTCTATAATGGCTAAAATTAAAAAGATTGACAACATCAAATGTTGGCAAGAATATGGAGCAACTAGAACTCTTGTACTTTGCCAGTGAGAATATAAAATGCTACCACGACTTGGAAAAACTCTTCAACATTTTCTTAAAAAAAACCCAACAATTCCATTCTCAGGTATTTATCCAAGAGAAATAAGAACACATTTCCATAACATTTGAAATAGATGAATTTTAAAAACAGTATGTTAAGGGAAGGAAGCCAGACACAAAAGAATACTTACTAACTCATGCCATTTATGTGAAGTTTAAGAGTAGGAAAAAAAAATCTGTATCATTAGAAATCACAAGAGTGGTAAGTAGAGATTTAACTGGAATAGAGCACGAGGGAATTTTCTGAAGTGGTAGAAATGTCCTATACCTTGATTAGGGTGACAATTTGTGGATAGATTTATTTGTCCAAATTCCTCCAACCGTATGCTTATAGTCTGTGCATTGTACTGTGTGTGTATGTATAATAATAAAGACATTTTTAATGTCCAAATTACTTTTAATCAGGTAGCCTTTGGAAACTAAAAATCTTATGAATTTAGCCACTGGAAAAGAATAACTGGTACCTTGATAAAAATGTTGGCCTGGAAACCAGATTAAAGAAAATGGATGACCAGGGGCATAAACAAATGTATTTTCCTCTGCCAACTTGCCGGCAGCTGGGTATGGAATTGAAATAGTTTTAGGCCTTACACATCAGGGAGACTGACTAGGGCTTAGAAATCAAGAAGGGGAACATCTGGCTTCTTGAGGAGTGACATAGGTAAGGGATGTGGCATCACAATGCAAATGAGAAGCTGCTTCCTAAAGATGGAAAATTTGATTAGGTCCTTTGGTAGGCCTTCTACTTGCTTTGCTTTGTAAGATCAGCCAGTGCCTGCAGCCTCTGTTAACAAAAGCTAGCCTTGCCTGAGGCCACAGCTCCCAAAACAGAACCTTCAATTGATTGCTGATAGGAGGTTACATGCCGGGCTGGGCTCTTCTGCCCTCCTGTCCTACCCATCCTTCCACAAACAAACCCTGTGGGGCGTTTTTCTGGAAATCTTAAGTCAAATACATTTTAACGCTTTAATATATGCATTGACACTTTGTCTTGTAATAGCTCTTTTATTATTGGTCAATAAAATTACATTTAGAGAGATAAAGAAAAAATTCTTGAGGTTGAATTTCCATTCACTCTGGTACCTTTTATTCATTTTATGGGGCATTATTATTGCAAAGTTGTAAAATGAATCCAAAACTATATTTTGATTCTGGTTTTTTGTTTGTTTGTTTTGTTTTGTTTTTCCTTCAAGTTTCTGCTTTTTACTTTTTGTTCCCTAAGATGCATCTCCTACAAAATTATGGCTGGAAACAAATATCACATAACTTATTTGAACTCACAGAATTTTTGTGACAGATTTGATTTTTGGTACTAATTAGAATTTATTTTACATATCTCTGCCTAGCTCAGAGTTTGAGTTTTGATTTTAGTCCTTTATATATATAATCTATCCATTTGAGTTTTGATTTTAGTCCTTTATTATATAATCTATCCATTCAACAAATATTGAGTATCTGTTACATGCCAGGCACTGTGGTAGATAATTGAGATTGAGTGATGAATAAAAATAAACTTTTCATCACTGAGGGACAGTCAACTGCAAAAAGTAATGGTATTAAACTTTTTAAGCCTTTACATAATTATTTATGCTTATACATGTATACATGCATTTACACATACATATGTATATATCCCCATTTGACAAAGGTAGAAACTGAGGCTTAAGGAGGTGTAGTTATTATAGTGGAAACAGGATACAAAGCCCATTCTGTTTATCACAAAAACTGTGCCCTTAACCACTTAACTACACCTCATCTTGACATAACTGCTATTATGATATCAGAGTTATAGAAGCAGAAAAGAACAAGTGTCCATCTCAATCTGGGGGATCAGAAGCTGTTAGAAAGAGACAAATGAACTGTATCTTGAAGGATGAAAACAGTATAAGTTTTATGTAAATGTCCTCATTAATTCCAGTCTATAGGCAATGGCTGTGGCCAAGTGATCACGTGTGAAAATTGCTACATCTTTATTTATGGGTAAAAGAGTTACAAAATCTGTTAGATAACTTATCCCATTCCCTGATAGGGCACAGGCTTCATTCTTAGTTTGTGCTTTTGGGAGCTGTTGTCTTTTAGCATAAATCCCATCAAATCTTTGTGAGTTTTGCTTTTACATTTCCTTCATCTGTGACGAGAAGATTCTATTAACAACCCTGGCACCTTCCATTAAAGTCTACAACTTCCAACTGCCAGGAAGGGATAATGAAGTGATAAATTTAATTTGCTACCAAAATATGTAAGGCAGAGATATCTAAGTGAATTTATAGCGTTAGCTATGTCTTTCCTCTTAGCATTAACAAAAGTTTTATGGCAGGTTATCAGAATCAGTGCAAAAAGAACAAATATATATGAATCTCCACACACAGAAATCAGATCTATAACTCTGTATCAAATCGTTTCTTTCCCCCTTCTTAGCATTTCTAGGCTCACCAGAATTTAATACAATGAGTTTCAAGTGTTTTGTTACTTGAAGAATGTATAAAAACTGTTAACCAGACTAAGAAACACTTTTTACTCATTAATATATATACTTTGAGATTTATAAAATATGAATCCCCTTCTCCTGCCCTTGCTAGACTCTAAGGGCTATGAAGAAAAATAACAACACCATCATGTTGCATCAGCACGATCATGACAATGAGGCTGCTTCAAACTCTGTGGAACACAAAATCTACCTTCTACCCATTATTTAACTCTGTGCTATGGTTGTAAAAATGGGTACCTGGGTGGCTTAGCAGTTGAGCGTCTGCCTTTGGCTGAGGACATGATCCCACGGTCCAGGATTGAGTCCCACGTTGGGCTCCCTGCGGGAAGCCTGCTTCTCCCTCTACCTGTGTCTCTGCCTCTCTCTGTGTTGTCTCTCATGAATGAATAAATAAGATCTTTAAAAAATAATAAAATAAAAACTTTCGTATATATTTCCACTTCAAGAATTCCTTTGTTCCAGTGAACTTTAGCATATAGAATCTCTTCTTCCCATGTCTTGGCATTGGGATCAGTCTTAGGGGCCAGTGATCCCCCTAAACTGCACTCACCGAATGCACAGCCAGGATAAGTTTTGCTTCTACTATTCAATGATGTATGTGTTCCTCCTGTAAAACAGAACTGTTAAAGTCAGTTCTTGACTTCACGGTTATTTGCCCAGAGAAATGTAGAATTGATAATTACGATATGATAATAAAAACAAGGTACATTCAACTAACTGTTATGTAATATTGTTTTGAGGGCTTTTTATGTTACCTACTTGAATCCTTGCAACAATTCACATAAGGTTTGAATCATTGTTCTCTTTTTTCTGTTGAGAGAAGCAAGACTCAGGGAGGTTAGGAAAGTTGTTCAAGCTCCCAAGCTAGTAAGAGCAGAGGCGACATTCTAGTCCAGGTCTATGTGTTCACAAAACCTGCACACTTGCCTACTACACTTCACTGCCTCCACTTATTATCCTGTGCAGAGGATCATTGGTTCTAAGGCTTTAGATTTGATTCTGGGTTGACAGATAGCAGATTAAGATTCTATTAATCTTTGGGCAAGAATGTTGAACTTTCCACCTCTCTTGCAGTGACCTGTGGCAGTCAATTGTACTGGGAATTACACGACACCTGCTTGCTCACTTGTATTCAGTGGACTCATGATAAATCAATGTTTTTGCAGACACGTCATCCCCTTTCCTCAGGCCCTTCACTGCTGGCATCAAGAGCATTAGATGCATTGCCATCCTGCCAACTGGGCTGATCCTCACCACATATAATACTCTGTTTACCAGCAAAGGCCATGGGCTCATCTCTTCTTCCTTCTGTTCTGTCCCTTTATTCTGGATTACTTGACTTTTAGCTCCTATACAACAAATCCAGCTTGAGTTATGAATTCATGTATTTATTTATATGCATAAATTTCCCCCACCAATTACCTTAATGAGCCCAGTCCTTCTGGTCTTCTGATTTATGTCTTTGAAAGTGTTTGAGATAAAGAGAGCCAGAGAGTAACAGGGAGAAGCCTGGATCCCAAGGTCTGCATTGGCCTCCCAAGGACTGCTTTGTTCTCCCTAGCATTAAGCCTCCCCTTTAGCAGCTGCAGTGTTTGTCTAGATGTGTGTGGATGTCTGGCTGTATGCCCAGCTGAAGTTTTGATGCCTTCTTCCTCTCTTAAGTCACCTCAATTTCATATAAAATCAGCCATCTAGGCAGAAGCTAGGTATTTGAATGGACTTTAGATTCTTCTATGTTAAGTAACCTCCTATGGGCTTCTAGTGGACATTACTGCACAGTACCAGGCAATGATAATTTATACTTAGTGGCAAGCAAATCCCTGGATCACCTGCCAAAGATGTTAGAGTGTCTTTATTATTATCCAGGCAAAGCTTCCATTCATGCAGTCCTTGTAATATAAGCATTGTGGTGTACGTAGGTCTACAGAGAACCAAAAGCAAACCTACAAGTGGTATCTGAAGGTGTCCTAGCTCTGTATGTGGGTACTCTTCCCCTACTTATAATGCTTTTATATTTCCTATAGGTACTCTTATATGTTCCTCTCTGGAAGTTCCTAGAGCATACCTAGCCTCACACTCCTGGGCCCAAGAAAAATTCCCAGAAAAGTTATTGAAACTTTTCACTTGTTAGGTTTTATTGATTGTCACAAGATATAAAATGCCAGAGCTGTGGTGGGGTGAAGTGAGGAGGGGTTGGGTATGGAGTGGAGAGTGGAGTGGCAGGGGTTGGGTGTGGAATGGAGAGCTCCAAGGTTATTTTAGAAGAGATTTCAGTGAAGTGAGTATATAAAGACAAATGATGATTCAAGCCAGAACACAATTGTACAAACAAAAGTGATACCACCAGTCAACATCAGAATGTATTTTTGAAGTTTCCATTTGTTATGCCAAATATGTAGAGAATGTAGATTAAAACAATACCCAAGTGAGTGGTGATTATTTGCTACAAGTTAAGAACAGAGCATATTAGAAGAGGAAAGTGTGGCAGTGTTTCAATATTTAACCCAATTCATTAAAAAAAGGAGGGCATATATCTGATCTTTACCATGGGCCCATGTAAGCACATTTTTATACTAAGGGTATTTTCCCCAAAATGTTTTCTCTTCGAAAGACATGCATGCTTCATGTGAGACAGAATGTAAGGAGGATGCCAATATGTACACATTATGAGTTGGAAAGAACAGTAAATTATGCATGATATTGACCTCATTAGTAAATATTGACTCTTTAGAGCTGCCAAATGAAAGTTGTGGTGATAGACCATTCCTTAGAAGAGTTAATTTAAAATTATAAAATGTTTACAGGTGACAACAAAGTTAGCAGAGCTGTTCAACTCTTTTTCTGTTTCCATTTCCTCCACTGAAATGAATAATCTCAATCTGGAAAGAGAAGAACAAAAGTCACTACATGTGAATTGAATCCCTAGGTCTATGTGAGTCAGTATAGTCATGTAGTTCTTTTTTTTTTTTTTAATTTATTTTTTATTGGTGTTCAATTTACTAACATACAGAATAACCCCCAGTGCCCGTCACCCATTCACTCCCACCCCCCGCCCTCCTCCCCTTCTACCACCCCTAGTTCGTTTCCCAGAGTTAGCAGTCTTTACGTTCTGTCTCCCTTTCTGATATTTCCCACACATTTCTTCTCCCTTCCCTTATATTCCCTTTCACTATTATTTATATTCCCCAAATGAATGAGAACATATAATGTTTGTCCTTCTCCGACTGACTTACTTCACTCAGCATAATAGTAACTTCTTGCAAGATACATCCACGAAGGCAAAAGAAACAAAAGCAAAAATGAACTATTGGGACTTCATCAAGATAAGAAGCTTTTGCACAGCAAAGGATACAGTCAACAAAACTCAAAGACAACCTACAGAATGGGAGAAGATATTTGCAAATGACATATCAGATAAAGGGCTACTTTCCAAGATCTATAAAGAACTTATTAAACTCAACACCAAAGTCATGTAGTTCTTAGCCACTTCAGATTCAGTCTCCAGCCCCAGACAAGTGGCATTGAGGGGATGTGATTAAAACCCAGCTTCTGGGGGATCCCTGGGTGGCGCAGCGGTTTGGCGCCTGCCCTTGGCCCAGGGCGCGATCCTGGAGACCCGGGATCGAATCCCACGTCAGGCTCCCGGTGCATGGAGCCTGCTTCTCCCTCTGCCTATGTCTCTGCCTCTCTCTCTCTCTCTCTCTCTCTCTCTCTGTGACTATCATAAATAAAAAAAAAAATAATAAAAAAAAAAAACCCAGCTTCTGGTCATCTCTGAGGAACCGTCACACACAGGAGAAATGCCAAAATCTTGAAAATGCATTGATCTTACCAAAGGGAAGAAGTGTGACTTCTGAAAATTTCTGAATGTTAAAATTGAGTGTGGTTCCCTAGAAAATATTAAATTCATTGTTTTAAATACATAATTTGTAAATTGTGAAAAAGGAAAGGAAAACTATTCCTTTGGAAACAGGATTTGTCTAAAACAATGCATCTGGGCAGGTGAAGAGGGAAATGAAAATCTAATCCAAACAATTCATGCTAAATGCACCTAATTTCCTTTTTTGATATATTTCTAGGCAATAGATGACAATTGTTAACATTGCTTTGGCTTTTACTAAATACCATGTCCTGGGCTAAGTTTCCTCATTTAACCCTCGGAGCAACCTGTGAGGTTAATTAAGTCTTAGTGATATGCCTACTTTACAGGTGAGAAAATAGAACAAGGCTAGTACGTCATCAAGTTGGGATTTGGACCCAGTATGACAGTAAATCAGAACCCAAACCCCAGACCATTCCACATCCCACTCAAAAGCATGAAGAACTGTGCCTGGCACAGTGTACCTTGATTTCCAGAGGACATATGACAGTTGACTATGATAGCCCATTGGACACTGTGGAGAAGATTGTCACAGAGTTAGCTACATACTAGTTAAGCCTCATAATATTCTTATTTCTCTATGAAAAGCTCAGCTGTTTGGGAAATACTACACTTAAAAAAATTCATAGTGTCAGAGTTCCTCAGATTTACGATTAGAATCTATGAATATATGACATTCACTGTAGAAATCTGTCATCCAGACTTGAAAACATTACTCTATCAGGTTATGATCATATTTAATTAAAGCAATATATTTATAAATATTGAATGAGAATACTGCCCCTCTGGAAGAAAGGCCTGGAATTTTTCCAGAGGCTAGTATAGTGAAAAACGACTAACCAAAAACTTTTAACTATTTTAAAATGCAAGATGTTTAGTCATTAGAAGCCGTAATATACTTGTATACTATAATATAAAGAAGACTGCTTTGCTGAACAAATTACTAGTAGAAACATATTTCAAAAAACTGTTTAACCTACTTAAGATAATTAACAGCTTTTGAGTACGCTATCAAAATTCCCATGAAAACCAACAATGAATGTGCTATTTTAAATGAGCATTTGTTGTCAATTCTTTCCAGTGGATGTACCTGAAAATGGGTTTCTTTCCTAATAATCTATAAATCAGACTTTCCACCAATTCAAAAGAACTCTTCACATAATTCGTCCAAATTAGTGGGCTTTTACTGTAGACTTTCATAGAATAGAGAAAGCACCATATTCCCTGAGGATATAATTTGATCACTGTTATATAGTCATTGTCTCATTCTATCTGCTACCAGGAATCTTTCATTAGTTGCTTGCTGATCTTACTCTAGAGGCTCAAAGTAATTATGTCCAAGAATTGTACAGGGTCAAGAATGGTAACTTATAGGAAATGATGCTTTAATTTTTTAAATCCAATACTAGGGTACTAAATAAACCCAGGGAGTATATAAATATCAAGCAGATATTCTACAAAAGTATATAATGTGCTCTTCCTGTGACCAAAATGATTTTAACTTTTAATCTGCATAAGACTTTTGACAAAAATAGACTTTTTCATGAAACATCTTTTGAAATTAAAAAAAAAAAGATTTTCCACTATAAAACCTTGAGGTACAAATCTGTTCATAAATAGTCTCATCCAAAGCATAATTCAGTAGTTTTATAAATCCAAACTTTTGCTATCAGAAACATTCCTATTTCCTAATTTAGCATTAATATACCCTATAAAGTGATTGAAAACATTGTGGTAATAAAAACTACTAAAAATAAAATATAAGGAAACTTTGCAAAATGTTCAAATAGTACAATGCCTCGATACTTTTCCTGTACCTGCATTGAATTCTGATTTTTTAAACTTAAAACACAAGTTTTGGCCCATATGGCAAATTTCTGGATTCTTGCTTATGTCTGGAAAGTTCTCTACACAAAATGTAATTGCTGGCAGGTAAGTTCTGGTACTTTTGAATTGAGAGAAGAGGGAAGTTTGGAAGGAGCAGGTAACTGGGTTGGTCAGCTGCCAAGAACTGAGGGTACAATCTAGTTAAGCCACCAAATCATCTTAAGGAAGCCCTCAAAGGAAAGTGAATTTTTTCCCATCTGCATGAAGCCTCAGTTTTACCATACAGCTTTGTAATCCGCCACTTTTTCTTAAGAATCGAACTCTATGGATTAGAAGCAAGTGAGAATCATAATCTTGTCCCCTCACCTCCGTGTTTAAAATATGGTCATCCCATTTGCTTCTGATACTGTTCACCAGATTCAGTGTGTGGATGCGAATGTTTGGTTGTTTCCTTTCCATGTGGAAAATCATTTTTCACGTGGTGTAGACTTCATGTTGAATTATAAATGAAGAAGGTTGCCTTTATAGATTCCAAATATATTGCTCTTTGTCCACTGGCTTAGAAATACCCTCAGATCCTTCACGATTGTAGGTGCTTTCAGAGGGTTGAAGTTCTTCTTTATAAAGAGTTTTAATTTATTGGAACACTGATACTTGCATTTCTTATACTTGTATCAGTAGTGGCAGGATAATGGTGAGTTGCCCCCACAGAGTTTCCAGGCTGTTTTCCGTGACAGAGCTTCTAACATTAAAAATGAAAGAATTCAAAGATAGTGCTGTATTATATAGTCTGGCTGTTTGAGACATTCCCTGCAGCTGTGTAGAAAAGATGCTTTATTTAAGGAAAAATCCTTGGAGAAATTAATTGATATGAGCCAGAAGTTGTTCAGCCAATTTAATCACTAATCTGCTGTTGTTTCTAAATTGCATGAGATGCAGAAGGAAGTCTGCCTGCCTCCAAATCAGCCAATTCAAGATATGAACACAGGATGGAATTTAGACCACTATATGTTAAAAATGACTGCTTGAAATTAAGCAGGCTTTTCTTGGGGTGGGGGTGAGGGAGAGCTTGGCCAAATTGTTAAACCTGCTAATTTACTTTTGAGGGCATTTTGCCAAATTAACTAAAGCTATCCTGAAGCTATTTGAAGAATTAACTGGAAAACAAACAGTGACCAGGTCCAAATTTCTGTTTTCAAAATTTGTTACGAACTGGACTTTGAAAAAAAATGAAAGCAGTAATTAAAGTAAGGCTTTTGTTCAGATATCACATTACTGAATCCCAGTAATACTACCATGTCTTGTGGATACAGTAAACAATTTGAGTGGTACCTTTCCAGCTCTGACTGATTCTATGTGTAAGGCTGATGTGTCTTTTTCTTTGAAATTCAAATATTCAGTAGGTAACAATAGGGAGAATTCAAGTACCAATGAAATTATAATTGAGTCTAAACGTTGGGAACTAGAGGGGGCCTTATAGGAAGGGGTAAATCTCACACAATCTTTCTATTCTAGTTAAAGAGTTAGCTTATCTCTCAGAATCATGTACCCTAAGACTTGGCCTTCAAAGTTATGCCAGACTCTCTAATCTCACATTTGTCAGGTCGTATAATAAAGAGGCATCCATTTTTAAGTCTTATCAATATTATAGAGAAGATACAGTGTCAGTTCAGTTGAGGAAGTATGACTAACATTCTATTATGAGTAGCTTAAAGAGAACCTTCTATCTCACATTTCCAGTGTGACTTCCCAGTCACCCTATTCTAGTGTTTTGAATGGAAAAAGGAGAAAAATTGTCTTTGTTATTTTTTCTTTATTGCCTATTTTTGTAAAATGACTTTGGTTTAATTTCATATCTCTTAAATAGAAATTGTTCTAAATCATCTTGGAAAGCCCAGCACCCTACTGTATAGTAATTGTGGAGAAATTAGCTAAATATGCAACAGTAAATATTAAATTATTAGTTACCACAATAACTCTTGACCTAAATAATAAAATGTCACTTCTTCTCCAACTAAAGGTATCAGAAATTGTATCCTTTGCCTCTCTCCAGAATGAAAGGCAGAAAGGGAGGGAGGGAAGGAGGGAGGGAGGGAGGGAGGGAGTGAGGGAAGGAGGGAGGGGAAAATGAAAGGAAATCTTAGGATTTATTTAAGTGCATAGCAACTGAATAATATTATTTCTGTTTAATTACCTAGTGGATAAGTTCAGTCTATAATACTTCTTTTTAACATTCTAGCAGTAGATTTAAAAGGAAGAGAATGCATCTCAACTTAATTTTTCATATTTTCCCATTTTTCCATATCCCCTTTGCTACAGCTTTCTCTTAACACATTACAAATTTAGAGTCCCGAATCTTTTCCCCTTCTTGCCCTCTACATAATATTAAAATGTAATAAACCTTCAAAATTTATCTATAGTTTTTATTCAGCTTAAGTTTCTTGGGCTTTTTTGAATATATAAATGTATGTGTCTTACCAATTATGGACAATATTTAGTTATTATTTCTTTTTCTTTTTAAGATTTACTTATTTAATTGAGGGGGAGAGAGTGTGTGTGTGCGCATGCCTGCCTGTGAGTGGAAGGCGGGGCAGACAGAAACTCCCCAAGCTGACTTCCCTCTCAGCACTGGGTTGGATCCCACAACCCTTGAGATCAGGACCTGAGGGAAATCAAGAGTAAGCTGCTTAACTGAAGCACCGGGTGCTCCAGTTATTATTTTTTAAAATAATTGTTGCAGTCCATTCTTTCTTTCCTCTTTCCTGGGGCCCCAATTCAATGTACATTAGACTTTCTGATATTGTTCCAAGGGTCTCTGAGATCCTTTTCCTTTTTTCTTTTTTCTTTTTTTAATTGTTCATTTTTCAGATTGGATTACTTCTATTGATCTCCCTTCAAGTTTACTAAGGCTTTCTTATACCATCTCCATTATGCTGTTAAGCCTACTTAGTGAATTTTTTACTTCAGATATCATATTTTACACTTCTAGAATGTCTGAATGTCTTTCTGGTTCACTTTTAAAGCTTTCCTTTTTTTTTTTTTTTTTTTGCCAGGTTTCTTATCATTATCCGCCATATTTTTCCTTCTATCCTGAGCATAGCTGGCTTAAAATCCATGACCTCTGGTTCTAACATCTGGATCATCTCAGGATTGATCTCCATTGATTGCTCTTTCTCTTGAGAATTGTCACAATTTCCTGCTTTTTCATATGGCTGGTAATTTTTTTATTGTGTCTAAACTGTATGAGTAATACATTGTAGCATGACTCCAGATTCTATTATTTGCTACCTAGGAGTACTGATTTGTGTTTTAGCAAACAGTTAACTTCTCTGAGTGCAAACCTCAAACTCTTTCCTCTCTGCACTTAGCAGCAACTGAAATATCTTTTCAGTTACTTGAAGTCTGCCAAGCACAAACGTAGCTCGTAGCTCAGAAGTCAGCCAGAGATTTGGTTGCATAGGGTACATACACTGAATATGATATGCTTTCTATGTAGCTTTTCCCCTTTCCTAGATGTCCCCCTGCCCCACCCACCCAGTTTGCTTTCATGGCACTGAACTCTGATTTCTCAAACAGTAAGCCTGCATTTCTGCATTTCTCTCTGAATTTTAACCTCTTTGCTTGATACCAGCTGGGCCTGTCCTCAGGCAGAAAGAATGGTGCCCTTCCCTTCTTCCAAGTGTCAACTCCCCTCTAGTTCTTCAGAATGCCTTTGGATGGCTTTTGTCTGTGTGCCTGGTGCGTTTATCTGTGGGAGAAGTCCAGCACAAGGTACTCTGTCATTACAAGAGGTGGACTCTCTACAAATCAACTCTTGTAAATAAGGAACATGAAAAATCCTCATAGAAAGAACATTCACCTACCTATACAAGTCTGAAATTGCAAATTTGTATAATTTGAAGACTTAAATGTCTTCTGCTGTTGTTTTTAAATTCTCATGCTATGTACTGCCATCTCTAAATCAGAGCAATGAATTCAGTGGTTGTGAGCAACTTGACATGATTTGTAGAAGCACAAAAGGCCCTGGGGAATTGGACTTGGTATTGCTCACTTTTAAGCTAATAAAGAGAAAACCCTACAATCAAATGCAGTGAAGGGTATAATTGGTGCAATACTGCTCGCTATCAGTGTACTTTTCAGGGTCATTTTTGTTAACTGCAGAATGAAGTAAAACATTTTTAAGCACCCAGGACTTCAATAGGAATATATATGGTTACCCTGAGCAGTCAAGTCCAAATACGTGATGTCTGATTATTATAGAAGCACCTATTCAACACTGCTCATTGTAAAGAATCTTATTCTCTAGTTGCAGATATACATCACCTGAAATCAAGCCATGTCTAGAAAATATATCACTTTTAGCTCCATGTACCATTAAGGGTGAATAAAAGTGTCAAAAGTAAAGGAGAGCTTATACACATATTACAGGTATGGGAATGCTTGTACAACTTGAAAATATATCCATCAAGAGGTGTGGGCAGTTTTCACAGAAAGTGAAATATTTCAGAAGTGCTACTCCATCCTGTGCCATGGAATACATATTTCCTGAGTCTGGAGAAATTCCAAGCCTCCTTTTCTCTGTCTCATATGCTTTAGTTGACTATAATCATTGCATCTTCATATAGTCACCATGGAAATGAAAGAGACTTTGTTGTCTTTTATAGAGAACTGACTTAATAATAGAAAACTACAGCTAGGGATAACCAGGCCTTTGCATTACTCGGGGGTCAGTAATAAAACCTATCTTATTTGAGGACTAAAATTCCACAGAAGTAGATAAGTCTTCCCAATAAGCAAAAGGCAAGATGATGGTAATACACTGAAAAGGGATCTCTAAAGTTGTATGAATGGACAGAAAAGTTGACAAGTGTTTGGATGTGAGCAAATACTAGGTAATATAGATTAATATCAAGAAGGATTTGAAAAGAGGGATCCTTGGGTGGCTCAGCGGTTTAGCGCCTGCCTTTGGCCCAGGGCGCGATCCTGGAGTCCCTGGATCGGGTCCCGCGTCGGGCTCCCGGCATGGAGCCTGCTTCTCCCTCTGCCTGTGTCTCTGCCTCATTCTCTCTCTCTCTCTGTGTCTGTCATAAATAAATAAATAAATCTTAAAAAAAAAAAGAAGGATTTGAAAAGAACTACGAAGCATTTTCTTACCCAAGAATAGAATCCTAGAGTCTGAAGAAGGGAAAACCAAGTTATAATCTCTCTCTTAGGTCCTCTTTAGGAGTGAGATCTTTCCCCTAAGCCAAAGTAAAAAAAAAAAAAAAAAAAATCATTCATTTTAAATAACTGCCATTTCAAAAAAAGTCCATATATAAAAACATGAAGAATTTCCTTAAAACTGTACTTGAAACTAATTAGGTTAATTATGTTGTTTTCGTGAACTGGAATTGTCTAGATAAATCCTACTCAAAGCATGATATCTGAATCGGCAACATCAGCATTACCTTGAGCTTCTTTGAAGTGCACAATCTCAGCTTCAACCCCAGATCTATTGAATCTACTTGCATTTCAACAAGATCCCCAGGTGACTGATATGTATATTAAAGTTTGAGCAGTCCTGCAATACATACTAAAGTGAAATCTCAATGTCAGAAGCACCACTTTTGTCTTATCTAGTGACGTCATTAGAAAGTGAGGTCAAAAGAACATTCAGGAAATGTGTAGATGGTTATAACTTAGGAGGTCCTTTTACATCTCACAAAGAGATAACTCATACAAAAGAATCTAAAGAGGTTACAAAGAAGAAAGAAGAAATGAAATGAAACCTAGGAAAATGTAAGATATGAATCTGTGAAATAATAATGCCAAATAATGTACTTAATAGACACAATTTAGAAAGCAGTATTATCAAGAGACCTAGAGCTGGGATGAAAGTGAAGAACAAATTATAGTAAAATCAGGCTTTTGGTGTATTAGGATAATAAAAACAACTAATGCAATTTGGGGCCTCCTACCCAGAGACAAATCATGGAAGAGGCAGATAATGTTTCTTTTTTAATGACTCAGGTGAAAATTCAAAGAGAATATTTGGACACAAAAGCAGAAAAGCTCAGGCTTCATATGAGATCCGGAGAACAACAGGTTATAAAGTTTGATAGCTTCAAAGAAGTCTGAATAGTTTAAATGATGACTCCAAGGTAAGACATACGGCAACACATGGAAATAGGAATTGTAAAAAGCCTTTGCTGTGAGGAAGCATGAAATTTGAAGTATAGTAGTGAAATCAAGCATAAAAATAAGTCCCAAATTTTAATGCACATCCACATATTTAATAGTACCCAGCCCAAGTCTATGTTCTCATCTATTCAGGCCAGACAAGCATTCCCCCAAAGAGAAGACAACCAGTTGCTGCTAACTCCCCACTCCATTACCAGGTCTTAAGAAAAAGCTCAGTCTAATACAACTCTGGCTTGCTTCACTTCTGCAATGACACAGACAAAACACTAACTTACCCAGGATAAGACTACCTACTGTGTAAATTATCTAGACACATACTCTTAATATTGTCCTGTGTTCTTTTTTTTTTTTATTGGTGTTCAATTTACTAACATACAGAATAACCCCCAGTGCCCGTCACCCATTCACTCCCACCCCCCGCCCTCCTCCCCTTCCAACACCCTTAGTTCGTTTCCCAGAGTTAGCAGTCTTTACGTTCTGTCTCCCTTTCTGATATTTCCCACACATTTCTTCCCCCTTCCCTTATATTCCCTTTCACTATTATTTATATTCCCCAAATGAATGAGAACATATAATGTTTGTCCTTCTCCGACTGGCTTACTTCACTCAGCATAATACCCTCCAGTTCCATCCACGTTGAAGCAAATGGTGGGTATTTGTCATTTCTAATAGCTGAGTAATATTCCATTGTATACATAAACCACATCTTCTTTATCCATTCATCTTTCGTAGAACACAGTGAGATCCAGGGCGCCGGGACACAGCCCAGGATCTCACTGTGTTCTACGACATACAGCCAGGCCTAAACTCACCTGTCATTCTATATCACCACGTTGTCTGTAGGTACAATAGTGATGGGAGAAGATTATAGATGTAGTGTAGCTATTACCCTCTTTTCCCACATCTCAATGTAAATCCTGTTCTGGATAGCAGTTCTTCTCATTAGGCTCCAAACTAGTTTTATAACTAGAAATGCAAAAAAACAAGAAAATGAAAAATTAGGGTTTTACCAGCTATCATCAGATTAAGCTACAGAACGTATGTCAGGTTTGCCTGTAAAAAAGTACCTCTACTATATGAAAATCAGTGGTTAAAGCACAAATAAATAAATGGCTTATTACAAAAGATTTTCTCACATTTCAGAAGGCTTCTCCATAGGGTTCCTTTTAAAAAATGAACTCTAGTGTTTTTAAGTGTTTTACAGATCATTAAGTACATGGCAGAGGGGCAATGAGAAGGGATTTTTAAATTTAATGAACTAGGAAGCATTCAAATTGAGGACAGATAAATATAAGACAAGTTATATTTAAAATTCTGTTTTATCAGTGGGAAAATAACAAAAATCATCTAAATACAAACTTGGGAAAAAGTGCCCATTTCTCATGCTGTACCTGAGAGAAAACTTTGTCATGCTATACCTGAAAGAGTTACAATTTGACAAAAAAGATAGTATTAATACCATATACAGTTATATATACATTATATATAATATATGTCAATATCTCATGTGTGCCTATGTGTATATATTATATATAGTATGTAAATATCTGATAAATATCTATTATAACGTACACTATATAGATATCTATTAAATATAGAAGCCTGTTTCATACCATCATTTAATAGATATATTAATAGATCTTAAATGTGCAGCCACAGATATGCATGTACATATGTATATGAGTTAGTCATCACCTAACAAAGTGAAAACATCATTCAAACTTCCTACCTTTCTATTTTACACCTAAATTTAATACTGATGCTGACCTTGAAAATCTCATTCTTCTGAATATAATGTAACCCAACCATACATTCACTCCCAGCTTTTAAACTCTTAAATCTCATTTAGAGATGGTTTAGGCCAGGAAATAAATCAGCCACATCCCTGGAAACTCTGGCTGAAATTGCATAGTGTATTTTTCCACAAGAAGTATTTAAAATGTTTCCTATGTATATAGTAAGTACTTTACAAGGTTAGCAGAAGGAGTTTCCTGAAAATGCCAATATATATATTCTCAGCTGCATTTTGATGGGAAACCAAGAGATAATTAATGCTTTATCCATAAAATTACATTGGTCTAGAAAACATTTTTAAATGACTGTAGCATTAATTTAATCACTTCTTTTTGATAATGAAAGACAAAAGAGGGCTTAGTAAATAATACTGGACAGATTCAGATAATGTACTATTATAAAACTTTTTTCATGAATTAACTTTCTGGCATTAAGTTCTTTCATGGAATAGTAGGATATATTTGTTAGAATACTTTTAATCTAATGCATTATATATCTCCCTTGTTTGTTAAACACAGAACAGTAATATAGAAAGAACAGGAACCTGAAGATCTGAATTCTGACTCTACTATTAGCTGATTGCATGGTTACAGATAACGTTTCTAAGCGTGGTGTTCTCGTCTAGTGAGTGTAGGTAATTAAATCTTCCCCTGCTGATTTCACAGAACTATTAATAGAATTAAACTGTATTCTATGCATACATATATGTATAGTGCACACACACATATATATAGAATACATTTTGATATGTGTGTATATGCAATATACATAATAACCTAAGTGCAGTAAGGTGCTACATAATTATATGTATTTTAATATTTTCAATAG
This sequence comes from Canis lupus dingo, assembly GCF_003254725.2. NCBI lineage: Eukaryota > Metazoa > Chordata > Mammalia > Carnivora > Canidae > Canis > Canis lupus. The sequence goes on from NC_064248.1 coordinate 52,284,695, forward strand.
TGTTCAAGTTATAAAAGGAATACATTTCATAGAAGAGTATTATGAGAAAGTATTGATTTTTCATTTTGAGCATAAGATAGCTGGATTTGATATCAATATTAATTTTCCATATTTGTACTAACTTAGTTTTGCTGTTTATTTTATAACAAGAGGCCTTAATCTGAACATAGCTTTATTCCATTGACTTTATTACTTTTTCGAAGCTAGTAATTATATGTCTAGTGTTTCCAGACCAACAACAAAAACAGTTGAACATAAAACAATGAATATTGCTATGAAAAACATTTGTCATAATAATGTACTAGAATCCCAGGAAGATGCAATATATTTTATTTGTGTGTAGTCTCTTAAGAACATCCTTATTTCTATTTGAAGCCAAAGAACAAGATGGCTGGTGAAAATATGTAATAGCTCATTCTTCTGAAATAAAATAGAAAATGGAAAAGAGAAGGCCCTAGAAAGAGATATTACATTTCGACTCATACAGAAGTCATGAAAACAGATGATGTACTTAGTTCTGGGGTCCTGTTTTGTGTAAGAGAAGTAAATGTTAATACTCATTATCCTGAAAAAACAGCTTTTTCATGAGTGCAGAACAGAACCCAGCATCCCTCCCAAAATGCCTGGGTGAGAATGTCATATTGCTGGTTGGCCAAGCAAATTATATCTTAATTTCATGAAAAGAATAATAATAATGAGAAAAATATCATCGAGCCCTGGAGTGGCTCATTCATTCATTCAACAAATCCAACAATTTAACAAATGTCTGTCCTTACACACCTATTGTAAGCTAAGCAGTATGATAAGCCTTGCTACACTGTGGTGAATAAGATAGACTGGGTTTTCAGAGATTACAGTCAGGTAATGGAGAAAAATTATTTTAATTTTTTTAAGTTACAGTTTCTGATAACTCTCATTAAAGAGAAAAAGGCATGCTTTGAAGAATAATGTGGAATGTGTAGCTACTTTAGTTTGGGTATCGGGAAAGGGTTCTCTGAGGGAGTGACATTTGAAATGAGATCTGAAGCATGAGAAGGAGCCAGGGAAGAGCATTCCACTGGGAGGGAACAGCATCTTTGAATGTGTACAATAAACTGAAAGAAGGCCTGTATGGCTGAAGTTAGAGAAAAATGGTAAAACTGATACTATAGAAGATTAGAGAGGTTGACTGGCTACATCACGTGGAGCCTATTGGCCATGTTAAGGAATTTGGAATATAAAAACATGCAAAAAGAAACTGTCAAATGGTTTTGCACAGAAACAATGATATCCAAATTTCATTTTAAATACATCATTATGCCGCTAGGTGAAAACAGACAGGAAATGTGCAAAATCAAAACCAGAAAGATCATTAGGAGATGCTTACCTGACCTGGCTCACGGGTGCATGATCTGTCAAATTGCACAAGACTCCCTTCTCCAAAAGAGTTCTGCTCTTGGTTTGATATTCTGTTCACTCCATCTTAATGTTCTTAATAATTCTTTTAAATAAGGGGCCTTACATTTTTATTTTTCGTAGGGCTTCCAAATTATGTAACTGGTGCTGACTGTTACATAATCTAGTTGCAAGATAATGTTGCCATACACCAGGATGCTAGTGCTGGGGGTGGAGAAACGTGATCTCTGTTTTGCAAGTGAAATACAATTAGAACCCAATATCAGATTGCCAGCAATATGAGCTTTAGGTTTGGTCCATGTAGAGCATTATATAATTGTTTGTACAACATTAATTTATGGTAATCAATACATATCCTATCCATTTAATAAATATTGATTTTCAAAAGATTGCCATTTTTGGTCATCTTCTGTTAGTACATCTACATATGTATTTATAATACAAATGAACTCTGAAGAGTGTCAAATATTTAGATTTATCTATACATTTCACTAATATCTATTGAACCTAAAGCACATGAAAGACTGTACTGTGAACTGAGAGTGATGCAGGTGTTATCAATTAAGAATTTGGAATTTAGGGATGCCTGGGTGGCTCAGTCACTTAAGAGTGTGACTTCGGCTTAGGTCATGATCTCAGGGTCCTGGGATAGAGCCCCACGCCAGGCTCCACACTCAGCAGGGAGTCTGCTTACCCCTCTCCCTCTGCCCCTTCCCTGCTTATGCTCACACTTGGTGCCTCTCTCTCTCTCTCATAAAATCTTTTAAAAAATAAAAATAAAGTAATTTGTAATTTATTGAAAGATGAGACTCAATAGCTATAATACAAGGAAGAGTATATAGCAATAACACAAAGGAGACAAAAGCACTGTACCATAAGAGAGTCCGTCTGTTCAGAAGAATCATTAAATTTTATCAAGTGTTCTTATTCCATAGGACTTCAGTGATTTTTGTCGTGACATCACACTGTTGAATAACATTATTGTGACATTTCATTATAATTAAAACTAGATACTTCAGAGATTTCATAGAAGATATCGTCCAGTAGGTAGCGAGCTAAAAAGATGGTCCTGGTATATTGAAGATTTCATTTAAAAGATAAATATTATTGGGGCACCTGGATGGCTCAGTCAGTGAAGCAGCTGACTCTTGATTTTGGCTCTCTAGGTGGTCCGATCGAACCCTGCATCAGACTCTGCACTTAATACAAAGTCTGCTTGTTCTTCTCCTTCTGTTCCTCCTCCTGCTTGCTCTCTCTTAAATAAACAAACAAACAAACAAAATCATTCATTTAAAAATAATAAAACAATATAAAGGGTAAATATTATTGAGGTCTTTACGGGAAAAAATTCAAAACACCTCTCCGTATTCCCTATGAAATAGAATAGAGCTATAAGTAAAATAATTCATAGTTCTCACATCAGAGTTAAGAAATAAAGCCAGAATTTTGACCAGTAGATGGAAAGCTAATGAAATTAAGAGTAAAATGAAAGCATTCTGGTTACTGTACAGCAGATCTATCTTAAGTTTAGCAAGTTACACAAACTGCAGGCAAATGTGTATGTTTTCTGTATAGTATGGAGCTCTCACCAGGGAAAAGCCAAGTTTGATGACCAGCGTTCAAAGCAAATGTCCCAGAGGAGAACACACACACATATACTCCCAAACAAAAGACACTTGGGCAACGAAGGGATGTACTAGTGCCCCAGAGACGGAGACCTCCGGCACTGAAGAGCTTCACTGGTCATGCATCACAGTTTTAAGACTCCAGACATTACATCCCAGGATATTTGTTACACTTTCAGACTTCTATGATTTGACTGTGGGCAGAACTTCTAGCTTGTATCTCTTGAGATAAACTCAGGGCCCTGGTTTGCCTTGTACTTACTTTCCTTTTCAAACCTGCACCTGTAGTATGAAGTAATTATGTCTTCAGAGTGTTCATACTATTAAACATTAGGGCAAAAGAAAATGCCTACTAGCTTAGGCCATACTAAGTCATATAAATAGGGTTGTCCTCTTGGTCCTATACATTCTCAAACTAGAACTCCAGAGCTGTCACATGCTCTTTAATTATTGAGCCTGAAACAGTACACCAAAGAAATTTATATGAAAGCAAGATGAACTGGTGGGCTGAAGACATGGAAGACATTGGGAAGATATGATATATAAATTAAGACAAGATATATAAATATATATAAATTATGTATATATATAAATAAGCATTTATATATAAATATTACAGTAGAAATATTTCAGAAAAGAATAGGAGCACTTTGAACAGCCTCATCTATCCACTTAAATATCAATATCCTAGTTTTGGCTTTTAGGAACTCTCTCTTGGTCTATAGCTATAGGGTTTCTCCTCCTACCTTCTCCCTCTCCACCTCTCTTATGTTACTCTCCAAAACTCATTTTCCTGTTCAGATCAACAGGTGTAAGGACATCTTTCATCTGACATTGAAGGCTCTTTGTAATCTCACTGAGCCTGTTTTACCAATTTTACTTTTGTTATTCCTCTGCGTTTATATTATCTCTGGGTCGAGTAGCCACTAAATACGCTCCACTCCTTCTTGTTACAACTTCAAAACCTTGCCTTATGGCATACAATTAATTCTTTTGACTCTATTCCCCCTACCCAATGAAATCCTACTAATGGTTTAAGGAATTAGTCATTACCTACTCCAAGAAGTTTTGCTTATTTTTTCCCATCAGATAGGGTATTTCTCTCCTCTGAACTAAGAGATCATCTAGTTCATGCCTATGTTAACATAGACTATGTGTGTACCTATTTGTTTCAGTCATCATGGTACTTGTCTTTAATTATCTCTTCCCACCCCCAGCCCTGATTATGAATATCTTAAGGACCACACTTTCATATCTCTCTTTCTCTCATAGTGCCTACTAATCATAAAACAAGGGTTTAGTAAGACTTACTGAAATGAGTGGCTAGAAAAGAGTGTAAGAGTGGATTCTTCTCCCTGTTTTGAGATTGTCCTCTACAGTCATTATATTTATAGCCAGATCTTATGGAGAGTCCATTGACGTAAGGCAAAAACAAAATAAAACAAAAAGCCACAAAACCAAACCAAAAAACTCACCTCAAATTTTTGATACAGACTGCCTAAAATAATAGACTGTACTGTAGTGCCTTTGGTCCTGATGAGCTTTTTTCATATTTGCCCATCCAAGAACCCATGATTGGGATAATCACATAGGCCAGTTTGCCTGTGACAGACCTGGTATTCAGACCTGTAATTTTTGATACCCCTCTCCTTTTCATTCTCAGAAGAGTTCTGGATTAAATAATAAATTCTAAGATCACTCTCCCTAAGGACCATTTTCATTGACAGGTGAGATGACTCACCTTACACGTCATTATTGTATTAGTTTTCTTAAACAAGGTAATAAGCAGTAAGATGAGTTACCATCCCGTCTATTTCTTCTCAAAGCTTCAGGTTAATCTGAAAAGCAATCCAGTCAACTGACAGATAAAAAAGCAAGAAAAGAAAAAAAAAACTAAACAAAGTAAAAAAACAAAAACAAGTCCCAAAGGCTAAGCCATTTGAAGTAGGAAAGGATAAAACATAAGGCTCAGTATCATTGGGAGAGATTTTCTTATCCTTCTTTTTTTCTTTTGTCTCTGAGGAATTCTTCATTAGACTCAATTTAAGCCTTGAGTTTGAGGTTTTGTATTCTCAGTTGGTAAGCACACCTATTAAAAAGCAATGTATTCACATTAACTCCCTGGCACCAGCAGGCTCTGTGTATTCACCGCTAGCAGTGGACACCATGCCAGGAGAACCTGACTCCTGGTGCAAAAGGATTAAAAAAAAAAAAAAAAAAAAAGCCAAGCAATGCCAAAAACAAAAAACAAACAAACAAACAAAAAAAATCCACATCATTCTTTTCTGTACTCTGTGGTTTGTTTTACTTAGGAAAACGGCCTGGTTTTACCCTGCAGCACGCATTCATTACAGTGATCTTTGACTGGCAGATGCAGAGTAATAGGATGCATATTTTAGTGCTTATTATAATACCCTGTCCAAAAACAACTTGACAAATTTGTGATTTCGACAATATCTCATTTTGCTGGCTGCAGTGCTCTGTGATTGTCTGGCCCACGTGGCTTCCAGATTATGCATACCACCAATACTTCTCATTAAAATGGCCACAGTTCACCAGTTTCGGTAGCTTGGAACGAACTTGGAATGAATTATTATACAACAAAGAGGCTGCTGTCATGCAGAACAAAAGACAAGCAAAAGAGAGCTTTGGCTTAATGAGGCTAAGTGAGTGTCTCTCCTGCATCACAGCTACTTGACGGCCTTTGAGCATGGATTTTTTTCTCCACAGGCCAAAACCTTTGGTCTATTATTTTGTGTTTATGCACCTTGAGGCTAATATACATTTTAATATGCTGCACATGGAGAAAAAAAATCAGCCATTAGATTAGAACATGTGCACTCCCTGTTAAATTAATGACAACCGAACATAGAGATAAATTTAGGTTTTCATATTTAATTATAGCACACTGCAGTACGTTTAGCAAGGATAAGTTGCACTATTATTATGCTTCATTTTTTTGACATCTTCTCCTATTAATGGTGCACACTTGCCCCCCACCACCACCGACACCCTGTGCCATACTAACATCTCTCTACATATCATCCCCTTGATATCACCCAATCTTAGCCATCACATTGAAAGATAACCCTTTTATTTGTTAAGTGTAGTGAGAGAACTAATGCTATTTTGGCATCTCAGTGGAATGAATAAGAATGTGATTCGTAAGAAGGTGATAACTCATCTAGGAATACATCAGTCATCCCCCTACCTTGCTGTGTCAGATTAGAGAGATTGACCCAAGTTCTCTGTCTTTCTGATATACTAAAGGCACAAAGCACAGAATTTGACTCTGAATAGTTTTCTCACTATGACTCAAATGACCTGTGTATAAAGAAGTAATCACAACAATCTCCCAATAATCCTGTCACTCTTTGGAACTTTTAATTTGTTACAGGAATGAGAACACTTAGTAAAAAGTGCAAGTTGTAGGGTAATGAATATCCAGTGGTCTTGGAAAAAAACTAACAAGACCAGTAGTAAAGATTATGAATATTGCCGTTCATTCTTCCAAGGCCACCAGAGCAGGAACAGATTGTTAATACAACAGAAATGTCAAAATGGACTTTTCGTGTAGAATGTCCTGATAACTTTTAGTTCTTTCTGTTTGGGGGCTGCGACTTTATTTATCAGTGATTGAGTGTAACTGTTCCCCATTACATGTGGAACATATAGTTTAGTTTACTTCATCTACCAGTTAATACAGTTCCAGTTGGTTGCCCACAATGTAAAAATTCTTCTACTATCCTTATGTAAAGCAGAAAGAAAAGAATTTGCCTATATGTCTGCATTAAGGAAGCACACCTGTTTCTTGGCCTTTTGCTTTAAGAAGTCACGTGAATTAGCAAAAGCCACAAAGTCAGAGAATATTTTTCCAGGGTCTGAGAGTCAAAAATCAGCTCTGGGGTTATCCCGAGACAATCTTATATTGAACATTTGTTTCATGCTGATACCTACTGGGGTCTCATGACCAGAGAAGCATGGCAGGAATAATTATTACCATGTAAGAAAGGTCCATAACTAGGGGAAAAGCATACACAAGAGGAATCAGTCAGCACTTCCTGGTGGAGAACTCTTCTTGATAACACAGAAATGCAGCCTTTACACATTTATTAAGAATAGTTCTCTTTGCCCTTAAGTCCGGTAAGGTGAAATTTATAAGAGAACATATAAGAAATGGCCTTACTAAGATGGGTTGTACATTTCATTTTTAGAATACTTTTTGGTTTAAAATTTTACGCATCTCAGAAACTAAAATGGTGAGGTAATGAACAGCTAGGTAGCCTGGTATTACTGTATGATAAAAATTTCCTGTGAGGGATCCCTGGGTGGCGCAGCGGTTTGGCGCCTGCCTTTGGCCCAGGGCGCGATCCTGGAGACCCGGGATCGAATCCCACGTCGGGCTACCAGTGCATGGAGCCTGCTTCTCCCTCTGCCTGTGCCTCTGCCTTTCTCTCTCTCTCTCTCTCTGTGTGACTATATAAATAAATATAAAATATTAAAAAAAAAAAACAAAAACCTGACTTAAAAAAAAATTTCCTGTGATTAAAAAGAAGCATATTTTAATCTGTAAATTCTTGGCAAACTTAAATTCTAAGCCCTTATGGAATATAGATGAATATTGTATTTACTATTTTATAGATGTTGACACTGAATCACTGGATGAAGTATCTACCTAATTGGTATAGTCACTGGAAAATACTAAAATTCCTTACTCAAGAGTCTTCATTCATCTTTATTTTATTTCCACCCAACGACAAGAGGTTCAGACTTCTCAATCGGTGGTAGTTAGTGGCTATCAAGTCATTTTTCTAGATTTATTCACTTTGCAGTTCAAAGAATTTAACCTAATTGGTCAAGAGTTCTCAGTCCCAAATACCCTGGCCATTAGACATTTCAATGTATTTAAAGCAGATGCTGAGACATCCCAATTCTTATATAACTATTCTACCAAGCAGGATTTCAAAAATATACCTGGTTGCAAACATCTCTGGTAGAAGGAAAATAACTAATTTTTTAAAATAAATCTGATACTTAACAATAATATATACTGGCCCTAGGAAATGCTCATATTATTAAGTCAGAAAAAAAGGCAAGAAACCCGATTTTATATAAATAGAATTCCAGTTTCATTGGAAAAGTATGTATATGTGGACCCCCAAAAAAGAGCTATAATGACATCCATATATTAACAGGCATTTCTGAGCAGACATTCTGGATGGGTTTGGTTTCCTTGTTTTTTTTTCTCCTTCCTCAATTTCCTATAATGAACATATATTTTTATATAGTGAGGAAGACTAAAAATGAAAGTAGTAGCTTTAAAAAATTTTGCATGAGTCTCTAAAGAATATGGATCAAATGTTTCATCAAAATTGCTGTGGAAGAGCCAAATATGAAAGACTCAAAACTATTCAAGTGTCGAAAAGCAAAGCCAAGAACTGCATAAGGAACTGGCATTATTTAGTTTGTAGAATAAATTAAAATTAGCCAACAATGAAAGGCTGAGAAAAAATAATGCTACTTGCATTTTTAAGAATGATATTATGTAAAACTTTACAAAGGAGTAACAGTTTCCTAAGTCCACTGCTGAGGATGGGAAATTAACAGAACAGAAAGAAGTTAAACCTGTCAGAAGGTAAGCTTTCCTGGGAATGAGCTGACTGAAGGGGACCCAAAATAAATCTCTGGAATCTCTCTTTTTTTTTTAAGTTTTGTTTCTTTTCATTTTCTTTTCGTAGGTCTTTGAGAAAAAGATTTTCACGTATCTATAATTCTGAAGTGTAGAACTATATGAAGGAAGCTAGTTTCTTTTCCTTCCCAAATGATATGTGAATATTTATCTGAATTCTCAAGTTAGTTCTTCACACAGAACACTGGAAATATTTGGTGAAGTCCCACTGAAGATATATTTATGTATCCTCGATGTGAACTATTACTGTTTTTTGCCAAAATGGTCCAGTGTTCTTGGAGTGCAAGTTGATTTGAAGAACTAGCTAATCTAAACTGATTGCATTCCAGTTTAATTCCCATGACTATCTAAATTCCTATCCTCTCTGCATTACATAAGGAAATCAAAAATAAAACTTTAGGGTTTCCAAATCTAATTTTTCTGCTTCCAAACAATCAGAAAGGAATCTAATAGAGCTCTCTGACCTGCTATTTGACTTGAAAGTCCCTGAGTAGTTTTTTTTTTTTTCAGCTTTATTGTGGTACAGTTGACAAAATTATAAGATATTTAAGGTCTACAAAATTATGAGTTAATATATGTATACATTATAAATGGTTTCCACCACTGAGTTAATTAACACATACATCCCCTCACATATTTACCTTTTTTTTACTTTTTGTGAAAACATTTAAGTTCTACTCTCTTAGCAAATTTCAGTTATACAACACAGTATTATCAACATTAGTTACCATGGATCCTCACACCTTATTTATCTTATAATTGAGAGTTTGTATGCTTTTACTAACCTCTCTTTTTCCCAATCCCCAGCCCCTCACACTTGAGATGCATCAATTTAAAAAACAAAAATCTCCCCCACCCCCCCCAAAAAAATCCCAGTCTTGCAGAACTTATATCAAGTAAGGGAACTTAAAAATGAATAATAATGACAAGGGATGACAGTCTGTTAGGTGACAGGGTGATGTAAAAAGGAAAAGTGAAGCAGGGCAATGGAGTCAAAAGGATCAGGCCAGGAGACAGGTTGTCATTTAAGTGTTGAGGGGCAGTGAGTGCAGACCCAATCAAGAAGGCAACATGTGAGCACAGATATGAAGGAAGTGAGAAATAAGCCCCCCCCCCCCCGCCCCCGATGTCTGTGAGAAGAGATTTTCTGGTAGAAGGGACAGCCGATGCACAAGCCCTAAGGACCAGCATGCTGGAGTAGAATGGGTAGGGGAAGTGATAGTAATGAAGTCAGGGGGTAAGGCAAGGTAGTGCAAAGGCATCCAGCCTTTCACCCTAACTTGGCTCCCTTCTTTTTTTTTTTTTTTTTTTTTTTTTTCCCTTCTAACTCAAGAAGCTGTAGGCCATTTCCTGTGCACTTCTGTCCAGTTTTCTCTCAAGTTTTCCAGTTCAGTCTGACATGCATTTAGCAATCTAGCATTATGTGCCAGAGACTGCTAGAAAATACTGCTCCTATCTTGCAAGAAGCCAGATCACCATTGTAGTACTTCCCACTCTACCTTATTTTGAATTATTTAACAAGAAGGTTTGAAGGTATAATATGTACTTTCCCTACCCTTGACATGTTTGCAGACCTGTAAGACTTCAGGTCCATTCTCAGCTCATACTTACATTCAGTTTTGTAGTATAACCCAAAACTGAATTCCTTGATAATTGGGAAAAAATTATTCTACGGGTCATTGAATGAACTACACTTTCAGAATCAGCCAGAAACATCTTTATCTGCTCTCAAATCCACTAGGTTCCTTTTTTGTTTTTGGTTAAAACCCTGGGCAGATGTCAGTGCTTTTCTGGTCACTTTCAGAGGTTGAATACTCTCAGGTATTGAAGAGTCCAGCCAGGAAACTTCTAGCTCTCCTTCTATTTACATTCTCTCTGCTTTATCTGTACTAGACCCTTGAATTCTGTATCAGCAGTAGAGAAGAGGTTGGACAGGCTTAGGTCTTCTGTGATGTTCTTACCTCCATCTTGGACACCACCTCTCCTCTTCTCAATATCAACTCTAACTCCTCTAGTGTGCTGGGATGGGAGGGATATACTGTGCTAAAAGATACTGGTTTGGTATTGATGCCAACCCTTTAGGGCAGGGACCCCAAATACTGGCTCTTTTACTTAAGGGGCACCTTTGTGGGATCTTCAGAGATTCTCTTTGCATTCTGCGGCCCTGGTGATAACCTGTGCCCATTATGATGCCCTATGCTTCAACATTTTCAGACCACAGTGACTCTCTACTGAGATCACTTCTCCTTGAAAGGACTGTCAAGACAGTTCTATCACAGCAGCCTTCCTTGGTGTCCTCAAAATGAGCTCCCATGCTCTGCCACAGTGGCAGCAGAGCTAACTCTTCTGCAGACCCCCTACTAGCAGGCAACCCTAATAGTCAAATGCTACCATATAGATCTTGCTGGGCAATAGTCAGTAATGAGCCTCCTTATTTTCACCAGCCTGCAGCTATCTACCCAAAACCAAGGGTCATGTCCATGTCCTATTTGCTAAAATAACATTTAATAATCAGCAGCTGTCCCATGAAGGCAGATTTTTGAAAATAGCAAACATAGAGGCCCAAAGTCAAAAATGTCAGTTGCCTCTTTGGGCAAGCATTCGATTCTTGATTGATTTTCTAGAGGCCACTTGGCTTGAGATCACAGATTCTGCAAAAGAGGAGAGAGAGAGAAGTACAGCACTTTTTCTAGGTTATGATAAAATATCTTTTCTACAGTTTTTTCCATCAGTCTCTCATTAGAACTGGGCTAGATGTAGGTGATGGAGCAAGATCCCAGACCCATAGAAGAAGTTTAAATCATGTCTTACCATGTCCTGCCCAATCCTCTTCAGAAAGAAGGAAATTTGCCAGTATTTCTTTCATCTTTGGGGCCTCATCTGAGACCAAGAGACATTTCATAACATCCTAATATAATAGTGCTATTAAGTTTGTTTTCAATCTCTGCCTTTGCTTTTCATCTTTTGTTTGTAAATATGAAAGAAAAATCTTTTCAGGCTAAAAATATCAGATAGTATAGTAATGACATTAGACTAAGGATATAGTGATGCTTCAGTTGGTTAAACCCAAATTACAAGAAGAGGATATTTAAATACTGGAGTCCAAGATTTTTTAAATCCATGAATAGAACCAAATCTTTGGGTTTGGCACTGTTTCATTGTTCTATTGCATATCTGGAAGTTGTATTTTTAGGTTTTTCATAATATTTTGACTTTTCTTTAAAAGATTCATCTGTGAAACCACTTTGAGAATAAATATTTTTATTTTTCTGGCTTGTATCTCAAAAGAATGACAAGTAACGTTCAGTTTTCTAACAATCCCATTTACTTGATCCAGTTGTGATTGGGAAGATCCTACTGTAGCATCAGAGATGATGGGAAGTATCTGAGGAACCAGGACTGGCTTGGATCAGAACAAGACCAACAGAATTTCAAGATTTCCAGTTTGGATCTATTCCAGGATATTAATCTACATTTTGAATAATTTTGATGAATCCACCAAACTTAAGGAGAAATATGTAATGGTGGCAGATTTCTTATTCTTCAAAAGGACCAAACTCAATGAAAGATTGCCAAATTCCTGAAAAAAGTTAAAGGGAATCACCTTGGTGTTGTATTCAGAGACTAATGTTATATTACTGCTCACAATTCTTTGTTATGAGAGTGGAATGCGCCATGTGTGACAAGTCAGCCATGTGACTAGAATCAGTGAAAGCTGGTCACTGCTGCTGCATAATAACCTACAAGCGGTCATAAAGCCAGACAAGCTCTTGGTTCTCTAAATCCCTGGAAAATGTATTTCCTTAATTAGCAGACACCAACTTGAGTGACTCCCCCAGAGACTCCCAATTAACTAAGCTTCTAGAATAGCATCATTAATACTTCTCTATTATTAGTTTGTATATATTTTTTTTCAACAAAAATTCTCAACACTTTGTCACCCTAAAACCAAATATATATGAATATTTTCTGGGAGTAAAATGTGAAAAGATGAAAATAATGCCGTTTATTAAGCAAATAGAAGCAACATACAACCCAACTGCCCACCAGCTCACAAACTCACCGGATTCTATTTCCTGCTGTTTTCAGTTACTTCTATTTATACTTCTAACCGGATGAACTCATCATGCCCCCTACTGCTTAGGAGCAATACTGCCATGGTGCAGCACAACGCAACACATCCTGGTATTCTCTAGAGATTTATTTCTGGCCATATGCTATCTTTCAGAATGCTTGTTGAACAATGTTGTTTGTCTCCCCTTGGTCACCAATGCCAGGATAAATCTGTGGAGTCATGCTGGCAAGAGAAATGGCCTCCAATCAGCAACAACAAACAAGTTCCTTATTACTGACCCTGCCATCTGTCTCAATTTCCACATGCCGCACTCACATAGAAACAGGTTTCAGCCAGGCCACTTCCCATGTGCAGCCAACATCTACTAGTAGGGTCAGTGTGAATATCCAGATTGCATCTGTGTTTAGTCCTGAACCTAGCCTAACATCCTTCATCCAGACTGGAAAGTGGTTGGTGGACACTGAAAAACACCTTTGAAAGCCCCACTGCCAAAAAGAAATGCTTTCCAGTAGCATTTTGGATCAGGGATGTCTACTCTGATAGAGTAGGAGCCATCACTCTGTCTTTGGCAAAGGCGAGATGTAGGTGTAATACGTACTCCTTCAGTCAAGGTATGAACCCATCAAGACCACTCTACTCATAGGCAGTGAATATGAAAGAAGTGTTACCTGGTGCGTTATTAGCCCTTTAAAAAATATACAGAATAACCAGACGTATGCTTAAGATGAAGTCATTTCCTAAAGGATCATTTGAAAGAGGTAGATGATCCTACGTGCTCTGGCATTGTAGTCTCAATACAAATCAGTTTGTCCCTGCTTACGGCATATCTGGATCACGCAAGAAATCACATTTGGTGACAAGAATACAAAGACAGTGCTCTCACACCAGCAATACTACAGTAAGGGTGTCAAGAATGCATTATGGGAAAAACTGATAGAGATACAGGGCTGATTAAATGTCTTCAGAGAAGCCCAATGAGAAAAATTGTCTTTTCCTGTTAATACCATATGAGAAAGCTTACAGAAAAGTTATTCTATTAAGTGTTTGTGTTATTAAAACCTACTCACCTGTCTGGAGTCTAATGCTACACAATGTACTAAATAGTCAAGCTTCAAGAGAAATGATAAATCTAGAAGAATTACATTACTACCCAAAGTACTGGCCATTGTACAGTGATTTAAAATTTAACAACCACATTAAACACCACACTGAATCAATAGTAGTATTTTCAGCCTCTCCCAAGCAGATGACTGAACATGCTGAAAGCATTGTGGGAATGTGTGGCATGGCTGTTAGCTGGGACATGCATCAGTGAGGCTGGCATCCAGTGTATAACCAGCTCCGGGGAGTCACTATACTCTGCATTTTCAGAGGGTTAGCTAGTGTACAGCTACAAAAGACTCACAAGCAAGATATAGTACCATGGTACCCTCAGCTGAACAATGAATCTGATTCAAATTGAACCATTTACTTGGCATTTGCCATATTATTCCTTAGTCTTCATCAGAAAAAAAAAAGATTCGTTGGGGCCTTTAGCAAATATCACTTATAGGTATTAAAATCTATCATTAAAAATCCTCTCTAGGCATCTTTTAAAAGACATCTGTCAACAATCAAGTTTTTCAATGGGTACCTATAAGTGAGAGGTATAAAAGGTATAAAACAAGAAATCCTCTCTTGCGGTAAGACCTTGAAATTCACTTGGAAAGGAAAAAAATACCACCATTTTTTTTTAAATTAGCATTTAGCAAAAGTCAAATGAGGAACTCAGGCAATAACTATTTCATTCATGTACATTTATGCCTTTTTTGTAAAACATGCCTTTTAAAGCAGCTTACAGATTTAAGATATTTAAGACAATACAGTTTTTAAATTTTAAAGAGATCAGGAATCACCTAAGAAGAAATGCTTGTATCAGAAACCAGAGTAAACTATACTGTGAAAACAAGACACCAAGTTTAGTTGTAAACTTATCAGTAGTGAAGAAACTAAAGATATTCATGGGCTTTACAACCCTCGATGAAAGGTTGCTATCTAGGTTTGTCTTAAGGACAATATTTGTTCTTGGCATTAAATGTTAGGAAAATGTTATTGCATGGACCTACATTTAAGAAACCTTTATTAATATAATGTGCAATGTATATAGTTACAGTTTTGCAAAAGATGCAAAAATGTCCTTCCAATAGCTAACTATACCATATCAGTTCTTAGTGGAGCCCAAGGATCAGCTAACGCAACTCAATAGAAGTATGTCTGAGCAAAACTAAGCAAATAAACTCTAGGAATTTTGCTTCATGGTAACCAAATTTAATGCTTACAGAAACAAACAAACAAAAAAAGATGGATAAGGCTACCCATTAGACTGATTTTTTAAAATATCAGTTATGTCAGAGAGATTTTTTTAATTAAAAAATGTGTAAGAAAAAAAAATGTGTAAGATCCTGCCTAGAAGGAATAACCCACCGGCCACTGTTCACTTTTGTATTAATTGTTCTAGCAGAACTTTTACCATTTATACTCTTAGCACTGGGGTACTGTCAGCAGCATCCTACTTCCCTCAAGAGGAGGTAAGTGGCAAGGGCAATATTGACATACTTCATCATTAGTACTAGAACAAACAACATCCTACATGCCCGAACAGGGATGGATGGAGCCTTTTGAAAGTATGCAATAAAACTGCTCCGCTAAGCCAACCACTGACTTCAGAAACTAGTGTCCAACTGGGAAATTCAAACAGTAAACATCTACTTATAGTGTAATATTTAGCCTAATGGTAACCTTATCTAGAAAGCCTTTGTTGACACACTTCGCACTCTTCCTCCAAAACTAGATAGAATAATATAAATATTCATTTAACCCTCATAACAACCCCAGGAGACAATGGCTTATTATTGCCAGGCTATCCAAACTCTCCAGCCTGTCATAGCAGACCAGAGAATTGTACTCAGTCTGGCTTCAGAATCCAGACTCACAAATACCACGTGATGATATGAAATTCAGTCTTTTTTTGAACTGATTTTTTACCAAAGGAAAACAAATGTTTATACTCACACTTACTGAAAAGGGTTACTTTCACTTTGGAGATAGAATAATAACCTAGTTTAACGATTAAAAGTGATATTCTTCCCATTTGTTGAAAATGTAGGATCAGCTCAGAGCCAGTTCTATAGAGTCCCTGCTTGGTCAGAAGTCATCATCTAGGGGTGCCTACCTAGGTGGCTCAGTTGGTTATGAGTTTGCCTTTGGCTCTGGTCATGATCCCAGTGACCTGGGATGGAGTCCTGCATTGGGTTCCCTGCTCAGCGGAGAGTCTGCTTCTACGTCTGCCTACCCTCCTGCTGCCCCACACTGTGCTCCTGCTCTCTCACTTTTTCTTTCTCTCTCTCTTTCTCAAATAAATAAAACCTAAAAAAAATTCATTACTTAGAAGATAAAGAAATTATCAGTGTAATGTTATTTCTCATAATTATCATATATTATCAGTGTAATTAGCCCATAACAAAATCTCCATTAATGTAATTAGAATATAATTTTAAATAAAAATAGAACCTAATGTGTAAAATAATTCAATATGTATCATAGAAGATTTCATACAACAGTGGAGAAAGAAATCTTTTTACAGTTTTATTGAGAAATAATTGATATACATCACTATATATGCTTAAGGTTAATAGCATGATGGTTTGGGGCAGCCCAGGTGGCCCAGCGGTTTGGCGCCTGCCTTCAGCCCGGGGTGTGATCCAGGAGTCCTGGGATCGAGTCCCACGTCAGACTCCCTGCACGGAACCTGCTTCTCCCTCTGCCTGTATCTCTGCCTCTCTCTCTTTCTCTGTCTTCCATGAATGAATGAATGAATGAATGAATGAATGAATGAATGAATAAATAAATAAATATCTTTAATTTAAAAAAATTTATAGCATGATGGTTTGAGTTACAAGTATTGTGAAATGATTATTGCAATAGGTTCAAATAACATCCATTATCTCATATAGATACAATATTTTTTAAACGGATATAAAAAAAAGAAAAATATTTTCTCCTGTGATGAGAACTTTCAGGATTTAACAACTCCCCTGGATATCATGCAGCAGTGTTAGCTGTAGTCGTCATGTTGTACATCACATCACTAGTACTTATTTATCTTCTAACTAGAAGTTTGTACCTTTTGACCACCATCCTCGAATTCCTCCTCTCCTGACCCTTTGCCTCTGGTAACCACATGTCTGATCTGATCTCTTTTTTTGTGAGATTGGTTTTGTGGTTTTGTGTTTTTTTGCTTTTAGAGCTCACATGTAAATAAGATCAGACAGTATTTGTTTTTCTCTGACTTATTTCACTTAGCCTAATGCTTTCAAGGTCCATTCCTATTGTAAATGGTAGGATTTCCTCATTTTTTATAACTGAATAATATTCCACTATACATGCATATTGGCCTACAATAATATGTATACCAAACTTCTTTGCCCATTCATCTATTGACAAACACTTAGGTTGCTTCTATGTCTTGGCTATCATAAATAATGCTGTTATGAACATACAGTTCATTCATACAGTACAGTTATTTTTGAGAGTTAGTTTTTTTCTGTTTCCTTTGGACATACTTCCATAAGTGGAATTGCTGGATCCTATGACAGTTCTATTTTTCATTTTTTTAAGGAAACTTCATACTATTTTTTATAGTAGCTGTACTAATTTCTAATGTAGTACACAGGATTCCCTTTTTGTCCACCATTGGATTTATTTCTGGAATGTTGATTCTGTTCTCCTGGTTCATGTGTCTGTTTTTATATTGATACCATATTGTTTTGCCTACTATCACTTTACATAATAGTTTGAAATCAGGAAGTGTGATGCCTTCAGCTTTGTTCTTTCTCAGGATTACTTTGGCTATTTGGGGTCTTTGTGGCTCTATATGAAGTTTAAGATCGTTTTTCCTACTTCTATAAAAATTGTCATTGGTGTATGTTGATAGCGGTTACGTTGAATCTATGGATGGCTATTAGAAGTACTGACCTTTTAACAATATTGATTCTTCCAATCTATGAACATGGGACATCTTTCAATTGATTTGAGTCTTCAATTTCTTTCATCAATATCTTGTGATTTTCAGAGTACAGGTCTTCTACCATCTTGGTTCAATGTATTCCTAAATATTTTATTATTTTTTATCCTACTGTAAATGGGATCATTTTCTTTCTTTTTTTTCTTTCTTCTTTTTTTTTTTTTTTTTTTTTTAGGTAATTCATTATTAGTGTATTGAAGTGTTACTGATTTTTGAGTGCTAATTTTGTTCCCTAGAACTTTACTGAATTTGTTCATCATATCTAACAGGGGTTCTTTTGGTTTGTTCTTTTGTTTTGTTTTGTTTTTGGACTATTTACATTCTCTGGATTCTAACAGGAGTCTTTAGGATTTTCTGTTTATAAAATCATGTCATCTAAAAAAAAAAAAAAAAAAAAAAAAAAAAAAAAAAAAAAAAAATAAAATCATGTCATCTGCCAATAGAGGCACCTGTACTTCTTCCTTCCCAATTCTGGTTCCTTTTCTTTCTTTTTCTCACCTGACTGCTCTGACTAGGACTTCCAGTACTATGCTGAAAAGGAGTGGTGAGAATGGGCACCCCTGTCATGTTACTCATCTTAGAGGAAAAATGTCCAGCCTTTTTCTCTTGAGTATGTTAGCGTGGGCGTGGGCCTGTCATATATAGCCTTTATTATGATGGGGTACATTTCTTCTATACTTAATTTATTAATTTTTCATCATCAACAAATATTGAATTCTATCAAATCCTTTTTCTGCATCTATTGAGGTGATCATATGACTTTTTTCTTTCATTCTATTAATGTTGTGTGTAACATTGATTGATATGCATATATTGAACCACCTTTGCATCCCAGGGGTAAATACCACTTAATCATGGTGAGTGATCCTTTTAATTTGCTGCTGAATTTGACTTGATAGTATTTTATTGAGAAGTTTTGCATAGATGTTCATCTGCGATATTGGCCTGTCGTTTCTGTTTCTTAAAATATCTGTTTCTGGCTTTGGTATCAGTAGTGCTGGCCTTGTAAAATAAGTTTGGGAGCATTCCTTCCTCTTCAAATATTTGGAAGAGTTTGAGAAGGATTGGCATTAAGTCTTTAAATGTTTGATAAAATTTATTAGTGAAGTCAATAGGTCCTGGGCTCTTCTTCATTGAAAAAGTTTTGATTACTGATTCAATCTCCTTACTAGGAATTTATCTACTCAGATTTTCTATTTTTTCGTGACTCAGTTTTGGTAGGTTGTAGTTTTCTAAGAATATTCCATTTTTTTCTAGATTGTAACAGTTTTTTTTTATATATTCATAGTAGCCTCTTATAATCCCTTGTATTTCTATGGTATTGGTTGTAATGTCTCCCTTTTTGTTTATCATTTTATTGATTTGGGTCTTCTTTCCTTTTTCCTTGGTTCATATAGCTAAAGGTTTATCAATTTTATTTATCTTTTCAAAGAACCAATTTTGAGTTTAGTTCATCTTTTCTGTTGTTTTCCTGTTTTTATTTCATTTATTTTGCTCTAATCTTTATTGTTAATTTCCTTCTGCTAACTTTGGGCTCAGTTTTTTTCTTCTTTTCCTAGCTTCCTAAGACATAGAATTAGGCTGGGTTTTTTGAAATCTTTTTTGTTTTAGAATGAAGGTTTTTACTGCTAAGAATTTCCCTCTTAGAACTGCTTTTGCTGCATTTCATAAATTTTGCTGTTTTGTGTTTCCATTTTCATTTGTCTCAAAATAGGTTTTTACTTCCCTTAATTTCTAATTTGATCTATTGGTTATTGAGTAGAGTGCTGTTCAATTTCTACATATGTGTGAATTTTCAGTTTCTTCCTATTATTGGTTTCTACCTTCATGCCATTGTGATCAGAGAAGAGGATTGATCTGGTTTCAGTCTTTTTAAATTTGCTAAGACTTGTTTTTTTGTTTTTTTTTTTCCAGGACTTGTTTTGTAACCTAACATTAGCGTCTTTCCTAGAAAGGGTTCCATGTAACTTTGTTTCATGTTCCACTTGAAAAGAATGGGTATTCTTCTGGTTGGATAGAATGTTATATATATGTCTTTTGGTGTATAGCATTGCTCAAATGTGCTGTTTCCTTACTGATTCTCTGTGTGGACAATCTGTTCGTTGTTGAGAATGGGTATTAAAATCCTCAACTGTTATTATGTCATAGTTTATTTCTCCTTTTAGCTCTATTAGTTTTTGCTTTATATATCCAGGTGCTCCAGTGTTGAGTATTCTGGTCCAATATATCTAGGTGCTCCAGTGTTGGGTATTCTGGTTCAATTCCAGCAAGGTGGAATTCCAAGAATCAGTTCCAGCAAGGTGAAAGCTGTATTTATCATTAGTATTTATTAATGAGTAGGACTAAGAATTCGTTTTCCTGCCAGGTGCAGTGGGAAAAATAGCTCTAAGGCTGGTAAAGCTCATTGTTGTCTTAACACCGGCTTTGCTCTGTCAAGTATTGACTCTTGCTGCCCTTCTCTTGACTCAAAGTACACTGGGCCACACATCTTCCAGCCAGCCCTTCTTGAGATGGGAGCAGGAGCCATAGGTGGTGGACAGGCCTTTGTCCAACTCCCTTGCCTGAGAGGGAAGGAATGGGGCTGTTCCTAACTCTCAATTTCCCAGACAGACTTTTTGGTTTGGAGGGGCTGGGAGCTACCCTGAGCCTTGGCTATAAATTAATACCCTTGCCTGTGTGTCCATATCCTGAACTGGTTTTGCTCTTGTGACCATCAGCTCCATGTCCTTAATTAGCTTTGCTTTTGCAACAATCAGCTTGTTTGCCCACCTCTCAGTTCAAGTATTCCTGGCTGTATAGTTTCTAGGGGTTCTCACTATCTCCTCTGGTCAAATGTGGCCAGGAAACCAGGAAACCATCTGCATAGCAAGTAGAGCTATGACTCAGCTCCTTACCTGGGTGTGGGCAAACCAGGTTCTAGGGCTGGCATAACTTCTTTTTTGAGGATTTGAATCAAGCAGATCTGCAGTCTGCCAAGTTTCCTGGTCAGAGAGCATCACCAACTAAGTTCTGCAGATGAGCAAAACTGCTGATTGAGATTACTACTTGGGTGCTGCAGGCATGAATTTTGTCTGCCAAGATCCATGTATTGGTTGTTACAAGCCCCTCCCTTCTCTGTCAGTCTCATACCCAGTGGTTAAACCTCATAGATTCCCTGCAATGCCTGTGGGGTGAGATCAGAGTAGAGGCTCCCACAAAGCAACCTGCAATGCTAGAAGTACTAGTTGTCCTTTTGGATTCTCTTTTCCCACTGGAGGGGCTGGATCCTCAAGGGAGACCCCTCGACATGGTACTGTGCTGTCCTGGGGAAGGGACAATGTAGTCAATGTGTAGCTACTTCTCTTCCCTTTTATACTGTCTATTTTGGTCTCTTGTACAGAGGGGTGCTTCAGTCTTACCCCCGTGTTCTAGGATTCTCCCAGTGGTGTCTTGTTCTTGAATAGTTGTTAGTTGTTCTTTTTGTGAGTGGCAGTAATGTCAGGAGCAACATATGTCACCTTTCGGTGATACTACCCCTGAAAGGACTTTTTAAGTTAAAATATAGTATATGAAAATGTATAGCACTTACAGAGAAAAATTAAACATGCCTCATACCATATACACCGAAACAAATTCCAAGAGGATGAAATAGTTAAATATAAAATGAACCAAAGAATAGGTAGAAGAAATTAAAACAATATTTATCAAAGTTCAGTAGGTAATCAATTTTTAAAAGCAACAAAAAGGAAAATGATACTAGCAAATAGATCTCTCTACAAAAGTTAGTTATAAACTTTAAAGAAATGAAGAAGAAATGAAAACTATAGTATCACTACAGGTTATCACTAACAAAAAGAAACTTAAAAATAAAATAAAGATCAAGAGTTATGGAATCTATTTATTTATATAAGTATATTATAAATTATAGATTTAGCTGCCTAAATTTTATTACCTATGTATATAATATAGAGCGCAAATTTGAAAAGACTAGCAACACATTTAGAGAAAGTTTAATAAATGTGGCAGAGTTAATGTTTTTATTTAATGAAAGGTTAAATTAAAATTTTAAGAAAAATATCTTGACATCTCTATAGTCAGACAGTTCACAAACAGGAAATACAACTAATAAAGAAAAGAAAAAAATTAAGCTCACTGGTTCTTGAAAAAATTTAAAGGAAAAGTAAGGTCTCATTTTGATATCATATAATAAACAAGAAAAAATACGTTTATGTATATTAAGACAATATCAAGTATTGGTTTGAAACTGGTGATCTCATAAATATTGATGAGCCTAGAAATGATTTTAACTCTTTGGAAAAGAAGTCCTAAAATCTAAAGACTTTAAATTAATTCTAAGGAAATATTCCAAAATATATTTTTTAAATGTGCACACAAAAGTTCACTTCATCATTATTTAATAATCAAACAGTACTAACTGTAAAAACTTGGAAGCAATATAGAGAAAGGTTGATTAAATTAAGGTACATTATTGGATAGAGTATTTCAATTTCCAGGCAGCTATCTGGCACACTCCATATGATAAAATGCAAAATGAGCAAACATATTTTAAGAGTCATTTTACATCATGATGACTTGCACATGAAAAAGATGGAAGGAGGACCCATAAGAATGATAAGAATTTTGAGCATGCTGGGTTTATGTGTGGTTTTTTCTTTAACTTTTCTTCATGTGTCAAATTTTTCTATATTACTATTTTACCTTTATAACTGAAAAATATAAGGACAAAATTCCATATGGAATATATGAAATAAGAAATATGAAGCCGTGAAGATTTCCTCCATCTTACTCATTTCCTATCCCAGTAAACTATCCTGGAGCCAAGTAAATGAATGTAGAATAGATTAGAGGAATGATATAGTATTTTACTCATCTATAAGGGCATTTCTAGATCACTTAAGGAAAAAAAATCCTTAACATTATAAATTCTTGTTATTAGTAGCAGCTTTTGCACTGACGTAGTAACCTCAATCATAAAGTTCCTGTTGATGAAAGCATTTAGCAGCAATTTGACTAACTGACCTAAAGAATGCTGAACTGTAAGGAAGTCTGATGGGGATAATAAAGCAATTATGGTTTTCAGTGTGTCTTTAAAAATCTCTTTTAAAAACATTTTTTCCTCAGCTTCTTTCTATGTGTCCTTCCCAATTTTCATTGTGTTCACTTTTAATAGCATAGTAGTCATGAAGGCCATGGAAATACTTTCAAGCATATTTTATATTGTAGGCACCTTAGCAACCATATATCTTCATTTAAAAGACATTTAAGCAAAGGAAAATAAATGACAAAAAATTTTCTTATGTAAAAGTATACAATAAGATAACCCTAGAAACTAAAATCATTCAGTCTTAAATGATCTTTCCTCATTGCTGGTCTATCTGAGCATAATATGAAAAGTATGTTCATGGATTTCCTTCCTTTTAGGCCTGGGTCTCTTGGCTTATTGCAGTCTCATTCTTAAGGAGTGTGTACTTTGACCTTCTCAGTAGGGGCATCTTGATTTCACCTCTGTATTGAGTCATCTGTGATCAGGTCATGAAGACTGACATTTATACTCAGGTTTCTTCAGATCCTATGAACATTCACACACACACACAAATAGTTGTCTCTTCAGCTTCCACTGCACTTGACCTTCTCAGTGTATTTCACTTCTCTTGCTCTGACATATTAGCAGGGACCAGCAATCTATGCTCCTTGCCCTTCTTCTTGTGCACATCCCATAACACTAACCTTTCTCAGGTGGAGCTAAGAGAGATATTGATGTTATTTTTTGTGACTACTGTCTAACAGAGTTAGTTTATAAAATGGTGCTTGGATATTATTATATTATTATTATATTATTATTATTATATTACATGCATAAAAAGTACCATTCTCTTTCAGATCCTCCATATGAGAATTATAGTAGGGAAAACTGTTGTTTCAGTCTTTTTTACTTGAGGTTATGAAGTATAAGTCACTAAGAATCAGTGAGAGCCAATAATGATGAATATCGTATTATTGTGTTCAACTTTGACCAAAAGGCTATGTAGGTTCTTTCAAGTGACTGATTATATCTGACCTGTAGCTTTTTTTCTCTAGGACTTTTCAGTACTTTGAAATTCTTTGGATTTATTCAGGAGACCTTGAGTACTTTCTATGTATAAAACAGTATTTGATATACTTTATATGAAATAGAAATTGCTAGTATATTTATACCCAAACCGTATTCATGTTTAAAACTTAAACAGTTTTCAATAAAAATGTAGTAACTTCCCAGATAGATAGATAGATAGATAGATAGGAAAAGAAATCAGAGAATAGATATTAAAGTGAGAAGAATAAAATAGAGATGGAATGGAGTTAGTAGCCAAGTACATCAGTGGCTTTATATACTGTAATATAAGAAGGTTGAAAATAAGACTGAGCTGCCCAACAGCTAATACAAAAAGTGAAGCAGTCATATGTGCAGTTCACGGGACCTACAAGTACAAACCAATGGAAGAGAAGCACATCTTTTTCTGGTAAGAATCCCTCAAGAAATGTCTCATATATACTTACTGAGAAGATAATTTCTAGAACCACATCTCTGATACAAAGGTAGTAGGTTTCACAGCACAGCACTTTATACTTCATTGTTGACAGTGACAAGAATTTTACAAATGGCCATCTAATTAGGTAGATCTAGATCTCTAAAGCTTAAATTTAGAGCACCTATAAATAAAATTTAGAAAATTCAGAAAAATGAAGTCTTCAGACCATTCTTAAATATTTTATTTTCAGACCCATGTTTGATCATTACTGAGTGGCAGATAGCATGAGATACTCTGTCTGACATCCAGTGAAGTTTCCTTATGTTGCTGACTAAGACATATCCATGCCTTTTTTATGTTTCCTTTTAGTAGAATATCTATAGGAAAGGCCACACATTTAGAAATGTGAAAATATTAACCAGAAGAATGCTCATGAGTCGAGCCAACATTCTGTGCAAAGATAATTCTGGGTCCACTTAAAACACACTGTCAAACGAGTAATGGAAATGCTGAAGAAGACTTAAAGATGCAACTTACAGTCACTGGGTGCTACAGAAACTAAAATTGCAAACTATAATAAAAAGTGGAATAAAAATGCTACAATGGAGATGTAGTCACAGTAATATCAGAGCAGAGTTCTGTAAGTTCATCCAATGCAGCTGACACAAAGGGTGTGTGGAGCAGTGCAGAGGGGGACAAGGCTGCAAAGGTAAGCTAGATTGAGATGGTGAAAGGATGTGAATTATAAGCAAACAACTGGGACAGTAGACAGGACAGAAAGGGGTTGTTTATTTAATGTGCTATTTAAGGCTTTTTTAAAGGCATCGTGATCTTGTGGGTGGCATGTTGGAAGGTAATTTGAGTGAGAAAGACTACCGTCAGAAGAGACTAATTAAGAAATTATTGAAATAGACCATGTGAGATTAGGTCAAGGCTGAAGCTAGAGAAGAGCAATGAGGAGGAAGTGTAGGTGTGGGTAAGAGAGAACAGAGAGGAGAAATGCCTGCACTTAATAACCAACTAAGGAGCAGAAAGAGAAAGGATAGAGATCGTGCTAAGGTTTCCAGTCTAGGTCTTTGTGAATAGGTCCATGATTGTGACAAGGAAGACAAGGGGTATATATCAGAGGTGGCTAAAAATCTGAATCTAGAGCTCAATGACTGAAGCATTTTAAGAACACAGTAGGATCTTGTGGACCTGGGATCTGTAGACTTTCAAGAATGCTTATGGAAGGACAAGTTCTCCATGGAGCACTGTTGGTAACTCTGGCCTGGGCAAATTCTGGTGGGCTCCGATGGGAGAGGACGATACAGTTGTATTTGGTGTCACACCTCTCTCCACACTCTAAATTCTCTCTTCTCTAACAGATATTACTCTACAGCATACAGAATTAATGTTGTTTTAGGAACTATTGACTTTAATATTCAGCAGGGGAAAAAAAAAAAACATCTAAAGGCATCAAAGTTGGCATAGTACATTCCCAGACTTGTATCTATTACTGAAGCAGAAGGGCTCTGATGCAGGTTGCGAGAGCCTGATATACTGCATTGTTCCTGACACACAGGCAGACAGCAATCCCTCCCCAGGTCCCGTAAGAGCACTTTACATTTTCTTCCCATCTTTCAGCTCATAAACATGTTTCTCTTCAGAACACACACCATATGCCATTGGAAAAGGGTTGTAAAGTTTTATAGATATATTTGAGAGTATTATAAGAGTATAATAAAGCAAAACTAATGCAAAGGAATGGGAATTATTGAACAATGGAATTAAAATATTAGGCACGGATAACTCTAAGCACATTCAGCTTCTGTTTGTTTGTGCAAGTCATAAAACCCAGAACTCTTGTTTGGTTCAAAGATATGAAGCCTTTCAGTTGGGCTTTAAAAAAGAAATCAACAGTGGCTATACTTTATCAGAAGCTTATAGGCCATGAGAGCTAAAGAATATGTTTCTTATTATCTCAAATAGCATATAGGAGGCTCTCTGTTTTTTTGAGGTGAAAAACAATTTTTTGGCACTTCCTTGGGATTTTTCTAAAGCATCCCTTTTCCTGAAGGGACTAATTACATTCATTTGATTAGCATTTATTGAGTGTCTGTGCCAGTGAGAGTGGCTAAGGATGTAAATATAAAAGATAATTTTTATTACTGAGGAACATGTATTCCAATATGTACCAACCTTCATTTATTTATTCATTCCTTTATTCATTAAGCATCACTAAGTACATAGTACTGTGTGCTTGGTTCATGCAAGATCAGCAATATATACAAGGTTCAGTATTGTAGGTATAACAGCATGTGGGGGGTGGCTTCTGTTTGATACACTTTTGCCACAATCCAAGAAAAAGAATGTCTAAGGGAGCTTGGTTGAGTTGGTGTTTCAAAAAAGAACACAGAGACACACAAGATAAGGAAATGACTCCAAAAATGGAAAATTTGAGGTCAAGGGTCTCAAAAAGACTAGATAAATGTGTAGCAGGTAAATTGAAATTGGAAGAATGCCAGTAGGAAAGTACAGTAGAGGCTAATTATTGGGATTTTGAACCTGATGTGAGTAATAAAGCTTAATGAGGATGGGGAAAATGGTTTGACAATGACCTTTCTAGCAGCCTTCAAGTTTAGCTTTTTAGAAGAATCATTTAGAATGTCATAAAGTAATTTTTTAAAAAAGAAAACTAGAATGGGATGAGAGGTATTTCTATAGCTTTGTAAAAAAAAAAAAAGTTATATGAAGAAATATTGTGTAAGAAGATAAAGCAAGACTCAGCCAAGCACTGAGAGATTTACAACATTGCTCATAAGCATCAATAGAACCCTTTGTCTACCAAAAATCTAACTCTGTAGCCTAGCTTTCAAGGGTCTCCACTGCTGAGACCCAGGCTCCTTTTCAGTATACCATCAACATTACAACAATTCATCTTCATCACACACCCGGAACTCCAGTCAAGCTTCTGTCTGGGAGTTCTATGTTCTCTCTTTTCCTTTCTTCTTTTTACACGTTTTCTTGTGGCTTACAATGTCTTTTCTCTTTATGCCATGCTGTCCAGACTCTGCACATGCCTTAAAGCCTTGTTCTTATTTAAGAAGACCTGTCTTGGCTCTCCAGCTGGATATATTATTTCCCTTCCATGACATCATTTTCTATTTTGATGATAAGTATTCTTTAAGCCTGTTTTTTCCTTTTCTGTTAGACTGTAAACCCCTCAACAGCAACACTCAGGTATGTTGTCTCTAGGAGTTCTTTCCACAACCTTGCAGAGTGCCTTGTACATAAACAAAACTCAGAAATATTTGTCAAATGAATGAATGAATGTCCAGGCAGAGCAAGGCAGAAAAGTCCCAAAGAAAACATAGAATTTGAAAAAATTCAAAGGTACTATTTCTAGGGGATTAAAAAAGAACTGAGATGAGGGCCAAAAGAGCAATTCTGGAGTCTCGTATGTACAGTGAGTTTCACTCATTTTTATCCTGGATATTGAGAATCTGTGATAAGTCAGATAAGAGCAGAGCTAACAATGATCATAAAGTTATTATGTCCTCAAAAGGACTGATAAGCCATTATCAGTCCCCAAAAAAGGAATGATCTAAATTATTTATTTACTAAACACAATTCACTATTTCCAAGCATCCTAAAGGTACCTATTTATATAAAAAATAAGTTATTGCTTATCATAGTTTATTCTGGCCTGTTTATTAGTAAATTAAATCACTTAAATCACAAGCCTATGCAAATATTTAGCATAGTTCTAACAATTCTGTCTACTAGAAAGTTCTTAATTAGGATTTTTCTTTCACACCTGTGTGGGTGGTCTAAGGTTTTATTGAAATCTGCTTAATTTACTATAGTAGGTGAGATGTTTTGTCTGAGTTATTAGAGAGAATCCAAATATCTAAGATGCAATACATTTTGGGTTTGTTAAAACAAAATTTTGTCATGTAACCAAGATAGTCTTTTGAAAAGGAAATTCATCCACACAGAATAGGAAACATAGTCATATATGGTCAGTTTCCATTCACCCTACACAGGAAAGCAAACCAAAAAAAAAAAAAAAAAAAGTGTTTGGGTTTGTTTCTTTCTCACTAGTTAGTTTATTATAAAAGAATCCCTTTTAAAGATTCCAAAATTAAAGTTAAAACAAAATTATACAAGTTGTGGTTTTACATTACTAAATCTTTTCCTCCAAATGTTATTCAGGTGAAGCTAGATTTTCTCTTTTGCACACTGTAGAAAAAGTGAAGTACTCTCCAACGTCCTATGTGAGGCCCCACAGGTTTTTAGAGAACATGTATGACCCCCACATTCAGCAGATAAAAGGAGTAAGTGGCTTTCCTAAATTCACAAGGCAAGGGCCACCCCACAAATCACTAAGAGATTATCAAATAAACAATTCTCTGTGTGGATGCACAAATATTTGAAGCAGGAGAAGAGTGGGGGTGGATCACCCAGAGTGTTCAAAAGATGCAGGCAAATTTTAGTAGCATCTAACTTTTTTCTGTGAACAGATAGCCGTTGAAACCAAATATTTTATTCCTAGTATCTGTCCAAATAGAAGAGATAAACTCCAAATGGACCATGAAGGCTATATTTTTTCATCCTTGGTTGACGCTGAAGCATATTGAAGGAAATAATATAAAATGCAAAACACAAAATCTTAAATGGACACTGACTATTGAATCTGTGCTTGGAATAAACCTAGTTCTTTGGTTTCCCTGCACTGTCCCTTGGGAAAATGTGCCTCTCTGTGTGTTAAAAATTATTCTGAAAAGTTACTAAAATTATAATGTTAAAGCATTGTGACCCAGTTAACATGACTATTTGCCTTTTCTCATAACAGAGTATTAAGAGAAATAAATAACCTAAAGGTTAGAATTATTTTATTAGGGACTAAAAGCTGGTCAAACTAATGATACATTAAAATTCGAGAAATCTCTGCTATTTGGAGCAGGGTGGAGGAGCCATTTGCTTTGGCAAAGTGATTAAGAAGAAGTTCATTATGAAGGTTTCCTCTGTTTCCTACACATCAGGCATTGTGTCATTCCAAACCATAAATCCACCAATTGATCAGTGACTTTTACACAGAAATCAAGAGTACAAAATACTTCTTCCAAAATAGTTTAATGAAACAAAATCCAAGCAAAATTGAAATTCAAGAAGCTCCATCATGATTTAAAATGTGGTGATGGGGTGTCACAATGGCTGACCAAATTTGGCAGGGACCCATATCTGTTATTGCACATTGACCTGAATCACCTAGGCCACTTCTCTATGCTGCAGGGCTCAGAGCCTGCACCATCCTGACAACCCAGTCACATAGCAGAGCCTAAAGAGGAAAGAGGACACTTAGAATATTGTAATGAAGCTTTCAAAAAAAATCTCTTAAAGATTAGATAGAAAATATAAAAATTAGGGAAAGATGAATGAAGAAATAAAAACACAAAAGTAAATATTGCTATGCATTCATGTATGTTTTCTTGGTCAATAAATGCTCTCATCCATTTTTAAAGCATCTAGATTGTTGATTCTCTCACATTCAAAGGACCAATAAAAAAATTTCATAAATAAGCTAGTATATAAATGTGATGTCAAGGAGTATATGTATTTTTCTTCATATATTTACTTTGCTTATCAGATTTAGAAAATAAGAGAGTCCTCTGGGCTATTGAAGGTACTATATTTCAAACCCTATTCAATTGAATTTTTAC
Organism: Canis lupus dingo; assembly: GCF_003254725.2. Lineage (NCBI taxonomy): Eukaryota > Metazoa > Chordata > Mammalia > Carnivora > Canidae > Canis > Canis lupus. The sequence goes on from NC_064248.1 coordinate 52,314,755, forward strand.
TAGTTTTCTTAAACTCATTGGATAGTACCAATTTTAGAGGATAATAAAGGACCAACTCTCAATGAACTGGTCAAACCCCAGCCTCAATATTAGAAGCAGAATTTATTAGAAAAATAAATTTTAACTGCAGGAAGCATAGTAAACTCTTTGTGTGAATATCTTAGTACTGAGTGGCATGTAAAGCATAGGTTTCTAATATAGAAAAATACCCAATTTTCAGAATTTGGGTGAGGACCTAGTGGTGTTGTTAGCATTAAAATTTTTAGTCTCCAGTTCATCAACTGAAAACTGAAGTTTTACCTTTAAAACTTAAATAAATTAAAAACTTAAATAAATGTGTCAGGACCATGTTCACTCTTCCCTAGCCATATGATGGTAAATCTTGACTTTCAAGATAATCGATGATGGTTTGACTAGACCCAAGTATAGAAAAAAAGTATCTGAGGGAATAGGTAACCTTATATTTAATTTGGCTAATCAGAGCAGTTCACTTGAGGACTAAAAAGTCACTCAGTGGCATAAAAGAGTCACAAAATGATCATCCACTAGTCTCTACAATAGTCATATTCTTCTTAGATCAAAGTAGTTTGTATTGTCAGTTTTCAGAAAGAAATGTAAAAAGAGCAAAGATAGTTAAGATCTACTTTTTTAAAACTAAAAGATTAAATGAGTGAAATGAGGAAAGATTAAAGCAATGGGGTTTCTAGAGAACAGTATTTCAACAAAATTTACTTGCTTACTCTCTTCAGGCTGACTTTTGGTAATGCCATATGGTAATTCTCTGTGCACACAGAGGATAATATCAAATAAAATGGAGTCTAATGAAGGTTAAAAAGTTTAGTTTGGAGAAAAGGAAGAATTTCTTAACCAGTCAAAACACTAGAAAGATTGATGAGCAAAGTTGCAAAGTTTCTGTCCAGGAGGTCTTTGACTCTATTCTGGAATATTCATCTTCTATTAATAATTAGAAGTTGTTTGAATTCTATACTTCTTAAGGTTCATAGTCCAGTATTTATAAATATTTATTTACTTGACTAGTTATATTTACCATCACCCATATTACTCCCACAGAAACAAAATAAAATAAAACATATTTCCTAAAGCATAGATTAATGGACTCTGTCCTCTCCTTAAATTAATAACTCTATGTGTTTCCCCAAACAAATAATACAACCTGTAAAACCGAATCTCCAGTATAATTAGCCACCTCCTGATTTTAGAATTATGTCACTTTTTAGCCTTCCTTCTAGTAAGCATGTCTATAAGGTAAGTAGACTACATGAGGCTAATTGCTATTTCTCAAATGCATTCTGCTTCTCTTGACACCGTTCCCAGTGCTTTTAACGCCATTTATCTCATCTCTGCTGCTGAAAGCATTGTCTTTCAAGATTCAAGATAGTATATGCCGTGTCCTGCACTGGACTTGAAGCATATAAACTACCTCCCCAGATCATAATCTACCTGTAGACATGGGCCAGGATGCTGTCTTCCCTGCAATGCCTGGCTTGGTACCCATGCCATACTGCCCCCTCACTCAGTTACTTAAAGTATCTGCACCAATAGCTGAAGTCTTGTGTCAAATTCAAACCAGTTAGGTTTATCTTTGCAACACACAAGTCCCCAGCTCTGAGGATTTATAAGCCCGCACTTCAGCTAATTTCTTGTCCTGAGTTTGGAGATGGGCTTCCTCTCTTAGTATATATTCTGCCGAAGCGAGCACAGGGCTTCCTCTCTTATACCAAACTCAATTCTTGCCGAGGTCCTAAGGTTCTCAGAGCAATAGATCGTTTTCTTTTCTTTTTCATTTTTTTCTTTTCTTTTTAAGATTTTACTTATTTTAGAGAGAGAGGGGAAGGAGAAGGAGCAGAGGGAGAGGGACAAGCAAACTCCATGCTGAGCACAGAACCCAACAGGGGCCCCATCCCAGGACCCCGAGATCATGACCTGAGCCAAAATCAAGAGTCCGACAAATTACCAGCTGAGCTGCTCAGGCGCCCCTTTGAGTGATGGGTGGTTTTTCTTCCCAAACACAGTCATTGTGTAGATCAGCCTCTCTGATCAGAACCCCTCTATGAGGCCTTGGTTCTGGGGTGGCAATCAAGGTACAATGCTGCCACTTCCACACATAAGGGACAACTTGGCAGCAGTGGCCTGATAACATTTCTTAGGGAAACGTATTTATTGAGCATCTACCACGTGTCAAGCACTGTGCCACGAGGATGATTTGGTGAACAAATTGTCATTTACATTTTACTTGGGACGGAGATGGACAATAAACAAAATAAATACATTATAAAGGTGGAAATCAGAAGTGCTAAGCAGGAAAAAAGAAAGGCACAGAAGGAGCACAGCTATGGCTGGAAAGCGGCAGGAGGCAGGAAAAAAATTCCAATTTAAATAGGATGGTTAGGAAAGGTGATATTTGAATGAAGACTTTAGGAAATAATTCCTTTGACATGAGATTCCTACTGAAAAGGTAGCAGGTTCCACCTCCCTAGTGAGACCTCCCGCACCCTTCCTACCATGGCACTGTTTGCCGCATGGTATTGATCTGGCGTGCGTCTCCTCTGAAAGCATAGTGCCCAAAGCAGTGTAAGGCTCTGTCTGCAGGGTATTCTCAAGGTCTGAAATACAGAGAGAAAAGAGTGAAACCAAAGAATCATTTTTTTGGCGCACCGACAAAAAACACAGCAATGTTCATTACTTAGAACTCTCCGCAGGGATTAAGCATGATTATATAGCCCCAGTTTACTAAAATGACCAGGTTTCACCACCAAGTACACACAGCAGACACTTGGCATCCCATTTTTGTAGTGTTTCACAAGCATCTTTAGCAGAGTTAACAATGTAGGCCCAGATTTCTTTCTCCCTAGAGACACTACACATTTCTCCAACTTGCTGTGTTCACATTGATTTCAAAAGGAGCTTTGCACTCACAAGAAAAACACGGAGGGCTGAGTATGTGACCCGTGGTTTTTATAGCCACACTATTAAAAAAAAGGGGGGGGGGGAGAAACTCAAAGCATTTTCACATTTTCACATTGACAGGAATTGGCTGTTTTGACAAGGGAAAGTCATGGCATAGGATTTTTTAGATAAATTAACAGAATGAAAGTGCTAAATTAAAATTGCAACATTGATTTCCTTTTTAGCTCAGCTGTGCATTATATAAAAGGGTCAGAGGAAGGATTTATTATGGGCGATGAGTCTCTGTCGTCCAGTAAGATAGACCACCGTATAAAATAAAGTTGTCCGTTTCAGACACCCTTTGTCTCCAAGGAAAGCTGTCTAGGAGGCCCACGGGTGGCAAAGGCACTGAAAGGAAATGGAAATTGATAATCGGTCCTGTTAGGCTGATTCTCTGCATGTTCAATTCATATCCTTTTGAAAAGAAGAGATTAAGATGAAACCTCATTGAGGAATACACATTTCGAAGAAAATAGAAACAAAGGTTCTGCAAGGCTATTTCAGTTGGTGTCAAATGTGAGAACAAGGCGACACAAACTTATATGCAGAAAGGGCATTAACAAAATCCCCAGACAAAGAAGAAGCTAATAGCAAATATATGCAGCCGCCTTTGTGGATGCTCACAGGAGAAGTGGTACAACTTGATTTACAAAGGACCTGGATAATTATTTGTTACTTGGAGCCAACCCTGCTTCTCCCTCTGCAGAGGGCAGGCACTGACCATCTGCGTGTCTTAGTTTTGCCTTTGTGTGGATGAGAATTAGCCACATTTTTGTGTCTGGTAAGCTTTGCATGAAGAGATGTTTGAAGCACTGGCTTTGTTTTGTTTTAAATCTTTAAACTGTTCCCTCGGCTTCAGCCAGAGGATTATTGCACATCTAACCACAAATAAATTGAAATATCAGCTGAAGAGAGCGCATGTTGCTCACTGATGGACGGCAGGTGGTAGAGGGTTTTGTTTTCAGAAAAGCGCAGGAGGCTGGAAGTGACAGGAGTGATTCTGAGAGAGGGCTGCAACTGTCAGGATGGAGTCCTGGAGGTCAGTAGTTCCTGAGCTGACCTTTTTAAACAAACCCAGAGACGACCTTTTACTGCGTCCTCACAGCAGTAGAGCATTCATGCCAGAAAGGTTGCCCCTCCCTCTAGATATTGAGAGTTTGAACAAAAAGCATATTTTCTATGATAGGGCCCATGTTCAACGCTTCACTCACAGGGCAGCCTGACACTCCCTCTCCTGTCAGCCCCTGACACGCGATCCTAACTGCTCACCTGCTCCACACACACACTAGCGTTTGTGCTCTCCCTCAACACCTCTCTGGGGTCTTTGGTATCATCTTCCTGTCAGATGGTGGAAGGCCGTGTCATTGCCCTGAACGGTGCTCGAGCACAGAGGTGTTACACAGGACTCTTACCTGACTTCTGGGGACACGCCGAAGGGCCCAGATGTGTTGTCAGTGGCATAAAATTCACTTCCCCGTGTTCGTGAGCCAGAGTTCTGGAAGGCACAGGTTAGGGCTTGCTTTTCAAAATCCGTCCTGCCTGGCCTCTGTCATGTCACCAGAAATCACAGAAAGTAATGCCCCTAGTGTGCTTCGTACTGCGGGCCTCTGTTCACGATTGCCAGTATCGGAAGGCAGGGGCCTGTTGCCTCCAAAGCCTATGAAACACAGTGAGGGCTTTTTTGCCTCCGTCACTAAATAGTATTCTATTCCTCAGCCTCCCATTAAAAATGTTCTACGTGACCATAGCGTTTGTCTCACATTCCGAGATGCGCTGTATGGGAGCTGCGCTCCTTCCTCTGGTCAACGTGCAGATGTGGTGTTCATCCTGGGATCTGGGATTCCAGGGCCATGCACCTACATTTAGAACCTTCTTTTCATTTAGGGGTTAGCCCAGTCAGTTTCTCACTAAATTTCAGTCTTTAAGTGACCTGGTCTAAAGCACTGAAACGTAAATCATTAAAAGCAAACAGATGAGCTTTTCAAAAGTTTTGAGACAAATTCAAGTGACTATGAAACTAAAAATTAGATTTTTTTTTTTTCATCTTGGCTCTATGTATTTCTCTAGCCTTTTGAGTAAATAGTAAGAGGAAAATTTGGTGAAAGATCCATCGGAAAAGACCTAATTTTTGAATCTGGCAGAAAAAAAAATGTAAACAAAGACCTAGAACCTTAATCTCCTGACTTGGTACTCTCTTCTTTTTTTTCTCTCTTTTCTTTCTTTCTCTCTCTTTCTCTCTTTCTCTCTGTACTCTTTTCAATGAACATAGCTATTTCCCATTACTCAAGCAGAGAATTTTAATAATGTAGTTCATTATTACCAGACCTAATTTTTGATGTCCTCCTCATCTCTGCCCCTTTACAGAAGCCAAGAAGTATGGAATCTATTGCATAATCACCTGCTGTTTTTTACAAATGAAAGTAGAAAGTGTAGAAATTTTGGTATTTTCTACCAAAATAGAAATATTTAGGTGGTCTACCTGCTGGGAAGCCCGAATTTCTGACTTGAAAAAAAAAATGGTAAAAAGAAATAGAAAAAGCATCTGGGCAGAAGTTTAAGGGTGGGGTGGGGGGGACAGAAGGGAAAAGAAAGGAGGTGTTTTCATAATAGAACCTAAAGATTATAAAGATGCCCAGAAAAGGGAAGGTCAGCCTGAACTGGGACGAGATGCAGAAGGTCTACCAGGAACATCTCCTTTTCCTGGGTGTCAGCAAGGTCTTTTTAGGAAGAACCAAAAAGAAAATTAAAAAGGAAGAATAAAACTAAAAGTGACATTTGAAAAGAAAAGACCAATGAATAGATGAAGTTATCATTAGAGCTCCAAAAAAGGAGAAGTAAGAATATATTTGGTAGAAGAATGAAAACAGAACTGTACCTCAGATCCAGAAGGGAATTAAAGAACAAAGTGTTATATATAACTCTTTGGCAGTAAAATCCAGAGAGAAGAAGTAATTTCTTATCAAATATAAACTACCAAAATTTTGAAAATACATAACCAACTAAGCCAGCTAGGTGGCTCAGTTTGTTAAGCTCCTGCCTTTGGCTCAAGTCATGATGTCAGGATCCTGGGACTGAGCCCCACATGGGCCTCTCTGCTCAGCCGGGAGCCTGATTCTCCCTCTCCACTGCTCCTGCCCCTCACATGCGCGCGCATGTGTGTGTGCTCTCTCTCTCTCTCTAATGAATTTTTTTTTAAAAGAAACTATATAACTAATAATCATCCATAGAATTGGAAAGCGAATATTTAAACTTACCATTCAAAACGTATCAGGAGCAAGTAGTTTTGCAGCTGAATAGCTGATAGTTTTATCAGAGTTTCCATGTTATTTAAATAATTCCAGCTTTTAAAAAATATAGAAAACTGCCTAATAAATTTATGAACCTTGATCAACGTTACTACCAAAACCCAGATTAAATACTGCAGTAAAAATATATAGACCATTTTCCACTTATGAATAAAGGTGCAGAATTGTAGACCAAATAATATTGAAAATTAAATTCTTGATAGTATAGTGAAACTAAAAGCTCCACGCAGTAGATTCATATTATGGATTAAGTTTGTCTTCTGATCTTCTCTTTATTAACTTGGTAGGATGTGGATAAAGCCCAGTATGCAGTAGGTTGAATCAGTATAAGAGAAAGATAACAGTGCTTGACCTAGCTTCCTCTAGGCGTCCTCTACAATTATACAGCAATAATAAAGCTTTCACCTATGATTCTGAAGTAATCTTTTAGTGAAGATTGTTCAGGAAAAAAGGCTTTGTTCATCCATACATTCATATATACAGTACTTGAAAGCATCAAATAAATGAGTTACTCTTGATGATGATAAGGCATTCAATCAATAAAGGTTTTATTTGGGGAATCTGTAGTGTTAGCACATTCAACCTGTCATTATGCTTTTTATCCTAGGGGGACTTGAGTTTCATGTTCGAGTATCTGCTGAGTATTAGAAGACACTAACCAAAATCAGTAATTCGTCTGTACTACAAACCATTACAGGAAAGAGATTGTGTACAGAAATGGATTCTGTGAGAAAAGCTACCCATTTCTTGCATTTCACGTGGGCAATCTATATCTAGGCCTCCTAAAATGGTGTCTCAGTAAGACACACCACAGCCACCCTTTAGAAGGTATCCAAGATGCACTAAATTTGGGTCTCCTCACTGAATATTGAGTCAGCTGGAGAGATCAGTGCCTAAAAAAAAACATTTTTTGGTGCTCAGTAAACATTGGTTTAATTAATTGAATCATTCAGACAGAAGATTATCCAGACTTTCAAAGCACTTTGCTTCTCTTCTCTATACACTAACATATGTACAACTGAAGTCACTGATTTAAAAATCATTAGATAATGCTGAACTGTGTCTCCTCTATTAGTTTAAGTGAATGTACCTTACTTTTAGAACTATATTCAGAGAATATTTAAGCCTCAAGCGTGGGGCGCCTGGATAGCTAAGCCAGTTAAGCATCTAACTCTTGATTTTGGCTCAGGTCATGATCACAGAGTCGTGAGATCGAGCCCCACGTTTGGCTCCACGCGTGGGCAATAATAACCCTAAGTGGAGTCTGCTTAAGATTCTCTCCCTCTTCCTCTGCCCCTCCCCCCTCTTAAATGAATGAATGAATAAATAAATAAATAATAAATTTTAAGCCTCAAGATCCTCAATAATGTAGAGTATGAATTCAATAACCACCCTAAATGACACCCTGACAGAAGTAATCCATTACCTGAAGAGAGGCTTCCCAAACCGGCTGGTAGAGCCTAAGCATCATGGACAACACCAACACCAGCCCTCATTCACACAGTGCTACTCTTCAGTCAGTCCCTTCATCATTGGTCAGCTTTAACTCGAGCCCAGCCCTGCAGGAAAGTGTATGGGGCACCAGATTCACCAGCACCTTAAGTTGCTACTGTTTTCTCTTCCGTAATGAAAGGTTATACTGAACCAGGCTTTACCCACAACAGGCCAGCAACATGAACTTTTATTGTCCTGTTTTTTCAGGCTTCTTCTTCTGAGCTAGCATCTCCCCTCTGGCCTCATCATGTACAGAAGGCTTCCCCGGGGGAAAGCTAATTGCATAGAGGTCTTATATCTTAGGTTGGTCAAACACACAAGCACTGCGTACTTCAGCACTGTCAACCACTTTACTTTGAAGAAGCTGAATATCTTTTACATATAGTACCATGGCCTCTGGTTCAGGGGGCTGGTGTATCAGTCTTGTAGAAAATTTTCCTCACATACATGAATACTTGCCAAATATGATCGTGGTTCCACTTCCAGTTTGCAAATGCGCTCTTCACAGCCAGTTCATCTGAGGTGGGATCGACCAGCAGGTGAAAGATGGGAATATCTAGCACCAAGCGCGGACATTCACCATCTAGGTTGTTAATGGGAATGTAAACTTAACTACAGCATCTTGATAAAGTCCATGCTGTATGAATATTGCTTCGAACCACATTAATGCAGAGCGAGAAGGTGACTCTGCATAGATACTTGGTAACTTCTGCTTCACAACCATGGTAAATTCTGCAAGAAAAGTATATTCCAGGTGGAAGGTTCATAAGAAGCATGTGTGCCATTCATTGAGGGTGTTGCTGGGACAGGAGATGTCGGCCTAGTTATGAGCAAAGCATTTTGGGGAACAGAAGGCAGCTGTTTCTTTGGAGCAGCACATGGAGGACTAATTATCACAACCTCTGTTAATATCTTCTTTTCATCGTCAGGTCATTTGCATACAGGGCTGTGGACATGCTCCACAAATGGACCACAAATGGTTCATGATGTGGACTACAAACAAAAAAAATTAGTAATCTGTGTCATCAAACTCTTTTGTCTTCAGAATTCACTTCACTGCTCCCCAGCCTTGGTTTCCTTCCAGCTAAACAGGGGCTGACTCCGGCCTTGAAAGACTGTCAGGAGTAGGAGGTAGGATAATGCAAATCACTCACATCAGTGCCCAATTTTAAATGCTTGTGAAGTAGATAGTACCTTTAACGGGTCTTAAAAGCTTATAAAATCCCAGCTTTCACTCTCTCTCACCAACTGTTGTTTACAGATCTTCTAACTCCCTTACTGACAACTTATTTTTCCAACATCAGTGTATTTGCCACTACCACCTCTAATCTACATACAGTCTTTTTTTTTTCATATTTTTACAAACTGGTTTCATTATTCTAGTGAAACTTCTGCCATACTCATTGACTTCTACTTAAAAAGACTGGCCTACAAAAGACATCACCAGCCAATCAAAAATGTTCTTATTTAATCCACAAATTGTGTATGCAGGGATGTATATACATATAAAAACAATGATTTCTTAAGTTGTAATACTGCATATAATGGTCTAATTCTGCTTTTTATTTCTCCACCCAAAAATATATTATGTAAGAATTTTCTATACTTCTTACAAAACTGCCAAATATGATTTTCTTTTTAATGGCCATCTAGGATTTTGAGAAATTAATGCCAATTTAGCCAATCTGCTATTTTAAATTTTTTAAATAATAAAATCAAAATCCATTTTGATGAAAAACCAGAGAACTTAATACAGCCAGTTCTGCTCCTTGAGGACTTTTCTCTCAAACATAAAATGCAAGACTATGAAAGAAGTCAGAGCAGGAGAGGACCCCAAAGCTAGTAGCCAGCCTTAATTCTGTGTGTTGACACAAAACATTGGTGAAGGCAAGTAGGGAATGAGGCTCCCCAGATTGTTATATGTGTAATAGGATTCAGACCATTGTATAACCAGTAACAGCTTCTTTAGCCGTAAATCAAAGACATCCCATTTAAACTAGGGTCTCTTTTTCGATAAATGAATAGATTGCATTTAAATTATAAACTTAGAAAGGAGAAGTAAAAGGATTACTGAGTGTGGGAGATGAATGAAGAAAAGCAGTAAAGCCTATGTGATCAGAAGGCTAAGTCTCTCAGTCCATCTGACATAAGAGATGGATTATAATGTCTCTGAAGCAGGGGACAGTTTACTTAGGAATTTGGCAGTAATTTGCATTTAAGGAATCCATTAGTGCCATCATATATACAATTCCATCATTGGATGACTAACAGGAATATATGGTATTTGCTTATGATTTTATAGATTCTAATAAAACACGACATTATCTTTTTGAATCATTCTTATTCAGGGAAAACCCACTTTCCTAGGACTGGCTGACGTAACCCACATCAGCCATTAAATGGCATAATGATGCTGTATCTTTTGACATTGTCTGGATATCTTTCTCTGTGTGGCTTATTCTGTCCTAGAAAAAGTATCTCAAAAGAGCAGTGCTTGAATTAATCCCTGCACGATGATCAACAGAAATTTTTCCTAGAAATAACTAAGCCTGTCAACTGCTCCGATATTTACCTCATGCAAAGACCTTCATCCAGAAATTCAAGAGGTAAATTGTGCTCTTAAAAAATGGTATCATGGTTTTCTTTGAAGGAACAATGTTATTTGTGAAATTTTCTCCAAAAATCACCTTAGAAGATATAAATGCAAATACATATTTTACATATTCTTCAGTTTTAAAAATTGGCACTATCTATCTATAGAGGAGATATAGGGAGTATGGAATTCAAGAAACAACAGACATCTATCTTGGAAGCATTCACATCTAGAGTCAACTCAAATCAGAAACATCCAATTAACTACTCCTCTCTGCTTTTTTCCTTCAGTTACTCACATTGATTTCTGGGATAAAGCTGGAAGTAGAACAATGTTTATTCCCTGCTTTTGTTGATGGTAATTTTGGTGCTGTTGTTTTATACTTCTAAAATTTGGACTTTTATTTACAAATAGGATTTTAGGAATGATGATGTAATTTTCACATAGCATTGCTCTTGAAATAATGAGATACTATATTATGGCTGCTGACAATGATGAGAAAAAAACCTAGAGATGAACCAGTCAGTGTTTGAGGAACATACTATATTTCTTCCATTCTAAGACATGAATTTTTTTCAGGATGTCTTGCAATTAATTTCTCTTTAACAGATTCTAAATATCTAGAAGTTTTAGTAATAATTTTAAAAATTTATTTTGCTTATAATTTTCCTCTTACTATATGCATAAAAGCGATGTATAGTGACATCTTAAATGTGATGAAATACAATGTTGTGTTTTCAATTTGTAGTAGATAAAGATAAAACAATTCACTGTTTGGGGAGTACTTTAACTGGCATACTAATACATCAGTGTAGATCCTCTCCCAAACTCCAGTAAACAGAGAAAAACACATTGTCTCGGAAAGTTATTTCACAAAAAATTCAAAATCTTATCCTAATCCTGTTCAGAAAGTCACTTTCTGAAATCTAACTAATGGGGCTTTGGGCTAGAGTGGATTAATGAATTCCATATATAATCCCTCAAAACTCAATTTATTCATTGAATTCACTTCTTTCTCTACTAAACATATTCCCAAAATTTGATGGGTAGCCAGATTAATTAATTGGTTACATATTCTTATTCTTCCTTTCTGATAGTCAGCAATGAATACAATCCAAAGTAAGAAAGAAAAAGTAGCACAAAGATAATCCCTAATCTGAATAACTACTTCTGGATAACAGAGAGCCTATAAGTCTTTCTACAGAATTCAAAATATTGGATCCAAGTGTGGATGTCTTACATGTCTTTATATGTATGCGTGTGTGTATACACAGAGTAAGCGCACACATATATAATAACATAGTTATATGTATTTAAAGGGATTTGGCCATAATCTTCTAAAACCACTATTAAGAAGGCAAAAATGCACATGTTAAAATTTCTTTCTCGGTTAATAGAGATGAGGGTAAAAGTTATTGGGGTTTGCAAATTTATTTTAAATAAATTATTTTAAAATACCCACTGACCTACATTTATAGAAAGAAAAACAGTCAACCACAATTGTAATTGTTATCCTGTCAGGTATTTATTAATAGACAGGCGGCTGTCATCTTTGTTAAAATGCTCTAAGTTGACAGAATTTCATTTACATAAATGGGTGGAAAATCCTTTTCTTACTTGTCCAACAAACTGGAGACAAAGTGCCTGCCAATGTTTTAATTTCTTTTTCATGTTCTGGTTAGAGAGTGAGAAGAATGCTTTCACTCCACAGTGTCATGAATATGATAATCTATGGAAATCACGGAAAGCAGGTACTTAAGTTAAGCATATACTGTACTATGGGAATCCCTGATGAATTCAAGTCTATTCTGTTTAGAGAAGATGTTGTTGCCTGTGAAGTGACAGACTGCCAGATGTTCATGAAGTAGCACGGTAATGGGCTCAGATCGTAGCATCTTTCCCCAACCCCCACCAATGACAGCATTTACTTTAGGCTACAGAATGGTCTTGCTTTCATTCTTTAAGAACTAGTGTTTACATTTACTTCTCAACTATCAAATCTTCATTTTCGTAATTTTACTTATTTAAACATGTGGAGCATAAAATTATATAACTATGTGAGTAATTCTTACTTTATGGAGTGTATGCAGTCTAAATGTGAAATAAACAATTCTCCATCATGTAAAACATGCTTAAGCCATTGATTTTCCTTATAAAGTCTGGAAAAAAGGGTTTATGGGAGGGCGGGGGAATGTTTACTTTAGCATATTAAGCACATCGCAAAATGTGCTAAAGCATATGTAAGTTAATAATAGAAAGAAAACTATAACATGTCCCAAGGATTTATATAAAAATAATGCTGATGATAAGGACTAGCATTATAATAAGTGCCTAATGTTTACCAAGCTCTGGCTTCATTTTATATACTTTACATAAAATTATATAATCCTTATTACAACCCTATGAAATGTTATTCCCATTTTATGAATGAGGCAACAGAGATCTTAAACGTAAAACAAAATTTGACCAGGTCCAAAGCCCAGTACATAATGGAACCCAGGTTGAAAGCCAACATCAAGGACTGCACTGTTTATCCTAAATATACTGTTACTCAAACATTCGTTCATTTAGGAACGTATGATGGGCCAACTATTCTTAAAAGGTCTAAGGAAACATCAGTGAACAAAATTTATGAATATCCCATTCTGGTAGCTCATATCTTCTAGAAAGGATGGAGATACAAAATAAGTGAATAAAGAATATGATGATTATCAAAAGGGAGATATACAGAGTATGAGTTGGAGGATCTACTTTCAGTATAAAGGCCCTAAGACTTTTTGAGAACAGAAAGAAGTACATGAGTATGGTTGCAGTGTAGTAAATTAAGAGGAGAGTGGTAAAAAATAAAATTGAAGAGGTAGGCAGGAGCCAGATAAGCCTGCAGTCATTGCAAAGCTTTTAGATTTTATTTTAAGTACATTGGGAAATCATTGGAGAATTTTAAGCAGAGGAGTGACATGTTCTCATTTCTATTTAAGACAATTGCTCTGGCTACTATGTGGAGAATACATTATAGTGAGTCAAAAGAGAAAGGCAAATCAGTTAGGAGGCTACTGCAGTGTTTCTGGTAAGAGACAGTGGAGCCTTGGACTAGAGCCATATCAATGGAGATGGTGAGAAGTGGGGGACATTTAAGATTGTTGTGAGCATAGTTTTGCTGAAGGATTGGCGCTAGAGAGGAAAATAAGAGGAAAAAATGAAATCCAGACCAGCCCTAGGTTTTTGACTTAAGCAAATGGGTCAGCAGTCATTCCATTAACTGAAATAGGGAAGTTTGGGAGAGGAAGATTTGGAGTGAAATAACAAGGGATCTACCTAAGACATGTTAAGTTTGAGATCACTTTTCAACATCTAATTAAATGTTAATTAAGTCACTGGATGTAAGAGTCTAGAGCTCAGTATGAAGAACAGAACTGGAGTTGTAAATTTGAAAGCCATAGCTTAAAAAATGGTATTTAAAGCCATTAGATAAGATCAGATCACTTGGAAAGAGTATGCTGGCAATGGGGAAAAAAGAGTGTCTAGGACTGAGCCTTGGTTATTCCAACCTATAGGTTTCAGAAAAAAAGATTTACCCAATAAAGAAGATACAGAAATGATGTAGGAAAAGAGTAGGATAGTATTTTAAGAAGGAAGGAGGGATCATCTAGTTTGAATGCTGCTGGGAAAGTAAAATGAGCACAAAAGTATGGCCATATGATTTACAAAATAAAGGTTGTTGTTGGCCCCATCACCACAGCATTTCTGTGGCTGAGAATGGAGGACAAATTCCTGCTCTGAATAACTGAGGAGTGAATGGGAAGTGAGGGTGGGAGGACAGACACTACTAGCAGTGCTTAAGAGAGGTTTGAAGGGAAATAGGTAAATGAGAATGCAGGGAAGTGGTTGCAGAGACAGAGTTCTTTTATTTGTTTTCTGTATTTGTGTTTAGGATGGGAGAGATTAAAGCATATTTGTGCGTTAACAGAAATAATAAGAAAATGAGAGTGAATCAGGGGATGGTAAGAGATAAAAATTAAAGAAGCAAATTCCTTCATGTGATCAGATGTATAGAAGAAAGAGCCCTCAGTGGATCTTTTGAAAGAACCAGGACGCTTCCCATCATAACAGAAGAAAAGATAGGGGGTGATAGTACAGATGAGAGAGATTTATAAAATTCAGAATAGAAAAGTTACTTCAGTATTTTTAACACCGATAATGTGAGACCAGATCCTCAAATGAGAATGAAAAGGGGTAGCCCTTTAGAGTTTAGGAGCAAGAAGATATAAAACTGTCCCTAGGTAGAGTGAGAAAGCTGATGAGCCATGTAGTAACACAGCAAGGCTTGTTGGCACTAGTGAATGTCACTTGAAATCATGGTCGCAGAGTTGTGCAGGGAGCAGTTGTGCTCTGTAGCGTCTTCAGTTTTCAAGTGTAAATATGGACAGATTGGATGATTGGGTTATATATGGGCATTGATTTCACCTGTTGGATATGAGATAGGGTTAGAGGTTGTGTGATAGGATTTGATCTTAAATGATCAGATAAATGTGTATCATCAAAAATTGTGATAAATGTTGCATATGTTTTTGTAGGATTATTTATGTTTAATCCCATTACATTACAAACTATACTGCAAACTCCCTGAGGATAGGGATCATATCTGTTTTGCCCCCTATTATGTCTTCACTGCTTAGTGCATAGACTGAGTCTTTCATAAGAACACATCTTATTAGAGCTTCTCCTTGGTATCTTCTCCTAAAGCATCAAAAATCATACAGTAACTTTATATGAAATAACAGCCAAACAGCTCAGAAAGGACCCAGCCAGTCAATGTAGAGGAGAAGGTGAGAGGCTTGGAGGTGAGAGACCTAGGTTTGGGTGTGCTCTGCCATTACCATTACGTGGCACTGGGCTTCGTGTACTCACCATATCTGTGGGCCTCAGGTTTCATCAATATTATAATAATTCTGTTATTGTGGAAATTAAATCAGACAATATACAAAAATAATTTCTAAAACTGGAAGTACTGTTAACTATGTTATTTAGTTTTAGAGTTTGGTCCTAATACCTCTCGGGACATGCAATGTTCACCAACTGGCAGATATCTGATGAAGCTTGCTGAGAAAATTATGTACAGATTATTCTTCTCCAAGCCTAATGGCCAGTTTCTTTGACTGCTGTTTTCATTTTGTAGTATTAGCCATTGCCAAACATGAGGCTCATCTTTATAATAGACTTTGGCAGTCAAGAGCAGGAGTGTCTAAGTACCATCAGCATGGACTATTGACCATAGGGCCTGCATGAAGCCCACAGAAGTCAAGTGAGTTATTGTTTCCAGAAGCTTGATGTTTGATCTAATGCAATAATTACCTAGATTCACAATTGTTCAAAGTACATTTTCAATAAAATAATGGCTTCTTAAGAACTGTGGCCTACAAATATTTTTTGTTGTTTGACTTTTTTTTTTTTTTTTTTTTTTGGTTTCTATTTGATTCTGTTGTTTGATTTTTTTTTTTTTTTAAGCCGGAGAGCGAAATAGTTGGTCATTATTATTTTCTTGATAGAAAACTTTAAGCAAAGGTCCAGGAAAATACAAAGAAATTATTTGTGTTGAGCTCTAAGCCTTGAATCTAAATTGATTTGTTGGAACTATACCTTGCAATACCTTATTATTACAAATGTGTTAGTCTGTAGGATATTGTACAATTTTAAAGCAAGTGTTATTATCAGGGATTGGCTTATGTAATATTATGGATGAGGGCAAAAATTACTTGTTTGGTCATTAAACATTAGATGAGTCTCATTCTTGCCAAGCATTGTGCAGAGAGAGAACCTTTCTGGACATTTTGTATGAAAAGTGTTCAGACTACACTGAACATTACTTACTGTTCATTAAGCTGTGATCACATCGAGGTTAGTTGAAATTTCTTGTCAGTATAGCTTTTATATACTGACACTTTAGTATTAATTACTAATTATAAATTAACAGTAGTTAATTTATAATTAGTTATTGTGTTAATTAGGCCAACTATATACAAAGAACTAAGGGGAAGATAAAACAGCTACAAAAAGTATCCTGTCCTCAAAATGTTTATGATACACTCATAAAAAGAAAGAATGCATAAATAATGGTAATATAGTTTAGAAAGTAATGAGGAAGAGACAGAGAGGAAAATCCAGAATCTGTGGGGGCAATGATTGCCTTCCGTAGTGACCCCGGTTACAGAGATGAATTTTATCTTATGGTTGTTTGCTAGTGTCTCCATGTTTGCACGCAGAAGCTGTTGTTTATGGAGCACTTTGCTACACATATGAAAGATTCTTTCCCATGTTAAATACTTCCTACAAGTATGGTAATTAATTATCTTAGAAAATTCTTTCCTTTCAACTAAAAACTTGCACTTCCTTTTATTTTCTCTCCAATGTAAATCTCCTGCTTAGTATAGAAACCCTAGAAATTGACTTTCAAAATGATGATCATTTTTTCCAATATGTCCTGAACTATAATTCCAAATAGGGTTTTTGATTGGATCAAAATGTGATATTTTATGCTCTATACCACACTTTCAGGTAAAAAGGCTTAAAGCAGTCATCCTGGTGTTTCTGTGTAGGGAAAATATTAAGTATCATATTGAATAAATATAGAAAAGATTGATTAATCTTCTACTCTTGCTCCAAATATAGCCTGACTCCTGAATGCTTTTTCTCATATTTATAGCAGTCCCATTTTCCTCATCACCCCATTTTTCTGTTTTTCTCTGCTTCTATCCTATTGTATGAGGTAATTTTTATTCCATTTTCCCCTCATTGGTTTTTGCCCTTGACATTCTATGCAATATTTAGCCATGAAAACAGTAGCATTTTGAAGGTAGATTTCCAAAGCAAATCATTCCATCCAAGTCCTCCTACAGGCATTGGAAGGACTATAGCTTAGGAGGTCTTTGTTTGTGTGAGGCTAATCTTTATATGACATTTTTATAATGCAGAATACTCACTTCATCTTCATATTGTAAAGATGTTTAAAAATTCTACATAAATACAAATTATGCTCACTATAATAAAATAACACTTTGGTTCTGTACTGCTTTATAGTTTTCCAAATGGTAAAAGCTGTGTGTTTTAATGATATATTAGAATCTTCCTATTTCAAACAGTTGTTGTGAAGAGCAAGGAGGCAAAATGGTCATTGTAATCTCCATTTTGCACAAATGAAAACTGAGGCCCATAGAGAGCAAGTGACTTGTCTTAAAGACCAGGTGTCTTAGTCTCTGCACCCCAGTGATCACTCGGTACATTGGACTGCTTTAGTAGAAGCATCCATTTTCTTCCAACATCCTGTAACCACATGCCAAACGCATCTACATGTGTGTCTGTGTCTTAGTGACTTGGTGATTTCATGTCTGGTATCACGTATGTCCACTTCTAATGTGCATGTGGTTGATTTCGTATAGAACGTTTCTCAGGTGAGTTGTAACTAAACCAAACTGTGTAAAGATAGTTACGGTGCAGTGTTGGTTGTGATCTGTATGCATTCCTCTATTTATACAGATTATATTAGCCTTCATTTAAAAGACTATTTTATTTATTTTAATTATTTACACAGGTTTTATTATTCCATAATTAGAAAATAGAGACGATATCTTTAGTTGTACCTTCCACCAGTAAAGCCTAAAACAGTTTCCCATCCAGCCTTGGGAATTTGATAAACATTATCCTTATTATCCATATTTTACAGCGTAAAAAGACTTAGAATATTGTGTAAATAGGATGGGAAGAGTTATAATTTGTGACTCAATCCAATATTTCCGTAGATGTGATGTGGATGTGATGTAGATGTGATGTGGATAAAACTGTGGATGTGATGCCACCTGGTCATAAACTCTAAGGATTTCTTTTTTTTTTTTTTTTAAAGATTTATCTATTTTAGAGAGAGAGTGAACAGCAGGGAGGAGCAGAGAGAGAGAGAGAGAGAATCCCAAGCAGATTCTCCACTGAGCACAGGGCCCAACTTGGGGCTTGATCATGACCCTGATATCCTGACCTGAGCCAAAATCAAGAGTCAGAGGCTTAACTGACTGAGTCCCCCCAGATGCCCCATAAACCCTGAAGATTTCTAACTGTTAATTTGAAAACAATGCAAAACATATCACTGAAAAGAAACTTACAAATTATCTGGTCTGACCCCCTCATTTTACAGATGAGAAAACTGAGACCAGAGGAGTCACTAGCTCCCATAGGTCACAAAACAAGCTGACATCAAGGCAAAGATCAGAGCCCCATCTTCTAACTCTCAAGTGCTATTTCCTATATTGCCTCCCCCGGAAAGATGTCTCCCATGGGGCATTGCTCCTTGAGATGAAGTATATTAAATTCACATTTGGCTGCTAATCATTTTCTCAGCAGCTCTATGGTATTTCATTAACTGCTGCATGTAACACTCTGGCCTTTCACCTGTATTAACTTGAGCTCATTAAACTTGAGGCCAATAATAAACAGGACTGAAGTAATACAGATATTTTTCATGGTATGTGTTCAGCATTTTTTTAAAATGGTGTCTACTGTATGAAACATTTTTTCCTTGCATAGGTTGTAGAATGAGAAAAAAAGCATAGATTTCAAGGAATGGATTATATGTGTAATATGCCTCTTCATATCACTTAAAAATATATTACATACTCATCTAATAGAGAGCTTTGTAAGGACTATAAAGAAACATGAGTGACAGCATAGCACAGGCTCTGACATCTGGCAGACTGGGATTTGAATCCTGGCTCTGCCATTTAGTAATGATGAGAGTTGGAACAAGTGGCTTAACCTTCTTGAAACTGTGTTCTCATCTGTAAAGGGGACAAGGACAATCCCCGTTTCACAGGGTTGCAGTAAAGAAGGGATAATGTATTCACATGCTTTGCAGAGGGCCTAGGGTATAGCAATGCTCAGGTAATGTGCTGATTCTGATGAAGATGATGCTGACAAGGCAGTTCCTTCATTTTTTGAACTTCTAATCACCTCCCACTACAGCTGTTGTTGAGGGGGTTGATGTCCTCCGTGTCTTCTCCCCACTTCGTCATTCCTACAGATTATGAGTAAGTGTCCTCCAGAGTGCCAGGAAAGAAAAACTAAGCCCAGCTTGCCCACCACCATGATTTCATGTTCATTTTGACTGAGAAGTAACTCTTTGCAAGCTTACAGCCTCTGCGGTTATCAGTTAACACGAGCTCTTTTGTGATTTTGAAGGTGTTTGAGATTCTGTTTGAGCAGGGGATGCTCAGAGAGGAAGGGTCATTTGCAGAAAGATGAGCAGCAAAGAGATAGGGAGGTGTGTCAGAGAAAGGTTCTGGGTCAGAAAGAATGAAAGCTGGGTGGTTTCAGGCAGAAGTCACTGTGAAAGTAGGGGTGAAGAGGCCAGCGGACAGTGTGGGAGTGAAGATCAATGTTGGACTGTTGGGGTCGGGGTGTGTAGTCAATATTTTTCTCTATTTTGCAGAGTACCATAGGCTCTTAAAACAACAACAACAAAAATCTTATAGGTCATCCATTTCACTTTTCTGCTTCTACCAAAACCCCGTCTCTAACATTCTGGATCATTATCTTCTTTCTGCCACAAATATCCTCCCTCCCACAACCCATCTTTCCACCACCAGAGGGATCTAATCACGTATTTTCAAATAGCTGGTGTTTCCCTTCACCCTAAAGAACAAATATCCAAGCTACTTTGCCCAGAATTCAGAGCCCTCCGCAGATTCCCCAGTTGAATCCCCTGCTATTGCCCAGTCACATATCATATTTTAGCTGTATGGGTTCATCCTGTTTTGTTTTGTTTTGTTTTAATTTTTCGTTTTTTTATTCATCCATTCCTTTATCTCTCGCATCCCTTTCCAGCACCACATACTATTTCTCCCTTTTATAATCTTTCATCACAGTTTAAATTTCCCCTTCACTAGGAAGTCTCTTAGTTGGAATTAAGTGCTCATTTGGATCAGGGTTACATCACAATGTTTGTGCATCTCTTCCTTTACTTATCCTATTCTTCCGTAAAACTGCCTATGGAACCCAGATGTCAGCTGAAATCACCCAGTCCCCTGCTTCTGGAAATTGCTACCAAATCCCTGGAGATTATATTCTCTAGGTCACTTCCTGCTATAAATTCTCCCTCTCACTGAATTCTGCATCTCCCTCAATCTTACTTCTTGTTGGTTCTTATTCTTTGAGCTATATGCCAAACCAACCATGAAACTCAAGCCTATTTTGCTGATTTTCTTCCAAATTTCTCTCTATGGCGTATAAGTTTGTAGGAGACTTAAGTTTTAAGGGTCAGAGAGGAGGATTTCAATTGCAGCAACACAAACAGCTTGAAATTGAATATGAGCTCTTCTTTATTAAAGTCCTCCAGCCCTCGTACCACCAGGCTCTGCTCCCTCTCTGTCCCTTCCCTCTTCCTTCTCTATTGGCTCTTTTTCCCCTCTCTTCTCTCTTCTCCCCACCGCTTCAGAATTCTGCATTCCTCATGCACCATGGTTTGGCCATCTTTTTGTTTTTGTTTCTCCTAAACCATGCCACAGGGCTTCATCTCCCAAACTCCAAGCAAAGGTTTTGTTTTAAAGGTTACCACTTTAAACAGTGAAGTTTGTTTCTTTAGAGGAACTTGAAGGGCATCATTTAAATATTTCAGCATAAAATAATTTTCTCCCCTCGGTTTCAAAGATTGCAGCCAGCCTTCCTCCCAAAACCATAAACTGCTTTAAAAAAAAAAAAAAAAAAACTCACCTCCTCCTACTTGTCTTTGCAGGCCCAGCACCTTCCAAAAGCAGGTCTTAACTCCTTCATCCTCTGTTAGCATTCCATTAATGTTGATTTTCTCCTCTTGATTGACAGTCTTCCTAACATACATTCCAGTGTGGTCGTTCCACAACAAGATGTGCTCTGCTTCCCCTTCACAGAGGAAACTCCTTGCCATCTTGTATCTGATTAAACAGAGAGCACAGGGTTAGTCTGCTGGCTCTCCAGCACCTCTTCCAAAGTGAGGCCCTTCTCCCCCTGGTGTTTCTTCCACCAGGAGGATTTCCTTTCCCTTTCCTGACCCTCACACCTCCACCTTCACTGTTTGCCAACCTATCCTTCAGAACTTAGCTCAGATGTCACCCCTTCTAGAAGAGCTGTGACCCCTCAGCTTGGGTTAGGTACACATTGTCACTGCACATCTAGCATTCTGTGTCACCTCTGCCTCAGCCCTTGTCTCAAGGTACTGCCATTATTATTAACTATAGGTTCTTTGAGGTCACAGATTGTCTTTTAAAATACATTTCAAGTGTCCGGTACTTTTTACTTCAAAGGATCTTAATGTTAAATGGACCTATTTGTGTAAATTAATTTCTTTCTGAAAGTAATTGTTTCAGGTTATCTGACATTTCAAACAACCAGCAGGATTTTTAAAATGCATTCAAGGTATTCATTCATTCGTTTGTTAAGTTTCAAAAACATCTTGTGTCCCTATTATGGGCTGGATCAAAAAACGAATCTTCTAGGACCTCCAGCAGAGACAATAGAGGCATAGGCTAATAGTGATAAGGCAGTGCGGCAGATGCAGGAGTTAGAGTATGCCCACAGCGCCCTGGAGCACTGCGAGGGGCCCCTGCCACTGTAAAGGGAGGGGAGTCAGTTAAGGAGATTACTTAGATGCTATGAAAACCAAGCTGAGGCTACAATGCCAAATGGGCATGTACCAGATGAAAAAGACTGGCAGGGGCTTCCTAACAGAGGGGATGTATGAGCCAACATGGAAATACAGAGCATGGGACACAATGCAATATAAGCAGTTAAGGCTTATGGGAATAAATTGGCAGGCATGCACTTTACAAATATTATTCTATTTAATGCTTATATCAACATCGTGTGTTAGATACTGTCATTCTCATTTCGTTGATAAGGAAAATTAGTAGCAGAATGGTTAAGTAATTGGCTTATAGTCACACAGCTAATGAGTATAAAACTGTGATTTTAATGCAAATTTGACTTCTAAATCAGTACCCTAACCACTATGCAAATGTTGGCTTTCTACTTTCACTAAGACACATGAACTGTCATTGCTTTTGACTGATTCAGACATCAGATGGTTTATCAAAACTTGTACTCTTAAATTTATCAGACTAAACTAATAGTTATATTTCATTATTTTCAGGTATTTTGCATGTCCAGCTCCAGTATCACCATTTACACCATTGGGCACCATGTAGTATTATGATAAAATGTAGATAGTCCTTTGCTTTTTGTTTTCTACTGTCCAAATTTGATAATATCATGAAAAAATGCTTACTGTTGTAAGTGACAAGTGATTAAGCATTTCATGCCAATTACTCATGGGAAAACTCTGAGTTTCTGATTCTAAGCCATGCTAAAACAGATTTTGAAATAAAAATCAGGATCAAATGTAAGCAGTTGAGTACTTTTGTAATTGAGAGAAGGGAGGAAGAAAAGTAACTGAATTCGGACAGAACAGAACAGAGACTTCTCACCTGTCTCCCATGCTTACATCACGCTGAGCACACAGTGGTTGAAATAAAGATATGTTAGAAACACACTCAGAGAACTCATGTTCCCAGCCATTATACCCAGATTTTTTATTTTAAGTATCTAAAAAGTATTCCACTACCTTCCTGAGAGGTTTTGTTTGTTTGTTTGTTTTTGTTGTTGTTGTTGTTTTTTACAGAGCAACTCTTTGAAGTTTTATTTTTATTTTCTTCCTTTTCTTTTATACAATTCATGATCATTTGATTGAGATCAGTTTTCCAAGAAGTTTGGTATAACATTCCTTTTGATAACTGCAATAACAAGAAATACTTAATATGTAATTCAATCTGACAGTACCCTTAATGTATGGCAAGGAATACTTGGAAAATTTATGACCATGTTAAATGTACACATATCATATGTAAATTATTTAACCTGTACTGTAGTACAGGATAGTTTCTGATCTAGAACCAGCATTTGATATTATATTTGTTGCATAAATGGCAAAATATAGTGTAACTAAGTCTTATGTGGATATGTTTTTTGTAAAAAAAAAAAAAAAGTCAATTCTTAGTTGTGAAACATAGTAACTTATCCTTTGTCAGTGTATACATTTGCACACACATACATGAACACATGCATTTATATACACACATATGCACATACAATTTTATATGTATATATATTAGGATTTCAGGTTTATATTGAGTGTAATATATATTGTTCTTAGTGTATATGTGGATCTTTATATGTGTGTGTGTGTATACACATATATGGTTATTGCACTCAGTATAAACCTGAAATCCTTCTATCTTTTAACTTATTACCATTTGACTATCAAAGTAATTACTTTTCTTGCTGTTATTGTTTCCAATCAGATAAGACAGTATGATTAGGAAAATAGAGTTGATCCATTATAGCACTATACACCAGTGCTATTAGCCAACTTGCTGCCATTCTCATAAAAATTATGCAATTTAAACTGGAAGATACCAGTACCTGCCTCTATTAGAAACAAGAACCCTTTTCTACTTCATAATATGCTCAATTACCTTTAGATTGATCCATGAATAAATTATAATCCAAATAGACTGCTTTACCTTAAAGCTTTGCTGGCTTAAGATATCATTGTTGATTCATTATGTTGTCACTTTTCTATCGGCAATGTAATGCTTTTTATATCTGGATAGAGACAGTTTTAGTGTGAGATACTGTTATCTTTAAATGAGTAGGATTTAGCTTTTCTGGTAAGAACAAATTCATCAATGATGAATCCCTGGAGAAAGTATTGAAACAAAAATCATACCATTTCTGAGCTTTGTTCAGTTCATCAGTTACAAAGCAGCTTTTGATAGTCCTAAAGAACTTTTTTCTTCTTTTTTCTTTGTTTAAGAAATATAGCATGACGCTCAAAACCTCTCTGAGTTACCGCGGGCTACAACTTTTTCTGTAAGAAAATAATGAATGAAGAGGAAAAGCTCCTGCTGCTGGCTCTGTCAGGCTCTGCTGCTTCTCCTCCTGCAATAGGAAATCAATTAACTATATGTTCAGGCAGAGATTTGAACTAAATGCTTTATTAATCATCACTGATTGCGCACATACACACTGGCTAACTATGCATTCATCTTCACTCTTTCTTAGTTTTATTTTGCTGTTTGTTTTTTTTAGTTGTTTTTTTGGAAAGATCAGAACACAAATATATGCCCAAATGTAGTATGTGTAAAGGTGGTCATCTGGTGCAGGAGAGAATTGATCTTTGTATTTTCTGAAAACTTAACTTTTAAAATGCTCAGTACTCAGATATGGTAAAGGCATCTTAATAGGTATCAAAGTAATTTTTAAAGAGATTTTATTTATTTATTATAGAGAGAGATAGAGAGAGAGCATAAGCAGGGGGAGGAGCAGAGGGAGAAGGAGAGAAAGAATCTCAAGCAGACTCTGTACGAAGCACGGAGCTGGATGCTTGAGGCTAGATCTCCTGACCCTGAGATCATGACCTGAGCTGAAGTTAAGAGTCAGTCACTTAACCAACTGAGCCACTCAGGTGCCCCTATAACAAAGTAATTTTTTTAAAAGCACTAAACTTTCTTATACTAATTTGCAGAAAGCAAAATCACTATGGCATCCTCAGTGTTCAGAAGTTGGTACTATACCTTGGCCCCTAGGATCTCCATATAGCAGTGAGAAACTACACACAAATGGACCTATTTGACTTGGAGATGAATGGTGGAAAGTTGTGGGGTCAGTCACTGGTATCTCGTGCGGGTGTGCTTTCAATTTAAAGAAGAAATTAGCAATAATTTTCCTTCTTTTCCACTGATTCTTCTAATGAATACACGAATAAAATCCTATAAGAATCTTTATGTTCCATTGAGAGCCTCTTGTTAGGACCGATTATAAAAGATTTGCACATTATAATCATAGCCCTGTTAGCCATGGAAAGGCAGTATAACTTAAATATGGCAAATGTGGTCAACCACTGCAAAAAAAACCTACAGAAAATATCAGGCTGGTAGATGTTTCCTCAAGCTGTGTTCTGTTCTGCACCAAGGGATTTTCAAATATTATTATTGTTATTATTAATATTATTATTGCTATCACTGGAGCAATTAGTAAGTATCCCAGTTTAAACTTAACTACTTTATTTCTCTCCTTTCAGATAAAGGATATTCTAAATGTGAAGGAAAAATATCCTCTGGTTTATGTTTAAAAGAAGATAGATCAAAAAGTCCCAGGAATGATTTCTTTTGAATAACATTTACAGAACTCTTACATGGAATTAGATAATGTTGAGTAGGTAAGAATCAGAGAATCAGGGTAATGGTTCAGATTTTCATTGAGCTTGCCACCACGAGGGATCTGCTAAAATCAGAGGTCACTTGTCTCAACATTTAACAATTTTTGATAATCTTCAATAATATAAGATTAGGATTTCGGTACCCTTGATATATGAGAAGTGTGGAGAAGGTGATACTCTGAAAATTATGTCATGTGGGCATGTGTTTACCACCTTATGAGGTGTTATCAAAACCCCAGGGGCATTTCTTTGGCATCAGATATAATCCCTAACTAATACCTCATCTGCCCCAGGAAAAAAATCATTTCATAAGAGGACATTTCAAACAAGCATTACCTTTCCTACATTATACTCACTTATTTTATGCTTTCTAACAAGACAGCATCATGTATTTTATGGCAAAATAGATACACCATGTTCTGTCCTTTCATCAGATTATTTCATGTTACTGAAATCATCACATTATAATTATAATTTAGGAAAGCATCGAGGCATAGGGATGAAGTATATGGTTCTGGTTTAATTGTATATAAACAATTTGGTATTCATAACGTTGCTTCATTTGCTCGACTTGTTGATATAACTATAGTAAATTGATAATGGAAGTAACAATCTTAGATATTTCCAAATAATATATTAGCAGAACTGCTACTATGAATTTTATATAAATTTTCAGTGGCAGTTTGGCTGAACTGGAGCATGGGTTAAGTTTAGCTTACCTACCCTGCTAACACCTCTAAAAGGCCAGAGAACTAATTTTCCTGGGGCATTATGCAGCCTGGCAGGTGGAGGCCAGTCTTTTGAAACAAGTGTGAAGTATTTGCTAGGTCAGAGATCAGGATGACCTTGGAGTGCTGAAGTTTTCCAAGTCTCTATCAGCTAGATAAATGGGCTTTATTTTGTATGAGAGAGAGGGGGGCGGGGGGAGAAAGGAGAAAGGATGTTTTTGCAGTCTTAGAAAAGAGACCTAGCAATTCTAGGTTACAGGCAGACATTTGGAATTCAGTGGTGTCTATCACCAGCATTATGTGTCAGTAAAAATGAAGATCAAAGGTTCTAGAAGAGGAAAAGGACAAAACTGAAGAGGAAATAATTGTGGGATAATGAATAGTATGAGGGCATATTCATGTTAACTTGAAACCACTTAGTATTTTTCCATGACACCCAGGTATCTTTCTAAATGAACTTTGTAAAGTACAGTTGAATAACCTTGAGATTTAAAGCTCCATGATGTGATTTTGAATACTGATGGAATTTGTTTAAGCACTGTGATATTTCTTCTGCCTTTCATTTCTATTTTTGCCTCCTTGATGCAAAATAAAATTTATTTTCTGTACAGAGAAATCAATATTTTTACCATTTTGTTTTTCAGCTATTCCAGTAAATTGCAATCAACATTAGTTACAGTCTTTAAAGAGATGTAGTAAGAATTTGAACACAATAAAATAGAGATACAGATTAGAACTTTGGCAAAGTACCTTTGCTATTGACAAAAGCATTTGTCAGGGACTATGGCTGTGTCTATATTGTGCTAAAAACCTGATGAAGAGGAAAAAAAGCATCAATAGGTTTTACCTTCTGTCTATACAAACCAAACAAATGGTCTAACTAATAGCTATTGTTTTAAGTGAATGGATTTGGTTTACCATTGTGAATTTTATTCCATTTAGAAATATATTTAATTAGCATTTGAATATTTAATACATATATACTTGGTAAAAATATTGTACTCTTGAGTTCTTTTTTAATAATTAGTGGAATCTGATACCTAGAAGACTAATGATTCTGGAATAAAGAAAGACCTTGTTACAGTATATAAGAAACAATTTCAAAGCACACATTTTTTTGTTGATAATACTTATGTATTAATATCCTCACATTTTTCTCTTCTGTGAGCTAACACGTTTTCTTATTTGTGTGCTTTCCTTTTAGAAACTGCCAAGTTTTGGACCTTATCTTGAGCAGCGCAAGGAAATCATAGCAGAGAACAAGATTAGACAGAAAGAACAAAATGCAGGTTTTCCACCACTTGAGAGAAAGCATTTTATCCCCAAAAAGCCTATACCCACCATCAAGGTAAAAATTAAGCCGTATATATATTTTACTGCGTAAATATACAATGTAGCTCAGTATAATGTAAATGTTTATTTACTGTTTAAATTTATCACTTATTTTGTTTAAAAATATCGTGAAAGTTTTTTTAAAAATCTGTGTATGGTGATAGGGTAGCCTCTTTTATTTGTATATTTTATACTTTTTAGAATACTTTCAAGTATATGTTTCATGGAAATTTCTGTATGTATTAAATGGGCTAGGAAATACTATTAAGGTCAGTTGTTTGTCTTCTCATAGTCATTTTAAAATTATCTTCATCTACAATTAAATCCAAGAGATATATTAGTTATGTAATACAACTAAATTATTAATATACAATATACTATCAATTTGGACAAACTTTGTCTGGTTCAGGCTCTGGAAAGCCTGTATGAACTGGGGAGTCAAGAGACTATTTTCTGGGTAATAGCAAGAATTACCATTCAAATGGAATTGTGGGTGTGTTGTTTTTCTTGATTCTCTTTTCTTGAACTTTTTATTTTGAGAGAGAGGCAGATTCACATACAGTTGTAAGAAATCATGCAGAAAGGTCTTGTCCTCAGTTTCCCCCATGGTAACATGTTGCAATTATCACAACCAGGATAATGACACAGGTACAATCTACTAATCTTATTCAGATTTTTAAATGTTTTATTTGTATGTGCATGTCCATATGTATGCAAACATGTGTGTTTATATCTGTGCAATCCCACCACATGTATAGTTTCCTCTTTCCACCACCACAGTTGGGATACAAGACTTCCGTCACTACAAAGATCCCTCAGATTGCCCTGTCGTAACCACGCCTGCTTCTTTCCTGCCCACCTTCCCCAAGATGGAATTGTCTTAATGAAAGAAAAGGGAGGTGTTATAGGACTCCGTTCTCTCTGAAATCACCATCACAGAATGTGGTTTCAGTTACGTAGTCTTCTCTATTTAATGACAGTCTCCTCCTGCATTTCCATTTTCTGTTTGAAGCATTAGCTGAAAAGCTTGCTCTTAGGACCTCTCAGGGGAACCTCCCAGAAATTCATCTTTAGCTGTCAACTGGGAATTAGAGCCCTTAAAAAATCTCCTCTACCTAGGAGAGAAAAAAGGATGTGTCCTAGTCAAAAGCAGTGGGGTTTACACTTGCTGTTGCAAAATTTCAGTGATTCAGAGTTCTGAAAGGAAATATAGAAGTGTCTGAACACAAATTCTACCAGCACTTCAATACCATAATTCCAAATAAAGTGAACACTTGGGACATTTAACAGCATAATAGCCCCAAATACTCTCTTGAGCTGTTTCCTTTACATTATTTGTGTGCTACTAACAGAATGAACTGGACACTATTGATAAAGAGAAGACCAGATCCTTCAACTCTTTACAAGCCTCCACCCTCCCACGTTTGGCAATGATTATCACGTGATTTGGGGTTAAGTGAGAATTGTCACACTCCTATCTCTCTTCTAAACTAACTTGAATTAAATGTAATATCTCATCTTTTCCATACATATACAAAAAGTAAAAGAAAGATACTATGTATCTTTGAAGGAAAAGAAGTGCAAGGTGATTATAAGAGCATTTTGACTTTTTCTAGTCTTTTATTCCTTCAGGGAATATATTAATAGCCTAGAAGCAAGACAAAAACAGAACAAAGAAAAACCTACTAAAGTTGAATTCAAACTGGTCGATCACTAATCCAAATAAAATATCAAACTCAGCAGAATTAAATAAACCAAAGAAACATCTGAAGTCAGGAAAGTAAGTAAACATTTTTTAAAGTATCAAGGAGGGATAAGTCTTATTAAAAATAGTGCAAGTTAGGGACGCCTGAGTGGCTAGGTCAGTTAAGCATCTGATTCTTGACTTTGTCTCAGATCATGATCTCAATGTCTTGGGATTGATATTACTGGGCAAAGTTAAATTCTTCTCTCCAACATTCTGTAGTTTCATTTGGTTTTTTCTAATGTTAAAAGTGCAAAGAGTAATATAAAAATTACCCATAATCTTAAATCACTGTGAAAGTTTAGATTTATAAAATTCTAATCCTTTTTATATATAAATACAAGATATTAAAATAAACATAGACTATTCTTACATTTTGTACATGAAAACTCCACAATAATTTATATATCATTTTTATGTCAAAGTAATGGTTACACAGTATTTTATAATATGAACTTATTAACTTTTTAAAAGTAACTTAGAGCCCAGAGAAGGCAGGCAAACAACCCAGAGGCAGACAGTGTGGAAACAGTGATCTGAAAACTGCCTGGGACACACAGTAGGGGAGATTATTCCCTTTTCTCAGGGAGAGTGCTTCCCTGAGAGCAGCAAGCATGGAGACCCCTCTCTGAGGACAAAGTTGCTGGCTGGTGCCATGTTCCTCCACACCCACTCAGCATAAACACAGAAGCATCTGCAGTAAACAGCGCAGGTCCAAAACTCACTGCCTAACCTATTTGCACCAGGTCCCACAACCTCTGTGCTATGACAGTACTACCGTCTTGGTCAAGTTTGCCTCAGTCCCCACATGACAGGTTCCTTCCCCAGAAAAGCAGCAGAAACTCTTACCCACACCACATCTCCCGACCAAAGAGTTCGGCAGGGCTTCAGTTCTAATGGAAGTCGTATGAGGTATCATTTAACAAGCAGACCAGAGCACACCTAGTTATAACTCCCTGCACTCTGGCCAAGGACTAAACACTGCCCATTGCAGGGAAGGAAAGCCTCTGCAGAAGACTGGCCTAAAGGATAGAGCAGCCAAAGCACAGCAGTAGAGTGCACACAGCACACACCAGAGACCCTTTTTGAAGCACCAGGCTCTGGACACTCTATGACCTCTTCTTCTTAAAACCATTTCTCTCAAGAGCAGGAAAAATAATGGGCTTTTCTAACACAGAGAAAAGGGCAGAAATGGAGAAAAAATGCCAAGATCGAGGAATTCATCCTAAATGAAACAACTGATAAGGTAATGGCCAGAGACCTAATTGAAACAGACATAAGTTAATATGTCTGATGGAGAGTTTAAAGCAATAGTCATAAAAATACTTGCTGGGCTTAAGAAAGAATAAAAGACTTCAGGGACACACTTACCAGAGAAGTAAAGGAATTAAAAAAACAATCAGTTAGAAATGAAAAATGCAATAACTGAGATTCAAAACAGACTGGATACAGTGAGCACAAGGATGGAAGAAGCAGAGGAATGAATAAGCTATATAGAAGATAAAATAATGGAAAATAAGCTGAAAAGAAGAGAGAAAGGATGATTATGGAACACGAGAATAGATTAGGAAACTCAGTGACTCCATTGAATGTAATAATATTTATATTACAGCAGTCCCAGAAAAAGAGAGAGAAAAGGGGGCAAAAAATTTAGTTGAGGAAATAATGGCTAAAAAAGTTCCCTAATCAGAGGAAGGAACCAGCCATCTAGATCTAGGAGGCACAGAGAATTCCCATCAAAATCAACAAAAGCAGGCCAACACCAAGACATATTGTAATTAAATTTGCAAAATATAGTGATAAAGAAAAATCATTAAAGAAGGAAGACAGAAGAGAAGAAGTCCCTAACTTACAAGTAAAGACAAATAAGGTTAGCAGCAGATCTCTCCACAGAAACTTGGCAGGCTAGAAGAAAGTACCATGATACATATATTTAACATGCTGAATGGAAAAAATCTGCAGCTATTAAATATTCTATCCAGTAAGGCTGTTATTCAGAAAAGAAGGAGAGATAAAGAGTTTCCCAAACAAAAACCAAAGGAGTTCATGACCACTAAACCAACCCTGCAAGAAATATTAAAGAGGACTCCTGGAGTGCAAAGAAGAAACTAAAAGTGTGAAACAGAGAAGATCTCCAGAAACAATGACAAAACACAACTAATAAAATGGCACTAAATACACACCTATCATTAATTACTCTGAATGTAAATGGACTAAATACTCTAATCGAAAAACATAGTGTGTTAGAATGGATAAAAAAACAAGACCCATCTATATGCTGCCTGCAAGAGACTAATTTTAGACCTAAAAACAACTGCAAGCTGAAAGTGAGGGGATGTAGAAATATTTATCATGCAAATGGACACCAAAAGAAAGCCAGAATAGCCATACTTTATATCAGACAAACTAGATTTTAAGCTAAAGACTATAATAAGAAGGGCACTATATAATAATAAAAGGGTCTATCCAACAAGAAGATCTAACAATTGTAACTATGTATGCCCCAATGTAGGAGTACCCAAATATATAAAACAGTTAATAACAAACATAAACTCATTTATAATAAGAAAATAATAGTAGGGGGGCTTTAATACTCCACTTATAGCAATGAACAGATCATTTAAGCACAAAATAAACAAGGAAATAGTGGCTTTGAATGACACTGGACTAGATGGACTTAACATATTATTCAGAACATTTCATCCTAAAGCAAAATTAAAAAAAAAAAACAAAAAGAAATACTGATTCAAAGGGGCACCTGTTTATAGCATCATTAACAATAGCCAAACATGGAAAGAGCACAAATGTCCCTTGACTGATGAATGGATAAAGAAGAGGTGGTACTTGGAATGGAATGGAATATTACTCAACCATCAAAAGAATGAAATTTTGCCATTTCCAATGATGTGGGTGGAGCTAGACAATATTAGGCTAAACAAAATAAGTCAGAGAAAGACAAATACCATGTAATTTCACTCATATGTGGAATTTAAGAAACAAAACAAACAAACATGGGAGGGGAAAAAAGAGAGGGGAAAAGCAAGAAACAGATTCTAACTATAGAGAACAAAATGATGGTTACGAGAAAGGAGCTGAGCGGAGAGAATGGGTTAAAGTAGGTGATGGGGATTAAGGAGGGCAGTTGTTATGATGCGCACCGGGTGTTTTATGAAGTGTTGAATCACTACATTCTACACCTGAAACTAAGATTACAGTGTATGTTAACTAATTGGAATTTAAATAAAATTTTGGAGAAAGAAGAACAAGTAACTTATTGGTGAACCTTTAAGTTATTTCCAGAATTTTATACAAATAATGCTATTATAATTATCACTGCATAAAAATCTTTGTGTAGACATCTTATTGTTTTCTCAAGAGAACATACAGATGAAATTTTAGGCCTTTTGATATGTATTACCAAATTGCTCTCCAGAAAGAGTGTGCAAATTTATATTCCGCCAAAAAATATAGAAGGGCCCATTTTTTTAGACACCCATCAGCAATGGATTTATTTTTAATTTTAATCAATGCAACAATAAAAAAATGTCTAATCTTTTTCTTTAATTTTGAATGTCTAATAATAGTAAGATTGGCATGTTTTTATATATTTTTGGACCATTTCTTCTTTTGTGAATTTACTTCTCATTTTTTGACCAATTTTCTGTTGGAATATTTATCATTGTCTTACAGATTATTTATAAGCTTTTTATATATTACCATTTGTCTCATAACTTGTAGTGTTATATATATACATACAGCAGCTTTAACTTTATGTAATTATAGCATACAAAAGCTTATCTTGTGATTTCTCTTTTTCTTTACTTGCTTAGTCTAAACTTTTTCTACTGTAAGATCATAAATATTCACCCCATCTAGTTCTTTTAGGATTTTCATATTTACATTTGACTAATTAATCTAAAATTTTTGTTACTTTAAAGTATCAAGTATGACCATAGCTTTATTTTTTTTCCCAAAAATGCAATCATACCAAGATCTCAATATTTGATTTTAAAACGCCCCCTTCTATCTCTCAAATTATGACTCGGTGACCAAATGTATCATAAATTGCATGACTTGCTTTACATTCAAGCTTTTAACCTCTCAAAATTTGTTTAATGATAATGATGTCTGTATTCATCTCTCTGCTTCGTAATTTCTATATCCTCTCCCTTTATAATTAATATAGACTTTTCCTATATGTTGACTCAAACATTCTCCATCACTTTCTCTTTTCTATACTTCAGACCTGGGCCACTCACTATTCTCTGGATATCTCCATCTAGACAGTCTAAACAAGGAGCACAAAGGCCATCACACTTTAAACTAAACTGATTATCGTTCCATCCAAACTGCTCTCCATCCTAAGTTCTGTGCCTCAGGGAACAACATGGAGGACCACTCTCTTTCCTAAGCCTGAAACCTGAAATTCAGCCTGGACTCTGTCCTATTGCTCGTCCCATTGTCAATGGGATCATAAGACATTCACTAATATGTATCATTTTTATCTCTCATGTCTCCCTCCTCTTCTGTCCTTTTCTTCCGAGGAGATCTTAATATGGTTCTTTACACATTCTTTCATGGAATTTTGAAATATTCTACTAACTGGCCTTCTTTTGTCATTCTTACCTAATACACCTCCAACTGTTATGAGTATTCTTTGAAAAATGCAAAGCTGATTTTTTTTTTTATCTTTTACTTAAGATTCCCACACCTTAAGGTAAATTCCTCAGCATAACCTTCACACCCTTTATATTTTAGCTTGTCTTGGCCTGAACAGCTTAGTTGAGTGGTGAAAAATAGAACCCAGGAGGTGGTAAATTGAAGAATTAATAAAGTTTGAAAAAGTAAGAATAAGGTGTATGGAATACTCTTTTCTGAACAAGGTGTATGAATATATTATTTTCTAACCTTGAACTTGATCAGAAGGAAAGTGACAGGAAGAGAAAATAGGATAGAGGGAAAGGTTGATTTTTTTAATTATTATTATTATTTTTTACTTGTTAGGATAATTGAGGTTTGCATGAGTCCATGTGCTCTGAGAGAAGAGCTAAAGCTACCAGAAAGGGTGTGATGCTGGAGGCTATATCTTTGACAAGTAGGTTGGGGATAGAGTTCAGATACTACATTAAGTCATCTTGCATTAGAGAAAGGACATCTTTTATGATTTTCTACCCACTGCATGCCATATACATTTATTGAAACCGAATTTATACTTACCAGTATCATTTTCATATGTAGCCATGTTTAAAGAAAAAGTCTTAGCCTGTTTTCTTTCACCGAAATACATAGCAAAGTTCATAGGATTTTCATAGATTACATTTATAGAGGAAGAGTTTCCTGACAGCTACTCTGTCCCACTGCCTGGGTTCAAATTATGGCACTACCATTTTGTAGCTGAGTGAACTTACCTCAATTAGCTAATCTGTGAGACAGAAAAAATAAAAGGGTCTGCCTCATGGAGCTATAAATTAGGTAATGTATGAAGTGCTTTTAGCCTGCATCAAATATATCTTAAATAAATATTACCTACTATTAGTTATGTTAAGAATGGACAGGTTGAAGGAGGTAGTAGGTTAAGGTGACTCTCCATTCGCATTTTGTTCAATAAAATTAACTCAAGAACTAAAGTAAGGATACATAAAGCTCTGGAGGCCAATCAAGTTGGAAGTTTTGAAGAAGTCCATATATTTTCCAGAGAATCTTTGTTGCATGCCTACCATAAGACAAGCAATGTGCTAAGAATTAGGCATCTATTATATAATAAATAAAGTGACACAACCTCTGTCCTCATGAGGCATACTGACTAAGAAAGAAACAGTTATTAAGCAAAGAATTACACTAATAATATAAAATCATATTTGTGATACAAAATATATAGGAAAAATGCAGGATGTATAGAGTCTCTTTCATAGAGGAAGACCTAGTTTAGACCAAAGAAGCAGAGGAAGGCCTCTCTGAGGAACTGGTATTTAAGGAGCCCTATGAGGTGGGTAGGGATTAGAAGGGTAAGGAGAAAAGGAAGTTTTAGGAGATCCATAATGTGGTCCTGGATTTGGTGGGTGGCCATGGTTAAAGAGACAGAAGAAGGGACAAAATTGATGATGTCATGTTAATTCTTCTAAAACTTAGTGATTGTCATTAGATATTGAGAGATGAGGGGCAAGTAAGGAATTAAGAATAAGGAGACCAAGACAATTAAGTTTTTTATGGTCCCACTAACTGAGATAAAGAAACGATAATGAATCTGGGTTTTGTTCTTAGTGTTTTTAGATGTAATGGGTTTTTTTTTTATATGGGATGAAAGTTTAGAATTGAGCATGTTGAAATTAATGAACTCAAGCAAATCAGGGACCTATGCTGGAGGATATAAAAGAAAAAGAGCTGACTTTCTGACTACCTACTGTGTGCTAGACACAAGATAGAAGCCTGACATCTATTTTCATAATTATTAGCTTTGCGCAGTGGCAGTATCGTAGCCAATGGGATTTATCCGAGGCGCGATTATTGCTATTTTCACAATTATTATTTAACCTAATACCCTACATGGGAGAAGGAAGTTCTGGGGAAACAAATGAGAAGAACTGAGGGGATAAAATAAAGGAGACTATCATCAGAAGGAAATGATGAAGGAGGATCTTAAGAACGTAGAAGTGTCCACAGGTCTGAAAGCAGTCCTCATCTCAGCAGCGATATCTTGTATTGTTTCCTTTTATCTTTCACACATACCCAACCGCTAGTTTGCAGGCGTTGTCATATTCACTCACCTTCATTTTGTCATTCATCTAACAACTAGTAGTGTACACCCACCGTGTTCCAGCACTGATATAGTCACTAGAAATTCAATAGTGAACAAAACGAAAGCCCAGCTCTCATGGCTCTTACATTTTAGTAAGGAGAAACAGACAAACGAGTAAGCAAGTGAATGTATACTGTGTCAGATGGTCACAGTGCCAGGAAGAAAATATAGCAGGATTAGGAGAATAGGAATTGCTAGGGAAGTTGGTCAGGAGAGGCCTGCCTGATTAAATGGCATTTGAGTAACCACTTTAAAGAGTGAGAGAGTAAACGATGTGGATCGATACTTTTGGGGAGTGCATCCCATTCAGAAGGAACAGAAAGTGCAAAGGCCCAGAAATAGGGAAGTCTTTGGCAGGAAACCGTTGAGGTTTTTTAAAAGGAAGAAAAACATGATCTGACTTAATTTTTCAAAGGATCATCCTGTCTGTGATGTTGATACAAGATCCTAGATGGGCAAGGGCAGAAGCAGAGACTGGTCGGAAGGCTGTTGTAACAACCCAGGCAAGAGATTGGCAGGAGGGAGAATAAATACTAGATAATGTCAGAAGGCCTCGACTCCATTGTTTGAAATGAAATGATGGGTATGAAAGTATTGTACACAGCATAGTTCTGTTCAGACGTAAGGAGCCATGGTTATTGTTATTTTCATACAAGGCCTCCACCCCCCTGCCCATTATCTCAGACCCCATCTGGATGGTGTAGCTCTGTGGTTGTTCAGTCCTCATTGAAATGAACAGCCACCTTCCCTTTAAGAGCCAGCTCTGTGAGTGTGAATGAGACATTGCTTTCTGTGCTTTTGTTTTCTCCTACCACACATACCCAGGCACGCTATGTACTTCCCTCTGTTGCTTTCATTGCTTTTATGTTTTCCCTATGGTGTTTCTTCTGTTCTTGACATACCATTTTTTCCTTCTTCCCTTTTTCCTGGGGGGCCTGGGCTGTCTGTTTTCATGCTTAATATTTTCTCTGTCCACCCATCTGTTTATTTTAGCTTGTTTCTTCCCTCCTCTCTGCTGGCCTCTTTATAGATTCCTCTGTTCAATAGTTTAAACTCCATGACACTGCTTTGTTTATCCTTTCAGCTAGCACAGTATATTATTCCCCATCTGCTACAGAAAGAGCCCCAGTGCCCCACAAAGTTAACTAAGCCCCTCTTGTCTGAACAAGTTTTTCAGTCATGCATTCAAGTTTCTAATCTACCCCATCTTCCCTGGTTATGAGTGTGACAATATTATTTCTAAGCAAGCCATGCTCAATAGATCTCATCTTTTGTTCTTTTTTCCTTCGAATGCCTCAGATAAGATTTAATGGTCTGTTGCCTCAGAGGTAGGCAGTTTCAATATCAGTCCATCAGCAAGTATTTATTGAGTATTTGCTATGTGACCAGCAGTGTGCTAAGGACCAGGTTTATATCCAAAGATGTAAAACACACGGCCCAAGGCACAGGAATTTTCCTGATCTCGGTGGAGATGTAGCACTAACATGTATTTACTATGCACTTACTGCAATCCAGGAATTGTGCTAGAAACTAGGAATACAACATGAATTTTAAAAAGAAAGACATCTATCCTTATGGAGCTCATAGTCTAGCAAGGGAGAAAGACACATGTTAAAAATTATTTACAGTTCAATCAAATATGTACAAAATGCTCTGGGAACACAGAGGAGTGAAAGGGATTAGTTCTGCCTCGGGTAATTGTGGAAAGCTTCACAGAGATGGTGATATTTAACATGGAGTTTAATAAATTAGTGTTAATTAAGCAGAGAATTAATAATAAAAGCTAATATTTATTGAGTACTTATGAGGTTTCAGGCATGGTTCTACATGCTTGTGAATTGACTCATTTAATTCTCACAGTAACCCTATCAGGTACCTTATTTTTCCTATTTTACTGATTTGAGTAATTGATAAGCAGATTAAATAACTTGCCCAAGGTCACACAGCTAGAAAGACATCAAAACCAAGATTGGATTCCAAAGTGTGGCTCTAGAACCTGGGCCCTTAAGCACTATCTTTGGTGTCTCTCACAACAGAAAAAAAAAGAGGAGGAGGAGAAGGAGGAAGTCAGTATCTCAAGCAAATCAGTATGTTTGAAAAGCATAGTATTCATACTGTGCAGAAAATGCTGCCATGGAACCTTATGTCCAATACACAGTACGTAGATCAGCCAGGTAGTAGGGTCTGACTGGTAAACCCCTTCTTTTTTTTTTCAGTAGGAATTCATAGAAAAGACCAAACTGAGAGACAACAATGAGGAAAATAATCTAGTTTTCTTGATCGGTCTTGATGATATAAAAGGCAGAGGGATGTGCTGAATAAGCTGCTAGCCGTGTCAGCTGGAGCATCGAGTGGTTATTCCCAGTGTTACACTATGACTACAGGTTCCTCAAGAGCCAGGTGTTTGCTAGCCACATGCTATCCAGCTTCTCCTGCTCCTTTGGAAGCTAAGGCCCTCAATCCTATGCCAGGGAGTGGTCTGAGGCCCTAAGGTTAACCTGGCATCCGGTTGATTTCGTTTTTAGCAAGCCCACATCTTGATTTCCATTTCATAATGAAACAACATTTACCATATATATATATATGATATATATATATATATATCACCATATCTGGAGCTGCCAATTTTCTGAAAGAAACAGAAGTGAAAGGATTTTGAGGAAGAAGAGGGTAATCAGAAATAGTGCTGGAAGACTGAAGGGGGAGAATGAGATAAAGTAAGAAAAAGACAGCTGGCCTCCTACAATGGGTGTAGAGGTCTCCTTCTAAAAGGTGAACCAAGACTTTCAGAAGAAGGTCCTGACATTCCACAGGTTTGCTTGTGCTACAGAAAAGAAACTGAATAGGAGACAGTTTTGTCTCCTCACTGAGAACTGAAGTGACAGTGTGCACATTTGGCCCGACTAAATGAGAAACGTGCTTTATTCCCAGGCAGCATATAACAGAGATTTGAGAGTCTGCCAAGACTTATAAAGTCCCCCGAATGCTTCCCACTTCTGTTGATATATATGAGAATGAATTCTCATTCTCTTTATGAAGCCAGGAATGTATCTCTAACGTCTTTGAATTTCTGGGTAGGAAAATGAATGGTTTAGGGGCACTAGTGATGTTTTCATCTCTTCTTCCTGCTGCTTCTAGTAAGAGATGGACTGCATCTCATAAGACTGGCAAGACGGTGTTGGCAGGAGACCAGTCAGCCTGATCGAGTGGTTTATTATTTCAATTGAATTGTGAGAGAAAGGAGAAAAGTACTCAGATAAAACTGTAAGACCGTATTAGATACTACAGAGCATAAAAGAGATGGCACAAAAAGAAAAATAGTGGAGGACTATCCCAGCAATTTTCAGGAGATACCAGAGAAATGGGCCGGGGCAACATTAACATTCTCAGTTGTCTCTATACCAACAAGTAGCAGATGAAAAATTATTAAACTGAACTTTAAGAGAAATGAACAGAATTTGGTAAATATCATCGCTTACATTTTATGGGGATGTTGTGCGATGTGATTCCTGCCTGGAATATGACGATGGAAAAGCATATCTTGTTTGGAATAAAGAGGTCTAATTGAAGGATTAGGGGAGGAGCAGTATCTGTCAGAAAGATGTACACATGCATGGAGATCACAAACCTGAAGGTGAAGCATGGAGGAAACAGCTGCAGGAGAGTGAAATGAAAGAAATACAGAAATGTTATCCTGGGACTACATCACAGACCTCATAACCAGATGGTTAATATGGACAGGCAAGATAGAGGAGCGATGTAAGCCTTTACAGACTTCAGATGAAAATCCCACTCCACTAAAGGCAAAACATCTGAAAAATTATTGAATTGCCTTGTTGGAAACTTAATCTCACAGAAGAGAGAGAAGCAATGAGGGGTCTTGCTGCATTGGCTTATTTCTGGCTCTTTACAGAAATCCATTTGGGGAAAGTGGCAGCTGAAAGAATCTTGAAGGAAAGTAACCATCCCATATCATCTTAGGCCATAAAAAAGCCATAAAAAGGAACTCTGAGCTTGGACATACAAGTATCCTCCACCTTTAGTAAATCTCATTTCAGGAAGTTCAGACGAAACAATAGAAAACAATCCTATAGCCAGTGACTCTAACCTGCAGATAGATCAAGAAGAATGAGAAGCTGTCAGATAGAAATTTGATGACATAATCACTCAGTTTCCCAAGTAGCAAGAAGAGGGTCAAGCATTTAGATAACTCAGTAGTCAATGGTCATATGAGAAAATAAGATCACATTACCAATGATGATCATAAAAGAGTGGCATCAAGGATTAAGGATGTTTCAGAAGTACCAAAGCCTGAAATTATCTGAATTTGGGGAAAATATTAGGAAAAATGAAATGGTATTTTGTCTATTAAAAGTTTTAAAAAATGAGAAGAAAATACACCCATGACTTCGAACAGATGGCACACTGTTAACTTACAATTAGTGAGAACTGTTCAGCTCCTCTTATCTTTCTAGCATCCCCATAGAGAATCCTCTTATAACTGAAAAGGGTAGGGAAAACACATTTGAGAGTTGAAGCCCAGGATAGGTAAAGATATAGTAAAAACACATCACATTCACTTCATTGAATTTAAATCCAAAGTTCCTGGCAAGAACTTGCTCCTTTAAAGCCTGAGCTACCTACTTAAAAAGAATGCAGTGATGAGAGCACCGGCCGGTACTGAGCCAACCATGGTCACACTCAGT
Organism: Canis lupus dingo; assembly: GCF_003254725.2. Taxonomy (NCBI): domain Eukaryota; kingdom Metazoa; phylum Chordata; class Mammalia; order Carnivora; family Canidae; genus Canis; species Canis lupus. The sequence continues at coordinate 52,355,706 of NC_064248.1, forward strand.
CCTCACTTACATATGTCTCTTCCACTCCTTTTCTCCCCCACATCAATTCCCAGATTCTCACTTGTTTCTGTCCCATTTCTTGGTTTACTTGTTTCTCACCTTCGCCGCCAATCTACTACTTTATTTCCAGGCTGCTGCTTTGTCTCTGCCCTCGCATCTCAGCATATTCATGCTAAGTCCTCAGTTATCAGAGTTCTACTGAATGTAAACTCAAGATTTCCTTTCCTCACTATATGGACGAGGATATCAAAAATAAATGACCCGCTGTATTTTTTAAAGTACCTTTGTATGATATTGCTGCATCACAGTGCTGAAAAATAAATGTTGCCTCGGGTTCTTGAGGAAAGGGAAAGATGGGTGTTGTGGGGAAAAGGTAGAAGTAGACCAGAGAGCTTAAGGTCTGATCCCAGTGGAATTCTCCAAAGATAATGAAACTTTTGACTTGAGAGCATTAGTAAAGAAAGACATTATTAAGAATCAGCATAAATTCAGTGAGAACCAACCAAATGATTTCATTTCCTATTTTGACAGGTTTTTTTTTTTTTTTTGGCAGGAAGTGAAGTAGGAGTAAAAGATAAGACATGGGACCTTGATAATGGTGCAGATAAGGAGAAAGTGATTGAATAGCTATGCCCAGATAATTTAAATGTTAGATCCCTTTCACTCAGAAGTCACAGTGATTACCCACAGCACAGTCTTCTGGGTCCTGGCCTTTGAATGGCACTTTTATTGACAAGTTTGGGAAAAGTACGTTCATCAGATGTGTAGACTTAAAGCTAGGAAGAACAGTTAATGTGCCAGACAACAGTACCAACTTGAAAATACTTTAATGACCAATTTAAAAAAATAGGCCAAAACTAATTCATGCTAAGCATCATAAATTATGATGCAGCAGGGATGGGATTGGGGCCCCCTAGTCCCTTACTTTTTAGTCCTAAACTTTATATCAAACCGAAATATTGGCTGATCCAGTTTTTATTTTTTTTTTAAAGATTTTATTTATTTATTCATAGACACAGAGAGAGAGAGAGGCAGAGACACAGAGGGAGAAGCAGCTCCACGCAGGGAGCCCGACGTGGGACTCGATTCTGGGTCACCAGGATCACACCCCAGGCTGCAGGCGGCGCCAAACCGCTGTGCCACCGGGGCTGCCCTGATCCAGTTTTTAAAAAAATACTTTTGATTGTCCCAAAGGAATGATTAACCGACAAAGATGTGATTCTTGAATTCTGTAGTCCTTTGCATTTTTAATTTCGGGGGGGCATTTATATTTAAATCAAATATATCATTTATACTTTAAAGAATTTAGCATCACTTTCTCCACACATACATTCAGGCATAAACATTTCCACTAATCAGGGATGACTGTTATCGGAGTGTATATCCACACCCTGCTTGGAATAATGTAGGTTCCCTAGTCTCCACAGGTGTGTGTCCAAGAAGGATTAGACCAACCATATGTCTTCCTCTGTCTGTGTGTATCTTTCAGTGAACTCCAAATTCCAGACGTGTTCTCAAGGGTATTCATAAGCTGGCAGTACTAAGTGGAAGCTTTGGGTTTTAAACAAATGCCCACATTTTAAGGCACATAAAATGGTAATTCATTTTCTTTGCTACTCTTTCCCAAAATAATTTAAAATAATTATCATTGTTTTAACCCCCTCCAGATTAAAAAACTATAATATCTTAAGAACTACGATGACTTTTTAACACCATGTGCTGATAAAATTTAGAGGCTCCAAGGACCTTGTTTTATTTAGCTTCACATTAAACAATAATATTTTAATAAATAACAATAGCAAATCTCCAGTACAGAGCAGAAGGTATATTTAATATACACAGAATGTGAACTTGCCTCTTACAATAAAATCTCCTGAAATATACATTGTGTCTTTTGAATAAGCCTTGGAGGTTTGATGACTGTCTAGGGAGTTTCCTGTTTAATCATCATTTGAATATTTTCTGGTGATTTCAGTCAAGCCATGATCTGATTCAATAAAACAACTGTTTGACTGATTTATTTCCTAGGTTGAAAAGATTATTTTCTATCGCATATAAATAGCTTTATAGCTAGCAAGTGACCTCATGGACTTACTGCCTTAAAACATTATTAGAAAATACTAAGCATGCCCAGATACTTTGACTATGATTATTTTGTATTTAAATAAGCGCTCAAATCTTTTTATGTTTCTCATATTAGTAAAAATGTTCAGTAAATCAACAAGTAGCTATTAGCCCATACAACCCTGTGCCTAATATTACACTGTATGTTTAGTACATGAATAAATGAATGCTATATTTATTTTAACAAATATTTGAGCACCCATTATGTTTCAGTGATCTGCAGGAACAAGATATGCCACAGGAGACAAAAAGATGAATAAAGCCTGCTAAGAGACTGCATATAGGAAGCTAAATATAGAAAATATCTACAACATGAAGTAGAATTCACTAAATAGAGAAATGACAGATGAGTCAGCATAGCAGTGCTTATGACCATAGAATTTATTAATTTTTTTTTTTTGTATTATGATAGTCTCACAGAGAGAGAGAGAGAGAGAGAGAGAGGCAGAGACACAGGCAGAGGGAGAAGCAGGCTCCATACACCGGGAGCCCGACGTGGGATTCGATCCCGGGTCTCCAGGATCGCGCCCTGGGCCAAAGGCAGGCGCCAAACCGTTGCGCCACCCAGGGATCCCCATGACCATAGAATTTAAAGTCAGGCAACACTGGTCTGAATCCCTTCTTCATCATTCACTTAATTTTATACCTTTAAATCTCATTTGTCTCATCATGTGTTGAGGCTTAAATATGATGATGCTTTAAAATTATGGCATTGGTCTAAGACACTCTAAAAACTCAAAAGTTGTCTGTTATCATTGGTTCCACATAATAGGTAAAATACTATAGATCATTGGTGGAATATAAGAGAAGATGGGAGGGGAGAAGGATAGGTGGGAGAAAATGGAGGAGATGAAGAAGAGGAAGAGACAAAGAGATCACATCTTCAATTTGTGTAGGAAAGGCAAAAGAAGAATTGAGGAAATCTTCATGAAGTCATGGCACGTGAGATGTGTCTTTGAAGGATGGAGAGGGTTTTTCAAAGTGGAGATGAGAAGGAAGGGTATTCTGGACAGAGGACTCAACCTAAAATGAGGCACCAGAGGAGTCAACTGACAGGTGTGGTTCAGTGTGAAGAATGTATTCAGTGTAGCTGAAGCACATGGTATTTGGAAGTGAGAAATTAGACCAAAAAAGACATTGTTAGAAAGACGTAGATGCTAGACTTAAATGGAAGACGGTTATTTAACAGATTTTTGAGTAAGGTAGCGAGAAATTTAGTCTGTGCTGTACAGCCTAGATTAATATGACATTACCTAGGGTGGAGTGGGGAAAGGAGGGATATGAGAATAAGGCTCTTCACGTGGGCTCTTACCTGCATTAGAGGTAATGGGAAGCTAATTAGTCGTGGTTACAGATTGTAGTAGACATGGAAAGAGGATTCAAAACATATTGCAGATCCAGAACTCACAACACTTGACCACAGACAGATGAGATGCTTAAGTAGGGAGAAGTTGGAGTAGAACAGAACTCAGAATTGTCAAGCTTCAGTGATTGGAAAAACCTACCACTGTTCATAAGATGAAGGAAATGAGAAGGAAGACCCATATTGTGGTGTTGATGATAAGTTCAGTGAGTGGAGAATTTGGGGTACCAATTTCTAGTGATAATGCTCATCATGCAGCTGACAAATGTAGATCTTGAGTTTGTGAGAGCAATTCTGAATAGAGATATTGATTTGGACATCAAGTGCCCATCTACAAACAGACTACAGTACAGTTGAAGTTCTATCTTCAACACATTGAAAAGAAAATAGTGACAACAGTCTGTAAAGTCTCTATCTTGTTACTCCTTGAGAGATACACACATAAACTGTAAATAAGAATGTAAAATTTGGGGATCCCTGGGTGGCGCAGCGGTTTGGCGCCTGCCTTTGGCCCAGGGCGCAACCCTGGAGACCCGGGATCGAATCCCACGTCGGGCTCCCGGTGCATGGAGCCTGCTTCTCCCTCTGCCTATGTCTCTGCCTCTTTCTCTCTCTCTGACTATCATAAATAAATTTTAAAAAAAATTTTAAAAAAGAATGTAAAATTTGTTTCAGTCTGAAAGCTCCAAGTCATGAGCATATTGTCATTTAGAGCTGAAACAGAGAAAAAAAAAAGTAGAAAAGGGTAACCAAGGCCATAAAAAGAAGAGCAGAAAATAAAATGCCAAAGAGAATACAGGAAGATAGCTTTAAGTAAGAGTCAAACCTCCTTGAATGCGGACCTTGAATTCAAACAAAAAAATCCTCTTGTTAAAAGTTAAAAACAAAAGCAGAAAATCTTAACAGCATACTAATTTGACAAACATTGTTACATCCTTCTGTTTTTGTTTTATGCAACAAAGTATTTCTTATTGTTGATGAAACATCTTCTGTGCTTCACATATTAAGCAGGCTTCCAATTAATATAAAGAACAAAGCAATGTGTAACCGCATGAAAACTCTCCAGTAGTGAATGAAGAAAATCCTAGTTCTTTAAAAGTAAAAGAGCATCTTCTTTAGCTATTAGATGAACTTAATTAATTAACATAAATTAGAATTTTTAGAAATGAAATATACTCTTCAAGACTGACAGGTGGGTATGCTATCAAAGCACTTTTCGAAATGAAAAATCTATAATCCAAATGCAGTGATATAAATGCATAGCATTCACATTTTTTATTCCCCTCATTCCTAGCAATCTAAAAAGTTTTCTAGTTTAAGTCCATTACCTTTTGTCTCTTTTTACTACTTTTGGATTCTTCAAAGTTCAAAATTGGAAAAAAGTAAGCCAGAACCACTGAGAAAAGGGGTCATTTCTTCTGTCCACAGAAACACTGTTTTAGATCGTCTAGTAGAATATCTATGGAGGGGCGCCTGGGTGGCTCAGAGGTTGAGCGTCTGCCTTCGGCTCAGGTCGTGATCCCGGAGTCCTGGGATCGAGTACCGCATCAGGCTCCCTGCAGGAAGCCTGCTTCTCCTTCTGTCTATGTCTCTGCCTCTGTGTCTCTCATGAATAAATAAATAAAATCTTAAAAAGAAAAGAAAACCAATGGAATGCAGTCAATTAGGTCTTGTGTTTCTAAGCTGGAGATATATATGTATACACACACACATACTTTGCCCATCTTTTAGAGGACAAAAAAAAATGTACTCTACAATTATGAAACGTAGAGCTATGGGAACTACACTCCTGGAAGCCTCCTAAGTTACATAATACAACATTTTATAAAAATCAGAGAAATCTGGGCTGATACTATTTATTGCACGGTACTGTTTTTACAATGCACACTGTCAGTAATTCGGTGCCTATGTTTTAGGATGTAATTGGAAAAGCGCTGCAGTACCTTGGAGCATTTGGTGAACTGAGCAACCTAGAACAAGTTGTGGCCATGATTGATGAAGAAATGTGTATCAACTGTGGCAAATGCTACATGACCTGTAATGACTCTGGCTACCAGGTAAGGATTCTGCTGTAATTGGGATGCTGTGAGGCGTGTTTCTTCTGGCTTGTGTAGCAGAAAGCATCTTGTGTTGTTGCTAAGTGTGCAATGCAGACCAGACGTGCCCAGTATTACCCCTCAGCAGCGGCGTGTCTGTCCTCTCACTCTCTGAGCCTAGGAATTTTTTTTAAAGGAAAGCCATCACTTCTACTACCTATGCCACTATCCAGTGAACAGTGTCATTTTAATATAATTTTATCACCCATAAAACTGGCTGGGAAAGATCCAACCAAAAAAAGAAATCCACACAATTATGTAAATTAGGAAGCATTACGCTTTGCTACAGAGAGGGAAAAGAACTACCACGTATTGCCATTACCCTGGAAGGCCTTAATTCTTTCCACCAAAAGAGAATTCTCTTCCATTCAATATTGACTGGGCTTCTACTAGAAAAAGCACCTTCTTACCGGGGAAATGAAATGTGGGGACCCGGAATTCCTTTGTGACTAGAGAAGCCAGCAAGTTGTAGTCTTACCACATGAAGTGAGCCAGTTCCTCACCCCTAAGCTGGGAGGCTGCCAGGGGACAATACCAAAAAAAATAACTATTAAACTTTTCAAGCTATGACGAAATAGAGTAAAATAATACCTTTTAAGATGACTAATGGAATTTTCAAGGTAGATAAAATGCCCTGTTTTTAAAAAATTGAAGTTCATTTAACTTATTCAGCCTGGAGGAAGTTCCCGTGTTGCTTGTGGCAGGATTTTGCATATTCCTCTGACTGCCTAATAGAGATATAACAGACATTTTAATTTTTTAAAAATCTCTTCCTCTTTAATTTGACATTTGTTCTATACCAAATTTTTACCCAATGTGTCACTTTTTTTGGTAGCTGAAAGGTGTCTCTAACAGTTATTTTGGAAATGCTAATCCCATCACACTCACGTTCACCTTCCCTTTAACCATTTAGAGGTGAGTCAAGAAGTCCTGTCACAAAAATCATAGTGGCAGGGCTCTAATACCTCAAATCTTAGAAGTTATGACTCCTACCTTAGAATTCTAACCTTGGCACATCAGTAAACAAACAAACCCTTATTAATGAGGGAAAAGAATCACAATTATGCATTTAAAAAGATTTTAAAAGTCCTCCTTTGACTCTTCTCTCTCAAAAAGATAAAAAATAGAAAATCAAAATCTTCAACTGATTATAAAGTTTCATATGTCTGCAAATTTTTAAAGGATAAGATTTTTAAGATACAATCATTCTATTTTCAATTGCTTCTTGGGGTTCTATTTATAAAAGGGTGTACATAAGGAAGATAAATAATTTTTACTCATTCAAACAGCCATCCAAGATGTTGTTTTCTTTTTTAAAATGGCAACGATTTATGTGGACAAAGTTTCTTCTGGTTTGTCTTATCTACAGTTCTTGTTCTGATAGAATATGGTTGTTTCCTTGAGGATCAGACTGGTTTTTTATATTAAGCAGTCTGACATAATTTAATAAAACCATTTTCACATTTATGTGCATAAAAGAGGAAAGAATTATAGTTACAAGTAGCTTCGCCTGGGGGAGGGAAACTTTTTTAACAACAACAAAAAAGTTGCTTTGAATTGGATTACACCGCATTTTATATGACACAGGGTCATATCCTGATCCTTGATCAGAATCAAAGAATTATTTAATTGAAAATCCTCAAACCTCAATACTGGCACTAATGCCAACTTTTTTTTTTTTTTAACTACTGTTTTCTTCTTAAAACTACATGCTTAATTTGAAATCCAAGCAAATACATTCATGGCCCCCATCTGCCGGTGACACTGTTTCACTGTTGAGAACAAGGAGTGTGAGGGGAGAAAGCACCCCAGGGTCCTCCGGGAGCCCACAGCCCATCCTGATAGAACTGGAAGGGTCTGCGCTTTGCTAGAACAAAGGAAATGAGAGAGTCACTGTCACAAAATATTTTCCGAGAAAAACAGCTCTAAGGAATTTTAAACAATGTATTTCTAATTTAAAAGGATTTCTTTTCTGGTTTGTTTTCTTTCTTTTCCTCCCCTCCAGCAGCTCAACTGTTGCTATAGCTGCACCGCAGGGCTGGGTGTCGTCTCCAAGTGCAGCTCCACTGCAGTGGAGGAAAATGTTCTTACTAAAATGGGGGCGTTCTTGACCTTTTTGGTCAGTGACAGCAATACTCTTTCTTTCTGTTTGCAGGCTATACAGTTTGATCCTGAAACCCACCTGCCCACCGTCACTGACTCTTGCACAGGCTGTACCCTGTGTCTCAGCGTCTGTCCTATTATCGACTGCATCAAAATGGTTTCCAGGACAACACCTTATGAACCAAAGAGAGGCTTGCCCTTAGCTGTGAATGATCTGGTGTGTTAAGGTGATTTGTGAAACTGTGGCTGTGAACTTTGAGGCCACCCACATATGCTGATCTTTTTAATTGGGATTGTTAGGTCCAGCTCTTTCTAAATGAAAGCAAATATAGGAATTATAAATAAATTTCTAAGTGAAAAATATAAATTTCTAAACACATTCCCAAATTTGAAAGACCGTCTACTGCCAGTGACCATTCAACTAATTGTCATAAAACAGAATAATTATTTTGTGAGGATAGTTGTTAAATAATTGTGTAGCCGTTAATTGGATCTTCACCATTAGTTGTCCATTCTGAAAAATATTAACTTTTTGCTGGCAATTAATGCAATAGTTTCCAAATTGCCCTGTGCTATGCTTTGTCTTTGATTTCTAATTGTGAGTGAAATTAAGTATTTTAGAACAAAGTACCATTTAACTTACAAGAAAATGTTTCCTTGGAAACATTTTATAATTAAAAATTACATTTAATTTTAACACTGTGTCTAAGCAAATGTAATTAGCTCCATAAAGCGCAAATGAAGAAAGTCAAATAATTATTTACTGTGGCAGGAAAAGAAAGCCAAAGAGGCAAAGAGGGTCACTTGCAAAAACTTTTTAAAAGCCCCTTTGTTAAAATAGCTCCTTTGCGGGGGGCTAGATACTCAAGTGACAGTATTTGGTAATCATTCATATCACTCTGCTGGTCCCCACTCGTGCCTGAGATGGGTGTTCAAACTCTACCAATGAATCAACATGACATTCTTCTTTAAATATTTAAACTATGTTCCTAACAAAATAAGATATTAGGATGGAGCTCTGGTTAAAGCCACTCTTTTGCTGTGCACAGATCTGCTCTCTCTGCTTCTAATAGTAGCCTTCATGATTATAGCAATTAATGTTTGAACAAAGCCCAAATTATACAGCAGTGGGTCACGTGCTTCATTATTCAAGAATGAAAAATATAGTATTGGTAATATAGATTAGGTGTGCAAAACTAACTTGACTACTCTTTTAGTGTTTATGTTTAATTTTAAAAGTAATCAAATAAAAGGAAATATATATTTTCTGTTACTGCCAAATATTTTTATATTTCTCTATTTTCATAATCAGCAAATAGCATCATATAACTTCATTTATCCCTTTGTTGGATATTTTAATATGAATCCATAAGTAGCAAATCTTTAAGTAATAATCTGTGGTATATTTCTATGGAAAATGCAAGATCTAGAAAAATAAAATATTTGTTTATGCACTTGTAGAGATGCACATTTACCACAAGATCTGCGTGATTGAATGATATCAAATAAAATTTCATAAAGCATTTTAAATAACGTGGTCTTTTGCTGCCTCTTTTGCAAGTACAACATCATGTCAACCATTTAGATTTTGAGGTAGAAAAGTTTTTATTTAATCCTATAATGCATTCCATCTAAATGTATATATAATGCTAGTTCAGATCTAATGAAGGTAATGACAGTGCAGTTATTTAAATGTTTCACTTCCAGTACCTCTTACCAGGTTTTCCCACTGAATTTAATTCCACTCTGCCAAAATGCATCTTTCACTGGGCACAGGCCAGATTTCTTGCAGTGGTTCATGGGCAGAGATAAATGAGAAAATGGCAACCTACCATTAAAGTGCCATCTTCACTATAAGAAAAATCAATGTCACTTAATAGGTATTCCTTAAATAGTTGTGAAATATTAAGGACTCATATCAATGGACTCACTTTTTTGCTCCTTTCATGGTGGGGGCATTTTACCCTTTGTTCTTGATAACAGCTTAGCAAAGGGTTCATGTTGTCCAGAAAATAAATTTACCAGAGCTGTGTGAATGCCATCATAATGGATTACCCCCACTTCAATCTAATGAGAGTTTTTCACTCTGGGAGTTTTATGAAAGTACATCCCGTGCATATATACCTGAGTCCTCTTCAAGACACTGACTGCCAGGCAAAAACTCCTTTAATAGAGATTAAAGAAAAAAGCAGTTTATGACTTTTGCATCCACCTCTGAGAAAGAGCAGACATAGTGCTATGGCTCTTTTCTTGAACTACTTTGGGGAATTGCAAGTGCAGGCCTTTGAGTTAGGCCATGGCAATCGGGGGTTTTACACTAGTATGTTCCTCACACATTTCTGTTGTGTCCACTTCCTGCCATACACTAAGAAGCATTTCTTAGCCATACTATTTATAGGAAACATACTTAAATTTTACAATGTGTGGCTTGCAGAGAGACTCCAGAATAGAGGAAGAATGAAAATTATGTCATTCCATCCAGCCAGAGACCACAAGCCCTTGGCCCTAACACACACATTCTCCTGGTTCCTGACCTTCAGACAGGAGTGAAGACATAGGATCAGACCAAGGAATCTGATTTTAAGTGTTTCCTATGTGTAAAAAACTTAATACTAAATGTACTATAGTTAATTTTATGTGTCAACTTGACTGGGCTACAGTACCCAGATATTTGGTCAAGCACTATTCTGGATGTTTCTATGAGGTGTTTTGGATGAAGGTTACATTTAAATCAGTAGACTCTGAGTTAAGCAGTTGCTCACCAAAATGGAGGTGGGCCTCATCCAATCAGTTGAAGGCCCAAATACAAAAAAAGCTGACTCCACCCCACCTCCTCAGCAAGAGGGAATTATCCAGCATTGGCCTTTGGACTTCCTTTGCAATGACAGCTCTTCCTGCTTTTACAGCAGACTACACCTGTATCTCCTGAACCTCCAGGTGGCCAGCCTCCCCATCAGATTTTGGACTAGTCAAGCCTCCACAATCACATGAGCCAATTCCTTAAAGTAAACCTCTTTATGCACACACACACACACACACACACACACACACACACATTCCACATTCCCTGTATTGGCTTTGTTTCTCTAAAGAACCCTCACTAATACAACATATATTATCTTTTTTGAGTATTGAAAAGATTAAAGGTAGCTTCTATTGTTTTTTTCTTATTTAACAAATGAGGACATGGGTGCTTAAAGGGTCTAAGTAATGTGTTACAGGTCACACAGCTAATTAGGCATGTTTCTAAGTGTGTTGGTTATGTCTAATATGCCATTTTCCCTTTTGTTCATCCAACCAGTCATTCGTTTAACAAATATTTATCAAATAACTACCATGTACCCAGCACTGGGCTAACAGCTGAGGGTGTGAACTCAAAAGATAAAGGTTCCCTAAATTTCAGCTGCTTCCAATCCACAAGGAAAATGGGCATGTAACTGTTATTACAGATGTGTGGTCAGTGCTAGGAAAACAATATTGAGAGAAAGGACATCTACAGCCTACTCTTTTGACATGATAAGCCAAGTTTTCAGCTCATAAAAGCATTTTCTAAATAGGAAACAAGAATGAAAAGGAAAACAAGAAGGAAAGCACAGAGGTATGAAAGGTCAGAGGAATGAATATTTAGAAAGCTGTAAGAGCTTGGGATAGAACAGAAGGAACATGTGGGATGTAAGGCAGAGAGAGAGAAAGAGGTTTGACGAATCTTAGAATCCCTCAGGGATCAAAATCATTTTGCTCATTCATTCATTCATTCATTCAAAAACATTTAAGTACCTCCTGTATATCAAGCTGGTTGATGGTGATTCAACTATGAACAAAACAGACATGATTCCTGCCTCACTGAGCTTACATCTTAGTGGAGCATGCAAACAGCAAGTAAATAAGCCAACCGCAAATTATGGTAAGTGTTTAGGCAAAGACAGCTAGAGCCTGGGGTATAAAGTATGGCAGGGAAGTCCTAATGATTTGGAAGGAACCAGCCATATGAAGAATAGAGTGTTCTAGAAGTAAGTAGAAACAGCTGGTGCAAAGACCCTGAGTTGAAAACAGCCTGTTATTCAAATTACTAAAAAGATAAATCAAGGAAGGGTAATAGAAGGCAATGCCAAAAATCCACTGGAGCCCTGGACGAGAAACAAGAGAAGGAGACTGACCTCATTTTGTTCATCTGTAAAATGGAGAAGATAATAGCCTTGCATTTAATAAGTTAGATATAATCGTAATTTCTGCTGCTATTATTTATGGACATAGAAAATTTAAATACATTTTAAAGAAATAAAATAATAAAAAATCTCTATCAGGCTGTCATAGTAGTGACTGGTGATATTACTTCCTAAAGTAATGTTTGTCATCTGTAGCAATCAAGAAAAAGATATTCCGGGCAGCCCCGGTGGTGCAGTGGTTTGGCGCCGCCTGCAGCCCAGGGCCTGATCCTGGGGACCCAGGATCGAGTCCTGAGTCAGGCTCCCTGCGTAGAGCCTGCTTTTCTCCCTCTGCCTGTGTCTCTGCCTCTCTCTCTCTCATGAATAAATAAATAAAATCTTAAAAAAAAAAGATATTCCATGAAGTTGGAAGATCAAGATTTTTAAAAAAAAAGTAGAATATCAAGATTTTTTAAAAAGTAGGATAATTGATTCTGACAAAAATAAAAGACCTCAGAAATAAAATTTAACATATATATAAATAAAATTATCTCATCATCTATATATAATTATCTCATATGTATAACTGTCTAATTTTACTTTCTCAATTCTATGAGCTGGATACAGCAGAAGTACTTTTTTTTAAAGAAGAAATTTAAAGACAAAGCAGATAAGTGACTTACATAAATTGATATGTTTAATTAGTATCATATTTAGAAATGAAGCTCAGCTAACTTGATTTTCAGGCAATGCTCTCTCTTCCATATCATTTTGCTAAGCAAGAATTATATATTTTTCTACACTATAGGTATTTGGAGATACATTATTCACTTTTAGTGGTCTTAGGGTAACACTAAATGGCCTAAAGAAATCAAATGGCCTAAAGAAATCTAGCAATAACTGTTGTCTGAAAGGGTTAAGATAGTGCCCTTAGAAACAAGCTTATTACCTGGCAGGATCTGATCTACTTCTGTCCTATGAAGTTAATTCAATTAACAGGAAAGCCATTAGACACACTATTATCTACCCAGAGCTGTAACTTTCCCTCTTACCCACAGATGCACACAATTCAGCAAACAGCCTGCAGAGTGAAAATTTGGACCAAATCCTTAATGATTCTGTGAGGTTCACAGAGTCTAGCTCTCTCTTTTATTAATTAATATGGTAACATTAATTAATATGGTACCTCTTTTATTAATTAACATAGATTTTTCTGCTTAAATTTTTTAAATTACAGATGACATCTTTAAATTGAATAGTCACATTTGGGTTGGAAACACGCATAGCCGATTGTCCCTTTGTGTTAGCCTTCCGTTAACTGATCCAGAGCATTTATAAATTGATACTGGCTATTGTTATTTTCATATTTACGTTCTCCTAATATGCACTATAAACTGCCGTGACATAAAGAAGCCAAGTCATTTTGCCACTGGTAAATAGTCTATAGTAGTGAGTCATATTGAGTACTGTATCTGTGCAGCTATTTATTTACAGGATTTATGTAGTGCTTTTCCATATGCTGTGTTCTGCAAGCACCAACAGCCTTCTGTGGACTCCTGCCTTTCTTCTTTCATGCCTTCTTCATTCCACTACCATTGATAAATTCATGTTTATATTCTCCTGGCAGTTTTAAGATTTGCATTAGTCAACATATGGCTCAAGACCTCTTTGCTTACCAATAATTTTCTTAGGTGTTTCTATTAAATGTAAGATCTACCTACCTATTAATAGTGTAGGTTTATTCCTCTTTCTAGCCTTCTATGGTATCCATCTGTGTGAATCTAGGTATTTGGGCAAAGATAAAACACCGAACACACACACATACACACACACACGAATGTGCATAGTGATTTAAGATTACTGAAAAGGTTCCTTCTGCATATTTTTCACGGAAGTAGAAGACCCTGAGTGGAAGATAAGAAGCTTTCAATTCAATTTATATCTTTAGGTAAGAAACCCCAAAATTCTTATTTACTGTCTTTTAAAAGAGCCTCTTTGAGTGAAAGGGGGAGGGAGATTTTAGGGATTTGGGATAGGACTATAAGAAGGTAATCATGAATTTTTTATATTCCATTTCTGTTTTGCAACGTTTGCGAGACTGCATCTTGCACCTCCTTCTTGGGCTGTGATGTTTCAATGGGGCTTCACAATGGGCTGTGGGGGCATGGAATATTTAATAATGAAAGTTCATTTCTTCTTCTGGGACTATGAGCATGACTAAGCTTTATCAGATTGCAAAGTCCTGCCAATAGTTATGGCCAATGACGATGCCCCCACTGCAATGTGATTCTGAGATAACCCTTTAAATAAAACCTTTGAAAGTTTCCTAAAGATAAGAACATGGTAGCTTTATATTCTGTTCCACTAAAGATAGCAGTATAGGAGTCCAAGGACCTAGCAAAACAAGAGCAGCATAGATAAAACATCTACATGAAGAAAGGAGGAAAAGGATTAAAGCTTCCAAAATCTATGTGTGCCATCCCACTCCTCTGAATTTGAAACATTTATATCAGAGTGCTTATCAGAGTGGATATTCAAATACAAATCCTAATTCATTATGCCTAAAGTCAGCTCTGTTTTCTCCTTGGATCACATCTTCTTTTCCTTCTTCATGTACAACAGCTTCACCTTTGCATACTGCAAATATTTCATAAATAGGAAACAAAAGCACTAATCATTAAGGAAACGTTGATAATAACTACATTAAAATCTGGAGTTTCTTTTCATCAAAGGACCATTAAGAGCATGAACAAATAAGTCACAAAGTGAGAAAGTACATTTGCAATACATATAACTGACAAAGGACTCAGGGACAAAACATAAAAGCAACTCCTACAAATCAATAAGAAAAAGACCACCTAGAGAGCAAATGGGTAAAAGACAAGAATAGACACTAACACAGAAAGAGGACATCCAAATGATGAATAAATGTGTAAAAAGGTGCCTAACCTCATTAGTTATCAAGGTGTTAAAAACTAAAACACTAAGGTTTCAGAATCCAAATCTTGAACAAGATGCAACCCACTGGATAGGAAAAAAAAAATCTGAAAGAATTGTAGCAAATAGAAAATTCTGAAGCTGCCTGGCCCCTAACCAGATTGTGTAATTGAGCAGTTAATAAAATTTAGCCTAGAAGTTCCATGCTGAGGCAAAATGAGAAATGAAGTACTCTTAATCTTCATGCATTATAAAAGATTTATTTATTTAGGAGAGGAAGTTTATTAATTTCTGCATCAAGCGATGTTTTAATGAATGAATATCAGCTTCAGAGTGTAGAAGATACCTTCCTTAAAGAAGATGTGCATGATCATAAACAGACCCACATGGAATTTGTCAGGCAGTTAAAAATTTTAGATGGCTTGCCTGGTAGAGCAACAGTAAAGAAAATTGAACTTGGCATAGTAGTATTAAGTCAATGATTCTTAGAGTCAGCCAAGAAGTGTTTGCAAAGCCACACTCTTCATTCTCATGCTTTAAATGGCAGGAGCAGTTTCACATTTATCAAACAATAATTATTAGGGGCACCTGGGTGGCTCAGCCAGTTAAACCTCCAATTCTTGATTTCGGCTCAGGTCATGATCTTGGGTTGGTGAGAAGAAGCCCAGCCTCAGGCTTTGCTCAGCCCGGAGTCCGCTGGAGATTGATTCTCTCTCCGTCTGTCTCTGCTCCTCCCATACATGTGTGCTCTCATGCTCTATAACTAACTAACTAACTAAAGTAACTAACTAAATAAATAAATAAATAGATGATAGATAGATGATAGATAGATAGATAGATAAATAGATAGATCTTTTAAAAATAATAATTATTATAATTAAAAACTTTCAGGTGTCAGGCTGTCCAAATTATCAGGAAACTACTGGGCCTAAATATATATCTGTTTAGCTTTTGGATCAATTTTATCAGGTGGGAAACTGGAGATTCTTAAAGTGGCACAGGATAGAGGCTACCTCACAGTATCTCATAGCAGAGCATATGGTGAGTGAGTATAGCAGCACCGAGTCTAACTAGGTGCTGTTACACCCACTCAAGCAAGAAATTTCGAGAACTTAAACTAATAAGGTAGCAGTAGCAGCGGTTAGGGAGGAGGGAATGGGCTGTAGATATCATTAGCAATAGAGCAATACCTTTAGCACATTTATTAGGCAAGGGTAGATACTCGCCACTGTGCGAAGTAATGAGAAAACACTAGAAACCCACAGTATTTATTACATACTTCTAATAAAATGTTGAACATACGGTTATGGAAATAGCTATAAAGGCATCCTTAAATCCATCTGGGGAAGACAAAGGATACTTCACGGAGGACATAAACCAGGTCAACTGAATCTTGCAGAGAGGTGGCCTGGGGTATCGGTTTAGAAAGTAGATGTTGGAACCAAACTGCCCGTGTTTGAGTCCTGGTTCCGCCTCTTAGCTCTGTCTTCTTGTGGAAGGTACTTGCTAACCTAAATCTATTTTCTAAATTGTAAAGAGAAGTAGCCAGGAGCACGCTGGTAACAACCAGCCCGTGACAGCTGTGGGCTCATGTCAGGCCCTGTTCCAGAGCCTGCCTCCTGCCCTCCTTTTATCCATCACAACGATCCTAGGAGGTAGGTGCTGGCGTGCTTGCCAACTTAGAGACGAGGAAGCTGAGGCACGGAGCTGTGGAGCAGCGCGTACCTGCCTCACTGCGGGTGCACGGCCGAGCCAATGTCCGGGGGCACAGCGCCAGCTGCGGAATCACGCCGCTCACCGCTGTACCACCCGCAAGACCCACTTGGCGTCAGCGCGAGGCCTAAGGAGGTCTGCGTGCAACGTGATTAGCACAGGCCTGCACGTGGAAGATGTTTCGTAGGTATTAGTATCGGCTGCTGATGCGCCGCTGCAGGCCGAGAAGGGCTGGCTGGACCTCGCAGGGCTGCAGGGAAGGCGGGCGGCCCCAGCCTCCTCTCCGCAGCCCCCGCTCAGGACCGCCTTGCCAGCGCGCTCTCCCTGGGCCCGACGCGCCGGGGAGCCAGGTTCATGACCTCGACGGTCGCTTTGCAAGGACCAGACACGCGCCCAACCCGGTGCCGGGTTTCTCGCAGGATGCGCAACTGCAACGTCTCCAAAACAAAGTAGTGGCTGATGGCTCGGGTGTGAAGACAGATTCCCCGGGTTTGCATCCCACCCCTGCCACTTAGCAGCTGTAAACCTGGGGCAAGTCACCTAGTCTCTCTGTGTCACTGCCCCCTTGTCTCCAAAACAGAGAAAAGAATCAACAGATCCGGTTGGGCTGTGTGCAGATGAAAAGGGGATACCCGCAGGTCCGGAGGGAGTGCTCCCAACCTCTCATCCCTACTAGAGCAGTTGCCCCATAAAGTGTTTTTCGAATCTTTTTATTTTTCCCTTTTGTAGCATAGGATTAAAAAAAAAAAAAAAAAAAAAAAACCTCATACAAAAATATAATGCATAAAACACTCTAACGCCTTAGCACATGCTGTTCCCTTGTATTGCTCTTCATTATCTTGCACCAGTAGTAAGTTTCTTTCTTCAAAAACTACCTCCAGAAGTTGGGGCCCCCTTTCTGACAGCATTCTCAGACAGGAGAGTTCATCACTCCTTCCTGGTCCTATCGCTGCTCCCTATGCATCTGCCTACGGTGCACCAGGCTGCAGGCAAGTAACACCTTCATCTCTGCATTCCCAGGGCCAGGTGCAGGGCCTGGCCTGGAGTAGGCTGGCTACATAATAAATTATTTTTTATAAGATCTTTATTGAGATATAATTCATATGACATAAAATTCAGCCATTTAAAGTGTACAATTCACCAGTTTTTAGTATATTCAGTTATATAATCATCACCACCAGCAATTTCATCACCCACCCAGAAAGAAGCCCCGCTCCCACTAGCAGTCACTGTGCATTCTCTCTGCCCCAGCCCCAGGCAAATATAAATCTACTGTCTGCTTATGGATGTGCCTATTCTGGATACTTCATAAATGGAATTGCAAAATATTTCAACCTCTGTGACTGGTGGTGACTTTCTTTTTCTGTTTTTTAAAAGATTTTATTTATTTATTCATGAGAGACACAGAGAGAGGCAGAGACACAGGCAGAGGAAGAAGCAGGCTCCCTGTAGGGAGCCTGATGCGAGACTCGATCTCAGGACCCTGGGATCACGACCTGAGCCAAAGGCAGATGCTCAATTGTTCAGCCACGCAGGTGCCCCGATTGTGACTGGCTTCTTTTACTTAGCATAAAGTTCATCCATGCTGTAGCACGTATTAGTACTTCATTTCTTTTTATGGCTGCATAATTTATCAGCGTTTTATTCACCCATTCATCAGGTGATGAATATTCAGATTTTTTTCACTTTGGGGCAGTTATGAGTAAAGCTTCTACAGATACTCATGTAAAATTTAGACATAAGTTTTAATTTCTCTTGGGTATATATATCTAAGAGTAGAATTGGTGTGTCACATGGTACCTATGGTTAATCTTTTAAGGAACTACCAGATTGTTCTCCAAAGTGGCTGCATCATTTCACATTCCTGGCAGCAGTGTATCAGAGTCCGATTTCTTCACATCCTCGCCAACACCTGTTGCTATCTATCCGTTCATTATCTGTCCAGATATCCATCCCAGCAATGTGAAAGTGGTACCTCGTTGTGGTTTTGGCTTGCATTTTCCTGATGGCTCATGAAGTTGAGGATCTTTTCATGTGTGTATTGGTTATGTTTAGATCTTCTTTGGAGAAATATTTATTCATACTCTGCTTATTTTTAATTAGGTTGTGTTTTTTACATTGAGCTGTAAAAGTTCTTTATATATTTTAGATACAAGTCTTTCATTAGATATGGACTTTACAAAAATTCTTCCCATTCTGTATGAGCCTTTTTCCTTTTTCCTTTCTTGACAGTTTCCTTTAAAACACAAAATCTTAAAAATTTTGGTGATGTCTAATTTATCTAGTTTTTCATTTTGTTGCTTATATTGTTGGTGTCATATCTTTAAAACTATGTAATGCAAGGTCACAAAATTTGCACCAATGTTTTCTTCTAAGATTTTTATATTTTTGGCTTTTACATTTAGTTTTTTTTTTAATCCATTTGAGTTTTGTTTGTTTGTTTGTTTGTTTAGATAGTGTAAAGTAAGAGTCCAACTTCATTCTGTTTCATGTGGATGTCCTTTTGTCCCAGAGCTGTTCGTGGAAAAGATCATATTTTTCCCCATAATAAAATTTTGAATTAAATGGCACACTACCCGGTTCCTCCTGCGGGGAACTCAGTCTGATAATGGAGACTGAGGTACACCAGGATATCATGGGGCAACATAACAACGTATGAGCCTAGAAAAGTGCAAGAGTTCGCGAGGAATGTCTTCTAGATTGAACCGTGATACATAAAGTTACAACAGGCAGCAGGTCTCTCTTCCTATCAGATATAGTTAAAAGAGCATAATGCCTGAATTTCTGGAGGGCATTAGCCTTTCCAAGCAGATGCACTTCCCAGCAATTAGTAATCACCAAGAATAAAAGCACAGAAAAAAGGTGGAGATTCCTCAGTTTAAAAAAAAAAGAAAATCTTAAGTATGATAGATAAAAAGAGCTCAGAAACTAAAGCAGATTCCTCTTAAAGTACAGCTCCTGTTGTCCTTAGTGATGCCATCCTGGGCTGGTTAAATCAGGCCATTAGTTTGTAACAGAAAGTCACCACATGCCTTTCCCCGCCTTCTTCGGTCTTGTTCTCTATTGTGAGTCTGGGCGCCTGGCTTCTCTGCAGACATGGCCAAAATCACCAAACTCCCTTAGCTGAAAGGGGCTGCACTACCTGCCCTCAGATGTCTGCCCCAGGGGTGTCTCAAAGGCTGAGGTGAAAGACCAGAGATTGAATGGATGGGACTTTTCAATTATTTATTTATTTGAGAGAGAGAGAGAGAGAGAGAAAGAAAGAAAGAGAGAGAGAGAGAAGAAGGGAAATCAGCAGAGGGAGAGGGAGAAGCAGGCTCCCAGTGGAGCAGGGACCCCGATGCGGGGCTCAATCCCAGGACCCTGGGACCATGACCTGAGCCCAAGGCAGACCCTTAACCAACTGAGCCACCCAGGTGCCCCAAATGGGGCTTTTAAATCATAACCTTTTCAGACTCTCAGCCAATGAGTTAAGCTTTAGACTTGATCTTTCTTTCCTTTTTCCTTCCTTCCTTCCTTCCTTCCTTCCTTCCTTCCTTCCTTCCTTCCTTCCTTCTTTCCTTCTTTTTTTAAAAAATATTTTATTATTCATTTATTTAAAAGAGAGAGTGAGAGTGAGAATTTTATTTGAAAGAGAGAGAGCAAGAGAGAGCATGAGCAGCAGAGGGAGAGGGAGAAGCAGGTGTGGGCTCCCTCCCAGGACCCCAGGATCATGACCTGAGCTAAAGGCAGGCATTTAAGTGACTGAGCCACCCAGGCAGGAGCCCCTGGACTTGATATTTCCAAGATAATAAGGAAAACTTTGACATGAAATGACATCATTCGTCAGCACTTTGTCATGATTTCTCTCAACTATAATCAGCTAGTAATGTGCTAGAATTTATTTTCTTTCCTTAATCTAACACTGTGTTCTTGAATGTACCCAGGTACCTATCTGCTATGTTTTAGAACTATGCCTTTCCAGTAACAGAAACATTGTGTATAATAATTTGTAGTCATTGAATAGCACAGAGGCTTATAAACATAGAATTTTACCCCTAAATATGTAAAAGATAAAATATTCTTTTGTTACATAAAGAACTGTCCTAAGAGGCTATCATTTGCTTCATGTGTAAGCATCACTTTGCTGACAACCTGTGGAAGATGCGCCGGCCCTGCCAGCACCTGGCTACTTGGCAGACCCCATGAGCAGCTGGGGAAGAAACTTCAGAGTTTGCTTCTGGGTCTTCTACATAATTAGCCTGTTTATAGGCCATCTGGGTTGCTTTGATTTCATCATCGCCATTTCTTCCCATCTGAAGAATTTCTGTGTGTCTCTTCCTTGGGGACTAACATCATTAATAAGTTCTCTCTTACTCCGGGATACTAGCTTCTTTAATGCATCTGGCAATGCTCTATCCCCCTGCATCCATCTCATTAGGAAGCACCCTACAGACCAAAGGAGGGAGGTGTTTATATTGGCTAATGCTGTCATCAAATTAACAGACCTCGTTAGAAGAAAATTAGAGATTTGGGGCTCCCTAATAGAATAGATTCTTAGAAAACGTCGTCCAAAGAATCATAAAGGATACTTAAAGAGAACTCTTGCAAGAAGGGCTGAATTTTAGTGTCGTCTGCTCTGATGGGTAGACATGCTGAACTATGGGTGCTGTGCTAATCAAACTGTGCTGGGATCAATTTTAACCTAATTTGAACATCCCCAGGCCTCACTAGCCTGTGTGGACCAAAGAGGTCACATTAATATCATGAAATAAATGGCAATGCTTAATTAACCCTCATCTGCAAGCCTACCCACATCAGGCCTTTTCTGAGAGCACAGACTGCCCCCAACTTCAAACAACAATGAAAGGATTAGAGTCTCTAAGGGGCTACGTGCTCCCCCACCTCCCCATGTGCTAACACCGGCCCTGGAGACACGAGTGTGCCATCCCTTGAGACCCGGATTCACCTTATCTGAGTTTACACTGCATCTTGTCCACACTGTGCCAGTTCTCAGAGCCACCAAACCTCTCAATCCTCTTAGTACTACATCAGTCCTACTTTGGGGCGAAAAGAATAAAAGCCACACCCACTCATTGTATTACCTTCTATTAAAGGGGTTCAGTGAAGTGGTCCTAATATTTATGATGCCTGGGGGCAAAAGTATGAATGGAAAGCCCCCTACCCAACCAAATCTTTCTCTTGAACCCCCTCTCTGACCTTAACTAACTGTAAGTGGTCTCTGACACACTGCCTATGGACACTTCAGTGCAAATGTCTGGGTCAGTGGGGAAAAAATAAACCTCCTCTTCCTCCAGAGAGCTTGCGCCTCTGCCCAGGAGCATGCATATCACATGGTAGGGTCCACCTTTAGGAAGAGGACGTGTGAACAGTACTGCACAAGCCCTAGAAGTGTTGTGAAGCTATTGGGAATTCTGGGTTTCTGAAGCCCCGTCTCCAGGGTCTCTACTTGCCAGATGATTCTAATCTCAGCTCAGACCCAGAGGGGACACCGTCGCACAATAACATAGCAATGGTACTTAATCATTTGTTGAATTTTGCTGCAAATGTAACTTGCAAGATAATGACTGCTGTCAAAAATGTGCATTGGTTGGGATGCAGTGACATGCAAAGCAGTGGCTTCTAAACATTTTTTTTTTCCTCATGTGAGCTTCTTTCTGTGATCTTAAAGGATAAAATAGATGAAAGTGGAATTGCTGTGGTTGAAAGACCAAGAATGGAGGTCCTATGTGTCTGCCCTTCCACCTCTCTTCCTCCCCTCCCCTTTCTCCTTCCTTCCTTCCTTCCTTCCTTCCTTCCTTCCTTCCTTCCTTCCTTCCTTCCTTCCTTCCTTCCTTCCTCCCTCTGTCCCTCATGTATTTATGCATTCGTTTAACTACCACCCAGTGTGCGTTCTAGGCTTGGTGATTTTAACACAAAGACAGACCAAGATCTCTGCTCACAAGAAATTTACAGTCACTTTTCCAAACCCTAGAGTTCCAAGGGACACATTTTGAAAACCCCAGCTACAGAAGAAGAAAGAGCATGGGCACTGACCGATGTCAGATTCAGTCTGAGTTTCTGCCACTGAGCAGCAGCGAGCTCCTGGACTCAAAGGATTAAGGGAGGCTGTAATATTTACTTCACAGGATTGTGGTAAGAATTGTGATAACTTATGAAGCAATTAGCATATAATTGACTTCCTTAGATGTTCTTTCTCTTTTTTTTCTCCCGATTTGGTATTTATTTTAAGTCTGTTCCTAGTCTATCTGGTGCCCCATAAGACCAAGAGACACAATTGCAGGATGAGTGACAGTCAGGAGTAGAGTTTGACTCTGGACAAAATGATAGTCGTCTGCCAGTATGGAATTCATTCATCTGTGCTACAAATGACAAAGCACATGTATCGATGGGAAATGCACAATGAATGATATAATTGACACTTATTCCTAATAGTAGGCTGGCCTAAACATCTATCTTGTTATTTACCTGTCCTCCTAATAGGTCTTCTTTATTATTATTAGCCCAATAGCTATTTGGTAATTTCTCTGTGCCAGGAATTAAATGCTTTTGTGAACAATAACTCCTTTAATTCTTAGAATTCAGATGTGGTGACACCCAGGCCTGAGAGGTGAGGTCATTTGTCCAAGGTCTCACAGCTAGTAGATGGCAGAGCGGGGTTCTGATCCCACCCATCTGGATCCAGCGTCTGGACTCCTAAACCACCTGCCACAAGCACCTTATGTCCATTGATCATCCTTTTCATGCTATTCTTTGTTTTGTTTTTGTTTTTAAAGATTTATTTATTTACAGCAAGGAGAGGCAGAGGGAGAGGAGAGAGACAGAAAAACCCAGTCAGACTCTGAGCTGAGCACAGAGCCAAATGCAGGGCTGAATCTCACAACCCTGAGATCAGACCTGAGCTGAAACCAAGAGTAGGACACCTAGCCAACTGCGCCATCCAGGCACCCCTTCATGCTATTCTTATTAGAGAGCCCTCCTTTCTCCTCTTCAGTTATTAAATCCTACATATCATTAAAGCCTATATTAAATCTAACTGAGAGTATGCAAACGGTCACAATGGGGTCATAAGAAATGGTTTGCTTGGATACAATGGCATTAACCTTTTTCAAGTCAACACCTTAAGATACAAATATTCCACATTACAGTCCTGATTTCTAAATTCCTTTGAAATCCACCAACCCATCTGGGTGGCTCAGTGGTTGAGTGTCTGCCTTTGGCTTAGGTTGTGATCCCAGGGTCCTGGGATCAAGTATCCCATCAAGCTCCCCACAGGGAGCCTGCTTCTCCCTCTGCCTATGTCTCTGCTTCTCTCTCTATGTCTCTCTTGAATAGATAAATAAAATCTTAAAAATAAATAAATAAATAAAATGAAATCCACCAACCCCAAAACCCTCAGTTCTAGAGCAGGCTTGGCGTACTTCAGGGGCCCTGCCACACTGAGATAGTGTGTTTTTGTAAATGAAGTTTTACCAGAACAAAGCAACACCCATTCACTAACCAAATTGCCCAGGGCTGCTTTCATGGGTAACAGAGTTGCTTAGTGGAGCTGCAACAGTTTCACAGTCAAGTTGTCACAGTCAAGTTGTCACAGACAGTATGGCCAGTAAAGCCTAAAATACTTAACTACCTGGCACTTGACGGGAAAAGTTTGCTGGGCCCTGAGCTAAGATGAGAAGCACCTGTCCCTTCAGGTGAGGCTCTCCGATCCAGGTCCTGCAGACATCAGCTTTCTTCTCTGCTTACAGGGTTTTAGAACCTCTCACCCAATCAGCTCAGGCCTCTCCCTTTCCTTTCACCAAGCCAGTCCCTACTTCTGCCCACTGTCAATCAAACCAGCTGCATTTCCTTGCCCTGATTTAGTTGCAGAAATGTTTCCTTCCTGTTTAAAGTTGGCGAGTTTTGTCTCCTGGGGGCAGGAACATGCTTTTACTTCTTTTGCATGCCCCTCAGGTCTGACATTGCAGGGATGAAACAGTAGACACTAGGTTAATATTTTTATTTGACTAATTGTTGTCAACCTGATGTAGCCTAACCTTATAAAAGAATAAAGAATACTAAAATAGATGTTTTGCTTCAAGAAGAAAACCTCGAGGGGCAGATGCACATTTCCCATCTGACAGCCAGAGAAGCTCCCTGTGCCAGTTCATCTGATCACCTGGCTGCTCCGGGCACGCCGAGGCGGGAGTCTCAGGAGAGCCTGCCGCCCACCTGCCCGCCGGAAGTCCTCCCAGGATAGTGGCTCTGCGGCTCTGTCTGGAGGACTTGTTAGTGCACATGACGCAACTAGATCCATGTCTTGGGGCAAACACCTATTACCTCACTCCACAAGAGCAGTTACATAAAATGAAATGTGCAGCAAGAACTGGAGCAACTTTGGGGGCCTGGACTCTCCAGCCTTGGGGTTGGCATATGTTTTTTTCTCTCTAGGCAAGGGTAACATAGGGAATAAAGAAAGGAAAGCTGGTTAGACAGCTGGAGTGTCAGCTAATGTCCCTTTCTAATAGTCCAAAGTACCTGGACTGGTCAGTCACCTCCCCCGGTCAAAGTCCCTTCCTTCCATGGTGCTTCACTGATTTCTGCCCCTGAGATTGTCTCTATGATGTCCTTACTACTCCAGCACTCTTCCAATTTACATATTTCTTCTCTAAAACATATCAGTACTGGCATCCGTGCCTTGCCTAGGCCTGGAGGCCTGAGATCTCGTTAGCATGACCTTGCATATCAGCTGTGATTCATTATCATGATTGATCTTTCATCCTAAAGGTAATATCTTCTTTTACAGATGAATGGAGAGAAAGGAGAAGGCATCGCCCCAGAATTGTCCCAAGTTCCAGCTACTTGACCGAAGGATGGTACTGTAGGAATGGCACGTGAGCGCAGGAGCTCTCAACACCAACCTGAAAGTGAAAGGTTGGTAAGAACACAAGTTTCCAACATACACAGGCCTTACTGGAACCAGACATGTCAGGCCCTCAAGGCCATGCTCTAATGTCACTGGAGGAGGTCACCCCTCAGATTGAATTCTGACTGTCCAATTCATCTCTAAATTTTGACTCCTGGTTTCAAAAAAGGGGTGAAGGGCTGCTTTCTCTAAGACAAGAATCTACCACAATCTGCCATGGCTGTGACCTTGATCCCAGTGGCCTCCCTTCTCTCTGAGAGCTTACAGGGGCCATGTGGAGATGAGGAACGGCCTCCTAAGGAGAAGGCATTCAGAGGTAGAGGCTCAAGCAGCAATGATGGATTACACTGGGTCAGCCCATTTTGCTAGACCAGAGTGAAGCTATGAAAAGATACATATAGTTCTTAATCCCTTATCTGCAAGCCTTGGGGCCACACAGATTTCAGATTTCAGGTTTTTTTTTTTTTTTTTCACATTTTAGGAAAAGATGCATATGCACATCATGTACATTCCCAAAAATCAGAGTAACATTCCATATACAAAGTCATTAATGTCTGAACCACTGTACTCACTCTAAGGGTGATGAAGATGTTGCAATAGACTCATATCATTATCAGTTCAGGTTTCACCCCAAAACGAATCAGGTCAGGGTAGTTTCACTGGCAAATGATGTTATTAAAACAAAACATAAAACAAAGAAAAAAGCACACCACCTCCACAAACTCTTCTTGGTTTTTGGAGCTTGCTAGATTGCAGAATTGTGGAGAAAAGATCATGGGCCTGTATTGCCAAATAAAGCTATGAATTGATTACCACCAACTCTCGACTCATTTTTAGTGTTATCTCAGCACAACGGGAAACACTGTCATGCCCCAGGACCTTGGCTGAGGCTCAGGCAGTCTCCCTTGGCATTCTTTCCCTGCTGGCTGCAGGCCTGAAAGGCTGAGATCGCTTCCTTCCATTCATCACATGTAACACAAAGATTTCTCATGTTGGAAGATGCTTCTCTCCAGAAGGGCAACGTCACTTCCTGCTCACCCCTAAGATGAATGCTCAGCATTTTTCATTTTATAGTCCTTATTGCTAAATATTACAGAGGCCATAGAGGAGGTAACAACAACAACAGTAACAATTATTAATATTTATTAAACCCTTACTGCGTCATCCACTACTCTAATGGTTTATTTAAATTATTTGATTTAACTTCAGAATAAGTCAATGACATAGATACTTTGATTATCTTCATTTTATAGATAAAGTTACTGATGCAATAATAGGTTAATTTACAAACTTACAGGGGGTACCTGGGTGGCTCCGTTGGTTAAATGTCTGCGGTTGGCTCAGGTCATGATCTCAGAGTCCTGGGATCCCGCCCAGGACTCCCTGCTCAGTGGGGAACTTGCTTCTCCCTCTCCCTCTGCCCCTCCCCTTCAGCTCATGTGCTCTCTCTTTCTTTCAAACAAAGAAATAAAATCTCTTAAAAAATTAACAAACTTGAAAAATTCCTGACTTTTATTGATGAGATAAAAGAATGTTCCAAGAGGGTTAGATTATGGGTCTCAGTTTATTGGTTTTTAATTGTTGCTAGATTGTACATAATTCCTTCTTCCCTATAAGAACCTTTCTCCAATCATTAGAATTTTAGAGACTATTATGGAAAAGAAGTAGAAGCCAACTTTCCCTCCAAGTGGATAATTGATTTCTTCCAGGGTTTTCTATGAAAAATGTTGTTCTCCCTTTCAGAGTTTTCTCAAATAAAATCTAAACCAGATCAAGTCCACTGTTGTTTCCAAAACTTTCTATTGTAATTCCTACCAACTGCTAGTAGAAATGAGAAAACTTGAAAAGTAAGTCTTGTTGCTTTAAGGAACTCTATAATCAGTCATCCCATAAAAGCATTGAAGGAATGATCACGAGCCAGCCAGGAAGGTTTGATAAACATAATAGGGTAATGCACTGGCCAGAGTAAAGGATGATCCCAATTTAATTTACAAGTATTTCAGAATTCAACCAATAACTAGACAATTGCCTTGTGCTCCTCAGAAATGTGTTCCTGTCTGGAAAAGCTAATGATCACAATATGTACATTTTCTCTATAATCTGCACTCAAAAAAAGTTTTTTTTTTTTTTCTGTCTCTAAACCATTACCAAATGAACTAAGGTATATATTTCCACCCACAGGTAGTGATTTACCTTCAAAGCAGAAGTTGGAAGTAAAATTTAGAGTGAAACTAATGTTTGTAAAGATTCTCATTCTGTGGAATGCTACTGTAAAATTAAAACAGAAGTGCTAAGTGCTTTAGGGGTTTCTGGGTGGCACAGTCAGTTAAGTGTCCAACTCTTTGTTTCCATCTCAGGGTCTTAGTATTAAACCCAGGACCTGGCTCCATACTCTGCTTGAGTTTCTCTCTCCCTCTGCCCCTTTCCTCCCTTTTTCTCTCTCAAATAAAAATAAACAAACCTTTTTTTATTTTTAAAGTACTTTAATCACCAGTCATAAATGCTCAAGACTCAAAAACCCGGCTTTCCAGATATTATCTTAAGAAAAAAAAAAATGTGCCTGGGTGGCTCAGTTGGTTAAGCATCTGCCTTTGGCTCAGGTCATGATCCTGGGGTCCTGGGATCGAGCCCTGCATTGGGCTCTCTGTTCAATGCAGAGTCTGCTTCTCTCTTTCCCTCTGCCCCCTCTCTGTCAATGAGCTCTCCCCTTTTTCAAAGAAATAAATAAAAAATCTTAAAAAGAAAAAAGAAACCCACTACTAAAACAGTAGTCAATGTTCAATTTTCCTGGACACCCCCAACACACAAACACACACACTCCAATTGTCTTTCTATGTACATATAAATGCTTAGGTCACTAGAATTTATCATTTGCTCAAAGAGCACTTTCTTTATTCATATGTTCTTGAGACTTCTTGCAATCACCATTTCTATTTGCCCTTGTTAGAAAAAGGTTCAAACACAGTAACCAATGATGATATATCTAATATCTGGGAGTTAATGTTTCACAGGAAATGAGTTAGTAGTACCATGCAGATTAGAGGGCCTGAGGATGAAATCATCCAATTTGATTATACAGATAATGACACTGGTGCCCTAATTCTAATGGCTGAGGAATACATAGACAACATCTTTGTAAAGAATGATCACAGTCTTGTTAATAATTAAGACAATATTAACTGACTTAAGATCTGATCTTACCACTTCTAATAAAGAATAAAAGGAGACAGTTCGAGGCAGATGTCTGGGGCTCCATTTTTTGTTTAAAGATGAACTCTCTTTGGAAAAAAATAAATAGTAAAAGAGTTTTATTTTGATCCCTTCTTATAGCTCTCCTTTTAGGAGTCATTAGCTCTGCAGAGTAAAACTCAGTTTGTCTGGCTACTCCAAACAAAACTCTGTGCTATCAGCTTTTCTCAGTATTTTATCAAATCCTAATTTATTTGAATTGTCTGCACTGGTACCTATTTTTTTTAAATATTTATTTATTTAAGAGAGGGTTGGGTGCAGGGGACAGAAGGAGATGGGGAGAGATTCTCCAGCAGACTCTCCACTCAGCGTGGAACCTGACATGAGATCCATCTCATGACCCTGGGATCATGACCTGAGCTGAAATCAAGAGTCAGACACTTAACCAACTGACCCACCAGGCGCCCCTGTACTGGTACCTATTAGAGAAGTAAAATGAACAAAAAGCTGTCAAATAAATAGATGATATATCTGAAACAAAGTTTCAATTATTATCACTCCATCAGGACACTTATTTCAAGTACCCAATAAGCACAGAGAATCATGCTAGTTACAGACAATATAGAGGATTTATCCATATGCGGTATTCCTTTCTTCATTTATTCAACTATAAGCTACTTATTTGCAAGATTTGTATTTCATACACAATTTGGATTCCCAGTGCCAGCCACAGTTCCTCCCTGACATGTGGTAGGCGCTCAATAAACCTTTGCTGAATGAATTCAGTCAAATTTTATTGTGCACTGACTATGCCAGACACTGAGCCAATTTCCAGTAACGCAAAGATGAAAGACACAATAGGAGTTTAACCAGAAGAGTCACCTCACCTTTCTCAGGAGCTAGAAAAGTGTCTATGAAGATGTCTAAGGGGAAATATGATAACTGGGATAAATTTGTTTATATATATATATATATATATAATTTTTTGAGTTACAGAAGTAACTCCTATTTATTATGGAAAAGTTAGAAGAAAAAAAGAAGAAAAATAAAAAATTCTATCAATCACAGGAACTCACTGTGAACATTTTGGTGTATATTTTTCCAGGTTCTTTTTTGTGTTTGATAGATGTGTTAATAAGTTTTATTTTTACCAAATGTAATCACATAAAGACTTCTACTCTTTCAAAGAAACCATTAAGAAAATGAAAAGTCAAGCCACAGCCAGGGAGAAAATATTATGTAAATGTTATAGGAAACATTATGTATTATTATGTAATATACATACACATTTTATGTATAATAGTCACATAAAAGAGAGAACCTGTTTCCAGAAAAAAATTTAAAATTCTTACAACTCAAGTAAAAGATTAAAAAAATGAGCAGAAGATTTGGATGGACGCTCACCAAAAAGATACACATATGGCCAATAAACACATGAAAAGAGGCTGAATGTCATTAATGAATAAGTAAATACAAATTAAAACCACCATGAGATATCACTACACATCCACTAGAATGGCTCAAATTTAAAAGAAAGGTGATATTAAATTCGGTAAGACTATAAGCAGCCAGAATTTTCATGCGTTGCTGATGAAAATGTAAAATTGTCCCACAACTTTGGAAAACAATTTGGCAGTTTCCTTAAATGTATACTTAGGGATACACTGAGCAATTCTACTCCTAGATGTATATCCAAAAGAAATGAAGACACATGTCCATGCAAAGACTTGCACTCGAATGTTCACAGCAGCTCTACTCAGAACAAGCAAAAACTGGAAAGAACCCCAATGTTCATCAACATGTGAATAGATAAATCACTGAATAACTGAATATCATAGTAGAGTCCCACTCAGCAATACAAATAACAACCTATACAACATAGGGGAGTCTCAAAATCATTGTGTTGAAGAAAAGTCAGACGTAAGAGGTACGTGCCATATGGTTTCACTCTAGGAAAGAAAAGCCAATCCTCAGTGACTTAAGGAAATCCAGTGGTTGCCTGAAACCAGAATGATGGTACCATCGACTAGAAGAGGGAACAAGGGAAATTGAGGTGATAGAATGTTCTATATCTTGTGATGATTGTTACATGGTAGTATATATTTAAAAACTCATCATTAAATTGTGTCCATTTTATATTATATAAGTTGTATTTCAATAAAGTTAATTTTTAAAAAATGGAATCACATTGAACATATTCTTCTTCACCTAAAAAGACAGCAACAATTGGGGCACCTGGGTGGCTCGGTCTGTTAATCGTCTCCCTTCAGCTCAGGTTATGATCCCAGGGTCCTGAGATCAAGCCCTGCTGAGCAGGGGGCCTGGTCCGCCTTTTCCCTCAGCTCCCGTCCCCTTACCCCCTCACCCCCTGCTCATGTGCTCTCTCTCTCTCTCTCACTCTGCTCCCTCTCTCAAATAAATAAATAAAACCTTAAAAAAAAAGCAACAACTATTTTCTGTATCACTCACTAGATGGATATCTCTGACATAGTGTGTAATGGCTTCAAAACATTCCATATTGTGGCTAGGGCATAATTTATTTAACTAAATTATTTTACCATCGAGCAATTAAATTTTAACCATTTTTTAAACCATTGTATGTAACACTATGTTGTTCACCTTTGAAAATATGAGTTAAGCTTTAAGTTACAAATGGAGAAGCGTTAGATGGTGAAGCAAAAAGAGGCGTTCAAATCAAAAGAAGAAACAGTCATAAAATGACCACAGACAAGAACACATTGCCCGTTCAGAGAGCTTCAAAAGGTCTTTTTGATCAGAGAGCATAAGATGCAGGGCATCAAAGGTGATGAGGGTGCAGTTCCTAAGAGTCAGATCACGAAGTGCCTTCTAAGGAGATCCTGCCATTTGCAACAACATGGATGAAGCTGGGGACATTACACTAAGTGAAATAAGCCAGATAAAGAAAAATGCACACGATCTTACTTACACGTGGAATCTAAAAAAAGTTGACTACACAGAAGCAGAGAATAAAAAGGTCCTTACCAGGGGCAGGGAGCCGGGAGAGATGGAGAGATGTTGGTCAAAAGATACAGAGTTACAGCTTTGTGGGATGAATAAGTCTAGAGATTTAATGTACAGCATGACTGTAGTTAATAATAATAGGGGACATTTACCAAGGGACGATTTCAGGTGCTCTCGTTACAAAAATAAAATAGTAACTATGTGTGGAGATGGGTATGTTAGTAATCATTTTACTATGTGTAAGTGTATCAAAACATCATGGCGTACATCTCAAGTACATGTAGTTTTTATTTTAAAAATAAAGACAAACAAAATTTTTAAAAGAAGGTTGGATTTCCCCAAAAGTAACGGGAGAATATCTGAAAGATTTTCAGACAAAGGGACACAATATGAATTGTGTTTTAGAAAGATCACTTTGACATCTGGGTGGAGAGAAAAGTGAGACCCACTTGATGGTTACAGTAGAGCAGGGGAGAAGCTGTGTGGGCCTGAGGTAAGACCACCCATGGCTGTGGAGGGGATAATTCTCATGGAGACCCAGGATTAGGCCCGGTGAGGACACCAAGAGATCTAGGACACCTCCCAGGAACCAGAAGGTGGAGAGAAGAGGTTTGTGAAGAAAGAGCAAATATTATCTGGGTCTTTCTCAGACCCTGAAATATTTTTATTTTATTTTATTTACTTATGATAGAGAGAGAGAGAGAGAGAGAGAGAGAGAGGCAGAGACACAGAGGGAGAAGCAGGCCCCATGCACGGGGAGCCCGACATGGGATTCGATCCCGGTTCTCCAGGATCGCGCCCTGGGCCAAAGGCAGGCGCCAAACCGCTGCGCCACCCAGGGATCCCAGACCCTGAAATCTATCTATAATCTGAGGTGGAGTCGCCAGTGTGATACGTTCCACAAATTATAATGAACTCCCTTTCCCACAGGCAACATTGATGGGCCTGAAAAACAAACTCCTTCACTTACATCATTATGTTCTGGTGAGTTTTAAAAATTGAATTATTTTTTGCTGTTGCACTGCTGTTGTTGTGCACGGTGATGCTGTTATCTCGAATATGATACATTCCTACTGACTGGCTGGGTAATAATGTGTTTGATAATTACTCTGATATCCCATTTGAACATATTTTATTTTTTTTAAATTTCTACTCAGTATGAGTTTTTATTTTTTGCAGGAGCCTATGTTTACTTTCCAGATCCCCTCTTAAGATTGAGCATAGGTAAACTTCTTTTATAAGGTTTATAATGTGCAAACATATATTCCTTTTTATGCTACTGGTCTATTTATTGGATTAACTAGAAGGATTTGATGTGAAAGCTTAGGATGATATTGAAAACACCTCACTTCCATTGTAGCTAAGAAAATCAGCTTTAGAACTAGAGAGACCTTGTATTGGGCATTATGTATAGACCTTTAGCTTTTTTATCACAGCTGTTCTTTGTTGCCATGACAACAGAATTAACCATTTCATTAATATCCCTGAGAAAAGACCCATTTATTCACGTCTGACTTCGAACGTAGTCTCTGTTCAGATCTCAAGGTCTTTGGCATGTTTACGTACTCGGTTTTTATCCCCCAATATTTTGCTTAATGCTTCTACAGGATATTTAAAGCAAAGCTTTATATTTTTAGTATGAAATTTCTATTGGCTACATTGGTTTGGCTGCTTTCAAATGTCCCCTGAGTGGTGAAACAGGCTTCAGAATCTGTAGCCGGTGAGAGCAATAGGCAAGGAAATTTACTACAAAAGAAAACAGTTACCTGTTATAAGAAAAGTCACTTGTTTGTTTTTTCCTTCTTTTGGACTCCACTTGGTGAAATGGGTGTTACTATAAATACTGAAGAGTAATCCCTCATCAAAATGGGTGATCCAGCTGTTTCTGTTGCTGCGGAAAGCAGGTCGTGTGCTGATTACGATTGTGATGAAAGGCAGGAAAACATTTCCTAAGACAAGTAAAATCCATTATTTTGAAAATAAGACCTGAAGAGAATAATTCTGCCCAT
This sequence comes from Canis lupus dingo, assembly GCF_003254725.2. Classification (NCBI taxonomy): domain Eukaryota; kingdom Metazoa; phylum Chordata; class Mammalia; order Carnivora; family Canidae; genus Canis; species Canis lupus. The sequence goes on from NC_064248.1 coordinate 52,389,272, forward strand.
TGCCTTAAAGGTTTCCATCTACCTTTTCTTTTAAAGGAAAACAAAAATATATCTTAATACTGAACCCTCTGGAAATAGTCGTTTTTAAAGACCAGTGCAGAAACTCCCTAATTAACGTTAAAGCAGCTTGAGGAAGCTGTTAGCTGTTTTCTAGTCATTCACCTTAGTTAACATACATAGCATTGTTTCCTTCAGAACTATTACTGTTATTAATTTCCACCTTTTCTGAACACCTATGCATTAAGCAACTTTGCAAATGCTTAAGATGCATTAGCTCTTCTAATTACATGAGTCAACAGCTCTGTGAAGAAGGTACCACTATCCCCATTGCATAACCAAGGAAACTGAGACTCCAAGAGAACTCATGCAAGATTTTATAGCTCATAAGTAGGATTTGAATCTTAATCGGTTAGACCTCCAAGACTGTACCAGCATCCATTAGGACAAAGTGCCGCCCTTGGCTCTTCGTTTCTGCTCATATAAATATTGTAACAACACTTAAAATATTTACATTCCCTCCAAGGCATTTTGTCCTGGAAAAGGGAAAAAAAAGTCTGAAGGAATATTATTCGTAATAATTAAGCTCATAAAACAAGAAGGCAGATTTGAACCAGTGACATAAAATCTTTAAAAACCAAGGAAGGTTCTCTGAGGCTAACTGCACACATATGAAGAGTCTTGAATGCTGAATATCAGCCACTGAAATGAAGAAAAATACTTCTTACAGAACACAAGGTTTTGGGGTTGGTTTATTTTTTTCTTTTTAAAACTTTTTTGAGTCTTTCCCTTTTTTTTTTTACCTCACAGCTTTATTGAGCTATAATTTCTATATCATAAAATTCATCTACGGTGTACAATTCAATGGTTTTTAACATGTCCACAAAGTTGCACAGGAAACACTGCCAAGGAAACACTGTATGCACTAATTGTCACCTCCCTCCTCCCTCCCAAGCCCTAAGAAACCACTAGTATGCTTTTTATCTTTATGGATTTGCTTGTTCTGGACATTTTATAAAATTGGAGTCATACATTATGTAGCCTTTTGCTTCTGACTTCTTCCACTTATGTTTTCAAGGTTCATCCATGTTATAACAAGTATCACTGCTTGTTTTCCTTTTTTTAAAGATTTTATTTATTTATTCATGAGAGAGAGAGGGAGAGAGAGAGAGAGGCAGAGACACAAGCAGAGGGAGAAGCAGGCTCCATGGAGGGAGCCCGACGTGGGACTCGATCCCAGGTCTCCAGGATCAGGCTCTGGGCTGAAGTAGCGCTAAACCAGTGAGCCACCGGGGCTGCCCGGTTGGTTTCTTTTTATAGTTGAATGATATTCCATTGTATGGATGAACCACATTTTGCTCACTGATGCGTTGTTTCCACTTTTCCACTATAATAGTGATTATGAATACTACTACTGTGAATGTTTGTGGACAAGTTTTGTGTGGACATATCTTTTCATTTTTCTTGAGGTTCTGTTTGCTTTTTAAGTGGTTCTTATCATCCAGAGGATGGAACTCAAACATGCTCTGATGACTGAAGACCCCATGGAATTCTAAACTATAATCCACATCAATACTTCTACTTTCTATGAGTTATGGATTAAAGACAGACTAATTGGTTCAGATAACATTTCTTAGGATTCTTAGCCACTTGTAACTTTCAAAAAGATAGTCAACTAATTCTTTTCTGGCAACAATTATTTGCTAAGCTCTTTAAAACCCTAAATTTAAAAAGCATAAAAAACATTTGCATAAAATAAAACCTATTATTAAAGTCTCAGATAGAAATAAATCATATGTCTTAGCTACTTATCAAATATGCATTTTGGAAACATGACTTCAATGGAACTAAATACTTGGAAATATAAGACCAAAAGAAGGAGGAGGAGGAGGAGGAGGAGAAGAGGAGGAGGAGAAGGAAGAGTGTGTGCACTCTATTTTTTCACTTTCAAGTGTTAACCTTGAGAAGGATTCTCCAACTTTCTTTTCTCCCACTAGGGACAAAGTCAAGCCCTAACCTTTAACATACTTAAGGGAGTGGCTCTGACTTCATTTTCATTTCGTTATAGGATTCTGTTAACTAACAGATCAGAAGGTTTTGTAATTAGAAATAAGCACATAGTTTATTTTTTGAAAGGGAAACTTTGTAGGTTTCTCCTATGGGTGGGCTGTTTTCTTGCATGGAATGGCAGAGCTTGCTTACCTTTGGTCCAAGTTGTATACAGAACCATGAACATTGTAATCCTTTTCTAAAGCACAAAGAATCCAAAGGAAGCTAAGAGTGAATTCTTGTTATTTCTGAATGAGGACTAGTGGGTCCCAAGCATACTCTTTATGTCCATTTCAGAATCCAACAGACATTGCATCAGTTAATAAGGTCGGTGAGGTTTTTAACAGTTGCTTCTCATCTCTGCACAAGAGGGCAGCCTTTCACCAAAACCAAGGAAACACTTGGGCAGGACTTTTTGTTAATTTGTATAGAGACCCCTCCAATCATAGAACCTCCAAGAAGAGTTCCTGTAATGTAAAGAATGAAGAAATTAGGAGATATTTAATACCATGTGCTGTCAATCTCAGGAAATATCTGCCCGTCCATGTCATCATACCAATGTTTACAGCTTCAGTGACATTTTACCTTTATTGTTACATAATTGTTTGGATTTCATAAACTTCTGTGGACAGTTACGAACTTCTCAGTTTAATGCTAGGAATAAGGCTTTTTTTTTTTTTTTTTTTTTCAAAAATTGCTCCTGAAATCAAATTGCTCACCGTTAAAAGACAGCATTTTTTTTCCTGTATCTGACATGGATGTTTTCTTACTGGTTACCCATAATCAGATTTCAAGGCTTTAGAATCAAATCGCCAAAATCAATTCGAAATGAGTAATAATTCATATTGAGACAATTATAAATTTAAATTATAGAATACAGTGAAAGAGATTTACCAAGAAATTAAGAGAAGGCAAAAAAAAAGTTGCTATAATGCACACACTTTCAAAATAATTAACCACGCTTGACAGGAAATACGTGATTTACATGTATTATGATGGCCCTCAGAATGCTATTAAAAACAGGGTTAAAGTTAATTTGTCACACTAAAAGGTAAATGTAGCTGTCTTTATGTCCAAAGCCTTGCAGTAATATTTTCATGAGTATAAACTAACCACAACCCCCCTTTTTTTTCTCTTAAAGTTTATGGAACTTCCAACTAAATATTTCACAGGAAATTACTGTCTACAAGAATATAAAGGATTTTATATGAAGGATGCTGATCAGTTGTTCTCCATGGATACAGAGAGGCAAACAAGCAGAAATTGGTTTAATAAAGCAGGAGAGATTTCAATTGGACATAAGGCAGAACTTCTTGACTATCATGGTGATAAAGAAAAATTGGGGAAATCTTTTCAATAATTTTTCAAAGATAACTGTCAAAAAATATCCCGTGAAATGGATAGGAGATGTCTTTAGTTTTATTACTTATAGTCACACAATTTGAAGACTGGAGAGTAGTAATATATACCTAATTCTATTTTCACCATTTTTTTCACCAAAAGGAACCATTTCGTACTAATTAATCAGCTATTAAGGTAAACAAGCATTTCAATTCTGTCAGTTTGGGTTTCATAAATAGATACAAGCATGTTTCCTTCTAGACCCAGTTAAGAATTTGGCCAACACCTGAGTTTCCTTTTGCTCCGGATAACATTTACTTGGGGTGGGGGAAGAGGGATAAAAAAGACAGCCAAGGTAAAAATGTCCTTTTATTCTCACTTGCTCAGCAAACTTTATTAAATTGAGAACTCCTAGAATGTAGGGTAGCACGATGCCAAGCCCACTGCCTGACCCAAAGTAGAATCTCAGTATAGGTTTACTGAAATATGTCTCTAAAAATTGCATTTCTTGTCTGTATCATTAGAGAATCACACTCTAAGCGCTATTATCATTTTCCTAGATCACAGCAGAACTGGAGACAGAGCTAAAGCTAATCTGGACAGAGCTCAAGCTAAACAGCTTGACTGTTAGTAAAGCCCTTTCATAATCTATATAAACCTGTATTACTTTAAACTCGATTTTCAGCAAACCATATTAACCAAATACTTACAGAGTCTTACTTTACTGAGAGCAAACTTCATTCAACAACAAGGTTTATCTAACATTATTATCTAAGAAACACCCAGCCAGATGCTAGGGGCACAGCTGTAAACACAAAGTAGGCACAGTTTCTGCCCTCCTGGAGCTTACATTCTAGAAAATGCCAGCAAGTCAAGTTGGCAATTACATATTTAATTATAGTTGTTGTAAGTCCTATGAAGGACAAGCCCAGGATGTTAGGAAAGAATATAATGGTTGAGGTTAGGGGTGATCACAGAACCTACTATTAGTGGTAGAGGAAAGGAAGTTACTGGACAGATTTGGTTTATACTGAGAATTGATTTTATAAGCTGAGACCCAAAAGATAAAAAGGAGTCTCTGCATGGGTAATTAGGGGCCAGTATGGGGGCAAAACTGCATTTTAAGTGGAGTGGAAGAGGATAAGCAAAGACCTAAATCAGGAGGGAAAAGCATGGGACCACAGAGGGAAGAAAATAAAGCCAAAGTGGAAAAACATGGAGAAGGAGAGGAAGTTTCTCAGCCCGATCAAAAGAATGCAAAAAGTGATGGAGGGGGGGGCACATTAAGATAATACCTGCTGGGGAGAAGCTAACTCCCCTTGGTCTCTCTCCATTCAGTAACAAAACTACCCTTTGTTACTCCCCCACAACTGATTTCTACACGCCCACCATCTTCCTAGCCACTTGTCACTCCTACTCTCTAGTAAAGGTGATGTATACCCCAGTGCAGTTGTTTTTATGGAATTTACTTGCCTATGGAAGCATCCCTTTGAGGATTTAATCATAACATGGAACATTCTCTATCAGAGCAATGCTGAAATAGGAGGCATAAATGGTGCATAATTCTTGAAAGGCCCATTGTAGGCTTAGGTCTTTATAACAAAATAAAAGCTCCATATTAAACTATAAGGCATTACACTTTTGTAAAATAAATTAAATAAACGGCCAGCAGGGGTGTTTTACACAATTTATTGGTGCCCTCTGCAGTCAATGCTACATCTCATTAGTGGCTCTGTCACTCATGAAAAATGTGGCACCCATCAGCATCACTCATTAACTTAAAGCATGTGCCCACACATCGAATATATATATTTTAATTATGGGGAAATGCTATAAAGAAGATGTGCGCGTGTGCCATGAACAACAAAGGGCATTCTAACCTCTCCAAACCTCTTCTTGATTTTTGTTTTTTGCCAAAATGGTGAATAAGATACTGTTCTCATCCTTTCAAAGTTTTTTTCTCTCTACTGACTTTTTCTGCCTTCATTCATTGCAATAGTCCAGACTTTGCCAATTTTTTTTCTTTCTTGACATTTCATTTTTAATTAAAAATGACATTTTAATTAAAAGGAAACATATGTAGAATAAACAGAATAACTCACCAACAGCAGAGAGCTGGGGCTGTCCTGTCGGCCCAGTTTTAACCTTTCTGGCTCACAAAAGGCTGTGCTGGGCTTTGCCACAACAGTTGCCAAGGCACATTCTTGACAGCAAAAAGGAAAAAAATTTAAAAGATGATCATCAAACCAAAATCCACCCACATCCAGAAATCCCTAGGAATGCAGAGGGTGAAGAATGGAGAGAGTATACCTGCTCTGAAGTATACAGTCTGGGACTTTCAGGACCAGGAAGATCAGCCTTTCTTCTATTCAAAATATTAAAACTATCACTTTGGTGAGAGACCCCAGTTTTACAACTTTTCATGTTTACAGATGGCCTGATTTGGCAATCTTAAATGTTACGGGAATTAGAAATCTGGCAGGAGGTAAGCATAGCCAAAAGTAAAGTATTACAATTAAAACCAACCACCCTTCTATGAGCAGCCGTGACAGGACGGTTTGCATCTCCCGGAGCCACCTTGCGTCCCCATCCCCGTATCAGAGCTGGTGCTGGTGGGGCCCCCTGGCAGGGTGTGGGGAAAGGACGCCAACCCTCTCCCTGGAGTGAGCTGGCTTCCTCCGGCACAAAAGCTTATTGTGGTGTGGAAGGGAATGCAGCAAGCCTAACAAAATGACAAAAAAGAAGCCGACAATGGATGAACACTGCATCAAAGACAAGTAAATGATTCTCTAAACAAAAATACTAAATGACATCAATTGGCCCATGTCCTTAGAAAGTGGCATAAGATGAGGCCAACAGGGATCAAAGTGATGACCCAACCTTCCTTCTCCACACGTAGAACACATTTTCTGACCAACATAAGGGCACTGGGACAGACCCAAAACATGAACAGTCTCCATAATTATAATCCAGCAAGAAGGGAGGAAAGAAAAAAAATCTAATTTTGTGGCACCTCCTACATGCCAAGCAACTGCTTTGTCGTTCTAGTTAAATAAGGTTTCCGTGTGTCAGTGTTACGGGTTGAAGTTGACCCCTCAAAAAAGATATACTCAAGTCCTAACCTCCAAAAAACTCAGCATGTAAATTTATTTGGAAATAGGGTCATTGTGGATGTGCTTAATTAATTTAAAATGAGATCATACTGGAATAGGGTGGGCTTCTAATATAATATAATGGCTGTAAGAAGATGGCCAGTGAAGACACAGACCCAGGGAGAAGAACACATGTGATGAAGAGGCAGAGATTGAAGTCATGCAATCAGCGCTGGTGAACGCCAAAAATGGCCAGCAGTCTGCCAGGAGTTGGAAAGAGGCAAACCTATAGGTTTCAGAAGGAGCATTTCATACTTCTAGCTTCCCAAACCGTGAGACAATAAATTTGTTATTTTAAACCGCTCAGTTTGTAATGGCAGCTCTAGGAAACAAATTCGGTCAGGTATAATTGTCTTGGCATGTTACAGAGGAAAAAATGAGGCCTGGAAATCCAAATATTGTGTCAAAATCCCACAGTTATTGAGGGATGCAAATCTGGCTGACTCAAAGCTTATGTTCTTCACCATATATTATGATGCCTTCATGCCTTCAGACAGTTATCCAAATTGGAATTACATAATGACATGAGGAGTAAATGACTTTTTTTTTTTAAGATTTTATTTTTTATCTTATTCATAGACACAGAGAGAGAGGCAGAGACACAGACAGAGGGAGAAGCAGGCTCCCTGTAGGGAGCCCGATGTGGGACTCGATCTTGGATCTCCAGGATCACACTCCAGGCTGCAAGCGGCGCCAAACCACTGCACCACCGGGGCTGCCCAGTAAATGACTTTTAAACACTTAAAGCAGCTAATATTCATGAAACAGACCACTCCACATGTTTTTACCAAAAAAGTTACTTCATGTGAAGAATAACCACACAATCCTCAAACTGGATAACTGGATTCTTTCAAGATGTACTTACTGAACTCCTATTATCTATCCTGCAGATACTGCTTTAGGAACTGCCTTCAAAGATTTTTTCAATGAATAAGGGAAAATATACATGCAAAATTAGGTTAAAAAGTTTCCTAGAGTCATGGACAGTATTACAGAGTTATGTACATGATACATATTAGGGACTAGAGAGCTGTGTAGGGAGAGCACCAAGAGGGCTAGAATTCATTCTCTTAGATGTGCAAGCTATCAAATTAAATATGTATTAAAGGGAATTTTTATTAGCAATGATCATTTGTGAATGTATTCTTTGGAGAAATTATGAGAGAGATCTATATGAATATGTGAAGCAACCGTATGTCCTCATAGCCATCAGCTGCCCAGTTGTCCAAAACAAGTTTGTGCGTAATGAGAACCAACCCACCTACCTCCACGCATAGATTGTATACTGAGGTTGGAAACTACTCATCCCTTGCACATATACATAATTTATTGTTGATATTAGCATGACTCACTCTTCTGTTGTCTTCATTAGTAAAACTTTACCTTTCTGGAACACTCTAGCTCAGGTAAATAGCTTGATTGGTATAGAAACTTCTGGAAATGCCCACCAACTTTTCCTTGGAAAACATCAATAGCTTGTGCCTTAAGAGTCTTTGAATTCCTTCCTTCAAAAATTTTCACCTTGGTGTTTCCACCAATCCTGGATGATTGTATGGGGATCCTTATTTGACCCTATCAAGTCCCCACATTGAAACACATTTTAAACCAAAGTTTCAGCTCTCAATAAACTCAAATCTTGCTTTCTTCCTCTAGGCACTATCCAATTTCTATTGAGAGGCTATTCTCTCTTACTTCAGTAAACAATTACTAAAGGATAAACTGAGTCATATTAAAATTCTTAAGGATTTATTTGAGCAAAAAATAATTCAAATCAGGCAGTGATCAAACGAGAAGTAGTTAGCAATGCTCCACCAACAGTAGTTAAAGGCAAGACTTTTATAGAGAAAGGGTAGAAGTAAAGGAAGGAAATTATTTGATGGCCTATGTCTTAAGTCATTGCATTATTTGGGAAAGTCTAGTTGGCTGTTTGTGATTGACCGTCCTTAGGATTTGATTTCTTGTCCTTGAGGCACTTACAGGCTTTGGTTTTTGGTTTGCTTACAAGGCTATTAAGGCCTTAAAGCCACCTCAGTGTAATGACCTTCTTTTCTAATTAATTTACCATAATAAACTGAATTTTACCTCAACAGTTTCTGCTAGACTGGTGATATTTGGGAAGCTAGCATTTAACAATAATAGTGAACAAAGAAAAAGGGATGAGTCTGAAGAGGAAATAACAATTTTAGTTTTTAACACACTGAAATTTAGGAGTCTGAGAAATAAAAAAAGTAGAGAAATCTGTAACTGCCGTGAAAGGGAGCTTAAGAAAAGGATGTGAACAGAAGTTCTGGGGTCATTGCCGAGATCACTCAAGGATCTGGGCAGAAGGTTGAGGAGGTGAATCAGAGAACCCCCCAAAAGGAGACTAAGAAGTAAAAGAATGGAGGAAAAAATCAAGAAAGTAAGCTATCATGACATCCAATGGTAGAGAGTTTTTCAAAAAGTAAACAGGAGACCACAAGGTTAAATATTTCAGAAAGGGCACACACACACACACACACACACACACACACACTAAATGTGGTGGGATTTACCACAGAGAATCCTCCAAAAGAAAAGCTAATTCAAAATCCAATTAATTATGAAATGACCTTAAACTCTTCAAGCCAATGTTATTGCATTGCAACGCATTGCAATGTATATCATCCACTTTGGGGCACAGAATTCTGACTTTTCAGGAAAGAGTGAGCCCTAGCTGATAAAGAATAAAGTGGCTTTCGTAAAAATAAACAAACAAGAAATGTTGTCACCTAAATTATGTGATGAGAAGGATGGCTTAGTTTTAAATTTTTTTAAGTCAACATCAGTTTTCCTGGAGCTGTTTAATTATCAAACTTGTTCCACTGTATTACCTTAATCCCTGATCGAAATGAGACAACAATATGCTTTTTTCTGGTCATTTCATAATCATTCATTAAAACACTGGGATCATTTATGCAAGCTAAATTCTCATTCCCAATCTCCCAAAAGACTATGTGGCATATCCCTGGCTGCTAAACAAAAGCTTTTCTCTTAAAGTCACTTAACTTTCTCTGGTTTTGTTTTTAAGCAAAGGGATTTATCAAGTTCTGGGCTTTGTTTTGCTTTTGAAACTTAAGCTACTTCATCAGCTTTAGATATACTCGATTTGTTTTTCAGCCAAAGCTTCCTAGAGAGGCAAGACAAGTGACTGATTTGCCACCTATGGCCAAGCAAGTTTTGGGTTCCTTAGTTTTTTTCTCCTTCCCTGGATGGGCAAACATAAAGCACCGACATGGATTTAAAAGTTAGATCACTTGGGGTACCTGGGTGGTTTAGTCAGTTGAGTGTCCAACTCTTGATCTCAACTCCAGTGAGTTCAAGCCCTGTATTGGGCTCCATGCTGGGTGTGCAGTCTCCTTAAAAAAAATTAATTAAAAAAATAAGTAAAAACTAAAAGATCATTTAATGGTGCTGGCATTATGTTGACACTGCTTAATTTACTGACCTTAGGAAATAATTTTGACATCATACCAAATCATCTTTAGGATTCCTAAAGAAGCATCAAGACTTTGTTTAGATGTAAATTGAACCCAATGACAACTATTCATAAACCACCTAGGACATCAAGGAGCATTCAGCAGTGTTTGATGAAAGAAAAACAATCTAATGAATCATTTTTTTTAAAAGATACTTTTTTTTTTTAGTTTGAGAGAGAGAAAACATGAACGGGGTGGGGTGGGGGAGAGGCAAGGGGAGAAGGAGAAACAGACTCCCTGCTGAGCAGAGAACCTGACCTGGGGCTGGATCCTGGGATCCCAAGATCATGACCTGAGGCAAAGGCAGATGCTTACCCAAATGAGCCACTCAGGCACCCTTCTAACCAATTATTAAAAATCATTATTGCCATGGAGAAAAATGCTAAGTATATACCTTGAAAAATAAAGATCGCCAAAATCAATCGAGAAATAATCTAATGAGTATTTTTGGCCACTCACTAGGTCCAAAACATTGTACTAGCTGGTTGGGAAGGGAGATGGGAGGGTAGAGAAGTGCTATATAAGGCTGCTTCTCTCCTGGGAAAGTTTAGAATTGGAGTCATCAGGGACAACTGTGAGTTTGGAGCATGATGCTAGGTTATCATTAATATGATTTCTTTTACAATGCATCTTAAAGTTCCTATGTATAATACCACCTGCGTGCGTACATACACGTACCTAAAATACATACACTAGAGACCAAGAGTCCCATGGGAATAGATTAGGTGCTCCATTCACCTTCGTGTCCAAAGTGCTAATCCCAGGGCCTGGCACCAAATAATTGCTTAAAACAAGTTTCTTGTAGGAATAAATGATTGCATGAATCCATTTGTGCTGTTATTATGGTTATTATGGTAGAAATAGAAAAGATATTCAGGACAGTTAAGGAATTGATTATCAATTACCTCCAGGAGGGTAGTAGAGACCAGTATCTATAAATCCACATCACTGTTTTTTCTTCAGGATCATTGTTTTTTCCATGCTAAGAACATGTTGACTCTAAGGCTGCTAATAATAACATTCTCCTCCTATAAAATTATCCTTCCCGTTTAGACTCTGTTTGTATTTTACACTCCAGAAGTTGTCAGTAGAGTTGCTACTAAGTAGCCTTATTTGAGGGCATTTTTAGGCTGTATAAGATGGTCCCACTTTCAAAGCGCCGAGAGCTATTTCTGCTGAGGTGTTAAGTCACAGAACAAGACTGTGAACACTTTTTAGAAGTCATTACACTAAAAAAAACATGATTTTTAATAGCACAGTGGTGTTTAGGTTTATACTTGCCTTCTACTTTCACTTTTAAGTACAAACGAAACCAATATAAGGCAGAGGAAGGCTCTAGTCAGATACCTGGAATCCAGTCAAGACCAGGCTTTTCCTCTCCACCCTGTGTGACCTTCCTAGTTGCTTAACATGTTTCTTCCGCTGTAAAATAGCATAATAATACCTCCTTCATAGGATTTTTGTGAGGATTAAATGAGATAGTGTGTATTAAAGCTCATGTTTTTTAAAAAATATTTTATTTATTTATTCACTCTGTCTCACAAGAGACAGAGGGGGGTTGCAGAGACACAGGCAGAGGGAGAAGCAGGCTCCATGCAGGAAGCCCAATGTGGGACTCGATCCCGGGACTCCAGGATCAGGCCCTGAGCCAAAGGCAGGCTCTAAACCACTGAGCCACCCAGGGATCCCTTAAAGCTCATGTTTAATTACATTTACTTCATTTAACATTTTGCTGGTGCTGTGTGAGAAGTTCACTCATTTCTGAAAGTGCAATGTGCCAATAACGTATAAGACGGGCACTAATGCCATTGTTTTAATAAAGTTAAAGTAATTAAAGTTACTTGAATCACAATATATATTTAGGTTGTAAAAGAAATCGCTCAAAACTATAGCTTTTGTGTATTACAATTATATTGAGTGGAAGGGTGTGTGTGTATGTGAATGTATGTGTGTGTGTGCGTGTTTTAATACTTTCTATATTAAAGGCCTAGAGCCTGAAAAATTGCCAGAAACTTCATCAGGAGACCCTGAAATGATATTGAAATAGGCCAAACTTTGAACAATTAGCTCAAGCTCTTCATTAGCCGATGGATCTACTTCATTTGTGATTGTGATCCAAAGAGGGAAGGAAATTAGCTCACAACCAAGACAAAGAAGGAAGTGAACCCAGGGAGACCGTTCACGGAAGCCAAGAGAAGAGTTTTTAAATTTTTTCTTTTTTTTTTTAAGACTTTATTTATTTATTCATGAGAGACAGAGAGAGACAGAGAGAGAGGCAGAGACAAAGTAGGAAGGAGAAGCAGGTTCCATGCAGGGAGCCCACCCTGGGACTCGATCCTGGGTGTCCAGGATTGCACCCCGGGCTGAAGGTGGTGCTAAACCGCTAAGCCACCGGGGTTGCCCAGTTTTTAAAATTTTTCAACATTTGGCCTGTTTCAATTTCACTGCAATGTTTTCTGATGAAATTTTTGATAATCTTTCAGACTCGATCTTCCATAAAGAGAGGGAAGATATATAACAAATTAAATAAATAAAAATTAATTAATTAAAATAAAATTAAATAAAATAGAGGAGAACACTACCAAGCCATATGTTTTCCCACACAATGGTGTCCAATCACTATTACGAACAAAACCAGCTGCATTTTTGGCCAATGTCTTATATGACAAGTAGTGTACAAAACATGTAATATAAAGGGTGATTACATATTCAGTCTGTCTCCATTGACTCTTCTCCCACCATCACTCTTAAATCTATTTCATGCTTATTTTGTAATGCTCTCCTTTTAAAACCTATCCTGTAACTAATCTCATCCTCACTTTCCTGGCCAGGAACACTGAACTGATCAGAAAAGCAGGCTTTGCTTACTATCCTCACTTTTTTGTACCCTATTCTTTATTTAATTAGGTATAATTTGGAAACCACTTCCATGTATTATTACTTCTTAGAACCACTTACTTAAAAGTGGGCATCTGGATGGCTCAGTGGGTTGAGCACCTCACTCTTGATCTCGGCTCAGGTTATGACCTCATGGCTCATAGAATCTAGGCCCGCATGGGGCGCTGCACTCAGCGGGGAGTATGCTTGAAGATTCTCTCCCTTTACCCCTGCCCCATGGTCTCTCTCTCTTTCTTTCTAAAATAAATAAATAAATCTTAAAAAAACATTGATGTTCTAATTATCACACATCTTTTTGTGTCTTTCTTCACAAATCATCCTATTTTATGTCTTGCCACATTTGACACCACCTTCTTTTTTTTTGGAAAGTCCAATCTGTCTTGTGGAATCAGGAATTCATATTCCATCTTGTGGCTCCACTCTCTTCTACAACCTCAAAATTTTCTACTAGGTGGTAGCTGCTTCTCGGCAGCAACCTTTTGTCATGGAAGGAAAGCGAGAAAAAGTCTTGGTCCGTTAGTTATCTCTTCGTTAATCATCCGTGCCTCAGTTTCCTCCCACTTAAATTGGGGATGACAATAGTGCTTACATCATGGGTTTGTTGTGAGGACTAAATGAGTTAATTTATGTGAAGTGCTTAGAAAAGTTCGTGGCACATAGCAAGTGCTATAGAAATGCTTGCTATTATTTTGCTACTATTCACATTCCATCAAATTGGTTCATATTAGTTCTAAGTCTTATCCCAGTCTAACTTGCATCATGGTTAAACATGTACATGACAGGGCGGCCCCTGATGGAGTTGTGGCCTGAATAGTTGGAGGGCTCTCTATCCCCAGGATGATGGCCAATAGTGAGTGCGCCTTATTGCCATCAAGCCTGATGAGGTCCAGTGCAGCCTGGTAGGAGAGAGTATCAAGTGTTTTGAGTAAAGGGAATTGTCTCATTGCTATGAGATTAATTCAGGCTTCGGAAGACCTTCTCAAAGAACACTACATTGACATAAAGGACCATCATTCTTTGCCGGCCTGGTGAAATACATGCAATCAGGGCCTGTGGTTCCTATGGTCTGGGAGGGGGTGAATGTGGTGAAGACAAGCTGAGTAAATCTCAGAGGACTAACCCTGTAGACTCCAAGCCTGGGACCATCCATAGGGACCTTTGCATCCATGTTGACAGGAACATTACCCATGGTAGCAATTCGGTGACGGGTGACGATTCGGTGACTGGCTTGGGGTTTCAGCCTGAGGAGCCGGTGGATTATAAGAGCTCTGCTCAGAACTGGATCTATGAGTGACAAGAGAGCAAACCCTAGAGCTTTGCCCACTCCATTACCGCTCCTTCCCATGGGCAGGGACCAGGCTCTAGCAAATCCAATTATTTTTGAGAACTCCTTTGTAACATGGAGGGGAACTCTTAGAGCTGGGAGTGCTCCCTATAAAATTTCTTGAGGACTAACACAATGTTTTATTTATGTATCTCCCACAACGCTTTGTACACTGTAGGTTGCAAGTAATGTTACTTAATTGAGTTGTTAAACTGCTTGCATTCATTAAGTTCTGCTTTCTATTTCTTCTACTTTTTATTCTTCTTGCTAAATTTTACTCTCATAGGCTCAAATACAATCATAAATTAGGGTGACATATAAAACTGCTGGTTCTTGAAAATTAAGCCCTGGAAGTATTTTAATTTTATTATGAACTGAGAAGCTGTGTCATTTTTTTTCCTAAGAAATTAATTATACCTTTAGATGAGTGGCTATCATAGTGTGATTTCTAGACCACTGATGGCCCACAAGTGCCCTCTGAGTGGTCTTCAGGCCTCATCGCTTGTAGTTTGCAGGTTTATAATAAGACACCATCTGTGCTTTTGTTGCTGCCATGACTTCATAATCTATTTACGATGGTCAATAAAATTCAAATATTACTTCAAGGGTACAGCATTCATGCCATTAATTCTAAAATTTATTTTATTCTTCTGCTGAGAAAGAGAGTGGGCAGATGAGGGGGTTCGCTGGATTTTATGTACAGCAACTGACCTGCAGATTGGTCAAGTGTGGTAGCCATTCCTTCAGATAGTGTCTCAACAGGAAAGGCTGAAAACCCTTCAAGCTTTCTCAACTAATCTGTGTCATCACAAACCAAAGGTTTACTGTTGACCAGCTGCATACAATTGCATCCATCTCTTTGAATCAAAGACAGATAGAGACATTATCCATCAGTAATAGAGGACAGAAACTAAAAACTGAGTCATCTGAGGCTACAGACACATTACCAAGACACGGTATTTTCACTTCTGTAGGACCTACTCAAATAACTCCAACTAATCCATGTTGTGCCTGGTATTATTTATTTCCCCCATTTAAATGTAAGCCTCAGTTACTCTAGAAACCAGCTTGATAATGCATAACTTCTCCATTAGGAATATTTTTATGGAGCCCATCGTTATGAATTCATTTGCTATTCACTGTAATAGCACATATCATAATGAATTCATTTAGTATTCATGGGGATAACACAAACACCATTTAGTAACTGGTTAATGAACTGAATGGGGCTCTTTATCCTTCCTGGGTTTTATAAGAAACAATGCTCATTTATTTAAATCATCAACTTCTTTTTTTCAGCTTCATTTTATATATATATATATATATATATATACACACACACACACACACACACACACACACACACTACTTCTTCTTGTCCCCCAATGTCGAAGTTTAATGCTGAGGTAAAGGACAGCTTTCTCTGGATAAAAGGAATTCACCAACAAAGGGCCCTGAGACATGGAGATTCTGCAATTAAGTGTAATTATGTTTCAGTTCATTGCAGACCAGTTTTGACAGTTTTATCCTGAAAATTAAAAATCACCAAAGAAATAATACTATTTATGCACCAGGCTCCGAGCTAAGCTAAAAATGCCAGTTTTAAGCCCATTATGCAGATTAAAAAACAAAACATTGAAGTACCAAAAAATCAAGTTATTTGTTCAAAATCACATGACAAATAACTGAAGAATCTAGAATCAAAAACCAAGAAATCCTACTCCAGATCCATGGCCTTCACAGTGTCCTAAGCCACATGCTATCTTAGTTATTAGTATCTTAGCTTTCCTTTTTTGTAAAATGATGTTACATGTGTACCTTACCTAATAAAGATTTGAGGCAAATGACTAAAATCTTAAAGCAATCTGTAAAATTAAAACACAAAATAGCTTCAGTAAAACCTACAGTAAATTACTAAACCAAGAGTTGACATAAGCCAACTACATTCTGTGCATAACTTGGCTTGTGATAGTTAATTGTTTTCAAGTAGGATACAAACCAAGCAATTCAGGACAAATTATGTCTGGAGTCCATGTTCTCAAGGTAACATAGGACATAGTCTATGATAAAATATGCTATATTCTTTTAAAAAAGAAAGAAATGTAGAAAAGAAAAAATAGGGTCTTTACTAGCAATGTTAAAATCATAAGGGAAAGTCAAATATGATAGGAGGTGCCAGTTATCACTGTAGATTTCCCCTTACCAAATAACATTGAATAACATCTTCAAGCCAAACAAAAATCTACATGCAAAAAACTAGAGGTCAGGAGGGAAGAAAGAATAGGCTCCCTTCTTTTATACATGTGCACACATTATTAGTCTTTGATTTCACACATGAGATAAACAGAGCCTAAGAAGGTGTGTGAACGAAATGACATTTCAAGGAAATAGTACCTGTGAGTGCTAAGAAATTAGATAGGCCAGGGGAAGGGATGAGAATTACTTATTAATGTATACTCTTAGTTTTACTAGAGAGGGTTTAAGGTAAATATTATAAAATAGAAAACTCTGAACACACTTTTTTAAACAGCAAAATTATGGATAATATTGTTAGTAAGCCTATAAAGACTCCTTCAGTGACTAGAATTGAAACTTGAATTTGACTGTAAGTTTGCTAGATGTTAATATGAAATAGTAAGATGGGTTTCAAACAGAAGCCGTACTGAATAACATACTAGACTATATCCTCAATAGTATTCCTGAGCAATGAATACAAGGATGTGATTCATAAATCTATTCATTATAGTATCCCTCAACGAAAGGGTGGAGAGCCTTAGATACCAAAACATCTTTCAATTAAAGAGTTATGCTAACATGGTCCATATCACTAGTATTTAGAACAGGTGAAAGCATCTAGCTCACCTCTTTAGTTTTAGAGATGAGAGAAGAGAAATACAAAGCCTTTAGTTTGTATATTCTCTTCCCCTATCCCCGTGGACTTTATGTGTTGAAAGATGCTACTCCTAGGAAAAGTATATTTATACATTGATCATTCTCTCTTTTTAATGTAAAATGTTTATAACTCCTCATCAGAACTTCTGGTAAGCATGAACCTGGCAGTTTCTCCATACTGAGTTGATTTAAATGGAGCAAAAGAAAAAAAAGAAGAAGAAAGGAAAGAAAAAGCAATGAAATACTATTAGAGATCAATTTAAGGCTTCCATAGGGCTTTTGAATAGTTCAAATACTTGAATAGTTAAAAATCCTTCCCAATACAGCTGCTTGTTTGAGATTCAATGGATTAGGTCACAAGCAAAGGCATACATATACTAACTACATCATTGGGGAGGAAAGAGAAAGCTGATTAATAAAGACCAGAAAGGAGAAGAGGCAATGGGGGCAAGGAGGAACCAAAATTTAGAAGAACAATAAAGAGAGAGAATAAGAAAGATAAAAGTAGCTTTTAATTATGGAGTGCTTATACTATGTAGCCATGCACTAGACCAAGTGCTTTATAAATATAATTTATTTATTCTTCATATTAGCACCCATTTAGAGATAAGGAAACTTAAGGCAGAGAAAGTTCACACCAAGGATAGAGCCAAGATTTCAATTCCTGGTCTGATTCCAAAGTGCTTTGAAACATAACATTATAATTTCTCCAGCAAACTTTAAAACATGAAAAGGAGGAAATATACCAATGGAAGCTTTTTAAAGTAAGGGCAGAGGAAGGAGTCAGGGGTGTGCAGGGACAGGCAGTAAGAAAAAAAAAAGCTGGACTGGCAGCTCACTGGCCCCAGTTACTTTTATTGTGGTGTCTCTGTCTTGTAAAATACATGGAGGTTTTCATTACCACTGTGTAATTGATGGCAGATCATATGGGAGTGGACACAAGATGAAGTATACGTATAAAAATAAATATGGTAAGAGGTTTTTGAAACCTGTCTGGCTTCTTAGCTCAGCACACTTTAGATTTGTCTCCCATTTTGGGCAGACTATCATGTTCTGGCTCCATTACTAAAAGCCACCTCCTTGGCCCAGAAGACATCCTGGCTTTAAATAAAAGATATGAAAAGTACTTTTCTGTTTTATGTGAAATACTCTGGACAAAATTTATAAAATGCAAGCAAGACACAAAATTCCATTCCTAAGGTAAATCTGTAATGGAGATACATAGGATTTATAGAGGCTGAAGGGAATAAAAATCTATCTCCCAAGTTAGTTGGGTGAAATAATTCTCTGACTTGTTTTGCTTTCCATAAAAGCCAGAGTTTCCATGGGTTTATTGTAGCCCCCATGCTGAAAAGAGCTGTCAAAGATTGCCAAAAATAGAAATAATCTTTAGTAAAATAAAAACATAACCACTGTGCAACTTTTGATTTTGAACATCTAAAAGATAGCAAGCAGCACTGATATTTGGCTAGAAAGTTACTATAAAAAATGTAAAATCAAAGACAAGCTGACAGGATTGGAAATGCTCCACCATGGTGAGTAAACATAGTGAGAGCTGGATGGTAGCAAGCCTTTATATTAGGGTTGGCAGCCTTCTTGGAAATCCATTCTCAGGTTTAAAAAAATCTTTTGTCCCAAACACTTCAGTTTTTTTGCAGAGAGAGCTAGAGCAAGAGTTGGTACATGTCTTGGTCAAAGAGCCAATTTAGTCACTGTGTACCTTATATCTTACAAGTGCTGATGCCTGAAAAGGCAGGTAAACAGGCGGTGAGCACACCTTGCATCACTCACCTTACAGAAATATTACTCCAAAAAAACCCACAAAAAACTGTTTACCTCTTTAAGTGTCATTTATGAGTCTGCTGGGCTAATAAGCTATGCTGCTATTGTGAGCTGAATTGTGTCTCTCCTAAAATGTATGGTGAAGCCCTAAACCCCAGGATCTCAGTGACTAGGGCCTTTACAGAGGTACGTAAGTTAAAATGAGGCTATGTTCATGTGGGCCCTAAATCCGGTCTGATGAGCTTATAAGAGGAAGTTTGGCCACACAAAAGTGACACCAGGGATGTGACACACAGAGGAAATACCAAGTGAGAACACAGAAATCATATGGTATTTATCTTTCTCCGACTGACTTGTCTTGCTTACCATAATACACTCTAGCTCCATCCATGTCATTGCAAAGATTTCATTCTTTTCAATGGCTGAGTAATATTCCATTGTATGTGTAGACCACCTCTTCTTTATCCATTCCTTAGTCAATGGACATTTGGGCTTGTTCCATAATTTGGCTATTGTTGATAATGCTGCTATAAACATTGGGGTACATGTGCCCCTTTGACTCAGATTTTTGTATCTTTTGGGTACAAAATACCTAGTAGTGCAATTGCTGGAATATAGGGTAGTTCTATCTTTCACTTTTTGAGGAAACTTCACACCATTTTCTCCATTCCCATCAACAATGTAAGAGGGTTTCCTTTTCTTCACATCCTCACCAACATCCATTGTTCCCTGTGTTGTTAATTTTATTTATTTATTTATTTATTTATTTATTTATTTATTTATTTTTTGTGTGTGTTGTTAATTTTAGCCATTCTGACAGGTGTAAGGTGCTAGCTCATTGTGGTTTTTTGTTATTTAAATTAAATTAATTAACATAAAATGTATTATTAATGGTTTCGGGGTAGAGGTCAGTGATTCCTCAGTCTTATATAATACCCAGTGCTCATTACATCACGTGCCTTCCTTAATGTCCACTACCCAGTTACCCCATCCCCCCACCTCCCTCATTTCCAGTGACCCTCAGGGTTTTTTCCTATGATTAAGAGTCTCTCATGGTTAGTCTCCCTCGCTGATTTTGTCTTGTTTTATTTTTTTCCTCTCTTCTCTTGTGGTCCTACTTTGTTTCTTAAATTCCACATATGAGTGAGAGCATATGATAATTGCCCTTCTCTGACTGACTTATTTCACTTAGCATAATATCTTCTAGTTCCATCCATGTCGTTGCAATTTGCAAGATTTCATTTTTTTGATGCCTGAATAGTATTCAATTATATATGTATTTATCTATATATGTATATCACATGTTTATATACATATGTATATCATATAAATATATATATTTTATATATATATGTGTGTATCACATATATATATGCCACCTCTTTATCAATTCAATTGTTGATGGACATCTGGGCTCTTTCCATAGTTTGGCTATTGAGGACATTGCTGTTATAAACATTGGGGTGCAGGTGCCCCTTCTGATCACTACATTTGTATCTTTGGGGTAAATACCCAGTAGTGCAATTGCTGAGTCATAGAGTAACTGTGTTTTCAACTTTTTGAGGAACCTCCATACTGTTTTCTAGAGCGGCTGCACCCAGCTTGCATTCCCACCAACAGTGATAAAGAACTTATCAAACTCAACACCCAAAGAACAAATAATCCAATCAAGAAATGGGCAGAAACAGACATTTCTCCAAAGAAGACATAGAAATGGCCAATAGACACATGAAAAATGCTCAACATCACTTGGCATCGGAAATACCAATTAAAACCACAATGAGATAGCACCTCACACCAGTCAGAATGTCTAAAATGAACAAGTCAGGAAATGACTAGATGTTGGCAAAGATGCAGAGAAAGGGGAGCCATCACTGTGGTTTTGATTTGTATTATATTTTGCAAATATCTTCCCCCATTACACTTGTTGCCTCTTAGTATTATTGTTTCCTTTGCTGAGCAGAAGCTTTTTATCTTGATGAAGTCCCAATAGTTTATCTTTGCTTTTTTTTCTCTTGCCTCCAGAGATGTGTCTAGTAAGAAGTTGCTATGGCCAAGGTCAAAAGAGGTTGCTCCCTATGCTCTCTTCTAGGATTTTGATGGTTTCCTGCTTCACCTTATTAGGTCTTTCATCTATTTTGAATTTATTTTTGTGTATGCTGTAAGAAAGTGAGCACCTTTAGGTAATTCATCTATTTCGAATGTATTTTATTGTATGGTGTAAGAAAGTGATCCAGTTTCATTCTTCCACATATTGCTGACCTGTTTTCCCAACACCATTTGTTGAAGAGACCATCTTTTTTCCATTGGATATTCTTTCCTGCTATGTTGAAGATTAGTTAGCCATATGGTTGTGGGTCCATTTCTGGGTTTTCTATTCTGTTCTATTGATCTACGCATCTGTTTTTGTGCCAGTACCATATTGTCTTGATGATTACAGCTTTGCAGTATAGCTTGAAGTCCAGAATCATGATTCCCCAGCTTTGTTTTCCTTTTTCAAGATTGCTTTGGCTATTTGGGGCATTTTGTGGTTCCATACAAATTTTAGAACTGTTTGTTCTAGCGCTGAAAACTGCTGGTGGCATTTTGATAGGGATTGCATTAAATGTGTACATTGCTTTAGGTAGTATAGACATTTTAACAATATTTGATCTTCCAACCCATGAGAGTGGAATTTTTCCATTTCTTTGTGTAATCTTTAATTTCTTTCATCAGTGTCCTACAAGTTTCAAAGTACAGGTCTTTTACCTCTTTGGTTGGTTTATTCCTAGGTATTTTATGGTTTTGGTGCAATTGTAAATGGGATTGATTCCATGATTTCTCTTTCCACGGCTTCATTACTAATGTACAGAAATAGCAACAGATTTCTGTATGTTGATTTTATACCCTGCAACTTTGTTGAATTCATGTATCAGTTCTAGCAATTTTTTGGTCCAGTCTTCTGGGTTTTCTACATAAAGTATCATGTTGTCTGCAAATAGTGAAAGTTTGATTTCTTCCCTGCTGATTTGGATTCCTTTTATTTCTTTTTGCTGTCTGATTGCTGAAGCTAGGACTTCCAGTACTATGTTAAATAACAATGATGAGAGTGGACATGTCTGTCTTGTTCCTGGCCATAGATGAAAAGCTCTCAGTTTTTCTGGATTGAGAATGATGTTAGCTATGGGTTTTTTCATATATGGCCTTTATAAGGCAGAGGTATGTTCCCCCCATCTCTATTTTGTTGAGGGTTTTTTTTTTCAAGAATGGATGCTATATTTTGTCAAATGCTTTGTTGGCATCTATTGAGAGAATCATATGGTTCTTATCCTTTCTTTCATTAATGTGGTATATCACATTGATTGATTTGTGAATATTGAACCACCCCTGCAGCCCAGGAATAAATCCCACTTGATTGTGGTGCATAATTGTTTTAACGTACAGTTAGATTTGATTTGTTTGTATCTTGTTGAGAACTTTTTGCATCCATGTTCATCAGGGATATTGGCCTGTAATTATCCTTTTTAGTGGAGTCTTTGTCTGGTTTTGGAATCAAGGTTATGCTGGCCTTGTAGAACAAGTTTGGAAGTTTTCCTTCCATTTCTATATTTTGGAACAGTTTCAGAAGAATAGATATTAACTCTTCTTTCCTTTTTTAAATATTTTATTTATTTATTCATGAGACACACACACACAGAGAGACAGAGAGAGAGAGAGACAGAGAGGCAGAGACACAGGCAGAGGGAGAAGCAGGCTCCATGCAGGGAGCCCGACGTGGGACTTGATCCCAGGTCTCTAGAATCCCACCCTGGGCCAAAGGTGGCACTAAACCGCTGAGCCACCTAGGCTGCCCTATTAATTGTTTTATATATTTGGGTGCTCCCATTTTGGGGCCGTAGATATTTACAATTGTTAGATTGTCTTGTTGGATAGATCACTTTATTTTGATATAGTGACCTTTTCATCTTTTGTTACAGTCTTAGGTTTAAGATCTAGTTTGTCTGATGTAAGTATGGCTACTCTGGCTTTCTTTCCACATCCATTAGCATGATAAATGGTTTTCTACTCCCTCACTTTCAATCTGGAGGTGTCTTGAAGTCTAAAAGGAGTTTCTTGTAGGCAACAAATAGATGTCTCTTGTTTTTTTTTTTCTTGTTTTTTTTTTTTTAATCTATTCTGATACTCTATATCTTTTGATTGGAGCATTTGGCCCATTTACATTCCGAGTAATGATAGATATGAGTTTAGTGCCATTGTATTACCTGTCAAGTCATTGTTTCTGGAGATTTTCTCTTTCCTTTCTAGTTTTTGTTGCTTTTGGTCTTTCTTTCCCACTTAAAGAGTCCCCTTTAATATTTCTTGCAGGGCTGATTTAGTGGTCATGAACTCCTTTGGGTTTTGTTTGTCTGGGAAACCCTTTCTGTCTCCTTCTATTCAGAATGACAGAATACAGTATTCTTGGCTGGATAAAGTTTCTTGGCTGCATATTTTTCCCAGTCATTATATCATGCCACTCCCTTTAAAGATGTAGCACTCCTTATGTTCCCATTCTCATATAAAACCACAGTTCACTCTTTTGCATAAAAGAGATAGTTTGCAAATTTTCATTCACTCACACACACACACACACACACACACACACACACACACACAATCATTCCATAACTGATGAGAACATTTTTGTTTGGATATAACTTTCCAGCTGAATCACAAGTCATCATTTGCAGGAGGTAAAGAAAGCAATGATTTTTGGCAATTTTTCTCTTTGTTATGAGTATAATCAGGAGGCACTTTCTCATTTCATATGGCCTTGATATAATAACAATTAGAACTATCACATGTAAGGACATACTCCTGCATCTATATTTTTCCTAAAGCTTATTCTTTGCTCCATTCCTGAGGGATTTGGTAGAAATGTGTTTTTCTTGGAGTTGGTTGTGTATTTCTTGAAATATTTCTGAATGATTCGTGGGGTAAGACCACTTAGAGCTGGTTTGAACCAGCTCTAAAATATAACATAGAGGTCATTGCTTGTAGATGTCTGGCTCCTATCTTTATGGGCTAGACACTAGGGAGAGGGGAAACTGAAAGTCTCTGCATGAAGGACATGGGGAACAAAGATGAAACTAACCAAAAGTTATTTTTTCAAGGTGGCAGCATCAGGAATGGTATTGATCAGCTAAAGTCCATAGCCAAGAGCCGAATAGGATTTAGGGAAGAGAGGATCCCTGACATCATATGCAGAAAGGTTTTTTTTTTTTTTTTTCCAGAAAGTTTTTTTACATGTGCAGCAGATACACATTGGGTGAGAATAAAGCCTGTGACTTTTATCAGATGCTCAAAGAGGTTCCTGGCTCCCACAAAATCTTAAGAACCAATGGTGTAATGGAAAAGCTTAAGTTATTGGACAAAATCATTAATCTATCACCAATTAGTTGGGAAGCTTTATGAAGAATACTTAAGCATTCTGGAAATAAGCTTTCTCCTTTGTAGGAATGGTAATTAAGACTTTATCACTTTCTGTCTTGAACAGTCTATTACTGTTCCCTGATCAAAGGGTTATGCATAACCAGATAATGTTAAGGTCATTCCAGAGAGTACTGAGGTCAGGAATATAACTAGGATGTGGCATGTTACATAATGAGACAGATATTTCTCTCTATAGGTATTTATATTTTATTTTAAGATTTATTTATTTATTTATTTATTTATTTATTTATTTATTTATTTAAGAGAGACAGAGAGAGAACACATGTTGTAGGGGGAGAGGGGCACAGGGTGAGGGAGACAATATCAAGCAGATTCTCCACTGAGAACAGAACCCAATGTGGGGCATGATCTCACCACCTTGAGATCATGACCTGAGCTGAAATCAAGAATTGGATGCTCAAGCCAGGTGCCCTGATGATTTATTTTTAAGATTGAGCCATAAAGAATAGGAAACTTCATTAATGCATTTACTATATATTAGACACTGTGGTAGTAATATGATATAGATTTGCTTATTCAGTCAAAACAACAACCTTCTCAATAACTTCTATTATTATCTACATTCTGAAGATGGGGGAATCTGAGGTTTAAGGTTTAAGTTGTCCAAAGTCACATAACCAATAAGAAGGATGGTTTTTGAACTTAGATTCTACAGTCCATATTCTTGACCAATTGTATAATGGCTTCCAATGGCATAATGGCTAATGATTCATAATTCTAAATAACCAAAAATAATGTTGGATTTTCCTTTTTTTACAAATTATAATTCTAATATCTTATTTTCTATTTCCATTGGAGTCAATAGTTATAATTTAGATACAATGACAATTTTTATGAACACTTTGTTTCTTACCAATTCTGCATCCTTCTTGCATTTTTTCCACCATATCTCATCCCTCTGTTCCATCTCTCGTCTATGTATACCAGCTACTAGCTTCTCTTTTGAAGCTATTGAGACAGACTACTCTCACCATGAACTAGGGGTTATATTTGCTCAATCTTAAATTGTCTTTTGAAGTTCCTGTGCACATTTATTCCCAGGTATAAAGACACTGCTACAAATTGACACTCCCAAATCACGTTCCCAGAGCTAATGGTAGATGAAAAATATTTTTAAATATTAATTGTAAATATAAACATAAAGCATCTTTTAAAAAAGTATTAAACCTAAGACTTTGATATTCATTTTTCCAAATGATGGCATTCAGAGCTGCATTTGTCCGTCCACCATACACACTATTTCTCAAACTTGCTCAAGCGGTTCAAGGAGAAAAGTTTCAGTCTGACTACCACGTGTTTTCAAATATGTAAAATTCCACATGTAAATTTTTTTCTCACTTGATGAGGAAGAGAAAAAATGAGAAAGAAGCTTGTCCTTCACATTCTGATTCTAGTTCAATGCTAAAAATACGACTTCTATGAGATGCATGCCTTTTGGGCAGCCTGGGTGGCTCAGCAGTTTAGCACCGCCTTCAGCCCAGGGCCTGATCCTGGAGACCCTGGATCGAGTCCCATGTCGGGCTCCCTGCATGGCGCCTGCTTGTGTCTCTGCCTTTCTGTGTGTGTCTCTCGTGAATAAATAAATAAATAAAATCTTAAAAAAAAAGTCTAGTGTTATAAAAAAAAAAAAGATGCATGCCTTTTTTACTGACATAATTTCTCAGTACACTCTTGTCCAGAGCCATCTTTTAGTCAGCATAGTGATAGAATATAAGACAGTTAAATTTCCCTGTCAAAAACTTCAGATTCATTCAGGAGCTGGTCCAGGCTCATGTCTCAATATCATTTTATTCAAAGTGCTATGCATACTAATTCTGTTTTGCTTCTTTCATTAAGAAGCACCAGGTGGCAGTTACACTATCAAAGAACCTTTGACAAGTCAATCACTAAACTTTGCATGTTTACTTTCATTCTCAGCTGAAAGTTCTCTTAATCACAGTCCCAGACTCTTTCAGAAGTCATTCAGCAAAAAGTGACAGCTTTTCTTCTAAAAGAGGTACTTCTTACTCCCACCAGTTTCTCATTACAAGTTTATCTCTCTATGAGCTGATATAAAACCCAAATTAAGGATGATATTATTTATTTTAAGAACATTCCCTTTGGGGAAATATTTATTACAAAATTTTTCCAACTAGTCACCTATTTATTGAATCAACACAAATTTGATTTGCACACCATTTTCCCCAACATATTAACTGTGTAAAGCAAGAAATAAATGTTCAAGCCCCTTGTCCAGTAGTCATCTATAATTTAATGCTAACTTCAAACAAATAAATTGAGTTTTCTTTTGTGGTAAAGCAGTGAGTATTGTTTGTTTATCACTCTGTCCCTTTTCCTGGGAGCATCTCCCTTCCTATTCCACTCACATATTTCTATGGCACTGATATATTTTCACATAATCCAATCACTCTACCCTAAGTCACATTTGATTTGTTCCAAGGGTGAGAAATTAGCCCATGTTGGGTCAATAAAATATAATGTCTTAGATTATTGAACTTGACATTAAGAAAATGACAAAACAATCTCCCTCTTATGATAAAATGTAAAGTATAAAACTTGTAAGCTATGGTGGCTCACATTTCCTGCCATTTGGAGAAAGCTAGTTGGCAGTAAGAGAAAATGAATAATAAAGAGAGAAGCAGATGAAAACTAGATATATCCATCAGCATTAGATTCTCTGTCTGAGTTTTTCCTGAGGCCCGTGGCCTCCCTGCTTCTTCCATGACTTCACTGTTCAGGAGTTCTTTGCAGATTATTATCCAATAAATTTTTGTTTTCATGGGGTTATAAAATTGCTAGATATCAATTCAAATGCTTACCAAGAGGACTGATTGTAAGACTAGCTAGGTGTAGGTGTAGAACAACAGCCAGCTTCAAGTACTAAGAAGAGGCGCATCCTCTCTTCTAAAGAAGAAAGCACTCCTGATTAGAAAGGACCATTGTCACAGGGTCATAGTTAAATGGTTATAGTATGGCCATCATCACCTTTTCTTCTTTTTACCAAGGCTAGTAGAAAAGACATCTGATTTCTCTTATGAGGCAAGGTAGCATCACATAATGGTTCACAGTCTCAAACCAGACTTTCTGGGCTCAAATCATAACTCAGCCACTTTACTAGTTATGTGGTCTTCAGCATATTCTTTTGCCTCCTTGTACCTCAGTTTCCTTAACAGTAAAATCAGAACAACAGCACACTTACCTTCAGGTTGTGGTAAATGGCAAAAGAGCTAACTTGGAATAGTGCCTGTACAGATTTAAATACTTAATGAATGTTAGCTACTTATTGCTATACTGTCTTTATGGGTACCATAGTCCCCTTCTAAAATGATGATACAGGATAGAATGTTAGACCGTAAGAATGTGGACCACCTGCTGGTTGAAAGAGAAATCTGTGGTAGACTAGAGATTCTTAGTTGAGAATTACAGGGCCATGCTTGAATCTTGTTTTTTTTTTTTTTTTTTTCATAGAATGTTAAATGTATCTAGTGAATTTTTCTGGCAAAGTGTCCTTTGTTTTCATTATATGCTCAAAAGGTCTGGCTTACAAAAAATTTAAGAATTCCTGCTAACAGAAAATAAGACACAAAAATTTGAAAAATTAAAGACCTTAGAGATGACAATGGATGATACATAAGTTTTTCTTTTAAAAGAGGCTTAATGTTTCTATTCCAACTCAAAGAGACAGGGTGATATTAAATAATGCTAACTGTTGAGAGTTAGTAGAAGAGGGGAAGGAAGGGAGGGGAGGAAAAAGGAAGAGAAAAGAAAGTAAGAAAGTGAAAGATAACCATTAGATAATGCAATTAGGTCTGCAATTTTAATATTTTCACTCAGTGCATGTAAATCCCAGGAAGAATTGTAGATGGAATGTAAGAACATAAAAATCTATTCCTTTAACTATCTCCAGTTCTTACATGCCCCTTATGTGAATTTCCTTTTTATTTTGACTCAGATTCTGATGTTTATAGATATATACTTCTCATGCATTATGGTCCTAAACAGAAGAGCCTCCCCAGAAACACTGATCTACCCAACCCGGGGGTAAAGCTGGATTCACGGAGTGTCTCTGTCCCTGAGATTTTCATGAGTGATTTTGATGATATCTATCTTTTATTCTCCATGATTATTTGAACTTATCACTAGAAACATCTCCTCTATGTCCTGACTTGGCATTTAGCATTCCACATTTAAAAATAACAAAAAATTATTGCAGCGTCTTCTCTATATGTTTATATGCAATTGTTTTCTGACCTGAACACCAAGGAATCAGTATTGCCATTCCATTTCACAGCTTCAGGATATCATACATGTTGTGCCATCTACATCTCATAAATACTTATAACAGACGACCCTCATAGACTCAATAGTCCTAGAACTGATGGAACCCTTTGGGATGAGATGAAGTGATAGCACATTATTCTGCTATTCTGCTAAGGACCCATTTGTCTTTTTACATGTTGTCCTTGATATCCAGTTGCAGTATGATCTCATATAACATTTACAGTCATGACACTTGTCCAGAATTCTCATTGTGTTAGCCACTGACAACTTAACCTCTGGCTGAGAAGCTTCAAGCATTTAAGATTTCAAAGCTTGAACCTGAGAAATCCAATGCTCATAATCTGGCTTTATCTCTCATCATATAATGGATTTTAGTTTACCTTTCATTATTATACCCCAAAGGCCACATATAGTAAATAGTTTGATAAGCCCTACAGGAAAACAGGAAGTCTTTCTTCACCATATCATAGCCTCAACAGATAATCTGCCCACATACCAGTTCCCTTATTCAAAGTGAATGCTCACCTCATGAAGCATAAGCTTATTATTTTTTGGTCCTAATTCGCTCAAAAATATAGGACACAATGCATCAATATACAAAGGTATTGGAAGTTCGTGTAGTCAACCAAGAATTCACTGGTAATGAGTTAGTTTTCTAACTTTTTAAAGAAAATGTTCTGTAACTGAGTATAAAGCTAAAAAAATGTGAAATAACTCATTAAAAATCAACATTAGATTAGTATGAAGCAGAATAGTGAGTTTTGAGAAGTTAGCCTCAAAAGTGTGTTCTTAAGAATATGAATATGATATTCTAAATTTATATATAACAGAAAATTTAAAAAAATAGGAACAAAATAATTTTTGTTCACTTAATCACTACTGTCCATCAGTAGTCCATGCAGTAATACCATGCAACATTTACCCTGACCTCCTTCCTTTATATGTAATTGTCACCAGGAATAAGATATACCTGTGTCAGTTAACAGTTTTAAATTACTCCTGTGTGATAATTTATGTTAATAGCATAATAGCATAACAATGATTGATAATGTGTACTAACATTTACAAATTGGTTGCAATGCATTTCAATTACGATTCTCTTCCTATCTCTGATCAGCAACAAAATCAAATTAGCAGTGCAACCACTGGTTAGTGAATTATCCTAACATGTAGATTTACTTGGACACCCTTTTGTTTGCAGAGCTGCTCTAGGATTCTAAATGTAAAAAAACACGCAGGAGAATCAACCAAATCATATACAAGTGCTGCTAATGAGGTTTTTTTTTTTCTTTTTTTTTCTTTTTTTTTTTTTTTTTTGTGGAGCAACAATGAAAATAATCAGGAGGTAACAATGGACAACTAAAGGACTCACTGTCTGGGTAAGGCCAGAAGCAAACGCTATTGATATTTCTCCAGGGTGAAATGGATTGGGTGATATGGAACCTATGGAATGGATTGGAAAAAATGAACCAGTGACTCACCTTCCTCCTAGTCCTGTTCCAGGTAAAGCCTACATACACATTTCCATAGACAGAGTTTCAAGTGGCCCTTGTTACTTAGGTTCCTTGGAAATCCCAGTCACTCAGTAATGCCTCAAATGCCTGCAACAGCTCAGAAGTCAAGGGCCAGGCTGGGTCTAATAAGAACAAATCAAAATATCTACTCAGTGGTATCTGGAAATGTCTAGTTCTTCATTAAATGCACCACACAGTACACTTATAGATGTCCTCTAATTGTGTATGAAGCCAACAAATATGACGTCCAAATTCCCTCCAGCTGGAGGGCACAGCAACTGCCTATGTTCACTGCCAACTGATTTAACTAGGTGCCTTTGAAGTGGAACTCTATCTCTTTTTTTGGGTAAGGCTTAAAACTGTAAATGGGTACCAATTCTGTAAACATCTATTCTGTTGCTACCACACATATTAAAGGAGTCTTTATGCTCAGACCTCTTACTATTTGCAATCTCTTCATGTGCTCCCAGTATGTTACATATTCAGAATGTTTTTGTTGCAATAGAGAAAGTGTGTAGATACAATAGACTTAGAATTTTCCTCAAATTAAGGAATCAAGAGGCTGTTTGCTAACATGGTATAGCAGCCTAAAAAGCCAGGAAGTTAGGTATCATAAATCTTCTTTGCTTCTCTTCTGGATTAACCTGATTAACTAGAAAATTAATTAGAAAATTAATTAAAATTAACTAGAAAATTCCCTTACTGCTTCTTCTACAAAAAAAGTGGTGTCTCAAAGTCTATGGCCATGGTGGTTAATAATACTCTGCCTGGAGTGAGAGAGCCTGAGCCTATTTCCCCTCTACTATTAACTATGTGACCCCAGGAAAATCACTTTACCTTGCTGTGTTTTAGTGCCCTCATCTGAAAATTGGGAAAATAGTAACTCCACCTCATAAGATTACTGTGATGATTACGTGGACTAACACACGTAAGGCCCTTAAAACATACCTAGAACATAATATTCAGTAAATAACAACTCACCTGTCTTTCTATTGAGGAATTCAGAATATATACAGAGTGAGAGCAATTGAAATATTTCAAATCGTAGATGCATTGTAAATAGTTACTGGATAGCCCTTTGTCAGGAGCAGCAGGCACAGGGAAACCTCAGGCCTATGGTAGAAGAGAGAACCAACCAGTCCCTCTCTTCTATTGTTGCACCCAAAACCAAAGGAACTGGGGATCCTTCCCGGAAACCTCTGGGAGCCTTGGTAGGAGACCATGCTTCACACGCAATAATACAGTATTCTGAACAATCACAGCACCTAATAGAAACCAAAATACCTTGAATGACAAGCCTAGGAATCCTAACTCCATCATTCTCTAAAGAAATCATAAGTCAGCGAACTGCTATCATCCTTGGCAGATTAACATAAGCACAATAGCACATAAGTTATTATAGTGATATGCACACCTCACACACAGGTTGGCGGTCCACTGTTATTTTCATTATGCAAAAACATTGAGTTAGAATCCCTTAGGTTTTTGCAGGGAGATTTCGGAGGCCAAAATAGGTCCTCAAGCCAGTGAGGATCAGTTTTAAAGCATTATGCCTGTTGAGTTAAAGATAACATGTTTTTAGACAGTCTAGGAAGTGCTGTGTACTCTGCAAGCTTCCTTCATTTATTGCTCTAATCAGCAATCCAGTGTACACAAGACTAGATTTCAAACTAAGGAATATTCCCTATAGTCTGTGTTGCTACCTTAGAAGTTGTTATTAGGATAGAAGAAAGGTCTTGGGTTTTGAAATGATTGCGTTTGAATTTTGGTGGTCACTGATTCTCAAACAGCAAAATTTAGCATTCCTATTAATTTAAAACAAGGATCGTTATAATTGTCAAAAATAGGCAGGAGGCAGATTTTGTGTTTTTATCATGTTTCACTCTGGATGTTATGCCTTGGACAGGTTCAGAGAAAACAAATCATATTTTAAAAAGCCAGCATGGAGCAACTAGGAGGCACAGCAGACTTCCTGCAATGCTGCATGTGCCTGCTGACAGCCCCATCCGATCTCCACGTATTAGCTGGTACAGCTAAGTGAGTGATGCTGCATAAATATGAGGACTGGTGTTGTTAGGAATCACAGCTACCACAATATAATTAGTAATCCATTCTGGGGCCCATTCCCAGGTGGGAAGAAAAACCAAAGGGACGGAAAAAGAAATATATTTCAGATTCAGAAACAATGCTTGTCGTTGACAAGGTTTTGCTATGAGGAAGCTCTCAACAATCTCATCCTCCTGACACTGGCATGCAGCCAGCTGGCATTTCTGTGGGCTACACTGAGAACCAGTGAATACCATGTGGGCGGTTGTCAACATTAGAAACAAGAAAAATAGAGAGGAAAAATGCATTGAGAGTTATAACATCAACTTTCAGGGACTTTTTGTTTCTACCCAGATGGCACAGATATTCCTAGGTATGGGTACTCACACAATAGACATCCCAGGATGATAATTATAAGAGCCTTAAAATTTACAAAGTACTCTTGCATGCATAGAATCGACATAAAGTCAGGACTCTGACACCCAGGCTCGATGTGGTTGTGGTCAGGTGTCCTGACCTTCTCGCACAGCTGAGGGGGTTTTGTGGTTGCTGCTTTCATTTGCACATGGATCACCACCACTTGAACTAGCACAAAAGTCAAGTAGAATGGGAGTATGTGGTCTTCTCTTGAGAGTGATGTAACATGTACTTATGTGATACAGCATATAATGCGTTCACCATTATCTCTTATATTAGAATGAGACACACATTAGTTATACACAAATGTCAGAAATGTCTTATGGGGATATTTTGGCCTCTGGACACTGGATGATGTATAGCCCTAAACAAAACTGACCTTCAGTCTGGAAATTTGACCTATCATGGTGCAGCTCAGGTTGTTCTGTTGATTTCCTTCTTTCATTTTTGACAAGAGGACAAATGTAACACTGGTATTTATAAACCTGATATTTATGGATCACTTACATGCCAAGTATTCTTCTAATTTCTTGACATGTTAAACTTAGTTTCTGCACATCATAAAATTTAGTCTGTGAAACCACCCTATACATTGGGTGTGGAGTTATTATTGCTCTCATTTCTCAGATGAAGAAATCAAGGCAAAGGGGGTCCTGCGTCACATGCAGTGATGAGAGATGCTACCAGAATTCCCAATCTAACCACTATATCTGATCCCCAAAACCCCACTTCCCCTGTATCTGAGATCAAGCAGGCAAAGAAATGAATAGAGTGCCCTTGCACATCAGAACTTACTGCATAAATGGTAGCTATCAATATTGGCATATTTAATACCATCACCACTACTATTATTATTATTAACCTTCCTCCTATGCTTTGCTTGGACTTCTCAGAAAAGACTACATTTGTTTCCAGAACAAGATAAACTCTGCGGCATCAGCAACTGAAAACAAGTCAAGGATGATAATGGACCTGCCGACACCTCAGGAGGGTGGGAGTTTTATATCATGTCAGTGATGCAGGGAAGATCGCTTCACATGCATCTACTTGGGAAGATGGCATCCATCTCCAGTGTCGTGAAATAGAGCATTTACTTCCACTGTCATGTCTGAACACACTCAGGGAAGATGGATGTGTGGAGGTGAGGTGCACGTGGAAAGTACAAATGGAAGGAAGGGAATGTGAGTTACATGCCTTGCATGTCTCCTCATAACAAAACATGAATGTTGAGCTCCCTACAGGGACCCTGCTTCTCCTTCTGCCTATGTCTATGCCTCTCTTTCTGTGTCTCTCATGAAGAAATATATAAAATCTTAAAAAAAAAATAAAGCATGAATATGATGCAAGGGTGCTGGAAGCCCCAGTAGACAGTTGGATATTCAGGCCCAACTCTCACAGGTGTTATTCTAAGAAGGCAAAGAGGTAGAAATAGTAGGAGACAAATGGCTTTCGTTATCAGCCAGAGATAGAGGACCTTCTACGTCTTCCCACCTCCTGCCATTGTATTAAACCAGAAGTCCAAAAGAGCATAGGACTTTCCTTTACAAAATATTGGCCCAGATGACATGCAAATAATGTCTTCCCTCTTCTTTCCATTAAGCTTACAGGGAGCATGGAAGGATTGCCTGGCTCCCTTCCTTACGGGCAACCATGTGTATGTCTGAGGATTTTGTACTCTACTGAGTACAGTGCACTCCCTCTAGGTCATCCAAGCCCATGCCCACTTTCTATTTGCCTTAGGCTTATGATGGAGAAAAGGAGGAATCAGTAAGCTTCTATCCTCCTGCCCTAGCTATGCATGCAGTGGCTGCCAAAAGATAACTGGTGAAAAGTGTATGTTCTTCAAACACTGAAGGTACTAAGGGCCAGCCACCCCCTGGCACAAAAATACTATTTATATCTGTACTATGATTACAGAAACACAAAGTTAAGCAAATGACAGAACTATAAAATAAATACCAAAAGAGAGACGGAGGAAGTTTATTGTGCAGATGATAGGATTACTGCTAATAATCAATTTTTAAATTCTTTCCATAACATGAAAAGATATAATTACTTTAGCATTTAAAAAATGAATAGCCACAACAATTTCCCTCTCTACCTCTGCCACAGACACACAAGCATATATATATGAATATATATAAGCATATAAGTGTGTATATATGTGTGTGTATATATATATATATATACACAGAAGATGCAGTCTTCTTATTTAAAAGGTATCTTTTACTAAATAATAAACTCCATGAGGGCTTTTATACATCTTTTTACCCCTAGCACTCAGCACAATCCCTGTGAAATAGTAAGTACTCAATAAACACATGGTAAGCTTCTCTAAAATATTGATCAGTGCCTTAACTGGACTTTTAATATCATTCAACACTGAAGAAAGCACATACATTTTTTGTCTTTTGGTAGTGACACAGATGACCACTGAAAGCTAACATTAACTGTGTAACAGTAACGATTCCAGGTAAGGCACTGTGCTAGCATTTAACATGTGTTCTCTCATTCAATACATCTGATAGCCCCATGAGTTGTTTTCTTCTCCTTCTCCTCCTCCTCCTTCCCCTTCCCCTTCCCCTTCTTCTTCTTCTTCTTCTTCTTCTTCTTCTTCTTCTTCTTCTTCTTCGTCGTCTTCTTTTTCCAGATGAAGAAAAAAGGGCCCAGAAAATTTGAGTTGTGTGCCAAGGTCACACAGCTAATAAGTTGCAGACTTGGAATCCCCCTCTGCTGGACCCCTAAGCTGATACTCTTAACAGCCGGCTATTTTGCCTCTCCTGCCAGTGCTTCATAGACTCAAATACTCTACATAGAATTCACACATGAGTAAGTAGATTGTTGATGACAGCTTTTCCTTAGTTGTTACCATTCAACATGGTAGCCACCAGCCATATGGCGACCTAGTGCTCGAAATGTGGCTGGTCCCAACTGGGATGCGCTATAAGTATAAAATTCAAATCAGATTTTGAAGCTTTAGTAGGGAACAAGGAATGTAAAATACCTTGTTAATAATATTTATATTTAATATATATCAAAACAATAATATTTTGGATGTGTTCATTAATTTCACCAGTCTAAATGAAGTTGGAGTTTAGTTAATAGTATCATACCAATGTTAATTTCTTAGTTTTGATAACTATATCATGGTTTGTGCAAGATGTTAATATTAAGAGGAGCTGGGTGAAAAGGTGTATGGAATGCTGCACTCCTTTTGCAACTTTTTTATAGGTCTAAATTTATTTCCAAATATAAAGTTTAAAAATTAGCTCTACCGGGGATTCCTGGGTGGTTCAGCGGTTTGGCACCTGCCTTTGGCCCAGGGCCTGATCCTGGAGTCCTGGGATCGAGTCCCACATTGGGCTCCTGGCATGGGGCCTGCTTCTCCCTCCTCCTGTGTCTCTGCCTCTCTCTCTCTCTCTATGTCTATCATAAAATAAATAAATAAATCTTTAAAAAACAATTATCTCTACCTGTTTCTTTCTACCTTTTTCAAAGTGACTTCTAGAAAATATAAAAATACCAGTATGTGGCTCACATCATATTTCTGTTGGATAGTGCTACAGCAAAGCATCAAGCTACAGGGAGAACTAAAGTAACATCTATAGAGCTCTGAGCTATCAATTGCAGTGTTTAGAGATAGTTTAGTTTACTTAATAAGCAGTTTTACTGTTGGAAAGCTAATTGGGCCATCAGTTAATGCAGCCCCATAACACCACTAAACCATGGTGAGTAATGATTTGGATTCATAGGTCATCTAGTCAATCTACGATTCCAGGCAGAAATACACTAACACTCTTCCTGGAAGACAGACCTATTCCTCAAAATCTCCTGTGGACATCTCCACCACCTCCCTTAGGAAACTGCTCTCATTCTTTGTAGCATTAAAGTTGAGAAATGTCTCCTCTTTGCATGAATAAGTAAATATGAGGAATTTATAGCTTTTAATGATTTCTTTACATGTCCTAGACCTGTGAAGGAGGTGAACTACCAAAAAAAGTCTGAGGGCAGAGAATAGGTTATGCTTTATGTGGTTACTTGAAAGTGCTGTGAGTTAATACTCACGCTTGAATGATTATACTAAGCATAATTAAGTTGTAGGGAAATGAGAAAGAAAATGCTTTTTAAAAATCTCCCATTTGTACCTTCGTGGAGACCAGTATGTGAAAGTATAAACTAAGCAAAATTAATAACTCACATTAGATCACTGCTATTCTGTATCTGTAACAGCAGTGTGGGAGGCAGGAGAACATCATTAGCCTTGGAGTCAGGTGACCTGCATCCTAGCTCTGCCTCTGCCTAACATGTAGCCCAACCTGTGAATCCTAAGCAAGCTCTTCTGTAAAATGAATAGATAGGATTAGATGGCTATTTTTCAAATCACCATGTTACCTCATTTGTGGGTCATGAAATCAATTTCATGGGTCAAGATCAACTTTCCTTAAAATGAAACAGAATAAAAAAATAGCAGAATTCAGTGCACATGTTTAGAATCAACATTGTCTTATGAAACTATTGTCCTGTGTATGTTTGTGTAGGGATATTGCTTAATTATGAGTATATGTGTTATAGATATATCTATATATGTTTGTGTATATATATGTATATGTGTATATTTATGTGTGTGTGTGTATATTTGACTTCAGTTTTATGTGCTGGATCATGATATAAGATGTTTTCTACTTTGGGTGACCATAATTGTTTGAGAAACACTAATTTAAATGATGTCTAAGGTTCCTCATCTCTCCAAAATAATATGCTCCAAACTAGAAATGAACCGTCTACAAGCAATGAACCCAATGTCCCATGCTCCTCAGTCTCCACCAGAGAAGTCAGGAGGCATCTCTAAGGCTTTTACAGATGTCCACCATCAAGTCCTTGCCTCCTGTAACACCCCTGGCACTTCTTCAGCTCCTCGGAGGTAAATCTGGGCTGGCCTTGTCATTTGCTTTAATTAGTACAATGTAGCAGAAGTGGTTTTATGGGACAAGTCCCGGTCTTTTTTTTTTTTTTTTTTTTTTTTTTTATGATAGTCACAGAGAGAGAGAGAGGCAGAGACATAGGCAGAGGGAGAAGCAGGCTCCATGCACTGGGAGCCCGACGTGGGATTCGATCCCGAGTCTCCAGGATCGTGCCCTGGGCCAAAGGCAGGCGCCAAACCGCTGCGCCACCCGAAGACTGAATGTTTCTACCTCTTCCTTGGAAGTCAGCTACCACGTAAGATTGTCAGAATTCTCTGATGTCATTAGAACCTGATGTCATTAGAAATCACAAGTCTGCCACATGAAGAGGCCATTTGGAGAGATCCGCCAGACTGGCTGCCAGCTGTTCCAGATATCTGAGATGAGACTCAGACATGTAACTAAAGAACACATCTCCTATTCTCCAGCCCAAACAGATAGCAGATGAAGCAGAAGAACCATATCACTAAGCCCACCCAGATAGGAAAATGAGGAGAAATGATAAATTGTTGTTTTATGCCACTAAATTTTGTGGTCGTGTGTTACAAAGCCATAGATTATCCAACAATATCCATAGAACTGTTACAAGATTGTGGTGGACTACAGTGGCTACATGCTTTTTAAGTTGTAACAAGACCTCAGCTTATTCTGGGGGCCTTATTTCACAGCATTCAATGTCAATATTTAGCTAGCATTTCTTGGGACCACTGGAAAATCATGGAAAATGCATTGCAAATTGCAACACTCTGCTAGCAACGTGGGGAATTTGCTGGACATAGAATAAGGCCGTAAGATCTGAGAAAGTCCATTATTGTCACGTAAATAAAGGATTTGAAACATCCCAAGATTTGCCATGTTGTTAAATTTGCCAAAGTGTGGTCAGAGATGAATATTCTGGGAGGCAAATGGAGAAAGAAAATCTATGCGTTTAGACTTTTCTTCTGACACACAACTGTATGGACAAAAGTGAAAACTGAAACATAGCAAATTATTCGCAAGTGACAGCCCTTTCATTTGTGCCCACAGCTGCTGTTAAGGACCACCACTGCCTCAGCTTGATCCAATTACTGCACTGTGTACCTTATCACACTGCTTCGTTTTGTTCCTCTCCTGTCCTAGGATCTGTGCCTCATTAAGATAAGATCTGACAGGCTCGGTCAATGCTCAGTTAGAGCTGGTGGCTTCTCTTTATTTGGGCACAACTGCAAGTTCCATGGACTTATATTCAGTCACACAAAAGGGAGGGTGTCCTTTGCTGGTGAGATTTTCATTTCCTCTGCTGTTTTTTATCCTAACCTGGACATTTAGGCAAGTAAAATTCCTCCCCCCCCCCTTTTTTTAATCAAAAACATCTCATCCCCCTCACATCCCTTTTCGTGAAGCTAAAGTGCTGCTTCTTGATTAGAAAAATATCTCTAATGAGGAGGCTATAAATTCACATGGTGTTTTGTGACATGAGTCAAAATGTTCTCCTGTATTTTAGTATTCTCACTGTTCTCCTAATGAGCCATAAATAACAATAAATGATAATACAGGCTCTTGTTGAGAGAATCCAGCTCCTTCACCTTTAGAGAACTTGATTTCCTTTCAAAGTGACAAGGACTCAGTTTCCAACTGTCTGCCTTCATTTGTCCTTTATGCTTGGGACCTGCCTTTTTACTGGCTCTCCGCATTGTCCATATGGAAATAAAATATATCCACCTGTGAAATTAAAAGGCCCTCCCTCACTGGTATTGGTTTTCCAATATGACATATTTATTTCAGTGACAAGGTCCAGTGGTTAAAGACCTAGTAAGGCTGGAGTTACATGAGTAGGGAAAGGATTGAAGTGATTCCCTGGTTACTCGGGCAAAAGTAGCAGAAGCAGAGAGGGGTCCCAAGGGCCTGGTAGGCTCTGCCTGAATTATCCAGATAATTGCTTCAAGACTTTGCTTTGACAGTGGAGACCTGACTAAAATTATGTAAGCCAATAGAAGTTTATTTAGCTGATTTCTTAACATTCTGTGAATAGCGACAGAAATGAATGTGAATGGAGATACCTGTCAGGATGGAGGTAGAGGCCTAATTCCATCTCTGTGATGTTTGTGGGGGAATTTGTAAGGCGCTATAGGCATAAATTCTAAAATGAATGAAAAGGACAAAAAGAAAACTATTCCAATTGTATTGGCCCCTTCTCCACCTGGTCTCTAAACTTTTGAGTGCTGCAAGTCTCTCAGCTAGGCTTTTCCCCCTTTTCTATTTACATCCTCTCCTTTGCTAATTGCACTCCACCCTCATGATTTTAAGCATTATTTATACTCCCAGATTTATAGCTCCAACAAGGACCTTCTTCTGAGAGCACATTTGACAAAGTATTGCAGAAATAGCTGCTTTTTTTTCCAATCCTGCTACTACTTCTACTATTTCTATTACCAAAAGCTAGCATCTATTGAATGCTTTTGATGGCACATCCCATACTTAAACATTGATAGGCCTGATCCCCTTTATCCTAACAAGCCTAAGCAATAGAATCTGCAATTATCTCCTTTTTCTCTGGATAAGAAAACTGAGACTTGCAGAGGTTACATGAGTTGTCCAGTGTTTCACAATCAACGAGGGATCAAACTTGGACAAAAGGGCACAAGTGTTTGATTCTCAGCTGTGTATAACATGCTGCTTCTCTACTTGTGTTTACCATTTCTTCTGCACATTTGTGATTTAGCATGTGCCACTCTGAATTGTCATCATCATCATCACCACCATTATTTCATCATTAAGTATTGTTTCTTCCTACCCCAATGCCAGCCCTTAGGGCAGGGACCCTGTCTGGTATCTCTCTGCATGCTTTGCTGCAGCAAAGCCTTGCATGGTACATCATTATTGTGGTGGAGGTTTCACAGAAATGCATTACAATTAATAGCCTGGATAGAAGCCTAAGTCAAGATATTTAAAAGAGCATCTTTACTCACCAGGGTTTTAACCCATTACTCAGGTCTTTAAAAAGCTATAGAACACGTTGTCTATGCTACGCCTGATTTATAGGGGGATAACAAGGTTCTGTGGCTTCCTCTCCAGAATTCATTTTGCAGAGCTAGATAGAAACTAAATATTAAATGCAGGTCAGATTCCCTCAATTCTGCAAATTGTACTTTGGAGGTCATCAGGCCAAAATCTAGGAGACCAGCCTAGAAAGCCTTTTGAGGGTAGGGATTTATTATTCGTGGGACAAAAGATGTAATCAAAAGACTTGTCCCTAACACTACTGGGGATCATCCTCTTGTCTTAAAGACTTATTTTTTTACCTCTGTTTTTAGCTTTTGTCACATTGTTCCGTCATTTAGTGTCAAATGGGGCAAGTTCTCTTTTCCTTTGTAACTAATCATTGCTGACATGTAGTTAAAAAATCTTTTACTCCAGAGAATCTGCCCATGGAGTTTTAGGTCAACCTCACCCCGGGTGAAAATACCATACATGGTGTCTCAGAGCCTGGGATCTGAAAATACAACAAGCTTGTTGTATGCTGACACTTTATAGTACATTAGGCTGGGTCATCTTTCACTGAGGCAAATGTGCTGTCCAACAGACTACAGCAAGCATATCACTGGCTTTGTTCAAAGTACTTCTGGATGCAGCAAATCAAAGGGAACCTCGTCAACTCTCCACCTCCTGCTTAGCCCTCAGGAAAGGCTTCAGTATGGTAACTGGCTTTCTCTTGACTTTTTGAGGTAGTTGCCCAATAGTTCAAAAATACTGTGAAGCCATGTGGCTTTTTGTTTGTTCTGATTTTTTTTCTAGTTGTTGATTGCTAGTAAAAAGAAATGCAACTCTATTGTTGATCAATCGGGGTGATTGAAATATAATTTGTATATGGTAAAACTCATCCTTCTTGGTGGACTGTTCTATGAGTTTTGACAAATGTAGACTGTAGTGTGACCATCACCACCTTCGAGATATAGAGCTATTCCCTCCCCACAAAATATTCCTCAGCACTCCTTGTCATTGACCACTCTCCACATCCCCAGTCCATGAAAACCCCTGGACTGTTCTCCACCTCTATGGATCATCTGTATAGCATTAAATGATATGTAGTCTTAAGAATCAGGGTTTTTAAAATTTACCATGTTGTATTTGAGATTCATCCATGTTGGTGTGTGTATCAGAATTTTGTTTCTTTTTATTGCAAAAGAGTATTCCATTATAAAGATGTGCCACAGTTTATCTAATCATTAGTTGAAGGATGTTTGGGATGTTGCCAGTTTGGAGCAGTAATGAATAAAGGCATTATAAGCATGCATATACAGGTTTTTGTGTGACCATAGGTTTTTGTTTCTTTTGGATAAATATGGATTGCGGGGCATATGGTGAGTATGTGTTTAACTTTATAAGAAACTGTTTTCCAAAGTGGCTGCACCATTTTGCATTCCCAACCAGCAATATGTCAGAGTCCTAGTTGCTCTGTATCCTCCTTGGCATTTGGCACTAACAGTCTATGGTTTCTTTCTTTCATTTTAGTTAGTGTGCAGTGATAGCTCATTGTGGTTGTAATTTGCATTTCCATAAAGACTAATGATATTGTTTACCTTTTCATGTGATTATTTGACATTTTTATATCTTCCTTGGTAAAGTTTTAGTTCAAATATTGTGCCCATATTTTAGTTGAGAGTTGGTTTTCTTATTACTGAATTTTGAACACTCTCTCTATATATCCCAGATACAACCCCATGACGGTTGATCAAATTTTACCTGGTGTTTACTATGCCTTCTCTTTTAGCAGAAGCTTAGCAAAAATAGTATAAATAGTAGTACTTATACTTTTTTTGCAGTTATAAGTCATGAAAGTAATCAAATGTAGATATGAACTCCTTTGAATGATGTGCCTCTTCCTTTAATTTTTGGGAGACATCATTCAGTGAAGTAAACCATCCAGGAGGTTCAGCCCTTGGTTCTCTCTCGCTCGCTATTTCCTTGGCGATTTCATCCAGTCTATGGCTTTAAACACACTCTCTATGCAAATGTTCTCTAAATTTATATCTCCAGTCTGACCTCCAGATTCATGTTTCTAACTCTGGTTTCATATCTCCAACTGCCTCCTCGACATCTCTGCCTAGAAGTAAATCAACCTGTTAACATGCAGTACTCCAAGACGATCTCCACCCCAACCTGCTCTGTTTCACTTGTGCTCATGACAGTTGATGGCAACTTCATCTTTCCAGTCACTCGGGTCAAAAATTTTGAAGTGACTCAGCTCCTCTCTCTTTCAGTCTACATCAAATCCATCGACAATGCTGTTGTCTCTATCTTGAACGTATAGGAAGAATAGGACTACTTCTCCAAAGTTCCACGGCCACCATCCTGAGTCAAGACACTGTTAAGTCTCATCCTGGATTTCACTGCAATATCCACCCAATCAGTCTTTCTGCTTCCTTCTTTCCCTTTCCTCCCAACCCCCACCCCAGAGGCAACACAGCAACCACACCAGTCAACTAAAAGCAGAATTCAGATAATTGTATGCCTCTACTTAAAATCCTGAAGTAGTAAAAGTCGAAGACAAAGTTCTCACAGTGGTCAACAAAGGTCTGCATGATCTGTTCCTTCCACCCCCATTATCTCCAA
This sequence comes from Canis lupus dingo, assembly GCF_003254725.2. Taxonomy (NCBI): domain Eukaryota; kingdom Metazoa; phylum Chordata; class Mammalia; order Carnivora; family Canidae; genus Canis; species Canis lupus. Next base: position 52,432,484 of record NC_064248.1, read on the forward strand.
TTATTTTCTGAAAATACTTCAGGGCTCTGTTATTATCATCAAATTCCAACATCATATTTTCCACGTGAATTAAAATTAAATGGCGCAAATAAGTAGGTACATTACTAATGCCAAGTACACAGTGAGTCAATAGTAAAGCTAAAAACAGTTTAGCACCTTGCCCACTTCCAATACTGTATTCTAACTGCTAGATATCTGTCTTCCCAGGGGCTATAATAACCTTGTTAAAATAAAAATGCCTGGCAATTATTAATTGCTTACTGTTTTCCACGTACCTCGCATACATCTTCCTTAATCTTCACAATAACTCTATGCGGTATGTATGATTGTACTCGTTCTTGAGGTGGTAAACCTGAGACTCGGGACGGTGGGCGACTTCCTTCAGGCCACACAGTGAAGGCTAGAGGAGAGCTCGGGGAGCGGGGGTGGCCAAGCCCCGGACCTCATCTCATTATTGCTTCACTTTCCCTCTTTTCCCAAAAGTAGGTCAAAAAATTGAAGAAAAAATACAAAGATGATTTCCAGGTTTTTCTTGGTTTCTTATAAAAAAGATATCAAAGGTAAACATTTTTTATGCTTTGTAATTCTACAAGATATTCTGTACATGCTTCTGCCTTCCTTTATTATTTTTCTTCTTCTTTACCCATGCCCAAGTCGGTGGCAAAGGCCTTATAACCCTGGGAGAAATACTGCTAGTGAAAATCCTGAAACTGTAAAGAGAATAGTGAATTTTCAACAGATGAATCAAGTTCTCCTACCTTGGAAACCAGCCAGCCTAATCGATATATAGATTCACTTGGCTTTATGTGCTAAATGTTCCTGAAAAGTTGTCTATAAAATAAATATTTGTATATGAAAATCATATATTCCCTCTGCCTTCCTTTGTGATTTAAAAATGTGTTCACACACACACAAAAGAAAAATATTTGCCCCAATATATTACAAAATGATGCTGAAGCCAAACATGCACTTGGACGAAGAGTCTGACTGTCAACACCACTCATGCAAGAAGTTCATCAAACGGACAACCAATCCATATGATCATTGATACTCCTGCAAAAGCACAACTATGTCAAAATACACAATCAATTCCGGCTCAAATATTTAAACAGCCTTCCTAAGCTGTGATGCTGGATGTTTAATAAAACCCAATGGAAATAAACGAAAATACTTGCTGGGAAGTTATTAGGCATCCTCGACTTTGCAGTTAAGTTGCTACTACCTCTTTAACTAGCCGCATACTCCTTTACCATTCAATAAAAGTTTGCTTAACTTAATGAGTATCTAATAGATAAAAAAAAAAAGAGATTCTATGTTTCTTACCTGACAAGAACAATTGTAGTGTCACCTGAGATAAAAAGAAGCTTCTTTCCACCTCTATAAAATCCTGAAAACTTTAGAGTGAGATACCAGGTATATAAATCAAGATGCGTCCTCATGGGTTAGCTACGTAGTTGCCATCCTGTGCAGCTGGGGGAAATCATATTTGGGAGAATCCTGATTGTCTCCTCTACGAAATGTGCATAGTAATAACAACCTCATAGAGTCATCCATAGAATTAAATATTAATTTACTCACATGTCTTATCTAATTTAACCCTCATCAATCATGAGATAAGTATTATTTATCACAATCCGACAGATTTAGAAACTGAAACTTGAAGGGTTTAAGACACTTGCTCAATGTTAGTTAGGAAGCTAGTAGGATTTGAATTAAGGTCTTAGGACAAAGTCTGAGTCCTCATTTTTAGCAGGGCAATTAATTTATTGTAGTCTTTCAAATAAGTTTATACATGTAATGACAAATTTATTGATCAGCACATAAGAATTTTTCCATGGATAAATGAATGAATGAATATAGTAAGCGTGTAAATGCAAGTATTTGCTTACATTATGTGTGTGCAGATTTATGTTACAGAAACTCTATGATTACCTGCTACAATCAGTGGAACAGAATGAGTCCTGAATAGGAAGTTACCACCCATAGCCAATTATCAAAGAATTAGGAGAAACAAAAACACTTAAATATCACTGGTTGTATGCTAAATATAGCTTTCTTTTTCTTGTCAGTTTTCCTAGACAAGTTTTATTTATCTAAATAAGAGCTATTGGCTTCGGAAGATTTTCATCAAGCCAGGCTAGTCAGTGTAGGAACAAATACAAATGCATCAGTGCTTAACAATCATATTATTTCTGAAAAATAAAGCCATTGCAATTATAAATATGGGCAAACATTGTCAAATTTTCTAATATAATGTGAGAAAATGCTTGTATTGTTTTTAAAGCATTTGAATTATTAATAGATCTGTTTTTAAGAGTGTTGACATTTTGGCTGATTTGAATGGCCCTTAATGGAGTGGGGATTTTGCATTCTGGCTAGGTTGGCAGGCCAATTTACAGGTCCCCGTCTAGACACACAAAAGCCATTATCAGCCAGGGTAGAGAATTCCCAGTGAGGGAACCCTTTCGTTGCCATCTTGGTGGCAGTGACTGTTTCCAGTCTCCTTAGCTCAGGGACTCCCTAATGAGGTAAATATTGAACAAAATGAAAAGAACACAACTCTTCAGATCAGGTGTTCTTAACTCAAATCCCAATTTTTGAATTTATTCTTCCATTCAATAAATATTTACTTTCATTAAAGAGATACTGGTCATTTTCTTAGGTAGTATCAAAAGACCAATGATTATCTGTAGATAACTCAATATCCCAGCCAGGCTTCTCTTCTCCTTGCTAGATTCTTCTGTGTGGAGTGGGCATAAGGCAGGCTTCCATTTCAAAACTATATTAGTAAATTGTATGGAGTAGTTTCTGATCAAGGGGAAGGGGGAGATCTCTCCATTTCTGGGTCACAGACCAGTAAAGTATAAAAGGGTTTCTATTCCTGTCTTTGAACAGAGCAGTAGTAGATAGGGAAGTGAGTGACCTACTCATTCCCCTTGGCTCTGACTGTCCCATCGCAATTTATTATTAAGTTCTAATTGCAAGCTCCTATGAATCTGTAGAGGGCTGTCTCTACTTCCTAACAGAGGGAAGGGCTCACCAGAAATGCTGGAGGAGTTAATCCCTCCTGTAATAGCATTCATTAATAATAGAGAAGAATAAATACCCGTCTTTCCCATCCCTTGGGTGGGCCTTTGCTGAGGTCAGTTCCTCACAGTGTCCCAGAAGTGGAAGGGGACTGAGTAGTAGTCTGCTGTACACACATTAGCTTCCTTCATCCTCTTTCCTGTCTCTCCCCTTCACTCCCTTGTTGGTGTTTCCGGAGATTACCTTCCAAACAAAACTAATTGCGCTTAAATTTTTGTCTCAGGGTCTGTTTCTGGGAGACCCAACTTAAGACAAAGCCTAAAGAACTTATATGAAACCTTACTGTGCATGCACAAGGCACACCGCATCCTATAAGGTAGTCTATGCCCGTGTACTCTGAAGACTGACCAGCCAGGCCTCTCATCCCTTCCTACCCCCAAATGTCTGTAAACAGGGAGAAACTGGTGATGAGAAAGAAGAGATTTAGATTTGGTGCCATTCATACCAATTAATGTAAGGAATGCAAAGTAAGGGATCAAGTGTGTCTTTAACATAGAGGCCAGGATTATTCTCAAGAAACAAGGTCAGAAGTATGTTAATAAAAATAAATATTTTTTTAAAAATACCTTTTAATTTATTTATTCATTATAGACACACAGAGAGAGGCAAAAATATAGGCAGAGGGAGAAATAGGCTCCCTGCAGGGAGCCTGATGCAGGACTCAATCCCAGGACCCTGGGATCATGACCTGAGCCAAAGGCAGACACTCAACCACTGAGCCACCCAGGTGCCCCAATAAATGTTTTTATTATTCGGTAAACCTGTACCAGAGATTAAGCACCATGTCTTCCAAAGGAAAGCATCCTCAGAGGAGGGTGGTGGGAGAGCATATTTTCTGCAGCACGAGCAGGCTCTAACGAGACCTTTCTGGTAGACCAGCAAAAACCAGATAGAAGGAAAAAAAACATGGCATGTGGAAGATACCTGAGGCCCCATATTGTGAAGATTTCCTGACACCAGGAGGAATATGGGGACTCCATCATTCTGACTAGAGTATTGAAATCCTGGGAGTATTGGTGGGAGTGGTAAGGGAGTAGCAATGGTGCCAGGAACACGGATGAGAGAAGGATTTCATGTAGCAAGAAGAGAGAATAGGGAGAATTAGTGAACAAGAAAGCATTCCCTTGGAACACTCTCAAGGTCAAGGTAGGAAGGCCTTGCTCCTTTATGCTATGCAATTCCCCACCCTCATCCCCTGACTTTGTGGTTTGAGGGCCAATTAATGAACTCCTTAGTAAATAACTGCTGAAAACATTCATCAGCATAACCTGTTCTCTTGGAAGCCAGCTGAAGCAGACATTATAGTCAGCCATACTGTGAGCTCCTACGTGGAGAGGAGGATCTACCTCTGACAGCCACTGTGCTGAGGTAACAATCTGGCTGGCTGGCCAGATGCAGCTGGACACTCTTGCAGCATGACAGAAAGGGGCTCACCACCTGAGAGACTCCAGCATTCTCAACTTCTCAGTTCAGAGATTTCAGGATGAGAACTTTCCTGTTCTCCTTTCTTGTTTCAATTGCCTCTCCTTCCAACCACACCACACACATGTACATCCATTTCTATGAGTTAATTTTCAAAGAGTCTTGAGTTTTAACTGAAGAAGATTTTGGGGGGGTTAGGAGTGTTGCTCTGGTTGTACATAATAGTGCTGGGGTGGAAGGAAAGAATGCAAGGGGTGGCACTGTGTCCTTTTGTTCACCAAACCACTCTTTTCCCCATCACCAGTCTAATAGGTAGCAGTCTACAACACAAAGAGAGAGAGAGAGGTAAGGACATACAGAACTGAATTTATAGAAGATGTTATAAGATTCTGGGCCCAAATTACTCTACTCTGGAATCCAAGTGACAAATTACAGCATGGAGCTGGGGAGAAGGTCTTTTCTGTTCCTCCTAGTGGGTCTCCATCTAATGATAGTCCCCATTATGGTATAGCTTAATCTCCCTAAAGGCTTATGGGGCTGCTACCAGACAACTGCTGTGCCAGGCTGAGTCTTCATTCTGAGGACTCTGCCAAGGCTGGTGAAACACCTTGCAAAAATCGTGGGAGATTCAATCCTAAGTGAGTGTTTCCCTGAGGTGGGCCTGCATGCATAATTAGTAAGTTCAGGGGGAGAGGGATTGAGATTCCAAAATAAGCAAGTGGGGGCCTGAGTTGGGGAAATGTTTATGTGCCATCATTTATAAGACGTAGGTCTTCAGATTACATAGTAGTTAGGCATCCAGATATATGGTACCTATGTAGATGTAACAGAGCTCTGTACTGGCTCTGCATTAGTGAAGGTGATTCTATAGAGCTCTTTTGGGGGCAACTGATACATATGGAACAGATGCTGTAGCCTTTGAAATGTTTTCTAACTCTCAGAGACCTTTGAGAATAAAATATGTCTGTAAAAGAAAAAATGCGGGAATGAAATCAGAGATAGGAGTCAAATGCCATCTCATGCTTCGGGTGTTTTAAAACTCACTATTAGAGAGGAAGTTTCACCAACTTTTCATTAAGCACAATGCATAATTCTAAGAACAAATAAGAAGAGAAAAAACTAAAATTGCCTTGCGTGGATTTTACCTGTCATCTGGTGGTTGCTCAAACATCCCCTTAATTCCCAGAGAAAGGCTTTTGAATGATTGAACTCTGCACTTGAGTTTGGTGTCCATATTTTGTTAGGCCTTGTGTAAAATAAATGCACCACTGAAGGAAATAAATCATTGTGGATGGGGGAAAAATGTGTAACGGCTTACCTCAAACCTCCTTTTGAATGAGACAAAATTGACAAGTAGCTACAGTTATGCATCTTGTAAATCCCCAGGAATGGAAGCCATCTCTTTCTGTCCAGCTGAATGTCCCATTGCTATAACCATTGCCTCTCATTCATCCAGCACAGCAGTGGAAGGGATGTCCCTGACTCTCCCAACTTTTTTTTTTAACTGATCTGTTTTGTATATAGAAGCCTATTGGAATCACCATTGGACCAAACTGAGGATGATTTCATCAAACAATTAGCCAAACAACCAACTTAGGAGTCCCTTCCCCAAGAGCAGCATACCCTCCCTTCTCTTGCTAAGGAATTAGTCAGGTAAGTAATTGAGTTGCATACATGGGTCATTTGTTTTATGAACAAGTAAGTCATTGGCTACAGACTTGTATTCACAAATATTTATTAAAGATTATGTTTTATCCTATGAGATACTCTACTAGGATTTAGGAGTCCAGGATTCTTATCCTACTTGGTAACTGAAGAGCTATGTGACCATTGTATGTGTTGATTTCTACATCTGAAGATTGGACCACTCAGCGAGTGTGATGCTCTCCAAGGTGCTGTTGGACCTAACAATCTCTGTTGCTTCCATTGTGGTAGCAAAGCACAGAAATGCACCTGGAAACTGCCACCACATACATTTTGCACCTTCAGAGGGAATTTTAGGAAATGTGAGGCCTTCTTATGACAAAATTCGCTACTCATTAGGACTCAGGTTAGTTTATGGATTCCTCAGTCACTTTTTTTTTTAATGTACCAGTTTTTTTGAGCTGTAGTTGACACATGGTATTATGTTAATTTCAGGTATACAACATGATTGGATAGATATGTATATTGCAAAGTGATCCCCACAATAATCTATTTAATATCCACCACCACACATAGTTAACAATTTTTTGCCTTGTGATGTTCCTCAGTCACCTTGATCTAATTCAACCCATACACCCTGGAGGGCAATTGGAGAGAAAACCTTTCTTAAGGTAAACTTTCTTAAGAGTTCTGTAATACATTTTTAATATAAAATCTACACTCAGAGAAGTTCTTTTGTGGTGTTCCAACATGAAAGCTGGCTTTTAGTGCTTTAACCAAGGAAGCACAAGAAAATTCTGGGTCTAAGGCTAAAAATGCATCATGGAGATGTGTACTTGCCTGGTTCAAGATGGATGTGTAATGACAGCATGCTACTCACCATAGCTATGTTTCCTAGCATTGTCTCATCCATCTTTACCAATAACTAAATAAATGATCCTATGAGGTGGTTATCCGTATCACCTTCATCTTACAGACGATGAAGACTCAGACTAAATATCAGAGCCAGGACTTAAACCTAGGTATGTCTTGACACCAGAAGTGTGATGGTTGCCTCTGCCCAATCCTTCAGGACACATTAAGCTGTCAATGAGGCTAGGGTTGCTTTTGGAGACAGGTCCAGATGGAGTGGTCGCACCACACATTTCCTCATAAAATCTCTTCTGACCACTGATGCCAATCTGATAGTTCAAGGTTACTAGGTCATGCTAAAGCTGTCAGCAGAAATGGAGTTTAAGAGCCAAGGAGGGTTAAAATCAAAGAGCACGTCTTTCCATTGATTCAAAGTCCTGGGACTTCCCCTTTCCCCCAGGCTAGACTGGAAGAAGTGTGAAACTGGGCCCCAAATAATATTGAAAGGGAAACATATCAGAAAATATAACTTCAAAAGAGTTCAACAAGCAGCACCTAATCTTGTATAACCAGGTGCTGATCCACATATTCTCACAGCCATTGCTCAACTGCGGAGGGAGAAATAAGATCTGCCCACTCTGCTTCACCTGAATGCTTTAAAAGTAAACAAAAATGTGTGGGAAATGCTAAGTTTCATTGAAATGGGCTAAATGAATTCAAGCTTCTCTCTTTATGTATTATTACAAATTATCATGGGTGTCCTAAGTAGCAACCATTCAAGACAGCTCTACTCTCTCCATGCAGAGACTTATTTCTGCCACCCACTCAGTGTTTTTTTTTTAAACTGCTGTTCATCTTGTAAAGAAAACCAACAACTGGCTATAAAACTTTTTCTTGGGTTTATAGTTGAAATGACACAATGCAAGCAAGTTCCCACTCTACAATATATTTTTGAGTTCTTCTTTGAACCCTCTGCATATTCTCATCTCTTTCTGTGGGTGGGGTGTGTGTGTGTGTGTGTGTGTGTGTGTGTGTGTGTGTGTGTGTGTGTTTAAAAGCCACACTCCGGGGATCCCTGGGTGGCGCAGCGGTTTGGCGCCTGCCTTTGGCCCAGGGCGCGATCCTGGAGACCCGGGATCGAATCCCACGTCGGGCTCCCAGTGCACGGAGCCTGCTTCTCCCTCTGCCTATGTCTCTGCCTCTCTCTCTCTCTCTCTCTGTGACTATCATAAATAAATAAAAATAAAAAAAATAAAAAAAAAATAAAAGCCACACTCCTAGGTCTGAGAACAAATGAATGTGTCCTCAAGGGAAGTGTTAAATCAGTGACGTGAAGGTGATTTAAAGGTCTTGAGGGGAAGCCAATATTATTAAGCTTAAAGCAGAGCCCTGCCTTCCAAGGAAATAGAGCCCGCTAAAACTAGCATGTTCAGATTAAGACAGGGAGAGAGAGACAGAGACAGGGAGAGAGAGACAGAGAATGTTGTATTTACAACTCCCATGTTAAGATAACTCAAAAGGAGAGAGAAAGACACTTCCAGAGAGGAAATAATTTTTTTTCTAGATTCATCACAAAAGTGAATTCAGTGCTTTTCTGAAAAGCTTTGTGCAGGATGCTTTTTAACTCAATTTAGTCTCCACTTTAAATTCTGTTTCTTGGGGCAAGAAAGCTTTTTTTAGAGCAGAGCTAGGTAATAGTCAGCCTCCTGGATAGTCTGAAGCTTATGAAAGTCTTACTATTGCCTTTCATCTCTTCTTAAAACCGTACATTCTCCTGATTACTCCAAATTACAATGTTTGCCGCTACTCCCTTTAATCAGATTTGAGCAATTCTGTTTAGGTAAAAAAAAAAAAATCAAATGGTGTTTCTCTTTCATAAGGTTTTTGCACTTCATAAGAAGAGTGAATTCTGTTATCCTTCATTGCTCCCCATGAGAGATTTTTCTTTTAATGTTTTGAAGCCATGATTGTTGTGTATCAAGATATTCAGTCCTGGCCCCATGGTGGTGGATTGGATTACTTTGCTGATTTCTTACCTGCAGTGTAAGACTCCCATGTAGATTAGGACATGGTTTAAGAGGAATTATCTCCTGTTTTTAATAGATCACATACTGAGTCTCAAGCTCCAAATTCAACAGAAAATCAAGCTAATTGTTCATTTCTTCCAGGATATCCCTGAAGGATAATTGACCTCTGCAGAGCAACTTCTTAGTAGGAAACTAAATAATTAAGTTGAAGGAAATACATTTCTTGTTCACTATTCTTATGGTAAAGAATTGTTTGGTGGTTTTGGGTTTTGTGGGTTTTTTTTTTTTTTTTTTTTTTTTGTATGTGTGATGAGATGATAGCCCTGCATGCTTTTTCTGCAAAAGATAAATGCACCGTTTCCCCCCGGCCTGTTTTGAACTAGTTATTCTAAGCAGGACACACATTCAAATTACTGTTGTAGATAAAATCTTTATCTTTCAAGTTATTAACATGAAGCATTCTCAACCTGTCTTCATCTAATGAATCAAATTCTTCTATGCCCATTGGGCTAATCCCTACACTAAAAGAATGACCCGGAAACATACAATATAGACAGCTTTGTAAAATGATAGGTTCGGATATTTTCCCTAATTGGCACATTTATTCTTTATTATTTTAACCTATTATGCCTATCTGCCTATTCTATAAAATTTCAGCAGTGACTATGATTCACACTCCCCGAACAATAAAAACAATGTTAACCCCAAACTCCTAATTCAGTTAAGAGCACAAATCAACAGCCATAATTGAGACAGTTGTATTTCCTGTGATGTTTAAAAGCATCTCAACCCAAAACATCATAATATATAGTCTTTTCAAAATAGAAATATACTAAAGGGGCTCCTAATATATGCTTCCAAATCACTAAAAATTACTCTAAAATTACAGAGGCCATGACGTTTCCTACAAAAATCAACCCCGATTTAAATCAATTCAGTCAATATAATTTTTAACTTAACAATTATAACCTTCCAAAAGGAACTTTGCCATGAAATATTTCAAGATGCTTGAGGGAATAATGGAAGAATGTTCCTCAGCTTGGCCGGAGGCATGGGAAATCTCCCCTAGGAGAAGACAACTATGCTAGCTCACTGCACATCCCTAACCACCCCCAAAGTCTCTAATTTGTAAATTGCTGAATCAGTTTGTGCACATTTGGAAAATTACTGCTTTCCTGCAATTTTCTGTAAGCTATTGCTAAATTGTTCTGTTGAATGTTAGTGAAAAATTATATTTTTAAACCACCTCTGAATCCTAAAAGCCCATGGCACAGTATTCTGTTTATGTGAGCAATTTGGCTTTATTAAACAGCATGACATAGACTAAGTGAGCTAAGATAAGATTGGTACAATACGTGCCCTAGAATCAGCCAGCGAAGCCAATCAGTTTCCATCCTAATTATGGAGGGCTGAATGGACACCTGAGAAGGAGGGAGGAGATTCTACTGGCTGCTCCCCAGATAGATTCCACTCCCTTTTTCACCTTGAATATTATTAGAGGAATTTTTCTAGACAGTGCAAGTTTGAAGAACACTTCCGGAAAGTATTTATTTCTGAACTTCTCTGTTTTCAGTCTTTCACTAGACCACTAATTACAGAGTTTGCTTCTCTCCTCTTAGGTGATAAGATAATATGATTCCCAAATAGAATTTGAAATGTTCTACTCTGAAGACGGAATTTGTTCATTCATTAAACAAGTAGAATAAAGTAACCTAGTTATATCCCCAGAAGTGAGAAAGAATAGACACATTTAAAGTTATTTGCTGACATACAAAGTGATGTTAGCTTTGTAGACCAAGGGAATAGAAATGGTCACTAAAATGTGCCCTCCCGACTCACCCCTGCCTGGAAGTTTTAAAAAGGATGAATTAAAAGGAAACTTGCAGAAATTTAGTGAATTGTCACATAATGTAGTCTCGTGTATCACTATGGAAAGTAATATTCTTGCTAAGAGGCTTGTTCCACTTTAAATCTTTAGATACTCAGCCTTCTCTAAGGTCATTGTATGAATTTAGACACACTATTCTGGAAACTAAATTAGCCTGCATTTACTGGGAAGTTGAATGCAGCCAGACTAATGGTAGTGCAAGTGTAATTGGTTCCCAACATGTGTCACTGTGTGTACTCCTCAAGCTCTAGAAAAGATGCATTATGGGACTAATTTTTAAATGTTAATGGATATTGGACATTTGCCAGACACCCAGCTGTGCACAAAACACTGAGATGGTAAATAGCTCTTGATCTGTTTAGAAACAAATGATGATGGTTTTTAGGATTCCACAGGACTGACGGCATGGCAACCAGCTCAGACTCAGAGACTGACCCCATTAACAGCATTGAAGGGAAATGTTCTGATTTTTACCACCGAAATTAAGGAGCAAGGCCATCGTGTTAAGGCTCAAATTATTTTTGATTAATATTAAAGAAAGTCTAGTCCCTCACACCTATTAACCTTACCTGTGTCAGCATAGCTCTTTGACAAGTGTTTTGGGTTTGTTTGTCTGTTTTCTATGGGATCAGGTCAAAATGAAAATGTCTTCATCAATTAGCTTGGGTGTAAAAGCTGCACTCAGAATGACCTGCTCACCTGTGCTTGCAAAGAGAACCTCGCTCTCCCACCACGCACCAGGCACAGGGTTGACAGAAAGGCAACAGGTTTCCTATCACTTGATCTGTTGCTCTTATCATTTTAATTGAAAGTCAACGAATGGAGCATTTTCTGTAAATTCTTCCTCCAAAAGGTCTTACTAATTGTGTGCACTTGGCCAGTAAAGCCTACTAGAAATGGATTTTTTTTTTTAATGTTGATGATGAGCTGCTTTTGATTAAAAAGCATGAAGAGGAAGTGTCATTTTTAGCATAAACATGGGAAAGAAATGGATGCGGGGCACTGTAGCCTACTGTTCCTCTGGAAGGAGACCCACAGGGGGGTGTATTCAGCATCTAAAATGCCATCTGAGGCTATCAGCACGGTTTAAATATTTCATCAGCCAAGGAGAATATGAACATGAGCCGAGCTGGTCTGACATCGTTTCTGGAGATGTGTGAGAAGCACCAGGGGAGCTCTGGTTTGTTGGCAGCTCAACAACTAGCAATTTGTGTAGGGTGAAAGCAAGAGAAAAAGACAAGGGAGAGAGAATGCTGCCGTGCGAATCCAGTAATCGTGAAACATGAACATTTGGATTTGGGGGACTTTGAACTAGTTAGGAAATAGTAGGGAGAACTCACTTGTGGAGGGGCTCTCACTTATAACTTTGCTGGGGGACCTTCCAGATAGCCAGATTTCCTTTTCACTCTTGTGTTATTTCATACTCCTTAGCAGTGAGGAGACGCAAGCTGCAGTCTTGGTCCGCTGCTTTCTTAGGCCGCCTGTACCTGTTGGTTTCAGACTTTGATGTCTGAAAGACGCAAATTCAAATCCTGCCTCTGCCACTAGCCAAAAACCAATGTGATTTTAGGCAAGTAGCAGTCTCTCTGAACTCTGTTTCTTTAACTCTAAACAGGATTAGGACTAAGGTAGGTAAAAGTGCCCACGGCACAATAGATACTGGATACATGGCAATACATAAAATTTGTATCATGTTACATAATAAGAGATAAGAAAATTTTGAAATTTTTGACATTTTGTTCCTTATTATAAATTTTAAGGATATCTTAATGAATATCCTTTTTACAATTGCCCTTTTTGATAAATGTCTGTTGGAAGAAGAATAGCAGCTGGTTAGAGGATTTCTCCCAGATACTCACTTTCCTGCATCTCATAGTTTTTTGCACCGCTAAGAGTAAGAACCTAGGACAAAGGACACAAAAAGCACTGAAAAGGGCAGGGATTATCTTCCAAATCAGCAGAGACTGAATTTCAGATTTGCATACCTGCTAAAATAAAGAATTTAAAGGTGCCTGATGGAGTCTGAAATAGGTTCTCTCTTTTCCTTTGGGTAGAAGCTACAATTTGGAGTGTCCCATACTCTGATTTGAAAAGCCAAGTATTATATTTGAAGCCATTTTCAAATCACAGATTCGAGTATTACTTCTTTTTGAATGGCTTTATTGAGATATAATTCATACGCCATACAATTTACTCAGGTAAAGCGTATGATATTGTATCTTCCCAGATATGTGCACCACTCACCCCAGTCAATTTTAAAACATTTTCATCACCTTAAAAAGAAACTGAATACCCTTCAGCTCTCATTTTTAATCCTCCCTACACCAAGCCCTAAACAATCACTAAACTAATTTTTGTTTCTATAAATATCCCTAGTCTGTACTTTCATATGAATAGAATCACACAATATTGTGGTCTTCTGTGACCATCTTCTCCCACTTAGCATAATATTTTCCAGGTTCATCTATGTTGTAGCACATATCAGTAGTTCATTCCTTATTAAAGCCAATTCATATTGCATTATCGTTTATCAGACAGTTAGATCATTTCCCTCCTTTTCTCTGTTTTGAATAATACCTCTATAAACATTCATGTACAACTTTTGTGTTAGCGTGTTACATTTCTCTTACATGCCTTCATTTCTCTTGTGTGTATACCTAGTAGTGGAATTGTTGGGTCATACGGTAAATGTATGTTTAATCATTTGGAGAACTGCCAGTTTGTTTTCCAAATGAGCTGCCCCTTTTACATTGCCACCAGCAGTGTATGGGGGTTGTATAGCAACAGATGTAATCAAATGATAATTGCTTGCAAGTTCTGTCCTATACTGAGCAAGATCTATCTCCCTACTTCTCCCCATTGATCCTAGTCCTCTTCTATTGAACAACACCCAATAGAAATGCAAGTTCCTTCCTTTTCTAAAATTCAGGCCTTCAACCATTTATCATCATCAAATCACATCCTCTATGCCCTTCTCCCTACCCCTTCCTCTTCTGATGGTTACACTCCTGAAGGTACTTAGATATTCTTCATGCTTGCCTAGATCCCTCTCTCTTACTTTTCTTGCTAGCACACAAGCTCCTTCAGGGAAGAGACTTTATCTACCCTATTTAACACTTCACCATCTTGTCTCCAGTATCTAAAAAAAAAAAAAAAAAAAAAGAGCTGGCATGTAGAGTCCAAGAGATATTTGCTGAATAAACATATGTTGAATGACTGAGTCTCAGCTGCCTCCCCAGGGATGTACTGTAATTTTGTGATATCTTCCATCCAGAGTTGCATAATATACTCCAGGGGAGCTATTGACTAGTGTTGAGTACAATGAGATCATTTTCCCCTCTGTAGAAGCTTAGAAAACTAATTTCATAACCTAATGCTTCTGTATATACAACACTACAAACTAGGAGTGAGAGACTCCTTGTTTTGAAGGGCTATAATGAAGTCATTGTAAGAGAATGTTGTAAATATAAATGCAGACTTCTAATAACCAGACAGATACACAAATCTTCGTAGTTTCTGCTACCAGTTCTACACACACTTTTCCAAGTATCTTGTGATGACTAAAAAGAAAGTAAATACCTATTTGGTTTAAATAATTTTAAGAGATCTAACGAAGTCAAGATGTCTAGCTGAACAACATGGGAGCTAGGGCAATACACACCTCTATTTTTTGTCTCTGAAAATGGACACTGTGAAAAAAGATTATATGGGAAAGAGAAGGTCTCAATATTTTATAATTCCACTCAGATTTTACCTCTACAGATATAACAGTGGGTGACGGGCATAATGTTTTGAAATGCCTTCCAAACTGTAATCCTCTATTGGTGCATTGGTTTCTCTCTTTAAACTTCAAGGAAGAATAGGAATGTGTTATAACACTGAAATCTGCAAAAAGGATGTAGGATATAGAAGTCCTGATTAGATAGGAAGAGGAAGTAAAAAAGAATCTTGCCAGCACTGAGGAATGGCAGGAAGAAAAGCGGCAGATGTAAGGGAAGCATATGCATTTAGATATGCATGTGATCCCCTGCCTGGTCCCCTCACCTACCCCCCTCCCATCATGCCATCATGGAGTCATATCTCAAGAGAAGATGGTAATAAAACTCTTGCAATTATAGGGGAACAGGAACACTGAGAGCAGTGTTCCAGGCCCCAGATCTCTAGGACAACCCCAGCGTTTGGGACCAAACCAAGGGCCCATGGTGCAGGAGCAGTGGCACACAGGCCATCCTGGGAGGAAGCCAAATGGAGGACCAGAGTCCACAATGAAACCATTCAAAGCAGAGGAGACAGCTATCTTATTACTTGGCAACTCAAGGTGTCCAGGGGAGACAAAAGTCTTCATAAAGACTGAGTTGAATTATAGAATATGAAGGCACTACTTTTTTCTGTGTGTGGCTCAAGTAAATTTATGACCCCATTATTAATCTATAAGGTACGGTTGATGGGGAAGGCCACATCAGAAGAGATGGGAGAAACCAGCCTGTCTCTTCAACTGTCACCATAACCAGGAGACTTGAGTCCTGAGAGTTCTCCTCTTAGCTTCCTTGTGTGCCTCTCCCTACACAGTATTGTTCTCAGTTTCTTAGTGTTTATGTCTTTCTCCTCATGTCAGTATTAAACACAATAGATCAGATCAAGGCCTAGAACTGCAGAGATCCTAAACATCAACTGGGTGGGAGTGAAGGAAGCATTCTGTGACAAAGGGAGTGCAGATTTCCACTGGGTAGCTGTGTGTAAGCAGATGGAAAAATGCAGGCAACAGGTTAACTACAGGAACCTCTACGGGTTGTTTCTTCGGGAACCCATTTGACTTCTCACCATCACTTCCTCTCCAATGGCAACCACAGGATTGCTCCTCGGTGCCAACTCAGGCCACCCCTATGGTTTGGTGTGGAGCTTGCAGTTATAATTTTAGATGAGAGGGTATTGAGCTTTTTGGATAAATGGTTTTCATCATTTTCTCCAGTATTTACAGGACTGTGCTTGCTGGTGCTGAATAAACAGACACAGGAGCGAGTGTCTGAGAGAAAAGTACATATTGTAACTGTTTGTTTTGGAAAAGTAATTTCCTCTATCAGTTCATTTCCATCAATTTTATCAATTCACTTAAGCCACCTAATCCAAATGATATGGCACATATTGAAGCGGAAATGGGAGCTACTTCAAATCTCTCCTAGTCCTCCATATGCCTGCACTTAAAAAACCCAGGCCAGGCTGGCTGTAGACTGAACTCCATTTCCATAGCTCTTGTTTGGGATTCATGGGTCTATTGTGTTACTGAGCTATATGGAAAGGGAAGAAAAACCCATGTTCATCCCTTCAAGCTGTCTGTAGTCATTAGGTGATGTGATGTCTTACCCAGGTTGTATAACAATATGTTGCACAGAGGTTGCTAACAGGAAAACAAGTGAAGATTCTGTATGCTGCTAGATTTGGTGAATATTCCCAATACAAAAAAAAAAAATCATGGTAGAATCAGAAAATACATGATTCTGTTTCTTGACAGATTGATACTCAGAGCAGGTTTCACAGATATACTAATTTTAACAAATCCATCTTTGGAAATTTTTTATTTACAGAACTCACTGCTGCCTCCTTTTAATGTAATGAGATTTCATAATGAAGTCCAAATACAATCTGGTAGAGGAAGAGGGCATGTAACACTGATTCTAATAAGCTTGACTAAAATCAATAATGTTGTTAGTTTCCCTGAAACCAGCCTGCATTGGCTCACAGAGCCATGTTCTGCCTAGAGCACAATATTAGTGGTTTATGTTATATCAGGGAGATTTCTTCCATAGTGGGAAAAAAGATAGAAACTGAAAGAAATTAATAAATGTTATTAAATGTGTCTTTAGACCACAAATGACCACAAATTTGTTTGCCTCTCTCTTTTAATCGGTTGTCAATTTCTGCGGAAATAACTTGGTGGCGTCCTATTACTGCTCATTTCGGGGTGCCTGTTTCTTCACCACCTTTTTGCCAGTCTCCTCGCCTGCTTTCAAGGTATCACATGAGGGGGAGACTGCATACAAGAGTGTGGTGAGGAGGGCACAGAGAGAGCCCTGTATCCCAGATCGCTTCCGTGCCTGGGATCTCAGAAGTGGAGACAATCATTCACACCAAGGCATTGTCTGGTTAAAATGCAAATGCCCGGGGCAGAGTTATGGGGCTTAAAATGGAGCAGTTAAGTTTTAACTGTGGCATGTAGAGAGGTCTGGAGGTCCACAAACCCCCTTGGCAGAGGGTGGCAAACACCCAAGGAAGGTATGCGGACCCAGGAGCAGCTGAGCCATGGCCAGAGGAATGGGCAGAGGAAGAAGAGTGGGAAGTGGGGGCAGTGAGATGACTAGTCTTGGTAATGATGCAGAACACTTTATCTGTCAAGAAACTTCCCATTGCTTTGCATCTGTTAACTCACTAAAACCTAGCAAAACCCTATGGGGTAGATGTATTAGGATACTTTTTTTTTTTTTTTTTTTTTTAACAATTGAGGCATCAAAGCCAGGAGACAGTTGCATCTAGGATTAACTATGAGCAATCCTTGAGACCCTATCTCTGGCTTTCCTCTGTGTAATTTCTTGCCTAGACAGCTCATTCACCTGGTGTCAATAATCATCTCCTGTTGTTGACTTCCAAATCTGCACCTCTATTCTTGACTCAAGCTTCAGAGGTTCTGTGGAAAAAAACAACCAATCCGAGAACTCTTGCTTGTCCACTGAGCCCATCTTCCTGATAAGGTTAGTGAAATTAGGTTTAAATAAAAACCATATGACGTATATGGTTATATATATAGGAAGGGGCTATGTGGCTTGGTGGGCTCTGTGTTGGGGATGACAGGCACGTATACTGGCTGATTCTTAGCTTGGAAAGATCCCTCAAACTCTGCATCTTAATTAAAGTTGTCCTAAATGAAAACATCCTCCTTTGCCCCCCCAAAGGCTGACTCTGAATCACTGTTTCAGTGCATAGAGTTCACAGCCCTAAGCAATTGCCCCAGTTTTCCAGGTCCTAGTTATGCCTTTGAGAGGTATTAAGTTCTGACCTCGCCAGGTGGTACAACTGTGGATATCTGAGAAAACTCATGTTCATAAAATTCGAGTAGAGCTTCTCCATCAGAGTTATGATTCTGCTCCCTTGAGGCCAGTTCACCTGCCAAGAGCCAGCTCACATCTTACACCTATCTGTGTTTTGGACTCCCAGAAAGCTTATACATATTTGATGCATATAAAACACCTTAGAAAAAAAAATAAAAAAATAAAACACCTTAGAATGGTTAGCTAACCTTTTACATGGACTTGATATGTCTCTCCAAATATATTGCATACTCCTTGACAAAAGGCACTACATCCTACATATTTTGAAGCAGTTAGAGAGGAATTCTAGTGGAGGTGCTGAAAAACTGCTGTCGATTAATTGGCTGATTAATGACAGGGAGAGTAGGGCTAGGATCCCACGCACAGCGGAATGAGCTCGCTAATTCTGATGATCCCCATAGATGCTGATATTGGCAAAGCAAACACGTAAGAAGAGATATCTGGGTCCTGGACATTTCTCACAGTTGATCTGGTTCAAATTCAATTAAACTTAACCCAGGGAAATGCCAGAAAGAGAGCAAAGCCAAATAGTCCAAGGGAGCTTCATTTTCATTTTATTTTTAAACCTAAAATCCAGTCAACTGATTGAGTGCCTACTATGTACAAAGTATGCACAAAAAAAATAAATAAACGGATGAGAGGGCTGTTTTCTCTAAGCCCCAAACCTTTCAGGACAGATCCCTGGACTTAGAATGGTGAGCATCATGTTCTATATATGCCTCTGTATATGCCTGGACCAAATTATTTAAACTCTCTGAGCCCAAGGATTTTGTTTTTGGTTTTGTGGTCTACTTGAATATAAGAGGCAGGAGCAAATAGAGCCATCTTGCTTCCTTGTGTAGCTTAAGAATTAAGCCACCATTGGAACTCAAAGATGAAACGCTACAATTTGATGAACCAGATTTTACTATCTTTAAGAAACTGTGCTACCCCCTGTGTCATTAGTAAACGTGAACTGTGACTCCTGGGGCTCTGGCAGCCATCGCATGACCATGAAGACATAAGCTGAGCACGAATCCACTGTGCTATGAACACAGCAGAGCAGAAAGACCATGGCAAATATTTACTCCTTGAGGACATCATTCTGTCCTGGAGCCACTCTACACTGAAGCTTCTTGTGGTATGAGGTATTTTCCTTGCTGTTTCAGGCATTTTGATATGATTGGTTATTTTGGCATTTGATTTCGATTGGTGAAGGCACCAATCTCTGCCTTAACATAAGCTTAGAGAGCAGAAAAGAAAAAAAAATTTCCTACCTAGAGTATTAATCCTCTTCTTACTTGAAAAATAATATATATACAGATATGTATATAGGATTTTAAAAATAAGTTGTAATAATAATTGTATATTTCTCAGAAGGATGGTATGGAAATTGGTGAGACACGTATGCACAAAACCACTACAGAAGTCTTAATAATTTCCTTTATTATCTTCTTCCTCCCCACCAGACTTCCTTCCTCTGCTCTCCTCCCAACGACACTCCTTGCCTCAGATCTGCCCGTTGTCAGCACCTCGATGTCAGGAAGGCAGCACAACAGTGCTTCCCTGCAGAACTGAGCCAGCAGGATGGAGAGAGCTAAGTGCTGTCAGTTACATTGGCTAGGGAAGACTAAGCGGGTTAGCTGCTTCCTTCACAATTTTGGAACCCTGTAGCTATTCACCCTGTTTATGTAACAGATGCTAAAAAGAAAAGACATGTCAGCTTTGAAAGCAGAAACCCGTACTAACCAACTCTGAAGTGAGAACTCTAATGAAAGCCAAAAATAACAAAGTTCTCTACTCTGTGACAAGAAAGAGGTATTAAAAATTCAGGCAACCTGAAGTAATCCATTCAAAAATGGCAGAAGTCTTAGCATATTCAGGAATATAACTTTTTCTGCACTCATCTGGGTATGATTGTGATGGAAAGCAAAATGCACACTATCTATAAACCAATGATAAGGAAATATGAGTAGCAAAATTCAAAACTCTGATAGACTAATGTCACAGTCTATATTTTCAGTGAAAGCCATAAAAGGTATAATTTTAGAATAAAATGTGCCATTTCAATGATGCCCGGGGTACATCATGTATTTTTATCGCCACACATATTCATAAGGTCTAAGTCTCATCCCTCACAAATGAGACTCAAAATTAGCAAAGATCCAAAGTTAAACACATGTGTATGTACAGACACACGGGGATACAAAAATACATTAATTTAATTTAAAATGTCCTATAAAACTTCTTTTTTGGTAAGAATATCCTTAGAATTTGTATTTAAATAACCATCACTCAATAATGTTTTTAGATTGCTAATACATAGATGTTGCAAAGAACCTTCTTGTCAGTGACCCAGAGATATTTGCTATTGGTTTTTACAGATAAGTTTATTGAGGAAGAGTTAAGATACATGAAGTTCCATTGCCTCTCCCTCTCACTTCTGGTCCAAGGTGATGAAAAGGTCCAAAGATCTTTTGTTAAAAGTTTGAGAATAACATTTTGGTAATTTGTATGAAATTTTTGTCACTTCCCGGGGAATTAAGCCTCAGTAACAGCAGGCTGCCAGATTAATGTTAATATTTAAATATGTGCTGGGATGCTTCCATAAATAAGGTTTAACTGTGTAAGGAGATCACTACTTAGGATTTTTGGAGTATTTCTACACATTCAGGGATTTCAAGTCTTTACGATTGCTGCTATTCTGTTTTGGAATCCTGCTTAAGCGAGCAGAAGTGTTAGTGTGAGGAAAGTCGGAGAAGTTCCTTTTATTCCGAAGTGTGAAAACATCTGTGTGGATTTGTTTTAATAGGCCCATTCTGGATTCTCAGAGAGGGCTTTGAACGGGTTATTGATATTTCCACTGAAGGAAAATATTTCCATTGAAGGGATTGGAAATGTTCACTGGGATAAATAAAAGATACTATGCCATGATAACAACAACAAAAATAAGAACTGGTGCTTCTCATTACTGTGGCTTGTGATGTATTGGAAATACAGTTATTCATCTTATGGGAAATACCATCATGTGCTGCTGGTGTGCACTGGTTACTAGTGCCCTCTGCTGGAAAGAATAAGCATTTCGAGTACCACCAGGGCTGTGGCTGAACTTGGTCTCCCTTGTCTTAAGCAATACAGATGGATCCATATTTCTTCCATTTCAGATGCTGTTGCTGTAGAACAAATAATGCATAGCATCACCCCAAGGAAGAAAAACAATCTTTCTAAACTGAAGACAGGATACAGAAAACTCATCCCTACTATGTGATTCTATTAGGAATAATGTCTTGCTATTAACTTAACCTCTGGTGGATTCCTTCTAGACTGATCCTCCTGCCTTCTTTCTTCTTTTAAACAAACTACATCATTAAATTCCTCATCTTTAAATTTGTCCCATGGCTACTTTCCCTCTCTCTATCTTGGCATATATTCTAAAATGGTTCTTTAAAAATCATATATTTTATATACATTTTTAGTTGTAAAATGCATCAATATTGTGTCATTTCAAATGTAGACAGTAGCTATGACTTTGCTCACCTCAAAAGGCTCCAGTTTATCATAAATGATCAGTAACGGGGAGTGTGAAATCAAAGTTAGAGAAACATGAAAGACCTCCTCCTGGTGTCGAATCCTTTAAAGCCAGTTCGGACCAGCAGTCCAGCAGTAGGAAACCCAGCAGTGGAGGTGTGCCAGGGCTCGTGTGAACAGTTCGCTGTTATTCACATCGCCTGAGTTGGATTGTTGAATGGAAGGTTCAAATGTATCTCCTCAACTCAAAGCAAAACTAACCTGAAAACATAAATTGGCCCATTTGGGCTTCAAACTTGACCCAAATGTACAAAAAGGGGTTCACAAACTTCAGGGAACCTGATTCAACCTTTTAGTTTGTTAAGAAGCCCAGAAGAGATGGTCTTTATAGTTATCAAAGGTCTGCACATTACCTCATCAATGGACGTGCGCTGTTAATAAAAGCTGTCCCCCCACATGTCAGGGGCACCAGCCCACTGTGCCTCAGAAGTCCCCAGATGTTCTCGTACGGTGCCAACCTTTTCGTCAGGCTACATTTTCACTCTCTCTGGCTAAAATGCGATGAACAGAGCGTCAGTTACTTCAGTTAAATAAATAGCTAATGCTGGAAATAAAGAAATCCTGTTGATGTATATAGATATAGAAACTGGATGTATCAAGGTATCATGCCATTGCTCAATTTATAATAATTTTTAAAATGTAGAGTGAGGACACTGAAATATTTTATATTTGCATTGTACTTTTCTTGAATACATTTCAAAATGTTTGAAAAATGGCCTACAGTCCGGCTATATCTGCTAAATGGTCTCGTAAATGTTAGCACCTTCAATGCCATTTGGCTTCTTAAATAGCTAACGTGCCTGAAGCTTCTCAAACATCGCTTACATTTTTCCCAGGGGTTTGTTTTCCTCTATGTAGGGACAGAAGTTTTTAAATGTGTGATGCGTAGGCAATCCTAATACCATTGTTCTATTTCTCATACTTGGCTCCTTTCTTGCTTTTTGTCATATCCAATATTGCTTTAATATGCAGAAATCAGACAAAAATGTCAAAAGAAGAAAGCACTAGCAGAGACTTAGAATAAATGGAAATATTTCATGTCTACAGTAAAAGAAAACTTTAATTTTAAAAATGCCAGAAATGGTTCAGTCAGTGTGAAAATGAAGATGTCATGACTAAATAGGAATTTTCAGTCCCTTAGCTGTCAATAATTAATAGATTATTTACACTGGCACACTCACATTTCCCAGCTTCAAGATTCCATTTACACTTTGATCCTTTGCTCAGCAGCAAATTTAACATCATTGTGACCTTCTTCTGCCCAACACCATCCGCCCATCAGACAGAGAGAGAGCATCATCTGATATGTGCATTTATTAAGGCAGCAAGCTCCAAATATTGGAAAAATGACACATGCCAGTGTTTCCTATAATAAACTGGAAGAGAAACAGATTGTTCTTAAGGAAAAATCAATTAGCAAACCCTCTCTACAATGCTTTTCTTAGGAGCCCAGATATTTGCGTCCTATGGTGAAGCATAGCTCTTAAAAGATGGTTTCTGATTTAAATCCTGCAGAATTGACAGCAAGTATGCAATAGTTACATAATGACTGTAGTCATACAGATGAAATTCTAATGCTAAAGATTCAGTGTCTTGCTTAACTACATTGCAAACAATAGTTTAAAATAATTGAAGTATCATTAATATCATGATCCCAGAAGATGCTGCATTGTATTAAAAATTACACATTTAATGAAGAATATATTTTAAAAAAGAAAACCAGAACTAAAAAATCATGCCCCTAAGATGGATATTATAAAAGTCCACATGGCATATTAATGGGCAAAAGATTGACACAAAACCATTGAATCTTAAAACTGTTTAGTAATCGACGTGATAATATTTGGTAGAGATGCATATGACTGTTAGTGTGGAAAATCATTTTGAAACTGATTTGTCCTTTGATGTTGACTCCAGTTTGCATATTAAAAAATTTGAACTAGGCCAAAATGATGTGGAGCTCCAACATGCAGTAAAGATAGAAAGAGCAGTGAGAAATACACAGTGTAGCTGCTATGCAAACAAGATGTCAAGTATTATTTGTGGATTTCCTTACTAGAAAATGGTCGCGTAGATAATGTGTCAACATTTGCATTAATGATAACACTATTAATGATGAAACTGTGCAGGAGAAAGCTTTTGGTGCCACATTTCAGCTCAGGATGTGTATTCGCAGTGGGGGAGGTGTACTATACGTTTAAAGACAGATGCATCAATATTATAAATATGTCACAATTACAGTACTCATTGTGAGTAAGCAAACACTGTCCTTCCTTCCTATGGCCTCTTTTTAGGCCATATTTATTCTGAGTCACAAAGAGAACAAAGTTTTGTTTTCTCTTTTATTTATTTTTAATTTTTTTAGTAAGATTCTGTGAGATTGAAGATTGAAGTGACACCTATACTGCTTTTGTATCGATTTGGAAATTCTAAGCTCTTTTCAACTGCTCCCCATTAACACCAGTCAGCAGGCCAACGCTGCTTTCGCTCCCCTTGAAAGGCTCTATAGAGACAGTCTTTTTTTCTGTCCTGGATTTATTGTTACAGTTTAAGCCTTTAGCATCTAACCAATAGTCAAGATAATAATAATAACTAGAATGTATGGAGAGCATTTATTTTGATGGAATTATTTTCATATCTGTAATTATTGAATCATGAAAACTTAGGTCTTGAAAGGAATTCAAGGAGTTCTCTGGCCTATTTCCCATCTAGAGGTTCACTCTCATTTGATATGATCCTAAAGAGCTGAAGATACATTTTACCCAAGAAATGAATGAATGGGGCCCCCTATATCACTATGATGTTCTTGAAACCTATGATTCTTATGCAAACTTCCAAAAAAGATACCTCCCAAAAAGATCTTTGAGAAGCCCATTTGGGTAAGGTAACAGATTGCAAAAACAGAAAGCAGAAATTTCTTCCATTAATCTATCATCTATGCCTGGTCTAGAATTACATAAATGTGTGTAATCACTACATTAGTTACAATGCCAAGTGTGGATGTTAGAACATTCCAGACCGAAAATGTATTTTCTTCCAACTGGGTAGAAGCTTGAGACTACCACTTGATCTCATTTACCTTTATCTCCAAAGCTGTGTACTTACTGGTCCTCTTTTTGGCCTGACAGTGACCCACAGAGGTCAGAAGAGCAGGGTAAATTTTGTTCAATCCAGGCTTTTTTTTTTTTCTACTGGGAACACATATTTTTTATTCATGTGGTAGGTACTCAGTGTCCCAGCAGATTACATCGTTCATGCACTACCAAAGCACAGTGATTTCCTTTGCAAAATTCCTTGGCAGGAAACACCACCAAATGCCAACCTAGTCCCAGAAATAACTACATATTGGACTATATGAAAGATTCTACACAGTATACCTTAACTGTGCTTAAAGAAATGGTGATATCAAGGAAATCACAAAGTATGAATGAAATTTGAAGCTTCAGATAACTTTCTACTGCAAGTTTCCATCCATATGGCAATAATCTTGGTGGAGAAATTATCACCGTGTTTTTAAAAAGACATCAACTGCTATCTCTCTGGAAGATATTCTTTGCCTTGGAGGCAGAAAGATGAATGGCTAGTAATATTCTTTCTTATTAACCTGTTTCACAACACAAAATTATCTTTTTATCAGTGATCTATGTATTATACAGGATTCTACCCTAATGCAAGAAACCCTTAGTGTTTCAAGATGACTAGAGATAAAGAGAAGAAAAATATTGCATAAAGTTGATTTATTACCAGACTACCCTACAATATTTAGACAACCAAAATAAACTTAAGAAGCATTCCATTTGTGACAAGGGCCAATAAAAGGTAAGGAATTTCAACCAGAAGTGAATTTTCAGCTTGAGCTATGACCCCTGAAGAAATGAGATTTGTAAAGTAAATGCTAATAGAGCCTCCTCCGTGGCAGCTTGAACACACTGCTATGAAAACACAGAATAACAAGCATCTTTCGGCTTCTTCAGTTTAGTTTTAATTACTGCAGAACAGCCTTCTCCTGCTTCTCTAGTCCTGCCTCTGTCAACACTCCACCCTGAACCTGGACTCTTTGAAGCTTATGTGTTCACAGTATAAGTTCACTCTTGAAAGTCTCTGTTTTGTGAGATTTTAAAAGATCTCTATTTGCAGCTGGATGAGAGCAATTGCCTTTTACCATTCCTATTCACTTCTTTAAATTCTACCCAGAGAAATACGTATCGGTGTGCTCGAGACACTAAGGTCAAAAATTGCGGTTGGGAAAATGACTGCCTAAGGAGGCTCACATTCTCATCCAGAACAATCCAATGTTAAAATTGATATATTGTACATTCAAGAAGTCCGCAGCCATTCTGCATGGTAAACACCCTTAGGCACATAGTATTACTTTTATTAGCTAACTTCTTTCCCTGAAAAGTTCTTTTCCCTAAACCTTTCAGCTCTCAATACTCTTTCAACTGTCCTCCATAGATAGTTTTTTTCTTTCTTTCTATCCTCTATACCAATGGTTCTCAAAGTGTGGAATGCACTCTTAATAGAGTCCCTAAGAGTTTTCTGGGGCATCTGCAACATAAGAAACTATCTCCATAATAATACTAAGATATTATTTGCTTTTTCATTGTGTTGACACTTTCAATAATGGTGCAAAAGCAATGGTGGGTAAGATTTCTGGTTCCTTAGCAAAATCAAGGCAATAACATTCAACAGTACGATATAAGCATATTTTTCAATGGAGTCACTGCTTGAAAAAATGCACACCAGGTTCATTAGTAATGACCTTTATGAAACAGTAAATTTAATTTTACTGAAACTTGACTCAAATATAACATTTAATAATCTAGGTAATAAAATGGGAAGTAGATATGAAGCATGTTGGATGCAAATAGAAGTGGGAATTTGTCTCAGGAAGAAGAACTTTTGCAATTAATTGTTTGAGTTGTGAGCTCAACAAGCCACTTTGTGACTTGAAAGAATGCCTGACCAACTATGATTACTCCACCCTGTGTATCTGGAAGACATTTTCTCAAAAACAAATGAAGTGAACCTATCATTTCAAAAAAAGCAACTGGCAATATTGGTTGCCATTGATAAAATTAAAGATTTCATGTGAAAATTGCAATTTGGGAAAACTTGTATCCACAATGATGAGCTTGACAGCTTCCTAATGCTTAAAGCCTTTTGGTTGAGTTGATGGTGATACTATTGAATGCAATTTTTTAAAATACTGTGTAAATGTGTTAACATTTGGAAGATCTTCATAACTCAGTGAGCTTATATTTCCAAATGACCATTGCAAAATTTTATAAAATCATGCAAGAACAAAAGATCCACTCAAAATGCAAAGAAAACAATGGATTTTTGTGTAACAGAGTATGAAACGTTCATTATACAGTTTCAGGCTTGCCATTTCAAGGAAATGTTAGGAAACAATTACTTTTCAAATTTTGGTGTAGTATCAAAGAAGACTGTCCACAATGATCTTAAGAGACTATTAAATTCTTTCTCTCTTTCCCCTACATGACATATTCTCTTCATATGCTTCACCAAGATAACATATCCCAACAGATTAAAAACAGAAACAGACCTAGGAATCCAGCTGTTTTCTTTAGTTTAGCATTAGTTTTAGATGTAGTGTTCAATAATTTATCAGTTGAGTATAACACCTAGTGCTCATCACATCACATACCTTCTATTAAGCCAGATATTAAAGAAATTTACAAAAGTGTAAATAGTACCATTCATGTTGCTAATTTTTTGCTTGAAAAATATGTTTTATGGCAACTTTTATATAAGTGAGCATGTAATGGAGTTTGTTCTAATAATTTTTAACTAATAGACAATATTCCTTAATTTCTCAGTTTTAATTTCTAATGTGATGAGTGAAAATTGATATAATCCACATAAATAAAAACTTGGTGGGGGAGGGGAGGGTTCTTCAATAAGTTTTAAAAGTGTAAAGAGGTCTTGAGACCAGAAAGTTTGAGAACAGATGATCCATACTTACTCACTGCCATTATATACTGATAGGCTTCTTACTCACCCAACTTGCCTTCCTTTAGACCAGGGGTCCCTAACCTGGGGTTCTGACATGTTTTGGAATTCATCTTGACATTTCATAGAACTTTACATAGGGTATATTTCTCCCCTGGGGCAAGGGTCACGGATTTTATATTCTCTATAAGTCACCAGGAACCACTGCTTTCAGTGAAAATCAAGGAATATGTCTTCTCTAAACTTTGCCCAGACACTGTGGCACCCAGGATCACCAGCATGAAAGTCACTGGGTCCCTGGTGTTGAGAATGAGGCACCTAATTCAATCAATTAAGCATTAAATTGATCTACTTATTATTTCTGTGCAGAATCCCATGCCAAGAGCTAGAGGTAAGGAAAGGGCAAAGTAAATAGAATATAGCTCCAATCACAGGTATCTCTTCCCTTGTTTTCCTTCACTTTCCTACTCCCATTCCTCAGGATGGGTTAGATGCCATTCCCATTGCTTGTCTAATTCCCTCTCTACATGCCCATCTCTGCACTTCCCACGAAGCAGGTATACTTTCATGCTTATCTCCCTTGGTAGACTGAGCCTCTGGAGAGCAGGGGCTATATTTACTCATCTTTGCACTTACTGATCCTGGCACAGTGCCTGGGATATAACAAATGCTCAATTATTATCATTTTTAATGCAGTCAGCTTACAGTCTGAAAGAAGGAAATAAAACATATGTAACTTTCATGGTAATGTAAACAACATGACATAGTGGTTAAGAGCATGGAAGCTGGATTCAGACTTCTTGTATTCAAAGCAAGGTTCTTTCACTTAATACTGAATGACCAACTGAGTGGCTCAGTTGCTTAGTGCCAGACTCTTGATTTTGGTTTAAATCATTTCAGGGTTGTGAGATTGGGCCCTGCCTGGCTCAGTACTCAACAGGGAGTCTGCTTCCCTCTTTCTCTCCCTCTTTCTCTCTCCCACCCCCCACCAGGCATTCTCTCTCTCTTTCTCTCTCTCTCTCTCTCTCTCGTAAATAAATAAAATCTTAAAAAAATACTGAGTGACCTTGGGCAAGCTACTCATCCTCTCTGTGGCTCAGTTTCCTCATCTGTAAAATAAGAATAACAGCTCTACCTCAAGACATTTTTATTAGTTAACTGTTAAAAAATTAAATGAGATAAGTCTTGTCAAGTGCTCAGAACAGTGCTTGCATTTGGTGGGGCTTTCTAGGTAAAGAGGATGAAGTTGTCCATATCTGACTAAATATGAAAAAACTTTAATGGGGGCAGCAACTGAGTGAAGCGTGTTTTATTCCAATATCATTTTAATTATCATTAACATCCTTACACTTGTTTGAGGATAAATTTATAAAAGTCAATATCAAGGTAGCAATCAGGGGTTCATCAACTTTTCATTTTATACCCAGTTAATCTCTGATAACTTTTCTCTTCAAGTGACACACTGTAGCATTGTAAGACATCGTGCAGTATTAAATGCTATGCACAAATAGGTACCTAATGGTGGGTTTAAGGATGTTGCACAGTCCAAGTTCTTTCATTTTCCTGATTATAACTGCATTTGCATAATGTATGAATTCAAACATTATTGCTGTTAAATAATGCATAAATATTCTCCCATGCCGAAATATGTCTATTTCCTCTTCATGAATTCTGTTGAGTGTATCATTCAGCTGTTGTTCTATTTAAAATGTACTTAGAGATCTGCATACATCAGAACTATGACTGGGGGAAATGTCGTAGCCAGAAGAACAAACCTACTCAGAACTGTAAATGAAGTATACATTATTAAATGAGCCAGGTTTCCCCTCTTCAGGGTGCATTCTCTCAGAATCCAATGTTTCGCATTTTAGTAGTGGCAAATACTTCCTTGATCACCTGATAATCGGGAGGGATTTGCATGTCTAATAAGACTTTCCTGGAAGCTCTCAGAAAGAAAAAAATTTTTTCTTTGTTTTGTTTTGTTTTTCCAAGCCTAAATATAAATATGAGCATGATCATATACTTTAGAGATTTTCTTGCACACTAGGAAATACTATCTAAATTATTAGAGGCAATGATAATTGGTATGAATTCCCACTTCCACTTTACAGCTTTAAATATTCCATTTAATGCACTCTCAATGATTCTCTTATGGAAACCACAGCTGCTTCTTTGTTTTATAAAATATATGTTTAAAACAAAATACGAGTGTTTATTTCTAACTATATTGTCTCCTTTTCTTTTCCAAATAGATGACTCGCCTTTTAAATTCCCTTTCACTTATAAGAAAGATATAACCTAGGACTTAATTTAGAATCTAATGTAGTAGATTCTCTTGTCTTAGTCTATTTTCTATTTGCTGCAAGTATGAAATAATCAAGTGACCAAAACAGACCATATTTTAAAAATTGTTTTTTATCTTATGATTTGCCATTATGATGCCAAAAGATGTCTATCCTCATATTACGATTGCCATAATGTTACTTACACACATGCAATCACATACCCATATGAAGAGAGCCTCTTTTCTCTGTCAAATGGATTTTCTGTCACTTCCCTATCCTATCTTCTACTTACTGCTGCTGATAAAACAGTGTGATGCATTCAGATGTCTAATAAGAAAAGAATATGCCCTTAAAAGTATGCATTTTTAATTCTAAGTGTTTCATTATAAGCAAAAGATAGCTCTGAAATAAATCACATGAGCTTCAATGAGAAATACCAAAATATTTTTATTCTAAAATTGAATATATCTGTACAATAAACAAAATAAAATGAGCTGTGACACTGCATGTCAGTTTCACACACGGAGCTCCCGAACTAATATTTGCTAAAGAAATCAATTTCATATACCACAAGGCTATTCATTAAATCTTCTCCACTTTGCCATGGAACATATGCAACAGAGCCATCAAAGCATGAGGTAAGAGCTGCAGAGCTCTAGTGCTGGGCACTTCAGATTCAAAAAGTGCAAATGTTCAGTACAAAAACTTGAACCAAATTTGCTTCTTTCTCAACCTCCTTAATGAGCAATTCTAAAGCCCCATGGTGCAATTGATTAAAAAAAAAAATCAATAGGAAGCAGACCACCAGGCGTGGAGATCCAAGGATCATCCATTGGAGAGTCATGGCTACATTTGAGAGCTTTGGGCTCTCATTCATTGCTCTTCACAGTTTATGCCTAGAGGATATGTTACCCACCTCAATCCTAAAAATGTCAAAGGAGCTGCCAAAAGCAAAATGCCTCAACGTTCTATTATCTTCAGTGGGAAGAAGGTTTATGAGAACTTCAATCCAAATTCTGATTTTTTAAATCCAACAGCTGTCACTTTTCCATAGTCTTAAAATGAGAAATAAAAGACAAAACCCAGGGTGAATGCTGCAAGAGAAAAAAATTCGAGAAGCTACTCAGAGATAGGTCATCACTTTTTGAGCCAAATAGGGGAAAGGCAGCAGAGACTGCAGAACAAAGCTCCCTCCACGTGCACACACCCCTGGGGAATTCAAAGGTTGTAAACGGGCAGCCCAGCTGCCCCCGCCTCCCCACCAGATGTTTCCTTTTTTTTTTTTTTTTTAAGATTTTATTTATCTATTCATGAGAGACACAGAGATAGAGAGGGAGAGGCAGAGACACAGGCAGAGGGAGCCCAACGTGGGGCTCGATCCCGGGACTCCAGGATCAGCCCTGGGCCAAAGGCAGGCGCTAAACCGCTGAGCCACCCAGGGATCCCCATAAACGGCCACTCTTAACCCCAGGGGAAGAGCAGATCCAAGATTCACCATCCCTCAACATCACCTGACAACCTCAAGCTTCCATTGCCAAAAGAATTCTGACTTGGGACTGCAGTTTTTACTTTTATCAACAAATAACTTGTTTTAATAAACCAAACGGCTCACAATTTTCGAGAGCATGCTAGTTGTATTGAAGCATATTAAGTAGTATAAATAAAGATGAAACTCAAATTGTATCTATGAGACTTCTGCGACAACTCTGGGGAATTTTGCAATTTTTATAAGTCTTACATGTTGGGTATTTGCAGAAACTTTAGAGTATTTCACGGGTCTCCCCACATCCATTCAACTTGATTCCTTTTTCTGTACTTTGCACAGTCCCTCAACCAAAAGAGCTTATTAGTAGAGATAACCTTTTGAAAGACTCTAAATTTTGTTGAGGTGCTAGAAAACCACGCATTACGTGGGGTCTATTGATTGCAAAATTACTCTGTGAGGTCTGCATATTATGTCTGGCCCTCATGTTGTCCCAATTGCCTGCACTGACAAGTATTCCTGTCAAGGTCTTGGGAAAATCAAAGCTCTGGTGACCCTTGCCCTCATCATGGCGTCGCCCTTTTGGCCCCTATAGGGTCCCATCTCTAGCTCCCAGTCATTTAGGCAGTTTCTCTAAGGCTGAGACAAAGGAGTATTTAATCAGAAATTGTATTAACTAATTGGTGAAGCCTATTATAAAAATCCCCCTAATTACTCCGTGGTGGCAAGAAAAAGGGCCTGTCAAGAACGTATCAGCGTTACAACTGTGACAGCAAAAAGCAACATTTGGAAGTCCTCCTCCCCTGGGCCTTTCCTTTGATTTCTGCCTTTAATACTGATAAGAAGTGACAGTAGTTGGATAAAACAATCAAAACTTGAGTTGAAGAGCTTATAAACCTTCTGACACTTCAATAAACCAAAAGCCGATATGAAACTAGCAAAATGGTTTTATTTTAACTCTGGCTAGCCACACACCACAGACATGACATCCATTTGCAGAGCTCCGAGCTATCTCCTTGATATAATATT
This sequence comes from Canis lupus dingo, assembly GCF_003254725.2. Taxonomy (NCBI): domain Eukaryota; kingdom Metazoa; phylum Chordata; class Mammalia; order Carnivora; family Canidae; genus Canis; species Canis lupus. The sequence goes on from NC_064248.1 coordinate 52,464,844, forward strand.
TTACTAACTCTCATTTCACATCTTTTAAATAAGAAATAAATGCTAAATTCTACCAAGAGAAATAAAATCTTTTATAATCTTTTAGACAGTTGTTGTCATCCCTCAGGAGAGCTTTATGCCTGCTGCTAAATGTCTACAAATCAATATTTAATATTTTGAAACATGAAGTCTTAATTATCCATCTCCCCTTTAAGCGTGAAACCCTCACTGAGTGAAAATAAAACCATTTGTTGGCTGATGGATTGATTGCCACTTATTAGCACTTTTTTGATCTGCAGGTCAGATTACAGGGCTCCATTCCAAACACATACTATGCCTTATCATTTATGCCTGGATGTATGAGTGAGTAGAGCAGAATATGTTAACTCCAGGCTGTGTGAAGATCTTTTTCACTCTGGTTCATTGAACCAACATTGACAAATTAAAAAAGAGAAAAGAAATGATCTTCAAGTCTTAACTATTATTTATATCCCAGATAGACTTTTCACTCTTAAGTACAATAGCAACACACAGTCGAATGCCCTATGTACAAACTGGAGCAGTTGTGTATCTCACTCCTCACCAAAGAAGAAAGGGGAAATTGTATGATTTTGGTTAATTGTGCAATATCAAAAAAGCTCCACATTTTTTCCACAAAATGGAAAAAAAAAAATCCATGGGCTTCTCTGGACTTTTAGCCTCCCGTTGCTTGTTCAGAAGCCTTAATCACAGGAAGAGACTGAATGCAAAGCAGGGAGGTCTTGGCCTCTAGGAGCAAAGAGATCACAACCAGATCGGTAATAACCTGGGTTCTTTTCCTGGATGTGTTTGTCCAGAACATAGGAGGAGCTTCCTGAAATGGAATACATGGTGAAGTGGGAAAAAGATATGTTCGCGTTCTAGAACGTCTGAATGTGACCTTATTTGGAAACCCTAGGAAGCTAATACATATGGCATGAACACAAGATGATTTCATGGGTTGCTGGTGAAATAGGTACCATGACAAATAGATTGTGTGGATTTTTCCTAAATTCAGCCAACATGAGAGGTTCGGGAATGTTTAAAGCCCTTCCTCAACTTCCTCCTTGTTTATCTCGCTCTGGGTACTGCTAACACTTTTTAGTCATTTCTCTATTTAAGTACACTACGTGCCTCAGACTGCGGAACAGTGAGATTGCATAGCTTCAGGTTTGCACAGGAACTCTTGCCACTTACCTTAATCATCAGTTAATCACTCCGAGCATGCATTTTCTGCCTGCATTCTACTATTGAAAATAAGAAGATAATAATACCTCCTGACAAGTGTGTTGTGAGATCACAGACACACTTGCAAAGTGTTTAATATGGTACCTGGATTATTGTCGGTGCCCAATAAAGAGAGGCAATTATTACCTGGCCAGGTATTGTGAAGGTTAAATAACGGCACGTAAGCCTCCTGACACCAAAGAAGCATTTCATAAATGCTACTATAGCTATTATCATTATATATTTTGCTCCCCAGAATTTCCATCATCACAAATTGGCAATCACAGACTAAAATCCTTTGGTAGCTGCCCTTGCACTGGGGTTAAAGTCCCAAACCTCTAACGTAATCCACCAATCTTGAACAATGTGGTCTGCTTAATAGCCCAGTGCACTGTTACATCCTGCACCACATTCTTGTGTTTATCCTGATCCAGCCCCGGCCCCCCCCCCGCCCCCCACACACACACCCACTCTCTTCCATTTGGAGGTCCCTCCCTCCTTTTTTGCCTTTGCACTCCTGAAACAGTCTTGTCCTGCTCCCAGCTAAATCTTACCCATCTTTCAGCTTCCAGGGAAGATGCCACCTTCTTACAGAGGAATTCTCTGACCTCTATCCATCCCCATCTCATAGATCCTATATTTGCTTTCATCATACTTATTCCTCTTCATAATTACTTATTTATTTGTGTAATTATGTGTGAAAGTTTGTCTTGCTCACTAGGCCGAGTGGCAGGGGATAATACTTTGAAGATACTAAGCTAAAACATTGTCACGCTAGTTTCATTGCTAGTTACAAATTATTCTATGGCTGTCATAAGAACAATCACACCTGAGAGACTCAAATCATGGATTTTTTAAATTATTAATGTAGGGAGAGATATCCTTTCTTTCATCATGAGTAAATAGGAGGCTTGGTGCATACGAAGAAAAGGAGGATTAAAATAGGGAAGTTCATGCACAGGAAATAGGAAGTCTGGCTTATCTGTCCCAATAAACTGTGCAAAGGGGAAAGAGAGGAAAGAGCCAAGAAGTCATATGGATAAGTCTTTAAGGTTCTGCCTTGGGAGTTGTGTCAATTGACCAAGGCTGCCATAACAAATTCCACAGTCTGGGTAGCTTAAACAATGGAAATTTCTTTTCTCACCATCCTAGAGGTCCAAGATCAAAGTGTTAGTAGCATTAGTCTCTTCTGAGACCTCTCTCCTTGGTTTGCAGATGGGACTGACCTTCTCTCTGTGTCTTCTTCACATGACCCTTCCTTTGTGTGCATACCCTTGGTGACTTTCAACCCTACATAGGAGTAGAATCTTCAGGATGTAGGGAATGTTAGAAATGTGTTGGTTAAGTCTGAGAAAGCCCAATAATGCCAGGTAGGAGAAAAAGGAGTTGGTGCATATTTTCTCAGGCATTGCGTGGGCAAGCTGGGAAGAAGTGTACAACACCAGTCTCAGGAAGCAGCTGAAAAGATGGAGACAGTTCATCTGTCTGGCTCCACAGAGCCCACAGGGGACATGTAAGGGTCTTGTGCGAGCCAATTGGCATGTTAAATTTGCTACTAGGGCAGTGACTGACCTATCAGGGCCACATCAGAATCAGAGACAAATGGTTGATTGTGAACTCGAAGGACAGACTTTACCTGTTAGTCCAAAAATTCAAACAGCACTGGTTGTCCCCATTAGCTGAGATCGCCACTATCCAAAAGACACCATGGGAGTCCCCACCCCCCTTCATTTCCAAAATCTTAAAGCCACCTAAACAAGCCCTCTGCAGCCATATGACTCTGTAGAAAAGAGCAGGAAGGACAAAAATCTGAAAGACTAAGGAGTTGCAAAAAGGTTGAATCATTTATGACAATCTAAGCTCGCTCTAATGAAATGAAAGTTTTGAATTTAGTAAAGATTTAGCCCACAAAAACTGTTAAATGATTGGGATCAAGAAAAATAAGATGGGACATTAATTGGTAAGTTTATATTTTCCTGTTATCTAGTGGGATGAGAATCACAAGGAAGATTAGATGAGTTGTAAAAAAAAAAAGAAGCTACTTTTTTTTGGTACACCAGAAAAACAGTCTAATAACTGTATTAAGCGTAAACATTTATTCCAGGTATAAATTCCAGGAGGATGGGGAGCTTGTCTGTTGGATGTACATTGCAGAGAGTTGGTGCTAACAAATGTTTTTTGTTGATCTTTTAATTAATTAATTAATTAATTAATTAATTAATTTGAGGAGAGCAGGGGCAGGTGGGGGGCCGCGGAGGGGCTGGAGAGAGAATCCTCAAGCAGAGTCCCTGCTGAGCAAGGAGCCTGACAAGGGGCTCCACCCTAGTTCCCTGAGATCATGACCTGAGCCAAAATCAAGAGTTTGCTGCTTAATCAACTGAGCCACCCAGGCACCCCAACAAATGTTTTTTAAATGAATGATGTCACCAAGCTTGCAGCTACTTCTATGCTATATTATATCCCTCCCTACCTCTAAAACTCTACTTAAGACTTGCCTCCTCTGTGGCATTTTTCACAATTATTTAGTTCCCATCTTTCCAAATAATCCCACTAAGCCATTTGCCAACCTTACAAAATAGTGGTGGAGGTGAATGAAGCTTACCTGCAAATCCAAATTAATCCAAATACTAAATCTTATACCACTCTTATTTAGGATCCTATAATGGGTACCACATTAGTTCCACATTAGCTTTCTTAGCCTCTTCACCTACCTCGTTTTATCTCCTATAATTCCAAATCAAGAAAAAATTAGCCCCTATTCGGTGGTCCTTTTACTATCTCCCTGACTCTAGCCTCTACCTTGGCTCAAACTATTTGTCATACCTGATTGTCTTGCTTCTTCCATCTATGCCCTTGAACGTCCAGATTAAGTCAATGCTGATTCCTCCATTCATATTAATCTACTTTTAAAATTCTCCTTTACAATATCTGTATTGCATATCACATAATTTTCAGCTCTACATACCAGTAGCTAGCAATTTAACATTTAATCTTGTCTATATGCGATATACGTATAATACTAATTCACGATGGCTGCTTATATAATTCTACAGATACATATAAACAGACACACACACACATACACATACATACTTATGTATGTAGCTTGTCCTGGTATTCACATATCCTCTCCTTAGAAGCAGTCCATAGCTTTAAAATTCATTAATTTTGTATTTCATAGTTCATAACAAAGATAGACAGTATGCCCTCAATAAATCCTTTTTGATTGATCCTAGATCAGACATGACTTTATCATCTAAGCACCAAACCAACAGAAAAGAAAAAAATTGAATTGTATTTGCTTAATTTTTAAGTCACTTTTCCATCTTTAGTATTTTATGAGTTATTTTCATTTAGCAAGTAGGAGAATTTTCCAGCGCCAGCCCATCTGCTCCTCCTCTTGATTTTGAAGTGGTCGGCAGGCTAAATTGGTAACATCTTTCATCCTGTGGCAACGCCCCATGTTGTCACAGGCATGCAATTCTGATTTCATTGCCCTATTGAGCCAAAGGCAAAGAGAGGCAACAAGAGATAAATCCCTTCAAAAACTCAATAAGTTTAATAATAGCTAACAGACACAGAATACTACCCGCCATAGAAATGCTTAATTGCTCTTTGTCATTAAGTTGGCTCTAATGATAAAGGCTCTTTGTGAAGGTTCCTTCCCCTTTGGTATTAGACTCTGAAAGATTGGACTGGAAGGGGCTATGAATATACCACTTCCCCAGACACACATGTGCGCGCGCGCACACAACACACACACACACACACACACACACACACACACGGACACACAAACACTGTCAGCTACCACTGCACTGAAAATAATATAAACAGGGAAGAAGCCAGTCTACTTAGCAAGTTCTCAAGGGAAGACATTTTCACAGTAGTTTTGGATAATATGCCACAGTATTTCAAAAATCTTCATCTGAGCCAGTTCTTCCCTATGTCTTCCAATTCATTCTTGTTTTACTTTAAATGCAATTTGTCTTAGACTGCCCTCTATGGAGAGCAAAAACAAATTAACTTTAGGTGTAGACCTAAAAGTAATAGAAGAGGAACCCATTGCTTCTCTCAGGGATGTTAAATATATTCTTATATTTCTTTTACAATATTCAAGGGAAAAATCCAAGTGAATTTATAGAAAGGATTCACTTATGCTGTGGTCATTACAGTAGATTTTTTTTAAAAGCTTTTTTTTCCCACAAAAGAAATCCACTAACTGAACATAAGGATAGCAAATGATCTTCACCAAGTTGAAATGTGGGAAAAACAAAATTAGAGAAATTTAAAGTAGAGTACACTAGTGTGAATATAAAATGCAAAAGACACATTTATGTTTAGCTACTAATGCACTTCCACTAGCTTTCTCTTGCTTCATTATTTTTTTTCTGTAAACTCAGAAGTCATGTCTACAATAGCAGTATGCTTATGAATTATGAGAAAACTGAGACAAGTATGTGGGACAAAGGCCAGCCCTGGGCAAACCTACAGCACAACAGAAACATTGTTTCTGGTGTTCCTCTTTCCTCCCTCTCGGCCACTCCAGTCTCTTTACTCACTATCCCCTTTACTTCTTTTGAGAAATAAATGAAACTGAGAATTTAAAGCTCACACCAAGTGCCTGGCTTTGGTGCCACTCAATAAATATGATTTTTCAAATTATTTCTCTGAATCTAAGGGAATCAAGTCTACTCTATGAGTACCCTTAGCCCAGTTTTACTAGAGAGGAAAATGTGACTCGCAGAGATTAATTCCATTGCCTAAATCATGGAGCCAGTGAGCACTTTAACCACCACAGCACATCGCTACTAACACGGCAAAGAAATGTCAGAATATCCTACCCTCGTTTCCTTTCCTCCTCCTTTACCTTTGGTAGATTCAGTCCTATGTGTAGTTGGCTGGCTCCAGAAACTCCATATTCATAATCCGTTTGTGGAAACTAAGGTACAGATGGAGATCAGATGCATCCAGAAAGGAATATAGAGGAAGCCCTCCCCCCACCCACTGCTTCAGCCACAGTGTTGCTTAGCTCTAAAGCCCCAGCAACCCATCAAGAATCTTGATCGGATTCATCAAACCCCTGAAACTCTGGGCCCCTGGACAGTCTTGTCAATTCATGAAGTTAAAGCGTGTTAGAACCAAGAAGCATCTCAGAGGGCATATAATTGAATTCACTCATTTTACAGACTGAAAAACAAACAAACAAACAAACAAACAAACAAACAAACAAACAAACCAAGGCACTTATTGCTTAAAAGAACTTCCCACAGTCCTAGAGCCAATATGTGGCAGGGCCAGGTATTGAACTTAGGCCTTTGAATATGAATCAGAAGATGGACTCCAACTTTATCACATCAGTAGTAGCTGTGGCCTTGACTTGTTATTACTTCCACCACCACTCCTTGACATCAAAAGGACCATAGCTTTTAATTGCAAAATTCCTTCCATTTCTACTTGGGCTGAATCTGAGCAAGCCAAATATCATGACATCATGATATGTTTCTGAAGTTCTAATTCTTTGTGAACACATTTGTGTTTCTGCAGCATTTGGTCATTATATTTTTAACATTTTAAAAGACTTTTTAGTTTATAAGACCTTAAAGATGGACTTCATGTCTACTTTATCTTTACTATGTTTTATTATTTTTCCCTCACCCTGTAATATACCCCAGTTCTCACATAAAAACCCAGCAGGCTATTTAAATATACCCTAAATAGCAAGATTCTAATTTTATGAATACAGGATGTGAGACTCCTTGTGTAAAACAGTACAATTCTTCATAATTAGAGAAGACATTTGTTTCCATGGACAAGGACAAGACAACTAATTGTTCCAAGCATCATTTGCATTACTGCATCACAATCATCATCATCACCATCAATTAAATAAGTGATTGATTCTGATTTAATCAGCAGATAAAGTTGGGTTCCACAATTAGTTTTAAGGCCATTTTCCTGCCAAATTTGCATTATAGTTTCATTTAAGTCCTGCAGCACAAATAGTTCACAAATGGACATGAACTCTCTTCAATGTCAAGAGTTTGGTTGAGTTTCAGATATGGGCAGTGGATTAGGATAATGGCAGGGATTTTTGTACTCAGAGAGCAGTGAAGGCATGCCATAGCTATTTAGTTATAGGACAAATAAGTCATTAACAATTATCAATACATGCTCATAAAAAACAAAATACCCCTCTTCACCAGGGTTGATATTTTAATATGGATATCTCCCAAACAATGTTATTTTGTATTTATAGGCAGCTCCTGATTATCTTCCCTACAAATTCCCTCACTGACATCAAAGTGATCTTCCTACAAAAAATACAAGCATGTAACTCTTATGTTTCAAAAGCTTCAGATTTTCTCTATAACTTTCAGATTATAATCTGATCCTTTTAGAAAATCACACTAAGCCCTTCCCCATCAGAGCCAGACTCTCCTTTCCATCTTCATCTTCTCTCTCTCATATGCAACCCTTTCCTCTCCCTTCTCTCTGTCTCATATACTCCTTTTTAGCCATGAAGACCTGGTTCAAAATTCACCTTTGCTAAATCTCCTGGGAATTTAGTCACTCTTCCCTCTGTAAACACCCAATATTTTTGTTAACATATGACTTGACTATGTTCTCCTACCAGATGAGCTCCTGCAGGACAGGGATCAGTATTCATCTTTATATGCTTCTCCTGACCTAGCACTTGGCCAGGTACAAGATAGAATGTCAATAAATATTTATTTTTAAAAATTGAATAAATAAGAAATAAGTGCCTCACTTTAAAGGTGTTGGAACTACAGTCTTCAGGCAAGAGAGAAACATCTTCAACTATTACAGATTAGTTTATTTTGACTACATCATGAGCTTCAGAATTTTTCCCAGGCACTTGCATGGCATAATAAAGCAAGATTAAGTAGATTGTTGTCTGTGGGACCAGCCCTTCTTCATGAGCAAGGTAAAGGTCATGCTTGTATGGGATGGGCTGCTGTAATAAATAATTCCCAAACTTTAACCTTCAAAAAAATAAATGAGTCCAAATTCTATCACCCAAAGCCTCAAAGTATGCATACACTTCTGATACGCAAAATCAACTTAGCAGGAGGGTAGTAACATTTAGCAACCAAGAAACATATTTCAAACATAGTCAAAACAAAGGGTAGACACTCATTGCAGTAAGAAGAGAAATGAATAATGGTTGGTTAACACGGGCATGTTTAATGCCTGTTTTGTTTCAGTTCTCATTACAAAAGCTACTATTGTCAGAGACATAATATAATTCCTACCAGAGGACTTAAGAAATAGGATTTAAAACAGGGCAGGGACTTAGTCATCCAGATCAGATTTGCCAAAGTGTCCAAAAAATTAATCAGTTCATCCTGCACTACAAGAAGAACACAAGGACTAACTCATGAATTATGGAGCAGTTGGTCTGACGCTCAAACCTGAAAGTTTCTGGGGCAATTCATTAAGAAAAAGATCAATTTGTGAAATCCTGGAGGTTATTAAGTTGTTTAAAAGCAGCCCACAAAATTTGTCATGTCAAACCAATTCCACTTTCTTCTTCAGCCAGGAGGAGGTGAGAGGTGCCATGAGAGATGTGAAGGCACTCTGCTCTTAATAAGGCTTTTGATAAATCAACATATTGACCATTAACTAATATGTTGTTTGGTTAAATTTAGGGACAACCAAACCACAGAAAGTGAGGCAGTAACAAAATAAGAGAATCAATCCTTCACCCAATATTTATTGAGTTTCTGGAATGCGTAAGGCACCCTGCTATGCAATTGTAGGGGAGCCAAAGAAAATCAAACATCTGCTCTACATTCAAGAAGATTAGAGTGTAGCACAAAAGGAAGTCTCCCTTAACATCTTTCATACTAGATAGAAAGCATTAATGACATTTAGGCATTATAGAATAAAGGTTAAAAACATGGAATCTAAAAATATAAAAAAAACATGGAATCTAGAACCAAGCTGTCTAGGTTTGAATCCTGAATCTGTTACCTACTAAGAGCATGAACTTGAGAAAGTCATGTGATTATTATGCCTCAATTTCCTCATCCGTAAAATAGTGATTATAATAGAGTGATATACATCATAGGGTAATGGTTATTATTAAATGAGTTAGCACATGTAAAGTACTTAGAATAAGTATGAGAAGTTTAAAGAAAGATTACTTTTCAAGGTGGGTAGGTTTGAAAGGGATCAAGACAAGAAAGATGAGGTAACAAGGGGAATCAAAAGGATAAAGCATTTAAACAGACTCAACTAGGTAAGACTTGGCTATATAGAGATTGAGATAGAAAAGGCTATGGTTCTCAGCACCTAGGTGATTCAGTCAGTTAAGTGCTTGACTCTGGTTTTGGCTCAGGTCATGATCTTAGGGTCATGAGATCAAGACCTGTGTTGGGCTTCTCACTCAGTAGGGAGTCTGCCTGAGATTTTCTCTTTCCTTCTCCTTCTGTTCCTCCCTCTCATCTCCTTGTGCTCGTTTACTCTCTCTCTCTCTCAAATAAATAAATAAATCTTTACAAAAAAAGAAAAGAAAAGGCTCATATGGAAACACAGTTCATATGGAAACACTGCGTTCGTTCAGTAATTACTACACTAACCATGTAGGGAATAGATTTCTGTCATATAGAAGATAGCCTAATTTTATCGTGGCATAATGTGCATAAAAAGCAGAAATCAGAGAAAAGGCTAGAACCCATTTATACTGAGGACCAGGAAATCAGTAAGAATTGCAAAGAGAAAGAGAATAGAGAGAAGAGAAGGGCTACACTGAACTGATCAGAAAAAAAAAAATGAGTGTCAATAAAAACATACACAGATAAGGCAGAAAGATGGAAATTAGAATAGGAAGGATTATTTCTACTTTAATTTAATGTTTATTCATTTTCCTTTGTTTATAAATATGTCTGGCCTCCCTCAAAAATAGCAGGTATCCATTCTAACTAGCATAAGTCAGGAAAGGAAATTGATTCTAAGAAAACAGTTGTATTCCAATGAACTCAAGGGCAAGAAGCCCATGACAGGCTACATGAGAAGACAGAGAGCTATTAGGAACTAGGGTGTTTAAATACTCACTGATACTCTCAGTGATATTCTCCCTTTCTCTTGCTCTTACTCAGGGTTCCATGGCTGTATCCAGAGAAGTTGAAAGTGGGCTTGGCAGGTACCGTTAAGGATTCTATAATGCCTTTCCCTCGGCTATTCCTCATCATATGGACCAGTGCCTCAGACAAAACTGGACATCTAGCAGGAGTCAATGAGTTGCTACTGGATGGAATTGCTGTAAGACTTGATCCTTACTTGTTCAGACCATCCTGCTATGCCTAGAAATGAACTTGGTACAAATTGCTTACTCAACGAATGCTGAGAGACTTACAATGCATGTGGGAATCTCAGTTTATCCTCTACCTGACATGTTATTTGTAAATGATATCCTTTACTTGCTTCCATGTGAGAGATGTATACATTTCAAGTGGTGAGTCATTTGATTTTAAGAGAAAACAATGTCTGTGTTATAAGTCAGAGACAGCTTAGTTTGTTTATTGTGTTCCTACTTTAGATGTACACTTTCAACTACCTTTTTCTACTCCACACCTCAAACATATAATGTTTCAGCCCCTTACTCTTTTTATAAATTAGAGCCTTTGAAGAAAGCTTTTCTCCCTTCTGTCACAGATTCTGTGTTCAGATCTCAGATAAAGCAACCCTTGCCCCACTAGCAGGTCACCTCCGCTACCACAGCAACACAACTTCCCCCCACCTGCAGAACTCACTGAGGTAATACAAAGTGGTGGCCACTGTGACAATCAGGTGTCAGCAGCCACTGTCCCCAAATCTAGCTCCTGCGCAAGATCTGCATGGGCGGAATTCCTTCCCACTGGCCTATCTCACCTATACTGTGTAACTACAAGCGGCTGATAGTTAAATATACCTGATTTCCCTGCAGGTAGACAATGACCCTATCACTGAGCCACCAAAACAACATGAATGGCAAATTATCACAAACTGCACAAGTTTCCACCATGCACATTCTTTATACAAATATTTAGGGTGCATTATGTATCTGAGTCTCCATCCCTAAATGCTTTGCCCCCTCAAGCTATTTTACCTGAACTATCTCTGAAACCAAGCTAAACTGAACCCCCACAGAACATTGTATCCTTCCTTGACTTCCTTTCTCTCCAACTTCAGATCCCAGGGGAGAGGTATATGCTGATGTGAGATATTACTTCATTGAACTGAAAACCTATCTGGAATTTTTCTGAGCGTCGTCCTGCCCTTTGCAATAATCAGACTCTCTGTTGACACTTCCTCCTTCAACAATACTCTGCAGCTAGTGAGACTCCTTATTCTATGTACTTTGCTGTCTAGAGCCCTATTAACCTCAGATTTATTAGCTTTTTTTGTCAACCACTTACACTGCCAGCCTCCCAAGAGGAGAACACATCACAAAGCAAAGAAACTCTAAGAGACACATACATAGAAAAATATCTCAAATAGCAAACATTTACTGAAAGCAGAAAGTCAGATGATAGCACTTGAATAACCCTTCTCCCCCACAAGCACATTCTATAGATACACTCATGGAAGTTGTGCAAATAAATCTCATTATGCTGCCGAAGTGCAGAATTATTGTCTCTCTGAGAGTACTGAGATGAAGCTGAGAATCTTCACAAATTTACTGGGCTGGCTCCAGACACACACTAGATTATATTCATCAAAATGAATGGATTTTAAAGCGAGTCCAAAATAGATTCTTTCAAAAATCTAAGACTTTGCCTCGGAGGGGATTCTTATTTTTCTTCTGTCCTTCCTCTGGCTTCCAGAGAGAAGAATAGAAGAGAATAGTTATTAAAACAAAGACAAAAAGGTAATTTGACTTAAGTTACTGAGCCAGAGAGCTGCCAGATGTCAACAGAGCCAGCAGAGGTTACTGGCAGCTTGGGACCAGAAGTAGAAATTAGAGCAAATATATCTATAGAAAATGTCTGAAAAGTCTATTCAGCTCCAAATAAGAGTGACTTTGAGATCCCTAGGTAGACCTTCTCCTGGCTGACCAGGCTAGACAGCTGTCTCTTTCGTTAGTTCCACAGACACTTTCCTCATGATTTTTCTTCATAAGTGTCATGCTTCCAAATTATTCCACTTTAATATATCAACCTGATATATGTGGCTCAGTTTAACCATAAGACCAACTAGGAGGAACATAAATGAGCTCAACTTGCTACTGGATCCATTTTTTATCTTGGTCATATATAAGGGTTTCTCAAACACACACATACACACACACACACACACGCACACGCACACGCACACACACACACACAGTGAAATACTCATAGCTGATATTCCTTGAGTGAGCACCATGTGCCAGGTGCTGTTTGATCTCATTTAACTTATCCTTTTAAGTTTTATCTTACTTAAGTTTCAACAATTCTATGTGATAGGAAATATTAGTGTCCTTATTTTACATATGAAGTAACTATGACAAAGAGAGAGTAAGGATGTTGTCCAAGGTCACAGTAAGGCAGGATTAGGAAACTAGGCAGTCTAGCTTCAGTGCTCAATCTTTTAACCATTGTTGATGCCTTTCCAAGATGTTATTTATAATGAAAAGTGTGCTAGATACTGCAATATGTGCATTAAGAAGTAAAATTTCTAAGTTGTCTTGTTTCCATGTATTTTTAGAGGGACAAAATACATGGTTATTCAACCACAAGTTACTTATTTATATACTTGTTTTTTATCCTTTAGATCTACACTGTTCAGTATGAAATCTATCAGCCTCATGTGGCTATTGAGTACTTGAAATGTGGTTAATTCAAACTGAGATGTGCTATCAATGCAGAATATACCTTGGATTTCAAAGACTGAGTGCCAAGACAAAACTATAAATAACTTACAATTTTTAAAAGATTCTTATTTATTTATTTGACAGAGAGAAAGAAAGCGCACAAGTAGGGGGAGCAGCAGAGGAGGAGGGAGAAGCATGCTCCCCACTGAGCAGAGAGTCCGATGCAGGCCTTGATCCCAGGACCCTACCACCGTGACCTGAGCCAAAGACAGATGCTTAACTGACTGAGCCACCCGGCACCCTATCTTACAACTGTTACATTAATTATATGTTGAAATGATAATTTTTGCATATGCTGCATTATATAAAACTCAACACTAAAATTAATTATATGCGTTTCTGTTAACACTTTAAATTGTGGCTACTAGGAAATATTTTCACATTGTATTTCCAGTGGACAGCATGGGTTTAGGTTAATAAGGATACAAAAAAAATATCTGTCTCACACTTAACACATAACCTTGAAATAATGAGAGCTTGGTGTCTCGTTTTTATGTTCAAATTATTAGTAATTTTGCACCTCAAAAACATTTTGTTTCCTAATAAGAATTTTAAAATCCAGTTACAAATTGCCTTTATTTGCAGATAGTGTTTATTTACATAGAAAATCCTAACAAATTTATAAAAGAGCTAATAAGTAAATTTAGCAAGTTCTTAGGATACAGAATCATTACACAAAATTCAATTGAGTTTTCATATATCAACAGCAAATAATTAAAAATGAAAGTTAAAATCATTCTATTTAAAATAGCATCAAGAAGTGTAAAATACTTAGGAATAAATTTAGCAAAAAATGTACACGACTACAAATCATGTCTTCTTTTTTAGGAGGCTTTATTTAAATTCCAAGTTAGTTACCATAGAGGGTATTATTAATTTCAGGGTAGAGGTTAGTGTTCCATCAGTTGCATATAAAACCCAGTGCTCATTACATCAAGTGCCCATCACCCAAATACCCCATCCCGCTACCCACCTTCTCTCCAGCAACCCTCAGTTTATTCTCAATAATTAAGTCTTTTTTTTAAAAAAAAAAAGTATTTTATTTATTCATGAGAGACAGAGACAGAGAGATAGAGAGGCAGAGATACAGGCAGAGGGAGAAGCAGGCTCCACACAGGGAGCCCGATGTGGGACTCGATTCCGGGCTGGGCTGAAGGCAGCGCTAAACCACTGACCCACCCGGGCTGCCCTATAATTAAGTCTTTTATGGTTTGTCTCCCTCCCTATCTTATTTTTTTCCTTCCCTTCCTCTATATTCATCAGTTTTTGCTCTTAAATTCCAAGGATGGGTAACATTATACAGTATTTGTCTTTCTCTGATTCATTTCGCTTAGTATAATACATTCTAGTTCCATTCATGTCATTGCAAATGGCAAGATTTCATTCTTTTTGATTACTGAGTAATATTGCGCTGTGTATATATACCATACTCCTTTATTCATTCATCCGTCCATGGACGTCTGGGCTCTTTCCATAGTTTGGCTATTGTGGGCATTGCTGCTGTAAACATTGGGGTGCAGTACTCCTTTGAATCCTATACTATTTTTGGAGAGTATAGGATTTGGATAAATACCTAGTAGTACAATTGCTGGGTCATAGGGAATTTCTATTGTTAGCTTTTTGAGGAATCTCCATACTGTTTTCCAGAGTGGCTGCACCAATTTGCAATCCCACCAACAATGTAAGGGGGTTCTCCTTTCTCTGCATCCTTGCCAACATTTGTTGTTTCCTGAGTTGTTAATTTTAGCCATGCTGACTGGTGTGAGGTGTATCTGTCTCATTGTGGTTTTGATTTCTATTTCCCTGATGCCGAGTGATGTAGAGCATTTGTCATGTGTCTGTTAGTCATTTGTATGTCTTCTCTGGAGATATGTCTATTCATGTCTTCTGCTCATTTCTTAACTGGATTTTTTTTGGGGGGGTGTTGAGTTTGATGAGTTCTTTATAGATTTTGGATACTCACCCTTTATCTGATATGTCATTTGCAAGTATTTTCTCTCATTCTGCAGGATGTCTTTATTTTTTAAGATTTTATTTATATTCATGATAGACACACAGAGAGGCAGAGACACAGGCAGAGGGAGAAGCAGGCCCCATGTCGGGAGCCCGATGTGGGACTCGATCCCAGGTCTCCAGGATCACACCCTGGGCCAAAGGCAGGCGCTGAACCGCTGAGCCACCCAGAGATCCCCTGCAGGATGTCTTTTAGTTTTGTTGATTGTTTTCTTTGCCATGCAAAAGTTTTTAATCCTAATAAAATACAAATCATTTATTTTTGCTTTTGTTTCCCTTGCCTCTAGAGATGCTACACATCATTTCTGAGAGATATAGAAGATCTAAATAAATGGAGAAATATACCATGTTTATGGATTGGAAGACTGAATATTATTAAGATGTCAGTTCTCCTTAAATTGATCAGCACAATTCAGTTATATGAAATTGATTAAACACAAGTTCAACAAAGCCCCAGTGAGCTTTCTAAAGTAGAAGTCACAAATTGATTCTTAAATATATGTGGAAAGAGCTTAAGATAGTTCAACCTACTTTGAAAAAAGTAGAAAAAAATGTTGGACTCATGCTGTTTGATTTTAAAATTTACTAAAATAAAATGGTATTGTGTAAATATTTAAAAAAGTAGATCTGTGGAACAGAATCCAGAAAGAGTCCAGAAACATATACAGTTAACTTATTTTTGACAAATGTCTTGAAGTAATTCAATGGGAAGAGAATAGTCTTGTCAAAAAAAGAAAGAAAGAAGAAAGAAAGAAAGAAAGAAAGAAAGAAAGAAAGAAAGAAAGAAAGAAAGAAAGAAAGAAAGAAAGAAAGAAAGAAAGAAAGAAAGAAAGAAGAAAGAAAGAAAAAGAAAGAAAGAAAGAAAAAAAAGGAGAAACAGTAATTACTGGATAAATACAGGAAGAATAAATAAAACTCAACCCCTACCTCACAGAAAAATTAACTTGAAATGGATCATAGATCTAAAGCCAAAACCCGAAACTTTAAAGCTTCTGGAAGAAAATACAGAATGTCGTTGTGAGTCTTGAGGAGGCAAAGCTTTTGTAATGATGAGACAAAAAGCACTGATCATAAAAATTTTTTTAAAAATTGACTTCATCAAAATTTTAAAGTTCTGCTCATCAAAAGACATGGTTAAAAATAAAAATGCAAGCTACAGTTTGGTAGAAAATATTCACAATACATACGTCTGACAACAGACTTGTATAGAAAGGGAATATACCTGATTATTTCCAGTAGCTTTATTCATAAGAACCTAAAATGGGAAACAACCCAAATGTCCATCAACATTTGAACAGATAGACAAATCGTGGCATAGTCATACAATGAAATCATGCTCAGCAATAAAAAAGGAATGTACTTCTGGTATAACAACATGAATAAATCTTATGCTGAGTGAAAAAAGCAAGACACAAGAATGCATACGCTATAATTCCATTTATATAAAATCTAAGAACAAGAAAAAACAATCTGTAGAAATCAGACAGTGATTCCTTATGTGAAGTATGGATTCATTAGGAAACTTGCTGGGTAATCGAAATGTTTTATACTTTAACTGCAGTTGTGATTACACAGGTATAATTATTAAAGCTCAATAAATTTTTCACTTCCTAACTGTACATTATATGGTGTATACATCTTACTTCAATAAAAAATCATAAAGGCTCTCAATATTATGCATAATCTTAATTAAATATTTAATTTGTAATGTAATTAAAGTCATCATAGGATTAATGCCTGGATTTTTGTTTTGTTTATTGCTAAGTCCCCAATGCCTGACCCTTAGTAAGCATTCAATAAATATTTGTTAATGAATGAGTCATGGATCACATTATTAGTCCTAGCTAAGAAACTCAACCTCAGTTATATACATCATCATGCATCTGTTATGTATAGATCTATTTTTTACAGTTCAGCTCAGTAGAGCTTCTTGGATTGTGGTGTGCTTAACAGACAGAAGATAGGAACTGGCGAGTAAAGCAGTCATCCATTGGTTACTTGGTTATAAATTAACTTTACCAGCCCAATAACTAATGGCTAAAATTGTCATGCCAGATTCTCCAAGCACTTCGTCATTCATACAGGCACTCCACATGTACCTAGGAGATTTTAACATTAAGCATGATAAAAGCTGTATGAGGCAAATTTACCCAGATTAAAAATTAAAATTTTAAGATATTTATGACCAATTTCTAAGGATTTGGGGTATAGTTACATATATGGTTCACATAATTATTCCTCTGCAAAGCATTAGGGCAGAATTATGTTTTTCTAGTGAGTTACTACTTCTTCCTCTGAGATGTGATCAGAACTAGTCAAACATTATTTAGAATTACATAGGCATACTATGTAAAGAAGTTCAAGATCTTTGATTATTTTACCTTCCTACCTTTAATGTGAAAGTCAAGTTATTCTTATGTTTAGCACATATTCAAAAAACTGACCAGGGTTTGCTTATAACAGGCTATAATAAGAGGTTTTTAAATATATATGTCACTACCACCTTCAAACAAACTTCTTCTTTTATAAAAGTGCAATAAAATGGTGAGATAAAAGAAATAGAATCTAAAATAGATTCATGAATACTTATTGTCATTGAAAAACATTATTTCTGTGAATTACTTTTTAACTCCATAAATTGAACACATGCACTTAGACCCTCATCTTGCAACAGTTACCTCTCATGAGAGTATTCACCCAAGGGGGAGCTCAGTTACATCTTGTTTTATATCTAAGTTGGGATTCTGATTATCTTGATCATAATTATCTTAGGAAAATTTTAAAAAAGGAAAATATTTCAGAGAAAAACTATTTTAAAAGAAATTCCATATGAGAATAGGTTGTATTGGTGGGATGGTTCTGTATATACACATTCTGAGATTTTATACATGGTTAGTCCTGAAAGAAGACAAAGCAAGAGAGAATGAGAGAGTATGTAGGGAAGGAAGGAAGGAAGGAAGGAAGGAAGGAAGGAAAGAAAGAAAGAAAGAAGGAAGGAAGTCTCTCTCCTGAAGAAAAAATAAAAATTGTCTAACCTAATGCAAGTAATTTGTACATTTTTTTCTATTTCTTAAGCACCTTAAGAGGTCTTCTTATGCTCTATTCTATTGTTTATGAAAGAAACTGGTTTGAACAGGTTTAGAAAGTAAAGGCAATGAATATTTTATTTTATGCAGACCTGTATTTGCATACAAAAAAACTAGCAACAACAACAACACAAAGCAGTACATATAATTTGACCCCATAGTTCCATGAGAGAGGCTATTTCTGATTGGGGGATTGTGCCTCAGTGGTTGCTAGGTAATGAGCTTTTAGAATAAATGCATTTCCTACCTCCAAATCAATAATCGTACAATGTTAATTTAGAACATGATCTCCATGGTCACCAACAATTACCATGAGAATTTGCTTTTCATGAAACAACATTTGCACAAAACTTGTCCCTGCCAATGTATTCTTGAGTACTTACTATATTTGACATTGGCAGCTGTACTACCACGGCTTGCTCTTTGCTGTTGGATCTATTGATTGAAATGCCATTCATTTTGTGCAGATAAAAGAAATATGGCTTAGCTGGCTTCTGTTTATTAAGATGTGGCCAAGTAGAAATTTCATTTAACTTTAAGAAGGCCTGATATAATTTTCTTTCCGTCTTTGCTTCTCACAGAAAGTATCTGAAATTCAGGAAGGAATTATAAACCATCCACCTGCAGTTTGGTAAAAAAAAAGCCTCCAGCTTCAGTAAGTCCTCTACTACTAGCCTTTATTTCCACCACAAAATGCTTCACTACAAAAGCGAATTGTTTCAGAGAGGTATTTTAAAAAAGGAAACATCAACTCTGAGTGCAGACAAAAGCACTTGAGTGAAAAGAAAAGAGAATGAGTTGACATAGATCAACTGGTACCAGAACATTCAACTGGTACCAGAACACTTGTTTAAAAGTTTTTTTTTTTTTCATTGGGACGCCTGGGTGTCTCAGTGGTTGAGCGTCTGCCTTTGTCTGCCTTTGATTCGGGTGTGATCCCGAATCCTGGGATCCTGTCCCACATCAGGCTCTCTGCATGGAGCCTGCTTCTCCCTCTGCCTGTGTCTCTGCCTCTGTGTGTGTGTGTGTGTGTCTCATTAATAAATAAATAAAATCTTAAAAAAAATAAAGAGAGGTTTTTTTTCACTTACAGAATGATTTTACAAAAGAAAAGGTGAGAGGAGAGAATTACATGAGGTTAGTGTAGATATATTAAAATGGATATCGGTATTTGTCTGCGAGAACTGACATTAACAAATCCCTGCAAACTAGGTAGCTTAAAAATAACAGAAACTGATTGTCCTAAAGTTCTGAAATAAAGATGTGGGCAAAGCCATGCTCTTTCTGAAATCTCTAGGAGATTATCCTTCCTTGCCTCTTTCTAGGTTCTGGTGGTTTTTAGCAATCCTTGGCGTTCCTTGTTTTGTGGCAGCATAATTTCAATTGATGCCTCAGTTTTCATATGGCCACCTTCCTTCTATGTGTGTCCATGTTCAAATACCGCCCCCACCCTTTCATAAGGACACCAGTCACTGGATTGGAGTCCACCCTTAATACAGTGTGATCTTATTTTGACTTAATCCATTTACAAAGACCTTATTTCCAAATAAGGTCACACTCTGAAGTTTGGTAAACCACACTCTGAGGTGGGACTCTATTCAATTCAGTAGTATCAACTAGGTTAGAACACTAGGTTATGAGCTAAAGGAGGTCAAAGACCATCACTGACTAATTTCTACTTCCTCACCATCTAGCCTCAAGTACCATGCAGATACTTAATAGATGTTTGCTTAATAGGGTAGGTAGGTAAATAAATAACAATGACTCTTAGTGATGAAAAACCAACAAATTGCAAGTGAAAAATAAATATAAGTGGCACTTTTGTATTGCATTCTATTTTCTTCTGTTTATCTTGTGTTTCTGTTTGGGGAAAATTGTTAGAATTCAAAATTCTCTTTGTAACGTGGATCAGAATGCACTATCAGGGTCCTCAGCCTCTCTTTGGACCTTGACTTCCATATCATGAGCTCTGAAACAAAACAGCAATATTAAAGCACCAATGAAGATTTTCCTACTTTAATTGAACTAACCTGATCTTTGAAATAACGTGAAAATAAAATGGAGCTTCTTATAAAACAGCGTTTCCAATTAAGAAAAAAGACAGAACAGTAAGCTGTCTTCATTTGATGTCAGGCTCTCTCGATTCCTTATATACTGTTTTTCTAGAAGTCTAGAAAAATGTGTCAGAAAGGTTTTCTCAGAATTTTCTTGCTTTACCAGAGTTATGACAGATTATAAGGTTAGCTCTGCCACTTAAGAGAGAGAAAGGCATCTCCCTTGTCTTTATTAAATGGAAGGGGTTACTAGAGTTAGCATCTTGCATTATGAGGATACCACTAGGCTCTCATTTTCTGAAGGTGTTTAAATTTAGCATCCTAATAATGGGCCAAAGAACTATAAAGAGAAAATATTGAGAATCTTTGTGATGCTTACCATTTATTCTGGTGGACACACCTGGAAATGAATCACAGCTTTAAAAGATAACTACAGAATAGTAACAAAGAAGATTTACAACCATCCTACCCCCTTAAACCTTTCCTTGTTTCTATTTTTCTGTTATTCCAGAGCAGTTAATTGGCATGCTAACCCTGATGTTAATGTTTAGCCTTTGTCAGAAGTAAATATCTGAAATTACAACTGCTTATTTATAAAGGTCCAAATTCATGCACTAGTTGATAACAACATGTTGTCATTTGCGGAATAGCAATTGGACCCACTCTCCAAGAACATTTCTTTACCAACGTTATTTACTGAAGTCTCAAACTTCATTACTGTCTTCAGGTGTTGAGTAAGCCTTTCTCCTACTGTTAAACATACAAATGTCCCAAAGGGTGGACAACATTAAAGGCTTCATTCATAGTACTTTATTATGACCCAGAAAGAGAATATTTTTACAAATTTTAAAATATTACAGCTCCAATTACTATGATTGTCTTTCAATCTCCTATAGCTGGCAGAGCCAGAGAAAAACACAGAATTCATAACCAGCAATCCTACCACATTTCCCTACTGCAGTCACTTTCTTACTTTTAGAGATAATATCTCTTTCTCTCTCCTCAAAGTCTTCACATCTCCTCCCCTCTTTTCATTCTTACCTGGAGACCCTGCATTTAATTCACTGAGACATTAGAACTTCTCAGAAGCAATGAGAACATGTCATGTTCCTACCCTATCTACCATCTGTCTGTGTCTGGGCCACATCCTCTGCCTTCCCTCTTGAAACTTTCAATGGCTCTATGCAAGGCCAGGGATTCCCTGAGCCCATGTCTTCTCACCTACTTGAGTGTTACTCCAGCAATTGTCTTATCTCCTGCATCATCAATTTCTCCATAGTTCTTTTTCTTTTTTTTTTTTTCCATAGTTCTTTTTCTATTAGTGTACAAATGTGCTGTAATTTCTTCCACTTAAAAGAAAAAATACAAACCTTCCTTGACCTATGATCCCCTCCACTACTACTCCATTTATTGCCCCTCTTTGTAGACACCATTTTTCTTTTTTTTAATTGAAGTATACTTAACATATAGTATTATATTAGTTTCAGATATACAATATAGTGTGCTTCAATCATTATATTACTCATCATTCTCTATATTACTCATCAAGACAAGTACACTCTTAACCCCTTTATCTATTTCACCCATGCCCCCCTACCTTCCCTGTGGCAACTACCAGTTTGTTCCCTGCATTTGAGTCTGCTTTTTTTGTCTCTTTTTAAATTCATTTGTTCAACTGTTTTGTTTCTTAAATTCCACATACGAGTGAAATCACATGGTATTTTTCTTTCTCTGACTGACTTCTTTCACTTAGATTAGACCCTCTGGTTCCATCCATGTTGTTGCAAATGGCACAATATCATTCTTCTATGGCTGACTAATATTCCATTGTATATATATACACATACATAAATGTATATACTACATCTTTATCCATTCATCAGAGGATGGACATTTGGGCTGCTTCTATAATTTGGCTATTGTAAATAATACTGCAATAAACATAGGTGCACATATATGTTTCAAATTACCGTTTTGGTTTTCTTTGGTTAAATATGCAGTGATGAAATTACTGGATCATATGATAATTACATTTTTAATTTTTTTTCAGGAACCTCCATATTGTTTTCCCCAGCGTACCAGTTTCCATTCCCACCAATAGTACTTGAGGGTTCCCATTCCTCCTCACCCTCACCAACACTTGTTGTTTCTTGTGTTTTTTATTTTGGTCATTCTGATGGGTGTGGCTTTAATTTGCATTTTTCTGAAATTGAGTGATGTTGTTCATCTTTTCTTGTGTCTTTTGGCTATTGGCATGTCTTCTTTGGAAAAATGTCTGTTCAGATCCTTTGACCATTTTTAAATTGGATTATCTGTTTTTGTGCCATTGAGTTATGTAAGTTCTTTACATATTTTGGCTTTAAATCCCTTATAAGATATGTAATTTGCAAATATATTCTCTCATTCAGTAGTTTGGCTTTTTGTTTGGTTGATGAGTTCCTTTACTATACAACAGTTTTTATTTTTGTGTAGTCCCAATAAGACTTGCCTGAGGAGATATAGCTAGAAAACTGTTTGTATGACTGATATCAGAGAAACACAGACTATGTTTTTTATAAATATCATTTTTTTCTTTATTTATTTATTCCTGAGAGACACACAGAGAGAGAGAGAGAGGCAGAGACACAAGCAGAGGGAGAAGCAGGCTCCATGCAGGGATCCTGATGTGGGACTCAATCCTAGGACTCCAGGATCATGCCCTGGGCTGAAGGCAGGTGCTAAACCGCTGAGCCACCCAAGGATCCCCCCTATAAATATAATTCTTAAACAGTATCTATACTTGCTGTCTCTATTTCTTGCACCCTATCATTCTTGAGCTCACTCCAACTAGTTTTATCCTCACTATTTTACTGTTCAAATTGTTGTCAAGGTCATCATAGAACTCTCCACATTGCTAAATCCAATTATCAATTTTCAATGCTATGTTTCCCCCCAAAATCTGCTATTCCACTGACTCCTGGAGTCACTTTCTTCACTTGACTCACAGCTAATTATGAGTATATATATATTTATATATATAATATATATATATTTCTCTTTTGAATATATATATTTCTCATATATATATATTTCTCTTTTGATTCTCATCTTACTGGCCTCTCCTCAGTCTCTTTTACCAGCTTTTTCCCTCCTTTCTCCAACTTTTAAACATTGAAGCACAATAGGAACCAGAATTACGATGACCACCATCTTGTATTTTCAGCTTTGAATTCCATACTTGCATATCCACTTGCCTATTTAATATTGCCACTTAAGCAGCCAATAGTTCAATCTTATCATGCCCAAAGCCATGATCCTTCTTTTCTTCTCTAAACCTATTATGTCCCTGGAGTTATTCATCTAGGTAAATATCAACTCCATTCTTTCAGTTGCTCAGGTTAAAGTATTTGCTATCTTTGATTCCTCCCTTTCTCTCACACCACATTCTCCCTTCATCAGCAATCTTCATAGATTTATCTTTAAAAAATATTCACAATCTAGCCCTTTCTCCACCTCTTCTGTTGTCATCATTTCTCATTACAATGATTTTGTTAGTGTCCTGGTTGGTCTCTCTTCCCTTTTCTGTATTCCCTTTCCCATTTCCACCAGCCAGAATGATCTTTACAAGACTGAATACAGATAAATGGACAAAGAAGATGTGATGTAAAATATATTATATTATATATATATATATATATAATGGAATGTTGCTCAGCCATCAGAAAGGATGAATACTTACCATTTATATTGATGTGGATGGAACTGGAGGGTATTATGCTGAGTCAAATAAGGCAAATAAGGCAATCAGAGAAATACAGTTATCATATGGTTTCACTCATATGAGGAATATAAGAAACAGTGCAGAGGATCATAAAGGAAAGGAGGAAATGGAATGGGAAGAAATCAGAGAGGGAAACAGATCATGAGACTCTTAACTATGGGAAAGAAACAGAGTTGATGGAGGGGTTGTGGATGGGGAGATGGGGCAACTAGGTGATAGGCATTAAGGAGGGCACATGATGTGATGAGCACTGGGTGTTATATGCAACTGATGAATTACTGAATTCTACATCTGAAACTAATGATGTACTATATGTTGTCTAATTGAATTTAAATAAAAATAAGTGAATAAATAAAGTCATATTTCACTTCTCATTCCAAAAACCCAGGAGATCCTCATCTCAGTCAAAATAAAACCCAAATTCCTCAAATATTAGACTATAGTCTTGTCTTCACCACCTATCTGAACTCATTTCCTATTTATCTCCAGTTTCCTCCCTCTCTCCATTTAGGATAATTCTTCCCAGCAAATCTACTTCTGGACATATACCCAGAGGAAATGAAAACATGGTATTGAAGAAACATTTACACTTCTATGTTCATTGCATCATTATTCAAAATAGCCAAGACATGGAAACAACCTAAGTGTTTATCAATGGATGAATGGATAAAGAAGATGTGATATATATACATACATATACATATATATATAATGAAATATTATTCTGTGATTAGAAAGGACGTTTTGCCATTATGACAATATGGATGGATCATGAGGGCATTATGCTAAGTGAAATAAATCAGAGAAAGACAAATACTAAAAGAGATATTCCAAATGAACAGAAAGAGACTAGAACAGTGGTCAACAGGCACTGAGAGATGGGGGAAGGGGTGAGGTGTTGGTCAAAGGATGCAAACTTCCAGTTAGAAGATGAGTAAGTTCTGGAGATCTAATGTATAGCGTGGTGGTTATAATAAGACTGTATTATATACTTGAAAATTGCTAAGAGAGTAAATCTTAATGTTCCCAACACAAAAAAGAAATGGGAGTTATGTGACATGATGCAGGTATTAACTAATGGTATGGTGGTGATCATTTTGCAATATATAAGTATGCCAAATCAATACACTATACACTTTAAACTGACATAATGTTAAATGCCAATTATATCTCAATAAATCTGGAAAAAATAAAATAATTTCTTTGCTCTTCTTCCAATATGCCAGGAATACTTCCACTTCAGGGTCTTTGGACTTACTACTGCTTCTATCTAAAGCACCGTTATCCATTATATCCATATGGTTCTGTCTCTTCTTTCAGGTCTCTGTTCACATGGAACCTTTTCAGAGAACTCTTTTTTGGCCACCCCATAGAAAATAGTAACTGCAGCCCTGCTCTTCTCAGACTTGCCAGCACTTCTCACTGCTAGATATTATATATGTACATGTTAATTTATCCATCATCTGTATCTTCATCTAGAAATTGATATCTGAGCTCCCTAAACAGGAATTAACTGTTTAAGTTATTGCTGTATACCTAGTGCCTAGAACAGTGCCTGGCATGTGGTAGGCATTCAATATGCATTTTCAATGAAAATTTCAATTTCAATTTAAATGCATTTTCAATGAAAATTTCAATTTCAATTTAAATGCCTACTTTCTTGTACCAACTTCACTCTTCTCCCAACAACATCTACCTCCTTCTTGTTTTCCTCTTATTGTTGAGACAAACATTCTCAAGGCCTGCCATCTGCAAATGATACTCAGAATACTCCACAGTTGGAGTTCCTTGTAAACTAAACTAAAAAGCAATGGAAAGCTGTGGAAAATTTTAACGCTCTTGTTTTAGGTTAAAATTATAATTTTTACTAGGCCTACATAGTATGGTTTATTTTAGGAAAAACATTTGTGAAACAAGGGAAGATTAAAAAAAAGAGAGAGAGAACAAAAGAAAAGTAGGGCAGGAGGGGGATAAGTTAACTATCAGGACTTAGGTACCTCGTAGGTGGTCTATGAGGACCAGATGTGTATGGAAACACTGTAAAGTACACAGTAAAGTACACAGCAAATCTGATGTTTTATTAAAATCATATTTTCTGGTTTCTTTGAGGTTAACTAACTTATTTGTGCTTGCACATTTATTTTTTGAAAGTCTTTCTAAAACACTCCAATAACAATTTCTACTTAAGTAAATGTAGTACTGCATTCTAAACCTCACTGAATCTTTCCTTCTGTGAACAGGGAAAGAATATGGTGGCAGGCAGAGTAATGTTCTCCAAAGATGTCCATGTCCTAATCCCTGCCACCAGTGAATATGTTAAGTTACAGAGTGAAGAGAAATTAAGGTTGTAGATGGAATTCATATTGTTATCAAAAGAACTTTAAAACAAGGAGAGGCTTCTGGGTTAGCCAAGTGTACTCAATATAATTGAAAGCATTCTTAAAAGTGGAAGCTGGAGAAACCCAGTAGAAAGAGCAGTTTGAGAATCAGTGAATGTTGCAGGCATCAAAGATTAAAGGGAGCCAGGAACCAACAAATGTGGCAGATTCTCAAAGCTGAAAGAGGCCCAGGAATGGATTCTCCCCCTAGGGCCTCCAGAACTAACACAACCCTACCGACACCTTAATTTTAGCTCAGGGGTACTCATGTTGGACTTCTGACTTTTAGAACGGTAAGATAAAAATTTGTGTTGTTTTAAGCCACTGAGATTGTGGCATTTGTCTTTCTCTGACTTGTTTTACAGGAGTGGCTTTGTGGCCACATACATGGGTTCCAGCACTAAATAGGGCCAAGTCTCAATTCCCAACCCACCAATTTCTACAAACTTTGGTTCCTCATCCTCACATGAGGTAACAGTGTTTTCTCTATCGTGAGGATGGACTAAGGCAGTTTGTATAAAGACTTAAAACAGCCTGTAACACAGTCTGTTCTCAAGAATCATCTATTAGCTGTTAACTGATCATTTTTCTATAAATTTTAAATATGAATGTATTTTTAGAAGTCAAAGAACTAGTAAAATAAGCTGCACATGTGTTGGGATAAAGATAGGATTTGCAGTCAGAAAAACCGAAATAAACTTCATGCTCTCCTAGCAGTGTGATCTTGGGCAAATCACTTAACTTCCTTTATCTGGAAACTGAGATAATTAGTTGTCCAAACTATACAAAATTAGATATTTAATCAATATGAAAACATTTTAGAAATCAAATTCATACTGCTGGAATTGTTGTACATCTTATAAATCTTTCCCATCCTCTCCTTTTGTTGATACTTATTTTTCTAAATGTGGAATAATGAAGAAATCCTTTCTAGTTATAATCAGAAATCTGGTTAGTTGAATTTTGGTTTTGATAAATTTTATAGTAGGTAACAAAGTAGATAAGAAAGGAAACAACAATAATATTATCTAAACAGGATTTTTAAAAAATGAAATGCGGGTGGATCACATTCTAGAGAGGAATTGGAGCAATTTTTCTAAAATCGTCATAAAGAACTTGACATTTTTCTCTGTACCAAATCTTCTTGAAAAAATCTTTTTTAAAAAATATTTTATTTATTTATTCATGAGAGACACACAGAGAGAGGCACAAACATAGGCAGAGAGAGAAACAGGCTCCATGCAGGGAGCCTGATGTGGGACTCGATCCAGAACCCCAGGATCACACCCTGAGCCAAAGGCAGGCGCTTAACTGCTGAGCCACCCAGGTGTCCCATTGAAAAATTCTTATATCAAGCTCAGCTCACATTCATCCCAATTCCTTTAAATATGCTGTATCTAAAGACTAGATTGCAACTGGTTATATGAAGTAAGAACCCTAAAATCAAAAACTCATTGTGATCCCGGCAGCCTATTCCCTCATTCTCTTTTATAGTCTCTAAATTATTTTTTATTTTTTAAGTAAAGTATAATTAACATACAAATAATATTAATTCCAGGTATACACATATTGATTTGATAATTCTATACATTATTCTGCTCACCACAGTTAAGTGTAGTCTGTCACAATATAACATTATTATATACTATTGACTATATTTTTTATGCTGTACTTTTCATCTCCGTGATGTATTTATTTTATAACTGAGTTTGTACTTCTTAACCCCCTTTATCTATTTCACCCATCCCTCTTCCTACCTCCCCCTGGCAGCTACTAACTTGTTCTCTGTATTTAAGAAACTTTTTGGGGTTTTTTTCATTTGTTTTGTTCCAGTGAAATCATGGTATTTGTCTTTCTCTGACTTGTTTCACTTAGCATAATACCCTCTAGATCTATCCAGGTTTCTCAAATGGCAAGATCTTATTTCCTTTTATGGCTGACTAATATTCTAATGCACACGTGTAAGTGCATACCACATCTTTATTACCCATTTATATATTGATGGACATTTAGGTTGCTTCCATACTCTAGCTATTGTAGATAATGCTGCAGTAAACATAGGGGTGCATATATCTTTTCAAATTTTGTTTGAAAAGATATTTGTGTTTTTTGTTTGAAAAGATATTTGTTTGTGTTTTTGTTTTCTATGGGTAAAACCCAGTAGAATTATTGGACCATACAGTATTTTTACTCTTAATTTTTTGAAAACCTCCATAATGTTCTCCACAGTGGCTTCACAGATACACATTGCCAGCAAACATGCACAAGAGCCTCCTCTTCTGCCCCCATTTCTTGTCTTTTTAATACTAGCCATTCTGATGTGTGAAGTGCTATCTCCTTGTGGTTTTGATTTGCATTTCTCTGATGATTAGTGATGTTGAGTATCTTTTCATGTGCCTATTGGCCAGTTGTATGTCTTCTTTGAAAAATGTCTATTCAGGACCTCTATTTTTTAATTATTTGTGGTTTTTTGGTGTTGAGCTTGCACAAATTCTTTATATATTTTGAATATTAATCCCTTGTCAGACATATCAATTGCAAATATCTTCTCCAACTCAGTAGGTTGTCTTTTCATTTTGTTGGTTTCCTTTACTATACAAAAGCTTTTTATTTTGGTGTAGGCCCAATTGTCTAATTTTGCTCTTTTTTCCCTTGCCTGAGGAGATATATTTAGAAAAATATTACTAAGGTTGGTGTCCAAGGGATTATTGCCTGTTTTAAGAGTTTTATGGTTTCAGTTTTCATATTTAGGTCTTTAATCCATTTTGAATTTGCTTATGTATGATATAAGAAAGTGATCCAGCTTTATTTTTTTTCCATGTGGTTGTCCAGTTTTCCCAACAAAATTTACTGAAAAGACTCTCTTTTCTCCATTGTATATTATTGCCTCCCTTGCCTTAGATTGACCATACAAGTGTAGGTTTACTTCTGGACTCTCTATTCTGTTCTGTTGATCTATGTGTCTGTTTTTTTATGCCAGTAGCAAGTGTTTTGATTACTATTGCTTTGTAGTCTATCATAAAATCTGGGATGATGATATCTTCAGCTTTGTTCTTCTTTCTCAAGATTACTTTGGTTATTCTTGGTCTTTTGTCATGCACATTTTAGGATTTGTTCTAGTTCTGTGAAAAATGCCATTGGTATTTTGATAGGGATTGGATTGAATTTGAAGATTGCTCTGGATAATAAGGAGATTTTAATGACATTCTTTCAGTCCATGAGCAAAGCATATCTTTCCATTTGTTTGTGTCATCTTCAATTTCTTTCATCAGTGTCTTATAGTTTTCAGAGTATAGGTCTTTCATCTCCTTGGTTAAATTTATTCCTAGGATTTTTACTCTCTTTAGTGCAATTGTAAATGGATTGTTTCCATCCCCTTTTTGCTACTTTCTTATTAGTGTATAGAAATGTGACAGATTTCTGTATATTGATTCTGTATCTTGCAACTTTACTGAACTTACTTTTCCATTCTAATAGCTTTTTGGTGGAGTCTTTAGGGTTTTCTATATACAGTATTATGTCATCTGGAAATAGAGTTTTACTTCTTCCTTACCAATTTGGATGTCTTTTCTTTTTCTTGTCTGATTGCTGTGACTAGACTTCCAGTATTGTTGACTAAAAGTTTTGAGAATGGGCATTCTTATCTAATTTTTATTCTAAGAGGATGAGCTTTCAGATTTTCACCATTGAGTATGATGATACCTGTGATTTTTTTTTCATATATGGCCTTTATTAGGCTGAGGTATGTTTCCTCTAAACACATGTTGTTGGGAGATTTTATGATGAATGGATATTGAACTTTTTTCCAATGCTTTTTTTGTACCTGTTGAGATGTTCATATTGTTTTTGTCCTTCCTCTTGTTAATATGATGTATCACATTGATTTGTAAATATTGAACCACTTGCATCTCTGGGAAAAAATCCCATTTGATTGTGGTGAATAATTCTTTAAAATGTATTATTGAATTTAGTTTATTAATGTTTGTTAAGGACTTTTGCATCTATGTTCATCAAAGATATTGGTCTGTAGTTTTTATCTTTTTTTTCTTTTTTTTTGTTAGTGTCTTTATCTGGTTTTGGTGTTAGGGTAATGTGAACTTCATGGAATGAATTTGAAAGACTTCCTTCTATTTTTTCTAGAATAATTTGAGAAGAATAGGTATTAACTTTAAAAGTTTGATACCTATAAAGCCATCTGGTCCTGAACTTATGTTTGTTAGAAGTTTTTTTTATTACTGATTCAATTTTAATACTAGTAATCAATCTAGTCACATCTTTTTGTTCCTGATTCAGTTTTGGAAGATTGTATGTTTATAGGAATTATCCCTTTCTTCTAGATTAATTTGTTGGCATATGATTTTTCATATTATTCTTTTATAATCCTTTGTATTTCTGGTGTTGGTTGTTATTTCTCCATTTCCGATTCTATTGGGTTTTTTTAAATGAGTCTACCTAAAAGTTTACTAATTTTTTTTTTAAGAACCAGCTTTTCATTTCATTGAGATTCCCCCACACACACTTTTGTCTCTATTTCTGCTCTGATCTTTATTATTACTTTCCTCTTAACTTTGGGCTTTGTTCTCTTTTTGTAGCTCCTTTAAGTATAAGGCTATTTATTTGAGATTTTTCATGTTTCTTGAGGTAGGTTTATATTGCTATGAACTTCCCTCTTAAAACTACTTTTGCTGTGTCTCAAAGATTGGATGGTTGAGTTTTCATTTTCATTTGTCGTGTGTGTGTGTGTGTTTTAATTTCCTTTGACTTCTTAGTTGACTCACTTATTGTTTAGTAGTGTGTTGTTTAGCTTACATGTGTTTGTGTTATTTACAGGTTTTTTGTTGTAACTTCTAGTTTCATACTGTTGTAGGGAGAAAAGATGCTTGAGATGATTTCAATCTTCTTAAATTTTATTGAGATTTTTTTGTGGCCTAACATGTGACCTGTCCCAAAGAATGTTCCATGTGCACTAAATAATTTGTATTCTCTATTACTTATTACCATTTTAATTATTAAATGTTGTGGTGTGTATCTTCTTAGGTACATCTTGTTTGAAGCTCTAGTTGTTTTCCATACCTAGATGTCTGTTTACTTCCCCAGATTAGGAGGTTTTCAACTATTATTTCTTCAAGTTTTCTGCCCCCTTCTCTCTTCTTATGGAATCCCTAAAATGTGAATGTTATGCTTGATGATGTTGGTGAGTTCTCCTACTTTACTGCCATATTTTATTCTTTTTGCTATTTAGTTTGGTTACTTTCCATTACTGTCTTCCAGATTGCTAAACCATTCTTATGCATACTCTAATCTGCTGCTGTTTCCCTTTGGTGTATTTTTCATTTCAGTTATTCAATTATTCCATTCTGACTGGTTCTTTATATTTTCTCTTTGTTTCTTACTATGTCCATCCACTCTTTTCTAAAGTCCAGTGAGTATCTTTATGACTATTCATTTAAAATCTTTATCATGCATATTGCTTATCCTTGTTTTATCTAGGTCTTTTTCTAGGATTTTTGTCTTGTTCTTTCATTTGGACATATTTCTCTGTCTCCTCTTTCTGTTTCTCCTTGTTTCTATCTATTAGGTAGGTCAGCTATGTTTCTTGGTCTTAAAAGTAGGGGCTTATATAAAAGAGGTCCTGTGGTGCCCTGTACCACAGTCTCCCCTGGACACCAGAACTAGGTACTTCAGGCATCTCCCAGTATGGTCTGCATGAACCCTACTGTTATTACTGAACCATAATTCCCTTCAGCCCAGCTACCTACTATAACCTACTTTGTCTACTGTGGGTACATTGCGCAGGATTTGGGGCATGTACTGTTGAAAGGTCTGTCTGAGGCTGCCATGGGCTTCTTGGTTGATATGCTGGCAGTCAGCCTTGCTGTTTGAAAATAGCCTCTACTGCCACAGTTGTGGGTGTACCAAAGTGTAAGGCTTGTTCCCTTCAGTAGCAGGATAAGCAGCCAGGCTGCTGGAACTGCAGCAGTTGGTGTGTGTAGTTATCGTCCCCTCCCTCCCCAGGGCAGGAGTCATATTGGAGTGCTACCAATCCAGGTCAGGGTTCCTTGAATGTTGTGAAGGGGCAGGAGTAGTTTCAGAGGACGCCTTCAAGGTGAGTGGGGTGGATAGGGTGTGTCTGCAGGGAAATGCCATGGTAGGGCCTACAGTAAACAAAGTATTAGCACTGGCTCTCACAAGGGTCCAGTTATATTGGCTGGAGGAGGGGACAAGAAGTGGTCCCTGCCAGCACTTTTATTACTGGAGGAATTTCCTGAAGGTCCTTGACTCTGTGACACATGTTCTAAGATTAGTCAGTAAATCTTCACATGTTCCCCAGGTACTTTTCAAACTGCTGCTTTTCTGCTATGTAACTCAGGCCAAGTTATTTATGGCTATTTAAGGGTGAGGACTCAGTTTTCTATCACCCTGGAATTAAGTCCCACTGATTTTCAAAATGAGGTGCTAATAGGGACTCATCTTCCCAGGGTGGGTCCCTAGTACCAGTGGTGCCTGATATGGAGTCTGATCCTTTTACTTCTCCATGCTTGTGGTATTCGCCCCCACCCCCCAGCCTCTCATTTGTGGTTAGTCTTGCCAGGGTATTGGTTAATAACTGCATCTCTGTTACTCCTACTCTTTTCAATATGGCCTCTCTCTATTTCACCATGAAAGGTTTGTTCTGTCAGTGTTCACATCATTTTTAGAGTTAATTAAATAAGGGATTGCTGTTTGTAGAAGATCATGTAGGACTTCGGTGGGGGAAACCCCAGGAAGCACATTTACCAAATGCACAAGATGTATGTCAAAGATTATAAGCTCCAAATTATTGTTAAATGTCTTTTAGGCTAACACAATATCATGCTTGTTTATAAAGAAGCAATCCCTATTCTAACTCTTCTTGTCTTGAGGGGAAAAGCTCGCTCAATCAATTTCCTCCTGTCCTCCCACACTTTTCCTTTTTCCTCCTTGCCCCTAAAGACATGATCTTTCCTCAATTTTTCTATTTTATCTATTTTCCTCTCTATTACCCTCCCACCTAAGTCAAGAAATTGTGATAATTCACAGAACATCTGGGTGGGTTTTTTTTTCCCCACTCTCTCAGTGGAGAGATGAATAGGCTATAGCAGAAAAGATTTTATTGATATCTTATAACTAAAACATTTGAAAACCCAGGAATTAATTACCACTCAAATTTCTTTGGCTTTGAGTTTTCCCCCCTTTTCTAAAGCCTAAAAGCTTACTATGATCATACCTTAATTACTCTCAACAGAAAATAATCATGTACTGTGATCCTATGTCCCCGGAGTTGGAATTGGAATTTCAGAAGACCTTTCTTTACATGAAATAACTGCATGTTCTGTTTCTTTGAGTCTCACATACTGCTCAGTAACTAGGTATTTGTCATTCATGCAATAAGGATTCATCATGTGCTAGTGCATGCCAGCCTCTGTAAAAAGTCTAAGAATTCAAATGCGTAGCTTATGGTTCTTGGTGGTGGTGGTGATGGTGATAGTAATAACACAATCTCTTCAAAAATGTATCTCTCCATTATATGAAGAATCCAGTATAGTGGAAGTCTACCATTTTAAATAGATAAGCATGGGACCAGATTGCAGACAGAGAGAAATTATTATTGTTGGTGATTGGCTTACTAGATCCACCATTTTTTATGAATCGGTGGTTCTAAATTCCAACTACACTATAGGGAATTTTTTAAATGTTGATGCCTGAGTCCCACCACAAATCAACTGAATTGGGACATCTGAAGAGAGGTTCTTAGACACTGCTTGCTTTATAAAAGGTCCATGGATGACTGTAATATGTAGCTAGTGCTGAGAGCCAATGTTGTAGATAAAAGAAGAATTTTCTGGGGATTGTGACAATATCTACATTAATAGTAACTAAATTGAGAGGAGGGCCAAAGGAGAAATTATTAACTATATAACTTAACTAAAGGAGTCCAAAAGTTGGACATGCCACTGAATTATAACCAAGGGTCATGGCACCTACATAAATACATCAGCCAGATCCCTTGTCTCCCAACCAACTTACAGCATGCAGAGGAAGACTCCTACAGAAAGGATCACAAATTTCTAGGGAACTCGACCCATAGGATAGATTCATCAGAGTTAAAGTTATAATATTGCACATAATCTCAATACTCAGAGATAAATATTTACACAGGAGGTCTTATCAGCAGATAATTCTGAAACCAAATGATTTTTCTACACAGTTGCTCATGTAAGAGCAAATACAAATCAAAAATAAGAGGCTTAATTCTCCCTGTTGAAAATAAGAAATCTCCCTCCCCTACCTTTTCTCAGAGTATTTACTTCAGAAAACTTATCATTGTTAGTACTTTCTCATCTCTTTGAAATGTATATAATCCATTTGAAGACTAGACAGGCCTTTGGTCAGCTGGTCTTTTGTCAGCCTTCTGATTTAGGAATGTCTTTTTGAAGAACAAGGGAGCCATCTCTTTGAAATGTAAACACCAAGGGAAATAGCACACCTATCTTCCTATTCTATGTTAGAGCGGTAGCCTAACTTCAGTGGGCACCTTGCTCCAAGTGTAAAACTAACTTGTCACTAAGAAATGAGTTTATTTTTCTCCATATAAAGCCAATTAGCTAACATATATGTTCACTCCAATTACCAGGTAAAGTTAAGATGAACTGTGTATGGTAAGTGGAAGAGTCCTTGATGATAGTTATTGTTTATTGTGAAACATATATATAATGGGTTGTATCTGCTTGGCTATATAAGGAGATGAAGCTTGTATTTTTGCAATCTTTTAATCAGATTGCCTGTGATATGTATCACATGTGGCTTAATGTTTATTTAATAATAAAATTAACTTCTTTCATTATTACCTTTAAGAAGTTTTCTGAGTTGGGAAAAGATTTTGTTTTAAATTATTTCCCTTACACATGTTAGCTTACAAGAGTTTAACAATTATTCTCAATCTCTTCTTTTTCTTTCTTTTGTTGGGGGAGGGGGAATAAAACCATTTTATTGAGGGGCTTTGGAGAAAAAGGGTAGGAGGACAATGAGGTCCGATGTCCTTCGTCCTGCCAGAATCTCCTCAGCTTAACAGTTGCTGAAAGCTCTTTTTCTCTTCTGATCTCAGGCTATCATCAGATACAAATAATTGAAAGATCATACTTTTCAAATTTTCCTCAATATCCACAGATCAGAGTGCATATTTGAAAATGCCTTGAGTTATAGTCTTATCTTTTAATCTAGCCAAAGACCATAAGAATTTCCAGGAATCCTCAAAAATTGCTGCTAGAAAAAAATCATTTTGACAATTTAGAGAGCTCATAGTGCTCTAAGCACTGTCAACCAAATGGTCAAAGAAATTAGAAATATAGAAGAAAATCTTAGAGAATTTTTTCCTGCTTAGTGCCCACTTTTACTCAGGGTACTTCAAGACAGATGTTCACTGGCAACACTGAAAAGAAAGTTGCTTCAGAGAAAATCACCTTCCTTCTTCTGATAAATGCCATGAAGTAAACTTTCATCTCTAATGCATTTAATTTAGATAGCTCAATGGAACTAAAAGTGTTATTCAACAAGTATATTTTTTCAGAAAAAAAGTTTAATTTGTTTAACAAGTATAGAGATGTGGAGAGAATCCATTGCTAGTTCATAATGAAGATGATTCAAATGAGTCACAAATCCCATTATTTCTGTGGCAGCACAGCAACCACACCAGAAATGTACAATCTCCTCCCAAAAGGAATGGACACACCCATTATTAGCACCATTTATGCAGGTAATTTCAGGTCCTATAGATGGTTAATTGGAAAGAGGAGCAGGAAGACAGAGGGCTAGTGCAAACAAAAATCTCACCAATGTTCAAAACAAGGAAATATTAACTAGCTCAAGAGACTTTTTGAGGGATCAGAACCTGGTAGATGTAGAACAGCAGTGAAGACCCAGGCTAGGGTAATATTAAGTGGTATTGGACAGTAACCAAAATGAGCTAGAGCACATTCACTTAGCACAATGCCTGGGATGTACGAAGTGCTTAATAGGCATTCATTGGGGAATCAATAAAGTTGTCTTTCTTGTTTCTTTAATTTTTTTGTATCATTTATATGGTGGGTGGCAACCTTGTTTAAATTCATAAGACAAATGTTTTATGTTCATTTTGTTTTTAACTCAGTCTGTAGGGTGGCTCTTATCTGCCCTCCAACACTAGCATGAATTTGCAAATTTCACTGAGTGCCTAAAGCTCCCTTCTCTAAATTTTTATCATAAATGAAATGATCATCTCATTATAGGTAGTATGTTGTTTGGAAATCTGATCCAATGATTATTTAAATTACCATCCCTACCTTATCATTCATCTAAAATCCACTGAAGTACAAATTTTAGCTACCAATATGCTGCCTCCTCCCAACAGCTTTCAAATTTTGTAAAATATATATACATATTTCTTCTATAAATGAATAGGTCATTTATTTCAAGCTTTAAAAAAGCATAAATATCTAATGGAAAATATAGAGGTGCTGCCTGGTTTGTATTTAAAGTGAAAGAATAAAGCTAAACCTTTGGTGCAGATA
This sequence comes from Canis lupus dingo, assembly GCF_003254725.2. Taxonomy (NCBI): domain Eukaryota; kingdom Metazoa; phylum Chordata; class Mammalia; order Carnivora; family Canidae; genus Canis; species Canis lupus. Next base: position 52,501,784 of record NC_064248.1, read on the forward strand.
TTGATCATTAGAAACTGGTTCTTAAATTAAGAATATAGATCATGTTACCTTTTCCTAGATCTTCTTCTGAGTCATTCCTACCATCAAATTAAAAAAGAAAATAAAATCATACACAGGAAAAACTGACAACAGCACCAATTCGTTCTCTAGCAAACTCATATCCTCCTTGATATGAAATATCCAAACGATAAGAGCCAAAAAATAAGTGTATGGGAATCATGATATCTCAAGAGATTAACTGAGTAATATCCTCCTAGAGTAAATATGGGCTTCTCCTGATAGTTGTAGTTTTACATGGTAATAAAAGATTTAAGCATAAAGATGAATTGAAAAAGAAATCTGCTTAGAAAAACAGCAAGTTCAGGGCAGCAGACAGGCTGTAAAAGCAGGCAACATCCTTGCCCTGTTCCTCAGAAGAGCTCCAGGAACCTGTTGCCTGATTCTTAACAGCCTCTCAATTCCTCACAAAGAACCCCAGGTATTTGCCAGTGCTTCCAGGCTGGGAGGAGAAAGAGATGCTAGCAGAACAAGATCTAAAGAGCTTGCTGTCACCTCCAGAAGCTAGTATCCCCACAGTGCCTCCCTGGTAGTTTTAAGGAAGCATGACTCAAAGGGAGCATTTGTTGATTGATTAATTTACAGGGACAACTGAGCTCAGTGTGCATTTACTAAATTAACAAGTTCAGAAATTAAGAAATGAGGCATTTAACTTGTGCCAGGATGAAAAAACTATGCATTTGACAAGTGAGTTTTTTGTTTTTTTTGTTTTTTTTTAATCTAACTCACCGGTAGTATGGATACACAAATGTTCTGGCAGTGTTTTAATATTCATAATCCATTTAACATTTGTACCTCAAAAGTCTATGCACAATTTACCTGTCAAAAATAAGTTTTTCAAAAATCTAGTCTTTGCTTTTCTGGATGACAGAAGACTGGGAGTGAGGGTGTGTGGAATAGGTATCTATATTTCTGCTTAATAATTTTCATGGTAAACATTTCTTTACTGTTAAATTATTCAAAATCACATTAATAAAACCACCACCATCTATCAATTCACCCAACTAGATAATTATGCTATTGCAGTGTTTAAATTTTTTAAGCCATAAGCAATCATAGCATTGTATTCTATACATAGCTATTCTAACATACGCTGTCATTTTAACACCTTTTTAGTGCCACTGATGCAAGACCGAGCCCCCCTGCTCCTCATCCTTCTGTGTCCTATTACCTTAGGCAACCCAACAGAGGTGATATGATTTCAGGACATATCTGAAAATAACTTCTTAAAAAAGTTTTTTATATATAACCAACCACCTGCATGGCAGGAAAATCACAGGAAGCAAATAACTATCCCTGCATGAGTCACCGTCACCAGCAATCTCACAAGGTAATGAAACCAATTCCACACTTTGCTGGTAGCCTGCAACTGGAGGTAAAAACCAAAGGGTTTTGATTGTCCTGAAAATAAAGCCTAGAAGAATTCCTGAATTGAAACAAAGAAGAAAGGCAGAGTTCCTTGAATTCGTTGTTCTCAGCTATTTAATTGTCCTTCTGATTCAGTGTTCATCCAGGTGCATGAAACACAACTGGACTTCTGGAGACCAAACTGAGCTCAACTGAAGAAAATCATGACCAAAAAGAGAAAGGCTATGATTAAAGCTGCAGGAAGTTGTAACCCAGAAATTTGAATTTTGAACTCTGACAAACAAGTTCTTCCAAATGCACTAAAGAAGTTTCTCAATGATTCTTTTTAAAATTTTTGAATATAGTTGACATGCAATGTTATATTACTTTCAGGTGTACATCACAGAAATTCAACTTCTCTATACATCACTCTATGCTCACCACAAGTATAGCTCCCACCTGTCACCGTACAACACTATTACAACATCCATGACTACATTCGCTATGCGGTAGCTTTTATTCCCCTGATTTATTCGCACCATAGCTGGAAGACTGTATCTCCCACTCCTTTACTCATTTTGCCCATCCCCCTCCCCACTCCCCCTGATAACCACCAGTTTTCTATATTTACAGGTCTGATTCTGCTTTTTGTTTGCTTTTTTATTCATTTGTTTTCTTAGATTCTATATATGAGTAAAATCATATAGTATTTGCCTTTCTCGGTCTGACTTATTTCACTTAGCATAATAACCGCTAGGTCTATCCATGTTGTTTCAAGCTGGCAAGATCTCAATCTTTTTTATGACTGCATAACACTGCAGTGTGTATCACATCTTCCTTATCAATTTGTCTATCAATGGACGCAATTTACTTCCACTTCTTGGCTATTGTAAACAATGCTGCAATTAACATATCCTTTTGAATTAGTTTGTTTGTTTGTTTTCTTTGGGTAAATACTCCATAGTGGAGTTACTGGATCATATGGCATTTTTAATTTTAATTTTTTAAAGGAAATTCCATACTGTTTTCCACAGAGGTGTACCAATTTACATTCCCACCAACAGCGTACAAAAGTCCATTTTTCTTTTTTTTAAATATTTTATTATTTTAAAGAGAGACAGCAAGCAAAGGGAGAGAGAGGGAGAGAGAGAGTCTCAAGCATCTTCACTGAGCATGGAACCCAAATTAGGGCTCAATCTCAGGATCCTGAGATCATGACCTGAGCTGAAATCAAGAGTCCAACCCTCAACTGACTGAGCCACACAGGTGCCCCAAGAGTCCCCTTTTCTCCGCATCTTCACCAACATGCTTTATTTCTTGTCATTTTAATTTCAGCTATTCTGACAGATGTGAGGTAATAGCTCATTGTGGTTTTGATTTGTATTTCCCTGATGATGAGTGAAGTCAAGCATCTTGTCATGTATCTGTTGATCATCTGTATATCTTCTTCGGAAAAATGTCTATTCAGGGCCTCTGCTCATTTTTTTAATAGATTATTGTGGGCTTTTTGCTGTTGAAGTAATAATTCTTTTATTGATGACTAAGTCAGAAAGAATTTGGCTCAACTGCTAGGATCCTAGAAAACTTAAAGCCCTGTCTTCATAGATGGTAATCAGGCTGCAACACCTTGAAATACCAAGCAGAACACTCAATTCTGGTGAGATTATGAATGGGATAAGAAATCTCTTCCACACTCCTAACTCTGGGAAATGAACTAGGGGTGGTGGAAGGGGAGGAGGGCAGGGGGTGGGGGTGACTGGGTGCCCACTGAGGTGGGCACTTGACAGGATGAGCACTGGGTGTTATTCTGTATGTTGGCAAATTGAACACCAATAAAAAAATTTATTATTTAAAAAAAAGAAATCTCTTCCTCTAATGGGCTGGACAGACTGGTGTACATTCAGGGATAAACCAGATAAACCAACCTCATCAGTGCTTATACCCTCTGTGCTGCTAAAGCCAAATACAATGAGAGAATTGGGAGAATGAATTCTCTCTCAAAGTCTCCCTTCAGAAATACAAATCAAAACCACAATGAGATACCACCTCACAGCAGTGAGAATGGTGAAAATTAACAAGACAGGAACCAACAAATGTTGGAGAGGATGTGGAGAAAGGGGAACCCTCTTGCACTGTTGGTGGGAATGTGAACTGGTGCAGCCACTCTGGAAAACTGTGTGGAGGCTCCTCAGAGTTAAACATAAAACTACCCTACGACCCAGAAATTGCACTGCTGGGGATTTACCCCAAAGATACAGATGCAGTGAAACGCTGGGACACCTGCACCCCAATATTTATAGCAGCAATGTCCAGGATAGCTAAACTGTGGAAGGAGCCTCGGTGTCCATTGACAGATGAATGTATAAAGAAGATGTGGTCTATGTATACAATGGAATATTCCTCAGCCATCAGAAGAGATGAATACCCACCATTTGCTTCGACGTGGATGGAACTGGAGGGTATTATGCTGAGTGAAGTAAGTCAATCGGAGAAGGACAAACATTATATGGTTTCACTCATATAGGGAATATAAAAAATAGTGAAAGGGATTAAAGGGGAAAGGAGAGAAAATGAGTGGGAAATATCAGAGAGGGTGACAGAACATGAGAGACATCTACCTCTGGGAAACGAACAAGGGGTAGTGGAAGGGGAGGTGGGCGGGGGGGGTGGGGGTGCCTGGGTGACAAGCACTGAGGGGGGCACTTGACGGGATGAGCACTGGGTGTTATACTATATGTTGGCAAATCGAACTCCAATAAAAAAAATACAAAAAAAAACCCCACAAAGTCTCCCTTCAAGTTTAAACATTTCAGACAAGATTCAATAAAACATTTTAATCTAATTTTTGTGCCAGTAAAGCCCATATAAATCAACACAAGCCCTGAAAAATTGAGGAGGCACTGTTTTTTTTATTGGATCCATAAATCTAAGAATTTAGTGCTTAAAGAACAATTTTAAGTGTTTATTATTATTTTTTTTAATAGTTAGTGTGAGAAGAGACAGGGCAATTGAGCCCAAGAGTATAAGAGCCTTATTCAAATCCCAGAAGCAAGGAGTATTTGGGAAAAGAATGTTGCCTAAATAAAACTGGCTAACATCTCTAAATACAAACCCAACAAATGAATGCTTTGTTTTTGGTAGTTTTGGCTTGGAATATGCCTCCTGTATATGTGTTCTAAATCCCAGTGATTTTCATGGCAAGAGGAAGTTGCTTTGAAATCCTTTTTTTCCCCCCAATTGAAACATTTAGAGATAAATTTTCAGGTTCGGCAGGAAAGTTGACAGAAAGGCAAAAAGGGGGAACTTTAAGGTATTATAATTTAAAATTCTTTTCTCACTGAGTATTTTGATCAATTTAATTTGGATTTATATAAATAGAATTGCCATCTGACCTCTAATAAAAAGCCAAAAATAGTATACATAAATATAAATTATATTCTCCTCTGCCCATAAACCATAGCATTGCATGCCTTATTTTATTCCAGAAATAATTTCTTGTTTGCTTCTATGGAAAGATGCCTAAAGTGTGGCACAGGAAGCACATTATATATCTAGAAATTCAGGTTCTAAAGCATATTACATATCAGATTCTAAAGTATATTTTGCCATCAGTATCCATGTCCTTGGAAGTCCAAGTGTGATCCACAGAATAGCAGCACTGACCTCACATCAAAGCTTGTGAGAAAGGCAAAATTTCAGGTTCTACCCAGATTTACAGAATCAATCAGAATCTTCATTTTATCTAGATCTTCACATATGCATGTATACATCAAAGTGTGAGAGATGTTGTTCTCTATCATTTCAGCACACTAATCTTTTTTGCATTACATTTTCCTTGTTGATAAAATGAAACAGTTAGACTGAGTAGTCACTAAGGTCTGTCCTCAATTTATGGTTTACAGCAAATGCAAGTTAGAAAACTTCCTTTCTTGGGTATCCTCTTGCATTTCCTGTAGATCTTCCAAGCTCAACACCATCTACATATGGAGACTGAGAGTAAATGAACATTTGCTTCCTCTAAGTTTACTTTATAAAACAGATCAAGCCAAATGTTTAGTTTTATCTTACCTCAAAATAGAGTATGTTAAAGAATAAAGGGGAAAGGGAAAGAGAGGTATTAACATATACTGAAACTTTAAATTCATTATCCTACCCACAACCCTATGAGTTGTATCTATAAACTATGTTACACATGAGAAAACAGTCTCAAAAGTCTAAAGTAACTTGTCCTGGGTACAAAGTCAAGTATCACGATCAAGATTTAAGCTTAAGGATCTCTCATTCCAAATATACTGCAAAGCAGAGTTGCTTCGTAATGTGCTGACAAATTCAGTAGTTTTAACTGCTTTTATTATTTCTAGTTTTGTAGCTTATACTGAAGTTTTATAAATTCCAAATAACAAAAATGGCACCAAAATTACATAACTACTCTGCTTTGCCTTCCTCCAAATCATACTTTCTAATGGAACATTGGGAAATGTAGATCTTGTACATATTTTTTTTAATCGAAGTATGGTTGATACACAAGGTTACATTAGTTTCAAGCGTACAGCATAGTGATTCAACTTTTCTATAGGTTATGCTATGCTCACCCCAAGTATAGCTACCATCTGCCACCATACAACACCATTAGAATACCATTGACTGTATTCCCTGTGCTGTACTTTTCATCCCTGTGACTTTTTCATTCTGTAAATGGAAGTCTATACTTCCCACTCACATTTACTTATTTTGCCCAACCCCACCCCCACAGGTACCTCCCCTCTAGCAACTGTCAGTTTGTTCTCTGTATTTAAGGGTCTGGTTTTTGGCTTGTTTGCATTCTCTTTTTAGATTCCACATATAAGTGAAATCATATGCTATTTATCTCTCTCTGTATGACTTACTTCACTTAGCATAATGCCCTCTAGGTCCATCCATGTTGTCCAAATGGCAAGATCTCATTCTTTATTATGGATGAGTAATATTCCATTATGTATAGTGTATACACATTTTCTTTATCCATTCATATATCAAATGGACACTTAGATTGCCTCCATATCTTGGCTATTGTAGATAATATTTATAGGGGTGCACATATCCTTTTGAATTAGTATTTTCATTTTATTTGGATAAATATCCAGTTGTGGAATTACTGGATCTATTTTTAACTTTTTGAGTTAACCTCCATAGTGTTTCCCAGAGTGACTGCACCAATTTATACTCCTACCAACAGCGTATGAGGGTTCCTTTTTCTCTACATCTTTGTCAACATTTGTTATTTCTTGTCTTGATTTTAGCTATTCTGGCAGGTGGTATCTCATTGTACTTTTGTTTGCATTTCCCTAATGATAGGGATGCTGAGCATCTTGCTGTGGGATGGTTGGCCATCTATGCCTTCTTTGGAAAAAATACCTATTCATGTCCTCTGCTCATTTTTAAATTGGATTGTTTTGGTTTTTTGCTGTTGAGTTGTATAAGATCTTTATACATTTTTGGATATGAATCTCTTACCAAGTATATTATTTGCAAATATCTCCTCCTATTCAATAGGTTGCCTTTTTGTTTTTGTTAATGATTTCCTCTGCTATGCAAAAGCTTTGTATTTTGGTGTACTCCCAGTACTTTACTTTGGCTTTTGTTTCCCCTGTTTGAGGAGATACATCCATAAATTTGCTGCCAAGGCTAATTTCAAAGAAATTACTGCTTACCTTTTCTTCTAGGAGTTTCATGGTTTTCAATCTCACATTTAGGTGTTTATTCCATTTTGAGCTTGTGTATGGTATAAGTATTTTATTGTTTTGTATGTAGCTGTCCAGTTTTTCCAACAAAATTTTTTTAAAAGACTGCTTTCCCCATTATATATTCTTGCTTCCTTTGTTATAGATTAACCATAGAGGTGTGATTTATTTCCGGGTTCCCTATTCTTTTTTTTTTTTTTTTTTTTTTACAATTTTATTTACTGGGACGCCTGGGTGGCTCAGCAATTGGGCATCTGCCTTTGGCTCAGGGTGTGATCCCTGGGTCCAAGATTGAGTCCCACATCGGGCTCCTTGGGGCGGGGGGGCTGCTTTTCCCTCAGCCTGTGTCTCTGCCTCTCTCTCTTTCTCTCTGTGTGTCTCTCATAAATAAATAAAATCTTTTTAAAAAAAGTTTTATTTACTTATTTGACAAAGAGCACAAGTAGGGGGAGTGGCAGAGGGAGAAGCAGGCTCCCCACCAAGCAGGAAGCCTGATGAGGGGCTCAATTCCAGGACCCTGATCCAAGCTGAAGTCAAACATTTAACTGACTGAGCCACTCAGGTGCCCCTAGGCTCTGTTCTATTCTATTCGAATCTATGTGTCTATTTTGTGCAGTACCATACTGTTTTGATTACTATAGTTTTGTAGAATATCTTGAAATCTGGGATAGTAATACTCCAGTTTTGTTCTTTTCTAAGATTGCTTTGGCTATTTGGGGTCATTTGAAGTTCCATACAAATTTTAGGATTGTTCTATTTCTGTGGAAAAGAGCTGTTGGTGTTTTGATAGAGATTGGATCAAATCTATAATTGCTTTGGATAGTATAGATGTTTTAATGATATTTTTTCTCCTAATCCATAAGCATGGAATATCTTTCCATTTGTTTGTGTCATCTTCAATTTCTTTCATCAATGTTATATAGTTTTCAGAGTACAGGTCTTTTACTTCTTCGGTTAAGTTTATTCCTAGGTATTTTAGTTTTTGTGGAATTGTAAATCAGACTATTTCTTAATTCCTTTCTGCTTTGTTATTAGTGTACAAAAATGCAATGCATTTCTGTATATTGATTTTGTGTCCTGTGATCTTAATGAATTTATTTTTCAGTTCAAGTAGCTTTTTGGTGGAGTCTTTAGGGTTTTCTAGATAGAGTATCATGTCATCTGCAAATAGTGAAAGTTTTACTTCTTGCTTACTAATTTTGATGCTTTTTAAAAATTTTATGTTTATTTTAATTCCAGTATAGTTAACATACAGTGTTAGTTTCAGATGTACAATTTAGTACAATTCAACAATTCTATACATTATTCAGTGCTCATCATGGATAAGTGTACTCTTTAATCCCCACCACCTATTTCATCCTTCCTTTTATTAATTTTTCTATCTGATTACTATGCCTAGGACTTCTAGTTCTATGTTGTATAATAGTGGTGAGAGTGGACATCCTTGTTCTGTTCCTGACCTTAGGAAAAAAACCTTTTAGTTTTTCACTATTCATGTTAGCTTCAGGGTTTTCATATATGAACTTTATTTTTTTAAAAGATTTTATTTATTATTCATGAGAGAGAGGAGGGGGCAGAGACACAGGCAGAGGGAGAAGCAGGCAGCTATGCAGGACTCGATCCCAGGACTCTAGGATCATGCCCTAGGCCAAAGGCAGACACTAAACTACTGAGCCACCCAGGGATTCCCTCATATATGGCCTTTATTAAGTTGAGGTATGTTCCACCTAAACTTTGTTGAGAGTTTTTATCATGAATGGATGTTGTATGAAATGCTTTTTCTGCATCTCTTGAGTTTTATCCTTTCTGCTGTTAATGTGATGTATCACACTGATTAATTTATAAATGTCGAACTGCGCTTGGATCCTGGGAATAAATCCCCATTGATCTTGGTGAATGCTTTTTAAATGTATTGTTGGACTTAGTTTGCTCATATTTGTTGAGGATTTTTACATTTGTTCATCAGAGATATTGGCCTATAGTTTTTTGTTCTTCTTGTTTGTTTTGTTTTTATACTGTCTTTATCTGGTTTTGGTATCAGAGTAATGCTAGCCTCATATAATGAATTTGAAAACTTTCCTTCCACTTCTATTTTTGGAATAGTTTGAGAAGAATAGGCATTAGGTTTTCTTTAAATGTTTAGTAGAATATACCTGTGAAGATGAATTGTTTGTTGGGAGTTTTTAATTATTGATTCCATTTCATTGCTGATAATCCATCTGTTCAAATTTTGTAATTCTTCCTTAGTTTTGGGGGGTTATGTTTCTAAGAATATATTCATTTTTTCTAGGTTGTCCAATATTTTGGTGTCCGTTTTTCCATATTTTTTTTATCATGATAAGTGTACTCTTTAATCTTCATCACCATTTCGCTCATCCCTCCTACACACTTCCTGCCCAGTAACCATCAGTTTAGTTTGTTTTCTAAGGTTAAGAGTCTGTTTCTTGGTTTGTCACACTCTCTTTTCTTTTTTCACTCATTTGTTTTGTTTTGTTTTCTTTTAATTCTACATATGAGTGAAATTATATGATATTTGTTTTTCTCTGACTTATTTCACTTAGCATTATACCCTCTAGGTCCATCCATGTTGTTGCAAATGGTAAGATTTCATTCTTCCTTGTGGTTGAATAATATTCCGACATATGTGTGTGTGTATGCGTATTTGTGTGTTTAAGATTTTATTTATTTATTCATGAGAGACAGAGAGATTGAGAGAGAGAGACAGAGGCACAGATACAGCAGAGGGAGAAGCAGGCTCCATGCAGGGAACCTGACATGAGACTCGATCCCGCGTCTCTAGGATCACACCCTGGGCTGAAGGCAGTGCTAAACCGCTGAGCCACCCCGGCTGCCTGTGCGTGTGTTTACATAATATTTGTCTTCTTTATCCATTCATCTATTAATGGACACCTGGCCTGCTTCCATAGTTTAACTGTTGTAAATAATGCTGCTATGAATATAAAGGTGCATGTATCCCTTTGAATTAGTATTTTTGTATTTCTTGGGTAAATACCCAATAGTGTATTTACTGAATCATGAAGTATTTCTATTTCTAATTTTTTGATGAAACTCCATACTGTTTTCCATGATGGCTTCACCTGTTTGCATTCCCATCAACAGTGTCCAAGGGCTCCTTTTCCTCCACATTCTCACCAACACTTACTGTTTCTAATGTTTTTGATTTTAACCATTATGACAGGTATGAGGTGATATCTCACTGTAGTTTTGATTTGCATTTCCCTGATGATGACTGATGTTGTATCTTTTCATGTGTCTGTTGGCCATCTGTATGTCTTCTTTGAAGAACGTCTGTTTATGTCTGCATATATTTTCTTATAATCTTGTGTATTTCTGTGGTATTAGTTATTATTTCTTCTTTTTAATTTCTGATTTTGTTTATTTAGTCTCTCTTTTTCTTTTTTTCTTTGTTGCTTTTGGCCACAGCTCACCAATTTTGTTTATCATTTCAAAGAAATAGCTCCTGGTTTCACTGATCTGTTCCATTAATTTTTTTGTTTCTATTGCATTTATTTCTGCTCTAATCTTCATTATTGCCTTCCTTCTACTGGTTTAGGTTTTGTTGGTTTTTTTCTAGCTCCTTCAGGTGTAAGGTTAAGTTGGGGATTTTTGTTTTTGTTTTTTGATAATTTTCTTGCTTTTTGAGATAGGCCTGTACTGTATTATTGTAAACTTCTCTCTTATAACAGTTTTTTTCTGCATCCCAAAGATTTTGGATCATTGGGTTTCACTTGCCTCCATGTATTATTTGCTGCTTCTTTGATTTCTTGGTTGACCCATTCATTGTTTAGTAGCATGTAACCTCCATTCATTTGTGTTTTCTCCAGATTTTTTCCATGTGGTTGAGTTTTAGTTTCATAGTGGTGTGATCCGAAAAGATGCATAGTATGATGCTAGTTTTTTTTTTAATTTGAGACTTGTTTTATGGCCTAATATGTGATCATTCTGGAGACTGTCCCATGTGCACTTGACAAGAATGTGTATTCTGCTACATTGGGATGGAATGTTGTAAATACATCTGTTAGATCCCCATCTGGTCCAGTGTGTCATTCAAAGCCACTATTTTTTGGTTTTCTGTTTGGATTATCTACCCATTGATGTAAGTGTGTTGTTAAAATCTCCTGCTATTGTTGTTTCACTATGGACTGCTTCCATTATTTCTGTTAATATAACGATTGTTATATCTTCTTGTTGGATCAGTTCCCTTTATGATTACGTAGTATCCTTCTTTATCTCTTGTTACAGTCTATTTTAAAGTCCATTTTCTCCCATATAGGTATTGCTACCCTGGCTTTCTTTTCGCTTTCCTTTTCATGATATGTGTTTTTTCCACTTTCAATTTGCATGTGTCTTTAGACCTGAAAGGAGTCTCTTATGGGCAGTGTACAGATGGTTCTTGCTTTTTTATGCATTCTGCCATCCTGTGTCTTTGGATTGGAGCATTTAGTCAATTTACATTCAAAGTAATTATTGATTGGTAGGTACTTTGCGCCATGCTGTTACTTATTTTAAGGTTGTTTTTGTAGTTTTTCTCTGTTCCTTTCTTTTTTTTTTAAGATTTTATTTATTTATTCATGAGAGACACAGAGAGAGAGACAGAGAGACAGAGACACAGGCAGAGGGAAGAAGCAGGCTCCATGCCAGGAGCCCGACATGGGACTTGATTCTGGGACTCGGGGATCACGCCCTGGGCTGAAGGCAGACGCTCAATCGCTGAGCCACTCAGGCGTCCTTTTGTTCCTTTCTTTTCTTGCTCTCTTCTCTTATGGTTTGCTGGCTTTCTTTATTGATATAGTTGCATTTATTTTCTTTAGTTTTTGCATATCTCTTACTGGTTTTTTTAATTCATGTTTACCATTAGGTTTCTATGTAACATCTTGTGTATATAACCACCTATACTAAGTTGATGGTCACTTAAGTTTGAACACATTTTAGAAGCACTAAATTTTTACTACTCTCTCCACCACATTTTTTTTGAAGATTTTATTTATTTAATCATGAGAGACACAAAGAAAGAGACAGAGACATAGACAGAGGGAGAAACAGGCTCCTCAAAGGGAGCCTGATACAGGACTCTATCTCAGGACTCCAAGATCACACCCTGAGCTGGAGGCAGACACTCAACCACTGAGCCACCCAGGCATCCCTCTCTACCACATTTTAGATATAGGATATTGTACTTTACATCCTTTTTTTGTGAACCCCTGGACAGATTTTTATAGATATACTTAATTGTACACTGCTTTTATACTTCCAACTTTTCGTACTCTTGCTTTTGCTTTTTCCACTCAAAGAATCATCTTTAGCGTTTCTTGTAAAGCTGGTTTTAGTGGTGATGAATCCCTTCATTTTATTTTGTTCTGGGAAACTCATTCTCTCCTATTCTGAATGATAGTTTTATTGGATAGAGTATTCTTGGCTGCAGGGTTTTTGCTGTTGTTGTTGTTGGTTTGTTTTGTTTTGCTTTGTTATGTTTTTGTACTTTGAATATAGTGTGCCATTCCTTTGTGGCTGAAAGTGTCTGCTGAAAAATCAGCCCAGAGCCTTATTGGGATTTCCCTTGTATGTAGCTGTTTTCTCTTGCTGCTTTTAAAATTCTCTATCACTACTTTGTGCCATTTTAATTACTATGTGTGTTGTTGTGGACAAATGTTGGTTAATTTTGTTGGGGGGCTTTCTGTGCTTCCTGGATCTGGATGCATGTTCCCTTTCTCAGATTCAGAAATTTTTCACCTCTTTTTTCTTCAAATAAATTTCCTGCCTTGTTTTCTCTCTCTTCTTCTTCTAGGATCCCTGTAATATAAATGTCATTATGCTGATGCTGTTGCTGAGTTTCCTTAATCTGTTGACATTTTTTCTTACTATTTTTTCTTTCTCCTGTTCAGCTTTATTAATTTCATCACTCTCTCCTCCAGGTTGCTGATCTGTTTTCCTGCTTCCTCTATTCCACTATTTATTCCCTTTAGTATATTTTAAAATTCAACTATTGAGTTCTTCATCCCTGATTTTTCCTTTTGTTTCCTATTTCTTTGTTGAGATCCTCCACTCTTCTTAAGTTGAGTATCTTAATTTTTTTAATATTTCATTTATTTATTTGACAGAGAGCACACAAGCAGGGAGAACAGCAGAGGAAGAGAGAGAAGCAGGCTCTTCACTGAGCCGGGAGCCTGATGTGAGGCTCTATCCCAGAACCCTGGGATCATGACCTGGGCCAAAGGCAGAGGCTTAACTGACTGAGCCACTCAGGCATCCCTCAAGTGGAGTCTCTTTAATTTTTCTATCAGGCATATTACTTATCTCCATTTTGTTTAACTCTCTTGCTATGATTTTGTCCTGTGCTTTCATGTGGGACATATTCCTCTGTCTCATTTTTGTCTAACTCTGCTGTTTCTGTGTGTTAGGAAAACTAGTTATGTCTCCTGTTCTGGCAAGTAGTGACCTTATGAATAAGGGTTCCTGTGGTGCCCTATAGTGCAATTTCCCCTGTTGACCAGAACCTGACATATCAGGAGTATCTCCTATGTGTGTTGTGTGCGCCCTACTGTTGTTGCCTAGCTGCATTTGCTTTTAGTAATCTGCAATGGCTCTCTTTGCCTATTGTGGGCAGAGTTTGGTCCCTGTGCTATTGAATGAGCTGCCTTGGGCTGCATTTTTCAGAGTTGTGGTGGCACCAAACTGAGGAGTTCTCTCCCTGTATTGTTCCCTGGAAGGTTTTCATTGGCCCCTGGGGGGCCTGCAGCCAGAATAGATTTCTGCCCACCCCCTGCCCCAGCAGCCCCCTCTGGACCCAAAGTCAAACTGGTTTGTGTAGTTATCTTCCCCTATTTTTGGGTCAGGAGTCACTTGGGAGTAGTGCTTGTTCCTTCAGGGTTGCTTACATAATGCAACATTTTGGCACCACTTTGGATGGACTCTTGCTGAGGGCAGGTTGGAGAGGGTGAGTCCACAGAAGAATGCCAGAGTGGGCACACTGTTTTCAAGCTAGATGGAGAGTCTTCAGTGTGCTGACTCTTGTATGTATCCTTTAGGCTAGGGAATTGAGGGGCAGAAGAAATGCCATCCTCCAGTTTTTTGTTCTAAGAGAAATCTTCTGGGATCTCTGGGTGGCGCAGCGGTTTGACGCCTGCCTTTGGCCCAGGGCGCAATCCTGGAGACCCGGGATCGAATCCCACATCGGGCTCCTGGTGCATGGAGCCTGCTTCTCCCTCTGCCTGTGTCTCTGCCTCTCTCTCTCTCTGTGACTATCATAAATAAATAAAAATTAAAAAAAAATAAGAGAAATCTTCTAATGATCCTTGTCCCTCTAGCAGATATTCTGAGACTAGTAAATATATCTCCTTCCCATATGCCCCAGGCATTTTTCAAACTCCTGCTTCTATCCTATATCTCAGTGGGGCTGTTTGTCATGCTTTCTAAGAGGAGGGATTCAGTTTCCTCTTACCCTTTTGGTCTCCCAGAGCCAAAGGCCACTGATTAAAGTTCCAGGTGTTAAGCCATACTGATTATAAAACTTAGGATGTTAGGCTCCTGTAGTTTTCAAAGCTGTATGTCATGGAGATTTGTCTTTCCAGTGTGGGTACCCTATGCCTAGGGCACCCAGTGTGGGCTCTGCCCCTCTCCTTTTTCTGTGCTTGTGGCATTGCTCCCTCCCTCCTTCCATCTCATGGACAGTCTTGCAGGTCACCTTAGTTCCTGATTGTATTTCTGCCCTTCCTATCATTTTCAATATGACCTTTTTTCTGTTTCGCTGTGGAGAGTCTGTTCTGCCAAACTTTGGATCATTTCCTGGATTATTTGCCCTGATGTGAGTGTTACTAGGTGATCCATGGGACAAAGTGAGCTTAGGATCCTCCTATTCTATCATCTTCATAATTCAAGTTTCGTATATCTTCTATCTCTTTGTTGAAGCTCTCATTGAGTTCATTCAGTTTTCTCAAGGGTTTGGTGAGCATCTTTATAAGTATTAACCTCAAACTTTTATCAGATACATTATTTATTTCTTGATCATTATGGTCTTTTTCTGAGGTTTGGTCCTATTCCTTTATCTGGAACATACTTCTATGTTCCCTCATTGTACTTGACTTTCTGTGCTTGTCCCCAAAAGCACTACTACTTTCTGCCTTGAATGTGTTACCTTGTGTAGGTGATGAATCTTCTCATTTGTTCTTGGTTATGTATTAAACTTTTGTGATGTTCTAAACTGCCTGATTTATTATTGAAATGCCTTCATTTTTGAGTGTGTGCAAAACCTGCCCATGATCTAGGGGGAGGAATCTCATTTAGCATTTAGTTTGGGGCTGATGGAAGTCAGACCCTCAAACAACAGCTTCTTAAGTATGATATATTCAGTCCTGTAGGACCACATTCATGAATGCTACTGACCTCCCGATTGGGAGATTTGGAGGTCTCATCTGGGCAACAGTTGTAACAATTGGGGTTCTAGATGAGCATAAAAACTCCTTTCTGGAAGGTCTCATTAAGCTGTAACACAGCCAATGAAGTGCAAGGATAGTGTCCCCCTTTTTATATTCCCCATCTGTGCAATGCCCTAGAGGTGGTAACCTGCCAAGAAATGTCTTTCTGATTGTTATAGTCTCTTGGGGTCAGGTCCCCCAGGCCTGGGAAAACAAAGGGTTTCCCATGTGTGATTTGGCTGTATCCACTGGTTTTAGCAGGGCAGTTGTAGAGTATAGGGAGCAGGGTACCTCACTGGCTTCAGAAAAGCAACAGGAAAATGCCCAGACAGTGCATGCCTGTAAGCTTCATCAGTGCTGCAGGAGAGTGCCCTGTATGCCCATGAATGCAGGCCCCAGGATGAGGGTGGAAAAATGCTATGACTACTTACGCTTGTCGGTCCCAGCTAAGGAGTAAGCGATCAATGCAATCACCCACATTCTCTGGCATCAAGAAGGTACCATACACAAGCTGGTGTGTTTGTACTAACAGGGTAGGTAACGAAGACACAAATGGCCTCTGCCAGCATTTCCATGGGGGTGTAGATGAGGTTGCTTATTTGGGATAATCATGTTGTTAATATGATATTTTGCATTGCTTGATTTGCCAATATTGAACTGTCCTTGTGTTCTCAGAATAAATCCCACTTGATTGTGGTACACCATCCTTCTAATGATAATATTTTGTTAAGGGTTTTGCATTTATGTTCATCAGTGATATTGATCTATAGTTTTCTTTTTTTATAGTATCTTTGTCAGCTATTGATATCAGGGTGATGCTAACCTTACAGAATGAACTTAGAAGCTTTTCTTCATTTTTTTTGAATAGTGTGAGGAGTATAGTTATTAACTTTATTTTTTAAAGTTTTCATTTTAATTCCAGTTAGTTAACACAGTGTTATATTAGTTTCAGGTGTATAATATAGTAACTCAACACTTCCATTCATGACCTGGTGCTTGTCACAGTGTACTCCAAAATCCCCATACCCTATTTAATCCATTCCCTTTCACCACTCTCCACTGGTAAGCATCAGTTTGTTCTCTGTAATTAAGAGTCTGTTTCTTTATTTCTATCTTTTTTCCTTTTGCTTGTTTTATTTCTTAAATTCCACGTGAGTGAAATCATATGCTATTTGTCTTTGACTGATTTATTTTGCTTAGCTTTATACTCTCTAGCTTTATCCATGTCATTGCAAATAGTAAAATATCAATTTTCTTTATGGTTGAATAATATTTATATAAACTACATCTTCTTTATCCATTTTTCTATT
Source organism: Canis lupus dingo (assembly GCF_003254725.2). Lineage (NCBI taxonomy): Eukaryota > Metazoa > Chordata > Mammalia > Carnivora > Canidae > Canis > Canis lupus. The sequence goes on from NC_064248.1 coordinate 52,518,650, forward strand.
GATGGACACTTGGCCTGCTCCTACAGTTTGGTTATTGTAAATAATGCTGCCATGAACATAGGAGTGCATGTAAACCTTTGAATTAGCGTTCTTGTATTCTTTAGATAAATACCCAGTAGTGTGATTGCTGGATTATACAGTAGCTCTATTTTTAACTTTTTGAGGAAACTCCATACTGTTTTCCACAGTGGATGCACCAGTTTGCATTCCTATAAACACTGGCTGTTTAATGTTTCTTATTCTCCACGTTCTCACCAACACATGAGCTCATCTTTAAAGGTTAGGTAGGATTCACCTGTGTCCTGGACTTTTGTTTGTTGGGAGTTTTTGATTACCAATTCAATTCTGTTACTAAAATCCAGTCTGTTCAAATTTCTATTTCTTCCTAATTTGGGTTTGGAAGAGTGTATGCTCTTAGGAATCTATCTATTTCTTCTAAATTGTCCAATTCATTGGCATATAATTTTTCTTTTCTTTTTAAAGTAATCTCTATACCAAACATGGAGCTCAATCTCATAAACCCAAGATCAAGAGTCACATGCTCTACTAACTGACCCATCTAGGAGCTCTGGCATTTAATTTTTCATAGTAGTATCTTTTTATATTTCTGTGATGTTGATTGTTACTTTTCTTGTTTAATTTCTGATTTTATTTTATATATTATTTTATATGTCTTATATCTTAACTTTTATATCTTTCTGTATATTTTATATTTACGTCTCTTTTTTTTCTCGATGAATCTGGCTAAAGGTTTATCAATTTTGTTTATCTTTTCAAAGAACCAACTCTCGGTTTCATTGATCTCATTTATTAATTTTTAAGTCTCTATTTCATTTATTTCCACTCAAATTTTTTTTCTTTTTATTTCCACTCAAATTTTATTATTTCCTCCCTTCTACTAACTTTGGATTTTGTTGTTCTTCCTCTAGTTCCTTGAAGTATATTTGGTTGGTTGTTTGAGATTATTCTCATTTCTTGAGGTAGGTCTGTATGCTATAAGTTTCCCTCTTAGAACTGCTTCTGTGTATCCCAAAGGTTTTGGACTGTTATATTTTCATTTTCATTTGTCTCCATGTGTTTTTTTTTCTTCATTAACCCATTGTTGTTTAGTAGTATGTTGCTTAGCCTCCACATGTTTGTGATTCTCCAGTATTTTTCTTGAAACTGATTTTTAGTTGCATACTCTTGTGCTCAGAAAAGATGCTTGATATGATTTAAATCTTAAATTTTTGATACTTGATTTATGGACTAACGTGATCTATTCTGGGTAATGTTCTATGTACATTTGAAAATTATGTGTATTGTGTTTTAGGATGGAATGTTATTTGATATATATAAAATCTGTTAAGACCATCCGATCTGATGTGTCATTCAAAGATGCCTGGATGATCTATTCATTGATGTAAGTGGGGTGTTAAGTTCCCCTACTTTTATGTATTACTATTTCTCAATTTATATCTTTAATATTTGCTTTATGTTGGGTACATAGATATCTACAATTGTTATTTCTTCTTGTTGGATTGATCACTGTATCATTATATAGTGCCCTTCTTTGTCTCTGGTTACAATCTTTATTTTAAAATCTATTTTGTCTGAAAAAAGTATTGCTACCATGGGTTTTTTCACTACCATTTGCACAAAGTATCTTTTTCCATCCCTTTACTTTCAGTCTGTGTCTTTAATTATGAAGTGATTCTCTTATTGGCAGCATATAAATGGGTCTCATTTTTTTATTCATTCAGTCACTGTGGTTTTTTTTATTGGAGAATTTAGGGCATTTACATTTAAAGTAATAATAGATGCAGATTTATTGCCATTTTGTTAATTGTTTTCTAATTGTTTTTGTAGGTCTTCTTTATTCCTTCTCTTGCTCTCTTTCCTTGTGATCAATGACTTTCTTTAGTGTTGTGCTTAGCTTTCTTTTTATTTTATTATATATCTCTTATAGGTTTTTGTTTTGTGGCTACCATGAGGTTTACAAATAACATCCTAAATTTAGAGCAGTTACATTAAGTTGATGGTCACGTAAGTGACATTATTCTAAAAGAATTTCATTTTTACTGCCCCCTCCATGTTTTGTGTGTATTGTCATATGTTAGATCTTTTTATTTTGTGAGTCCTCTTAACTAATCCTTTAGATATAATTGAATTTACTAGTTTTGTCTTTTAACCTTCACACTAGCTTTATAGGTGATTATTCTACTCTCTTTACTGTATGTTTTCTTTTATTCATGAATTTTTTTCTTCCTAATAGTCTTCTAATTATGACCTTTTATTTTTTTCCCCATTATAAGAAGTTTCTTTAACAGGTCTTGTAATGCCAGTTTAGTGCTACTGAATTCCTTTAACTTACTTTTTTTTTTTTTTTTTTTTTTGGTCTGGGAAAGTTTTCTCTCTCCTTCAATTCTGAATAATAACTTTTCAGGTAGAGCATTCTTGGTTGTAGGCTTTTACATTTCAGCACTTGAATATATCATGCCATTCTCTTGTGGCCTGCAAAGTTTTGCTAAAAAATCAGCTGGTAACTTGTTGCTTCTCTATTGCTGCTTTAAAAATTCCTTTTATCTTTAATCTTTGACAATTTAGTTGCTGTGTGTTTTGATGTGGATCTCCTTGGGTTCATCTTGTTAAGAGTTTTCAGTGCCTCCTGAACCTGGGTGTCTGTTTCCTTATCCAGACTAGGGAAATTTTCAGGTTTTATTTTTTTCAAATAAGTTTTATGCACATTTCTTTCTCTTCTCCTGGGAATTCATAATGCAAATACTTGTTAGATTGATGTTGTTTAAAAGATTCCTTAACTTATCCTCATTTAAAAAATTTGTTTTCTCTTCAGCTTGTGTGCTTTCCAGCATGATGGTGTCTTCTGGATTGTTAATCCATTCATATGCATTCTTTAATGATTTCCTCTAGTGTATTTTTCATTTCAGTAATGTTTATAACTCTGGTTCTTTTTTGTATTTTCTATTTCTTTGTTGAAGTTCTCACTAAGTTCATCCACTCTTCTCTCCACTCTAATAAGCATTTTTATGACAATTGCTTTGAACTCTTTATCAGGCTGATTGCTTATCTCCATTAATTAGTTCTTTTTTCCCCCTGAGATTTTGTCTTGTTCTTTCATATGGAGCCTATTTATCTTTCACTTTTTGACTTTCTGTGTTTGTTTTTATAAATTAAATGGAACAGCTACTCCCAAATTTGAAGAAATGGTTCCATGTACAGTTGTTCCCTGTGTAGACTCTGTGTGCATGGTAGCCTCAGCTGGCTAGCTGAAGTTGTGACTTGCATGGACTAGGGGTCCCAGGGCACTCCATGTTGGGGACTCCCTGATGGGATGGGGGAACTGAAGTCATAAGTAAGGGCAGTCCTAGGGCTCTTTACATAGTGGCAGTACAGGTGAAGCTGAACTGGGTGCAAGCTGGAACGTTTCAGGGTATTCCATGCAGGGGACCCCTGGAAGAGCTGCTGGAGTCAAAGTGTCTCCAGACCAGGAAGTTCCAGGGCACTCTGCACCAGGGGTACCCTGGCAAGTTGTCTGCAGCCAAAGTGCTAAGGCCTAGAATGTTATGGGGTGCTTCATGCCTAGGTCAGCTTGATGAGACAGCCTGTACTGTACAGCAACTGAATAACAGCTTGAGTGTGGACCAGGTGTATGCCCAATGTGTGCTTAGGTAAGATATACAAGACCCAGGGACCCAGGGCTCACTGAGATGGTAGGTTGTTTAAGACATCCAGTGCTCCTGTCTACTCTATCAAGGTGGAAGGGGAACATAAACCATGGCATTCATCAGTCCTTCTGACCTGGAGAGAGTTCTAGCAACTCCCTGTTATTTGGCAGAGTTCCAGAGCTGAACCTTTATATTCTAGTTGCTCTTTTCAGCCATGGCTTTTCACATATTTTAAAAATGCAATTAGAATACCTGTGTTTTTTTTTTTTTTTAAGAATTTATTTATTTATTCATGACAGACACACAGAGAGAGAGAGAGAGAGAGAGAGAGGCAGACACACAGGCAGAGGGAGAAGCAGGCTCCATGCAGGGAGCCTGAAGTGGGACTCGATCCTGGGTCTCCAGGATCACGCCCTGGGCTGAAGGTGGCGCTAAACCACTGGGCCACCAGGGCTGCCCTTAGAACACCTGTTTAATTTGTGTATTTAGTCCACTTACATTTATTGTGATTATTGATTTATTTAGATTTATTTATGTTACTTTCTTTCATGTTTTCTCTTTTCCATATTTGTTCCTTTATTCTTTTGCTGCTTGTGGTTTCATTTATAACATTTATTTGCATGCTTGTTCTCTCATTCTCTCTCTCTCCTAGTTTAGACATTATAGGTTGTGTTTCTATTCTGTAAGTATAAATATTTTAACAGTCTGATTTGATTTTATATTTTTCTCACTATGCCTGAAGTCTTCACTATTTCTCTCACTCCTAAAATATCTTAGTATGATTTACTCCCCAAACATGCCCCTTTATTTTTTTAAGGTATTGTTATTCCTGCTAATTTTAAGATAATTAGTGAGTATTAATATTAATTTTAGAGTTAATATTAATTTTAGAGTTAATAGTTACTTAGGTTGCTTTCATATTTCATATTACTTTCCTGAGATTCACTACTTCACAAGTCCATTAGTTCCTCATTAAGCAACTATATATGGGATAAATTGACTTAATCCTAGAACCTCAATATGGTATTTTACCTTTACTTTGCATGATAGTTGTGCTCGCTTCGGCAGCACATATACTTTGCGTGATAGTTTATCTGGTCATAGAGTTTCATGTTACAATTTATGTTCTCTATCAACTTATATCTATTATTGCTTCTAAGTCTGCTGTCAACTTAGTTTTCACCACTTTGTAGGTAATATGTCCTTTCTTCCTATGTTACTATTTAAGATTTCCAATCCTTTTTTATTTTCTACATTTTTATTTTGATGTAACTGTGGATTTATTTTTATTCTCGTGTTTCAATTTATGTGAATTTTTTATCCTCAATTCATAAAAACACTAAGCCATTATCTCTTGAAATATTACCTTTCTGCTATTCTTTTTCTTTTCTACTTTTGGAACTCTTATAATAGATAGATTGAGCTTCTCATTTTACCCTGTCTCTTGACTTTTACATAGTCCATCTCTTTATCTGTCCTGAATTCTGAGTCAAGCTCTTAAAGCTTTCTTCAAGTTTACTAATTTTTTCTTGGCTATGCTCAGTCTGCTGAGTGTATTTCAGTTATTACATGTTTAATTGCCCAAATTTCTACATTAAAAAAAATCAACTCTTTCCTTGACTTATATTCATCTATTTTTGTTCATATTATCTTGTTCTTGCCTTATGGATGATTTTTTCTTTATCCTTTGAGAATTTTGATCATATGCCTTTTAATGCCTCATTCAGAAACTTATACTCAATAATAAATTTTATCATTTATTGAATTTGTTGGCTATTAGTTTTCATTCATGAAATTTTAGTTCCAAGATAAATGAAAATTTTTCTTGTGTTTATTTTCCTTTCTGTTCCATGCATTGCTCCATATCTACTATTTTTATAGTTGCCTCTCTTTAAGTTAGCCAAGTCCCCAGTCAGAAACAGCTCTTGTGTTGGCAGTTCAGAATGATCTTTCTGAGAGTTACAACTGATCAAATATCCCAAGCAATATATAGTCAAAGCCATATCCAGCTGTCTCTACTTTCTCCTGCTATGCTATTCAGCAGTACACTGTAAATTATGGCCACTGAGAATGATTTAATGATTTTGGCCTTTTAAATTTTTTTCTTACTCTGGCTCCTGACTTGAATATGGAAAGCTTAGGTCCTATTTTCCAAAAGGATTGCATTTTTAGCTACCTCTTTGTGTTTTCATCTTATAGTATAGTCAATCTTCAGCTCACTTCTGTTTCTTTTCAACTGTTGGTTCATAAGAGATGCTCATTTATTTTATCCCAGAGCAGCAATGACTCTATAAATATAACATAGATATTATTACTATATATTTATATTTGGGAGAAAGTAGTATTACACAAATGTTTACAACCCAATTTTGATCAGTACACTACCTCTCTAGTAATCTGACCTTTTATCCCAAGGAACAGTGTGGCACCACAATTAGAATCATTTTAGAATTAATTCCTTTTTTTGTCTGGTCAGCCATGTTTAAACAAAAAAAAATTTTTTTAATCTTGGAAACTATAGAATATTGAGTCATTCCTAACAAAAATGCCTCCCACTCAATCATAATTTGTCAATTTGTAATTTGAGACCAAGTAAGCCAAGCCAACTTTAATTCAGATGATGAGAATAGAAAAATTCATTTTCTTTTCCTCCAATTAGCTTTTTATGCAACTTTTCTTCACCTACCACTTTCATGTCTACTTCTTCCCCAGCTCAGATATTCCAAGCTATCATTTCTTTGTCCCTTTCCCTTTAGAAAACTGAAATAGATCTAGAAACAGTAACTTGAACTTTTTGACTTATTGATAGGGCATATTTTAATGAGTGAATTTCAAACATTGAGATAACTTACTTGACTAGTGAACACTTTATAGCTAATAGGAAATCAAAGATTTTATATTCTGTTAAGGAATTTTAGTTAGTAAGCAGGTAAAGCTGTAGTTTGTTTATTCAGGACAGAAAGCCCTTAATGTCAGATTAGACCAATTTATTGGACAAGCCATGAAAACACAACATGGTAGAGGGAGGACCAGAAGGCAAAGACTATGTATGATCTGTATACCCTATATCAGGAGTCAGAAAATTATGTTTGCTGGTTAAATCCAACCCAATGTCTGATTCTGTATATAAAGTTTAATTACACTATTTACATATAGTCTATGGCTGTTTTCATGGTAATAGAGTTGAGAATTTTCTACAGAGTATATGGCCTACAAAGCTGAAAATAATTACTGTATAGCTCTTTATGGAAAAAGGTTACTGACTCCACCCTACATGGTTTCTCTTCTTTGTTAAGAAGAAAGATTAGTACCTGGCCTGGCCACCAAAAAGAGGTCTGAGGATCTTCCATAAAAGAACCTATGTTCATTTTATACCAGCTCCTGAAAGTTATGGATCTCACCTACCCTAATTCTGATTTCCCAATCTTCCCTCTCTACAAGTGCATACCCATATCCCTGCCAAACTCTTTTTCTTCCTCCAGCCAGTTCCTTTTTCCCTCCATACCAAAATCTTATGCCCAGTTGTATACATTATATCATGCTTTTCTTTTATTCAGCATTTAATTATATTGTGCTCCAACATCTTTCACCTGCTACATACTTTGTTTCATGTGTAGTCAGCCAATCTTCCTCTGCTATGTCTTGTACTTACTGTATTTCTCTAGTTTCACAGCTTTTTAAATTGACTCATCAATTCTTTCCAACAAAACAATATATTTCTGCAGCATCTACTGTGTGCACCATGCATAGTGTCAAACACAGGGAGACAAAAAAGCACAGGAAAAGAGACAAATGGGTAAATTAGCACATGTAATAAACTTTTACAATTGGGTTTCACTTAGGAACAAAAAAAGTATAGGATCAATTCTACTTTGGAGGAAATAATATGGGGGGGAAAATCTGTGAAGAGGCTTTTTTTGGCTAATAAAAATATTACAGTGGACGTCTTAAAAGTCCTGAGGAGGAACACCCTGGGTGGCTCAGTGGTTTAGCGCTGCCTTCGGCCCAGGGCATGATCCTGGAGCCCCACGTCGGGCTGTCGGGCTCCCTGCATGGAGCCTGCTTCTTCCTCTGCCAGTGTCTCTGCCTCTCTCTATCTGTGTGTGTGTGTGTGTGTGTGTGTGTCTCATGAATAAATAAATTAAAATCTTAAAAAAAAAGTCTTGAGGAAACTAAGATTCCTATGAAATATAATCCACACAAAATTCTGAGGTAAGAATGTATCGCAACTATGCTTTAAAGTAGTTAGAAAAGACAAGTGAGTCAACAAGAAATTAATTAAATATAAACAGAACATGACTGATCTCCTGCCCTTAGGAATTCATTAACTCTTACTGATTGGATTTTAATAAATCAGAATACATAGAGTTCATATGGGCTCTAAGAGCAACTGACAAAGGAATCTTCAGATTAAAAAAAAAATCCGTAAAAAGAACAGTGGATAAAATAGAGAGGCAAGAAGTTGAATTGGAAATTTATGTTGGTTTCTGATAATAACAGAGAAAACGATGAGGAAGTAAGGAAAAGAAAGAAAGAGGTTGGGAGATATATCCTCCCAAATGATTTAGGAAATCTCCTAGAAGATCAGAATTTTAAAATAACAGTTCTCAGTTTGAAAAAGGAGACACAAACTATCTTTATTTGGAAATTGATCAAGACAACCAGAATTGACCTTTCCCATCCCATCCTATCCACTTGGGCAGGAGCCAAATCAACTCTTTTCTCTAGAGAAAAATTGACTTTCCCCTGGAGGCAGCTCTAGCAGGGCAAGGCTGATAAAATCTACTTACAACAGACACACACACACACACACACACACACACACACGATTAAAGCTGAGATTTAAGAATGGGTTGCTTTGAAAGAACATAAACTCCTGATCCCAGAAAGTTTTCAAGTAGGACTAAAACTATTTGGAATGCTGTAGCTTCTCCCCCTCTTCTATCTGGAGGAAGGCTGAACTAGTTAGATAACTTTTTAGGTTCATTTAACTCTGTGGCTTCATCTAATGGCTGCATTTGAGAGCCTATGAAAGCCTGTAAACCAGGATCTAGTGCCTAAAAGGCATTCAATATGGGTCTTCACAAAGAATAAGTGAAAGAATATGAGTTGGTAGACAGAAGAAAGAGAGAAATAAGGAGGGGAGAGCAAGTACCCAGTTCATCATTTCAACTAAGTGAGATCAATATGGTCTAAGTCAAATAGTGCATAACTTTGAGGAAAATTTCTTAATCTCTGAGTTTTAATTTCTCATTTGCAAAATTGGAATAATAGCACCTATCTCATTGGGATGATTTGAGAAATAAGTGAATTGCATATAAAGTGTGTATCATACTTTGTAGTGGATAAGATACCTACTGAATATTTACTATCAGTTGTTGACATTCTTGTTGTCATTACTGTTATCCATATCAAATGTAGTATTTGAAGGAATTTTAGAACTGTAAAGTTGTTGTGAACTGAATTCTATCAACCAGCATGAGAGTTATGAGGATACCTCTAAGCAGAAGTCAGTATAGAAGTGTATACATCTAAGGAATTTTTTTATGCAGTTAACTTCTGTAATAAAAACTAGATGGTATCCCTATCATGTTTTCTTATTTTAACCACTCAAAGTTATGGGACCTTAAGGTGGCTTAGAGGCAGGGAAGCCTATGTTTTCCTTTGTTATTATTGGTATTTCTTCAGTCTGTTGGCAACTAAGGAAAGCAGTAAGTCCTGCTCAGAGATGTCTGTGTGGAAAGATTTAAACCATATCAATTTCAAAGGTTGTCTATTGTAAGAAAATATTGCTTCTTTTAAAAAGACCAATGTAAATCAGATTAAGTGATTTAAATAGAAATAAACCTATAAAGGTTACTAAGGTATTGATAAGCTTTTATAATAGTTAGACAAAGAGGGGATATCTCTTATATTTAAAAGGAGACTTACAGAGCCAGAATTTATTAAAGTAAAGAATACTAACCTAATGAAAAACCAAATGTGACACTCCCTGGAAGATATGTGACCTTTCCAAAGCTCTACACGGATACAAGTTCTATGAAAATAGGTTTCTTAACCCATGATCCTGAAGGATGTTTCCTTAGTCCCTGGAACACTATCAATCTCTCTCTCCTTTTCCTAGCAATTAACAAGGAAAACTTATAATTTTATCAATTTTTTCAAACATCCAATTAGAAATATAGGCACTTATTCTCCAAATACCTTCCCTCATTGGGTTTAGGGTCGCTCCTAAAGCTGTTAATTACTCCCCCACTTCAAGGCTGATAGACTCCTCAGATGGCCACTTAGATGAGAGGAAAGCTATCAGCCTAAGGAGAATCTGATGGACTCCCACAGAACCATCTATCCCAACTGTGACTGAAATCAGAGGTGGTTGTGACGATGTGACCCTGGATACCAAAGCCATCTGCTACTGTGCCCTCTGCAGTAGGGTAACAGGATTATTAGGAACAAACCTCCCTGCACTGAGAACATATATCTTGATAGAAAAGATTTTGAGTGCTTTAGTGTTCACCCATGAAACATGACCTACCACATCTTATTTAGCTTGAGAGGTAGGGGGACAGAAGGAAAGATGTGCTACTTTGGCTACCAAAATGATGAAGCCAAAGTAGGTAATATGGAGATTCTGCCTCTGGCATTTCCTCTTGCCTTCTCTCTTCCCTAAGGTTTACCTAACAAAATGTCCTTTGCCCCTTTCTGGGCTGCTTCCATTCACTGGGATTTTCTTCATCTCTTTAAGACCATCTGTGTATTCCAGGCAAATTTCTAAAACACTCATATCAAGCCTGTACCCCCTTCCTCTTCCACCATTTGAGTTTGTCTGTTCCTCTTCCTGGACTCCTTTCTGCTCACATCCATGTCCAAAGTTTTACTTATTTTAGTCGAGGTCTCTAGACACCTCTCTTGAAAAACCCTTCTTTGATTATTCTGTCTTGCAAAATCTTCCTAAATACAATTTCCTATCTTGTGAAATTTTTCACTTTTTCCCCTTTTTTTTCACTTTTTATATTACAGCTATTTATGTGTCTATTTTGTCTCCTCTCTTAAATAATAAAAGCCTCAACATGAGCATCCAAATCTCTTTGATCCTGTGTGCCTCACACCATTTAGCATATGACGTGGTTTATAGTAGATATTCAATAAATATTTATTGGCTAAATAAACAAATATTGAATTGCAACCTCCTTGTAGATAGGAGTTATGGAAATTTGTGTGTGTGCTCTCAACATTGCCTTGTGCAGCATTAGATGAATGACGAGATTTTTATGTGCTTTTCAAACCCCATTGCTTCTCCCTCCTAGCACACATTCAAACTATGTGTGCTTATTTCTAAACTATGTGTGCTTCTCCCTCCTAGCACACATTCAAACTATGTGTGTTTATTATAGTTACATTGGCATTGTGACTGAGTTTTGAATGCAAGTGGTATGTACCACTTCTAGGACTGCTTCCTAAGCCTCCAGCAGGGTCCTTTGTGCTCTCACCCTTCCCTTCATTTATAAAGTCAGCAAAGGATGCTACTATCCCAGTAGGTGTGGAAGCCACCAGATGGAACAAGCATATGCCTTTGAAAGACTATAGATAACAAGCTTCTCTCATCCCTTCTCTGACCCACATTAGACTGACCATGAGTAAGGACTAAACTTTGATTAGTATCAAAACTAGGTATTGCGGTTAGTATCAAAACTAAGTATTGTGGTTATTTATTATGGCCCTTAGCCTACCCTGACCAATCACACACTTAGATATTTCTTAACTAATTTTACTACCTCTTGCTAGGAGTACTAATGCTATATTTCTTTGAATTTAAGACATCATCAAAAGTATGACACATCATTATTTTGATCTATTAAGAAAGAATGAGGGGTGCCAAGGTGGCTCAGGAGGTTAAAAGTCTGGCTCTTGATTTTTTCCTCAGGTCATGAGATTGAGCCCTGTGTTGGTCTCAGCACTGAGCGAGTCTGCTTAAGATTCTCTCTCTCTTCCTCTCCCTCTATGCTCCTCCTAGCTTGTGCTTATGCTCTCTCTCTTAAAAAAAAAAAAAAAAGACTAAGAAAGAATTAATGCTGTCAATTAAGCTATGAGAACCCTTCCCAATTTCAAAGGAGATAAATTGTACAAAAAAAAAGTGAATCTTAGAATCGATGAAATACCAAAACAATAATTCACATGGAAAGTGATTGTACAATCCATGAATTGCTTTAGTGAAATATTTCATCCATTTTGCAATATGCATTCATTAGTCCCTTCTTTTATGCTTAGCATTTGCTTGGTCCTGAGAATAAGATATAGTCATCGCCCTTCATAGAGTTTATAGTTTAGTAAGACACACTCATAACTATAAACAATTAAAATTCAGTTTTATTAAATAATAAAAATATAGCTAATATATACTGTACATATTGTGTACTAGATGCTTTGAGTTACACATATTTTCAGGCTTATGTCAGTCCTGTGGAATCAGTAGCATTTTGCCTATTCTATCACGTTGCCCAGTAGGTGTACTAATGGAAGTCGAGGGAAAGGGCCTAAGTAAGTATATGATTGGAGTGGTCTGGACAAGGAGGTCAACACAAGGGTCAAGGGCCATGTTACAGAGAAGATGAGGTTTTATCTATGCCTTGAAACTGAGAAGTGTCCAAAAGGGCAAGTCACACATTCCAGAGTGAAGCAAGAGTGTGTTCAAAGCAAAGAAGTAATGAATGTTTAGCAAAATGCTGATGTATACTGTCTGAGGGGGTGAGAAGTAAGGAAGATGAGTCTGGAGAAAGAATGGTAGATAGTTCACAAATAATTCCATGTACAAGGCTAGTAATTACTTCATAAAGATGGTAAGGATTTTAGGGAAGAGTTGCTGTGGGTATAGAGATTACCAAAATAAGGTCAAAATGGCAACTTAAAAATTCTTTAAAATGTCTGCATTTATAGACATTTAATCTAAATTAACAAAGAAATAGAATCCTTTATGTCTCAGTATCATTCAATCAACAAGAACAAAAGATAAATAGTGAGATCCATTAAGATGGCAGAAACATCAAGAACATTTGTCACTGAAATTCATTTGAATTGATTTCATATTACACATGCATAAAAAGATACTTTTCTATTCTTTTTGCAGTTTTGTGAGTTATAACCTTAAAAAGAAGACTTTACAGCAATCACTCATAAATCCATTCAGTTCACTTATTACCTCCAGAATATTTTCTTTTAAAAATATTACTAGGAGCAATTCTAACCAGCCCAAGTTTCAAGCTTTAAAAGGCAGCTATTTTACATACATAGTAAGTACTTTTTCTGAAAATTTTGTGTTATAGATTCATAATTCACAGTGGGCTATCCCTGTTAATATGCACTCACAGCTGCATGCAGCCCTAGGAACCATTATTATATTAAGAATAATGTAAAGACACTTAAACTCATTCTGTATCATCATGCATATTACCAAGTGTGTGCCATTATGAATAGCAGTCACAGCATATACAGCATAATGGTATGTTAAAGAAGACCTTGTGGTGTAAACTAAATGCATATTAAGAATACACAAAGTTCTGCTGAATTTTAATCGTCCTTATTCATAGGACACAGAGTTCTAATGATCCTCAAAAAGCATGTGATTTAAATAAGCCTTCTTTATTCCATTCCATTTAAACCCTTGGTGTGAGTTAATCAGCTTGGGTGGACTCATTCCTAGTGATGAAAGTGAAGAAAGCTTTGCTCACACATAGAGAATTGCGTGGTACATAGTGAACAAATAAAGCAAGTCATCTCTAATCTACCTCCCTAAAGACACCCTATTTTGGGGCCTAATCACAAAGTTGAATGAATTTAGAAGGGACTCACTAATTGATCTCCCCTTCTGAAAGCTAATCTCCAAAGAATTTACATGTAAAAGAATTACAACTCAATAAGAATTTTGCCAAAGTTACTGTCAAAGTACAAAGGTAAGAAATAATATTATCATTGTTCTAAAGGTAAGAAATAATGTTAGCAATAATCACAACTAACAAAATTTATCATTGAACTCCACTCAGTCTATTGCAATAGGTTTATTTCCTCTGATTTGATGAGTGTAGTTCTGTAGAGGAAAATACTTGGCCTATTACCAGAATCTCATGATCCCTCCCGAATTTCTTCTAACCTGATTACTAGAATATGAATTTCCAATGAGTAGAGCTGAGGTTTTATGTTCTGATAAAGTGGAAATCATATGTGATCTTTCTCTTTTTCATTTTTAAAACATTTCTGCATGGTGATTTGTTTTCAGAGGGAGTGATACAGTACATGAACAACGTTAATATGAACACAATATTAGAATCCCTTAGAGGCCACTAACTAGCCATAGTAGACTGTAGTGGCTATGCTTTTATCTTATCTACTTCTGGTATATACCCACTTTCATCTAATGCTCACTTTCTGAACCGTTGGGGTTATTAATCCCAAAATCCTGCCCTCATCTGGTCAATAGTGGGTCCAAACCTTGCCAAATTAACTATGCACCTTGGGGTCTAATCATTAATGTAGGAATAGAAACCTGACTCAAGCAGGGCCAGAAAGTCTCCAAAGGTTCTGGAGCTAACAGAAAAAACAACTGCTATCCACTAGAAATGCTGAAATAGTCCATGTTTCCTGCTTCATAAGCAAGTATGGGGCTTCCAGTTTCCATTTGCCCACCTTATACAAAGACCTAATTACTAAAATAACACTGAATAAACAGAAATTGCAAGAAAAAGAGTCATGCCAACATCATTTAAGCTCCTGGCCACTGACTTGAATGAAGTCAGCTGCATCTCTGGACTTCCCATGGATATGAACCAATGAATATTCTTTTATCCTTAAGGTAGTTTGAGCTCGGTTTTGATAAGTTGAAAGAGAGAAAGAATTCTAAATATAGATAGCTTTCTCTGCATCCACTCACCATTTTAAAAATAACGTTAGCTCAAATTTCCCTGGGAAAAGACAGTTTCCAATTTTTAGTTATAGTGCTTCAGGTACAATTCCAACGATAGCTATAAGCATGGCCACCTAAAGCACCAAATTCCTTTGAACCACAGTGACTGGTTCAAGAAGAGAATGTGCTCCAATCAGAGCCAATGAGGCAGAGTGAAACTGTTGGAAAAAAAAAAAAAGGACACAATCTATTCTTTACTGGATATGAACACTGGAGAAACTGAGCATTAAGTTTAAATGGACTACCATGGTAGGCCTAATTATGAAAGCAGTACATCAGCAAGTAGAGCAGAGAAATGGTGAGAGAGAGGGTAAATACTAATGTTTCATTTGAGATCCTAAGACTCTGGATCAACCTATATCAGAAGCCTATGACCTGCTTTTAGATTTTTAATCCATTGTTTCTATTTTTTATTTAAATCAGCTTGAAGTTTTGGTGGGGTTTTTTGTCACTTGTAAGAGATCATTGTTCATTTGTATGCACTAACAATTATTTTATAAGTAGGTTACATAGTTGGTAGAATAAGTATTTATAGATTTCCCTTAATTTTTATTTGGAATAAAATGGTTCTGTGGCTTTTTCTCTAGTCTGAGACACTTGGGGATGTGATCCTGCAAGTTCTCCTCTAACACTAATGAAAGAAATTTTAGGAGTATGTTTATTTCAGATCCAAGATAAGCGAGAATCCAGTCAAGAACTATGTACCAAACCAAGAACCTATACTTTATTGTCAAGATTGTTTATCAAATAATGAATAAATTTTACTGGTGAGAATCAGCTCAGTACTAGAGAATGAAAATTAGAATTATAAGTCTGAGGGGTCTATGTGACTAGCTAGTCATAAAAGCTAGAAAAATTCAGAGCTGATGGATTCTCTAAGCTGAAATTATCTACACCTACTCATTTTCATTACATTCCAAGTGCAGAGTGAGGAGGACCTCCAAAGCTGTTCCTGAGAGTCATGGAAACTTTATTCTGATCCATCCATGCTGTTATTATATCCTGTCGCCTTTCTTAAGCCTAAATTTAGGGGGAAGCCTATGTGTCTTCTGAGTTTGTCAGTCCAATTCTAAGATCAATGCTGCTATGAGCTCTTATCCTAGAAGGCTGATTAATATAATTATGAAAAGAAAGGTCTGTCTTTGAAAACATGTCATAGATTTCAAGGAAAAACTTTCAAGTAAAGCTTCAGTGTATATGTATATGTGTGTGCATGTGTATTGCAACCAACTCCTAATACTATTAATTATTCTAAGCATTCTTTTTTCCATAATACTCTCCTTCATATATTCCTCCTTATTAAATAATGTTTTTGATGGAATTTTATCATATTCAAAACCTTCAACTTCCATATATTTTCTTTGCCCTCTCAATTTATAACTCTAGCCCAAGATCCCCTTTGTACCCCATATATATGTTTCCACTGTACCTCTCCAACTGGAAGTCTTTGTCACATCCAAAATTCAACATTTCCTAACTCAGCCTCTAAAGCAACACGGTATAAAAATACTAAAACGTTCCATATTTCAATTCAAGCAAACTTAGATTTAAATCTCACCCCTACCACTCAGTAGCTGTGTGAATTTAGCAAATTATTCAACTTCTCTGTGCCTCAGGTTTGTTGTCTATAAAATGGAGATAAAAATACCTATCTCACAGTATTATTGAAAGTGTTGAAATGACTCCTATAAGTCAACTAGGGAAAACTAGGGCAAATGTTTATTTTCTAATCCTCTTATTAGATGTGTAAAATTCAATGCCTTTTCCTAGAATGAAAAAGGAAAATGAGGCCCACTTCCTTTATCTCTCCACCTTTCATTTATGTCTTCCCAAAAAAGGAAGAGAAGAAGCACTCTGGTCATTTCAGAAGGGCTTGAAGGCTGCTCAGGTCAGTAATTTCTAGATTCTTTGTCCTTTAGAAGTGCCTGCCTTTAGAAAAGAGTTCTTGATCCATTCTCGGGCCTGTGATAAATGCCTACAATTGTCCCATTGCACCACTGGATAAATCTATTCCATTTAGGTGAAAAATATGGGCTGACTCACCTGGCCAGAAATCTGATCTCCTTGTGACTAACTCCTATGTTGTATCTTTCAATGATTTCCAAATTTCAAAGAGAAATAAAAATTTTGCCAACCACATGATTGGTTCCTCTCCTTATTTTCCTAACCCTATACTCCTCCAAGTTTCCCAAGAAATTTAGTCATTCTTTTATTAACAGACTTATTTTACTTTATGCATCTATTTGTGTCTATTCCTGGAATATTGTGCTGGGTTTTTTTAATACAAGTATTTGTCAATGTTCCAATGCCTGACACATAGTAAGTTCTCAATAAATATTTACTAACTGGCTAGATGAAATGGAATCATAGAGCCTGATAAATCATAGAGTCTGATCTTAGAAGTCATCTACCTCAATTTCATATCCAGAGCTAATAATCCTAAATACAACATTAGCAAGGTCTACTCAGAGTTTGAGCACTTCTGTAACTCAAGAACTAAGAACTCAACTGTATAAGTTACAGCTACACATTACAAATCACCTTTATGTATTCAAAAGGACACAATATTACTTCTTTGGTATTGGCAAAAAGGCATAAGTTTATCCCAGGCCTGAGAAAACATCAGATGAACACATACTGAGAGACATTCTACAAAATAACTGATCAAGACTCTTCAAACAGAACAACAAAGTCAATGCGGGATCCTAGGACAGAATAAGGATATTATTGAGAAAATTGGGTAAAGTTAAGAAATGGTATACAGTATAAAATATAGTATAGATTTTAGTTACTTGTACTAAACCATGACAACTTCCTGGCTTTGATAACTGGACAGTGGTTATTTGAGGTGTTAACATTAAGGAAAGAGAGGTAAGGGATATACAAGTACTCTCTATACTATCTCTGCAAGTTTTTATAAACCTAAAATAAATTCAATATAAAAATATTTTTAAAAATCATTTTTATAAAACATATATGAGTTTATAATAGGATAGACTCTTACCAATCCTTTGGTCTACTTCACACAATAGCGACAGCAATAAAATAATATCTGGAGCATACTGATACTTTCAAATATCAGAACCAATGAGAAATAGCTGAATGTTGATGGTAAAGCAGCAAACAGTATACAAATATATTTCAATATTCCATTGTCACTAATGAATCTGTCTCCTCACATGTCTGTGAACACCAGATGTAAAATAGCTTTCTTATCTTTAGGATTAATTTATTGTTGTGAAAAGGCAGACAGCAGGCTGGTACAAACATTAGAAGGGGGCCTCCAGAGATCTTCAGTCTTTCTGCTTCTCTTTCTCAAGAGCCCAGTGTCCTTACTTCTTTTACCTGCCAGACTTTTGCCTAAGTTACACTTAAATGTCCTTGCATAGAATCTCTGTGTCATCTCTATCCATTCAATAGATTTCATGAAGACAGAATGTATTTCACATTGAAAATAAGATGGGGGCCTCTAGTTGGTTGTTGGAGAAGTAGTGACATATGTGGGCTCACAACAGGGGAGTTAATAGATGTGATGGTTGGTGCTGAGTCTCTAATTCTCACAATATCTGAAAATGAAAAATCTTAGAACATCGGTAAACTTCCGAAAAATGTTAGCTATTTCAGTTTTATTAGAACTTAGAGTAATGCTAAATCTAATTGAAAACAATTGTATTCTATTCAGATTATTGTATGTGAAGCTTCTTCAGATCTTTACTAAGAGGCTGGTATATTTCTGGTAGGACCCTCTTAGCCACCAGTCCACATCCTTTCAGCCTCCGGTGTACATTTCTCCATCCTCAGCTCAGTAATTGGCTCTGCATGGACACTGACCAGCTTCAAGGCAAAGCATTTCAATGGCACCTGGCTTCAGGCCTGCATGCCCTGGCCTCCTGCTCTGGTGTTCTTTGGTTGATTGTAGGAAACTGTTTAGTATTGACACATGTACAATGTATGAGTTCACCCCATGGGTGAAACCTTTGACTAAGGAGAGATGGAAACTAATGGATGCTACCACTAACATTAAGTGCTAAGATACATTTCATGTTGCTCTTCAGATATCTGACAGGATTGATCAACCAGTCCCCCATAGTGAAGATCAGCTCCATACACATCATCAGAATGGCTCTCTCTCCTTCCTTGCTTCAGACTCTGCTCCCTGAAGTCACATTTTGAATGAATTGTAAGTCCCAGGCTACCCCTATAACTAGGGACCCCAATCCCTAGAACTAGAGAACCCGAGTGAAAATGGCATCCTTGCAAATTGCGATTAAAATATCTTGTTGGGGAGGAAGAGTCAAAAACTAGCAACAGAAGAATAAAATAAGAGAACAAATACTAAAGTCTTGGGATTTTTTTTCCAAAAAAAAATCTATCACTGAGATTTATGCATTAAAAAATATATCTTTAGATTACATATATTCTGTGGGCCAACCAAAAATAACACAGAAAACCAAAAACACTATGAAGAAGAAAAAAACCCTTGCTTTTAGCTATGGGATACATGATTTTTCTAAAACCAATGGACCAAAATAATGCTTCTTTCTCTGCTTTTATATACTTGTCTCTGTCTACATATTCAGAGACTGCTAAAAGCAATAAATATCACCAGAAAGAAAGAAGTTCACCCAATGATATACAGCATCTTAGAATGCACAGGTACCTGACCAAAATGTTTATTTACTGATGTAGGAAAGACATTAGGGTTTGAAACCAATGACTAAGAAAGAATGTAAGACATCTTTGGTGCAAAATGGTGGTTTTATTAAGGTCCCTGGGCAGGAAGAGCTGCATTGGGTTCATGAGGAGTGGCCTGTTCTATATTTTAAAGTTGAGAGAGAGTTAGGGGTAGCATAAGTCTCTAAGGAATTTTGGAAGCAAAGTTTCCAGGACCTTGATGGGGCTATCGTTGAAGAAAGGTCATTTATTACTGTCTTCTAAAACCTGAGTCATGAGACCCTTCAGAGGTATATCGGTGGGTCACATGCTTAGGCATAACTGCCAACATATATCTTGGGGGGGGGGGGGGGTGGGTAGAGATAAAGGAAGTTTCCAAAGGAATTTTTATATGTTAAAGTAGACTTACAGGTTCCTGGAGGTGGAGCTAAGATTGCCTTTTGCCCCTAGCAAAGTATTAATATTGAGGCAGCCAAGTTCCTAGAGAAATGTCTCTCTACCTGTTTCAAGGATTTGTCAATGAGCTGTAAATAGTGAGGAAATGTAGTAATATCTCTTTTGCTCTTGTTTCTATATCATTTACTGTGAGGGGACATGAGGTGGGATGGGAGAAGTGCATGCTTCTTTAGGATAGTCGTCCCTATCCTAAACTTGTGTTAAGAATTACTATAGATTCCTCTGCCTCAGAACCATGGGCAGAGCACCTGATTACAGAGAAAAAAGAAAAATAAAACGTCTTGGCCAAGCAGGCGCACTCTGGTTGACAAAGTTGCTAGAAACTGAATGTAGGAACTGTACAAATCACTTTGCTCTTTGGACCTGATATATGAGAGTAGAAATTTCCCAATAACTAGGAGACAGAGAGGGTTGTGAGAAACCTATTTCCCAAATCTACAAACATAAGACCTAGAGAGTTTTCGTCCCACCCAAGAAAGAATAGACAACAAAAAGCAATGCCTGAGGAAAAGAGTATTTGAAAACTCAAAAATACATGCAGAAAACAGACCATTTTAGAAAAGCATCTATTTGGTGCTCTCAAGTAGTTGCAAGACAACAAGGCTCTCATGACACAGGTTCCAAAAGCATAATGAAAATACAGTGAGATAAAGGCAAAGAAAAAATACTATATAAAAGGAGAAAGTGTTTTTAATGAATCCTAAAATGTAATTCAAAACTTTTGAATCTTGAAGAAGCTACATCCTGTAGCCTTCAAAGATCTCACTGGGGAGGAGAAATAAAATGATGATAAATTCCTCAGTACATTAGAAGGATCATCTCTGCTTAATTCTTTATTTTAATAGAGAGATAAGAATTATATATTTAATAAACTGTAAACAACCAGAGATATAACAGAATATGTGCTTGCCATGTTATTAAAGAAAAAAAAGAAAAAAATGTATTTGTCAAAAGACCGAAAAACAAAAACTAGGAAGCATGAAACAAGCTGGAAAAGCAAAATATTAAATGACAATAAATGAAAATAGGATATATGTTATTAACAGAAAAAATAAAGATGTATTGAGAAAATGCCCAAAACATAAGAAAGATAGGCAAGAAGGACGAGGAAGAAAGAAACTGGTTTATACCAATACAACTATGAAGCCAAAGAGAAGAAAAACCTAAAACAAAGGTTTCAATATCTTTATATTGAATAGATATATAAAGAAGCCGTTTGAAAATTTAAGGAGAAAATGACAGAAATGTAACTGTAGAACTACGCAAGTCATTGTCAATATATAGAAGATACAGTTGCCAGAATTATCACATACATTGCTCAAATAATATAATTAATAGGATTTATTAAGTAATAAGATTTTGAAAACTACAAATTTTCATAGAACATTCCTATAGAAGACTGCCTACATACTGAAACTACAAGAAAAAACCTCAACAGGGTTCAAAGATAGCAATCTTTTTTTGTGTTAAAAATATAACATGAAATCGACCCTATTAACACTTTTGTAAGTGTGCAATACAGTATTCACTGTATGTGCATTGTATGACACATCTCTAGAACCCTTATTCTGCTGAACTGAAACCCTATACCAATTGCATAGTATCTCCCCATTTCCCTCCCCCCAGTACCAGGCAAACCACTATTCTACTCTGTTTTATAAGTTTGACTATTCTAGACTTCACATATAAATGGAATCATGCAGTTATTTGTCCTTCTGTAACTGGGTTATTTTGCTTAAAATAATGCACTCAAGATTCATCCATATGGTAGCATATGAGGGAATTTCCTTCTTTTTTAAGGCTGAATGACAATAAATGAAATAATGAAAAGAAAAATGAATTGTATGTTTATATTGCATTTTCTTGATTTATGCATCAATGAGCCATTTAGATTGTTTCTATTTCTTGGCTATTGTGAATAATGCTGCAATCAACAAAGAAGTGCAAATATCTTTTTGAAGTCCTATATTTCTTTTCTTTTCTTTTTTTCTTTTTTGGGATAAATACCCTGAAGGGAAGTTGCTAAATCACATGGTAGTCCTATTTTTAATTTTTTTGAGGAACCTCCATTCTGTTTTCCACAGTGGCTGCACCAATTTACATTTCCACCAACAGAGTGCAATGGCTCCTTTTCCCCACTCCTCACCATTCCTATTATCTCTTGTCTCTTTGATGATACCCATTCTGAAAAGTGTGAAATGATATCTCACTGTGATTTTGATTTTCATTTCTCTGATGAAGAGTGATATTGAGCATTTTTTCATGTTCCTGTTGACTATTTGTATGTTTTCTTTGGAGAGTAGTCTATGCAAGTACTTTGCCCACTTTGAAATTGGGTTACTTAAAAAAAAATTATTGTTTAAATACTTTTGAGTTGTAGGAGTTCCCTATATACTTTGGATATTAACCTCTCATCATATATGTGGTTTGCAAATATATTTCCCATTCCACATACTGCTTTTCATTTTGTTTCTTTTGCTGTGCAGAAGCTTTTCAATTTGATGTAGTCCCACTTAGCTATTTTTTGTTTTTGCTGCCTGTGCTTTTGGTATTATATATAGAAATCATTGGCAAGTCCAATGTCATGAAGCTTCCCATCATGCTTTCCTCCAGTTTTAGATTTTCAGGTCCTAGATTTAAGAATTTAATTCATTTTGGATTGATTTTTGTGTGTAGTGTGAGATAAGGGTCCAATTTCATTCTTTTGCATGTGGATATCAAGTTTTCCTACCACCATTTGTTGAAGAGCATATTATTTCTCCATTGTGTAGTCTTAGCAGCCTTGTCAAAGATCATGTTACTGTATATGCATAGTTTTATTTCTGATATCCTTTTTTTGTTCCATTGTTCTATATGTCTTTATGCAAGTATCATAATGTTTTGATTGTTAAAGCTTTATACATATTTTGAAGGGAAGAAATGTGAGGCCTCCAACATTGTTTTCTCAAGATCTTTTGGGGGTTTTGTGGGGTTTTTTGTTTGTTTGTTTTGGCTATTCAGGTCCTTTATGATTCCATATGAATTTTAGGATTTTTTTCTATTTCTGAAAAAAAAAAAGCCGTTGAGATTTTTTTTTAATTTTTATTTATTTATTTATTTATTTATTTATTTATTTATTTATGATAGTCACAGAGAGAGAGAGAGAGAGAGAGAGGCAGAGACACAGGCAGAGGGAGAAGCAGGCTCCATGCAGGGAGCCCGACGTGGGATTCGATCCCGGGTCTCCAGGATCGCGCCCTGGGCCAAAGGCAGGCGCCAAACCGCTGAGCCACCCAGGGATCCCCGCCATTGAGATTTTGAAAGAGATTCCATTATATCTGTAGATTGCTTTGTATAGCATGAACATTTTCACAGTATTAAGTCTTCCATAATCCATGACACAGGATGCCTTTCCATTATTTGTCTTTAACTATTTTCAGCAGTATTTTACAGTTTTTAATATACTTTCAACTTTTGAGCTTATTGTTAAGAATTTTATTCTTTTGATGCTACTGTAAATTGAGATTGCTTTCTACATTTCCTCTTTGGATTATTCATTTTTATTGTATAAAAATGCAACTGCTATTGGTATATTGATTTTATATTATGCAACTTTGCCAAATACTTTTCCTAATTAGTTTTAACAGTTTTCTTTGTGTAATCTTTAGAGTTTTCTACATATAAATCATGTCATTCATGAACAGATATCATTTTACTTCTTAGTTTCTGATTTGGATGCTTTGTATTTCTTTGTCTTGCCTAAATGCTCTATCTAGGACTTCTAGTACTATGTTGAATATAAGTGGTAAAAGCAAGCATCCTTCTCTTGTTTGGGTGTTTTTTTTTTTTTTTTTTTTTTTGACCTATAATATTATATCAACTTCAGGTATACAACATAGTCATTCCATAATTATTTCATTTCAAAATGCTCACCATGATAGGTATAGTTAACATTCATCAAAAAATGAAAACAAAACCAAATAAAGAACAACAAAAACAAAGTTATTACCACATTGTTGACTCACTCCCTATGCTGTACTTTGCATCCCAGGACTTATTTATAACTGTAAGTTTGTACCTCTTAATCTACTTCCACTATTTCACCTAACCTCCACACCCATCCCCTCTAGCAACCACCAGTTTATTCTCTATATTTGAGTTTTAAAATATTTTTTTGTTGTTTCTTCATTTGTTTTTTAGATTCCACATAAAATGAAATCACATGGTATTCATCCTTCTCCGTCTTACTTACTTCATTTAACGTAACATCCTCTAGGTTCATCCGTGTTGTTATGATTGGCAAACTCCCATTTCTTTTTATGGCTGAATAATAATCCATTGTATACACACACACACACACACACACAATGGATTATTTATATATATATATATATATATATATATATATATATATATATATATGATGTGATGTATATACACACCACACACACACACAAGATCTTTTCTATCCATTCATCTATCAATGTACACTTGTGTTCCTTCTGTATCTTGGCTGTTGCAAATAATGCTGTAGTTTGGGGTGCATATCTCTCTTGGAATTTGT
Organism: Canis lupus dingo; assembly: GCF_003254725.2. Taxonomy (NCBI): domain Eukaryota; kingdom Metazoa; phylum Chordata; class Mammalia; order Carnivora; family Canidae; genus Canis; species Canis lupus. Next base: position 52,542,942 of record NC_064248.1, read on the forward strand.
TTTCCTTTTTATGGGTAAATACACATAATTTTAAAGAAACCTCCATATTATCTTCCAGTGTTTGCACCAATTTACATTCCCAGCAAAAGAGCACAAAGGTTCTTTTTTCTCCAGATCCTCACCAACATTTATTACTTCTTATCATTTTTGATACCAGCCATTCTGACTGGCATGAGGTAAGATCTCATTGTGGTTTTGATTTGCATTTCCCTGATAATTAGTGATGTTGAGTATCTTTTCATGTGTCTGTTGTCCATCTGTATGTGTTCTTTGGTAAAATGTCTGTTCAGTCCTCCACTTATTTTTCAATCAGATTGGGATTTTTTTTTTAGCATTGAATTGTATAAATTGTTTATATATATTGGCTATTAAGCCCTTATGGTATATATCATTTGCAAATATCTCCTCCCATTCAGTGGGTTGCCTTTTCATTTTGTTGATGGTTTCCTTTGTTGTAAAAGAAACTGATTTGTTTGATGAAGTCCCAATTGTTTAATTTTTGCTTTTGTTTCCTGTGACTGACAAAACATCCAGAAAAATATTGCTAAGGTTGATGATCATTTTCTTTAATGAATTTTATGGCTTCAGGTCTCACATTTAGGTCTTTAATCCTTTTTTAAAGAGTTTAAAGTGTTTATTCTTTTTTAAATGTTGATTTCAGTATAGTTAACATACAATGTTACATTAGTTTCATGTGTACAATATAGTTATTGAACAGTTCTGCACACTACTCAGTACTCCTCATGGTAAGTGTACTCTTAATCTCCTTCACCTATTTTACCCATCTCCCAGTCCACAATCCCTCTAATAACCATCAGTTTGTGTTCTATAGTTAAGAGCTTTTTATGGTTTAACACTTTTTTAATTTGTTCATTTATTTTATTTTTAAAATCACACATATGAGTGAAATCACATAGTATTTGACCTTTTCTGACTTCACTTAGTATTATACCCTCTAGATCCATCCATGTTGTTGCAAATGGTAAGATTTCATTCTTTTTTATAGTTGAGTAATATTCCATAGTGTGTGTGTGTGTGTGTGTGTGTGTACACACATCACATCTTAGTAACTCATTCATCTATTGATGAACACTTGAGTTCCTTCCATACCTTTGTTATTGTATTTAATATTGTAATAAACATAGAGGTGCATATATCTTTTTGAATTAGTGTTTTTGTATTCTTTGGTAAATACCCAGTAGTGGAATTACTGGATCATATGCAAAGACTGTACAGTTTGTATTCCCACCAATAGTTCAAGAGGATTCCTTTTTCTCCACATTCTCCTCAACACTTGTTTTTGAGTTTAGATATTCTGACAAGTGTGAGGAGTCATCTCATTATGATTTTGATTTGCATTTCCCTGATGATTAGTAATATTTAGCATATTTTCATGTGCCTTTTGGCCATCTGTATATCTTCTTTGGAGAAATGTCTGTTCATGTTCTCTGCCCATTTTAAATTAGATTCATTTTTGTGTGTGTTGAGTTATGTAAGTTCTTTACATATTTTGGATACTAACCCTTTATTGGATGTGTTATTTATAAATATATTCTCTCATTCAGTAGCCTGTCTTTTAGGTCTATGAATTGTTTCCTTTGCTGTACAGAACCTTTTCATTTTGATATAGTCCCAAGAGTTTATTTTTGCCTTGCTTCCATTGCCTCTGGAGACATATCTAGAAAAATATTGCTACAGCCAATGTCAGAGACAGCTGCATGTGTTCTCTTTTAGGGTTTTAATGGTTTTAAGTTTCACATAGGTCCTTAATCCATTTTGAGTTTGTATTTATATATGGTGTAAGACAGTGGTTTAATTTCATTCTTTTGTCCAGTTTTCCCAATACCATTTGTTGAAGAGACAATCTTTTTCCCATATATTTTCTTTTTTTCCTCCCATGCATTTTTATTCCTCCTTTGTCAAAGATTAATTAACCATATAATTGTGAGTTTATTTCACGATTTTCATTCTATTCCGTTGGTCATGTGTGTTTTTGTGCCTGCACCATACTATCTTAATATACCTTTGTAGTATATCTTGAAATCTGGATTGTGATACCTCCAGACTTGTATTTTTCTTTTCCAAGATTGCTTTGGCTATTCAAGGTCTTTTGTGATTCCATATAAATTTCCAGATTGTTTGTTCTAGATCTGTGAAAAATGCTGTTGGTATTTTGATGGGGATTGCATTCAATCTGTTGATTGCTTTGGGTAGTATGGATATTTTAACAGTATTTGTTCTTCCAATCCATAAGCATGGAATATCCTTCTATTTGTGTCATCTTCAATTTCTTTCATCAATGTTTTATAGTTTTCAGAGTATAGGTCTTTAACCAATGTTGTTAAGTTTATTTTTAGGTATTTTATACTTTTTGGTGCAATTGTAAATGGGGCTATTTTCTTAATTTATCTTTCTGCTACTTCATTATTAGTGTATAAAAATGCAAAAGATTTCTGTCCTGCTACAATACTGAATTTGTTTATCAGGTCAGGAACTTTTCTGGTGGTATCTTTAAGTTTTCTATATATAGCATCATGTCATACCAACAGTTTTACTTTTTCCTTACAAACGTGGATGCATTTTATTTCTTCTCTGATTGCTATGGCAACATAGTACTATGTTGAATAAAAATGGTGAGAGTAGACATCCTTGTCTTTTCCTGACCTTAGGGAAAATGCTGTCAGTTTTTCACCATTGAAGGTTAGGTTAGCTGTGGGCTTTCAAACATGGCCTTTATTATGTTGAGGTGTGTTCCCTCTAAACCTACTTTGTTGAGAGTTTCTATCATGAATGGATGTTGTATTTCGCCAAATGCTTTTTCTGCATCTACTGAAATGATCATATGTTTTTTATTCTTTGTCTTGTTGATGTGATGTATGATGTAGATTTATGAGGATTAAATCACCCTTGCTTCAAGGAATAAACCCCACTTAGTCATAGTGGATGATTTTTTTTAATGTATTGTTGGATTGACTTAGCTAAATTTTGTTGAGGATTTTTGCATTGATGTTCATCAAAGACATTGGCCTATGGTTCTCTATTTTTGTGGTGTTTTTACCTGGTTTTGGTATCAGGGTGACACTGTCCTCATACAATAAAGTTGCAATTTTTTCCTTCTCATATTTTTTGAAATATTAATGCTTCTTTAAATGTTTGGTACAATTCACCTGTGAAGCCATCTGGTCCTGGACTTTTATTTGTTGAGAGTTTTTTTTAATACCAATTCAATTTTCTTGCTGATATTTGGTCTGTTCAAATTTTCTATTTTGTCCTGTTTTGGCAGGCTATATGTTTCTAGGAATTATCCATATGTATCAGGTTGTCTAATTTGTTGGCATACAGTTTTTCATATTATTCTCTTACAATTGTTTGTATTTCTGTGATGTTGATTGTTACTTCTCCTTCATTTCTGATTTTATTTGACTCCTCTCTCTCTCTCTTTCCCTCTCTCTCTCTATCTCTCTTTCTCTCTTTGATAAGTCTGGCTAGAGGTTTATCAATTTCATTTATCTTTTCAAAGAACAATCTCCTGGTTTCATTGACCTGTTTTATTGTTTTGTTTTGTTTTTTATTTTAGTTTCTATATCATTTATTTCTGTTCTAATATTTATTATTTCCTTTCTTCTGCTGGTTGGATTTTGATTGTTGTTCTCTTTCTAGCTCCTTTGGGTGTAAGTGTAGATTGTTTATTTGAGATTTTTCCTGTTTTGGAGGAAGGGATATATTGCTATAAACTTGTCTCTTAAAATCACTTTTGTGCATCCCAAAGATTTTGAACCATTTATTTTTATTTTCATTTGTTTTCATGTAATTTTTGTATTTCTTTGATTTCTTGGTTAACCCATTTATTGTTTAGTAGCATGTTATTTAACCTTGTATTTTTGCTGTTTCCATCCAGATTTTTTCTTGTGATTGATTTCTAGTTTTATAATGTTGTGGTCAGAAAAGATGCATGGTATAACTTCAATCTTTCTTTTTTTTTAATTTGTTGAGACTAGGTTTGTGGCCTAATATGTGATCTCTTCTAGAAAGTGTTCCATGTGCACTTGAAAAGAATGTGTTTTGCATTTTAGGGTGGAATGTTCTGGATACGTCTGTTAAATCCATATGGTTTAGCGTGTCATTTGAGCCACTTTTCTGTTGTTGATGGTTTTCTATTTATATGATTTGTACATTGATATAAGTGCTATGTTAGTATTCCCTACTATTACTACCAATTATTTCTTTTATGTTTGCTATTAACTGTTTTATGTATCCGGGTACTCTCATGTTGGGTGCATAAAAATTTACAAATATTATATTTTTTGTTGAATTGTCCCATTTATTATTACATCGTGTTCTTTGTCTCTTTTTACAGTCTTTGTTTTAAAGTCTATTTCATCCAATATAAATATTGCTATTACAGTTTTCTTTTGACATCCATTTGCATGGAAAATATTTGTTCCCTCATTTTCAATCTGTAGGTGTCTTTAGGTCTGAAATGACTTTCAGACCCACATATAGATGGGTCTTTTTTTTTCCCATTCTATCACCCTATGTCTTGTTTTTGGAGCATTTAGTCCATATATATTCAAAATAATTATTGATAGATATGTATCTATTGCCATTTTGTTAACTTGTTTTGTTTGTGGTTGTTTCCATAGGTTTTCTCTGATCCTTTCACCTCTTTCTCTCTTTCATGGTTTGTTGGCTTTCTTTAGTGATATACTTGGATTTTTTTCTCTGTATTCTTTGCATATCTATTAGTGTTTTTTGATTTTTTGGTTACCATTAAGTTTATATATAACATCTTCTACATATAGCAGTCTATATTATATTGATGGTAGCTTACATTTTGTCCCATTCTTTACTCTTCTCTCTCATGTTTTAGGTATATGGTGTCATATTTTATAGCCTTTAATTTTATGAATCCCTTGACTGGCGTCTATCAAAATATTTATTTTAGCTGTTTTTGTGTTTTTTACTTTCCATACTCTCATTTATGGTCTTCCTTTCCACTCAAAGAATCCCCTTTAATATTTCCGTGGGGCAGACTTCGTGGTCAGGAACTCCTCTAGTTTTTCTTTGTCTCAGAAACTCTTTATTTCTAGACTTTGTCTCTTCTCTAGACTCTATCTTTTTTTTAAATTTTTACTTATTTATGATAGTCACAGAGAGAGAGAGAGAGAGAGAGACAGAGACATAGGCAGAGGGAGAAGCAGGCTCCATGCACCGGGAGCCCGACGTGGGATTCGATTCCGGGTCTCCAGGATCACGCCCTGGGCCAAAGGCAGGCGCTAAACCGCTGCTCCACCCAGGGATCCCCGACTCTATCTTTATCTCTACACTTTCCTAACACAGAAAATGGACACAGAAAGTCAGTCAAAAGAAGACAGAGAAACGTATCCTAAATGAAAGGACCAAACCATTGCAAGTGACCAAAACAAAATGAATATAAGTGATGTGCCTGACATAGAATTTAAAGTAATGATCATAAACATACTCACTGGATTGGAGAAGACTGGAGGACACCAGTGAGATCCTTAACAGAGATTTAAAAAGAAACCAATCAGAGATTAAGAACACAATAAGTGAAGTTATAAATACACTAGGTGTAATAAATAGAAGGCTAGATAGATGAAGCAGAGGACTATATAAATGGCCTGGAACACAGAGTAATGGAATATAACCAAGTTGAGCAAAAGAGGGAAAAGAAAATTATGCAGATTAAGAATAAGTTTAGGGAACTCAGTGATTCTATCAAGCATAATAACATCCGTAGAGATCTCAGAAGAAGAAGAAGAGATAAGGGGGACAGAAAATTTATTGAAAAATATAATGGCTTAAAGTGTCTCTAATCTGGGGAAGAAACAGATATCCAGATCCAGGAGGCAAAGATAATCCCCACAAATATTCAACCCAAGGAGGTCAACACCAAGATACATAGTAATTAAAATGGCAAAAAGTAGTAATAAAAAATTTAAAAGCAGCAAAAGAAAAGAAGACAGTTACAGACAAGGGAAAGCCCCCTAAGGCTATCAGGAGTTTTTTTTCAGACTAAACTTTGCAGACCAGCAGAGGGTAGCATGATATATTCAAAGTGCTGAAAGGAAAAAATCTGCAGCCAAGAATACTCTACCCTCAAGGCTATCATTCAAGATAGTTATGTATTACCATTTGTTACTTTTTGTTGTTTATTTGTTTTGTTTTGTTCCTTTCTTGTTCTCTTTCTTGGGTTTGATGGCTGTTAGTGTTATGTGTGGCTTTATTTCTCTTTACTTTTTGTGTATCTAATGATTTTTGGGTTGTGGCTACCATGAGGTTCATATCTAATATCCTAAATATATAGCAGTGTAAATTAATTTAATGGTCACTTGAGTTTGAACACATTCTAAAAGCGCTACATATTTACCCTTCTCTCTACATTTTATGTGTCATATTTTACACCTTTTTGTATTTTGTATATCCTTTTTCTAATTTTTTTAGATAAAATTAATTTCACTACTTTTTTTGTTTTAGTAGTCATAGTAGCTTTAAAATTGATCTAGTACTTTACTGTATATTTTCTTTTACCAGTGAGATTTCTTTTCTTTCATAATTTCTTATGTCTAGTTCTGGCCTTTTCTATTCACTCAAAGAAGTCCCTGCAACATTTCTTATAAGGCAAGTTTCATAGTGATGAATTCCTTTAGCTTTTGTTTGTCTGGGAAACTCTATCTCTTCTTTGATTCTGAATGATAACCATGTTGGGTAGAGTATTTTTGGTTGAATGATTTTTTCTTTCAGGACTTTGAGTATATCATGCCACTCTCTTTTATCTTTCAAATTTTTGTTGAAAAATCAGCTGATAACCTAATGGGTTCTTCCTTGTATGTAACTGTTTTCTTTTCTCTTGCTGGTTTTAAGATTGCCTATTTTTTTTTTCTCCAATTTTAACTATTGTGTTGTAGTATGGACCACCTTGGTTCTACTGTTTGGGACTTCTGTATTACCTTGACCTGGATGTCTGTTTCCTTCTTTAGATTAGGGAAGTTCTCAGGTATTCTCTCTTCAAATAAGTTTTCTGCCCCCTTCTCTCTCTCTCATCTCCTTCTGGAACACCTATATTGCAAATGTTGTGTTGCTCTTATCACAGAGGTCACTTAACATATCCTCATTTTCTAAATTCTTTTTTCTTTTTGCTATTTAACTTCATTGTTTCTCATTATACTGTCTTCTAGAGCCTTGATCCATTCTTCATCCTCTACTGTGCTGTTAATTCCCTCCTATGTATTTTTTTATTTCAACTATTTTATTCTTTAGTTCTGACTGGTTCTTTTTAATATTTCCTATCTCTTTGTCGAAGTTTCACCAAGTTCATCTGCTGTTTTCTCAAGTCTGGTATATTTATGACCATTACTTTGAACATTTACCAGGCAGATTACTTATCTTTATCTTTATCTTTACATATATATATATATATTTTTTTTTTTTTAAGGATTTTATTTATTTGAGACTGAGAAAGCACAAGCAGGAGGGAAGAGCAGGCTCCCCAGTGAGCAGGGAGACTGATATGGGGCTTGATCCCAGGACCCGAGGATCATGACCTGAGTCAAAGGCAGTCACTTAATTGACTGAGCCAGGTACCCCTGCTTATCTTTTTAAATGCAGACTGCATTTCATTTAGCTTTCTTTCTGTGGTTTTGTTTTGTTCTTTCTTTTGGAATACATTCTTCTCTCTACCCATTTTGTCTTACTCCCTGTGTTTGTTTTATACATATTAGGTAGGCCAACTATATCTCCTGGTCTTGAAATTAGTGACCTTATGAAAAAGGCATTCCGTGGAGTCTAGTACGGCAAGTCCCCTTGATTTCCAAAATCAGATGCAAAAGGGTTTTTCCTTGCATGGGTTGTATGTGTCCTGTTGTGGTTGAGTTGGAACTACTGTAGGCATGCTATTGGTGGGTGCTGGCCCTCAGCCAAGATGGCCCCAGTGACCTGCTTCACATGCTGTGGTGGCACTTGTCAGGGGCGGGGGGGGGGTGGCGCTTGTCCCTTGCATAACTGGCTGAGCTCTGCTGTAGCCACTGTTTTTTTGCTGGCCAGGTATATCCAGTCTTCAGCCCAGCACCTGCAATGAACTTCTGTGACTGTTCCATGCATACTGATGTGTAGGCTTAGCTCCCCCCTCCAGAGGAATCACTTAGGGACAACTGTCAGAGCTGGGGCTGCTCATCAAGTGGTGGTAGATGCTTTGTGAGGATGCTGGTCCTGAAACTGCCACCATTTGTGGATTGGTAGGAACTCCTTTGGAGGGGCATTTCAAAACTGGCTCCTATAAGCATCTGACTAGCTAGACTGAAAAAAAAAAAAAAAAGCAAGAAAAATGGTTCCTGCCAACACTTTTGTTTCCATAAAAAGTCCCTGCAGATACTGACCCCTCTAGCACATGTCCTAAATCAATAAATCTTCATGTATTACCCAGCTGATTTTCAAACTAGCGTACTAGCTCTTTAAGGGCAGATCTTTGGTTTCCTGTGACCCTCTGGCTATGGCAGAATTAAGCCCCACTGATTTTTAAAGCTCTCAGGGTTAAGTACCCCTGATTTTCAAAGGTAGACATTACGAGGAGTTGTCTTCCTAGTTCAAGACCCCAGGGCCAGAGATGCTCAGTGTGGGGCTTGATTCCCTTACCCCTCCCTGCTTGTGATCTCTTGCTTCCTTGTAGGTAGCAGTACCAGGGTTTTGGTTCCCAACTGTATCTCCTTCCCACCTACCTGTTTTGATGCAGACTTCTTTATGACTTTAGCTGTGGAAGATCTGCTCTGTCGTCTCAGATCATTTTCAAAGTGAGTTGCAATACATATATAGCTGTTGCCTTGGTGTGTCACAGGAGGAGGTGAGCTCAGGATCCTCCTATTCTGTCATCTTCTCTTCCCTCCTCTATGGTACCTTTGTTATCTTCCATGTGTTGTTCTAGATCTTAGAAGAAAAGCTTTTAGTTTTTTACCATTGAGTATGATGTTAATTGTGGGCTTTTCTCATATGGCCTTTATTACATTGAAATAATAACCTTCTATTCCCATTTGTTGGGTGTTTTTATTATATTAAAGGATGTTAAAGGGTGTTAAAACATTTGTCAAATCCTTTTTCTCAATCTTTTGGGATCATATGATTTTTAGCCTTCATTCTGTTAATGTGTGAATCACATTGATTTTCATATGCTGAATCATCCTTGCATTCCAGGGATAAATCCCACTTGCTCATGATATATGATCTTTTTAGTGTGTTGTTGAATTCAGTTTGCTATTGTTTGGTTAAGAATTTTTACATCTATGTTCATAAGGGATATTGGTCTATACTTTTCTTCTTTGTTTGCCTCCAGTGTCAGTACAATGTTGACCTGATAAAATGAGTTACAAGCGTTCTTCCCTCAGTTTTTGGAAGAGTTCAAAAAACATTGGTATTCATTCTTTACATGTAGGTAGAATACTTCAGTGAAGATATCTGATCATTATCTTTCCTTTGTTGGAAAGTTTTTGATTAGTTACTCAATCTTCTTATGAATTATAATAGATCTCAGGTTTTTTTTTATTTCTTCATGATTCAGTCTTGGTAGATAGCATGATTCTAGCAATGTATCCATTTATTACTAAGTTTACAATTTAATGGCATATAATTGTTCATAGTTTCTTGAACCTTTTTTTATGGCATAAGTTGGCATTTCTCTTTCATTTCTGTTTGAGTCGTTTCGTATTTTTTCTTAGTCTAGCTAAGAATTTGTCAATTTTAAAAATCTTTTCCAAAAACCAACTCGATTTTTTCTATTGATTTCCTACTGTTTCATTTATTTCTGCTCTCACTTTTTAACTTTTTCTTCCTTCTGCTAGTTTTGGGTTTAGTTTGTTCTTTTTCAAGTTCCTTGAGGTATTACATTAGATTGGTTTTGTGTATGTGTGTGTGTGTGTGTGTGTGTATAGATATATATACAGACACTTAATACTATAAACTTGCCTCTTAGTACTACTTTATCTATATCCCATACATTTTGTTTCATTGTATTTTCATTTTTATTTGTCTCAAGATATCTTCTTATTTCCTCTTGGATTTCTTCTTGACCTATTGATTGTTTAGGAATATGTTGAATTTCCACCTATTTCTAGATTTTCAGCTTTTTCTTCTGCAGTTGATTTCTAACTTCATTCCATTGTGGTCAGGAAAGATAATTGGTATGATTTCAATCCCCTTAAATTTGTTACTACTCATTTTGTTACCTATCATTTGATCTATCATGGAGAATGTTCCTTATGCACTTGAGAAGAATGTGTATTTTGTCACTGTTAGGTGAAATATTCTGAGTATGTCTGTTAGGTTCATTTCATCTAAAGTACAGTACAAGCTCACTTTTTATTTTCTGTCTGCATGTTATATCTGTTACTGAAAATGGAGTATCAAAAAATCTGTTATTACTATGTTATCTATTTCTGCCTTCAGTTCTCTAGGTGCTTTCTTCATATACATGGGTGTTACTTCATATACACATACATTGTGTTGGATGGATATGTATTTATAATTGTTATATCTTTATGTTGAATTGACCCTTTATAATTATACAATGTACTTCTTTGTCTCTTGTGAAACTTTTGACTTATAGTCTATTTTGTCTGTTATATATGGCTACTCCTGCTCTCTTTTGTTTACAATTTGCATGGAATGAGTTTTTCTGTGCTTTTACTTTCAGTCTGTGTGTACTTAAATCTAAAGTGAGTTTCTTGTAGACAGCTATAATTGGATCATGCATTTTTGTTCATTTAGCATCTCTATATCTTTCGATTAGTGAGTTCAAGTCAGTTACATTTAAAATAAATACTAACAGGGAAAGACTTATTATTGCCATTTTGTTAAATTTTTTTCTCTATATACTACAGCTTTTTTGTCCTTCTTTCCCTCTCTGTCTTCCTTTGTTTTTCATTGATTATTTTGTAGCAATATATACTTTGATTCTTTTCTCATTTTCCTTTGTGTATCTTCTATAGATATTTTCTTTGTGGTTACCATAAGTTTTATGTAAAATATCTTACATTTATAACTCTATTTTAAAGTGATGATAATTTAATTTCAATTGCAAAATTTTTGTTTTATTTTACAAATATAATTTTAAAATTTTGTGGGTTTATTTTGCCATGAGCATGTATTATCTTAGTAATTAAAACAAACCATAAAGTTGTATGCGTTTTTTTTTTAAACATTTTTTATTATTTACTTATTTATGATAGTCACACACAGAGAGAGAGAGAGGCAGAGGGAGAAGCAGGCTCCATGCACCGGGAGCCCGACGTGGGATTCGATCCCGGTTCTCCAGGATCACGGCCCGGGTCAAAGGCAGGCGCCAAACCGCTGCACCACCCAGGGATCCCAGTTGTATGTGTTTTTAAAGTAAATTACCAAAGTGCTATACAGCTATATCAGTCATCTTTGAGAAGACAGATTGCATAGGAGGAAACAGGCCACTTGTATGGCTCCCTACAGAAAGTTTCAGGAGTGATTTTAGGTCTAAAGTAAAAGCTAAAGGGGAAGCAAGAAACTTGAAATGTTTCCACTAGTGCTAACAAAGAGGAGAGAGAGTTCCAGAGACAAGGAGGCAGATAAGGGGGGAAAAAATCAAAGAAAGTAGTTTTCTCTGTCTACTTGTATTGGCAGAGGAGATGATAGAAGAATATTGTTTTGGGAAGTCCACATCCATAAGATGAATGATTCTTTAGAATTACAGGATTTGATCAAGCTTCTAAGAACTAATTATTTCTCTTTGATTGAAGTGACTGGAGTTCCACAAGGAAGAATGCAAACAAAAGATATTTCTCTAGTCCCAGCTTCCAAATTCTCTGGTGTTTCATTTAATCCAATTTATGTTACATATGTAGCAGTTTCAATTAGAAGATGAAAAATAAGTAAACATAATTATCACGATGTATTTTACAGTTTAATCACAAAGTTTATCAAAATTTCTACTTTCTGTGAAATATGTCATATACCCACAGAAAGGCCATCAGAGACAAATAAATAAAATAAAGCAATTTTAAAGACCTATACTCATAGTCTTTTATATGAGTATCTTGAAAGTTTTCCTACATATTCTCATCTCTTCAGGATGATTTATCAGGTCTAAGCTCCATGCATATGACAGCCTGTTAGTTGGTCAAGTAGTGTTATTTTTCCCAATCTTGGTTTTGAGGTATATATGACATAGTTCTTAAAATGGAGAATCACAGATATCTTGCCTCATGAAATTACAGAACAAGAAATTTGTGAAACAGACTATGACTTTCTGTTAGCTATTTCACCCAGAATATCTAAAATCCAGGCAAATTTGAATTAATCTTTTCAACCTAACTAATTTAGATAAAATATGTGGCAGAGAAATGAAACATTCACGCAATCAAATGCTTTATAATAATTTGGTTTAAGACAAGTTTCAGTGTGATGTTTAAACTCCTCAGCAACCCAAAGCTAATTAAAAAAAGAGAGAGAGATGCATTATGTGACAAGAGAGAAAAAGCCAGCAAGGTTTTAGCCTGGGAAATTAAGAAGGAGAGAGCATACAACCTGATATTTTCAATTAACACCCTATATATTTCTTCAATCTCATGACCTGTCTGAAATTAATGAAACCTTTTCTACATCCTGCCTCAATTTGTATGAATCAGTCCATAGTGTGAAAAAGAATAGAGTGAAATGCTTCTCTCTGGCCATTGGTACTGATGTAAATATCACAAAGTCACAAAATAAGAAACACTAGAAAATAACATAAATCACATCAAAACATTGCTGTGGGGGTTACACAAAATAAAGCTGAGTTCAGGTGGATTAAGTAAAAAGCTTATTTAAAAGACTGTCTTTCACCAATATCAAATTATCATAATGGCTATGATTAAATCTTTTTTCCAAATAACTTCCTTGCACCCCTATCCCAAAATATAATTCCTGTTGCAGACTTCACATTGCCCCGTGGAGAAAAAAAAAGAACCTATTGATCACTGTTTTCGTTCAATTCTAATTATAACCTGGGAGGTACTTGCACTGAATCAAAATCCTCTGTCCACATTGTAAGCACAAAAATCAGAGAAGGTTATTAAAATAGACTCTTCTCTAATAATCTCTGTATAGATGCTTTCATCACACACTCTGTGTTTTTAAACCAAAATCTCAGTCCTAGTCACATCTTTTAACACTTGCAGGGGGTGGAAGGTGGGGAGAGATGAAAAAAATGAATTTGAAGTTGATTTTGTGCAGTTTATTGACCCTGAGCCAAAAAACAAACCCCAAAATACTTTACATGATAAATCAACTAATAAAAATACTCTTGTTTTAAAAACCCTTATCTTAAAAAGAATAAAATATATTCTTTTTATCCAACTTGGATTTCTGGTGTAATTCATCATAAGGATTTTATGGACACTTTGAAAAGAATTGCTCTTATATATATTTAAGCATTGAATAAGAATGATCATTTCATTCCTTCAGCACTTGCATTACTGGTCATGAGGTTCACCATGCTTCATCCTATTCTTGTGTGTATGACGCAATTCTATATGGTAGAAAACCATATAGTGAGATGTATAGGGGAATAAAATGTAAATAGAGTGCCAAAGCAAAATGGAAAGTTTCAATTGATGTTTGAAAGAAGACAAAATCTATGAAATAGAGACATAAACAATGTCTTTTAGCTAGTAAAAGCTGAAGAAGGGCAAGTTCCTGTATGATGTTGAAGGCTCCACACCCTCTCAGATTGAGTTCACATGAACAATTCTTGAGAATTGTGACTCTTGAGAAAATTCTTATACTCCTTCCTTTTTTCTTATGTTTATCACCCACCCTTACCACCCTCCAACAGTTCAATTTTTTCTCAATACAGGCTTTAGTCCATCTTTTCCCTTCCCTTCTAATTTCAAAATATTTCATTTACCCTGGTTAACAATTCTTTTCCACTTCATTTTAATGTTTCTACTTACCAATCAATAGCACCCTTTCTTTTTTATGCCAACAATCTAAACAAAGATCCCAAATTCTTGACTTGTTTTCATCATAATTTCTCATAATCTAATGCTTGTCCCTACTACCAATCTACAACCATCATTGCCAATGACCTCTTCTGTTTGCCAATTCCCATGACTTTCTGTCAGTCAATATGTTCTCTCTGGAACATATGTGATACTTTATTTGATATATATTTGGCATCCCTAAATAACACATATTTGAGACTCTACTGGAAACATTCTTCTCCCTTGGTATATTAATTTCATTATATTCCTCCAACTCTATAATTAATCCATCCCTATATCTTTCTCCTCTTTTTAATCGAAATCCTTACCATGATTATAAAAATTAAAACCAATATTTCATGGCATTTTAGTAAGTATAGACAATACGTGATTATTTATTTGCCTTACTTACATGACTCTTAAATGCTCTTTCTCTCCATTGATTTATTTCTTCACTGAGCTTAAATGTATTTAGGATTTCAACCGTAAAACTGTTTAGGTTAGATTGCAAGACTACATATCCGGTGCAGATCTCCTATGTCTACTCTAGCTTCTTCTTTCAACTATTTTCAAAACATTTCCCCTTGGAAATACAAGCTCAAAATCAAAACATCCAAATCAAACATATCTTATCCTTCTACACATGGACCCCACCTGCAGGAAAGACACAATGGAGGTAAGCAATGATCTTCTACTACCTTATTCTATTTCTAGATTTGGAATTTCCAGTGCAGTAATGGGTGATATAACAAAGGCAAATTAGGCAAGAAAAAACCCCATCTGCTTCTTCCCAATCCATTTTTCTTCATCCCTGCCCTGAGACAAGGGCCATTAAGCACAGAACAACATGCAATGTGGATGAACAGGTCCCAAATAGCTGAGATTAATTCAATACAAGTGGGCTTGATCCTCCAAATAAACAAACAAATTAGCTTGGTAAACAGAGTTTGGGAAGGATGGCTTAAGAGGCAGATATCTCTAGAATTGGCTTTTAACAAATTAAATGGAGTTTCTGAAGTAAATGGAGAGATTTTGAGTGGGTTAAATTATCAGAAAAAATCTTAAGCTTAGAGAATAGTGGCTTGTTTGATTCAAACCCACTAGGAGTATCACCCAGACAAAAATCAGAACAAAGTACAATGAAGATTTGCCACCAAAACCTAACTGCTATGAGAATGTAGGCACATATACACTTAGAAATTATTCCTAGTGCTCTACTAAGAAGGGACCCATAAGGAATATTGGACTAGAGAAATCCACCTAGCCACTTTGGGGCAGGGAGTCAGATTTCCTGGCCAAGAAACATGCTCTAATGTCAAGAGAAGGATCTGATAAATTATTTCTCATAGGTGTCTCTGCTTCCATAATATATTTTTATTATTCTATTCCAAAATGTAGAATATAATTGGTTACATTGTTTCAGGTATACAACAGTGACTCAACAACTATACCTTATGCTATGCTCACAAGTGTAGCTACCACCTGGCACCATGCAATGCTACATAAGTACCATTGACTATATTCCCTATACTCCACTTTTTTCCCCATGACATATCCTCCCATTCTCTTTCATCCATTTTGCCAATCTCCCAACTACTTTAAGTCTGGCAACCATCAGTTTGTTCTCTGTATTTATAGCTTTCATTCTGCCTTTTTGTTTATTCTTTTTTTTTATTCCTTATATAAGTGAAATCATATAGTATTTCTCTTTCTGACATATTTCACTTTGAACAGTACCCTCTAGTTCTATCCATGCTGTCACAAATAGCAAGATCTCATCTTTTTTTGAAGGCTGAGTGATATTCCATATGGATTATATACATCTATATGGAATATATACATCTTCTTTATTCATTTATCAATGGACAGGTTGCTTCCACATCTTGGATATTGTAAATAATGCTGCAATAAACAGGGGTGCATGTATCTTTTTGAATTAGTGTTTTCACTTATTTGGGTGACTCTCCAATAGTAGAATTACTGAATCATATCATATTTCTATTTTTAATTTTTAAGAAAACTCCATTCTGTTTTCCACAATGGCTGTACCAATTTATGTTCCCACCAACAATGTACAAGTTCATTTTTCTCCATATCCCTACCAACACTTGTTATTCTGTCCTTTGTATTCCAGCCATTCTGACAGTATGAGGTGATATCTCACTATGCTTTTGATTTACATTTCCCTAATGATTAGTGATGCCAAGCATCTTTTCATGTGCCCGTTGGCCATCTATATATCTTCTTTGAAAAATGTCTGTTAGTGTCTGCTGCCCATTTTAAAAATCAGGATATTTTATTTTTTGCTATTAAGTTATAGAGGTTCTCTATATATTTTGGATACTAATCCTTTACTAGGTATATCATTTGCAAATATCTTATCCCATTCAGTAGGTTGCTTTTGGCTTTGTTGATCTACATTGTGCAAGAGCTTTTTATTTTGATGTAGTCCCAATAGTTTATTTTTCGCTTTTGTTTCCTTTGCCTAGGAGACATATCTAGAAAAATGGTGCTATGGCTGATATCAAAAAGTTACTTCATGTGTTTTCTTCTAAAAGTATTATGGTTTCAAGTCTCACTTTAGGCCTGTAATTCATTTTGGATTTATTTTTGTGTATGGTATAAGAAAGTGGTCCAGTTTCATTCTTTTGCATGTAACTGTCCATTTTATTGAAGACTGTCTTTTCCCTATTATATGTTCTTGCCTCCTTTGCATAGATTATTTGGCCATATAATTGTAGGTTTACTTACCGGGTCTCTATTCTGTTTGATTCATCTATAGGCCTGTTTTTTGTGCCAGTACCATATTGTTTTGGTTTTATAGCATTGTACTATATCTTGAAATCTGTGATTCAGTTTTGTTCTTCCTTCTCAAGGCAGGTTTGGTTATCAGGGTCTATTATGGTTCCAAACAAATTTTAGGATTATTTTTTTTTGCTTTTGTGAAAAATGCGTTGGTTGGTCTTTTTGGTTTTGTTGTTGTTGTTTGTTTTGTTATGTTTTGTTTTTTGCTGTTGTATTTTGATAGGGATTGCACCAAATATGTAGTTTTGCTTTGGGTATTATAGGCACTTAAAAAATATTGGTTCTTCCAATCTATGAAAATAGAATATCTTTCCATTTGTTTGTGTCTTCTTCAATTTCTTTCATCACTGTTTTATAGTTTTTGGAGTACAGACCTCTTACTTCTTTAGTTAAGTTTATATCTAGGTATTCTATTATTTGGGGTAAATGAGACTGTTTTCTTAATTTATTTTTCTACTACTTTATATTTAGTGTATAGAAATGCAACAGATTTCTGTATATTAATTTTGTATTCTGCAACTTCACTGAATTCATTTATCAGTTCCAGTAGTTTTTTGGTGGAATCTTTAGCGTTTTCTATAGATAGTATATCGTCATCATAGTGAAAAATTTACCTCTTCCTTACCAATTTGATTGTCTTTTATTTCTTGTTTGATTGCTGTGGGTAAGACAAAAGTATATTTCTAACCCATAGAGGAAGACTCTGGGAAGGCGTGTGGTTGTTATGTGACCCACCTTATTCCTTATTCATCATAGTTGAAGGAAACTGCAATAGACAAACCATTGTACACATAGCTGTCATACATACATGCTCACAGTTTAAAAATGGTGCTATAA
Organism: Canis lupus dingo; assembly: GCF_003254725.2. Classification (NCBI taxonomy): domain Eukaryota; kingdom Metazoa; phylum Chordata; class Mammalia; order Carnivora; family Canidae; genus Canis; species Canis lupus. The sequence continues at coordinate 52,560,581 of NC_064248.1, forward strand.
GTTCCATGATGAAGTAGAACTAACATATCTATAATCTGCATTTAGCACAGTGTTCCCTATATAATAGGTATTTAATGAACAGTGTTTTGGTTACCTAGACTTTTCAGAAAAAGATATAGCACAAGTAATTATAAAGGAAGTGAAGCAGTAATGTAGGGACTCTGTTTTGGAACATTAAATAGTAGCTCCATGATGGATGGTGTTGGGATTGGTAAAGGGGAGTGATAGGAGAAGAGGTTCCAATTTCCAGATGCTACCACCTTAGTAAAGGAATTAATAACTATAAGCCATGGTCTACAATATGTTAAACTGTGAAAGGTTTCTTAATCTCTTACTCCAAGTTCGTTATCTCAAGCTGTGCCTGTATTACAAATGCCTCAAAATGCAAAAAACCTGTGTTCTTGTGTTCAGAAACATTGACAAAGGAAGGAACTTAGACCATAGCCTATCTGCAACCACTCTTTGAAACAGTGGGAGAAAAAGCCATATAGAGAGAGATTGAAAAGGAAAAGATAAAGAAGCAAAAATGAAGAAAGATAAGCCCAGGGCAGCCCAGGTGGCTCAGCAGTTTAGCACTGTCTTCAGCCCTGGGCTTAATCCTGGAGACCCGGGATCGAGTCCCATATCAGGCTACCTGCATGGAGCCTGCTTCTCCCTCTGCCTGTGTCTCTGTCTCTGTCTCTCTGTCTGTCTCTCTCTCTCTCATGAATAAATAAATAAAATCTTTAAAAAAAATTAAGTCCATGTGGCCAGTGGAAATAAAGAAAGGCTAAGCTCAAAGACCTCTGGGCCTGAAAAGTCATCCTAAGGCTTAATACTTCCAAGGTGCTTTTCTTCTGCACATGGGTCAGGGAGCTCTGGAGCACAGAAAAGCTGTCAGAAGTCTAGATTTAAAGTTACCTCCTCTACTGTGGAAACAATGAGGGCAAAGAGAGACAATGAAGTAAAATGGGCTGAGACAGAACCTATATTCAGGGGGTTGGAAAGATGAAGAACACACACATACACAGGAAAGGCACCTTCAAAGATAGAAAAAGTTATTCCAGCCACAGGAGCCTAAAGACAAAGAGTGTTCTGGGGTGTTAAAAATGATCAAGTATCAATGAATGCCACAGAAAACTAAAGAAGGGTGAGAACTGAGAACAATCAAGATAAAGGTTGTTGGCATGACCCTGTATATCTCTGGCACAAGAAGGAAGTCAAGGAGATAAAGTGTAGGTGGAGTCAGATGCAAGTTTTATGGGAAACTACAGATCTTGTACAGAGAGATACGATTCTCTTGGCTTCTTGAGACATATGGATAAGTATATACCAGAATCTTAACTCACTTTAAAAAATGCTTCGTTGGTCCCTGGTAATCATGGAATTGATGTAGCTTATCTTAAACCTGAACTATAAGGCCCTCTGCAATGGAACCCCAAATTTCTCCCTTCCTTATCTTACATTTTTCACTCTCACAGAAACTCTTGATTGTATAAGGGACTACTCACTTTTTGAAAATCTAACTTGTACTTTCCTACTCCTGAGCCTGTGATCTCATTGACCTACCCAAACTGTCCTCCATTCTAATTCTGCTCATCTTCTGAGGTCTAGCTCAATTCAACTCCTTCAAGAGATATTTAGCATAAAACTTAAGAACACCCGAGCTCCACAGTCTAACTGGCTTCCATCCTGGTTCTGTGGCTAACTAGATGCATGGCATGATCTTTATCAAGTTACTTAACATCACTGTGCTTCACTTTCTTCCTCTGTAAGATAGAAATAATAGCACCTTCCTCTTAGGGTTTGTAAGGCTGATGTGAAACAAAATGTATAAAGCAGTTAGTGCCTCGCATGTAATAAGCTTTCAATAAATGTTAGCTCTTAGTAATCATGAGGCCTTCTTTAATCACCCTATTTGGAAGTTATTTTATTTTCTTTTTTCATTCTTTTAAGCAATAGAGTCTGGTCTATTTACATGGTCATTAGGTTTTACTACTTGGGATTTTCAAATATTCCCTTTGCCTATGTTTGCTCTCTCTTTTTAAATTGGATTACAAGCTGTTTGAGGAGAGACACTCTGTCTCATAGTTTCTTATGTCTTAGTACCTAGAATATTTCTTTGCAATACACAAATGCTTAAAAATACTTATATAATCTATTTCTAAGTCATCTATAAAAATCCAAAGTCAAAATTATGAGGAAACTGCCTAAGTATAATTCTCTATATACAAAGACTTTTGAACATATAAGAAAAATATTCAGATATGTATTATAATTAACTTCCACAAAACTAAAAACAAATAGAACTTGTATGTATTTGTGTATCAACAGACATATATATAGATATATAGATATGTATATCTCAGATCACTGAGCCACTAAGTTGATCACAGCCCAGAAAATCAGAGAAACAAGCTTTAAATCTTACTTTCCTCTTGATACTTCTTATAAGTACTACTTGAATTCATCTTTATTAAGAGATACAATTTTAGCAGATTTTATTCCACCATTGAAAGTTTATGAGTAAAACAATAATTACATAGAAAATCAGATACAACACAAAAATATTGGATGCTATCATAATGAAGCCATTTTGTTCTTTCTAAAGCTGGCACAGGACTGGTTGTGAGAGAAAGGTGGTGAGCAGCCCTGTCTTATCCACTCCCATAGTCAGGGAACCTGAGGGTCTGAAGGGTCAGGAATGGCTTCAAGGCGCACCTGGGTGGCTCAGTGGTTGAGTGTCTGCCTTTGGCTCAGGTCATGATCCCAGGGTCCTGGGATTGAGTCCCACATCAGGATCCCCGCAGGGAGTCTGCTTCTCTCTCTGCCTATGTTTCTGCCTCTTTCTGTATCTCTCATGAATAAATAAATAAAATCTTTAAAAAAAGGAATGGCTTCAAGACTTGGAGGTCCAAGCTTCTATTAATTCATGAAGAAGAAAGCCTAGAGCCACAGAAGTTGCCTTTCCTCTTTACTTCCTGGTGCAGTAGCTTGAATCTTTATAGCAACTCTGCAAATTATATAGATTAGGAAACTGAGGCTGAGAGTTAAATAATGTACGCAAATATATCTTGGTAAAGGCTTTACCTAAAATTGTCAGATTCAAAACCCACTCTCTTTCTTCTGAACAGTCACTTTCTGTGCCCCTAAAATCATGGGTTTTCCAATGCACAATATCATTAGTAACATCTTCAAATTAAGAGAAACTTGAATTCTCAAAGTTTGGATATGCCCCATCCATATTTTTGTGAAATTTAATCTAAGTTGAAGGTAATCATGATAAAATTTATTACTCTTGCTATCCACATGCCTGGCACCAACTCTAGTGAGAAGTGCACTTCATATTTTAGGGACATTTTCTAATTAATTCTCATAGTCTGTGAGTAAAGCATGTACTACCTCCACTTTACATATGAGGAAATTTAGGATCACAGGTAGAAGATGGAGAGCCAGAAATTGCTATGCAGTCTACTCGTCCCACAAATGGTTCTCAACCAAAGGTATCCTGCAAACACAGCCAGGGAAATCTCACTACAGTTTCTGTGAAACTGAACAATTTTTATCCTTCTCTTCAAAGTGAAATTCCTTATTGTGATAGAATTAGTGTCCACAAATATTTCTAGTTCATCAAGCTATGTGCCTGATGGCTAAAGTGAAAAAATGATCTTTTTTCCTTTATTGGAGAGAACTTCGATTTTCCCCCAAAGATTTAAAAGACAAAAAAAGAAAGAAAAAATGGTAATCCAAACTGAGTTCCAGATTAAGGTCATCAGAGTAGCTAGAGAAAAATTCCACGAGTAGAAGGTGCTACAGGCTTTGGGTATTTCCTGGAGTGTGTCTATAAATTCAGTGCAGATTACCACTGCAAGCTAAATATTGAGGCAAGCAGCAGAATCCAAAATCAAGAAACAAGCTGCCAGGAAGGCTCAGCTCTACTTAAAGTCTATTTACAATAATGTTCATGGCATTGCCCAGAACTTTATATTCAGACCCTGCAATGTTTTCTGCTTTATTCAAACTCCTATCTATTGAGTTTATAATAGCTATATTAGCATAACTACTGGGAGACAACTCCCTGAGAAAATAGATGAAAAGGAATATTCTTCCTTTACCCCAATATTGCTGGGAAGTAGTTAAAAACTTATGGCCTTTGTACATACAAAGTATCCTTATACTGGGAGATAGTACGACAGTACAGAGTAACAGTATGCAAATTCCAAATAAATGTACTAATAATAAATAGATTAACTAGTGATCAAACATAACATCACCAATAAGGGGACCTCCGGTACCTCTTGATGTCATGCTTGAAGGTACAGCATCACCCACATGGTACTCTTGACCAAAATGTAAGCCTGACTCTCTTTATAAATAGACTAGTAATGCAAACTGAAGGACATTTTGCAAAAACGACTGGCCCAGGATTCAAGAAAAATGCCAGTATTATGAAAAATGAAAATAAGTATATAGATACATAAATAATAATGACTAGGAAATTTAAATTAAAAACAAAGAGAAATGAAAACTAAATTAAATACATGATCCTTGAGTATATCCTAGATTTTTTTCATAGAGCAATTTTATTTATTTTACATCTGTCACCATACAAAATTATTATATTGTTGACTATATAACCTATGCTATATCTGTGAATTGTTTATTTTAGAACCAGAAGTTTGCACCTCTTAATCTCATTCATGTATTTCACTTACCTGCCAACCCCATTAATTTGCCAACCACTGGTTTGTTCTCAATCTTGATAAGTCTGTTTCTTTTGTTGTTGTTATTTGGTTTTTCATATGCCCTGTTTTTTTAGGTTCCGCATAAGTGAAATCATATGGTATTTGTCTTTCACTGTCTGGCTTATTTCACTTGGCATATATCTTTTAGGTCCATCTATGTTATCGCAAGTGGCAAGATCACATTCTTTTTTATGGCTGAGTAATATTTTATTGTGTGTATGTATATTGCATCTTTATTCATTCATCTATTGATGGACACTTGGGTTGCTTCCATAACTTACCTATTGTAAATAATGCTGCAATAAGCATAAAGATGAAAAAAAAACACATAAGGGTGCAAATATCTTTTCAAATTAGTGTTTTTGTTTTCTTTTACCCAGAAGTGGAATTGTTGGATGGTATGATACCTCTATTATTTTTTGAGGAACCTCCCTATTGTTTTCTGTAATGGCTGTACTGTACCAATTGTTCTTCTCAAGATTGCTTTGCTTTGGCTCTTTGGGGTGTTAGTGTGTGTGTGTGTGTGTGTGTGCTTCCATACAAATTTTAGGTTCTAGTTTTGTTAAAAATGCTATTGCTATTTTGATAGGAATTGAATTGCATCCATATTCACATACAGATTCACATTTTAACAATCTGAATTATTTCAGTCCATGAGAATGGTAAATATTTATATTTATTTCTGTTGTCTTGGATTTCCCTCAGTAATATCTTGTAGTTTTCAGAGTATAGGTCTTTCCCTCTTTGGTTAAATTTATTTCTAGGGATTTTTTTGTTTGATGTAATGTAAATGAAATTGTTTTTTAAATTTTCCTTTCTACTATGCCATCACTAGCATATAGAAACACAAGATTTCTGTATATTAATTTTGTATTCTGCAAATTCACTGAATTCATGTGTTAATTTTAACTGTTTTTTGTGGAGTCTTTACAGGTTTATACATACAGTATCAAGTCATTTACAAAAAGTGAGAGTTCTACTTCTTCCTTACCAATATGGATGCCTTTTACTACTTTTTCTTGTCTGATTGCTATGGCAAGAACTTCTAGTACTATGTTGAATAAAGGTGGTAAGAGTGAGGGCAGCCCAGGTGGCTCAGAGTTTTGGCACCTCCTTTGGCCCAGGGTGTGATCCTGGAGACCCAGGATCAAGTCCCATGTTGGGCTCCCTGCATGGAGCCTGCTTCTCCCTCTGCCTCTGTCTCTGCCTCTGTCTCTGCCTCTGTCTCTGCCTCTGTGTGTGTGTGTGTGTGTGTGTGTGTGTCTCATGAATAAGTAAATAAAATATTTTTTAAGTGGTAAGAGTGATTATCCTTGACTTGTTCTTGACCTTAGATAAAAGTTTTCAACTTTATTTTTTTAAGATTTATTTTATTTATCTATTCATGAGAGACACACACACAGAGGCAGAAACACAGACAGAGAGAGAAACAGGCTCCATGCAGGAAGCCCAATGTGGGACTCAATCCCAGGACTGGGATCATGCCCTGAGCCAAAGGCAGATGTTCAACCGCTGAGCCACCTAGGCGTCCCAAAAGTTTTCAACTTTAATTACCAAGTATAATGTAAGCTGTGGGTTTGTCATATATGGCCTTTATTATGTTGACATATGTTCTTTCCATACCTACTTTGTTGAGTTTTTAATTGATGTTGAATTTTGTCAAATGCTTTTTCTGCATCTATTTAGATAATCATATGATTTTTATCTTTCACTTTGTTACTGTGGTGTACTACATTCACTGATTTGCATATTTTGAACTATCTTTGCATCCCTAGAATTCAGTTTGCTAACATTTAGCTGAGAACTATTGACTGTGTTCATTCAGGATATTGATCTGTAATTTTCTTGTAGTGTCTATGTCTCATTTGGTATTAGGGTAATGCTGACCTTATATTATGAATTTGAAAGCATTTGTTCCTTTTCCTTTTTTTCTTTTTTCTTTTTAAAGATTTTATTTATTTATTCATGACAGACACAGAGAGAGAGAGAGAGAGGCAGAGACACAGGCAGAGGGAGAAGCAGGCTCCATGCAGGGAGCCCAATGTGGGACTTGATCCTGGCTCTCTAGGATCACACCCCGGGCTGAAGGCAGCACTAAACCACTGGGCCACTGGGGATGCCCCCTTTTTTTCTTTTTTATGGAATAGTTTGAGAAGGATAGGTATTGACTCTTTTTTAAATGTGTGGTAGAATTCACCTGTGAAGCCATCTGGTCCCAAACTTTTGTTTGTTGATTTTTTTAAATTATCAATTCAAATTTGTTACTAGCAATTGGTCTGTTCAGATTTTTTATTTCTTCCTGATTCCATCTTAAACGGTTGTCTATGTTTCTAGGAATATATCCATTTCTTCTAAGTTGTTCAATTTGCTGGCCTATAATTTTTGTAGTAATCTCATAAATTTTATATTTCTGTGATCAGTTTACCTCCTCTTATCTAATTTTATTTGAGTCCTCTTTTTTTTTCTTGATTAGTCTGGATAGTTTTATCCATTTTGTAAATATTTTCGAGGAATCAGCTGTTAGTCTCTTTGAACTTTTTATTGCTTTTTTTGTCCCTTCTTTATTTTTTGTATTTTTTATTTAAAATCAATTTAATTAACATATACTGTATTATTTGTTTCAAGGGTAGAATTTAATGATTCATCAGTTGCATACAATTCCCAATGCTCATTCCATAGAGTTATCTCCTTAGTGCCCATCACCTAATTACCCCATCCCCCCTCCCACCTCCCCTCCAGCAACCCTCAGTTTGTTTCCTATAGTTAAGAATCTCTTATGGTTTGCCTCCCACTCTGTTTTTTCTTATTTTATTATTCACTCTCTTCCTCTACATTCATCTGTTTTGCTTCTTAAATTCCACATGAGTGAAATCATATAGTATTTGTCTTTCTCTGACTTTTTTCACTTAGCATAATACCCTCTAGGTCCATTCATGTCATTGCAAATGGAAAGATTTCATTCCTTTTGATGGCTGAGTAATATTCCATTATATATATATACATCTTCTTTATTCATTCATCTCTTGGTGGATATATGGACTCTTTTCACCATTTGGCTATTGTTGATAATGCTGCTATAAACATTGGGGTACATGTGCCCCTTCAAATCACTATGTTTGTATCTTTGGATAAATATCTGGTAATGCAATTGCTAGGTTTGTAAGGTAGCTCTAACTTTTTGAGGAACCTCCATACTATTTTTATTTTCTACTCTAATCTATATTATTTTCTTCTTTCCACTAACTTTAGGTTATTGTTCTTTTTTAGTTCCTATAAGTATAAGGATAGATTGTTTGACATTTTTCTTATCCTTGAGGTAGACCTGTATCATGATAAAGTTACCTCTTAGAACTGCTTTTGCTGAACCCCAAGAACTTTGAAATGTAGTGTTTCCACTTTAATTTGCCTGCAGGTATTTTTTTAATTTTTTAATTTCTTTTTTAAAAATTTCTTCATTGAACCATTGGTTGTTTATTCAGCCTCCATGTGTTTGCGTTTCTTTTAGTTTTTTTTATTTTTTATTTTTTTTTCTTTCAGTTTTTTTTAAATTGATTTCTAGTTTCATACCATTGTGGTTGGAGAAGATGTTCAATGTTATTTTAATCTCTTAAATTCCTTTTCTTTCCTATATATATATATATTTTAAAGATTTTATTTATGTATGTATAAGAGACAGAGAGAGAGAGAGAGAGAGAGAGGCAGAGACATAGGCAGGGGAGAAGCAGGTTCCATACAAGGAGCCTGACATGGGACTTGATCCTAGGACTTCAGGATCACGCCCTGGGCCAAAGGCAGGTGCTAAACCACTGAGCCACCCAGGGATCCCATTTTTTCTTACATTTTTTAAATTTAAATTCAATTTGCCAACATATATATAGTATGATATCCAGTACCCATCTCATCAAATGACCTCCTCATTGCCTGTCTCCCAGTTACCCCATCCCCCCACCAACCTCCCCTTCCGCAATCCTTTGTTTTTAAATTTGAGACTTGTTTTATGGCCTATCATATGATATATCCTAGAGAGTATTGAAAAAAATGTGTATTCTGATGTTTTTACATGGAGTGTTCTGCTAAGTCCATCTGTCTAATGTGTCATTCAAAGCCACTATTTCTTTATTGACTTTCTGGCTGGATGATCTATCCATTGGTCTAAGTGGGGTGCTAAATTCATCCACTGTTATTGTATTACTGTCCATTTCTCCCTTTATGTCTGTTAATAATTACTTTATATATTTAGGTGCCTCTCTGTTGCATGCATATATATTTACAATTGTTACAACCTTTACTTGGATTGATCCCTATTGTTATAAAATTATCTTTTGTCTTTTGTTAGAGTCTTTGTTTTAAAATCTCTTATCTGATAAGAGTATTGCTACCCCAGTTCTTTTCACTTCCATTTGTATGAATTTCTTCCCATTCCTTCTCTTTCAGTCTGTGTGTCTTTAGGTCCAAAGTGAGTCTCTTGTATGCAGTCTCTTGTCTTTGTAATCATTTAGTTACCCTGTGTTTTTTTATTACAGCTTTTAAGATTTTTATTCATTTATTTATTGGAGACACAGTGAAAGAGAGAGAGAGAGAGAGGCAGAGACACAGGCAGAGGGAGAAGTAGGCTCCATACAAGGAGCCTGAGTGGGACTTGATCCCAGGTCTCCAGGATCACACCCTGGGCTGAAGGCGGTGCCAAACCACTAAGCCACCAGGGCTGTCCTGATTACAGCTTTTAATACAGTTGTATGTAAAGTAATTATTGATAAGTATGTAGTTATTGCCATTTTAAAACTTGTTTTTTGGTTGTTTTTATAGCTCTTCCATTTCTTCTTCTCTTGCTCTCTTCCTTTGTGATTTGATGGCTTTCTTTAGTGTTATACTTAGATAACTTCCTTTTTATTTTTTATGTATCTGATATAGATTTCTGATTTGTGGTTATCATGAGGACCATATGTGATATCTTAGGTATATAGTAGTTTAAAATGAGTTGATGGTTGCTTAAGTTTGAACACATATAAAAACACTAAATTTCATTTTCTTTCTCTGTTTTATGTATATAACATCATATTTTACATCTTTTTCTTTTGTGAATCTGATGACTAACTTGTAGTTGATTTACTATTTCTGTTTTTTTAACTTCCTAGCTATATAAATGATTGGTCTGTTGCATCTAACGTATGATAACTTTTACTAGTAAAATGTTTTCCTTTCATAATTGCTTACTTCCACTTAGAGCCTTTTTGTTCAACTTAAAATATCCCTTTAACATGTTTCATAAGACTGGTTTATTGGTGATAAACTCCTTGAACTTATATTTGTCTGGGAAAGTCTTTATCTCTCTTTCAATTCTGAACGATTATATTTTGGGGGAGGCTATTCCTAGTTGTAGGCTCTTATTGCCCTTAGCACTTTGAATATATACATGCCACTCTGGCCTGCAAAGTTTTTGCTGAAAAATCAGCTGATTTCCTTATGGATTTTATGCTTTTAAGATGCTCTCTTTATCTCTAAAATTTGCCATTTTAATTATTATGTGTCTTGGTGTATATTTTCTTGGGTTCAACTTCTTTGGGGCCTTCTTTGATTCCTGGATTTAGATATCTATTTTCTTTCCATGAATGGGAAGTTTTCAAATAATGTTTCTTCAAATTTTCTGCCCCTTGTTCTCTCTTCTACTTCTGAGACCTACATAAATCCAGTGTTGTTATGCTTAATGATGTAACATAAATCCCTTAACCCATCCTCATTTTTCATTTTTATTTTTTGCTGTTCAGCTTGGTTACTTTTGTTGCTCTGTCTCCTAGATCTCTGATCCATTCTTCTGCATTCTCTAATCTGCTCTTGATTTCCTCTAATGAATTTTTCATTTCAGTTACTATATTCTTCAGCTATGACTGGTTCTCTTTTATATTTTCTGTCTCTTTGTTGGAGTCCTCACTGAGTTCATCCATTCTTGTCTCAAGTTTGATTAGTATCTTTATGACCATTACTTTGAACTTTTTATCAAATTGCTTATCTCTGCTTCATTTAGTTCTCTGTGGTTTTTGTCTTGTTCTTTCATTTGGATCAGATTTCTCAGTCTCATTTTGTCTGTCTGTGTTACTTTTATGTCTAGGTAGGATAGCTACATTTTCTGGTCTGGAAAGTGGCTTTGTGTAGAAAGGTTTATGTGATCCCCTATAAGGCAGTACCCCTTGGTTACTAGAAACAGGTGCTCCAGGGCTATCCCTCTCTGTGTTGCATGCCCCCTTTTATTGTGGCTGAGACATAGCACTGTGGTTGCACTGGTAGCAGAGCTTATACCCTGGGTGGCTGGTTTGAGGCCCAGTTGCAGCTAATGGGGATGTGCTTGTCAGCAGTTTCTAAGCCATGCTGCTGGCTTAGGTTCCTAGGTGTAGCTACCTCAGTCTCAATGCTGATTAGGACTGGCACTCATCCCAGTTGTCTACAATGAGGTACTGTTACTGCTGTGGGAACATTGGTGGGCAGGGTTTACTATCCTCCCTCCCTAGGGAAGGAGTCACTTTTGAGGGGTACTGGTCTCATCTTGGGCTGCCTTCCAAGTGTGGCACTGTAGAGCTACTTTTGAGGGATACCTAGTTGGATGGGCACTTTGAATAGAGTGGGTCCACAGGGGAATGCCAGGGCAGGGTACATAATGCTATCAAGTTACATGATGAGTTTAAAGTGACACATTATGAAGACTCACCTTCTCAGTGTGGGTCACCAAGATTGAGGGTGCTCAGTGTGAGGTCTGATGCCCTTACTCCTCAAGCTTGTCCCTCCATTTCTTGGATACTTAGGCTGGCAGTTTGGTTCCTGATCACATTTCTGCCCCTCCTACCTTACTCAATGTGGCCTTCTCTCTACAACTAGCTGTGGAAGGCTATTCTTCAAATCATTTGCAGAATGAGTTGCATATAGTTGCCTCAAGTGTGTTTGTGGGAGGATGTGAGCTCAGGAGTCTCTTACTCTGCCATTTTCCTGCTATTCACTCAATCCTAAAATTTTTAAACAAAAGATAAAATCTAAATATAGAGTGTGTGTTAGGTAATAGTGCTATATGAGAGTTTGATTTCCTGAATGTGATCACCAAAATTTATTTATATAAGAAGAGACTATCCTATTCTTAGGAATTAAATGAAGAGACATATATGTATATTAAAGGGAAAATGGCAAAAAAAAATTTACTTGAAATATAGATGTCAAAATTCTAATGTTAATGAATAAATGAGCAGTCTTGGCCAGTTATGTTGGAGTAATATATTCATTTAGCTCATTTACTCAGTAAGTTATTTTAAGTGTCCATTATACATTAGATTCTGTGCCAAGACTGAAAATATAAAAATCAGATATAAATTCTGCCCTCAAGGAGCTTACTTTATAGTTCAACTTTAGGATAGCATCCAACACCATGCTTCTATATAGCATGCTCTGTAGCAATCTTAAATTAACATCTTTTCTCATGAGACAAAATTCTAATGAGACCAGCTTCTAAGATTAAAGGAGATGTTGTTGATGGCTTGATATATGCATGCCTCAGAGATACTGTAGGTTGGGTTTTAGACCACCACAATAAAGTGAATATCTCATTAAAGGGAGTCACATGAATTTTTTTGTTTTCCAGTGCGTATAAAATGTTTGTTTATACTGTAGTCTATTAAGTGTGCAATAGTTTCTTGTTTAGAAAAATGTACACGACTTTATTTAAAACTATTTTAAAAATTTAAAAACGCTTTATTGCAAAGAACTGCTATCATCTGAACTTTCAGTAAGGTGTAATGTTATTACTGGTGGGGGGGTCTTGCCTCAATGTTGATGGCTGCTGATTGATCAGAGTGATGGTTTCCTCATACTGGGTGGTTTGGCAATTTTTTAAAACAAGGCAATGATAAAATTTGCTGCATCTGTTAACTCTTCCTTTCACAAAGAAATTTCTCTGTAGCATGTGATGCTATTGGATAGTATTTTACACACCATAGAATTTCTTTCAAAACTGAAGTCAAACCCTGCTGCTGCCTTACCAACAAAGTTTATGTAATAGTCTAAATCCTTCAATGGCATTTCAGTAATCTTCACAGTATCTTTACCAGGAGTAGATTCCATCTCAAGAAATCATTTTCTTTGTTCATCCATTAAAAGCAACTCTTTACCTATTAATGTTTTATATTTAGATTGTAACAATTGAGTCACATCTTCAGGCCCCATTTCTAATTCTAGTTCTCTTGCTCTTTATACCACATCTACAGTTACTCCCTTACCTATTGTCTCAAACTCCGTAAAGTCATCTTTGAGAGTTAGAATCAATTTCTTCCAAGCCCCTGTTCATGTTGACATTTTGATCTATTCACACAAATCATAAATGTTAATAGCATCTAGAATGGTGAATCTTTTCAAGAAAGTTTTGAATTTACTTTGCCCAGATCCATCAGAGGAATCACTATTTATGGCAGCTATAGCCCTATAAAATGTATTTTTTAAATAAGAAGACTTGAAAGTCAAAATCACTGCTTGATCCATGAGCTGCAAAATGGATGTTGTCTTAGCAGGCTTGAAAATATGAATCTTGTTATAATACCTCCATCAGAGTTCTTTGGTGGCCAGGTGCATTGTCAATGAGCAGTAATATTTTGAAAGAAATCTTTTTTTCTAAGCAGGAGATCTCAACAGTAGCCTTAAAATATTCAGGAAACCATTTATAAACAAATGTGCTGTCATCCAATCTTTGTTCCATTTAGAGAGCACAGACAGAGTAGATTTTACCATAATTCTTAAGGACCCTAGGGTGTTCTGAATGGTAAATGAGCATTGGCTTCATTCAATTTAAAGTCACTATTAGCCCCTAACAAGAGTCAGTCAGTCCTTTGAAGCTTGGAAGCCAGGCACTGACTTTTCCTCACTGGCTATTAAAATTCTAGATGGCATCTCCTTCCAGTGGAAGGCTGCTTCATATACATTGAAAATCTGTTGTTTAATATAGTCAACTTTATTATATTAGCTAGATCTTCTAGATAAAGTGTTGCAGATTCTACATTAGCACTTGGTGCTTCACCTTGCACCTTATATTATGTAGATGGATTTTTCTCTTAAGTCTCATGAACCAACCTCTGCTATATTCAGACTTTTCTCCTGAAGCTTCCTCACCTCTCTCAGCCTCAGCCTTCACGGAATTGAAAAGAGTTAGGGCCTTACACTGAATTAGGATTTGGATTAAAGAAATACTGTGACTGGATCTTCTCTCCAGATCACTAAAACTTTCTCCATATTGACAATAAGACTTTTATTTCTTAATATTTATATGTTTGCTAGAGTACCACTTTTAATTTCCTTCACATTTACAACTTGGCTAACTGGCACAAGAGGCTTAGCACTCCTATATCTATTGCAGCATTACTTACAATAGGCAAGATATGAAAACAACCCGAGTGCCTATCAACAAACAAGTGAATAAAGAAGGTATGGTATGTGTGAATGTGCATGTGTGTACTTCCAATATATATTGGAATATCGCTCTGCCATAGAGAAGAGATTTTTCCATTTGTGACAACATGAGTGGACCTAGAGGGTATTACACTAAATGAAATGAGTCAGATAGTTGGATTAGTTGGATTAATGGCATATTATTTCATTTATATATGAAACCTTAAAAATAATTTAAATAGCAAAAAGAGATCCATAAATACAGAGAACACACCGAGAGTTGCCAGAGAAGGGAGGGGGTGGATGGGCAAAATGGATAAAAAGGAATAGAAAATACAGGCTTCAGTTATAAAATGAATAAGTCACAGGGATAAAAGGTACAGCATAGGGAATATAGTCAATGCTATTTTAATAATGTTATATGGCGACAGATGGTAGCTACACTTGTGGTGAGCGTAGCATAACCTAGAGAGTTGTTGGTTGATTCACTATGTTGTATACCTGAAACTAATGTAGCATTGTGTCAACTATACTTCAATAAAAGAACGGTCCCTGATCAGAGATGACCGTAACAAATATAATAATAATAATGAAAAAGTTTGAAATATTGCAAGAATTACTAATAGTGACACAGAAATCAGATTTAAGCAAATGCTGTTGGGAAAATGGTGCTGATAGACTTGTTTGATGCCAGGTTGCCACAAACCTTCAATCTGTAAACAAACAAAATCCCACAATACCTATGAAGCACAATAAAGCAAAGCACAATAAAAAGAGGTACACCTATAGGTACTCAGCACCCATTTGTATCCTTTCTCTTTTCTCTTTATGAGTTCCCCACAGGGGAAAAAACTAGAGTAGATGTCTTTTCATTCCTCAAACATCTTGGTGGCTAGAGCTATAAAAATGATTAATTTCTGTCAATTAGATATATTCTCATGAGATCTGGAAGGTAGAATAGAATTAAAGACCAATTCCTTTTAACTAAAGCTGGCAATAATGGTTATGGAGACAGTGGTAGTTGTAGGGACTAGATTCAGCTTCCAGTGTCTGGTCATTGGCTTTACTTTTGTCAGGTGCTGGTTTTTGAGGCAGTGGTGGTGGTTGTTGGGAAATAGCAGCGTCTTCCTGAATCCTGGATTGCATCTATAGTGTTATTAAACTTTTTAGTTGAGGGGTGCCTAGGTGGCTCAGTAGTTGAGTATTCACCTTCGGCTCAGGTCGTGATCCTGGGATTGAGGCCCACATCAGGCTAACTTCAGGGAGCCTGCTTCTCCCTCTGCCTGTGTTTCTTACTCTCTCTCTCCCTCTCTCTGTGTGTCTCTTGTGAATAAATAAAATCTTTTTATTTATTTTTTTTAAAAACTCTTTAGTTGAATTAGTTTTTAATAGCTGACTCAAAGTCCTCCAACTATTCTAGCAATTTTGTGAGTTTCTAATAGTCTATATTATATCCTTTACTGTTTGAAATACATAGAATATTCTATTTCCTGAACAGAACTATAGAAAAAAAACCTACAACCAAGAATATCTTACCCAGCAAGATTATCATTTGGAATACAGAGACAAAGACTTTCCCAGACAAACAAAAATTAAAGGAATTCATCCCTGCTACACTAGCATTATAAGAAATGTAAAAGTGAATTCTTAAGTTGAAAGTAAAAGCCAAAAAAAAAAAAAAAAAAGAAAGTAAAAGCCATAACCAGAAGTAAGAAATTATGATGGGGAGGGAAACATTCACAGTTAAAAGAGACATATAGTAAAAATAGTAGACTACCTCTAAAGCCAATATGAGGGTGAAACAACAAAAGTAGTAAAATCAATTATATCTCTCAAAATTAGTCAAGGGATTGACAAAATTAAAAGGTATAATAGAGGACATACATAAAACATGGAAAGGGAAGTAAAAATTACTGTTTTTAGTGCTTAAACATAAGTGATCCTCAACTTAATATAGACTGCTATATACATAAAATGTTATATATGAACCTAATGGTAACCCCAAATCATAACCTATACTAGATGTACATAGTTTTTATTCATTTATCCATCAATGAACACTTTGGTTGTTTTCACATCTTGGTTTGTTGTAAATAATGCCACAGAGAACATTGGGGTGCACAAATCCTTTTGAATTAGTTTTTCTCTTTAGATAAATGCCCAGAAATGGAATTGCTGGATCATATGGTAATTCTATTTTTGATTTTCTGAGAATTTTCCATACTATTTTCCATAGTGGCTGCACCAATATGCCTTTTTCCTTCAACAGCGCATGAAGTTACCTTTTTTCCATACCTTTACCAACACTTGTCATTTCTTGTCTTTCTGTTATTAGCCATTCTAACAGATGTGAGGTAATATCTCATCCTGGTTTTGATTTGCATTTTCCTGATGACTGGGACTGTTGAGCATCTGGTTTTGTATCTGTTGACTAACAGTATGTGACTTTGAAAAAATATCTACTCATATCTTCTATTTTTTAATCAGATAATTTCTTTGTTGTTGGGTTGCATAAGTTCTTTATATATTTTAGATATTGATCCTTTATCAAATATGTCATTGCAAATATTTTCTCCCATTTACTAGGTTGCCTTTTCATTTTGTGAGTGGTTTTCTTCGCTGTGCAGAAGTTTTATATATATATATATATATATAGTCTCAATAGTTTATTTTTGCTTTTGTTTCCCTTACCTGAGAAGACATAGCCATAAATATGTTGCTAAGCATAATGTATGTGAGATTATTACCTATGTTTTGTTTTAGGAGTATTATGGTTCAGGTTCGCATTTAGGTCATTAATCCATTTTGAATTTATGTTTGTGCATGATATAAAAGTGTTCCGGTTTCAATTTTTTGCATGTAGCCTTCCAGTTTTTGTAGTGCCATTTATTGAAAATACTGTGTTTTCCCAATTGTATACTCATGAGTTGTCATAAACAAATTGACCATATAGGTGTGGGTTTATTTCTGGGCTCTTAATATAGTTGTGTTGGTCTATATGTCTATTTTTTTTACCAGTACTAGACTGTTTTTGAATATTATAGCCTTATAGTATGTATTGAAATCTGGGATTGTGATATCTTCAGCTTTGCTCTTCTTTCTCAAGATTACTTTAGCTTTTTTATATCTTTTGTGTTTACATACTAATTTTAGAACTATTTCTTCTACTGTGAAAAATGCTAATGGTGTTTTGATAGGGATTCCATTGAATCTGTACATTTTTGGGTAGCATAAACATTTTAATGATATCATTTTTTCTAATCCCTAAGCATGGAATATCTTTCCATTTGTATCATCTTTATTTTTTTAAAGATTTTATTCATTCATGAGAGACAGAGAGAGAGAGAGAGAGAGAGAGAGAGAGAGGCAAAAACACAGGCAGAGGGAGAAGCAGGCTCCATGCAGGGAGCCCGACGTGGGACTTGATCCAGGGACTCCAGAATCACGCCCTGGGCTGAGGGCAGGCGCTCAACCATTGAGCCACCCAGGGATCCCCTGTATCATCTTTAATTGCTTTCTTCAATGTCTTCAAGTTTCAAGAGTACAAGCATTCACCTCTTTAGATTTATTCCTATTCTTTTTGGTGCAGTTGTAAATGGGATTGTTTTCTTAAGTTCTCTTTCTGCCACTTCACTATTAGTGTATAGAAATGCGACATATTTCTGTATACTGATTTTGTATCTTGCAACTTTACAAAATTTATCAGTTCTAGTAGTGTACTTATACTTAAGTATACTATTATACTTTGTAAGTGTAATAGTATACTTGTGTAAGTATACTATTGTGTAAGTGTACTATTATACTTTCTATAATAGTATCCTGTCATTTGTATATAGTGACAGTTTTACTTCTTCCCAACCAATTTGGATGCCTTTTAATTTCCTTTTCTTGTCTGCTTGCTGCAGCTAGGACTTCCACTACTATGTTAAGTAAATGGACAGGCTTGTATCATTCCTGATTTTAGAGGAACTTTCAGCATTTCACCATTGAGTATGATATTAGCTGTAAGATTTTCGTATGCAGTTTTTATTATGTTGAGCTACATTTCCTCTAAACTGACTTTGTTGAGAGTTTATATCATGAATGAATGTTGTATTTTGTCAAGTCATTTTTCTGCACCTTTTGAGATGATACTCTTTCTTGTTGTTTGTGTGATGTATCATATTTATTGATTGATGGATATTGAACAATTCTTTCATTTCTGGAATAAATCCCTCTTGATTGTTGTGAATGAGTTTTTAACATGTATTCTTGAATTTGCTTTGATAATATTTTGTTAAGAATTTTGCACCTTTGTCAAATATTAGCCTGCAATTTTCCTTTTACGTAGTGTTTTTGTCTAGTTCTGGTATCAGGATAACACTTGCTTTGTAGAATGATTTTGGGAGCTTTTCTTCCTCTTCTATTTTTTGGAATAGTTTGAGAAGAGTAGTTATTAATTTCATTAAAAATTTGGTAGAATGCAAGGCACCTGGGTGACTCAGGCAGTTAAGCATTTGCCTTTGGCTTGAGTCATATCAAGTCTCATATCAGGCTCCCTGCTCAGTAAGAAGTCTGCTTCTCCCTTTCCCTTTGCCAACCACCCCGCCACATGCTCTCTCTCTCATGTTCTCTCTTTCTCTCTAAAATAAATAAATAAAATCTTAAGAACAAAAAGTTTATTAGAATGCACTTGTGAGGCCAACTAGTCCTGAACTTTTGTTGAAAGTTTTTTGATTACTGATTCAATTTCTTTTTTTAAATATTTTATTTATTTATTCATGAGAGAAATAGGCAGAGGGAGAAGCAGACTGCTGATAAGGGACTCGATCCCAGGACCCCAGGATCACAACCTGAGCTGAAAGCAGATGCTCAACCACTGAGCTACCCAGGTGCCCCTGATTCAATTTCATTACTAATAATTGTTCAGTTGGACTTTTCTATTTCTTCTTGATTCCATTGTGGAAGATCATATGTTTGTAGGAATTTATCTTTTCCTCCGAGGATGTCCAATTGGTTGACATATAATTTTAATAATATAAAATTATTCATAATTTTCCCTTATAATTTTCAGTGTTTCTGTGGTATCATTGCTCTCTTTCATTTTTTATGTCATTTATTTCTGTTATCTTTTTCTTGATGAGTCTGCTAAAGGTTTTCAATTTTGTTTTCAAAGAACCAGCTTTTGGTTTCATTAAGCTTTCTATTATCTTTTTTAATACCTATTTCAATTATTTCTGATCTAATCTATTTCGTTTCTTGTACTAGCTATGAGCTTTGATTGTTCTTCATTTTCTAGCTCCTTTAGATGTAAGATTAGAGGATTTTAGACTTTTCTTGTTTCTTAATATAGGCCTATATCACTATGAACTTCCCTAGTAATGATTTCAATTCTTATATTTACTGAGACTTGTTTTGTGGCCTAATATGTGATCTATCTTGGAGAATATTCCATGTGCACTTGAAAAGAATGTGAATTCTTGCATTTGCATGAAATGTTTTATATATATATATATATATCTGTTAGGTCCATCTGGTCTAATGTGTCATTCAAACTCACTTTTTTCTTGTTTATTTTCTCTCTGAATGATCTATTCAGTGATGTAAATATGGTGTTAAAGTCCCTTTCTATAATTGTATTACTCTCCATTTCTTCCTTTATGTCTGCTAATATTTGCTTTATGTATATAGGTACTCCTATGTTGCATGCACAGATATTTATAATTATTAATCCTCCTATTGGATTGATCTCTTTATCATTATGAAGTGGCCTTCTCTCTATCTTGTTATAGCTCTTGTTTTAAAGTCTATTTAGTCTATAAAAGCATTGCTACAGTATTTATTTTGTAGTCTATTTTGTTTGACGTAAGAATTGATACCCTGCTTTTTTTTCACTTCTCTTTTCAGAGTACATGTTTTCCCAACCTTTCACTTTGACTCTTTATGTCTTTAGGTCTGAAGCAAGTCCCCTGTCGGCAGGATGTATATGGATCTTGTTTTTATATTCCTTAGTAGTTCTATGTTTTGATTAGAGCATTTAGTATATTTGCATTTAAAGCAATTATGAATATACTGTTTCTTATTACCATTTTGTTAATTGTCTTCTGATTGTTGTAGTTCTCTTTTCCTTTCTTCTTTTCTTGTTCTCTTTCCTTGCAGTTTGATGGCTTTCTTTTGTGTTATGTTTGGTTTCCTTTTCCTCTTTAGTTTTTGTGTATATGTTTTAGGTTTTTGGTTTCTGGTTAAATTGGGCTCATATATAACGTTCTATGTGTATAGCAGTCTATAGTAAGTTGATGGTTGCTTAAGTTTGAACACATTCTAGAAGTACTAATTTACTACCCCAAACATGCATTTTGTGTATATGATGCCATATTTTACATCTTTTTATTTGAGGTATCCTGCCTAATTTTTGTTGATATAATGGATTTACTACCTTTGAGTTTTAATCTTCATACTGGCTTTATAAATGATTAATCTACTTCTTCAGCTGTACATTTGCTTTTATCTGTGGAATTTTTTCTTTCATAATTTTCTTCTCTTTTTTCTTCCCACCTAAGAACTCCCTATAACATTTCTTGTAATGCTGGTTTAGTGGTGATAAACCTTGTCAGTTTTTCTTGGCTGAGAAATTCTAACTCTCCTTATACTCTAAGTGATAATCTTGCTGGGTAAAGTATTCTTGGTTGTAAGATTGTTTTGATTTGGTGTAGTTTGGTTTTTTAGCAGTTTGAACGTATAATACCACTACTTTGTAGCCTGCAAAGTTGACCCTGAAAACTTTTCTGATATCCTTATGGGGTTTCCTTTGAATTAACTGTTTTCTTTTCTCTTGCTGCTTTAAAATTTCTCCTTATCATTTGTTTTGCCATTTTAAAGATTATGTGTCTTAATGCAGGCCTACAAGGGTTCATTCCATTAGGGGTTTTCTATGCTTCCTGGACCTGGATGTCAATTTCCTTCCCCAGTTTGGGGTGTTTTCTACCATTATTTCTTTAAATAATTTTTCTATCCCCTCCTCTCTCTCTTTGCCTTGTGGATTCCCAATAATGCAAATGTTATTATGCTTAATGAGGTTGCTGAATTCTCTTAACCTAATCTCATGGGTTTTTGGGTTTTGTTTTTCTGTTCAGCTTAGTTGCTTTCTATTACTGTGTTCCAGATTCATGATTTGTTCTCCTGCATCCTCTAAGCTGTTGTTAATTCCCTCTAATGTATTTTTTGCTTGTTATTCTCCTACATCTTCTTGTCTTGAAAGCAGTGGCCCTGTGTAGAAGAGTTTCAGTATGCCCTATCGCACAATCTACCCTAGTCACCAAATCTAGGCACTCCAGGGATGTCTCCTGTGTGATGGGTGTGCATTCCTGTTTTGGCTAAGGTGGAATTTTTTTCAAACCAGCTTTCTCTGGTGACCTGATTGGCCTCCTATGGATGCACAGGGCAGGGTTTTCTCCCCAGGTCTGGCTGTGGCTGCCCTGGGTTTTTTGGTGGGGTGGTCCAGCACTCAGTCTTGCTGACTACAATTCCCTTTCTGCAACAGCAGCAGGCATAACAAAGGCAGGGCTTGCTCCTTGAAGAACCTGCTAAGTGGCCTGGCTGCAGGACCTGTGAGTGCATTATATTATGTGTGGGCTTTTCTCCCTGACCACCCACCCCCCCCAACCTAGGGCAAGAGTCACTTTGGAGAGGCTCCAATCACTGCTTTGGTATTCTGCAAGGTGTGGCAGGGCAGAAGCTGCATTGAAACAATGCCAGCCAAGGTGGGCAGGTTAGCTAGGGAAAGCATGCAAGGAAGGGGGTACATGGTGCGAGCAAAGTGGATGGACAGTGTTAGCACTGGCTCCTGCAATCCTCTGGCTACCTCGGTTAGGTGAGGGAAAGAAAAATGTGACCCACCAGCACTTTTGTTCCTAGAGAAATCTAACGATCCCCACCCCTCAAGCCCATGTTCTAAGATTAGTCAGTCAATCTTCATGCACACCCCAAGTTCTTTTCAAACTATTGCTTCTGTTTTGTGTCTTGGGCCTAGTTACTATTCATCTCTTCAAGGGCAGGGACTCAGTTGCCTATCGACCTCTTGGTTTTCTGGAGTTAACCTTACTGATTTTTAAAGTACCTTGAGTTAAGCCCCTCTAATTTTAAGAGCTCCTGAAATTAAGTCCCTTTGGTTGTCATGAGGACTCATGTTCCCAATGTGGGTCCTTATGTAAGGGATGCCTAATGTGGTGTCTGATCCTCTCTCTTCATTATGTGGTTTCCCTATCATTTGTGGTTAGTTTTGGGGGGGTTGATCCCCAGTTGTGTCTCCATCTCTCCGACCCTTTTCGGTGTATCCTTTTCTCTCTGATTAGCTGCAGTACATCTGTTCTGCCAGCCTGCATGTTATTTCCAGAGTTAGTTGTGCATTTGTAACTGTTATCTTGGTGTGTCTGTAGGATGAAGTGAACACAGCATCCTCTTGCTCTACCATCTGCCCTTTAAACCAAGACAAATTTATTTTTAATCTCTTGAATTTCTTTTTTAAAAGTTGTCCATTCTCTCATTATCTTATTTCTCCTTAAATCTATGAGCATATTAATAAGACCCATTTTAAAGTCCTAGTTTGCTAATTACATTGTCTTTGCCACTTCTTGCCACTTCTGTCTAATATTTATTCCAGCCATGGGTTATATTTTTTATTTGTTTCTTTGTATGTGATTTTATAGGTAAGTTTTGATTAGATTAGACATTGGAAATGTTTTGTTACATTTCCCTCCTTTTGTAAGCCTTGGAATTAAGAGTGTTTAATAGGCAGTTCAGTTACTTAGATCAGCTTGATCATTTTGAAACTTACTTTTGGTTTTGTTAGGACAGGTCTAGAGCGGCTTTTACTATAGGTCTGGTTTAGCCCTACTACTAAGGGTTGACCTTTTTAGTTCCCTATGGAATGTTTTAGGTGTTCAAAGAGATCTGTTGACTAAACTAGTCAGAGCTTGAATATTTTGCAGCACTGTTTGAGGTCTGAGAACTATTTGTCTTTATATAGTTTATAGTTTTTTGCTTGTTCTAGTAGAATTTTATCATGTGCACATGTAGTTTAGTAGTCCAGCAAAGACATAGTGGATTCCCATGCAGATTTCTAGAGCTCTCTCCTTTCCTGTATGCAGCCCCACAAATTCCAACAGCCTCAGCAAATCTAGGACAGTTTCAGAGATAATCTCATCTGTTTTCTCTTCCTTTTTTCTTTTTCTAATTTTCTTTCCTTAATGCTACAGGTCTGATATGCCTGCTAACCAGTGTCTGAAAACCATTGTTCACCATATTTTGTCCAGTTTCTAGTTGTTTACAGTGGGTAGGCATTTCAAGGAGTAGTTATTTGTTGTGCCAGAAATAGAAGTAATTGAAATTTTTATAGAGAAATTTTAGAAATTTTAGCAATAAGCCTTTGGGAGCTAGCCGACTTAAATCCAATTTCCTTTACCTTACAGAACTCAATGAAAATTCATATTCAGAATGATGATCCAGAAGCACTGTAATATTCTAGATTATCAAATAACCTTCATTAAGAATATTATAGCGATTTTTTAAGAGAGTAAAATTACATAAAAATTTGTGAGGGCTAAAATAATCAATTTTGGGTTGTTTCAGTTCACTAGAAAATTACATTCATGTGCACATTCCATTACCTGAGTAATCTGGTAAATTAAGTGTTTTATTACATTATATTTGTTACTAATGTTTGATCATTTATATTTCCCATGCTTATCATATGTATGTTTTATTTTTCATTTACCCATAGCTGTGTGTGAATATTAAAATATATTTTTCATGTCTTCATTAAATTGTTTTGGGGACAAATTCTGATTTATCTTTCTGGATTGCAGGGCAAGAAGCACCATTAAAAAGAGTCTCATTTATTTCCCCAAGTAGATAATTGTCCATAGTGAGTTTCCTGAAAAAGAGTTGTACCTGGACATGAAAAAGAAGAAAGCTCAAATCATGCCAAAATGAAAAATTGAATCAGTGCCTGAGTAGGCTAAAATGGCCTTCTCAGACCTCAATACAGCACTTGGCCTACTTTTTTCCTTAAGATTTTTGTTTCTGGCTCCCAGTTTGTCATTTCTGTAATGGGCTTTTAAATGACTTTTTTCTTCAGAAAGGTAACATTTATCATGGTGGTAGAAAGAGCCCTGGGATGGGACTTGGGAGAACTGGGTTATGGCCTTGCTGCTTCTATGCTTCTATGAGCAATGTGATTTGGGGCAAATTATTTACCTTGTCTGAAGTTTGGAATAGAACAGAGATTTTTTTCATTCTATTTTTCTTTTGCTTACTTGTTTTAGCAGTGGTTTTTTAAGCTGGAGCACACTGTATCTAAAAGAATATTTTATGAAAGTTGCATGTGGAAGATGTGAGAGTAGACCTCCCCCAATCGATGGGAAATCTTGCAGGTTCCCCCAGCTCATCCTCTCCCACCTACCACTGAGGGTGCCTAAAAGCTGTGCAGGGTCCCAAGAGAAGGCTGTAATAACCACAGGGCTACATGAACAACCTTCAATTACACTATTCTTTGATTTTGTGTTTCTGTGACATTTGCTCCACTCTATACCTTTCAACCATGACAGCCTGGAGGCCAAGTTCCTCTAAAAAAGACTTTATTACATCATAGAAAAAATGAAAAGATTTGAGTATTTGTCTCTACTCCCTCTCAGCTGAAGGATGGTGGATAAGAATTTTTTATCCCTTATTTTTCCTCCAGATTTATTGAGACATAATTGACAGCACTGTAGATTTTTTAAGGTGAATATCATAATGACTTGACTTACATACTTACATATATCATGAAATGATTGCTACGATGAGTATAGTTAACATTCATCATCTCATATAGATACCAAAAAAAGAAAAATACTTTTCCTTGTGATGAGAATTCTTAGAATTTTCTCTTAACAACTTTCATATATATCATGCAGCAGTGTCAACTATAGTCATCATGCTGTAATATTATATCCCCAGCATGTATTTATTTTAAAAATGGAACTTTGTACATTTTGACTACCTTCATCCAGTTCCTATCAGTGTCTGCCTCTGATAACCATAAACCTGATCTCTTTTGTGTGTGTTTTTTTAAAATTCTACATATAAGTGAAATCTTAAAATATTTTTCTTTCTCTCCTTGACTTATCTCACTTAGCATAATGCCCTTCATAGTCTATACATGTGGTCACAAATGGCAAGATTTCCTTATTTTTTCTGTGGCTGAATAATATTCCATTGTATATATATGCCACAACTTCTTTATTAACTTATCCTTAATGGACAGTCTAAGTAGACTGTTTTCATATCATGACTGTTGTAAATAATGCTGCTATGAACATGCGATACAAATATCTCTTCAACACAGTAATTTCATTTCCTTTGGATGTATTCCCAGAAGCAAGGGTAGTTATACTTTTGATTTCCTTGAGGACTCTTTATACTGTTCTTGATAGTGGCTGTACTAATTTACACTCCCACCAAATGTATACAAGAATTTCATTTTCTCCACATTCTTGTCAGCCTTTTAAATCTCTTGTCTTTTTGATGCTTGACATTCTAACCCATATGAAGTTATATCTCATGTGGCTTTGATTTGCATTTCCCTAATGATTAGTAATGTTGAGCACTTTTTAATGTATTTTTTAGCCATTTTTATATCTTCTTTGGACAAATGTCTATTCAGGTACTTTGCCCATTTTTAAATTGAATTGTTTTTTTTTTTTTGCTATTAAAGTATATGAATTTCCTGTATATTTTGGGTAGTAACCCTTTATTAGATATATGATATGTGAATGTTCTTTTACATTCCATAGGTTGTCTTTTCATGATGTTGATTGATCCTTTTGCTCTGTAGAAGCTTCTTAGTCTGATGTAGTCCCACCTATTTATTTTTTATTTTGTTGCTGTGCTTTAAGTATCATGTCCAAAAAATGATTGCCAAGACACATGTCAAGGTGCTTATTTCCTGTTTTCTTACAGGAGTTTTACAGTTTCCAGACTTTGAGTTAAGTCTTTATGGAGTCTTTTATGAGTGGAGTAAGATAAAAGTGTAACTTCATTCTTTTACATGTGGATATCTAGTTTTCCCAGCACCATTTATTGAGGTGAATGTCTTTTCTCCACTGAACACTCTTAGCTTTTTTGTTAAATATTAGTTGATGATATATTCTTGAGTTTATTTCTGGGGTCTTGATTCT
This sequence comes from Canis lupus dingo, assembly GCF_003254725.2. Taxonomy (NCBI): domain Eukaryota; kingdom Metazoa; phylum Chordata; class Mammalia; order Carnivora; family Canidae; genus Canis; species Canis lupus. The sequence goes on from NC_064248.1 coordinate 52,586,910, forward strand.
GCACTGATCTATGTGTCTTTTTTAATGCCACTTCCATAATGTTTTGCTTACTGTAGTTTTATAGAATAGCTTAAAAACAGGAAATGTGACGCCTCTTGCTTTGTTCTTTATCAGAATTACTTTGACTATTTGGGGTCTCTTGTGGTTCCATATAAATGTTAGGATCTTTTATTCTACCTCTGTAAAAATTGCCATTGGAATAGTCTAGTAATTGCACTGAATCCATATATGGCTTTTGGTAGTACTGACATTTTAACGATATTAATTCTTCCAAACCATGAACATGGGATACCATTCCATTTATTTGTATTTTCAATTTTTTCCATCAATGTCTTGTAGTTTCCGAAGTAGAGATCTATCTCCTCCATGGTTAAATTTATACCTAACTTTTTTGTTTGTTTGTTTTTGATGCCATTATAAATGGGATTGTTTCTATTTTTAATTTTTTTAAATTCCAGGTAGTTAGCACAGTGTAATATTAGTTTCAGGCATATATATATATATACTCAACACTTCCATACAACACCTGGTGCTCATATATATATTCAACAATATTACCAGTGTAATATTAGTTTCAGGCATATATATATATATTCAACACTTCCATACAACACCTGGTGCTCATATATATATATATAACTAATATTACCAGTGTAATATTTTTTTAAATTTCAGGTAGTTAGCACAGTGTAATATTAGTTTCAGGCATATATATATATATTCAACACTTTCATACAACACCTGGTGCTCATATATATATATATAACTAATATTACCAGTGTAATATTTTTTAAAATTCCAGGTAGTTAGCACAGTGTAATATTAGTATCAGGCAATATATATATATATATATATATATATATATATATATATTCAACACTTCCATACAACACCTGGTGCTCATCACTACAAGCGCACTCCTTAATGCCCATCATCTATTTAACTCATCTCTCTATCCACTTCCCTTCCAGTAACCACCAGTTTGTTCTATATAGTTAGGAGTCTGTTTCTTGGTTTGCCTCTCTCTCTATTTTTTTCCCCTTTGTTCATTTGTTTTGTTTCTTAAATTGTATATATGAGTAAAATAATATATTTGTCTTTCTCTGGCTGACTTATTTTGCTTAATATTATATTCTCTAGCTCTATCCATGTCACTAAAAATGGCAAGATTTCATTCTTTCTTATAGCTGAGTAATAGTGCATTTTTTACACACACACACACACACACACACACACAAACACACACCCCACATCTTCCTTATGCATTCATCAGTTGATGGACACTGGGCCTGGTTCCAAAATTTGGCTGTTGTAGATAATGCATTGGGGTGTATTTGTCCCCGTGAATTAGTATTTTTGTACTCTTTGGGTAAGTATCTAGTAGTGCAATTGCTAGATCATAACTTTTTGAGGAACCTCCATAGTGTTTTCCAGAGTGGCTGCACCAGTTTGCATTCCCTCCAACAATATAACAGTATTTCCCTTTCTCCACATTCTCACAAATATGTGTTTCTTATTTTGTTTATTTTAGCCATTTTTTAAGATGATATCTCAGTGTAGTTTTGATTTGTAGCTCCGTGATGATAATGAGTGATGTTGAATATCTTTCCATGTGTCTGCTGGTAATCTGTATGTCTTCTTTGGAAAAATGTCTATTCATGTTTTCTGCTAATTTTTAAATTGGATTATTTAGTTTGGGGGTGTTGAGTTTGTTAAGTTCTTTACAAATTTGGAAACTAACCCTTTACCAGATGTGTCATTGATGACTTCTCCCATTTAATAGGTTGCCTTTGAGTTTTGTTGTTTCCTTCACTATGCATAAGACTTTTTTTTATGTAGTCTCAGTAGTTTATTTTTCCTTTTGTTTCTCTTGCCTTAGGAGACATATCTAGAAAGAAGTTGCTACAGCCAATGTCAAAAAGGTTACTGCCTATGTTCTCCAGGAATTTTATGCCATCAGGTCTCATAGTTAGGTCTCTAATCTATTTTGAATTTATTTTTGTGTTCGGTGTAAGAAAGTTGTACAGTTTGATTCTTTTGCATGTTGCTGTCCAGTTTTTCCAATATCATTTCTAAAGAGACTTTTTCACATTGAATATTCTTTCCTGTTTTGTTGAAGATTAATTTATCATGTAGTTGTGGGTTAATTTCTGAGTTTTCCTATTCTATCCTATTGATCTATGTGTCCATTTTTGTACCAGTACCATACTGTTTTGATCACTACAGTTTTTTAATATAGCTTGAAGATCAGAATTGTGATGCCTCTAGCTTTGCTTTTCTTTTTCAAGGTTGCTTTGGCTCTTGAGAGTTTTTTGTGGTTCCATATACATTTTAGGGTTGTTTGTTATATCTCTGTGAAAATGCTGTTGGGATTTCAATAGGGACTGTATTAAATGCATAGACTGCTTTAAGTAATATATACATTTTAACAATACTTTTCTTCCAATCCATGAGCATGGAATGTTTTTTTTTTATTTCTTTATGTCATCTTCAGTTTCTTTCACCAGTGTTTTATAGACTTCAGAATACAGGTTTTTCATCTGTTTGGTTAAGTTTATTCCTAAGTATCTTATTGTTTTGGTGCAATTGTAAATGGGATTGATTCTTTAATTCTTTCTACTGCTCCATTAATGTTGTATAGAAGTGCAGCACATTTCTCTACATTGATTTTTTTTATCCTGCAACTTTACTGAATTCATTTATTAGTTCTAACAGTTTTTTTGGTGGAGACTTTTGGTTTTCTACATAGAATATTATGTCATCTGCAAATAGTGAAAGTTTTACTTCTTCCTTGCTGATTTGGATGCTTTTTATTTCCTTTTTGTTGTTTGATTGCTTCATCTAGGACTTCCAGTATTATGTTAAATAATAATGATGAGAGGGGACATTCCTGTCTTGTTCTTGACCATAGAGGAAAGCTCTCAGTTTTTCCCCATTGAGGATGATGTTAGCTATGGGTTTTTCATATATGGCCTTTATCATGTTGAGGTATGTTCCCTCTAAACCTATTTTTTGAGGGTTTTTATCATGAATGGATGTTGTACTTTGTAAATGCTTTTTGTATCTATTAAAATGATCTTGTGGTTCTTATCCTTTCTCTTATTAATGTGTTATATCACATTCATTTATTTGTAAATATTGAACCACCCTTTCAACACAGGAATAAATCCCACTTGATCTTGGTGAATGATGTTTTAATCTATTGTTAGATTCAGTTTGCTTATACTTTATTAAAATTTTTTGCATCCATATTCATCAGGGATATGAACCTGTATTTCTTTTTAGTGGAGTTTTTGTCTGCTTTTGGTATTAGGATAATGCTGGTTTCTTAGAATAAATCTTGAAGTATTGCCTCCATTTTTACTTTTTGGAATACTTTGAGACTAAGCATGAGCTCCTTTTTAAATGTTTGGTAGAATTCACCTGTGAAGCCCTGCAGTCCTGGACTTTTCTTTGGGGGTTTTTTGATTACTGATTCAATTTCTTCTCTGGTTCTTAGTCTGTTCAAGTTTTCTTTCTTTATTTTTTTTAAAAGATTTTTATTTTTTATTGATGAGAGGCACAGAGAGAGAAAGAGAGAGAGAGAGAGAGGCAGAGACACAGGCAGAGGGAGAAGCAGGCTCCATGCAAGGAGCCCAACATGGGACTCTATCCCAGGACTCCAGGATCACGCCCCAGGCTGAAGGTGGCACTAAACCGCTGGGCCACCAGGGCTGCCCTGTTCAAGTTTTCTATTTCTTCCAGAACTTCCAGTTTGGGTAGTTTATATGTTTCTAGGAATTTATTCATTTCTTCTAGGTTATCCAATTTTTTGGCATATAATTTTTCACAATATTCTCTCATAATTGCTTGTATTTCTGTGGTATTGGTTGTGATTTCTCCTCTTTCATTTGTGATTTTATATATTTAGGTCCTATCAATTTTCTTTTTGATAAATCTGGCTAGAGGTTTATCTATTTTATTATTTTTTTTCCCAAGAACCAGTTCCTGGGGTCACTGGATAGCCTAATCAGTTAAGTATCTGACTCTTGATTTCAGCTCAGGTCATGATCTCAGGGTTGTGAGGTTAAGCCAAGAATTGGGCTCTGCTCTCAGGATGCAGTTTGCTTGGGATTCTCTCTCCCTCTCCCCCTGTCCCTCCCACTCATGCATGTTCATTCTCTGTCAAATAAATAACTAAATAAATCTTTTAAAAATCCTTCTGGATTCATTGATCTGTTCTATTGGGGTTTTGTTTAGCTTTTATATCATTTATATCTGATTTAATCTTCATTATTTCTTTCCTTCTGCTGGCTTTAGGTTTTGTTTTTCTTCTTCTTCTTTTTTTCTAGTTCCTTTAGATTTAAGATAAGGTTAGGATGTTTATTTGAGATTTTTCTTCCTTCTTAAGGTAGGCCTGTATTGCTATATACTTCCCTCTTATGACCACTTTTGCTGCATTCCAAAGGTTTTGGACCATTTTGTTTTCATTTTCATTTGTTTCCATATATTATTTTTATTTCTTCTTTGATTTTCTGGTTGACTTATTTATTGTTTAGTAGCGTATTGTTTAACCTCCATGTGTTTGTGGTCTTTCCAAATTTTTTCTTGTGGCTGACTTCTGGTTTTGTAGTATTGTAGTCAGAAAAGGTGTATGGTATGATTTTATATTCTTTTCTATTTGTTGAGGTCTGTTTTGTGACCTAATATGTGATCTCTTCTGGAGAATTATTATTTCAGTTAGCATAATCATCCCATGTCATTGCAAATGGCAAGATTTTATTCTTTTTTATGACTGAATAATATTCCAGTGTGTATATGTGTGTGTGTGTGTGTGTATCTCACATCTTCATTGTCCATACATCTATTGATGGACATGTGGGCTGCTTCCATTAAATTAGCTATTGTAAATAATACTGCAATAAACACAGAAATACATATATCTTTTTGAATTAGTATTTTCATATTCTTTGAGTAAATACCCAGTAGTAGAATTACCTGATCATATGGTAGTTCTACTTTTAATTTTTTGAAGTAAACTCCATACTGTTTTCCACACTGGCTGCACCAGTATGCACACCACCAATAGTGCCCAAGGGTTCTTTTTTCTCTACATCCTTGCCAACACTTGTCATTACTTGTGTTTTTTATTTTAACCAATCTGACAGGTGTCAAATGATAGCTTACCATGATTTTGATTTACATTTCCCTAATGATGAGTGATGTTGAGTGACTTTTCAGGTGTCTGTTGGCCATCTGTATGTCTTTTTTGGAGAAATGTCTTCTGCCCATTTTTAATTGGATTAGCTATTTTTTGGTGTCGTATAATTTTCAAAATATATTTTGGATACTAACTCTATTGGATACATTACTTGCACACATCTTCTCCCATTCAGTAGGTTTTGTTGAGTGTTCCCGTCACTGTGTAGCTTTTTGTTTTGATGTCATCCCAATAGTTTATTTTTGCTTTTGTTTCTGTTGCCTCAAGAGACCTATCTAAAAAAAAATGTTCCTATGGCTGATGTCAAGAAAATTACTGCTTGTGCCCTCTTCTAGGACTTTTATGGTTTCAGATATCACAGTTAGATAGATCTTTATCCATTTTGAGTTTATTTCATGTATGGTATAAGCAAGTAGTTGTCCAGTTTTCCCAACTACTTGTTGAAGAGACTCTTTTTCCCATTGCATATCCTTGCCTCCTTTGTTGTGGATTAATTGACCATATAATATGGGTATGGGTTTATTTCTGTGTTCTCCATTCTGTTCTATTAACCTATGTGTCTATTTTTGTGTCAACACTATATTATTTTTATTACTACAAGTTTGTAGTACAACTTGAAATCTGGAATTGTGATACCTCCAGATTTGTTTTTCTTTTTCAAGATTGCTTTGGCTATTTGGGATCTTCTGTGGTTCCCTACAAATTTAAGAATTTTTTATTCTATTTCATGAGACATGCTGATGGTATTCTAATAGGAATTGCATTAAATCTGTAAATTTCTTTGTGTAGTATAGACATTTTAACAATATTCTTCCAGTCCATGAGCATGGGACACTTTTCTCTTTGAGTCATTTTTAATTTCTTTGATCAGTATTTTATAGTTTTCACAGTACAGGTCTTTCATCTCCTTGGCTAAGTTTCTTCCCAAGTATTTTATTTTTGATGCAATTGTAAATGAGCCTATGTTCTTAATTTCTCTTTCTGCTACTTCATTATTTGCTTATAGAAATGCAACATGTGGGGTGTCTCAGTGGTTCACTTGGTTAAGTGTCTGACTCCTGATCTCAGCTCAAGTCTTATCTCAGGATAGTGAGCTGAGAGCCAGTGTAGAGCTTACCTAATACACAAAATGAAATGTGTTTATGTAGATTGATTTTGTATTCTGTGACCTTATTGAATGTATTTATCAATTCTAATAGTATCTTGGTGGAATCTTTGGGATTTTCTATGTATAGATCATGTCATCTGCAAATACTGACAGTTTTACTTCTTCCTTACCAATCTGGATGTCTTTTATTTCTTTTCTTTTCTTTTTTTTTTTTTTTCATACCTGATTTCTGTGGTTAGGACTTCTAGTATTATGTTGTGTCACAGTGGTGAGAATGAGCATTCTTGTCTTGTCCCTAACCTTAGAGGGAAAGCTGTCAGTTTTTCACCCTGAGTATGATGTTAATTTTCATATATAACTTTTATTATGTTGAATTATGTTTCCTCCAGCCCCATTTTGTTGAGAGTTTTTATCATGAATGGGTGTTGAATCTTGTCAAATACTTGTTCCACATCTTGAGATGATCTTATGATTTTTATCCTTCGTTTTGATGATGTGGTGTGACATTGACTCACAAAGATTGAATCATCCTTCCATCCCTGCAATAAATCCCACCTGATCATGATGAATGATCTTTTTACTGTATTTTATGCAGTTTGCTAACATTTTTTTTTTTTTGCTAACATTTTGTTGAGGATATTTGCTTGTATGTTCACCAGAATATTGGCTTGTAGTTTTCTTATTTTACAGTGTATTTGTCTGGTTTTGGTATCAGGGCAATACCAGCATCATGGAATGTACTTGAAAGCTTTCCTTTCTTTTATGTTTGGAATATTTTGAGGAAAATAGATATTAACTCTTCTTTGAATGTATGGTAGAATGCATTTGTAAATACATCTTGTCCTGGTTTTTTTTTCCCCCATATTTTGTTGTTTAGTGATTCGGTTTTGTTACTTATAATTGTTATGTTCAGATTTTCTATTTCTTCCTAGTTCTGTTGTGGGAGATTATATGTTTCTAGTAATTTATCCATTTCTTCTAGGTTTCCCAGTTTGTTGGCATATAATTTTTCATAATATTCTGTTATAATCCTTTGTATTTCCTTGGTATCAGTTGTTACTTCTCCCTCATTTCTGATATATTTTTTTTAAGATTCCGTTTATTTATTCATGAGAGACAGAGAGAGGCAGAGACATAAGCAGAGAGACAAGCAGGCTCCCTGAGGGAGCCTGATGCTGTACCCAACCCCAGGACCCCGGGATCACGACCTGAGCCAAAGACAGACACTCAACCACTGAGCCACCCAGGTGCCCCTCATTTCTGATTTTATCTATTTGAGTCCTTTCTTTTTTCTTTTTTTTTTTTTTTTCTAATTAGTCTGGTTTAGGGTTTGTCGATTTTGTTTATCATTTCAAAGAACCAGATCTCTGTTTCATTGATATTTATATTTCTACTTCAGTGTCTGCATCATTTATTTATGCTCTGGGGTATTTTTTTATGCTCTGGTCTTTACTATTTCCTTTCTTCTACTCAATTTGGGCATTGTTTTGTTCTAGTTCATTTAGGCATAAGGCTAGATTTTTTACTTGAATTTTTTTCTTGTTTCTTGACCTGGTTTGCCATATATTTCCTTCTTAAAACTGCTTTTGCTGGGTCCCATAGATTTTAGACTGTTGTATTTTCATTCGTCTCCATGCATTTTTTTAATTTCTTATTTTCTTGCATCATTGACCCATTCTCTGTTTAGTATCATGTTGTTTAGTCTCCATGTGTTTGTGTGTTTTTTCCAGTTTTTTTCTCGTGATCTATTTCTACTTGCACACTGTTGTGGTTAGAAAAGATTCATGGTATAATTTTAGTCTTTTTAAATTATTGAGTCTTGTTTTATAGCCTAATTTCTATTTGCATGTGAAAAGAATGTGTATTCTGGGGGGTGCCTGAGTGGCTCATTGAGTTAAGTGTCTGACTCTTGGTTTCAGCTCAGGTCATGATCTCAGAGTCGTGAGCCTGAGCCCCACTTCAGGCTCTCTGTGTCTGCTTGAGACTCCTTCCCTCTTCCTCTCTTTCCCCCTCTACCCCTCCCCCCAAAAATAAAATAAATAAATAAAATCCTTAAAGAAAAGAATGTGTATTCTGTTGTTTTGGATGGAATGTTTGTATATATCTTTTATAGTCATCTGGTCCAACATATCATTCAAAGACATTGTTTCCTTATTGATGTTCTGTCTGGATGATCTAACCATTATTGTAAGTGGAGTGTTAACGTCCCGTACTATAATTATATTATTGCCCATTTCTCTCCTTTTATGTCTGTTACCATTTGCTTTATGAAAATAGGTGCTCCAGTGTTGGGTGCATGGATGTATACAATTGTTATATTCTCTTTATATATTGATCCCTTTATTATTATTTAATACCCTTCTTTGTCTTTTGTTACAAACTTTGTTTTAAAGTCTATTTTGTTGCATATAAGTACTCCTCTCAGGCTTTTTCTTCACTTCCATTTGCATGGTGAATATTTTTCCATCCCTTCACTTCCAGTCTGTGTGTATCTTTAAGTCTGAGGTGTATCTTCTGTAGGAAGCATATAGATAGGTCTTTTTTTTTTTTAAATCCATTACACTATTGTATGTCCTTTAATTATTTATAGGTCATTTACATTTAATTATTATAGGTGTCTATTTCTACTTTTCACAATTTTCTGATTGTTTTTGTAGTTCTTTGCCCCTTTCTTCTTTTGCTATCTTTGTGATCAATGAGAATCTATAGTGGGTTTACGGGACTTTCTTTCTTTTTTTACTTTTTGTGTATCTACATAGGCTTTGTGTTTGCACTTACCATGAAGTTATATACAACATCCTAGTAAATAGTGGTCCATATTAATCTGATGTCATTTAAGTTCAAATACATTCCTTAAAAACAAACAAAAAAAGACAGGAAAAGAAAAATCTTCTTTCATCTACTTTTTCCCCTTTTCTTCCCTTTTTTACTCCCTTCTGCATAGTTCACATATATGCTGACATATTTTACATATTTTATTTATATTTTTCTTACATCTAATTATAGCCATTTCTTTTCTGCTTAAAGAAGTCCCTTTAGGGGCACCTGGGTAACTCAGTGGTTGAGCCTCTGCCTTTGGCTCAGGTTGTGATCCTCGCATCCTGGGATCAAGTCTCACATCAAGCTCCTTATGGAGAGCCCGCTTCTTACCCTGCCTATGTCTCTGTCTCTTTCTGTGTGTCTCTCATGAATAAATAAAATACTAAAAAAAAAAAAAAGTCCCTTTAACATGTCTTATGTGGTTGGTTTAGTGGCAATAAACTCCTGTATCTTTATCTTTATGTTGTCTGGGAAGCTTTTCTTCAAATGATAACTTCATCAGATAGAGTATTCTTGATTATAGATTTTTTTTTTAATTTAAGCACTATGAATCTATCATGCCACTCCCTTTTGGCTTTCAAAGGTACTGCTGAGAAATCAGCTGAGAGTCATAGTTTTTCACTTGTAGGTAATCTTTTAAATCACTTATTAAGATTCTCTCTTTATTTTAAACCTTTCACATATTAATTATTATGTGTCAGAGTATGAACCTCTTTGGTTTCATCTTATTTGGAACTCTCTGTACTTCTTGAGTTGGATGTCTATTTCCTTCCCTAGGTTAGGAAAGTTTTCAGTATTATGTCTTTAAATAAGTTTTCTACAGTTTTCTCTTCTTCTTCTGGGGCCCTATAAAGCAAATGATAAACAAACTTTATGAACAAACTTTATGTTGTCCAGGAGATCTCTCAATTTATCCTCATTTTAAAAAAATTATTTTCTCTTTTTGCTCTTCAGCTTGTATGCTTTCCATTATCCGGTCTCCCAGATTGCTATTACATTCCTCTGCATCTTCTAATCTACTAATGATTCCCTCTAGTGTGTTTTTTATTTCATTTATTATATTCTTCATCTCTGATTGGTTCTTTTTAATATTTCTTATCCCTTTATTCAAGATCTCACTGAGTTCTTCCATTATTTTCTACAGCCCAGTGAGTATCTTTATGATTATTACTTTAAATTCTTTATCAGGTATATTTTTTATCTTTGTTTCCTTCAGTTTCTTCTTATGAGGTTTTTTTTCTTGTTCTTTCTTTTGGAGCATATTTCTCTGTCTACCCACTTTGCATGGCTTCATTTATTTCTATGGATTAGGGAGAATGGCTACTTCTGAATTTGAAGGAATGTTCTTGTGTGCAGTCTCACCTATATGGATTGTAGGCGCTTGCTGACTTTTGCTGGCTAGCTGCAGCTGTGTCTATTTATGCTAGTTATTCTTTTAATCTGTGTTTTTTAATAGAAAGATTAAAAGAAAAAATAATAGAAGGAGAAAATAGGGGGAAAAAAGAAAAAGGGATGGAAAAAACAAGAAGAAAAGAAAAAGAACAAGAAAGAAAAGGGCTCCTGGCTGGATGACTCAGTAGAGCATGCAACTCTTGATCAAAGGGTCATGGGTTCAAGCCCCATGTGTGGCATAGAGTTTGCTTAAAATAAAAATTAATTAATTAAGAATTTTTTTAAAAAGAAAAGAACAAAACCAAAAAAAAATCCCCAAATTATACAAAGTAAATAGTAGCAGTAGTAGTAGTAGTAGTAGTAGTAGTAGTAGTAATACTACTAATACTACAAGTTTATTAATACTTGTTTAATAAACAACTCCCTACACACATACACACACACAAAATCATAGCTTGCTTTCTACGCCCAGCACCAGGATGGCTGATGTGGGCTTAAGGACCCTGGGCTTACTGAGGACAGCTCTCTGTGAGCTAGACCCTGCTCTAGTCTGGAGCTTTTAAGGTGGTTGGGTAGAGAGCATTTCCACCCAAGAGAGTTCTTCTGAGAGTTCTCTGCCCTGTTAAGCTGCAGCTGCTTATCCTTGTCCCAGTGCAAATAGGGCTGATATGGGCTTGTGGACCCTAGACTCACTTAAGTTGCAAGCTCACAAGAGGACTGAACACACTCCTTATGGCTTCCATACCCTGCTCCAGTCTAGGCTTTTAAGGTAGGGTGGGAATGTAAACCATGTCTTTTTCGAGTCCCTCTGACCCAGAGTGTTACCATAGCTCCTCCACCACTTGTCAAAGTTCTAGTTTCACCTTTTTTATATATGAGTTTTTCTTTCAAATTGTGGCTTTTTGTGTGTGTGTGTGCCTAAAGACAGAAGGATTTGTTTCCTCTTCACCAGTATTATTTGTCCCCACTGTGGTTCACAGTTTGGGGGATGGGGCTTCCCTTTGCTACCATGTCTGCCTTTCTTGCCATTCTTTTGTCATACTCTCTCTTTGGCTGTTCAGTAGCTGTTCAGTCAGCCCTCAGTTGTTCAGGGGAAACTTTTCTATTAATAATGTAATTTGGTGTGTTCTATGGAGGAAGTGAGTTCAGTCTTCTGATGTAGTCACCTTGAATTGGACCTTGAATTTCATTTATTCCTGCTCTAATCTTTATTATTTCTCTCATTCTGCTAACCTTGCACTGAGTTAATTATTTTTCTAGTTCCTTAAGGTAAATTTAGGTTGTTTATTTGAGATCTTTCTTGCTTCTTAATGTGGGCATTTATTGCTATATACTTCCCTCTGATAGCTGCTTTTGTTGCATTTCATAAGTTTTATGTTGTTTCCATTTTTGTTTGTCTTAAAATACTTTATTTCCCTTTCAGTTTCATCTTTGATCCATTGTTTTTTGAGGAAAGTGTTAATTAATTTCTGTGTATTCATAAAATTTCCAGTTTTTCTCTTGTTGTTTCGTACCACTGTGGTCAGAGAAGATACTTGGTATGATTTCAATCTTCTTGAACTTGCTAAGATTTGTTTTGTGGCCAAACATATGGTCTAGTCTAGAAATTGTTCCACGTGCACTTGAGAAGAATGCATTCTGTTGTTGTTGAATAGAATATTCTGTATATGTCTGCTAGGTCCATTTGGTTTATAATTTATTCAAACTTCTGTTTCCTTATTGATTCTCTGTTGCATAATCTGTTCATTTTTGAGAGTGGAGTATTAAAGTTTCTATTATTGTTTTCCTGCTTATTTCTCCTTTTAGCCTCTGTTACTTTTTGCTTTATATATTTAGTTGCTCCAATGTTGGGTGCATAAATATTTACAATTGTTATATTTCTTAATGGATTTATCCATTTTTCATTATACAATGACCTTCTTTGTCTTTTTTTTACCATTTTTAGTTTAAAATCTTTTTTGTCTGATTAGAAGTATAGCTACTCCTGCTTTGTTTTGGTTAAAATTTGCTTGAAATACCTTTTTCCATCTCTTAATTTCAGCCTATGTGTGTCTTTAAGATTAAAGTGCATCTCATGGACAGCCCTAGTGGCTCAGTGGTTTAGCACCGCCTTTAGCCGGGGGTATGATCCTGGAGTCCTAGGATCGAATCCCATGTCAGGCTCCTTGCATGGAGCCTGCTTCTCCCTCTGCCTCTCTCTCTCTCTTTCTCTCTCTCTCTCTCCTTCTCTCTCTCTCTCTCATGAATAAATAAATAAAATCTTAAAAAATAAAAATAAAGTGCATCTCGTATAGGCAGTGTATTGTGAGATCTTGGTTTTTTACCCCTTCGGCCATTCTATGTCTTTAACTGGAAAATTTAATCCATTTATGTTTAAGGTAATTATTGTTAAGAAAGTATTTAATATTGCCATCTTGTTAATTTTTTCACGGCTGTTTTGTAGTTTAATTGTTCTATGTTTCTTACTCTGCTATCTTTTATGTTTTGATGTCTTTTGGTCAGTATGCTTTGATTTATTTATCATATTCTTTTGTATGATTACTATAGGTTTTTTTTCCTTGTAGTTACCATGAGGCATATAAAAAAGTATCATAAAATTATATCAACCTATTTTAAGCTGTTAACAACTTTACTTCAATAATATTCCCAAACTACATTATCACTTGTCTCCCATCTCACAGTTTAGGTTATTGATGGCAGAGCTTTCATATTTTTTTATATTGTGCAACCAATAACAGATTATTTTAGTTATGGTTATTTTTACTACTTTTGTCTTTTAACTTTTAAACTTCAGTTGTAAGTTAATTATGTGCCAGCATTACTATATTACAGAACCTAAATTTGACTATATATTTACCTTTACCTACCTTTTTGTGCTTTTTATGATGTTAATTAATGTTTTTATTAAACTTCTCATTTGGTTCATGAATTGTTTTCCTAATTTTGGTTAGTAGTCTCTGTGTTCTTGTAGTTCACTAAACTACTTGAAGATGAGCATTCTGAATTATCTAACAATTCATAGATCTCCATTTCTTTAGAATCAGTTACAGGAGCTTTGTTAATTTTCTTTGGTAGTGTCATGTTTGCCTAATTTCTTAAGATCCTTGATTCCTTACATTTGTATTTATGCATTTGTGTAAGCAATTTCCTCTTCCAGACTTTACAGGTTCATTTTGGCAGAGACAGTTCTTCATCAGTCAGCTGTTTGGTTTTCTGGACATGTCTGCTGATAATGCCCTGGGCAGGTATATCTTGCTATCAGTGTATTTTTGTGTAAGACCACTGCCAGAACTCTGAGGTTAGGTGGCTTGCTGTGGGCTGAGAACAGCTGGATAGGAGTGATGCCTTGGTCTCCTGTCCAAGCAAGGCTGCAGGATGTGCTCTGTGATTACCTGTATCCTTTCATCTGTCATACTAGATGGTCAGGACTAAGTACTATACTCAGTATGAATTAGTGGTGGTGGGTTGGGTGAATATCAGTACAGGCCCCAAGCCAGAACAGCTCATTGTTTTGAAACTTGAATCAGGCAAGACTGTGCACTGAACTTCCTGGCCAGATGGAGTCACTAGTTTTGCTCTGTAGATGGGGAAAGTCACAGGCTGTGCTCTGTGTTCAAGTGCCACTATAAGCAGAGCCATTGGATAGACTACATAGTTCTCACATTTTCTGGTTAGGTTTCCTGGTCAAGTGGGCTGAAAGCTATATTCAGCAATGGGCAGGGCTATGAATTAGTTTCCTTGCCTAAGCAAAGCTTGAGAACTGGCTCCAAAGCCAGCAAGACATCTTGTTTGTGGTCTTAAATCAAATTAGTTTCCTAGCCAAACAAGGCCACTGGCTTTGCCCTGCAGATGATCATCCTTGCTTGTCATACTCTGCAGTCAGGTATTATTGTGCTACACAGCTTCCAGCTGTTCAGCCCAACCATTTTGGTCAGGTAGAGCTGTGAACTACACTCAGTAATAGGCTGGGCTATCACTCTGTTCTTCCTTCTCTGGAGGGGCAAATACAGTCGTAGGGACAGCAATGATCTTTGTTTGAGGATCTGAATCAGCCAGATCTGTAGTCTACCAACTTCCCTGGTCAGACTGTGCCACCATCTTGGCTCTGAAGATGAACAAAACTGCTGGTTGGGACTGCTACTTGGGTGTGCAAGTAGGAACATGTTTTGCCAAGATCCAAATGCTGGCTGCTGCCAAGTCCCTCTCCATTTCTCCTTCACCATCAGATTTTTATTGGCTAAGACACACAGTTTCCCCTGTAATCCCTGTGAGGCCAGGTCAGAGTGGAGGTTCCTAAGAATGACTCACAATCCTGAGGGAGCTGAATGCCCACCCTGGGCTTTCTTTATCCACTGGAGAAACTGTAGGCTCAGGGGATACTAGAGGATGCTGAGAATGCAAATGGGATGTCGTTATGGTAAATTCAAATATACTGAAAAAGAATGTTAAAAGATTAAGAGCCTGGTGTTATGTGACTCTTGGGAGGGAGCAGAACTGCAGTTTGCTCCTCAGTCTTCACAGCTTCTTCATAGAGCAGAATCTATGTAGATTAGGAAATTAATCTCAGCACAAAGGCTGTACCTGAGTGATTTGAGTTTAGTCCCATCACCTGACTGGTCCAGGGCATGTGAGCTAACTCCAACCAATAAGACAAAAGGAAAAGTTAGCTAGAATCTTGAGAGGTAGTTTTCCTTTACTCTAAAAAGAACCACCTCTCTCTTTGACCAATTTAGTACCATTGTTACTGGCAGCCATCCAGCTGCCATACTGGGAAGGAGTTAAATCAATTTGAGTTAATTTTGTATTACTTGCAGACAAAAGCAAACTAACAAAACCTAAAGTATCTCTACAAAATTCTTTATATTTCAGGTTTACTATGTTCTTAAGGTAAAAGAAAGGGCTTCTGAAAGAGAAAGCAATGCTATAATAAAAGTATTAGAGTCAGACAAACTGGTATGTTAGTCTTGACTCCAACACTGAAAATTCTGTGGCCTTGGGCAAGTTACTAAACATCTCTGGATGTCAGTTTCCTCATCTATAAAATAATCCCCCTATTTCAGATGGAGATAAATATGCTTAACCAAAAATAAGGGATTCTTTGTAACAAAGTACAGAGAAATGTTGACAAATTTTGCCATTTAATTCTTTCCCTAGAAATACTTATCCCAACTCATAATTCAGTCAGAAATGAATAGAAACTTCTATCAGGGGAAAAATCTAAACACCAGGCACTAATTTCAGTATATTTCTAGCAGGACAGGATTTTGTGAAGGGGCAAGGTGACTTTGAATAGAGCGTTGTAGTCACAATGCTCTCTAAATTACATAGTATGAAAAAGTAAAGGATATCTCAGACAAAATAAATCATGTTGGTGCATTTCAATACTGCTGTATAATTAACATTCAAGAGGACATCATTAGGTGATTATGTTATCCCTGTGAAATATTACTTGGTTAAAAATATAATTCTGAAACTGTAATACATAACCTGAATGCTTTGGGCAGGTGGAATTACTTTCCTCTAGGACCTCACGATACTTGGCAAACATTTTTTCACTTCTCTGTTTCTGTAAGTCAGGTCAGGGTTTTTGTTTTATGAATGAGAAAACTAAGACCCATGGAGTATCTGAGAGACTCAGCCATGACAGTCCCTCTTACTTTGAACATTGAAAGGGAAAAGATTACATAAAGGTATTCACATTTATTTTTTTTTAACCAATCTACCATCCTATGCTTTATATAAGTGTCACAGAATTACATAGGTACAAAAAGATACCTTTCTAAAGTATCAGAGTTGAGATCCTATTATGGGCTGTATTGTATGCCCCTAAAACTCAATGTTGAAGTCCTAACTCTTAGTCCTTCAGAATATCTATGTGTAGACAGGGCCTTTAAAGAGGTTAATTAATTTTAATCTCATTTTTATGAGGTCATTAGGGTGGATTCTAATCCAATATGACTGGTATCCTTAAGAAGAAGAGATTAGGGAACAGACTTTACAGAGGGATGATGTAAATCAGGAAGAAGATAAACATTTATAAGCCAAGAAGAGGGGCCTACCAAGAAACCAACCCTGTCAACAAATTGATCTCAAACTTCCAGCTTCCAGAACTGTGAGGCAATAAGTTTTCTGTTGTTTAAAATGCCTGGTCTGTGGTGTTTTGTTATGGCAGTCCTAGCAACTAACACAAATACTATGGGAGTTTGGATCCTTTAGCAGAGAGAGCTGTTTATTGTAAACCTTGCCTTCTCCTTAGATTCTTGTAGTCTGGAGTAGTAATTCTTAAGTCCTCCCAACTGCTATGACTTGGGCAAGTCTCTAGCACATTGGGTTTCCTTTTTGTTGCTAAACAAGACTTAAATGCCTGAACTAACCAGTTCAGACCCTATTCAACTTCTGCCTTGGTGCTGTTAACACCCAGCATTGACTTGCAATGGTAGGAAGTCCTTGGGATGTAGTTTCTACTATGGGACCTATCAGCAGTGAGCTAGATTGTAAGGGCAGCTTGGGTGACTATTGGGTCTGTTTCTTTATCTATACTATGAGTGAGGTAATTTTGACAACAGCTTAATATATATTCTGGCTCTTATACCTCAATTCTAATACACAGATAATAATGGTTTAAGATAAAGAAAAAAATATGGCAAAATATGATCCATGGTTCAAATCCAGCCACTGCCTCTTTTTATACAACTCATAAGCTAAGAATAGTTTTACATTTTTAAATGGTATTTTAAAGGGATGCCTGGGTGGCTCAGCAGTTGAGCATCTGCCTTCAGCCCAGGGCATGATCCTGGAGTCCTGGGATCAAGTCCTACATTGGACGCCCTGCATGGGACCTGCTTCTCTCTCTGCCTATGTCTCTGCCTCTCTCTGTGTGTCTCTCATGAATAAATAAGTGAAATCTTAAAAAAAAATTTTTTTTAAATGGTATTTCAAGAAATCAAATGAAGGAAGGAGGGGAGATGATGAAGTAGGAGGATCCTGAGCTCCCCTTGTCTACAGAACCCACAGGCAGCAGGTACATCTATACAACTAACTCTGAAAATGACCTGAAGAATGGCAGAGCAGACCTTCCACAGTTAGTCATAGAGGGAAAGCCACATCAAAAAGGATAGAAGGGGCAAAGATATGGTTGGAAACCAAACCCCCAGCATAACTAATTACAAACAGGAGGATCATCACAAGCATAGAAAAGCAAGAAGACCAGACCCCACACAAGGCACTCCTGTCATACAAGGGAAATGCTATAAAGCTATCAGCTGATCTTTTGGTATAAATTTCAGGCCCAAAGGGAGTGGCAAGATATATTCAAAGTGCTGAAAAGAAAAAAAAATCTACAACCAAGAATACTCTACCCAGCAAGGTTATCATACAGAACTGAAGGGGAGAGTTTCCCAGGCAAAAAGTAAAGGAATTCATCACCACTAAACCAGCCTACAATAAAAGTTAAAGGGATTTCTTTAAGCAGAAAGAAAGGGTCATAACTAGAAGTAAGAAAGCTAGGAAGAGAAAAATTTTTATAGGTAAAAGCAAACATATAGTAAAGGTAGTAGATTAACCATTTATAAAACCAGTTTGAAGGTTAAAATACAAAAGTAGTAAAATCATTTAAAATTGCAAAAATTCATCAAGGGGTACACAAAATAAAAAGATGTAAAATATAACATATACATAAAATATTGAAGGGGAATAAAATTTGGTACTTTTATATATGTTTAAACTTAACCATCAACTTCATATAGACTGCTACACAAATAAGATGTTATATATGAACTCAATGGTAACTACAAATAAAAAAACCTATAATAGATACACAAGAAACAAAAAAGAAAGGAATCCAAGCATGACACTAAAAGAAAGCCATCAAATCACAATAGATTAAATGCTCCAATCAAAAGATGTATGGTGAATGAATAGATAAAGAAACAAGCAAGGTCCAAAAATACGCTGCCTATAAAACACTCAAGACTTAAAGATACATATAGACTACAAGTGAGGGGATGGAAAAACATACTTTTTGCAAGTGGAAGCAAGACAAAAAGCCACGGTAGCAAAGTTTATATGAGACAAAATAGATTTTAAAACAAAGACTATAGCAGGAGACAAAGAAGGGCACTACATAATGAAAGAGGGATCAATCCAACAAAAGGTTATAACAATTGTAAGTATCTATGCACCCAACATAGAAGCATCTAAATATATAAAGCAAATATTAACAGATATAAAGGGAGAAATGAACAGTATTACAGTATTAGTAGGAGATTATAACACCCCACTCACATCAAAGGATAGATCATCCAGATAGAAAACTCAATAAGGAAACAGTGACTTTTAATGACACATTAGACTATGTACTTAACAGATTTATATAGAATATTTCATCTAAAAACAGAAGAATACATATTTTTCAAGTGCACATGGAATATTCTTCAGAATAGATCAGTAATAAGTCATAAAGCAAGTCTCAAAAATTTAAGATTGAAATCATATCAAGCACCTTTTCTGACCACAATGGTATACTAAAAATCAATTATAAGGAAAGAACTAGAAAAAAATCACATCAGATGGAGGCTAATCAACATTGGTCAATAAAGAAATCAGAGGAAATTAAAAAATAGATGGAGACAAATGAAAATAAAAACAGTCCAAAATTTTTGGATTTTGAACATCAGAAGTGTCCTAAGAGGGAAGTTTATAGCAACATAGGCCTACCTCAAGAGATGAGAAAAATCTTAAACAATCTCACCATACTACAAAAGGAACTAGAATGAAAAGAACAAACCAAAAGGAAGTAGAAGGAAGAAAATAATAAAGATTAGAGTGGAAATAAACAGAGACTTTTAAAAAAATCCAAAAAACAGATAAATGACACCAAGGGCTAATTCCTTGAAAAGATAAACAAAATTGTTAAGCCTTTAGTGAGACTATTCAAGAAAAAAAGAGAACTCAAATAAATAAAAAATGGAGAAGAAATAACAAATGAGACCACAGAAATGCAAAGAATTATGAGGGTATTATCAAAAGTTATATGCCAACAAATTAGACAGTCTAGAAGAAATGTATAAACTTCTAGAAACACACAATCTTCCAAAACTAAATCAGAAATAAATAGAAAATTTGAACATATTTGTTACTAAGAACAAAAACTGAATCAGTAACAAAAAAACCCACCAAACATAAATTCAGGATCAGATGACTTCACAGGTGAATTCTATCAGACGATTAAAGAAGAGTTAATGCCTATCCTTCTCAACCTATTCCAAAAAAAAATAGAAAAGGAAAATTTTCAATACATTCTGTAAGGCCTGATAACAAAGTCAGATAGACACTACAAAAAAAGAAAACGTCATATCAAACATATCTGGTGGACATAGATGCAAAAATCCTCAACAAAATATTAACAAACTAAATTCACTGATAGGTTAAAAGGATCACTCACCACAATCAAATTGGATTTATTCCAGAGACACAAGGGAGGTTCAACATTCACAAATCAATCAATATGATACACCATATTAACAAAATGAAGGATTAAAATCATGTGATCATCTCAAAAGATGAAGAAACAGCATTTGATAAAATTAACATCACATTAACAAGAGGAAGGGCAAAAATCAGGTGAATATCTCAATAGACTCAGAAAAATTATTTGACAAAGTAGAATATATGTAAGTGATAAAAACTTTCAAATAAGTGGGTTTAGAGGAAACACCTCAATTATAGAAAACCCACAGCTGACATCATACACAATGGTGAAAACCTGAGAGCTTTTCTTCTAAGATCAGGAACAAGACAAGGATATCCACCCAGCACTTTATTCAATATAGATTTGGAAGCCTTAGCTGCAGCAATCAGATATCAGAAAGAAATAAAAGACATCCTAACTAACAAGGAAACAGTGAAACCATTACTACTTGCAGATGACATAATACAATATATAGAAAACCCTAAAGACTCCACCAAAAAACTATTAGAACTAATACATGAATACAGTGAAGTTGCAGGATACAAAATTCATATGCAGAAATTTCTTACATTTCTATATTCTAATAAAAAAGTGTAGCAGAAAGAGAAATTAAGAAAACAATCCATTTTTAATTGAACCAAAAATAATAAAATACCTAGAAATAAAGTTAACCAAGAATGTGAAAGATCTATACTCTGAAAACTATAAGACCTTGAAGAAAGCAATTGAAGATGACACAGGCAAATGAAATGATATACCATGCTCATAGATTGGAAGATTTAATATCGTTAAAATATCCATAGTACACTACCCAAAGTAATCTAAAGATTCAGTGCAATCCTTGTCAAAATACCAGTAGCATTTTTCACAGAACTAGAATGAAAAATCCTAAATTTTGTATTGAACCACAAAAGATCTCAAATAGCTAAAACAATCTTGAGAAAAACTAAATTTGGAGGTATCACAATTCCAGATTTCAAACTATACTGCCAATCTATAGTAATCATAATAGTATGGTACTGGCACAAAAACAGATACATAGATCAATAGAATAGAGAGCCCAGAAATAAACCCATGAATATATAGCCAATTATTCTATGGCAAAGAAGGGAAAATATAGACAATAGGGGAAAGGAAGTCTCTTCAAGAAGTGGTTTTTGGGAGACTACATGCAAAAGAATGAAACAGAAAATTTCTAACCCCATACACAAAAACAAACTCAGAATGGATTAAAGACCAAATGTTAGACCTGAAATCACAAAATTCTTAGAAGAAAACGTAAGCAATGAACTTGGACATCAGCCTTAGCAATGTATTTATGAATGTGTCCCTCAGGCAAGAGAAATAAAAGCAAAAATAATATTGGAACTATGCCAAAATAAAAGGCTTTTGCACAGCGAAGAAAATTGTCAACAAATTAAAAGGCAACCAACTGAATGGGAGAAGATATTTGTAGATAATATATCTGATAAGATGTTAATAACCAAAATATATTTTTAAAAACTTATACAACTCAAAACCAAAAAAAAAAAAAAAAAGTCCAATTAAAAAATGGCAGAGGACCTAAATAGATATTTTTCCAAAGAAGACATACAGAAGGCCAACAGACACATGAGAATATGCTCAGTATCATTAATCATAAGGGACATACAAATCAAAACCACAATGAGACATCATCTCACACCTCTCAGAATGTCTAGTATCAAAACAATAATAAATAATAAATATAGGGGCAGCCCGGGTGGCTCAGCGGTTTAGCGCCTGCCTTCCGTCCAGGGCGTGATCCTGGAGACCTGGGATTGAGTCCCATGTCGGGCTTCCTGCATGGAGCCTGCTTCTCTCTCTGCCTGTGTCTCTGCCTCTCTCATGAATAAATAAATAAAATCTCAAAAAAAAAAACAACAACAAATATTGTCAAAGTTGTGGAAAAAGAGAAACAATTCTGTGGTATTTATGGGAATGTATATTGGTGCAACCACTGTGGAAAATACTATAGAAGTTCCTAAAAAAAATAATAGAAATACTATGTGATCAGGTAATTCCAGTACCGTGTATTTACCCAAAGAAAATAACAGTAATTTGAAAAAATACATGAGCTCTGTTTATTGCAACATTATTTACAATACACACGATATGGAAGCAGCTAGATGAATAAAGATAGATGATAGATAATAGATATAATGGATTATTATACACACACACACATTTAGAACCTCATATATTAGACACACACAAAAATATAATGGATTATTACTCAGCCATAAAAAAACCCCAAGACCTTGCCATTTGCTAGAGCATTGATGTACCCAGAGGGTATTATGCTAACTGAAATAAGACAGAAAAAAACAAATACCATATGATTTCATTTATATGTGGAATCTAAAAAAGAAAACAATGAACAAACAAAAACAAATGGAATCTTAAGTACAGAGAAAAAACTGGTGGCGACCAGAGGGGAATTGGGACAAACTTCCAGTTACAAAATAAGTCACAGAGATGAAAAGTACAACATAGATAATATAGTCAACATTGTAATACCTTGTATGATGACTGATGGTGACTATACCTACTTGGTGAGCAATGAGTAATATACAGAATTATCAAATCAATATGTTGTATACCTGAAACTAATATAACTTTGTATTTTAATTATACTTCAATCATAAATGAAAAGTAGCAAAAGAAGGACAATATTTGTTGACTATACTGGAATTTAAAATAAAATTTTAAAAATTAAAAAAATAAAAACACAAAGGATAATATTTATATTGAGAGCTTTATAATATGCCATGAATTCTTCCAAATCTTTTCTTTTTAAAAAAAATTTTTTTTTATTTGTTTATGAGAGACACAGAGAAAGAGGCAGAGACCAGACAGAGGAAGAAGCGGGCTCCCTGCAGGGATCCCGATGCAGGGCTCCATCTCAGGACCCTGGGATCACACCCTGAGCTGAAGGCAGATGCTTGACACTAAACCAGGGTGTCCCTAAATCTTTATTAATTCATTTAATATTTACAACTCTATAAAGTAGGGACTAATATCCATTTTATAGATAAGCACAATGAAATAAGTAGTCAAAGATCACACAACTAAAAATTTTCAATTCTGCTAGAATTCACATTCAGGGAGTCTTACCCCAGACCCTGTGCTATAAACGTGCCTCCCTGTGTTGAAAAGATCCAACACTATGAGGGTAATACAAAAGTGCCGAAAGTACTGGCAACACATTCTGGAGCATTCCCTGAAAAAAAAGATCTCTGTTTTCAGAGAGGCCAGGGAAGGCTTTGTAGAAGGAGGAGGCCACATTTCTACCAGGATGACAAGGCATACTAACTTTGAAACCCAAATAAGCAAACTGTTACCTCACCTCAAAATTCCATTTTTCTCAGTAAAAGACCTATATTACAAAAAATTGTATTCAATTATGATAATATCAACTGAGTTCTATTGATTAATAATAATTAATTTTTATTTTAAAAATTTATGGACATCTGTTTTCTCTCTTTTATATAAGTGCCTATATAATATCCCAGATTTTACCTCTTGGCCCACAAAACTAAAATATTTACTATCTTCTCCTTTACAGGAGAAGATTACTGACCTCTGCTCTAGAATATCAAAACGTGAAAATAAATTTGGGTGATTGGAAAGATGATCATAAGTATTAATATTAACCTTTCTCTTTTTTTATTAGCCATCTGTTATCAATAAACTTAGGTACACTTCAGGCATTACAGTACTAATTATATTTTGTTTTAACACATCATTGTAAGTTTTAGAAGTGATTATTGTTTGAATGACAGAAATAAAAGGTCTTTTAAATGATAACAAAATGAATAAATGAATGTGCAAAGAAGCATCATACTGTGACTATTTTAACCAGATATTTCTATCTTGTTCCTATGGCTATGGATCATGCGATGACAGCCAATAGCATTCCTAGACATAAAAGCTAAGACAAGATAAATCTTAATGCTCAGTAGGTATGCTCACTATTCCCTCCATTTGGAGCATTGTAAATCTATTGCTTTGTTTATTTATCCGGATACTGTCATATGGAAATTTTCCCACTATATACACTCTTGACTTGCATAAAAACATTGCCGTTATATGTGTGGAATTAAATGTGAATTAGAAATTGAGCATGAGTAATTTCTATAACTTTAGCGAGATACTTATGTTTTTAAAATATCCTATGTATGGTCCAATGAGCTGAAAATTTTTAGCCCTAAGTTCTTTTTCAAATTGACCTAGGCCCACCAAAAAAATTCAAAATCTGTTCCACAGAAATGCTAACACATCCCCACTTCTCCAAGTTTTGAAAACCAGATTCAGAATTTTTACACAACTGCACTATTTTAGTGACTCTCACCACATTTGGTAGTGGATAAAACACCTCAAGAGGCAAATTCTGGCAAAATTAAAATCCAGGGTATTATATCATCTAAAATAGTATCAAAATCCATCCAGGAATAAAACCTCATAATTCTTTACTGTTTTTCCTCTATGGCTTCAACAACTGATCAGTCACTAACATTGTAAACATTTATCATTTACCTCATACACGTCTTGACATCTAAGTGCTTCATATATATATTATTTTTAGTTCTCATAATAAATAGCCTTGCAAAGTTGTTTTTATAATTTGATAAAAAAAATCAGAGTCTCAGAGAGGTTAAATAAATTGTATGTATTGTATCTCCTAAGTACTCAAGTCCAGATTAAAATCCAGTTAGTCTGAGGCCAAAGCATCAGTATTACTAATTACACAATTACTGCAGCATCACTAATTTTTTCCTTCACTCAAATTCTCTGCCCTTCAGTTCTTTCCATTCCTGACACCTCTAGTGGCAAGCTCAGGTGCCAATCATTTCCTTTTTACCTGCCTCCCAGGCTCCAGTTTCTCTCTCTCTTTTTTAAAGATTTTATTGATTTATTCATGAAAGACACAGAGAGGCAGAGACATAGGCAGAGGGAGAAGCAGGTTCCCTCCAGGGAACTCAATGTGGGACTTGATCCCAGGACCCCGGGATCAGGCCCGGAGCCCAAGGCAGACGCTCAACCACTGAGCCAGACAGGCCTTCCCAGTTTCTCTCTTTTGAGTCATCTTTCCACTCCTTCTGCTACTCATCTTTCAATCACATGAATGGGGAGGGGAGAACACTTTGAAATCTTTCCTAATTGACTCTCCTTTTGAGCCTTTATTGTTAGCTTAATTATAGTAGTCTACTATAAGGACTGAGTTGTCCTTGTATGGTAATGTTGTCATCTCTTTTCCTATTAGAGTCCAAGATTTTAGCAGGTAAGAATTTACACCCAATAAAGATTACTAAACATATGAAGCATTCTAATTTTTATGCTCCCTAAAGGAATTTTTGTTTGTTTCTTTTTTTCTGTTTCTGAAAGTCAACAAGGCATTAAAGGACATATAGTAGCAGAAGGACCTTTCCATGAGAAAACTTTATAAATGTGTGTTTGCCTGGCATGAGAAGACAATTTGACTTCTCTGAGGGACACTCGTGCATCATTTTGAATAGCATTCAAATGACTATCTTTGCTAAATCTCCCCTCTCATTGCTGTCTTTGTTAAAGTCAGGGGACCAGGGAGTTCAAGGTGAGATGGTATAAAGCAATTCTCTGTCCCCTCTTGTATTTTCAAAGATCACTTTACATTGTCTAAACATCTCAAAATAGCACAGCCCTTCTTCGCTGTGGCATTGCACTGTGAACTCCTATTCAATTTGTTATCCACCATCCTCCCCAAATCTCACTCAGCATGACAGCTTCCTGAGTAATACCTCCATAATTTGAATCTGTGCTGAGAGTTATTTTCTCTCAGGTGCATATATTATTTTGCGTGTCTTTATATTAAACCTCATCTCACTTTTGTTCAACCAGTGATCTGAATTATCTATATCCTGCTGGGTTTGTAATATGTCATCATCCTTATCTCCCCTACCTGCAAGCTTTGTGCTATTTGCAAATTTGGTCAATATCGCATTGACCTTCTATTCGAGGTCAATTATAAAAAGGATTGGATGGCAATGGTGGGCTCAGGCTCATACCTGATGGAGCACACAGGACCCACATCCCAGTCCTGTACTATCCTTATGATAACCACTCTTTGTATCCTCTTTGTAAACCTTTCCAATTTATCTACCAACTCTTATTGTTCTCCAGACAATACTTATCTAATCTCTCAGTGAGTTGTGTTGTGTGTGATCAGGGGTCAGTTGCCCTGGGAAAAGTAGAAAAACATTAAGACTATCATAAGAGCCAGGTGAAAAGGGCAAAGTGGAATACAGTGTCCAAACTTTTTCTTTTTAACCTCTCAATACAGGTATTATAAGGATGAACATCATTTAGTTAATTGCTAACGGTTGTTTTACCCATCATTTCATGTGTTGGGTGTTTTAACTCTATTCTTTTGCTTTTTAAATTCAGCATCTGTACTTTCTTCTCTTAGAATCCGACATGGGACTTACTTGAAGTTAAATGCTTATGTGTTACTCCTAAAATGTGTTTATCTGTTGTGTTTACCACTTTATCTCAGGTTTGTTCCAAATTGTTCATTAAACTTTCAAATCCAATTCAAATGCTCCTTTTCCTATACATTTGGACTCCAAAGATGGTAGCTACTACATGTAACTTGGAATTCTTTGAAGCAGAGCTCTAGTCTGGGGTCAGTGGCTAGAGGGGTTAAAGACAACGGGCTGTGATTAGGTATTGCCATGGCCTCAATTCAACTCACCATTTTCACTCTTCATGGGGACATTGGGTGCTTTTTGTCATGAAGGTGAATTTTGTAGTATTTTTTTAACCATATTTTATTTTTTCTTTGTTTTATTTAGATATAATTGACATACAGCCCTGTAGAAGTTTAAAGTGTACAGGATAATGAATGACTTGACTTACCTGTATTATGAAATTACTACCACAGTTTAGTTTAACATCTAGTGCCTACTAAAGATACAAAAAAGAGAAAAGAAAAAAATTTTTTTCCTTGTGAAATCCTTTGGGATTTACTCTTAGTAAATTTCCAATCTACTATATATCAGTGTTAGCTATAATCATCATATTGTATATTAATCCCAAGGACTTATTTATCTTATAACTGAAAGTTTGTATCTTTTAACCACCTTCCTCCAATTCCCCCAACTCCCATCCCTCATTTCTGGTAACCACAAACTTGATCTCTTTTTCTATGAGTTTAGGGTTTTGAGGAGGAAGGTTGCTTTAGATTCCATACATAAATGATATTATACAGTGTTTGTCTTTCTTATTTCACTTAGTATAATGCCCTCAAGGTCAAGCCATGTTTTCACAAACGGTGGAATTTCCTTTTTCACTATGAAGAAGTTTTCTGCTCCACTTTAGACTACAAAAATCACAGGCTAAAAACCTCAGTGAATGTCCAGCTAGTCTATACTGCAATGCAGTGGTGTTAACAAGGGTTAATTTCCTGTCCCTACCTAGGGACCATTTGGCAATGCCTAGAGGCATTTTTGATCATCAGAGCTTAGGAGAGTACTACTGGCATCTAGTAGGTAGAGATCAGGGATGCTGCTAAACATCCTACAATACTCTGGACATCCCTGTACCCCAAAATGTTAATAATGTCAATGATGAGAAACCTTGGTCTAATGTCTTTGTAACATTATACTGCTAAAAACAAACAAATAAACAAAAGTACCCAGCAAGACAACTGAACTGAATCGACATATCTTGGTTATGCAGGTCTCAGTATCTCCCAGTAAACTTGTAGCATTTGTTCTAATTTTCCCACTCCACCCCACTGTAATTGCCTATTAAACTTCGTTCTGACTCCCTGTGGAAAAAAATAGATGCCACCATTCCACATAGTCACAATCCTTTCTTAGCAAAAAGACTCACTAAGGTCTCTTTATTTCCATTTCTGTAGATGTAGGGCCTTTTACAAAAATCATTTATTTTCCCTTTCTCTCATCTGGATCCCATTTAAGATTTTAGATTTTTATGACATCTTTGGACTAAAGTTCCCTAATCTGTGGCTTCCCAAGGCTGTTCAACTAATGGATATCTAAAAAGAGGTGGAGAGGGCTGGTTGGTGAGAAAAGAGGGAGGAGCAGGAGAAGAATAAGGAGGAGAGGGAAAGGAAGTCCTGCTGGATCAGAAAGAAATTTCATTTCATTCCTATCTGGCAATTAACTTACAGAATTTATTTTTTCTAGTCAAGTGCAGCAAACATCAAGTCACCCTCTTGGTTGTCTCACACCTTCACTGTAGGTCTATTCTCCAATTAATTTTCTACCTCATGCAGATAAAGAAACCAGGTATCTGATTAGTTATCTGATTTCCTTGATACTGCCAAGCAATCACAGCCACTGTCTCTCCAAGGACTTTAGCATCCTGCACTATGGTCTGATGTCCCAGCAGGTACCCCAGAAGGTAGGCAACCTATGATTCAGGGCCAGGAGGGGTGGGTAGTACCATTGGGGGAGGTGCTGTTCTGCTCCCTCTACCTGGGTTCCACAGCCTTCCCTTCCTTTTCTCCTGTAGACAGAAAACTTGCTTCCTGTCATCTTGTAACAGCCACTGACATTTCCCACTGTGATGTAGCCCTGGATTTCTCAGAGGCTCTTCTAAGTATTTTTTTTTCAAATTTAACTAAATGCCATAAAAAATTTTGATGGGTGTCTAGATTCATGTGTGAACAGAGTTGCACTGAAAGTTATTGTACATTCTTAAGCTGGAATCAGAGCCAAAGTTTTCACTGGTCCAGGAGATGGGAGATCATTGATTTCATATTCTAGCTAAGGATATCTGATTTCTTTGCCAAGCAAACTTTCTTCTTTCCTGAAGTTCAGATTTTAGGAAACTAGACAATTAACAAAAATAATTTCTCCTTCCATTCTGTACTATTACTGCATATAGGTTATATACCACTCTACAAATATAGAGACAGTGGCAGGATTGATAGATAGATAGATAGATAGATAGATAGATAGATAGATAGATGATAGATAGATTTTTTAAATATGTGCCAACTTTTCTATTAATTAGATCATAGATCGTGGTTTGGTTCAGTGACCATATGAGTGTCTGCTTTGTTGCCAGGCACTATGCAAAGATGAGCCAGAAACATTGGAATACAATCCACCAATTACTGAGGGCTGTCAATAAATCAGTTGTTATACTATAAACATGCTATCATTAAACCTTATAATAACCTTTTGAAGAAGGATATTTTCTTTTTTTAAAATGAAAGAATTCCTCATTTTCTCAGGGAGAACAATCAGAAGGTTCATTAAAAGTATTGTCAAAGACTTGTATGCTCTGGAATCTCTGTCTACAAATTCTGATGTGTAGTACATTTGATTTTTTTTTTTTTAATGAAAAAAATGATGGAATCTTCATCTCCATCAGTTCGGAGATGAAGTTACCTTCTGGAAATGTTTGTAGTATCTAGGTTTTAGAGAGGTGGAGAGGGTAGCTGGCATCTACAGGGCCATCCATCCTCCTACCTGCTCCAAAGGGCTAGTCCATGCAGGTCACACTGAAGTCATCCTTCACATCCAGTAAAAGGACACATCCAATCCAGCAACTCCCTCTGGCAATGGTCTTCCTGCTGCTGCTGCTGCTGCTGCTGCTGCTGCTGCTGCTGCACTTTGGGAAACTATGGGTGCTGAAATCCTACGGCACTTTCCTTCATGTAATCATTCTGAGATGCCACAGTTCCCTGGACTGGGGGCTCCTGTGTGGTCTCCAGGGCTGAGATGGACCACACAGCATATCCTCTCTAGGGCTACCCCCTACAGGATAAAACATAGCCTCCTATGCTTTCAGGTACACACACACCTCTCTAAGAGATCTGCTTCTCCCCGTCCACCTGGTACCCTCCCCAACTGCTTACTCATTCTTCATGTCTGCTATACTCCTTCCCGCCCAAATAATAGAGAATTCACCTCTGGTGGCTTCATCTGTGATAGGGGGAAAAACTGTTTTTATGCATTATTATTTTCACAAATCCATGGTTTCTCTTCCCCTGAGGGCCTAAGGCTTTTAAAAACCAAAAAGCAAAGATGGACTTCTTTGTCTTTTATTTTCTGCTTTTCCTGAGACAATAATGCCTGAGGTAACTTATTCCTAAGAACAAATGCCCCAGATGACTGAATAAGAAAAAGTCTGGAGTAAAATAGGAGAAAATAGAGGTTATATTCAATTTTGAAGAGTAAGAATTATTCAAGTAGACAAGTTTTTTTTTTTGTTTTTTTTTTTTAAATTTATTTTATTTATTTATGATAGGCACACAGTGAGAGAGAGAGGCAGAGACATAGGCAGAGGGAGAAGCAGGCTCCATGCACCGGGAGCCTGACGTGGGATTCGATCCCGGGTCTCCAGGATCACGCCCTGGGCCAAAGGCAGGCGCTAAACCGCTGCGCCACCCAGGGATCCCTTTTTTTTTTTTTTTTTTTTTTTTTTTTTTTCAAAGAGATTTTTTTTTTTTAATTTTTATTTATTTATGATAGTCACACAGAGAGAGCGAGAGAGGCAGAGACACAGGCAGAGGGAGAAACAGGCTCCATGCACCGGGAGCCCGATGTGGGATTCGATCCCGGGTCTCCAGGATCGCGCCCTGGGCCAAAGGCAGGCGCTAAACCGCTGCGCCACCCAGGGATCCCCTCAAGTAGACAAGTTAAGGAAGGGATCCCAGGCTGATGGAACATAATGTATAAAAGGTCATCTGGGGGGCGTGGGTGGCTCTGTCGGTTGAACAGCTGACTCCTGATTTTGGTTCAGGTCATGGTCTCAGTGTCATGAGATTGAACCTCGTGTCAGGCTTCATGCTCACTGGGGAATCTGCTTGAGATCCTTTCCCTCTATCCCTACTCTAATTTGTGCACTTGCTTACACTCTTTTCAGAATAAATCAATCAATCTTTAAAAAAAAAGTCATCAGAATTCACATTGTAGATGGCCTAGAATAAATGAAGGTCGCTTGTAAGGAGAAAGATAGGAGATGGGCTGGAAAGCAATGGAGAGTCAGGAAGTCATTGTGAGGTTTCTAATTCAAGGTGAAAGATACTTTCAAGGTCTTTTAAGAGACGTTATTATGGAATGAGTGCCTGTGACACCCCCTACTCCAAAGTTCATATGTTGAAACCCTAACTGCTTCATTACCATTGGGAGGTAATTTGGTTTTGAAAAGACCCTGAGAGTGGAGTCCCATGGTGGAATTAGTGGCTTTAGAAGAAAAAGAAGAGCCATGTGAGGACAGAATAAGGGGGTATCTGTGCAAGCTAGGAAGAGAGCTCTCACCAGAAGCTTACCACGCTGGCTGCTGATCTCAGACTTATGGCCTCCATAACTGTTTAAGCCACTCAGTCTGCAGTATTTTATTATAGTAGCCTGAACTGATGAATGAATTTGTGTTTTAGAAAGATTGTCATGGCACCATGACAACAGCAACCAGGCCTCAACCTCTTCTGGGTTTCCCACAATCTTAGTGCTGAAGCACAGAGCAGGTGGTCTATAACTACATGGAACAGAATATAGAGTTTCACAGATTAGAAACACTGCCAGTAAAATGTCCTGTTATTTATGCTAACTTGATTCCTCAACAGTAACATAGGCCTGCAGGCTTGAGAGTGGCACACCTGTAGGGAAACTTTGGTCCTTATTCCTTTAAATTCTTTGTATTTATCTTCTTCACAAATGTCTATGGAATTTTTCAGACTCTTATTTTAAATGGTGGTTATTAACTCCAATTTGACTTTTAAAATTAAAGAAATTAAAAGGTATCAAATATCTAATTAGACTATGGTTTATTTTAAACTGCAGTTGAGTGCCTAAGTGCTTAGTCAATGGGAGATTTCTCTCAGTATCCAGCCCTAATTTTTAATTAAAAAACAAAACCATGATGAGTTGCTTAGCACATGTATTTAATTTAGCAAAGTTGTAGATAAAATTATAAAAGGATGACTGAGGAGGGATCCTATGTCCATGTATGGGTTAGAATTGATATAAGCCTCAATTTTCTTTTTTTCATTCTCTGTGAGATTTGCTTTTATTATTCAATTTATAATATTCTTATCTGAAAGAGTTAGTCTGGGAAAATGGGCTGAATCAAATGGTCCTTCCTATAAAGAGGGGCAATTTTTAAATTTCAGTGAACTGGACCCTTTACTGAGGGGTTACTACAGCAGTGGGAAAGGACTAACTGATCTAAGCCAGCAAATTCTGAAGCACCTAGCAGAGGAATCTGTGAGTCAATGGTGCCTTCCTTGGCAGTTGCCTATTTTCATGATTTCAAGAAAGGGTAACCCATCTTACTTGATCGAAGCTTCAAACAATCTGATTTTAGGGCAAGTACACAAAATTACAATGTTTGGATAGGAATACTTTCAACTCTACTATGGAGATAAGGCAAAAAAAAAAATGCAAACAATATGGCTTTTCCAGAAAAAAGAAGTACACTTAAATGTATACTACAGTGTTAATGAATGATGTCAGATCTTTTTCTGAAGTGCAGATTTTGATGGAAGAAAAAGGGAGCAAAGACGTGGGGTAATTAAAGAACAGACAGTCCAAAGATAGGGATGTTTGTTATTTGTTTGCTTAAATCTCAAAAACATTAGGAAGACAAAGACATCTTTTTCACCAGTGTGCTGGGAACGTTTGCTCAACCATTAGAAGCACAAAAAGAACTACATTCCTTCCCCACCCCTGTAAGGTAACCAATTCATGTTACTGTTTGAAACCATTGGCTGCAACACTGTTCTCAGGCCTAGGGTCCATTTCTCAGGCCTAGGTCACAATTCAGTTGTGTGGTACAATCAGTTATTAGATGTTGTAATTTGTCACCTATAATAAATACTAAGGTATATGGAGAATTGGATTTTTAATAAACAAACCAGAATCAAGATTATATCACCAAAATAACATGAATTTCACTCACAACTCAGTATGTCTCTCTTGAATGAAAAAAAAAAAAAAAATGGCGGACCTAGAACTAGGCTGCCCAGACTTGCAAGTAGACTGCTCCCAGTCTGACCCTTACCACACCTGGGTAGAACCATGAGAGGATGGTACATATAAAGGCTATCTGTAATATGAATCAAAACAGGAAAAATTGGAAAGCCACTGATCTAGTATCACCAAAATCAAAAGCAATCTATACTCAGAGTCAGGTTGTTTTTCTCAAGGCAGCCAGATCCCAATCAAGGTCAAACAGAGACCCTCAGGGGCCCATGTCCACCACTTGACCTAGTTAATAAATGTGGAGGTAAAGCAAAAGGTGACACTATACTTAAGACTTGAAACACTGCTTGGCTTTTCCTCTGGCTTTGATGAATTGCATAGATATTTTCCTTAATCAAGTTCTAGGGTCTGAAAAAAGCAACTTAGAGCAAACAGAGTCTGAAGACAGGCTAACAGATTAATGGAAAGGTTGAAGAGTTGAGAGAGGATAGCATGAGATAAAGTGAATAAATAACTAAAATGTAACTGCCGGGCTCTCTCTAATAGCCTTCGGGGCTGTACGATGACTCTCAGTTGATTGGGTACTAGGACACTGCAAATACATGGGAATTTAATTACACCTAAAGGAAGGGCTCTAAAAGGCTATGTTCTGAGAATTTTTAATGTTCTTGCGATATCTTTGAAATCATGGCTCTAAAACCACATGTGGTGTTCCCAAATAAATTGGATACACAATGTCTACTCTGTTTTCATCCTGTGTCAGCACAGTAGCCATATCAAAAAGGAAAGCAGGATGAATTTGGCATGATTTACTCTTAATTAGCAGAGTTGATTCACATTAATTGTGCTTTCTTTTCTGAGTATTTGTTAGCCTTTTTAAAAAGCAAATCTGGTCTAGAACATTGCCCTCCATTGCCATTAAGCTCATCTGCTATGGTTTGAAAACTTACCCTTTCCCCCCACATTTTTTTTAAAGGTTTTATTTATTTATTCATGACACACAGAGAGAGAGGCAGAGACACAGGCAGAGGGAGAAGCAGGCTCCATGCAGGGAGCCCGATGCGGAACTTGATCCCGGGATTCCAGGATCAGGCCCTGGGCCAAAGGCACTGAGCCACCCAGGGAACCCCCCCCACACACACATTTTTTTTTTTTTTTTAATCAAGAGTATTCCTTCTGTTTGGGGGGCATCTCTGTAGGACTTCTCATTTCCTCAAAAAATCACTAAGTAGCATTGGAAGGTTATATCTGTAAATTCTGAGAATAATCCAGGATGAAGTTCCTCCACATTAGAATCCTTGAACTTTTCTCTCCCTCAGTCCTAATTTCCTCTTACATGTGTTGAATGAAATATTTTCTGGTAAGGTTTAACTTTCTTTAAGAAGAAAATAAAATAAAATAATAAAAAGAGGGTAAAATTAGTTTAATGATTCTTTCCTGTATGTTTCTCACAGGTAGACCCAAAGCATTGGTTCCGTTAATTGCTTTCTTAACCTTTTGAGAAATAAAACTGTTGATAAAACAAATCAAGGATTAAAGTCATAATGTTTTCTTTAAATACATCCTTCTTCTCCTAGGCCAGAAGCAACTTGAAAGTTGAGATCATACCTTGTAATTTCCGTTCCTGTCTCTGAGTCATGGACTTAGCACAGTGCCCAGTGCAGAAGAGATTCTCAGTAAATGTTGAATTGCTGTACTTTATAGAGTTGAGTGTGAGGGAGAAATATCAAGGGTGATTGTCCTAGTTATTCAGAGTCTGATTCTAATTTCTTTATGACCTTGTCCAGGAGCATAAAGGTTATCCTAGGCTACTAAGGATTTCTGAATCAGAGCACTGAGACAAAGAATGGTCTTTTTTTCCCCAAAGTCATTTATTCATGACATCTTTTTAGTAAGTATGTACTTTCTAAATTATTATTCATATATGAATAAAGAAGGCCCAAAATTGATACACAGAAGGACTCCATAATCCCTAGCATTCTGTGTTATGGGCAGCAGAAATCTTTGTTGGACCTTTTTCATCCTTCCTATAGTAGTCATTGTTTCGTCTAATGGTGCTAACGTTAGACAAATCTGCAAAATGAGGCTAGGCGTTGTTCTCTAAGGATGCTTCCATTTCTACAAGTCTACACATTCATAAGGAAAAAGTTTTCTGCTGCTCCAGAAATGCTAAGACTTTCTGCTAATGGGAAGCTTCCCTGCTAGGGGCTGGCAGTAGGTACATCACTTTGAGTCTGGTACTGGATCTGTGAAACACACAGACAAGTATAATGTCATCTTCACTTGGAAGACCAACAAGTACCTCAAAGACAACACACCCAAAACCAAACTCCTTTCCGTCCCACTAGTCCAATACCCTTCCTGTATTCTCATCTCAATGGCTGGTACCTTTACCACCAAGATACTCAAAAGAGGAAATCCAACAGCTTTTCCTAATGTTTCCCTCTCTCACTACCAGCCCCACTTCCTCCCCAAGGCAGTGAGCCACCAGATGAAGGTCTTTTAATAGCTATAATCTGTCCACTTGGATTACTGTCTCACCTGATAATTGTAAAAGCCTCCTAAATACAATCTTATCTACAGTTACCCTTTATCCTTCAAAACTCAACTGGAGCATCCCTTCTCCCAGGCAGACTTCCTGAACCCAGTTTTATTTTGCTGCTTTTTATGGATCAACCTGTCAGGACACTTACCTTCTGTGTTGTGAGCATGAGCTACCTATGTCTCCCATAGTTTGTTTAGTGTCGGCATTGTGGCTTTTTTAGTCCCAACGTCTGTAAGGATATTTTCAGACTGAATGAATGGCATGTTTCTTGTTTTGAGATTCTTCTTCCTATAGATTCTTGCTTGTAACTGAAATCTTTTCTGTTAGAAAAGCTCCCCTTCCTTTAATGACAAGAGTTTGTGACCTTAGGCAATGCTAGAAATCCAGCCTGGGAGGAAACTCCTGGCATGCAAACCAGGGGCTGCCTATCTACCAAGCACACACCTGAATTCTCAGTGCCAAGTTGCAAGACCGCAAAGAAGAGACTCCAGGCCATAAAGGGGGTCCTCGTCTGACAATATTCACAAGAGTTGCCTTAAAGAGGAGAGGAAGACTCCCCATGCCTTTGTTGTGGGGGAGGGGAGGCAGCAGGGAACAGGAAAGCAAAGATGCAGTATTAACCTATGGGAATGCAAAGAAAAGGGTCTGGGGAAAATCTCTGGACAGGAAAGAGAATGCATGCAACTAGCTTCTATGCTTAGTGGAGGCAATGAAGCCAGTCTCCAACTTGGCTGGGGGCTAGATAAAGAACTGGATGAAGGAAGAAAGATAAAGCTGACCCCCACCCCAATTCACACACAGACACACAGACACACGCTCACCTGGTATCTTGTGGCCATAGGTAAGGAACACAAGACTACTTGTATCTGTAGAGACCTCATCTATGAAAGCAGCAAGCAGAAATGGCCCCTTTTTGAAAAATGTAGAATCAGATAATGGCGGGTGCTGGGAGGCCATAGTTGGCCCCTGACCCCCAGAGGGTTACTGTTCTTGACTACAAATCCCTTTCTAAGAGTCATGCTGCTATTTCTGGCTGCCATCAGATAAGCATCCACTCCCTACCAGCCATGAGATCAGTATCTTCTGGCAAAGTTGATCCCCCTTGGGACAAATCTCTTTGATCAGAAATTTTGTTTGTTTCAGCTCATGGAGACAGATCACAGTGAAGCTTCTGAGAGTCCATGAGAAAATGCTAATAGATTTCCTCTCACTGGGGAGGCCCGTATCAGTGATTTAATCATCTTGTGGCTGCTTAATTAACATTTATTGGCATTATTTCTGCTACTGTTAGCAAAATGTAAATATTTAAATGTTATGTATTTTTCATGGAGCAGGAGGACTATATGCACAGAACTTGAGGCAGAAGTCTGGCCTCATCTTCATCTCAAGTCTCATAAAACACTCTCTTTGGCTTTTGGCAAATGTCTTAATTTCCTAACTTGTCTACCTCAGTTTCTTTACCCATGAAAGAGAAATAATGCAAACAATTCTAGAGTTATAAGGATTAATCATTAACCATCCAGAAAAATTATTTGAAGACAATAATGGGCAATGTAACACTTCCACCTGTGAGCAAACGGACTCCATGGAGGGAGAACACAAACAAGTGGAGTTATATAAGAAAATTCTGCATACTTTGTGTTCATCTCATCGTAGCTGTTCACAGTGCTACACATTAAGTATATTCATTCATAGACCATGATGAGCAACAGAATATTCAAGAGAATGAACTAGCTTACTCTAAAAATAAAGTTGCTCACTGAGAAGCTGTTTATTTCAAACTGTAACTAACACCCAGATGAATCTTCTCAATATATCCATATCCCAACTTTTTTGCTTAAACTTCCAGATTCAAATTATTTACAAGTCAAGAAAACACAATGACAGAAATTAGAATTCCAAGTGTCATGAGCAAGCAGTCCCCAGGGAGAAACATTGTTCATGTTCAGTCTCTGAGAACAGAGTATTTACTTGCTTATTTATCTTTGATAGTTATAGTACAATAACAAAACCAGGAAATTTATATTAGTCAACCATTGCTTTTTTCTCATTTAGGCAACTATTTATTTTATATTTTTATTGTTGATTTTCCTTTTTATTGAAGAATAATTGACACACATTGTCACTTTAGTTTCAGGTGTACAACATAGTCACTTGACAACTTTGTGTGATGCTATGTTCACCACAAGTGTACCTACCATTTGTCACCATGTGATACAATTGATTATATTCCTTATGCTGTACCTTTTATCTATGTGACTTATTCATTTCATAAGTGTATTGTTATTCAACTTTCATTGTTCCTCCCACTACCCCTTATCTAGTTTGCTCATCCTCACTCCCAATCTCCTCCTCTCTGGCAACTACCAGCTTGTTCTCTGTATTGTGAGTCTGTTTCTACTCTTTTTATTTGCGGGGTTTTTTTTTGTTTTGTTTTGTTTTTTTACTCCATATATAAGTGAAATCATGTGTCTGGCTGAATTTCACTTAGTGTAATATCCTCTAGGTCCATCCATGTTGTCACAAATGGCAAAATCTCATTCTTTTTTATGGCTAATAGTCCATTGTGTATGTATGTGTATATATCACATCTTCTTTATCTATTCATCTAATGACAGATACTTTGTTGTTTCAATATCTTGGCTATTATTAATAATGCTGCAGTAAACATAAGAGTGCATATATATTTTTGAATTAGTAGTTTTTGTTTTCTTTAAGTAAACACCCATTAGTGGAAATACTGGACCATATGGTATTTCTATTTTTAATTTTTTGAGGAACTTCCACACTGTTTTTCACAGTGACTGTACCAATTTATATTCCTACCAAGAGTACACAAGGGTCCTTTTTCCTCACATCCTGGCCAACACTTATTATTTCACTGTTATTTTGATACTAAGCATTCTGATACGTGTCAGGTAATGTCTCATTGTGGTTTTGATTTGCATTTCCCTGATGATTAGTGATGTTGAACATCTTTTCATATGTCTGCTTTGGTCTCCTGCATGTCTTCTTTGGAAAAATGTGTATTTGAGTCTTCTGCCCATTTTTTAATCAGATTGTTTGTTTCTTTGGTATTGAGTTGTATAAGTTGTTTGTGTATTTTGGATATTGATCCTCTATCAAATATATTATTTGTGGGATCCCTGGGTGGCGCAGCAGTTTAGCGCCTGCCTTTGGCCCAGGGCGCAATCCTGGAGACCCGGGATCGAATCCCACGTCGGGCTCCCAGTGCATGGAGCTTGCTTCTCCCTCTGCCTATGTCTCTGCCTCTCTCTCTCTCTCTCTGTGACTATCATAAAAATAAAAAAATTAAAAAAAAAAAGATTCTTTAAAAAAAAAAAACAAATATATTATTTGCAAATATCTTCTCACAATCAGTAGGTTACCTTTTCACTTTGCTGACAATTTCCTTTGCTATGCAAAAGATTTTATTTTGGTACAGTGAACCATAGTTTATTCTTGCTTTTGTTTCCCTTGCCTGAGGAGACATATCTAGAAAAAGGTTACTAAGGACATGCCAAAGAGATTACTGCCTATATTTTCTTCTAGGAGTTTTATGGTTTTAGGTCTCAAGTTTAGGTGTTTAATCCATTTTTATTTTATTTTTGTCTATAGTTTGAGGAAGTAGTGCAGTTTCATTCTTTTACATGTAGCTATCCAGTTTTCCCTGTTCCATTTTTTATGTATTTTTTAAGATTTTATTTATTTATTAGAGACAGAGGGAAAGGGAGAGAGACAGAGAGACAGAGAGACAGAGAGAGACAAGCAGAGGGAGAAGCAGGCGCCATGCAGGAAGCCCGATGTGGGACTCAATCCTGAGTCTCCAGGATCAGGCCCTGGGCTGAAGGTCGCACTAAACCACTGAGCCACCCGGGCTGCCCCACCCCTGTACCATTTATTGTGGAGACCTTAGTTTCCTCATTGTATATACTTGCCTCCTTTTGTCATAGATCTATTGACCATGTATGCATGGGTTTATTTCTGGCTTTCTATCTTGTTCCATTGATCTATGTGTCTGTTTCTGTGCTATATGTGTTTTGATTATTATAGCTTCATAATATAGTTTGAAACCTGGAATGTGATATCTCTGCTTTGTTCTTTCTTAATATTGCTTTGTCTATTCAGAGTCTTTTGTGGTTGCATTTGAATTTTAGGAGGATTCCTTCTAC
The DNA here is from genome assembly GCF_003254725.2 of Canis lupus dingo. Classification (NCBI taxonomy): domain Eukaryota; kingdom Metazoa; phylum Chordata; class Mammalia; order Carnivora; family Canidae; genus Canis; species Canis lupus. The sequence goes on from NC_064248.1 coordinate 52,626,575, forward strand.
TTGTATAAACAGTGCTATTGGTATGGATCAAATTCGATTTGTAAATTGCTTTGGGTAGTATGGATATTATAACAATATGAATTCTTCCAATCTATAAGCATGGTATGCCTTTCTATTAGTAGTGTTATCTTTAATTTCTTTCATTAATGTTTTACAGTTTTCGGAGTACAGCTCTTTCACCAAATTGATTAAGTTTATTCCTATTTTGTTCTTTTTGGTATAATTATAAATGAGATTGTTTTCTTAATTTCCTTTTCTACTATTTAATTATTAGTGTATAGAAATACAACAGATTTCTGTATATTAATTTTACATCCTTCAACTTTACTGAATTCCATGATTAGTTCTACTAGATTTTTGGTGGAGTATTTAGGGTTTTCTTTATATAGCATCATACCTACAAATACTGACAGTTTTACTTCTTCCTTGCCAATTTGGATGCTTTTTATTTCTTTTTCTTGTCTTATTGCTTAACTAAGATTTCTAATACCATGATGAAGGAAAGTGACTGAAGTAGACATTTATGTATTGTTCCTGATCTTTGAGGAAAAAACTCTCAGTTTTTTACCTTTGAGTATGATATTAGCTGTGGGGTTATATAACATAGGGACATTAATATGTTGAGGTATGTTTCCTCGAAACCCACTTTGTTGAGTGTTTTTATCATGAGTAGATGTTGAATTTTGTCAGGTAGTTTTTCTGCATCTTTTGAGAAGATCAAATGATTATTCTTCATTTTGCTTATGTGGTATATCACATTGATTTGTGGATATTGAACCATCCTTATACCCCTGGAATAAATCCCACTTGATAAGGTAAATGATCCTTTTAATATGTTATTGAATGCAGTTTTCTTTTACTTTGTTGAGGATTTTTGGTCCTATGTTCATCAGGGATATTGACCTGTGGTTTCCTTTTTTTTGTTTGTTTGTTTGTAATATTTTTGTCTGGTTTTGGCATCAGGATAATGCTGATCTCATAGGATGTATTTGGAACCTTTCCTTCCTCTTCTATTTTTTTAGTAGTTTGAGGAAAATAGATATGAACTCTTCTATAAATGTTTGGGAGACTTTCCCTGTGAATTCATTTGGTCCTGGACTTCTGTTTATTGGGAATTTTATTACTATTTCAATTTTATTTCTAGTAATTGGTCATTCAGATGTTCTACTTCTTCCTGATTAAGTTTTGGAAGACTGCATGTTTCTAGGTATCTATTTCTTCTAGGCTGTTCAATTTGTTGGCATATAATTTTTCATAATGGTCTCATATAAACCTTTGTATTTATGTGGAGGTGATTATGTCTCCTCATTCACTCCGACTTTACTCATTTTAGTCTTCTCTCCTTTTGATGAATCTAGCTAAAGATTTATCAATTTTATTCATCTTTTCAAAGAACCAGTTTTTGGTTTCATTGATCTTTTGCATTGTATTTCTAGTCTCTGTTTCATTTATTTCCACTCTGATCTTTATTATTATATTATTTCCTTCTATCTATGAACTTTGAGCTTTGTTCTCTTTTTCTAATTCCTTAGGCATAAGATTAGATTTTTATATTTGATATTTTTCTTGTTTCTTGTGATAGACCTGTATTGCTATAAATTTCTCTCTTTTGTTATAGCTCAAAGATTTTGGACCATTGTATTCTCATTTTTATTTGTCTCTGTATTTTAAAAAATTTCCTCTTTGATTTCTTAGTTGACTCATTGGTGGTTTAGTAGCATTTGATTAGCCTCCATATATTTGTGTTTCTTCCTGCTTTTGTCTTGTAATTAATCTCTTTTTTTATACCATTTGTGGTTAGAAAGTATGCTTGATAGGATTTCAGTCTTTTTAAATTTACTGAGACTTGTTTTATCTCCTAATATGTGATCTATCCTGGAGAATATTCCATGTGAACTTGGAAAGGATATTGGTTTTGGATGGAATACTATATATAATGTGGACAATCCCTTCTGGCCTGCAAAGTTTCTGCTGAAAAGTTGGCTAATCGCCTTATGGGGTTTCCATTGTATGTACCTATTCTCTTGCTCTTGTTGCTTTTAACATGCTTTTTATCTTTGACATTTTAATTATAATGTGTCATGGTGTGGATCTCCTTAGGTTCATCTTGTTTGGAGCTCCCTTTGACTGAACCTGGATATCTGTTATTTTTTCCAGATTAGGGAAGTTTTAAGCTATTATTTTTCAAGTAAGGTTTTTGCTCCTTTCTCTATTTCCTCTTCTGAAATTCCTATAATGTGAATGTTTGTTTGCTTGATATTTTCCAAGAAATCTCTTAGCCTATCCTTTCTTTTAATTAATTTTATTCTTTTTGCTATTCAGCTGGGCACTTTCCATTACTGTTTTCTACATCACTGATCCATTTTTCTGCATCCTGTAATCTATGTTGGTTCCCTCCAGTGTATTTTTCATTTCAGCTGTTATATTCCTCAGCTTTAATTGCTTATTTTTAAAATATATTTTATATTCTATATCTTTGAAGTTCTCATTGAGTTCCTCTACTCTTCTCTCCAGTCTAGTCTAGTGAGCATCTTTTTGACCATACTTTGAACTCTTTATCAGGTAGATTACTCTCCCATTTAGTTCTTTTTCTGAAGTTTTGTTTTATTCTTTCATTTTCACGATATTTCTGTCTCATTTTACTTGACTTCCTGTTTTTTTTTATATAAGGACAAACAGCTACTTCTCCTAAATTTGAAGGAATGGTTTTATGTATGATCATCCCCATGTAGACTGTGTGTGCCTGGTGACTTTGGCTAGCATGGGCTGAGAGTCTCAAGGCATGCATTGCTGGGCCAGAGCTGAATTGGCTGTGGGCCAGGGTGATCTTGGGGCTCTTAGCACAGAAAGCACCTGGTAGGATAGCTGAATGTAAACTGGGTGCAACTCTGTGAGTCCTGGGCTCTCCAGAAAGAGGGCACCTTGGCAAGACAGCTGAAATCGAAGTGGGTACAAGCCAGAGTATTATAGGCACTTTGCACAGTGGGCATGTAGATAGGGCTACTGGAACCTAGGCAGGTTCAGGCCAGGGTGTCAGGAGTGCTCTGCATCAGGGGTCACTGATAAGTCATTTGGAGCCAAAGAAGTATGAGCTGGGAGTGTGCTGTGGTGCTTTGCACCTGTATCATTTTGGTGAGATGACTGGAGCTATAGTGAGCACTGACATGGGGTGTCCTAGTACATACCACGGTGGGGTTATTCTGCTGGGACAGCTGGGCTGGTATGGGCTGGGACCTAGGGCTCATTGAGGTGGTAGCCCAACCAACTAGGGTACCCACACTCTTCTCCTATCCATGCTATAAAGGTGGAGGAGGGTATGTAAACCATGGCACTTGCCAGCCACCCCCACTTCCAACCTGGAGAGAGTTTCTGTGGCTTCTCTGTCATTTGGCAGGATTCGAGGGAAGATTTCTTTATATTCTGGTTGCCCTTTTAAACCACAGCTTTTTTTTCTGTGCCTCAGGGCGAATAAATCTATTCATAGTCCCTCAGTAACATCCCTCCCCACTGCAGTTCACAGCATGGGGGGTGGGGGTGGCAGGGGTGTCTCCTTGTCACTATGTCTCTATATCTCTTGCCATTCTTTATGTGGTCTCTGTCTAATTGTTGTGCAAAAACAGTTCAGTCAGTTCTTCAGGAGGAATTGCTTTATAAATGTGTGTAGATTTGGTGTGTCCATGGAAGAGGTGAGTTCAGTATCTTCCTATGTCACCATCTTGGACCTGTCCCTCCCCAATGCTTTTAAATATCTTGACATGACCTCATAGATATTTGTCCTTTTTTGGAGGATTTCAGCCCATACACCAGGCTTATAAAATGCAGTAGTTTACATGAGGAAGGGCTCATTACCAAAGGCTATAGAAAGATGAAAGGCAGTGGATAGTGAAGTCTTGCACTTCCTCCACTGTCTTTAATAGTGAAAAACTACCTTTATTCTAAGTCCACTTGTATCCCCACTTCCAGGTTAAATAAAGCAACTTCCTATGCCTGCCTTTCTAAACTTAGCCAAAAAACAAAAAGGGGGAAAAAAAGTACTAGTTTTAATAGGAGGTTGTAGGATGTAGGAAGATTACAAAATTAGGGTTATATTTCTGTCTTCACCATTGAACAACGGTGGTGCAATATCTGTTTCCAAACCTGTGAAACAGGGACAGTATAGAGGCTTATAGTAGAATAAAAAATATGCAGGTTTCAGATCAGAACTTCTGGGTTTAATTCCTGGCTAAACTACATATAGCTAACATAACTGACATGAGTTACTTCTCTCTCAGTTTTCTAGTCAGTAAGTAGGAATGTAATAATCATGGGGAAAGTTGTGAGGGCAAAATGATAACACATATAAATCACTTAGAACTGATGGAGGCCTATAGTTGGCGGTCCTTCAAAAGTTCGCCATTACCATCATCATTATCATCATTTTCCAGACTATCCCTGAGAGTTTTATGTAAAGCACAAATGCATATAGAAATTCATTGCAAACTACAAAGAACTATGTGAGGATATGTTATAATTATTTTTCATAAAAAGTGAAGATCTGAGAGTCTGAGATATCCCAGATTGTGTAAAAGCCATGAGTGGCTCTTAGAGAGAGGTAGCACACTCCTACATGGCTTGGGAAAGTCTTCTTTTTTTCAAAAGAAGCTAGGTATGAGGAAAGGCCATCTGCTTATTTCAGCTCTAATATTGTGCAGTAGGAAAATTCTTTTGCCAATCTGTGTCGGTCTCCTCTTCTTTCCAGAGTGCCATGGATTCAACTGCCTACTGTACAACTATACAGACAAGGAGGCTACTTGTTCCCAAATAGAGAGGAATGTTTACCTGCAGGAAGTTTAAAAGGGGGAAGAGGAGAGTGGAACATGGTGAAATGTGAAATACAAACATGGGTCTGCAAGATCAGAGCTGCTTTTCCAGCAGTAGACCTGGGGGAAGTGTGGTACACTCAGAAAAAAAAGATCAACAGTTGAGGCAGGAAGTAGAATCTAGCATAGAAAGGGAAGGAGAAAGAAATAGCAGGTTGCCTATTTATTGTTAGAAATTTCACCTGCCGGGATCCCTGGGTGGCGCAGTGGTTTAGCGCCTGCCTTTGGCCCAGGGCGCGATCCTGGGGACCCGGGCTCGAATCCCAGGTCGGGCTCCCGGTGCATGGAGCCTGCTTCTCCCTCTGCCTATGTCTCTGCCCCCACCCCCACCCCCCTCTCTCTCTGTGAGTATCATAAATAAATAAATAAATAAAATTAAAAAAAAAAAAAGAAATTTCACCTGCCAACTCCAGTGAGAAAGAAAGAAATGCAACTGTAGTTTTCTCTTACTGAACTATTTCTAGATTGGTAGAGATACCCTCAAGAGGTTCGTGTTTCAGTCTTTGTAGCTTTGTCACATACACCCTGCAGGAACTTCTCAAATGCTTCCTTATTAATGAAGCCTTTCCTAATCACACTATATAAAATATCAGCCTCAGCCCTATTCCAATCTCCTTCTACCCTGTTCTGCTTTAATTTTTCTAGAGTGCACTAGTATTACTTGGTATATCTCTGTATAATTTGTTTATTATTTATCTTCCCCCACTAGAATGGAAGCCCCATGAGGACTTTGTTGAGAATCAAGAACACCTGTGGTAATCTAACTTAGATAACTATAGACCATCTATGCATAACTTAGTTGTTTGTTACCAAGACAAGGCTATAAGCCAATGAATAATTTTATGATTTACTTCAGAAAATTCCCTCAGAACAATTTATCAAACACAATGACCTCTCATGCGGACAAACAATTTGCTCATTAATGATGGTTTACTTAGCAAGACTTGCTTTAAGACTGGACTTCCCTGTGATGGCCAATCCTGAAAGTTTATATCACAATCTCTGTTAAATTCCATGCCATTCACCACTTTGAAAGACCTACCTAAAACTAGTTGACTCAGACCGCAAAGTGTTATATCATTTTAGTTTTGGCTTTTCCTTTCTGAGACAAAGTAGTATTCTCTCTTACTGGAGCCAGTTCTAATAAATTTACCTCTGCTTTATTAACAGATTGTCTGGTGATATTTTGGGGGGAAATCAATTTTGTTTTGTTTAATTCTGTGTTTATAGGAAGATAGTAGGAGCTCTGTAAGAATTTGTTGAATGAGTGAACAAACAAAGGAATGAATAAAGGTCTCCACCCTCTAGTCCCTGCAATTTATAGAAGGGAGTTTTATGCAGTAGCACCTGGGCTATGGTACAACTTCTTAGTCCAGACTGGCATCTGTTATGACATTAGTCATCCCTTTGAGTCCTTAGCCATTGGATCCCGAAGGCTCATTCTTTTGTTCTTGTCTATGCTGGCTCCTTAAAACCCTAATGGAATTCCTGGTTATTTCTATACAGTCATCATTCTGCACTTACATGCTACACACAAGCTGCAAAATATTCACTAGGATTATCTTGGCCTTTTCTCTATCGTTTTACCACTTTGAGTGAGTGGTAAATCTTTTGACTCTTATGTACCATGCTGGCTGACTTAAGCCCCTTTACCTAAGTGTGCTAACCAGTTATTCTATTCCCATGAACTACTTTACACACTATTTGGGAAACGAAATTGACAATGCCCTAGGCCAAGGGTTGGCAAAAGTTTTCTGTGAAGGGCTAAGCAGTAATTATTTTAGGTTCTGCAAGCTATATGTAAACTATAAGATCTCCGTTGCAACTATTCAACTCTGCCATTTTAACATAAAAGCAAAAATAGATAATATATAAATGAGCATATACTTATAAAAACAAGCAGCTGGCTTATAGGACAGTCAGTCTGAGGAGTCTGCCTTTTGCTTTGCTAGGGAGTAAAATACAGACCTTCTCTAGAGATTTGATGTCCTGTCCCTAAATCTCAATCCACTTTTAGGGGCAGAATATATAACTCCTACTGAGCCCTTCCAACACTCTAAACTCTATTTTTCCTTTAAACATTTATTTGTCCCAAGTCTTGGGGACAAGAAAAAGCTGGCTTAGGGGCACGTAGGTGGCTCAGTCAGTTAAATATCTGCCTTCAGCTCAGGTCATGATCCCAGGGCCCTTAGATTGAGCCCTGTATCAGGCTCACTGCTCCACGGAGAGTCTGCTTCTCCCTCTCCCTCTGGCTGCCATTCCCCCTGCTTGTGCACTTTCCCTGTCAAATACATAAATAAAATCTTTAAAAAAGAAAAAACTGGCTTTGATTACTGACTGTTTCTTCCAAATCCATTATTTTATCTTTGTGCCTCAGCTTTAAGAAATGTCAAGTTTTTGACTCTCTTATCTATCTATTCTTCCTGAGGAAAAGAGGTGATATTTCTCCAACTGGAAGAGTGTAAAAACATAATAATGGGATATCCTAGGAGGAAATATCAGCTAATGTTTCAAAATATCATGGGCATTTTATCATAACATGATGCATGGGGAGAAGAGTAGAAGGAAACGGAAAGAGAACTGAGGCAGTCCATGAATGGGATAGCTGGGGGGATGCGATGCAACAGCACTGGATGTCCCCTAGGGACTCTGCTTCCCATGGGATGAAAGTGAGCCACGATGTGGCAGGCCTTTCTCTCACTACCTCAGCCTGGTTGGGGCCAACAAAAAGGTTTCCTGCCATTCAAACTAAAGAAAGCATTTAGGTGTGAGCTTTAGACCAGAAGAGAAATTTGACTCTTTATGGGGGATGGAATCAGAGAAAGGAGGCAGGTAAGAGCTCAAAAATGATCTCATCCAAACTCTCAACTCATTTTCTAGTGATTGGCAACTGGATTGTGACAAATTAACAGTTCAACAAAATCAGCAGAGGGTGGTTTAGCCTTAAGAAAAAAAAGGATTATGAATTGAACTGTAGCAAATGCAGTCTTTCCATGGTTCTCAAATAGGTATGGTCAAAGATATAATGTACATGTGGCTGAAGATACCACATGAGCTTTATGTTACATATCACAGAGAGTGGTTTTGGAAATGGTCATAGTAGTTTCTCCTCTAAAAATGACTGAGTTCCCTGTTTGGGGGTAAAGAGCCTGCCTTGCGTTTCTGTAGTGTCTGATGATTTCCAGGGTGCTTTCTTCATCTATGCCCATTGCATAAAAGTATTTCATAATAGGAGAGAGACACACAAATGGGTCGTGATCTGAGATTTAAAAAAAAAGAAAAATATTAAAGTGGGTAATATTTTCCCAAATGAAATGACAAAACCTACTTTGAAAGTGGGGGACACTGAGAAGAGAGATGTGTAAAAGGGAACTTTCAAAAGACATGATAAAGGAGATGGATTTCAGAAGGATGATGAGATCAAAAGCAACTTTGATCATAACAGAGTATAGATCATTCATCTCCTTGTTTAAGTTTGTTCTTACTCATATTATCTTTTTGGTGCAATTGTAAATGGGTTTGTTTTCTTAATTTCTCTTTCTGCTACTTTGTTATTAATGTATAGAATGCAACAGATTTTTGCGTGTTAATTTTGTAGCCTCCAACTTTGCTGAATTCCTTTATCATTTATACCAGTTTTTTTGATAGTTTTTAGGGTTTTCTATATACAGTATCAGGTCATATGCAAACAGTGACGGTCTTACTTTTTCCTTACCAATTTGGTTGCCTTTTTTTTTCTTGTCTGATTGCTAGAGCTAGGATTTCCCATACTATATTGAATAAAAGTCTCAAGAGTGGAAATCCTGTCTTGCTCCTGATCTTAGAGGTAAAGCTCTTAGTTGTTCACCATTTAACATGATGTTAGCTGTAGGTTTTCCATATATGGTCTTATTTGAGGTATGTTCCTTTTGAATCCACTTTGTTGAGAACCATTATCATAAATGGATGATGTTATATTTTGTCTACTAATTAGTTCACAATTATTGAAGAATCCAAACATCCTTGGAGTAAATCCCACTCAACTGTGGTGAATGATTTTTTAAAATTTTAATTTCAGTATAGTTAACATAGTGTTACATTAGTTTCAGGTATGCAATATAGTGATTCAACAATTCTATACATTATTTAGTGATCATCCACAGATGTTGTATTTTATCAAATGATTTTTCTGCACCTATACAATTATCATATGATTTTTATTATTTCTCTTTTTGATGTAATGTATCATGTTGACTGATCTGAGAATATTGAAATATCCTTGCATCATGGGAATAAATTTCACTTGATCATGGTGAATTATTTCTTAAATGTATTGTTGGATTCAGTTCATTTGTATTTTCTTGAGAATTTTTGCATTTATGTTCATCAGGGATATTGGACTATAGTTCTCTTTTTTTGTAGTGTCTTCATCTAGGCTTTTTTAAAGATTTTATTTATTTATTTTAGAAAGAGAGAGAAAGCAAGCAAGCAGGGGAGAGGCAAAGGGGGTAGTAGAGGGAGAGAATCTCAAGCAGACTCCACACTGAGTGTACAACCCAACTCAGGGCTTGGTCCCATGACCCTGAGATCATAACCTGAGTCAAAAACCAAGAGTCAGACATTTAACCAACTGAGCCACCCAAGCCCCCTGGCATATACATTTTTATAATATTCTCATACTCCTTTGTATTTCTGTGGTGTCGATTGTTATTTCTTCTTTTTCATTTCTGATTTTATTTGAATCCTCTCTCTGTCTCGATTCATCTGGCTAAAAGTTTATACAGTTTGTTCATCTTTTGAAAGAACCAGCTCCTGGTTTCATTAATCTGTTCTATGGTATTTTTTTTAGTTTCGGTTTCTTTTATTTTTTCACTAATCTTCTGATCTTTATTATCTCTCTCCTTCCACTGGTTTGGGGTTTGGTTTGTTCTGCCCCTGCCTCTTTTTTTTAACCTCCTTCAGGCTTTAATTGTAGGGTGGTTAGGTTGTTTGAGATTTTTCCTGCTTCTTGACATAGGCCTGTATCACTGTAACTTCCCTTTTAGAACAGTGTTTCCTGCCTCCTGAATATTTTGGACCTTGTGCTTCATTTTTGTCTCCAAGCATGTTATTTTACTTCCATATATTTGTTCTTGTGGTTTGAATTTGTAGACACTTTTTTGTGGCCTCGAATGTGATCTATTCTGAGGAATGTTCCATGTGCACTTGAAATGAATGTGTAGTCTGCTTTTTTTGGATGGAGGTTCTGAATGTATCTTTTAGATTCAACTGGTCCAATGTGTCATTCAAAGCCACCGTTTCCTTGTTGATTTTTTGTTTGGATGATCTATCCATTGATGTAAGTGGTATGCTAAAGTCCCCTACCTTTGTTGTATTACTATTGATAACTTCTTTTATTGATTACTTTTCTTACATTTGTTATTAACTGCTTTGTATACTTAGGTGTTCCCTTGTTGGGTATATATTTATGCAAAGTATCCTTCTTTGTCTCTTGTTACTGGCTTTGTTATAAAGTTTATTTTGTCCAATATAAGAATTGCTACCCTGGCTTTCTTTTCACTTCCATTTGCATGAAAAATGCTTTTCCATCCCTTCACTTTCAATCTGCATGTGTCCTTAGGTCTGCAGGGAGTCTCTTGTAAGTAGCTTATAGGTGGGTTTGCTTTTTTATCTATTCTGTCACTGTATGTCTTTCAATTGGAGCAGTTATTTCAAAGTATTTATTGATAGGTATGTATTTATTGCCATTTTGTTACTTGTTTTTCACTTGCTTTTGTAGTTCTCTATTTTTTTCTTCTCTTGCTCTCTTTTCTCATGGTTTGCTGGCTTGCTTTAGAGGTATACTTGGATTTCTTTCTCTTTATTTTTTGCATTTTGTTACTAGTTTTTTATTTGTGGTTACCACTAGGTTTATATACATCATCTAATACATAGAGAAGTCTATAAGAAGTTGATTGTCGTTTTAATTTGAACCCATTCTTTACTCCCCTCCCCTCATGTTTTAGGTGTAAGGTATCAGATTTTACATCATTTTATTTTGTGAATCTCTTAACTAATGTTTCTAGATATACATAATTTTACTGCTTCTATGTTTCCTACTTTTCTCCCTACTTCTTTCATTTCCACTCAAAAAGTTCCCTTTAGGAGCACTTGAGTGGCTGAGTCGGTTAAGTGTCTGACTCTTGATCTTGGCTCAGAGCTTGATCTCAGGGTCATCAGTTCAATCCACACACTGGGCTCCACACTGGGCATAGAACCTACTTTAAAAAGTCCCTGTTAACATTTCTTGTAAGGCTGGTTTAGTGGTCATTAATTCCTTTAGCTTTTTTTTGCCTGGGAAACTCTTTATCTCTCCTATTCTCCACAATAATCTTGCTTGATAGAGTATGCTTGGTCACAGGTTTTTTCTTTTAGCACTTTCCAAATATCATACCATCCTCCTTTGGGCTACAATGTTTCTGCTGAAAAATCAGCTGATACCCTTATAGTACTGCCCTTGTAGCTGCTTCCTTTTTTGCTGTTTTTAAAATTTTCCCTTTATCACTACTCTTTGCCCTTTTAATTACTATGTATCTTGAGTTGATTTTCTTGGGGAGCGCTGTGTCTCCTGGATCTGGATTTCTGTTTCCTTTCCCAGATTCAGGAAGTTTTCAGCTATTATTTCTTTAAATACATTTTCTACCCCTTTTCTCTGTCTTCTTCTTCAAGGATTCCCTATAATGCGAATGTCATTACACTTGATGGTGCTGAGTTCACCCTAAGTCTATTTTCACTCTTCTTCCTTATTTTTCCCCTCTCCTGGTCAGCTTGATTGTTTTCCATTATTCTGTTCTCCAGATTGTTGATCCTTCTGCTTCCTCTAGTCTCCCATTTATTCCCTCTCATGTAGTTTTAATTTAGTTATTGAGCTCTTAATCCCTGGTTGGTTATTTTTTATGTTTTCTCTTTGTTGAGGGACTCACAGATGTCCTACACTCTTGTCTCAAGTCCAGTGAGTATCTTTATAACCATTACTTTAAATATTCTATCAGTCATATTACTTACTTCTGTTTTGTTTAGCTCTCTTGCCATAATTTTGTCCTAATCTTTTCTTTGGGACATGTTCCTCTGTCTCCTCATTTTGCATAACTTTCTTTTTCTATGCATTTCATGGTATTTCAGGGATGTCTTTTCTGTGTATTGTGTTCACCGTACTATTGTAGTTGAGCTGTGTTTGCTTTTAGTCCAGTCATCTGCAATGGCTCTCTTTGCTTATTGTGGGCAGGATTTTGCCTGTGTGGTCAGGGGGCCAATCTGAGGCCACATTGGGTGTGAGTTAAGTCAGACCAAATGTTTGTCAGAGATGGCGTAACACTGAACTAATTTCCCTGTGTTGTCTCCTGAGTAGCTTTCATTGGCAGACAAGACTTGCAGTCAGACCAGATGTCTGCTCCCAGCCCACTGCTGGGACCATGGTTGGACTGGTATGCATTATTATCTACCCCTCCACCCAGAAGTGGTATAGGCCCTCTCAGGGCTGCTTGCACACTGACAGACTTGTGGCTCCACTTGGGTTCTGGCCAGGGCATATTGGAGAGGGAGGTCTGCAAAAGAATGTTGAGATAGGACATGTGTGTTAGCAAGGTTTTGCAGATCTGGTGTGGGAAGAGACCTGGAGCTGCTTTAGAAAACTGCAGCAAGGCTAGAGAGAGTGGATCCACAGAAGAGTGTGAGGGTGAGGGTACATGTTAGCAAAGTTTGCAAGGGTGTGCTGTGGGAGGACACCTGGAGCTAAGGCCTGACTGGATGGGGCATGTCCACAAGAGGATGTGAGGGCAGGGTACACTGTTAGCAAGTTAGGTGAAGAGTTTGGCACTGGGCTGGTTTTTGCAGTGTCAGTGTGTGTAGACTGGGAAGCAAGGGAGGGAAGTGGTGCCTGCTGGCTCCATTCTTGCTGAAGAAATCTCCAAAGGACTTCTACCCATCTAGCACATGCTCTGAGATTAGTAAATAAATCTCCTTCTGCCATACCCCAGGCATTTTTCAAACTGCTGTTTCTATTCTGTATCTCTGTGGCACCATTTATTGTGGTGTTTCTTTAAGGATAGGGACTCAGTTTCCTCTCACTCTCCAGCTCTCCCAGAGCTGAGAACTGCTGATTTTAAAAGTTCCAGGTGTTAAGCCCCACTGATTGTAAGAACTCCTCTGATTAGGCCCCTCTGGTTTTCAAACCCACATGTTATTGGGTATTTGTCTTCCCCATGTGAGTTCCCCATGCCTGGGTGCTTAGTTTAAGTTCTGTTTCTCTCCTTTCTCTGTACCTGTGGCATCCTTTCCTCCTGTGGACAGTCCCATGGGTCTATTTAGTTCCCAACCTCATCTCTGTTCTTTCCATCCTCTTGGATATGGCCTCTTTCCTATATTTAAGTGGTGAGTCTGTTCTGCCAATCTTTGGGTCATTTTCTGGGTTATTTACACTGATATGGATGTTATCTAGGTGTATTCAAAGGATGAGGTAAGTCTAGGACCCTCCTAGTCTGCTCTCTTCCCTGGAAGTCCTCAGTGAATTATTTTTTAAATGTATTGGTTTGCTAATATTTTGCTGAAGATTTTTATATCCATGTTCATTAGAGATATTGACCTGTAGTTTTCCTTTATTATGATGTATTCTTGTGGTTTTGGTGTTAGAGTAATGCTCATAGAAGGTATTTGGAAGTTTTCCTTCCATTCTATTTTTTGCAATAATTTTCAGAGAATAGGTATTAACTCTAAATATTTGTTAGGATGTACCTGTGAAGCCATCTAGTCCTGGACTTTTGTTTGTTGGAAGCTTCTTTTTTTAACTTCTAAAAAATTTTTTTAAGAAGATTTTACTTATTTGAGAGAGAAAGTGAGCAGGAGGAAGAGGAGCAGAGGGAGAGGGGCAAGCATATTTTGTGCTGAGCACAGAGTTCAATACAGGGCTCAATCCCAGGACCCTGAGATCATGACCTGAATTGAAATCAAGAGTCAGACTCTTAACCAACTGAGCCACGCAGATGCTGCTGAAAGGTTTGTTTGTTTTTTTAAAAATTTTGATTCAGTTTCATTATTAGTAATAGGTCTGTTCCAAAATTCTGTTTATTCCTGATTCAGTTTTGGGAGATTTTATATTTCTAGGAATTTATCTACTTCTCTGCTGTCCAGTTTGTTGGCATATGATTTTTCAAAATATTCTCTTAAAATCCTTTATATTTCTGTGGTGTCAGTTATTATTCTCCTTTGTCATTTTTGATTTTAGTTGAGTCCTTATTTTCTTGATGAGTCTGACTAAAGGCTTATAAATTTTGTTTATCTTTTAAAATAAGTAGCTCATGTTTTCATTGATCTTTTCTATTGTGTTTTAGTCCCATTTTATTTATTTATGATCTAATTTTTGTTATTTATTTTCTTCTAGCTTTGGGCATTGTTTGTTTCTTGTTTCTTTTGTTTTGTTTTGTTTTTAGCACTTATATGTTTTAGGTTAGGTTGTTTATTTAAGATTTTTCTTGTTTTTTGAGATAAGACTATTTCCAGAAACGTCCCTCTTACAACTGCTTTTGCTGCATCCTAAAGATTTGGACCATTGTGTTTTTATTTTCATTTGTCTCCATGTGTTGTTGTTGTTGTTGTTTTCTTCCTCTTGATTTCTTGATTGACCCCTTGGTAGTCTAGTAGCATGCTGTTTAATCTACATGTGCTTGTGTTCTTTCCAGCTTTTTCCTTGTAATTAATTTCTAACTTTACACTATTGCAGTGAGAAAAAAAAGCTTAAGATAATTTCAGTCTTCTTAAATGTATTAACACTTGTTTTGTGTCCAGCATGTGATCTATCCAGGAGAATATTCCATATGCACTTGAACATGTATTCTGCTTTTTTTGGATGGAATGTTCTGTATATATCTATTAGATGGATCTGGTCTAGTATGTCATTCAAAGCCACTGTTTCTTTTTTGATTTTCTGTCTGGATGATGTAGCCACTGATTTAAATGGGGTGTTAAAGTCCCCTACTATTATTACATTATTGTCCATTTTCTTCTTTATGACTGATAATATATATTTTATATATTCAGATGGTCTTATGTTGGGGGTATAGGTATTTACAATTGTTATAACCTCTTACTGGGTTGATCCCCTTATCATTGTGTAATGCCCTTCCTTGTTTATCATCATAATCTTTATTTTAAAGCCTATTTTGTCCAATAAAAATATTGCTACCCTGACTTTTTCTTGCCTGCTTGCTTGCTTCCATTTGCATGGTGTATGTTTTTCCATCCCTTCGCTTTAAGTCTATATGTACCTTTAGGTCTAAAGTCTCTTGCAAGTGGCATATAGATGAGTCTTGCTTTTTTATCCATTCAATCACCATATTCTTTTAATTGGAGCATTTAGTTCATTTGCATTTAAAGTAAATATTGATAGGTATGTACTTATTGCCACTTTGCTAGTTGTTTTCTGCTTGTTTTTGTAGTACTTCTCTATTCTCTCATTTTCTTGTCATTTGATGGCTGTTTTTAGTGTTGTTGCTTATATTCTTTTCTCTTTAGTTTTTGTATAACTATTAAAGGTTTTTGATATAGGGCTACCATGGGGTTAATATATAACATGTGTATAGCAGTCTATATTAAGTTGATGGTCAGTTACATTCAAAGACATTCTAAAGGCAGTAAATTTTTACTCCCTCTTACACATTTTATGCATATGATATCATATTTTATACCTTTTTATTTTGTGTGTTCTTTGACTAATATTTATAAGTTATATTCTTTGGGGTTTTAACTCCCCATACTGGCTTTCCAAGTGATTAATCTACTACTTTTACTATATATCTTCTATTAACTGATTTTTTTCATAATTTTCTTACTTCTACCTATGGTCTTCTCTTTTCATTTAAATAATTCCCTTTATTTTTCCTGCAGGATGGTTTAGTGGTAATGAAATCCTTTAACTTTTGTTTGAGAAATTTTCTCTCTCCTTCTATTCTCAATGGCAGTCTTTCTGGGAAGAAAGACTGTGCTTTGGTTTTTTTCTTTCAGAACTTTGAATATATCATGGCACTCCCTTCTGACCTGCAACGTTTGTGCTGAAAAATTATTTGATAGCCTTATGAGATTTCCCTTGTACGTAGCTGTGTTCTTTTCTCCTGCTGCTTTAAAAATTCTCTCATTATTTTTATCACATTAATTATCATGTGTCCTGGTGTGGACCTCCTTTCAATCATCTTATTACAGGCTCTCTGTGCTTCCTGTTGAGATGTCAGTTTCTTTCCCTAGTATGATAATTTTTTGGCTATTATTTCTTCAAATAAATTTTCTGCCCTCTTCTCTCTCTCTCTTCTTCTGGGACCCATATAATGTGAATATATTACACTTGAGAATATCACAGAAATTCCATAACATATTCTTTTTTTTCCCATAACATATTCTAATATTTTATTCTTTTATTTTTTCCTTTCAGCTTGGTTGCTTTTCATTGCCTGTAATCCAGATCGCTGATCCATTATTCTGTATTCTCTAATCTGCTGTTGATTACTATAGTATATTTTTCATTTGTTACTGAATTATTCAGCTGTGACTAGTACTCTTTAATATTTTCTCTCTCTTTGTTAGAGATCTCACTGAGATCATCCACTCTTCTCTCAAGTCCAATGAATATTTTTATGACTATTACTTTGAATTCTTCATCAAGTACTTTATCTTCATTTCATTTAACTCTTTTACTGTGATTTTGTGCTGTTATTTTATTTGGGACACATTTCTCTGTATCTTTATTTTGTCTAGCTGTCTGGGTTTGTATCTATATATCAGGTAGGTCCACCATGTCTCCTGGTTTTATAAATAGTGGTTTTGTGTAGAAGAGGTCCTGTGATGTCTTGTAGCACAATCCTCTCTGGCCTGTAGGATCACGATCTCCAGGGGGAATCTCCTGTGTTTGCTGAAGTACCCTACTATGTGGCTGGCTGCAAGGACCTGCTTTACCTGCCATGGGTGTAGTGGATATGGTTTTGTCCTCATGCTGTTGAGAGGCCTGTCTGAGGCCACAGTGGGTTTGTTTGTGGACATGGTCAGTAGTCAGCTCTGGTATCTGAAATTAGCCTCTCTGACACAACTTTAGGCACACCAAAAGGCAAGTATTGCTCCCTGCATAGCCAGCTAAAATGTGGGGCCACTGGAACTGCAGTTCAGTGGTGTCTGGTTATGTTCCCACCTACCCTAGAGACTGGAGTGGTACTGGTCCCTTGGAGTGGTGCTAGTCTCTTCAGAAGCTGCCTGTGGGGTGTAACAGGGCAGGAGTTGCTTTGGAGGAACACCTTCTGCAGCAGGCAGGTTGTATGGTCCTTAGGGAGACTCTGAGGTGGGACACATGATAGTAGCAAGCTAGATAAGAGTGTTAGTGCTGGTTCCCCCAAGCATCTGGCTATCTAGGCTGAGGGAGTGGAAGAGATAATGGCGTCCACCATCACTTTTGTTTCTAGAGAAATATCCTAAAGATTTCTACCCCTCCAGCACAGATTCTGAGATTAGTCAATAAATCTTTACTTATACCTCAGGTGCTTTTCAAATTGCTGCTTCTGTGGCTGTGTCTTGGGCTGAATTATTATGCTGGCTCTATCTATCTGTGTAGGTCCTCTGTGCTGGGGTATCTGATTTGGGGTCTGATGCTCTCATTCCTCACACTTGAAGTGTCCCTCCCTTTTGTGGTTATTCCTGCCAAGAGTTTAGCTCCCAGCCAGATCTCTGCCTTCATACTTCTTTTTTTTTTTTTGTGGGCTTCTCTCTATGATTAACTGTGAAAGATCTGTTCTGCCAGTCTTCAGGTTATTTTCACAGTTAGTTGTATAGATACCGCTGTTATTTCTGTGTCTGTAGGACAAGGTGAGCTCAGTATCCTCCTCTCTGCCATATTCTTTCCTCCTTGCTTGTGGAAATTTTGTGTACAATAGAAAATGAATACAGTTGATATTTTAATTTTTATAAAGATTTTGGTTACATAGGATGATGCAAGTGTATACATGTGTATTAGTGATTATTTTATATAATTTGCATGTGTTTATAGGCTGAGACACAATCCAGAGGCACAATTTAGAGATAGAGAAAAAAGTAATTCATAGAGGAGTTTCTAAAAGGGTAGGAAGAAGAACATTGAAAGGAATTATTCTTGAGTAGGATGGATTCATTCTGAGACAGAAGAGAAGGGAATATGGATTGTTATGTTGTCAGTGAGAGGTTGAGTGTTTTCACTTGACAACTTGTATTTTGATTATAAAATTATGTTGTGAAGGAGGTGGGTTATCACAGGATAATATTTTTCCCTCTAATTCAATAAGCATTTTTATTAAAAATTATTCTTTAAGCTTTATTGAAGTATAATTGAAAACATTGTAAGGTATTTAAAGTGTACCTTATGGTGATTTGATATATTTACACATTATGTCAAGATTGTCCCCTTCTAGTTAATACATCCGTCACCTCACATTTCTTTTTCTTTTTCCTTCCTCCTCTTCCTCCTCCTCCTTCTTGTGAGAACATTAAAGTTCTATTCCCTTTGTGAATTTCAATTATACAATACAATGTTATCAACTAACCATATTTTACATTAGATCCTCAGACCTTATTCATCTTACAGCTGAAATTTTGTATCATTTTACTGTACATACACATATATGTATGCCTAAGAAGAATGACAGATACTTCGACTATTTTTGTATCTTGTCTATTGTGAATAATTTTGAACATGAGGGTGCATGCAGATCTCTCTTAAATATCCTATTTTTCTTTTCTTTGGATATATACCCAGAAGTAAGATTGCTAGATCATATAGAATTTCTATTTTTAATAATTTGAGGAACCTCCATACTATTTTCCATAGTGGTTGCACCAATATACATTTCTATCCACAGTGCACTAGTTTCCCTTTTCTGCACATTCTCATCAACACTTATTATCTCTTATCTTTTTGATGGTAGCTCAAAAAGCTGAGGTGGTTTTTCAGTATGGTTTTTATTTGTATTTCCCTAGTGATTAGTGATGTTTAGCACATTTTCACATACCTATTGGTCATTGGTATGCCTTCTTTAGAAAAATACCTATTCAGTTCTGCCCAGTTTTTAATTGGATTGTTTGGGGGTTTTGCTCTTAAATTATAGTTATTTATACATTTTGGATATTAACCCTTTACCAGAAATATGATTGGCAAATATTTTCTCCCCTTTTGTAGGTTGCCTTTTCATTTTGTTGTTGATTTCCTTTGCTGTTCATAAACTTTTAATTTTGATGTAGTTGTACTTGTTGATTTTTGCTTTTATTGTCTTTGCTGGAATAAAATTCAGTAAATTGTTTTCAGATCTTAAATTTAAGTCTTTAATTGATTATGTGTATGGTATAATATAGGGAGCTGGTTTCATTCTTTGGCCTGTGATTGTTGAGTTTTCCCAGCACCATTTACTGAAGAAACTATCTTTCCCCATGGTATATTCTTGGATCCTTTGTCATCAATTAATTAATTATATATATGAGTTTATTTCTAGGCTTTTTATTCTGATCTATTGATGTATGTGTCTAATTTTTATGCCAATACCATACTGTTTTGAATACTATAGCTTTGTAATATAGTTTGAAATTAGGACATGTGATTATTCCACCTTTATTCTTTCTCAAGATTGCTTTGGCCATTCAGGTTCCTTTGTGGTACCACACAAATTTCATAATTGTTTTTTCTGTTTCTGTAAAAAAAGAAAATGCCATAGGAATTTTGATAGGGATTGCTTTGGATTTATAGATTGCCCTGGATAGTATGAATATTTTAATTATACTAATTTTTAAAAGATTTTATTTATTTATTCATGAGAGACATACATGAGAGAGAGAGAGAGAGAGAGAGGCAGAGACACAGGCAGAGGAAGAAGCAGGCTTCATGCAGGAAGCCTGATGCAGGACTTGATCCCAGGACTCCAGGATCACGCCCTGGGCTAAAGGCAGGCACCAAACCGCTGAGCCACCCAGGGATCCCAATACTAATTTTTCTTTTTTTTTTTTTCCAATACTAATTTTTTAAATCCACAAGCATGATAGCTCTTTCCATTTGTGTTATTTTCAATTTCTTTCATTGATGTCTTATACTTTTCAGTGTACAAATTTTTTAACTCTTTGGCTAAATTTATTCCCAGGTACTTTATTTTCTTTTCTTTTTAAAGGTTTTATTTTTAAATAATCTCTAACTCAATGTGGGGGTTGAATTTACAACCCCAGGATCAAGAGTCTCATGCTCTACCAACTGAGCCAGCCAGGTATCCCATATACTTCATTCTTTTTGATGCAATTGTAAATGGGATTGTCTAATTTCTCTTTCTCATAGTTCATTGTTACTGTATAGAAATATAACTAATTTTTGTATATTGACTTTCTATCTTTTACTGAATTTATTATTTCTAACAGTTTTAGAACTGTTAAAACTTGTGGGGAGTCTTTGGGTTTTCTATATATAATATCATGCCATCTGCAAATTGAGGAAGTTTTACTTCTTCCTTTTCAATTTGAATGCCTTCTGTTTCTTTTTCTTGCCTAATTGCTTTGGCTAGAACTTCCAATATAATGTTGAATAAAACTGCTAAGAGTGGGCATCCTTGTCTGGTTCCTAATCTTAGAAGAAAAGCTTTCAGCTTTTCACCATTGAGTATTAGCTGCGTGTTTGTCATATATGGCCTTTTTATATGGAAGTATGTTCCCTCTATACCCAATTTGTTGAGAGTATATATTATGTTTAGATACTGAATTTCGTCAAATGATTTTCTTGCATCTATTGAAATGATATAATTTTTATCCTTCATTTTGTTAATGTGGTGTGTCATATTGATTGATTTGTAAATGTTAAACCATTCTTCTATCCATGGAATAAATCCCATTTGATCATGGTATATGATTCTTTTAATGTATTGTTGAATATAATTTATTAGTATTTTTTGAAGATTTTTGCATGTATATTCATCAGGGATATTGGCCTATAATTTTTTTTTTCTTATAGTGTTTGGTATCAGGTAATGCTGGCCTCCTAAAATGGAAAATTAAGAAATAGAAAAGAAAAGATACTTCACAGAGAAGTTTCTAAAAGGGCAGGAAAAAGAGCATGGAGAGGAATTATCTTTGAATAGCATGGACTTTTTTCAGGCTGTAAAGAAGGACATACATATGTGATGATTATATAAGGAGGAATTGAGATTTTTCAGTACATAATTTCTATTTTGATTATAAAATTGGGGTACAAAATGGTTAGGATATCATAGGATCACTTATCTAGTGAATTAGCACATGTATGTATGTATTAGGGCTGTGTATACATACGTTTATTTAGTAGGGGACTTGAGTAACGTGTTGAGGACAAGAGGAGTCAGAGTTCATCAAGATCAATTAAAATGACTGATAGGAAGCATTGAGGACCAAGTTAGTCTAGAAAGCCCAAATTTATGAAGGCCTCAATTTAATAGTTGTGAGCCTGTCTTCATCTTTAGATGCTAGGCCCAGCCATGTGAATAAAGAAATCTGATTATAAGACTTCATTAACAGTGTAGGGAAATACATAGTACTAAACAACTGGTATTTACAATAAGTTTTAGAGAGACTTGCCATTTGGATTCTGTCTAAAGTACTCTTTAAATAATTCCATCTCTCTAAAGCAACTGTAGCAGTCTTTTAAGGAGCTCACCATCTCCATTTTGTATGTAACATATTCTACACCTCTGATGATAGTCATAGATGTTAAGTCTTAAAAGTCCTGTAGAGATTTTTCAGGTTGATCATGATCTTCAAGATAAAAGTATCAGTCCTTAAGCTAGTTAAGTGTAAAGCCTATTTTAGGAACTCAATTTTTCCAATCTAGATCAGTGTTTCTCCCATAGTACTGTACTTGTTTTCTTCTACTTACTGAATTTTTTTTAGTGTTTTTCTTCCTAGAGATCAAATCTTCAAATAATTACAAGCATTATTTCTTGTCAGAATGTTTTTAAAACTATGCAGCATTTTCTGTGTTTCCAAGATAGAATGATATTTTAGTTTCTTGGCAATTGCATTAATCAATTATAGTAATTCTATTCATAAGAAATTTTATCTCATAAATGGTGAAATGATTTATTTAAGGTCAGACATAAATTAGTGGTAATACTGGCTCATTCTCTAGGATTTTTAAATGCGTGTTTTTATACATTAGGTTTTAGATCAAAGAGTATTTTGGGGCACCCAGGTGGCTCAGTAGTTAAGCATCTGACTTCAGCTCAGGTAATGATCTGGAGTTCCTGAGACTGAGCCCCACATGGGGCTCCCTAATCAGTGGGGAGTCTGCTTCTCCCTCTCCTTCTGCCCCTCTCTCTCACTCTCTCAAATAAATAAAATTTTTTTAAAACTAAGAATTTTTCATGATAGAATAAACATTCTCTAGATGGAAAAAATATAATTGAACCAAATAAGTATAGTAAATCAGAGGCCACAAAGTCTTCATTTTGTATAAACAGACTTCAGTATAAAATTAAAAGTCTAAATAAATAAATTTTTAGTTAGGAAGTATTCATTTACTTTTAAGTTCAATTAATCATTTTTGAACTATATCTTATTTAATCAATTGAGAGAAAAAAGAGACTTTAGTTTACTACAATTATCTACAAGGGGAAAATGCCTTGCATGTTTACACTAGGTAAAATCCTCCCAGTTTGTCCTTTTTCCCCCATTGATCTTAGAAATTATATGTTAGTTTTAAATTCTGTTATTTCAAGCAAGTAGTTTTTTTAGGCCTCACAAATTTTTGCTACATCAAATATAAATGTAATGGAACTAAACTATACTTCATAAGGAAGTATAGTTTAGTAATTGTCAGTTTAGAAATTGACAAAAGAACTTGCACATAACTCTAGGTATAAATACAACATTTAGATGAACAAATAGAAATCCTATTTTATTTTCAATATTTTGGTGTATACCTTCTGATTTTTGAAACATATTAGATTCCTCTAAGAAAAGTACTTTAATAGATATCAGCACACAAATTATTTAATCATGTTCTTCTTTTTAAAGTAGTTTCCATTTGAGAAGAAGATTTTGAACTACCAGTGAACAGTTTTAAAAGATATATGCATTTGTTCTTATTTTAGTAAGCAATTTGTCCTAATATTTTCATGGATATATCAAGTATTAGACTTGGCATCCATAAATCATGCTTATAATAATCACAACTGCCAAAATAACTTCATAGTCAAGTTAATTCCAAACCAGAAAACATTTTTATACTGCACATAATATTATCTCTTAACACTGTTAAGGCTGAAAGTCATCCATAATCACAGATTTTTGAGTTAATATGTATTGTATTCAAATATTTTCATTATCACTACACAACTAAAATGTGTGATATGGTAAATCCCGATGTATCGACAATTAAATAAATGAAGATACACATATGATAAAAGTAGCAATACACAGAGTATCTACCCTCAGAGAATGTTAAATTAAAGTTTATATTAAAAAATAAATATAATAGGCAATAAAACCTCTGTGATTGACTGATAGGCATTCCCCAAGAGTTATATGAATAAATTTGAACCCCAGAGTTAAAACAGGATTTTAGCACTGAGTGATTTCCTATGATAAAATAGGTTTCCTGAGATTTAACTTGAGAATAAATGAACTTTCTAGCAGCTTCATTATAGCAATAAGACAACTTTAAGACAGTGCTTCTTGAAATTAAAATCATGTTTGTGAATTTCAAACAAAGCTCTTGTTGAAAATGCCTCAAGGTTATGATTATATCTTTTCCTCTAAAGTAGTTTTAAAGATTGGATGAAAACCTGAAAGTCTGTAATCTGAATGTTGTTTTGATGCCATAATATATATTTTAAAATACAATACCCTAGGAAAAACAGAATGCTGAATAGGATAACTGCAAAGTTTCCAAACATTTTATAAATCAGATCACTAATAATATCAACTAAGTGCTGTAAATGTCAACAACTATAAGAAATGCACAGTTACTGGCTCTCTTTATAGGTTTAAAAAGTATGGAGTAACTAATGATGTGAAATGCTTATTACAAACTTGACAGTTATACAGATAGGTATTAAGAACTGGCACAAAAATGATAAACTGAACCATAGAAAAGACATTTTGAAGCAATTACTAATCAGGAAAAGATTCTAATAAATCAATCAGCATTAAGGTTGCTCTTCATCAGCTAGATTCATGGTATTGCAAATTATTTACATTTTTAAATGGCTCACCTGGCTTAGCAATGATATTCAAATAATTTCCATAATGTCTCCTGACAAGGACATCTTAGAAAATTGCTTATTTAACTTGAGATTCTAATGGAACAAAGAGAGTATGGGGGGAAAATTAGAGAAGGAAAAAACCCCACTAAACTAAATAAGAAGAAAATATTAAGAAAAAAATGCCAAATGTAAAGAAATTAAATTTTAAGTATCAGCAAATATAGATTAGGCCTATCTACCTAGAATGTAGGTGTAAATGTAGAACTGTGTATTTTCTCTATGATAGTATATCTATAAGTAACTGTTATCATTACAGAGTAACCACTGACAGTCTAAGCCCTTTTTCATACACTCAGTACAAACCACATATTACATAGGCCTGTTTGTATTTTGTAGCCTCTCTTATTTGGGTATAGTTAAGTTTCAAAGCAGGATAATAGAAGTAACAATACATCATTAACATTTCTTTCAAAAAAAATAGTAACTTTTCTATGTTCTTGAAAAGCCTCGAAGGTGAAACTGTGTCTGGCATTATATACTAAGTTCCACGGAGCATTCAAACTTTTCCCTGTGGTGGAATTTCATTATATTATACACCTTGCCAGAAATTACTTTCCAAATTATTCTCTGTGTTGAATTGAACAGAGAGTGCATAAGCAAAGAAAGACAAGTGCTTCAAGGGTAAGAGAGCAAAGAGAGGGGGAAAGTTCTTGAGTGAATACTCATGCTATTTTTTTTCTGCTCAGCTCTTAGAAGCATGTGAAATTTAACTCAATCCCAGCCCTCAATGGGCACATGATTTACTTGGGCAAAGAGGACCAACAGAAAAAATAAAGGTCTCTTCCAACTCTTTATAGATGATCTTACCCACTCCTACCGCCTCAACTGTTAAGTAGAGTGTATGGCCAAAGAGTTCCAGGATATCTCTACTCCCACCTCGTCTGTGCTTTATATATCCTTTTACAACCTAAGTATTTCAACAGTTCTTTCAACTGATGGTGTAAAACCATACTACAAGAGCTAATTCTTTTCCTATTTTGTTAATACAAATAATAGCATTACACTGTGTCAGTTCTTCCTTTTCCTTCACATCCTTTCATTTAATTGGTTTCCCAATCCATCTCTGAAAATAACTTCAAATTCTTTCCACTTCCGCTGAGTTCACAGCATGATCTTTGGCTTACACTGTTCCAAGAGTTTTCCCAACTGATCTCAATTATTCCAGACTCTCTTCACTACAATCTGTCCTCATCATGCCAACCATTATCTGATACAAATCTAATCCCATAGAGCCCCTTTAAAAATTATTTTTAAGGGATCCCTGGGTGGCTCAGCGGTTTGGTGCCTGCCTTTGGCCTGGGGTGAGATCCTGGAGTCCCGGGATCGAGTCCCATGTCGGGCTCCCTGCATGGAGCCTGCTTCTCCCTCTGTGTTTCTGCCATTGATAAATAAATAAAAATCTTTTAAAAAATTATTTTTAATTTAAAAAATAATTTATTGAATTACAACCGACACATAATGTTATATTAGTTTCAGTTGTACTGCTCTATATGTTATGATATTCTCACTACAAGTGTAGGTACCATTTGTTACCATACAACACTATTATAATACCATCTACTATAGTCCCTATGCTGTATCTTATATCCCCATGACTTACTCATTCCATAACTGGAACCTAGTATTTTTCATTCCTGTCACCTATTTTGCCCAATCCCTTCTCCTCTGGCACTATCAGTTTCTGTATATGTGTCTGTTTCTGCATTTTTTGTTTATTTCTTTGTTTTGTTTTTGTTTTTTAGATTCCACATAAAAGTAAAATCATATGGTATTTTTGTCTTTCTTAGTATGGTTTATTTCACTTTGCATAATACTCTTTCAGTCCATCCGTGTGGGCACAAATGGCAAGATCTCATTCATTTTTTTGTGTCTGAGAAATATTTCAGTGTGTGTGTGTGTGTGTGTGTGTGTGCGTGCGCGCGCGTTTATATAACATCTTCTTTATTCATTCTTCTGTCTGTGGATATTGTGTTGCTTCCGTATCTTCGGTATTATAAATAATGCTGCAATAAACACAGGGGTGCACATATCTTTTCAAAATAGTGTTTGCATTTCCTTTGATTAAATATCCAGCAGTGCGGATGCCTGTGTGGCTCAGCAGTTCAGGTGTGCCTTCAGCTCAGGACGTGATCCCAAGGTCTGGGATCAGGTCCCACATTGGGCTCCTTGCAGGGAGTCTGCTTCCCCCTCTGCCTATGTCTCTGCCTCTCTTTCTCTGTGTCTCTCATGAATAAATAAATAAAACCTATAAACAAACAAACAAATATCCAGTAGTAGAATTACTGGATCATATATTTCTATGTTTATTTTGGGGGGACACGTGTGTACTGTTTTCCACAATGCCTGCACCAGTTTGCATTCCCACCAGTAATGCATGAGGATTCTTTTCTTTATACTAGCCATTCTGACAGCCATATCTCATTATGATTTTGTTTTAATTTCCCTGATGATTAGTGATGTTGACATCTTTTTCATGTGTCTATTGGCCAGCTGTATGTCTTCTGAAGAAAAATAACTACTCAGGTCTCTGCCCTTTTTTGAGTTGAATTATTTGGCATTTTTTGGGTTGAGTTGTATGAGTCCTTTATACATTTTGGATATTAATCCATTTTCACATATACCATTTGCAAATATCTTCTGCATTCAGCAGATGGCCTTTTGGTTTTGCTAATAGTTTCCTTTGCTAAGCCAAAGGTTTTTTTTATATATATATATAGTCCTAATAGCTTATTTTTGCTTTTATTTCCCTTGCTTAAGGAGACATTGTCTAGAAAAATGTTGCTAAGGCTGATGTCAGAGAGATCACTACCTATGTTTTCCCTTAGGAGTTTATGGTTTCAGATTTCACATTTAGTCTTTAATCCATTTTGAATTTAATTTTGTGTATGGTGTAAGTGGTCTAGTTTCATTCTTTTACATGTTGCTGTCCAGTTTTCCCAGCACCATTTGTTCAAAAGACTATCTTTTCCCCATTGTATATTCTTATTTTTAAGATTTTATTTATTTATTCATTAGAAATACAAAGAGAGGCAGAGACGTGGGCAGAGGGGAAAACAGGCTCCCTGCAGGGATCCCAGTGCAGAACTCCATCCCAGAACCCGGGGATCACGCCCTGAGCCGAAGGCCGACTCTCAACCAGTGAGCCATCCAGGTGTCCCTCCCCATTGTATATTCTTGCCTCATTTGTTGCAATTGACAATATATGTATCAGTTTTGGGGCTATTCTGTTCTTTTGATCTATGTGTCTGTTTTTGTGTCAGTTTCATACTGTTTTGATTACTTATAGCTTTGTAGTATATCTTGTATTCTGAGATTGTGACCTCAGCTTTGTTCAAGATTGCTTTGGCTTTTTGAGGTCTTTTGCAGTTCCATACAAATTTCAGGGTTACTTTTTCTGGTTTCATGAAAAATGCTATTGGGGGGTGCCTGGATGGCCTAGTCAGTTGGATGGCCAACTCATGATCTCAAGGCTATGGGATCAAGTCCTGCATTGGGCTCTGCAGTGGGTGTAGAGCCTGCTTTGCTTGGGATTCTCTCTCTCTTAAAAAAAAAAAAATGCTATTGGTATTTTGAAAGGGATTGCATTGAATCTGTAGATTGTTTTGGGTGATGTGTACATTTTAAAAATGTGAATACTTCCAATCCAAGAGCATAGTACATCTTTCCATTTGTTAGTGTTGTTTTTTATTTCTTTCATCAATGTTTTATAGTTTTCAGAGTACAGGTCTTTCACCTTCTTGGTTAATTTATTCCTAGATATTTTATTCTTTTGGTGCAGTTGTAAATGGAATTGTCTTCTGGATTTTTCTTTGTGCTACCTTGTTATTAGTGTATAGAAAAACAACATATTTCTGAATGTTAATTTTGTATCTGGCAACTGTAGTGAATTTATTTATTACTTCTATCAGGTTTTTTGGTGGAGTCCTTAGGGCTTTCTGTGTATGTTATCACTTCATCTGCAATGTGGCATTTTTATTTTTTCCTTGTCAAATTGACAATATTTATTTTTCTTGTCTGACTGCTGTGACTAGGACTTCAAGCGCTATGCAGAACAAAAGTGGTGAGAGTGGACA
This sequence comes from Canis lupus dingo, assembly GCF_003254725.2. Lineage (NCBI taxonomy): Eukaryota > Metazoa > Chordata > Mammalia > Carnivora > Canidae > Canis > Canis lupus. The sequence goes on from NC_064248.1 coordinate 52,654,790, forward strand.
TCCTTGTTTTTTTCCTGACCTTAGAAGAAAAACTCTGCTTTTCTCCTTTGAAGATGATATAAGCTGTGGGTTCATCGTATGTGGACTTTATTATGTTGAGGTGCATTTCCTCTAAACGCACCTTGTTGAGATTTTTTTTATGAATGAATGTTGAATTTTGTGACATGCTTTTTCTGCATCTATTGAGATGATCATATCACTTTTATCCTTCATTTTGTTTAATGCGTTATGTTGATTGATCTGCAGTTATCGACCTATGCTTGCATCCTCAGAATAAATCCCACTTGATTGTAGTGAATGATCCTTTTAATGTATTGTTCTACATGGTTTGCTTATATTTGCAGATCCCTGCATCTATGTTTATCAGGATTATTGGCCTGTGATTTTCTTTTTTGGACTATCTTTGTCTGGATTTGCTATCAGGGTAATTCTGTCCTTAAAGAATATACATGGAAATTTTCCCTCCTCTTAATTTTTTTGAATAGTTTGATGAAAATAAGTATTAACTCTTCTTTAAATGCTTGGTAGAAATCACTTGTGAAGCCATCTGGTTCTAGAATTTTATTTGTTGGGGATTATTTTATTACCTATTTAATTTTGTTACTAGTAATTGTTCTACTCAGATTTTCTATTTCTTCCTAATTCAGTTTTAGAGAATTGTATGTTCCTAGAAATTTATCCATTTCTTCTAGGTTGTCCAATTATTTGGCATACAATTTTTCACAGTAGTGTCTTTTATCCTTTGTGTTTGTGTTGTTTTTACTTCTCTTTCCTTTCTGATTTTGATTTAGATTCTTTTTTTCTTTTTTACTTGATATGTCTGGCTCAAGTTTTATCAATCTTTTTTTCAGAGAACCAGATCTTGGTTTCATTCATCTTTCCTATTTTTTTATTCTCTATGTCATTTATTTCTGCTCTGATATTCACTATTTCCTTCCATTTATTAACTTTGCGTTTTCTTTTTCTTTTTCTAGTTGCTTTAGTTGGTTTTTCTAGTTTGCTTTCTAGTTGCTTTAGATTTTTCTTATTTCTTGAGGTAGGATTGTATTGCTATTAATTTCCACCTTAGAACTAATTTTGCTATGTCCCAAGATTTTGTACTATTGTGCTTTCATTTCCATTTGTCTCCATATAATTTTTAAAATTTTTCTCTTGGACTTATTGGTTGATCCATCGGTTGTTTCGCAGCATGTTGTTTAGCATGTTACTTGTGTTTTTTCCAGTTTTTTTTTCTTATAATTGATTTCTAGGTTTATACCATTGTGGTCAGAAAGATATTTGAAATGTTTTTTATCTTCTTAAATTTATTGACGCTGTCATTGTCACCTAACATGTGATCTATCCTGGAGAATGTTCCATTTGTACTTGATAATAACATATATTCTGTTGTTTTTAGATGGAATGTTCTGTATATATCTGTTAGATCCACTTGTCCAGTGCATCATTCAAAGACACTGTTTCCTTATTTTTTGCTCAGATGATTATGCATTGATGTAAGTGGGGTGTTAAAGTCTTCTACCATTACTCTCCATTTCTCCACTTACATCTGTTAAATTTGCTTTATGAATTTAGGTGCTCCAATGTTGAATGTTATACATATAACAATTATTTTATTTGTTGAAGTGATCCCTTGATTATTTTGTAATGCCATTCTTTGTCTGTTACACTAGTCTTTGTTATTTTTTAATGATTATTGAAAAATATTTTATTTATTTATTCATGAGAGACAGAGAGAGGCAGAGACATAGGCAGAAGGAGAAGCAGTCTCGCTGCAGGGAGCTTGATGTGGGACTTGGTCCCAGGACCCCGGGATCATGACCTGAGCCAAAGGCAGACACTCAACCAGATGCCCCACAGTCTTTGTCTTAAAGTCTATTTTGTCTGATATAAGTATTGCAACTCTGGCCTTTTTTTTTTTTTTTTTCTTCCATTTACACAAAATTTCTTTTCCCTGCCTTCAATTTCAGTCTGTATGTGTCTTTAGGTCTGAAGTGAGTTTCTTATAGGAAGCATATAAATGAGTCTTATTTTTATCCAGTCTGTCACCCTCTGTATTTTTTTAAAGATTGTATTTATTTATTCATGAAAGGCAGAGAGAGAGAGAGAGAGAGAGAGAGAGGCCGACATAGGCCGAGAGAGAAGCAGGCTCCATGCAGGGAGCCTGATGTGGGACTCAATCCCAGGTCTCCAGGATCATGCCCTGGGCTGAAGGCAGGTACCCAACCGCTGAGCCACCCAGGAATCCCCTACCCTCTGGAACATTTAGACCATTTACATTTAAGTAATTAGATAGGTATGTACTTATTATCATTTTTGTCATTGTTTTCTGCTTGTTTTTATCTCTAATCTTTTCTTCTCTCATGCTCTTCTCTTGTCATTTAATGGCTTTTTAAAGTATTATTCCTGGATTCCTTTCTCTTTATTGTGTATGTATTACAGGTATTTGAGTTGTGGTTACCATTAGGTTCATATATAACATCCTAAGTATATAGCCATCTATATTATTAGTCAGAATTTCAAACACATTCTAAAACAATTTCATTTCTATTTTCCCCTCTACATTTTAGGAATGTGTTATTTTACATCTTTTTATTTTGTGAGTCCTCTTAACTAATTTTTTAGATACAATTGATTTTACTTCTTTTTTTAAGATTCATACTAGCTTTATAAGTGATTGCTACACTACCTTTCCTGTGTGTTTGCTTTTACACATGACATTTTTTTCCTTTTCTAATTTTCTTACTGGTAATTATGGCCTTTTCTTTTCCACTTTAAGAAGTCTCTTTAATATTTCCTGCAATGCTGGTTTAGTGATGATAAACTCCTTTAATTCTGAGTAACTTTCCCAAGCAGAATTTTTTTTTTCCTTGCAGCATTTTGGGGATGCTAGGTTGCAGTTTTTGCTGAAAGATCAGCCAATAGCCTAATGGGATTTCCCTTGTATGTAACCCAGTTGCTTCTCTCTTGCTGCTTTAAAAACTCTTTAATCATTGACATTTTAATGATTATGTGGCATATGAACCTTCTTAGGTTCATCTTTAGAGCTCTCTGTGATTCCTGAACCTGGATATATGTTTCCTTCCACAAATTAGGAAGTTTTCAGTTACTTCTTCCAGTAAGTTTTCTGCCCCTTTCTCTTTTCTCCTTCTGGGATTCCTATAACACAAATGTTTGCTTGATGCTGTCCAAGAGATTCCTTATCTTGTCTTCATTTAAAAAATTCTATTTTCCTTTTGCTGTTCATATTGGGTGCTTTCCATTACCATGTTTTTCCAGATCATTGATCCATTGTTCCACACTCCCCAAACTATTATAAATTCCCACTAGTGTATTTTTCATTCTGGTTATTGTATTCTTCAACTTTGATAGTTTTTGGTTTTGTTTTTGATTTTCTATCTCTTTAAGTTCTCACTGAGTTTATCCACTTTGCTCTCCAATCTGATGAGCATCTTTATGACCATTACTTTGAACTCTTTATCAGAGAGATTGCTTATCATAGTTTTATCCGGTCCTTTTTTTGAGTTCTTATCTTTCTTTCATTTGGAGCATAGTTCTCTGTCTCCCCATTTTGCTTGACTTTGTATTTGTTTCTATGGATTAGGTGAAACAGCTACCTCTCCTAAACTTGAAGGAATGATTTACATGTGGCCATCCCTTGAGTAGACCGTGTGTGCTTGGTGACTTTGGCTGGCTAGCTGGAGATGTAGCTGTGTAGGTTGGAGATCCTAGGGCACTCTGTGCTGGTGTCTCCCTGGTGGAATGGCTGGAGCTGAAGTGGGCACAGGTTGGGATTGTCCCTGCATTCTCCATGCAGATGTACTGGCAGGATAGCTGAAGCTGACTTGGGTGTGAGCTGGGTACTCCTGTGCATCTCTATACAGAGGAGGCCTTATCAGGATAGCTGAAGCTGAAGCAGGTCTAAGACAGGGGTTCCTGAGGTCACAGAGTCCTAATTTAAATATTCATAATTCCTATCTCTAAGGAAGACTAAAATCCTCAGCTTAAAAGAGGGCACTTAGCAACTTTTCTAGACTTCTCTCTCACCACTCCCTATCTCCCATAGTATATTTCATCAATACTGTACTATTCATATGAGCTAAAAATAATCTATTACTCTGTGCCTCTGCCTAAATCCTTCACCATACCTAGGATACCTTCTTTAGCCATTTCTCCTGGCAAATACTTACCCTTCAGTTCTCTAGTCAAATGTCACATCCTTTGTGGCATTAATTTATCCTTCCCATGTGTCCTTATAGCACAAATATATATATACATCTCTATTTAATCATGGCAGTGTGAGTTTTTTCTTTATTAGACTGTGTGTCATTTTTGCAATTTTTGCTTTATTAGAATAAATTTAGCATGTGCCATGATACGAACACATGGTTTGGAGAGACAAATTACCAAGTCTAGGTTGAGAAATCAGGTAAGAATTCTCAGTAACACAATTCAGTTTTAAGAATAAATACAAGTCGGGAATCCCTGGGTGGCTCAGTGGTTTAGCACCTGCCTTTGGCCCAGACTGTGATCCTGGAGTCCCGGGATTGAATCCCACATCAGGCTCCTTGCATGGAGCCTGCTTCTCCCTCTGCCTGTGTCTCCGCCTCTCTCTCTGTGTCTTTCATGAATAAATAAATAAAATCTTAAAAAAAAAAAAAAAAAACGAATAAATACAAGTCAAGGCACCCAGCTAGCTCAGTCAGAGACTATGTGATTCTTGATCTCAGGATTGTTTGAGCCCCATGTAAGGCATAGAGATTATTTAAAAATAAATAAATAAAGACAAGTCTAGGCAAAGAAAGTAGATAAATATAAAGGAAATGAAGATTCTAGTGAGAGTGGTTCAGATGACAGTTCTTGATTCCAGATGAGGTAGAAAAACTGGGAACAATTAAGGGACATAGGCTGTTTTCAGAAATCACATATATGGGGATTAAGACATTAAAAGTTGTAATTTGAGGGGCACCTTGGTGACTCGGTTAAGCATCTGATTCTTTATTTCAGCTCAGGTCATGATCTCAGGGCCATGGTTTTGAGCCCCACATTGGGCTCTGCACTCAACACAGTGTCTGCTTGAGAGTCTCTCTCTCTCTCCCTGTCCCTCCCTCCATTCATGTTCTCTCTCAAATAAATAAAATATTTTAAAAAATAAATAAAAGTGGTGATTTGTGGATCCAATAGGTATTTATTAAGCACTTACTGTGTACCAAATACTGTTTTAAGCATGGGATACAGCATATTTTTAAAAAGACAAAAGTCCCCAAGATATTTATCAAAGTTCAAATTTTCAGAGGTAAAGTAGCTCTGGAAGATTCAAAGATCAGAAAGATGTCCCATGGGAAGAGATGGCTGAAGTGTTGTGGCCTGGGTCTCTAGATTAGGAGAGCAAGAAACTCTGAGACTATATTCCATAAATTATAAACAATGGACAGGAAATAAATCCGGACATTGTCAGCACTTGGGTGATAGGAAAAAAAAAAAGCCAGATGCAAAAATAATCTTCAATGAATGTGAGGGAGTGAACAGGAGGTTGCTACATCATAGAGATGGAAAAGGCAGAAGGCAAACTAGATGCAAAAGTTTCATTGGAGTAGTAATGTTTAACAAAAAAGTGAGATAGTAGAAGATAGAAGCAGTAGTTGAGAGAAAAGAGCATGCCCTACCTTCTGACCCAGGGATACATATAAAATGAGAATCAGTTTTTAATTAAGGAAGTGGAAACGGTATTATATGAACTCTCTAAGGGCTTTGTTGACCATGGAATGAGGAGTGAGGTTTCCACTGCCCAGTGAAAATAGAAAGCACAGAAAAGTATGAGGATGAATATACAGCAGACCTTACACTTTGGGCAGTGTTCAAGGGATGGACCTAGCAGACTCAAATTTTCAAAAATGTTTCAAATAGGTACAAGTTGAATCCAGTTTCTAGAGATAGACTTCCTAAGTTAGGTTTCAGCTTTACCACTTATATATAATGACTCCATGACTTTGGAAATTATATAAAATGCTTTGTGTAGAGCTTGCACAGGGCAATTCTTAATTATTAGGTATTATTAATGTGCTGAGGCCCAAGGAAGTTGTTGGAAGCTAATGAAGCCAGTCACAGGCCTGTCATAAAATTCTATAGTTTGAGGCCCTAGAAAACAAAGGTCTGATCAATAGACATTGAAGCCATTACTAGATTAGGTCCCTGATGGAAATGTAGGCCAGTGTCTTGAGAAACTCAGGATTTGAGGCCTCAGGACATTGATACCAATAAAAATAGAAATAGTCAAGTTAAAGACTCAATGGCAAAGAATACCATCACCTGGACCCTGATTAAAATACTCCCACTGAAAAGTGAGCCCAGTTTCATGTTTATTTGCCCCATCACATGGATCTGAACCTTAGAGCCTGAGGTAGGCAGGGTAATAAGACAGGCTTAAAAGTAAATGTGTTGAAAAAAGCCGTTTATATTTATGAAGGCATATGATAAAGTGTGATCAGTAATGGTCTATGGGCTGATATGATAGTGGATTCGTGTTTAAAACATAGGCTCTGGCTTTGCCATTTACTATGTAACTTTGGTAGTAACATCTGCTGATCCTCATTTTCTCTAATATATAAATAATAATTGCTTCACACTGTTACCACAGGAACCAGATGTACAAATGCATTTAAAGTACAGCATAAATATTACTAGAAAATATTTTATAAATTATAGCTATTATTTACTACAGGACCAGAACTAAAATCAGATCTACTGGACGTTACATTTATGCTGTCACCACTGCTCCAACGTGTGTGTTATTCCCTAAAATTCCCCATTATCTAAAAAGGAAAAGCAGATGTTCTCATCCTGTGAGAGAGAAGATGGAGGACAGCTGAGAGAAAGTTCTGGCTCTCTAGTGCAAAAAAATCCATCTAGATCTTACTATAAAAATGTACAAGATTTATATTCAAAGAGAAAAGTGTTATGTAAAACTGTATCAGGAATGAGTTATACAGATAAGTGACCAAGATGGATAGATTCAATAAAGATCTTTTCATCTCTCCTTGACTGAAGAGCTACCATTCAGATAATTTGCTTTTAGTTATGGTTGTATAGACAAATTAAAGGAATTTGTCTTCTTTTGGCACTGCGATCTAACAAAGGTAAATTAGGTCCATGGTTGACTCTGATCATGTCTTTATCACAGCAAAGTAGGATCTTAAGGAATATATAATACTTCCCCCTTCTCCCTGAGGAAAAAAAGGCAAAGAAAGGATTCACCCTGATTTCAGATCTCCATGCATGAAGTGTTGATTGTAGAGTATAAAGGGAAAGGACACACTTAACCATGTTTGTGTGCTTTCAGAAATTGTTACAAATTATAAGACTTTGCTGCTTGTGTCTTTGTAAGCTAAATGATTTCCTATCATTTACTTCAACAAATCAATAAGGAAATATATACTTCAGCAGAAGACCACATTCTACTCTTGGAAAAAAACCTAAAAATTCTTGTTGGCTATATAGTCTTGTATATATCATGCTCAGATTTAGAATTTAACAAAAAGTGAGGGACACCTGGGTGGCTCAGTGGTTAAGCATCTGCCTTTGGCTCAGGGTGTGATCCTGGAGTTCCAGGATCAAGTCTCACATCAGGGCTCCCTGCATGCAGCCTGCTTCTCCCTCTGCCTGTGTCTCTGCCTCTCTCTGTGTGTCTCTCATGAATAATTAAATAAAATCTTTAAAAGAAAAAAAATTAACAAAAAGTGAGATAGTAAATGAAAACAAAAATTGGATGAATTTTGCCAGTTATTTTGCATTTACTAGGCCACATTAGACCAAGATGGTCTGAAATGTATGCAGTAAATATATTAACTAAACAATGAATGAGAGTTCTTAGGTGGAACACTATTAAACTATTTATAATTAAATTACATCTGTTCAAGAACAACTTATTTAAAATATGTGTCAAAAATGTGACCGTCTTTTGAAGTTTTTAACTAGAATTTGGCCTGCATATCAACTCTATATGCCATCTCAGTTAAGAGTGGTTAATAAAAACATTTGAAACACTGAGAATATACTTGAAGGAGAGAGAATATATTGGTAAAGAACCCCTATAGAGTTCTAGGTTAATTAAGTATGGTGATTCAGTGACCAGAAAGAAAGCAAATGCTAACACAAGTATTTTTGGACATTCTATTTATCTGTTATGAAGTTCAATATTCCCATAGATATCTTGCATTTTTTTAAATTTGTTTTCTTGATTTCAAGTAATTTTCACTAAACTCAATTACATATGGCTTTTGTATACAAAATGATAAACCAAAGTAGATGGCAAATTTAGAGACACAGGTGGTAAAAGTGTGTTGAATTTTCAATCATTAAACTCGTTTTGAGTGTGATTATAAATCCAAGAATATATTGCAAGTATAATTCTACTTTAGCTAAAAGATAAATTATGGTTAATATACCGCTATCTTTTCTCTTATTAACAAATAATATTTAAACTTGCTGAGACATCCTTCTTTATGGTTGTTTTCATAAAGGGATATTTGTTCATCTACACCAACTCTTTTTACTCAATGAAATTGGCACTTCAGAGTTAAAACTTCACTTTTACTTATTAAGAGTAGGGATTCTCAGAATTCTCAAGCCAAACAGCAGCTTCAACAGCACAGGAGAGTGAACCAATATTTCCGGGTTATCGTGATGCACAACCTAAAATGGCTCTTTTTGGCTTTGAAATTTCATTTTAAACCTTATGTTGTAACCTACAGGTTTTATATTTTGCATTCTTCCAATGAATGTATGTTTGAATGGGAAATTAGTTTTAATGATCATTAAAAAAAAAAAAGACAACTCAAAAGCATGCAGCATTCCATTGTCTTATCTAATCCTTACATAGAGAAGCATGGTTATGCAGTTTAGATTATCAGGATAATTACATTAGAGTAAGCGTCTTCCTTTTAATGGCATTTGACAAAATATATTTTTGGAGGTCTTAACTTTGTATTCTTTAAAATAATATCAAATTTTGAGATTTTTAGATGGATAGGTTTAATAAATTTAAATTTTATGTGATTTTTAGAATTAGAAAAAAACTTCAAATTTAAAAGGGATAGTTTTTAATAAGCAGAGTAAATTTACCAGTATTGTCATATCACCCCTGTTTGTTCTCTTAAATCCATTTTACCAGTAATTGTTTAAAAACCCTGATCTTAAGAGTCCAAATTCTTTAGCAAGGCCCATGACCTCTTTCTATCAAAACACATTTTCTCTACTGCTTCTGTCACATAATCCACAACCTAGCCATGTTAAACTTTTAGATTCTCTAGTGTGCCATAATTTTGATTCAGGTTTTCTTTTAAACACACTATTTTTGTCTTCAACACTTCCCTTCTTTCAACCCAGCTCTTAACTGTCTCCAAGAATCCTTACCGGATAAAGTTTGAATACGATATAATAGCACCCAAAAGTTTCTATATAAAACTTACCAAACTATTTATAAGTGCTTGTTTACTTATCTCACACCAGACTGAAAGCCCCATGATAAGAAGGAACTGTGTTTTATGTTTTGTTTCACAGCATCTAAGGTGGCACATGGTTAGCATGTAGTATTTGTTCAATGAATGAATGAATTCTCAAGAGGTTAAAAGATGTCAACAGACGAAGTAGAAAATACTCTTAAAATTGATTTATATTTCTAGTTGGTAGAAATCAGGGGACTAGTATTTCATTTGAAAGCATGATACTTGGATGTTTTATACTGACAATCTTTCAAACTGGAACCTACTTGTTCAAGGTGCTCTCCTGTAGTTAGTTTTGAGGAAAAATAATTCAACTATTTAAAACCCAAAAGTCGTAAGGGAATAAATCAACCATAACTAACTTATGTACATTGTTGTCATTCACTGGTGTAAAAAGAGCATAGGCTTTGAGGTTAAAAAATCTCTTTCATTTCAGAACAATTTTTACAATCACCTTACCTTAAAATTGGCCCAAAAGGTAATTTTTGTACCACTAGACATTACCAAAGCTACACTTCTACAGTGTTGATGATATTTTATATAGTGCTTGCATTAATTATCTTAGTTAAAACTAAAATAAGACATAAAGGATATAGATGAGAAAAGGGGCTCAAATAACTGGCCTTGCTCAAGCTACTATGATCAGTAAATGATGATGCCCAACATCAAATCTTGTTTTCTGATGTCCAATATTTTGCCATATACTGTCTTGTCATAATGTGAATTAAATCAGAAGCTCCTTGAAAATAGTTCTATTAGAACATAGCACAAACACTTCCATAAGCTTCTATATTATGCAAAAATCACAGAATTAAGACCACAGGTCTTAATGGGGAAATAGCGGGGTTGGGGCACAACACTCAAAAACTATCAGGAACATAAAAGTAAGAACAGTAAAAAAATGGCAGCACAGTTTTACATATATTAGGTGGTTAAAAATATATAAATAGTGCTACAAATAGGACTTCTTAAAAAAAGATCTTAAGCTGCTTATGTGGAAGTGGGTATGGGAAGTGATGTTGGAGTTTGCAAGTTATTATTGTAAAGCGTTGGTTAACTAAAACTGGACCAAAAGTGAACACCAAATGTGGATTAAGCGTGGCACCTAAACATGTAGAGAACTGCAGTAGCCAACAGATGTCTGAGGGGTATTCTCAAGCACATCTTGGGTACATTTCTACACAGCTGGTTTAGCTGGGTGCTGGTTTTTGCTTTTATCAGGTTTCCCATGATGAATTGCACATAAATGTGAAACTCATGTAATGCTTATTCTCTAATATTTATCAAACATATTGGAACAAGTTTGCCTTTTCCAAGTATTATGAAACGGTATTGTGGTTCTATTTATCCTTGAATTCCCTATAATTCATGTAGCAAAAGTGTCCAACAATAAATGCATTTTGAATGAAAGAGGTTTAATATTTATGGGGAAAAAAAACCAACCTCCATAAATGGAATGCCAAAAATCTTCCCCAAGCAAGGGAAAAGAAAAACTATAAATGGGATGGAACTGAATTTCACATAAATCCCCCACAGTGCACATACAAGGTAGATATTACCTCCATTTTACAGATGGGAAAGTTAGGGCTTTTATAAAGGACTCACAGCTACTAGGTAGCAGAATAAGACTTGAATACAGTTTAGTGTAACATCAATGCCTATGTTTTTCCAGAATTAAAAAATAGAACTTACTTAATGTCTCACAAAATTACAAACTTATGAAAGAGCGAACTATTGTAATGTTTTTTTTTTCCCCTGGAGCTCTTTCAGAAACTTACATTACTTTAGAAAATATTAATTATTCCTTTGAACATATAGGCTTTACTTTCTTGGAATCATGATTAAATGAACTGTAATCACCTTTTAGAAGTTTCTAAGTCTCCTTTATTAAAGGAGCTCTTTTTAAAAAGGTTTTATGTATTTGAGAGCCAGAACACAAATGGGAGGAGGGGCAGAGGGAGAGAGAGAAGCAGACTCCCCACTGAGCAGGGAGCCCAACATGTGGATTGATCCTGGGACTCCAGGATCATAAACTGAATCAAAGGCAGAAGCTTAATGGACTGAGCCACCCAGGTGCCCCTCCTTAAACGAGCTCTTTAACCACAATTATTTGACAATTTGTCCTCCACATAGTGATAAATACGTGAAAGCTTCAGGTTCCTGGAAGACTTCTCATGTTTTTAACCATCTGGAATTGTTAGAGTCCCAAAATTTAAAAAGCAAAATAATGGCAGAAGGATTTTAAGCTGAACCAGACAAAAAATAGGAAAACATCTGAATATTACATACAATGCACTATCATTCGTCCGTTCATTAACCAGCAGTAAAAAGGAATAGTGTGATCGGTTGGTTATGGTTATAAAAACGAAAAGTCACAGGAGCAAGAAACTTAATTGCAAAGAAGAAAAGAGGATGGGTGAGAAATGAAATAAAGTGTAAATGACAGCTAAAGCAGCAACAAGATTTAGGGACAGCAATAGTAGTGGTAAGCAGGAAATACTCAGCAAGACAGGACACTGGAGGAAACTGCTAGGCCCCAGAACATTACAAACTACACTAAAGGTATGTAAGGGTCCCTGAAGGCATGCTATGGCAAAGCTCAATCTGTATTTATACCACAGCTTTAACTATGAGAGTTTCAGCAAGTATCACTCGGTGAAGCTTAGGTATTTCAACTATGAATCTACTATCCAATTAGAGTCAGGGAAATGGATTTAAGAAGCATTTCAGTGAGTAGAAAAGTTGCCTATTTACTAACATGACCCAAGGGCATCGTTTTATTATACTATAATAGAGTCAGCTCTTTAAAAAGTTAATTTCTAATCACTTAAAATCAATTCACATGGAATTTCTTTCCCTGTCAAGCTAAATTTAACAGAGTACTAAATTAAAAATATTGATTTCTATTATTAGCTATTTATCTATTAACTTGTACAATAAATTAAATTTAGGAATAGCAGCGGGCCTATATTTTCTTTACTTGGTAGAACACACTGGAGGACTGGATTGGGACCTGTATTCTAATTACAGGTAAGTTAAAGAAAAATGTTGCTCAACTCTTCGACTTTTCTAGAAGTTTATACTTAAAATGAGGTTAGAAACTACCATATAGGGACCTTTTCAGTTCTACAGTTATCCCTTAATGTTATTAACAGTTTTTGTGTCTGAGTAACTTAAAATTACTAATAAAATTTTCACACTCAGGGAAAAAAAAACACATTTTAAGCTTTCATGAAACTGAAAAAAGTGTATTCTGTTAGAGAGTGCCTCTCAAACTTCAATGTCCAAATGGATCTCACCTGCCAATCTTATCAAAATGTATTCAGCAGGTCAGAGACAGGGCCAGAGATTGAGTTTCTAATAAGCTCCCAGGTGATACTAATTGCTGCTGGTCTGGGACTTGCATTTTTAGTAGCAAGGTTCTAAGATCTTAAGAAATTATATTGCTGACAAGTGAGACTAGCTTAGACATTACAGAATAGTGACTAATACAATGCAAGGAAAGTAGGAAGTCTGATGATGAAATATACTTGGGATTTGTTTACTATAGGAAGTGAGAAGTGGGTAGAGGAACAAAGTGTTGGTAAATGAAGCTGACTGATGAGGGTTAAAGTCTTCTATTGTTTGTGTATTTGAAATGTTTCATAATAAAAAGTAACATTCCTTCTCTAAAAAATCCTATACAACATTAACACCAATTAAGGGGATGAAAACAAAAATGCCAAGTACTCTTAAAGTTGCAAGAAGGGGGGTTATAATAGGAAGCTAGAAAGGATGTATTTGTATTTAAGTATATTACACCTAATCTCAGCTTTTAAGATAATAGCAATAGTTCGTTTACTTTTCACATCCTTCTTTACATTAGGAGAAACTTAAGATCCAACAACTTATTCAATATTTATTAAAAAAAAAAAAAAGGAATGGACTTAAAAACCTTCCTAAAATTGGTTATGTCATGACATTTCATAAGGAGAATATGGATGTCCAAATATCTCAATCTTTAAAAATTGTAATTTGTGTGTTGGATGACAAAATATACCATCCAAACATCATGAGTATTAGAGTATATGCGCAGTATTTAGATAGAAAAACAAAGTTTGGGCTACAGAATACACACAATTACAGAACAAATTCCCTTTGAAAAGTAACTACTGAATAAAAACAAACACCAAAGTAATGATTACCTCTGGGGAAGGGATGATGTAGGGACTAGATCAAATACACAGGGATGTCAGTTCAATCTGTAAGGTTTTATTTCATATATTAAAATTATAAAGTATGGATAGTATTACGTGTGAAAGAATCAGTGCTAAATTCATAGGTGTTCATTAGGTTTTCTCGGTATTCTGCATATCTGAACGCTTATGTTCTTAATTTGAATAATCACATGTACACTTGCAAAATCTAAAATAAAAAAAGAACCTTAAAGGGAGTATATTTAGAAGAGTAAACAACTATAAAATTAAGATTTTTGATAATAAATTCTAATACTGTGGCTTAAAATTAGTATTTTCTAGAAACCTATTTAGCCACAATAAACCTATGTATGCTCAGTTTCACTAAAGAGTGTTGTACCCTTTTCCTGAATGAACAAATGTTTTTAGATTTATGTTCCATTTTATAATATTAAGTCAGTGAGGAAACTCTGAATTCTTGTTCTAGTCAAGAGAAGATCCTTTCACAGCCTTCAAAGTCTTTTAAGTGTTAGAATTACTGCCAAGGTTCACAGCAATCTTTAAAGTTGTATACTTTAAAAAAAATCTCATTTTTAAGTGGAACCTATAATTAAATATGTATCTATGTTCAATTACTGGGCTATCAAATAGTTCAAATTGAAAATATAAGACTAATAAACCCTTCTCCTTTCATTTGGCTTTGGGATGCAATATATACTTGCATTCTCCATCTTTTTTCTTTAACCAGACTGACACTTAAAATAAAATTAGACCATTAAAAAACTTCCGTGTAGCAAAAAAGGGAATAGGATATGATTTACTGTGGGTAAGCGTACTACATGCTAATCTGGCATGTAGTCCTAAAACGGTGGCGTTGTTACACTTCCTCCTACATAGCAGATTACCATTTACACAGATTTTCTGTGTTTATCCTGTTTGAGCTTCACAAAAATTCTGTGAGGTGGGTAGAGCAGAATTTATTGCATCCATTTTATAGATGAAAGATATTGAGGCTTAGAAAGTGACTTGTCCTTTGCCTAGAAACTATATGGTAATCCAAACAGAACTAAGGAACAAAGTAAATTTACTGTAATTTGATTAGACTAACCTTATCTTAAAATGCCTCAAAATGTGAGTTAGTATATTCCTAACATAATAAAGAGAATGATATGTTACCCTTCCTGGTTAAGCCAAGATATTCTTAGTGGCTTTCAAATGCTACATTACATTTCTAGCGTTAAATATAAAATTAAATATATATGAACCCATTCTTTAAGTAGGTGCTTTGAAACCCATTTCCAAATCCTAATGTCAAAAAAACAAAACGAAACAAAAAAAACCACAAGTTTTTCTAGCTTAGTCAGAAAAAAAAAAAACAAAAAACTACCTTTCTACATATTCAAGGTAAGGCCTCTATTACGAAGCAACTAAGTCTTAAGAACACTTCACTGTTAGCTAGTTCACTGTAAAAGACTGAGGCATATAATGGTAATGATGATGATGCTGACATTATTTTCACCTAGCACTTCAGCAATTTATACACAGGACAAGGACTCAATTAATTTAATGTACCAAGTTTTAAATATTCTACAATGTCAAAATTACCACTTCACTGACTTAGTGCTTTGGAAGGAAGGCTGTTTGTTACCACAGTGCACTCTAAGAGACTGAAGAATCTCTACCTCCCGGGCAGGAAGAACTTTGGTGTCTGGTCATCCCCCATCAGAGGTACTGTGAACTCTCCCCAGCTCAGCAACTGGAGCAACCCAGTTCCTACACACATTTCAGGACTTCTTCCAACCCAAAGCCAGCCACAAAGAATACTTGAAAGGTAGCTAAACACCTATATTTCAGATATTTCAACCACCACCCAATACTGAGAAAAAAGGTTCACTCAGGAGAAACTTTGCTCAATTACTATTCATTAGCCATGGTATTGGATTTTACATACTTTAGAGGCACATCTGCTGTTGCTTTGAGTGCTTCTGTAGTACAATCCTACTTTAAGAAGAAAAAATATAAGATCGTCTAGCTTCCAAATAACCCCAATGTTCTTGACTCAAATGTAAACAATTGTTTCGCTTACTATATTTTTTTGAGATAACTGAATTGTTGTATTAATATGGCACATTTAAAGTTATTTCCTATTCCTTCATTTGTTTATTCGCCATGTACGAGTTTTGCATAATTCTCAGTTATTTCATAACAAAACAAACCAATGGAACATGTATTAAAGTCTGAAGTTACCTGACACCAATATATATATATATCTATTTTTTAAAAGTAACCAAAAATATGAATAACACAAATAGCCCCCTAACTGAACTCCTTTAAAAAAAAAAAAAAAGTGGAAGTTATAACATCACAAATTACCTGAATGTATCTTCTGCCCACCCAAGACAAAGTTTCTTCCCAATAACACCTAATACCCTTTGTTAAAAATCGCAAGGTAATCTAAGATTAGTAAGAAATCTTTAGCAGACACAAAAGATGAAAGATGAAACTGCAGCAAGAGAGCATGGCAAATCCAAAAGATCTATTAGTGCATAAATCTACTGGAAAAAAAACAACAACAACAAAAGAGATAGAATTAACAAGATACAATAAAAGTTATGTCTTTAAAGCAGTAGATTATAACAGGGTGGGAAATGTTTAATATGTGTCCTCCTGAAAAGCAGTTACTATCTTTTAAATTAAAAAAAAACCAGCTGGTATATTTTCACAGCATCTAGATTTATTTATGGTATAAAGCCATAGAATTATAATATTATTACTCCTTTCCCACCCTGGCAGAGAATAAACATGAATTCAGAAGCACAGTGGAGTGAAAAACAAAGAAGAGGAAAGAGAAAAGGCAGCAGAGAAAGACAGAAAAGGTGAATACAGAGCTACAGAAGTGTTTATTGAGCATGCTACAGAGGTAAGCAGAGTACACACAAAAGGAAATTAAACAACCATCAAACCTCCCAACTTTGTTAGAAAATTAATTTTTAATTGTGCCGCTTTCAAACTATACTGAATTTTACATTTCTAAAGATGTAAAAACTCAACTAATAGAAAATATACATGACCATTCTGTCTACATAGATAACAGAATCTATGAATCTTGAAACTAAGTACATCAATTTCAAAAAGTATTGGTCATTTAAACAGAATCAACAATTCAGATTGACAAGAACTGTTCAAATTAATTTGACCTGTAGATTCTGAGCCATGTTTTTATTAAAGTCAGATCTATTCCTAAATACAAAATATTTTGAAGATTTATTAAAACTGAATATTACAATGCAAGGTAAATTAAGACTAAAGGCACATAAACTTTGGTCCCACCTGGTTGTCAGTTTTAGAAAACTGCCACAAAATTAATCTTCCTGCAAATTTTCGCAGTACACTTTCTTTATCTTTGAAAAATACATGCACCAGTTCCTGAACTAGCTAGACCAGTCTGCACATGCTCAGAAATCCACAACCATATTCCAAATCTTAATTACAAACTAAGGATGGCAATATATATTTAAATGCACGTAAGTCATGTCAACTTCAAAAACATCTACGAAAAATATTCAGCCACAAACAAGACATTACTTAGTGCTGACATTTATATGATACGTCCCACAAGAGTGTGTACAAAAAGGTTAAGATTCCACAATGCTTTCCACGTAGGGCTCAAACTTACAGAAATCACTTTGTTGTCTTAAGAAATTAATACTCTGCATCTTGTTAATTTTAACTAATGCCTACATTCATAACTGAATCTAGACCAGAATTGTGAGATACAAAAGGCCAATGTTTTTTTAAAGCAATAAAGCCTAAGGTAGTAAAAACTAAAAAATGCTGCTTTAATTCTTTCAGTATCATGTATCTTATTTGATTAAATAGAAAGAAATGTGACAAGCCAATAATTCAAAATAAGTTCCAAGCAGGAGAAACAAAAACTTAACCTTTTTACACACCCCTGCCTAAACATATTGTAATTCCCATATAACAATGTGCCCTAGACAACCAATTCCTTTTACCTAGTAAATGCACAATAGCAACACTAGTTTTCCTTTTTAAGGCACGTATGTCAACTAAGTTGAAAAAGGAAAGTATAATTAAACTAAAATTATAAACAGACAATAAAAATGGCCTACCTATAGAACAGATGAAATACAGCAGTTAACAACTCTGCCTTTATGTATGCCATTTCATTTTATAACCAAGGAATGATAACAGCATGGAAAAAAAAAGGAAACAACAACAACAACAAAAAAATCAAACTCTGGTCCCCACTTTTCTGAACAGTCAATAGGTGATGACACCAAACAATGTGATACACCCTCAATCTTCACCTCCCCCTTTTTAAATTGTTGACTTGGAGAAAGACACTCTCAGATGATGGTTTTCACCAAGGTTGTAATTATGAAGATCAATCAAGGCCTGGATAGCTTCTTCCACTGTTGCCATCTGAAGAAGAGCCATTTTGTGATCTCTTCTGAAACAAAATTATGAAATTAGATACTTCATAAAAATTAGGAAGTGCTTAAATACTTGAATTTCACCTATTCCAGAATTAATTTCATAAACAAAAAAGATAAAAACTACTTGAAGAAAACTTTTTGTCAAAGTCACTAATTTAGAGACAAGAAAGCTTGCTTACTGAAAAAACTTAAATGCTTTCACAGTGCCCCCAGTGTTAGCAAACAGTGTTCGTAGATCCTCTTCTGCTACCGAAGGACTAGGAAAATTGGATGGAAAAAAAAGAAGATTAATAATAAATTTTATGTTTTATTTCTATAATGTATACCCTTAGAAAACTCTAGCTTAGTACTTACGGGATATTGGATAGGTGAAGGGTTGCAGAAGGAGGAAAAATGTTCTGAAAATTTTTGGATCCAGGTTTCTTAAAACGATGCAATGGGGAATTACCAAAATCCTTTGTTAGCCCTTGATCATCAAGTCCCTCTCGAGGTAGTTGTACCGTCTGATGTTTAGACAGAGTAACACGAATAATTTTACCATACATTTTCTGTCCATTAAGATGGTTCATGGCTGTAAAAAGAAAAAAATGCCTATTAAAAAAATATTAACACAGTTCAAAGCAAAATAATTTTTAGAATAGTTAAAATAACTGAATTCTATGATTTTTAAATAAATGGCAAGTTTATAACAGCCACTGACAAGATGATTTAAATTTATTTGCACTAAACAAGTATTTTGACAAAAAAGTTCGTTTCTTTCATAAAATGTAAATCCTGATTATGAATCTCTCTCTTCCTTGCCAATCCTGATAAATCATAAACTTAGTTGCTGAATAAACTTAGTACTTATCTATAAAACTTTTTCTCCCTTCTGCCCCATAACCTAATTCCCAAGTCCTACGATACTCTTCTTACTCCTAATTATCCCTCAATACAGCTCTCCATTCTCTGCTTTACACTGTCACAATGTTTTGACCTGCAAAACTGTTGGACTTTGCTCTACTTTTCTCCAATCCATTCTATTACACATAGCAGCTGGATGAGCCCTATAAATTGCAAATCTGATGTCATTACCTGCTTAAAATCGTTAAGGTCAGATCAGACTAGGAAAGGCAAAAACCATGTTAAAGAATAAAATCTCCCCAGCCTCTTTGAACATACTTCTTGAGGATGTACAACAATACCAACTACTTTGTTAGTAGTGCTGATAATCAAGTAGTAAGAACCATCCTACCCCCTCATGGAACTTATAGATTTTAGTACTATACTTCTTTGCACTTTAAGTTAGAACTACATAAAACCTATCTCCTTAAAGTGCTAGTTTTTCTTACCTTTAGCCCTGTATGCATGCTGATCTATACCAGTTTCCCATCTTGTTCATTATCCCTCCTAGCCTTTCTCATCATTCTCTGGAAAGGCCTTCCCTTCACCCTTTACTTCTTTTTAAAATTTATCACAATTTAATTATCTAAATCCTCCTTCCCACTGCAAAGTATATGAAGGCAGGAACCACGGTCTCTATCCCAGCACACAGCACAGTGCCTAAACACAGAACATTACATACCTAATTCTTGAAGTAACAGTTGGGTTATTTTTAAGCTAAATGAACTGGCCTGAGATTACAGAACAGTTCTCTACGTTTCACATTTTACTCACTAGTCAGAACAACTGAAGACCATTTCGTAAGCCATATACTTTAAACTGGACGTCTGATTTGACTACTCAAAGTATTAGAGTATTAACAGTAGAGAGATAAAGGCAATATGGAAGAGCAGGGAAATGAGAATAAAACCCCTACTCTCAAAATGTTTTTTGATTAGTATACTGCAGCACATAGTCTGATACCAGAGATACACAGAATTTATTAAACCCATGCATCTTATCATACTTACCTGTATAGAACATAAATCAGTTAAATATAAAACAGGTCTGAAAAGGAAAATGCTATGAAAGTATAAGGTACAATTCAGAAAAGAACCAACAGTATTTTCTTTTTTCACTTGTAGCTTCTCTAATTTGTAAAAACAAGCTTACTCTTCCTGACTGTTTTTACTGTAGTGTTATATATTTGTAATGCTTTTTTCTTAGTTTTTTTTTTTTTCAACCGAGGCGAACAGAAAAAAATCATCTCTCAGGCCTGAATTCTTTCTCACTAGTTCTACTGCGTTTCACACATACTTCTAAATTTTCACTTACAAAATTCAATTCAATTACTCATAGACATGGTATATAAGCTATTATAAAACTTACTTGAATTACAAAACATTTTTAAAGTTCTATCATTCTATTACTTATGATAAAGTACTCTTAGCTCATACAAATGCATTATAAGGAATGAATTTAGGGAATAAAGTGGTATAAGGAAGCACACTGTTATAAAGAATGCTTAGTTCAGCTTTGTAAAGTTATGAAAAGATTGCACAATCAGCTGAGCTGTGATACACTGAAGGGTGAAAATAACAATAAAAAGTCCTAGGGACAGTACCTGTACCAAGAGGAGATGGATGATAGAGAAATGGGATTAAAATAAAGCAAAATAACCAGAGAGCTACCTCTGGAAATAGGTAATGAGAAGTATTCTAGTCATCGGACTTGACAAAACAATTGGAATCTCAAATGGATGAGGGCTGAAGAAGAGGGGTTGAGTGTGACAATTTCTAAACACTTTTTTTAAAAAAAGCTTGTCAAAAACTGAAGCAGACATAATGATTAAACAAGAAACAGTAGATTATTTGAACTACTAATTTAAGATGAACCAAGTTTAAATAACAGGACTCTGATATCCTGAAACTGGTTACAAGAAATACGGTGTAAATGGACAAAGCCATCAATGATAAAAGAGGAAAAGGCCAATGTTGCACAATGGAAATGGCACTTTTGTTTGAATGTAATTGTTTACTTTTCCCTTTATCTCTGAAGAAGGTATTAATGGGGGCGTCTGGGTGGGGCTCAGTGGGTTAAGGGTTCTGGGGTAGAGCCCCATGTCAGGGCTTCCTGCTTCACCCCCTCCCTCTGCTGCTCCCCCTGCTTTATTTATCTTTCAGAAAAATAAATAAAAAAAAATAAAGAAAATAAAGAAATGTTTACCAAAAAAAGATATGAATGAATAACAGTATATACAGGAGAAGTTTATAATTCCGAGTATTATTTGTGTTGTCTCTCACTTTTTAAAAAATCAAGTTCAATACTCACTTGTCTATTTTATTAATTTATTCAAAGACCCACCTTCTAGCTCTGTTTTTTCTCTTAAGTGTCTTCTATACCAGTGATTGCTAGTCTTATCTTTATTATTATCCTTTCCTTGGGTTTATACCATCATTCTTAAAGTTAACCTCCTGTCAAAACACCACTTTCACTGTACTACACATATCTAATTTGTAAGTACTTTCATTATCATTTTAGTTTTAAGTATTCTAAATTCTCATTAAAGTAACTTCCTCGATCCATGAGATATTAGGAAATTCTAAATGTATCTTTTTGTTATTAACTCAAATTGTGCAACAGAGAATAGAATATATGTTACTTACTCTCTGCTTTACTGAAGCCTGCTTTAGTAAATGTTCCCCAATGTACTTAAAAAACAGTGTTAAGTGTGTAGTTCTATACATGTGTAATTTTAAGGTAACTGTATCTTTGTTGTATTATGTCTGCCTGACTTAATTCAGAAAGGTGTGTTGGGATCTCTCCCTATAAAAGAAGATTTCCTCAAGAGTCCCTCTAGTTCTATCTATTCATTTATGATTGATATATTTTGAGGCTATTTCATTAGGGGCATCCCCCCAAACATACACACACCAAAAACTCTTTTTATCTTCCTGGTGATCTAAATTTATCTTTTATATATATATCCCTTTTCTTTCAACCTTTCCACATCCTTGTGCTTTTTAAGTTTCTCGCAACCAGTTAAAAAAAAAAAATCAGATCTGACAACCTATCTTTTGACTGATGCACTTACTCCTTTACATTGTTGTTGCTATTATTACTGGTGCATAGGGACTTAGATTCTATCATAAATTTTAAATTTATTATTTCCTGGGGATCCCTAGGTGATCCTGGAGTCCTGGGATCAAGTCCTGCATCAGGCTCCCTGAGTGGAGCCTGCTTCTCTCTTTGCCTGTGTCTCTGCCTCTCTATCTCTCTCTCTCTCTCTCTGTGTGTCTCATGAATAAATAAAATCATAAATAAATAAATAAATAAATAAATAAATAAATAAATAAGTAAGTAAGTAAGTAAGTAAGTAAGTAAGTAAGTAAGTAAGTAAATAGTTTCCCCATTATATTCCATAACATTTGCTATTTCCCTCCTTGCTAATTCCTCTTGGGAAGGAAGATCTCTTGAAATCTTTTTGTGAGAGAGATAACTTAGTAGATCAAGGACTATTATGAAGAACTAAGTAACTTTACTTTTGAGAAAGCAGCTATACATTAAATAAAAACCAGTTTAACATGAAAAAACTACTACTCCTTGGGATTTTATCAGAATTCTGTTAAAGGTCATTTTAAAATAATACACAAATTATTCTTAAAACATCCAATTTAACATGGCCTCCAAGGTTTGCAACAATCTCATTCACATTTAAACCCATAGTATCTTTTAATTCTCCTTATTTCCCCCATACTATGTCCTAGGCATTAAAAAACAAAAAACAAAAAAACCTGCCTATATCATGAAATGAGTTATTTCCAAATAGAGTCCTATGAAAACCAAAAGGAAAATAGGGCCCAAAAATAAAGCATATTACATTTTCAAATGTCTCACTAATTTTTTCAATATTAAAGGCATCAATGGTATGAGTGCGTATTTTTAGAATCATAAGGATTTCAAAAAAGCAAAATCTAGCCATGAGAAATAATTTACTGTAAAATAGTTTAAACACTGTAAATCATGTCAAAGCTTTATTTCAAAGATCTTAAGTTTGCAAATCTTTTACCCCTGCTTTTTATAAGTACTATTATGCATTGAACTGTGTTCTCCCAAAAGTCCTATACTGAAGCTCTAATCCTGCAAAATGACCATCTGAAGACAGGGACTTTAAGGGAGATAATGAAAGTTAAATGAGGTCATAAGGATGAGGCCCTCATCTAATTAGACTAGTGTCCTTATAAGAAGACAGAAGGACAGAAGTCCTTAAATAGTCCTTACATAAAAAATATCCAGAAAAGCTTGGTTAAATTCTACCTCAGGTACTTCCCAACCATAACCACTATATATCCTTTATATGAGGGTAATACCCCCACAGCTCCCATACTGATGAGAAAAAAAAATGAAACAGTTGAGAAAGCTTTGTTAAATGCTTCTTACAACGTATATAAAAACAATGGCCATGACTACCTCTACCAGAGCACACACAGCAAAAGAAGAAAAGATTTACTAGGCATCTAGGACCTGATTAGCACTCTTTATTTATATATCTTTCATTAAAGATGGGTATCTCCATTTTAAAAAGTGAAGAGCCAGATGTATAGTTTTATGTGTTGTCTGAGCTACCATGACAGTTGGTAAGAAACAAGAAAATTCAAACTTTCCAAAGACCAAATATATCATACCGTTCAAGTCTGTGAATTTCATTGGGTGTAATAGCAAAAATACAGTCCTTACATCAAAAGTGACAAATTTCAAAAAAAAAGTGAAAGCAACCAATTTGAGCCATCATCATGCCCAAATCTCAATGAACAGAATTATAAGCTAAGAACATAATATTTACAGTCGTATCACATTGTGAATACATAGCTGTATACCATATTTATGCGATCTGACTTCGTGTATAGAATCAAATGATACATTCTTATTAACGTAAATATTTAATGGAAGTATAATGGACTTAAGTACATTTTAAAATTCCAAAAGGGATTAACACAACAGCCTGTCTAGCACAAGTTCTTCATTCTGTAAAAAATCTGGTATCTCTAAAATACATTTTCCATGTGACTCATTTTCCATTTTCCAATACTAGGTTTAGACAAATATTTTGAATTAAAATTTCACATTAATCAGGATTCCATGGACTATATATGAACAGTTACCTTCTATTACAGGGAGTAAGCAGGAAAGAAAGATACTAAGGATCTTTAATATAAACGCTACCCTTCTTATGTGAAACGATTACTACAATTTTGGAGGCCAAATCTTCCATTAGATTGTACTTGAGGATTGTTAAGAGGACAGGAGAAAATACAAACATGGTCATCGTGTATAAATATGTTAAAATATGAAAATTAACATGACATTTTGAACCCGGCTATCAAAAAAAAAAAAAAAAAAGAATCACTTACTGCCATAATAGGGTTTGTTTTTATTAACAGATTTAAAGATGTAATAGATAACACATAGTTTAATCTTACCAAGTTGTGATTGGTTTCCATCAGCCATCTGTATCAGAGCACTGTCTTTCTTATTGTACAAAATCTTCACACGCTGCACATCTCCATAAACACCTTTTTTGGAGCCACAGAGAGGTAATCCAAAAATGGAATTAATTTTACATGCAAGTCAGCTCAAGATTATCTTTCTGACATATTAATGAAACATTCAGACATCAACATGATCACGCATTCAAACTCATCATTCTCACAAATGAATAAAGAAGATCAAGATTTTGAACAGTGAATTTTGAAAAGAATAACTTTTGATAAACCCTCAAAGCTATGTGAATGATATTAAATTAAAGACCATGCAAAATAAATCAGCATGCATTAAAACAAATTTTGTGTCTATGGAGAGTTTTAAATAGCAAAGAAAAATAGCAAAAGATTTACTATTCAACTTTAAGCCAAAGTGCTAGCTACAAATAAGAATTAAGGTGAAACAAAAATCAAATCAATAATAAAAGTATAGTGCTAACAATAACATACCGAAGAGGGTAAACAGACTTTGGGGCGTAACCATCTTTAGAAGGAGAGAAGAGCAAGCAGCGTAAGACAAGAAGAGAGAAGAGTCGAGGAAGAGCGGAGATGAACAGATCATCCATAACGAAGGGTGGTTCCCGCAGAATGGTGAGGTGGTCATGGATCATGGTTCAAGGCGGTTAATTGGGGCAAGTTGGTCCGAGGAACATTTGTTCAAGCACAGAAGCATGAACATAGGGAATGGAGACAGGGAATGAAGACAAGGACAAGGAAAATAAAGGATAAGACAGGGAAGGGAATGGGCATTTGGGAAAAGACAAGGAAAGGGAAGGTGAACACACAGGGGAAAAGGATGAAATGGGGAAGGGAAACAGCAATGCAGAAGAAAAAAATAAGGAATTGGGGAACAAAAAAAAAATAAAATATAGGTCAGTACATAGGAAATGCAGGAATTTGGTCAGAAAATGGTTGGTTTATGTACTGTACAAGAAAAACTGAGTAAAATGTAGTCATCCAAGACAAATATGGGTAAAGTACATCTATATCAAAGAGTAAATTACAGCATTTCATCTCAACATAGGGAAGGAAAAGCATGCACAGGAATTTTAAACTTTGAACTTTAACTGCATAAGCATGGCTGGTTATGAAATGCAGGCAAAATTCTTAAAAGAAAAACAAAGGCACTCTGATTCAAACATTTTAGCATGCAGAACTGTGAATGACAATAGTATTAAATGATAAAATAAGCTTAATGTTCGTATTAACAGAGGCCAATTAAAAATGAAACAAATATTCAAATTAGACATTGTAAACTGATACACTGAGCTTCCCACATTTCATACCAGCTTTCATAGCAATCAAAATAAAATATACCAGACATAAAATGTACAACTAAAGAAAATAACTCAGCAATAAATTTTATTTAACAAGGGGGGAGGGGATAAAGTTGAAAAATATTTTTAGAAGACAATGACTAATAACTGCAAAGAAAAAATTACTAAGAAAGACTGGAAGAGTGCCTCGTCAAGATCTTTGGAAGAACCTTCAAAGAAAAATGTATTAGAGTAGTTCACATAAAATAAGATTTAAAAAAATGCAATGACACATAAGCATGAAATGAACAAGCAAATAATTAGAAAAGGCAAAGAACAAAATTGTTTTACAGTTAAAATCTGCAAATTAGATCACATTTGCCTTTGAGAACAACAAAAAGAAAAAGCCATACTATAGTACTTCACCATATTTTTCTTAGGAAAAATAGGTAGTTACATTAAAAATAATAATAATAATAATTATAATAATAATTATATATATAAAAAGAGATATGACTAAGGAAATATTACCTAAACAAGTACATAGATTTTATTCAGAAGTAGAAACATACAGAAAATACTTTGACTAATGAATGTACATAAAAAGAAAGGCAAGTGCAAAATGAAATAAACATGAGAAACTTTCACAAATGAAATGGAGTTAAAGAATAAACATTAGAAAATTATTTTACTAACCTCTTCATTTAAATTGCTAACCAACAGGACTGTATTGCCACCAGCTGAGACTCCAGGCATACCCACTCGGCCAGCAGCAGCTGCAGCAGCTGCTGCAGCAGCATTTGGAATAGCCAAAGGACTCAGAGCTCCTGGAACAGCTGCAACAGGAAGCCCTAATTTTAAAATAAAGCATATTTTACGAAACACACACAAGTCGTTTACAAAAACCAATTTAAGCACGATGGCTGCATGGCTTAGGGCTGACCATTCCAAATGGTTCCTGAAAATTAATTTTTATAACGTTTAGAAAAACGGTTTGCTGATAATATAGCAATTAGAGAAAATTAACTGGTTATCAATGAAATCATTAAATATTAGGGCTAAGGTACATACCTGTAGTATGTTAAAAAATTAAATATACAATATTCCATTTCCTATGGAAAAGCAAAGCATAAAGAATGATATTTCTAAGTCAGAAACTTGAAAAATTCACTTCCATGGTTTACAGCAAGAAATCACATCCAAAATAAATATCATCTTCAACAGTAACTCAACACTTTTTTAGACAAGTGCTATCTTCTTCATAAACTCACTTGAAATCAGACAATTACAGCTTCTGAAACACATATCGTAAGTTCTTCAGCTCTTGGAGACACATCACCCTGAATTATTTAATTCATTCAAATGACCTGAAGAAAACCTTACCAAAGTTTGTTTGCCTTAATTTCACACTCATGTAGTTGTAACACACACACAACAAATTTCTCAAATTTCCCCAGTAGGAAGATTGAGAAAACGTCACTGTATCATGCATGCTTTCTCTTTCAGTCTTTTCCTTTCCCCTACCAGTTTTAACATTTCTTTATTTCTATTGTTGTTTTCCAGTCTGTTGTTTAAAATATGCTAATCATTTGCTCTCTAGAGAGAATTCTTTTGTCTCACCATCTTTTATTCACATTCTAATTAAGAATAAACTCAAAATCCTTCCATCCCTTCAATTCTTACATACCAGCTTATATTTCAATAAATGTTAGTTCACTAATGAAATGAATTGTATTTTTCTCCTTCCCATTAAAAAGAAACAACCAACCTACATGAAGTTAATTCATGACATACCTGTATAGAAATGGCCCTTAGGACTGTTGTCCCGTAAGTTCATGTTTTATTTCTTCTTTTCTCTTTCCACCAGCCTTCTTGTGTATGTCAAAAGGATGTGCTTGTTGCCTTTGGTTTCAGGTATCTTAATATTTTAGCCAAGTTTTTTTTTTTTTTAATCTTTTTACTTTATAGAAACTATGATGATCTTTCATTGATAGTCTGAAGGGTTAAGATTCACAAATCTTAATCTCTTCAGTTTCTAACTTACAAATTTTCCCCCTCCAATTTCTTATCTCTTCTCTATGAGCAGTTCAACAGTGGAATTATATTTGTTGCAATCTTTCTGTGGATGAGCTTACTTTAGTACTTTCTACCCACTTTTCGAGATTCCTTTTTTTCTTCTTTCTCCATTTTCTTTTTTAGATTTTACTCTTTGTTACGGAAAATAGTCAACATAAAAAAAGAGACACTAGAATAACAAACCATCACGCTGGTTTAACAATTATTAACTCATGGTAGTGGTGGCCAATTTTCATTCATTTTAATTATTATTTATTTTTTCAACAATTTTATTTTAAAAGTAAATCCAAGAAACAAGGATCTAATATTAAAGGAAAACTTCTCATGTCTTTAGTAGTCTTTGATGCCTTTTTGGATCCACCAGTGTGGATCTTTTTAACCAATTATTCTACAGCATTACAAACTTCCAGTAAATACCATAGCTCTCATTATACTTTATAGGTTACTTCCATTTAACATTTAAAAGATATCTTAATTTGCTGCCAATGACAAGTATACAGACATATTTCCCGTTCTTAGACATGCACTCACAGTATTGTTTCTTCATACTCTTAGAAAATGACCCCTCCTCGTCCTTTCTTTAAATATCATTCCTTCAGTATTTTCAGATAGTTGTGGCTCAATGTACATAGCAATCAACTAAAGCTGTTATTGTGCTGTTATTGTAAATAAACACAATTATTCAATCGTGGCAGAAACTCCAGATTAGGCATTACACTGTCAAATCATTCCCTTGTTTCACTACTCTTCAACAGAAAAAGTAACTTAAAAATTTTGTTAAGTTGCTTGGTCTTAATGGGATCCAGTCCATGGCCCCAAACACCAATGACAATACAGGGCATGCAGAAGAAAAAAGTTCAGTATCAATCCTCAAATTCTCTTTTAAGAATAAAAGATTTTTTTTTTAAATCTAAGAAGACATTTGAGCATCTCTTTTCCACAATAAAAAATTAAGTCAGTTTAATTTCTGGTTTCATTTTCAACTTACCAAACGATTTTCAGGGTAGACTAACCCCCCAAAAATTAACTGAACAATTAATTGTTATTAGTTACCAAAATTCATCTAAAAAATTTCCTAATTCCTAGCATTTTCTCTGTACATCTCAACTCTTATCACCATCTTCTGTTTATTAAAATACTTGAAAATCCTGAACTTCGTATCCCCATACTGAAAAAGCTTTTAATCTTTTTGGTCTCACCCCTTTACACTCTTAGAAAATTACTGAGGACCACAAAGAGCTTTTGTTTATTTGGGGTATATCAACTGATATTTAACACACCAGAAACAAAAAATCAAGAACTTTTATTTAAAAAAAAAAGAACATATGATCACATAGTCTATTATCTATTAGCCTTCAGACTAACATATGGTAGTGAAAGTAAAAGTCGAAAGACAAATAACATTTTAATATTGTCATGAATACAGTTTTGACTTTGTTAGAGCCGGAGAGATCTCCAGATACTTTGTGAACCACTGCCATGTATATTCGGTATGATGTATGTATGTTTCTCAAGAAATACTAAGGAATTAAAAAAAAATTATTCATTCCAAAGAAAATGCTGTAATATAAATGGGTATATTTTTTTTAACGTGAGACATTATCAAGATTACACACTACTGACACTTTCAGAATTAAGTTCTAAGTCCTTGTTATACTCATCTTTCCCTGTTGACATTTCAAGAAAAATTATTAATTCATGAAATATAAAATACCAATTTACCTAAATTTGATAGATTAAACGACAGTCTAAGTTTAATACTTCATTTTTGCAAGAAAGCGTCTTCTGAAATACATCTCTACAATGTCAATATATAATTCAACCACCTCATGAAAAACTTCACCGTATCCAAAGGTGATAGAAAATTTGTTCAAAGAAACTTTAAATATTAAAGGCAATGGTTTTTGAAATACTTTTCTTCTTGAAATCTGAGTTTAAAACGGGGGTAACTTGGCACAATATTATTCAAAACATCAAGACATCATGGAAAAATGATCACTGAGAATTAAGAGAAATGAAATTAATTTAAAATGGTAGCTGAAAATGAAAAGTCTGGAGTCTTTTTTGGTGTGATAGATCTGAAAGATGTTTTACAAATTTATCTATGATTTTTTAAAAATTTATTCACATGAGAGAGAGAGAGAGAGAGAGAGGAAGGGAGAGAGAAGGCAGATACACAGGCAGAGAGAGAAGCAGGCTCCGTGCAGAGAGCCCGAAGTGGGATTTGATCGATCCCAGGACTCCAGGATCATGCTCTGGGCTGAAGGCAGGCACTCAACTGCTGATAGGTGTCCCTATCTATGATTTTTAATAAAGTTTATATTTTAGATTTACAGAAAAAATGAAGATTCTACAGAGTTCCTATATAACCTGGGTCCTTTCCTTTTCCCTCTATTATTAACATTGTATTAGTATGGTGTTACTGTTACAATTAATCAGCCAATACTGACATATAATTATTAACTAAAGTCCACACTTTGTCAGATTTCTTTGGTGTTTATCTGTCCTTTTTTTGTTCCAGGATCCCATAGTACATTTAGTCATGTCTCTTTAGGCTCCTCCTGACTATGACCTTTTTATCCATGATTTTTAAAGATGCAGAATTGGTTTTGTAACTTCATTTCACATTCTAAAACTTGTATCCAAAGTTGATTGAATTTCTTTTGGTCTTACTTCTTTACCCTGCTCAAGACATGTGGTAGTTGTCTCACATACTTCTGATTAGAGGATAGGTGGTGGGACTTTGAGGCTCTTTCTAACTCATAAAAGTACAGGGGCTTGGGTGGGGAGAACGGTTTTTACATTTTATTTCCTGACTTGAAACTAAGTTTCACTTTTGACAATAATGACAAACACTATTATTCTTTCCTGAAACAATCCATTCCTCCTCTTGTACCACCTTCCTTTCTTTATTTTGCCTGCTGGAATCCATTCTCTTTTCTATCATTAACAAATAGCATTTTTATTCAATCTGTTCCTTAGAGAAACTTTTTAATTAAAGGCTTGCTTTATCCTAATGAAACTTTTCCTATAACCCTCTCAAATAGTCATTTTTTATCTTCATAAACCCTTCCCCAAAGGAAAGAAAAAGGATATATTATTCATCATTCTACCCTACCACCCAATGTTACTTTCAGACTGCAGTCCCACCACCATCAATTAAGACAGATTCTTCATCCAATCATTTCTCATCATCAAAAGAACCATCGGATTACTGGGACATTTCTCTCATTACAGAAAGACTACATACAGCACCTGGCTTTATTTCTTCCTTCTCTCCCAGACCCTGTCATCAACCTATGATATGTCAAACACTCTTGGCTCAAAATTTCTTTAAAACTTCTACTTTGACAATTTTTACATCAATCCATTTTAGCAACTTCTCTTGCTACATCTTTGAGTTTTCTTTCTCTTTTTGTGTTTTGCCATTCATTTCTGCTTTCCCAACATTTTCCCATCTTTCTTAATTCTCCTATTCCATGCAATTACTGAACCCACTTTTGGGCTTTATGCTAATTCTGTTTTTTCTTGGCTTGACTTTATTTACAATGTAGCCTAAGTGTTTTTTTGATGTTCTTCAGCGCCAGGCTTGGATAAATCCAATCTTGTATTTTTGCTAAGCTTTCATCTAGGTAAGTATTAAAGTAAAAATATTCCAATTTTAGTACATGTGCTGCCGAAGTGAGCACTAGAGTGAAAACACATACACACCCCAAAACTGATTCCATAAACATTTTGCTATTTAAATCTAACGTTAGCCGATTTTGGAGTCTACTTCCAAGGGTTCCCTACAAATTTACGAGATTTATGTCCCACATCCTACTCTCAATCTTGTTATATTCATAAAGTCTGAGAATGGCATCAGAATTCCCTCAAAATTTTCTACCAACTTCAAAAGTCCTTTCTTTCATCTGTTCCCCCCTTTTCCTTTCTTCATAAAAACACAGAATGGTGAGAAGAAAAGAATATGGGCTACATAACTGATGACTTCAGTTCTGGCTCAGCTCTGCCCCTACATTTTCCTTCCCCTACATTTCTATAAGAGCTTGCTAATCCTTTCCAGTTCTTCATTATGATCCTCAACAAGTACCTTTCTATTTTCTAGGCCTTGGCATTTTCACTATACATTCAATTCTAGGACTGAAGCTAGCCTTAAAAATAAATACTAGGGGTGACTGGGTGGCACAGCTGGTTAAGCATCCAATTCTTGGTTTTGGATCAGGAGATGAACTCAAGGGTGTGAGATTGAGCCCTGTGTTGGGCTCCATGCTCAGTGAGCAGTTTGCTTGAGATTCTCTCTCCCTCTCCCCTTCCCACTTGTGCTCTAAGTCTCCCCCAAAATCCCACAAAAAACAAATACTAGTTAATATGAAATGAGCATTCATTATATGCCAAGCACTATACAAACTATACTTATTAACACATTTAATACTCATAATACCCTTGTAACACTGTCATTATAACCACTACACATGGGGAGGCTAAGACAGTGAAGCTAAGATGAATTCTGAACTCATGACACCTGGATCTGGAGCCCATACAATTATACACAGTCCCTCAATACAACCATTTCTCAACTACATTCCATTTCTCTTTCCTTTTTTTTATAGTACACTTCTTCAAAGAGTAATAAATGCTTTCTTATCATATTTATACCCTTTAATCCATCATAATTTGATTTATACCCACCTTCATGAATAACCTTATGGGAACTACTGAACTGAGTAGGAACTTTTAATTTTAATGCTATTTATCTCATCCCTAAGTTTAATTTTTCCCACAATATAATTGTGCACTGCTTAAGTTTCAATTGTAATTTCAAGCCATTGATCCTCTTGCCCTCTTACACCTAAAGAATCTTAAGCCAAGCTTTTAAAATATCACACCTGTTTTTCCAATTCACAAGCTCACAGAATTTCCTACTACCCAGTGGACTTCTCCACAAGTTTAATTCTTTCTTCCTTCCTTCCTTCCTTCCTTTTTTCTTTCTTTCTTTCTTTCTTTCTTTCTTTCTTTCTTTCTTTCTTTCTTTCTTTCTCTTTTCTTTTCTTTTCCTTTTTTCTTTCTTTCCTTCCTTTCTTTCTTTCTCTTTCTTTCTTTCTTTCTTTCTTTCTTTCTTTCTTTCTTTCTTTCTCTTTCTTTTTCTTTCTTTCAGATTGATTTATTTATTTATGATAGACATAGGGAGAGAGAGGGGGGCAGAGACAGGAGGAGGGAGAAGCAGGCTCCATGCCGGGAGCCTGACGTGGGACTCGATCCTGGGACTCCAGGATCGCACCCTGGGCCAAAGGCAGGCGCTAAACCGCTGAGCCACCCAGGGATCCCCAGTTTAATTCTTTCTAAGTACTTGTATCAATAAGATGCCAAGTACTATTACCTTTATGTTTTTTTTCCATGTATTTGTCTCTTTTATTCTCATGTCCCCAGTTTAGATTCCCAACTGTATTTTATTTAGACTAATAGTCTCCACTATACTCCCTTGGCTAACAACAGTTCTAAGATTTTGTCTCAAGTTCTTTCTGGTACCACTGCCTTTCACAGTTTACCAATTACCCTATGGCTTAATCATAACTCAATGTTGTCCTCCCTAAATGTGATATATACTTTCTCACATCTGCTCACACTAATTTTTATTCTTTTTAAGAATATATTTATTCATTCATGAGAGGCACAGAGAGAGGCAGAGACATAGGCAGAGGGTGAAGCAAGTTCCCTGTGGGGCAGCTTGATGCAGAACTTGATGACCTGAGCTGAAGGCAGACAATCACTGAGCCACCCAGGCATCCCTTTTTATTTGTATCCAAATCAAATGGCCATAAAACATTCCCAATATCTCCTTCAGATGAATCTCACTGTGTATCTCATTATGCTCTAATACCACACCAACTCTGTTACAGATTTCACTTTGCCTCAAATTAGAGCTACTCAGATGTTTGCTGCTTCCACCAGATTGTAAATCAAGTTATAGAACCTTGTAATTCTGAATCTCTGCAGTGCCTAGCACAGTGCTAAAATGACTGCTGGATAAGTCAATGAATGAATTAACCAGGATGTCACTGACATGAGGCAGAATCCATTCAGGGCTATGAAATGCTCATGCCAAATACTTAACAAAGTTATGGGAATATCTAGAAAGCAGGGCATATAGGAAAGGTACTCAGAGAGTAACACCTTTAAATTGAAATCAAGATCAACAGGCACAAAAAAAAAAAACCCCACAAAAAAATCACAAAAGCTAAAAGGGAAGTAAATATGAAATTAGGAAGAGCTCAGGGAAAAAAAAGATCAAGAGAAGAATTAAAATGAGATTTCCTATATGCATCTTTTGTTTTCTTGCTCTATCTTTAGAGCAACTAGTGAAAATTTTCTGCCTAATTTTTACTTACTTTAGATAGAGGCACATTTTATACTGCAGTCAGTTTTTCTTCTGTCAATTATAAAAGCAGCAGTAATACACTTTAGAAAAGCTTTTGTTTTCAATATACATAACTGTCAACTCTTAAAAAAAAAACACTTTTTGAAAGTAAAATTTACAGTCTGATTTAATTTAAACTTACCTTTTATATTCCAAGGCTAGCACTGATTACTACTGAATTAAGGCTGTGTAGCCCGAGAAATATGAACAGTAACACTAGAATAAATAAATTCAACTATCTGACAGACTGTCTTGGAAATGAAGGTAAATAGAATTTCTTAAAACTACAGCTGAGAACAATATGATGAGTGAACCTAACATAGTTCAAGCAAAGGTTATGGGATTATCCATTAAGAACTTTATATGAAAATATTACCTTGGACAGTTAAATGGCAGTCTATGAACAACATCTTATAGCCCTACAGGAATAAACTTATCCTATTTGAAAATGCTGGCAAATAAGTAAATGTGCATGGACATGGTAACATTATTTCTCTAACATTCATATCACATCTGTGACCTATTATATTTCCAAAGTAGGCAACTACCATTAACAGATTTCCTTTGCTAAGAAAACACGTTCCAGATTTAACATATATTCATTCAAATATTATTTTAAAAGGGCTCAAAGAGTTAACTCTCTAAAGATTATTGCTTCAAGTTAATTCATGATTTAGAGGTTAAAAACTTTTATCTACTGACAGTTATTTTCAAATGAACAATTTTATCTCAGATTACTTCTTTTCTGAAAGAAGTATTTTAAAGACTGAGAAATTAATACTTTAAAAACTCAGCCACAGCAAAATTGGTTAGTTTAATAATCCAAATTAACTCAGTATTATTTTCTAAGAATGCACATGTAGAGAAGTTTCAACCTAACTTCTATAGTTTCCTACTTCTTACACATTAAAACAGAAATGAGAAAGCCAAAGTTATGGGACAGTGAGTTAGTACAAGATTTTCGTGTGAGTTATGACGAAAAATTTGATTTTATTGAACATGACAAAATACTGCTTTTCTAATTTATGGCTTTTTAAAAAATTGCAAATGTTATGGCATTCAGTGATACACTCTAAAAATCCATGGAGTTTAATATTTTTAAAAGTATTTCTAGAATGTTTGTATATTTGTAATCATTTTAGTTTTTGTTGGAGGATGATTTGCAAATGTGTCTGCAGTAGATTAGTAAGTTTGATTTTACAACCAAAATTTTCTTTGCTATAATGTAGTCTTATAGATTAAAGCTTTGCTAAAATTAAGATTCTGGCATTTAAGTTTTAGTGTACACTTCGTGAAAACATATAAATATAAATTCAGTTTACTATATTTTGGTTTGCATATTATATATGTATTTCCTATTTTCTATTCAATTTTAAATGGACATATAAACAGTACTTCTGGCTTTGTAATCATATAATAACCAGGTTAAACACTAAATGGACTTGGTAACAACATCTTGGTAACAGAAAACATTTAAGTATATGGGGAGAGGAAATTAAAAAAGGGAAATTAAAATTATAGGACGTATGTATTTACTACATATATGACATTATTATTAACTCCATAGGGAAAAAGAAGGCAGGCTAACAGGCCTAATCTATAGTATATTTTATTCAAATTCAAATTTGTTTGTTAGGAGTATGAACTTTGAAGCCGGACTGCCAGAATGCCTATCTCAACCACTCACTAATTATGGGAATCGGAGCAAACTGCTAATCTTTGTGTGTCCCAGTTTCTAAACCTATGAAGTGAGGGACAATAAGAATAACTACATTTAGGGATAATGTGAGGATTAACTCACAAAGGCTAAGAATGATGCCTGGCACTTCATACATATTCACGAAATGGTTAGTGATTAGTATCCATATGCATCAGACAACCTTTTGGGTTCCCGGCATTGAGACAATTTCATTTTAAGCCATAGTATTTCATGTGTTTTTGCTACAAAATATATGGAGAACTGTAGCAATTAAGGTGGAATCTTAAGTAATTACTTTTAAACTAATAACTTTGTAAATATTTATTCCTATCACAGGAACTACCCCCAAAATATGTAGGCATTTTTATAGTGGAGCCCAATTCCTATAGGGAAAGCAAATAGTGGTAGGAAAAAACAGCTAATATCTTCTATCAATACCAATCACATAAAAAGACCCCTGGTGTAAGTATCCTTAAGACTTTAAGGATTTCAGCAAGCATATCTTTTTAGAAAAGTCTCCTTAATGGCCTACATCGTAATAATTAACTGAAAGTAGCCCTACAAATTCATGAAATTACCAACTGATAATTTTGTTCTTCCTAAGCTATTGAATGGTTCAGTAGAAAAACAAGAATTTCCAAATGGCATTCACCTTGGAGGCTACTGAAACAGCCTAAATTTACTAAATAATACCTAAAACACAACAATGAGCATCTTATTTCCTAAAAATACACACATGGCAAAACACAGGCATCACTTAAATATAAGGAAATAATATGAGTACTGCTCGATTAGCTCACTGCTAACATACTAATTAATTTCCAATTAGTTTAGCTTTGTAGTTTTCCCCATCATCACTCTACTGAAATAAGACATGTAAGATAGCAATGTTTCACAAAAGATGTTTTTACTGCATAACCTATAGAATCACAGTTAAAAAGTATAAACAGACAGATTGCATATACACAAGGATTCAAGGGAAACATCACCTAAGGGACTTTAATCCTTTGAGAAAACAACTCATTCTCATTATTTGTGGATCATTTTTTCCCTCACAAATAGCTGTAAGAGAAAAGTGATTTATATTCTGTTGGTATTTAGTAAGGAAATACTAACGCTTCCTGGTGCATTCCTGGTTCTTTATTTTAGGGGGATGAATTCTTTTTTGAGAGAAACATATCTGAGTTTTAATTAACTCTGTTTAGTCTCTTATTCACCACCCTGCTTCCCTCTTTTGGGCCACTGGCTAAGACTAAAATAAAAAAACATTATTACATTGATAAGCCAGACAGCTCACATCTGGACTAAGGTCACTATCTCAAACCACATTTGAGGCTACCAGCACTAGAGGCAACTTACTTACTTACTTTCTGAAGTTTAAACTGTAGTTGGAAAGAATCTAGGTTGTACCCATTCATGAAAAGGTTTACATAATAAATGAAAAAAACAAAAGCTGGGCGTCAATTTCTTCCACCAAAACTAACAAATAATTGCAAGAATTCAACTGTCCTGCACAAATTGCATTACAAGGTAAACAGTCCTAGTTGATGAAGGAAAACTCTATAAAGATTTTCAACTAATTAATGTAGAGAAATATGTCAATTAGGGGGGAAAGGCAACATTTGCAAACACCAAATGAAATAATTAAGGCACCAATCACTGGTGGAAACTCAAACCATTAGTAGAAAAATATAATGGAAAGATCAGAATGTCACCACCTGAACCACAATCTGTCTTAAAGCAACACTCAATGTGGGATAACCAGATGTTTTATGTTTCCAATTAAGATACAACATGAAACACAAGAACACCTACTATAAAGTATTCCTGCTTGAAAAAAATGTAACAGGACATAAATCTAATCAAGCTTTTGAAGCGAACTTCTGGTCTACATAAAATATGCAGTGGATGGAGGAACAAGTTAAGATGACACTACAAAGAAACAGCCACACCAATCAAGTTTGTAGGACTTTCCCCAAATTTCTAGGTTTCTTCATTAAGTCAATGGAATGGAGAGGGTGGGGATGAAGGGAGATGACTACCACAGATTTAGAGTCTTAGGAAAAGTAACAACCACAAGGAATCTATGGCCCTTGAGAAGATCCTATTCTGAACAAATCAAGTCTTAAAATATGTTGAGACAATTGGGGAAATTTGAAGATGGATTGGGTATTCAGTGACATTAAGAAATCACTGTCAAATTTGATGAGTGTGATAATCATATTATGGTTTGATAAGAAAATGTCATTATTAAAAAAAAGAAAATGTCATTATTTTAAAGATATTATGATAATGTTTGAGATGACATGACATGATGTCGAGGATTTGCCTCAAAATACAATAGAAAAAATGAGCAGATAAAAGATAAAACAAGTGTAAAAACTACTAAATTGAGATGAATGTAGGATTCACTACATTAGTATATGACTGAAATCTTTCATAGTAAAAAGTTTAAAATTACTACGCAAATAATCCATTCAAAAGTAACAAAGAAAACCAAAGATTTCAGAAACCACTTAAAAATAATTTTTAAAAAAATATTTAAGTTTACGTGTTAATCTTATAACACATAGAGAAAAAACAAATCAATTTAAAGCTAAACAATATTCCATTAGAACAATTATACCAAGATATATTTGGCATGAATTAACAGTATTAACATACTATTTAATCGCTATGAAGAGTGTTTTTTTGAGAACACCATTAACTTTGCTAAAAAGCTAAAATTTACCATCTAAAAATTACGAACTTTTCTCTATAGCAGTAATTATCAGCTCCCATTACACAGTAAAAGCATCTTGAGATCTTAAGAAACTATGGACTGCTAGGACTCACTCCACATGATTCTCAGCCTGGTGATGTACAGAAAAACCTGAGACACTGTTTCTATAGAATTACAGATTTACCTTAATGAACAAATGTTTGTAATATCTGTTCTCAATTATTATTTAAGATCAACAGATTTCTCATGAAAAATTTGGTCTGCCTTTCTGTTAAGGTCATATGATGAGATACCTTGCTCTTACTTTATTCAACTCAAAATGCATAGAAAGTTCTAACATTAAGTATTCTTTGTACACATTATCTTTCTTAATTTTTAAAATGTAGACAACATGAGCATGAAAAATTACTTCTAGCACTTCTCTAAAATCGATCCACCCCTTAATAAGCTATACTTCTTAAACATGATAAAATGATCATAGTAATGATGTCTCAATTTATAAATCTCAAGGATTTTTATCACTTTGTTCTATGAAGTAGAATACGTGAATAACTAATAGTTGGCCGGGTTTGTGATTATGTATTTAGATGTCAGATTTCTAATTAATAACAAAGCACTCAGTCTTCCTTCTTGAAAAAGTTACATTTTCTGAAACACGGTAATCCCTAGTAATAAAAGAAAAAGAAGAGGAGCCAGGTATAAAGGCTAGTCTTAAGAAATTACTGTGTAAAACAAATCAATTAAAATGTACTATATTGATTCCAAATTCAGTCAAGTTCTCAGATATAAAAATTAAAGAAGGTAAAGGAAATTCCCCCAAATATTTGCAGAAAAGGAGGACCATCTAGTACTTGTGTTCTTAAGAATCTTTGAAATAAAGAGAGATAGCTAGCTATCAATTATTTTATTTTGAACAAGTACTGTTTGAAGAAGACTCAGCAGGAAATGGATCCAATGATACTAGTTGGTTGTATGTCAAAGTCACCGGACTTATTAAATATCATTGGAGGAAAATAAACATAGGAAAAATTTAGTTACCACTCCAGAAGGCTATTAAAAGTAATATTGGAGGTCTTTATAAACGGTGTTTGAAAACAACTTTTAAAAAAGGCAAAATATAAGTGGTTCCTAATAAAGATCACAATATCCACAAATGTGTGGGGGAAAAAAGTTAACTTCAAGTCCTATAAATGGGTATTTTTGGATTGAGATAAATTATTTCAAAATAACTCATCTATAAGCTGGCGTCTAAAATACTGTGAATCAAGTTGAAGACTCAGCTCATATGAAATATGTATATCCTTAATACACATTTTACATATATTGTATATCCCAAAAACCTAGACAACCAATTCAGAGACGTGTAAATGTCTAATAAGAATTTAAAAATTTAAAAATGTCTAATAAGTTAGCTCATAAAAGTTAAATAATAAAACTTGACACATTCCTATTCCTATCAAATTAATATTCTAAGCAAATCAAAAAAAATAGGGGATCCCTGGGTGGCGCAGCAGTTTGGTGCCTGCCTTTGGCCCAGGGCGCGATCCTGGAGACCCGGGATCGAATCCCACGTCGGGCTTCCAGTGCATGGAGCCTGCTTCTCCCTCTGCCTATGTCTCTGCCTCTCTCTCTCTCTCTCTCTCTCTCTGTGTGTGACTATCATAAAAAAAAAAAGAAAAAAAAATTTTTAAAAATGACAAATATTTGAAAAAAAAAAAATCAATGCTGGTAGGCAAAAAAGTAGAATGGCCAGCCTCAAATACCATACTAGTTTAATATCATCTTTCCAGAAAGAAATTTACAGTAAGAATCAGGAGCCTTTAACATTTTCTTTGACCCAATAACAAAAAAGTTATGTACAGGGTATTTGTCACAATGCCACATATATTAATAAAACGTCTGGAAGTAAAAGTACTTTCAAAAGTATTACAGATCCACCAGCATGCTAGATAGCTATTAAAATTATTTTTCAAAAAAATTCTTACTAAAATAACAATTACAATAAAACACAGAACTACGCTTACAGAGTGATTTTTAATTTGTACAAAAATACGTATTTGCATAGAAAATAAGAGGAAAAAATGGTTACCTCTTTTAAATTATCAAAACTACCAGAGTCCATACCATTATTTGATTTTTGAAACTTACAACTCACCTATCATTCAAAAGATATCTGGGGATACTTAGTATAAAAACCTGGTTATCACAAGATGCAAAACCATTAAAACAGGTAAATGATGAAGTCATTTAGTAAAGGAAGGTGAATTCACATATCTTCACCACACAACGTTTTCTCTTTAATCAGAGTGCAGAAACAAGATATATTAAAATATTCAAAATAGAGCTAGAAGATGAAGACAAATTTATTAAGTAGTGAACAACTTAACTCATGCTTTTAGTGCAAAACATGCAGAACACCTGAAAAATGAATGATAAAAGTATAGAGAAGATACAAGTTAATTATGCCAGGGCTTCATAATCTTTTATGAAAAAGACATTTATTTCATTATTACTTAAAAAAAAAATAAAAATCTCACCAGGGCCATGAAATTGCAAGGAAAACAGTGATGAATTCCCTAGAAGAATCCAGCTGACTTCTAACCAGGACTCTACCCAGAATCCAAACACACGCAGCTTATCTAACTATACGTAAATGGGCACAAAACTCTGTAGAGTCCAAAAAGTGATTATTATGATCCTGTGCTTGATGCTAGCTGAATTTCTTGACATTTTATACTTAAGTTGTTTAAGGAGTTGGATGTGCATTTTTAAACTTCTCAGAAACTAGACATAAAATCTTGATGTCATCTACATTAAGGATTAAATAATTTATCTCTCCAGCAGAACTACTGCGCCTAGTAGAATGCCTAGATCTAAGAGTTATTCAATAAATGTTGATTTTTTTCTCTTCTGTAAAATAATTTCTATTTGTAAATAACTTAAGAATCTACAAGCAAGTAAGAATTACAAAGATCTTGTTATCACTCATTGTCTCACTCTTGACTTTACCTTTAAAAATGGTACACTATGAAATAGTCAACTTAACAAGCCAAGTTGAGGGAATAAAGGCTTAAACTAAGCCCACACAGTATAGAAATTCTGTCAGAAAAGAATGCTAAAGAATCTGTTAAAATCATGATAAACAATTATGGCTTGTGCTAGATATATCAGAAAATTAGAAAAGAGCCAGTTTTTTCTCAAGTTACCAGAATTAATTCTGAGTATCAATTGCTTCTCTTGTGCATCAGGTGTCTTTGTTCATGGATGTATCACTTACATTACTACATATTTACAACAGATAGCAGAACTGTTACATATCTACAGTAAATATATATCTACTTCCAAGAATTACTTCATTATAAGATGGTTTTTCTTTATCTGACTGAGGTATATAAACTGAACTGTAAGAACTAGTTTGTAATTCATCAATCTTGGGTTCCATATGGACAGAAACTGATTTAAACATAATCTTACACATGTCAGAAATCAAGAATTTCCCAAACACAGCAAATAAAACTGTAAAATTTCATCTTGTTATAAATCACTTTACTCATATAACTTGCAAAAAATAACATTTTCTCTTATTCTTTCTTCATCTCGACTCGATCAACCAGTAGTTAAAAATTTTTGCATTGTTTTTCGTGTGTGTGTGTCTGTGTGTGTGTGGTGAGTCAAATCCACTGGAGAACAAAGTGAAATATAAATGGTTAAGACAAAAAAAGAGAAAACCAAAATAAATTTTATAGAAAATTCTTCCTAGTTTAAATTGCTTTTTAAGAGATAGGCTATAATATGTGTTGAAAAAAACCCTATGACTACTCCTGTTACGTTTGGTCTATTCACTTTTCATTGCTTCTATGCACTGCTAAATTAAAACAATCAGATTATCCTTAAAGAATATGCACAGAGTCTAGACCTAGGCTCAGACCTAGACAGTCTGACATCAAGTTCAACGTGAAATAAACTCAACAGTATTTCTTCTCTAGAACTTTTCTTCTTTCATTTTGGGAGAAAAAAATGAGGACAGTGAAAGGAATACAGCTGACAGAATTTTCATAACATTTTAGGTTTTTCTCCCAACAGCATTCATATGCCTCTTATCTAAAAAAATAAATAAAACCCAACAATTTGCTAAATTACAAAGTGAGGGATTCATTATACTTACTGGAGTTTAACAGGCACTTTCCCATTTGGCAAAATGGGAGAAAAGTGGTATAGACAATAAAAATCATACCTAAGAGGGAGGTCTCCTTGGCAAATGCTGCAGCAATAGCTGGGTCCAATGCAGGTTGTCCATCCCCAGATGGAAGATCAGGTCGAGTATAATCCCTACTTTTATCATTGTTGTATTTTACATTCAAATTCACAAGTTTGGAAAAATCAATCCTTAGGGTACAGCAAGCATTATAAATATTCTGACCATCTAGGGCCTGTAAAAGTGAATAAAGTATATCAGCAGTCTTAAGGAATGAAAATTATCAAGAAACAGGACTTTGACAATAAAACCCAACAATGAAGACCTGCACATAAAAAACACCAGGAAAGGGATCAAATAGCATGTATCATTATTATCCCAGCTGTACATGTATCTGTTTCCACAAATACTATCTTCTTTAAATAGAAATGCTACTTTAAAATACAACCAGTTAAGCACATATACTAAAGCTTTTATTTATTTTTTTTTTTTTTTAATTTTTTTAATTTTTATTTATTTATGATAGTCACAGAGAGAGAGAGAGAGAGAGAGAGAGAGGCAGAGACACAGGCAGAGGGAGAAGCAGGCTCCATGCACCGGGAGCCCGATGTGGGATTCGATCCCGGGTCTCCAGGATCACGCCCTGGGCCAAAGGCAGGCACCAAA
Organism: Canis lupus dingo; assembly: GCF_003254725.2. Lineage (NCBI taxonomy): Eukaryota > Metazoa > Chordata > Mammalia > Carnivora > Canidae > Canis > Canis lupus. Next base: position 52,698,352 of record NC_064248.1, read on the forward strand.
CCGCTGCGCCACCCAGGGATCCCTACTAAAGCTTTTAATTAAAAAAAATCTGCAAATAATTTGATTTAATAAATAAGGATAACAAATACAGTCAGTCCTACAAGAGTTGTACCATAATGGTCTGCATAATACTTTATTATACATACATATTTTTTGCTGGATGGCAGTACTTAGAAAAATTGGTATAATTTTATATGGTAACTTTTGTTTGATGCCACATTTTATGAAGTGCTTCAAGCCAAATATATCACTATAATGCATAAGAGCAATTCCCATGAAATGGGGCAGAAACTATTATTTCATTGAGATGTCCACCTAATCAAAACTTGTTGAATTAGAAAATGTAACATCATCCCAGAAAAGCTTAGGAATAGAAGAGTGCAAACTCTAGAGCTGAAAGCCTATAGTCAATTAGGTCATCTTGAACAAGTTACTTAACCTCTCTGAATCTCAGGATCTATCTTAATCTAGAAAACAGAGGTAATAATGGCTGCCATAATCCCCACAGAGTTACCTTGAGGATTAAATAAAAGATGACATATGCAAAAGTACAATGTGAGTTATAAGACATATTCTACTGTTATTATTATGGGGTTTTTTCCTGCTCCTATATAATCACCATTTCTACTCTGGCTGGATATAAGACTAGAACAAACTAAAGAACAAGGGAATATATTGTTAATTTTTCATTAGAATAAACATTTACTGTATAAGACAATTCAGAAATGAAGAATATGTTTAGCTCTATAACCCACGTTGAAAATGAAGCAACAGTTCTTCTGATTAAATATCAAGAGATTAAGCTTGATGTTTACATAGACCAAGATCCATTAGGTATATAAATCTAGAACAATATTATTTTAATAGTAGATCAACATTCTTTTGCAAGACCTTTTTAGAAATTGGACTAAAATACAGAATACGAATCTTAGGACAAATTCAAGAGATTGTTGAATATTTCCCTCCAACCCTAATACTTCCATTGTTAATCTTTTCCTGAGTTGTTATTCTCTTATAAAGCAAAATGCTAGGGGGAAATATCTTCCAATTAACTAAAATTAATTGCCAAAAACTGTAATATATAATAAGAGTTTGGTTGGTTCTATCCCTCAAGCTGCCTTTACATAGCACTTTCAAAAACAGAGTACTGGGGTCCCACCCCCAAAGATTATGATTTCTTAGTTCAGGATATCTTAAGAGTCCCATTAGATGCATATGTATATATGCATATCTATATATAGATGCAATCTATAGGACAAGAACCTAGGTGAGCTCTGGATCATACTCTGAAGGACACTATAAATTCTCTTTACCAAAATGTAAAGGTACATTTTGTCGGCTAACTGAATTCCCAGTGCTTATTTTTCATCTTCCATTCATTTGGAACAATTGCCACTAGAAAAGTAGAGGTAGGCTTGAGATTCTCTTTCTAAACTTGTATACTTTGCCTATAATTTTATATAACCTCCACCATTTTAACAAGCATAAAAATGTAGCAACTGAACTACAAAGTTTAGAACCAACCCATTTCATTATATACTGAGATCCACAAGGATGACTGCAAAACGAGAAGACATCTGTAGCAGAGCAGATGCTGGAAGAGTTGTGACACGGGATGAAAGTTCTAAGTGCTATACACTGCACTATGTTCTAGGAATACAGCAGAGCAAAGAACAAAGCAGACAAGGTACTCACTCTTACATAACTTAGAGTAAAACAAAAAATACAGACAAGTAATTATAAATAAATTTAATGTGTGGTAGCGAGAACTAAGAAAGGAAGGGCTATGATGTAGTTAGAAGTTTACGAAGACCTCTCTGAGATGTGTAAACCTCAAAGACAAAAGTTGGAGATAAAAAACCAAAGAGAAAGCAGAAGCAAATGGAACATGAGGCTGTAAGTCTGAGAAATTAGAGAAAAAACAGCACATGCAATCTATTTTAAAAAGTCCAATATAGTAAAAGGTGAGACAAGCTGAGGATAGATGAAGAGTTTTGCAAGCCTTGTTAAGGAGTAAGGACTTTATACTAAGGAAAAAGTCACTGAAGGGCACTGAGAATGAAGTTACAGAACTTTAAGTTGAGATCATTCTTAGTATTCTGTGGAAAAAACAGGTGTGGGCTAAGAAGTAAAAGTTGTGAGCGAAGTCAGAAGACCATTGAAATAAGGATTTAAAAGATGATGGCTTGTATTAGGGCTTTACTCAAGCTGATTCATGAACTAGCAGCCCAAACCTATCCGCATGAAGATAAGGAGTCTATGTCAGCATATATATCAATATCACACTAAACACATCATAGCTAGAAGCATGCAGACTTGTATTTTGGCAAAAGCTCCTGGTAACATCAGAGACTAGCACTTTGAAGAACACCTGGCTTAGACTAGAGTGGTGGCAAGAGCTGAGAGACGAAAGAATAGATTCAAAAGAAATTGATGATAAGAATCAGTAAAATTTGGTGATAGGCTGAAAGAAAGAGGAATAAAAAGTCATGTTTTCTGGCTTGTTACTGACATAGAATTTGGTACCCTGGGAACACCACAGGTGAGGCAGGATTTGTTTTGGGGTGGTGGGGCGGGGAGGCCAGGGAGGGTAAGTGACAGGAGTTGAACACACGAAGTTTGAAGGTGCCTAATGGTTCACTAAGTTCCTAGTCTGAGTCTCTTAGGATATAACACTAGAGAATCATGTCAAAGGCACTGTCAGAGTCACAAAGGTGTGACTCAGCTGCGGGAATAGATGAAGTCCCCCAGGCAGAAGGGAGGGATATGATAAGACATAGAGAGGTGGAATATATCCAGTTGATAAGTGTTAAAGACCTGGAGAAGAGACAATTTTAAGAAAGAGAATGGCTTACAGTGTCAAAAGTTACCTAGAGGTTAGGGATGATAAGAACTGAATTCATTAAACTGAATAATGCTTTTTAGATTTTCCTACTGTAGTGATCACTGATGACACTGGAAAAGAACAATTTGGGAAAAGGGGGTTGAAACCAAATTATAGTAGGTAGAGAAATAAAAAGAAGTATAAACAGCAAACAAAGAGAGCTTATTTAGTAAATCTGGCTATAAATGAAAAGAGAGAAGAAAGGGTGATAGATGGAGAAAGATGTAGAACTCAGGGTAAATTCAATTACAGTGAAGGAGATATAAGGATACTTAAAACACTGGTGAGAAATAGCCAACAAAGAGAAAAATATAAGAGAAAGAAGGGATGATAGTGCAAAGTCTTTTGGAGGGCAGAAGAGAACAGGATCTGGTATTTACTGGTCTTAGAAATATCTATGCCTTTTATTAGAAGAGAAAGATAGGTGTGATATAATTAGATTTTGTGAGAAAAGCTAATGGGAGTTTCCATCTGATAGTTTCTATTTTTCCTGAGAAGCAGTACACAAGGTCATAAGGGGAGTAAGAAAAGATTTGGTGGAATGAGAATTTTCTGATATAGTCATTGTGAAAATTGGGACAGCATGAGGACTGGTGAAATGTGGTAAGATTTTTCAAGTACAGTAGAGGGCCAAGTCTAGTTGTGGTTGATGCTGATGAATTTCAACTGGTACCAACTGCTAGATTATATGACATTCTCTAGGTATACTCAACAGTCCATATATGGGCATGAAGAAAAATTACTACAGTCATCAAAAGTCTGTTTCAACAAAGTGTCAGGGTTACAAGATAATGGAGCAAGCAAGTTTGGGAAATAAACTTTTTTTCCTTCTCTAGTAAGTGAAATAAAGTTGAGTTCAGATACCAGAATAGCTAATTAATTAATATCAAACAATTACCTATTCTCTTGGAATTACAATGGTACATTTTTACAGAAAAGCCCTGAGTGTATTAATGTTCACAATACCTGATGTTTATTATCTGTACATAGAAGACGGAGTAAATGAAAACTTCAAACACCTGATAACATTAAAGTACAACCTTTTGTCATGATTACTGTAGATTACTTCAGACAAAACACACATATAAACTACTTTCCCCACTGAATTACAGCCCAAACACAGTGTAATTCCATTTCATTGATCCTTTACCAAATACTCTTCCCTCCGCATCAGAAAGGATGACAGAAAATATTCCACATTAAGACAAACATACACTATATTTTAAATATGTTGTGAAGTTGCAAAAAATGCCATAAAGATCATGACTTTTAGACTGTCTGCTACTGATCAAAGTTCATACCGCATGTATTTTGGTTACTCTTTAAATACATAAAATATTCTCCAAAGTTGGAGGACTGGGGCATGTAAAGAGAAATCATTATTTTTGGAAAAAAGAATTCCAAGTGTTAATGTATGCCTGAAAAGGAAAATATAATAAGATTAGATCATGTAACTTAAGAACCAGTGAGTAGCAACAGGCTGAAAATATGTCTCCCTTACACATAGTGTGTATTACGATTAGTAATTTAACCTCTTTAAATATTAGCTTCCCTTTGTAACAAAGGATAAATTCTTGTTCTGTTTACAACATAAAATATCAGGAAAAAATTGACATAACAGCACTTGCTAAACCATTTCAATTATGTCAATATTAACGGTACAGACTTTGTGCTATTTTTTGCTCCCCAAATGAGATTCTGAGGATGGAAACACAATGAAACAATCAAAGATGGTCTGGGTTCCATACAATCTATCTTAATCTAGAGGAAGCACTGAAGTATTACAGAACATAATTAGTCTGAAAATAAGAGTAAGAGGGAGAAAAAGAGGTAAGATAAAGGGCAAAAGATGATAAGTAAAGACAGTTGATGTAATGGTTTAACAATGAATATTTAATGGTTTAACAATGGAATAATCACAATGAAATAATATGACACAAGAAGTTAAACAGCTAGGGCAAAGGTAGAATTAAATATGATACAGAAACAGAAGATTAAGGCATTTAGAAGCAAAGATACGGTACGAAGTTTTGAAAGGTGGTCATGATGTGGGAACATAAGTTTACTTCTTTTAATAGTTTCTCACCCTCCATACATAATAAAAAATATGTATGTTGTAAATAAAAAGTAGACTAAGAACCATTCAGAACAGTGTTCTTTAAAAAAAAAAAAAAACCTTAAAAAGAATATTAAATATACCATAGTCTTAAATAAACTGAGAACCTATCATAACGTCTGAGCCATATGTGTGATGATATACTTTAGCCAAACGGTCTTGATAGCTAAATTAATTACTGGAAAACACTTAAAATCTTTACTAGTGTACATGCACAATTTAATCCTGCTATAGCCTCAAGAGCTTAAAATTTCAGACCTAAATCAAATCAAAGTGCAAAATAACAGAAACCTGTATTACAGAAAACTACACATGTAACTATCCTTAAAAAGAAACACTATCACAAATATTAAGCTTTCCTAATAATATCTAAATGACACCAATTTGTGCCATCCATAAAGCTACATGGTATGTCAGTATTAATGACATTCGTGATATATAGCGTGTATATCTATCTGCCTTTGAAAAATATGGCTATAGTAAAAAAAAAAAAAAAAAAAAAAAAAAAAATAGGGCTCCAGACTTACTAGTTTTGCTTGTTGAGCATTTACTGGATCACCATACTGGAGAAGAGCTTGAAACTGGTTATTTTTTGTAAATGTGATTATCTTCAATACAGCACCAAACTTAGAAAATATCTGTTAAAACATTAAAATCAAAGTATTATTTATCTACTGTATCATTATTTCTCCAGTTTATAGGTAAAGATGAAAATTAGTTAAACTTACTTGGTGAAGAACATCAAGTGTTACAGGGTAGTACATATTGTCAATAATTATTCTAAGCACTGGACTCTGGGCTGGAGTCACTGCACTCTCACTAACTGTGGTGCCACTAAGAGGAGTATTTGCTGTCTGGACAGCTGTCACAGCTTGAAGAACTGCTTGAGCACGCTGAAAATTGAAAGATAAACACTTCAGAAACATACTGAATTTTCACTTATACTTTTAGCTCATTTCTTTTCTACAACACATACAGATTAAACAAAATATAATGGTCAATAAATACTTTGAGCACCTGCCATGAACCAGGTATTATCTGTTTATAATTCAAGTAGTCTACTAATCTTTAATTCAAAACAATTATCTAGGGTTTGGAACCTTTATTGAACAAGCAAAGATAGGCAGTGTAGTTTATTTTCAAAAGAACAAAATATAGTTTGGCAAATTCACATAATCAGAAAATGTTTTAAAAAGAAACTTAAAAGTTTCTCTAAAGAGAACAATAAAACTTCAGTCTTACATTATTCACTACTCCATAAAAAAGGCACATAGTAAATCTCAGCAAGATAACCCAAAAAAACATTACCATAAGGCTTATTATTTCTAATATAATCTTAAGGGAGGAATATTCAGGATAAATATTAAGTCTTTTTTCAGACTAGCGTAACTTCTAAGATACTGCTAATTAAACCAGGACAGATCAATTACTGTTGAAACACATCTTAATTTCTGAGATTTTAAAATGTGAAAAAATATACATACAGAATAGACTATTCCTACTGTGACAGATTGATAAGGAAATAATTTTTCTACCTATCTGGAGTCAAAAAAAACCTATATAATGGCAAATAATTATTAAACAACAATGACAAATACTGCTACATTGCTTTATAGTTTGAAAAAGCTGTATTGGCAGATGAATAGGAATATCAACTGAACACCATGATAGAATTAGGACAACACTTATGAAAACAAACAGTGCTCCCTTTGACAACACATTTGTTATGGTGGTAATCATTTTGCAATATATAAGTGTATCAAATCAATACATTATATCCCTTAAATTACACAATATATCCATTTTATCTCAATAAAGCTAGAAATAAAAAAGAAACAGTTCACTGAAATGACACATAACCAGGGGAATCACACAGTTTGGAATTCAGAGACCACATGCCCATCTGGTTAAACCTCATTATTTAAATGCTAAAGAAATAATTAGGCCTACAAATTTATATATTGGCTAAAATGACTCAAAGTATTTTAAGTAGTGTACTGCAATATTAATTACTTCATTAGTGGAGCATGTCCTTGAATATAGTTATCTGTTACTACAAAGAAATATCACAATTTAGGAAAACACTAACATCTCCTCTTTCAAATAATGGAATGACTGTCTTTCTGAAACAGGAATCACATGATCATGGTATGCTATTCAAATGGTACAAATGGTTGTTTCCTCTGCAACCCTATCACCCTGTCTGCTTTCCCCTAAACATTCCTCACCAATATTATCATGGGTATCCTTCCAGAGATACCATCTTCACATATGAGTAAATATGTATCTAGTCTATAAAAAGGATGTATACAAACTTTCTTCCCCAATACTATTGAACTTTCCTCCATCTTCTTTTTGGCTTAATAATTAGGTTCTCCATTATCAATAACAAATAGCTTTCTATTATTAACAAATAACAAATATCATTAACAAATAACTTTTCTGTATTTTTTTAATTGATGGAACAGAGTTGGCTTGCCAACCTAGATTTTAATTTGGCAAACCACATATATACACATATGAAAGGACACAAATCCTAAGTGTAAACATCACAAATTGGACATATCTGTGAAATGACTACCTAGATAAAAAAAGAACATTATCAAAACTCTAAAAGCCACATTCATGGTTTCTATCAGTTAAATAAATGGCGTCATATAGTATGTTTTACTTTCGTCTGGCTTATTTATTTATTTATTTTTTGGTTTGGCTTCTTTCAATAAATATTATTGTTATGGTGTACATACATGTTTTGCAGGTACCAGCAGCTTGGTCAATTTTTTTTTTTTTTTTTTTTTTTTGTATTCTAACAAATTCTAATGAATGAATATGCCACAGCATACCCTACTGCTGCTGAACATGTGGATCATTTCCAGCTTTGGACTATTATGTATTAGTGTTCCATGAACTTCTTCATACATATCTTTTGATGCACATTTGTATAACTAGGAGTAGATTCACTAAGTCAAAGAATATGTATATGCTCAGCTTTACTATATGTTTCAAGTTTTTAAACACAATTCTAAGAATTTACATTCCCAAATGTATATATGAAAGCTCCAGATTCTCCTTGTTACCAACACCTGGCATCATCCATCTTAATTTTAGCAATCTATTAGTACATGGTAGTATCTCACTGTGATTTTAATTTGTGTTAAGATTTCTTAATGCAAACCTAATCCAGTCTTTGTGGATCAAAAGACAGCTTTCTGGAGGAAACTAAAAGTGAGACCTGAAGATGTCTAGCAAATGGCTGTGTGAAATGTGAGTTGGAAAAATGGCACAAGGGCAGGCAGGTCATAATATTCCAGGAAAAATTAACATCACAGAAACACAGTGGTCCCAAAATACTAGAAGTAAGAGAAAGAATGTCAGGTTAGAAGAGTTACAATTACTTTTGGGTAGACGCATAGGCAAATATATAGCCAATAAGATAGAAATAGCCATCTTTTCTGGGGGCCTTTATCTTGAGCATGAAAAGGATCTATTGCAGGGGAGTAACTAAGTCAGATTTGTTTTACAAGGACATATGGGGGGAGGTAGAAAAGGAAAAGGGAGACAGTGGGGTGAAGAGAGAGGTACTAGGGAGAAAGAAATCAAGAGAGGAAAGTAAAGAAGTAGATGAGTATGAGAGCTATCATAGTAATATAGCCAAGAGGTGATAGTGTGTGTTTGAGCTATGCGAGTAGCAAGAACGATGATGAAAACTAGGCAGATACTAAGAAGAATAAATTGGTAAGACTTGGTAACTTGACAAAGGATCATGGAAGAATTCGTGGTTGACTCATATTTATTTGCCTCTGTTATGAAAGCCCATGAAAATGCCTATAAATGAGGTGATGGGGATTAAAGAGTACACTTATGATGAGCACTAAGTATAAAATTGTATAAAATTGTTGACTCACTATACACCTGAAACTAGTATAATACCATATATTAACTATACTGGAATTGAATTAAAAACACCCATTAATGAATATAAAATGGAATAAACCCAAATATTGAATAGAAAGAGTGTTGTCATCAGCTGAGAATACTTTTATCAAAATACTGGTATACAGAAAATGAATGGAAACAAATGAGAAGACACAATGAACACATAGCAAACAGGGTCTGCACTGACAGTTACATGAGTGACATTAGAATCTGGCAGTCACAAAGGGCAGAGGGGGAAAATAAAAGGGTTAATGGAAAGTCTACCTAATGAGCAACAGGTAAACTGCTGCCTCCCCACCCCACCCCCATCATCTCTCTCTCCCCTTTAACCATTAAAAAACAAAAACAACAAAATGCTCCCTTTAAAAGAAACAGGAATTCTAAAGGGAGTTTTACTGACCCAGAATAAGGACCTTTTTTGGTATTTGGAGAATCCCAGCTTAATATCCAAACTCATTACTTTACTGTAATAAAAGCCTACCAGTCCAAACAGTAAAACTTAACTATCCATTCTGAAATATGAACAGACTACTGGGGGGAGAAGGGATAGACAGATGGATATACAAGACAAACATAATAGCTAACACTGAAGAAAATAAGATAATTAACATATAGTATCTTTTAAAATATTGTTAATTAGTACCTTAAAGAACTGTGAAATAATAAAACATGACCAATTGTAATATTAAAAAAGATGATCAGAAAAGATTAAAGGGCTTCTGAAAACCAAAATTATGGCTACAAAACCAGGTTTTCTTCAACAGAAGCAACTTTGCATTGCTCCCTATTTCTGGAATAACCAGGTCAGAAGAAGTGCATTTACTTCCTAATCACTTTGAAGTGATTAGTGTTACTCAAATGTCACTTCTTCATGGAGATTTCACGGTTTATCCTATTTAAAATTATAAATACCCTTTCCTTACATACATTTGTCTATAGATGCCTTATCTTTATTTTTTCATGATCTTTGCACTGGAAGCTTTTAAAATGAGAATGCATTCATGAATTACCTTATTAAAATACTAACATATAAAATAAAATTGAAATACTAAATGCCATTTTAAATTATAAGTAAAATGAGTATAGAAGATTTTCTTTTGGTATATTTCCAATGATAAATTTTTTGAAGCATAATTTCTGGTTCAAAGGTAATGAAAATTATTGTCAAATTAAACAACAAAAAAAGAAAATTTAGCCTTTAGACAGTAAGTTTTAAATGATTATTTATAACCTATCAAAAATGATCTTGAAAAGTCACTTTTTATGATGGTTAAAATCTATGAGGAATTACATTCCACTACATTTTCAAGACAAAGAGCCAAATATAGTTTAGATATTACTGAAACAGAAAAGATATAATTAGCTAAAAACTGTATTAAAAGAGCTTACAATTTTAGACCATTCTTGCAATGCTCTATGTATTTAGGCTTAAACCGTTCTTATACCATTTTTAAAAAAATATATTAATTTTAAATAATTAATATCTTCTATATCACATTTTAAAAAATAAATCAAAATATTCATATATTTTCAATTTTTACATATTGCTTCCTCCAGGAAGACCATGAACACATCTGCAGTAAAAATTCTTCCATGAAACCTAAGACCTATACAAAGTCAAATATAAACATACTTTAAAAGTCCAGGCAACAGAGTTCTATATAGTTTATGTGAATAGCAAGCTCAATCTCATAGTTCCTATACAAAAATCTGAACTTACAACATGAAATGAACATTTTGACCAGAACATTAAAGCTTTGAAAAAGTATTACTTAACTAATTCATCAAGTACCAATTTAAAACATGAAAATAATAGACTGCACATTTTGTAAACTAACATAATATTTAACATTTAGGGATGTACTACAAGAAAATGTGTTGAAAATAACAAAATGCCATAGTTAATCTTCTGAATGGTTAAACGGTTAAATGATTACTTTCCATTCATACATTTGAGATTCTTAATATGTCTTAGGCCATTTTATTTATGTACCAACACATACTCACTTGGTTTAACGTATTATCTGTTTTTAGTTCTTTGTGATTGGAGTACTGGATATAAATTGGTTGGTTACGGAGATGAGGTGTCACAGCAGAATAGTAATTAACCATAGTAATAGCTGCTTCCTCTGTTGCTAGTTCCAAAAATGCCTGAAAATTTAAATAGCAAAAATTTTAATACTAGGAATTATATTTCAGGTAAACTTCAGTATCTGTGTAATCTATTCAGCTAATGAAAAAAATTACTATCTAGAGTATAACCTTTCCAGGTACATTTAGACACTCTAATAAGTTATCCTACTTATCCTTATTTCCACACACCACAAATGTAGTCTAACAAAAACTAGACAAAAATCTTTTTTTTTTGACAAAGTAAAATCTAAACATTTTCTAATATTAGAATTTTACCATTCCCCTATTAGAGAACATAAGAGATCTCAAAGTCATTTTTAAAGCAGTATAAGTCAAGAGACAAGGAAAAAAATTAAAAATCCAATTATTAGTGACATTAATTATATTTAATAGATGTTAAATTTCACACCTTCTTCTAAATGGTATTAGAAATTTTAAAACAAAATCTTATTAATATGCCTGGGCTTTTTTGCCACAGGGATATTTATTCAATGAAGAATATCTAGGATTAATAATTATTTTCTTCTAATGCTACCAGATAAGTATTTCCATGAGATAAGCTTAAAGGTTAAGATGCTACTAGTGTGGGGCGTGTGGGTGGGTCAAATGGTTCAACATCTGCCTTCAGCTCAGGGCATGATCCCAAGGTCCTGGGATGGATGGAGCCCCACACATAGGGATCCCTGCTCAATAGGGATCCCGCTTCTCCCTCTCCCTGCTGCTCCCCCTGGCTTGTGCTCTGTTATTAAATTAAATTAAATTAAACTAAATAATAAATGAATAAATAAATAAATAAATATTTAAAAAAAGCTACTAGTATCCCGTTTTCTGATATTACAAACGGTAGAGACACAATAAAAGAAAAAACTGCATTTATATACATTTGTATTTTCCACAATCTCATTATAACCATCTAAAAATGAATTCAAGGGCAAAATTTGAAAACTACAGTGAATCACTCGTTCTGGCTCCACAGCATTAGTTTCTCAATCAGCATTACCAGGAAAAATCAGAATAAGACTTCTGTTATGTTCTTTTAGAAAAGTTAAGACATACTATATTCTATCCTTTTATTAAGAATTAGCTAATACACACATACTGGGTAGTTTCAGGCTTAACATTTTATAGGTCCTGAAAGGAAGCATACCTGATTTTTTCCTTTCAGCATAAGGATGTTGGTCACCTTACCAAAAGGTAAGCCTAAAGCAATAACTTCTGTTTCTGTCACTTCACCAGGTAATTTTCGAATATGAAGTACACGAGAAGGAGCACCATCCATTTTATCTTCTCCTTTAAATTTCTTGCTATCATTACCATTGGCTGAAAAACATTTTAGAAAGTCCTTATTAATTTTCCTCATTTGCATAAAAACCACAAAATTTAAAAAAGAATTTAAATATACAGCTGAGTAGACCTGAATAATTCCTAAAAATTCAAAAAGCAAAAAGAATAGAGAAAATAATATCCACCATTATTAAATAAAATTTAATAAAATTACATTATCAATTAAGATCACTATTTGGTAAATATTTCTGAACTGTATACATAAAGAGTAACAAATGATAAGCAAAAATATTAAAAGGCAATTTAATAAATTGTCCAATGCCTAAAGAACACAATTATCTTACAATTTAATCATTTTATTTTATTATGAACTAACAGAAATACAAAAAAAAAAAAAAAAACTCTACTTTTGACTTAGCAAAAATTAGGAGATTGTAATTTTTACCTGGGAAATTATAAATGGTTCACAATTTGGAATGTATCATAGTAAAAAATGGGAGCAAAGAAGGTAGTGCTGTAAAAATAATTATGCAATCAAATCCACATTATGGCTTACCTACAATGAGACTCTCCTAATTTATTATCTATCTAAATATTTTGTCACTAATAACATTCAACATCTATATACTATAAAATACTCATGGACTTGATTAACTTATTCTGTTACTACGCCCTTTAAAGTAAACGGATATATTTTAATCAACAAAGTAGTTACCGGGCTTTATTTTAAAGCCTCACCAAAAATAAGGTCCTACTACAGACACAATAAAATAGGTGATGTTTTATGCAAAGCTGTTTGAAGAACTTACAGTCTATTCCTTATTCTGTATCAGTGGTTCCTAACTGTCTACAGACTAAAGGATATTTCTGAAACTAACTAAAATGAAGGATACTTGATAAGTTGAAAAATATACATGTATACACCACTACTATGTAACTTTAGATACTTCATGGTATTCTCCAAATCAACACTACCCATTAACATTATATGTGTGTGGGGTGTGTGTGTGTGTGTGTGTGTGTGTGTGTGTATACATTCAACAATATCTGTAAAATTCTAAGATTAATTTGATCTCCAAGTGTCTTTAAAATTCATTCATACACTGATTCTGTAAGAGTTACGAGTACCAGGGCACCTGGGTGGCTCAGTTAGTTAAGTGTCCCACTCCTGATTTCTTTCATATCAGGTCATGATTTCAGAATTGTGAGATCCAGGCCTGTGTTAAACTCCACACGAGGCATGGAACCTGCTTAAGATCCTCTCTCCCGTCACTCTTTCAGCCCCTCACCACTACTCACATGCTCACATTCTTTCTCTCAATAATAATAATAATAATGATGATGATGATGATGTTGTTACTGAGTATCAAGAATGTGTTTGGCACTATTTGAGGCTCCAGGGGTACAGGAGTGAACAAAATGATCGGTAAGATCCCCAATGCTGGGGAAATGGGGGAAAGGTCAACTAACTAGTACACTACACTATAGGAAGATACCCCCCCAAAATATCACATTATATACAACTGTATCCTTTTCTCCCAAAGACCATGTAACATCAAAACTCCTCATACTGATACTCTCTCAGTCAGTTAATAGTTTTAGAAAGGGTGGCTATTATTCCTATTTTAGTACTAAATATTCTTATTTTAGTGCTAAATATTATGAAAGTTTTCTTTATTTTTTTAATAAATTTATTTTTCATTGGTGTTCAATTTGCCAACATATAGAATAACACCCAGTGCTCATCCTGTCAAGTGCACCCCTCAGTGCCCGTCACCCAGTCACCCCCACCCCCCGCCCACCTCCCCTTCCACCACCCCTAGTTCGTTTCCCAGAGTTGGGAGTCTCTCATGTTCTGTCTCCCTCTCTGATATTTCCCACTCATTTTTTCTCCTTTCCCCTTTATTCCCTTTCACTATTTTTTATATTCCCCAAATGAATGAGACCATATAATGTTTGTCCTTCTCCGACTGACTTCTTTCACTCAGCATAATACCCTCCACTTCCATCCGTGTCAAAGCAAATGGTGGGTATTTGTTGTTTCTAACGGCTGAGTGAAAGTTTTCTCTTTAGATGAGAATATGAGAACATGAAATTGGGAAATGAGGACTTTTTAAATCATATGACTAAGCATACTTTCATACATAAAAAAACTCCAGCCCTGAAAAAGGACACAAGAAAATGTATAGCCCTTAGCTTATCAAACACATAGGCCATTTATTATCCTATCAGAGAAGTAAAGATTGGGTCTCTCTAGGTTAGATCTGTGATTCTTCAGAACACAAAGTACCATAATTTTGGACTTCTTTCTATATAATCTTTCCCTTCTAGTCCTGAGGTAAACCCAGAAACTTTTGGTTTGTGAATGTAAAACCAGTCATAATTAAAATGATTTCTAAGAATAAGGCAACAACGTCGTAATGCTTTTATTTATGCATACAGGTTGTATAAATTGCAGAAATCTGTAATCACATCATTTTCCATGTATTATTTAGCCTTCTTAAAGTTTTGCTTAAGATGTTCCTCTCAAATTCGAAAAAATAGTATGTAAAAAAAAATGTAAAACCTATGTCTACTTAATACTTCTCTTCCAAACTCAAAAGTAGTTTTCAACCTCAATTCTATAGTGAACATCTTCACCTTTCGTCAGTCTCTCTTTTTCCTTGACTGACCTTTGCTCTTTACTAGTGTTTACCTGCAGTTCTCATATTAAGTTTCACTAAGATGCTGGGTAATTTGTTAAATTCATCCATGGTCAAAAAACTGAGCCCTCTCATCCCTACCAAATGTCTCTGTTCCCACAATACCCTTAACAATTCCTTTCTAGTTTTACTTCCCTTATTCATTTTACAGCTCCTTTGAACTGTCTGCTTATGTACTCATTCCCAATAATAGTTGGGAGGTCCACAGCTAATTGGCCCCAAAGTCCTATCTTTACTTGCTCATATGAACTCCCAACACTTAGGTCTCAAAAACTACCTTCTCATTTAACTCATAAATCTATTATTTTAGTCACAGTCATTCACCAATACTCTAATTTTATTTCCAACTGTGTATCAACTTGAAGTACAACACTTCAGAACTTTATACTTATTTATATACTGGAAACTAAAAAAAATATTAGTACACTGTCATTCTCTTAAGTCATTCACATTCCAGCATTTATAGAAAGTAATGCTAGCTTCCTTTATCAAATGTGAAACTGAGTAGAAAAGTGGTTTCAACTCCAAGCAGTTTTAAGTTAGATTTCAGGGCAAAGCATAAAGTTAAAGAAGCTGCTGGCTGTAGACAACTAAAACATAAAAAGAATCGGAGTTTAAAAATACATGTTTGTACACCTTACTTTCCTATCTGGGAAAATAGAAATTCCAAAGAAGGGTTAACCAGAAATGCAGGTATATACAGAAAGATATTTCTGTTATTCTGACAGTTGTTTAGTCAAGACCAACAGCTACCACAAAAAAATAAAATAAAATAAAAATAAAAACAAAATAAATAAATCTTAGGCTTATTGTAAAAACTGGATGCTGTAACTACATTTTTAAGCAGCTGTACAGCCTACTTGCCAAAAGTACCTTACAGATGAGCTAGAGAAAATAGAAGCCTAGACTAAACTAGAAGTCTCATGTGCTGGAAAATTCTCAAAGCATTATAACAAAATGAAATGACATTATATAAAAATGTCTTTACATAAAAGTTAAAATGAAAATCCCAAAGAGTTCTGGTTAACCTATATCAAACAGAATCCTTGGAATGATTTCAGTTCTTTCACGTAAAAATATTACTTTTAGCAATAATAAGTCTATGACAGAATAACAATTAGCAACACTGGCAGAAACATATACCTTAGAGGAATATTCCATATCCAAAGCTATTAAGAAATGACTCAAAAATTTTACAGCTGTCAAGGTTCCTCCCCACTGACAAATAGTTAAAAACTCCTTTCAAATAATCCAACCCCAATACTAGTTGGAGCTAGTTGTTTTGAAATGTTTCACTTTTATTTCTGAAGGAACTAATGCATTACAAAATAATCTTAATGCACTGACTTAGTAGATACTTACCTGAGACTAAGGTTCTAACAGTATTAACTTTTCTCACTATTAAAATTATTTTTTTCTTTGACACAAAAAAACAGGTATATATTTTAAAAGAAAGTCTGTCTGGACAGATAAGGGAAAAGGCTGTTGAGATAGATGCTTTTAGAAACCGAATTCTATAGTAAAGTGAATTTGAGGAAGCATTTTGGATATAGCTGGAATATATGAAATCTTGTTCTGTATCTGATAACCATAAAAGTTTCCTTGTAATACAGTCTGTAAAAGTACCTTTTTGAGACACCTGGATGACAGTGGCATATTTTTCCAGGCAAGTATAATCACTGGTTTTTAAAGGTATTTTATGCTATCTGCTCTTATAAGCAACAATATTAATATTGGGGTCTGTGAAAACATACACAGAATCTCACCTCTCTATGTTAAGGGGGAAAAAAAATCTTAAAACTCAGTGAGTATCCACTGTGAATAAAGATAAAATAAGTTAAATGTAAATTTCTTATGTGAAAACAACACTTTAAGGATTTTTATTCCATTTCCAAAAGATTCAATTCATTCTTCAGTCATAAAGTACATTATTCTTAAACATACTTTTAACAGATAATTCTTTCCACTGAAAATAAATCTCCTTTTCCACTATTTTCCCTTTGTTAATGGGACTATCATCCATCAACCCAGTGATTCTAAGCCCAAACTAATACTTCTCCCAAACTAATCTATTTCCAAGTAACTCAGAAGTTCTAATTTCTTTTTTTTTTTTTAATTTTTATTTATTTATGATAGTCAGAGAGAGAGAGAGAGAGAGGCAGAGACATAGGCAGAGGGAGAAGCAGGCTCCATGCACCGGGAGCCCGACGTGGGATTCTATCCCGGGTCTCCAGGATCGCGCCCTGGGCCAAAGGCAGGTGCCAAACCGCTGCGCCACCCAGGGACCCCCTAATTTCTTGATACAACATTTCCTTCATATTCTAAGAACCTAAAATTCAGAACACCTTAGTATCTCTGGAGCATATTATTGGAAAGTGTTTAACTGTCCTATATATAGCTGTGACCCCCACAAAATAGAAAATCCTTTCTAATATGTAAATCTGGTAAAGTCCAAGCTCCTCAGCAAATCAAATCCTATATCCAAACCCCAACCTATCAGGGTTCAACTTTAGTCATTCCCTCCTCTCTTACTTCACATTCCAGCAAAATAAAACTGGGGTAGTTCATGGTTCCCAGAGGTGGTAGCCTTTCCCAGTTTCAAACCACTTTTAGACTGTACAACTTTGTTAATTGATATGGGGTATGTCCAATACCCCAGAGAATTACCTTGTACTTGCTGTTAATCCCAACACCCACAGGCCACCATTATTTTGGTTTCTTTACTAAAAATTATCTGTTCTTTAACTTTGTAAAAAACGGAATCAGTTGAGTATTCACTTGGGTATGGCTTCTTTTGCTTCATATATTGTCTTAATATTCACTCATGTTTTTGTATAATAGTCATTCTTTTGTCACTAATTACTAATCTACTGCATGATTAGAATTCATTGACCCATTTTTCTACTGACAGACATTTGGATAATTTCAAGTTTGGGATTATCATGAATAAATTTTTTTATATGCATATTTGCACAAGTCTTTTTCACTAGGTAGAAAACCTTGATGTAGAAGTACTGGGTCATAGGCTGCACAAGTCTTTTTCACTAGGTAGAAAACCTTGATGTAGAAGTACTGGGTCATAGGCTGCTTAACTTTATAAGATACTGCCAAGTTGTTTTTCAAACTATTTTATATTTTTACCAGCCATGGTGAGTTGTTCCAGTCTCTCTACATCCTCATCAACGCTTATGTTGCCAATCTGTTTAATGTGAGCCTAAATTCTGGTTGGTGTGACATATCTCACAGCAGTTATAACCCGTGTTTTCTTGATGACTAATACATATTTTCATGTGCTTATTATCAGCTATTCATATGTTCTTTCACCTATTTCAAAAAAATTATGCTGTTTGTAATTATAGATGTGAAAGAATTTTTTCAAAGAATTCTGTATATAATCTGCATACAAGTCCTTTGTTAGATATATGTATTAATATGTGAGTATTAGCATCTTTTCCCAATTTGTGATTTGGCTTTCATGGTCTTAACGTCTTTTGATGAGAATTTTTAAAATTTAGGTGAAATGTCTAGTTTATAAACTATTCCTTTATGGGTAGTTTGTGTCTTCTCTAAAAAAATCATTTACCTCAAGTTTGTGATATATAATGTAATTTTTTAAAAAGTGTTATATATTTTTTAGGTTTAGGTATATATCCATCTAATATTTCTGTACAATATTAAGTAGTTTGAGTTCCTTTTTCTCATATCTATTTTCAACTGTTTTCTGGCACCATTTCCACAACTGAATGACCAAGACACCTTTGTAAGTAATCAGCTGACCTTAACTGTAGTTTATTTCTGTACACTATTCTATAAAAACTAATCTTGCTAATGTTAAACTGTTTGATTACTACAAGTTTACAGTGAATCTTGAAATCAGTTGTGATTTTTTTTTCTTTTGGAAAATGATTTTAGCTTATATCTAGGTCCTTTTTAATTTCCACATCTAATTCTAAATTTTAGAACCAACTTGTCAATTTCATTTTAAAAGCCTGTTGAGGGATCCCTGGGTGGCGCAGCGGTTTGGCGCCTGCCTTTGGCCCAGGGCGCGATCCTGGAGACCCGGGATCGAATCCCACATCGGGCTCCCGGTGCATGGAGCCTGCTTCTCCCTCTGCCTGTGTCTCTGCCTCTCTCTCTCTCTCTGTGACTATCATAAATAAAAAAAAAAAAAAAAAAAAAAAAAAAGCCTGTTGAGTTTCACTGACACAGATTTAATTCCATCCAATTTAGGGGAAAATGACATTTTAACATACTGAGCCTTTTAATTCATGAACATGGTTTCTTTCTCATTTAGGTCTCTAATATTTCTTTGTGTCCTGTATAGTTACTGGTGTACATGTCTCCCACATTATTTGTTACACTTACTCTCTGATATTCTGTCTCGCATATTTTTGTAAATGGACTTTTTTAAATTTCATTTTTCAATAATTTGCTAATAATATCAGGAAGCAATTTTTATATATTGAATTTGTATCATGTAACCATTCAATGATTAGTTTTACAAAACATTTTATAGATTTCTGTCGGTTTATTTTAAAAATCATGTTGACGTAACATGGGTGGAACTAGAGTATACTATGCTAAGTGAAGTAAGTCAGAGAAAGACAAATATCCTATGATGTCATTCATATGTGGAATTTAAGAAACAAAGTAGATGAACACAGGGAAAGGGAAGGAAAAAAATAAGATAAAAACAGAGAGGAAGGCAAATCACAGAAGACTATATAAGAGAACAAACTGAGGGTTGCGGGAGGGTTAAGAGCGTGGAGGGATGAGCCAAATGGGTGATGGGTATTAAAGAGGACACTTACTGAGATGGTGTTAAATGTAAGTAATGAATCCATCACTAAATTCTCCTGAAACTAATACTACGCCGTAAGTTAACTAACTTACATTAGTTGAATTTAAATTTTAAAAAATTACATAGCAAATAAAGAGCTGAAAAGCAGGTTTGTACAAAGTCAGATATTTAAGTATAGCAACCAAATACCGTATGAAATATTGTGAACTGCCAGAAACATCTATACTTGTAATTCTATAAAATAATTCAATTTCCAAAAAAATGAAAACCATGTTGTGAATAAGATAGTTTTATTTCTTCCATTTTAAGTTTTGTATTTTATTCTACTTGCCCTAATACAAGCAAGAAGCTGGAAAAATTGTGAAAACAGATATCCTTACTTCATTCCTGTTTTTCAAGAGAAAATATTCAATATTTTACCATAAAAGAATGGAATTGTTTTAGTCTCTTTGATAAGGTGCACCTTATTCACGTTGTGAAAGTTCCTTTATTCTTGCTAGCTTCTGGAAGATTTTTATCATGTATGAATGTTGTATTTTATCAAATGCTTTTTTTCCTTCTATTAAAATGATTTTTTTCTCCTTCATTCTATTATTATAAATTAGACTGATATATTTTCACTTTCATTCAGTCAGAAAGTTACCCTTTTCACTTTCATTCAGTCAGAAAGTTACCCTTTTCACTTTCATTCAGTCAGAAAGTTACCCTTTTATCTTCTTTATGTGTTGTTCAGAATTATGCAGTTCAATTTCTAAATATACCTTATAATCCTTGGGTAAGCTTCAATTAATAATCATGAATTATCATTCATATATTGTTAGATGATCTGCTAACATTTTGTTAAGAATATCTGCATTTATGTTAATGAAAAATATTAGTTTGAAATCTTGATTTCTTACATCTTTGTTAGGTTTTGGTATCAATTATAGCAGGATCATAACGTGAATTTGGAGTATTCCTTGCTTCTCTAATTTCTAAAAAAGTATATTGAATATGGCTATTATTTCATACTCTGAAGCTTCATATACCGGAGTAAAATCACCTGTGAGTGAAATCACCTATACCTAGAGTAATCTTTGTGGAAAAAATTATAAATCTGATTTTTATAATGGACACAGACATAATCTGTATTTTATGGAGTAATAGTTTAGGTCAGTTTTGGTTAATTAGGTTTATGAAGGATTTTGTCTATTTCACCTAAGTTGGTGAAACTATTGGCATTACTGCTTGCTGTTTGTAACATTGTCTCATTTTCCCCATTAACATTCTGTAGGATCTATAGTGGTACCTCTGCTTCCTGATACTGGCATTACAGTTTTCCGATCTGTAGTGGTTCCTCTACTTTCATTCCTGATACTGGCATTGTAGTTTTCTTTTCTTGATAGGAGTAAACTTTTTTTCTAATATAAGCATCTTCTAATACACGGATATAGGAAGACACATTTTCCCCTAATGTATTTTCTTGCATTACAGCCATCAAATTTTGATATATTTTCACTTTTATTCAATCAGAAAAATATTCCCTTATATCTTCCTTAATTTACACATTGTTCAGAATTATGCAGTTCAATTTCTAAATATTTGGTCATTTCCTAGATTTCTTACTGTTTTTGATTTCTACTTAAATTCCACTATAATTAGATATATGGGCTTTCAGCCATTTGAAATCCAGGGAGTTATTTTATGTCCTGATATAAAGTCAGTCTACCGTGATGCTATGTACACTTGAAAAGTTATTCTGCAGGCAAGGTATAGTTTCCTGAATATGAGTTAAAGCCCAGCTGAAGAATACCATTGTTCAAATCCTCTGTGTATTTAAAGATCTAATGTCCTATCAATTACTGTTAAATCAATTACTGTTAAAATATCCAATAATGATTATAGATTTGTTTCTCTCTTTAGTTTTACATATTTAATGAACTCTGAGGCTCTGTTATTACTGTTATATAAATGTTTTCCAATAGATTAACCCTTTAACACTATGAAATGTTTTAATATTAGTAACAATCCTTGTCTTGAATTCTGTCTGAAGCTACAATAATCAGATTAACTTTTTTGTGCTTGTCGTCTGCATAGATTATTACTTTCTGTCCTTTTTGTTTTCAGTCTATATCCTTCTCCCTCAGATGGACTCTGGCAAGAGGTAGTGCAGTTAGGCCTTGCTTTTTAATCCAGTCTGACAACCTTTGCCTCTTAATTCTTAGATTAGTAATATCCAAAAGAAATGTTCTGCAAGTCACATAATTTTAATATTCTATTAACTACATCAAAAAGTAAAAAGAATTAAAATTTTAATAATATATTTCAGTTTGCTGTATCTAAAATATTACTGCATCAACAATCAGTATTTTAAAAAATGAAGTATCTTGCATTCTTTCTACTTTTGATACTGTCTTTGAAACACACATGTTCCACACATACATATACCTCAGTTAGGAACAGCACATTTCAAATGCTCATGACCTCACATAGCTAGTGATTAGTACAAAGGATTTTTCTTTACCAATTTACATTTACATACTAGTTTAGTGTTTTGATGTTAGTTTAATATCTACTTTTCGGGACTCCTGGGTGGCTCAGCAGTTGAGCGTCTGAGCCCTTTGGCCCAGGGCATGTTCCTGGAGTCCCGGGATCGAGTACCGCATTGGGAGCCTGCTTCTCCCTCTGCCTATGTCTCTGCCTCTCTCTCTCTCTGTCTCTCATGAATAAATAAAATATTTTTTAAAAGATTCTACTTTTTTTAACTGCCCAGTGTTTTAATAGGGCACTCCAAGGCAGAGAGCCAAAATGAAAATGGGATTCACTTCGTGTATTTCCCTTTTCTCAGGGATCATTATCTAGTACTGCCTATTCATCAATCCCAGGCAACAGCTATCCAATATATTTGATACAGCTTCATATTTTTTTTATATTGGAGGACATATCAGGGGAAGGAAAGGCTGCTATCAGTTATTCTGTCATAGCAATATGTATTAATTTTTTAAATGTTTCAACTATTCATACTATATATATTGTTTTTAAAAATGAAACTAGCAAAGCAGCGTTACAGACATCTGACCACTTTAATTATTTGTACACCATACTTTGGCTATCAAAATCATGATCTAGTGATTTTGCTTTGTAATCATGAAAAATCAATAATAATTATCTGCAGGCAAATTCAATTTCACATCACTATGACTATATTTGGTAAATACTTCATTATAGTTTTTATTTAACTGAACTGCTAGGCATGTGTACGTGTGCACCAAGGTGTATATGTACATAAGCAATAGCTATCTGAAGCAAATCAAAGTGGTTCTAGTCTTTTACAATCCTTTTACTACCTCAAGCAAGTCAGTCAGGAAAGGGTTTAGAAAAAAGCAAAAAGGTTTTAGGTAAAAAATGTAAAATGCAAGATTATAAGCCAAACTAATTCAGTTGTCTTCTCCTCCTCCTCATCATCATCAGATTCAAAATTGTGCCCATAAAACTAGGGCCTAAAAATTTGTTTTGTATTTGTTTAGATGGACATTACAAACAACCGACAATTTATTGTCTTATTTCAGACATACACAATTTAAGAAAAATACCCTAAGTATGAAGATAATATGGAGATAACATTATGGAACTCAATTCAAATAATTAAAATATTGTCACAGCAAAGAAAAAAGGTTGAAAGTACACAAAAAGACAACTGTGCAGCTGAATCTTTTGATTTTTATTTAATTGGACTTTAGGGTTTGTGGGATATAGAATACAAAAACATAGTAATTCCCTTTATATGCAATTTTGCTTTCCATAGTTTCAGTTACCAGTTGTCAACCATAGTCCAGAAGCAGATGATCCTCCTTCGAAAATACTGTAGCTTAACACTGTATCACAATGTCTACATCATTCACCTCATTTCATCTTATCACAGACATTTTATCATCCCACATCACAAGATGACAAAGGATGAGTACGCTTTAATTACAGTATATTGTTATTACCGTTCATTTTTAGTCGTTGGTTAATCTCTTCATGTGCCTAATATACAAACCAAGCTTTATCACAGGTATGTATATATAGGAAAAAGTGTAGTAGATTTAGGTTTTTGTACCACCTGCAGTTTCAGGCATCCACTCCGAGTCTTGGATATGTTCCAAGACTCGGAGGCAGTACTATGTTAAAATATATACTAAGACATAAACACAAAAACTAAAAACAAAAGTACAAAAGGAACAAGAATGAGGGGACTTAGAATATAAAAGAAAGAGTTATATTTTTGTGATAAAAAAATGGCAATCAGACTCAGGTAGTTGCCCAAAGAAGTCACCAAGTTCAGGTTTTTTACTTGACCCATATATACTCTAGTAAAATTTCTGTAGTGTTTAAACAGAAACACTTAAAACACTTAACATAAATTATAAAAGGCTAAATTTCTATAAAAGACTAAATTTTAGTTTTGACATTTTAATGGCAAATAATTAAGCATTGTTAACAGAGAAACACTTACCTGTAACCACCATGCTGCTCATATTAGAGTTTGGACTACTGAGAACACTGCCTGAGAGTAGTTCGTCAGATCCTCTCTGTAAAAAACAAAACATATTACCATCAGACATTTTTAATTTTAAAAATATAAATAGGTCACTTATCTGTTTTTCAAATATTCACTGAAAAACAAATGTCAGGTGTTACACTATTAGGAATAGTTTAAAATTTTTAACCCTAAAAAAGAAAATTAACTCCATTTTGTCAATCTCTCCCCTTTTCCACAAAGCCAACAGTTTTTCCTTCTTTCCTTGAAATAGGTTAGGTGAGCCTAACCATTGGTTCACCAGCAACAATAAAATATTTTTTTAAATATTTTAAGAGCAGTTTTAGGTTTATAATAAAAATGAGAAGGTGGCAACAGAGATTTCTATGTACTCCCCGCCCTCACTCATACATTGTATCCCTCATTATCAAAACCTCCTGGCACAGTCGTACAGTTATTACCAAGGATCAACTTGCGTTGACACATCATAGTCACTGAAAATCCAGTTTACCTGAGGGTTCACTCTTGATGTTGTACATTCAATGGGTTTGAACAAATGTATAATGACATATTTCTAGCATTAGAATGTTGTATACAATATTTCCACTGTCCTGAAAAACTCTATTCTCTGCTTTATTCATCCTTCTCCCAACCTGATCTTTGTACTGTCTCTATAGTTTTGCCTTTTCCAGGATGGCATATAGTTCCATACATACAGTATGTAGCCTTCTCAGAATGGCTCCTTTCCCTTAGTAACATAGACTTAAGGTGCCTCAATCTTTTCATGGTTTGAAAGCCCATTTCAAAAGTAAAAACTTTTGAAAAATATCCCACTGTCTAGACTTACCACAGTTTAGTTATTCATTCAATCTACTGAGAGAGTTTTGCTTGCTCCCCAAGTTTTGACAACTATGAATATGGCTGCCGTAATTATGCCCAGGATTTTGTGTGTAAATTTTCAACTTCTTTAGGTAAATACCAAGGTGCACAATTATTGGTAAAAGTATAGCTAGTTCTATAAAACTGCCAATCTATTTTCCAAAGGGACTATACCATTCTGCATTCCCATCAACAACATATGACTATTCCTGTTGCTTCACATCCTTGTCAGCATTTATGGTTTTCAGCGTTCTACATTTTGGCTATTCTGATACATGTGTGGTAGTATCTTGTTTTAATTTGCGTTTCCTTGATGACATATGATGTGGTACATCTTTCCATGTGCTTATTTGTCACCTGTACATCTTCTTGGGTGAAGTGTCTACTAAAGTCTTAGACCCATTTTTTAATTGGGTTTTCTCACTGTTGAGTTCTAAGAGTTGATCTGTTTTGTCCTTTATCAGACACATCTTCTGCAAATATTTTCTCCAGTCTGTGGCTCATCTTCTATTTCTCTTGATAATGTCTTTATAAGAGCAAGAGTCTTTTAATTTTAATTAAGTCCAGCACATCAATTGTTTTTTCATGGATTGAGTCTTTGGTTATAACTAAAAAGGTATAATATACCTATAACTAAAAAGGTCATCTAGGTTTTCTCCTACATTATCTTCTAAGAGGTCTACAGTTTCGCATTTTATATTTAGGTTTCTAATACATCTTGAGTTAATTTTTTGTAAGATGTTAGCAGTGTCTTGATTCATCCTTTTGCAAGTAAGTGATGTCCAACTGTTCCAGCAGCATTTGTTAATGAGAATGTACCTGATCCGCGGTATTGTATTTGCTCCTTTGTCAAAGGTAAGTTGATATTTACAGGGGGCTCTATACTAGGCCCTCTATTCTGTTCCACTGACCTATTTGTTCTTCACCAAAACTACACTATCTTGATTACTGTAGCTTTTTTTTTAATTAATTTTTTTTTAATATTTATTTATGATAGTCACAGAGAGAGAGAGAGAGGCAGAGACACAGGCAGAGGGAGAAGCAGGCTCCATGCACCGGGAGCCTGATGTGGGATTCGATCCCAGGTCTCCAGGATCACGCCCTAGGCCAAAGGCAGGCGCCAAACCACTGCGCCACCCAGGGATCCCCTGTAGCTTTTTCTTTAATACTGTCTTGGCTATTAAAAAAAAATAATAATACTGTCTTGGCTACTCTGGGTCTTCTGCCCCTCCTCAGAAACTTTCGAATCTGTTTGTTGATAACCATAAAACAACTTGCTCTAATTTTGACTGGGATTGCATTAAATCTATAGATCAAGTTAGAACTGACATCTTGACAATATTGAGTCTTCCTATCCACAAACATGGAATATCTCTCCATTTGTTTTGGGTTGGTTGTTTTGGTTTCATTCATCAGAATTTTGTAGTTTTCCTCCTCCAGATCTTCTCTATTTGTTTGTTAGATTTATACCTAGGTATTTCATTTTCTGGGTTTTTGTCAACAATATTGCGATTTTAATTTCAAACTGCATTTCTTCACTCCTGGTATACAGAAAAGCAACTGTACAATACTGGCTTATCAATTCCAGATTTTTTTGTCACTTCTTTCAGAGGCTATCAAGTTATCTGTGAACAATAATTTTGTTCTCTCTTTGATCTGTATCCCTTTATTTCCTTTTTTTTGCCCTACCACATTAGCAAAAACTTGCAATAGAATGTTGAAAGGAACTGATAAGAGGCAACATCCTTGCCTTGTACCTAATCTTAGAAAGTGCTGATTTTGTCACCATTAAGTATGTTTTAGTTTCTTTGTAGACGTTCTTCACCAGGTTGAGGAGGTTCTCCTAAAACTGGAAACTATTTCTAGTTTTTATCACAAACTGATGTTGGATTCTGCCAAATGCTTTTTCTTCACCTACTGCTATTATTATCATGTGACTTCTTTTTTTAGTCTGTTGATGTGACTACAATTAGATTAACAACCTAATTTTCATTGTGTTGTATGACAAGTATGCAATATGGCATTAAGAAAAGGGGCTCCGATAGTTTAGCTTCCACCTGCCAGCCAAGTACCTAGTAAATTTCTTAACTATTCTAAGCTTTAGAATATTCCTCATTCATATATGGAGAGAACATTTACATCAAAATCCTTGGGATTAAGTGTTATAATAAACCAACAGTGATTATCAGACAGCATGCCGGGCTCACATCAGCAGTGTTCACTACGATATCCCCAAGTGTCAACGAAACACAGGGTTCACAAACAATTGTTGACAAAATAAGTGAATGAATGTTTTATTAACAATTGTCATCGTTCTCAAAAAACAGACTCCCACACTTTTCAAAAGTATACTTGACTTCTTTTGAAATACATCTTATCAGTTTAATTTTAGATGTTTGTGTGAGTCAAAAATCCTTCTCCAGTGGATTCATGTAATTCTGGAGATGAGGAGTGAGATATCTTAGATCTACTGAAGTATAAAAGAAGCCTGTTACTCTGACATGAAGTGTGCAGGACACTCTCCTTCCTACAATTTATGTTCATGAATGGCCAAGTCTTGTCTATTGTTTTAAAAAATGCTTTATTTGTGGCCTTATCGTCCTCAAATAATTTCACACATGCTGCCAGAAGAGTACATTTAACAGCCTTCATAACTAAGTCAGCAGAATATCAAGTTATTTGCAATTCTAGATAGAAGCACTAACTCATACAACCAATAAAAATACAGAATATGGGTTGCAATGATACACTAAAGAGAATTAATAAAAAACAAAAGCTGAGTTTTTTTTTTTTTTTTTGTAAATTTTTATTTATTTATGATAGTCACACAGAGAGAGAGAGAGAGAGAGAGGTAGAGACACAGGCAGAGGGAGAAGCAGGCTCCATGCACCGGGAGCCTGACGTGGGATTCGATCCCGGGTCTCCAGGATCGCGCCCTGGGCCAAAGGCAGGCGTTAAACCGCTGCGCCACCCAGGGATCCCCAAAAGCTGAGTTTTAAACAAAACAACAGAACAGACAAACCTCAGGTTGAGAATAATCAAAGGAAAAAAAAACAAGATAGTACAATTATCTATTATCAGACCACACAGACAACAAAACAAAAGCTTAAAAAATAATGAAGCAACAAGATGAAAGAAAGTTGGCCCAGTGAATAACCTGATGGAGCAGACTGATACCATTTTCTTAAACCAAGAGGACTTTGCCTTATGAAAAATAAACTTGTCTATTTATACCACAATGTTCTGCATTTAATACAGTAACTTAGCCTTCACCCTAACACATATTTACCTATAATGTGAAGAAATGCACTGCAATTTTAACTAGCTATCTCTACACAGGGAGAAAAAAAAAAAAAGGAAATTGGATCCCTATCTACTTCAATAAACAAAAAATAATTTTCTGATGGATTAGAGACAAATATAAAATGCATAACTTTAAAAATTTTTGTAATGTATGAAATAATCTTCATGATTTGAGTATGCAAGGACTTCTTAAGTTTAGAACACAAGAAAATGAATCATGAAAAATACTGATAAATTCTCCTACAGAGTGGACACAAAATCTCTATTAAAAAAACTATCCCAACAATAGATGAAAACTTAAAAACCATTATTAGAGATTGCTTTAAAGATTTCCAACAATCGGGATCCCTGGGTGGTGCAGCAGTTTAGCGCCTGCCTTTGGCCTAGGGCGCGATCCTGGAGACCCGGGATCGAATCCCACGTCGGGCTCCCAGTGCATGGAGCCTGCTTCTCCCTCTGCCTGTGTCTCTGCCTCTCTCTCTCTGTGTGACTATCATAAATAAATAAAAAAATTAAAAAAAAAAAAGATTTCCAACAATCAACAGCTAAGACTGCCATAAGAACAAGGGAAAGATCCAAACAGGTAGAAAAAGAACACAAATAATTTTAATTATGATGGCACAGGGAATTTGTGGCCATATTAAACTCTATACATTAAAATTAGCAGGTTCTGTTCATCAAAACACACCATTAAGAAGTGCCAAGTAAAGCTACAAACTATGAGAGAATATTAGCAATAACCAATAGAGAATCAGCAACAATGATACATAAAAAACTATGTAACTGGTTAAATTCAAATTTTTATTAGGCAAAGAAACAAATAGGTATTTCATAAAATTTCACAAAAGAAACACTAATGGTCATAAACATGTTAGGGGAAAATAAATTAGTAATTAAGAAAATATAAAAAAAGACCAAAGAAAATATTACATACCAAAATAGCAAATATTAAGGAATTTAAAACTTGACCAATTCTTGATGAGAATCTAAAACACGAAGAATTCTTATATACTACTGTTATACATTGAAAAAAATCTATACTACCCTGCAAAGTTCAACATACTCTACATCCTAGCAATTTTTATTCTTATATACTCGCAATAACTTTTGCACACATGTACCAAGTAGTAAAAAAAAAAAAGTTCAGAGCAGCATTGTTCTTAAGTCAAAAATAGTAAATGACCAAGGTGAATTCCAACAGGAAAAGAGACACATCAGGGTATTTTAACAGATAGATTAATATTATACTACAATGAGTATTATATAACTATACACAAAAACATGGCTAATAATTAAAACCATTGTTAAAACACAAGTCATGGAAAACATAAAATGGGCATACCATTTTGTAAGACTCAAGAAAACACAAAACAATACATTTTTGCCATATACATGTGACAAAATCACATATGAAAAGGATAAAATAATTCTTGGCAGTCACTACTCATGGCAGAGTAGAAGGGAGATTAAAAAGAATACATAAGCATATTCAACAGAATTGATAACATTATTAATTCCAAATATTTAGAAAATTCAAGTCCAAAAAGAGAAAATGTAAAATTCTCCTCAGTCCAAAATTTATCATTAAATTTACAATTCTTTTCCAAAAATTATGTTTCTAATATTCATACAAAACATAATCATACCATACATGCTGCTTCACACTGCTTTCCTTTCATTTAATAAAACAGCTAAGAGATTCTGAAAAAAACTCAACACTACTAATGTACTTCATTTTACCAACAGCTTCACATAGCATTCTAATATATTGGTATACTATGATTTTTTAAATTCTTCAACTGATATGTTTCAGTTATGTGCAACTCATCCTTGTATTTAAATATCTAGGAAAGTCACAAAAGCAGATCATACTCTCTGTAATGAGTAACTCAATAAACTCCATAAAGAAGAATTGTACAAACCATATTTGCTCAAACACAGTAAGACATTTTGATGAGGGGAAAAAAATAGAAAAAATTAAATTGTTTTAGTTTAATCAGATGAAATTTTCAAATAGTTTCTAAATAACTTTGATCAAAAAGTACTTATGAACTTCAAATACAGACTACTGTGAAAATTTAGAAAGACCAGTTACTCCATTAAAAAAAAATATATAGGCAGAAGATTAAACTGAAAACTGTTTTTATCTTGCTCACAATAAAAACATTCAAATTAATACAATAAAGGTGCCATCTCATATATCAGACTAGCAAAACTCCAATCACTGAACAATATATTCTATTGGACAGGTTATTGGGAACAGAGGTACTCATATACTTTCTATACAGCAATACAAAAAAAAAAAAAAAATGTCCATGTATAGCTATGGTGTGATTTCCAGGATACACTTAGCATTAATACTCTGAATACACTGCCTCTTTCTCTTTCACTGCCCAGGTGAAAGAATGCAGGAAGCAATTCACATGTTTATATTCGATAAAGAAGGATAAACCAAATATTAATGAAAATAGCTATAATGGGATAGAAAAAGCAAATTAGAGTGGATAAGAATTTAACGATCATTATAAATGGAGTTTTACTTTTCACTTGGGTGGAATCCCTAAAAATCCAAACCAAAATGAAACCATTAAACCTATCAACTTGGTAGTACAACCACAAGAGAAATCTCTCAATAAACTTTGGAATTCTGTAATTATACTGTAAGAACAAAAATAACCACAAAGAAACCTTTACCTATCGTCAGTAATTACAATATCAGTATAATATTGATGCT
Organism: Canis lupus dingo; assembly: GCF_003254725.2. Classification (NCBI taxonomy): domain Eukaryota; kingdom Metazoa; phylum Chordata; class Mammalia; order Carnivora; family Canidae; genus Canis; species Canis lupus. The sequence goes on from NC_064248.1 coordinate 52,729,625, forward strand.
CCTTTTCAAAAAACTAGTATACATATGTAATATTGTTAATATTAAAAGCGAAATTATGCAACGTACAAGAGATACAAATATAAAATCAGAAGAATAAAAATGTAAAGTACGAACTGGAAATAACAAATGAGCCCAAAGTATCTGCCCTCAAAACACTGCTAGCTTAATCTACTAAAAGAGCTTTGAAGTAGTAACAACCTTACAACAATTAGCACGTTGGCACCCACATTGTGGTCTCTAAGGACTACCCACCCAAAGGAACCAGAATTTTCTTAAAGAAGTGGCCAACAAAAGGTCTGGAACAAGAAATCCTACTTCAAGCAAGTAAGTATCAAAGCTACCTGTGTTATGAGCTCTCACTGGCTCTAGATGAAACAAAGACTTTTTAAAGAATGATCATCCTAAGACTGGAAAATTAATGTAAAAGTCCTTGCCATCACAATGATTCTTAACAACAAAAACTTCACACTGGCTAAAATGGAGGCTGCTACAGTACCAACTCATCAGGAAACGTTTTTAAAGTCAAAATCTACCCTGTTTTTTACAAAAAAGGGTATTCCAGTATGACAAATATTTGATGTAAAAAAAGAAAAATCTAACTAAAATATGCAGGGGTAAAAAAGAATATCACCATTTTTGCAATGCTCAATGAAACTGCAGTCATTATTAATCATTTTAAATGATTAATAAATCGTTTTAAACCATTATAAAAACCAGAAGGTAGAGGATGCCTGGGTGACTCTGCAGTTGAGCATCAGGGCATGATCCCAGAGTCCTGGGACTGAGCCCCATATCGGGCTTCCTGCATGGAGCCTGCTTCTCCCTCTGCCTATGTCTCTGTTTCTCTCTCTCTTTCTGAATAAATAAAATCTTAAAAAAAAAAAAAAAACGAAGGTAAAAGGATTTTGGAGCACTCTATACTGGATACATCACAATGACAAAACCCAAATCCACTGATAAATGTTATCACTACAAAGAAATAAATATATTCCTCCTGTTGTGATACAATAGGAATTACATAGAGAATATCCACAAAATATCCCTGCTAAAATTTAAACCTGAATCTGGTCAAGCCTCATCAAAGGAAAGAGGATATGAGGAATGTGTAAAATGACATAGAGGTATAATCATCAAAATCAACAAAGTGGAAAATCATACAGAATAGATGACACAGTTTCTCTAATAAGCAGTAAAAGAAAAAATGATAAAGGGGAAGAAGAGGGTAAATTGATTTATAAAGAGACTTAAAAGTCATTAACTAAACATTAAATTAACTAAACATTAACTAGATGTTAAATATTGACTGTCCTTAATTCCTGATTTGAAAAGGGGAAAAAAGACATCTTTGAAGGAACTGGGAAATTTTGACTACTCTGGGAATTAGATAATATTAAGAAATTATTTTAAATTTTATTTAGGTTTAATAATGGTACCAATATAATCCTTAGGAGATTATATGAGACCCACAATAAGATATTTAGGGATGGTATGAAATGACCTCTGAGATTTACTTTAATATTCCCCAAAAGAAAGGATTTGCGTATCACTGTACCATTCATACTATTTTTGTGTATCTTGAAAGTTTAATAATGAAGTTTAAAAAATAAAAATGAAAAAATTGACACAAATATATAGAAAGACATTTTGTGCTCAGGGATTGGGAAAATCAATACTGTTAAAGTGTTTATACTACACAAAGCAATCTACAGATTCAATGCAATCCCTATCAAAATTCCAACGGCATTTTTCACAAAATAGAACACAATCCTATTTGTATGGAACTGTGAAGGATCCCAAATAGCCAAAGAAATCTTGAAAAAGAACAAAGCTAGAGGCCTCACACTTCCTGATTTCAAACCAGTACTCAAAACAGGATGGCACGGGCATAAAAACTTGATACACAGATCAATGGAAGAGAAAAATATCCACACATACAGGGTCAATTAATTTATGACAAAGCAGCTAAAAACATACAATGGAGACACAACAATCTCTTCAGTAAAACAAAACAATCTCTTCAGTAAATGATGCTAAGAAAATAGCCACATGTAAAAGAATGAAACTAGACTACTACTTCACACCACACACAAAAATCAACTCAAAAGAAGTTAAATAATTGAATATAAAATCTAAAACCATAAAACTCCTAGAAGAAAATACAGGGATAAACTCCTCAACATTAGTCTAGGCAATGATTTTTTTGGATTTGACACCAAAAGCAAAGGCAACCTGAGGACCTACAGAATGGGAGAAAATATTTGCAAGTCATATACAATTGTCTCCTCTTAGCTATAATTTTAGTTACCCATGGTCAACCACATGATCCTTCTTCTGAAGTATTGTCAGAAGGTCGAAAGCATCCTAATCCTACATCACAATGTCTACATCATTCACCTCACTTTATGTCATCGCATAGCCATTTTATCTCATATCACAAGAAAGATGAGTACAGTGCAATTAGTCTGAAAGAGATCACATTCACCTAGCTATATAAAAAGTACTATTCTATTGTTATTAATCTCTTACTGTGCCTAATTTGTAAATTAAACTTTACCACAGGTATACATACAAGTAAAAAACAGCATATACATAGAATTAGATATTATTCAGTTTTAAGCATCCACTACAGATGTTGGAATGTACCCATGGGGGACACTAAGAGGATACTATGGTATATCCAAAATATACAATGAATTCATATGACTCAGGGTTGAAAAAATCTAATTAAAAATGGGCAGATGATCTGAATAGACATCTTTCCAAAGAAAAAAGGCTGATGGCCACTTGGTATGTAAGAAAGTGGTCATCATGTAAAAAAGTGGTCAACATCACGAATCATCAGAGTAATGCAAATTAAAATCACAATGGGGTATCTATCACCTCACACCTGTTATAATGGTTATTACAAAAAAAAAAAACAATAAATAAAAAGTATTTTATAAGAATGTAGGGAAAAGAGATCCCTTATTCACTACTGGTAGGAATGTAAACTGGTGCAGCCCCTATGGAAAACAGTAAAGGTTCTCCCCCAAATTTTTAAAAGTATAATTATATAATCCAGCAATCCCACTTCTGGGAATTTATCTGAAGGATATCACTATCTCAAAGATACCTGCATCCCCATGTTCAATGCAGAATTTACAACCAAGACATGGAAACTAACCTAAATGTCCATCAATGAATGAATGGATAAAGACAATGTGGTGTGGAATATTATTCAGCCATTAGGGAAAAAAAAAAACAAAAAACGGAAACCCTATCATTTATGACATGGATGGGCCTTGAGGGTTATTATACTGAATCCGATACAGAAAGACAAATACTACACATATGATCTCACTTATATGTAAAATCTAATTTTAAACAAAACCTAAATTTATAGATACAAAAAACAGATGGAAAGCTGCCAGAAGTAGAGGATGGACAAAAAGGGTGAAGGTGGTCAAAACATACAAACTTGCAGTTATAAGATAAATGAATCCTGAGGATGCAACATATAGCAGTTACTGTAAATAAAAATACTATATTGTACATTTCAAAGTGCTAATAAAAATCTTTAAAATTCTCATAACGAAAAAATTTTAATGTTATATTGTGATAGATATTAAATAAACTTATCTTGGTAATTGTTTCATAACATACACATATATCAAATCATTATGTGTACAAGTGAAACAAGAGTTATAGGTAAATTATAGCTCAACATAAAAAACAGAAAAAGAAGAACTTTAAAAACTTATTCTCAGGGATTCCTGGGTGGCGCAGCGGTTTAGCGCCTGCCTTTGGCCCAGGGCATGATCCTGGAGACCCGGGATCAAATCCCACGTCAGGCTTCCGGTGCATAGAGCCTGCTTCTCCCTCTGCCTGTGTCTCTGCCCCTCTCTCTCTCTCTCTGTGACTATCATTAAAGAAAAAAAAAAAAAAAAAAACTTATTCTCAAAAGTATCACCTAATCTTCCTTAATCTTGAACACATTTTTTAAACAAGAAAGTCAATGAGTTCAGGATCTAAAGTGTACTAAAAGACAAAATTAATCTAGTGTGAGAAAAAAAATGATAAAAACAGAGATTAAAGAATTATGGAAAAGCTGGTCTTTGTACAGACTAATAAAATAAGCTCTCTGACAAGAGAAATAAACAGAATATGAAGAGGAGAATTAAAAAATGTTATACAATTCTGAGAAATCTGAAGCCCAATAAAAACATGATTTTCAGGAAAACACTAAATAAACCAGTAACTTTGAAGGAAATTGAACTATTCAAAGTATCCCTCTTTTTTCACCCTTTACATATATGTGCTGCTTAAAATTCTTATGATATGTAGCAGAAATGATGCGAAGTACGTATGGTGCTGATTAACTTGGGTAAAGTCTCCGGTCATCTATTTTCCTTTTTGCCTAAAGCATTAAGCATAACCTCTATAATTAGAGAAAATATTACACAGAAAAACAGAGGTAAATTTTTCAAAAAAAAAACGTTATAGTTCTCTCCCTCTGAGTTCAAGTACTGCCATCTTATTTTATTGATAATGTAAATACTCCCCCCAATTATCTTATAAACTTAGTCAATTTAATCAAAACCCAAAGTGTCTTCATGGAACTCAGCCAATTGATCTTAAAATACACATGATAAAGAAAATGTCAAGACAATTTTGAAGAACATAGTTGTAAAAATCATTCCACAAGACTCCAAGACGCTACAGTAAATTAAGACACTGTGGAAAAGACAAACAATAAAACAGATAACCCAGAAATAGTTCCATGCATATATGGCAACCTGATAACAGACACTGCAGATTAGTGGGAAAATAAAACACGAACTATTCAATTAAGTTGGTACAAAGTTTGTTATCTGTAAGAGAAAAATATCATTAAACCTTTTCATATACTACACAAAACTTAAATTCCAGGAGGCCTTAAATGTGAAAAACAAACTTTCAAAACTTTCCAAATAAAATCTACTGTATCAAAACTTTCAAAATAAAATCTACTGTATTTAACACCCTGAGTTAAAGACCAATTTCTTAAGCCAAAACATAAAAATGATGTTAAATTTCCAACTTCTGTTCATCAATGCAAAAACAAAACAGCCACAGACAGGAGTTAACTATAGTACTTATAAGTAAAATGGCTTTAGTATCCACAATATATAAAAACCTCTAGGACATAGTAAGATTAAAAGCTACATTAAAAAGAAAATGAACAGACTATATGAACAGGTACTTAACAGAGAAGAAACATGAGTGAACTAAGAAAATGTATCATTCATACTCCGGGAATTCAAACTAAAACAAGATACCATTCACGTGTTCCTTAAACTGACAAAAAGTCCAACTATGCCAATTATCAGAGAAGATGGGCAGAAACAGGAATTCTCACACACTACTAGTAGAGTATAAATTAGCACAACCACTTAGAAATATAACATCAATATCCAATCAACTTGAAAACAGACACTAAAATCCAGTGATTCCAATTCCAGAGACATTTGAAAAGTGACTTTTATTGATATATGCAAAATAATACTCACAATTTATAACAGGAAAAAACTGGAAACCACCTCAATATTTGTCAATAGGGTTATGGTACACTTATATAGTCACATACCGTATGGCAATGAAAGTGAATGAGTTAGAGGCATATATAAAGTTAAAATAACAAAAATAATATTTAACAGGAAAGACAAGTTACAGAATACACACAGCATATGGCACATATACATAGTTTAAACATGTAAAACAAAACCATATATTGCTTAACATACAAAAACATAAATAACACAGTGAAAGTATAGACAGGAATGGCAAACACCAAATTCAAGAGTGGTTACCTGGGGAGGGCCTGGAGGAAAAGTATACAGAGGATGCAATGAACTGAATGTTAATGACCAACAAAATTCACATGCTGAAGTTGTAACTCCCAATGTCATGGTATTTGGAAATGGAGACTTCGGGAGATAATTAGGGTTAAATCAAGTCCAACCCTCCAAAATTCTACATTTAAAGACTCAAAGGAATCCTCCACAGAACCTTTCCTAACACTATTAAAATGAATTCACTTTGTGTCCTATTCTTTTACCTTTTCTCCTGGACTTCTTTTGGATTATGTGCCTTTCATTTTAGTCACCCTCATCCTCCAATTATTTTAGAAGGTATACACTCTACCCCTATTTTTACTGTACAATTTTAAAATTTACCTTACAATTTAAGACGTAAACTTAATCTGATTCATTTTGGACCTGAAATTTCTATCCTCCGGATTGGTACTGTCCAAAAGAAATGTAAGATGTACAACACAATCTTATAAATGTTGTAGTAACCATATTTTAGAAATTAAAAAGAAAAGGATACAAAAATATTTTATTTAATCCAAAATATTATCAACATGTAATAGGTATAAAAATTATATTCTTTTTTTATCATACTAGTAAGTCTTGGAAATTTATGTGCACTTTATTTTATTTTATTTTTTATTTATGATAGTCACAGAGAGAGAACGAGAAAGAGGCAGAGACACAGGCAGAGGGAGAAGCAGGCTCCATGCACCGGGAGCCCGAAGTGGGATTCGATCCCGGGTCTCCAGGATCACGCCCTGGGCCAAAGGCAGGCGCCCAACCGCTGTGCCACCCAGGGATCCCTTATGTGCACTTTACAATTGGAGATTAGTTTAGACTAGTCACAGGTCAAGTGCTCAATACTATAAGGGACAACACAGCTTAAGAATACTAGAATCATCAGACCTTAAACATCAATTACTCAACTACTCTCTTACATGTTATTATGATTTAATATTTTTATTTCTATTTTTTAAACCCCAAATCAAACAATCATTGCCATTACTTTCTTAGTTAATAACATCAATAATTAACCTTACCCATAAACCTATCAATTTCTTGGTTAACCTTGTTTTTCCTACCTCAAACCTCCTTCCTGGAGTTACCAGTATTCTTTCTAAAGTACAACCTCTAGAAATTCTTCGATGGGTCTGTTGATAAATTTCCCCAACTGTCTTTTTTTGGGGAGAGGAAAGGGAAGAAGGGTTTCTGAAAATGTCACTATTTTATTTTTCTCTTTAAGTGACAATTTAGCTGACTATATAATAATAGGTAGTTATTTTCATTCAACACTTTGAAGATACTATTCCACTATCTTCTGGACTCCTATGCTGAAGAAGCATATTGTCTCTCTAGTTCTTATTCTTTCTTAGGAAATACGATTTTTCTATGGCTGCTTTATAGAACCTCTCTGTGTCTGGTCGTCTGCTCTTTCACTGTGATGTACATGTACCTAAGTTTTCCTGTGCATCCTAAATCTAAGAATTCATGAGGTTCATCAATTTTGGAAAAATATGACTCTTAAACTTTCATATTCTACTTCTCTGCAATATTTAGTTTCTCTTTCTGACACCCTAATTAGGTACTTCTTATAATTTCTTTTCCTTTCCTCCATCTTTTACCCCTTCTACTATTTTCATCTCTTTGTTGCTCTGTTAAACAGAGTAATTTTTATCTTTCAGTTCACTAATTCTATCTTTAGTGTTATCTGACTAGCTATTTTTAACATGGACTCCAGGCTCTCTTAAAAACTAATATACACTTGAGGGGGCTCTGCTGGCTCAGCTAGAAAAACATGCAACTCTTGATTTCAGGGTCCTGACTTTAAGCCCCACACTTAAACACAGAGATCACTTAAAAAAAAAACAAAAACTTTTTTTTTAATTATGTACACTTGAAACTAGTAATACTGTATGTTAAATGCACTTCAATAAAAAAATTTAACTTTTAAACAATAAAAAAATGGTCTCTAATACCTACATAAAAAACTATATTATTTGGCATCCACTGAGGTGTTCCTTCCAAATCAGGTGTATAAAGAGCTATAGTAACACCATGCATGATCATCATTTGAGCACTTATATATCATTCTACACAAAATATAACTAGTTACTCTACGTAATCTTTAAAATGACTTTTGAAGTAGATCCTATTAAGTCCATTTTAAAATTTGTTCAATTAAGGGTGCTGAGTGGCTAGTTGGTTAAGCATCTGCCTTCAGCTCAGGGCATGATCCCAAGGTCCTGGGATCCAGCCCCCTGCATGGGGCTCCCTGCTCGGCAGGGAGCCAGCTTCTCCCTCTTCCTCTGCTGCTTCCCCTGCTTGTTCTGTCAAATAAATAAATAAAATATTTAAAAATATAAAAATTAGTTAAAACTAAAGCTCAGAAATTACCTTCAATGTTATAGAGGTCAAACCCTAGCCTGCTAGCAAATTCTGAATCACATGTTCTTAATTTGACAAGACATTCATCGAAAACCATTCTTGTCCACCATCAAAAATTTCAAGTTACATTAAATTTTAATACTGTGTTTCCATTATGCAAATTTTAAGTGAACTTTAAGATACACTTCTTTTATATATCCTTTAAGAACACTGAAGAACAGATGTTTACAAGCAGGCTATGCTGAGCACAAACAAGGTGAAAGAAGTTATTACAAGAAACATTGAGAATAACATCACACACACACACACACACACACAAATCAAACAGCAATGTCTTCTAGTGGAAAAACATACTACCACTTATAAAATATTACCAAAAACAAACAAAAAAAGAATATGATAGTCTCTAGATCCAACATCAATGACACATGAACATTTTAAATGACAACATCAGAACACAATGAATAGACAGAGACGGGGGGGGGGGGGGGGGGGGGGGACACAACTCTATAGGACCAACAAGTTTTCTTCAAAAACAAAATACAATGTAAAACAAAATGAAACCCACAGGAGTGAAAGAACTTAACATATTAAAAGAACTAAAACAGGCATATCATTCTATTGAATGTGTTCATCTTATTTGATCCTGATCTCCCCCTTCCACAAAAAAAAAAAAAAAAAAAAAAAACCTGCAAAAATTCTATGATTTTATGACAATTAAAATTTTAACACAAATTTGGTATTTGGTAACATTAAGGAATTGTTCATTTTTTTGGACATCCTAATATTATTGTGTTTATTTTTCTAGGAAAAAAAAAGAGACAGAACCCTTATCTTTTAGAGACACACCAAAACATTTACAAATAAAATAATAATACAGGGGTGCCTGGTGGCTCAGTCAGTTAAGCATATGGCTCTTGATTCAGCTCAGGTTATGACTTCAGGGTTGTGAGATTCCCCGACTCAGTGTGGAGCCTGCTTAAGATTCTCCTTCTCCCTCTCCCTACCTGATGGTATACTCTCAAAAAAAAAAAAAAAAAAAATATATATATATATATATAAATTCTAATTATAATAAAACTTAAAAATTAAAAAAAAAAAAAACAGTATTTGCAACTTTTCCCAAAACAATACAGGAGAAAAGTAGAGTGGATATCACAAATTTTAGCAATGGTATACTGATGATTGTTAGGATTAAGTGCCCAATGATAACTATTCATGGTATTTATATTTATTCATGGTAACTATTGTCTTCTTCTACGTTCAAAATTCACAAGTTATAAAAGGAATCATTCCTCAAAAACATTTATTTCGTAAGCTTTTGTGACACTTTATTACTTCTAAAGTAAAAATATTACTTACCCACATTAGCCCTTAATGCAATATGTCTAAAACTAAATTAAGAAAGCTATGATACTTCAGCAACACAGAACAAATAAGAGATTAAGATATAACATTTACAGATACTCATTATTCTAATTCACAGCACTCCATATAATACCACAGCCAATCCTTTTGGAACTTATTCTCCAAATTCCAAAAACAGCATAACAGTAGGCTACTTTTATATATGGGGACTTACAGTTATATAGAATAGTGCCTACACGATGAAATACAAATTTGATAACCTGCACTTAAGGCCTTCTACAACCTATCTGCCATCTTCTCTTTCTCTCATATCCATATACAAACCCATATATAAACCTACCAACACAAAAGCTATTCATTGGTTGTGATTTTGTGCCACCCATCAACACAACTTTGGCCATATCATTCCCTCAACATATACTACTCACTCCTCCCAAACTGTTTACCATACATATGTCACAAGTCACTACTTTTGTGAAGTCTACTCTGATCCTTACCAAACTAATCTCTCCTATTGAGGCCAAATGGCACATGCTTAAATCTTGTGTTCTTATCTCTTCATATGAAGTTCTAAAAGATACAGCTCTTTTGTATCTCCAGTAAAAAGGAAGAATGCTGTGAAATAAAATTGGTGTTTATCTTTTTACTGATAAATGGCTGAGATTATAAGCATACTGAAGCCAGAGACTCTTGAGGAGTCATTAAATTATTTACTGAGTAAGGTATAATCCATGGTGGAGGAGCACTAAAACAAATAAGGTCCCTACCTCTACACTCAAGGAGCATATATTCTCAGTCTTTGAATTACAAGTTAACAATGTTGTCACTTAACAGACACACTAAAAATGCCTTCAACTTGAAATTCTGATACAAATACCTAAGGATGCATGTGCATGCTATACACGTGTGTGTGTATATATATATATATATATATATAGCATTTTAAGAAATAGAAGAATCTAAAAACCTGAGCAAAGCATTTTTAATAACACACCTATTATAAACAACCAGTTATGTTCAATCGTTACAAAAAAAGTAAGAGCATTATTTCATTACAACTATCTAAAAAGCCAATGTTGGTAAATTCAATACCTATAGCAAAATTTAAACAGTAAAGTTCAGCAATTTACAACCAGTGCTTTCAAAAACACTAATGAAATCCAAGTTGGAAAATGCTAACAACTTATTGTAACAACTATGTCCTTTATTAATTATCCAGTTTTAAAGGCTTCATTTAGTTAGTTTACAAGAAAACTACTACAATTTTCACTATTTAAAACATCTATCCAAAGAGTTAATATTTCAACATACTGAGTTATCATCTAGAATTACTATGCAATCACTTCATGCATTTGTTTTCCTAAGGCCAATTATTTTGCAAAGATTTCGCAGTGGAAAATGGTTAAGGGTATAGAAAGAAACCCTGAAATTAATTACAAATCACAAAGAATGTAAAAAAACATTTTAAAGAGATGCAACAAACCTCTTATTAAAAATTCACGAATTTCCTTTTATGCTCTCACTAAGCTAACCAAAAAGAAAGGAGTCTAAAATCAATGGAGTAACTACAGCAAATTTATAAAGATAACAAAAAAATGAAATTTCAACATATCCTAAAGCTCTAAAATTTGGATATTCTGTATGTAGTATAAATCAACATTAACTTAAGACCTAGTTGTGAAACTATACTTTTTCTGTATAATCACGTTTAATCTTCAAAACTATTATAATCCCATTTAAAAGATAAAACTGAAGCTAAAAATGTTTCAAACTAAAAAAATAAATTATACTTAATATAAATAAATCTATATACCTAAAACTACGTGAAAAACCTCAAATTCAAAGAATGTAAGAAAATGTACCTACAATGAATCTACCACTTTTTACACAGAAATCTAACAGAGATGATCATTAAAATAGGTCAGGTATAGAGAGGTAGTTCATAGGGCAAGAAATTTAAAACTCTCAAATTCTTAAAATCTCAACCATTTCAAAATATAAACTATAAAGCACCTTTTTAGCCTATAATTAGCTAACATTCTAAATTTTTATAAAACCCAGAAATGGGTAAAGATGTAGAGAAACAGGCACTCCCATATCCAGTTGTGGAAAACAAATTAGTGAAGAATCCTTTTGCCAATGTGGTTTTCATAAACTTTGTAATTGTGATTTCACTTGACACCGCATTTTTACTTCCATTGTAAATATTCCCAGTCTGTAACTGTAAACTGGAATCAAACCATAACGCCACCAAAGTAGGAACTATATTGCAGTGTGTCCATATGACAAAGAATGAAGCAGATGTAAAACTGCAGACCACATTATGTAATTTTCTAAAAAAGGAAAAAAATAGATGGACTTCTACCTCCAGGCAAGGTGATGTAACACACACCAGTTTACCCTATTAAAAGAACTTAAAAAAAAAAAAAATCACACCTGATGTACATAACAATGGTTTTCAAAACCAGTGAACATCAGACAATGATGGACATTGATCCCTGAAATTCAAAAAACAAATGAATGAGTCCATGACTGCCTCCAGCTTAGTCTCAAGAGAGAAAGACCGGGCCATGGCACAGCTCTGGCCATGGCACAGCTTGGGTGGAGAAAACGGCCAAACTTCAAAACTCCCTAAGTAAGAGGACAGGAGTCCAACGAGACCAAAATAAGTAGTTTCTACAGCAAAATACCAAAGAGAGTTGCACAGAGACAACTCTGGGAATCTGTAAAGAATCCTCCCCCCCGCCGAGGGATCCCTGGGTGGCTCAGTGGTTTAGCGCCTGCCTTTGGCCTGGGGCCTGATCCTGGAGTCCCGGGATCAAGTCCCATGTTGGGCTCCCTGCACTCTGCCTGTGTCTCTGCCTCTCTTTCTCTCTCTCTCTGTCTCTCATTAATAAATAAATAAATCTTTAAAAAAAAAAAAAAAAAGAATCCCCCCTGAATATTCAATGTATACAGATAACTATACTATGGGTAATACAGAAGATGGATCCTAGTCCGGGAATCGTATACTGCATCAGGCTCCCAGTGAGGAGCCCGCATCTCCCTCTGCCTATGTCTCTGCCTCTCTGTGTCTCTCATGAATGAATAAATAAGATATTTTTTAAAAAAAGGTAATTGGCTGTTTCAATAAACAAACAATAGAATTTATAACATCTACGGAAGATGTATAACAATAGCACAGATGCCAAGAGAGGAGAAATAAAGTATTCTAATACTCACATAATTTATGTGAAGTGGCATAAATACTCCTTGAGGGAAGACTACGGTTAAGTTAAAGATCTATGCTACAACTCCTAAAAACAGCCATTAATATAACAAAGAATCACAAGCTAATCAACTAACAAGACATATAATGGAATTAAAAAAGTACCTATGCAAAAAAAGCAGAAAAAGGGAAGAACACAAGGCATAAATAGAAAAACAGCAAAATCGTTTTAAAATGCTATTAGTCAAAAGAAGGGGGTGTAAGTTGGATGTAAAAATCAAATTCCAACTTGATGCTATACACAAAAAACATACTTGTGCGTGTCAAAATTTAAGAAATGCTATGAAAGCTGTACTTAAAAGGGAAACACCTAGCATTAAGCCTCTATGTTAGAAAAGGTATGTCAATGACCTCAAGCTTCAACATAAATTGAAAAAAGAACTAAATGCAAGCAGAAAATAAAACAGATAGAAACAGAACATTCAGAGAAACCAAAAGCTGATATTTAGAGAACATTAATAAAATAATCTCTAGCTAAAGTGACAAGGAAAAAAGAGAAAAGACAAATCGTAGGTATCAGCAATGAGAGGAGTGACATCACTACAGATTCTACAGACATCAATAGTATAAAAAGGTAGTCTCACAAACAACTCTATGCAAATGGAAGAAATGGACTAACTCTATGGGAGGTACAAATTATCAAAGTTCACTTAAGAACTAGATAACCTGGGATGCCCAGGTGGTTCAGTGGTTGGGCATCTGCCTTTGGCTCAGGGCAAGACCCTGGAATCCCTGGATCCAGTCCCCCATCGGGCCGCCTGCACAGAGCCTGCTTCTCCTCTCCCTCTGCCTATGTCTCTGCCTCTCTCTGTGTGTGTGTCTCTCATGAATAAATTTTAAAAAATAATAAAAAATAAACAGAAAAAATAACCTGAATAGTCCTGTATCTATTAAATAAATTAAACGTGTCATTTAAAACTTCACAAAGAAAATAAACATCAGGCCCACACAACTTCACTGGTGAATTGCCCCAAACATTTAAGAAATAAAGAATATCATTTAGGGGTTCACCCTCATATAAGGGACAAAGATACCTGCTCTCATCACTTCTACTCAGCACTATACTAGATGCCACAGGCAGGGGAAAAAAATGGTATTAAGATAAAAAATGAAGAAATAAAATAAGCAGTCTATGTAGAAAATCTGATGGTATCTACAAAAAGCTACTAGATCTAACAAGTGAGTTTGGCAAGAGTGAAGAACACAAGAAAACATGCAAAAAACTGTAGTAGTTCCTTACACTAATAACCGGAAACATTTTTTTTTACTTCATTTTTTTTTAAAGGTTTTATTTATTTATTCATGAGAGACACAAAGAGAGGCAGAGACACAGGCAGGGGGAGAAGCAGGCTCCCCCCATAGGGAGCCTGCTGCAGAACTCGATCCCAGGACCCCAGGATCACGACCTGAGCCAAGGGCAAACATTCAACCACTGAGTCACCCTGAACTCAGTGGAGTTCCTGGTGCCCCCTGGAAACTTGAGATTTTTAAAACAACATCATTTACAATAGCACCAAAAAACACAAAAAAGGGATAAATCTAACAAAAATGTACAAAAACTGTACAATGAAAATTAAACACTGCTAAAAGAAATCTTTTAAGATCTAGGTAAACGGAGAGATATAATTGTTTGTGAGTGGAAAAACTCAAGATTGTTAGGACGTCAATTTGCCTCAAATTGTTTTATATATTCAAGTTAATTCCAATAAAATCCTAGCAAGCTTTTTTGTAGAAACTGACTCTTATTAAAAAAAAAAAAAAAAAAAAAAAAACACAGTACTAAGTTGTTTTTCAAAACAACTTTGAAAAAGAACAAAGAGGACCATGACTGCTTGATTTCAAGACTAAAGTCATCATAATTAACACAGTTTGTTTTTGGCATCTAGATGGATAAAAATGGGTCAGTGGAAAAGGATACAGTACAGAAATAGAATCATATATACATAGTTGATTTTTGACAAAGGTGCAAAGCCAATTCAATGACAAAGGATAGCCTTTTCAACAAATGGTCCTGGAAGTTTAAATCCATATACGAAAACAAAAAATGTTGACTTATAGTTTGCACTGTCTTAAAAAAAAAATGAACTAAAAAAAAAACTTAAATGCAAACCCAAAAACTGTAAAACTTCTATTAGAAAAACCAAAAGAGAAAAAAATCTTTGTTAGGCAAATTTGGCTTAGAAATGAGCCATACAACATAAAATTGGTAAACTTCAGTTCTTCAGAATTAAAAACTGCTGTTCTTCAAAAGACACTATCGAGACAATGAAAATACAAATGGTAGAAAATATTAACCATATAACTGATAAAAGACTTATAGCCAGAATGAAGACTTAAGACTCAACAGTAATCCAATTTAAAAAGTGGGCAAGAGATATAGACACACTTCATCAAAGATGATATACAGCTGGCAAAAAGAACATGAAAAGATAATTAACATCACAGACATAAGAAATGCAAATTAAAACCACAGGAGATTACCACTTCACACCTACGAGAATGCCTACAGCCAAAGGCAATCTCAAGGATTGGAGAGGATGTGGAAGGACTGGACATCTCATACCCTTTTGGTAGCAATGTAAAATAATACAACCATTTTGGAATATGGTCTGGAGTTTCTCAAAACTTTAAAAAAGTTAATAGCATATGCATACCAAACGATCCAGTCATTCCAATCAAAGGTATTTCCCCAAGAGAAATGAAAAGTTCACACAAAGACTTTTACAAGGATGTTCACAGTAGCTTTATTTACAATAGTCAAAAACTGGAAACAACCCAAGAGTTGAATGGATAAACAAATTGCTGTATATCCATAAAATGTAATACTACTAAGCAAGAAAAAATAGACTATTGATAGATAACATGAGTAAATCTCAAAATAATTAAAGTAAGTGAAATAAAACCAAAGAGGTACATCCTGACTCCCTTAAAATTCTAAAAAATGCAAACTGACCCTACAGTGACAGAGAGAGGATCAATTGTTGTTTGGGGAAAGACAGACAGGAGGAAGGGATTACCAAGGGGCAAAATGATACTTCTGGGGGTGATAGACATGATCTTCATTATGGTAATGATCTCATAGGTGTATTCATATGTCCAATAATAAGTGCAGTTTATTTTATGTCAAATTTTCTCTCAATAAAGCTATCTTTTTAAAAAAAGGCAAGTAGTGAGCCAGTACACATGGTATTTGTGGAAAACCCATTTGTGTAAATAAGCAAGGATGCTAATATTTGATAATATACAAACCTAAAAAACACTTCAGGAAAAAAATGCACCAGAAAAAATTTAACGTAATTACCTCACCTGAGAAACAGGACTGGGACTCAGTGAGAAATACTTACCACTATGAATTTTAACCAGGCACATTAAAAGAATATATATACATATGAAAACTTAATTACTTATACACAGGCATGACTCCAAAGCAAAAATTATTAACCACCATCTTAGAAAAGTCCGCAAAACAAAACTTCAGTTATTCAAACTTTTATATTAAAAAATGGATTAAAAAAAAACGGCTGGCAATTATTTTTACATTGTTTTCCAATTTTTTTCTCCTCTACTAATATATAGAAAACTGTTAAACCAATAAACCATAACTGGACATCTGATTCTCTGTCTCATTTCTGTCAGCCTACTCCTGGTGGCTCTTATCAGTTCGTTCTCTCCATACTTACATCATTCATTCATTTATACAAAATTACAGAGGATATCTATTTTAATGGTAATTTTACATTCTATATTCTGCACTCATGAACTATTCCCAATTTCAAACCCTGCAACTACTTCAACTTAGAAAATATCACTGCCAAGTAAGATTGCCTTCCCCAGAAAAAGCTCACTCTCTCTCCCCTGATCTATGTAATATGAACTCAACAAATAAGACTAAATATCAAGTATGAACAAATATTTAGTAAGGCAGAAAAAAGAAAATACAAAATATCTCCTTAGGATATTCTAAGGAATATCACATTGTTGTAGATGAAATTTTAAGAATTCCAAAAAATATTGTCAACAGTCACTACCACTATGCTAAGAACATAGCCTCCCAAGACTATTCATACTTGAAAGGGGGAAACGTCATTGCATCAACAAGTTATTTGTGTATTAGGCCTAAAAGATGTGCCAGGTCTGAAAATTTTTAAAAAACCAAAGAACCATGCCCCAACACAGCAGACAGGTTTGCAAACAAAAATTTTGACATAGTACACTGTTAAAATGTGCAAGGATTCAAGGAAAAGGCCAAAGCATTAGAAGGAAGATCTAAATAAGTAGTTTTCCTGGCCAAAAAGTGAGGAAAGATTCCAAATGATCTGTACCACAAGGCCTATTTTCCTTTAATGGAAAAGACAAACCAGCTCTTAACTTCTGACTCTAATTTGAAGCTAATTGCCTAAACAAATTTCTTTTAAGGATCAAGATAACGGATTGTTAATGTGGCTCATTATTGAAATACATAGTTTAGTCTTCACAATTAAAAGTACAAAAAAATATTAGATTAATAAAATCACACGATTTTGGTCAAATCACTTATCTATTTAAAATCGTAATCTCTCCTCAAAAAACTGAGCTATTATTTATATATTCTCAAAGTTCTATATCCGAAAGCATTTTTCATTCCCTGAACAGCACTCATACCTACTTTAAGATGTTATTCTCACAGACTGCCTTTCTAAAAAAAACTTAGTTTTTGTCCATTTAGATTATCAACTACATAATCCAACTCTTGAAATTAAACACTTCACTTTTGTTAATTGTAACTTACAAAAGTTAGCTGAAAATTTCCACTAATGATAACAGTAGATTGAGTAATTCAGTTTTCATTAGTTTCAAACAATTTTTTCGTACCTTCACGCCAACTGCAACCTCAGTGACAATTCTGTAAAGAAAGAAAAAAAAGTTTCAGCCTCGTTGTTCTAAGGATCACTGTTGGGCTCTAAAACTTTTTCAGAGTAGTTCATCATTAATAAATCCTCCAGTCACCATGCATATGGAAAACAAATAGAGAGATGGTCAACGACACTTCGGTCTTGTGGAAAATTGCTTTCAAACCTGAGATGAAAGTCGCTGAACTTTTGGTATTGTTCCCACGACCCTTATCTACCAAAAAGAACAAAAACTCCAAACACTGTGGTGCCATTTCTGCCAAGCTTTACACTTAAGACTAGTAATGGAAGACTTAAACCAACTCTTCAGCTATCTTGATAGACTCAGGGAACATGAACTCCACTGCCAAGTCTAGTCACCAGTTTCCAGGTTTCTCTGGAGGAATAGTGAACTTCTCTAGATCTACGTTTCACTGGAAAACAATGTCTAAACAACCTCTGGGGTGAAGTCTGTTACTCTAACTTTGGTATGTCCTTCCCTCGATGTGTCTTAAAAAACACTAAACTCCACGAACATTTAAAATAAACTCGTATTTTACTTGGCTCTCCGTATGTTGCCACGGATTCTACTCCAGGGGCTTTCTGAACGACCCGCTTCAAGCCCCGGGCAGGGCTGCGGACGGCGGCGCGGTCGCCCAGCACCGCCCCCGCGGGCCCCTCAGACGCCGAGCGCCGGAGACCCCGGAGACCCCGGAGACCCCGGAGACCCGGGCCGGGCCGCCTCCCCGCGCCGCGGCCTCGCCTCGCTCAGCGGCACTGCGCCTCCTCGGCCTTTCAGAGTCGCCGCACGGTTCCGGCTCGGGTGGTGTTTGGTTTTTTGTTTTTTTGTTTTTGTCTTTTGCAGTTGTTTTTTGTTTGTCCAGAAACTGGTCAAAGTGACTTAAAAAAAAACGGCCCTGGGTGGGTGGACCGGGGGCTCTCGTTCCTGCCATGGCTGCTGGCCTCTGCCCGTGTGACTGAGGTCGACCGCAAACACTCGGGTTTTCAGACGATTTCGTTTCTGGGCCCTTCTGCCAAGCCTGGAACGTCCTCAGGCCCCCACAAAAAGGCTTTTTTTCTTTTCTTTCGGTCTCCCGCCCCCACCACCAGACTCCAGTGAAAACAAAGGAGTATGACATCTGCCTTCCCCCTTCCTCCCGCCGCCGCTCGGCCTCCCCGCCCCCCCACCCCCCGCTCCCGCCACCGGCATCTCCCCCAGCCAGGGCGGGCCGGGGCGGCCGGAGGGGGGAGGCAGGCCGCGGAGGCCGGGGGGAGCCGGGGGGAGCCGGGGGGAGCCGGGAGGCCGGGGAACCGGGGCGGGCCGGGGGGGCCGGGAGGGGGAGGGAGGCCGGGGGGCCGCGGAGGCCGGAGGCCCGGGGAGGCCGGAGGGACCGGGGGGGGGGGGGGTGGGGGGCGGCCGGGGGTCACGCCGTTGCCTCCCCTCTCGTCTCCCCCGGCCGCCCCCCCACAGGCCTCGCTCCCGCCGGCGCGGCCGCCCGGGGCCCGGGTCCGGCTCTCGGATGGAAATGGCTCCCGGAGGGGGCAGGGCCGGGCCGCCGCCGCGGGGCCCCCACCCCACCCCCGCCGGGGCCGCCGCTCGCGCCGTCGCCCCCCGCAGCCCCGCCGCCGCCCCGGCCTCCGAGCCCGCTTTCTTCCCCGGTTCCCGAGCGGAGCCGCCGGGGGAAGCGGAGGGAGGGGTGTGTGCGATGGGGCGGGGGTTGGGTAACGGCAGCCCGGCCCTGGGAGGGGCCGCCCGCGGGGTCCCCGCCGACCCCGGCCCGGGCGGCAGGACGGCCCGGCGCCCCGCTCACACACCTCCTCGCCGGCCGCACTACGTACCCGTCCATTGCCGAACCGGACAAAGCTTCGCTCACAGGAACCGAGCCACGCAGCCAGCGAGACACACAAGCGGCGAGAAAATGGCGGCCGGGGCCCGACGGAAATTGCCGAAGGTGCCGGAGCGCACGGGGCAGCGCGCGGCAGCGGCGGCGGCGGAAAGAGCCGAGCGCGCCGGCGCCCGGCGGCGGGAGGCGAGCGGCGGGGCGCGGGGCCGAGGGGGAGTGGGCGCCGCCGCCGTCGCTTCCTCCGCGCCGCCGCGCGCCGGGCCTCCGCCCCCGGGGCCCTCCGCCCTCGGGGCCCGCGCTGCGGCCGTGGAGCGCCGCGGCCCGCCGTCCCCTGCGCGCGCCCCCGCGGAGCCCCCGCGGAGCCCGCGGAACCCCCGGGGCGGCTCCTCCGCGCAGCCTCGGCGCCCGGCGCGCTGCAGCCCCGGGGAGGCCCTGGACGCGGGGCTGCCCCCAGGCCGCCTCCGCTCTGGGCCGCGAACCTCGTCCCCTGCGGCCGCCCCGCACCTATTTGCTCCAAGGGGGGGCGGAGGAGAAAAAAAACAACACACACACACACACACACACCCGCAACCCACAACTATTTTATGGCTTTCCTCTTACGCCATCTTTTCCTCGCAGCCCCTCTCCACCCTCCGCACCGGAACCCCCTTGCCCCGCTACGCCCCGCTACGCGGGACCGTGCGGGAGCGGACGCCGGCACGTGCGGCCCAGCCCGCGGAGGGTGCGACGCCCCCCCCCCCCCCCCCCGGCTGATGACTGGGGGCCCTGTAGGAAAAAGGGTCACAGGGCCCGGAGGGAGAGGAAGGCAAGACCAGCCCGGTGGCGAAGACCAGATGGGGATCGTCCACCCTTCGGTGCCTGGAGGGGGAGACGGGGGAGTGCAGTGACACCTCGGTCCTGTCCTTACCGCTGGTTCTGGTTAGAGACCGCTACGATGGGCCGCACAAACCGACTCCCTTCCCTATGTATCTCAGGGCTCTCCGTTTTAATTCGAATACCCTATTGGGCCTTTAGTACGTTTTTCAGAGGTTCAACGAAATTTGGACAAGCGTCCATTCTGTGGAGTTTGCTTTTGCCACCAATTTACCCTCTCCTCCATCTGTCCCCCCCAACCACGACACAGACACAAATGTGCTCGCAGTCCTGGGAAACGAAAAATATTCCCTATTTTCCCTCCAGTTACTCCCAGGTGTCTAGTGCGGGTCTTCCTCTACACCCTTCCTGCAATCCTCTCGCGTCTTTTACGAAATGGAATTTCGCTGTACTCAATGGTAACTTTATGTATGATTCATAACATTATTTTTAAGGTGAGCAGATCTTAAAGAGCATCTTGTCCAAATATTTTGCCATAGAACGCTTCAAAGCACACAAATATTAGACATTTTTGGCCTACCTTAGGGGTTGGCAGTCCTTAAAAATAGCTATTTCCCACGACGCCTTCCCTGTGTCTTCACCATTGACTTACAATACAGAAAGGACCCATTGTCAGTGCCATTAATAATCACTTTTCACTTGTTTGTGGTCTTGTACATGTATTGTCCCTCCATAATTAATATGTAAGTTCCCAAAGGGCAGGAACCATAGCATAATTTTCTGTATTCTCCACATTGACTCAATCAATATTGATTGATTGGCAAAGGCAAACCGTCTTATGAGGGGAAGCTTGTCCTTAGGTGCCAAAAGAAATTACAATATTCGCAAAAACACAGTTTTTTCTACTTTTTCTCCCAACAAACTATAAGACTATGAACAGGGGCGCCTAATTGGCTCAGTGGTTGAGCGTCTGCCATTAGCTCAGGGCATGATCCCAGGGTCCTGGGATGGAGCCTCACAGCAGGCTTCCTCTGCCTATGTCTCTGCCTCTCTCTGTGTGTGTCTCTCATGAATAGATAAATAAAATCTTTAAATTAAACAAAAAAGAGGGATCCCTGGGTGGCTCAGCAGTTTAGTGCCTGCCTTTGGCCTAGGGCGTGATCCTGGAGTCCCGGAATTGAGTCCCACGTCAGGCTCCCAGCTGGAGCCTGCTTCTCCCTCTGACCGTGTCTCTGCCTCTCTATCTCTCTGTCTCTCATGAATAAATAAATAAAATCTTTAAAGAAAAAAAAAAAAAAGACTGAACAAACAATAGTCAATACGCTTGCTTATGTAAACCCACCACCATCTAGAAAAGATTTAAGATTCTTTACAAGACACGTAAAATACTAGATAAAATAGCAAAAACAAGAGAGAATAAGTATGACAAAAGACAAAAATATAATATGGAGTCAGGAATGAGGCCAATGCAACAATGTATATCACAAAAGCATGTTGATTAAAAACTAGGTTCAAATTTGAGCTCTTTCATTTAGCAGCTGTGTGACATTAGGCATGTTCATTAACCTCTCCAGGAAAAAAGTTTCCATTACTGAAAAGAGCGGGATTAAAAATAGGGCCTTCGGGCAGCCCGGGTGGCTCAGCGGTTTAGCGCCACCTTCAGCCCGGGGTGGGATCCTGGAGACCAGGGATCAAGTCCCATGTTGGGCTCCCTGCATGGAGCCTGCTTCTCCCTCTGCCTGTGTCTCTGCCTCTCTCTCTATGTCTCTCATGCATGAGTAAATAAAATCTTTAAGAAACATAGAGACTTCATCCTAGATGGTTGTGAGGTCTAAATGGCTTGATGGATGTAAAGCACCTCTCTAGTTCAGTGGTGGGTTACAAGTAAATATTCAATAAAGGGTGCTATCATCATACTTATTATTTTTGTTATTAACTATTATTCACTTGACAAAAATCTGGCAACAAATTTAGCTCTTGGATTGTTAACGGCCAACAATATTGGTATAAATAAATCTATATAGAGATTTTCACAAAGGTTAAACATGCCACTGAAGTAATTAGATTGGCTGCTATCTAGTGGAATAAATCTGGGAAAATGTCATAGATAAATTTCTGAAACCTCATCCAAACCTAAATTTGTATGATTTTATGAGTTAACCATGGGGCAGATTATTAATCTCAACATTAGCAGATGGCCAACCTTTGTAATATATGACAAGATTATATTAGTGTTTATGGATTCCTAACAAAATAAGGCAATAAAAAGTGAAGTGCCTGTACAGTATTATTTTCATACCCATATCTTTTTTCAGCATAATGATTTGTTCTTTCCCTTCTGAGTGGTAAATGTTTTGACCTTTTACAGAGATTTACACTTATGTGAACAATGATTAAATCTAAAATTCAGTGTATGCTAAGCCAAAATGAGGTCTAATATGGCTGCAATAAAAGTAGGAAATAGGATCTTGTTCATAATGTCCTGATTTTATTCCTATCTCCACCTCTCATCTGCTTGTAGTACCAAAGACTTCTTTTAACTTTTTCATAAAGCAGTTTCATCTTATGAAAAGAAGGAATCAATTAGATCAGGTTTTTGGGTATGTATTTTTGAATAGGTAATATAAATTCAAATGGGAAAAGTAAATTCAAAAGATACAAAAGCATATATAAATTGCCCAGAAAGGGCAAATATAGAGAGGCAGAAAATAGATCAGTGGTTGCTTAGGGCTGGGAGTGAAAATGAGGACTAACTATAACAAAAGCATGTTGATTGAAAACTAGGACACAGGTTTCTTTTTAGACTGATGGAAATGTTCTAAAACTAGGTTGTAGTGATAGTTGTACAATGTACTAAATATACTAAAATTCATTGAATTATACAGTTAATATTGGTGAATTTCACAGTATGTACATTATATATCAATAAAGGAGGCACAAAAAGAAAAAGCGTATACCTTCCACTCCTGCTCCCCAGCTACTATATTCCAGAAGCAACCCATCTTACCAGTTCATTGCATAACGTTTTAATGCATAAATTGATAACATATAGTTTCAGTTTTTATTTTAAAATAATAACTACAGTACACACTTTTCTGCAACTTACGTTTTACTTAAAAAATATAGAGATCTTTCCTTATCAATACATTTAGAACTGCCTCATTCTTTATATGTAGCTGCATAATATTCCACCAGATGAGTAAATCATAATTTATTTCACTGGATCTAGTTGATGAACATTTAGGTTGCCTCCAATCTTACTATTTACAAACCATTCTGCAATCAATATTCTTGTTTCTAAGTCATTTTCCACATGTGTGAATATTTCTGCTGGAAAATACCACAAATTAAATTCCTAAGTAGAAGACATTTTTAATTTTTAAAAATGCTGTCAAATTGTCTTCTGGGTCCTTGAGCCCTTGTGAGAAAACATTAACATTCCTATCGTAAAGAGAGAGGCTGATTTCTGTAATATATAAGGAGTTCCTGCAAATAAAAAGTCAACAACCAAATAGAAAAATAAGTAAAGCATAAAAATTGAATATGGATAAATAGTACAGAAAAAGTAAAACAAAAATGCTCAACCTCACTTATAATATGAGCAATTCAAGAGAAAATTCTACTAAAATTCACTTTTTCACCTATTAATGCTCACCTGTCTCCCTCCTCAGCAGACATAACACAAAGCTTCCTAAGAACTGAGAACAAGGATTCCTTCCCAGACTATTGATTTGTATGAAAATAGAAAAAAACATACTTCTAAATACACTACATTTGAATAAATAAATAAATACACTACATTTGTGTGTCAAAAAGTTTGTTCCCTATACACTTCTTCTTTGAAATCTTCTGGAAGATGTATTTCCCAATGAAGGTATGCATCAGTAAAGAACATATGGTATCCAGGAAGTCAGAGATCCAACATATAAGAGAGTAGAAGTAAATTAGATATTGATCAAAGAAGACCTCAGCCAACAGCTATACAACAGTACAGCAGTCCTTGGGTTCCAATACAATATATGACCGGAGGGCCCCAGGAGATGTCTCCAAGAGAAAGCATGGAACTTATCTAGACCAAAAATGTCTGACTATATTGAGCAGAGTTTTGTAGTGCTGTTGGCAAGCTTAGGAAAAAATAAAGTTAACTCTAAGATAAATAAAAAGTTGTAAAGAAATAAATCACAATGCACTGTATGGATCAATTGTAAAAATAGTTACATTTTCATAATAATGTAAGCACTGAATATTAATAAAATTAAGATTATCAAACAATCTCATAAGAGGATAGAAGAAAAGTATGGATGTATGCATGTGTGTGTGTGGCAGGAATATAAATTCTCATATTCCAAAGTAGGAAGTCAATAGAATATGTCTAGAATTGATAGGTGAGAAAATAGCAAGTGAACATATCATTCAGAAGCATAGAGGTAAATACCAGAAGAATCAGGGAAAAGAGTTCAAACTGGTTGCTTCTGGGGCATGGTACTTGGGGATAAGAAAAGGGTGAGACAGAAGAGTATAGTTTTGGCTTTGTTTATTTCATGATAAATCTTCCAGAACTATTTACTTGTTAAGCTTTGTGCATGTGTTACTTTGATAAAAATACATTTTACATTAAAAAACGAAAGGATTAGATGGCGGCGAGCAAAGGACTGTCTTAGCATAAACATTGCCTCTTTTGTATTCAGCAAAAGTGACTGCTTATCTACATGCTCACTGAAAAAAGCTCAGCATAGCTGGCTGTCCTTCCTATACTGTGCATATAATAGAGATTATTCTTGGAAGAGAACACAATAGTTTGAGTGGATCAGCAGTTTTTGGAATGATCATGCATAAAGAACTAAACTAGGGGAGAGAATGAGAAAAGTAAAGAAAAATACACAGAAAAGTGAGAGATGAAAGAAAATCCTGCATGGAGAGGAAACAACATCATTTTGCTTTAAAATATTATAAATTATGAAATGTTATAAATATATTATAAAATCCACATTATAATTTATGTCGCTTTATGTAGATAGCCACATAAATGATAACTCACAAACGATTTACAAATAAAAATACAGGTTTTAAGCTCATTCCTGGAATGAGTAACTCTTCCCAGCTGAATTCTTCTTTGATAACTTCACAAAGAAAGGAACCAAATAACAAATGGAAACCATCAGCCTTTTCAAAATCTTTCAAGATTTTGGAAGTTTTGAAGTAGTTTGAATAATTTGTTTCTTAACACTGGCAATGAAAAACTGAGAAGTGACAGCTGAAGATAGTTCAGATTTGGTTAAGTCTCATAATTATTTTGCAATAGATGTCTCTTTTGGAGCATTGTCACTTCCTTCTATGATTCCCCGACCCCCTACATCCATTTTCTATCAGGGAAACAAATTATCTTTTTAAGAAAAGAAGAATATGATTTTGTCCTTATTTAATTTTTACAATTAAGCCTGTTTACCAAATTTGCAAATCACAGAGAACCTATATTAGGAAGATAGAATCAGCATTCAAGATGATATTGAAAAGAATGCAACAGGAATATAGATGTAAGGTCTCCTATTTAGGTTAAAATAAAGAGCTGCAAAACACACATTAGGGGATACATGGTTTGATGACAGACCCTACAAAGAAATCATAAAGTATTGAACCAAAACAATTACAATCCTAGGATTTGTTAAAAATGAAAGTATTGTACTCAAATTTTGCCCACAGACTATGTTTAATTAGAGTAAGTGTTAGGAAAATGTTAGACCTGGGAGGCCTGGGTGGCTCAGTGGTTAAAACATCTGCCTTTGGCCCAGGGTGTGATCCTAGAGTCCCGGGATGGAGTCCCATTTCAGGGTCCCTGGAGGGAGCCTGATTTTCCCTCTGCCTATGTCTCTGCCTCTCTCTCTCTCTCTTTCTCTGTGTCTCTCATGAATAAATAAATAAAATCTTTAAAAAAAAAAAAAAAGAAAGAAAATGTTAGACCAAGATAACTATAGAGGGCGTTATATTGGCAGCTCAATGTTCATTCTATCTTCCACTGTGGAGTAGTTTAACCTTCATTCCTAGCTTCTCAGATAAGCCAATCAAAGTAATCATTCCCTTTCCATAGTGATAGTTTCAGGTAATTCAGAAGTAAGGCCAATCAGAATATGGCATTCCTTTGAACCCAGGGATTGGGTCAGGGGTGGGTCAATCAGTATGAAATTTGATGATGGTAATAATCATCATTTCCATCTTGATGGACACAAATGGGGAAGCATGTCTCTCTGATCATTGCAGGCAACCACACACTATAATCACAAGAGAAGCTTGCCTAAATGTAAAGACCACAGAAAGACAGAAAGAAACTCTTACCTCCCAACAATCTATTTTGAATAGGTGCCAGGGAGATTCTTTTAAAATGTCACTCCTGTACTCAGAACCCTGAAATGGAACATGATTTCATGTTGAGTAAAAAGCTTATAACCCTACCTGATCTGGTCCCTATTTCTGTCTTCAATCCTGATGACTCCCCTTCACTCATTCTTTACCATCTACTGGCCTTTTTTGCTGTTCCTAGAACATGCCAGTGTCTCAGTTTAGGGCCTTCACTTAAGCTGTTTTTCTGCTCTGCTCTTCCTGCACATGCTTTTGCCTATTTCACATGCACACACCCCACCCCCGCCACCAACCCTCTCTCATCTGTAAGTCTTTATTCAAATCTGAATGAGATGCACCTTGATAACACTACTATATACAGCCACCTGCCACCCTGCTCCTATCATCTAAGTCTCCCTTTCCTTGCTCTACTCTTTTTATTAAAGGCACTCACTACATTCTAATGTACTATATAATTAGTTTATTTTTTTTTTACATTTGTTGCTTACCATCTGTTTCCCTCTGTTGCAATATAAGCTCTAGAATCAACAGTTTGCTTTGGCCTTGATGTATCTCAAGTACCTAGTACAAATGCCTAGCACAGAGTAAATGCTCCCCAAGCATTTGCCGAAGGATGAATGAGTATCTGAGCTGCTGGATCACCTACTTTCTGAAGACTGACTCCAGTAGACTTGTTGGTGATGTGAGCCAGGGAGATTGCTTTACCACTTTATACATTTGGGGTAGGAATATCTTTTCTAGACAACTGAAAGCAAATTAGCCATTAAAATAGTGAGGAATGAGGGATTCATATCAGAGAAAGAGTGTTTGAAGGAGCTGGAGATTTTTACCCTGGGGAAAACCAGTGAAGAACATATTAGTCATCCTTAAATAAATAAAGGGTGGTCATGTAAAAAGAGGAATTAAGCATGTTGTTTATTGTTCCACAAAGTAGAATGGATTAAAGTTATAGAGAGGCAAATTGCAGCTCAGGCAAGAATGAACCTTCTAACAATAAAAGTGCCTCCTGTTGGAATGAGTGGCCTCATGCTTTAGTCAGCTCTCTGTTATTATATGTTGGAGCAGAGGCTGAATGCATCCATCAGAGACAGGATGGAAATGATCACTGCACAGGGCAGTGGATTGAAATAGGTGATTTTTTGAGTCCCTTTCTGCTCTTTAATTTGGTATGAAGTATTTTGCTGTGGGCACTTGTAGTTATATTTGCTTAGCCCGTAAATGCATGTTCTTTCTCTGAATTCTCTCAATTCCTTGACTCTCTTTCCATGATGGGCTTTAAGCAGCCATATTTGTAATGTGAGAGCTCAGGTCCTTTGGCCATAGCTGATTAGACCAAGAATGGGCAGCTTAGCAAAGTATGTCAATGGAACTGTGCCACCTAGAAACTTAGTTACAGGAGGTAAAACTCTAAATCGGTGTTCTTAAGTGATTATATAGGTAACATCTCAACTCCGAATGGACCACATTCTACCATGTAAGCTAAGGAGTGGAGATAACGGGTGTGCAGAAGGAATAAAGGATTGAAGCTGATGATACAAAGAGAAAGCAACACTAAGTAACAGAGACTATACTACCTATCAGGCTTTCTAGTTCCTAGTTCTTAGTTTCCAGTTTCTAAGATCCAATGGTATTCTCCCTTGAGAGTCTAACTCTTTGACTTACTGGCTCTTTCTTTTCTATAAGTCTGCCAAATTGTTTCTATTACTTGCAACCAAAGAGTTACAATCAATAACACTTTATTTTGCTTTTAAGTATTGTTTATCTGTATAGGACCTAGGTTAATAAACTAGATCTATCATTTATATAAAATGGATAAAAACACTGTTTTTATATCCTGCTCACTTTTGTTGGGAGCAAGGGGTGGTAGTATGTTCTGCTCTAGTCCTCCGCTTAGCTTTTTTATTCTTCAGGTTTAGTTGGTGGTGGGACTGAGAACATGATAAAACAGGTGTTATGGAATAAACATTTTTTAAAAATGGGAGTGGCATATAAATGCAAGGGTGGGGAGGAAGGACTTTTTCATTGATGCCACTTACCAATTACTAGGAGCAGCAACTACTAAGTTTACTCCCCCACCTCAAAGGTTAGGGTCCAAGAAGTGATATATGAAAAAACAACCAGAGCTTTTAGGCTAGGCCTTCACCAAAAGCACTAGTTTCATAGAAGTCAGATGTAGCCCCTAAGTAAATTATTTCACCTCTACCACTCTCCCCTCCCTAAGTACATGGGAACAGTGTTGGTGACACACTAGCAAATGTTTACCAACTGGCTCTCTGGGAGAAAAAACTCTGATTTGTTATGTTTGTTCATTTCCATGACATAAATACTTCCACCATGGTTGATTTCGAGCTACAAATATGAATAAGCATGTATTTGGGAAGAGGTGAGCATAGTTGGCTCTTGAGGGCATGTAGAGGCCAGCTCTAGCACACCACTGATAGAAGCTACCTTGTGTCTGGGACCCGCTGTCAAAGAAAGTCAGCCTCAGGCAGTACTTTATAGGGTTTTCTCCTTTACTTCATTCAAGTCTTGCTCTGAAGTGACCCTCTCAGGCCTCCTTGGAGAGTTCTATTTAAAATAGCAGCTCTATCCTATCACTCTATTTCCTTCCTTACTTTATTTCTCTTCTTAGGAATTAACAGCCTAACATTGCATTATGTATCTATATGTTTAGTTGATTATTATTTGTCTCCAGCCTGCCAAAATGCAACCTACATGAGAACAGTGAATTTGCATTTTTTTTGTTGTTGTTGTTCTTTGCTGTCCTCTGAACACCTAGAACAATGCCTGACACAAAGTAAATAGTCAATAAATAATTATGGAATGAATTAATGAATAGACTTTGTTAAATAAAGTGGTAATCATCTCTACATCCTAAGTGCTTAGCACAGTCCCTGGATCAGAATTGGCACTCAATAAAAATGTTTGAATATATGAATAAGTAATTACATAGATATATAAGACAAATGAGCTAGAGTGGGAAGTTAGAAGAAAGTTCATTTAGGAACATTATATTTCTAGTGATATGCCTGCATACCAGATGGCAAGTCTTTTCTTCCTTATCTTGTTTCATAGCTTGGAAGACTGAAATACAGAAAAATAAGTTGACTTTACCTATATACATAAAATGTGCTGTATTTCTATAAGGCTAGTAGGTCAACTCAGAAACAAAAGCTTGGATTTGAACCAGTCTGATATAATGAATAGAACCATGGACTCGCAATTTATGAGAGTTTGCCAAAACTCTAGATGCCGAAACTGAGTAGGATGAATCATTTAACATTTTTTCTTACATTAGGTGAAATATCCCATTCAAACAAAATAATTTTCTATTCAAAAGATTTCCATTCATGTTGTGGTTTTGGTGAGCTGAAATTATTTAACTAATCCAAATTTAAGTATATATAAAATATCTGTATGGAATAGAAGGTATTCATTCATTCATTCATTCATTGAACAAATATCCATTATTCAATAAACATTTATTTATAAATATTTATTTGACCACCCTATTTAACAGTGCAAATTGTCCCCTTAGCACACCTGATCCTCTTCACTTACATTCATTTTCCATAACATCTTCCAATATAGTAAATATTTTCCTTATTTATTATGTTAATTTTTATTTTTTTTTCCCTCCCTTACCACTTCCTTCCCCTGGCTACTCTTGAGGGAAAGAACTTACTTTGTTCACCAATGTACCCCAAACACTTAAAATAGTACCTGGCACTCAATAAATATTTGTCAAATGAATGGAATTTATACTTTCTATGTTTCTGACACTATTTTAGGGACTAAAGATATAGTGATCCAAACAAAGACTGCTTTCAAGAAACTTACATTCCAGTGGGAGAGACAAAAAAAATTTATGTATGTGTGTATGTCAGGAGAGGATAACTGCTATATCAAAAAATAGCAAGGCAAGGTAGAAAGAGGGTAATAGATGAGAAATGAGTGATAGTTTTCAATAGGGAGATTAGGAAAGGCCATCCCGATAACGTGACATTTAAGCAGAGACGTGAAAGAAGATAAAGAAAAGAGAATGAGACTGCAGGTATGATAATCTAGGCTGTAAAGATATAGAAATATATTGACTGTGGCTGTTCAAAATTTTTGAAAATTAAGTTATCTAATATTTATTTATTGAAAAATATCATATTTCAGTGTCTGTGCAAGGTACTTAAAACAACAAACAAACAAACAAAAAACCCAACTGTCCTCAATCTCAAGTAATTTGACTTCTGGTAGAGAGAGAAGAGATGAGAAAATCAATTATTAAAATTCAGTGCAAAAAAAAAAATTCAGTATAGCACACCAGCACAACCAGGAAAAGCACAAAGGAGGTCTCCCGCTCAATTATTTTTTGAATGTAAGCTGAAGAAGTTTGAGGACACATGATTAGGGTTTTGGATGGTTGAAATTTTAACTGTCAGGTTGCCAGTAGATGAGGGAGGGAAGGCATCTCTGATACACAAAACCATGTTTGCAAATCAGGAAGTCAGGACAGAGTATCAAATACCCAGAAACTGTACACAGAGAAGTATTAATGGTGTTGAAAATTTTGGTGTAAGGAATGGAGAATTGAAGAGGAAACCCGATCCTGAAATGTCTGTGTATACCATGCTGATGAGTTTGAATCTTACCTTAAAAACAATGGAATAGGAAGTTGTTGGAAGGTTTTGAGCAGGAAAGGACATGAGGTCTTTATAAAATATTTGGGTAGAGATTTAGGGTAGACATTAAAATTTTAACTTTTTTTTTTAATTTTAACTTTTTTAAAGTCATAAGGCTATTTCATAAGCTTATTACCTATTCGGGTGCCTGGGTGGCTCAGTTGGCTAAGCATTTGCTTTATGTTCAAGTCATGATCCCAGGGTCCTGGAACTGAGTTCTGATTGGGGCTCCCTGCTTCTCCCTCTCCCTCTGCCTGCCACTCTACCTGCTTGTGCACTCTCTCTCTCTCTCTTTCTCTTACTTTCTCTGTCAAATAAATAAATAAATAAATAAATAAATAAATAAATAAATCTAAAAAAAAAGAGTGTTACCTATTTAACACTTTTGATATCTCAGAAAGGAAAAAAGCCAATACAATGAATTTATAGTTTATAGTTTCTCAACATCGAAATACATAAAGGATATTAAACAAGATATTTATGTTAGTTGCTTTTTCAAGAACACTGAATATAGCCTGGAAACTATCTTTAATTTGAAGCTTCTATAATACACCAATAGGATATTTTCCCACTGGTATTTTTGCTAATAATATGGTAATATTGCCTTGATTTCACCTTGGTGAATGCACTGGACTAATGGACTTTCTTTTGATATTAATCTGAGGGCATTGGAT
Organism: Canis lupus dingo; assembly: GCF_003254725.2. Classification (NCBI taxonomy): domain Eukaryota; kingdom Metazoa; phylum Chordata; class Mammalia; order Carnivora; family Canidae; genus Canis; species Canis lupus. Next base: position 52,761,703 of record NC_064248.1, read on the forward strand.
GATTCAGTGGTTGAGTGTCTGCCTTTGGCTCAAGTCATGATCCCGGGGTCCTTGGATAGAGTACGGCATCTGGCTCTCTGGAGGGAGCCTGCTTCTTCCTCTGCCTATCTCTCTGCCTCTCTCTCTCTGTGTTTCTCATGAATAAATAAATAAAATCTTAAAAAAAAAAAAGGAATAAGCAAAAGCTTGTCACTGAAGCATAGAAGAATTTGCCACTCAAGATATACCACTGTGGCATAAGGATGATTTTGAGCTGAAGGCAATTGGGAAGAAGCAAATATATAAAAAGTAGTCAGCTCTCCTCCTATTTGTCTAAAAGTAAGACATAAATTTGTAAAGATGTCCTTCCTCCCCTCCACTCCAAACAACAAAAGTGAATTACTGGAGACAACTTTAGGCCCTATATAACAAACTTTACTAAGCCTTTATCTACCATTAGTTTCCCAGATAATTGCCTTCCCATGATTTGAGCCCTAGAATCTTGAGGTACTTTTCCTTTGTTCTGCTACTTCTCGAAAAAATTATTCTTCCTTTGTTACAATGCTATAAAAGCCCAAGGTCTAGCCACCCCTTTGAGTTACTAATCCCTGAGTTTCTCTCATGTGTATGTAAAATATACATAATAGTAAACTTTTATTTTTCTCTTATTAATCTGTCTTTTGTCAGTCTAATTTACAGAGTTCTAATTGGAGAACTGCAGGTAGGCAGAGAAGAGATCTTTTTTTTTTTTCTTTCTCTGTATCCCATCAGGCAAGGATATAGTTAAAAAGAAGATAACAATCTGGCCACTCAGATGTTATACATGGTGTGGAATGTAATGTGACCAATTAGGGTATATTTTAAGATAAGGTTTTAATAATTTACAAAATATAGCTTTGGAAATTCTTTTACTCATCTTCTGAAACTCCTTCCAGGTATCACTAAAAAGGGGGGGGGGGAAGAAAATTTAAAAGCTATAATAAAACCTTTCAAAATACCCCACAATATTCAGATTTTGTGTAATTTAAAACTTCTGAACTTGAGTTAAATTTGAATAAAGTTCATCTTTGTCAAAATAATTCCTTGCTTACAAACAGTAAAATTTAATTATAAAAGTGTAAACAGAATGTTTAAGATAACAGACTATCAACTGTTTCTAAGTACCTTTAATACCCTCAAATACTTCAGAAGTACTTAATTTACATACAGTTGAAATGCTAATTATAATTAATATGTGAATAATTCTTATCTCTTCATTAAATCAGTCCCTCGAGGATTTTTATTAGTCCACATATTGTTAGCTGTAAGCTTGAGTTGCTCAAGACTTGATAGCTGAATGAGTAAGGCAAAATTCTGTCACATATTTGTCCTTTATCTTTGTCAAATGAACTTGGATATTTTCTTTTTCCTCGGTGACTATCCCAACTTGTTTGGTACCTCTTCTTTTAGGATGCAACACCATTATGTCTGCTGAAAATATCCACCTACAGTGTAATTGTTGAAGACATAATTATTAACAAAACTAACGAAAGTATGGTTTCCATCTTATGGCTTTCAAAACGTGCTACCCCAAAATTTGGGAACTTGGCATATTGGATATCTTAAGCTGGAGGATTTTGAGTAAAGGGCAGAAGCAGGAAGATGACTTTGGCCTCCCACCATCTTCCCACCCCTCTTCCCTGAAACAGATCATGACACTCCCATGGAAAAGATATCTCCCTGTACAAGAAAGAAGGATGACATTCCTATCACCAGAGATGGGGCATTTGGGGTTGAGAGATGTGTACAAACTTTGTTAAACTCATCATTATCTTCTCAGTTACTTCTTAACCACTTGCTACCCCTTATTCAAACCCCTCTGTTTTGTCAATTCTTCACAAATTTATTGTTTCTTTTTTTAAAAGGAATAACGGTTTCTTACTCTGGTCATTTCTTCAGTTTTTCATTCTCTTGTGAAGGCTACCATGTCCATGTAAAAAGTCAATTAAATGTGTATGCTTTTCTTCTGTAAATCTGGCTTTACCAGTTTAATTTTCAGACCCAGCCAGTCTCCTAGGAAGGTTGAGGAAAATTTTTCCTCCTCTACACATCTCACTAGCTTCCAGTATAACCTAAAAAGCAAAAACAAACAAAGAAAAACTAAATCTTGCCTAATAAATGTTCCTATACTATACATGGAAGCCTTTCATTGAAAAAAAAATATATGGTGCCCTAGCTTTACTGGCCTAAGCACAAACTTAACCTGATAATTGGTTAATCCAGGACTAGCCACTGTTCTGACCAACCTGACAAATTTTTTCAAGACAATGACCTGGACCAGAGAACTGAGAGTTAGCACTTACCTTCAAGAACAGATGCCTACAGCCTTTTTGGTACAGGGTTTTTACAAGTGTGGCTTTACTTGTAGCCTAACCACAGGAATTTATAAGAGTTACTGAATGCACATACGTTTCTGGTTATACAGTCTTTCTTAGAAGATTTACATGTGCTATCACAGTATTCCAATGTTTGAAAATGTCGTGCCCTTGTTATTTAAAAATGACAGTGCTGAGCTGTGCTTTGAGTTGTTTATTTGAAGGCAGTGAAAGGTCAGAGATCCAGTCACTCTTTTTCCTTCTGTTCCTCTTGTAAAAGGTAGCATTCATCCTTGAGAAGGATGACTCAGAATAGAGTTTATCTATTGAATGTTTCCTATGTGTAAGGCAATGCTAGGCAGTCAGGAGATACAGAGGGATCAGTTTGAATCCTGTCCTTTGGAAGCTGTAGTGGAGGCTTTCCTGACACAGAAGGTAAACTTGTCATGGATCATTAATGTCTACTCTTGGGAGCTTGAATTCTCATGATCCACTCTGCCTCTAGTTCCTGTATTTGTGTTTCCTGCATTTGTACATTTTGTATTAACCTGTACATGAAATTCAGTCCCTTGTCTAATTGGCATGATAAATTAGTTTCTCCTAATTATTTGTGAGATTGTCCCTGAATATTTAGAGGTGACAATAGGAGTTATATTGTGCTGGGTTAGATATCTGCAGCCCCTCTCTCTCTTCCTTCCTTCTTTCTTCTTATTTTTGTACTCTCTCTCCTCTCTGTTGAAGCAAACCAAAATTTTCTCCCTCTCTCATGCATATCATTTTATTTTATTTTTCAATTTTTATTTTTTTTAAAGATTTTATTTATTTATGAGAGAGAGAGAGAGAGAGGCAGAGACAGAAGCAGGCTCCATGTAGGGAGTCTGATGTGGCACTCGATCCCGGGACTCCAGGATAACGCCCTGGCTGAAGGCGGCACTAAACCGATGAGCCACTCGGGCTGCCCCCTCATGCATATTATTTTAGTGAGCATCATTTATTGCTTCAATATGCAATTGGGGGTCTCACTTACAACTCTGAGAAATAATTCTTCCAAACAATACTATACTTTGTTCTTCCCAAGAGAACCCCTGATGAATATAGTTTCTTCCCTTCTCATAGGAGATGAGAGAGAAGTTTTATTTATTTTTTAAAAGATTTTATTTATTTATTAATGAGAAACTTACAGAGAGAGAGGCAGAGACACCGGCAGAGGAAGAAGCAGGCTCCATGCATGGAGCCCGACGTGGGACTCGATTCTGAGTCTCCAGGATCAGGCCCTGGGCTGAAGGCACTGCTAAACCACTGAGCCATCGGGCTGCCCCGAGAGAGAAGTTTTAAAAGATAGGTTTTGATTGTCTAAAGAAAGCTTAAAATTGCTACTCGGAAAAACTTGAAACCCTACCCCCTCAACTCAATGCAACAGAAACTGAATCAGAGCTTTAATCTATCATCTTCTCTTTCCTACACCTGAGCAGTTGAGTGCCACTAGGTGAAAAATCTCCCAGTCTTATAGATCCTGCCTCCATAAAATCATAATTTCACACTGCAGCTGGATCTTCAGCTTCTCCTACTAATCCTTTGAGCTGTATTTATCTTCCTCTCCCTCAATTACTAAGCCAAATCTGCACAAATCTCATCCATTCTCCACTCACTTTCAGGCCACTTTCATTGACAAAACTGAGGTCATAATGCATAATCTCTCTGAATTTGTTGATCTCTCACCTATGAAATAATTTACATAAACCACTCACATGTATTTCTTTTTTTTAAATGTTTTTTAAGATTTTATTTATTTATTCATAAGAGACACAGAGAGAGAGGCAGAGACACAGGCAGAGGGAGAAGCAGGCTCCATGTAGGGAGCCCGAAGTGGGACTTGATCCCAGGATCTGGGATCATGACCTGAGCCGAAGGCAGATGCTCAACTGCTGAGCCACCCAGGCATCCCCTCACATGTATTTCTTTCTTCTGCTTTTGAGGATGAAGTTCCTTGATGATATATCATCTGGGTCTTTGATCTGTCAATTACTCCCCCTCTTTATCATTAATTTTTTTAGGGGGGGCAGATGTTTTTTAACTCAAGTACTGTAAAAATCATTTGACTTTTCTAACCTCTGTTCTTATCATATGAATGCTATACTCCATGACATCTATGCAAAAATAAATCTGTATATGGAACCAACTTTCTTAAAATCTTCTAATGGCTTCTTTTCACTGTAGGTGAAGTCCAATCTTGTTAACATGGTATACAAACTCTTCATAGTGTTGAGTCTCATTTCTAGGTATTGTCAATCTTCCACTTTATGCTCTAGACACATAGAATACCAATATCCTGCACCTACCATGCCATTCTTGCCTCAGTGCCCTTATTTATGTCTCTTTATGACCTTTCCAACTTTCCAACTTACCATACCACACCACACCACATCACACCACATACACCTTACATATGCCTTTTCCATAATTAATATCTGCTTCTTTTATCAGCATCATTTAATTTGTCACTTCAACATGAACTCTTTCCTTTTGTGCTATAATAATATTCTGTGGTTTTCCATCACCCATTCTTATCTATGATTTTCCAATTATTTCCTTATGCTTGGGGCTCCCCAGCTCTACCACCACACCACCACACCATTCCTTGTAGGTTCTTAAGGGTAGAAACTATTTTTTCACCTTGACCCACCAATTCTTTCTACCATAGTGCAGTATGAAATATATTTAATCAAATTCATCATGATAATTAAAGTTGTCTCTGGATATCTTTAGAGTTCATGGTCCATTGACAAGTAAGTTATTATTTCTTGGTTTGTTTCTTTGCTTGCTTTTTGTTTTATGGTAGCACTGTGCTCACAAGAATGAGTTTCTCTCATAATGGTTCAAATACAAAACATAAACTTCATAATTCCAAAATTTTATCTGTACTATAAGCAAAATACTTAATTTGTATTGTGAAATATTTCATACATACCGTATACAAATGTTCATAAACAGTTTAGAGAATGTTAATGAAATTAATACCATCTGGGCTAAAAAATAATGGCCAAAATCTTGAGTGAGTCCTTGGTAGCAACAAAGTTCACCAGTCTGGGCATCTGACTTAGCTGCACTGGGGACAAGATCCTTAAGCAACAGCAGAAATAATGGCCACAGGGAGTAGGCCACTCTGTTTTCTTTTTTTCTAAAACTCCAGCTCTCAGGAGTAAATCAAATCAAACATATTTCTATATGTTAAAATCAAGGTTCTCAGTTAATATGGCAGCATACAGGGGAAAAAAGAAACTTCCCAAACAAGACATGTCAAGACATGTCAACCACAGATAAGAATATGGACTAGGCCTATTTGCATCCTTAGCCATTAAAGAGTAACTGGGACCTGATTTACCCTCCTACATTAAAAAGAACAAAACTTGAAAAAAAAATAAAAAATAAAAAGAACAAAACTTGAAAAAAAATAAAGAAACAACTGTTGTCATACATTGGACAACAGGCAGTGCATAACTGAGGAAAAAGAAAATAAATGAGGTGAACCTTATGATCTCTTCAGCTTTGTGCCTGAAGACCCTTCCTGGAATATGGTAAGGAGAGAGGTAAGCAAAGTAGAATATGACACTCTCAATTAGTTGAGGTGACAGATGTGAGACTTAAGAAAGACTAAACACTTGAAATTTGAACTGATGAGAACTGGAAAGGAAAGAAAAAAAAAAACAGAGAAAGAGCTCCAAAAAACTGCAAGAGTCATTTATGAGTCTACTGGTAAATACATATGCATGGGGTGAAATTCCATAAGGCTGGTCAAAAATGATTGAGGAGGGATCCCTGGATGGCTCAGTGGTTTAGAGCCTGCCTTCGGCCCAGGATGTGATCCTGGAGTCCCAGGATGGAGTCCCACTCCGGGATCCTTGCATGGATCCTGCTTCTCCCTCTGCCTGTGTCTCTGTATCTCTCTCTCTCTTTCTCTCTGTGTCTCTCATGAATAAATAAAATCTTAAAAAAAGAAGACTGAGATGCTATAAGCTGAGCAATGTCCTTTATTCACACAGGGCCAGGAGATACACAGGAGTGGGAGACATTTGGGTTCTAATAAGCCATAGTACAGGGCCCCTGTTGAACTCCTTGGACATGCAACAGAAACCCCAGAAAGGTAATACCTTAACAGTAAGGCTAATTAGCACTGGTGTTAAGAATGCTCCTGACCATCCCTGACCAAGTTACAAAAAGAAAATCATGAAAGAGTCTCTCACATTGATCCAAAAATAACTTAAATGCCTACCAAACTGAATTCAACACTCTTTAAAGACAACAGAACACAGGCACACAGCAACATAAAATTTGCTGTCTAGAACTCAATACAAACTTACAAAACATGCTAAACAAGCAGAAAAATGGGAGTTCTATCAAGAGAGATCAATCAATAGGAATATGCCCAGAAACTGTAGCAACGAGGAGTTTTAGCACATATTTTATAACTATTATAAATAAATTCAAGTGTTTAAAGAAAAAATATAAATGTAATGACAGAAATAAAAGTATAAAAATTATTATGTATAAGATTATTATCATTATATAACATATATAACCAAGAAATAAAAAAATCACATGGAACTTTTAGCCCAGAAAAAGGTAATATTTAAAATGAAAAAATAAAATAAAATAAAATAAAAATAAAATGAAAAAATCTGGTAGATCGGCTTAATGAAGTTTTTAGAGATTGCAGAAGAAAAGATCAATGAACTTGAAGACATAGAAATCAATAGAAACTATCCAAACTGATACACAAAAAGGAAGAAAAGACTGAAAAAATGAAGAGCTTCAGGGACTCATGGTACAATAATAAATGATTTGAATCATGTGTAATTGAAGTTTCAACTTGGAGAGGAAGATGGCAATCTTTTTTTTTTTTTTGGAAGATGGCAATCTTAATGACTAAAAGTTTTTCCAAATTTTATAGAAACTGTAAAACCACAAGTCTACACAAGTCTAAGAACTCAACAAACACAAGCAAGATAAACACACAAAAACCCACATAAAGATACATCATAAACAAGTTGCTAAAAATTAATGATAAAGACAAAATCTTAAAAGCAGCCAGGGAAATAATGACTGCAGACTTCTCACTGGGAAAAAAAATTGCAATTCAGAAATGCGATGACATCTTTAAAGGGTTGAAAAAAAATTGCTGTCAAACTAGAATTCAACATCCAGAGAAAACATCTTTCAAAAATTAAAGAAAAAGAAACTCTTTTTTAGGCAAGGTTGAAAAAATTTATCAGCCAATCTGCACAACAAGAATAAATGTTTCTCAAATAAAAGGAAATTATACTAGATGGAAATTGAGTCTCAATAAAGGAATAAAAGATATTTTTGGAAAAGATAAATACATGGGTATGTTTAAATTTTTCTATTTTTAGAATTTCTTCTAAAGATAATTAACCACTTAAAGCAGAAATTAATAGCAACTTACTGTGAGTTAAAAGAAAAGAAAGTTATTAATATTGGTTGAAATATTGTATAAAATGATTAAATTTGGTCTTTTTGTGTATTTTATTTTCAAAGTAAAATTGTTTTCAATGTTGTAATGAAAAAATATCATATGTAGAAGTAAATGTATCACAACAATAACATATGGAATGGAAGGGGAGGAATGGAAGAATAATGTGAGCTTTTTATATTATGCATGAAGTGGTATGATATTTAAAGGGACATTGTTGATCAAAGATGCATATTTTAAAACCTACAGCCACTACTATACAGATATAACAAAGAATTTTAACCAAAAGGTCAATAGAAAAGATGAAATGGTGTCATAAAAATACTCAATCCAGAAGGCAAGAAAACTAAAAGACAACGTATGGAAAGGAAGAAGACATTTGTAAATGACATATCTGATAAAGATATACTATCCAAATTGAACAAAGACCTTGTAAAGCTCAACATCCCCCAAAATAAGTAATCCAATTTTTTAAAATGGGCCGAAGACATGAATAGACATTTTTCCAAAGAAGACATAAAGATGGCCAGCAGACATGAAAAGATGCTCAACATCACTCATCATCAGGGAAATACAAATCAAAACTACAATAAGATATCACCTCACATCTATCAGAATGGCTAAATTCACCAATACAAGAAACAACAGATGTTGGCAAGGGTGTGGAGGAAAGGAAACCCCTTTGCAGTGTGGTGGGAATGCAAAATGGTGCAGCTACTTCAGAAAATAGTATGGAGGTTCCTCAAAAAGTTAAAAATAGAACTACCCTAGGGCATATGGGTGGATCAGTTGGTTAAGTGGCTACCTTTGGCTCAGGTCATGATCTTATGGGTCTTGGGATTGAGCCCTGTGTTGGGCTCCCTGCTCAGCAAGGAGTTTGCTTCTCCCTCTGTCTGTTCCTCTACTCAGCCTCATTCATTCTCTCTCTCTCTCTCTCTCGTAAGTAAATAAAATCTTAAAAAAGAAAAATGGAACGACCCTATGATCCAGCAATTGCTCTACTAGGTATTTATCCAAAGAATACAAAATACTCATTTAAAGGGATACATGCATCCTGATATTGATAGAAGCATTATCCACAATAGCCAAATTATATGGAGATAGCCCAAGTGCCCATGGACCAATAAATGGATAAAGAATATAAATAAATGGATAAAGAAGATATGAGATACATGCATATACATACATATATATACATACATATAAAAAAGAATGAAATCTTTTTATATACATACATATAAAAAAGAATGAAATCTTGCCATTTGCAACTATGTGGAGGGAGCTAGAGAATATTATGCTAAGTGAAATAAGCCAGTCAGAAAAAGACAAATACCATACAATTTCACTCAAATGTGGAATTTGGGAAACAAAATGAATAAGCAAGGGTAAATAAAAGAGAAAGAGGGAGGCAAACCAAGAAACAGACTCTTAACTATAAGGACAAACTGATGGTTACCAGAGGAGAGTTCTGTGTTGGGGGGAAGACTGGTGAACTAGGGATGCAGGTTAAGGAGTACACTTGTGATGAGCATTGGGTGTTGTATGGAAGTATTGAATCACTATATTGCACATGTGAAACGAATATTATACCATATGTTAACTAACTGGAATTTACATAAAAACTTGAAACAAAAACCAAAAAGAAGGCAAGAAAAAGAAAAAGGAAATAATAAAGCAGATAGAATAAAGAGGAAGCAAAACTAAGGTCATAAAAAAAAAAAAAAAAAAAAACTAAGGTCATAAATTTAAACTCAATTTTATCAATACTAACATTAAATATTAATGGCCGAAACAGTTCAACTAAAAGGCAGATATTATCAGTTTCTGGATAAAAAGCAGAACCAACTATATGGTGTCATAAAAATACTGAACCAACTATATGGTGACATAAAAATATATACTGCCCTCCAGAAACATTTTAAATGTAAAGATACAGTTAGGTTGAGAAATTATTTGTTTTCTATTTTCCTAGAATTAAAGCAATAGTAAGTATATTCTTCAAGAAACTATTAATTATAAGTAATTGATGAGGCAAATTCTACCCTGGGTTTGACTGGCTGTTAAAAGACATGGATCTGGTTTTAGTCTGCAAGATTTTATAGAGGTTCTCTCCTAATATCCTGATCTTTAATTCATTGTTGTTCAGTATTTTTTGAAGCTCTAGCCAGAGGAAATAATTATTTTTGAAGAATTGACTGAAAGCCATGTCATCCATTTCTTTCTTTTTTTTCTTTAATTTTTATCTATTTATCCATGACAGACACACACACACAGAGAGAGAGAGAGAGAGAGAGAGAGAGAGAGAGAGGGGCAGAGACACAGGCAGAGGGAGAAGCAGGCTCCATGCAAAGAGCCCGACGCAGGACTTGATCCTGGGACCCCGGGATCATGCCCTGGGCCAAAGGCAGACACTCAACCACTGAGCCACCCAGGCGTCCCTGTCATCCATTTCTTTCTTTATATACATAAAATCTATTCCTGTAGTATGACAGACATCAGAAAACATATATACCTGGACACATTGTTAGCCTCATGTTATGTTAGTTTATATTAAGGAACATTGTGAATTATACATAGAGTGGCCATATAGCCTAGTTTGTCTGGGACAGTTCTGGGTTCCACTTGTCCCACTGTAATTGTCATTAGTGTCTTTTTCTCTCTCAAAAGTGTCTCTGTTTGGACAGTAAATTATCCAGTTATGGTCGACTTTTATTTTCCTCTTTTTAAAGATTTTATTTATTTATTCATGAGAGGCAGAGGGAGAGAGAGAGAGAGAGAGAGGCAGAGAAGCAAGTTCCATGCTGGAACCCGACATGGGACTCAATCCCGGGTCTCCAGGATCACACCCTGGGCTGAAGGTGGTGCTAAACCGCTGAGCCACCCGAGCTGCCCTCCTCTTTCCTTTATGGACAGTTTGCCTAGCACTTACATATTACTCTTCATGCAGGGAAAAGTGCTATAAATACTATTTAAAAAAAAAAGAAAAATCTTTCATACCATTTCATTTCATACTACCTCACAAAATATCAAACTTCCTACAGAATTTTTTTTTAATTTTTATTTATTTATGATAGTCACACAGAGAGAGAGAGAGAGGGGCAGAGACACAGGCAGAGGGAGAAGCAGGCTCCATGCACCGGGAGCCTGATGTGGGATTCGATCCTGGGTCTCCAGGATCGCGCCCTGGGCCAAAGGCAGGCGCCAAAACGCTGCACCACCCAGGGATCCCCCTACAGAATTTTTTATCCTTCTGGCAAAAATTACGAATTACTTAAGATCATAGAATATTAAAGTTAAAAGTTTTTTGAAAACATTTTGTCGGATCACTTCATCAAATAGGTAAGGGACCTAAGACTAGAAGGCTTATACGACTGATCCATAGTCATTCAGCTGGCCTGGGGGCATAGGTGAGATTATCAATCTACACCTGTGCTGTTAGGCTAATCATTAGCCACATGCAGCTATTTAAATATAAATTAAAAAATATTTTTAAAAAGTCAGTTTGTTGTACAAATTAGCCACATTTCAGTGCTCAATAACCAAATATAACTAGTGGCTACTATTGGACAGTCCTGGTATAATACATCCTCCACTACAGTAGCCTAAAATAGTAAAATTTTTGAGCACCTAATAAGAGTAACTTTGAGGGACATAAACATATATGACTCTCACCCTATAGGAGCCCAAAATATGGCTACAAAGGGAAAATAATCATTGTTATCAGTTAAAACTCTGATAGACACGAGAGATAGGAAATTACACTTAAATAAGCTTGATTTAAAAATGAATTTATTGCTTCATATAACTGAGACGTCTAAAAGGAGAACTCAATTAGGCTCATGTGGTAGATTGATTTAAAAACTGTCTCTAACTCTTCGTGCCTCCTTGTATCCACATTCTAATGGGACTTCTATCAAGATGTCAATTCCCTCCCACTTGAATCTGGGCTTCTTTTATGACTTATTTTGGCCAGTGACATCTTGCAGAAATGATAGTTCTTACACAAGAGTAAACAGTCCTTGTACATTCTGCTCCCTCTCTTGAAAGACTGTCATTTCCATGTGAGCCAACATGGACTAGCCTGTCAGATGATGAAAGATCAGTTGTAGTTCTATTTAGCCCCAGCCTACAGACAACTCACCATCAGGTATGTAAATGAAGCCATCATATACCAGTCAGTTCCCAGATGACCACATACATATAAGTAAGCCTAATCAAAATGAACCAGCCTGACCAGATTAACATAACTACTCAGCTGACACATAGACTCATGAACAAATATACATACTTATTGTTTTAAGTCTCTGAGTTTTGGAGTTTGTTTTGTTTTACATAGCAGCAGATAAGTGATACAGAACATGTGAAAACTTTGAGCATAGAATTTTAAACAATTACAGTAAGACCAGCTTTTTCTTTAACTCTTAGGTCTGTTTCTTCTATGTCGGTCCCATTCTTAGAGAGGACATTCATTAGGGTACCTGGGTGTCTGAGTCAGTTAAGTGTCTGCGTTTGGGTCAGGTTATGGTCCTAGGGTCCTGGAATGGAGCCCTGCCTCAGGCTCCCTCCTCAGGCTCCCAGCTCAGAGGGGAGTCTGCTTCTCCTTCTTTCTCTGCTCCTTCCCTCTCTTGTACACACACTCTCTCTCAAATAAATCAATATATATATATATATATATATATATATATATATATATATATATTTTAAAGAGGATCTTTATCAGGTGTTTGAAGATGATTCTGGCCTGTACTCTTCCAACTTCATATCCACTGGGGAAAAGTCAGTCTCTTTTTCTATAGCTCCTACGAAAGTTTTGAGAGTCACTCTAGATGGCTTGGGTCATATGTCCATCCCTGAACCTATCATTACAATTATTCTAATTTGATGTGAGGATTAAACGAAGAAGTGCATGTCAAATCCTTAGCATTGCATGGTATAACTAAATTGATTGCTATTATTAAAAAATAATACTTACCAATTCAATCAACATTTCTTGTACTCCTATGTGCCACGATCTTTGCTAGGTGCTTTCACATGTTTTACTTTTGGCTCCTCAAAAGAGGTATTTTAGCAAAATAAGGCACTTTGCAGTGAATTTTCTTGTTAGTTGACTGGTGGTTTAATTAAGACATTTTAACAGAATGCTTTCAAACTGAAATAGCAGAGAACTAAATTCAACTGGCTTCAACAATAAATAGAACATACTGGTTCATGAATTAAAAAGACCAGAGATAGACTAAATTGATTAAAGATTAGACATTACTTCTAATTTTCACAGCTTTGTCTTCCTCTATGTGTTGACTCTTTCCTTAGGCCGGTTTTCCTCATAGTGGCAAAATGGCTGCAGCAAACCCAGGTCATGGTTGCACACATCTGTTCAGAAGGGAAATTTTCTTTCTACCACCATTGAATTAAAGTTCTGGTTTTCAGTCTGATTGAATCAGCTAAGGCCACATGCCTATACTTAAACTATTCGCTGTGAGCCAGGAATTTCAAGGGCTTAGATTACCACAGCAGGAGGTAAAGTTGATTGTACTCAAATGCTTGGCTAATTCCCAGTGGGAGAGGACACTAACAATGTCTACTGTAGGATTAACAACAACAGGCAAATTTGAGAGATATTTAAAATTACCTCCACAATGAGAAATTTTGCTCATAACTACTGTGGTTTTCCAAATGGGCCATCAACCTTAAACTTGCTACTTCAGGCAAGATCCTTGTTTGCATGTGACAGAAAACTCAAACTCTTAACAGTGAAAGGGGATGCATTGGCTCACGAAACTGAAAAGTACAAAAAAAAAAAAGAAAGAAAGAAAGAAGAAAAGAAAGAAAAGAAAGAAAGAAAGAAAGAAAGAAAGAAAGAAAGAAAGAAAGAAAGAAAGAAAGAAAGAAAGAAACTGAAAAGTACAGGGATAGAAAAGGGCAGGCAGAGTTGGATTCAGGAAGTCTCAGCCTTTCTCTTTGTCAACTCTACTCCCCTCTATGTTGGCTTTATTCATAGGGAGGCCCCTGGAAGCTCTAGGCTTACAATTCCTTAGTTTAATGACCTGGACAGAAGAAGATGTCTCTTATTCTAGAGGTTCCAGCAAAAATCCAAAACTTGTTGTGATTTGGCCACATCTGGGTCACATTCCCATTCCTGAGCTAATCACTCTTAGGGTGAGGGTCACGATGACCATTGCCCAGATTTAGATTGCCAGCATTGTTGCTTTTAGATGAAAGAAAAATAGAGCAAAGAAGCTGCTATATTTGTCTAGCCAGTCTATGCCTTTATTGACTTAAACAAGAAGTATTTATGGAGAGCCTACAATAGGCCTGGCTATGTGTTAGGCCCAGGGAACTGAGGAGGAAGCAAGAGGGAACACAAGGTAGTCCCCATGTAGCATATATATAGCCTTGCCCATAGGAGAGCTGTTAAACAATCATGAGAGGCAAGGTATGGGGTGCCATGTTTGATTCATCTTGTACAGGAACAAAAGGAGACTTTGCAATATCTCTCTGCATTTTCAAGTGGAAAAAAAAAAAAAAAGAGAAAGAAAACCACTATTATCTTCCTCTGATCTCTCAAATTTAGCTCTTTGCCCTTTGAAGCACAAACCTGAATTACTTGATATTTACATTGAATAGTTCCTTAGCAACCATCTCATATATATGGAGAATGGTACAAAATTGCTTTAATACAGCTGAAAATTAAACAAGTCTCAGCTATATCAAAATATTATTATATAAACATATTTCCAAAGATTTTAAAAAGTTCTTTCATGGAATTAAATGAATAGTCATGCAAACGTCATTTCAAATGGCCAATGATGTGTCCATGACTGTAAATTTTTTAAAATAATAAAAAAGAATTCAACTGATGCTAGCAAATATTTGCTAAAATCATTTACTGAACATATATTGTAATGGGCTATCACTCCCAGTACAGAGTAGCTGTTGGAAAAAAGGTTGTTAGGGATCTATGGTCAGACAATATGTCAGAGGTTCAGGAAATTCAGCCAAGCTAGAAAACACAGGTGGTTCATCTGGAAGGATTGGGGTGATAAGCTACAGTCTAGGAAATGGAGAAGGTATGATTGCTGAAGGCAGGAACACTCAGGGGCAGAAGAAGGGAATAAGTTTGTTGAGTGCTTCTGTTACAAGTGGTGTTGACCTCTGACCCCGCTTTGTGCTTCTGGCAGGGAATGGGAAGCTTTTGAGCTGTAAATAGGCAACAGAAACAATCTCCACTGGCCCTCACACTGCTAGAATTGGGGCAAAGCTTGAAAGGCTGTATGAAGATTACAAGGTAGTCTCCAGGCCAGCATTCTAAGATGCTCTAATAAAAACACATACATTCAGCCTTACAAAGGAAGGAAATTCTGATACAACATAGGTGAACCTGGAAAACATTATGCTAAGTGAAATAAGCCAGATGCAAAAGGATAAATATTGTACGATTTCCCTTATGTGAGAGATCTAGAATAGACAAATTCACAGAGACTGAAAGTAGAATAGTGATTACCAGGAGCTGAGGGAAGGGGTAATAGGGAGTTATTGTTTAACGGGTATAGAGGTTCTTTCGGTTTGGGATGATGAACAAGTCTGGTAGTGGGTTGCAGTGATCATTAGACAACAATGTGAGTGTACTAAATGCCACAGAGTTGTACATTTAAAATGGTTAAAATGGTACATTTTATGTTACATATATTTTGTCACAATAAGAAACCCCATGTATAAGCATTCACTCATTCATCTAACATCAGTGAACACTTGTTAGGGTTGCCAGATAATGTAGTGGCTCTCAAGTAGTTTTTGTTTGTTTTGTTTTGTTATACTGAGACTCACTGTAAGAAATGTTATTGTACAGTGTAACTAATACAAGCACATGTATGTGCATAAAAATAAAATACAACACAATTTTCATGAAAGCACATTTTCCCTTACTTTGAGTGGTGTAAAATTTCTTTTTTATTGCACTGTATTCTGTTCTCTACCATTTTATTTCATTAAAAGAAAATGCTAGTGTTATCCCATCGGATTGAGTCTTGACCCAATTATGGGTTACTATTCTCCAATTGAAAACACAGCTTTAATGCTTATCTGAAATGTCCCTTCCTGTGTGAGGACTGTTATCCCCCCAATCACCAACAGCCTTTCCTTTCTCTAAAGTATAATGAGGACTTTTTGCTATCGATGCACTTATTAACACAAGACAAGAGGTCATAGCTACTTTTGTGCATTTATACCTTCTCATAAGATTGTAAACTACCTTGGAGTAACGTTGATGTCTTGTTTATTCCATGTCCTCTTTGGCACCTAGGTTGTGGTAGAGTCTCACTGGAAGTTAGTCCAGTGAAGGAAACCTGATATTGGTCATGATATGCCTCATCTGACCTACCTCAAAAGATTTATCTCTTCTTTAGCTGTATCTGATTTAAGGATATTATAAAGAGATTATTCATTGAGGTGTTCTCTATTACCTATAACCAATTTATAATGTTCTTGAATAATTCATCCAGACATCACCAATTCTTATAAAATCTGCTATCTGAGGTCATATTTCCGAGTTAGTTCCTTATATGGGGTAGTAATTTTCATAGTACATCTGATTCCGATATGATGCAGGGTGAGGCTAGGAAATCCAATTCTAGCTTTATAGTATGGAGGAAGAGCTCTGGTAGAGTGCATCTTCTATCCCTCTTATTAGACTAAAATAATAAAAGGTAGGATAACAACGTGGAAAAATAAAAAGAGAAGCAAACCACTTGAGTGGAGAGTAACAGTTTTCAGAAGAGCAGTACTTAGTAACAAGAAAGCATTCAAAGGGGGAAATCCTTTCAATATTGTTTTTAAAAAAACTTCAAAGAGGATACCCAAGTCATGCAACTGTTTTTTAACATGAAAATCTTCAAAGCATACATTTCCCATGCAATGCTTAAAATTCTCAAAGGGGGCTCCCTCTGGAGTAAAACTCTTTGAAGGTGAAATCTCTTCAATCATATGAGTTTTTTCAAAGAGAAAACCTTTTCCAAATTTTCTTTAAGCCAGGAACATTCTTTAAGGAGGAATTATTTCAGAAATAGAAAAACTGCCTTTTCGGTGATGTGTGCATTTTTAGATTCCTCCAAGCGAAACACTAAAAATAATAAAAATAAAATACTACCAATAATATATACAACAGTTAGGTTTAGCAAGAGAGAGAAAATTCTGGTCAGCACTGACCACAATACACTTTATTTCAATGTCAAACATGTAAAGGCTTTAACTTAAGGTTGTTAGATACATAGTTCTAATTAAAATAAAGGAAACAAAGAGTGTTTTCCAGAATCTTCCTTTTAGTTCAAAAAGAAAGCAAGAAGAAACTTATGTGAGTCTCAACTTCTAGCTTTTAGACTCAATGTAACATTTGATGAGATCTTACTCTCTATTTCTCTTCAACTACCTGTTATAAAGCTAATTTTTCAGGTTACTTTGACCCCTGAAGAGAAAAATTGCAGATATATTGGGTCAGATCCATTGTCTTAAAGCCCAATATTCTGTCAATGGTACCAGGAGATGTGCTTTTGTGACTTGGCCATTTATTCATTTACTTATTAATTCAACAAATATTTATTACAGTTACTATGTGTCAAGTATCATACCATGTCATCCCCATAAGATCAATGTAAGTAACTTGACATATGCCCACCAAATAGTCTCTTATTTTTTCTTTTCCAGCAGCTGCTGAGATCAGTAACCAGAAGGACCAAAACAGGGGCAGGTGTTTCCACCCAACCATTTAATTTAGGCCTTGACTTCTACTCCAGACCAGAGGCCCAGCCGACTTTAGGACAACCAGAATATGTCTTGGATTGTTTTGGTATACAAAAAAAGCTATCTATCAGGATTCCTAGGCTTAGAATATCTATCAGGATTCCTAGGCTTAGCACAAAATTGAAACTGGCATCAATTTTGACACATGTTGCATGTGATACAAAATGCTCACATAGCCTTGTAAAATATCATTATCATTTGTAATAGTAAAAAAAAATTAAATAAAAACTTTAAAAAATTAGGGTGCTTGAGTGGCTCAGTCACCCAAGTGTCTGATTCTTGGTTTTGGCTCAGGTCATGATCTCAAGGTCCTGAGACTGAGACCCATGTTGGCTTCCCACCTAGTGTGGAGTCTACTTGTCTCTCTCCCTCTGCTCCCCCACCCTGCACTCATTCTCTCATAAATAAATTAAAAAAAAATCTTTAAAAAGACCTTTAAAAAATTAATGGACAGATACACTTTACCTTTGTGCTGTTCTTTCCCCAAATCTACAGTCTTAGTCTAATCATGACACAATAGATACACACAAATTCAGGGACATTCTGTAGAATACTTGACCACGTATCTTCAAAAGCATCTGTCAGTCAAGATTATGAAAAACAATGAAGAGCTGAGAAATTGTCACAGGTTAGAGGGGACTAAGAAGACATAATGATTATATGCAGCATGATATTCTGGATTGGATCCTGGAATAAAAAAAGAACATTAGTGAAAAAGTGGCAAAACGCATATACAGTCTGTAACTCAGTTAATAGTGTACCATGTTAATTTTATAGTGTTGGCTAAACTACCATTTTTATATAAGATGTCGCCTTGGGGGACCTGGGTAAAGGGTATATGGGACTATCTGTACTATTTTTACAACTCTTCTGTAAATATAAAAGTTTTTTCCTATTAGTTCTACTTCCAAATAATCAATCAATTAATTCAACATGTATTCATTGATTCTGAAAAGGTCTCAATCAGTGAACCGGATGGTGGATTTACAAAGTCTGATTAAATATGATTCTTACTCTTGAGGGTCTAACAGTCTCCCTAGGGAGGAGATCTATTCATTCAATATAGTTATTTTTTGAGTACTTACTCTGTACCTGTCACTATTCTTGGTGCTCAGGCCCATAAGTGAACAAAATCTGCAAAGACACCTGTCCCTGAAGAGTTTCTACTCTCTTGGGAGTGGTTTTGGGGGAGACAACCAATTTACAATGAGGGAAATATATTAATAAATGATGGATCTTCTGATTGAAATACAAGGTTTATCTTTGCCAGTAATCTTTGGAGGGGGATGTGGCTAACCTGTGTCATAACTCCCCCCACCTACTGTGGTTTCATGGCCATGAAGAGGTATTGAGTGGGCACATTTATGATATAGTCATGATAGTCATGATTGCATATCCTCCAAAGGACACTCCTGTTGGGACAAGGAAACCCAACTAGGTACTTGAGACATAGAAACTGATGTGGCTGGGACTTAGAACTTTGGGTCTTTGCAGTGACTTCCTCTATAGGCCAGAAAACCCCATGCTCATTCTAAAGCAATGCTAGCTGGCCTCTCCATTTATTCAAATATTCTTTCAAAATTCTCAGCACCATTTTATTCTTTTCTTAGATGTCTTACAGATGTCACAGTAGTGTCCTATGATAATTCATACTAAAATAATTTTTTTGATGGTCTTGCTTTTTTGCAGGTATACAATTATAATGACTTCAAATAATGTTTTTTTTTCTGTTTTGTCAAGCAAGTATTGATATATTGTAGTTTTTATGTTATGTTTTAATGTTTTTACAGGTTATACAACTTATTGCTCTTCTCTTCCAGACATCTTTTCAAAATTATTTTCATGTTTATAGTAAAAAAAATAAAGTAATTCAATGAAACATGCTTGATATAAAATTATGAAAAAAAAAGAACAGTCACATTGGATAGACAAAGCACATCTGAAGCATTGCTGCCATTCTAGTGAAAATTTAAAAAATTAAATTGGAGTAAACTGCAGGGTTTTATCTTATTTTATTTAAATTCAGTTAATTAACATTTTTTTTTCACTAAACCTACTTTAAATGTGTTCCTGACTTATACATTAATGACAAATCAATAATTTAGCATTGGTGCCTGTGGGAAAAAAAGGTTGTTCAAGAAATATATCCAGGACAAATCATCTTATAAATCTGTATTTAAATCTTTTAAGCATTCATGCAGAAGGAATTAAATACAGATACGCACTTTCTCCTTCATTAAATGACATTTCCAATGTTTTCGAGTTGAAATTTTGTGAAATAAAGAAAAATGATGCAAATTTGTCTTTTAGTTCCTGGTTTTATAGAATTCATTCATTGAATCATTCAACCAAGATTTAGCGAGTACCTACTAAGTGTCATCCTAGTTTGCTAAGCATTTTACTTTCCCTATGTATGTACCAGGAATATCACCAATCTGGCTTGGTTGTGGAAGACATGGGCCAATTTGAATTAATGAAGAGTCTAAATTATTTACTTATTTAAAAGGTTGCAACTAAAGGAATGAGAGATTTGACCAGTAGACCACTGAAGACAAAAATTTTGCTCAAAAAATAGAAAGATCACTTAGTAAAAGAGAAAGTAAATGTCTGAATTTAATTCCTTCCTCAAGAAAATTAAACAGAAATTTATAATTTTTGTATATATTTCTTGGATAATCTTTTTTACCCCACAGATACTGATGCCCTAAGTTATTGATTTATTATTATATATAAGTCATTCAAGGTAGGTTTAGTGAGATGTTTATGCAATAACATCATGAAAATAGTGCACTGAATCTACATAGGCTTATTAGGATATATAAACACATATACATACATATGTGTATGCATATATATAACATATATGTACATATATATCTCTATCTCTATATGTCTATCCCCCTCTCTTCTTTTCATTTGTCTGTCTATCCTCTACTTATCCATCTATCCTATACTTGCAGCAAAGGACTTTGCTGAGTTATTCAGTTCAGAGGAAATATTATTGATTTCTTTTTCCTTTAATAGGTTTTCTAGAGTTTGAGGATCATGCAAGTCTTCGTAAGGCTCATTCTTTCCAGTATAGGTAAATAATCATTAAATATGTATAGGTCTTAACAGTCCAGAAATTTTAGGGAGTTGGTAGTGCTAGGGCAGAACTGTAAAAACTATTCAGCTATATTTGCATGAGGACTTACTTTATTTCCTGGACTGGAAATGGAGAAAGAAGATTACAAAGAACATCAAGAGAAAAATGGCCTACTTCTCAGTTAGCTTGTTGTTTCTGCTTGGAGTTTTACCAGCTGATTCATTTAAAATGCTTCTAAAATGAATTTAGATTGTTGAACATGCTGGCCAATCAACCAAATCCATATGTCTCTAAGACTAAAATTAATGTTCTTTTTAGCAGTCTCTAAATAATAAAAAAATCTTAATGGTTAGCCATACTTCATTTGTGAAATTCGAATCAATGTTTATCTTAGAAGACTATAAAGCTTCTCCTTTTAGATCATAGAGGAGATAAGTCACAATATGATATGTTTTTTGTGGTTGAAAGTAATGCTTCTATGTTTAAAGAGCTTTTAAATATATCCTAAGAACTTCATTTGAGAACTGTTACTTTTAGTCAACCTTCACCAGCCTGTGTTGTGTCCAATGTGCTAATTTGTTTTTAATATTCTAAATGATAGTGCTATTGAGCAGAACAAAATGAGTATTTCCTATCAAATGCTATACATATTCTATTCACACAGAAGATGAATGTTATGTTTCTAGAATTAATATAATGTATACATAAATGTGTATGCCAAGACAATGAACAAATGAAACTTTTCCTTTTTGAGAATAATTTACCATGCAGTTTGCTTTAGTGTCTGCTTATAGTGAGATGATAAATAATGGCTTGGTTATATATTACTCTATTAACTTAGTTTTATTGGCAGCTTGACTTGCAAAGCTTTTATTGGCCTTTTTATATTTGAAAAACAAATATAGGTAAAGTCTGGTTGGAATAATAATTTCCTAAAATGTATTTCTGAATGAAATCAGTAGTGCTCAATAGAAATGAATGATTTCATCTGTGTCTATGTGGTAGCTTAGATTACTGTTCAGCGAATATGAGAAGTATATTTTCTGCCTCATTGATGTTGAGATTGGGCATGTGATAGGCTTTGCCTAGTGGTATGAAGGTAGAAGGGAATGTGTAAATTTTGAAATTAGGCCTTAAGAGGCAACATGTGTTTTCATGCATCCCTGTAGAAACTTCCAACTTTTATCATGAGAAATCATTTTTCAGAAAACTATTGCCATGATCAACCTGGGCTCCTGAATAGGACCATGGAGCTGAATCATCACAGCAGACTAAAAGCTGAGGAAGTTGTCCTAGCTGACCTGCAGTCCAGTAAGCAAAATAATAATAATAACAAAAATTTATTGTTGAATGCCACTGAGATATTTTGGGTGGGTTTTATTCAGCAAAAACTAATGTGTTTGTTTAAATACATTTTACATTTTATTTATTCATCATTGTTTACCTTAAATTCCTTGCCCTTTCGTTGAACTAAGAAATGGTTATAATTCACATTACAGATTAATTTGCACATCTCATATACTTCATTTTTTTAAAGAATATATACTTTCACTTTGTAATAATGCTTTATTATTTTTCTGCCAGATGACATGAAGACCAATTAACTTGTCTGGAAACTATTTTAGCCAGTGTGTCACTTGATACCAAGAATTTCTAATTTTCATTATGACTCATTAATTCTGATAAAAATGGTAAAAATTGGTTCTTCTGGAGGTTGCCATTATATTTCTATCTGATATATATGTGCAGGTGCTTATTGATTTAGAAGATATTGGCTGAATCAGTGTTGCAAGAAGAAAGTGATCACAGTTACACTATCTTCTAATTTCCCTTCTTCCTTCCTCTATCACTCTGTTTCTGATTTTAATTACTCAAGTGATTATTATTATAATATTAAATATCTTAATTCATCAATTTTAGGCAGATTCTATTGAGTTCTCTCTATGTAATATGACAAGTTAGCTTCTTCACATGTTCCTCTACCTCTTGTCATGCCATCTTCCAGTTTCTGTCATTTTTGTAATTTCTTTCACATGCTAACTTAAATAATTCTGTAGTATAATCAAAGCCTTTGGATCTTTGACAATAGTCGATCTAAAAAATAAGAAACTAAAATCAGTATTTATAATAATAATAAAACATCATTCACTGAGATCCAAATTGTGTCATTTATGTTGTAAACAGGAAATGTAATCATAAGTGATTAAAACCATAATGTTCAACATTGTTTTAAGATTAAATCAAATGTGTTTTTTTCTTATTGAACATAAATTACTAAAAATCATGGGGCACCTGGGTGGTTCGATGGGTTAAGTGACTGCCTTCAGCTCACATCATGATCCTAGGGTCCTAGGATAGAGCCCCACATTGGGCTCCCTGCTTAGTGAGGAGCCTGCTTCTTCCTCTCCCCCTCCTTGTACTTTCTGTAGCTATCTCTCTCTCTCTCTCTCTCTCTCTCAACTAAATAAATAGAATTTTTTAAAAAGTAAAATTAAAATAAAAAATAAAAATCATGCCATATTTTCTATTCTCATTCTAAACTACAGCTTCCTTGTACAGCTTTTTGTGTTTCCCTGAGTTTCTAATTGCCTTTCCTTTTCCTTACTGGCAGAAGAAATTCACATTTTTCAGTCACATTTTTGTGAAAGAAATCTGCTATCTTTTTGAAGTGAAAACTTCACAGGGCCCTCTTGACTTCTGTTTTAATTTGGACCAGTAGTTTCTAGTTTTGCTGCATAGATGGCATCTGTAATTTTCTTACTTTTATATTCTGTATTAATTCCATAGCTCCTCAAGGCACATTTATAATATACTTACTTTGTTTTGTGAAATGTATTTTTCACTACTTTTGCAAAAACATTTGTGGGAGGTAAAGGTTTTGAGTTTCTTTTGTGTATCCAGTCTTTGGTTAGATTTAGAATTCTGGTTTCTAATTTTAGACTTTGTCAAGATCTCTTCTATTGTTCTCTAATATCCAAAGTTATTAATGCAATTCAGATTCTCACTTCTTTGTAGTCACCTACTTTTTCTGTCTTTAAAATATTAGATTTTCTCTTACTATTTGGAGTTTTTTGTATTTTGTGAATTTTCTTCCACATATGTCTTTAAAACATTTTCTCTTACTAAAACTCAACTTTTTCCAATGTAAATTCAATTCTCAATCTATTCTGATTGAGATCAATCATAATCTGCTTGATTATGCCATTTCTCCAGTTATCTTCCATTAATAATATATCTTTTCTTCCATTTTCCTTCATTCTTTATTTCATTTCCTCTTTTCCCTCCTGTCTTGACTTCTTTTCTTACTCCTGCTTTATTTCTTTCTTGAGCTCTGAATAGTTGGATGCTGGACCTCCTGGATCAATTTTTTTTATTAATTAGTTTTATCATATTTTAATCTATTTATTTTTTTTTGAATTATGTTTCTTGAAATTTTTTTATCTTTATCTCCTATATGATTGGTTGGTCTTCTGTAGTGTTCTTTGTATCCTTCAAATCTATTATTAAAAAAAAATTAGCAAAAAAAAAAAAATTTAGCAACAATATTTTACGTTCCTGATTGCCTTTGTTTCAAAACATTCTGATCATGTCTTATTGATACAAGAGCTTCTCAAATCCCTTAAAGGATACTACTGGAATTTTACTAATATCCTAAATTAATTTTGTTTCCCATAGTGTTAATTGTCCTGTTTTCTCCTTTGGTTCTTTTTTGCATTGTATATTTATCTTAAGTGTCTCGTTTTTCTCAGTTTTCATTTATATTAATGCACAGAGAACAAAGTTTATTAACATAGGGCAATGACATGGGTTTTTTCTATAAAGAGAGTAAAGAAGTGTGTTGACCATGGAGAAAGGCTTCCAGGTTTAGAGCTTCTACTAAGTAATTAAAAAGCTGTAAGGGTGTAGGCTGGTCACTTCAACATTTCTGTACATAGTCTGTAAAATGAGAAGAATAATTGTACCTATCTCATGGAGGAGTTGTTAGAATTAAATAAATTAACATATTTAAAGCATGTATAACAGTGCCTGGCACATGTCAAGTATTTCACAAATGCTAATTCTAACTACAATTGAGCAGATCTGTATCCAAACAACAACAACTACTTCTTCTTCTTCTTCTTCTTCTTCTTCTTCTTCTTCTTCTTCTTCTTCTTCTTCTTCTTCTTCTTCTCCTGATTTGGATCACTGACTTCTGGCTCTGTGTAAACAATCATGGCCTGCAGATAAGCAGACTTCAAATCAAGGAAATGAGGCTGAGGAGCAGCAGAATGGAGACATATATGCAGGAAGGAGCAGGCAGGCTTCATTTAAGGTATTTTTTTCAGGCAAAGTTGCCTTCCCTGTCTCTTTTTCCCCTTTGCTCTGAAGGTCCTCATTTACTCCAGTCTCTGCTTTCCTCTCTTTACAGTATTAACAGCTACTTTAACAGTTTTGTTTATTTCCAGAAGTGTTCACTATCTTTAAAGGATAACTCTGATCTTAGTCTTGGGACAAAGACTGTGCAAATCATTCTGTATGGGGCAATTAAAGGATGGGGGTTTACCCTTTCAGATATTTTATAGACAGTCCCTTAGTAAATAACCTACATTCCCTTCTATGGCCCTTTCCATTCCACATATTCCAAGTTTGAAACCTATCATATGCACTTCCAGAAGGAATGAACTCCACAATTTAAGCTCTTTCCTGTGCATGTTGTGTATTGTGACATCCTTTGAATATATTCACTCTACAAGTATTTAGTGAATCTATACTATGTGTCAAGTGCTGTTGGATAAGTTGGAAATACAGGTATGAAAAACAAAACCTCTGTTGTTTTGAACCTTATAGTTCAGTGAACAAGACAGATAATAGAAAAGAAAGCAACTAAGTCCATAATATCATTTTTGATCATTAAAAGAGGCATGAAGAAAATAAAGAACAAAAAATGATAGGGACCTGGAGTGGACAGAGAAGCACTGTTTTATATAGAATCTTCAGAAAAAGCCTTTCTGTGGAGCCTGCCACACTTGTATTGCTGTGTGAAGAGTGGAATTTAAAGTGAGCAGTAATAGAGCAAAGGAAAGGGTTAGGAGGCTATTTTAGGAGCCTTGATAAGAGATAATAAAATATTCTCTTAGGCACAAGAATGTAAACCCCTTGAGGGCAGGTTTTGTTGTCATTGCTGTTTTCTCATTGCATAAATGATAGGTGTTCTCATTGCATCCTATGATAGGTGTTCAATAAAAATGAGAAGCATGAGTGCATGGGAGACCAGAGCAGTATCATGGCCCTAAAGCAGAAACAAGCCTGACATTTTCGAGAAAGAACCAACACACGAATATCAGGAGGGCTGAGAACAAGAGGTAGAATGTTTTGGATGCAGTCTGAGAGCTAGAGAGTGAGCAGAGATATAGAGCCTTTTTCACCATGATAACAAGTTTGGATTTTATCCTAACTCTGATAGGGGATTACCAGTGGGATCTGAACAGTGCAATGCCATGGTCTGACTTACAACTCAAAAAGATAAATTCTGGGGATCCCTGGGTGGCTCAGAGGTTTGGCGCCTGCCTTTGGCCCGGGCCGATCCTGGAATCCCGGAATCGAGTCCGGCGTCGGGCTCCCTGCATGGAGCTTGCTTCTCCCTATGCCTGGGTCTCTGCCCCTCTCTCTCTGTCTATCATAAATAAATAAATAAATAAATAAATAAATAAATAAATAAATCTTAAAAAAAATAACTTCTGTGTAAAGAATGAATTGTATAGGAAGCAAGAATAAAGAACAGAAATGTTAGGAGGCTGTTAGAGGCGTGGTGATGAGAAATTATAGTGGCTTGTACTAGCTAGTGACGGTAGAGGGTATGAGAATGGCTTGAATCAGGATTTAAAGTAAAAATAGAGCCCACAGAATATGCTTCAGGATTACAGTAGGAGATGGGAAAGGAATTGAGGGTGATTTCTAGGAATTTGGGCTAAATATACACATGAAGTGTAGTGTTTCTAATTGGAATGGGAAAGACTTAGGAAAGATCAGGTTTGAGTGAGGGTAAGGGAACCAAGAGTTATTTTTTTGCCATTTTAACTTTGGGAGACCAATTGGATATCAAAATGGGTATGCTGAGTAGACAACAGGTACATGAATCAAGAGCTAAGGCAGGCAAATGGGGCCGAAATACAAATCTGGCTGTCAACATTAAGATGATATTTAAAGGCAAAAGAATTTTCTAATGAGTAAGGGTGGGGAAGAAAGATCAAGAAATAAATGTTGGGGCTCTTCAATATTTAGAGAGATGTGAATGTGCTTTCAGGTCCCTATCCTTTCAGGAAGTGTCCTTCCCTAATTTTTGCAAAGGTGCTATGTGGTTAGCACTCTGAATATGAGCTCATCCATGTTATTTCTGGAATGTATTGAAAAAGGCAATCTGCAAACAGGATTTTTAGCCACTTTCAGTGCTGATATGGATCTTTTTATTTCTCTAGGTAGAATTCAGGAAAGAATGGATATAAAAATGTAAGCTCAGCAGTTTTATTTGACAATTTAAATGATGTCAATTACTCCAAGATCTTTCACATTTTGATTAAAAAAAGAAAAACTGCACACCAGGTCTAATATTTATTTTGGAACCTCTGAATATGCTTATGACACTCAACATCTTTACAAATCTGAAGAATTTCCATCTCCATACAAGACTCACATTTCCCTATCTGCATAAATGGTTAGTGAAAGTTTATAAAAAATATCCAAGCAGGTTGGAAATTTATTAAGACAAATTAAAGGGTGATAGTGTTACTCAGGTATTATCCACAAATACTAATATGGAGAGAGTAATAAATTAAAATTTTTAGGTACTTAGGACCAGAGGTTTAAAAATCACAAGAAAACTAAAGAGAATTTGTATTATACAATATTTGAAATGACAAATCTTTATTAAGTTGTTTTATGGGGATCACTCGAACATTCAAAGCCACCCCGTATGCATTTATTATCCTTGCAACTTTATTTTTGCATATTTTTACTATAGGAAACAGATTACAAGACACACTACTCCAGATGCCAATGCTCTGAAATTGTTACGAGATCCACTTGACCATTTCAGAAAAAGTGAACAGTCACTCTGGTCTTCTGCTGGTTTCTTGGGAGGGGGAACCTGAAACACTAGCAAGGAGCAGGGAATCAAGTGCAGTTGC
Source organism: Canis lupus dingo (assembly GCF_003254725.2). Lineage (NCBI taxonomy): Eukaryota > Metazoa > Chordata > Mammalia > Carnivora > Canidae > Canis > Canis lupus. Next base: position 52,789,564 of record NC_064248.1, read on the forward strand.
AAGAACTTTGAACAGGTGTGGATTGGGGCAATATTTTTGTCCTGGGCCTGCCATTGCTGTGCTGGGCTTCACTGCACTGCTATTTTGCTAGGGAGTCTGACTTTGAAACTGATCACTGTGTGGAACCACAGCTGGAAATTTTTTGACACATACAGGACAAAAAAGCAGTAGAACCACCAGCCACCCACCTTGCAATCTGGCTCTGGTCTCCAGTTCCACTTCTAATTCCTCTAGTCAGACATCTTGGCAATACTAGATGGGACCAGGGTCAGGAACATGCTGCTGAAATAGAAGTAGTAATACTCATGTCACAGACAAATTTCACAGATTATTTATTATTAGTTAAGTACTTTGAGAATAACAGATGACAGGCATGATAAATTCAAATAATTCTGTTATTGGAAGTAGAGTTTCAAATATATCTATATCATATAAATATTTAAATATATATTTATTAAATATATATAGATGGGGATTCGGTAAGAAAAGGAAGTGGATTCTAAGATCATAAATTCTATACTTTGGAGGAATTTGACACTGTCATTGCTTGCTGGCATATATTGGAAATATTTAAGTGGTTGGGCAATTATTTCAGCAGCTGACAAGTTATGGGACTTAACGCATAATAGGTGGATGATGGGTTGTTATTGCTTTCAATTTGGTAGAACAAACAAAAGAAAATTTAGGGTTGTCATTGTGACATTCAGAGTTTTCCCCACCCCTTAACATTGTTGCCTTTTGCTACATAGACACTATTTAATCAAGTTTTGCTTTAAATTCAAATTTGGCTCTCTATGTAGAACCACGGTAAGCCCATCCTTAGAACACTAATGCATCTCTAACGGTTTCAGCATGTCATTATAAACATCCATAACCCAGACCAACTGTGGCAGTCATTTTTTTCATTCTCACGGAATTTCTTATATATGACTTCTGGCTTCTAATAGAAATTGACTAAGGCTATTGTAACCATAGCTAAAAGACTAGTAGCATTTGGTATTCTAAGAAAAAGATGTCTTTTTTTTTTTTTTTGAAAAGTGAAGCTACTATAATTATTTTAAATTATAATATTGGCACAGAAAATATAGTGCCAAAATATCCATATTGAAAGTGTACATTGTTGTATAATTCAGTTTAGAGATTTTAGTGCAATATTCTATACTTATACAATAACTTATACAGTATAGCTCTCCTCTGAGTTTCCCAGAATGTACTACATACATTAATTAATCATACCTCACCATGTCCTCCAGAGAAAAGTATTGTGTTCATATTCAGTGATATAGTGGTGAAAAAAACATGGAGTAGAAAAGCAACATAGAATTATAGAGCAATTTAGTGATAGAACAGGATTAGAATTCACAGCTTCTGAGAACATTTGTAGGTATCTAAATGTATGGGTTCCTATGTAATTGCATGAGGGAGCATGGAGGTAGCTCCAGGAACTATTTAGAAGTTCCTTGACCTGGAATGGTTTTTGATGAGAGATAATTCATACCCCAGCTGCTTCATAATTAGTCATAAAATTAGGCCCTGGGTCATAGTGGTTTGGCAGTTGTTTCTAAATACGGAATTAGACATTTTTAATATATTTTAAATTTTTTGCTCTGTGATACTTCTCTGAAATAACTCACAAAGTCATTAATAAAATATGTATAATATGCAGCAGAAACCTGCAGTCTTGACATGTCACAACTGTAACCTTAATAATCTGGTAAATGTGTTTTAACACACAAAAATTTTTTCTTAGAAAGAAGACATTCACAATTGAAAGCCTTATTTTGTATGACCATTAACCTTACAAAAACAGTTTACACAAACTATTGTAGCTTACTGTTAAATGTACAAGGTGGGTCCAGAATCTCTGAAATCTATGTGGAAAATTCCAGTAGTCTTAACATGCCCCGAATATTTTCTCTCAGAAAAGAAAACAATCTGGGCACCTGGGTGGCTCAGTGGTTGAGCATCTGCCTTTGGCTCAGGTCATGATCCCGGGGTCCTGGGATAGAGTCCCGCATCAGGGTCCCTGCAGGGAGCCTGCTTCTCCCTCTGCCTACTTCTCTGCCTCTCTCTGTATGTCTCTCATGAATAAATAAATAAAATCTTTTTAAAAAGAAAGGAAAGCAATCTGATAACACTATTTATTTTAAGACTATTGAAATTTAACTTCTACGTTTCGAGAAAATGAACCTAAAAAAGATGTTCATATTAGTTTTGCCCTCTGTACGGAGGATAATTTTGGTTGGACAGTCTTTTGGATGCATCAATGATGCTTCCATTTAAAAGCTCTTGATTTTCACAACGGGATGCCTCTGAGAAGACACTCAAGAAGTTCCTGGCTAATGATCTGAATTCAGGTAACAGTGAGTGGGAAAAGCAAAGAGAGATGCTTTAAGAAATCACTCAAGTACTGCTTCAAGCAGTTTGGCACATGTGTAGATGGCTGGGAAACAAATGTAACAATCATTCAAGCCTGAAATTCTGCTACAAGGAACAGGATTATTCTTTTGGAAAGAAAAGTTTAGATTCAGGATGACTAAAAAGTGGACCATAAAACAGAAACAGACTTTGAAGATGAACGTCTATTTATGCATTCAACACTTGCTATGTGCCAGACACAAAGTTAGACGCTAGCAACTAAGTGGAGAAGAAGACAGACCCATGCTTAGTCTCCAGTCTTTAACCACAGGCTACCGAGAGGAAAAGAAGCAAATCATGATAGTTGGTACGTAGCAGATCTCAAAAACGTTACGTCAAATGAACTAATGAATTTAAAGTGCAACTATTTATCCTTACTGTGATAAAACATTAAATACTATTCATGAGATTTCTATTTAATGTACTAATTACAATATGGTCACAGATAAATGCATAATTGTAGAATCAAGATATATCTACAAATATTAAAAGAGGAGTTTAAAGTGTTATTGAAAATGAAAACTATTATTATTATACTAAGATATTGGAGAGATATAAGCTAAACATAAAAAACATTTTTTTGCAACTATTTCCAGGCTCCATAATAAATGGGTAGCAAATTGTATTTGCATTTTTAGGTACAAGGGTATAGCCTAGGATAGAGGAGAAGACCAGACAATGGAAGACGTTATTACTAGCCTATCTTGCCTAATTGAAAAAAAAAGATAACTAAAGGGAACATTTGAAACATTTGTTCTCTTAAATTATATCATATGCTTTAATATTCTAATAACTTATCTTATTTACAAATATGCATTTGTTATTAAAATGTGTATTTTACTAAAACACTTTAGGGAAATACAATATTATTTGGATAAATTTGTGTGTGATCATACATGTGTGTATAGGGAAAAGGAGAGCAAGGGAAAGAGAGAGAATATAAAAGAAGGGATTAAGAGAAAAAAGAAAGTGAGAAAAGGATCTTTGATTCACTATAATTTTACACAGTAATATAGTGTATTGTTTGCAAATTTCTTTGGGTACTCTTTAAAGACTAATAATTGTTTTGAATTCCTAAGATAGAAACAACATTTTTAAAGCTTGTGGTCTAATATTTTTACATAACATAATATTTTTTTCTGTATTTGAAAATTATTACATATGTTTTTGCAAAGGCACTGAAGCATCTGTTTTGTTTTGTTTTGTTTTGTTTTGTTTTGTTTTCTCTCCTGCAGCACCCTCCTAGACACCCTGGGAAGATGATATTGAGTGCAAGTTGATTTTGACTTTGAGAAACAAGCACTTAGGACAGTTGCTCACTTATTGTTATCAGATTTAATTTAGTTTTGTCTCCTCTTCCAAATCTTAATCTGCTTTTTTTTTTTTTATTGTCCCCTCCCTGTTATCTTCTCCTATTTATTTCACATACTTTGGCCCTGGAGTATAATGTTTAAGATATTAGTTATTTTGCACAATGTCTATCATTTGAGAGTTACTTATGTAGTGCCTTAAGCACCCTCATCAAAATTGCAATAAAATGTAACAGATATACATAGAGAAATATATATTTCATGAATACAATTTCCCTAAACTTTAAAAAAAATTCACTGATTTAACCTTCAATGGAAGGAGTATTATGTTTGTAAAATTTGTGTCTTCTACTCTAAGGGCTAGAAAGTTAAAACGTTTGATTTCTCAGCCATGATTGTAGACTGGATTGGCTCTAAGACACAGTTTTTTGGTCAATGATAGGAGCATAAACAGAGACTGCTTGAGAAGGGAAGCCCAGAAGAAATTGATAAAATGGCCAAGGATCCTCTGCTTTCTTCCTGCCTGGAACACAGATGTGATGTATGGAGGTGCAGTAGCCATTTTGTAAATATGAAGACAAAAACTACATGCATAGTACACAGAGCAGAAAGATAACTTAGGTGAGCCTTAGTCTGTGATGGCATTGTAGAGTAGCTGTAGTAGACTTCCTGCCTCTAAATCCATGGTTTTTTGAAGAGAAAAAAACTCCTGTTTGCTTAGGCCAGTATTGGTAATATTTCTTTCCATTTTAGTTGAATGAATTCTGGTCCAGAATTAAACAGACAGCAAATGGCTTTTGCTCTGCTGGTCTCCCCTGGGAGAGAGTCTCCCAAGGGCATAAAGATGAGAAGTAAGCTCTTCCTATTGAAGCATGCTGCTGTAGTGAGCAGCTGAGCTACTAGCAACACAAAAGAGGAGTGACACTAACAGACTTGTTCTCAGAAAGGAAATGAGTTTTACCTTAGCCCCTCCTCACAAGAATTATTCCTCATGGTTATCATTGTAGTCTGGAGAATGGAGCTCAGGACTGAGAATAAGTGATAGGCCAGAGGTTGCTTATGATTCTGGAAAGACCTGGGGTAATGCTGACATACAAGGAGCCAGAGAAGAAAGAATGAATATTACATCACAAGGCATGCGGCAGAGGCAAGCTGGAAAGCCAGATTAGAACTCTTCACTTCCCAGTCATTATGCATGAAGCCAGTGTGTCCTAAAGATTGGAATTTTGCTACTTGTACATGTCATCTATCAGATAATGTTTGAGTATTAATTATTTTTTTCTTATTAATCTGGTCATAAAGCTATAGAATGGGCAGGTCAGACTATACCTGTTCTGTGTTTCAGAGAGCTCTGACATAGTGGTGAAAAGAGAAAAGTTGTCAGGGATGATATTTGAAATTGTCAGGCGATATATGGTAGAGTTAGGCAAAATAAAATGAAATCATAAAGGCATGCAAGGCAAGCAGGTCAGATTGATGACAAGCCTAGGATAATCGCCCAGCAGCAATAGTGGGCAATGTATATAAGACCGGGTTTTCTTTTTCTTTTCTTTTTTTTTTAACATATTTTTTTTAATTGGAGTCCAATTTGCCAACATATAGTGTAACACCCAGTGTAGACCAGGTTTTCAAAGGGGTGGAAAAAGGCCAGAATGACTAGTACTTTTCAAGTTCCATCTGTACTTTACAAGTCAGAATTTAGTAGTATGTAACTACTATTCTTACAGGAAATTTTGGCCTTGAAACAGTCTCAGCTATGTTTTAAATTTTGTATGGTTGTCTATAACTTCCTTTAATTAATAATGGGATGGGAGAGAAAGTTTTCACAGCACTAATGCTGTAGATAATACGTATAAAACCAACCAAGAACTTGAGCTACATCAAATTAGTCAAGCAAAATGATTGTTTCCTTAGAGTTATTCCCAGGATGAGGTGAATAAAGGGAATTAGAGAAAGACTGCCCAGAACATCTTTGTGTTAGGGAGTAGAGCTTTGAAGAAAAGATGACAGAAATTGGAAATACTAGAAAGGGGCTGGAGAACAGGAAGGATGAAGGAGGTAGACATGAACATCCAGTGTATCCTTGCTCTGGAGAAGCTGACAAGCTTCTTTTGTCTTATATGTATATGTTCTTTGCAGTCTGAAGGGTATCTTAGGTGTTTGAAGCCCTTTGTCCTGGACTGATTCCACAAGGCCTAGACTCCCCCAAGCAAACAGGCAGTGTCAGGAGACTGTCACACGACAGAAGGTGCAAATTTTAGGTTCTTGGGCAAAGGGATGAGGTGTTTTTTCATTTTCCTTTTTTAAAGATTTTATTTATTTATTCGTGAGAGACACAGATAGAGGCAGAGACATAGGCAGAGGGAGAAGCAGGCTCCATGTAGGAGCCCAATGTGGGACTTGATCCTGGGACTCCAGGATCACACCCTAGGCCAAAAGGAGGCATTCAACCACTGAGCTACCCAGGCATCCCAGAATGAGGTGTTTTCAATAGCACTTTCCTCTTTTCGCGTCTCAGAAGATACATGACGTATAGTAGGCACACAAAAGATACTAGCTTTGGTTTTGCCACCTATTTGATAATTCCTACATCCCTGGATGACACTGCTATAAATCAAGGATTGAATAGTAGTTATCCAGGCCAATCACTTACAGATATATTTTGTTTGACCAGCATATTATATTTTTAAAAAAGAATATAGATGTCTTAAAACAAGGCTGCCATGTTGCACAATTCCAGAGAGCACCACCCGTGTGTAATGTAGCAGCCCCATGAATAAGGGGCATGTGTTCTCTCCTTTGAAAGGGACCCACCACTAAGTATTTTCTCACACTCTACTCACACAGCTTTGTTATCTTCTGTGCTCTGCAGCTATGTATGTTGCTTCCTTGCTCACCCCTTTGACTACTCATTCTTTGGTCCTTTATTCCCTACACGTTTATTAAATACCTTCTATATTCTAGACATTATGCTAGCCATGAATATATTACCTTATTTAATAATAGTGATATCAACTTATGAATATGTATTATTGTTTCCATTTTATTGAAAGAGAAACTGAGACTTGGGGAACTTAAATAAATTATTCAAGCTCTCATAGCTAGAAAATGACAGAATCAGGATTTCAATGCAAATATGACTGAATCCAAAGCACAGGCTCTTTGCATTATGGAAAATGTTTTTCCATTTAAGTTTTCAAAATTCAGACCATGTTTATTCAAAGTAATCATGAAGCAGAATATAGTATTACAAAACCTGTGTACCATAAAGTGAAGGAATGAATATTAAAATCAGTTGGATGATTTATTCTAGGCCTAAGCAGCCCATGATCAGAAGATCTAAAGGGCCTTCTTGGATTATTCCTTACAAATGGCTATAATTTACCATGGTGCTAATCCTGTTCTAACTGATGAAACCTTTGAGTTTATTGATAGTCAGAATTACCCAACCTGAAATGGGTGACGATAAGGGCTTAGAAAACTGGGTGGCAGTTAGAATGTCTCAAATGTCTGTTGATAGCATCATGGATCATCAAATTGTAGAATAGTCACACAATTTGATTTCATGCAGCAGTGAAAATGAATGATCTACACTTGTAGGCAACAACATGAATGAAACAGTGTTGCTTAAACAAGGAAAATCACAGAAAAATATGTACAGTAGGTTATTGTTTTTATAATCTTCAAACCAAGAAATCAAACAGTATATTCTTTAGACCTAAATATGTTTGTGATAAAACTATGGGAAGGGGGAAAGAAGTATAAACACAAATTTCATAATATTGGTACCTCTTGGGGGCATAGAGAGGCAAAGAAGTGGTAAGGGGAAGAGATACACAGATAGATGCAACATTATTGGCAATATTCTTCAGTTGAGGGTAGGTTAGTAACTGTTCAATTTGTGTCTGAAATAATTTATGTTACATATATTCTTATATATGTGTCAAATGTTAATAAAAAGGATGGAATAGGCAGCCCCAATGGCCCAGCGATTTAGTGCCACCTTCAGCCCAAGGTGTGACCCTGGAGACCTGGGATGGAGTCCATGCTCCCTGCATGGAGCCTGCTTCTCCCTCTGCCCGTGTCTCTGCCTCTCTCTCTTTCTCTCTCTGTGCCTCTCATGAATAAATAAATAAAATATTTTTTTTTAAAAAAAGGATGGAATAGAAACCTAATTGATGAACATATGTATCCCTTTTTGTTACCACAGCATTCTAAATTACTGATAGCAAATAGTGCTTTTCTTTTCTCCAGGAGATTACCAATCATGGGATCTAAAAGGAAAATTGTATTTGGATCCTTGTTATTTTATTTGGTTAAGAATAATACAAAAAATTTCAGCAAAAACCTCAAAGAGAAGAAACTGTGTGTGTGTGCGCATGCACACACACACACAAGCACATTACTTATCACATTTACTTCTTCCAAAAATTTTCAATAGATGTGTCAAGCTCTTTGTGATCTCTGATGCTGGGGAGAGTCAGAGGAGTGGGGAAATTGTGGGAGAGACTGGGAGAATTCTAGTTCTGATCAATCTGATATGCTAACAAGAAGCACATAAGCAGGAAACAAACCATTGTATCAAATCCCCACTATTTCAGCTCAAAGAGCAATTGTTTCCTTTTAACATTTCCATTGAACATGTTTGGCTGAGGGTATTCCTCACCTCCTAAAACATGTTGTACAATTTGGAGCTGTTGTGGTTTAGTCCAAGTGTTGAACTCAACTTAAGAGTTAAATATATTTGGTCATTAGTGCAGCATTTTCTTGGGAATCTAATACTCTGCATAACTACTACTTTTCCTAAACTTTTAAACTTCTGCCTGTAGTGAAATCTGATTGCAGCTTTTGTATGAAAAATCCATTTTGCAATCAATTGGAATCGCAAAATTAATGTTTTGTTCCTGGAATATCTGCCAAAAAGAAGACCCAAATATAGTAATGTATTTTTTAAGGTCTTATTAAATTACAGTTAGTTGACGCACAGTGAAATATTAGTTTCAGGTATACAGTATAGTGATTCAGCACTTGAAAGCATAACCCTGTGCTAATCACAAGTGCCCTCGTAACCCCCATCCCTTATTTCCCCCATCTGCCCTGGAACCATCATCAGTTTGTTCTCTAAAGTTAAGAGTTGGCTTCTTAGTTTGCTTCTCTCTCTTCTTTTCCCCTTAGTAATGCATTTTCCTTGTTGGGAAACTCCATTATTTAGGCAGCATATAACTTTTGAGATGATAATGTTATAATAGCACACTACAAGATAGTGTGTAGCACTGTGCTCCTTTATATGCTCTAGAAGGTGGTAAATAAGCATTTCCTGGTCTTAGCCACAGTAGTTTCTTTCCTTTATGCCTCAAGCAAGTCTTTGAGATGCTACCCATCAAAACATAGCTTTTCTTCATTTATTTTAATGGGGAGTAAAGAGTTAGGAATTTTTTAGGTTCAGAAACCAATACAGTCTTACTTTGACCTTTCTCAGCGTGCTAAATACCCTCCAGTCCTCTGCACTGGAGTGTAGCAAGCAGAACTGAATTCTCATCAATCTCATGAAGGAAGGCAATACATCCGATCTACTGAATAGTTTCAAGCCACTGCTTCAATAATTCAAAATATGTAGTTGCAGTCCATTTGCTGCAATGGTGGCTGCATCAGTGTCTATAATCTGGTGCATTGGATATTCATCCAAGAACTGATGCTTGTCTTCCATATCACAAATACCCCATTTCCTGATGTTGTCGCCTTATCTTTAATTTAGAGGAAAGATGTAAAATGTTAGCAAATTCTCTTCAGAAAAAAAAAGTTACATAGAGAGATTGTAGCCTTTCCTATTGTAACTTTGGAGAAATTTACCCTCTTTAGGTAAGAGAGTCTTTTGAAATTGTAGGCCAAGGTCAATTATATTTCCAAGATGATGAGATAATTTGTAAACATCTCGTGAATGAAGACCTCACAATGATCACAGAATACTTTCAACTTCAAAAGAACTCCTTGAATTTTGAGAGGCAGTTTTAGAGATAAATGTTGGCATAACTTATAAACTTTGTCACATTATGAAATAGATAAGAATTTCCAAGAATTTCCAAATAAGCACATGAAAAGCTTTTCAAGTGCTTATTTTCCATCTGTGTATCCTCTTTGGTGAATTGTCTGTTCAAGTCTTTTGCGCATTTGCAGAACTTTAAATTCCAAAGTAATTCGATCATTAGCTTAAAATGACAGTAAGTAACAGAAACAGCAATTTGAAGTCAAGATTGTAACCTTTGTCTTAACATCACTAAATGAAACTCTATGTTAGGTAAGCTCATCACTGATTTTTTTCTGATAACTCCAATTTTCCAGTGTTTATTTTCCCTGAATTTATCTCCCATGGTAGCCTCTGGTGTTAGCTTCAAATCTCTTTACTTCTTCCTTTTTACATTTCCAAAGTTCTTGCCAGGCCCATAAATCATTATCTTTTCCAGTTATATAAATATTATTTCTAGAATACATTATTACTAGAGAAATCACTCGGAAATCTAAGTTCTTTTCATATTTGTTATAGTATGGATTTGAATATTTTAGATGTGCCAAGGTTTTCTTCTTTTCAGCCAATATAGATATTCATACAGATTTGAAGTTGCAGGTGGAAGTAAATTTACATTCCAGTCACATCTTATGTTAATTTTTAAAAACTTTTTATTTTGAAATAATGTAAGACTCACAAGAAGTTGCAAAAACAGTACAAAGATTTCCTGTGCACACTTCACCCTGCTTCCTCAATAACATCTAAGTAATCATACTTATTTATCAAATCAGGCATTTGTTGCTTGTGTAATGTTTTCAACTAAATTACAGAACTTGTTCAGATTTCACCAGCTTTTACATGCATTCGTTTATGTTTGTGCCTATATGTAGGTCTATGCAATTTTGTCACATGTATTGATTCATATAACCACCTTTCCAATAAGAATAGTGTTCTGTTACCACAAAGAAGCCCCTCAAGCTTACCTTTTATCATCACAACCTCTTTCGAATCCTAACCTGTGGCCAACATTCATCTATTCTTTGTCACTCTGATTTTGCCATTGAGTGTTAAATGGAATCCTACAGTATATAAGCTTCTGAGACTGGCTTTTCTCAGGCAGCACAATGCCCTTGAGATCCATCCATGTTGTTTCATGTGTTAATGGTTTGTTCCTTTCTTATTTCATTGAATGGACAGCTCCTTATCTCTTCACCCATAGACGGACATTTGGGTTATTTCCAGCTTTGGGCTATTACAAATAAAGCTGCTATGGAGTATTTACATACAGGTTATTGTGTGTATTCATTTTCGTTTCTCTATGACAAGTACCCTAAAGTGCAATTGCTGAGATCTGTCATTAAGTGAATGTTTAACTTCATAAGAATCTGCCCAACTGATTTCTAGAGTAATTGTACTATTTTACATTCTCAGTAGCAATGTATGAGAGACCTAGTAGCTTCATATCCATGGTAGCACTGGGTATTATCAGTATCCTTCATTTTAGTCATTCTGATAGGTGTGTGATGGTGGCTCATAGTGGCTTTAATCTGCATTTCCCTAATGGCTAGTGATATTGAAAAATCTTTTCATTTGCTTATTTTCCATCTGTATATGCTCTTTGGTAAATTGTCTGCTCAAGTCTTTTGCCCATTTCCTAATTGGATTGTTTGTATTCTTAATGTTGAGTTTAGAGAGTTCTTTATATATTTGACTTGCAAATCTTTTGTTAGGTAAGTGATTTGCAAACATTTTTACCTAGTCAATGGTTTGTTTTTCATCTTAACATAGTCTTTCACAAAGCAAAAGTTTTAAATTTTTTTGAAGTTGAGTTTGTTGATTTTTCCCTTGCTTTTGTTGTCATATTTCAGAACTCTTGGTCTAACTGGAGGTCATAAATAAAAGTTTTTAGTTTTTCATTTTGCATTTAGATCTATGATCTATTTTGAGTTAATAGTTTTATAAAAAGTAAAGTTTATAAAGGTCAAGGTTCTTTTTTCCCTCCTATCTTATGTTCAATTTTTCCAAGAACATTTACTGAAACGACTGTCCTTTCTCCATTGAATTGTTTTTGCACCTTTGTCAAAAATCAGTTGAGTATACTTAATGGATCCATTTCTGGTTGATCGATTCTGTTCCATTGATTTATGTGTTCATCCTGTCTCCAATACCACACTTTCTTGATTACTACAGACATTTCTTTATTATTCATAATTTCTTAGGTAAGAACTCACTAAATAGCACTGTCACATATGTATTTGTATCCATCTTAAGCTGTGAAGCAACTCCTTGGTAGTGTGCATTCTAGCTCTCAGAAATTTGGGGGCCTCATTCCCTTTTAATAAAATATCTAATATAAATCAATTAATATAATCCCTAATTTATAGTAGACACTCCATACAGATTAAATCCTTTTCCATTTCTCTCTCCTCTGTATCACTTGTTTGTTATTCAAAAATCAGTGTTTCATGGTGATTTGTATTGTGTTCAACAGATGACCAATCCAGAGACTTGAAGTTTTCATTTATTTATTTATATATATTTATTTATTTAGAGTGCGAGGGGCTGGGCAGGGGCAGAAGGAGAGGCAGAGAGAGAATTTCAAGCAGGATTCACATCCAGCTTGGAACCCCACCTCATGACCCTATCATGACCTGAACCAAAATCAAAAGTTCAGGTGAGCCACTCAGGTGAGCCACTTCAAGTGCCCCCAGACACTTGAAGTTTTAGACCAGAAAGTCCTGATGTGATTTTATAAAGCAGCATTTTTTGTTTGAGTTGTCAAAATCCACTGGCAAAGCCTTGGTAGAGTCATTCCATTAGCGAATGTCAAGACTGGAATATCCTTCAAAAATGTTTATTCTCGGGGCACCTGGGTGGTTCAGTCAGTTCAGTGTCTGTTGATTTTGGCTCAGGCTGTGATCTCAGTGTTGTGAGATCCAGCCCCGTGCAGGGCTCTGTTCCGGGTGTGGAGCTTGCTTAGGATTCTCTCTCTCCCTTTCCATCTGCCCTTCTCCCTCTAAAAAATACTCTTATTCTAGAGAGGCAGAGAGTAAATTCAGGAGGAGATGAAGTCTCTAATACCCTCAGTCTTTTTGTTTGTTTATTTGTTTCAGAAATATTAACTTCAGGATATAGTTTTATTTTCCTGAATATCCATATTTGTGTATTACCAAACTCAGAGATAATTATCCACATATATAAATAAGATTATACCACAATGTTCACTATGTCACTATAAATCATGTGTGCCTTCTAATTAGTCATTAGTTAGATACCTACTTGAGGATGAAAATTTTCAAAAATATGCTTCCTGATAAATATATCTTTATATGGAAATATGCTAAACAAAATATAAAAATCAGAAGTAGCCAGGAAATGGCTGTAGTATTCCTATACATTTAGACTAACTTGGTCACATATATGCCAAAACACTCTGGTGGAGAAGAACATTGAAAATATTCTAAAATGCAATATTTTTACTGTTTTAATTAATAAAACATATTAGGTGGAAAACACATTTAAGTAGCAAGATAATAACTACATAAATGATTATTACACATGACATACTCCTAGGGGCACTTTCTAAATGTGTATATGTATATATTTCTTAAGGCACTTTCATTATAATATTTAACATTGGACGTATATGACTTAAAACTTTTGTGCACATCTAGGACATGGTTCAGAATTCTCAAATTTCTAATATTTCTAGGTAAAGCATATAAAACAAATTACAAGTAAATGAAAACTATTTGTGAATAATTTTTGTTACTATTTTTGTTAACAACATAGACATTTAGAAACATTAGGGAAAAATCACTATGATACTTATTGCATAGCAGTGAGTTCTTTTTGAATTTTAAAAAACTGTTGTTAACCAGTCCATGACAAAATCTATAGGCCTAGCTCCAAGTGATAAGTAAAACAAAATAAATACTTTTCCAGCCACTAATATTAGTAACAGATATTCCTTTGAATATTGGGAGAATAATCATTACAGTCCATGGGGGATTCATGGTTTCTGAAGTAAACTATATCATCATAACTTGCAAACACAACAGTGGTGCCACTGTCTCAGTCCAGCAGTTCACACTTAACACAGTGTTACAAGCAATCATGCATTTAATAAGTGGTGTTTGACAATACTTGGAAATGACAATGTCACCCTTTTACCATATTCCTACACTTACAAAAAGCTTTAGAGCTTGAAGAAAGCTTTCTTATGCCTTATCTCCAGTGATCCTCATCACAACCTTCAGAGATAGTCAGAATAGGAATTATTATCCTCATTTTAAATTACACAGACTGATGTGATTGCATTTATATTTATAGGGTTTTTGGAAGCTCTTATACCGCTCAGCTCCTGCTTGTGATGAAGTTAGCAACAAAGGCTTTATTATATAATAACACCAGAGGAGAACAAAAGATTACCTGCCTTTTGGGGCTATTTAAATTTCAATAAACAGTAAGTAGAAAAAGACCAAGGGTCTTTTCTTCTCTTAGGCACACACACATTCTTTAAATATGTATATAACGTTTTTGTTAAGTTTTATGAAGAAAAGAAAGTGAATCTTTTGGTGAATGAACCATGTTATAAATTGAAATGATGAACATGCTTGTAAGATATGTTGGATAGGGGTGCCTGGGTGGCTCAGTGGTTAAATGTCTGCCTTTTACTCAGATCATGGTCCCCGGGGTCCTGGCGAGTCCTGCATCGGGCTCCCTGCAGGGAACCTGCTTCTCCCTCTGCCTATGTCTCTGCCTCTCTCTGTGTCTCTCATGAATTAAAAAAAAAAAAAATACATTGGATATTTTCTTATTCTGTTAAAACTTAATTCAATTTTATAACATTTTTCTAGGCATAAACATTTTGAAGGAAAAGCATCAACTCTTTTGACAATTAAAACAAAAATATTAGAAAATTTATGTGCAAATATAATTTTCATTGATTGTACGTTTTCCTTGGTGTCATGACTGGGTTTCAGAAGCACTGTCATTTGCATATTCTGTACTTAAGTGTGTGATTGTGAGCCACTCTGACTTCAGGTCTAGAGGGAATTTGTGCTAGTTAAGAAAAAGTAAAACATTTTACTGTATAATGTGAATGACCCATAACTCATAGCTGCCCAAGGCTGATATTTAATTTACATAACAGACGCTTTGGCATTTTCTCAGTATTTTCAGGAGGGAATTTCATATAAAATATTTCAGTTTCATATTCAGGACACTTGGCATGCTGCGTATTTCTGCTGTTGTCCAGACTGACTATTAAAAAAATAGCCAAAATAAAAACAATTCTTCTGATTTATACTGTTAAAAATCTACACACAGGAGACACCATTCTTTTGTGATTGTACAGTGAATTATAAGATAACTAAAGCATAGTGCTCTAATGTATATGAAATTGAACCAAGAAAAGATCTTTATTCTAATTTCAGCACTATATTGTGTAATTGTAAATTATGGCACTAGAAAAATTGATTGCTATTAATTCTCATTAAAAAGTAATTGATAGGGAGAAATTTTATGTTATGACTTAGGATGTGATTTGAGATAATTCATGGATTTCAATCTTCCTGTACTATCTTTGTTATTACAGAAAATTATCTCTAACATTATCTGCATGTATGTTGTATTTATTTCTTTGACAGTTAATTTAACCAATAGCACAGGTGTATTTAATATACTATCCCTTTTATAATGAAGGGTGTGGGGGAAAGAAAGAGAAGGAAGGGGCAGGGGAAGGGAAAGGGAACCAGTAATACTGAATGCTCACAACAGACTAGGCACTTTTAACCTGGTAATTCATGTAACCCTTGCAAGATCTCTGCAAGGGCATTATTTTTGTCAACAGTTTTCACGTAAGGAATCTGACGCCTAGTGATAGGGCATGTGAACTCTGCAGTTGACAGAGCCCACACTTAGAAGGACTCCCATGGCTTGGCTTAATGCTTCACCCTCACTGTCTTGAAATTCTTAATTTTTTCAAAAGGGGCTCCACATATTTTTATGACTATGGAAGATTCTATTACAGGGCATGAAGTGTGTAATCAGTCTGAGGTTATCCAGAGGCCCAAAGCTGCCGGTGGGGTCCGCTCGTGGCAAGGGGGAGGCTGACAGGTTGGTTTTCATCTGATAAATGCATTTTATCCCACAGGAGGGGATGCAGGGCCCTTTGCCATGGAATAGCTCTAGAATTATTACAGTTATCCAAGGAGGATTCACGTTTTATCTTGTACTGGGCCCCACAAATTTTGTAGCTGGTCCTGCCTGGAGAGGGTAACCCCCTTTTCCAAAATTAAGATTTGAACCCAGGTCTGGGTCACTCCAATATACAAAGCCAGAATAAAACACCTGCTTTGTTCTTCTCTACCTGTGCCACTGAACTGACACATTTATTTATTTATTTGAAGATTCCATTCATTTATTCATGAAAGAGAGAGAGAAACAGAGACACGGGCAGAGGGAGAAGCAGGCTCCATGCAGAGAGCCTGGTGTGGGACTCAATCCCGGGACTCCAGGATTAGGCCCTGGGCCGAAGGCAGGCACCAAACCACTGAGCCACCCAGGGATCCCCTGAACTGACACTTTTAAACTTTTTATTTGACATTTACTTAACAGAGATGCTGAGAGATTAGGGGGAAGGAAAATGGAGAAGAATGATCCCTATTTAGCAGTGCCCAGCTTTTTCCTCTTTGGCTTCAAATCTATACGCCCTTGTGGAAATCAGAGCCCCAAAGTTTATAGGTTCCACTTTCTGAGAAAGCTGGTAATTGTTATCAGCTATTTTGTTGCTCCTTTGTCATCCCTGACATATTGCAGAATTCTTCCCAAACTTTTATAGTATTTTTTCCAGAGAAGAATCCTGGGAAAAACAATTCTCTCCATCTTTTTACATTTTTATTGATATTTTAGTGTTCCTTATTCTAAGTCCCAGGGCACTTTACTGTGGGCCCGGGTTTCCAGAAGCTCCTGTGAAAGCATATAGTCTTTCTTTATATATAAGACTGGGTCTCCTAATCAAAGGTTATCTAACTCTGGGTAAAAAATAAGGATGTGTGCTGACATGGAAACTTACCTCTGGTTAATTTAGGAGACAAAGTATAAACAAATGGAATAAAATGTGAGTCAAAGCCTCATCCTTATGTTTTCCTTAGCATGTGAGCAGACCAAACAGTGTATGACATCTATATGCTTCTTTGCTTGTTTGTTAACTTACTCTTCTTCCTTTCTATGCCAAACATTAAGTACCAAGTATGTGCTGGGCACTGAGGAACATAATGAGAATTTTTTTAAAAAATGAGGGATCTCTGGGTGGCGCAGCGGTTTAGCGCCTGCCTTTGGCCCAGGGCGTGATCCTGGAGACCCGGGATCGAGTCCCACGTCGGGCTCCCTGTATGGAGCCTGCTTCTCCCTCTGCCTGTGTCTCTGCCTCTCTCTCTCTCTGTGTGACTATCATAAAAAAAAAAAAAAAAAAAAATTAAAAAAAATGAGATGTGGTGTCTGCAGTGAGATAGAGTGACGTCATGATATGGGTCAAAGCCCTATGGGAACATGGAATAACCAAGTACACTTTAGAGAAGAATGGAAAGACTTCTCAGCAGAATGAGATTTGAGCTAAATGTTAGAGGGCAAAGCAGAGTTTTAGCAGACTATATCTGGAGAGGACACTCCAGATTATATTCTCCATGAGGGTAGGAACTGTTTGTCTTGTCCACAATTAGAGTACCAACTGGCCCCTGGCAAGTCTCTATTTCTGACCAGGGTGGAGCAGGGCATTATAGAGGAAAGGAAAGCATGTGCAGAGGTTCCTAGTAGTTCGAAGGCTGATGACATACATCCAAGGAATAATGAAAAGTTTAATGAAGTAGGAGCTTATCCTTGA
This sequence comes from Canis lupus dingo, assembly GCF_003254725.2. Taxonomy (NCBI): domain Eukaryota; kingdom Metazoa; phylum Chordata; class Mammalia; order Carnivora; family Canidae; genus Canis; species Canis lupus. The sequence continues at coordinate 52,807,181 of NC_064248.1, forward strand.
TTTTGTAATGCCTCTTAATGACAAGCTATGGATTGTCAAGAACACTACTTGTTAGCCTGGCACAGTTTTATACATAAAGACACAAAATGGAGACAGGAGACTCCTGTGTCAGAGACAAAAAGACTCTTTATTCACAGCACAGAAATTAATATGAGATTTACATTCACCCTGTACTGTGAGACACCCACGTAGATGCTGGGCATGCAGTGGGATTGTGCGAAGAACCCTGAGCTAGGGGACCCAGATCTTTTTTAATAAAATGAAAATAGGCCTGACAGAACTTTGCCCTGAAGGGAGACATTATCTTTATTACACCAGACAGTCAACAAATCTGCCCTCCACCCCATAGGGAGGCCATCAGGTCTAAGGGTGTTTACCATACAAACATGCTTAAGGAGAAAGTCCAGAACAAAGATAGTCAGTATATGTACTATTTAACTCAATGGCCACATTGTTCTTCCTAAGAAATTAAAATATTTTAAAAGATAGGAGCTAGATTTAACTGACTGCTCTTACCACTTCAGGTTTCCTGATTTATTTAAAAATTAGTATATAAAAAAAATAAAAAAATAAAAATTAGTATATAATATTCACTCTTCACGAAGAAATTTTTCCCGTCTATTTTCAAAATTTCAAGTGCAGATATTTAATGGAACTGCCAGCAACTTTTTACATGGAAAGCTCCAGTAGATGTGGCTATATAGATTTGATTCTACAAGTAAATAATCTTAAACACCTTGAAAAATAAGTTAATATAAAGAATACATTAAAAGTATACGTCAAATTAGGTATCATATTCACAACTTAATGTAAAAAAAAACCCGAACAACTTGATTAAAAAATGGGCAGAGGACTTAAATGGACATTTTTCCAAAGAAGACATACAGATGGTCAACAGGCATATGAACAGATGCCCCAAATTACTAATCACCAAGAAAATAAAAATCAAAACAACAATGAGGTATAACCTCACACCTGTCAGATTGGCTATTGTCAAAAAGACAAAAAATAATGAGCATTGGCAAGGACATGGAAAAAAGGGAACCCTCACACACTGTTGGGGGGAATGTAAATTGGTGCAACCACTACAGAGTTTCCTCAAAAAATTAAAAATAGAACTACCATACAAGTTGACAATCCCACTTCTCAATATTTATCCATAGAAAATGAAAACACAAATCAAATGCCCTCTGTGTATTGTAGCATAATCAAGATATGGAAGCAACCTAAGTGTCTACTGATAGATAAATGGATAAAGAAGATGTGGTACATATAGGCATACCTTGGAGATATTGTGGGTTTGGTTCCAGACCACCACAATAAACAGAATAATGCAATAAAATGAATCGAATGAATTCTTTGGTTTTGCAGTGCATATAAAAGCTATGTATATACTATAATCTATTAAGTGTGCAATAGCTTATGTCTTTAAAAAGTACATACTTTAAAAATACCGTATTGTTTAAAAATGTTAACTATCACCTAAGATTTCAGAAAATCATAATAACTGATCACAGATCACCATAATAAAATAATAATGAAAAGGGTTAAAATATTGTGAGACTTAACTAAAATGTGACACAGAAACATAAAATGAGCAAAAGGACTATCGGAAGAATAGTATTAATAGACTTCTTCAGTGCATGGTTGGTTGCCACAAACCTTCAATTTTGCAAAGAACACAACGATACTTGCAAAGCACAGTAAGTTGAAGTGCAATAAAATGGGGGGTACGCCTGTATATACAATGATATATAACTTAGCCATTTAAAAAAAATGAAGTCTTGCCATTTGCAACAACAGAGATTGACCTAGAGGGTGTTATGATAAGTGAATAAGTCAGAGAAAGACAAATTCCATATGATTTCACTTATAAGTGGAATCTGAAAACAAAACAAACAACAAAACAAAACAGAAACAAGCTCATAGATAGAGGAAATAAACTGTTGGTTACCAGCAGGGCAAGTGTTGGGGGTTCAGGTGAAATAAGTGAAGGGGATTAAGAAGTAGAATCTTTCAGTTATAAAAGAAATCACAGGGATGAAAATAGAGAATATAGTCAATAATACTTTAATAACTTTGTGCAATGACAGATGATAATTAGACTTATTGTGGGTATCATTGTGTAATGAATAAAAATATCAAATCACTCTGATATATACCCGAAACTCATATGATATTGTATGTCAATTATACTTCAATTAAAAAAATGAGGCATTTTGTTAAACAATGCCATTCAGATGATTTGTTATTCTCTAAGGCAGAATCATTAATAGCATGTTATACTAAGGGTGCACTGTTTTAATGTTGAACTAATATTTCAGGAAGGTATTACTATAATTAGTTTGTTTTATCTGTAACTGATTTAATAGGATTTTAGTAATACAAGTAAGTCTGAATAAAATACTGATAAATGTTCACTTCTAGAAAACAGTATAATTTAATTAAAAAAAGACAATTTATAATTTGCATATTGTTTTCTCTAATAATGTCCTATATATATGTGTGTAACTATACCCTATAATCTTTGAAACCATAAAGTTTTTTTAAAGTTTAGTAATTATAGAAAAAAATTTAAATAGCCTGATACATGGGGTGATGGTAAAATAATAAGAAAAACCATAAAATACTTTTAATAGAAATACAGAAAACAGCAAATGAAATCACTATGGAAAATTAGCTTTACCTTTTTTTTTTTTTCAATCAAAGAAGGAAAAGGGTTTTTTCCCAAGTTAAATTTCTTTTTTTGTGATTAAAGCAATCCAAATCAGGTCATCTAAGATGGTTCTATAAAGTAAATATCTATATTCCAATAAGTGTAATTATTTTGTAGCAGTTTGAATTCATAAGTTTTCACAGGATTGTTTTTGCTCCTGTTTCTCTTTCTCCTCTCTTTCTTCCCTGTCCCTCTCCCCCCAGTACTGCTCTTCTTTCTCCCATTTTTGAGTAGAAAAAACATACAATAATGTACTCAAATCTTTAGTGTATAGCTCAATGAATTTTTTAATATATACACACTCAGGTAAACATAACCTAGATCAAAATCTAGATCCTTGAAAGATCTAGTACCCTGAAGATTCCCTTGTATTTTTTCAACATCTTCTTGCCAAAAAGCAATCACCATTCAGAGTCCAGTCTCTGAAGGGTGGTTTTTCTTATCTTGAACTGGATAGAAAGTCTTTTATGTCTGACTTTTTGGTACTACATTATGTCTACAAAATTAATCCATGTTTTTGTATGTAGCTATACATATTCTTTTGAATTGCTGCATAGGGTTTCATCATATTAACTTACCACAACATACTTATCCAGTCTACTATTGAGAGAATTTAGAGTTTTTCCATTTTGACCATTATGAATAAAACTAATATTTTTGACATGTCTTTTGGTTGGACATAGTTGGACATAGGCACTCATTTCTCTTGGGCATATAACTGGAAATAGGATTGCTGGGTCATATGGTAGGCATAGGTTTAACTCTAGTAGATACTGCTAAAAATGTTTATAAAGCAGTGGTTCTGATTTATAGTCCTATCACCAGAGTCTAGGAGATCTGATTGCTCTAGATTCACACCAATAGTTTATATCATAGGTCTTTTTAATTTTAGCTATTTTGGTGGGTGTGGAAGGTATCTGTTGTAGTTCCAATTTGTATTTCCTTGATAACTAATGACATATTTCTATATCTGTTGGCCATTTGTATACACTGTTTGGTTAAGTGCTTGTTCAAGTATGTTGCCCATGTTTTAAAAATGGGTTTTCCCTCTTTAATTAACTGATTTGTAGGCATTTTTTATATATATATTTTTATATATTCTGGATATGAATTATTTGTTAGATGTGTGTATTGCAAATATTTTCTCTTACTCTATGTCTCGCCTTGGTAATTTGTTGATGATGCCTCAGTAAACAGAAGTTCTTAATGTTAATGAAGTCCTGCCTGCCAATATCTTTTTTATGATTAGTGTTTTTTGTATTTTGTGATTCTTTACTTTTTGTGATTTCTCAAAAGTCATTGCCTACTCTGAGGGCATGAAGAAATTCTTTTATATTTTCTTCTATAAACTTTATTGTCTTACTCTTCACATTTGAGTATATGACCTATCTGACATTGACTTTTTTTTTTGACATTGACTTTTATGTATGGTATAAAATAGGAGTCAAGTTTCATTTTTGCCCATATGAATATAAATTAACCCAGCACCATTTATTGAAATGATTACCCTTTCCTCAGAGCATTGTAGTGACACTTTTGTCATAGATAAATAAAGCAGGTATTTATAGATGGGTCTTTTTCTGAGTTTTTTATTTTGTTCCATCTGTCTATTCTTGTACTAGTTCCACATTGTTTTAATTACTATAACCTTATAATAAATCTTCATATCTAATAGTGTAAGTCAATTAACTTTGTTCTATTTCATAATTATCATTGTTATCGACTATTCACATTTCAAGTTAAAGTTCAGAATCAGTTTGTCAATACACATACACACACTACTAGTGTTTTTATTGGGAATGAACAATCGTTTTTTAATTGTCAAAATGAAAAAAACAAAGTAAAAATACTTTTATTTCTTGGTATTCTCCCAAGCAATTTAAGCTGTAATTAGGATTTGGAATAGAAAAGAAAGAGATGGCACAAATATAAAACTATTTCTCCAGATTATAACGATCACTTCATCAAATGTTAAGTTAGACATTCCTTTCTAGAAAGGATATAAAATTATTTAAGTAGTTTTGGAGAGAGATTCGATATTCTTTGAAATTCATGAATGTTCTAAGCTGCCCCCAACCCCCCATGCTTTATAGATCCTGTCATTCTGCCTCACTAAGGGTGACTTGATCACTTAATATAGGTTGGTTATTTCCATTTTAGTATAACTTAGAGTGAATGTAAATAAATTGAATTTTATTACTCTTATGCATAATAATATTGTAGTAGCCATTAAATTCTTTTTTTTAAAGATTTTATTTATTTATTCATGAGCGACATAGAGAGAGAGAGGCAGAGACACAGGCAGAGGAAGAAGCAGGCTCAATGCAGGGAGCCTGATGTGGGACTTGATCCTGGGACTCCAGAATCATGTCCTGGGCTGAAGGCAGGCACTAAACCGCTCGCTGAACCATCCAGGGATCCCCACCATTAAAATTCTTTAGAAGTTTTATAATTCTTATTAATGTTGTCATTGTATTTCCTTTTACAATGAACTTCAAATACACACACAAGAAATAAACAAGATATTGTATTTTTTAAAAGTCTCCATGTAACGTATCTATCCTGTAATAAGTATAATCAGAACATTGCAGGAAAGTGGGCATCTCTAGAGAGAAAATGGACAGTCTTAGGAGAGGTCTGCGTGTTAGTGTCACGTGCCAAAGGAAATCAACTAAATAACAAATGAAGCTTGCTGAATTTTGCATCTCTGCTTTTAGAACGCAGCTATAACTTGCAGACATGCAAGCTGTGAGGCTTCCTAAGGACTGGAATTTATTTTATTTAACACATTTGTAAATGACCCAGAAAAAGGGTAATATTCTGTGGTGATCACTCAACTTAAGCAAATATGGAAAGATAGGCTTGCACATAAACTCTGGAGAGACCCACTGAAACTGTGATAAAATGTTTCACTTTTCAGTAGAGACATGGGGTGGGGGGATATCAGGAAATAATATACCCACATTTTAAAAAAAATCTGAAATCTCTCATTTTGGTTCAAGGTTTTTCTTTTTTTTTTTTCTTTTTTTTTTTTAAATTTTATTTATTTATGATAGTCACATAGAGAGAGAGAGAGAGAGAGGCAGAGACACAGACAGAGGGAGAAGCAGGCTCCATGCACCGGGAGCCCGATGTGGGATTCGATCCCGGGTCTCCAGGATCACACCCTGGGCCAAAGGCAGGCGCCAAACCTCTGCGCCACCCAGGGATCCCAGGTTTTTCTTAACTCTAGTAAAAAAGTAATTCTAGAATGACTCCTGAAGTCAATTAAAAAATATATTAGACGGGATGGGGTGGCTAAGAATGGTGGTCAAGTAAATCTAGATCACACTGAGGAAGAACCAGAGTCAAGGAAAGAACAAGAGAATATGCACAGAATGAAGAGCAAAAAGCAGCGCAGACATTAAGGTAACATAGTGTGTCAGAGTTGCCAAGGTAGGAGAGAATATAAAGAAATAGAATATGATCAACAGTGTCATATGAGGCAGAGAAATAAAAAGAACAATAACTGAAAAGGGCTAAAGTCTTAATATTTATCAGGCCTTCCATGATAATGACTATAAAACGTATTAAGTAAGTAGAACATGTCAGTCCAAAGGTAAGAGAGGTTTTAATCAAAATTTATAATATGAAAGATCCAAAAAGGGTAACTCATACAGACTTGTTCGCTGCCTCCTGTAGAACTGGGAAGGGGGCATCCTTTGGGATTTAAAAGAAGAAAAATGTAAAACAAGTAAATGGTACTAGAACTTTACATAACGGATATTGAAATTATGGAAATGTATTACTTCAGGATTCAATATAGGTTGAAATAAGAATGTGTTTTAAAAGGTTTAGATACACGCTTGGATGATAGATTTCTGATGAGTTCTCGAGGAAAATGTCTTGGCATTCTGCTGTTAACATAATGGAGAGCAAACATGCCCTCCCACAAACCATTTGTTTATACCGTTTTTAGAGACAGAATTCTCCAGCCAGTAAAGCTGAAATGTGTACCAGTACGACATTTCTTATTAGTTTGTGTGAATAATTGCATATTTTTAAAAGTATAAAGACCAAATTACAAATCTCTTACACCAAAAATAGCAGTTGCTTAGATCCCTTGGGAAAATGCCACCTGATAAATTAAAGATGAATCAATGATTAAGGCCAAAGAAAGAACTGCAATAACAACAGAAAACTGTCCTTTCTAATCTGGAGGGGAAGAAATCAGGATTTCCCTGTCTAATTTACTTTCTTTTTAAATTAAAAAGGTTTAAAAGATGTACACATTTAGTAGAATTACCAGAAATTATTGGTGTGTTTCATTACAGATATTTAAAATTAATTAAACTTTTTCAAATTAGAGAGAATTGCCAGATAGCTTTAATTCTAAGGAATCCAGTGTATTTTATGGACATAAAAACCTAATTACTGGTAAGATTCTTAACAAAATGTTATGTGAAAAGAAATCACATTTCCATTTTACAAATTGAGAAATTGTAAAATCGATAGCTTGTTCTGAGTTACCTACTGACTGCCTTGGTTCAAATTTTATTTTGTCGGAGGTAGCAGAGAGAGTGAGATGAAATCCTTTAACAGAGGGATTTAGAAGATTTAAGTGGCATTCAGTCTAACCATGGGCTCCATGGTAACCATATGGGCTATGCAAGCTGTTCAATGAATAGCCAAAACATTTAGGTAGACAGTGTGTCAAGCCAACCAAGGTTGAAATTTGAACACTGAAATTCTGTTGGCTTGAAAGCTAAGCTTTCAGCATAAGTACTTTGGTGGAGCCTGTCTTTCTTTCTTTCTTTCTTTCTTTCTTTCTTTCTTTCTTTCTTTCTTTCTTCTTTTTTTTTTTTTGGCCACTCTAGCCAATGCAAATCATTTAAAAACTAAAGTATCAGAAAATTGTCCCCTCTAGTACAAAACCCCTCGATTTCTGAGAAGTTGGTCTTGCTTCAATTCTGTTCTTGGATAAAATTTTGGAGGGCAGCTGGCATGTCTTTCTTCACTTGGCCAGCTAAAGCAATCTAGCCAGGGGCAATTTGTCATGCTCAGAAATTGGGAAAAACTGAGGTGCAAGCAAAATGCTACAGACACATTCAGGCTACCACTAAGACTAAGATCCATTTCATTGAGTAGTATAGTCTGTACGCATATAGTTCTGTGTGCCTTCTAGCCAGTTATCTGTATTTGATGGTTAGTGTGAGTCTATGCCAGGATGTGTGCTATAAGGTGTCTATGGGGTTGCAGGCGGTGGGGGAAGCAATCCAAAGGAGAAGTATGATTCAAGAGCTCATGTTCTAATTGGGAAAGAATGGAAGGGGAGATAAACACTACAATATGACATAATGAGTACTCTGGGAGAAGTGAGTACAAATTCTCAGAATTTGTAGAGGGGCACCACACAGGGCATTGCTTTATGCCTGGGAGATCTGGGGAGGATTTCAAAGAGAAAGGGAATTTTGGAAACTGAGTCAGAGCTTCTGTGCCAGAGAAATGGGGATAAGGAGTGTGGTGGAGTTGGGGGATCTAGAGGTCTTTCCAGACCAAGAAAAATACAAATAATTCTATCCTTTCTTCTTGGTCTTTCCCTTTTTAGATTACCAGTATTTTGAGAGCAAAGACCATGATTAACGCATCTCTCTATCCCTTACCTTACCGAGTTTAGAGCATTAGACCTAGTAATTATTCAATAAATGGGTATATTTTCAATAATCATGGTTTGGATGACTGCTGAATCTACTATTTTAACCAACTTGAATATTTTCCCCATCATTAATAGAATACTGCATTTTAGGTGAATAGTACTTTTTGTTCAGTTGGGTCTTAGAGATTAATGGCTCTGATCCTGCACGAGAGCCTCTTTATGAGCACAGGGTTTTTGTTACATTTCTGACTTGAAATAAATTACCTGAAATTTCAATTTGTCTTGAATTCTCCTGCGTTTTGTGGAGGTCACGTTCCGTCACCCTTGAACAGCAGCTGCTTTGACGGAACCTGTCTCAATAAGGGAAAGGTGGAATAGTCGGTGAGATATGATCATCAGCGGGCACCTGATGCATGGGGTCCTGATCACGCTAGCCCACAGGGGGAGAAAAGGCTGTCTCATTTCACATGGCCCGTATGAAGGGAAGCCTGCCCACCTCATCTCAATATTTATATAGTAGCAATACTAAGAATAAAATAAGGCATATGTAAAAAGATTGTAATTAGAAGAGGTTTCATAACTTTTCATCAAAGAAATATACCCAAATCATTCAGTTTTTGTCATTGGAAATTAGCTTAGTATACAATTTCAGACTACTCTATGGGTAGCCCGTTAAATCCACCTGATTCATGGGAAACTACATTGCAAGATATCTTTCTCACACATATGAAAAAATTATGAACATGTACCTAAAAAAGAAACTTACTGTATTGTGTGTGTACATTCTGTATATTATGATATTTTGACATCCTAAAAAAGTCTTTCTGACTGTGGGGGGAGACTGCCTCTCCCAGGGCAGGCCAATTGTTATAGATAAAGGGGCTCAGCTAGGAACATGCTTTGGATATACAAGCTAACCAACTCAGAGCTGTGCCTCCTCTGTACGGCCTGTTCACCCCGGGAAGCAGTATTCCTCTGCCTTCCAACAATCATTCCAGGGCTAGGTCCCAGGCAACTGGGAACCACTCCTTTAGTTAAAAGCCCACAGAAATTATTCAAACTAAGCTGTTTACCCTGCCTTGCCTCTCCCATGGAAACCCCACTAAAGCTCTAGCCTCAACTATACCCTCACTCCTGTCTTCTGCTCCCTACTACTCCATGTCTTTCCATGTACCACTGTGTGCCCTCGCTCCCATCTCTAGGACCTGTGATCATAACAAACTTCATTTTCCTGAGCCTCTCCTTTGTCTCCTTTTATGGCCACACCTGACTGACCATCTCATAAAAGAATACAAACACCTGGCAAATAGGAAGGTTTAAAATTGAAGATACAAAATAGCAGCTGTTATGTGATGAATTTTAATTTAATTCTTTTGGAAAAATGGTTGTCGTTGCTATTTGAGACTGAAGCAATATACTCTAGTGAAGATTAGATTAAGAGCCTTACTGGCAACAAATATCAAGGGACGTTGTTTGAGCCCTTAGGTTCCCAGTTACTCTGACAAATTCACTCAGAAACTTGTGCACATAGGCGAATATTTAATACTGTACACCTGTTAAATGTCCCCCCACTCCTAGTCATTTCTGCCAGGACTGTGTCACTTGGAGATAATTATTTCTTCTTCCATTTTAATTCTATCTACCTTGATTTTTTTCTCCACCTGCATTTGATAAATAGTATTGGGAAATGGAAAACATGTGAGTTTTGAAGTTAGATACCCTTAAGTCTGAATCCTAATATAGTCATTCATTTACTCATTCATGGTTTTTAGAGTCAGAGGTACAGCGATTCAGGCACTGACTTTGTTACACATTAGCTGTGGATTATGGGACTTTTATAACTTCCCTGAGAATTTATTTTCTCACCTGTAAAATGGGAACATTAATGATAGTTAACATTTACTGTTTGTAAACATTGTATATGCATTATCTCATTTTATACTCATAGCAACTCTGTAGTTACTAATTTTACCCCTACTTTGAAAAAAGTGAGTCTTAGCAGAAATTAAATGATTTCACCAAGGTCATTCAAGTAATAAGTGGAATGAGAATTAGAATCCAGGTCCAACTTTTTTCAAAGTATATATTTTATGCATTCTTCTATCATCCAACAGCAGTGGCTTTTCACCTTAATTGCAGATCAGAATTATCTAAAGAGGTGTTTGGATTTTTTTAAGTTATAGATGGTGTTTGGGGATTCTAAGTTATCTAAGTCGACTTGGTTAGGTACCGGATATTATTTTTTTGACAGTTTTGCTGATGATTCTGAAGTGCATCTGAGATTGAGAAATAGTCATTGCCTTAAAGGGATAACATATTGTATGTGTAATGGGAATGATAATTTGAAATGTAGTAATGATATTTATGCTTTGACAGTATTTTTACTGACTAGTCTAGTCAACCCAAGGTATATACCTGCCTTGGAAATGGTAGTATCAGAATAGAATGTTGAGAAAAATGGTTAGTGTTCAGCTCTAATATCCAAATAGGACTTTGTTGTTGTTGTTTTTTAAAGATTTTATTTATTTATTCATGAGACACACACACACACAGAGAGAGAGAGAGAGAGAGAGAGAAAGAAAGAGAGAGAGAGAGAGAGGCAGAGACACAGGCAGAGGGAAGCAGGCTCTATGCAGGGAGCCCGACCTGAGACTCGACCCCAGGTCTCCAGGATCAGGCCCTGGGCTGAAGGCGGCACTCAACCGCTGAGCTACCAGGGCTGCCCCAAATAGGACTTTGTTAGAAGACATAGTTTTAAGAATCAGGCTATGTCAAGGCAAACATTAAGGGACCAAGCATAGCATTTTCGAGACCATTACATCTCACCATGAGACTATGTCACCAGCTCTCTGTTTTATGTGAATGACTAAGGCTGGATAACTTTGCAGAAATAATGCTTCTAGTCACAAAGTGGGACAGTGATATAGGGTATGGATAGAACACGGAAAAACAAATTGGAGTAAACATCTCAATAAAAAAAAACCAGATTATTACAATTTGGGGTATGCCACTAAATTCATTTTAGTGAACATTACATTATCCACAGAATAATTTTGGAGTATTGCCAGATAAAACAAAGCAAGGGGAAATGTTGGATAATCATCATATTTTTATCTTTTTATAATAAATGTTAATGAAGTTCCTTATTTAGCTGTTGTCTAATGCACTTTGAAATAAGTGGTAATTACTTTATTATTAGCCAACCTTAGCACTTTGGTTAATCAATTCAAATGGCTTGCCAGTGGAGAGATATTTAAAAATACAGCAGTGAACATTTAGGCAAGTTAACTTGGTAACATTATAGACAAGGTAAAAAGCTCTTTTAAACATATGGCATAAAATAATGAGTAAATGGTTATTTAATAATTAGTTTGAATTTTACCTGCTAACAATAAAGTATTTAAAATTTCTTTTGAGTAAATGCAGAGTTTGACTGTCCCTTTCAATTCTTGACAATGCCTCTTTTTCTGAACATTTTACAAAGGGATCTATATAATTAAAACAAATGGAATTGAATACTTGTGGGTGGGATATGATCTTGCAAAGATTTGATACAAAAAGGATTTCTTGGAGTGTGTTTACTTACAGATATAAAGCTGTGAAAAAGCCTTTGAAATTCATACACAGAATGGTCTGACACAATTGTTTAAGACTTTAATACCATGGGTGGAGGCAAGTCTCTTGAATAGATCAGGTGTCAAAATATGCCAGAAACATTATATTAGCAGCTTTCATCCCTGTTAATATTTTATAGAATGGAAAATATTTCTGATGTTTCTGTCAGAAGCTTTCTTGAATCTTGACCTAATTTGTTGGAATGATTTAAGAATATAAAACTTGCTGTTTCTGTCTCTGGCCAGTTTAATTCATCATTTAGCTCCCTCCAAGACTAAAGACACATAGCAAAAATAGCTCTTACATATCAACATTTAGATGAAAACAGCCTCTATATCATGCAGAGTGGAATATTTGCTAATCAAATGTTCACTGTGGCAATACTTACAGAACTGTAGCAGAGAACATCTGACCAAGTGTTAATGCTTTGCAGGCAAAGAAATGATGTTATTTGCTTTAGATATAAAGTCATTTCTTTTTAAAAATTAGCCTATTTAATGCATGGGAGATTGCCATATTCCTTCATTTAATGTTGCATTCTCTATAATGATTTCTGATTACCAAAATGCATAGTACAAATGCTAATCAGGACCCTTTTCACAACAAGTGCGGATGCTGAGTGCCTCCTACGAGTTTAATCACAGTGTGTGATTCACACAGTAATGGGTCATAATTGCCCCCCACCACGCTGTCTTGAGGGTCCCGCTTCATTTTATTACCAGTGGACCTTATCAACCACTGAAATCTACCGCAGTTGCCTTGAAGGTTGCAACCAATCTCTACATGCATAATTATTCCCAAATAAGGATGCCCAAGAAGGGTGAAGGATTGTATTTGTTCTCTCCCCAGTTTTATAATAGATTAAAAAATGAATAGCAGTATTTATATAATTTCCTATTACCTTTAATTTTTTCTTACCTGGAGAGACAGTCTGATTGCCATCTAGGTAATTAAATTAAATCTATTTGGTAGCTTATGTACAGATGCATTAGGAAGTTTTTTTAATTCCTGTTGGCTTCAGACATCTTAGGGTTCATTTTCTCTTTAATACCTGGGGAGCAATACATATAAATCACGATCACTTTAGAGAATAGTAGCCACCATAGTTTCTTTTTCTAAATGAAACCTGGAAGATCCCAAACTTTGTACACTTTTGTAAATTGTTAGGAGCACACTGGCCAGCTGTATGGCCAGGGGCACTGTGGTGTCCACTTAGCAGACTTGTTTGTGCATAGAGTAAGTGGCTATCTAAGATAGTAGTATTTCAGTATTTCCCTTCTCTTTAAATAACTATCTCTCATCTACACACACACCAGTCTGTTGATGTCTGAAGTTGTTTTAATAAGCATAAGCTATTTGTGTTCCATAATTAAAGAAACAGGCCATAAATATTTATTGAGCACCTACTATGTGCCAGTCATTGTCTAAAGTGCTGGGAAAATAGCAAAGAGCAGGAAAAATTATTTGGGGTGTAATTATGAAGTATTTTCAAGCCAGAGAAGGTGGTTGCACAACATTGTAAATACATTAATTTACAATTCAGTAGATTGAATTGCTCACTTTTTAAAGTTAATGATTAATTTTATGTTATGTAAATTTGACTTCAATAACAAAAAAAATTGCAATCCATCATAGGATAAGGTAACCATGGTAATATGGAATTCTGTGTGGTACCCTCATTTATTTATTGATTCATTCATTTATATAACACATATTCGTTGTTTGTGTACCATTTGCCAAGGACCGTACCATGAATCATCATCAAGACAGACTTAGCTGGTGTCTTCTTAGTACACTGAGTAGGTAGGATATAGACAAATCTGAGTATTTTATATGGACCATAGAAGCTTTCCTTCTTGTGATGCCCATCTTACACTTTACGAGTTAACTATAAGTTTTATAGTTAAAAATAATGTTTTTTTCTCTAGTGCAAATGTGCAACAGATGTTTCTTTAGGTACCAATTTTCAAAGTTGGCTGCCTCAGTCACTTCCTAAAATTCAGCACTGAACCCACTATGTTAGTAAACACAATGGATATTTGGGTCACTAAGGGTGTAGAATTTTTATAGAATGGGGGTTGGAATTTACATCTGCAAATATTTGCAGATGTAAATAGCGCAAATATTTGCAGATGTAAATTCCAACCCCCATTCTATAAAAATCTATCAAACTGCACTTTTTTCTACATACTTTCCACAGAGAACTCACTCAGCAAGTTCTATTGTCAAGATAGGCAAATACTCGATGTAATATTCTGTATTGTACAGCCCCAGTGTAAATTAGTATTCCACACCCTCCGAAGAGCTGCACAGAAATATATTTATTTTACCTCATTCAAGCCAAGATCTCTTAAAGTTACTTAACCATAGGGTTTCTTTTCTGTTTGTTTTTGTGCAAAACACCCATAATTACCTGAAAGGACTAGTATTATATGGGTCACATATTGTAAAATGCAGGTCTAGTCCTCTAAAGCTCTTCCATGAGTTAGCACTGCCATTATGGCCAAATAATTTACTTAGCAGTGCTCACAGAGTAGGCTAATGCTCTCCATCCACTGGGTTGGCTTCCTTGTTCTACATGGCACTTACCACTGCTGAGATTATTTTTACTTATTATTTTGTGTAATCACTGTTGCTTCCTCTAGAGCATAAACACTACGAATGCAGGGGTTTCCTATGTTTTGTCTGCTGCAATATTTCAAGTTTCTAGAACAAAGCATGGGATCTCACAGGTGATAAATATATTTTTGTTGCACAAATGAATGGAGCAGGTGCTAAAAAATACATTGTGATTTTTATTGGCTTAATTTTTAATACATGAATATTATGAATACTATGTTCTTGTTCTGCTAAGAGGAGATTTGAGCAGATATGTAGTGTAATCAGAATGGTTTAATAGGATTCCAAAAAGAGCAATTTCACTCGCCATTTGGTCTATAATTTCTTCTTCCTGATACTACGATTATCATAGATAATATTATTAATATTAGTAAAAATAACAAAAGACTGTGAACTGCCAAGAACATCTTGGACAGTAAATGAAACAGGATTAGATTTATTATCTGTCCATTAACTCTATTTTGCTTTATGACTAAAGAGTTGGCGAGAGCCTGGGTAAACTGATATTTTCTCCAATGTGGACAGAGTGAAAGCAGCCATGACTAAGTGCTAGATGACCCAAATCCAGGTCCAACTCTGCCATTAACAGCTGGGTAAATCAACATGTAACTCATTTTTCTGGGCTTCTCTTTTGTCATTTGTAAAATAAAACAAGACTAGACTAGCATGTCTTTCAGGTACCTTCTTTATTCAGTGTTCCAGGATTCCCACAGTTCTGGATCAATTACTTTTCTCCTTTATAAATCAACCTAACTGCTTACTTTTATCACACTGTTTTGAATTCTTTCTCTGTGGCTACATTTGTGGTCTCTTAGGAACTGACTTCAATAGGCCATTATCTGGGTTCACTGGGTCCTTGTTGTTATTCTGAGGTCAGCTTCTCCCCACTCATTTGCCATCCATCACCAGTCTCCAGACCTCCCAAACAAAACCTCTTGAACAAATCATCACTTTCAAGGGTCAGACTGAGGGTCAAACATCCCTAAAAGCACATTTCCCACCAACTAGCACTTGGTGAACAGACTCTCATCACTCAGTGTCCCACATCAACTGAGTCCTGGGGGATCCACTTGGGAAATCATTCACATTGTCAGCTCTGTCATTCCATCCCTGCCCATTCAGTTTATGGAGAGGATCTGTGTGGCGCATATAGATTAAACCAGGCCTCCTTCTCTTTACTTTCCTTAGAGGCCAGGTCAGTCTTGAATCCCGGTGGGAAACTCAGTCCTGCCCTGTTTTGCTTCAGGATCTTCAGGATCCCAAACCATGGGTCTCAAGCCTCTGTTTCCTTTGTATATTTTCCTCTGATGGGGATCTTTCAGGGCCAGATCCCCTGAGGGGCATTCAACTTCAGGCTTGAGCATTTTTTGGAACAGCATCCAGTGTGGGAGGGGATGAAGACAGCAAGGAGTTGGGGTAGCTGCATGAATGGATATTTTGCCACTGCATTATCTTTGTTGTCTCTCAATTGAAAAGGCCCTTGAGACAAAATGACTTCTTTTCAGTGGCTTATGTGGAGGAAGCTTCAGGCATTCAGTTGTGGGTGCTAATGTTAAATCAAATGTTAATGTAGAATCAGTATGTTAAAATAAGAACTATTCTAAATGTATGAAAGGGAAGACCATGAAGCCATAAAAACTCCTTTAAAATAGTTTCTTCTTGTTAAATAGCAAAAATTAGCACCATTTTGCTGGTTCTAAACATCAGGTCTAAAGCCAAAAAATTTTTAGATTCCCACAATGGATTTTTCAGAATTCTTAAAAACATTATCATAAAACTTCCATATATTCTAAAATAATTAAACACAAATTCTTAGAGATTTCATGCCAAGGTCATTTGGAGATTATTCCCTGAGCTACTTTGTTCGAAATAAAAAAAAATTGTAATGTGAATTGTAATTACTTAGAACATTGTAGAATAAAGCTACAGTAAATTCCTTCACAGTTGAACTAAACTGTTTAACACATGGAATGTCTAATTGACAATTCTGTACCAAAGTGTAAATTTGTCAAGGAAGGATACACAACAAGTTTTTTTTAACATCTCAGTGAGTGCTGTTGTGATTTGGATCTATTACTTCTGAATATTGCATGAAGCTGACAAGCACTTGTCATTTAAAGACCACATGGAGGCATTTAGTGTTCCATTTAGACATAATAACACATTATGCAAATAAGCTTGCAAAGGAAAGCTGGAGGCTGACATGAAATAAACTGTCAAACACAAGTTGCTAATAAATGAACATTTCTTTATAGATTGTCTTAATTTGGGGAGTTGAAAAATACATTTGGCTGCAGTGAATCAGGGACCTTACTATAGTGGTACTTAGCTGAGGAAGCGATGTTTGACTTTACAACAACATTCCTTCCCTCCAATTATGACAAGAGGTTTTAGTCTAAAGAAAAGTCCCCAAACTTAAATCTGACCCCCAAAAAAGACATTTATAAGTAAATTGTATTTCCGCATCTTCGTGATTTAGAGATTCCTTAGCTTGGTTTAGTCTCATGGGATTATTTGCTTTTCAATTTTGTGCCGTCTCTCATAGGTCTGATGTTTTCCGTTTGGCCCAGATAGTAGGTTATTGGAACTCAAGGCCTTTTGACAGTTGTGATTTTGACTAGACGGGGTTTCTCAAAGAATACGTCAAGATCTGGGAGCCATCGTAAATGTGGATATTCCCGGAAGCCTCGTTAAAAATGCATATTCCTGGGTCCCAACCAAGACTGACCTAATCAGAATTTCAGGGAGTGGGGGCCTATGACTTTGCATTCTATAAAAGCAGCCCTGTCATTCAGTAGCTGTTGCGACTCTCTGGTATAGACAGTCGCTGAAGGTCCATGACAAGTACAATTTCAAGATTACCAGAGCTGGAATTTGTACTGCAAGTCGAGTGTGACGTGCAGTCAGGCACTGAGTTGTTCAGAGTGAGTCTGGCTCAAGATGCAGCATCTGCAGCTCAGTGAGGCTTTGTTCTCTGTTGGTCCTCATGTATCAGTGGTTTCAAGGAAGTCCCACGAGGACTACAATAAGACCGAACTTTCTCTGGGGTAATGGCCCATTGGGGCAGACCTGGTGGGACCTGGATAGCTTGGCCGGGAAAGGGGAAGGTCTACACCTAGGTCACACTGGTGAAGGGGTTGAGCTTCCTCTCACCATCTGGAGTCTCTGTCCGGAGATAACCTGGAGGGCTTTCAGTCATTTGTTTGCACAGAGCATAGAAAAGAGAGTAAAAGTTTCTTCTATAGCCCTCAGACCTCTTCTAGAATCCATAAACCATCAGAACAAAGAACACTTTTTTTTGGTTCCTTAGCTCTGCTTTGAGGTCAGACTTGAATGCATTCATATCTGCATCCTTTGATTTGACTTTTGAATTCATCCCAATTTTTGTCCTTTGTTCAGATGCCTGAAAAAAATGCTCTGTTTGCAGTCAACGTCTCGGGTGGTGCCATCCTAATCTGTTTCTAATTCTGAAGAACACTTGTTGCTGCTTCCAATTCCAATCTCTTTGTGTCTGGTTCAGTGTTCCAACATCCATATTGACAAACTCTCCCCTTGTTTAGACTTTAGTCAGGCTCCTTCAAGCCCTCTTCTCCAGCCGGCTTCAATCTTGACCCTGTGCTTGCTGGCCTGCATAGCCCAATGGTAGCAAGAATCCTGCTGAGTCAGGTTAGTAAGAATCCCCCACACTGGGTGATATCAGGTCAAATTTCTCATCCCCCATGATCTGATCACTCTAACATACTTTCAGCAAGAATCCTGCTAAGTCTGTTTAGCAACAGTCTCCTCTACCCTTGATGTCTTGTCTTAGTAATTTTCTGTCCACTGACCCCTTCATCCTCTTCGTTGGCCGTCACCTCCATCTGCCTTTGCTACACTTGGAGTGGAGGGAGTCACATCCTCTATTGTAAGAGCCCTGACCCTATTGCAACAGTACTGAGTAGAGCCTTCCTTACCATTTTTACAAGTGTCAGAGTAGTTTCCTCTTTAACATTATACATATATAGGAGCCAAATTCTCATACACAGAGAAGGTTAAGAAACATTTAACCTAATCCTTTTGTTTTAGGAGTGATAAAAATGGCAGCTGAAAAGCTGAGCAAGTTATTTAAAGATATTTTCTTCTTTTTGCAATGTAAGCCAATTCCTTTTTGTACTACAGTGAATCAAATCAGAATAGCGGCTAACTTTCCCAGATCCACATACTGTCCTTTAAACCCATGAATGTTCTGGTCATCCTGTTCTCTCTGTTTAATAGGTTGGAGAAAAAACAGCCATTTATCAAACTTATGAAGCTCAAACTATATAGTTAGGGAGAATTTCCAAAGAAGGTTTATATATCTTCAATATATAAAATAGTATCCTGAAGCCAGAATTCTTCTATTAAAAAAAAAATCTCTCAACTCTTTTCCCTTTGATTGTATTGTTCTTTAGAGGAAGTTACCCAATAAAAGGCCTGAAGAGTAAACACATGGCAAGCAATTGTGATCACTCTTCCTTGCCCTGGCCAAAAGCTTATTAGATCATATTGATTTACCAGCTCTTTCCTTGCAGGAATAGCCTAATTAAATGCTTAGTACTGCCTTTGAAGATGAGTTCAGCTCAATAGTTATCTAAGGTTCTGATTTTTGAAGCCCTCCCTTCTATGATTATATTTTGGGTAATGAGAATTAAATGTTGATGTCTTAAATTGACATCCTTCCTGTTCTTTAACATATTATTTCCCGGAGCAAAAATGTTGGAAGTGAACAGCCCGGGTGGCTCAGCAGTTTAGCGCCGCCTTCAGCCTAGGGTGTGATCCTGGAGACCTGGGATCAGGTTGGGCTCCCTGCATGGAGCCTGCTTCTCCCTCTGCCTGTATCTCTGCCTCTTTCTCTCTCTGTGTGTCTCTCATGAATAAATAAATAAAATCTTAAAAAAAATGTTGGAAGTCCAAGTTGGGTCCAATTACAGAATATTTTTACCTTAAGCGCAAAGTTTATTCTCTTGCTTACAGAGGAGTGGGGGTGGGGTGTAAATTTAGGATGCTAACTCCTTTTTTGAGTAATGGAGTCTTTTTTTTTTTTTTTTTTTGAGGGTGTGCGTGCCTGAGAGAGCTGGGGCTGAGGTGGGAAGGGGCAGAGGGATAGAGAGAGAGACTTCCAAGCAGCTTCCATGCCCACTGTGGAGCCTGATGTAGGATTCAATCTCAAAACCCTGAGACCATGACCTGAGCTGAAATTAAGGGTCCCACACTCAACCGATTGAGCCAACCAGTGCCCTAGAAATCTTTTTTTTACTTAATCAGCACTTTGTGTTTATTTAAAAAAAGACAATATTGAGGACTTTTTAATTTTCTTGTAAAGCCACAAGATCTAACTCCTGGGCATAACTTGGGTCCAGAGTAATAGGTAGGCTTTTAGGGTGGCTGTTAGGGAAAGGCAGGATATATGGGTTTGGAGTAGTTGTGACTTTTTCTTTTATCCCTTCCTTTTCAGGAATAACTGGACTCATTTCTGTGGTAGTAAAGGTTTGGCAAATTTAAGTGGCACAATCTATCTCCAATGAAGATGGTCTAAAATTTCTTTTCTTTTTCTTTTTTCATTTAGTTTATCCTAGAGTAACTATGTGAACACTGTTTTAAAAGTAGACTAAACATCCCAAATACCTACCTTCTCATGGTTAAAAAAATATCTTGGTGAGCCTTTGGTTCATGATTGTTCCTTCCTTTAAATTGTCCACTTGAGAGATAGTTCTAAATATTCCTCTACACTTAATTGTTTTCCCAGTGAAGAGTTGATTATTTTTTAATCTACTACAAGGTGAATATGAGAAATGTAACTGCATTTGTACATCTGAAAAACAAAAAAGAAGTTTTACTTTCTCCCTCTGTTTGGTTTCTGTGAAATTAAGGGTATCATCAACACTCCAGGGCATTTGAAAACAAATTTCCTTTTTGGAGGTTTTGATAGCTAGCAAATAGGTTGCGGATTTACCATGCTTCATAGAGCTGAAGGAGCCTCACATCGGCTGGTCTTGCTAGACATTTACACATGGCGTAATGCGGCCTCCACTTTCAGTTCAAAGCAAGCATTGTCTCCTGGGTTTTCACTTAGCTTCTATTGCTGCTTCTCATTTATTTTGAGATAACAGTTCACTTCAAACTAGATAATCTTCTGATCAGGAAAAAAAAACAAACTAGTTTTTTCCTTCATAAAATAACCTTTTCTTTGAAGACACAGTTCAATAAATCCAATAAATTTTGAGGCAGCATGACTTTTCATTGGCTAAGGACTAAGATAAAATATGAAAAATAAAGTCTTTTAAAGATGCTTTTGGTACAAGACTTTCTTTTGCTAAGTTTAGAAAACCCATTCTATACATAAAATGGTTTGATAATATTAGCCCCCAAGTATTCTAGTTGTATCATGCAATTTCAGCTTTTGAGTTTTTTATGTGGAACAGCAGAAGAGAAAGCAAGACAAACTAACGCAGTTGATTTGTTATTGACAGGCTAAGGGGAGTTCAAACACGAATTTGAAATGCTGCTTATTAAATGGCAGATCCAGAGAAATTCACTTCAGAAATTGAAAAAATAGCGAGATCAACTTGAAAAGTGCAACTTGAAGCCATGTTTTTGAAGATGACTCAGCCATCCTGTGGCCAGCAAGTGAGATCTGCTAGTGGTGGTTTGGGGACCTCATGGGCTGTTTCTGTCGGTGAACAAATGATTTCTTTCTAAGGTTAGGATATAAAGTCAATTAAAAACAATCCCAGGTCTGGCTGGGAAAAACAAAATTCACACCAAAAACAACTGTGTGCTTTCTCCTTGGGAAGCCTGAAATGAAGTTCGTTAAAAAAGTTGTTTTGAAATTCACAACTTTTGGATTCTGCCCAAAGTCTCCTGCAAATGTGAATGTGTAAGTATATATTGGTAATATGTATGCAAAATTCTGGGCAACATATTTTGAGATTCATTGCAAGTCCCCAAACACGCCTGATAAATGATTTAACTACACACAACTAGAATTATAATTAAAATTTAAGTTTAAATTTATACGAATGCTTTGTGGACTCCTAGCTGATAAGAATAAAAATACCAGTGAATATTCAGTTGGAGTTTCAGTTTATGGAATTCAGTTCATTCATCATGATAGGGTTCCTGTAAGAGTCGTGTGAAACAGATAGGGCAGGTTATATAATCTCTATTGTGGAAGAAGTTTAAATAATAGCTAAGATTTATTGAGGGGCAACTATAAGCCATACATTGAACATTTCACATGTATTAACTCATTTATTCTTCTCCACAGCCCTAAGAAATAGATGCTATTATTGTGCCATTTTGCAGATGAAGAAATGAATACACTGAGAGGGTGAACAATTTACCCAAGGTTGCATGGCCAGAAGTAGAGGAGCTGGAATTCAAGCAGAGGAACAACTATGACCCCATTTTGCAGATGAGAACTCTGGGGCTTTGAAAGGCTAAGAAACTGCCCCAAGGTCAAAAGCCTGGTAAATGATGATGCAGAAGTTCAAATGAGATTTGACTCTAAAAATCACCACTTTATTAAAATGTTTCTTTTAACCATGGTTTCTAATTTTTTGATTTGATGTTAGGATATTTAAGCTGCTGTGTTACTTAATTCTGACCACTGTACACAAAAGATATATTGGCTTCTTTCTCCCACCTCATAAATTTTATGTGCCTATTTCTAGTTTGCAGTTTTCATAATATGCAGATAGATGGCTTTTACTTGGAATATTGAAAAAAGGTTGAGGGTAGT
The DNA here is from genome assembly GCF_003254725.2 of Canis lupus dingo. Classification (NCBI taxonomy): domain Eukaryota; kingdom Metazoa; phylum Chordata; class Mammalia; order Carnivora; family Canidae; genus Canis; species Canis lupus. Next base: position 52,829,525 of record NC_064248.1, read on the forward strand.
ATAGGCATGGCTGGAGAAGAAGGTGCAAGGTATATAGAAATGAACCAGGATCACTGTGAAACCATTTTCAAAATACATCAACTGAAGGGGCACCTGGGTGGCTCAATGGTCGAGTGTTGCCTTTGGCTCAGGTCGTGATCCCTGGGTCCTGGGATAAAGTCCTGCATTGGGCTCCTCATGGGGAGCCTGCTTCTCCCTCTGCCTATATCTCTGCCTCTCTCTCTGTGTCTCTCATGAATAAATAAACAACATCTTAAAAAAAAATACATCAGCTGAAGTGTCTGAACAAATGTGCCATACCAAGGTGGGTGGAGTGAGGGGCTTTCAGGACAAAGGAGCCCAGGCCTGTGTAGTTTTAGGAAGCTTCCACAGCTGAACCTGATATTGTCTCTAGTCTGGTTGAAAGCTGCCCAAGAGAGATTTCTTCTCCACACCCTCAACAAGTGATCTCCTGTCCTTGGAAAAACGCTCATGTTGTAGGTAGGACCTGACAATTACAAAGTACAACGTTAGAACTGTTTTCTTCTATCTAGATAATGTACCTTATCTTTAATTTGTGGGCAGCTCTCATTTTCATGCTGTGGCCATTTCAAATCTGTAGTATGTTTCCCCCCTTACTGTGGCCAAGGTAAAAATAGGTCCTTCCCTTTTCCGATTCTCTGTATTAAATGTATCAAGTTTGCATTTGTTATTCCTGTGTGTTGAATTCTTTTCCAATATGGATTTTGTAATCCAGTATATTAGCTCTCTATGCCTCCCAGATTTGTATCATATGTAAACTTGAAAAGTAGACCTTAATAAAGCTGAAATATGATGGAAAGAGAGAGAGAGAAGGAAGGAGGGAGGAATGGAAGGAAAGGGAATCAGGTTGGGCCAAATATGAAAATTTGTGTATGAAGCCTCCCTCTGGGAGAATACTAAATAATCACATCTCTCTATATCCTTTGGATGTGGCTGATTAGTCAACGATTAAGATTTCTGACAACCGTATTACTTAATAATGTTTAAGGATGCATGTTTTGAGTCAGACAAGCATAGGTGCACATCCCAGCCCTGCTGTTTTGGCTAAATAATATACTATTTTATTTTTTAATTTTTTAAGAAAGATTTTATTGATTTATTTGAGAAAGAGAGAGTGCTCACACAAGTGGTGGGGAGGGGCAGAGGCAGACAGAGAAGCAGACTCCCCACTGAGCAGGGAGCTGGATGCTGGGGCTCAATCCCAAGACCCTGGGATCATGACCTGAGCAGAAGGCAGATGCTTAACCAGGCCCCCCCAATATAACATTTTTAAAACTTGGTTTCTTTCACTGAAAAATGGGGGTGATAATACTAATATTTTTGTAAAGATTGAGATTTTATATCTATCTATCTATCTATCTATCATCTATCTATCTCTATATATACATATATATGTGTATATATATGCGCATTAGTGGGCATATGTATGTATAACATATATATATATATAATCTCTTCTAGAATAGTACCTGACGAACAATAATTATTCAACAAATGATAGCTATTATTATTAATTTTGTTATCCATGAGGATATTGTGAGAGAATTTAATACATGTCTTTCTATATCAGACTAATACCTGATCAAATTAAGTGATGAAGTGTATTTGGCTTGGTTTACTTTGTGGATTATTGATGATATATTTACATTTATGTCTTATTCTTCGAATAATCTAATCTAATAAACAGTTGTAATCTACTGGTGTTCTCAGTTTGTGATGTTTTTGTGTTTCTGTACAAAATAAAGTAAAACCTTGCTTTTCTGATTCTAGAGTTTGGGGTACTACAAGTACTGCCTGCCATTGTGGAGGACTGAGAAATAAATTAGTAGTTGAGGAGGTAAGCTTTTACTCAGGCCTGTATTTGTGGAAAGTCAACCTGGTTTCAGTTTTCTTTAGTGGCCACTTACTTTCTGAAAGTTCTCAAAAACTTTGTTTCCGTGTCAAGTTAAATGAAATGAGGCAGAAAGCCCTCAATGCTGGTAAAAAGTCAAATAAAAGAAACTGGAAGATTTTGTGAAGGGCAAGAAAGTGAATCATGAGATAGAATTGACATTTTTTTAATTCAATAGCTAATTTTGCACCATGTCATGTTTTGTTGTGGAGGGAGGTTAAAGAGATACTGAAGATTTATTTCAGATTAGATAAAATCTTACAGACTGAGGGTTGCTGGAAGGGAGGGGAGTGGGGGGATGGGGTGGTTGGGTGATGGACATTGAGGAGGGCTCGTGATGTAATGAGCATGGGGTGTTATATAAGACTGATGAGTCACTGACCTCTACCTCTGAAACTAAGAATACACTGTATGTTAATTAATTGAATTTAAATTTAAAAAATAAAACATTTTAAAAAGATTGTATTGCTCTTGATTAAAAAGTAGACATGCTGGAGAATGTTCTTGCCATCCCCAGGGGAAGTTTGAATGGGTTTCCCAGTGTGCCAAGAGATAACTTCTCAGATATAAGTTTGTAAGCCAGACTCAACCAATGTTTTTGTTTCTCCTTTTGTGCTTTCTACAATCACGTTATCTCAAAGATATTCCATAACCTCAAGAAAATATATCTTGGTTTATTACATGCATTTTATGTAACATTTTCCTGTCACTTTAGACTTCAGGAATAAGGCTCAGTAATTTAAAAACTCAGTGCGGTGACATGGAAAACCACTGTCATTATTAACTTTCAAGTCAATGAAGAGAGTAGAAGAATGTTTTAACCAAAGAGCTAATGGCTGTTTTCTTTAACCTATGGTTGGAACAATTAAATAGCACGGCCTTTTTATGTGACATCGAAAGGGAAACGGAGTCTAACTTTTTATATCTGAGTTTTGTAGAGAATGTGTTCTGCAAATGTGCAATAGGTTTCAATTTTATTCTTCTCTTCTTAAACAGATGTTCTTCATTTCAGGGGTGATATGACTCTTACTATTGAACATTTATTTAGCACTGGCAATAGTTTCAGCTCTGCTTTGAATATCATACAGAAGAAATAATCCCTTCCCAGTGGGCATAGTATAAAAATAAGGTAAACAAAACCCCAAGATTAAGAGATAATTACCCATGACATGAGGCAAGGGTAGAAAACTACATAAGCACTCCGCCTTTTCAGATGGCATTTTAATACACAAAAATGGATGTGAGAGTGCCCACACCTCGGTGCTGTCATCTGGAATGCTGGTAAAACACCGTCCCTCTCAAGCTCAGTTAAAAAGCACAGCTGAGTTGAGTACAAAGAGAAACCCATGGATTTGTGAATGTTACTGTGCCTTCAACGAAGCTTTATCTCAGCACTATGATGATTTAAAAGCAGTTGTGATTTTCCTAACATTGCTACGGTTTCGACCACCCAGCTATTTTGCTCCTTTGTGATTTTGAATGAATTATTGATAAGGAATACTTCAAAGGTGTGCAAAAAATTCTTTCACGCTTAACATTTATAAAACAATGATGTTGATGGAGGGAAAAAGAAAACCCTTGTCAATATTTTTCTGAGACTAAACAATAACAAAGTGCCTTCAGGATTCATTTTAATGAGAAATACTAGGTGGCTCCGTGGAAGTCTCGAGACAGGCAGTGCACACTAGGAAATTAATTATCGCTTGGCAGCCAGGCAAATGTATGCGGCTTATGGTGGCATTGTGGAAAATAAATATTCTTTTAATCAGCGATGCTGGCTTATTTCCTCAAAGGTAACATCAAACTTTAAATGCAGAAGTCACATATATTTAGGAAAGGATTTCAAAACAAAGGGCTGGCTTGGCTTTTCTGACTACTATTTTCAGGTTAGTGTTTGCACAAGGCTTCCTTCACATAAGGTACAACTGATCCCTTAGTCTTGTCCACGCTCAGAGAACAGGGCTATCATTACCGACGGCATTTCATCTAAGCCTGACTCTGATCTGTGCTGGAGGAGACATTGACTTTCATGATGGTTTTATGGATCGATGATTCAGGTGGTTCTCCAGATAGCTCTGCTGGGTTCCTGGGCCATGTTTGCAAGTCAAAGCTGCGTCTCCTCCCCTAGGTGGAATTTCTCAGCTCAAGGATTCACTTCTTAGCCGCCTCCAGCTCATGCAGTTGGCAGCTGATGGGGCAGCGCTGGTAATGCAACCGGAGTCTTCAAAGCGCCAGGTGATAAGAGACGCTGGGATTTTAACAGCATAATGAATTAATTCACAAACTCACTGAGCACAAATGATAACTTTGGTACAATTTCCAGTTACAATTAGGAAGGGATTGCATTGTTTTACAGGATAAAGGTATTAGTCCCGATTCTTGTAATGTAATGTGTAGCATACTGGTATCTTGGAGGAAAAGCCAGGTTCTGGATGTGTGAATTTGCCCGTGACCAGCTCCTGAAACGGATGCAAATTGAAATGAGTGATTTCTGAGATAGTGAAGTGTGCTGTAGCGTAGCCTCTGTACCCAGATCCTTAAGACAGGTTGCCAGAGCCTCAGAATTTCATTTTGCCTGAACTTTTATCCCAAAGCAGCATAACCAACCCTTCTCCAAATTTATGCCAAACTTTTATTCTATTTTGGGTTCATTCAGGCTGAGCACGCAATCTTCATTTTGTACTTGAACCTCATAACCATTTCAGTGACTGCCTTCAAAATCAACGGATTCAAGACAACTTCGAATTCCAAAATTCATTATGGAGAGGGAATCATTCATATCTTTCCTATTATTTCTAGTGTTTCCTCCAAAACTGTTACAGAAGAAATAGAATTTTAAATCTCAGAGACAATGCTCCAAGGAACAAGTCTCCCCCCTTTTCAGGGTTTGATTGGCATCATCAACAGTATTTTCAAGAAGGAAATTGTGAGTTTATATGTTAATAAATGAGTATGTATGCTAATGTCTACCTTAGCATTATTTTCTATCATTTTTTCTTTTTCAGATTGTTGAACTACTAAAAGTAATCAATAAAATCTATTGTGGTTACTTGTAGAATGCTCGGCGTAAATGCTAGGTATACAGGGTAATTAAAAAGTATCATTTGGTGATAATAGAGGTGATAGATGTAATGATAAAATACTCTTTCTTTCAGATGACTGACTTACACCGAAATGATATATTCATTCAATACAATGAATATTCAATGTGATTCGATAAATATTCATTGGACACCTGTGCTAGGCCCTAGGGATATTAAGATGAGAAAGATTCAGTATTGGTTACTTACCATGGTAGATTGTATTGTTGTTCTCAAATATTCACTCCCCTTCCTATAACAAGAGAACTGTGTGTGTTCCTTGCAGCGTGTCCTGAGGCAGGGGAATATACCTCTCTATCCCGTGGCTGTGTGACTGGCTTTGGCCAATGGCACGTGAATGGGCATGACGCTTGTTACGTCTGAGCAGAACATTTAAGAAGCATCGGTGTTTGCATCAGCACTCTTGCCCTCTTTGCTTAAGAATAGCATGTGAGAATAGCATGAGAATAGCATGTGAGAATAGCATGTCTCAACCAAAAGCTGCTTCTAACTCAAAACATAACCCTAACCCTCCACTGAGTCCTGGCATGAGAAGATTGAACAAAGTCCTATCAGACGACCTGCAGCGGCCAACGCCTGCCAACACGTTTGTTGTTGTAAGTCGCTGAGATTTTGGAAGTTGTTTATTCACCACAGTGAGGCCAGCTAAAACTCTTTGTGTGGAGTTTGACTACAGTATGTTAATCTGAGACATTAAAAGTTCTGACAGTCTGCTTAGAAATTTATGACCAAAAAAAGAGACTAGTTCTAGTCCAAGAATCCTACAAAGTAAAGTTATGCAACAGTCTTGAGATGGACTGTGAGCAGATTACATCTGGGTTATTCTGGCCAAATTTGGATACTGGTAAATTTTAGTGAATTAATCGTGTACCTATCTTCATTGAATTTAGGTCACTGAAAGAAAAAACTCTGTCATAATTCAATTATCTTAGATATACTGACCTGGTCCGAGTCAACTGATAGCTCAAGGTCAAAGCTTCCAGGTTTTGTTTAGCCAGTGGAGTGAGAATGAAGGCTTTCTTCAGGGCAGTTAACATGCTATTGCCTGTCAGTCAGTATATGTTAGATTTCAACAAACATTTGTCACTGTCTTAGGGTCCAGGTTTACATGAGTAGAGAGGATTCTTATATAAACTAAAGTATGAGAAAGTGTGTGTGCTATAATGTGTGTGTGTGTAAGAGAGAGAAGGAAGGAGGGAGGGATGGAAGCTAAGGGTTTAATGCAATTCACACTGTAAAGTATTTTTTAAGATCTCTACTATGCACCCGCACATACCAAATATCAAGTGAAAAGCCTTACGATATTAAGCAAAAAAGCTAAAAAAAACCAAACCAAAACAAAACCAAGGTTGGGGTGCTTGGGTGGCTCAGCAGGTTAAGCGTCTGATTCCCCATTTTGGTTCAGATCACGATCTCAAGGGTGTGAGCCCATGTCAGGCTCTGTGCTGGGCACGGAGCCTGCTTAAGATTGTCTCCCACTCTCCCTTTGACCCTCCCCACCTCTGAAAAAATAAAATTTAAATTAAAAATTGTTTTAAAAATTAAAAATCAAGATCATTTAACATATTTATTTTTGTTGATTCATTCCAGAATATATTTACCTATACATCCTTTTTGCCAGTTGCCTTTTCTTAGACTTTGGTACCAGGATCCATGGTGTGGTAGACATTACTGGTGCTTCCCGATGTCTGGTTCCCCTCTCCTCCCTCAGTACGTGCCAAATTCCGTTCCCTCCTCCCCTGGCACCTGGGTAGGTCATGTGACTGGTCCTAGCCCCTGGATCTGAGTGGAAACACTGTACGTCACTCCTAGGGTGACACACGGCTCCCCAGCTCTGTTTTCTTTTCCACGAATGCTCTAGAAGACACATGCTCAGAGGACAGTACCACCTCACGGCATCTGAATGGATTCTTGACCTGCTGCTTGCATGTGCAAGGGGGGTTTTGTGATTAAGAAATAAGCGTGTATATATTATCTGTTACTAATACATAGTCTAGGCCAACATACAATTTGTGAATGCTTCTCACTTTTTGCCTTGGAACTAGAGTTGTTTTCTTTTCCAAAGTCTGTCCTTCCTTTTTTCTTTCCTTTCTACCTTTCTTCCTTCTTCCCCTTTTCTTTCTTCTTTTCATCCCAAAAGTATTTATGGAACATGAACCATATGCCAGGGTCTGTACCAGAATTACAATGAAAAACAGTAAAGACATAGATCCTGCCCCATGGATTTATAGGGTGGTGAGGATAACTAGCATTTTTGCATTTCCCTTATCTTATACCAGGTACTCTACCAAACTATCTCATTTAGTCCTCTTAACAGCACTAGGTCCCATTGGTATTTTTAATTTATTGGTAAAGAAAATGACCTTGAGCAAAGTAAGCGATATGGCCCAAATCATGCAGGTAGTGAGGGCCAGGGCTGGGCTTCAACCTTGAGCTGTTTGTTGCTGAAGCCCTGGTGTTTGAACCCTAGACTACAGCAAGGGGTAAACTTTTGCTTCCCTGGACAATTTGAAGCACACTTATTATTATTATTAATACATGGATCTGTCGAAAGTAGACATTTCTCCCCTCTTGAGGCAAGAGTCTGGGCTTTGATGTTTTGATCATAATGAAAAAGGTATCCAGAGACTGAGATGAGTCAGCTTCCCTGCCCACCCCCCCCAACTTGCTGTCTGAAACAATGCCAGGCCAGACTCCGATGTTGCCCTCTGTGCTTTCATCCGTCAGTGGAAGGTGGCATTCCTCGCCTGTGTGGACGGCCTCGGGACCGTGCTGTGGTGGTGCCTGTGGATGTGCAGGGACACCAGGGGGCTCCTCTGATGGTCTGCGGTCAGGCCCCCAGGAGGGCAACCAGGCACTACATCCAACTCAAAGGCAGGGGCAGTAAGAATACCTTTCCTGGGCAAGATCTGTGGATCCATCTCAACTTAAAAAAAAATATTCCTTGGAATAAAAAGGAGAGCTTTTGCTCAGTTTATTTGTTTCCCCGAAGGAGCTAGCAGAGTTTTGAAACAAATCAGGTTTAAGTAAGGATTTTCAAAGTCATGGTCTCTGCCTCGCTGCTGACTGATTGCTGATCCTTTGGGAAGAGGCACTAGAAACTGTTGCCTTCTTGCTTAAGAACACTTAATAATAATAACCGTTTGTTAATCTCATTTGCCTCCTCTGAGCTGCAGGGCCAGGGCTTCTCAGGCCACTTCCTGGACCCCACTGTGCCCAAGTCACTGGAAACAGCCCCGTTCCAGTGGACAGAGGCCCTCTCCGCTGGTCGCAGGTGCCAGCCCTGCTGACACCTCCCCTTTTATTCCTGCCCTACCCTCCAACTTTTAATAGCCTTATGGAATTCCGAATAATAACTTTTGCGTTAAAAATAACCTGCTCTGGATGGAATAAATACTTAAGGCAGATATCAAAAATATAACCCTTGAGAAACCACAGTTTCCTCTCTTGCTCTCCATTGTGCATTTTCAAGCAAGATTTTTCTCCTTGAAAGAAATTTCACTTACAGCCTAAAAAAGCTCTTTATAAACAATTTTTAAAATTAGATTTGCTGCCTTGCGCCTCCGTGGCACCCATACAGCCACTTGTAGAGATACCTAATGGAAAGCCCGATGGAAAGCCCATTGAGCCCATAGAAGAAAGTGAAATTTAGGCCCATTTGGCCCATCCTTCATTGCTGTTTTTTTTTTTTTTTTACTAGGATTCCTTTTTTGGGGTTTCTCCTCCTTAGCATGCATCTTTTCTTTCATTCAATCACCTTCTCACACCCTCTTTCTGCATTTATTTTGAGCATATATTTAGATTTTGAGGCTGAAAGTCTCTGACCTTTCACAATGAAACCTGACTCAGAAGGATTAGCCAAGGGGAGGGTGGGGAGAAAGCAAGGCTCTCCCTGGTGCATTTGAGGACGACTGGGTTTGCTAGAAGAAATGTAATGATCAGAACTCACATTCTTGTGGGAGGCTCAGCAAGAACATATTATTTCAATGTGCAGCAGATAACCTACCCAAAGTTACAGGAAAAAACAAAACAAACAAACCCAAAAGCAATTCCTTCTAGCTGTATCAAGTTATGTAGGCTATGAATTATTTTATTGAACAGCGTTAAGTGCTTTCCTGTTGGAAATGAGGAACTTATTAATTATTTTAAGTTTGAAGTAATTAAGCCAGGCGCTGTCAGGCTGACACGGTTTTCTCAGCAGGCGGCTGGAGTCTTCCAGCAGAGTGAAGGATTTTTCCAGTCCCATATGCTAAGCTACAGGTGAGCCAGTTGGTAAATATGTGACACCTTTTAATTATACCTCCTTGCAAGCTGTAGCTTGTCTTGTGAATTATTTGATCATTTGTTGCCCTTTCATGAAAGAGAAGATATTGGTGGGTTTCCCTAGGAAGGGGTGGGGGTCAGGATGGAGGAGGGTCTGAGCGCATGGAAAGGAAGAAGATCAGCACTGTGACATTATTTCAGGGCCTTCAGATGACCTTCTAGGACAAGTTCTGGAAAGGTCCTTGTCTCAGCTGGCTGAGCAGTTGCAAGAACGCGGACAGCACTGGGAACAAAGGGTTTGTAGCAGGCCCCCTAGGGCCTGGGAGGCACGAAAGACAGAGCCCTTCTTTTCTATTCATCTTTTTCTGGGCTTTTCCTAGAAGCTTTACCAGCTACAACTGCCCAACTAGATTCCCGTGCACGATGGAGAACCTCTGAGCTCACATCGGCTCAAAAGAGGAACGAGTGAGAACAAATGGAAGGAGGGGAGGAGATGGGAGCGCTTCAGCTGAAGAGACAGACTTTTGCAAACCTGGACACGTTTTCCAAGTTATTAATCTTTACAAGGCTAAAATTCCAAGGTCTCCTTTTGTAGCCCTCTTTCCATGCGTTCCTTGCATCAAATTGGTAAGAGTTTAGAGCAAATCTGTCTTTGGCATCCTTACCCCATGCCGCCTTTCCCCGGCCACCTCCATATCCAACAGCAGGTTCAAAGAAGGTTCCTGCCCCCCATGCCCCCCCCCCCCCAACACTGCACAATTGCAGCCCAGGGTAAGCAGTGCGCTGCCGGGTTATCTCCTGTCATCCGATGTTTGGGAGATTTTCTTTCCTGGGCTCAAAATGTATTTGTTCTTACTCTGCCTTCTGCTGGATAACAACTGGCTAATTTAATAATGACATTTGTGCTAATGTGTTGATCCGGTCACTCATTTATTTAACCATTATTAATTGACTGCCTATTTTATGCCACTGTGGAAACAGGGCACAAAACAAACATCGTCCCTCCTGCCTAGAACTCATCTTCTAATGTGAAAGAAATCTTTCCTGGCTTCCCTATGTGGGGAGCCTGAATCTCCGTCCTCAAATTTAGGTGGCCAAGAAATACATTCACTTTTGGAAAAATCCATTTAATTTCCAATTCAAATCTCTGTTGCTGGCTTAGTGGAAAATTCAATCGGAGTGATTTTCTTTTCATGGTCCCTACAGTTTATACACAGAGAGATTGGGCCCCGGCAGTCCCTGCAATCCGGAGCTCTCCCAACGAGATCGAGCCCCCCGCAGTCACCAGGACGGTGGGAGTGGGGACACAGCAGGGAAGGGAGTAACTGAAGCTGCTGCCACTCCTGTAGGGGAACGGGGGGGGGGGGGGGGGGGGGGCGGTGCACAGCGAGGGCCTAGACCGGGGTGACGTAGGCCAGAGACCAGAACCGGGCCCGGGGTCAGGGTTCGCGAGCAGTGGGGTGCTCGAGTCTGGAGACCTCTAAGTCGGGCAAGGCTTGGGGTGGGCAGGAGGGGCTTCCGGGGACCCTGGCCCAGGAACGTCGGGGCGGGAGGGAGGAGGGCACCCCGGGGAGCTGGGGGGGCAGGCCCGGGGACTAGCCGGCAGGCTGCGAAGGAAGAGGCGGCGGCGGCTGGGAGGAGCCGAGGGCACCGAGGGCCCCGCGGGCTGGAGGCAGCGAGCCGCCCGTGCATGCGCACGCCCCACGTCGCAGGCCCCTGGGGACCCCCGCGCCCCGGTCCCCAGGGTGCAGCCGGGCCGGCGGGCGCCCGGCGCGTGGGGTCCCCGGTCCACTCGGCGGAGCAGCTGGACCTGGGCCAGCCCGCGGGGAGCCTCCTCGGCGCCCCCTCGTCCCCCGCGCCCGCCCCACGGCCCCTGCGCTGCCCGCTGCCCACCCGGAGGCCGCCGGCGGGGAGCGGGGAGCGTGGAACCGGGAGGGGGGTCAGGGCTGGGGGCGCTCCTCGGGGGCTCAGCCCTCGGCCTCCGGCTCACGCCAGGGCCTCCTTCCTTCTGCGGCACCAGCGAGACCAAGACCTGTGGCGCCGGGGACAGTGACCGTGACCAGGCAGCAGAGGCGGGAGCGCGAGCGCTGCTGGGGGTCAGGGGGCTGCTGGGGGTCAGGGGGCTGCTGGGGGGCGGGGGGCTGCTGGGGGGGTGGGGGTCTGCTGGGGGGGTGGGGGCTGCTGGGGGGCAGGGGGCTGCTGGGGGGATGGGGGCTGCTGGGGAGCAGGGGGCTGCTGGGAGCAGGGGGGCTGCTGGGGGAAGGGGAGCTGCTGGGGGGAGGGGGGCTGCTGGGGGGAGGGGGCTGCTGGGGGGCAGGGAGCTGCTGGGGGACAGGGGCTGCTGGGGGGCAGGGAGCTGTTGGGGGGCAAGGGGGCTGCTGGGGACAAGGGGACTGCTGGGGAGCAGGGGCGCTGCTGGGGGGCAGGGGGTCTGTTGGGGAGCAGGGGGTTGCTGGGGAACGGGTCGCTGCTGAGGGCAGGGGCGCTGGGAACAGGGGGGCTGCTGGGGAGCAGGGGAGCTGCTGGGAGGCAGGGGGCTGCTGGGGACAGGGGGACTGCTGGGGGGCAGGGGCGCTGCTGGGGAGCAGGTGGGCTGCTGGGGGGCAGGGGGGCTCTTGGGGAGCAAGGACGCTGCTGGAGTCAGGAGGCTGCTGGGAAGCCGCAGGCCGAGGCGGCGATAGTGAGCCACAGAGTGATAGTGACCGAACAGCCATCCAAGGTCTCCTAACCCAAGGCCTGTCCGCCGGAGGGCTCTGAGGGACACAGCTCCTTCCCATCACAGACTCCCGCATCATTTTTTTTAAAGGTTTTTTTTTTTTTTTTAAGATTTTATTTACTCATTCATGAGACACACACACGCACACACACACACACACACAGAGCGGCAGAGACACAGGCAGAGGGAGAAGCAGGCTCCATGCAGGGAGCCCGACGTGGGACTCGATCCGGGGTCTCCAGGGTCAGGCCCTGGGCCGAAGGCGGCGCTAAGCCGCTGCCCTCCCTCATCATTTTCGTTTCTGCCTTACGGACACCAAAAAAAGGACGCTACCTTTAGAGCAGAAAATTCTGCGATGTTCAGTGAGGCAGGTTTTTGTATTTAAAGTAAATTAAATAAATGCCACTATCACATTCATAATCAAAACTCGCAAACTCCGCGGTTCTCAAGTCATAGTTCTATTTTAACTGAAAAGAACTCTCTTGGTATCTTGGAAAGCAATATTAACACCTAGAATTTTTCAAATAGCAAGATTTAGTCACCTCATTTTGGTTAATGTTAACATAGCATTTGAATTTTAAAAAGTTTTCTTATTAAGCATACTCTTGCAGACTAATTTGTTCAGACTATACACACATTGTAAAGTTCAACATGCTTTTTTATGCCCAAAACACAAATATAATTGTCAATATATATTTTTAATGGAACCCTATTTTATAAAGTTACCTTGCTTAATTTTTTTTTAATTTTTAAAAAGATTTTGTTTATTTATTCATGAGAGATACACAAAGAGAGAGAGGCAGAGATGCAGGCAGAGGGAGAAGCAGGCTCCCTGCAGGGAGTGTGAGGTAAGACTTGATCTGGGGTCTCCAGGATCACCCCCTGGGCCAAAGGCAGGTGTTAACTGCTGAGCCACCCAGGGATCCCCAATATGTTTTTATATTAGTGGTCATTGATATACTATTTAGGTCAAGATTTCAACTCAAAATCACCAAACTTTGGGTCAAAAATTTAGTACTCATAACCAAATCAGCAGTTAGAATTGGGCCATACATAGATGCTTTTTTCTGGTGAAGCTTCCTAAGAGAGTGTAAAAGTTTTCACGGAAAATAAAATATCATGCAGCTTTATTGAAGTTCAAAGCATGTTCACAAATATTGCTGCCTATTGGAAAAATCTGTATGTGCAGGAAAGTTGTGGGTAGAGATAGTTTTCTACTCTAGCTAAGCTTTGCCTTCTGGATTTGAAAGCACACAGTTTTACAAGCAAGTTTACAAAATCATGATTAGTTATAAACATCAAATAGAATGAAGCCAAACTATTATTTTTTATTTGATATATTTTAAAGTGATCCCTCACTTCACAATGGTACCTATAAATAAACACCTTTTACAATATTAAAATTTTTAAAACTTTAATCCAGCATATCCATTGATTACTTGACTCTGTGGAGATGCTCATAGCTATTGGTTATCCTAAGTGAATTTGGCCTTGGTTGGGCTCTGCCAAAGACTAATGAACTAAAATGTGAGACAGTCTCTTGCCTGGTACTCTTGCCTTTCTGTTAGGATATCCTATTTCATTAATTAAAAAAAAATAAGGTGATAAAAATACATTTTATGTCTATTTTTAAAAGTACTTATTTTTCATAAAACAAAGATGCAACATATGTACAATATTAAAAGGAAGTCACACTAAAAAAGACACTTAGGATAATGGCTTTTCTGATACACACATATATTTTGGAAAGTCTGAAGATGCCAAACACAGAAATTTATAAAGAAAACCAGTCACCAAATAACAAGTTTATTTTTAGTGTAGTACTTTTGTAATCAGCTTGGCACTGACTAAACATATTGTTATATGTATGATAATATACTAGTTGAACAGTGAGCATGAGGAATGAGTAATAACTAAAGAAATCTTAATAAGCCGCAGAATTAACTAATACTCTTATTGAAGAAAACTAGTCTCAAACTTTTTTTAAAAGGGTGTGTGTGTGTGTGACTATTTGTCTTCAATAAAAAGCAGAAATAAAACCAGACAAAAAGATACTCCTACATGTTGAATTTTACACAAACATTGATATTTTACCTTTTCCCTAGGGCAAAAAGAGATTCTTTCTAGAAACCGCTTTCACAAACATACTGAGCACACAAAACCAAGGATATTTGAGAATCCATCTGGTAAAGATAGAAGATTAAACAATGGTATATCAAAACACATCAGATGTTACTTTGTATAAGAAAAAGCACCCCTGGGGATCCCTGGGTGGCTCAGCGGTTTGGCGCCTGCCTTTGGCCCAGGGCGCGATCCTGGAGTCCCAGGTTCGAGTCCCATGTCAGGCTCCTGGCATGGAGCCTGCTTCTCCCTCCTCCTGTGTCTCTGCCTCTCTCTCTCTCTCTCTTTCTATGTCTATCATAAGTAAATAAATAAATATTAAAAAAAAGAAAAGAAAAAGCACCCCTTTTCGATGAAAAGAAGGAATTGAAAAAAATTTTTATATCACAAATTTCATAGCTGTAAAATGGATATATTTTGCCAACTTTTTCAAGAAGTGTTCTCAGGAACAAGAGGGAAGGGGATTTTGTAAGATTCTAAGTTCCAGGGGATGCCCTGTGGGCATCAGTCAGAAGTGGGTGCCATGAAGACCACTGTCTTCTGAGTCCCCCTGATGCCTTCATTCATCAATGAATATAGTGTATATACTGTGTGCCAGCCTGTGAGGGGCCTGATTTATGGGGTTGGGATTTGTTAAGCCAAACTGTGGAGAGTGGTGAATGACTTGGATGGACACCAGTGTAAGACCTTTGTTTACCTTGCTGCTGCTGAGATGTAGGAGAAATAAAATTAGGGAGGTATGGTGAAGCCTGTCAAGGGCATTCTAAAGTGCCTAAAATATTCCGACTCCCTCCACCCCACATCCTGCAATGGACAAACCACAGGTGAGTGCAAGAAAAGGCAAACTGGTCAGAGATTTGTTGAGAATGACAGCTCTATTGGATTAAAGTGAGGCAAGAACTCCACAAGAGAATACAATCAGCCCAGAGGGAAGCTCAAGTCAGTTCTGAAAGCCTCAGGAGAGAAGTTCTTGGGTTCTTATGAAATCAGAGTCCATAAGTTGATGTGCAGTCTACTTATGTACAGAACGAGCCTGTGCTTGTGGAATTTGTACACTTGAGAAAATATTCTGAATTCATGGCAGGAAGAAACAGCTTTCTCTAAAGGAGAAGTCAGGTTGCATGAGTTCAAGGTGCTGAAAGGTACGGTATCTGTCTAACTCTGAAAATTTCTGTATGCCTTTCAGAAAACACTTATTTACCATGTCATCTATGTAAAACCTTGTCCCACGTATTCTTTTTTTGTTCCATCTCTATTTTGAGTCAGTATTTCCTTTTAATGAACTAATTTACCTGAAGTGTAGAAGGGATAGAAAAAATCCATTTGTAATAAAAATCATTTTCTCTTTGATCTGAATTTTGTGGACTGTATAATGCTATGTCTCATTCGACAAGGTAAGTCCTGATTTCTCTGAAAACTATTATGCTCATTTATAGAAGCTCCAAGATAGAAACCACTCCACCCTCAAAAATGCCCTCAAATCCAGGCATGCATTTGCCATCCCACACGGACAACACTTACAACCTTTACGCACTTTCCACTAATAAGGTGGCATCCTAGGACATTTTATATCTTCAGAAAGGTTAGAAATAAACTGACATAAGGCAAGGCATTATCTTTTGAGAACTGACCTAGGCACCTATCAAATTCAACCCATCTTCCTTTGCTCAAAAAGTGGACAAGGGTAGTCATGAATATTGTGAAGCCAACTTTAGTTTACCTTTTGAAAATCTTTTGAAGGCACTGTTGTCTGAGGAGTGACATCTCTTTCTGTGTCTGTCTTGGAGAGGCGGTCATCGAGTGCACTACTTGCCTTTCTATGAGTAGATGCAGTCAAGTCTTTCATAACGACTGCACATTTGTATGGCTGAACTGTGTCTTTCTGTCTCAGCTAGAGAACTCAAGGACAGTTTTGAATAGGACACATCATGTAATAGGCTAAAAATTGAGAACAACAACAAAAAAGAATTTTGTAATTTCAACTGGAATAAAATAGTCTTTTGTAACAAAATTAAATGTTTGGTTTAGCTTGGCCCCTAGTGGATAGTAATGTTCATTTTCATGTTAAATTGGTAGACTTTGCTCAAACAGGAGGCAGAACCAAATGACCCTGGAGACTAAATTACCTCTGAGCTTTGGAAATGGAGTTCACCTCAAGCCAGAATTGAGATGAATTTGTGGTGAGTCGTGAGAAAGCCTGGAAACATTTGCACATTTGATACCAGGAGTGCAGATAAGCAGGAGAGCCAAATTAAGATGATGAATTCTTTCCCATCTCTAGTAAATTCAGAAAAATATTCATTATCTAATTAGTATGAGTTCAGTGAAAAGGTTTGCCATTCTTTTGTTGCCTGAAATTAAAGAATAATTTGCTTTTCTTTTATAAGCAAGAGCCGTGTTAACAAACAAACAAATGAAAACCCATCATCCAACCTAGGAACACTCAAGGCAGGCAGAGGAAAAAGAGTGGCATTTGGCCCTGTGTGCCACAGTCCTGTACAGGCTCTATGATACCTGTCATCTTTTACCTCCATGAAAATGATGCCGTTTGCTTGTGATTATAGACTCCTATTGATTCCCAATTTTCACCAGACATGTGCAAGTCCCTCGGGCTCTGAGTCTTGTAGAGTCTCAGTCTTGCGGTGAGGAAACAATGTAGTGATATAATTGGCATGGTGTAGCGATAGGCACTCCTATTTTACTTTCAATTTAGTCCTTTATTGCAATATCTTGATTATATATATTGTCATATGTAGTTAGAACTATATGTATATATACATATGAATTTCTGTTGGTTCTGGTTCTGTGGGAAGCCCTGTCTACACACACCCACACTCATGCATACATATTCTTAGCACTAATGGGCTCAAAGAATCCTCAAAGAGCAGACTAAATTTTAATAGAAGTCTGCGCTTATCTGTTACTCATGCCGCCCCCTCTCAAAAACAAATAAACAAACAACTCCCCCCCAAAACCCAAAGCAAATCAACACAGTACTCTGAGTAGACTGGGTTGTGTCATCTTACTCTGTCAGCTGGCTTTGACCTCTCGTCTCTAGAGTGATAATGGGTCCGTGAACACTCTGCAGCTGCTGTCTCAAGAGCTACTTATATGGGGAATCTGCATTCAGCAAGTGTTTATTTTTTGTAGTAGAGTGCCACCCAAACATTTCTGAGCTCTTACCAAAAAGTCATTCAGAAAGCACACTTCACACAGTCTAGTGTGTAACATGCAATTACATTCTTTTTATCATGAAATATCGGAGCAAGGCTTTTATCTGATTGAGGGAAAGGACTTTGTACCAACTCTAATTTTTCCGGTAGGATGTATGTTCGTGTTCCAAATCTTAACTTACCCATACAGATCATGAGGTTGATGTGTGTTAAACTGTAGAGCCGTAATAAAAGTCAGAGTGATTTGTCAAAATTCGGAGGAAATGTAAATGGCTACATTTCAATTTGTGGCTGAAAAGAGTCGGTACTAGTAATTGCTTTAGGGAGCTGACCAGGATGAAAGATGGTAAAAACGGTAAAAAATTTTAATTTCTTCTTTATGGGATTGTTACAAAGTCACTGCCTTTGAGTGGCGCCTTCCCACACACTAGTGCATTGTGCTGAAGCTCCATTAGAGAGAGTGCGTGCTTTCATCCAGCCACTGCATTGCACGCGCTGTTATGTGAAGAGCATGACAAATCTGCATAGTTTCCAATCTCTCCTTCTATTTCCTTTTATACCACCTTAGAGGAAAAAAATCTTTGATAAAAACAAATGTAGCAGTAATATAATCTTCATGTAGTCTTGTGATTAAAGAAAAAAAACAAAAACCTCTGGGTTTTAGTTGGGAACACAAACGAAATGATTTACTTGCTTCTGTACATACCCTTTATTTTTACTTTCTGATCATTCTACTGAGACTGGATTTCACTAGAGTCCCCAAGGTAATGGGGCCTGGTGACTAATCCACTGAGCCATACAAACCCCATCTGCTTACTCACTTTGACATTTTAATAATATCCCATTTGGACCTTTGTTCAATTTTGCTTTGTGTGCTACATCTTTGTTCTAACATTACAGCTGAAATAATTTATTATAATGAATATTATCAAATCTCACTAATTAAAACACACAGAGAGATTTTTGCGTATTTCAACTATGTATACTTTCCATGGGTAATGGACCCACTAAAATCTGTCATGGACCATCAGATTGCTCCCTTAATTATTGTTCGTTGTGTATTTCACTTGGAATAAGGGAAAATATAATGTTTCAAAAGAAGTAATCCCCTATTTTATTTCCACCTTACTTTGAAACACCGGTATGAAATGTTATTCTTGATAAATACCATAATACATTATTCTAATGATACAGTAGAGTAGGAGAGCTTCAAACAACATTGCTGATGACAGAGGTAATATTAAATGCTGACTTATTTTGTTTTATAAACATGTGATTTCATCGAGTGAAGATTGATTATGACCTAGTATTTACATACATAAATCATACATATTGTGACAGACTTGTAACATGCTGTATGTGTTGCCCTTCGGGACTTGATTGTATTTAGCATATGTCACAGTCAAAAGTTTATTAATAATTATTGATTCATTTATATACTCCCTTCCACTCATAGCAAAATATTGAGGAATATTATAGAAGGAAGAATGAAGACCTAAATATGCATTAGAAGATCCCAAAAATATTTAGTCAAATCTTCCTAGGACACTAAATACACAAAACTCCTATAATGTAACCTAGATTTTATAGAAGGCACAGATGGTAAAGCAAGTGATAAATCATTTGCAGGATGCTAAGTTGCAAACACAAAGTTAAGCACGATCCAGACTGTAAAGCAATGTAGGAGTCCAAGTGTGAAAAGATTTAAATAATAGAACAGTAACATGCAACACATTTTCTCTTTTTCCCAAGTAGTCTCGGTATCATAAGAATTTATCTGTGAATACTGCTCTAATAAAATAATAATCATAGCTTCAATTTAAAGAGTGCTCTTCAGAATATAATACCCTTTCACACACATTATCTCATTTAATCCTCTTGACAGTGCTATGGGGTCAATACCCCTATTTAATAGATGTGAAAAAAAGAGGTTCAGAGAGGTTAAGTGGGTTGCACAATGTCACACATCCAAGAAGTAGTTAAGCAGAGTCTCAATTCAAGCTGTGACCCCAAGCCTAGTGCTCTGAGTTTCATCACCATGGAAGGCTGGGAAACACTGTGCCCTGTACCCCCTCTTGGAGCTGATTCATTCATTTCAGCCATCTTTACAATGTATATTAATGGCTATGGCATTAATGACCATTCAGTGATCTATATCAGTCACTTAGAGAGTAAATAAATGGATTTACCGTGCCAAGTTCATTAGTTCTGCCACATATTAATAATCTATACAGGAAAAATGAGGTACAGACTTGAGATATTAATCAGACATTGTGATCACTAAAGAGACGGCTCACCTGTGTAATGGAGAGGTAATGCAGGTTGGAGGAAAGGACACAGGCTTTGGAGTTGCAAAACTCCGGTTCAGACCATGAATCTTCCATATCGTAGCTGATTTTGAGCAAATTAATTAATCTCTATGAGCTTTAGCTCATATGAGCCTCCTTATCTGTAAAACAGTTTTCTTAAAGAAAGGATTAAATATATGTAGGATTACTGTCACATAAGCATGGGCACTCAAAAAGAGTTATCATCACTGTGAATATAATTCAGACAGCACAGCTAAGTGTCACATTTACTTCAACTAGAGACTTCGAAGGGACATAATTTTAAGAATTAAATCATAAATAAAGAATAAAACTATTGGTAGCAATTTACGAAATATTTAAAGTACTTGAAGGAATGGATATTAATCATGCTGTTTTCTAGGTAGTCTGGGTAAACATTCATGATTCATGTCTAAAATTGTACTTTAAGGAAAAGGGAAATTATTAAGAATTTAAAGGTCAGGAATAAAATATGGTCAATGACACTGAATTATAATAGGCCATAGCATTTGAAAATAGAAAGATGTGATGGCATACATCTTTATAAAAAGTGAGAAAGCCTCTTCATATTTGATATCACCAGCATATCAATGATAATTAAAATTTTAAAAATTACCAAACATCAGTGGGTACCCAAATATCTAAAAAGTGCCACCTCACAACATTGAGAAACCCTAACACAAGATGACAGAACAAGAAAACTCCAATAAACAAAACCCAGGAAAACAGCTATTAGAACCATATTGAAAGATGCTTTATATGTATATATTTAATCTGAAATTTAAGAATAGCTAATCAATAGCAAAGCATTCTATTATGATGAAAGCTTCAGTTCTCTCGTGAGAAGAATCCAGGTGGCAACTGATGATAAATCATTTAATTTTGTAACTATATTTTCACTAGATTTTTAAATATTGTAATTTATGAAGGAGTTACACTGTATCTGGGTTGAATTGGGTTCACTGATTTGTGAGTCTGTAAGTAAAGAGAACTCAGTCTCCACAATTTGAATCTGATAGGTAATGACTGATTAGTCCAATAGAGAATCTTTCTCAGATTCTTATACTAACTTTTTCTCTTTTCATATAATAGAAGTGATCAACAGATAACTAAAATTGCATGGAAAAATCCAAGAAATTAGAGAATATGAGACATTATCTGCTATAAGATAAGAAAGGAAAAAGAAAGAATTTTATAGAGAAAACCCAAAAGGACAAGGTCAGGGAGACAAGAAGTCTGCCTGACCTTGACAATAAGAGCAAAGATAGCACCCTCTGAGACCCTAGGAAAAGAATAAATGAAAAAGATAAAAAAGACAAAGAGCCAGAAATGTAACACTAGAATCCTAACATGCGATATTATCTTAAGTCCCATCAGTTTATACTTTCGAATGTAGAAAATTCACCAGGCAAATGGACTGGTAGAGATAAAAGAAATACTCCTAAATTCCAAAGATGTTTTAAGTTTAACAAAATTTTGAAAAAAAAGTGAATCCAGCTAAACTCTTCAATAAATGAACCAACAGAATGTTTCTCCTTTGCAAAGATACTTATAAACCAAAAAAAGATTTGAAGAGTATTCAAGTCAACACAAGTCTAGACTCTGTCAACAATCCCCAGATCCCAAAAGAAAATTTTCAGTCTGGCATGTAAGAAGCTTGTGAGTCTCCATTTTGTCCTAACAACAAGGAAAAGCTGAACAACTGAAAAATCAACAACTCTTCTTAGATCCATAAGAGAAGTAAATCACAGGGCAAACTGTTTTCCCCCAACTGGAGAGACCTACAGGCAAATACAGAGAATCAAACCTTACCAATGGAGAAATGCATGAGAAGCAACCTACATGGGAACCAGTACCTATTAGGGTAGGGAAACCTAAAATGTAATTGACAAATTGTTGGAGGCTCAATGTGTACAACTCAGGGTTAAAAACTCCAAGTGGATCCAGTTATAAAGAGGTCCCCACACTTTTGTAAGTTTTACCCTTAACTTGCCCTGATTTTCACAGTGAACACTGGAAAAAAAATCCTCCTGTACTTCTGGCAGAAGGAGGAGAAATACGAGATATGTCAGAACACTCTGTTCTTAACAAAGTCTGCACTTGGGAGAAATTGTCTAACCAGAACCTAACAATCTGGGGTTTTATTAGAGCCTAACTGACCCAAGAGAAGCGAAATACCTAATTCCAACCCAGTCTAGCCATCCTGTCCCACCTAAAAAGTGGAAAGAGGAAGGAATCTAGAAAACACTTATCAAGCTCACAATGCAAAGATACAGGCATGCTAAAAACCTGAGACCTTACCATACAACTCTAGAATGCTTCCTCTCCCCCTACTACTTACTACCACATTACTAAAGGCCTATTTATAGCAGTTCCTTTTATCTAGTACAGTATGTCCCTCTACCAAGAAAATACCACAGGACATACTAAAAAACAAAACAAAACAAAACAAAAAAAAAAACACAGTTGGAAAAGATAAACATCCAAATCAGACTCACATATAGCAGAGATGTTGGAATGATCAAACCAGGAATTTAAAACCACTATGATTAAGATGCTAAGGGCTATAATAGATAAAGTAGACAAAATACAAGAGCAGATGGGCAGATGTAAACAGAGAGGTAGAAATTCTAAGGAAAAAAAAAACAAAAATAAATGATTAAAAATAATGTACAATAAATTAAAAATGCCTTTAGGGGTTTATTCATAGACAGGACACAATAAGGAAAGAATTTTTCAGCTTGAAGATATCTCAATAGAAACTTCCAAAACTGAAAAAGAAAAAGAGAAAAGGCTAAAAAACAAATCAGAATGGAGTATCCAAGAAGTGTGGGACAATTGTAAAAAAATGTAACATAGACATAATGGTAATACCAGAAGGAGAAATGAGCAAACAAAAACCAAGAAATATTTGAAACAATAATGACTGAAAATTTCCTCTGAATTAGTGTCAAACATCAAACCACAGAACCAGGAAGCTTAGAGAATACCAATCAGGGAAAAAATGACAGAAATACTATACTTGAGCTTGTAATTTTCAAACTACAGAAAAACAAAGATAAAGAAAAAGTTCCAAAAGGAGCCAGAGGGATAAAATGCCTTCTCAATAAAGGAGCAAAAATAAGAATTACATCCAACTTCTTCTCAGCAACTGTGCAAGCAAAAAGAAAGTGGTGTGAAATACTTAAAGTGTTGAAAGAAGAAACCACCAACCTATAATTCTGTACCCTGCAAAATTGTCCTACGGAAAACAAGGAGTGATAAAGATTTTCTGAGACAAGCAATCCTCGGTTAGTCAGTTGACCACATAACAAAGCCAAATAATTGAAACATGGGTAAGGAAATAATATCCTGTAAGAGTCTGAGGAGATGAAAGATAGGTAATCTTAGCAGTTTCTCAAAATGTTAGGTCCATTTGCAATATTTCAACATAGAGTAAAATGTTAATTGAATGATAGTTTTAGTTAACCAGAGTCACCTATAATTCCAAGGTAAAAGTTTTAATAGAAAAGGATAACTTTCAGGCATATAACTTCCAGGAATATATATAATTATACATACCAATATGCATTTAGGCTAATCAGCCCCTCCTTCTTTATATGGGTATAATCAGCTCCAAAGTGTCAGATTTCAATATTCATCTCTCATTTGATTATTTGAAATTCAGAGTATATTTTTCAAAAGCGTCAGTATAATATTGCAATGGTTTGAATATCAAGCTCACAAAAGACCTGAACAGATGATATGCTTCACGTTTATAATTAAAAAATTATAGGGTTGCAATACCAATAGTTAAAATATAAATTAAGTAAAGGCAATATTCACCATCTTTGAGTTTCATATTAACACAGGTAAATGTGTTTGATTTCATGATTGATTTGGGTGTTTCCATTAATGTCTAAAGTCCCTCTAATATCCTAGAAGTCAATGACTCCTTGAAAGCTTAATCATGTTTACTACAGCAGAATATTAGTTTCAGATCAAATTTATGAGACAGCAGGATTACATATTTTATGAGATGTGACTTCTTATAGTACAATGGTTTATCTTCAATAATCAAATATGCAGTCTATTTGTACTATTTCAGTTATTTTAAAATCCAATAAAGTCTCATGTTGGTACCTTTTCTTTTTAAAAAGATTATTGTTCATAGTTATAATTTATTTGATAGTAAGTCCTTCATTAGGAACATGGCATTCAAGGGGCACCATGGTGGCTCAGTGGGTGAGTGTCTGCCTTCAGCTCAGGTCGTGATCCTGGGGTCCTGCGATCAAGTCCCACATCAGGCTCCTCACAGGGAGCCTACTTCTCCCCCTACTTATGTCTCTGCCTCTCTTTGTGTCTCTCATCAATAAATAAATAAAATCTTAAAAAAAATACAAAAAAAGAATATGGCATTCAAATCATAACATTATTCCAAGCTGCTTTATAACTGTTTCCAGAAACGCATTGTGGCAAATAAGATAAAATTAAAAGAAGATTCCATATAGTTAATTTTGAGTTTAACAGGATAACTGACCAGGAAGATACCTTTCTATATTATTTCACTTTTCAAAATATGTGTGGAAACAGAAATTTTAATAAATGTTTAAAAAAATGAGGTTCTGTGGTAAAATTAAATCTCAAAAATGCTGAATTAAAAATAGTTAAAATTATTTTTAATTGTGGTACTCTTCAGAGTTCTTGATATGTTATTGTACCTATGGATCTCCAAAAAGGAGGCTGTAATATCTAACATTTCTAAAACTAAATTGACTCCTGAACATCTTCCCAATCCTTTATTTTTTATGAAACACACTTGGGGAAGTTTTCCTTTTAAAGCTGAGAGAAGAAATGGTAAGTGCAATAGAAGACTATGGAGGAAGAAAAGATTAGTAAGGGAGGAAGGAACTGATTTTGAGGAAGTCAGTTTTTCGGACTAGAAGTGATATGGTCAGTTGAGGCAGGATGGCTTCAGATTTAGACAGACTTGAGTATAAACTCACTTCTAGCCCTTACTAGGTCTGTGAACTTCATCAACTTACATCACCTTTCTGAGCCTCAGTTCCTTTATATACAAACAGAGAAATAACAATATAACCTTACAGGGTATTTTTGAAGGCTACAATTAAGTTATTGGAAAACCAAAAAAAGGAGAGTCTCAATCTGGAGTTGAATTATTTGGAATAATTATTCATGGTTGAATGAAGAACCAGGAGAAGCAAAAGAAAACCAGCTTTATCTTGAATATATATAATGTGTCTCTAGTGAAAACAACCTCTATCGTAGTGGGAAGTGAGGAAGCAAAGAGAGTTATATTTGTTCAATAGCTAGACTGATCCTTCTGAAGAACATGAGTGAAAATGTTGGATTGGATATATGTATTGCTATGTGCCATCAAATACTTAATAATCAACTTTCTGGGGAAAAAAGTGCTCTAATTTCTTGTATTTGTCAAATTTCATGGTATAAAAACTACCATCATAGCTGATTTTGAGGTACCATGCTATGTCACTAAATATATAGTTATGAAGAGACATTAACAATTCAACTTTGAAAGCCATTAGAAGTCAGCTCCAGCACACCACTGTGTATAAGTGTGTATCATATATATGTGACCTTAAATGTATGGAAGTGCTGACAAATTGTTTATCTTATCAGACTAAAATCTAAATAAAGTTAAACATTGATGCTGCTTAGAGGTCACTTGCTGAAGCTGGTGACTTTGAGCTTTGAACTATGTGGTCTCCTGAGCTTAAGCAATGGGAGACTAAGCTCTAGCCCACACAAGATGGAGAATTCTATCCCTAAAATGAGACCCAAAAGCTAGACTTTGATGTACTCAACAGTAATTCCAACCCTCTTTCAGTCTCTGGGGACTAAATGGAAATTTGACATTAAGCTAATCAGATGAGGAGGAAAACCAAAATTGCTTTGGAGAAGTTTTAACTACTAGCTAGGCCCCCAAATGAATTGATAGCCCGCATGAGTGGTTCAAAAGACTCTGTAAATCTCAAGTACCTCTACACTTGATATAAGAAAATGCCAATTATCTCTGGGGAGTACACCTTTGTCTCGGGCCTCAAAGCATACCCGCAAGCAATTTTTAAAGAAGAATGAACATTTTGCAATAAGAAAAACCCATTAGGTACAGAAAGAAACATGGTACTGTAAGACCAGCAAAAACAGCATAAAGCAGAAACAGGTCCTTAGAAACTTGAGATATTGGAATAGAAAACAAGTATGGTTATTAGGTTGAAAGAATAAAAGATAAAAAATGTTCTAGGAAACAGAAGACAAGGGATTATCATATTTAAAAAATAGAATTTATAAAATTGAAAAATAATACTGTAAATCCGTGCTTCTTATAGTTTAACATGCATAAAAATTAGCTGGAGAGTTTTTCAAAACACAGATTCCTGGACCCTGCTCTCATAGATTCTGACTTAGTCAGTTTGAGATCAGGCTAGATTAGAATTTTCATGTCTAACATGCTCATCGGTGATTCCAGTGCCATGGCCCTGAAGATTACATTTTGAGTAACACTGCTATCAACACAAATACCCAGTGGATGGGTTTGAACACAGTGTAAATCAGCTGAAGACAGAATTAATAAGCTAGATGGTAGGTCAGAGGAAACGATTCAGACTCCATTCAGGAAATAGAAATACACGGGAAATAGAGAAATGAAGACTTCTGGAGAATAGGAGAGGAGAAACAAAATGTCGCAAGGGCCATATTTGAAGAGAATAATGATTGAGGACTTTCAGAAGCAATGAAAGATACAATTGACAGGTTCAAGAGCTTAAGTATACATAAATGTATACTTAAGTAGTATACATTTTTTAGAAAGAGAAAGAAGAAGGGGAGCAAGTTTTATTCCTCAGCCAGCAAAGTGACTGGCTGGTGATCTTGTATTCAGGGATGTCACTGAGAAGAAACAAAGTGCCACAGTGAGGGGATGCTTCTCCCAGGACCTGATCCAGGATTCCTTCAGGAGCAACTCTCCATCATGAGGAGTTCAGGGACTCTGGAGGGCCAGGATATTGCTTTTCTTTTGATCTTGGAAGGAAAAAGGGAGAGCAAGTGTGTGTTCCCTCTTTGTTCTACAAAGAGCTGGGGTGAGAGACTGTGTTTTGCATATAGGAGGAGTTGTGAGAGAATATTCCTTTGTCTCTGGAATCACAGTTGAACTCGGGAAGTCATACTCATTTCCCTTGAGCTCACATACCATGTATGATCAGAATTTGGTGTAGCTGTAATTTAGAGGAGTCGCCTGGATGGTTTCTTCCCTTTCTTGAACATGTTCCTGGTGTTAGGGCCTATCTGGGCTGGACAATGTGCATTGGTATTTAGAGTCATTGAAGGAAGAGTCATCACCCTCAAATTTGCCATATGTTAAAGGGCTTCTTCTAAAGGAAAATACATTTTAAAAAAATTTCATAGACATTTTTAATAATAAGTAACAAAACTGAAGGATTTTCTGTTAACCCTCACCGGGTAGGAAGATTACATTAACAGAAAATTCCATTCTCAGAGGCACTCCTGTTAACCTAGATTTTTAAGTTTAATTTGCCTATGTATTTATCTGTCTACCATCAAAGGACTAGAAAATTGTGTTAGTTATAAATAAATGGAAGCAACTGAAAACCACCATAGAAAATTCTCTTCTTACTCCCCATTAATTTCAGTAAATTAATTTTATGTCAGAATGAGATCTATTTTGGTGATCTCATAGGATCATAAAAATATTACTTAGCTAGAATAGTATAACTCATTGAAAAGCATATTCTTTCAGTCCTTTGTTAAATAAAGATTTACTGATTATTGGAGACTTACTATTTGCTAGATACTTATAAGTGCTGGGGATATAAAGATAAATAAGAGAGTAGGTTTCTGCATCTGGCTATGCTATTATAACTGATACCAGCCTACTTCCCCTGCCATAATCAACTGTAAGACTGGAATAAATGAGGTAACTATTTCTAGGCATTGGACAACAGCCAGCACGACACTGCAATCCTGGAGACAAGGGAAATAAAAGATGAGCCTCATGATTGTCTAACTCTGCCTGGGGATAATTTCCTGATAATAGTGCAGAAGGCTGGTGTCTGAGAAAAGCATGGTGACCTCACTGAGCTAAAGAGACTGAAATCAAAGTTTGAGTCAGCTGCCATGGCTGGGTTCTGCAGGATGAGGTATCAGAGATAGGGAATTATGTGGAGTAAGGGTCCCAGAATATGGGGTGGTACCCTTATAAAAGTTCATAGCTGAGGATGGAGCTATACGTATGCAGGGTGGACCCACCAAGACTCACTGGAGAGCAGGAGAGGGACATGAGAGGATGAACATCTGCGGTGGGAGCAGTGCTAGGAAATGTGGAAATTCTGGCTCTGCCAGAATGGAGAGATCATTTTCCCTCAATAAGAGCTTCCACTCGGTTGAGACACTAGAAAGGCCACACCTTAGGAAGAAGGGCCACAACCCAAGTAAGGCTACAGTACCCTCTCCCTAACAAAGCCTGCAAACAAAATCTATTATATCTTCTGAGAAGATGGAATTCAGATATTGAAATAATCAGGAAACACATTCTACTCTGCCTGGATCTAGATTGCGAAGCACAAACCAAGCTACTCCAGGACACAGTGACCAGCCACCGGCTGAACTGTCTGTCAACTGGAATCCATACTCTTCAGAAGATGATGGAATAAGCTTCTCTACAGTGTAATAGTGATAATGCCCAGTATTCAATAAAAAACTTACTGGAAAAAAAAAAAAAAAAAAAACTTACTGGACATACAAAGAAATAGGGGAATTATGATTCACAGTCAAGAAGCAAAGCAGTAGTTAGAAACTAACCCTGAGATGGGCCAATTATTTGGCACAGGAGACAAAGATTTAAAGGTCAATGATTCAAGTTCCTGCTCTCGAAGTCCTTAGAATTTGGTAAGGGAAGCAGATATGTAAACCAGAAACAGAAACAAAGACAAACTGTTACAAAGTATGAGATGAATAACACTGAAATTTTGTGATTGGGAGCATGGTTTGACACACAAAAAAATAATGATCAGATCTTTTGGGTGGATTCAAAAAGTTTACAGATAAAGCTGTAACAGATGGGTCTTGGAGGTTCAGCAGAGCTTGCAAGGTTGTAGAGGGGGAATAAGGCAGAACTGATGGAAAAACAGAAGGAATACGTGTAAAGGTACCATGGCTTGAAACAGCAAATCAGTAAGCACAATAATGGTTAAGAACATGGTTCTTCATCTGTGAAATAGGGACAATAATAATAATAATAATAACCGCCTCTATGGGTAGTTGGACAGATTACAGTACACCAGGAACAGCGTTCGGCTCATGATAAGTATTTCATGATGTTAGTTATTATCTTGGGAAATTGCTTGGTGTGTTTTGGAAGAAGCCATGTACATCAGTCTAGCTGCAGTGTACATATGGGGAAAAAAGATATAAAGCCTACTGTGGGGCCACAGCTAACTGAAATAGAAGATGTGAAAGTTCCTAGCAGTGCTGGTGCTCAACTAGCTCAGGGAAAATTATCTGTTAAGGGCTCACCCTGGAGAGGCAAAGCCAGAACAAAAAAATGAATCAAGTGCCTTGTACGAGGCCTCCAGAAACCACAACAGGCGGAGGGCAGTTATACTTTCCCTGGTGCAATAATGTCAATTTCCCTCTATGTGAGAGGCTAATAGACAAAATCAGGGTCACTATTCAAACAGCTTCGAGATCAAAGAGGTAGTTGCAAATAATCGCTGCAGATGAGAAGTAAGGTCAACACAGAGTAAAATTGCCAATTAGCTCAATATAAACCAGATGAAATGTACCCTTGAGGACATCAACTGGATGCTACGTGGAGAAATAGAAGTGTGATCAAGAAAGTAATGACTGATAAAAATGGAAGTGTAAGTGCTTACAAGTTCCAGGGAAAATAGCAACGGATCCTTCTTTCTCCTAGAAAAAGTTTTTGGATAATTTCCTTAAGTGACACTTTGGTGCTAATATCTTTATATTTATGCATTTTCTTTGCTACCTAGGCCACAGAACTTTGCTAACAGTAACACAACATTCAGTTACAAACGTTTCTATTGCAAAGGTAAACCCACCTCTCTCCATCCATCAAAACTTGATTGAATGCCAGGACACTGCATCATGTCCTGAAACATTTGAAATTTGTCAAACAGGAGAGCAAATGAATCCCTGAGATACGGGCTTCCCTTAAAAAATGACTTGTTCAGATTTGGAGACCATCTGGAGAAGGACTAGCCTCTTTATCTACGCCCCCACTTGCTCATTCATCAACTGTTCTCCCTGGGCTGGGAGGGATGAAAAAAATAAGTAAATAAATGAGAGGAGTTCTAGCTTCTGTCCTTAAAGAACTTTTGGTCTCTAGTTAATATTTCTAAAGAGATGTAGCTATAAAGTGCTTGGGTAGAAATTTAAGGTATAAATGAAACTGTTTGATGCTTGATCGTTAATATACTCCAAAATATGTAGATAGCTCTGATAAAAACAGCTGACTCTACTATGTCAACCATGAAACAATAACCTCAAGAATAAAACTATTGAATGCCTGTTGAACAGTGACCAGCACATACATGTGTGTGCACACGCCTGTGTGCATATATGTGTATATGTATGTGTTTATGTGTACATACATATGTAAATATGAGAGGACTTCTGAGGATACAGATTATCAGCCTAACCCACATATTCTAGGAACAATTAAATAGCAAAACCTCAGTCTCTGAAGGCAGGCAGTTCTTTGATATGGCTACACAGGAAGTATCATAGAATCAATGACTTTTGCACAGTGGGAAAACAATTTCAGTTAGAATTCAGCTTGGAAGGTTTTCTCTATCCATCAAAAAGCCAGGACTGGTTATAAAGCCCTTTCCAATGCCACAATACTTTGAGAGAGACAGTAAAAAGTGCAACACAGAAAGAAAGAGATGTAGCTATAAAGTGCTTGGGTAGAAATCAAAATCATGTCAGATTTACTCAGAGCCCATACTCTTCCTCTGTGCTTTCCTCTGGGGGAAAGATCGCGGGCTCAGAGAGGTATGAAGCTGAACCCTGGCTGGCCCTTGGGTAAATTTCCTAATCCTTCTGCTTTTCATTTCCTTCATCTTTAAAATTCCAGTCCTTAGCAAAGCACTAGCTGTGTAGTTGCACTTAATAAATATTTGTTGAATGAATGAATAACTGCAATGAATAATAGCTAATTGTGAAGTTGTGAAGGTTAAAAAGATATACAATTTCTTTTATACTCATATAATACTTTGCACATAGCAGGTGCCAAATAATTGCTCCCTTCTATTTTCATTCCTTAGGGGGAAAAGCCATACGTTATACTTCTTTTGATTAATCATAGTAGCTAGCATAGTACTAGATCTTTATTGGTTATTTAATAGTACTCATTTTATGTAACAATAATTGGAACCTGGGGATTTATGTCAGGCTGACGTATGCTAAGTATATTACAGTAATCTAGGCAAGCAGTGCTTAAGACACGGGCTGCACAGCGCAGACTTGCAGGCTGTATCTGCAGATGTGTTTGATTTGGTCATGCACAGTGCTTTAAAAAAATGGTACATATTCGAATATCTTTAGAAGGGCATATGTGCTCTGTAGTCCTCATAATGTCCTACTATCTTATAGGCTAAGTTCATGAACAGCTCGTTTCTCTCATCTTTCTGGCTGCTATGGGCATTTCAGTGTGTTTCTCTGGTTTAAGACTAAAGTAAAAGTATTAAGAATTGCACTAGAGAATTAGGCACATCTCCTTTGAATGAAGCAGATGGAGAAAAGCTTTATTGATGACAAGTGAAAGCCTAGAATTCAAGGGTTGCTAAATGTCTAGGTATATTCTTAACACATGCCACATATTGGTTCCTTGGTAATTCATAAATTTTAGGAAAACTAAGGAAATTCTGATACATATACTTTAATAGAGCACATAAGTCTGATTCAATAATTTTTAGATAAGATATAGCTTGACTCAAGACTACTTGGAAAAATGAAATCTAAATGAAGATCATTAGAAAATGTTAGCCTCAGAAAACTGACATGGTTAATAAAAAACGTTTCCTGGGGTGTCTGGGTGGCTCAGTCGGTTAAGCATCTGACTCTGGCTTTTAGCTCAGGTCATGATCTCAGGGTTGTGAGATCAAGTCCCGTGTCAGGCTCTGTGCTCAGAACTTAGGATTCTTGCTCTCCTTCTGCTCCTCATGTATACAAGCCTGAGCCTGTGAGTGCACACTCACTCTCTCTCTCTAAAATAATAAATAAAATCTTTAAAAAAATAAGTTTCCAATCTGACCAAAAGATGAAATAAGAATAATAATAATGAAAAATTTATTTTGATCATGGAGGTGCATCAGAAAGTGGCCCATTCCAGTTTCAATAGAAATATTAACAACAACTGAATCATTAAACCCTCTCAGCCAGAAATATACATATTAACTACACAAGGAAATGGAAATAATGCAGATTTTAATATTACAAAAAAATCTTCTATTTACATATTCAGTCAGTAGAAGATTGTTTGCTATCTTCAGCCTTAAATTTGGCACTTGCAATAAAGCATCAGGGTTTCCTTTTAATTTTAGTAGACAGTATTTTTCAAATATGTAGCAGGTTTGTTTGCTCTCCTCTAAGACCTACATTTACTTTTAGAAGAAATTTTTAGATTCAAAGTGGAAAGCAAGTTTTGCATTTCAGGCTAAGTTAATGATTAAAAACTTTTTTTTTTCATAATTTAAAAAGAGAGCAAGAACCTTAATTTTGTTCACAGATGCGTGTCAAAATTCCCAAAGTACTTTCTGGAACATGATAGGCATAGTTATTGACTAAATGCTGCATCGTTTGGGTGACATTATAGTAGAGTTTCCCAAATCACGGCAAAATGAGAAAACACTCATTCATTGCAAAGATTGCTTTTATTCTATAAGTGCTATAGTTTGAATGTTTGTGTCTCCCCCTGCACCCCTAAATTCTTATATTGAAATCCCCAAGGTGCAGGTATTAGACTCTTTTATAAAAGAGTCTCCACAGAGCTCTCTAGACCCTTTCCACCGTGTTAAGGACACCAGAAGAAATCTGAGACCCAGGAGAGGGCCTCATCTGACCATGATAGCACCCTGATCTCAGGCTTCCAGCCTCCATAACCGGGAAATAAATTTCTGTGTTTCATAAACTGCCTAGTTACAGCGTTCTGTTACAGCAGCCCGAATGGGCTAAGACATTATTTATGTACTTGCTTCTAAATAAATTTGGTAATAGACTATGGAAGGATTTATTTGTTTGTTTAATGATTTTATTTGGAAAATAAAATTTTGCATTATGTACAATATGGGAGGGGAATTTCTTTGGTTTATTTAATCACAAAGTCTGACCACTTTGCTATCAAGCGAAGAATGCAATATGCTGCCTTCTCTACCAGACAACGTTGTCCTTAACTTGTTAGTTCTCTGGACAACACTTGCCATAAGCTTTAAATTTTTTCTCTGTTTATAATCCCATGTGGTCTTATTTTTTTTTAAGATTTTATTTATTTATTTGAGAGGGAAAGAGCACAAGCAGGGGAGAGGAGTAGAGGGAGAAGCAGGCTCCCCGCTGAGCAGGAAGCTCCATTCCAGGACCCTGGTATCATGACCCAAGCCAAAGGCAGGCACTTAACCAGCTGAGCCATCCAGGTGCCCAATCCCATGAGGTTAAAGTCTATGGTTTAGACTATAGACTATGGTTAAAGTCTATGTGTTTGAATTGTATTCTTAGAATGTATTTCATTCCTACTGAAGAATTAATGTTTTTTTCCATTAGTTTATATACTGTGTGAAAAAAATGACCTGGTGGGTTTGAGAGTTCCTTAATTCTTAACAGGTTTTTTTTTTTTTGCATGTTGTGGGCACAGAATGAAAATGTGTTTAATGAATGAATTAATGAATGAGTCGATGGGATGGACTGAACAAAATCAAGGAATAATGAGAAAATGTAGATTGGCTTATTTGGTACTTTTACCACAAATTCATTTCTTTTATTCTCTGAATGTCCCGAGCCACCTTGTACATTTAGAAGTGACATTATTTCCTGAGTGCACATTTGGAAACTGAGGCACCTAAGTGTAACGCAAGAATATGAATAGCTGAACAAGTCATCTGCAGTCAGTGCAGTAAAATCGAAGGCTGGAATCCAAGTTTTCTTACTATGTACCCAGTCAAGTCTTGGATCTTGATATCAACCCAACAGCAAGGAGTGTAAAGTAATGCAGTGAGCTGCAGGAAGCCATGGGAGGGAAAGTACAACCACCACTGGGCCGGGGAGAAAACAGGTGACTTTAAAGGCAGACGTTTGGAACAATTAAAACAAACACCAAAAGAGTTCCTTGGTTCTAGTAGGAAAGGAGATCTGAAGGGGACAAATTATTATTGTCCAGCTTCGAGAAGGTCAGCAATGGCCTTATTTGTTTGGACTGATGGTTGATCCACAAAATTCCCCCAAAAAGTACATTTTCTGTATTTGACTCTATTTGATAAAAGTTGCCATGACAATATAAAACAAACCAACACATAAACCCTGAGGAGAAATCTTATGAAACTTTAAAAATCATTTGGAAAAACTTATAAAATATTTTACATTTTAGAAAAATACAGAGTATTTGAATAATCACGTGTGTACCCAGACTCAGCATATATTAACATTTTCCACATTTGTTTCACTTCTTTTTTTAAAATTAAAAAAGAAGGTATCCCTGGGTGGCGCAGTGGTTTGGCGCCTGCCTTTGGCCCAGGGCGTGATCCTGGAGACCCGGGATTGAATCCCACGTCGGGCTCCTGGTGCATGGAGCCTGCTTCTCCCTCTGCCTATGTCTCTGCCTCTCTCTCTCTGTGTGACTATCATAAATAAATAAATAAATAAATAAATAAATAAATAAATAAATATAAAAATTAAATTAAAAAATAAGTGCACCTGGGTGACTCAGTGGTTGAGCATCTGCCTTCTGCTCAGGGCATGATCCCAGGGTCTTGGAATCGAGTCCCTCATTGGGGTACCCATGGGGACCCTGCTTCTCCTTCTGCCTGTGTTGTCTGCCTCTCTTTGTCTCTCATGAATAAATAAATAAAATCTAAAAAAAATTAAATCAAATTAAAAAGGAAAATGCAGTTTTAGTTGAAGCCCCTTTGGGCCCTAACCTGATCTCATTCTTTCTCTCCTCTTCCCAGTAAATTAGATGTCTATTCTTTCCCCATTTATAACACATGCATTAAGAATATAGAGTTATGCATGTTAAAAATATTTCTTTCATGGTTGCCTTTTTTTTAGCATATTTTTGAGGTTAAAAAATATGGACACATGGATTTAGCCCATTTAATGAGTTGCTGTGTAGTATTCCAAAGTATAAACATGCCACATTTTACGTACCGTTCTCCTACTCCCAGGAGTAGCAATAGGAGGAAAGATATTTTGACTATTAAAAAAAATTAAAATGTCATTGCAAATATTTTCGCATATCTCTTTGTGCGTATATGTAAGAGTTTCTTCAGAACTAAGTTTGCTTAGGGGGAAGGTATGTGTTGCTTCGACTTCGTTCCATTTAGCTAATTGCTCTCCAATGTGGTTTTCCTCAAAGGAGGGCCCCTGCTGCTCTGCATTCTTTGTATCATTTGACACCATTCAAAATTTTAAAATTTTGACAATATTTCCCGTATGTAATGGTATTTCACTGGGGTTTTCATTTTCATTTCCCTCAACAACAAGAGATTGTCTCACTGAGAGAGTATTAGCCCTTTTGTGTAAATTTTCCTTTTTACATCTTTTACATTATTTTTCCTTTTTTTTAAAAAAGATTTTATTTTTTTTATTCATGAGAGACATGAAGAGAGAGGCAAGAGACACAGGCAGAAGGAGAAGCAGGCACCCTGTGGGGAGCCTGCTGTGGGGTTCCATCCCAGGACCCCAGGATCACGCCCTGAGCCAAAGGCAGCCGCTCAACCACTGAGCCACCCAGGTGCCCTGAGATTAACATTTAAATTAGTGGACTTCTAGTCAAGCAGATTACCCTCCATAACCCAGATGTCTTCCTCCAATCAGATGAAGACCTTAGCAGAATGAAGACTGACCTCCCCTGAGCAAGAAGGAATTCTGCTAGTAGGTGCCCTTAAGACTGGAGCTGCAACATTGGCTTTTCCCTAGGTCTTCAGTCTGCTAGGCTACTCTGCAGATATAGAACTTGCTGGTTTCCATAATCATAGGAGCCAATTCCTTAAACTAAATCTCTCATTATATATGCATATCCTATTTTTTCTGTTTATCTGGAGAAACTTGACTAATACAGCGCCCTTTAGCATATGGTTACCATAATAAACACCTTTCTTATTATCAGGGCCCATCATATATTTCTCATTGCAGCTGGCTTATTGCACTGAAACTATACTCATGACTTCCACTTCTATTTGGAAATGAAAATCTACTATAATTAAGTGTCTGTAATGGTTCCTGACTTGAGGTTGTTAGAGTTATAAAGATGGAAGGCTTCCCAAGAATTTATTAGGACATGGTAGATGTTTTGCCCCAATATCCAGGCTGCAGTGTGACTTAAGACATGCTCGGCCCTGAGGTCAGGTTGACAAAGAGGTATCAGTTTTCAAGGCTAATTTCTGTTTGGTGGTGATGGCCATCAGGAGGGCTGAACTGAGAAAAATTCTATGGCCATTTCTGAGCTCAGTGAGAAAAAAGCCCGTGATCTAGTAGTGATGTTTATTTTAGGAGATGGAGGAATACATGTGGTCTGTATTTGCCAGCTCTGACTTAGGCTAGAAATGCAAAAGAAATTCCTCCAACTCATGTGTGAGATAGCCCACCTCCCCAGGGCCAGGAGTGCCAAAGTTCTAGTTAATATTGATGTCTGTCTTCGTTTGAGTGTCCCTTGAGAATGTGTAATAACAATAAGATCCTGGTCAAATACATTACCATTGAGTGACAACTAGAAGAGATAATCACCTAATTTATTTTATTATGTCCCATTTATTGAATAATGATATTACCATTACTATACCCCAGCAATAGACTTGCTTTAAAATAAAAGTACTGGGATTTTTTTGAATTTCTATGATATTTACAATCTCATCTATGATACTTAATAATATTTGGCTCCAGAAAGACTACAGCTACTTGAAGACAAGACTGAGTCTTTTGCCTCTTTTGCTGTCCTCTATAGGATCTCAATAAATAGTGGCTGGATTGAACTGCTTCTAAGGGACTGTGGAGTATCAGGTCTTGAAGACTTTGTATGTAGCTGCAGGGGAAAAAAAGGCCAGAGTGTTCTTGGCATTACCAAGAGGTGTATTAGAATGAAAATAGAAAGTATTATGTTACCCTTGAGGAAGAACATGTTCTAGTCACTACACTTCCAGAAAGCTATAACTGACCGGGAAAGGGGCCAGAGATGGGCAGTTTGGGGTTGATAAAGGTGCTGGAATAGCTTCAATGAGAACAAACTAAAATGACTACCATCAGGGCTCATTTAGAAGCCTTTGCCACTGGGGAAACATCTATAATAGGGTATAAAGAAACAAGATTCTGGTAAATAGATTGTGAGAACTCCAAGGGGGTAGCTTCTATTGGGCTTCATTCCCGAGAGATCCTTGCAACTGGGTGGCAAAAGATCCCAGGGCCTGGTTGGCATGTGCAGCTTTATCACAGATACAGTCATCACTCACCCTGAGTGAATGAGGAGATCACTTCTGCCTTTAAAGACTCAGGCCTGCAGTAACTGATGCTTGTCTCTTAAGAGGGAAAACACCTAGATTCCCTCCAAATAATCAAGTCTACTTAAGAGCAACCAGGTACTTTTAGGATTTTTCCACCTAGATTCTATTTTTTAATCCACCAGTTTGCTAAACCAGGCTTAATTCTGAAACATACCTCCATCTAGACTCAGCATTTCCTCATCTGTTATTCCTACTGTAAGCACTACTTGGGTCAATTATATCCACATCAATGTCACTGTCATTTTTAATCCCAGGAAGTCAACCATGTCTTTCTATGACATTGCCTTGGCCTTGATCTGCTTTGGTTCATTGACATCTTTGGTCACTCAACTTTGCCTTTGTGCCCAACACAGAGATAGTAGCACTTTTATTTCTCTGCAAAGAGAAAGGGAAAGTAAGATATGGATGCATCTATATTACTGTGATTCATTCACCAAGTCTCTAAAATGTAAGAACTAGGAGAGTAAAAATTATACCCCTTTCATAGCAGGTAGCCCAAGGAATAGTATGATCCCAGAGTTACACAGAACAGGAATAAAGAAAGCCCCAAAAAAGCTTGAGTCAGGTAAAGAAGGATTGATCCTTTATGCCGCCGAAGGAAATTTATCGTATACGGCATTTGTAACATTCGAAGATGATATTGAAAGGCAACCAGGTCTGTTTACTAAATACAACTGTTGACAGGCTGAATAAACAATTGGTTCCAATGACACATTTTTGTTGTTTTAATGGTCATTACATTGTTGAAGTATTGAGTTTTTTAGGTCTTTTCTCATGTTTTCAGCAGTCCATTCCAAAAGTAAAGACATTAACTCTACATTTTTTTGGCTTTGCTGTAATAATAATAGCCCATATTTATTGAATGCCTGTTGTGAGCTAAGCACTTGATGTACATTTTTTCATTGAATTTTCAAAACCCTCCCATGTGGTTGATACTATTTTGGTATGCATTTTGCAGGTGAGGAAACTGAGGCTCTCAGAACCTAAGTAACTTGCAAAAGTTCCCAGAAAATGGCACTCCGGGACCTGAACTCTGTCCATCTGCCTACAGAGCCTGCACACCTAGGCCCTCGGGGATATTGTCACAAAGTGCTGCCTGCTTTGGAGGGTCCGCCGCAGGAGGACGGCCTCTCTCTACTCCCTGGGCCTTATTTCAGGCCAACAGTGTTGTCAGTCTCTAAAACTGTCTCCTGATGAGATTATTCCTACTGGAACCAGAGCCCAGAAAGTAAAGTTAATAAATCTTCTGCTCATGCCCAGGAACTTAGTAGACTGAATGTGAAAGAGGCCAAAGCAGATTTAAAGTGATTGAAATGACAAAAGGTGAAATGTGAGTGAAGTGAATGAATTACAAAAGCATGTATGAATAGTATTACACAAGTGAAGCAAATTCAATATCAATTCAATTTCTGACCACGTGCAGAGAGAAAACAAGGGCAAAGGAGCAGAGGAGTCAAGGGTAATGAACAGCTTTATTACTTTTTTTCATTGTGCTACTACATATGGGTTTCTGCTGCTATTTATTAACATGCCGAGGTTAAAGTTTGTGTAAAATGCCCATCATAACATTATGGAAGGCTAAGTGCCGCCCTGCAGTGGAGAATGCAGTTGGAAGTCAGGTTATTTAACAAAACCCAGCTTCTTTCCAGTACTGTAACATGCTGAGGGTATTTTAGAAATTAAAAATAAAGCCTTTTTAACAACCAGGCTGGGTTCTGTCCAGTGAGACAATTGTTCTTTGTAAGTGAATCTCTTCCGAGTTAATGCAAGGGAAAGTGAAAGGAACGTGCAGATTTAGACCGAGCTATCTCTTCTGATCGAGGGGAGTAATATTCAGCTTTCAGCAATAGAGAGAGACTTAGCCGTCTCAGCAAACAGTAGTCAGATGATGATATTCTATTCTCCTGAAAGATAAGGACATTTAAACTGACACTGGCCTGGGTCTGAGTCTTGGCACCCCAGTTTCAATGGGTGTCTGTGGGCCACTTGTGTAGCTTCCTGAGCATGGCTGCCTTCCTATAATATGGGGATAATCATTACCTTGGAGGGTTATAAATAATACCGTATCCGGAAAGGTACTGGTAGAGAGCCCCGTACACAGTAGGCCCACCATAAATGATTGTAAATATAATTACGTAAAGTGCACAGCTCTGCACAGCTCTGCGCCAAGCACATAGAGGAGCTTAGTACCGAGTGGTTGAATGAGTTTAATAGCGTTAATAGCAGCAATTGCACCTGTGCTGTTGGTAGTCGTGGAGCAGGGGAGGGGGAGGTGAGGCATGACCCAGCCGTCAGGAGATTCTCGATAAATAAGGCCAACTTTCATTGGTTCTTAAATCATAGTGTATAGGTAACTATTTATTTGAAGCATTTTTAGAGCTAGACCTGGACTGAGACGCCCCATGAATCTTTCAGGCTAGGGGCTGGATCAAGATAGCTATAAACGGGCAAAGTGGCCAGTGGATAGAAATATCAACACACATGCATTCTACTTATTAAATGTGTGAGACTGTTCTTCCTTGACACACACCTATGGGCACACATAAGCACGAGAGTCTCTCTCTTGCATATTTCATCAAATACACAGACTTCTCTTTAGTTCATTTTCTTACTTTTCATAGAGATGGGAACACAGAGAAATGGTTTGTTACAGTTAGAAAATCATCACTGCCAGGGTAATGTTAAACACCCTTTACATCATAGGGAACACTGAGTACTGTTGTGTACTGTGGGACATGTGTCCTTGGGGGGAGCCACAGCTCAGCTCCAGCAACTGTTACCATGACAAAATTTGAGCCAATACATGAGAGTTTCTGATTTCTCAAGAAAAACTGGAGATCTGGGGATTTATGTGAGATTTACCAAATTTCAAGATTGACACAAGTATTTTTAAGACACCACAGGGATGAAATAAAGTCTCTCTGCCAGTTGAATGTGGTCCAATGGCTTGTGTGATTTTTCTTCTAGGTCTGGCTTCTCTGAGGTACTCCAATGCCATAATCAGCTAAGATTGAGATTCTCCAGTACCAGGATTGGAATCTGAAGGACTCCATTATCTGAACCTGTATTCTAAGCTCAGGAGGCTGTGGGACAGACTTCATATTGGGGCTGATAACTGGAAATGAGGTGCAGCCCCAAGGGTGAAGCAGTAAGCCCATGCAGCCTTAGCAGCTGTTGAGATGCGTATCCCAGAGAGTCACTCAGGGCATGTCAGGAGTTCAGCAAGGCATAATAGATGGGAGGGGTGGGATAATGAGAGCAGACAGTGGACAGGGAGTCTGTGTAGCAGGGAGGAGGTGATAGATGTCTGTCTCTAAGGCCTGTTGACATATGCTTAGCAGCAAGATTCCTGAGAGGTAAAGGGACTGGGAGGAGCAAGACAGACATGAACTTGAACAGCAAGGCAGTTACTTGTTTCAGATGTGGAACAGACACAGTGTTGGAATAGATGGCCTGACACGCTCGCTTCAGTTATTGAATTAGGGCTCTCTTTCTACTCAACAATCAGAGTAGTCTTAGCCCGAAAGCTTAAAACAGGGGAAGAGCCTGCAAGCTAGCTACAATTCAGCTGTGAGCCAAAGGGCCCAGGAAGGCCAAAACGTCAAGAGTGCGGGGAGGCTCATGAGGCCACTGATCTTTTCAGTGAATTAAAAACATATTTGTGTTGAGAACATCAGGAACCAGGTCTATGAGCTTCTGCAGACAGTGAGAGCTGAAAGAAGGATCATGGGCTGCCCCTTAGAAAGAGTCCTCTCTGAAAATGACTCAAGACCTTGGGCCTCTGAAAAGCAATAGATATTCTGACCACTTTGTGGTTAATTGTCCCCTCGCATTCCAACAGGCATTCAGACCTGCCTAGGCATGACTTGGGAACTGATGGGATGGGCCTGCCAGATATCTTTTTGTGAGAGGGACTGATAAGCTTCTTGGGAAAGAACTCCTTTCAAATGAAGAAGAGCCAGACAAGACTCCCTTGACTCAGTAAGAGAAGCTGAATGCCAGCAGGGAGGGAAGACACCATACAGTGACTGTCCTAGAATCTCATGAATTAGCACTGACCCACATCCCACTGATTCATGTATGAGTCCTGTGGAAAGCAGACGGTTTTTTCTAAAACAAGCCCTTAAATGTTGTTTCATTAAATATTCTGGGCCCTAAAACTACTGTTTGAATATATTCTCGGCCGGGGCAGAGGGGGGAAAGACACTAAACAAGGAGATTCTTCCCAGCTTGTAATATTCACTGGTGTGGCTTAGACACACAGGAGTCCTTAACCTGTTGGCGGCAGAGCTGGTGTCTTAGGGGGAAGGTGAGCAAGGCAACAGAAGAAAGACATTGTTGGCAGTACAGCTGAGCAGAGTTTTCCTGAGATCATGGATGAGGTACACTTTGCTGAAATCCAGAAATACTGGGGAGGAGAATCTGAGGTCCTGCTTGA
This sequence comes from Canis lupus dingo, assembly GCF_003254725.2. Classification (NCBI taxonomy): domain Eukaryota; kingdom Metazoa; phylum Chordata; class Mammalia; order Carnivora; family Canidae; genus Canis; species Canis lupus. Next base: position 52,871,341 of record NC_064248.1, read on the forward strand.
GTAAGCAGGAGTCAGGAACATAAACTGTTTCTGTTAACATGACCCCCTGTGTGCTTACAATCTGCTAAAGGCTTAGTACAAACTTTCGTTCCATGTTTAAGTCAGAACATGGAACACTTGGGCTTCTTTTTTTTTTTTAATTTTATTTATTTATTCATGAGAGACACACAGAGAGAAACAGAGCCATAGGCAGAGGGACTCGAACCCAGGACCCCAGGATCACGCCCTGAGCTGAAGGCAGACACTCAACCACTGAGCCACCCAGGTGCCCCACACCAGTGCTTTTCTATATCAATTAAGTGTAGTCAGGCTCCTTCGTACCTGTAAAAGACCCAAGCTATTGTGACATTAAGCATCACCTCAAAATTTAGTGTCCTGAGGTTCTTTGATCAAAGAATGCTATTCCAAGAAGCCGCTCTGGTCTGTGATATTCTTTATTACTTAGGAAATAAATAAACAAATTCATTGTATTTAAAGACATATTTAGATATCCACGCATTTATGCACATGAGCATGCACACACAGATAAAGAAAAACAGAGAAATATGTAGAAAGAGAATTAAGTATGTAGACTGCTGGTCATGAGATTCACTGTTTGCGACACTATGTCTCATTTATCTCACTGATCATGTTTATTGAAGGAGGGACTTTGGAGGACCACAGATGGAAAGGAAAAGGTATAGAAAGTGAGACAATTGTTTCTTGTTCCACTTTTAAGACTGAGCCTAAAATTAAGTGCCTTGCTAAAAGGCTCATGTCAAAAAAAAAAAAAAATGCTCTGGCTTCCTAAAAACAAAAACAAAAACACTGTGTATGAAGCACATTTTAATATTTATCTATTTTTTTATTCTACCTACCTACCTACCTACCTACCTACCTACCTATTTATTTATTTATTGCTGTAACCCTTTTCTAGAATAGAGTTTGGATCAAGAAAACACCCAAGAAAGGCGTAATAATGCACTGTTAGGTAATTATATTATACAATGTTACCCCATATATAGGGTCTCTTTGGCAGATACTTGCAGTCCCGTGTTTTTCATTGCAAGTGGCTTACATCAGTACTGACATCTTCCAGATGTTAGTAGCTTTGATTTTTTTCCCCCGTGTTGCAAACGAGTTGGCATGGAAACAACTCTTTGCTGGCAACATGACATATGATTCAAGGCAAAATGCATTTTAACACAGATGAATAGTTCAGGAATCTGCCTTTAACAAAAGTCATTTTGAGAGCTGTTTTGAATTTGTTGGTGTTTTGTGACAACTTTTTCAACTTAGATGGGAGAAATCAAAGCATTTTGTGTGATGCAATGTAGCTATTGCTAAAATGTGATTTGGCTCTAGTACTGAATAAAAGCTTCAAGTTTAGTAATGGACTTTAGGTATAAGGAACCTATACAAAAAAAAAAAAAAAAACTTTGCTCATTGGAAGGTGCCTATCTGTTTTTGTTTGTTTGTCTTAAATGAGCCCTCCTAAAACAAAACAAATGGGGACTGGGAGTCTGCTCTTGAAACTACGAGCTGATACTGTAATTATTTCAGATAGTTTGGATTTTTTCCCCTTAAAAGGACTATGGGGAGATGAAGAGAACAGATCGTGTTCACTCTGCCTTGCTAGTTAGCTTTGTCCACCTACTTCTCAATCTCTCCCCTATAAGGCTGGGAGCGCAGGATGTTCTAGATGCCCCAATATAGTTCCTTGGCTTGCCTCAGATCCTAGAGGCCTCAAGTGCTCACCCATTTCCTGTTCTGGGCTCCTGAGCACAGGGAAGCGAGGCACTTCTCTGCCTTCCTGTAGGAAAGAGGGACATGTGGCTGTGTGGCCTTGAGAAGTAGTGACAGATCCCATTTCCGGGTCCAGGCATTTACTTGCCTGTGCAAAAACCCTTCAGCACCGTCTTTCTCTGTGTTGGTGATGAGAAGCCCCTTGTTCCAGATGGCGCAGCTTCAAACCACAGAGCTCCCGTTAGCCTGGATGCGAGGGACTATGTTGCTCAGAGTCTCCAAAAATTACCCACGAGAGACGTGTAGCCGGGTGTGAGCAAGCAGCTTTTTTTGTGTTTGCTAAGATTTGAAATTTTGGTGTTTGAGATTTTGAAACTGTTCATTACCAAAGTATAACTCAGAGAAGATTTGTGTTAGGACCTACTGGATGACAGATTCCCCAGGGACAGGAACCATGTTAAATGCATCTTGGTGTCCCCAGAGTCTTGCTCAGGGCTTGCGGCGTAGTTGACTGAAGTTATGACTAAAATATAGACCCAATGGTTCTGCTGATTCTTTTCCTATTGCAATACAATTTGAGTTACTTTGCTGAGTGTTTTCTAAATGCCAAGTATAGCTTGCTAAACCAACAAGATGCCTCAGACACCGCATTTTCTCCTCAAACTTACCATTTAATTGTTGTTATTTGTACATTTTAAATAAAGAGATCTTTTAGGAAGCTTGTTGTTTCTTTCATAACTTGGCAAATTTCCATAGGGCATACCTGGTCTCACTTGCAAAGTCAGTTTACACTAAACAATTATAACAACGTTGTTATCATTATGTGTGATATGTTAGCATTTAACACTCTTTAAAAGGTGGCCACACCTCAATAAATTATATCACAAATGAACAAGTAGTTCATATACTGTATATAGGCTCGGATCCTTCACACAGCCATGTGAGCGGGGAAGCACAAGCTAGCTACCGCCCTGGGACGTAGAGTCAGAATAGAGGAGTTAAAACCTGTGTTGTGGCACTTCTTAGCCTTAGCACCCTGGACAAATCATTTAACCTCTTTGAAACTCAGGCTTATCACTTGGACTTAATAATACAGCTGTTCTGGGGATTAAATGATTTTATATATTGTAAAGGGTTTACAAAAGCATTTCCACCATAGTAAGTGCTCAATAAATTTTGGCCACTACCACTATTTCACAAGTGAAGAAATGAAGGTCAGAAAAGTTAACTAGCTTCCCAGAGATCACACAGGTTGGACTGACCCCGAAGTCCTTTCTTGCCCTTGTCACTGTAATGCCTTGATCTCTAACAAGAGGCAGACTGGCTCAGTGAATTAAAACTACATGTGGTTTATCTAAACTTCTGCCTGGTTAGATGCAAATTGATGGTGTGTAACTTTACACTTTGCTACCTTTACCTCTGTTTTCTCATGTGCAGAAATAAAATGACCCAGATGTTCATTAGACTACTATCAGCATTAAAAATTCTATAATAAGGGATCAGTAAGCAGAGAGGAAGTTTATACAATGGAAAGACTTTGGTATCTGATGCTGAACCTCAGTTTCCTGATCTGTAAAATGGTATTAATACCCTAGGTAGAATGGTTGCGAGGATTAGGAGTAATGCAGGGAAGTTTCTAGCATGTGCTTGTGCATAGTAGGTGCTCTGTAAGTAACCACAGCAGCATCATAACTGTCATCATTTGCCCAGAAGTCGAGAGAAGTTCTCTGTAAGTTCATTCATAGGGAAAGGAAGAACTTTCTATGTGCCCTGGGGTTGTAGCTCAGTGAGCTACTGCTTAGCCTGTTTATTTATGAAAGTTCTTGATTCCATTTAGCGGCTAGATTCGGCCGTGGGGCAACAACAGAGCTGCTTCCTGGTGTTTATTTCAGAGCAGAGCAGCAAACTGGTGGAGCAGGAGGCTCAGGTCACCAGCTGCACAGAGTGATTCCCTCTGCCATCTGACTGTGAGCTCAGCACCAAGAATTCACAGGAGAGACGGCACCAGGGGGCTGGTCTTTCTGCTCCGCGCTTGAGGGATGTGTTGTTTCTCTGCCACGAAAGGGGAAGCTGTGGTGAGCGATTGGAGTCCACATTGCTAAGGCAGAGCAGAAAATGATTTCTTATTAGTAGTACTTGTCGCATTAATAATAACAATAGCCATGAAGTAACAAAACAGTCTCTGTCTTTGAAATATAGGGGAAAAGTAATTGGCCCAGAAAGACATTATCAGTTGGAATGTTCCATATTTGCTTGATTTACCATCTTCAAGCAGTTCAAACAGCTTTGCACAATAAACTTAAATGCCTAAAATGTCCTGCTCGTGCACTGAAGCATCTTTTATATACTCGTTTCTATAGTTTGGAACACCCTTGTTGCAGAAATAAGAAATCAGAAGAGACTCAATTTATTTTACTGATATTTGAAGGTAATTTTTCCCTTAATGAATGCATCTGTTTGGATGATAAATTGTCCATTAGACAATGCTCAAGTGTTTTTATGCTCTCTGTTTTGATTATGGGGCTTTTAATGTAGTGTTGCATCCACTCTTTGAATTTTCTCTGCAATTCAGTCATCCACCGAAGAGAATAGACTGGAGAAAATGCCAGACTGACTTTCCTTCCTTAAGTATTTTAATTTATTAAATAAGTGACCTAATAGATTGCATCAAGACATATTTCTGTACTTTGTGCTGACTTTATTGAGAGTTAATCAGTTTCGTGATGCTAATTAGATGTCAGCATCCGTGTCCTGTGCCTGCATAGAGATAATGGCTCCAACACACAGCGCACAGCACACATAGTGTCCAAGACTCGACTCTGGCTCTTGTGCTGAACACAATCCCCGGAATTTCTCCACATGCTCCACTCTTCAAAGGGGTGGTGCCCTGTTTGCTTCCTTTCAGACTCATGAGGGAGTATGTTCCATGAAGTGTGAGCAGAAGACACACACAATGTGGGGAATTAGTTACACAGCTGCTGTTTCTGTCACATTGTTAATGGGAATTACACCCTGTAGCAATAGTTTTCAGTGGGCACTGGGAGGAGGTAAAAATGTAGGAGAGAATTCAAATACTGACGAGTATGGCATTTTAGTTTGGTCGAATTTTAAGACTACCTTTGGAAACCAACACGTCTTTATCTTACATAAGCACTCTCTATATTTAGGCTTCCTGTCAAAATTGGTATATGTTTTACTTCAACGTGGGCTCGCCTTCCAGTGCTAGGAAACAACATTTGATAGCGATGCCGAGTTCCATTGGATCTTCTTGGAGAAAACTGAGTCACGAGATTAAGTTGTCTTGACAAGTAACTTTGCATTTCCTAAATGTTTATTCCACGGTATCACTTAGCCCTCTGACCTACTAGAGAAGTAATTTTCATGACACTAACTTGCATAAATACAGGCCAAACAAACAGAAATCTATGAAGAACTGTCCCTCACATTCTGGGCACATCGTTGAGATTCATTGTGCTCCTCAGACAGAAATTGGTAAAGACCATGTGCATATAACGCAGTTTTTCGTTGCTCAAGCCATCAGTTTGTACACAGTATAAAGCTGCAAGAGTCTTCTTCCCCTGACCCTCAAAATGCTACTCCCCACTAAGCTCTAATATTAAAAATAATAATAATACGTGGAGTTTCTCAAGTAGAGGTAGGGGTGGGAAGACTGGAGAATCTCTTAGACACTCCCCAAAGGCTATGGATTATCACACAACCCCCCGGCCCCTGCGGCACATTGACAGAATCGGAGGGCTCCCAGGAGCATTGTTTTAAGGCCCAGCTTAAAACAATCATATGTTGAAGTAACATTTTAACAGTGCTTCCTCACTAAAAGAGAGAACAAGTAAAGCTGACCTTTTGGATATATGCCGATATTAATAATTAATTCAGTCCTTCCTTTATAGCCCAAAACACTCATTTCCCAATCACAGAGTTGCTGGGAATATCCTCTACAATTTCACAGTAAAGAACACTCCTTCCTTAATAGGTTGGCTATGAAAAATTCTGGGTGCTGAGGGTCAAAAGTCCTTGGTTGTGCCATTCCTTCTGTGGCCCATGTGCACTAATTGTGCAGGGTAGTCCTAAGGCAGCTCATTTAGTCCTGAAAGGGCAGATCTCTCATCTTGATCTTCCTTGTGGCCTGGTTCTAGCACATACCTTGGCTTGTATGCACAGATTCTCTATCTGAGGTTTGATCTCTGGCTTATACATTTCCCCAATCATGTTCCTGTAGTCTTTCCATTGGGTTATGAATATTCCTCATTTTCTATTTCTTTAAGGTGATTCTTGATTGGTACTTTGAAGTGGATAGTTCCCCCCACAGACACACTATTTGCTGTTGAAATGTGTTGAAATTCCAGGAGTGGGATTTAATGGGATCAGTTGGAAATAAGACTTCCTCATTTTTATTTTTATGGTTCATAAAAAATAATTTATTCAATCAGGGTGAACTCCTGCTGATGCATTATAGTTGCAGCAGGTGTCTTCAGAATGGCTCCTGAAAGGAAGTTCAAAATAAAAAATCTGCAAAATAGGTAGTATTTTCTTCCTGTGAGCAAGGCAGACTGCTTTGGTGACACAACGAAGTCTTAATCAAGGCTGCTGTCCTCGGGAGTTTATAATCTCTTTAGGCAGATAAAACAGATACCTAAATTATGATTAATAGTACGGGTAACATGTAAGATATTCTAAATTAGCATATCAAACATAAGTTAGTGGAATTCGGGGGCGCCTGGCTGTCTCCATCAATAGAGCATACAACTCTTGATCTTAGGTGTTGTGAGTTCAAGCCCCATGTTGGGTGTAGAGCCTACTAAAAAAAAAAAAAGATAGTAAGTTAGAGGAATTCAAATGTAATGATGCCATTTCATTTTGTCCCTTAAGCCTCATATTCACATTCATAATCATATAGATCCTGAGGAACTTAGACAACACTGCCAAAGAGTCTAAAGAAAGAGAAACCATTCTCTACTTTGGAATGGAGACCTCAGGAAGAAAATCCTTTTTTTATTTGCCCACTGCTAAATTCCTGGCACCTTGTACCATGCCTGGTACATAGCAGGTGCTCCTTAAATATTTGTTCCATGCAAGAATGAATGAATGAACTACTACGGTCCCCAAATACGTATCTGTTCTTACCAACCTTAGGTGAGACTTAGTAAATTTCAAATGCTATCTACTTTGAAGACAGCTAGAAAGTGTTTGGCCATGTTCAACAGTGATTAGTATCTATAACCCAGCTATAAAGATGGAAGGTAAATGGTGGGAGAAGTTTAGTCAGGAATGTTAGTCATTACAAGTATTTTAAACTATATTCAGTATTTGTGCTTTTTGGAATACAGATTTTGACGCAGTCTGGTTTTGAAGTAGAGAAAAAGTTATGGGGGCTCAAAAAAACCTCTTCCATCTTAATTCACTTTTTACAAAACTTTGAACTTACAAAAACTCAAGGATAAAAATTATTCTCATTGGTGTTGGTACTTAATTCAAGAATGAATATGTTTCACTCAGGTGGGGGTCCCAGTGAGGAATAAAGAGTGGTCAGAAAGATGAGAACAATGAAGGGTGAGAGTTTGTATAGGGCCTGGTGGTGAGTACCTGGCTAAGTTTTATGATCTGCTATTATCCACAGCAAATCTACAGATCTATATATCGTGTTAATAATTACTGTTTTCAACCTTTCGGTTTATCAACTGCCATTATGAGGAGCTCTTACCATTTCAAAGGTGGATACAAACCACAATTGTTGGTCTTTCAGGCAAACGATTAAACAGATGCGTTAGCGCATATGAACATACATAATTTGTATGTATATACATTATATATATATTTAAGCATTTATTCTGTTTCAATAACTAGATCATTTATGCCTTGAAGTCAGTACATTTTTCATTTATTTATTCAATAAATATTTGCAGAGTGTCTACCATGGGACAAGTAGGCATTGGGGCTAAATGATGAATAAGCCAAATCTGGTCCCTATCCCCATGGTGCTTTCAGCCTGGAGGCAAGTCTTGTAAATGAACTCTTACATAAAGCAGCTCACTCTGTAAAGCAGCTATACTATGGGGAGTACTGGTTACTTTAGTGACACATTAGAGGAGCATCTAATTTGTACTTAGATTTGGAGAAGCTACCAAGAGAAAAGTAGTATATATAAACTGAGGTTGGAGAGATGAGAAGGAGTTGGCCAGGCTAACATGTCCTTTACAAATCCTTAGCTCCTAGCACGGCCTTGCACATAGATGGAAGGCCAAATGATTTTATTTTATTATTATTGTTTTTAATTTTGAGAGCTTGCCACAGATCCAGCTTTGTACCAGCATTGGAAGAGAGTCAAGGAAATGTAAGACTTCATTTCTGTAATTAAGGATTCTGCAAATTAGTTGAGGAGGAAAAAGTACATGCATTGCCTCTAATTGTTTTGTATGCAAGAGGATGTGATTCATAACAGCATGCATAGTACAGGCAATAAGCATTGTGGAACATTAGGAAAATGAGAGATTGAAATAGGGTGAAGTGCAAAGTGGATAGAGCAGATAACAGAGGAAAGGAGACTTGAGATCTATTATAGAAGAGATAGAATTGATGGGCTAGAACTTGGCATTGAGAATGAATCTGGCCATGGAGGGGAATAGTCGGGGAGGAGATGTCAGATGCAATGCAGCAGAAAGTAGTTGTTGAGCTGGGCTGAATTTTATAGACCATGGTGACTGGTTATAGGTTCCTGAGTAAGAGAATGGCAAAGACATGTTCACGAGTTGCCAACAAAGCATATCATCTCTCCTCCTCCTCAACTTAAAGCCCTATCTCTTGATAGGCATTTTGATTGACATTTTGCATGATGATGAACCTTCAGAGGGCCTCTGATACAAAAGTAAGCTGTGAATTGTCTACTAACTGGAAAAAAAAAAAAAAAAAGACCTTAGAAGATAAGGCCCAGCTTTCCTTGCCTTGAAGGGGGAGAGTGAGAGGGAAGCTTCGTCTCATTAAAGTTACCCCGACACCCCCTTCAAGTCCCCCACTTCCTGCTTCTACCACCTTTCTAATCTTTCAAGTCTTCCATGGCAGTGAGTCCATGTCACAAAATAGTATCCTAACAGATTATCCTATCTCATTCCCACTGTTACTAGAAAAGATATAGAAATCTTTGAAGGAATGAGGATGAAGCCAGAGGAAGGAGCCCCAATATGCTGGTTAATAAGTGTTGAGAATCCAGAACAAGTGAGAGGGACAAGATTTATAATACTTGGCTATTTATAATAAATTTAGAGCCTTTATATTTTAAAATAGAGATGGTATTTACTGAATTTGAATGACTTCCATTGTCCAAGGTGCATTAATGTGCTGTTCTCTTCCTCTACCCTGCCGTGGGGTCTGAGCATATGCAGTTCCCTCTGCCTAGAATGCTTCCCGACTCACCCACCCCTATCTTTTGCCTGTCCTTCTCCTGTTCAAGCGTCACATGTCAGCCTACATACAACTACCTCAGAGAGGCCTTCCATGACTCTGTTAGATCCCTTGTTATTCTCTCCCACCCACTCTGTGCGACTTCTCTTTCAGAACACTGACCAAAATGCATATTTTGCATTCAGTGTCCCTGACTTCTGCTGCTCAGTGGACTCCGATGGAAAAGGGACCATTTTGTTTTATCCACTGCTGTATGGAACCAGCAACACACCTGGCACAGAAGATGCCCCAGCTACGTGTTCTTCAGAGCATATATATGTGCAGCTGCTGCAAGTAAGGGTGGGAGTTTGAGGAGAAAAATGGTGGGGCATTGCCATAGCTTGTGGGCCAGACAGTCAATTGGCCGATGATCAAAAAATTTTCTGCAGTTCTCAGAAAACATGGGTTTATATTGAGTCACATTCTGAGTTCCAACATCAAAGTTCAATAAAGCTAGCTGGGTGATATTTCAGGGTTGTCGACTTCTTGACATGAATCCCAAGATAGGATCCACATTTTCCAGATTCGAATAGTTTTAATGTTCCTAAAAGTTCCTGTCCTTTTCTCTAGTAGTGCTGCAACATATGATGAATTGGAAATATTCTGAATTAAGCATTTAGATGAAAAAATTCCAAAACTACCAGCCAATCAGTAAATTAAGGGGGATTTTTCATAACCAATTAATGAGTCTTTGCTTCTATAGTCTCTCCTGACAGTAAAGGAAAAGTGATCCCAAGTGGGGCTTCTCCCATAGATCAAGTCCAGATCTTAGAGCTATTACCTTGCTTGTGTGGAGCCGTAAGATTTGTGATCGGAGGATTTCTCCTCATGTTGTTGTCATCGCTTCTCATTTTCAGCAGACATTACACACCACTCATCACTCACTCTCCGTGGCAGTACCTTATCAGCATCCCGAGCTGTGACTGCCTCTAGCGGATGAAGACTCTCCCAGCTTACCTAAAAGAACATCAATCATTCTTCATTCTTAGTGTTCAAACTTGCTCATCAGTCAGTAACAACACTTCCTGCAGCCTTGAAAATTATTTCTGAATAAACACAGGGCCGAGAAGAGCTGAAGTGATTGACAGCTCATAACTCCTCCAGTGCTTTATGTTTCAAAACCAGTGTGTATGCAGATGTCTCCTCATTACCAACGTTTGGATGTCACTTAACGTAGCTGCAACTGAGAGGGGAACTGCATGGGTTAGATTGTCAAGCATCTTAATGGGGGTTTTGTGCCTGTAGCAGACATTCTAGAGAGCTCTGAACCAGGGTTGAGATTTGAGGAGAAGAGCTATCACTTGCCGATCAGATAGCTCACAAAACTGTGACATGGGGAAATTTGTTTTTGGCATTTCTTTCCGTTTCCCTGTATTTTTTACCCAGATCCCCACAGCCACAGTGAGACCTCCCCCCACCATCACTGAGATACATCAAAGCCTTTTGAAAAAAGCAGATACTGTATTTCCCATCAAGGATTAGTCACAACCACCCCACACCGCCTCCCAGTTTGGGACTTAGAGCTACCTGAGCAGGGATTGAAGGGGGAATGGGTGGGAATAAACATATGAGGTTAAGAGGAAGAAAGAGTGATGGGTTAATTAAATAACAAATTTCCTGATAGTGGGTAAGATCTGACCATGAGTTTTTCTTTTCAAGAATATGATGATTTAATCAAAGTGTCATTCCTGGAGGGGGCATTAAGAATTTCCTGGCTAGATTAAGGGGCATATTTTTAGGACAGGATGGATTTTGAGGTTCCTTCAGCCATTTGATGGGGGTGTCAGTCTTTTCTGCCTATGAATGCCAACTGCTATATTTGCAAAATTTGGAAAGACAGTGATGGCTGCCTTCTGTTTCTAACTGGTCCTGTGTTGGATTTCATCAGATTCCACTGCCTAAGGAGTATATTCAGCATTCACTTGGGCAGTGGCAGTTAGCCTATTGGCATGGAAGAATGATCATAGAACTCAACAATGCATAACTAACAGTCAAGCTCATGGCCCAAGTTCTGGGAAATTTCATCCATTATCAGTTATCCTCAACACCAGGAGAACAGCCTAAGGTCTAACGACCATTTATATGGTATGATTTTCAGGGCAGTGAAGTCAGGAGGTTCATATACAACTGGCTCCACTAAATTTTTAACTCCTTGAGAACAGGGACTCTGTCCTGTTTACCACTGTCTTGCAAGAGAATAGCTCGGTACTGGGCCTGGAGAAAGAACATGATAAATAGTGATTGAATGAACACCACTCTCTTTTATTCTCCCCTTCATACCCTTCTCTGTCCCCTCATTTGCAACTGTGCTCTACCCTACCTCCAATGACTGCACTTACACTGCCGGCAACAGTGGAGTGGCACAGAGTTTTAGATTTAGTAGATATTAATTTGAATAAAATCCAAAGATTTTCTTTACTGACAGCACAGTGATTTGAATAGATGCCTTTTATGACTATTTGGGACAGAAGCAAGGATAATGACAAAAAAGGAACAGAAAGAAATAGAGAACACAGGGCCCATGGGAAATACCAGGACCATCGCTCATAGTGTCTTGCACTCTGAGTAATGGGGTGAACCCAGAAGGTCAACAAAATGCTATGGGTTTTAAAATTTTCATCTTTGTATTTGAATAAGATGGTTCAACAGCTCTACTGCCAAAAAGGTGATTTGTTCACTCATTCATTTCACAGTATTAAAATCTTTCCAAATGTTAGACACTGTCTTAGACATTAATGCTATGAAACGAATAAAATAAGATTATGGTCTATGAGTTGCTCATAATCTAGGAAAGCCATCTAGGCAGTCTAGTCACCAAAAAAATGGAGGAAAAAAGGCATCACAAAGCGAAATCTAAAGTATCTCACTCTCTCTTTTTTTTTAATTCCATAGTCTCATGGGGCGAATACTAGACCAAACACCAAGTCTCCTTACTCAGACCATCAGTCTGGGTGGTGTAGCTGAGGAATGTTCTCAGAGTTGTATGGTCAAGAACATGAGTCTCTGAAGATCATATCTGAGCTAGAACATGGACCTATTGCATTAGTGAGTAGGTAATACTTGAAGCAGCCTGCTTTTCCAAAACTTAGTTAAGACATCCTAAACCTTACTTTGGGTCAGTTTTGGTGTGTTTGTGAGATTAGATATGTCACAGCATGGAAGGCTCAGCAATAGATTGAAGGGACAAATAACAGAAGACTATGTACACTAGAGACAAATAAACAAAAAGCACATACCGAGTGAAATGAAACAAGTTTCTAGAAATAAGAAGTGAGCTTTACCACTAACACTTGAAATATCTGACAGGACCACATCAACAAGCTCTGCTGTATTTTCTATTGGCTGTTCATGGTCTATTTTTCTCTCTAGACATCTTTCTTTAAAAAGAAAATCCAGATTTCCAGGGTTGGGCAGAGTGTGGGGAAGAAACGACAGGAGGCAGGCACTGTCAAGGAAAGACGTTCTCTCTGGAAGGAAGCGAGGGGCCAGAAGGCAAGGCTGGCTCCCTGGGCAGGTTTCCTCGCTGCCACTCCATGTGTCTTTCCCTCCCACTCCTGTGGGCACTTTCTTTCTTGGCACAGCAAGAATTGAGGAAAGTCACGACAAAAATCCTGTCATGTGCTGGAAAAGGAGAAAAAGTTTTAGATCTTTGCCTTTTTCACAAATGAAGAGTTTCATGGAAATTGATGTGCAATTTTAGAGAGGAGCTCTGCCTTTGTTGAAGTTGCCTTGACATTCTCCTAAGTTCCCCCCCCGCCCCCCCACCTGCTTCTACCAGCTTAACAAACAAAAATGACCAACTCTCCTCCCAACACGCACACAAGTAGCCACGTGGAATGCACGTCCTCTGTCCCAGGGCTGCCTCCGAGGACTGTGGATTCATCTTGGGCCCACTTCAGACAGTCCCCCTCCGATCTTCTACTGGCCACGTTAGTCTCCAGCTTCCTTACTGCCTCCCTTGGCGCTCACTCATTAACTGCTCCTCACTCTGTGACTAAACGTGAGCCCCTGTGCTTGGCCATCGAGAGGATTATGACATTTTGCAAACACACGCACACGTGAGTGGGAGACTTTTGGGTCGCACGCAGGCCAGGGAGGTCAACCAGGAGAACGCACTTGTTGAAGCAAGTAACCTAGAGAAAAGATGGGAAAATAGGCAGCTTATTTGGTGACATTTACTTATTCCCCACATGATATTTTAAAAGGCAAATACAGAAACTGGAACTTGCTATTTAATTGAGGTTCAGGTATTTCAAAGCTTGCTTATCTCTCCAGCCCGTCTGGTGTTTCCATGGTGTTCCTTTTCCGCTTCTATTAGTCTGGGACGTGGGTAGCAAGTTGATGAACATTTTTAATGAGTAAATCCTTTTCTACACCAAATTTTATAGATAATTAAATCTGATTTATAGGGCAGGTTTCAGCGACAGTCAAAGAGGGAGGAGAGGAAGGCAAAGGGGAGGGGGCCGATCACTGGAGCTCTGAGTGAGACTCTAAGTGGGCTCCGCTTTGTTTGTGTCACCTTCCCAGCAGGCCCTGTGCAGGCCTCAGATGGGATCTGTGCCGCACAATGAGACTCAGAGACAAGCTTTGCCATGGGCTTTTCAGTTTTGTTTGTTTTTGGTTTCCAGGCAAAGAAGTTGTTTCATCCAAGAAACAGATCCTCATCTTTATTTGCTGCTCTTCCACTTTTTTATTCCAGGTTGTGCTGAAAGCCACCCATAAAAAATTCCTCAGAGTGAACCACTATAGACTTCACCCTTTCACCGTGTATTTGTTCAACATCACCTATGGAGCGAACACCATTCTAGAGGCCAGAGAAGCAGCAGCAGTCAACAGCACAGGCTGTTCAGACTTTTTGCTTGTGACGTGAAATAGGCTTGCTGGAAGCGACTATAGAGAAAATGCAGTGTAATCCCTATTAGGAAATTGGGACTGAGGAGGGTAAGCAGGTTGGCCTGCATCGTGCAGCTTGTCTGTCATTGGTGGAGTTGGGTATAGATTTCAGGTCTTCAGACTTGCAGGCCAGGATCTTCTTAATGCACTGTGCTCTGTTGTCATCTGTGGAACACATTAAAAGCAACGAAAACAGCAAACAGTTTAGGTTTTGAAGTACACAGCACAGGGCTAGGTAACTATATTTATTGACTGTGAAATACCATAGAGTTTTCTAACAACTCCTCTATTTTTTCCTATTTGTATTCATTAATACACTGAAAATTGCATGTTGGTTTGAGTTATGGGAAATATTTGGTATTGCTGGGGCTTAAACACATACAAGATTTTATCAATCACAGCTCCCTATCTTGGCTCCCCTCTGAAATAATGTGTTCAAATATGTTTTGAAAGCCAAGATCACTCCTGTTGTTGTCTTCTTCTTCTTCATCAAGAGATTCCTGAGTGATACATATGTGAGATATATTGTAAACACAAATTTGAAACTTAATGAGTCTTTTGAAATGAGACTTAATGTCAGACTGCCAAACTCCTCCCTGATGGTTAACTTCGATGAAGATGTCAGGGAGTATAGATGTCTATGGGCAGCCTGCTTGCACTTTATCTTTGAATTAGCTTGTGTCTTTCCTTGGAGCTTTTTTTTCTTATTATAATAGCAATATAACAGAAAATATATCATCCTCTGCCCAGATATATTCAGTATAACAAAAGTTCTCTGTCCAGAGAGAAGCATTAGCAATAATATGATGCATACTGTTCCAACTTTCTTATGTGTACACCAACGTGGCAACACATGAATAGTGATGTGCTGCAATGCCAAAATAACTTGATGATATATTTTTATTGTCTTTTCATGCCTGTGTATATAAATCCACATCTGTATTTTTGAACAGCTATATAGTATTTGCTGTAAGGCTTAACAATAGTTTATTTAATCAATCCATACTTTATTAATATTTGGATTATTAACAGTTTCTCCCTATAAAAATGATTGCTACAAAATTCATTCTTGCATATGTTTATTTGTTAACTGTATTTATTAACCCAGAATTCCATGTTTTTCTTTTAGATCTAGAAGTCCAAGCACATGATCTGATACACATGCACATACATATTAATATCATCAATATATTATATAAAATTAAGAATTATACAATGTAATTAATATATACTGATATATGTATTATATATGTATGTATTTCTTCCCATAGTCAGAAGACTATCCCACTTGACTTTGAAGGCAGTTTGCAAACCCAAAGAAATCCTCAAATTACCTACTCATCTTTTCCAAAAAATTATACAATCGTAACATAAATAAAACCACACTTTTTTTTATCACTTGGCTGAGGCTGTGTTATTTAAAGCTGGGTAAGTGAGGTGGTAGCTATTAGCAAAACTGATTTAAAATGTAGTGAAGATTAAAAAAAATTCTTTATGAATCAAGCCTCTATTACTCTAAGTCAATTAAACCAACCTCCCTCAAGGAAAAACCTAAGGATTCGAATTCCTTTATTAGAAGGATGTTATTAAAATGTCTCTGTGGTTTATTGATTTCTTTAGTTCTGCTCCTTGAAGAATATGGGAATCACTAACAGGACTGAGACCAATACTAAGTGCTTGGCTAGTCAAAATTGTATTTAGAGACAATAAAAGCAGTGTGTCAATATGTAGGAGCTAGTTAGAGACTTTTCTTTGGGGCTACTTCTCATTCAGACCAGGTATCCCATGACTTCTAACTGCCATGTTAATTTTGAAGTTTCTTAGGAAAGAAAGCCTGGCATTAAAACTTAGTGGACCATTCTTTAGAACATTTTTGCTGTTGGTGTCTTGTCACCGTGATGCTATCTTTTGCTTGGATTTTAGCTTTCTCTTCATTGTCCTTGCTTGGCTGGGAACAAGGAGATTTTCAAGTCTTGTCCACACTCTTGGTCGCATGCAAGTCTGTACATCAGCATCACCTTCTCTATGCCCCAACTCTGAATTCTCTCTTAGCTCCACTTTATTGAACAAAGAAGCTAAAATGGTCTGCAAGGAACCTTGAAGATAGTTGATATAAAACTCTTATATAAGAGGTGAGGAAGCTCAAGCCCAGAGAGGGTTAGTGACTTGTTTATAGACTGTTGCCATAAATAAGAACTAGGACCAGAATTCACATCAAGTGGATCTCCTGACTCCAGGCTTATATAATGTCAGCGATGCACCAACCTCTAAATATTTTATGTCCTTCTCAAAGGCCGGGTTGGCCACAATACCTATGTCAACTTGTGTTCTTCCCAGAATTGGTCCCAAAGTCTGGCCTTCATGCCAGAAACTTTTGCTGCCTCTATTATCTGACCTAGAATTAATGATTACTCCTTCATATGGGATGAGGTCAACTTAGACAACAGATTTTTAACGTGTCCTTTTCCATGTCAGTGTTGGTCCTATGATTAAAACCCTTCTGATCCTCTGGCTGGTGATTTTTGTCTCTTTGAGGCTCTCGTGCCTTTGTGGGGAGATAAGCCCTGGGCATTATTTTCTGTTTTAATATCTATGTGAAAGCTTGGCACCCTTAATTCAGCTAATCAAGAAACATTGTATCATTTTATTGGAGTTAGCTTAAAATTAACATCTCTAATGCACAGGATTATACACTTTGTGCTCAGCTTGTGGAAGTTCAGTATTATGAGGTGTTGACTGCATGGCTTTTATGGTTGGATGGATAATGGTTTGAAACTAGTTCTCACCACTTGCTAGTTGCATGACTTTGGACAACCTAACATCAAGTGAAGCTCAGTTTACTCATTAGTAAAATGGGGACAATGACACCTCCTCAGAAAGGTTGATTTGGGAATCAAATGAGATAATGTGTTACTTCGGTGCCCAGTATGAAGCTTGGCACTTTGTGAGTCCCCAGTGAATGCTATTTTGCTTTCTTTCTCTCCTTCCTCCTGCCATTTGTGCTACTAAAAAGCCCCTGTCCAAGAAAAGGAATGGGAAAGAGTTGTAAGAGTCTGAAGACATCAATTTTAGTTTTTCTTCTTTTTTGAAATCAAGAATTTTTGCTGAAGGTGCTGCATTATAAATGGACTTCTCAAAAGCCACTTGTATCAGTAGTCTGATCATTTATTCCTTGATGAGAAATATTTTGGTCTATTAGCAAGAAGAAAGATTAACTGCACATTAATCAAAAACTTCAAGATGAGTAGAAGTGTGCATATATCACAGAAACTGCCAGAGAGGTGCCACTGCCACACACTGGGAAACGTGCATTTTGTGCATCGACTTTAGTCTCTGCCTCCTGAAGTGGAGCCTGGCCATTCCGTTAACTGGGCAACTTTAAAATGTTCTTAAAATTCCATATGTGCTATTTTTTAAAGAGAAGTTTATTTGATTCGATTTTACTCCCTCCCCCTTTCTCCTAAGTAATTAATTTCTTGCTGGTACTGTGCCTGGAAACAGTAGGAGAAAATGAGTTGCTAGAAGTGTATTTCTAAATTAGCAATCATCTCAGTGACGTGTGCACTTAGTCAATGTGTTTATTTCTTGGTTATTGTCTGTTTTCTAAAAATACCTGGAGAAAGCTCTGTGTATCTTGGTAATTCCCTGGAAGCTGAAACAGGGCATGAGGAAGGCTGCCCGAGTTTGCCATTTTGGGGTTCTTACCGTGGTTTCTGGGCGAAGGCAAGAGATAGGTCTTGTCAAAATAAGATGATTTTGCCTCCAACTGGAAATCCTCCTCTGGCTAGCATAATTATCTACTCAAAAACTTTAGCTAAAATGTCTAGTTATATTTAAGGTGTCACTACCCCCAAAAAACACTGTCTTTGAAAGCTTCAAAGGGAAGCCCCATTGAAAGCTCAGTAGCCACAAAAATAAAGGAGGTTTCACAGGGTGTAAATTCTCTGTCAGGGTGGAGAGTTGTTATTTAGCTATTTGTTAGTATGCCATTATACCAGCATATAATGGGACAGAGTTGTCCAGGAAACAGTGATGCAGGGCTAGAGACTGTGTGTGTGTGTGTGTGTGTGTGTGTGTGTGCACGTGCGTGTGAACGTGCATGTGCGTGTGCACACATGCATACACACACATTTAATCAGGTCCACAAAGCTTTCAACCATCCATCATCAGGACTCTCTTCCCTATTTTTGTCTTTTCTGTAAGACTCACTGCTACACCAAGTATATATGGAGTAGTTTTTGAGACGCAGTAGTGTATCAGGAAATGGAGAAGTGTAAATTGTGAGTCTCTAAGGAGAGCTGTACTAGGTTTATAACCCATTTGGAAATGTAACCACAATTTCATTTCATCCCAGAGACCCCCCATGGAGCAGTAACAGGGGAGAGTAGGATGATTCACCTAATTTCTCTGATGTAAATTTAAAATTTCTCCTGACAGTTTATGCTGGAAACTGGGGCTTGAATGCATCATCCTGAAGAATTTTTGCAGTTGCCCAGAAATGTGGGGCTAGAGAGAGCAGATGCTCGGAAATGCCGTTGACATTTCCAAGTTTTTATAGCCCTGGTACATAGCCCACTAACTCCAGCATGCTTCACACATGGAGAAGGACCATTTGTCATTTTGATGCCAAGATGATACTCACAACTTTAAATGAAATGGATTACTTCTTTCTACCTCCTGCTTGGACAGTCAAACTAGAGCCATTTCCGGCATTTATTGGTCACCCTGCACATGCTTGAATGGCTGAATGGTATCGGTATTTGCTCTGTGGCAGGGAAAATAAGGATCTTTAAAACTGCTCGTGACAGCAAAAGGTACAAGTTTCTGCCATGTTCAATTAGGGTATGATTTATTTGGCAAAGTGACTTCATTGAGAAATATACAAGTAATAGTTATTAAAGGTGCATTGATTCTGAAGCAGTGTTCAAATAGGTGGTACACATCTATACACACCATTCTTTGTATTTAAACAAAAGTATTTACCTGGGCAACTCAGCAACTTGCCAGCTCTGAAAATCTGGACAATTTCCCAGACAGTAGATATTTTGCATTTTGAGTTGTAGACACTGTAGTCAGAAAACCTCTACAGCAGCTCTCCGTGCATTTAGGGAATTATTCCTTTATGCAGTACTTAACACTTGAGCATCACCAAAGAATACATCGAGGTCAAGATTACTTATATTTTGGCTCCTGGGTAAATGAGAGTGGCTGGGGACTTGGTTAGAATCAAGTTTCTACTTTTCTGGCAGTCTGAACATAAGGGCAAGATTAACCAATTCTCCAAATATTTACCAAGTTCCTGCTCTGACCAAAAGGTATTCTGGAAGTCATGTTGCTTTCTCTGGCTGGCACGTCCAACAAAGAGTTCTCTAATCTTAACGTATCTGTCAAGTGCATGTGAGATGATCCTATCAAGGCAAATTTTGTCTGTTTCTAGTGTGTAGAACAGGGGCTGTTACTGTATGCCTTGGACTTACGGATTTGTAGCAGGCGCCCCCTGAGATCTGCCCAGGGGGCAGGTAGGCAGGTCTCCATTGGGAGCTAGAATCTGTGCCAGACAAATTCCTCTACGGGATAAGGATTTTTTGTCAACCCAGGGGACCCAGAAATTGTCCATGCTGCTATTAATGCCTAAACTGGACTGCTTAGGCTGCTTGATTCCCACCTGGAAGTTTAATTCCATATTCAACCTCTGGATCAGTCCTGGTCCCACACAGGTGGAAATGAGTGGAAGGCAACTGCTCAGCAGCTCAGCCTCCAGTCTTGTTGACTTTCTACCCTACCTATCACCTTCCTTGTGAATAAAACTCCATCTTGAATCTCAACTCCAGTAACTGGGGGGAACCCTCTGGTGCTCGGTGTATACTGTCAGCCTCTGCCTGATATCCTATCCCTCCACTACTATGATCCTGTCTTGCCACCTGGGTCATTTTGTGGGGCGAAACCTTACTGCTTATGGTTGGCGCCTTTACCTGTTGCCAGATTTCCCTGATATCAACTCTGCCCGCTGCCAACCCAGCTCCTGATGCTGCATTTGCCTTCTCTGCCAGCACACCTGTTGCTCACTACTGACTCTCCCCTGATGCACATTTGCCATCTGCCTGGACTTTCTCCTGCCGATTTCCTGCTGCTGGGAATGTGTCCTGCCCTCTGTGTCTGTAACTGTGGTCAGAACATAATTTGCTAACAACAAATAGGCAAAACTTTGAAAAACCAAGATATGAGTTTATTTTGTCCTACCCTCTACCAAGCCCTGTCTATAACATATATTGCTTATCATACCTTGGAAACATTGAAGATATTTGTATAAAAAGTTCCAGCATGTGAGACAATTGCCCTGTAGGAACACAGTAGCACAGCATCCATAACCAAAAAGTGAATGTGGATTAAAAGTTCTGGAAAGGTGAAGTAAATGTTATCAAATATAAATAATTTTAATGTTTGTCAGGATGTTTGCTGATGGACTTTACCACAGCCAGATGGTGGCTGTCCTTCAACCTGCCAAGGGGCATTTATTAAGTGACAGGACACCTTGAAAGAGAGATGTGCTCACTCTTACTGGGGGACAGGAGAGAGGGTTGGAATGCCCTGACCGGGGGCTTGCTGAAAGAGAGTTTTAGAAAGGAAAGAGTGCTTTTAGGGAACCTGTGTGTTTACAGAGAGAAGCCAGAAGGAGGCTTAGCGGAACAGAGAGGAACAGAGCCCAGGTTAAGGGCCTGAGGAAACAGCAATTTGAAAAGGATTAGGAGGAAGTGTAGGAGAGCCCAAATAGAAAAGAAACAAGATTAGATGGTGACAGTGAGGGCGGGAGGGTGGGGTGCAGGAAGAAGGGCGAGGCAACAGAAACCAGGAAAAGCTGTTTATATGAGAAGTCAATTTAGGAAGAGTGAATATCAAGTGAGTCCTCAGAATTAAGAAACCTGTTCAAGGGGCTGAACCAGAAGGCTCTCTAGTTAAAAAAAAAAAAAAAAAAAAAAAAGCCAAGATGGGGTCTTAGGAGGGGTGGTTGGGTGAGAGAGAGAGAGAAGGAACCTAAGCAGGAACACCGGGAACAGACTGCTGGATTTGAGCTCATGCCGGACCAACTGAGACCTAGAAGCCCACACTTGTCACTGGCTCTCAATATTTACAGCTTTGTGCCTCCAGGGTCCTTCGTACAGTAGGAAACTTGCATCTACTCTGCAAATTACAATTGATGGCAGTAGAGCAGAGCAGAGGAGTTAAGTCCCAAGGCTTTGTTGTGAATCCTAGGCTCTACTTTTTATGAGCTGTGTAACCTCTGACATGTTATTTAATCTATAGACCTTAGTTTCTTCATCTGGGAAATAGCAAGAGTAATGGAAGCTATTTCTCTGAATTTCTGTGAGGATTAAATGAAATAAAGTTCCCAATAATATTAAAATTTTCTATTAACATGAGAAAGACAGACTGTCAAGAAAGGAAAATGGGGTTTGTTCCCCTGCCTTCATTCTTCTCCAGATGTGTCAGCAGATAACTGAAGAGACACAATGGTAATCCACAGGCAGTGTAACTGGAGGAGCGTTTTGCTTGCATTGTACCCTTAGCTTGGGAGTGGAGCGTATGTGGCACCCTGCTTCAAGGAAGGACACGGGAGAATTATCTTCCTCCCAGGAGGGAGCCAACAGTCCAGCTGAGCCTTTGAACTTGTATTATTTTGATGTTTTTGGAGACCCAAACAGGAGAATTAGTCAAGGTCTTCCTATATTATCTTGCCACGCATTTAACTTGTTGAATATAGCAAATTCTGAAAGACTTTAAAGTAGGCATCACATTTTTTTTTACCACATCCAGCAAGCCCTATTCCACTTGAAAATAAACCAGAATGTTCATGTGTTGAATTCTGTAAAGGTGATTTCATGTCAATGATAAGTAAGATAATAGATGGTGCTGGAAGAATTGCGAGACTGTAATACACTTGAGGTGCTAAGGCAATTGACTAATGGGAGCTGGGCCATTTGAGATATTCAGCCTTGGATATATTTTAGAGTTATGGATCTATTTATAAGATTGCCATATATCATTTAGCTTGTTCCTGTCATAATTCTAAAGCCTTTTATAGAAGATGAAGCCAAAGAATTGTTGGACACCACCAATTCAGCATTCTGATCAACTGCTATACTGTCCAAAATGGTTATTAGGTTGGCTTCTACCAAATGAAAAAATTACTTCCTAGTATGAATCAGGTACTCTTGGGAAAGGGTGTTAGTCTTTTTAAGTCTTGACTATGTTACCCAGTGTCTTTGCCTAAAGTAGTCAAAAGCCTTTATGCCTCTTTCAAAGAGTTTATTTATTATAGTCTATTTGTTATAATTTTTTGGATTATATACTTAAACAATTAAAAATATTTCTTTGGAGCAAAAAGAATCTTTAAAATGAATGTTTTTCAGATAGAATCCATGGAGGTTACTGCAAAGAGTCTGTTGACCAATGCCTATGGTCAGGCTGTTCTAGTAGTATAAATACCATGGTTACAGACTCTTGTGGTAGAGCCTAGTTCCCTATTAAGAGGCTTCTAATGTCCCCTTCAGAGTTGGTGGAAGATTTCTCTCTACAGGAGCTATGCAGCATATTTAGCCTGTAGCTTGTAGGGATACCATCTGTATAATGATTACAATCTTGAGAAGTGCATTATGGCCTCTACCCACTGGCAAAAAGCCTCATTGTTGGTATTTTTACTGACTGACACAGCAGAGCTGGTATTGACTCCCATCTGGCACTCTGGTCATTTTCTAATTCTGTGTAAAAGACTGCAGTATTCTCAAATATCTTCCCATGAACCCTCTGAACCTTCCCATGAATTCTCAGGCTTATTTGTCATGATTGTGAGGTAAACATTCCAGTGCCAGATGATATGACTTGCCATGACCTCTGGTGACATTTCTTCTGAAGTTTTCTGAATACTCTTAAGTGGTGCAAACTTTCACATTCTGAACATGGCAAATGTGTATGAATGTAAGTGTAGATTTCAATGGCATACATTCTGGTAATAGCAGAATTCATAGATGGTTGTCAAGAACTTCCAGACTTTTGCAATATGGATAGTATATACTTGTTTCTCTGTACTTACAGGCTCTGTGACAACTTGAGTATGCATGGAATTTATTCCTTCATTGTCCTCACAATTCTGCCTTAGAAGTATGTTGAGATCACCAAAAAACAAAATGCAATTGAAAAAAAAAAAAAAAACCAACAGGGAAGATCTGCATCAACTACCATTTCCCTGCCAGGTACTTTGACTGTACTAACTATAGTATAGATGGAATGAAATCAAAAGAAGCCATTGCAGATTGTTATACAACTCTCTTCTAGAATAGCAGTGAAGCATTCTGGAAAACAAGGAAGTACCTGATAGAACCCAATTAACACTTCTTAAATATAGTGGACCATGGAACAAACGGGAACATTTTTTTAGAATCTCTTTTACTTTGAAGGATAACATGTGTAGGTGTGGCTGCAATGGGAGGTTGTGGAGGTTTATGCAAATGAGCACACCATAGATACTGCAGTAGTAAAACAGGATGCTAGCTGAATCCTAGTGGTTATTTTCCCAACCTCAGGGCAGCCCCAGGCCTGGACAGCCACACAAGGTAAGTAATATGGGGAATGTGACAATAGAAGGCTGGGTATAGCCAAGTGGGGCAACTCTCCTAAACATCTGCCTGGAGACCAACTTGGAATTCCCAGGGCTTAGGCACTTTTTCATCCCTTGGGTGGTTATATCTCAATATATCCTGCTCTTGTCGCCCTCATGCATGAAGTCTGGAAAAAGGTTTCTCACCAACAAGATAAAATGGAAATTGGGTGATAATCCACTCTTCTGCTTCTAGGCAAATATGAGGTCAGGAGACCAGAATTTTCACTCAAAGCTAAACAATAAGGGGCAACCAAAGAAGGCTTTGCAATATAAAATTACAAGGAAAATATAATACTTAAAAGTTAAGGGAAAAAATTTTAAAACAACTTTTTGAAACGAAACACAAGCAAATTTATAACATTTACTTTGGGCACCTCATAAAAGTTTAGGCCATATGAACTTCAGGCAAAGAAGAGATGAAAAATGAAATGAGAGATGAGAGAAGATAGGAATTGTCTTACCTGCATAAATAACAAGATGAGGAAATAATATAACAGTACTGTGATGGGAGAATCAATGTGAGCGCTAGAAGGAAGCAGAATGAGCACTGAAGAAAATCGTGTTAGCTAGCGAATTGGGGGAAGCTTACGAAACTTAGAAAGGATGGCAACAAGTAGTGGATGTGTAGAACTCAGTGAGGAAATCCAACCCATAGATATTTGATGCTCTTGAAGAAGAGAGAAAGAAAAAATAGAAGTAACAATCAAGGTTTAAAATGGAAGTGACTTTTTGAGATTTCAGAATGGGACATCTAGACATATTGGGAAGTTTATGGATTTCAAAGATTCAAAAATGATTTCCATCATCATCCTGTCGGACATTTAGAGAGGAATAAAAGTCAAGCAGGTCTCTGAATTTTCTTTGATAACTTTAAATGACAAATAATGCTGCTGCTACTGCTGCTGAATGACAATAAAAATAATACAAACACTTCCTGACCATTTGATGCATCAGGTACTATGCCATATGCGTTTACATAGGTAATTAAAACCCCCCAGCAAATTTCAATGTAAGTGCTTATATTTTCCTCATTTTATAAAATATTTTTTTCAATATAGCTAAAGACAAAAAAATTTAAATAACAAGAAAAAACAAAGGAAAGAGCAATGAATCATGAAAGGTACAATTTCTAAGACTGGCATAATTAAGACTAGCCATACTAATGAAGACGATAAAGACAATTAAGTAAAACTCCCCCCCCCTTTTTTTTTTAAAAAAGGCTTATATTGAGTGAAGAAATGAAACAGAACTAAAAACAAACCTAATTCTATACTGTCTACAAAAGCAATTTTCCAAAAAAAAAAAAAAAAAGAAAGCAATTTTCCCCCTCCATTTCAGAAAGTTTAAAAGTAACAAGATAGGCAATAATATTTAAAGCAGAAGAAAACAAACATAAAGACAAATTATTAAAGTATATATATTGCAAAAGAACTTTAAATGTACTTTTAATAAAGAGGTTAATTTCATACTGAAACAGTTAGTAATGCCTTAAAGCTGACCAATATACGATCATTGTAGGAGACAGAAATATCTCTCTATATTTCAAGGATAAATGGCCAAATACAAATGAGGATATAAAAGATTCAAATGGCTTTGAAACAGATGATTTAACACTTAACTAATACTCTGTTTCGTAAATCACAGATAATATATTTTATATTTATTCAGGGAAGCAATGAATATTTTTTAAAATTTAGAAGTATATTAGACCAAAGAACTCATGTAAATGTAAAGTCACAAAAAGTGTGCAGGACTCATTGTTTCTGACCCCCCTGGAAGAAGTTAATTAAATATATTAAAGAACTCCCTTGTTCCAGCCATTGGGGAATTAAACAACTACCACAGTTTTCCTCAGTAATTGCTGGATTAAAACAGGAATCAAACCTGCAGTTTTAAAAATTAGAAAATAGGGATACTGAGAATAGAACATATCAAAACATAAGAAAGGGATCCAGTCAAAGCTGTAATCATAGGCAAAGTCAACATGCCTTATTGACTTATTTTAGTAAATTCAGTAGAATAGCAATCAGATTAATAAATAAAATGAGAAAGGCTATACTTTGATCCATAAACAATAAAAGACATTTAGTAACATTTGAACTCTAGTTGTTCAGTCTATAGAATTAATAATAGAATACTCCCTTATGATGGTATGGCATGTCTGTCATACTTAATAGAATATTCATAAACCATTCCCATTAAATAAAGAATAAGACAAAGATGTCTATTATCATTGTTATTATTTAACATTATTCAGGAAGTTTTAGCCAATGCAACATGTCAAGAAAAATAATTCAGATAGATAAGCATTATAAGAGAAGAGATTTCCATATGATATGAATTATGTGGAAATCCCAACAAAGTCAACAGAAAAACTGATAAGATATAGTTCAATGAAAATGTAAAATGTAAATGAAATATCGACAAATTAATGTTTCTATATATTATCAATAATCAGAATGCAAATTAAATGAAGCATTAATCACCTTAAAAACATAAAATCTATATATAAATAATAAGAAGAAAGGAACTCAGTAATTTTAAAATTTATATGGATGAATCAATATCCAAAGAGAACTAAATCCATTTTGAAAAAAAAGAGATTTTGTCTTATTAGATATCATATGTTATAAAGCTACAGTTATAGAATCGTTGCAAAGGAAAATAGACCACAGAGATCAGAAGCAGACCCAAGTTTATGTGGAAAATTAACATACAATAGAGGAGGCCCAAGATATTAACAGAAAAGAGACAGATTGTTAGTAGATGGTTTTGGGAAAAATGCCTTATAGTATAAAGACAAGTAAAACATGCTGAATAGAGAAAGACTCCAGATAAGTTAAAGATCTAAAAGTGAAGGCAAAACCATAAAGCTAATAAAAAATAATGCAGAGGAATATCTTGGTACCCTAATTGTGGAAAAATACCACACTCCAGAATCATGAGGTGGAAAATTGCTGAATTTGATTACCTTACACTAAAGATTTTTATTCAATTTTGGATACCATTGGGATTAATATCTGGAATATACATGAGCTTCATACAAATGAACAAGAAACGGGTAAGAATCCCAGTTGTAAAATGGCCCAGGAATATATGTAGAGGCAATTCATAGAAGAGGAAACCCTATGGACTAATACACTTATGCTCAAAACCACTAGAAATTAGATGAATGCAAATTAAAATAACAATGACATCTCCCTGAAGACCTGTCAGGTAGATAAAACATTAGCTGACACTGTTAAGTGTTGGTGGGAGGAAGAAATATCAGAATACTCAGACAGTGCTGGTTGGAGTAGAGAATAATGTAGATGACCAAGCAACTGGCAGGACCTACTCAAACTAAGTAAGGGTGTGCAGTATGACCAGTCATTCCACTCTTTAGAGAACTATAGGTGGAAATGAATGAGGATGTTACTTGAAGCATTGTTTGTGATGGCAGAAAGTTGGAGGCCATCCAATTATCCATCACTGGAGGAATGGAACTATAAATATTGTGATTGCATGCTATGGAAAAACATATTGGTTAGGATCAATGAACAATGTGTAGACGTGTACTAACAGCAACATGGATACATTTTTAAAAACTTGGGTGGAATGGAAAAAGCCAGAAAGAATGAGATTTACAACACACAATAGCATCTGTGTAAATTAACAATTCATGTATAAGAGTAATATGCATTTCACAGAAACACATATGAAGACTTGAAAAAGATAAAAACAAATGAAGATAGTTACGTTTGAGGGTAAGGAAGGACATGGAATGGGGAAGAAGGTTTCAAGTGGATAAAAAAGTAAATAAGAGAGAAGCCTTGCAAGGTAGCATAAGAAGAAAAAAAGGAGGGCAGAAAGAAAGGAGAGAAGGAAGGAAAGAAGGAAAGCAGGAAGGAGGAAAAAGGAAGAAGGAAAGAACAAGACAGTAAATTTAAGATATTAGCAGGATATTTTTGAAGGACTAAAAAGAAGACTTAATTAAAAGAAAATGCATGTTGGGGCTCCTGGGTGGCTCAGTGGGTTAAGCGTCTGCCTTTAGCTCAGGTTGAGATCCCAGGGTCCTGGGATTGAGCCCCACATCGGGCTCACTGATCAGCGGGGAGTCTGCTTCTCCCTCTCCCTCTCCCTCTCCCTCTCCCACTCCTTCCTTCATTTGTGCCAGCATGCTTGCACTCTCTCTCTCAAATAAATAAATAAAATCTTTAAAAAAATAAATAAGAAAAAGAAAATGCATGCCATGTTCTAAGATTTCAGTGTTCAGAATTATAATGATGTTAATTGAGTCATAAATCTAATTTAGTATCATTAAACATTTGTGGGAGATTGCTTAATATTAATTAACCAAGGTGGTTAGGTGCTGAATGCCCCCTTCTCACCCCCTGACTCTCTTCCACTTTGCTGTGCCCTGCAAGGCTGACCTGGAAGGAATATAAGAATATAAGAGTATCAGAGGGCTCCCTTATATTCTGGTTTCAGGATGAGTTAGATTGAAGGGCAGGAGCAGGGTTATTTATATGTGTGTGTAGAGGGTAGGAGGTGGTAGCATTTATTCCAACTCCTTCCTCCTTTAGGAGCCTCCTATAGGACCACCTTGGGTTGGATGAACCCTCTACTCTCAGGTAGATGTCAACATAGCTCTTTGCAACTTCTGGCCTAGAAGTGATAATGGCTCCTGGCTGTAACTGACTCCAAGATGATGCACTATTCATAACTGCCTAAGAACAACCATGAAAATTGTGAAAACGATTAGCAAGGAGTGACTTGTACTATCAGATAAATGTAAGTATATTCAGAACTACAGTAATTAACACATGGTTAAAGTATAAGGATAAGCAAACAAAGTGATGTGATGTCCCGGGTGTTTGGGTTTTAATGTGCATGTATAAATATGAATAAAGGTAATAGTTCAATGGTTTGGGGATACTTAGTTAATTACTTTGAAACTCAAAAGTTAAATCCTTATGTCATGGCAAGCTCAGAATCAAATTCGAGATAGATGAAACAGTGAAATATAGAAATGAAAAGGAGGAAGGAAGGAGAAATTGACTAAAAATCAATTTGATCTGGCTGGGAAAGATAAGCGTAAAAACAAAGATAGATGGAGTGTCTGGGTGGCTCAGTTGGTTAAGCATTTGCTCTCGACTCAGGTCATGATTCTGGGATTTGGGGATCAAGCCCCATGTTTGGCAGCTGGGAACCTGCTTCTCCCTCTCCCCACTCTTGTTCTCTCTTGCTATCTTTCTCTCTCTTTCTCAAATAAACAAATAAAATCTTTTAAAAAATAACAAAAAAAGATAGAAACAATAAAGACAAAGACTAATTGATTTGATTATATTAAATGTATAAAAGTAAACTTTTGATATAATAAATGATAAATAAAAATTTAAAAGACGAATGTCAAATAAGAAAAAGATATTTGCAATAAATGGTGAAAAACTAAAAATTTGCTTTCTCAAAATATATTTTAAAACATGAGCAACTCAACAGAAAGAAAGGCAAACTGTGAACGATTGATCAACTCGTGACAATGTACTTACCCACACCAGTACTAAAATGAATGTAAGTTAAGACAATATAATACTACTTTCACTTACTAATTTAATAAAAATATAAAACTATTTTACTGGCAGATTTTTGGAAAAATAGAGGTACAAATTATTAAAACTTTTTGTTAATAAACATTTTTTAAAAGTTTATTTATTTATTTAAGATTTTATTTATCTATTCATGAAGGACAGAGAGAGAGAGAGAGAGAGAGCGCGCGCGAGAGAGAGGCACAGACACAGACAGAGGGAGAAGCAGGCTCCATGCAAGGAGCCTGACGTGGGATTCAATCCCAGGTCTCCAGGACCACACCTTGGACTGAAGGCGGCGCTAAACCGCTGAGCCACCGGGCTGCCCTACACACATACATTTAAACTTTAACTTGCTATGTATTTTTTTCTATACAAATAATCAGAAGCATGTAAAAGGAAGTTTATCATGACATAACATGATATTAAAGAATTGAAAATAATCCAAATATCCTAAACTGGAAATTAATTAAAGTAGGGATATCTATATAATTGCATTCTATAAAGGCATATAAAGGCTTTTCACATAATATTTAATAAGATGCAAGAAATTCTTACCTTTCTTTTGGTTAAGGGGAAAGAATAGGGATGCCTGGGTGGCTCAGTGGTTGAGCCTGCCTTTGGCCCAGGGCATGATCTTGGAGTCCCAGGATGGAGTCCCACACGGGACTCCCTGCATGGAGCCTGCTTCTCTCTCTGCCTGTGTCTCTGCCTCTCTCTCTCTGTGACTCTCATGAATAAATAAATAAAATCTTAAAAAAAAAAGGGAAAGAATAGTTCATAGGATTTTATCATGTGAAATACAAACTCAAATATAAAGGGGTTGTGTATGCTCAAAAAAAGGACAGAAAATATAAATGCCAAAATATTAAAAAATTTTTTATCTCTGGGTAATTACTATAAACATGGTCTTAAATTTCTTCTTTGCGTGTGTCTTCTATTTTCCTAAAATGTATAATTAATGGAAACTTTTATAATCATAGGAAAAATTTTAAGCTTGAAAGGGGCTATTCCTTTTGTTGTTATGTATAGAAAAACAATATCTTGTTAGCTAGACAGTGGGCCATTATAAAAAAACAGTTTTGAGTTAGTGAAAAAGAGTTTCTGGAGGGCTTCACCATTTACTATATGATGCATAGTAAATATGAATATGTCTATTTGCTCTAGTAAATATGTCAACAAATAATTTTCTTAAATTGCAATGATGGGCAACTGGTATACTTGCAGAGTTGGTATATGCTTTTATTAGGCTATTTTATTTGAGATTTTAAATATCTGAGCCATAATTACAAGAAAAGCTCACATTTGAAGCTTTCTACATACATTAGAAACTGTTGTGTTCTATAACCAGTATTAAAAGATAAATTGAGGCATATTAAACATTTTAAGAATTTGTCTGAATAAAAATTGATTCAAATCAGCCCGCACCAAATTGGAAGTGGTCAAGTGAGTTTCGACCTTTTGAAGTCCAGGGCAAGACTACTCTAGAGAAGGTATAGAAACAAAGAAAGGAAATTATTTGATTGGTTATAACTTAAATCCTAGTTGTCTGCTTGTGACTGGTTGTCTTTAGGTTTCAATTTTCTAGCCTCACGGCATTTACAGGTGTACAATCTGATTTGCTTATGTGTGTCATGCAGGCACGAGAGCCACCTCAATTCAGTGGCCTCCTTACTAAATTAATTTAACAGCAGTAATGTACTTACTGTTACTTTCATTATTTGGGTCAGAAAACAGATCCATTTTCTGTGCTCCAAGGAGCCAGATCATTAACTGATGATAATATAAGGAGTGGATATTTGAATCCTACCACTTATTACTCTTCTACTCCATAATACTGACTTGAATATAGACAGAAAGAATGGATCACCTTTGGGGATCAAAATATTAGCTGTATTAGGTGCTCTCCACCGATTAGAGAACAAAGCAAACCTTTTACCTTCTCCTTTACACTCTCCAGTTTTCCTTTTTCCCTCTCTCACTTTCTCCTTTCCTGCCTTGTGACAGTCACACTCCATTCATTTGTGGCTACTTTTGCCTTACAGTGGCAGAGTTAAGCCATTCTAAGGCCAACAAAGTCTAAAATATTGACAATCTGACCCTTTACAGAAAAAGTTTGTTGAAACCTGCTGTCTAGGAAGGGGTTACCAAAGCAGAAAGTAGCAGGCTTGCAGAAAGAGTTTTTAATTGCTTCAAATTATCTTGATTTTTATTTTTTGCAGGTACAAAATCTCAAAGACATTGGACCTCCCTGGCATACATAGCAGAACTGTTCCTTAAAAGAGCTATCTCCTTAAGAGGCAGAGACACAGTCTTAAGCTACCCTCTCTGGGGTTGTGCTGACAGAGTAACAATAAATTGCTCATTTCCCAGTGGACCCTGGAAGCTATTTGAGTAGGCAATATATGCCTAAACCCGATGAAAACCATTGACAAGCCCAGTGCATATGGACCTGGGACTTGGGCAAATGCATGGGAATGAAAAAAGAGTAATAGCCGACAAACGTGAACTTGGGTATGCAGAATTCCTAGATGAAATGGAAATCTCAGAACACTTAAGGGAAGTGCAAAATAAGGATGTCTGCACCAGAAGGAACTTAAGGATCTCCTGGACAGGGCATTACTCTTAGCAATTTCTTCTTACATATAGACCTACACCCCACACTTCCACAATGTGAGACACGGCTGTGGGAAAGATGGGTGAAGGTCTTTTTTGTTAGGGTACCTGAGGAGTAACTAGTTCATTTTGTCTCACTAAGGGAGAAAACAATAATATCCCTCCAAGGACCTAATATTATCTGAACCCTGTGAAAAATAAGACAACAGGCAGCCAATGAAGTCACTTATGATAAGCTGCACATCACCAAGGCAAGACTTAATTACAGTTTTGGCTTTCCTAGAAATGGAACCTTAAAGCAGTCAATCAGAAATCACCTGATCAGCACTAGTTAGGTAATCTGCCCAATAGACACCTGGTATCCCCTAAAGGAAAGTGGCCTTGCAATAACCAATCTGCCTTTTTGTCTAGTATAAGTTCCTTGCTCCTGCTCCCTTCTGCCTATGAAAGTCTCATTTTGTTCAGCTCTTCAGAGCTCCTTTTTATCTGCTAGATTGGATGTTGCCTGATTCATGAATCTTTGAATAAACCTGGGAATATCTTTAAAATTTGCTCAGTTGAATTTTGTCTTTTAGCAACCCTAAATACTCTAGGTGTCTGGATGGTTTCAAACCAGATGTAAAGATTCATGTAGGATCTGAAAGAGGCTTAAAAATCTGGATGAGTGTGCTCCAACACAAGATGGGAGAGAAATGGTGGGAGATTGCTCTATATTATTGGGGGGGGGATTGCTTTAAAGAGGAGGGAACAGACAGCAGACTTGAGGGGACCCAGGTAAAGTAGGGGGATTGCTACTATGTAGGCCATCCAGGAAAATGCTGAGCAAAGGAAGAAAGACAAAAGCTCAGTCCTGAGACAAGGGAGGGAAGGAGGACTGGCAAGGGAAGAAAGGGATAAAAATGTGAAAGTGAGCAGTGAAGGAAATGGAGTGAAGAGTGAGAAACAGAAAAGATGGCATCATTCCTGTGTCAGGGCAATCCTCCATTTTTAAAGACTTTATTGCCAGAATTAGAGTGGGACGTGATGGATTATAATACATAGTACCTTCTTTCAAGGAATTGACAATCTGGGGTAGGGAGTGGTGGGAGAGAAAACATGTACATATAAAAACTAACTAATAGGACAAGGCAGTAAAAGGAGTACAATCTACAGAATCATAGCAGGTGGTTTAACCCAAGCAGATGTGAACTGTAAAATGTATTTCTTTTTCATTTCTGAGTTCCTTTTTAAAAAAAATCTCAGATCAGTGATTCAGTTAAAAAATGGTACCTAGGGCAGTAGTTTCTACTAAGGTTATCCTGAGGGTCATATCCAAGTGGCACAGATAATCAAAAAGACCATGTATATATTTGCATTTAAAGTGGTATGATTTACATGTTTTTGCATATCCACACGTACTATGCATATAATTATGTCGACAGTAAGGCCTGCCATTACGCACAATATTAAACTTTCCATTAGTAGGCTGGAGGGAATCAGTTCTTACTTTTTCTTGCCTCTTCTTTCTTACTCATCCTCTGTCATTGATCTAGCAATTTTGTGGGAAAGGAGAAGGCAAGATGCATAGGGACTGGGCTAGCAGAGGGTACAGTGCTGAAGGGATTTGAGCCATGCCCTAAGTTGGAGAGCACTAGGTCCAGTTCATCAGAGTGCCACGTTCCTGCAAAATCACATAAGGCTGTATATTCTGCTTTAAGAGAGGCTCTGTAAGCAACTGTTAAAAAAAATGCTAATACTATTAATAAAATTAATGATTATTGACATCTCTTTTCTTTTCTGTCCTGTCCAAGAGACAAAATCCCTGAAAGACAGGATGGATAAAATGGTCACCATGTATTGAAAGCTTATGATGTACCTGATATTGTGCTACCTACTTTAGATACAGCTTTTCATTCTATTTTTAAAAACAATTATCTTTAAAAATTTTTTTTTATTTTTAGATTTTTATTTATTTGAGACAGAGTGACAGACAGAGAGAGAGAGAGAGAGAGAGAGAGAAAGGCAGAGACACAGGCAGAGGAAGAAGCAGGCTCCATGCTGGGAGCCTGACTTGGGACTCGATCCGGGGTCTCCAGGATCATGCCCTGGGCCGAAGGTGGTGCTAAACTGCTGAGCCACCGGGGCTGCCCTAAAACAATTAATTATCTTATGAAGCACGTATTGTTATCTCTATAGTTGAAAAAAAATGAGATTTAGAGAGATTAAGTGACTGACCCAAGATCACACAGCTAGTAAGTGGTAGAGCAGAGCTTCATTGATTGGTTCATTTAACACATATTAAGTGCCTAGTATATGCAAGATGCTGGTGATCTGTTGAACTCCAGAGTCATGCTAGAACTATACATAGTTAGGATAATTTTGTCCTGCCTTAAAATTGCTTATTCTTTGGGTGTCTCTCTTTTGGCAAACATTAGAATCATTTACCCAATGATTAAAGCCATAAATCCAGAGAGCCATCTTAGACTATATCTACTTCAACTATTCTCATATCCAACCACCCACCCAGTCCTGTCAATTCGCCTTCTAAATATCTTACTATTTTAAGCCTTTTTCCAAATCTGCACTGCCACCAAAGCATCTTTTGTTCACCTTACCAAACAGCTATCTCTCTGTTCTCTAAGCATCTAGAAAATGAGAGTCACCAGAAGTGGTAAAGATGACATATTAGACATTTTTGTCTTACAGTGCTTAATATAGAGTCCAGAACAATAAGGATTTAATGTTTATTTAACAAATTCTTGAACAAAGTTCTCACAAGTGAAATTTTGAAAACTAATCTGTCCATGAGACAAGGACTTATTTAAATATATACATATAACTGTCTGTCTGATTTTTGGTTTCAGCTTAGGTCATGATCTTGCAGTCCTGAGATTGAGCCCCGTGTTGGGCTCCACACTGAGTGTGGAGCCTGTTTGAGATTCTCTCCCTCCTCTCCCTCTGTTCCCCCACCACCACCACCCTCACCTTCCTCCTCTCCCTCTGTCCCTTCCCCACCACCCCCCTCAATCATGTGTGTGCTCTCTCTCTCTCTCTCTCAAATATATATATATATATTACTCAGAGTACCTGTTGTTATAGGTCTGTGTGTGTATATATTATATGTACTCTGAGAGTTTTTCCTGGGCATGGAACCATACATATTGCCATATCTATAAACGGTATTTGTAGACTTGGACAATATTCCTGCCATTGTCAGGAATAGATACACGTTGCAAAGAGCCAATAGATGTAGCTCACTCTGTCATATAATGTAGTCATTCTAAATGGGGGAATGGGAATAATTGTCATAATCACAGTGTTCCTAGAAATCAGATTAAGTGAGAGCCTCCAGACTGAGAAAGAAACCCAGTTGCTAGAAACCCAAATGACCCAACTTAGGGCACTCTGTGGCAACAAGCTCTTCTCACTCATGTCAATTGCTTTTTCCTCCACTTCCCAATGTAAAATGTAACAGCCATGGTGAATTCAAGACATTTTAATAAATATTTATTATGAACTGATCATGCATTGGGGGATTGAAAAATAAGTAATACATAAGCAGTGGGGATTGAAAATTACTAGTAATGCATAAGCAGAATCTGCCTTTGAAGAGATAAATGAACACATCAACTCTTTAATGCTTATAATGTGCTTTCACATAAACTGTCTCTCGCAATCTCATTTTCATAACTCTTGTCTCCATTTTACTGATGAGGAAACTAAAGCTCAAAGTAAAGTGAGTTACTCAGGTTACTCAGGATCACACTACCAATAAGGGGTAAAATCCAGGATTCCTGATGTCGAATTCTTGTTCTCATATCATGTTACCAAACTGCTGAGGAAATTAATTAATTAATCAATCCAGTAATTAAAAAAATACTTATTAAACACCTAGGCTGTTCCAAGCACTCAGAGTGTGTCAGTGAACAAGTTAGATGAAGACATCCACTCTGAAGGTATGTATATTTTTGACTCTCTCTTAATGATTTGCAAATCTCTGTTTGTGTGGAAAGACCCTTTTTGCTGCACACTGAGGTTTTAAGATTCTTTCCCCTTAAGGACAATAGCTGACTCTGTGAACAACTGTCCCCAGGCTCTCATCATTGAGCATGGCTTCTTGGACCACAAGCTTCTGGGTTATTTTTTTTAATAACACGCCATCAATTTGGCTACTGCACGTATCAGTTACCACAGAGTTATTTAAGAGCACAAGGCTGTTTGCCTTTAATTAATTTAAATATAAACACACAATGTTAGGAAAATTAAGTAGACAAAAACATTTTCATGCATCACAGGCATTTTGCAAACATATACAGTGTAACCTGTTAATTACATTTTTCTTCACAATCCATTTATCTTTTCAAAGCCTTGCCTAATAATTTGATGCTTCTCACTTACATTTTTAACTGCTTGTGATTCATTTTTCCAGGCTGTTTCCAAAGGGATTGCCACATCCCGAATGAAAAGAAATATTATAATAATGTGGTACAATAAAACAACATAGAGTGTCTCATTCTAGCCCAAAGACCATGTGGCATCATTCAAATACTCATAGAACTTAGCTAGACAAAACAATATAAGGAGTCCTTTCCTAATCCTTTTCTTTCATTTGAAGGAAGCTCACCAAACGACCTATAATAGAAATTTCCAAAAGTTGATACATATCCCATGTATATATCAAATGACATCACCATTCATACAACTGATAACATAAAAGAAGATGTATATGTTGGTCTCTGCCCCCAGTTCCTGGCACAGAGTTCCTAAAACCCTTGTAATTTCCAAAGTGATAAGAGCATCTCTTGTTCTGATATTTGGTCTTTGATCCCATCCCTGACACAAGACTCCTAAGATACTTGTAAATTTCTAAGTGATAAGAAGACTGGGAACATCTTTTATTCTAATGAAGTGACTCTGGGTGGGCACCTGGAAGGGGGATGGTCATCACCAGAAAGACCACACCATTATTAGAAGCTCTCCTCCCCCACCTCACCCCATTCTCCTGAGAGGAGAGGGGCCTGGAAATTGAGTTAATAATTGATCATGCCTACACAAGGAAGCTTCCTTAAAATTCCAATAGTATGGGGTTTGGAGAGATTCCAGGTGGGTAAACACATCATGTATCCCAACTCAACAGGGAAAAAAGATCCTGTGCTTAGGACCCTCCCAGACCTCAGCCTATGTATTTCTTGATCTAGTTTTTTATCTGTACCTGTTATCATATCTTTGAACAAACTGATGAACGTAAGTAAGTATGTCCTTGATTCTGAAGCCACTCTGGCAAACAAATCCAAGGGGGAGGAGGTGGTGGGAACTTATGATTTATAGTGAAGTCACAGAGAAGCTGGGAGTAACCTGGGGACCTCCTACTTGTGATTGGCATCTGACGTGAAGGGCAGTTTCTTGGCATTGAATCCTTAACCTGCAGAATCTGATGCTATCTCCAGGTAGATAGTCTCAGAACTGAGTTAAATTGTAGGCTAGTCAGCTGTGTCAGAGAATTGCTTGGTGGGGGAAAAACCACCACACATCCGGTGGCCGATGTGTCAAATGTGTGGTGTGCTCTGAAAGCAAAAAGAAAGACACAGGAGGAGAATGGTAGGTTTTTTCCAACATACACTCCCAACCTGGATCCAGAGAACCATTCTCATTGTGTCTCACCAGTAGACAACTGGTGACTAAGTTTGCTCGGTTTAGTCAGACCCATCTAGTCGTCCTTTCTATTTCTCCATTCGAGTCAGACTTTCATCTTGCGTTTGAATTACTACAATAGAGCTGGATTTCATCTCCTTGTCTCCAAGATCCACCACAGCAGAGAGCTGTGTAGTAAGAATTACCACGCTAATCTCCAGCCATACCAAATTCTTTTTGGTTTCTTACACAGGCCCTATTCATTCAAATCCCCATGCCTTTGTGTATTCAGTTCTTTTCCTTTCCATAAAGCTCTGTCTGTTTAGTCCTCTGAAAGTTCTACATTCATATTTTTTTTTATATTCGAATCAGGGGTCAATTTCTTTCAAGTGAAGTATTTCCCATCCCTCTTCAGACCTTCTTCTCTCTTCACTTGGTTTAGGTAAAAATGGCTATGCTCCATTGTCTCCATTGTACCCAGTGCAGCACCTAATGTTTTACTAATTATCTTTCTTTACACGTCTGCCCCTCTCTCCTACAAGCTGCTTTGACAGGAAGCATGAGTCATGTATGTCCCCAGCCCCTAGCGGTGACAACCAATGGATTCAGGGCATCCTACCAAATGAATAAGCAGATATCTTCAATAGGGAGGAAATGTCCCAAGTCTTGGGTGTAGGGTAGCTCTGAAGCAGCACACCTTAAAAGAGGTTATAGGATGCCATTGCTGAAGAGTGGTGAGGTGGGCAATATTTGCCAACCTTCTTTTTTGCCTCTTCTTTCCTGTTATGTCACTCTCCTTCCCAAATAGGTATAGAATTTCTAGCCAAATGACATTTGTTATATGTTAGCAAAATAAGGATGGTAGAGCTTTCAGCACTGAAAGTGTCTGCTACTCCTGGATATTTTCTTGCAACTAGTTACACTGCTACCAGCTGGTGGTAAATGTCTTGGTCACAGTGTCCAAACCACAAGCCATATGCTGTGCCTGTAATCCACATGAAGCTTCTTGATCCATCTTCTTTTACATACTTTCAAGAATAAATTCCCCAACTGAAACTATTTATTTTTTTGGTATTATTTATACTCTCATGTGTCCCATAAAAAGCCAGAGGACTTGAACTTGCTTGTATCACTGGTGTATAGGACAAGTCTACCTTTGCCATATTGTGTATGCTGGCCTAAGGTACATAGCAAACTTCTAAAATATAAACCTGGTCAAAACAGATGAATTTGACAATTTTTAATAGACAAGAGCACTTGTTCACACAGCATAGCTCCTGAAAACTATCATGTTTGACAATACCATGCAAATTGATTTATATTAATTCATTGATGAAAAGAATCTAGGAATAATTTTACCATCCAAGCTATTAAACCAGACTCAAACATCTGCTTTTAATGGCTTCTTTAATATCTGCTTGATATTTCTTAATAGCCAACAAAAGTAATTGCCAACGGGTTTAAGAAAAAGATATAGGAAAATCAAACTTAAAACTGAGAGATTCTGTTATTTTTATATAAGAGCAGTCCTCCTTAGGAGCATAATTTAAGAATCATGAAAATGAATCACCCTTTTGGAGCGGATATTTAAATAAAAAACATCATTCTACGTACCATTGCAACTACCTAAGAAGTAGGAAGATTAGGTTCTACCTCCCTTTGCTCTTCTGGTTTTCTCTGCCAGGATGCTGCTTGGCATCAATCTATCTGCTGTACACCTTCACTGTTTTCTCCCTTAACCACCCCATCCTACTCCATTATTACTATAGCATCTGCTATATTCTATTAGAGAATCATTTGTTTATACGTGGTTCCCCAGCTAGACTAGGAACCCATGGCAGGCAGGACTCGCATGTACACATTTGCACCTAGCACAGGATCTGAGTCAGATCTGGTACTTTAAACATTAAGGTCCTTATTATTAACTACTGAAAACCTGAAGCCTCTCTCTATGTACTTGATCAATGTTTGCTTTTATCATCTTTAACATAGGGTCTAACACAGGTTGATTTGAGGAAATGCCTGCTGCATAGCAACTGCCCTACCTGAGAAGTGATCACTTTCCACTCACTGGCCTTGGCAGCTTCTCTGCCCCAGAATCTCTTGGACAGCTGCTTTTATTTTCGGTGAAGTGAGCATAGGCACATGATGCAGCTTCACCACATGGACCCTGGGGTCAGGTGGATTTGCCTCCAACTCTGCCACTTACTAGCTGTGTGATCTTGGTCTATTTACTTGGTCTTTGTGTTTCCATTAAACAGAAGTTTAGAGATATTAGTTCTGCCCTCCTATTTGCTTGAGTTTCCTCATCTCCAAAACGAGATAATGGTAGGATTTACCTCTTAGGACTGTTGGAAACATTACATGAGAAGATGTGTAAGTTTCTTCGAGCAAGACCTGACACATGGCAAGTGCTTAATAAATGCCAGTTACTGTGGTTATTTCAGACATCACTGGTTGAAGAGGTTATATAAACCAGCTCTTGTTGGTAGGAAGAACAGCTTTCAAATTAGGTTGTCAGCTAAAAACAGTTCTCTAATTAAATAAACATAGATTCTCTGAAACTTCCCATAATGCCACTCAAGATGCCCTTTGCCACTGCAGCTTGAGGTTTTTCTGATTTATCATTTTCTATTATTTTATTGTGTTATACAGACCCTTCTCACTTTAATTATGTTCCCTGGACCAGCAGTAACCAATATTACCTGGGGGGCTTGTTAAACATGCAGCATATCAGGACCTATAGAAATCCTATGAAATTAGAACTGGAATTTTAATAAAAACCCCACATGGTTTGTATGTACATCAAAGCTGGAAAAGCATTGATGTAGACAACACTGTTGTTTCCTCAGTAAAAAAATAAAAAGTACCTATCTCGCAGGTTTGTGATGAGATTAAACGTGTTAATGTATACACACGCCATGTTGAACAGTGCCTGACACCTATAGCAAATGATAGATCCATCTAAATATGTAAACATATCTAAATATGAAAAACATGGAAGGGACAGTATTGCTCTCTTGTAATTGGCCAAAAATGCATGTCTAATATTGTGTTCCCTTCTGACAGCTGTAATTTATATACACTTTGGAAAACCATTACATATTCAAAATAGAGTAATGAGAGTGTTGAGGAAAACTAAACTTTGTTATTAGAAGAATGGTTAAAGAAACTGGGAATATTTATGTGAGAGAATAGCACACCTGTGGGAGATGACAGCTGCCTTCATATTTTTGAAGGTTCAGATTTATCTTTGTGACTCCAGATGGTAAAATAAGGAGAAATGCATAGAAGTAATGGAAAGAGAGGTTCGATTCAAAAATAAGTAACAGATCTAATTTCCTCACAGTTAGATCTGTTCAAAGTGAAATAGAGTTTCTTGCAAGGGAATGTGTTCTCTGCTCCAGAATATCCAAATAAAACCCGGTGCTCACCTTTCTAAGACAGCAATGAGTATTTGTAAACTGGATAGTTTCTGAAGTGCCTCCCAACTCCGAGATGCATGATTCTATGAATGATAAAACTGAAAAGGTACTTGGCCTTTATCTAGATTCTAGAAACTTCAATCTCTTGTGGTGTTTAGGAAAGCCACAGCAAGTAACTTTGACAATCTGTTATCTAGCTGATATCTTGTACATTCTTTCTTGCTTTCTAAATAGTTCTTGTCCTCCTTTTCCACATTTCAAAAGCAAGAAGAAAGAGACAGCAGCTTTAGGCCTTTTTACAAGCAGTATACGAACTGTTTTTGCAACAGGTTGACCCTTTCAAACCAAGATACTGTGATAATCTACTTAACTCTTAAAAATTGGAATAAGGCTAATGCATTTCCCATCAGTCTTCTAGGTATTTCGTTCTTGAAATGATGTTACATTCAGTAGAACTTCCTTTGCCAAAGGCATAGGATGTTCTATGCAAAGCTTACATATTTCTCTAGTAAGAATTCTGTACGAATGTTTTACAAAGATGCTGGACCTATTTGGAGCATTCTATTTTTTAAGCTAATGTAAACAAATGTTAGAACTGAAAGTTCCTTGATCAACTAACTAAGAGGTGAAAAACTCATCAAAAGCTCAGGGCGCCTGGGTGGCTCAGTTGGTTCGGCGTCCAACTCTTGGTTACTGGTCAGGTCGTGATCTCATGGGCTGTGTGATCGAGCCCCATGATGGGTTTCACAGTTGCTGGAAAGGTCTGCTTGGGGATTCTCTTCCTCTGCTCCTCCCCCCACTTGCATAAGCACATGTGTGTGTATGTACATGCTCTCTCTCAAATAAATGTTTAAATCTTAAAAAAAAAAAAAAAAACTCATCAAGGCTCATTGCATCACTCTATCATTGCTTCCATCAAAAGGAGTACATAATAGAAGAATCCCAAGCACCAAAGCAAGGCCAGGAGAGGAAGCGTAAGTTGGACAAGCTCAAATGATAAGGTCAAGCCCCTTACTCTGACCTATACTAGGGTGAAGATCTATGACAGATGATTATCTAGTCTTTCATAAGCAACACTTGGTCTTGTGAACCTGGTAGAACAAAGGGCAAAAGTAGAAACGAAAGGAAGACTGACTGACATTTCACTGTGTGTCAGAGATTTCCACACACATCTCATGTGAGTTTCACAATAAAGCTAGAAGGAGGCTTAAGTTTTTCTCATCTTAAGGATGAGGTAGCTGAGGCTCGGAGGAGTTAAGTTACTTGTGCTCAAAGGCACACAACCAATTAATGGCTGAGTTTCTGTTCATACTTGGATGTTTTGATTTTTAATGAAGCTTCTTTCTAATTATACTCAAACTGCTAGAACTTACAAAGTATATCCCCGAGATTAGGCAACAAACAGAAAGGTAAATTTCTTCTAAGTAAGTGCTCACTGTCAACTATTTTAAGAACTCAACAGACAGTGTTCTAGGTGAATAATGGCAAACACCAAATTTGTGAACTGGAAAAAGGCAGCTTTTTTGGATGTAAATGGGTCCCAGAGCAGTTGCAGTGCTTCTGGTCAAGCTTTGGTCTCCAGTCTGGAACTCCTTAAAGGAGCAATACAGCAAGGAAAGGCAACTTGAAGACTCCAAATTGCTAAGGAAACGAGCTAATCGGCATCCATGTACTTCGTATTGTGTTCATGTGGCAAAGTGTGTGGGGCTGGGGGTCATGGGTTCAGACTGCAGTGTGGCAAGAATTACCATTTCATGTCAGCGTGAGAGCAAAGAATGGAGGAATTGGCTATGATAGAAGTGTCAATAGTTAAAGCTATAATCACAACTTCAGGAGAGATCTACTATACAAGAAGGTTTAAAAATCCAATAAATAAAGCTAAATGGAGCTGCTATACTGAACCGTGGCATAAAACCATGGTTAACTGGCAACATAGAACATCATTGCATAATGGCTGAACACAACCAGCATGCTGTGGCACGCAGCGGGACGCCCAGCCTGCAAAAAGCCAGAGAGAGGTGTTGAAGTGATCCACCAAGTTATATAATTTGCAGATACTTTTGTATAGCATTTCACTGGCCGGTAACTTATTCAGGAGGTGAGAAAGGCTTGAACCCAGACTTGCAATCATGCTACAGGTTTTGAGTCTGGAAAGAAGCCAGGAAAGGGGTCATAACATGGTCTGGAATCCACAGGTGGCTCCCAATTTATCTACAAAAAAAGAATGAGAAGGAAAACTCGGAAAGTCTCTTAAACCACATTTGTGTAATCATATTTAATGGACAAGTGGCTTCTTGTAGAATTTATTGAAGTGTGGCTATGTGCATGTGCATATGTGTGTGTATTTCCTCAAGAACACGCAGGCATTATTGAAAATGATGGTATATCATATTGTTCTGGGCTCTAACTGGCATGCAAGAAATAATGCCATAGCTGTTGCCA
Source organism: Canis lupus dingo (assembly GCF_003254725.2). Classification (NCBI taxonomy): domain Eukaryota; kingdom Metazoa; phylum Chordata; class Mammalia; order Carnivora; family Canidae; genus Canis; species Canis lupus. The sequence goes on from NC_064248.1 coordinate 52,914,726, forward strand.
CCTTCTTTGCCTCCAAAGGGGAAGAAATGAGCTTCTGTTAAATCCATTCCCGATATCACTATTTTTTTTCTTTCTCTCTCTCTCTTTCTCTCTCTCTCTCTCCCTCTCCATTTTTCCTGCTGCCCATCCTATAAAGCTACGCTTTAGTTTTTAAAAAGCAAAATAAAATAGAGAGCTATTTTAAGACAAAATACTAAACATGAGAATGATTCGGAGCTCTGGGTTTGTTTTTTAAAATTAAATAGAGAGTCAGCATGTGGGTATTGTAAATAGGCGAAGCTTTAGCTCTCCCTACAGGCTTTTGTTACAGTAGCTGTCTAAGAGGAAGAGAATATCAGAAGCTGAAAATCATCCCAAAGTGTTCATCAAACAGAGTGATTTCCTTTGTCCAAGATGAAGTCATGAGCTGTTACCTGGGTCAGCAGTGAGTTTGTGCAAATTCCTGCTGCCCAGTGACACTTAATCACATTATTGAAGCTACTGGGTCTTTTTCTTGTTCTTTTAGTGGTTCTCAGCTCTTTGTTAAAAAAAGAAAAGGAGAATAATAATAAAAAACAACAACTCCAGCAATAATGGAACGACCCTGGAAAAGCCAATCAGAAAAGCTGCTGGGGCTTTCCACTTTGTCACAGTGTCTTCAGAGTGTAGCTTTCTAGACTAACGATCACACAGGAGTTGCTGATGCTGGGTCGGTCTCAACATCCACTCCAGATGGGATCACTGTGGAATAATTTTCTATTAGGATGAGCCGTGGTTAGAAAACCAGTGGACAGCAAAGATCTTCAGTGAACCTAATATTCATTAAAAATAAAAGCCAGTTTGACAAACACACTTTGAGTCACACTCCAAACCCAAAATAGAAATAGTCCCTAGATTTTCTTCAGTGTTGCACCAGAAATGTGTGGAATCAATAGTAATAATAATAATAATAATAACCATTGATAATAATAACAAGTAAACTGTAACAATTGTAACAATTATCATTTGTTCATTTTTTGCTATTGGGTACATATACTGCTGAGTTACCTTATTTAGTCCTCACAATAATGCAAGTATGTAGGTGTGATTATTCCCTTTCACGAATGAGCAACCCAATTCAGACGCTGAGCCACATGCCCAAGGTCATCCAGTGGGTTGGGACTGGAGGCAGTGCTCCAACCCAGGACCATCTGACTGTGAAGCCAAGACCATGAACCACTCTGCTCTGCTCTGCTGACTCTGTTATCTACTATGCTATCCTGCCTCTGTTTTGTTTTTTAAGAAGATACTTCTAGATTTCACCTGACAGCAAAAATCAATTCAGCAAACACTACTGCTTTTCAACAAGCACATTTAGTATTTATGGAGTGCCAGAAATGAGCAAAAGATTTAATAGACACACAAAAAAATCGCTAAGAGGAATCTGGCGAGGAGAAATATATGAAGTAGGACAGAATATGGATGAGTCAGTTAAAGAAATAAGTGTAAAGAAGGTGAAGGAAGTAAGTAAGCTATTAAATTCACAGGCTGTCCTGGCTAACACGCCACTGAGTAGGGGAAGGAGAACAAAAGATGTAATTATGAGAGGAGTCAATATGGGGATAGACTGAAATGATGAATAGCAGAAAAAAGACAAAGAAGGACATTGTTCAGCTTTTTAGGAGTTAGAAATTAGGGAAAGGACCCAACATTCCAACATTCCATAAACATGCTTTGAATGCCAGGAATAAAAATAGCAAACGTTTCATGCCTCCTGCTGGTAAAGTTCAAGGAGGGAAAAAACAGACATATAAGCAATAAAATGTCATGAGCGCTATGATAGAACTTGTGGAGGAAAAGAGCCGTTAAAATTCTAGAGAAGAATGCCAGTTATGATTTCATAATAGGGGCAATAATTTACCAGGACCTTAAAAGATATGGAAGCTTTTGCCAAGTTAACTGGGGAAGTAAGATGGGAAAAGAAATATATGTAAGGGGGAAAACAGGATGTGTGAAGGTAGGAAGACATGGGTTCTCAGGGGGATCTGTGAGTAGTTTTGAATGGCTGGATGGAGCGTTAGAACTCAAGGGGACTGGACACATGGACAGGATCAAAGTAACCTGGACACATGGACAGGATCAAAGTCAGGGGCTCACTGGATGGGGACTTGAGGAGTTTGGACCCTATCCTGCAGGTGTTGAGTAGTCACTGAAGGGTACTATGAACCATATTCACCTTTTAAAAGTCCCTATGGTGGCAGTGTGACAGACAGAGGGTGAAAGCCAGAGGCAGGGAGACAAAAGGCAGGGACTCTGCAGCACATAGTTGCAGTGGGGAGAGAAAGAGAAACAGGTGGGTAAACTCAAGAGAGCAAATAGAATCTGTGACTCTATGACCGATTCGGTGCTGGGAATGAAATTTGTTTTGAAATTAAACAATAGATTTTGGAATCATGCATAAAAGGATGGATGATGACTCTGCTATTTCCATATGGAAAAATAGCAATTGGAGAATTTTTCAAAAATGCTGGTTTTCAACTTCCATATTGTTCAGTGGTTAATATAGCTCTTGGCTTAAAAGATCCCTACTTCTTCAAACTCTCCGTGTCATAGAATCTGGATTTTTATTCTTTTTTAAAAGATTTTATTTATTTATTCATGAGAGACACAGAGAGAGGCAGAGACAGAGGCAGAGGGAGAAGTTTTCTGCAGGGAGCCCATCATGGGACTCTTATCCCAGGCCTCCGGGATCAGACCTGAGCGAGCTGAAGGCAGATGCTCAACCACTGAGCCACCCTGGTGCCCCTGGATTCTAATTTTTTAAAGGACCCCAGCCACTCTCTAGTTTGAAGCTCTCCTGTCCACTGCCCCATCCCATAGAGAGAATTTAAAGGTGAAAGATTTGGTCTGGGGCAATACAGTAATGGAAGCAGGGCCTACAGTGGCCCTGGTGGCTAGACACAGGTGATACCCAGACCACATCCAATGCTTCTTAAGCAAGGACAATATGGAATATTTCTGTTTGGGTTCAATTCCAAGAAAGATTGTATCCATTCAGATAATTTTTAGGTTTTCTTTTTTACCACCGCTGTCACAAAATTTAGGTCCAGATTTATTATTCAAGTGTTATAATTTGCTCAGCTTGAGTGACTAAAAGCATCTCTTCTCCCTCCTTCTATGAGAAGAGCTTTGTTCTGTTTTATCCTTCAATACCTTACCTTGCATGGCATTTTAAAACACCCTATGTCCACCCTTAGATCCTTTCAGATGTTTGTGATAGTAAAAATTATAAACAAATAAATTCATCAACAAGTAGCTTTCTTCTAAGCAAGAATATAATTCTATATTTTGTATTTATGGCTGACATTGGCATCAAGAGATGTATGCGAACTTGGAATATAAAAATGTCAGGGCATTTTCCATGAGCAGTAGAAAGTGTCTAGTTAGTATGAGTAGAACAATTAGAAGCATCCTTGGAATTGTGGATCTGTAAAACCTCTCCCAAAGCAGTGTTTGTCTTTGTTTGAAACATCACCAGGCAAGCCTCTTCATATTAATGGTACTTGCTACGTATTTTGCTACTCTGGCTTCTTCAGTCTCCTACAGCATCTTTTCCAGAAGATTATCTTGATAATTCAGTCATGCTTCCTTCTCTCCATCTTCAGTTCAAATATTTTTACTCAGATTAAATTTAAAATGAGAGGAGAGTGTGTAAAAGCATATAACTTATTCTTTAACTTATACAAACATAAAAAGATGTAATAATATCAGTACAGGAAAGGCATAGGAATTCTAGCTAGAATAAAAGCAAAGGAAATCTTACCAAGAAGATGTGATAAATGGTGTCACTTATGTGCTGGAGGCAGATGGGAACTTTTCTTGTAATATGTTAATTATACGGCTAAATTCTAGAAATGAGATTGGAAAGCTTTCTCAAAATTTTATGGGGGGAAGGTGTAGAGAAACATAAGTTCTACTGTAGGTTTAGCAAGGTGTACATTAGGAGGGATTGGTCATTCCAGTGGAGGTCATCAACAAGTGGTATGGGAGAGGCGAGCCTATGGCATCCAGAAAAAATACAGCATAAAATGAACAGCTGTATAAATGACATCAGATGGTGAGTATATTTTATAAACCAATAGTCAGGACTTGGAGGTCTAACAAGTCTGGATATATTTATGGTGTTAATGGAAAAGAATATTTGAGTTTAGCATTAATTTTGAGATGTGAGGTCATTGTAACCATAATAAATATTAGTTGATTTTGAGGTACAATGAATACTTGAATATTTGCATTCTCTTGAAAATTGTGTTCACCGTCTGACATGTTTGCAGTTTGGGTGGTAACCTGAACTTCAAATTAAGTGAAAAGTATTCTTCATACTTTTTTGTGCCTTTTCAACTTTTTTGATTGCAAACGGTGGCAATAAATACTTTTAATTTTACAACCCATTAAAACCCCACACAAATACACACATAAAAGTATAACAAAAGTTTCGGAAAAAAATACTCTTACTAAATATGTTACATTTGAGTTCTTTTCTATTCTTTTAGATTCTATTATTTTTATTAGAATCATGGTGTGAGCCTCTAAATGGATTCCAAGACCCACTAATGAGCTGTAACCTGCATTTTGAAAACCCTTGCTTGAGATGATTGTTGTCATCTTAACTCAGCATAAATCAGAGAATTCATTTGATCCAAAGGGCTGCAACTCCATGAATATAGGATGATTCCACTGGATCATATAAAAGCAGGAGCAAAGTGTTTGACGTTGGGAAATTGCAGAGGGTGAATTCTTAGCAGGAGATTTATTGGCTTTATGACCAGAACCACCATGCTTAGAGTCCGTGTTTTTTGTGGTGGTAGGAAACCCAAAGAGAGGAGAGAAACAATGCTATTTTTCTAATAAAATATTGAATTTCTATTCATATGATTTTCTATTGCAATTATAATCTGTTGTAAGCCTGCACTGCAGGGACAGAGTCTAATTCTCTCTGAGGCAGAGCCTGGCATCCTGTTGGCAGCCAACACATGTTTATTATCGGTAATAACAATAATAATACTAATAATGATAACTTGATGATTAGAATGCCTTGCAGTAACACCCAAAGCTCAGATGAAAAGAACTCCTTTAACTCTATTCCAGGGTTTATACTTCTTCCAATCTTGGAAATGAATTCCATGTTCCCCTGTTCCTTCTGACTGTGTCTACTTGGCAAACATTAATGTTTTCATGTGTGTTTTTTTTTCCTTACAGACCTTAGAATTAAATGCCTTCCCTTTAGTCTTCTTGTTTGTCTTACCAGAATCACTGGTGAAATCAACACAGCTAGAGTGGGGAGATTCATTTAACTGTTGCTTCAGAAGCCATGAAAAGAGCAAGAAGCCTGCAGACCGTCATTTGTGTATGTATTTTGTGTACGTATATGTGTGTGTGTGTGTGTGTGTGTGAGAATGTGTGTGTGTTTCTGCAACAGCACACTTAATCTTAATTTTCTCAAATTCTCAGTGATAAACTTATTTCTAATGAAGAAAGAGGAAAGGCTTTTTTTAATGCCAGTGTGTGCTTTCTTCCCAGACTTTATCAAAGTTTGTATTTTCAAATTGAGGCTCTCATTCCACAGTGACCTACACAGGAGAGAATGAAAGAAATGGAGAAAAAAGAAAGAAAGAAAGAAAGAAAGAAAGAAAGAAAGAAAGAAAGAAAGAAAGAGAAAGAAAGAAAGAAAGAAAGAAAGAAAGAAAGAAAGAAAGAAAGAAAGAAAGAAAGAAAGAAAGAAATGGAGTAACTACACGCCATCAGGAGGGGAGGAATGCCCGGGATGTAACAGGGGGGAAGGGGGGGAAAGCTACCGTGATAACGTGGGAGGGAGGGGCAGGAAGCAGAAGACACAAAGAGGATTGCAGTGTGGCCACAGCAACAGATAGATAATCTGAGTACCAAGCCATGCAGAAGGAAGGAAACAGAGGCACCCTCTAACGGGGTGAGGGAATCCCAAGTAGAGAGAAAGGAGAGGCAGGAGAAATGGGGCCTTGTTGTGCCAGGCTGGAGAGGAATTACTAGTGATGTCATCTTTCATAACTAGAAGACTGAATTGGCATCTATTGGCTTGCTCTAATTCAAACTTTTTTTTCCTCTTAGATTAAACATAGGTATATAATTTCAACTTCTTTATCTGAGTATACACGTGCTGTAAGAAATTTCGCATGTTTTAGCGTCATGCTCAATGCTGCCTGCTGTTCACTCCCAAAGAGTATGGTACAACCAGACTTATCCTTGACTATTTTTATTAGCTGTGGCATCAGCTCTTAGTTGGTATCACATTTAATTAAAATTCGGGTTATTTAGTGGAAGGATCACACTTCTTCTTACTTGTATTTTTATAGGTTGGGAGTTATGATCCAAGCTACTTCCATGAATTGGAGTTATGTGGTGTATGATGATTAGGGCAACCTGACTCCAACCTTGGCCTGATAACTAGCTACTTATCGTGCTTTTAAGAATTTCTTCCTTTGTAAAATGGAAGTAATAATACCTACCTCACAAGATTGTTGGGAAATTAAAATGCAATGGTAATTGAGAAGCACTTAGCACAACCTGGCACAGTATAAGGGACTAGTTAAATACCTGTTATTATATACTCCTTATAAAGATTGCGCTTGGTGGGGTTCACGTAAGATCGAAGAAACAGGTAGGAGATTACGATTAATTTTAAATTTTATGTCAGGTAGCACTGTAGGCATGTACATCACAGCATCTGTCCCTGGCCCCCACTGGGGAGGGGGGGCCAAGGGGGTTACAGGTGCAGGAGGAGGCAGTCACTGATCACTGGCAACACCTACATCCTCTGCTTTCTCCTACCGGCTGGATATGAAAAGCAGAGTTAAACACCATGACATCTACTGCTCTTTATGTTAAATAAACCAAGGCCTTCCATAAATTAAAATGATTTCCTTATGCAGCATGACACAGGGTTATCCAATTTGCCAGAGAGGTGCAACCGAGTCTGTTGTAAGGGGAAAGTGCAGGTAGGCTGTGTTTAAAACTGCAAGTACCATGTCAAAAAAATAAAAGCCCCTCTCAGTTTAGTAAAAGCATTTGCTTAGGCCCTAATAAACTAAGAATGGAGAAAGGTTAATTGACAAAATGATACTTGTCTAATGCTGTCCTGAGCATTGCACTCAGGCAGATGTGTGAGACAGGGATCCTGCTGTGCTGACAAGGATGATTATTATAACTGACTCTTTTTGCCCTCAAGGGTGTGTAGTTTCTAGAAGCTTTTCACCCTGGAATCTCAGTGTTGTACTAGAGCCAATTCAAAGAGGGTTGTAAAACCAGAAAGCCAAAGGACAACACAATTCACACTTTTTAAGTGTGTTGAGGCAAGGCCACAATTTGGCACTAGTCCTAACTGGTGTGGTGTAAATTCTGCTTTGCATTTACAACTTCCATTGATGGAGCACTTAACCGTGTGCTAGACAACATGCTGAGAGCTCCAGATCCTACCTCTCCTTCTATTCCCATAGTGATTCAGTGAAGTAGTCGTGTAAGCTGGCTGGGTCCAAGGACCCAGAGAGGGTCCCGAAGGACCAGCCAAGAGGGTCCTTGGCTTTTGTGTGGGATAGAAATTAAATATGAGCCAAGAGAAAATGAGACCACAGTTTACTGAAGTTATAGAGAGTGAGTGCATATACTGACAGAGCGTCCAGGAGACTCAGGAAAAAAAAAAAAAGAATGAAGAATGAGTCTGAAAAAAAAAAAAAAGAATGAAGAATGAGTCTGGGCTTTTTATTGAGGATGATGGTCTGGTGTACGTGTCCTCTCAGGCATCCAGAAACTTGTCAAACAAGGACGGTACTCAGGTGTCCTCCATATGTTCACCTAAGCCCTTGAGTCAAGACTGTTCGGGTCAAGGCATCTAGAGTCAGTTGTCTTAGAGAACTTAACAAGATGACCCCACCAGTCACTCCTTCGATGTCATCGCTTGTGCTGGAAGACTCCAGAGGAATCATTAACTCCTTGACCTTCACAAAGAGAATGTACATTATCACTACTGGAAGACTTGTGGCAGGTGGAGGTGCAGGTCCTAGCAAGAATAGAGGCAGCAAAAAAGCAGTCCTTTGTGTGGGTCCCCTAAGTTTCCTTACCTTAGCAGGAGTTCGTCTCCTGCGGGGACAAGCGAGGAAGCTGAGGCCACTCCAATTCTGTCAATACACTTTCAGTTTTCCAAAGCATTTGATAGTATCGATGTATTCATTCAAACTTTTCTTTTCCGTGCATGGTTGAATCATTTACTGATAAAACAATTGTTGTAGATAAAAGGTCTGACTCAGTTCAGAAAAAAGAAAATGATTCCTTAAGCCTTAAAAGCCTTAAATTCCTTAAGAAAAAGGCTTAAGGAATCTAAATGTTTAGATACATTGTTGGCTGCAAGAGAAGGGCAGCTGCTTGACTTCCCAACTGAATAGGATGGGAGAAACTCAAACCTCTGTGTTTGTTTGTTTTTTTGTTTTTTTTGCTCTCGAGAGAATGACCAAAATTCACTGGGAACATCAGCCATTTTGATCTGGAGTTTAAGAGAAGTGGTCCTTTGGCTCTCTGAGGGTCTGATAGTTGAAATGAGGAGAGCAGAACAAAGAGCGAAGGTACACACAAGTATGTATGTTGAAGGGACACCTGTTGTCTTTCATAAATAGTTCTCTGCCCACTTGCAGATAAACACTTAAAACATGTTTATTTGGAAAAGCTTGGGTCCTACTGGAAGGCAGGGAATAATTGCAATAATTGCAATTCTTTTGCATGACAGGATTGTTAGCTGTGATTTAAACTAAACAGAATAACAAAAGCCTTTCCCAAGTGGGAACTAGCTCTATTTTCATAGTCATCAGAGCAAGGAGCAAGGCTCTTAAAACCTAAATGTCTCACAAGTACCTTCTAATGGGTTTATTACTTTGTTTATTCTGCTTAGAGCAAGTCAGGGGGCAATTTGGAATTTGCATCATTAAAAATCTTTTTTTTTGAAAGTATGTTGACATTTCAATCGCTGGTTTTGAAGGGCCTTAAACAGCTATCTTAATATGGGCAATGGTCATCTGTCCCTTATGCGAGGCACAGGTCGTCATGCACCTTCCCAGGTGGGTTGTTACATATAGAGACACATTTCCCTCCACTAATATGCCTGCCTTCCCCAAATGGACAGGTGTTGTGGTTATTTTGATCCTTTTCACTTAAATCGTCTCTAAATGCTACTTTCAGATATAAGATATATAATCAGAGTGTCGATATTTATTCACAAACATTCCTTTTTAAAGTCAAACTTATGTTTTTTCTTTCACTTTTCATTTCTAGAGAAATGTTAGAACATCCCAATGATGAACTCCTGCTTGTGCCCTCACACGACTGGGCTAGCTCCACAGTGTTCACTTTCCTTAAATACTCTTCCAAGAATCCTTTCCTGACTTCCCTTTAGACAAACTAAAGGACTCTTTTAAGAGGCAAAGATACTGGGAACGCAGAAAAAGGTGAACACTCACCAAATGCACAAAGTAATTGTTGGTGAAAGGTTAGAGGACTTGTTTGTAATTTCATTGTCTCTTAATTTGAATATGTGACCTTATATAGTATGCATACTTTGGATTTTAATATAAACTCTTTGAAGTATAATAAGAGTTCCACTATCTTTCTCTAAGTTATCACTGAATAGTGGATATAGTTAGGTGTCAGGACTTTTGACGTTCAGGTCTTGGGAAGAAGAAAAACAAGGAGAAAACATCACACATATGGAAGATTTGTCATCGAAAACCCTACCAACTGGGACCAGTGGACAAGTTTTTTACCCTCTCTGAGGTTCAGTTTCCCCAGAAAATATATATGTGCATAAGGACATACATACATACATACAAACTCTGTGTGTGTGTTTTCATCAAAGCAAACATTGCACCGGACCAAGTTAACCAGGCAAAGAAGAAAGACTTTATTCAGGGCTGTAGCAGTAGGGGAGAGAGACCAGAATGCAGTCTGAACCGAATTCTGCTGAAACAAAGCATAGGACAGATTTTAAGAGTTGGGGTAGGGATGATCCTGGCCACTTGCATTTGCTGATTGGCCTTATCCAAAGGAAAAGTAAGCTTCCTTGGATCTTCATGACAGGAGGTACTTTTGCAACTTGGAGGAAGTCATGCCTGCACTATGTTGCTCACCTTTTCCTCCCCTAGAAAGTGGGAAATAGGGGTGCTATTTCCCTGGATGTTCACGTTCCAAAGAGATGGCTCCCAGTTCCCTGAGAAAAATAGTCTTGGGTTGCCAAATTGGAAAGAGGCTTTTAAAAAGATTCACATCCCAAAGGGCAGAGAAAGCATTTACAATGAAAAGTTTTTTTTTAAGTGACGGTTCTAGCAAAAGAGAGGTCAGGGGCTTAGAGTCCATAGGAAGCCCAAAGTTTAGTCCCACTTAGGGGATGGTTAAGATCCTTGTGGTCAGTATATGCTCCGGAGTGTGGGAAGGGAGAGCTGTGTGGACAAGACTAGATGCTCCTGTCCTTTTCTGCCCTGTAACTTTAGGTGTCTCTTGCTGTGCTCCCCAGGCATCTCTGGCACTTCAGCTCCGCGCAGGCACCGGGCCCTGCACAGGTAGCCTCACCGGGGAAGGCTGGAAGGCCTGAAGCAAAGTATCACCTTGCTGCTTTGAGTGCGGCATTAGCATCACCCAAAGAACCTGTTAGAAATACAGGAGCTCCAGGCCTCACTCCAGACCCAGAGAATCAGAATCTGCATTACAAAAAAAAAAAAAAAAATCCTTAGGCGATTCGCAGGTACATTAAAATTTTGGAATAGAAGAGCTTCTAAAGGGAACCTCTGGCAGAAAGCAACACGGCCGTGACACCTGCTGTTAAGTGAGAAAAATAGAGGGTTCAGCACCACGTGCACCCTCAAGGTGACAGCCACCATGCCGAGAAGTTGCTGACCTGAAGGACCTGGATCTTCCTCAGGTTAAGAATTTTCAAGGAGTTTCAGGAACCTTCCCGCCCTTGTCACAGAGAGCTGGCCATTGTCCTTGTCCAGATTTATTCTCTCGCGTCCCCCAGGCCCCTGGTCAGAGCCGCCTCCCCTCGTCCCTGCCAGCCGGGGCCCTGGGATCCCCCTCCCCCCTCCCCCCTCCCCCCTCCCCCGGGGCGGCCCAGGCACCTGCTCACCGCCAGCCTCGGCTCCGAGGCCTGTGCCCAGGTCCGCACACCTGGATCGCGACACGCCGTTTGTCGTTCGGATCCCTCCGCTCCTTCCAGGGAGCAGCCCGGATTTCCGAAAGAGTAAATTCATACTGGAATTGGGAAGCGATGGGCGGGAGGAGGCCAGTCTCGGCCTGGCGGCGGGATGCGCTGTGTGTGTGTGGGGGGGTGGGGGCCTGGGGGGATAGGACGGCGGACGGGGGGGGGGTCCGTAGAGGGTCTGTGTCTCCCGGGGAGCACCCCGCAGACAGCGCCGCCCAGCACCCCCCCCCCCTTTATTTCTATTTTCTCCGCTAAGAACACCTGCCCGGTGCCCAGCACCTGCTCAAGGCCAACGCCCTGAGACCTGCAATCTCACGGCACCCGGGGGGAAGGAGCTGGGGTTTACCCCCCCCCCCTTTAAGATTGTATTTATTTATTCATGGGAGAGAGAGAGAGAGAGAGAGAGGCAGAGACACAGGCAGAGGGAGAAGCAGGCCCCACTCAGGGAGCCCGACGCGGGACTCGATCCCGGGATCCCAGGATCACACCCCGGGCCTAAGGCCGGTGCTCAACAGCTGAGCCCCCTGGGGCCCCCCAAGGAGCTGTTTTAACTGAAGTAGGTCAGCCGGGATAGGTTCTTGGACGATGCCCACCCTCCCTCCCCCCACCCCCGCCGCGGATGCACGTCGCGGGCCGGGTCTGACCGGGGGGGGGGGGTGGGTGGGGGGTGGGGTGGGGGGGGTGGGGGGGTGGGGGGGTGGGGGGGTGGGGGGGTGACCTGGGGGCGGAGGGATGGCGGCGTCTCGGCTCTCAGGCCCCCCTCCCCCCTCTCCCCCCCTCCCCTATGGAGCGCAGCCAGGGCGCCCCCGCAGCGTCCTGAATTCCTTGCGCAGCAGAGAAAACCCTGCAGAATTGCAGTCCCAGCTCCCCCGGGCCCTGCTGGTCCACCGGGGCCCTTAGCGGACCTCTCAGCGCTTGGGTTCCTTCGGTGGCGGGGGAGAAGTCGGACTAGCTCAGTGGTCCCCAGCCCTGGCACCCGTTAGAATTGTCTGCGGATCTTTAAAAAAAAAAAAAAAAAAAAGAACAAAAAACGAACCCTGGAGCTCCACTCTCCATCAGTTAAATCAGAATCTGTGCGCAGGGCTCTGGCATTAGGATCCATTTGTAAAGCTGCCAAGATGCTTCCTTCAGTCGCAGCAGGTAAGCTCTAGAACCACCGGACTAGGATCTTCAGACAGGTGTCTGAGAAGCAGCGGGACCGACGCCCTGGGGAGCTGGATCGCAGTGCAGGCTCCGGGACCCACCTCGCACAGCCCGACCCTCGCTTTAGCGGCATCCCCAGGTGCTGCCCCTAAGCAGGCCACCCAGCCCCCTTTCCGCTCCGCCTCACGGTACATACACGGTGATTTCATTCAGGCACAGCTACAGATTTTGCTGGCTTCCTCTTTTATTTAATAATTACTTCTCGATCATGTATGTTGCGGCAGGAATCAGGTGAGGGGCTGAGGATGACCTGGCACCTACCATCACAGGGCTTCAGTGGCTGGGAAAGCCAGGTACCAACAAGGTTCTCACACAGGGTGATGCATATGAGGACAGAGGAAACCTTGAGAGTTGTGAAAGCCCCCCGTAGTCAGCAAGGAGATCAACTAGGCCAGCAAACCCCTCCCTGAAAAACGAAGTTTAAGCTTTATTACTACTGTCTCTTGTAAAAACATTGAGCTGGTTTTATAGTTATAGATACTCATGATTTCTTTTTCTTTTTTTTTTTTAAGATTTTATTTATTCATTCGTGAGAGAGAGAGAGAGGGGGCAGAGACACAGGCAGAGGGAGAAGCAGGCTCCATGCAGGAAGCCCGACGTGGGACTCCATCCCGAGTCTCCAGGATCACGCCCTGGGCCAAAGGCAGGCGCTGAACCGCTGAGCCACCCGGGCTGCGAGATACTCGTCATTTCTCATGAACAAGCTGATGTCGAGCCCTCTTTATATTTATATCTTTGGGCAACTCTGAGAATTCATTCTAAATCCAATGCATTTAGCAATTACCCCCTGAAACTGTCCTCATCAAGTCTACCAAGGGCTTCTTCGTTGCAAACCTGGTATTATCTTTCTAAACCATATCTCGCCGATCTGCAGCTTTTAATAATAATAACTATTCCCATCTTGATATTCTTCTAATTCCCTTTGGATTCTGTCTTCGCCTAAATATCCCCCAAATGCAGAGCTTGAAATATGAGCATACTTGTGGTAGATCAGTTTTGGAAGTGATCTCAGAGGTGGTAAGCTGGATCATTGCCATGCACACGCCCCAACCCTCTCCCCCCAAGCCAGATATCTGCCTCCCAGCCCCCAGGACCTGTTACCTTATGTAGCAAAGAGGACTTTGCAGATATGATTAAATTAAGGATCGTTAGATGGGGAGATGATCCTAGGTTATCTGGGTGGGCTTTAAATGTAAATCAAAAGGGTCTTTTTTAAAGAGGGAGGCAAGAAGGTGTAAGGAGGAAGTAGGAGACGTGATCAAGGAAACCAGAAGTTGGAGGGACACAAGGAAGGGTAAGGAGGCACAGAATGCAGGCATCCCCCAGAAGCTAGAAAGAGCAAGGAAGTAAACTCTCCCCTAGTGTCTCCTGCAGAAACCAGCCTGCTGACTAACTCTAGGCCAGTGAAGCCGACTTGGGACTTCTGACCTCCAGGTTGGTAAGAGAGTAAAACTGTATCATTTTAAGCCGCTAATTGCGGTAATTGGTTCCAGCAGCAATAAAAAACTGATGCACCAAGGGAAAGGAATTGGGGATTGGGAGAACAAAACAGGGAATGAGAGGGAACTAAGGCACATTTTTTATTTTAATTTTAATTTTAATTTTAATTTTAATTTTAATTTTTATATTTATTTATTTATTTATTTATTTATTTATTTATTTATTTCTAAGGCACATTATTGAACTGGTTCTCCGTTGGGCACCTGGAGCTCAGTCCCACTGGGGACCCTCTAGGCAAGTAATCCCCATCAGCTCCCATCCTCACTGGTGAAGCCTGTGGGCAGTGCTGAGCCCCTTGCACTTTGAAGAGCAAGGTTGAAAAGGAACATACGTGTGGCCTCTGCGAGGAGACCAAATTTAGTGGGCGAGGTAGTCAAGAAATGCCATATTTAAAATCCAGGGGTGAGTGGTAACGGGAAAGGTCAGTTTATAATGTAATTTCTCTAAGGGCATCAGGAAATCTTCATGAAGGAATTGTTACTTGAATTGATGAGTGTGAGTCCTCGAGATTGAAAAGAGAAAGGCTGTTGTTCCAAGAAGAAAGAACAATGTGCATGCAGGTAGGACGTGTTTCCTATGGAAAACAGCTAACATTCTGTGTAGGTGGGATGTAATGTGTTTATGGCCAGTGAGGAGATGATGGAGGAGGAGAAGACTGAAGCCAGGCCTGGACTGGCTTTCCGGCTGTGGCTGTTTGCCCAGTACCTCAAAGATTGGAGAAGGAAGCTTTAGGTGACCAAGCCCCAGGCTCCTACCTGACAAATCAAGTCTTTTGACAAGAGCTTATTTGGTTCCAAGTGGGGGTGTGGGAATAAAACCCCAATTATATGATTCTTTAAACTTCCCTTCAGCAAGTTTATAATTATGAAAATGTCTCGAGTTATCAGCCTCTACTTTACATTTCCCCTCAACATCGTTCCGAGCAATTCCACAAAATAGAGAAAAAAGTTAATTAGAACATAAAGCGGGAAAAGTTTAATTCCTTTTTTCAATAAGAAGCTGGCTGCAGTTTATACAGGCTTAACGATAATTCTATTTTGTGACTCACAATAATTACTCATGAATAATTACAGAATAGAAATGTGAAAAATGACTAATTAGAAAATAAATAAATCCCCAAAATTAGGTATTTATTATTGCAATTAGGTATTATTAGACCCAATAATGACATGATGGCAACACGAGATATTAATGAATACATAATTAGCCACTGAATGTGTTTTGTTACGTCAGAAATAAATTTGACATTTTCATGAAGACATTGAGTTGAAACTGTTATTGGAAATGTAAACAATCTAGAGCAATAACTCTACGTTTTAGCTACTGTAATACTCATGCATCCAATTAAAAGCAGAATTTCTTGCTGTGATGAACATAGATCTGTCTTGGTTAATTGAAAGGTGAAATACCTTGAGAAATTGTGATGGTGTGGGGGGTCACCCTGCTATGTCCTGATTTTACAAGAAAGGTGTCCTGAATATTTTATTAGCTCAGAGAAACAATGGAAGCTACGAATCTTCTTTGAGGAAAGGCTTAATTAAGAAGAGAGATTTAATAAGCCTTTAAAAAGGCATTTTAAAAATTTGCGGTTGCCACGATAGTTTAAAATTATGTCATATATAACTCCCAGATAGTCTCAGTTTAAGGGTTAGTGTATAATTTTAGATGGCTTGCAGTGAGCAAGAAATACAGGAGAATGGCTTGCACTATCCAAGGCCTTACAGGTTCTGTGAACGTCCCTCAGCGAATTTTTGGATTTCAGCAACATGGAAGTAGGTTCGGTGCTCACACTGAAGTATACATTCAGTACCCAGCTGTCTGGTAAGACCTGACTTGCTCAGCGCAGGCAAGGTGTGCTGAGCCTCCTCTAGTAGTCCTTTCAAGAGTGAGACTATGTTGAATTTCTGGTGAGGTTTAGGGCCCTGTTGGTTCCTAAGACACTACTTGAATTTCCACATTAGCTCATACTCACATTGTACTCTCCCAGGCTCTGGAATCAACCCTGTGCTAAGCAGGGCTGGAGTGACCTGGAGCATATGCTATTGACTGATCCAGAAGAGAACTAGCTCTAAGGCAGCTCAGAAATCTTGCGAAGGTGATCAGGGTCCCGTACTTATAGATTTTGCTCAGTATGAGATTTGTTTCTTTTCTTTTTTTAAAAAAAAGATTTTTTATTTGTTTATTTGAGAGAGACAGAGAGAGCATGAGTAGGGCCAAGGGGCAGAGAGAGAAGCAGGCTCCCCACGGAGCAGGGAACCTGACTACAGGCGACTCGAGGTTCCATCCTAGGACCCTGGGATCATGACCTGAGCTGAAGGCATACACTTAACCTCAGCCACCCAGGCACCCTGAGATTTGTTGCTAAGTCAGAATAACTGAAATTAGCTGGAATGGGAAATAGGAAAAAAAGAAAATTGGGCATTTTATGGGACAGGTACATTGAAAAATATATCAGTGGGTTTTATAGCTCCTGCGGAGATATTTATTATAAGAATTACTAAAAAAAAAAAAAAAAAAGAATTACTTACACTTGAACATTACTTAGGTAATACCCTTTGGCTGTGCACATGATACCACTTGACAGCAGAAGTCTACATTTTGAACCCAGCTCCTCTAGGAATCCTAAGACCGTGGTGATGAAATTCTGGACTGGCAAAATGCATCTGAGACCCAGAGCTGTTTGGAGAGTTTGTAGGCACAGATGTGGGGGCTGCAGAGTAGGGAAAAGCTATCTTTGTGCTTGGACCCAGGTCAGCTTCCAGCCAAGTGAAAGAAAAGAGAAGTAACAATTGCGAGGTAGGTACCATTCTGTGTCAGCCGCTACGATGATCCCCCTTATTTGCCACAATTCTATGAATTAGGCATTTCCTCTGTTTTACAGATTAGGAATCTAGAGAAACTAAGACACATGTCCAGATTCATACATTTAGTAATTACCAAAGTTGAGATGTAAAACAAATTTTGAGTCAGTAAATAAATCCATGCTCTTCCCTATGACAGGCTACCTCCTAAGAAAGGAAATAGGTTTACTTGGGATCCACCTGACTTTCTTAACACATAGGGAGATCTCTGACCCATTTTGTCCATTTCATCGTTCTTCACTGAGTTATGGAAACAGTGCAGGCTCAGGCTAGTTATTTGCAGAATTTGGATGGAAATTGGTATTTATTTCATTAGTGTTAGGCCGTATTAGTCTTCAGATCCTATGGGCCATGTGTAGGGCTTGGTTCTTAAGTTCTGAGGAAAGAGTTAAGAGCACGGGCTTTGGAATCACATCAACTTTGATTCATATCAATTCTTTTCCTCTCACAGAATAAGTTACTAAACCTCTCTGAGTCTGTTTTCTAATCTGAAAAATGGGGATGAAATAAATAATGAATACATAGTACAAATAGCAGGTGCTCAATAAATACATAGAAATGAAAAATAGGAGAGAATGCCTTTCACCATTATCTGTTCAGGCAAAAAAGAAAAAATATGAGCCTTTTAAATCTCACAATTAGGTTTTTCTGACTTGTATTTCATGGCCTGGAAACAACTTCAGTAGGTGGCCTGCAGTGATCTGGGAACCACTACAGGACAGCAGAAACTCAAATCTATCCACCAGTGAAACACTGTTGCCTAAGAACACCACCTCAGCTTGCAGATCATTTCCTTAATTCAAACTCTCTCAAAATCAACTTCACACTTTCCATTTGCATCTTGAGATGCCTCGTTATAAAATGGCTTTTTTCATCGGTGAAACAAGATAGTGAGTTTTCATTTTGTTTCTTATGCCTTATCAATGCATCTCAATACCACATGTATGTTACTACACGATCAACTTCAAACTGTCAACCCATGTGCAAACCCTGGGTTGGTGGGGACGAGTGTGAAAAATATTGGCTTTGTTAACTCACCTGAAAGGCATTGGGGTAGTGGTGCCCCACTGGGTCCTGTTTCCAATACTGTCACCCTGCACGAAGGAACCTTTATTTTCCTCAGTGTTGACTAATGAGAGTCCACCACATAAAACCCTTGGGAAGTTAAAAGCAAGAAAAGCACAGAAAAGCATCTAAGGGACTCTCTTAGTGTCTTGCTCATCTAGCTCTGCTGCAGGAAGCTGTCTGCTGGAGGACAAATGACCTTTTATTTTCTCAACATAGCCATTGTTTATGAGGCTTACATTTCTAACTTACTCTTTGGCCTTTTGGGCTAATGAAAAAGACACTCTTCTGGGTGAATGACTCTGAGACTTGAACAAACACACAACCATAGCTGAAGAGCTGGGTGTGCGTGCACATGTGAGTGCATGCATATAGACACAGCAGGGCTGGTGTTGAACAGTGAAGTGATCTCCTTCAATCTCACATTAGAATATTCTCTTTGGCATGGAAAAGAGAAAAAGAAATAAAGTTTTTTTCTTCCAGGAAATCTATTAGTTACTTTTTCCCAGTTTCTTCGTCTCTAAAACAAGTAATTACGGAACTAGGGGCTCTGTGTGATCTGTCTTCTGAGCAGAATGCAGGAAATAGGCCATGAGGGATCTGGATCTTAAGTGTAGTGAACTCCAGAGAGTAGTAGCAAAGAATCACAGTGCCCACAAGCCAGTAACACAGAGAACCAAAACCAGGTCATTGGCTTCTGCCCTGCAATTCACTGTAACTGCCAGCGATATTTCTACATAGGGGAACACGCTTTGTACGACAGCTCTCTTTGCAGGAAATCTCCATCCTGGGGAGTTGAAATTGCATTAGGATTACTTCTCGGCAAGCACACTGACACCAATATGCAATATGTGTATGAGAAACCAAAAAGCCATTAATCTGAAGCAGGAACTTAAACAATTGCGTCTAACTCAGGAAGAATTCCATTGCATTAGAATGCCTTTCTACACTGAAAGCGCTTTGACTGAATTCAACATTGCAAATAAAGATTCAATTTAGCAAAACAATCAGATTTAAATGTAAATGGCCCATCCCCCCCCTTTTTCCAACTTTTTAATTGGAATCTTTGGAATTGAATAAATATATTCATTCATTCATCCATCCATTCATTCAGTGTTTGAGTACCCATTAGAGCCATGGCATTGTGCTGGGAATTAGGATTACAAATATGAATAAATTATGATCTCCAACTTCAAGGAGTGTGCAGTATAGTGGGAGGGATAGTGAGGACTCAGATAATTATAACACAGTTTGATAAGGCTTGAACAAAGACACTGGGAGCAAAAAGACACTAGTTTACTTGGATTCTCAGCTTATTGAATTTGGATTCTGTGCAGCTAGCGTCTTTAAGTGAGGGTCTCTACCTCAGTTGATCTACAATCTAGATTCAGAAAGGACAGGAGAGTGCCAGCCAATATTGTGCCACCTTTCCTAGAAGGAAATGTGCTTTCAGGAATATTTCAACGGGACTTGACCTAGAATTCCTCATTATATTAATAACCAGCTCTGGAATAGATGTCACACTTCAGTCCCTGCCCACCTTCCATGAGAAAGCGACTTGCTCGTGACTTTACATTCATAAATACGCTCACAATGCCAAGGGATGTTTTTTTCTTCCATCAATTCATTAGATCTGCTCACATGAATTATTTATATGCAGTGCTAAAAATGATTCTGAAACATTACAAGAATTCAATATCAGTTTTCACAGTGGGATTTCATCATTTTAGCATTGCAGCATGGTAGCCTAATGCAATACTAATAGGATATGGTGCTAATAGGGTACAACGAGAATTCTCTCTAATATGCAAACATTTCCATGTTGTCTTATTATTTCTTTTAAGTTAATATGCTATGGTGATAATATGATGAAATGAATTAGCTTCATATCATTGTCTGCATGAGTTGTGCATATTAACGGCATCTTTCTTCCCCCACCCCTTTGAATTCACTTGGAATGAGCTTGAAAACTTACCCTGTAGTTATGCTTATGTTAATGAGGCTGTTTAGTAGGAAACATCCCTGCCGTTGCTTAGCCAGCTGGAGAAACAATAGATGCGTATCCTCTCTCTTTGGAATGGAATGTTTTCTGGCCTCCCTTCCAAGGGCCTATCTCCATCAGGCTGCTTTAGTATTCTCTACTTGTTCACAATCTCAATCCACCCATGTGTTAGACATTTTACCAGCAACATTTAACCAGATTGTATATTTCTATTAGATATGAAGCAAATCTTTTCCAAGAGAAACTAGATGCATGGCCAACTGGCCCAATGTTTTGGAATATTTAAACACACACACACACTCACACACACACTCACACACACACAAACCTACATGCATATATACATGAAATGCGTAGAAATATACACATATTTGTGTGTGTGGGTTATGTATAGACATGTTTACATATGTATACAGACATATACATATGTGCTTCTTTGTTTTTGTGTGTAAATGATTTAAAAGTTTGTGGAATCCATGCCATAACCAGCATTTCTTTTCTGGCTGTTAAATCCTGGGTGGATTAGGTCCAGTGAGTATGAATCGTCCAGATTTCAGTGTTTATTCATTTTCAGATATATAACCAAAAGCCAGATGCTTATCCAAATCTTAGCTGACATTTGCAAATCATGAATTTCTCACCCAAACCTGTGTGACCTTTCCTCTTGAGTTGCTCTCAGGTTCAACTAATTCAGTTTCAGAAATCCCAGATGTCAGTGCTCTCAGGAGACTTCTAAAGCCCCCTCTTGTCCTTTCAATCAAGCTGCTCCAAAAGGTGCCTTTCTGATGATGTTTTGTCCTTCTCTTCCAGGAGCATCTCTGAGTGGGAAAGTTTCCATCTTAGTGGCAGCTTGAGGTTACACAACAAGCAGTCCAAACTCTGACACTGGTGTGTGACTTGAAGCAAGACTCTTAACCTGTCTGTGGCTCAGTTTCTTCACCTGCAAAATAAAAGAATAGATGATCTCTGGTACCCTCCAATTTTATACACCATGGTCTGTGACTGAACGGTAAGAAATCTCCATTTTAATGGGGAAGATGATTCATGAGTTTCTGCATCTTGTTAGAGGGAAAGAAGATAGAACAAGAGGGAAAGAAAGTTATAGGTCTAGAAGGAAAGCAATGTGGGTGATTCTAAATATTAGGGTTTGGATTGTAGGTACTCAATAGGATTATAGGTAGATGATATATTTTCTTAATCAAGGAAGTTATTAAGAAGAATAGAGGTTTGTTATATATTTGTGAGATGCAAATACTGGCAAATATCAGTGGGTTAATTAGCAGGCTGAAGTTGAATATACTGCATTTGAAAGACTTTAGTAAAATGTTTATTTTAGTTGCTTGTCCCTGGTTATTGGAATTAAATATTTCAATGAAACTGATAAGAGGATAAAGATGGATCCTTTTAGAGAAAGTACTCCTAAAGTCTCTGATAATAGGAAAACTAGTGTCAAATGTCTTTAGCCTGCATTAGATGTGAACATATATTTCGGCCACTTTTGTCTACATTCATCCAATAAAGAATCAGATTTATTTGAGGGCCTATAAAAGACTTCTTGTTTACATATCATATTTGAAAATGGAGATTAAAAAATAATATCTGGAGAGAGCCAGTCAATTCACAATTGAATCAATTCAATTTCTTTAGCAGACCGTTATTTCCTTGAAAGTTAGAGGTTGTTTGTTTGTGTCTGGTTTTTTTTTATATATAATTCCATACTTCTCCTACTTTCCCTCCTACTAAGACTTGCTCAAAGCAAATGGCCTTCTTGCCAGGGTCTTTGGATTTTCTGGTGTGATTATGCATCTTTGCCTTCATACTTCCCTCTTAAGGTAGCTAGCTTTAATTGGGGTTAGAAATATACTCACCATGTGCAACATTACTTAAAAATGAAACTTTACTGTAGCACTGATAAAAACTTTCTAGGCTTAAAAATGTCATCGACAGAGTCTGGTGCTTCTTTAATTATCCGATTTCTAAAGCTATAGTACATAATTCCTTGTATAATCAGAGCTTAAATTTTGAAGAAACTCATATGGGTGACATTTCCTCTCAATTTTGAATGGGGATTATTTTAAGAGGATACAGAATTTAGAAATATTTCAATGGAGCTGATATTTAAAGCATATTTAGTGGCATTTATGTTTTAATCTGCTTATTGACTAGACATTAAAGAGAGCCGTTAGTGTTTTAGCAGTGATTAAAAGGACCAGAAATTGTTTGATATAATGAGCAAGGCAGTATTTCCAGAATGTGGGACTAATATTTTTTAACTTAGAAAGTGACGTAGCCGCTTTCCAGAGAAGCATTACCATCTGAAGGATTTTTTTTATTTGGATTTTCCTTTGCCCCTGGGACAAGGAACTCCATTTAGAGATAAAATCTCCCAAATTACGTAAACATATACAGGTCTGATGAATTCCACTGTTGTGCCAATTTCTTATTTTACCTATTTTCGTCATCATCAGCAGCAGTAACAGTAAGTAATTATGAAAGTAATAATAACAAATCTTTACAGATTGCCAATATGAGGTTAGGTTACAAGGTACCAGAGATATCAAGGTAGAAAAAACAGTTTGTCCCGTTAACCTTAGAAATAAAACCTGTTATTTTACCAGCAAAAAATGGGCTTATTTATGGATAGCAGACGATTGCAATCCAGGACAAACAAGCTACGGTAAAAACTATAGGCAAGTGCACTCATCAGAACAGAAGAACGCTCTTTTATAGAGGAAAGCAACAAGTTGGGAAGGCTGTTATAAACAAAAAGTCCATTGGAATAAACAGGGATTGAAAGTATAGAGACTTCTTATTGGCTGAGTTGTGGCAGCCTCTCATGGCTACACCATTGCAGAAGGAGGAGGAGATAAGCCCTTCTTCCTCCTCCTAGGATAAAAAAGTAGTAGCCACATGCAAGGGCCTGGTCTCTTCCAGTTGGCTTTGCAATTGACAATGAGTAGTAGGGTGTGAGAGCTCCCCCTGCCGGGCCTCCTGGCTCCATTTTAGTGAGGTGTCCCTTTATTAATTTTTACAGTTCTTTCAAGAAACGTCCATATCCAATTGTTACAGTGGCTGGTGCACCTAGGCACTCGGCGTTTGTTGAATATGAATGAGTGAATGACTTGGCCATAGTCATCAGGGCAGTTTATTAAAAAAACTAGTCTACATCCGATATGAATTCCTCATTAAATGATCACTAACTTGACAATCAGTTGTTATAATCTACTGCATTTGGGCTATGTTTGCATAATGATAGAACACTCATCAGATCAGTTACATTAGAGAAACAAATAGTCAAATCGTTTTCCGATAATTGTTATATAAAATAATAGATCAGTTAATAGGCCATTTTGTTTTTCAATTTGTTTTGTTCCAATACTTAAAAACATAGAAAAGAATAAACTGAAGTTACCAAAGCAAAGAGCAGAGATTTATCAGGAAAAACAATAGCTTTTCTTGAACTGTGGTGTGTGGACCCTGGTCAGTCCCAGCAAATCCATGACCAAAGCTCCTTTTCTTAGTCTCTGTCAGTACCATTGCCCTCAGACAATAAGGTGAGTTTCTGAGAGTTAGATATATTTAAATTTGGCATGTTTTTCACCTGCAAATCATTTGATTCAGTTTTGTATTAAATCCTTAGTGGTACCAAAGTAGATTTCATTTAATTTTCTTACCTAATTTTTTCAAATGTTGCATATTCGTGGAGAAAATTTATTCCTTTGTATGTGAATCAATTTCTTTTAAATACAGAAAGCATCCCCTGACTATTTCTTTTCCAAAGAACATCAGCAAAATCTAAAATGAACACTTACAAGTAATTTGGATATGAATCTAAAGGAACAATAGCTGTAATAGTCTTTTTGTGAATATTGTTATAAAGTAAAATTAAGTAAATTGATGCAGGAAGTGCATGAGATAACCCAGAATAAGTCAAATGAGCATGGTCTGCACTTCAGCATCTCTACCAGGAGACTGCCTCTTTCATCTCACTAAATTTCTGTTCTAGATGCAGTGAGGAAAAACCACATACAACCACATAGCACTAGCATTGTTTAGACAATGGACACTATTTAGGGGCCAGAAGACTTGGACGCAAAGTGGAATTATCAGAGTATGGCACTGGGACATTAATGTCACAAAGAAGCAGATTGGGTTATGCTTGAAAGCTCTTTCTTTTTTTCTTTGTTTTTCCATTCTTTCTCTTCTTTCCTCCATGAAAAATTGTCAACAAATAATTAGAACTCACCTGACCTTTCAAAATAGTAGAAGGGAAGAAAGATGAAAAATAATGTAGATATATGTGCATTCTTTTTCATAAATTGTGAGCATTATTGAGGAAAAATTTTTATTAGTATTTCAAGTATCTAGATAAATTTTTTATTTTTTTTATTTTTATTGTTTAATTTTTTTTAAATTTTTATTTATTTATGATAGTCACAGAGAGAGAGAGAGAGGCAGAGACATAGGCAGAGGGAGAAGCAGGCTCCATGCACCGGGAGCCCGACGTGGGATTCGATCCCGAGTCTCTAGGATCGCGCCCTGGGCCAAAGGCCCGCGCCAAACCGCTGCGCCACCCAGGGATCCCTAGATAAATTTTTTAAATCTTATGAATAGCTTTCATTTATTTAGTGCTTATTACATGCTGGATACTTTGCTAAAAGCTTCTTACACCTATACTGTGAATTTCTTTTAAGAACTTTAAAAGTAGTTGTTATTCCCATTCAGCATATGGGAAAAAAATGAGACTTTGAGATGTTATGTAATTTGCACAAGGTCACGTAATCATGTGACAGTAGTGAGAATCCAAATCAGATCTGTGTGATCTCGAGCCCTTACTTAAAGACATTGAACTCTTAAATACACTAGTGAGTAGAATTGTACCATAATGCATTGTACATCATCCACCATCAGTCGTCTGTTCATGATATCAACAATTTAATTATGCTTCTGTTTAAAGAGGAATGAGATAAGGAGAAGGTCTTTTTCAAAGTAGAATTAAACCTATATTTAAACCTTTACCTATTGCAGTGATTTGGTTTCAGAATATTAACAGAGTACTTTGGAATAATAGGTATGCATAAACCTAATAAGGATTCACTCCTCCCTCTCCACTTTAAAAATTTATGTAGATATTGAGAGAACAAAGTTGTTAAAAGGTAAGGAGAGCACAGTACGAAGTAATTGTTGGCTGAAGTTTTCAGTACTTTTAGAAAAGGGTCTAAAAGTGTATTATAGGTTCTAAGGACATGTAGTGCTCACTCCACATATATTTGTTGCATGAACAAAGCTTGGAGATAGAGTCAATGCATTAAAGAGCTTTGAAATTTTGGGGGCTCCTCCAGAAGACCTTTATAGAACAAACTAACTAGAACTGTTATCATCTTAATTCCATTAGTAATGGGCTTAATTTGCTCAGCCGAGTATAAAGGTAGTTTATAATCTTACTCTTAGGAAATAAGGAAACAGAGCTATAAAAAGTTAGCTAAAGTTAAGCAAGTTGATTTGTTTGCATTGAATTACAATGCAGCCATCCTTTTCATTACTTTCTGAGCCTAAGAATAAGAATAGCAACCTAAAATCATTTCATTTACCAAAATGATAGAACTTGTCAGATACATTTTAATCCAAACCTTTTGAGGACTGTAGTAAGTAAAGGAACAGTTAACTATTGGATTAATTTAATTGGTAATTCCATTTTTTTTAAAAACCCCACAAAAAGTGAACAAAAAAAATCTGATGGCGCCCCGAAAACTCTGTCATAACCTTTATCCCTTATTCAGAGCAGCAAGCAGTGGTGTGAGAGTGAAACTATCTCATCCTAAATCTGGAGCCCATACAAACTAATGCCCTGTCCAGAGGGAAACACTGTCCTCCATACCATGGACAGTGCCCCTTGAAAGTGACTTCTCTTGAATTTTTAGCAATTGGCATTGTTAACCACCTGCTCATTCTTGAAATTCACTTCTCCCTTGATTTCATGATACCACTTACTATAGGTTTTCCTTCTCCTGAACCAATTGTTACTTACATATTGATTGATTAATTCCTGCATCTATTTAATAGACATTTTTACTGAAGTATCACATATATTCACTTAATGTGAATCACTAGTTCACTGCTTAATGAATTTTTACGATGTCAACAAATTCATGTAAAACTATCCAGATCATGAAATGATCCACAACTACCTATAACAGAAGCATTCTTCATAGCTTTTTGTGACCACTGCTCTGAAAGAAACTATCTTGACTTTCATTACCATAGATTTTATCTGCTTTTTGATCTTTATATAATGGAATTATGCAATGCTTTCTTTGGTATCTAGCTTCTTTGCTCAGTAGTATGTTTGTGAAATTTATCTTTGTTGGTGCATGAGGCAATATCGCATGTATTTTCATTGCTTTCTATGATTCCATTTTATGAATATGCTATGCTTTATTTATCCCTTCTACTGCCGATGGGTATTTGAGTGTTTGCAGGTTTTGGCTATTATAAATAGTGCTGCTAGGAACATAGTTATATATGTCCTTTCATGTATATATGCATGTAATTTTTATGAGTGAACCCTAAGAATAGAATTACTGAATTACAAGGTATATGTATGATCAACTTCAGTTGATGTTATCCATTTTCAAAGTGATTGTGCCAATTAACACACTCACTAGCATTTTATGAGAGTTCCAGTTCCTCCAGACCCTTGACAACTCAGTCCCTTATATTTCAACTATTCTAGCTGTAAAGATATCCCATCGTGGTTTTATGTGTCCTCAGTAACTATTAAAGCTGAGCATTTTTTCAGGTACCAATTGACATCTGCATATCCATTTTGTAATCTTTTGCTTATTTTTCTACTGGTCTGTCTGTATTTTCTTTATATTTATTTATTTATGTACTTATTTAAGAGAGAAAGTGCACATGAGCATGAATGGGGGAAGGGCCCAAGGGAGAGGGAGAAGGAGAATCCCAAGCAGATTCCCCACTGAGCATGGAGCCCATTATAGCGTTTGATCCCACAATCCTGAGATCCTGTGATCATGACCTGAGCTGAAATCAAGAGTTGGACACCTAACCAACTGAGCTGCCCCTGTATTTTCTTTATTGATAAGTAGTAGTTTTTTATATATTCCAGGTATGAGTTCTTTGATGAATATATGTTTTGAAAATATCTTCTCCTACTCTGTGACTTGAATTTTCATTATCTTAGTGGTATATTTGATAAATGGAAGTTATTAACTTAAATGTAGCTCAACATACCAGTTTTTTCCTTTTTAGTTAGAAATTTTTGTGTTCTGCTTAAGAAATCTTTTCCTAGCCTAAAGTCATAAAAATATTCTCTTTTATTATCTTCTAGAAGTGTTTGCATTTTAGCCTTCCATTTTTATCTGCAATCATCTGCTATTGACTTTTGTGTTTGGTATAGGGAAAAAGTTGAAATAAATATTTTCCTCATGGAAATATCCAATTGACTCAGCAATCTATTCCTGGACTCAAATTCAGTTTTTTTTTTTTTTTTTCAAATTCAGTTTTATTGGACTAATTCACTCACCTTGTCTATATACCACATCTTAATTGTAACTTTATATTTTTTTTGACTACCCTGATTTCTGTAAATCAGTCTTACATAATTTTGTTAGATTTAGTTTTATAAATATGGTGTTTCTGATGCTATTATTAATAGTATCATCAAAAATATTCTTTTTTGGAGGGCTAGTTTGTAGAGATACAATTAATATTTACATATTGACCCTACTAATTTTACTTAATAAGTGTAATAGTTTATGAAGGTTATTTTTGAGTTTCTATGATCAACAATATGTAATTTTTGAATAATGACAATTGTTATTACTTTTTAATTCTTATATCTTTTCTTCTTGTCTCACTGCACTGATAGTTTAAAAAAAATTGTAAGCATTTGTGTACAATTTGTGTTATTTTTTTTTCATTAACTGCCTGGAAATATTTACCAGTAAAGCTATCTTGGCTTAAAGATTTGCCTGTGGGAAAATTTTCAAATATGAAATCAATTTCTTTCACAGAATGAGACTACTCAGATTTTCTCTTTCTTCTGATACCAATTTTATTTTATTTTATTTTTTTAAGAGTTTATTTATTCATTCATGAGAGACACAGAGAGAGGGGCAGAGACATAGGCAGAGAGAGAAGCAGGCTCCAAGCAGGGAGCTCCACGTGGGACTCTATCCCAGGACCCTGGGGTCATGCCCTGAGCCAAAGGTAGATGCTCAACTGCTGAGCCACCTAGGCATCCATCTGATATCAATTTTCAAGTAATTTCTCTCTTTCATATTGGATGAAGACTTTAAAAATGTCCTCCTTGATCTTTTTAATATCTTCAGGAAATTTTTAATTTTCTCCCCATTTCGTTACTGATATTGGTAATTTGTCTTTTTTCATTTTCCATTAGTCAGTCTTCTAGATGTATAACAATTTATTTAGTCCTTTCAAGAACTCTTAACTTGGGCTAGGCTAATGACTATTTAATTATATTTATGATTGTTTTCTTGGTCCTAATATGCTTTCCCTAAAGTTATATTTCTTAAAAATGAATTTAGCCACATAAATATTCTGTTAAAAATAACCTCAGGTTCATCATTGCCTACAGAATAATATCTGGATCTCTTTGAAGACTTCATTAAGCTGTGCTGGTTTGGTAGGAGCTTTATTATTTCACCATCTTGGAGTTTTCTAGTCTCATCCTTAGACACTCTCGTTCTTGAATCTAATGCTCTATTAAATTTCCACTGTCTTTTATCGTGCAATAAACTACTCATAATTCTTATACATTGCAATTTTTTATGCCTCCTTTTCTTTGACATTGCTCTTCTGTCTGGAACTCCTGTCCTTTACTTGGTCTACCTGACAGGATCCCTCCAGATTTGCCTTCATGGCTAGCTAACCTCTCTGTCAAGCCATTTAAGGCTACTTTTGCTACTTAAAAAAATTAATTGTGCTCTCTTTTATACCCTATAGTGGTCTGTCTTCCCCAATGGGCTGTGAGTTACCTGCAGGAAGGAACCTAGATACCTAATAAATTGTCCCTCACATCCTATAATAATCAAACAGTAATGCATTTAATAAAGTTCATTCATCATTATTTCTATTCTAATTCTTTTTCCTTAATCTTTTTCTAGGAAAGTGTATCTGAAATATCAATCAGAAGAAAAGTGATAAGAATTTTTAAAAAGATTTTATTTAATTTTTTGAGACAGAGCATGTGTGGGGTGAGGAGTAGAGGGAGAGGGAGAAGTGACTCCCCACTGAAAAGGTAACCTGACTAGGGGCTGATCCCAGGGTCCTGGAATCGTGACTCAAGTCGCAGGCAGATAGATGCCCAATGGACTGAGCTACCCAGGCACCCTAAAATGTGATAAGGATTTATAGAGTTTTTAGATTCATGTGCTAACTGCACCAGCCACAATGAGCAAGATTTATAGGAAAAATAAAAATAATTTCTACTTTGCCAGAATCTATAAAATTCCTGTTGTTATTTGTCGTGACCTGGACTATCACATTTGGCCAAGGGCCTGAGTTTACCCAACCACACTCCAGTAACATTGAATACTGTTGATTAATGACTCATTCAATGAATTTCTAAATTCCTTATAACCAAAATTCTTATCATTCTTGAGGTCTTTTAGAACATAAAGGGGTGGGTGTGGACGGGTGTACCTGGTGTTACAAATGCAGGTCATGTCTGTTTTGCTAGAGAGGAAAAGAGGTTAACTCAAATTATGAAAATTTGAAGAGTTTAATAGGAACTATTTACAAAGTTTTGGTAGTGTATAGGGTAACCATAAGAGATAGTATTGTCTCTTCAACAAGTGTAACAACAGTGTTCTGTTACCAAACTTCGAGATAAGTTATACAAAAGTGATTGCTAGAGTCCATAGGCAGAGTGGCTACTTAGAGAAGGCTGTTTATAGGAACTAAGATATTAGCTTAAGGATTAGATACAGTCTGCCCAAGATAACTGAAAGAAGGCTTGGGGAATAAATACTGAGACATCACTCTCTTCTATCCCTCCCTTCTTTTCTCCTTCCAGATCTCTTGCTAGGGTTCTCTATTGGCCAAATTAATGGGAAGTCAAAGGATGTTGATGTCATCCAACAGGTTACAGAGCTGGATCTGGGAGATCAGACAGTGAATCTAGAGGGGCAGATCTAGTACATGGACTTTGATAAGAAAAGGTATTTTTCCACTTTCCAGAAGGGAATGAATAATTTCTTTAACTTGACAGATGATAAAGGAGCCCAGATGTCAGCATCTAGACTTCGGATTGGGTGAGAGGCTAGGGAGACTGTGTTTATCCTGAGGCAAAACAGAAGGTAAAAAGAAATCCTGTGTTTCATGTCTTTTGGTTTTGCTTTCCCAGGTCTGGCCTTGTTTCTTCTGCTTGTCCTTCAGTTATTCTCGTATGAAAATCAAAGGTTAGCGTTACTATTAGCATTGCCCCAGTTACATGCAGAAAACAGTTCTAACCACAAGGAAATAATTATAAACAAAGCCCAGTTAATTATACAAGACATTCTTGGCTGCCCTAATTAAGGCACAGTTCAATACTACTAGCTGGGTAATCTTTTTTTTTTTTTTTTTTAATTGTGAATAGATTTAGTGGGAGCTCGTCTGGTGAACAAATAATGAGATCAGTGTCTCAGAAAGAATCTGATTTAAAAAAATTATTCACCAATCATTTGTTTTCTCCTGCTTTATAGAACTCCTTTCCCCTATGGCACAGATATAGAAGAATGTGAATTTACTCTCCTAAGAGTCTGAAGCCCAAATTACAGGAAGCTGGGGGATGTTTATTTCATCCAGTGGGAAGGGTGCGAAGAATGGAGGATGTTCCCACTGGGATATGTGTGTATATTATTGGTGCTTTTGGTGCCTTTTGTGACTGGTTTCTTCCTCAGAGAAGTTTCTGTGTTTCATAGCTTCAGCTCCCATGTAGGCACAAACAATGTGACAATGTGAGAAGTGGCTATCTACAAACTATACTTTTTCTTTTTTTGTTGTTCATATACACACTAATGGGGAACAGAGTAGTCAAATACATAGTTTTGTAGATTTTTAAAAATAGTTTGAATATCTAGGATAAAACAGTACAATACTGGTGGGTTTTGGTGTCAAATGAAAGTAGTTTAAAATCCTGGCAAATAAATACTTTTCCTGTATGACTTAGGCAAGTAGCTTAACTTCACTGAGATTTTCTTCTGTAAAATAGGAATTATATATATATATATGGTATATAATATACCATATATATGTTATGTGGTACATATGTACTATGTATTTTATTTTATTTTATTTCATTATTTATTTTTTGTTCTGAGAATTGAGACAACATATGTGAAGGACATCCCCATTGTCTGGCACATGCTAGATGCATAGTCACTCCTGATTTTATCCCTCCTCATTTATTTCCACTCTAATCACCCATGTATTTCTTATCTTCCAAATGCTCTCATTGTCTGTTCAGGATACTCCGTGGATGAGATAAAAAAAGGAGAGGAAAATGTTACTGAGATGAGATGTGTGTGGAAAGAGTGGTAATGAGAATTAAAAATACTATACTTGGAGCTTTCCTCATATTATGTTCTCTTAGTAGGAAATTTTGGTTAATCTGAATTTCCTATTTTTAAGCTGTCATGAATGTACTGTAAATAAACAAATGGGTTGGCCATTATGCGATGAGTAGGGTTTATGCTAAATTTAGATAATTACCAATTTAGTACTTTTTAATGCGCAGACCCAATACAGAGAAGATAAAAAGAAATAAAGGATTTTTTTATACATTGAATTTACTCACGAAGGCAAATTTATCCAATTTATGTCTTCTTATATAGACATTTCTATGTATCTACCAGTTATCACCCTAATCAGTTTCCATCTCCTACTAGTTCTACCTCTGAATATTTCTCATACCCAGCCTCTTTGTTTCCATCCACATTATGGGAGTGGAAGATGGCCGAATTCATATTTAAGAGCAATCACTCCCTTATGAAGGGTGGAGTCATGGAGATTAATTCAGAAGCATTGAGTTTCCAATCAAAATAGCTTAACATTATGGTGCTCTTACTCTCTTCCAGGCTGTTTTATGGTCTCTCTATACCTAATTTCTTTCATTGTTTATAACACCCCATTTGGAAAGTACTAGTAGTATATTTCTATTCTAGAATGTACTAGTAGTATATTTCTATTGTGAAATAGAAAGGTTTCTATTTCACAGATGAGAAGGAGTTTAAGCACTGAGTTAGTTTCCCTAGATCACATAGATAGAGTTCAAACTTTAACAAAGATCTGTCTGATTCTGAAGTCCCTGTGACTGTATTCTGGAACAGACTAGGTGAAAAATAATGGGACCCAGAGCCAGGACAGTATAATTTAGGGTGCAGATGAGAGAATAGATTCACAAACTATTTGGTCAGTAAAACCTCCTGGAAAAATGCACTGAATATTGGAAAATGAGGGAATAAGAGGAGTCTGGGATGATTTTCAGTGCTCTTTGCTGAGAGAATAATGGTGCCATTTACCGAGAGAATGCAGTAGGGGGTGCACTTCGGGTAGAGAGGAAGGGAGAGAGAAAAATTCTGATTTCAGTTTCAGATAAATTAAGTTTGGGATGTTAGTCAGATGCCTAGGAAAAGAAGTTGAGTGGGTATTTGAATATGCCAGGCTAAAAATTAGACAAGAGGTAAAATCTGGAAATGAACAATATGCCTGAAAGCTATCATGGGATTGCCTGGAGGTTGAGAGGCAGACAAGACAGGCAGTGGGCTAAGGATGACAACTTGAAAAGAGATCGGTGGAGAAAAAGGATTCAGGACTGCAGGGGGATCAAAGAAAGGAGGAAATTTCTACCTGCAGTAGTAAATATCAAAAAAAGACAAAATAAGCAGTGTAAAATGCAGCACAGAGATTTAATAAATAAAAATCGAATAATCAAATAAATGTATTCGAGTAAGATAGAGTGCTTTAAAAAATGAAAACCCACATTTTAGTAACTAAAAACAGCAGTTATTAACCCTAATCATTTAAACTGGATAATCCTGGTGATCAGGTAACTTTCCTCCACCCTGGTGATCCAGACATGCAGAACCTACCCATTATATGGCCTGTGCATTCCCTATTATCTCAGAGCCTTTGGCATCCATCTAGCAGGTAGGCAAAGAGAAGATAGTACACACTTGCTTCTTAACTATGTTGGTCCAGATGTATTACACAACAGTTCCACTCAACTTCCCCTGGAGAGAACCAATTGTATGGGTCCACCTAGATACAAGGGAGGCTGAGATATATAGTTCATTTCCCAGAAACAACTCTAAACTCTGGAAAAGAGGGCACACGTTTTGGTGGACCACCATCTCTGCTAGATTAAGATTAAAACTGGAGTGTCTATTGAAGTTGGGAATGTGAGGACTGTTGTTGATCTCTGCCAAGTGTTAGAAGTGAGAACCGCTTCTATAGGCGGTCCTATTCTTTAAATAACCCCTGACTGGCCCTCACCTTAGCCTCTGTGTATGTGGGCCCAGTTTGTTGGTGTCCCAACTAAGCTAACATGGTGTATATAACTATCTCAGACTTGTATCCTGAACTCCAGGGCCTGATTTCAGTGCTACTGTTCAGTGTCATATTGCCCAAGCATGTTGGCATTATGTGATGGGAGTAAAAATTATTTTTTTAAGAAAATTATTTTTGATGCTCTTGATTGGTTGGTTTCAACGAAATAGTGGGAGTTATTTGTACCAAATTACACAAATCATTATTTATTTTTTATTTATTTTTTTCTTAAAGATTTTTTTTATTTATTCATGAGAGACACAGAGAGAGAGCAGAGACACAGGCAGAGGGAGAAGCAGGCTCCATGCAGGGAGCCTGATGTGGGACTCGATCCCGGGACTCCAGGATCATGACCTGAGCCCAAGGCAGGCGCCAAACCACTGAGCCACCCAGGGATCCTCACAAATCATTTTTTAAAGGATATTTCTGTTAGCCTATCTAGAAAAATCGAGTGAAGAACAGAGTGAGTTCATCACTTTATAGAAAGTTTGTTGAGAAGGTAGTAGTTGTCCTGCTATGTTGGATGCCTCACAGGCTATTAGTGCTCAATACTACTGATATATTTTCCTGTAAATATATTGTTGCTGTTTTATTTATTTTTAATTTTTTATTATTTTTTATAAAGATTTTATTTATTCATTCATGACTGACACACACACACACACACACACAGAGAGAGAGAGAGAGAGAGAGAGGCAGAGATACAGGCAGAGGGAGAAGCAGGTCCCATGCTGGGAGCCCGACGCGGGACTCTATCCCGGGACCCCAGGATCACACCCTGGGCCAAAGGCAGGCGCCAAACTGCTGAGCCACCCAGGGATCCCCTATTGTTGCTGTTTTAATTTAGCATCACTCAATTGTTTACAATTATACAATGTGTGTAGTTGTAGATACAAATCTTCAGTTTATAATTAGGCAAGGCTATACTATATATTTTAAAATGTCACCTGGGCCGAAAATGCATGCATAAGTTAGTAGTCAAAAAATAGCAGGAGGAGGAGGAGAAAAGGATGAGGGAAACGGTTAATTCAATTTAACAAGCATTTATCAGTACATGGTACCTGATATACTTGTGGGGATAGGTGGTAGAAAGAGCAGTAAAAGGATAAGATGGGGTTCCTGACCTCAAATAAATTAACAACATCTTTTCAGAAAAGAAGATACAGTCACATAAAATGAAGAGCTATTTCTTTCAAGTATTGCCTGATTGTGTGCCCAAATGTGATGCACAGATAAGAAATTCTACTAAGCATGAAGAAGGGAGAAACTCTATGAAGCAGAAGAGTTAAGGTTTTTGGAGAAGATGGAAATAACATGTATTGAGTGCCTACTTTTTGCCACAAATTATTAGGCTTTTGTTTGTTAGCTTATTAACAACACTTTGAGGTAGCTATTATTATGTCCAGTTCAGAAAACTGAAGCTTAAAATATTCAATATTTCATATCTATTAAATGCCAGAGTCAGGATTCAAACTCCTGGCAACCAGTATGGGTGTTCTGTGGATGGCCTAGAGCTTATATTCTTGGGCCAACTAACCCTACTCATTTTCTCTAGCTTCTTAGCTCCGGCTTGAACATTTGCTTTCCTTTAAAGTATCATTAGCCTTGAGGAACAGTCTATTTTATATCTTTACTGGAGCACAGTAGGACTTGGCAAAGCTCAGAATCACAGTTTGGATTCTACTTTGGGGAATAAAGAATCATTTACTATAAAGAGTTCCAAGTTGAATGTCAGGGGCTTCTCCAATATGTCACCTCTTTCCCCCAATTTCTGCGTGTTAAGTACTGTAAGATGGGAAGTCCTGAGTAGGCCGAGTGTTTTTTAAGGATTTTTTTCCATGGAAGCTTGAAGTCTAGACAGACCAACAACCATGACAATTAATTGCTGAGTTTCTCATATTTGCCTTGATGGTAAGCAAGTGATAATTTGCACTTTGGTAACTAGCAGTTTGAGGAAGAATTTAATGCATTGGAGCCATTAAAATATGCTCACTAGCTTTCTGATATCAGAAATTAAATCATACAGCACAGTTGTAAATGTCAAGTTTGAAAAAAAAATCTGCTCACTATCAAGAACTGGTGGCTTTATCATATACTCTACCACAATCCGTAGGAAAGTTTCCCAAGAAATTAATTAGGTCCATTAGCATAATATATTGTGACAATATTTCACAGTCATAAAAACAGTTGAGGTTGAAATGTTAAAGTGACAGGGTAGATTTAAAGTAATTAAGACAGAGAGAGAGAGAGAGAGAGAGAGAGAGAGAAACTAATCAAACTAAAAATCTAGCTAGAGCTTGTTTCATCTGAGATTGCATTTGAAATTCCCAACAGTGACCAAGACCAAATCAAAGATATTTGTTGTTTGAATGATCTATGACCACATCTTTATAGCTATTTCTGAAGGTAGTTTTCTTGAGATAGTGGTTAGAAACATACATAAACACACAATTTGGCAAAAGCAGTTGAATGATTTGGGGTTGGACTCGTATATTTTTAGTAAAGGATGATGAGTCATTCACTTTTAAATGTTATTTTGGCTGACTATAGACATAGCATTAGACCTAAGGAAAATCTAGTGACAAATGCTGGGGTCACTTTCTTGTGTTCAAGAAATTATTTTGTTAAGCCTTTGAACCAACTGAGAGAATTTATTCCCCCAACGACCAGGACTATTAAATCCAGCTAGGAATGGGATGCTTATACCTGTGAATGGTTAATCTAGCCACTAATTCAAAGAGTCCTAGGCTGCCACCAAACAGCATTAAAATTTTGATTATTTTATGGCTTGTCCAAATGCCCAATCCCCCAAGCAATTGTTGTAATTTACACAAAAAAGAAAAAAGCTCAGGGAAAAGAATATCCATCTTTTAACATTATCCACAAGGGTCTGATTCTGACTGCACACATAAAACAAAATAAAAGTACCTAGCTCAGGCAATTAAAATGTTCTTGTTTTCTATTAAAATAAAATGTGTTCATTTGTGAGTAACTCCGAAAGGAAGGCTTAGGAGCAATTGTCACAGTTTGCTTTGATAAGAGCTGTAGATTTAGTAATGATATTCAAATGACTCTAACAAGAAACCTTCTACAATTTTCTTTCTTCCAGTCCATTAACAATCAAATATTCAGGAAATGTAAATAGTAAATTAAATGCAATAGTAGGTAAAATTTGCTTTTCACTTTGTTGACAGATGAAATAGGAAAAATAGAACTACAGAAACTAGCAGGAAGAGTAGAACTGGGAGGGGGCTTACAGATCCTCATTTTACAGATGAGAACAAACTGAGGCACAAAGATAAGTGCTGTTGGTTACGGTATATGCTAATTATAAACAGAACCAAAATCAGCACCCATGACTTCTGACTTTCTGTTTATTCTTTTCCCTATCTTGGACTGCTTTAGCACAAATAAGTTCTTGATAGTTTTGTCTTTAAGAAGCAACTGGAAGGCTCTATAGAGAAAGAGGGAAGTGACTAATGATACCAAGGTGACTGTCTCAATAAATAGATTCTGTACCTTGGTTGAGAGTTCATATTCTGATTATTCTGTGTCCAGTTTCTTGACAAATCTGAAGTCAGAGAGTTCCCTGTTAAGCATTAACCCACATTTTCCCCCTTGGTAGATAAACTAGTGAGAAAGTTCACTGGACCCAACTGGAAATCCAGCTGCTAATGGAAAGCTGCACTGTGTGTTTGCCTCACCCACTTTGTGCTCTCTGAAATCCCGGATTCTTTTTTGGTCTCCACACCTGCCTTGTTTTATCTGCTCTCTACTTTCAGAACCTTATGTTCATCCCAGCATGAGGGTTTTCATAATCCATTTTCCTTCGATCAAGTTCTGTTCAGGAGTCATTTATCTCCTGATGTGGCCACAAATCCTGCCACTGACCTATATTCAGTGTCATGTTCTCATTAGGAACAATCCAACATTCACGGCTTGAAGGAACATCTGCCTTGGAAGTATCATTGAGAATTCTGGTCAAGACTTAATCTTGGGAGATCTATTCCTTTTACTGTTACTTTTTATTTATTTTTAAAAAATCATTCACTGTGGCTGTGTCTAAACAAGTGTGAGCTTCTTGAAGGCAAGACTCACGTTTTGGGGTATTTTTAGTAATTTTATTGCCAAGCACTGAATGAGACATTTAATATTGTCCAAGAATTGTTTTTGGATAAATATTCAGGAGATATGAATGGTGAGAGAATACAACCATCCAGAATTCTGGGTGATGAGGCATCATTGGGGAGGTTTGAGCATAAATCTCACTTTTTCTTTCCCGGCAGATTTTTGGCATCTTATCTTGAGAGCCTCTGCGGTAAGTCTGAGTCTCTGCCACAGAACCAAGCCAGCAACAGGAATTTCTTACTGGGAAAAAAAGCTACACCTATTTTAACCTGCTGTTTGCTCTTTAAAGAGTTCCAATTTTTTTCTTTTTTAAATAGTAATAAATCTTTACAAAAACCATAAAGTTTTTGACCAAATATCACCATAAATCTTGCACCTGTCTGTGAATTTGAAATATATCAGATGATTTAGGAGTTCTTTTGAAAAGGAAATTACCCAACATATTGTAACAGGAGCATGATGAACTGTAGAATCTCATATCAGCTAGGTGTGCAGTATTTAAATATAAAGTTGAAGAAATACTAAAAATTAAGGAATAATCCTTGTGATTATTTATGTAAATCAATCAAGATTGGATCAGTTGCATTGTTCTTGACCTAAAATATTGGAGTATTCATTCTGTTTCTAATTCTGAGTATGATTCTGAGACAAGAAGCTTATCTCTTAGAACTAGAGAAATAAATAGAGATCTTGATCTATCAGTTGCAGTCAGCAGTGATGGGGGCAAAGATGGTAAGAATAGGACAGCAAAAGAAAGTGGCCCAGTCAGGTCCCATTTTTGCACACTGTAGGATTTCAGCAATGCTATCAGAGGTACTGATGATCTACCTCTGGCGTGGAGCTAGAAGTACTGGGGACAACTACAGCCTTCAGAGCTATAATTCTGGTATTAAAGTAAATGTTACTGACCTTACCTAGTGGTGATAGCACAGAACCAAAAGTGTCTGTGCCCACTCTTCCCCTGATACAGTGATTGAGGGAGCCATGGATTCCTGAAAGTGCAATTAATAAAGGAGCCCTTAGCAGCCTGAGTCCCCAAGGGACAATGTAGAACAGAGGCTCCCCCCCTGCCCCCGAACAGTATAATGACCATACTATGTACATGTAGTATAACTAGGAAGTAAATTGTTTTATTTTTTTTATTTTTTAATTTTTATTTATTTATTTTATTTTTTAGGAAATAAATTGTTGTGTAAAAGGTATGGCTGACCAGATTAATTGGTTATTGTGGCATAACTTAACTCATCCTGATAATAGTGAAAGATAGGTTCAAAACTGAATATGCTCTTTGATTTACTTCTGTGCATTTTCCAAAGTATTGTGAACATTGTCCAATCTCATAAAACATTGATATAAATTATCCTTTGACTCAGCTCCAGAACAGCTTAGTTTAGCACGGTAGAAATATGCAGCAGTTGACTTATTGCATGTATTTTTACTTATATTTTTGTTTTTTGCAGTATTTGAATCTGTCAACCATGAGTGAGATGAATCTATCTCAACAACGTCAGCTTGTAAAAAACTGAATTTTATAGTGTGTGAGAATTAAGAGTTGTTAAGTTCTATTTTATCTTGGGGGAGATTTGTCGGTAACACTTGAAGTTTAAAAATGCATAGTTTTCATTTCAGCAAAGATATATTGCACGCAAATGGTCAAAGGAAAAAATTTTTTAAATGTGCAAATTTTGTTTTGTTCTACCAGAAATATTGGAGACCACATAAGTGCCTTTCAATAGAGTAATGGTTTAGTTAAGTCTGTACATCCATTTAGCAGCCAATATGAAGAACATGATATATATGAATACACTGAAATGGAAGATTGCTTGTGATATGTTTATCGTTAGTTTTGTATGTCAACTTGACTGAGACACTGAGTGGTCAGATAAACATTATTTCTGGATGTATCTCTGAGGGTATTTCCAGATGAGATTTAACATTTGAATTGGTGGACTGAGGAAAACATCCTGACCCCCCAGTGAGATGAGCATCATTCAATTCATTGAGGGCCTGAATAGAACAAATACGTGGAGGAAGGTTGAATTCTCTCTCTCTGGAGACTGTAGGAACTGGAATATCAGTCTCTTTCTGCCCTTGAACTGGGACTTACACAGTTAGTGCTCTCCTTCACAGGACTGTGGACTAAGACTAAAATTTATGCCAATGACTTTATTGTGTCTCCAGCTTGCAGATGGCAAATCATGGGGACTTCTCAGCCTCCATACTTGCATAAGCCAATTCCTTATAATAAATCTCTTGATAGATAAGTAGATAGATAGATAGAGATTTTTTCCTCTGTAGAACACCAACTAATACAACATTGTATAAACAGAGTAAGAAAGTTGTAGGATAACATATGGTGTAATCTCATTTTTTTGGTTAAGAATTACAAATAGGGTTTGGACATGCATAAACATGGTTTCAAGGATACACATCAACCTAAAAAGTGCTTACACTTGGCAAGTGGGAATAAAGAGTTGACAGACTGGTTTTTTACTTCATATATTTCTATGTTGTTTCATTTCTTTTTTACAACAAGCATATATTCTTTATGTGAGATAACAACGAAGGCAATTAAAGACTGAATGATAGTTGATGGATGACTGCAATGAAACATTTTTTGGCATGCATACCCCAATCTAACATATAAAATACATCACTCTGAGGGGAAAACTATTCTTTAAATATCATATGGAGTCATTAATACTTTTGAAGAGATCACAGAAGTTGCAGTTATATATCTCCAAATAGTCATCAAAGACTGATGGTAATGGCAAACTTTATATGCTCTGATAATAGCTAGTTTTCCCTGACTAAGTCCTCTTAAGGCATTTCTCCTACTGAGATTTAAGACCATAGCAAGTGGGAAGCAGGAGTTGAGGGCTCCTGGCAAATGTTTGCCAGCCATTACTTCTCTAAATCTAACCAAGTATACAAATGACATTCTTTCTTGGTAAAGCATTGATTTGGAAAATAAGGGGGAGCCACAGGTAAAATAAACTGAGAACTATGGCTCTACGTGAAATAATATTATGGGAAACAGTTCTGTAAGCTTGGCCTATTTCATTATGATGTGAAATAGAATTCTTAAAACTACTGGTCTTTCATACTATCAGATAAGCAACACATCCTGCCAACATGGGCTTCCTAAAGTTCTTTCGGGGCCAGAATCATCCAGTTTGCATGCCCACATCTCTACCTCACTCTGTCAGGTATCTGCTCCATTTTCTTCTGTGCTGTATAGAAGTGGCCACAGAACGGAAACTGCACTGT
Organism: Canis lupus dingo; assembly: GCF_003254725.2. Classification (NCBI taxonomy): domain Eukaryota; kingdom Metazoa; phylum Chordata; class Mammalia; order Carnivora; family Canidae; genus Canis; species Canis lupus. The sequence continues at coordinate 52,955,557 of NC_064248.1, forward strand.
TCTTTGCAAAATTAAAATTTTCATAGACATTTGTTCTATATGATGCCAAGGAACAGATAAGATATTCTACATGAGCTCTTTTAAAAATATTGCCAACAAGAAAAAAGACTTAATATTATAAAGAAGTGAGTCGATTCTAAAATTTCATTTGGGATTTTCTGGTTGTAGTCCTGGAGGAAGGCGTGGTTAAGTACCTAAAATGGAGCCCTTGCTTAAATCAAAGGGGATTTTCTTTTTTTTTTTTTAATTTTTATTTATTTATGATAGTCACAGAGAGAGAGAGAGAGAGGCAGAGACACAGGCAGAGGGAGAAGCAGGCTCCATGCACCGGGAGCCCGATGTGGGATTCAATCCCGGGTCTCCAGGATCGCGCCCTGGGCCAAAGGCAGGTGCCAAACCACTGCGCCACCCAGGGATCCAAAGGGGATTTTCTAATCAGAAGAGAAAGCCTCCTGGTACTCAGCTGCAGGCTTGCGATACTGCAGGCCTTCTCTAAGTGCAAATCTCAAATTCAGAGTCATTTCTCCATGCCTGTCAAGTGAACTGAACCCCCTGATTGTCTCTGCCTAGGACAGTGATCCATTTCTAATGTAGGAGGCTACAGTTTTTGAACTCATAAACTGTAAACTGTATTAAATAAACTGCCTTCTGATTGATGAGTGCTGCTCTCATAGGCTAATTTCTCATCGAAACAGTGATATGAAAATTCTTGCTAACGGGTCGGTGACAGGACTAAACGGGGGTAATAGCAGACTTAATCAAGAAAGACAAATGGGATTCATTAACAACTGGCACTCAGCAGACCATCTTCAGAGACGTCTCAGTGCAATCTCATTGGTCCAATCGAAAATAATTGTATGCTGCTTTTATCACTGGATGCAGAACAAACCCAGTGAAAAAAATCTTTTGGTGATATTAAGTAGAATTCAAATTTGGATGGAATTTTGGGCCAGGCAGCCCATCTCGGGATGAGAGGAAAGCACAGAAAAAAAAAAATCCTGGGTTTCAAGCTGGGATTTGTTCTCTAATTGATCAGTTTTTCAACATTGTTCGCTCCACCTGGTAATTTAATCAACCGGGCCATGCCCTAACTGGCAGGAATGACTCTACAGAGGCATCTGGTCTCTGGCTGGCTTTAGAACTGGCACATTGTCCATTGTCCATTTTCTCCAAGCTCATTGAACTCCACTTCCAGTAATGCCTTGTCTTATCGAGCTGTTTAGATTTGGCTTCTCAGTAGAGGTGGCTAACTTTCTATCAAAGAGCCATGCTCCTCTTTCATAGTGGAGACTGTTTGCTAGATAGTTTCTTTCCAATCAGGAACTATTTTTTCCCAGTCCCTCTGCATTTATGGGAGGGAAATGTGACTAAGTTTCTGTCAATGGTTTGTGGGGCAGTGTAATGCATGCCATTTCCAGGCCTGTCCTATAATACTCTTCCACTCAGGCTTCTACTCTTTATTTTCCCAACCTGTTGGCCAGAATCAGAGGGTTCAGCAAATCCAAGGCATGTGTAAGGAATAAAGCCACAGTCAGGAGGAACATGAGTCATAGTTGAGAAGAACTGGGGATTTTACATGAGGGAGAAATAGTTCTGGCTTGCACAAAACTACTGAGAATTGGGATTATGGGTGATAGCACAGAGTTTTACTTTGACTGAGGCAGCTAATTTTAATGACTATCCTCTGGCCTGTTAGTTTTAGTGATCTTACCTCTGAACTCATCTCCTTAGCTTTTAATTTTGTATATAGTTGGGCTTTAAAGTAAGTACCCTTCTGCCTTGGGCTTGTGAGCTCTAACTCCTAGTTCTGGATAGATAGAAGTTTTTACTGGCCTACTCCGATCCCCTCCCACAGCCTCATTCTCAAGTACCAGATGTAATGTGTGGCCCTCCACCCACCCTCCCAGTGAGGAACTAAGATGGGACACAATAGTTAAATCCAGTTGACATCTTATTTTCGGTTTTCCAATCTTTAGCATCAAGATTTTACACAGGAGTTTTTATAGGGAAAGCTCTTGTCCCAAGCCATCTGTCTGGCCAGATTGAGGGGAAGTAGAGATGGCAGTTCAGTTTAGGTGCTGCTTAACCTCTGTCCTTTGGCTCCACTTCTGGAGATGTTGGACTGAACAGCTGAACCCCTCTGGGATCCCAACTATGGCAGATGTGGCCCCATCCAAACCTCCATGGCTCTTACCATTCTACCACATGTCAGTGGTGTTTATTCTAAGCTCCTGCTACTCTCCTCCTGAGGGTTCTACCTCAGCAGGTCTGACGTGTCCTCAGGGGCAGACATCAGTCTATGGCAAATGTCATGTGTAGAGTAAGTAGCCCAGCCTCCTCAGCTCTCAGTAGGGGATAAATCTGGGACATTTCTCACACCATCTCTGATAGTTTTCCTTGTGGGACTGAGCCTTAGTGAGTACTCGGCTATAATGCACACTTCATGGTCTTCCTTCCTGCCTATGTTTTTACTTCCTGATTCTCCTACTGGGGTTAACACTCAAATTAACTACTTGCATTCAAATTCTTGTCTCTAGATCTGCTTTTGGAAAATCTAACCTAAGACATTGACATGCTTCATTTTAGGGATTCTGATTTCAGATATTTCTGAACACCAGTAAATCAAAAGATGGGTAGCAGCTGCTGAACTCTGATGTAGCGAATGGCATTCTGCTGTATGGGGAAGTCAAAACTTTTAAAAAAAACTTTTTCATATATAAATCCATTTGCTGCTTTAAAGCCAGTAAAGCTGACAATTATATGTAAAATAATTTTTTGGAGTATTTGGACCTGTAAGAGTTGTAATCACAGATACATTTCATCCAGCTGAAACAGCTTGAAGAAATGTGGTGAGTTCATCTCTCTGCTCTCTTTCTCTTTTTGAGAGTTCAACTGTACTGTTCTAGTTATGCCACCACGGGGGCACTGTGGCTATCTTATAAGTGGGGGTAAAGTTTTCATTTGAAGAACAAGTACCTGCACCTGGTAGCTGTCTCAGAGGTGACAGCTCTTGCTGCCAGCTCTGCTGATAAATTTCTACTTGTTACTGCAGACTATACTGCTTAGTGGAGATGGCGGTGTGGTTGGCAGGAGTTTTCTCCTTCCTACAATCTCTATTAGTGGTCTTATCACTCCAAATAAACACACAATCTTACTAAGCTTAGTAACAATTGTGTACTTGCTAGGATAATGCATCTTCAAGCCATTTGACATAGACACAAAAGGCACGTGAAAACTAAGTAAAAGCATTAGCCTTGCTAGGCACTGCAGTTTAAGTGCAAGTCTCCTCTCTTTCCACTTCACTTTTTGACCAGATTACTGCCACAAAGCCCTCCCTACTTAGAAATGCTGGAGTTGCCCCAGATACAGCTACAGACAGAGCTGGAACATGACCAAGTGGCATGAGCATGTCTTACATTGACTTTGTGCCTTCTCCAATATGTCTGTGCTTTCAACTGCTTCTTCCCCCTCAATGTGGTTGCCTCCCTCTGAAGCTTTATGGAAGCCACATTCCCCATTACCAGACAATTGTTAAAGTGAAAACTCAGCCCCAAATTATTCTAGCTAGGAGAAGATAATGTAATCCTTTAAATTTTTCAGCAAAAGCAGGTGATAACATGTCTGTGTCCTCCGGATACCTAAGGCGATGCTAGCCTTACCTCTCAACTTGCCTTCTTTAAGACCCATAATAATGAGTAAGTTGAGTGGAGATCACAACTTTGAGGGCAAACTGCCAAACATCCATCAGCACCTACTGATGCCTGTGCTATTGCCCTGAAGTATCTCTTCAGGTATTGCAGAGTGATGTGAGAGAGCCCTCCTGCATTGACTCTAGCCTCTGAGTTGTTGGAAGGGACACTTTTGGTATGGCACAGTATTTCATTCTCAGTAGCAAAGGCTTAGCAGATGTATTCTGATGAAAACCACTAAGCAAAGGCTTGAAAATTCACCTAAACCTATAGAAACAAAGGACAGGTGTAAATTAAAGAAGGAGAAACTGTTTGTAACAAAATTCTTAGAAATTAAAAACAAAATTCAGAATGTGATTACAAAAATCTCAGTAGCTACCACAGAAGAAATTTAATGTGTGTGTGTATATGCATGGATGCATATACATACATATTAAATGTACCTATTTTTTTGTACCTATTTTTTTTTTATTATTTAAATAAGTGGTAGGGTGGCATCTGGGTGGCTTAATCAGTTAAGGGTCTAACTCTTCATTTTGGATCAGGCCATGATCTCAAGGTCATGAGATTGAGCCCTGCCTTGGGCTCCATGCTGGACATAGATTCTGCTTAAAATTCTTTCTCTCTCTCTCCCTCTGCCCTGATCCCCCCAAAATAAATAAATAAATAAATAAATAAATAAATAAATAGTGGTAGAATAATAGACACAGTTATGTACCCTGTTTAGTTGCTTACTGCTAAATCTTGAGGATTGTTTTATCTCTCTTATTAGAAAAGTCTTGTTCTATATACTGTACTTATAAATATGGTTATTTATGTGACATAAAAGATTACACCATGTACTGGATTTTATTTCTGTAACATAATCATTGCCTTTGCGGTTAATCATAATGCAACTCTAAGCCAACCTAATTACTTTCAAGCATACATATTTTCAAAAGCACCACAAAACTTAAATATAAAAGTTTTAATGGTCAGGCTGTAATGTAAGGACTGATGAAATATAGTGAATCTTGCTAAAGAAATGTTTAGAGCTCAAATTACCATGACCATTAATAATATGGTTTAAGAAACATTTAGAATTGGTCATTAGGAAGAAATTATAAATAATCAAAGTGAGAAAACACAAATAAGTAGATTTCCCTGTAGCTTATTAACAAGGGTTAGTGTTTGCTTAATGTGCCTAAGGAGTTTGCAGTAGAAATTGATATTATTTACTTGAGAGGATAAATATAAACTACATTGTTGAGTTTGGATTACTTTTCCTCTTTGACATTTTTTTCTATTCATAGTCTATCTTGCTGAATAAGAAATAGAATAGAATAAGAATTAATAAATGTTCTGGAGAGTGTGCAACTTGCACGTTTTAACCATAATTTTCTGGTATGTAAATTTGTGTCTTACTGTGGAACAACCTACCCAAGATGATTTCTATTAATATGTGTGGATGTATATTTTTCCCCAGTAGATTCTCAGCTGCTGTGAGCTGAAGCCTTGTGTGTTCTTGTCCTCTGTGGATTTAGCCCAGCATAAAGCACTGTGTCTTGCATATCATAGACATGGAGAAAAAATAGTGGCTGAATTGAACCATGCTAAATTAGATATTAAAAATCATTCTTTATTCATTTTCTCCTCCTAGCCTGTAGGTAACAACAACAATAAAGGTGTACTTAAAAAAGTTTCTTGCTTTGGGGTCACAATCCATGATACTGATAGGAACTGAGTGAGATCTGGTATAAAAATAGAAAAGTGTCTGATAGTGATCATCATGTAGAAATAACACCTAAACTTTTTACATGACTTCAAGGTCTGATTCATTGCTTTTGGAAATGTGGCAACCTAATTTAAAAGTCAGGTCTTTGCAGCATGACAGAAACTCCTTGGGCAATAGGAAACTGCAACTCCTGAGATAACTTTGGCACAAGTCAAACAGAGGAAAACTTACTGGAATAGAGTACCAGAAATCCAAAGTCAGGGGTGATGGCTGGGGCCACAAAGGGAAAGCATCTTTCTATCTCCAGTATATGGAATGGATACCTTTGGGGAAGTGTAACAGAGGTTGTGGAAATAGATAGAACTTATATTTGGGTCCTATGACTTATTTGCTATCTCATTTTGGGAAAATTATTTAGGTGCTTAGTTTCTTTAAATATAAATTAGGAATATGGCTAATAGACACATGAAAAAATGCTCCACATCACTTGGCATCAGGGGAATACAAAGGAAAATACAAATCAAAACCACAATGAGATACCACCTAATGCCAGTCAGAATGGCTAAATGAACAACTTAGGATGCTGGCGACGGTGTAGAGAAAGGGAAACCCTATTATACTGTTGATAGGAATGCAAGCTGGTAGAGTTACTCTGGAAAACAGTATGCAGGTTTCTCAAAAGTTAACCAGCAATTGCACTACTAGGTATTTATCCAAAGGATACAAACAAAGTGATTCAAAGGGGCACATGCACCCCAATGTTTATAGCAGCATGATCAACACAGCCACATTATGGGAAGAGTCCAGACATCCATCAACAGATGAACGGATAAAGAAGATGTGATATATATATATATATATATATATATATATATATATATATAGAGAGAGAGAGAGAGAGAGAGAGAGAGAGAGAGAATAGAATATTACTCAGCCATCAAAAGAATGAAATCTTGCCATTTGCAACACCATGAATGGACCTAGAGGGTATTAGGCTAAGTGAAATAAGTCAGTCAGAGAAAGACAAATACCATATGATTTCACTTGTATGCAAAATTTAAGAAATGAAACAGATGAACACAAGGGAAAGGAAGGAAAAATAACATAAATTGAAAACAGAGAGGGAGGCAAACCATAAGAGACTTTTAACTGTAGGAAACAAACTGAGGGTTGCTGGAGGGAAGGTGGGTAGGGGGATGGGGTAATTGGGTGATGGGCATTAAAGAGGGCACTTGATGTAATGAGCATTGGGTATTATATGTAACTGATGAATCACTAAATTCTATCCCTGAAACTAATACAGTATATGCTAACTAAATTGAATTTAAGTAAAAAAATTTTTAAAAAGAAAAATGTGTAAATTAGGGATAATTATAGCATCTCTTTACTAATTTAAATGTGAGGAATCAATGAGATAATCTATGTAAACCACCTAGCTGTTCTAGCATACAATAAGTGCTCTTTAATGAGAGATACTGTTGTTACCTATTCTATAAATTGCATTCTGTGAAGTACAGTGGAGAATTGTCCTTTCAAGGGTATTTCCAGCTGGACTGTAGATTGGTCTTTTTCTAACCAGCATTCTAACTGTAGATAGGGAAGGTGGTTGTTCAAACATAAGCCTTAGGGCAAAGATAGATGAATGATTGTCTTTCTGAAGGAAAATTCAGGTATCAACCTCCTCCCATTGATACCACTGAAGCAAAGTAAATAATGCCAAGAGGTCCTACAATGCTGCTTGTAGAGGTATATAATAATAGGTTTGAAATAAGTAATTTTAAAGTGCCATGAAAGAAATCATTAGGATCTCTAAAATGAATCCAGAAGTTTTCCAGGGCACTATGCTGATCTTCTCTGGGAGATCTAGCTCTTAAAAGCAAACACTGACATCTGTTCTACCCTTGAAGAGTGGCAGTAAGCAATAACATAAAAGTGATTAAAAAAAAAAAAAAAAGACAGTGAAAGCTACAACTAGTTAATTCATTTCCTTCTCTATTCATGTTACTGCACTGGCAGACTGTAATGCCATCTGAAATGTGGATAATAAGAAATATACTTTAAGAAGGGGATTGCCTTGAGTTCCCTTGGGTTGTATTATGCCCAGAAGGGATGCCTATGAGAATACCTCATGAGAGTAGAGGTTCCAAGGCAGCCAATTTAAAGGTCATTTGTTACCAATGGAACCTGGGAATTATCAACTGGGAATTAGAGCTGGATGGTGATAAACAAAAACAGAAGTGGAGGAGGAGGAGGAGAGCTAGCAAGAGACATCGGCAATGAGGATAGATTATTGCTGAGGCCACAATTACTGATGCTCTCACACTGGGAAAAGGAAGGTCCTAAAAGGAGTGTGCCAAATCGGGCAGAGTTGGACTGTCAGAGATTGCCAAGTAATGATCCCAAAGTCTGAATACTAGGAAGGGGGATTAGAGAATGGAAGGGCATTCTTTCTCCCTAGACACTGCTAGAATTTGCCCCCATACTGAGCCCTTACTCGTCCAGATACTTCCTACTTGGTAAATGAATGACAGGTATCACACCCTTTCAGCTTCGTCTGGGCTGATATCTGGCATGTATCATTTCCTTCTTTCTTCAATTTTCCATTGTCAAATCATCCATTAAATTGGATTGAGCCCGCTTAAGCCAGCCTGTCTTGGAGTGCTCAGGGGAGATTACTTTGAAAGGAACAAGACCTTGGCTGTCAGGCAGGTTAGCACAAGCTCTCAGAGCTCAGCTTCTCACCTTGCAGCAGTCTTGTGACACCTCAGAGGGCTCAAGTCATGCTTCCCCTTCTCAGCACCTTTTTTTCCTGGGCTCAACCCCTCCCCCCCGCCCCCGCAACAACAGAAAACAAAAACAAAATACAACTGTGATTACTCTGTTTAGTCTCAAGACATTTTTTTAAAAGGGGAAGGTAGTAGGAAAGAGGATGAAGCAGAGAGCAGGAACTGTGAACAATTCTTTGATATTTTATGTTCAAGATTTGCTATGTAACCTTCTGAGATAATTTCCCCAACAAGTGTTAGATAATTTTAACTGTGACACCTCAACTGGTGTTTCCATCAAAAATCATTTGTTTAAAATTTAGAGAAGGAAAGTCCCACAAAAGCAAGCTGAATTAGCTCCTTGCGTTTCAGAGACAACTCAAACACATTTTTCTTGTACTGATCACTTTCCAGGGTAAGGTGTCTCCTCACCCAGGGCATAATGGCTGAATTGTTGTCAGTAGCATGAAAAGCATGCCGACTTCAGTGAAATGGGAAGCTGGCAGCTTTCACAATCTGTTCTGGATGGCACTGTGGGTGGATGACAGAGCTGTTGTGCTTCAGACAGGAGCCCATAGCCATCAGGAACTGATTGTTGGAAGGGATTGGCAGGAAGTCTTCAGGAAGAAAATCTCAAGGCAAATATATTTACCCTAGTGTTCTAGATCTGATCAGGGTCTGGGAAAATCCTGTTTCTAAATTCACCTCAGGTAGAATCTTTTTATTTTTTGTTTGTTTTAACCTATTGGAATTGTAGTTCCACACGCCTGAAGAGGAGATGGCTAGCTTCTCACTTTAAATCCAAACTGAAAATTTTAGAAGATACAATTATCCTATATTTTCCTATATTTGCTTTGCCTTTGTAAAGGTAGTTTCTACAATTTCCTCTGCAAATTAAATCTTAATTATACCCTGAGCATGCTCAAATGTGTTTGATCACAGTCACCTCAATCTTTCTTTTTTCAATCCTTACTGCCTTGGTTCAGAATGTTACTATCTTCCATTTGGTTTTTGGCATTGCTTTTTAACTAGTGTCTCTACCAATAGTCCTTAGTCCTGCTTCTTCAAACTATCTTCCATAATGCTGAAAATTCTTTCTCCAAAACAAGGTTTATCATGTATATTTCTTTTTTTTTTTTTTTTTTTTTTTTTTAAATTTTTTTATTTATTTATGATAGTCACACAGAGAGAGAGAGAGAGGCAGAGGCAGAGACACAAGGCAGAGGGAGAAGTAGGCTCCATGCACCAGGAGCCCAATGTGGGATTCGATCCCAGGTCTCCAGGATCACGCCCTGGGCCAAAGGCAGGCGCTAAACCGCTGCACCACCCAGGGATCCCTATCATGTATATTTCTGTTTAATATCTGTCGATATCCTCCCATTGCTTACTGTCCACTCTTTTAGAATCCCTTTTTAAATGAACTCCGTATACTGGTCAAGGCAGTTCAGGGACCTCTTGAAAAGTCATGATGAGTGGCGCCACTGTACCTTGTGAATCCTTGCACAATCCTTCTTCTGTATTTCCTTGCACCTGCTCCTTGAACTTTCTTGGGTACTCAGCTCTTGCTTTGATTCCTTGCTTGACCTTCACTCTGTTGGTCACTACGACTGATAACTCAGTTTTAGATGTATCAACTTGACTTCATTGTTGGCTTCTCTCTTGCATATGACTTCCTGTATTCCAACTGGCTTCATGCACTACAAAGTTGCATTCATTCATTTTTTTTCACCCTTCCATCTATTCATTCACTTAAAAATAGTGTCACAGACTATATTAGGTATTGAAGAGAGAATGAGTAATGATATTCCTTGCCCAAAATTGAATTGCTTACAATATAGTTGAGGATAAAGATAAATCTTGTAGTGTCAAAAGTTATCCTCAGAGGAAGAACTATCTAAGCTGATAACTAAAGGAAAAGCAAAATGTGGAGAAAAGAAAGGGGGGAAGAGTGTTCCATAGTGTACCAAGGCCCAACATAGGAATTTTTCAAAAGCAGAAACTGGATCAGGGAGAGTAAGTGGCAAGAGATGAGACTGGACATCTAAGTATCATTCCCATCAAGAAGGGCCTTAGATACCATGAAGGGACAGCATTTAATTTTGAGGCCAAAAAGAGTCATTGAGGCTATTAAGCAGGGGAGATACTAATTGATTTGAACTGTAGGAAAACCACTCTAGTTCTGTATACAAATTCATTTGAAGTAGGTAAGACTAAGACGAGGGGGAATAGATAAGTGTAACCACTTACAGAGAGTAGAAAGTGCTAACAGAGACCTGGGCTAGTATAATGGCAATCTTGCTGGTAGAATTAAGCAATCTTGGAAGTAGAATTAAGAGAACTTGATGGTTGGTAAGAAATGAAGAGTTATAAATAATTGAAAAATAATGACTAATATTTCTTGAGGCCTTGCATATATGAAGAGCTGTTTAACTATAATACATACATAATCTCATTTCATCTTTACACAGCATATGGGTTAGGTACCACCATTACCCCCATTTTCAGATAAACAACCTTAAGGGTTACAGCACTTGACCTAGGTAACATAGCCAAGTGTTAGAATTGGGAAGCAAATTCAGGTAGATTGTTACCAGAGCCTATATTCTTACTTACGCTGGGCTAGACTGCCTCAGAAAGTTGAGCAGTGTCTACTCACAAACCTGCGGCAGGCTGTCCTACCTCTCTCTTAGTACCCAGAAGGTGAGGTGAGCTATTGGATGTTTTTCAATGTGGCTGGAACATAGTTTCTCAGTGGGAATGTGGTGAGTGCTTCTTGGCAAAATTCATAACATCAAATTTCTAAGTTTTCTTAGAAGAGGCCACATGCAGATAAAGCCTCAATCTGTGAGGCTTTACTGGGAATTAGTAATGGTTTGGTTTTAAGGAGCAGACATTAATTCATACTGCCTGAAACAATGATGAACCCAAACTCAAGGAACTCAATAACCAGGAATAGAACTAAGTCCAAACTGGGAACTGAAAGGTCAAAAACAACCTCCCTTTCTCATACAATCTTCATGGACCCTTGCCTCTGCTTCTTCCACTAACTCTCCTGCTTCTTAGTAACTCTCATGCTTCTCTCCACATTGTCTGTTTCTCTCACTGTGCTCATGTCTAAAAATGGCTTCCAAGTCTTAATTTACATGACCAATGACTGCAGTCTGTACCTCCCTGACCTCTGTTCTTCTTAGAGCAAAATCTAGAGAGAAGAAGCTCATTGGTCCACCTTGAGTCACATGTATTGTTCTGGTCCAATCATTTGGGACATAAGCAAGACAACATAGAATCACCATTTTGGAGGAGATAAAGAATGAAGATGGATTCTCTTAGAATAGATAAGTGGAGCTATTCTTCCCCCCTCAGTTCATTGTCATTTTCACTATAACAGAGTCTGTTCAAATATCTGCTTACCTCCAACTCTTCACTAATCCCCACTCCAACAACTAGTCTTTGTCAATGGTCCCATAACTCTTCCTTTTATTATTGGCACTGGCATTAGGCTTCAGAATGGAAAGGTTGGTGCTCTTGTTGAAATTTCACTGTGAGATTGCCAGTTCTTGACATCTAGCATCATATGCTCAATATCTTTGTATTTCTCCTAATACCTAGCCCAGGGACAAATGTACAGTAGGCTTCTATAAAAGTTGGCTGAATGGAACAAGGAGTGTCAAGAATTGGGAATATACATTGGCATTGAATACATATGTTAGACATGTAATAAATCCACATGTATGTTTGTGTGTGCTCAGTGCAATTTAAATGCTCTCTATCTGGAACTCAAATCCTATGTGGTCTTTAGACAGGCATTATTGTCAATCCTCAAAACTCAAAGTGAAAAAGTAGCACAGTCTATTATTATTAATGTCATTCTAATACATCTTTATTATTATAGCCTTTTGACATTTATAGGGTACTTTTTATAATATACTTTTGGATCATGATTACAATTGATTTAATTGAATGAGAGATTTAGTTTATGAAAACCCCATTTCTGATATAAATCCTAGCATTGGATTTTTGTAGAGTATCTTTAGAAATTAATTTTTCCACATTTGTAAGGATTTTCACAATGAAAGGCACATTGGAAATGCTAGGTAAATATTTGGTCCTTCTTGTGTTGCTTAAGAGTTTTAATGGTATTTTTTTTTTTAAAGAAAGAGAGAGAGAGAGAAAAAAAGAGTGATATGTTGGGAGGGGCAGAGGAAGAGGGAGGGAGAGAATCCCAAGCAGTTTCCTACATGGGGCTTGATGTCACAATCTTGAGATCATGACCTGAGCCAAAATCAAGAGTCTGATACTTAGCTGGCAGCTGAGCCACCCAAGCACCCCTAAATTGTTTGGATCTTTAAATGTTAAAATTCAACATGGCATTTCTTAACAGTGGGTTTGGAGCATCTCAGGTGAAAGAAAGAAAGAAAGAAAGAAAGAAAGAAAGAAAGAAAGAAAGAAAGAGAAAGAGAAGAGAAAGGAAGAAAGAAAGAAAGAAAGAAAAGAAAGAAAGAAAGAAAGAAAGAAAGAAAGAAAGAAAGAAAGAAAGAAAGAAAGAAAGAAAAAGAAAGGAAGAAAGAGAAGGAAGAAAGAAAGAAAGAAAGAAAGAAAGAAAGAAAGAAAGAAAGAAAGAAAAAGAAAGAAAGAAAGAAAGAAAGAAAGAAAGAAAGAAAGAAAGAAAGAAAGAAAGAAATTGTCTGTCTTACAAGTCTTTCTTCAGGTATTCTCCCCTTCTCTGAAAAAGAAAAGTCAGTAAAAGAACACATTTAGCAGCTAACCAATCAGTTGTGTGCATCTTCAGGGGCCTGTGCATATAATAAACCATCTTGTCACAGTAAAGTGGCTCCTTCTGAACATACTGCAAAAACATTAAGCCCTTTTATTGGATTATATAGATCCAGACTGTGGAAAACTCAGCTTTAATGTAGTTCTTCTCTACTTAATCTCACCTTCCTCTTTAAGTAGCAGAAATTGTGTTCATGACATTGGTCAAAACATCTGATGTTCTATGGGAAGTTTTCCCCTCATTTGTAATTTCTCATCATCAAGATTGGCTCTGGTGAAGGCTTTGCTTCTCTGTTCCAGCCTTAAGGCTCTGGAAAGTCTTATCCATACCAGACAGACACAGGCCTGAAATGTTCCACGTCTGGGCTCTAATCCTGTCCCACCCTCTGTTACCAAGACATCATCCACTTCAACTGGCCTCAGGAAGATGGAATTTCATAGCTGCCATGACTACAATAGAACATAGTACTCCACATCATGGTTGTGATCACTTTCTAATTTACAAAAGCAACTTGACTCATCTGATATTTTTCCCCAGAGACTTTATTGGCACACAAAGCTTCATAAATTCAATCAGTCTAAAATATAATAGCTAATACTTATTGAGTGCTATGTACCAGATATCATATCTAGCACTTTATATAGATAATCACATTTGGTCTTCACAATATTTTTAATAATAGCTTTTTAAAAATGAAAGTATAATTAGCATACATATAATTAGCATTATATTAGTTTCAGGTGTACAACAGAATGACTTGATCATGAAACGATTACTTCATTGAGTCTAGTGAATAGCCATCACCACACAGTTACAATTTTTTCTTATGTTGAGAACTTTTAAGATATACCTCTTATGAACATTTTTTAAGTAATAGCTTTATTGAGATATAATTTGCATATGACAAAATTCACACTTTTATAGTATAGAAGGGAGCGTCTGTCCTCACTCATGCTCTCTCCTCTCTCTCTAAAATAAATAAATAAAATCTTAAGAAAAAACAACCACCTTCTTTCCTTAGTTCCAGGTCCATAAACAAGTGGCCACATGTCACTTTCCTGATCAGAAATAAGTCAAGGTTGGATGTTGTTAGAAGGAGTTTTGAGTAAAGTTTCCTAAAATGTGGACATTTTAGTTAAGATAAGCTATTTTGTACTCACCACCACCTTCCTGGAATATGATATAATAGCTGGAGCTGAAGCTACTTCTTTGTACCATGAAGAAGAGAATTGCTGATACCTTGTCTCTTAATCCTTGAACCACTCAACCCCAATGCCAGAAACTGTCTACTTGCAAACTTAATAGGAAATATATATATCTATTTAGGTAAGTAATTGCTATTTTGCTTTACTTTTACATGCAGCTGAATGAAAAATCCTAGTTTTGGTTGTATGAGAGTTTGGCTCAATACTGTCCTTTACTTTTCATTACATGCATTTCCATTGTCAAAAATCATACTCATATTGTAAGGTCCAACTTAAGTGATCTTTTTAAGAGAATTTCTCAAAATCCCTATTGGGACTGACCTCTTCTTACCATATTTGCTCTGATGCTCAATTAACATCTCTTACTCGGAATTCAGATGTATCTTTATATAATTCTCTTTTTCCATTTTGACTATAATAGCTTGAGTTCTCTAGAAAAGAGAATCTAGGGCACCCCCGGTGGTGCAGCAGTTTAGCGCTGCCTGCAGCCTGGGGTCTGATCCTGGAGACCCAGGATCGAGTCCCGCGTCAGGCTCCCTGCATGGAGCCCGCTTCTCCCTCTGCCTGTGTCTCTGCCTCTCAGTCTCCCTCTCTCTCTCTGAATAAATAAATTAAAAAAAAAACAAACAAACTTAAAAAAAAAGAGAATCTAGGGAAAATTTTAAGATGTTATTTTATCTGTGTGGTGCAGGCCTATGGCAGTAAAAAATGAAGCAAAAGAGAAGACAATCAAGGAAAGATATGTTAATGTGAATCTACTACTTCATAATGAGAGACAGCAGATTTCTCAGCTCACGTGTGTACTTGGCACTTGAGACTTCACCAGACACAGTTTTTTGAAAGATTTTATTTATTTATGAGACACACAGAGAGAGGCAGAGACATAGGCAGAGAGAGAAGCAGGCTCTATGCAGGGAGCCCGATGTGGGACTCAGTGCTGGGACTCCAGGATCACGACCTAAGCTGAAGGCAGGCACTCAACCGCTGAGCCACTCAAATGAATGTCCCTCACCAGACAGATTTCAAAGAGGAATCAAGCCTCAGAGTGATGTATGGATGAGAGAAAGAAAAAACAATTAATTTGTCAGATTTTTCTCTCATCTCTTTTTTATTATTGGGCAAGGCTTATCCTATGGGAAATAACTAATTTTTCATTTGGCTCCTCAGTAGCTTCTCAAGAAGCTAGGTCTCATGCTCCACCATATGGTGTTTCATTCAAATGGAAAAGTGGAGGGAAATTTGATGAAGGTGGGCAGTCAACTGAGAGAAAAAGAGGCAGTCAGTGGAATCTGTGAAAGCACGTAAGATTTGAGTCCAAACCTTAGACAGATTAAAGTTTTTTATTTAAAAGTTAATTTTTAACAGAAGAAAGGTTAAGTGTTCCATATAAAAAATTACTGTGTTCAAAGAAACAAAAACAAGAAAAGAAAAAATAAAAATAAAAATTACCTATAATCTTATTTCGTGTTATAACTAATCTATCTTATTGGTATGTATCCTGCCACTTGTGTCTATCTCTTTTAAAAATATATACATATGCATTATGTGCATTATGTGCAATGGCATCATGCTATACAGAGTTTTTGTGTTTTATTTTTTCACTGATTATACCATAAAATTCTTGATGTCAGGATTATTCTACTGTTTAATTTTTTAAAAAGATTTATTTATTTATTTCAGAAAGAGAGAGTGAGCATAAGCCAGAGGGGCAGAGGGAGAGGGAGAGAGAGAATCTTAAGCAGGGCTGGATCTCATGACCCTGAGTTCATGACCTAAACCAAAACCAAGAGTTGGACACTTAACCAACTATACCACCCAGGTACCTCTGTTTAATTTTTAATAGCAGTGTAGTATTATATGATGAGAAGGAGCCATATTTTTTGACAGATCTTCCATTTCATGGTACATTGATTGTTAATGTTTTTGGGGGGAGGTGTTTGTTTGTTTTTGTTTTTAGCTATCAAAAACTATTAAAAATTGAATGATAAACATTCTCATTTCCATTTATGAGAACTTCAATAATCTTTTCCCTTAGTTGAAATTCCTGTGCTGGATTTGTGTCATTCAATATGAATGCTTTTAATTCTTTTGATACATAGTGCCAGATTATATTCCAGAAAGATTTTCAAATCTACATTCAACTAATAATTAATTAGAGGGCCTATTTTTATGCACCAGTCTTTGTATTATTGTTATAAAGTCTTTTCTAAGTTGGTTGATGAAAACCAGAATCTCATTTTTATTTTAAAGTTGCATTTCTTAGTTACTAGTGGAGATGAATATTTTATATATGTTTCTAGACAATTAGTTTTTCTTCTTTTGTGAATTGCCTGTTCATGCCCTTTGTCATGATTTTAATTTGTGAAGATTATAAGGTTCTTTGAGGGAAGAGACTACATTTTATTCCTACTGGAGTTCATTTCCATTAGTACTGTGCCTTGGGTCTAGCCCAGGCTGGGATTTGTAAGATTTGCAGAATGAATGAATGATAACCCACTATTATGTTTTTACTTAGTTACCAATAAAAGAGAATCAAATTAATTTTGCACATTTGTATTTAGTGGGCAACAAATGCCATTTTTCTCCACAAAAAGTTTTTTCCTCTGAAGAAAATTTCTTAACTTCTTTTCAACAATAACACCATTTTTAGCCTGAATGGATAAATACAAGATTGGACAGATTCAGCTATTTTCATGTTTTTTTTTCTTTTTTCTCAGCAACTGTCAGATTTTTCTATTCTTACAAGCTATTTTGGAATACTCAGACACAAATAGGGATTTATTATCTCATTTCATTATAGAAAATGAAAGCACTGAAATAAAACATCTCAAAAACTCATCTCTGAGAATATTCTACAAATTTGTGCTTTTTCTTGACTATATTGCACAACTGAGCCCACTAGGAAGATAATACTCAAAATTTCTTTGAGCCTAATTGTTCTTAAACTGACCTGTTTCTTCTTTTTAGAACATTTTATTTTCAGCAGAACTTCTATTTTCATTGAATCTGGGGATGTGAAAGTGACATAATAGATGTGAATTTTTTTTTTTTTTTACATTCTTATAGATGTTGCACTTGAATATGCATGCAGAGATGTATGTTTATAGAGATACACAAACATGCATATATTCCTTTCAGGCAAATTATTTTTCTTGTTAACTTTTCTCAAGGGTTACATGTTATGGAGAAGAAATGCAAGCCACCATTTTCTGAGTCAGTGACTGGGTCTTATGTGTTATAAATTCACAATCATATATAAAGCCCTAAGATTCTGGAATCACAGTTGTTTTAGTCCTTTGTTTTCTAAATAAAGTTAAAAATAATGAAAGCCATATATTAATTGTGTAATTTTAAAAATAAGAGAATTATAAAGAAAGAAAGCCTGTAATTCTATCATTTAGAAATAACATTTATAACATTGTATTACAGTTTCATCATTTACTTTTTTATAGAATTCCACTATTTCCTATATACATAGCATGTACATATAAGACTATAACAAGAATTGAAAATCATATGTATTGACGTTTTTAAATACAAAAATAATATATTCTCACTATGGAAAATTTGTTAAAAACCAAATATCATTTATATGCTATTTTCAGTAATTGAATATTTAGGATTTTTTTCTTTTTCTTTTTTTTACTATTATTATAAGCAGTTGTTTAAGATCACTGTTTAGATTCAAGAGAATGGGCAATTCTGTCTGTAGATATTTAGCCTTATTATTTCCTCCAAATTGTCACTTGTATTGAACTGGATCCATAATTTATTCATTGACTTGAAATACTACCTTTATCATGTGCTAAATTCATATTTGTGTCTGGGGTTTTTATCATATTAGTGTTGCCATAAATTCATAGTCACTGACTTCAGCCAGGTTCTTATTACTCATTTTTATATCTTCATGCTTGGCTTCCATTTCTATTCCCTTCAGGTATTAGAACTTCACTACAGCTCAATGCCCCCTTCTAAACCTTCATGCTACTCCCGTAACTCCCTCTTCATCAATAAGATAAGGCCACAGTGGGATTTTTTCCAGCATCCCTGTATTAATTTTGTATGGCTGCTGAAATAAAGTACCACAAACTTGGTGGTTTATGACAGTAGAAATTTATTGTCTCACAGTTCTGGAGACTAGAACTCTACGATCAAGTCATCAGCAGGGCCATGTTCCCTCTGAAACCTGTAGATGAGAATCCGTCATTGCCTCTTCCTAGCTTTCTGAAATTCTTGGCAATCCCTGGTGTTCCTTGATTAATAGATGCATTACTTCAATCTCTGTCTTGGTTGTCAGTCACATGGCTGTCTTCCTCCTGCGTGTCTAATTGTTTCACACAGAAATTGTCTCCTAATTTCCCTCTTTCTCTTTTTAAGGACTCCAGTTGTAATTGGATTAGCACCCACCCCCAATCCAGTGTGGTTTCATCTTTACTAATTATATCTGCAATGGCCCTATTTCTAAATAAGGTCACATTCTTAGGTAGTAGGTAGGGTAAGAACTTCAACATGTATTTTGGGAAAAAACAATTCAACTTAAAACAATCTCTCTTTTATCTACACACTTACTATATTCACTCTCATCTTACTCACCTCCTTTTATATCACAGGATAGGATTTTCTTTCTGTTCAAATTAATTCAGTATTTTTTATTCTAACCCCTCCTATCTTCCATGAAACTCTGCTCCATCAACAAACCCCTCTTTTTTGGCTCCTTCATGTGCTTTTCTACTATAAATTCCCCTGCATCCTGAAAACACACTTACGTCCCTCATCCTACTAAGTGATCCATCTCTTTAACCTAAACCCCTCCTTTTAGTTATGATGACATCCTTCTCTTCTTACCACATCAGGTATTTGAACTTCTATCAGCAGCATTAACTGTTTACAGACTTCACAAAGAATTGACATTTTAGTCATTTGACATGAATCATTGTGTGTCTGAGGATAAATAAAGAAAATCAAAGTTGAGTTGAAATGTCAGTGCTAGATAGTTGGTTCAGATACCTTCCTAATAAAGGAAATCAGCCTGACAATGTGTAGGTCAATATTCATGATTCAGAAGAATTATGACTATGTGTTCTGGATGTTTAGAATTGTCCTTAAATTGTATTAATAGAATGTTATATACATTACACTATAATTTTCTTGGTCACGTTTATTAAACCTTAAACCAACCAAGACTTGGGTACAAGATTAAATTATCTTTGTATCTGCAGAACCTAGCAGAGATCTTGGAACCTATCAGGTGACCAGTAAATATTTTGGTGATGAATGGACTCATAGGTAAGCCAACAGCATCTTTTCTAAGATAGTGTTACAAGGTGAAACTAGTTTGTCCATATAGAGAGCAGTTAGTTGTATGCCTTGACCTCATTATTTCAGTATTTTAAGCAACAGAACAGATTGGTTATTATAAAAATATTTTTATTTTTATATATTTTTAAAGATTTTATTTATTTGACAGAGAGAGGGAGAGCACAAGTAGGCAGAGCAGCAGGCAGGGAGAGAGGAAGAAGCAGGTCCTCTGCAGCAGCAGGGAGGTGGATGCTGGGCTCAATCCCAGGACTCTGGGATCATGACCTGAGCCAAAGGCAAATGCTCAAGTGACTGAACCAACCCAGATGCCCATATTAAAGTATTTTTAAAATAGAAAATGAAACTGTATTTACCAAACAAGAATTGTATGGAACACTCGTGGAATGTTATATGAAATAAAAACATTTCTAAAAGTGTTTGGAAATAAGTTTGAGGAAGATTGACATATGTATTTAAATGCAGAAATTCTTAGAATCCACGTATCACTTAGATTTGTATTTGGCTATATGTGATGGAAACCTGAATGTGTACTTATAAACGAATACGGATTTAAGACACCTGGGTGGCTTAGCCGGTTGAATGTGGACTCTTGATTTTGGTTCAGATCATGATCTCAGGGTTATGGGACTGAGCCCCGCATTGGACTCTACACTCAGCACAGAGTCTGTTTGTCCCTCTCCCTCTACTTCTCCCTGGACTCTTTCTCTCTCTCAATAAACAAACAAACAAACAAATAAATAAGCAGGGGTTTGTTTTTCTCATGCAGGAAAATAAATGCATCCAGAAAGGAATGGTAGTTTGGGATGCCACTTGCAGTCAGACTTCTTCCCTCATTCCCCAGCATCCTCCTTAGCATAGTGTGAGGCTTTCTTCTTCACATACTGGCTTGCATGGTGGCTGCTGTACTAGGCATCTTACTGGCTTTCTATGTATGTAGAATAGGGCCTAGTCAAGATATTGATATATTAAGGTATTGTCTCAAGCAGGAACACATAAAGACCCATTTAAAAAACAAAACAAAACAAAACCCTCACCAGAGTTAATCCCTGCTCTGTCCAGTAACTCCTAATGAATGAAGTACACTGGAGAAACTATACACAGAATAGTTCTTATATAACCATGGTAGATTGATAACAGTAGTGGACTTGATTTTTTTTAGTCCTTCTATCAAAGAGGTTGAGTCTATTTTTGCCTTGGTAAATATAACTTGTGGGGTTGAGTGTGCCAGTTCTGAGCCTAGGTCTTAAGAGGCTCTATGCACTTCATCTTCTCTCTTGCTCCTCTCTCCTCCCCTAAGTATAAGGCTGGGCTAGCTTGCTGGAGAAGTCACATGCAAATGAGCTGAGATGGCACAGACAGTGAGAGAACTCAATCATGGTCATCATTTAATTGCCTACATTAGCTATAGACACATGAGTAAGTCTTGCTGAGCCCAGCTCAGACCAACACAACTATTAAGCACCATATCTTTTGAATGTTATATGTAATATTAACTTTTTAAAGTAATTTTTATTTTTGAAAGTTCTAAAAATAAAAAAGAGATTTAAAAAAATCATACAATATACCACATAGGATGGAAAATTTTAAACTTTGCTATATTTGCTTCAAGTCTCTCACTTTATGAAAGTGTGCTGCATCTGTGAAGTTATGAACCTCTGATATCCCAACTCCCCAACCTCATTCCCCTCCTCAATTCCCAGAGGCAGTCATTTGATAGATTTAGTGTATATACTACCAAGGCTCTAAAAAAATATTTTAACATACATATGTATCCACGAAAAAATGTTTTAAAAGGTAGGTTTTATTATTATTCAGGTATGGTGAAGCCAACAGATCAGGAAACAATTGCCACTGAGAAGACAGTTCATCACAGTTCCCAAGAGAAAGAAGCACATCACAACACACAGGCCACACTGGCTTCCATGTAAACAATGGGAAAGGCAGGGTAAGCAGGTTTTAAGATTGGCTAGTTTAAATAATTTCAGGAGGCTTAAGAGCCTATGGATAGTCCTTAGCTGTCTGATACCTGACTCTGGGATGATCAGAGCAGAGGAACAGTGGCCCTGAGTAGAAGAGCCCAACACAGAGGATGGTTGAGATGTGGGTTCAGAATTGGTTGGTTTGTAATGAAAGGCAGTTCATAGTCATTTACTGTCTCTAGAAATTGGCTAGCCCTGTGTGGGGCAGTGTCTCTAGGGCAGCAAGGCCTCTGATATCAAAGCATTAGAAATATAGAAATAAAAAAGTATGTGTGCATAAATAAGATATAATGTATGCATTTTAAAACTTACATATCTAACTTTATTTTTCCCCTCACCATCACATTCAGTGAAAGAAGGAACATACATGTTAAGATGCATATATTTTATTACCTACTTATTCATTTTTTTATTGCTGAACTTTTATTCCAACTTAAGAGTATTCCTCATTTTATTATATATTTATTTATGTATTTATTCTGGACATTTGGATAGTAGGCAATAAGTTCTCATGTTGCCAACAATGCTGTGATGAGCATCCTTATACTTGCATCTGTCTTTGGTATGCTGGGTAATAACATGTTAGATAAAATTCTAAGAACGACTTCCAAGTTCCTTGTCCCCTAGTGTGCACAGTCCGTATAATCCTCTCTCTTGGGTACAGACAACACTACGAATAGGAGAGATTTCAGTCCCATAATTGGGACACATTATATGACAAAGATGAAATAATTTTTCAAGGGTAGTTAAAATCAATTGAATTTAGGTTAATAAAAGGGGACTATTTTGGGTAGACCTAACTTAATCAGGTGAATCCTTAAAAGGAACTGGGCCCTTCTTGAAAAGAGATTTGAAGCATGAAGGAGATTTTCCTGCTGGCCTTGTAGAAACAAATGCCCATGTGCTGAAGTGCTTATGGATGAGTCAGATAGAAAGAACTTGGAGGCAGCCCCCAGAAACTGATAGTAGTACTTGGTCAACCGCCAGCCGGAAGATAATACAACCACAAGTAGTTCAATGTGGTCAACAACCAGTGATCCTGGAAAAGGACTCTGAACTGTAGCCCTGAACTGAAGCCTTGATTTGAGCCAGTGACACCTTGAGCAGGGGACTCAGCTAATCCTACTCAGACTTCTAGAAATGACAAGATCACACATTTCTGCCATTTTAAAGTGGTGGTAAATATGTGGGAACTTGTTACATGCCAATAGAAAATTAATACATAGGTTATGCACATTTTTTATTTGATAACTTTGACAAGATAATCAAAGTAATTATAAGAATGTTTACTTCAACAGGAAGAAAATGAGAGAATTGAGAGTTCTAGTGCTCACACATTGTTACTAGTGACAATATTTTCTGGCTTTTTATTTATTTATTTATTTTTAAAAATTTTTGTCACTTTATTTAAATTTAAGCTTCCCTACTTACTATATAGAAATAATATATTCACATTATTAAGTCCCCAAACTGTGAAAGATGTAATATGTTATTTTACTTGCAAGCTAAGAACTTAGCTTATGAGAAGTGACCTACTATAGCTTCATTTCTATGTATGCCTATGCATATTTTTCTCTATATGTGTATTCTCTGGCCCACGGATCTGATATATATATATAATTTCAATGATATATTCTTTGTAAATGATATATATATACACCAATATATATATCATTATATATTATATATAGTATTATATATTATATATTATGTATATATATACATTGTGTGTATATATATATATATACACATTATATATATATATATCATTCACAAAGAATATAATCCATGGTTAAGATGGTTATCCATGCCCCAGTGTACCATAAGGCAAGTCAAAGTAGCTCAGATGTTTACTGGCATGTATGGAGGTTTTGCACCACAGGAAAGGAATCACCAAATTAGGAGACTTGAAAGTTATATTAGGCAAATGTATATCTATTTTTCCTCTCCTTCTGACAGACAGACAGAACTTTCTGCCTAATGTAAACAAATACTCTCAAAGGAGAGAAGAGTACCCTATATTGTAAGTAAATATCTCTGGATAACAGAGGAAAGTTGTCTCTGGGTTTTATTACTCTTAGAATATAAACATTTGGCTCTAGGGGAGATAAATCTCTAAATTTATTTATTTATTTATTTATTATTTATTTATTTATTTATTTATTTATTCATGAGAGACACACAGAGGCAGAGACACAGGCAGAAAGAAGCAGGCTCCCTGCGGGTAGCCCGATGTAGGACTGGATCCTGTGACCCCAGGATCACAACCTGGGCCAAAGGCAGGTGCTGAACCGCTGAGCCACTCAGGGATCCCCCTAAATCTCTAAATCTTATCCAGAGCAATTTACTTTCTTTAACTTCCAAGGTGTGTTTGCCATTCACCTCTAAAGTCTAGGCTATACAGAAATATGAAAATATTCATGGAACATTGCCTGCCAACAATTGTTTCAGTTAAATGGTAAAATGGCACCATAAATTATACATGTATGTATAAAACCAACAATCTCTGTGTTACTACCTACTGTCACCCAGTACTATTCCTAAGAAGTAAATGTTTCTTTAACTCTTCTAGTTATTCTTTCTTTCTTTCTTTCTTTCTTTCTTTCTTTCTTTCTTTCTTTCTTTCTTTCTTTCTTCTTCTTCCTTCCTTCCTTCCTTCCTTCCTTCCTTCCTTCCTTCCTTCCTTCCTTTCTTTCTTTCTTTCTTTCTTCTTTCTTTCTTCTTTCTTTTTTTCTTTCTTCTTGTTTTTTTTTTCCTGGTATTTACCTCCATAACTCTATATGATCTGCATATCCCACATTTCTTTTTTTTTCTTTTTTTTAAGATTTATTTTTTTATGATAGACATATATATAGAGAGAAGCAGAGACACAGGCAGAGGGAGAAGCAGGCTCCACGCAGGGAGCCCGCCATGGGACTTGATCCTGGGACTCCAGGATGGCGCCTTGGGCCGAAGGCAAGCATGAAACCGCTGAGCCACCCAGGGATCCCCCCATATTTCTTGATATAACTACTTTATTCATTATCTCTTGACTTCTTATAGAAGATCAAGATAATCAACACTCTTACATGCTCCTCCACTCTGCCCCTCACCTGGTATTTACCTTTACTTTCTTCTGGATAAAGCTATATCATCATTTGGGTAAAATAAATATTCAGTGTTTACATGTCCAGAACTATAGGAATATTATTCACTGGTTAGTCAAATATAGATGGTTCCCAACTTACGATCATTCTACTTAGTTGGGATTTTTCAACTGTGAAAGCAATACACACTCAGTAGAAGCTGTACTTTGAATTTTGAATTTTGATTTTTTCTTCAGCCAGCAGTATGTGGTACAGTACTCTCTTGTGATGCTGGGCAGCAGTGAGCCAGAGCTCCCAGTCAGCCATGTGACCATGAAGGTAAACAACTGATACACTGACAACCATTCTGTACCCATACAACTGTTCTTTCATTTTTATTATAATATTCAATAAATATCATGAGATCTTCAACACTTTATTATAAAATAGGCTTCATGTCAGATGATTTTGTCCAATTCTAGGCTAATGTTAGTGTTCTCTGAGCACATTTAAGGTAGGCTAGGCTAAGCTATGATGTTTGGTAAGTGAATGTATTAAATGCATTTTCAACTCATAATATTTTCAGTTATGATGGATTTATCAGGATGCAACTCTGTCATAAATTGAGGGAGATCTGGAGTGTACTGTGATTGTATCTTTTTACTTGCATTACTTTTGAAATTTTTGAAGATTTCTATTTCCTCAATTACTTCTTTTCCTTATCTTTCTAAATATTTACCTTTCACTTTTTAAACAGTCTTATTAAGATATAATTGGTGTACAGTAATTTGCACATTAAGTGTATAATTTGATAAGCTTTGACATTTATATCACAGACCTATGAAATGAGGCCACAAAAAAGATAATGAACATATCCATCAACCTCTAAGTATTGTTTGCCCCCCACTTTAATCCCTTCCTCCCTCCTATCATTCCCTTCCCTACATCTCAGGAAATTACTAATCTACTTTCTGTCACTATAGATTGAATTTCATTTTCTGGAATTTATATAAATGGAATCTTACAATCTGTACTTTTTTGTCTGGTTTTTGTCACTTAGTATAATTATGTTATGACTCATCTATGTTGCATGTAGTAACAGTTCATTCCTTTTATTGTGGAGTAGTATTCCAGTTTCTCCAGAACCCTGAGAATATTTGGTTTATTCAGTCTTTTAAATTATACCATTCCAGTAGGTATGCTGTGGTATCTTTGTGATTATTATTTAATTTCTTCATGACTAATGATGTTGAGCATCTTCTCATGGGCTTCTTTGCTATCCATATATATTTGCTGGTAATCTTTTTAAAGCTTTTGTCCATTTGAAAATTTTTTTTATTATTGAGTTTTTAGAGTTATTTATATATTATGGATACAAGTCCTTTATCGATTTATAATTTGCAAGTATCGTTTTGTGATTTGCAAGTATTATCTTTCTGTGGTTCATTTTTTCACTTTCTTTTTTTCTTTCTTTTCTTTTCACTTTCTTAAAATGTTTTTCAAAGAAGAGAATATCTTAATTTTGGTAAAATCCATTGTACTTTCACTTTTTGGATTGTGGTTTTGATATTGCATCTAAGAATTCTTTGCTTAACACACAATCACAAAGATTTCCTTCTATTGTTTCTTCTAAAGTTTCTATAGCTTTCAGTTTAACACTTAGGTTTATTATCCATCTTGAAGTTTTTTTAATATGGTGGATAGAAGTACATTTTATATATACAGATAGCCAATTGTTCAAGCATCATTTGTTGAAGACTATTCATTCATCAATGAGTTCGTTTCACCTTTGTTGAAAATCAATTACCCATATATGTATGGATCTATTTCTTGACTCCATTCTTTTCCATTGATCTAGTAATCTGTCTATGCCATGCTTTCTTGTTACTGTATCTTTATAGTAAGTTATTAGACACTGTAATGCCCATTTGCACTTCGGCAAATCTCTGGAATTCTCTCACTTGGGTGTTACTTGCATCCATTTGACCCTTGTCCCAAAGGTGGGATAGTTGCAACTCACAATTTTGAAGATTCTATCAGAGTAACAGGTCAGAGGATCTGCAGTCCTTATGTAGCAATTCTCCTCCAAGTGTGGCCTGTGGACCACCCATATCAAAAACAAATTTGAAGTGGGAGTGTGTATGTGTGTGTGGGATTACTATTTATATTTCTGTGCTCATGCACGATCTGTTGACTCAGAATCTGTACTGCAAGGGCTCAGGAATCTGCATATTTGATAAGTTTTCTGAGTGATACTTATAGACACTAACATTTGATAATCACTTAGTGGTGCTTGAAAAAAAGCCTTTTCTTGTCTAATTTTCATATTTATTACACAGATGAGTGAAACATAATTATTCAGGTGAGAAGGAAGAAACCACTTTAATTTACCTGGTTATTCATTTGTTCACTTACTTATTCATTCATTCATTTACTACAAACAGGTGACAAAGACTAGGACGTAATGAAACAACTTGAAGAATTTGTGGAATCTATTTTCAAAGGTAGAATGGGTATGGTATGTTCTTAGGTATTATTTGTGGCTGTCAGATGATGAATCGGCAGCTGATGCTTTTCAAGAACCAGAGAAATACTGTGCTGGCAGGGATGCCTATAGGCATCTCCACCTCTAGGCTTTTTGCAGATTTCTTTTAAACAATCCCAGACTAAAAGAAAACTAACTTATTCTTAAGCCTATTTAGGACAAGAGATTTCATAGCCACCTTTATATATTAGATCTAGTGCTTACTGCTGCTTTTTCCACTACAAGTTCCTGAGTGTCAACAACAGATATAGATTCTTATCATGGAAAAAGCAGGGCTGGCCTGGGGCAAAACTATGGTGCCTACTTTAGAAATATTAAGAAGCTGGGCAACCCGGGTGGCTCAGTGGTTTAGCGCTGCCTTCAGCCCAGGATATGATCCTGGAGACCTGGGGTCGAGTCCCACATCAGGCTCACTGCATGGAGCCTGCTTCTCCCTCTGCCTGTGTCTCTGCCTTTCTCTCTCTCTCTCTCTCTCTCTCTCATAAATAAATGAATGAATAAATAAAATAAAAAAATAATTAAAAAAAAGAAATATTAAGAAGCTGATGATACTCGTTCCCCTTTTCTTAGTCTGGTTTCTTTCACTGCTATCTCCAAACCAACATCATAATGTGTTGTTTTTGTTTCTGTTTTGTTTTGTTTTGTTTCTTTGGCTCCCTCTAACTCCAAATCTGGGTTAAGGAATGGTTTTGGAAACTCATTCATATCGATGCCAGATGATAGATGCATAGAGCCTTACATTGTAGAAATGGGAGTGTAGAACTTCAGATGTTATAGCTGACTAAGGTAGCTATTTTGGTGGATTTTCTCCTGTGTTCCAGAAGTCACTTAATAGAGACAGGTTATTACTTTGCCTTCTCATTGAGCAGTTTTGGAAATGGTATGACACAAAAATGACTGTGTGTTGCAGAATAGACATCACATCTATTTGACTTGTAAGACAGAGGACTTAGGGATCAAAAGAAACTTTACTCTCATAGAGAAGATCATATTAAAGTTAGCAGGGGTCTTAATATATTGGCCTCATTTTACAGACAGGGAGGCTGAGGTCCAGGGAAGTGAAATGACGTGTCCTAAGTCACATAGATAACTAGTAAGTATCTGTAATGTGGAAATCAGATATAGCAGCCTCTGCATTACTCGGCTAAAATAATTATCATGGGCATACTAATAACCCAGAGCAAGTAAGGAGAATGCTAAATACCTTCTTGTCTCATAATTATGGCAAGAGCTCTGCAGTACAAATGCAAGCTAATGTCCTCTGAGCCCAGTTCTTTGTGGGAAGAGGCAGAGTATAAATAAATAAGCAAGTAAGCGAGTAACCTCCAACTTACAGTGCTAATAATGAAGAGTTTTAATTTTTTTTAAATGAGTGCATCCCTAGGGGTATATATGTATATTACCTTATATTGTATACTGCCTGGAAAATGATCCATGATCCCTCAGAAGACCCATTGCCTTGATTAGTGGTAAGTTAGGTTGGTTAATTAAGGTTACTTTAATACTAATTAGTCAAGGCTTTAATTATGCTTTCAGGGCAGGAACATAGGAATGCTATGGTTGTTAGTGACCCAGTTAACTGAAGTGATAGGATTTCTTGTCTTTCATCTAACAGTGATTTGTGATAAAGAACAGAGGGAGTAGAGCTGATCCTAATGGGATTATAAAAGCATTCTTAAACCAGAGTCAACTAGAGAACAGCAGTGGACCTAAGATAAAAAAGTATCCTCTGTAGCTTCTGGAATAGCCCTGCCGGGAGAAAGGCCAAGGGGCTGAGGCACAACTGACTTTGTCATGGAGAGCTCCAAAGAAATTGCCCCATCAGATCAGTAGGTAAATGGATCATAGAATCTAAGAAATAAGTGAGGGCCTCAAGTTACAGGAGAGGTGTCATGACAAATAAATAGAAAACTAAGTGGGAAAAGCCTTTTCCTGGTGATGACCTGTAATTCATTTATTAAGTGTCCTCTGTATGTCAGGCTGCTAGTCTAAGTATACAGGGAGTTATATTCTGGTGGGACAGACAGATTTGCAGACAGATAAAATATGCGGCAACATACTATGTGTCCTATCTGCAAATCTGTCTCTTCCACCAGACTGCATGCAGGCTGGAATGCATCCTGTTTTTCACCAAATTCAGCAAGAAAATGAGCTTAGATTCTTGCCAGCACCAGTATTCTTTTAATATCTGCAGCCCCTTGTTTCCAGGGTAGTGTAGTGAAAACAAAGACATTCTAACTTGAAACTAGGCTTAGAAGAATTTTTGACTTGGATGGTACCGTTTAGGAGTGGGAATAGGAAATTTGCCAACTCGAGCCTGACTCAAAGGACTAAATTTGGAGAAAGCTGTTGAATTTGTAGTGTCTGTAGTTTTAATAGATTATATCTATTGTTCGTATTATCAAATACTTTGGAATCCTCATTCAGTAAAGTGGTTTCACTCTACCATAAACATGATAGTAGAAAAAATTTATGAATTTTCCTTCTTATATACCAAGGCTTTGTAATTCCCTGTCAGAGGTTCTTTTGCATTGTGGACACAAGAAAAGTTCCTTTGTTTTTAAAAAGTCCAACCTAAATGAAGAGACTTTGCTGATCTTCCCTGGAGGTGGTAGTAATACAAATGGAGTTGGGAGTGGGGCTTACAAGGAGAAGCACTACTCTCGTGTAGGGAGGGGCCAAGAAAGAGGAATTGTGTACAGTACCTGCCTAGAGTGGTGATAGAATCTCTGAGGAGAGTCCCTTCCTGGTGCCTCCAGGAATATGGATACTTTGTGCTAGACAGAGCTGTATTAGAGCCCTAACTCTCAAGAGCTCCTGCTCTCTTAACAATAAGCAAATGGGAAGTGAACCTTCTGAGCAGGAAACCAGAAGATCCTCACAGAGTTTGGCCACACAGAACTCCAGACTTTTGAGTAGCAGCCTGAGAGATAAGGAAGATTGACTTTTTTTTTTTTTTTTTGGTCAGTGGAGACTCAAAATATAAAATTTGTTTTAGAAGATTATAAGCAAATATGACATTACTACTGTGTTGTGGCTTACAAATTCTCACATCTTACTATACCTGTGTTCTGTATTAGCAAGTTCAATCTTTGAATCAGAGACATATTCTCAGAAGACTCACCTCTGTGTGCTTAGCACTCTTGACACCTTAGTCCATAAAGCTCCCCTCCATTATTACTGGAAATATCTCCGTTATAATCTGGATATTTGGCCATGGAGATGCTGAGATTAGTATTAGATATAACATGGAGACACTTCATACATCTTCTGAACATTCAGAAATTCGTCTCTACCTGCTACTATTTTCTGGTACAATCCATGGCTTCATCTGTTAATCCTGGAAGAAAAGCAGGATGCTTTGGACTTCCTGAGAGATCTTTGTCTTTATAGGTTTGAAGTCATGTATTTTTGCTTTATAGATGATTTAAAAGATTTTCTTAAAGATTTTACTTATTTATTCATGAGAGAGAGGCAGAGACATAGGCAGAGAGAGGAGAAGCAGGCCCCATGCTGGAGCCTGATGCAGGACTCGATCCTGGAACTCCAGGATCACGTCCTGAGCTGAAGGCAGACGCTCAACCACTTAAAAGATTTTCAAGAATAATTTTTGGTTATTGAAATTTTGCCTTTTTTGTACCTAATTAACTTTATTTTTTATTTTTTAAAAAATCTTTTATTTAAATTCAATTTGCCAACATACAGTATAACACCCACTGCTCATCCCATCAAGTGCCCTCCTTAGTGCCCGTCACCCAGTTATCCCATCCCCCTAACCACCTCCCCTTCTTCAACCCTGAAATTTTCCCTTATTTGACTCTGGAAACTAGTCCCTTTGTCAGACACTTTGCCATTTTAATATATCTTTCTCAAATGACATAAATATTGTTTATTAAATTAAAAAATGTGATTGTTTCCAGTTCTACCCAGATATTACTGTAATCACAAAAGAAGATGCCACAGGAGTTCAAAGGCCAAAGGAAGTTCTGCATCTTCAAGGAAAGGCATGCAGGATATTTAGGAGCTATTAAAATGACAGGTTAGGGAAGCAAAAGAAAGAAAAAAGATCAATGCATATTTGACAAGTATTTTTCTGGATTCAGACCTGGTGCCTCATGTAGCTCACACCATTCTTGAGGAGCATTCCCCTATTAAGGAGAATGTTAATATTATCTAACAAATAACACTTCCATATAAGATTGTGGGACCTCAATTTGCTTCCTCCAGGCTCCCCTACTTATTTCTGGAACTGCTCCCACCACTTTAAACACCCACAATCTTCTGATGTCTCCTCAATTTAATTCTGTAACCATGACCTCTCTCCTGACCTTCAGAATTTTTATCCAATTGCCTGCCTGGCAAATCCGCTAGATTTTTAATAGGGCATGAAATTAATAGCCCATTGCGCCCCTGACCCCAATACACACCTCTTCTTAGTTCTCCCCTTTTCAACAGTCATTTCTCTAAGAGCTGTTCTATCCAGAAACCATGCAGTGTTTTCTAATTCTGTTCTCCTCTTCACCCTAATATCCAATGTGTCAGCATATCCCGTCCATTACTGCAAAAATACATTCCAAGTTAGCCACATTTTCCCTGTTTTCCACTGTTTTCTTTGTCTGTGCACCCACTATTATTTGCCTGAAATACTGCAATAGCCTGTAAGCTGGTCTCTCTGTGCCCCTTCCCTCCACCTTCCACTCTCCTCAGAGCAGCTATGGTGAAGCTTTAAGAACAAAATTCAGGTCATGTCAATTCCTAGATAAAAGCTCCAGTAGCTTCCCATTACACATGGAATACAGTCCAAACTGCTGAGCAGGGTTCTAAAACTTTCCACCTGACTCAACACCTGTTTGTCTCCATGAATCATCTCCTACCGCTTTCACTGCTCACTGTGGCTTTCACAATGACCTTCTTTCAGGTCTTTGCAATGCTAAGCCTATTACTCTCTTAAGCCTTCTGCACCAGCTATTCACTCTACTTGGGATGTTCTTCTCCAGGATCTTATGTGGCTGATTCTTTTATGTTTTTCAGGTCTCAGCACAGGTGACATCTCAACAAGACCTAACCCTATCCCCAACTCCACCATATCAGTTCATTTTGTTTTTTTATTGCACTTACTGATACCTGCAATGGCCTTTTCCTTTCACTGTGGACTTGTTTATTACCTCTCTTCACCTTTCTGTGCCTACCTTGTTCTCTTCCATGTCCTTAGCATTTAATACCATGAGTACATACTCATACATACTCTCATGAATAAGGATTAAATTAATGCACAAAATCCCTAAGGTGTTTCTTATTTGGGTTCATTGATACATTTTAAAAACTATCTTGTGGCAATTATCACCTTTCTCTTTCTTCAGTCCCCCTCAGGGATGCCCTTAGCTGAAAACTCTTCAGCTACATGGGATGGGTTTTTCCAGCCCATCTTTTCTCTTCCTATGCCCCCACCCCTTACCACAGAGAGGCATACAATGGACATTGCTAGCATTGCCATTTTCAAAGATGCCTCTAGCTTTCTAGAGTTTAGGTCAACAAATCCATATAGGCCATGGAGCTATTTCCATATAACCCTAAGGAAAATGCCTTTTGTTTTTCATGGCTATGATCAAACAATCTGTGAGTCACAATTTTAGTGGCCCACAGAACTATCAGTGAAATAAATGTTTGTATTTTATGCAACCTTAATTCCCAAGGGTTTAAATGGGAGTTTAGGGTGGTGGTGGGCAAGGGGGAAGTCTGAGAAGTAGACCTAGTGCTGTGTGTATAACATCACCTCCCACAGAATTGGATATGGTCAGTGTCTGGATTTGACACTTAGAAGGCACCTCGCTCCTCATACAAAGAGGTTCTACAGAGCTTTTCCCTCCAAGCTGCCAGCCTTGCCTAGATATAGCTGGATCCCGCCATAAACAGCTTAAGCTCCAGCTGTGACCCCTAGTTCCATGCCAGAGTACTGCTATAATCCTGACACAGAACTGATTAGCCATGCTTAAGGACTTATGCATGCATGGGACATGATATTCAAGCTTATTTAAAAGGATAAGTTGCAGAATTTGAGGTAGGGAAATGAAAAATTTAAGAGAGGGAAGTAAAGGCAGAGGGAATGGCATGTGCAAAGGCACAGAATGATATAATCTGATAAATTAGGGACTTAAAGGAAATTTAGTAGGATGAGAATAAAAGCATAGGAGGTAGAATAGGAAGAGAGGGGCTAGTTAGGGAAGCAGGCATCAGATTGTGAAGGCCTTCTGGACCATTCTGAGGAACTTAGGTTTTAAAAACAGGTGATTAACACTGAATACATTTTTAAGCAGAGAAGTGAAGTGATAAAAAAAGGTTTGTTTATTTGTTTTTAATGAAAGCAACTATAATAAAGTGGAGTGCGAGAGACTTTTGGTAAGATCAGAGAAAGGCTGGGCAGTGGTCAGGCAATAAAGGTAAGACTGGACTAAGAGGATAACTATTATTGTGGTGGGGATAGAGTAAGATTTAACAGGCATTTCAAAAATAGGATAGAGCTGACAATGGCTCTGAAGAATCATGAAAAATGGTTTTAAGAGTGATTACTCAAATTTGTTCTTGGGAAACTGAGGAAATTATGATGGCCTCAATCAAGACAATCAAGATCAATCAATCCAAGAAGAAAAACACCAGAGATGGAGAGAAGAAAAGATTTCTGAGGCTGAAATAATATGGTCCAGAAGAAAAATCTTATGTCATAGATGCAGTATTTAAGACTGGAGCTGTAGTCCTAGCAGGATTGGGAGACTTACCACCTGTTGATATTGTTGATGGAACTGAGGGGTAATATGGCAGATGTGGCATATTAACATTTTGTACTAAGGATTTTGATCCATATTGAAAAGGTAATGATCTTCAAAGAGTCACTGATCCTTGTTTGACATTTACCCATTTTCTCCAGCTTCCATTGGCAGTCTATTGGCATTCCCACACTGATACATACAGACTTCTTTGCTTTTTCAGTTTCAACACACAAACACCAAATCACTGTCTGTATTCTGGGAAGGAGAAACAAATGTTTTGTTTTCTGATTTTAAAAATTTGTTGTATTTGAAGCAGCAAGGGGTTAGAATACAAAACCAGGAGCCAAAAAGTTTTGGTAGTTAAGTTAAGTGACTTTTCTTCCTCTCTTCCTTCCTCCCTTTCTTATTTTAAACTTTAGTTTCCTCACCTAAAATGGGGATGGGTTATGGTGATGGTGGTAACGTTCTGGCTGCTTTGCAGGAACAAAATGTAATGATCAAGAGGGATAGTGGTTACAAAGATTCAATGAAACTCTCTTGGGTTGCTATTTACTTAAAGCACAGTAGCAGTGAGTTTAATCCAATGGAATTATCTGCTCTGTTATGCAGAATGCTTCATGATACCTGGATAAGATGACCACATCTCCATCCCAGATAATTTTGTGTAAAATGGAAGATCATTGATAGCAGAGACACTGGAGCACATTGACCTAAATACAAGCCCTAGATCAGCCACTTATTGGTGATATGATCATAGACAAGTTATTGGAACTCTTTAAACCTCTTCAAACCTATTATTGATAAAATAATTACTCCACCATATTTGTGTATAAGAAATGTATTTGTTTTCTTTTTTTTAAATTTAAATTCAATTATCCAACATATAGTACATCATTAGTTTCAGGTGTAGTGTTCAATGATTTATCAGTTGTGTATAATACCAGTGCTCATCCCATCATATGTCCCCTTAATGCCCATCACCCAGTTATCCCGTCCTCCCACCCACAACCCCTCCAGCAACCCTCAGTTTGTTTCCCAGAGAGAAGAGTCTCTTTTGGTTTGTCTCACTCTCTAATTTATTTCCATTCATTTTTCCCTCCCTTATGACACTCTGGGCGGTTTCTTATATTCCATATATGAATGAAACCACATAATTGTCTTTCTCTGACTGAGTTATTAAAGTCAGCATAATACTCTTCAGTTCCATCCATGTTGATATAAATGGTAAGTATTCATTTCTGATAGCTGAATAATATTCCATTATATACATAAACACACACATATGTATATGTTACATCTTCTTTATCCATTTATCTGTCAGTGGACATCTTGACTCCTTTCACAGTTTGGCTATTGTGGACATTACTGCTATGAACATTAGGATGCAGGTGCAGGTGCCCCTTCAGATCACTACCTTTGTATCTTTGGGGTAAAACCTAGTAGCACAATTGCTGGGTCATAGGGAAGCTCTATTTTTAACTTCTTAAGGAACCTCCATACTGTTTTCCAGAGTGGCTGCACCAGCTTGCGTTCACACCAACAGTGTAAAAGGGTTTGGTTCCCCTTTTTCCACATCCTCATCAATATTTGTTGTTTCCTGTCTTGTTAATTTTAGCCATTCTGACTGGTGTAAGGTGGTATCTCATTGTGGTTTTGATTTGGATTTCCCTGATGACAATGACATGTGATGTGAAGTACTTTTTCATGTGCTTGTTGGTCATGTGTAAGTCTTCTTGGAGAAATGTCCGTTCATGTCTTCTGCCCATTTCTTGACTGGATTATTTGTTCTTTGGGTTGAGTTTGATATGTTCTCTCTAGATCTTGGATACTAAGTGCCCTTTATCTGATAGGTCATTTGCAAATATCTTTTCCCATTCTATAGGGTGTCTTTTAGTTTTGTGGACTTGTTTCCTTTGCTATGCAGAAGCTCTTTCTCTTGATGAAGTCCCAGTAGTTCATTTCTGCTTTTGTTTCCCTTGGCTTTGGAGACCTGTCTAGCAAGAAACTGCTGTGATTGAGGTCAAAGAGGTTGCTGCCTGTGTTCTCCTCTAGGATTTTGATGGATTCCTATCACACATTTAGGTCTTTCATCCATTTGGAGTTTATCTTTGTGTATGGTGTTAAGAGAAGGGTCTGGTTTCATTCTTCTACATGTGGCTGTACTATTTTCTCAACACCATTTATTGAAAAGACTGTCTTTTTTCCACTGGATATTCTTTCCTGCTTTGCCAAAGATTAGTTGGCCATAGAGTTGAGGGCCTATTTCTAGGTTCAGTATTCTTTTGCATTGATCTATGTGTCTGTTTTTGTGATGGTACCATACTGTCTTGATGATCACAGCTTTGTAATACAGCTTGAAGTCAGGTATTGTGATGCCCCTAGCTTTGGTTGTCTTTTTTTCAACCTTCCTCTGGCTATTTAGGGTCTTTGCTGGTTCCATACAAATTTTAGGATTATTTGTTCCAGCTCTGTGAAAAATGTTAATGGCATTTTGATAGGAGTTATTAGAGTACAGATTTTTTACCTCTTTGGTTAGGTGTATTCCTAGGTATCTTATGGTTTGTGGTATACTTGTAAATGGATTGATTCCTTAATTTCTCTTTCTTCAGTCCCATTGTTAGTGTATAGAAATCCAACTGACTTCTGTGCATTGATTTTGTATCCTGACACATTAGTGAATTGCTGTATGAGTTCTAGCAATTTTAGAGTGGAATGTTTTGGGTTTTCCACAAAAATATCATGTCATGGGGATCCCTGGGTGGCTCAGCGGTTGAGCACCTGCCCTTGACCCAGGGAGTGATCCTGGAGTCCTGGGATCGAGTCCCACATTGGGCTCCCTGCGTGGAGCCTGCTTCACCTTCTGCCTGTGTTTCTGCTTCTCTCTCTCTCTATGTGTCTCTCATGA
The DNA here is from genome assembly GCF_003254725.2 of Canis lupus dingo. Taxonomy (NCBI): domain Eukaryota; kingdom Metazoa; phylum Chordata; class Mammalia; order Carnivora; family Canidae; genus Canis; species Canis lupus. The sequence continues at coordinate 52,992,281 of NC_064248.1, forward strand.
ATGAATAAATAAAATCTTTTAAAAAATATATGTCATCAGCAAAGAGTGAGAGTTTTCTTCTTTGCCAATTTGAATGCCTTTTATTTCTTTTTGTTATCTGATTGCTGAGGCTAAGACTTCTAGTACTACGTTGAACAACAGTGGTGAGAGTGGACATCCCTGTCATGTTCCTGATCTTAGGCGAAAAGCTCTGTTTTTCCCCATTGAGAATGATATTCAGCATGGATTTTTCATAAACACCTTTTATGATATTGAGGTATGTTCCCTCTATCCCTACGTACACTGTGGAGAGTTTTATTCAAAAAAATATGCTGTATTTTGTCAAAGGCTTTTTATGCATCAATTGAGAAGATCATATGGTCCTTGTTTTTTCTTTTGTTAATGTGATGTATCACATTGATTGATTTGTGAATGTTGAACCACCTTGCAGATAAATTCTACTTGGTTGTGGTGAATAATCCTTTTAATGTACTGTTGGATCCTATTAGCTAGTATCTTGATGAGAATTTTAGCATCCTTGTTCATCAGGGATATTAGTTTGTAATTCTACTTTTTGATGGGGTCTTTGTCTGGTTTTAGGATCAAGGTAAAACTGGCCCCATAGAATGAGTTTGGATGTTTCCTTCCAGTTCTATTTTATGAATCAGCTTAAGAAATGTTTTTAAAATGAAAATTAAATCTCTGAGAAGCCATTTACCAGGATGTTGAGGCACTCATCATTCAGATTTGCTCTTTTCTACTTCTAGTCACACATAAATATTGCCTAAAAGTCTCAGTTGTATTTTGTGGCTGGAAAGAAGAAAGTCTTAACTCCTCAACCTGTTGTGCTCTCTATCTAGGTCCATTTGATCCACTAAAATAGGAGAGGTTCTGTTATCTCTGTGTCAAGCTTAGGTGTGAGGGTTTTGCTAAGGCTGGGAGCTTAGGCTTTCAGTACTCTTAGGTACAGGATAAACCATTTCTTTCCGAGGTCCTGAGAGAGAGCTCTTAAGTGTATAACACACTTTCTGAGAAGCTAAAAGAGTTGGGTATGGATCTTTGCTATTTGCAAAATCAGCTGAAACATCCCTTCCCAGGCTTGGGGGATCTCCCCCTTATCAGGTTCACAATTTTTAACCTCCCTCCCTCCATACCTCTACCACTGAACCTTGGGCATTTGTCCCATAATTTTCCCTCAGAGGGTCTTTACAAACAATACCTCTATTTCTTTCCTGGGTGTATGGTAAAAAGTGTGTTTATTGCAGTTAACATTGCCATATTGAATCACTGTTTTATGCATATATATCACTTACCATACTGTTTGACACAGCATTAAATGCTTCATTAATGACAGTTATAATAGATATGTTCTGTCTCTCTTGAACCACACTTTAGACTCCTTGAACTCTACAGTGCAGCTTTGTGTCCCAGGAAGATGACTCATAGCACAAGTTATTGGTTCCCATACTCTGGCTCTTGGGTAGGTTCTGACAATAGAGGAGACTAACGAGGGAGAAGAGAGTTAGATTAAGGTATTTATTTCCCTGGCTTCTCCCACTAGGCTTGCAGTGAACTGGCTGCCTTGCTCTCTGGAAGGCCACAGCTCCTGCCAGGTCGTCCATGCTTCATAGCATGGAAACATCTTCAGAGTACTGCCTCTTTCCTTGATGCTTTTCCTCAATCATAGCCGCTCCTTTGGTAAATAGCTCCCACCCTCATTCTTCCTAATAGCATCTTGATCTTATTCAAGAACTGGGATTTCAAGTTCTTGATGAGTCACTTCCCAAACCTAGAGGGATGAATGCTAAAGTCGGTCATAATTTCATTGTTATGTTAGCAAAAGACATAAACATATAAAGATGCACTGGCCAACAAAATAGTAGATGAAGTCCATCCCTTGGAAGCACCATGAAAAATTTTCCCTGCCCTAAGACAGGAATGCTGAATAAAAGCTTGTGTTTTTACTTTTGAATCTTGTTGTATAAGATGTGATACTTGGAGCTGTTGAAGCCATCTAATGACTATAAGCAAAATCCAAGAGAATCACAGAGAAACCTGAGATTGTGGAGTTGCTGAATTAAGTCTAGAACAGTCTACTGCCAAACTTTCGTTATAAAATATAATTTTCAGTGATTTAATAAGTTCAATTGGAGTTTTATGTAATTTGTAGCCCAAAAATCTTGACTAATTAGTCCCAATTACTATTCACACTTGCTTACTTTTAGTGCAGAATATTGCTAATAGAAAAACAATTTTCCAAATGTTCTGTTGCTGCTCTTTTTTTTTCCTATTTTGCTATATACTTTAAAGTTAAGAACATAAAATAATAAAATAACATTTAAATCTGTTTAAGGTAAGGTAGTATATATTTCTGTCTCATCTGGAAATGGCATACTTTTGAAATGAATGCAATAGAAAGTGGGAAAATCTAAAATTTCAACATATATTGAGAACGAATAACAAAATGATGTCTCTAAGATTAAAGAAAAAATGACATAATGCTTTTAAATTTTATTGTGGAAATTATGGAGTCTGAAAAGAAAAGCTATTTGCTTACAAGTTAAATGAAGAATGGACAACTTTGAAGACTCAGGGAACTCTTATTAAAAGTCATTTCACCAATGACTAATTCATAATTTTCCAAGTGCTTGGGAAAGTGGCTAGCCTATTATTAGCATGACATAATTATTTGTTTAACATATCTGCTGCATGAAAAGAGAGGTAGAAGCCAGGATTAATAAGTTTTCATTCTCAAACAGGTTTTCCTGGAAAGACCCTATTTCTAATATGGATTGATTCATTCAGTTCACCTCAGTGACTCAAGGATCATATAGTGCGAAGACTATATGTCACATGACTCATCCCTTCAATGGTTTATTACCAGAAACTCTATCAGCTGCTCAGAAATAACCAGAGTTTTGTAAATCACTCATGTTTTTTATGATTTACCTCTTTCCAGTACATTTTCCCTATGGAGAGAGAAAGCAAGGGATAGACAACTGGGGATCAGAAAATTGTGTCATAGACATTTAAATCCTGTCTGCTTTCTGTTTCCCACCTCCTCATCTCTTTTTTCCAATTTTAGGTGCCAAATCAGTTACTGTCTTCCCACAATATTAGTCTGGGGTGGGGAGCAAGATAGGGACAGATGTTGGCTCTAAGAAATAGCCACCCCTTCGTTTATATCTCTGATATAACATACTTATTGATACCAAGATAAAAACAAAGCACTACATATATTATCCAATTTTTGTGTAAATCCAGAAAAAACATTATTATTGACTTGGTTCTATATCAAGTCAGGCAAGTTATCCACAAACAGGCTGAAGATAATAAACTCTTTGGGGCATCCATATACTGTACAGCAATCACACCATTCCCTAGAGCCACAGAGGAATTCATTTACCTCACATAGGTGAGCCTTCCTCTTCCCCAGAGAGCATTTTGTTCATCTTAGCTCAATACAAGATCAGATCCATTGTCAGTAGTAACAATTTGTACCAAGCTTTTTTCCACTGGGCTAAAACTTAAAGCATCTCTGAATGGAAAATAAATGGCAATAGCTGTATCTCAATTTTTACAAGAGGGCAAGGGGAGAGGAAAAGAGAGGGAGAAGCTTAAAAAGATTAAGACCTTCGCTTGAAATCATAGGTTCATTCATTGTGATAACACAAAACTGAAGCCAGGCCTTGGAAAATCTAGTCCACTGATTCCTTAAACCTTCTGTTTTCTTATTTGTTGCAGGTAAATGACAATCCTTGCCTCACTATAACTCAAACAAAGACAGTGAAGAGCCCCTTGGCATTTGGAAGGAATTTTATTTTTGCTGAATTTGGAGACTGGCCTTGGCTGGCTCTTTATTAATGTTAGAGAAAAAGTCAAAGAACATTATTTTTCTATTAAAGCAAAGGTTTCTACATTAACTCTGAACTTTAGGACACCACATAGAGCTGAAGATAGAAGTTGGAGTGACAGTGACACAGAAATGAATTGAAATTGCCACTGACAATAAAGTAGGAAGCGGTGGTAGGCAGTAAAATCTTGTCCCTGAAATTTTTACAGCATTGCCAATGCTGGAGGGGACAGTAATTTAAGGCAGTTATGGACCTAAAAAAAAAAAAAAAAAAAAAAGCAAAAAGAAAGCAATAATGTTGAAGTCAGACCCAGTCTGTATGGGATGGTTATTATTTGGTTTAAAACTGTGGAGAATGCATTTATGACTTTGGTAAAAGAGGAAGGCTGACCTTGATGCAGTGAAGATTTGAGATGGGATTGGAGGTCATTGTTCTTGGATTGCACTAAAGATGGGAGAGCCACATCATGCCCTGTCACTAAACAGACATGTGTATACAATTCTATCCATTCAGGGTTTAGAACCAGTAGACATTTGCATTTTAGGGATACATTTGAAAATCTCTGAGAAGCCAGAAGTGGTACTCTGAGAGCATATATGCATACATTCCTGGTCTCACTGAAGGAGGTATCCTATTCCACCAGGCAACACTGTATTACATAGGAAGTTGGTTGTGGAATAAAGACTTGGTATCAAAACACCACATGTGGATCCAGGTCCTGACTCTCTCCCTTACTCTCTGTGTTATCCTGGTCAAGTTATAGTCCTTCTGTGATTTTCAATTGTGCCATATATAATAGGGGATTATAATTATATTTGGTTTATAACATTAGGGGGTAAATAAAAGAAAGTGAGGATGCACTATATATCAATCACTATATAAATGCTAAAAATTGTTCCCACTAGATTGGGCTCATTTAAGAAAGAAAATGTAGGTTTTCCCCCTTCTAAATATAATTGACTATTTTTATGTAGGCATTTGATATCAGTTACTATCAGGGACTTAGACAAAATTGCAAAAGAGACAAAATTTGAATCTTCCTAATTTCCATGTGAATACTTTGTCTACCCAGTTCTTCTTTCCCATGTTCTCCAGAGAGCCGGGTCAGAATAGGAGGATTGAGAGAATGGTAAAGTGAGTGGGGCAAGGATAATGACATGTAGGCTCAGTGTCTCAGGTGTGCAAAAATGCAAGAACTATGATAGAGTTTGAGATGTGAAAAAATAATTTTGGCTCCAACTGCAGCTCAGCCCAATTTATATAGAGTTACTATATTATGTATTTACTGTGTGATGTGGGCATATTTTAAGATGTTTGATATTATGTCTATGATGTGCCTAGAATCTTAGATCTTAAAAGGGCCTGATGGAGATGCTAAGGAAAGACTTGTTCACTATAATTAAACCAGCATTTAGAGGGCTGAGTTAGCAAAGAGAACAGGAGAAAATGTTCTGCTGGACCAATAATCCCTGATGGGGTGTGTGTGTGTGTGTGTGTGTGTGTGTGTGTGTGGTGAGGGATGAAGTGAGCAGGCATCACTCAGCAGAAACTAGGGGACACTTAAGGAATTAACACAACTTGGTCTTTTATTATAGAACATAAGGTAAGATGTGGGAAGTAACATTTCAGGCTGTGACAATTTTTGCTCATCCAGCAAAGGTACTAGCACATATTAGGCACTCGATAAATACTAAGTGAAGAAACGAATGAGTGGTCTAAGTCAGGGAGTGCCCAGTGGTGCCAGAGCAGGCAGGGAGAGAGTGGTATCAGAACGTCTTAAAGCGAGCAGGATGCAGTGACTGGCTTGAAAGTCACCTTGACTAAGAGCAGGCAACAGGAGAATTAAGTTTTTGCAGGAGTCCTTAAATAATAAGGATAATAATATTGTTAACAATGATAAGCTTATTGTTTGCTAGGTGTTAAGCAGAACACTTCACTACGTTCATTATTACATTTCATTATCATATTAACTCTGTAATGTGGGCACTCTTACCATAGCCATTTTATGGACAAAAACGTAAAGTCAAGTTAGTTGCCTAAAGTCATGGCATGCGACAGAACTGAGACTTAAACTCGGGTTGGTGAGACTCTGGAACTGAAGCTCTTAATGCCTACAAAGTAGGAACCCTCAAAGGATTTAGTAAGAGGAAAACAGCCCCAATCAGAGAAAACTCAGATAGAATCCTGGTTCTTAAGGCAGGAAACTGATCTGAAGGTTTGGTAACAGAACTCCCTTTCCTTGAATAGGAGGTTTAAGTAGAGACAAAGTTGTAGGAGCAAGAAATGAGCTGGTTTCTTGAACTGGGACACAGGACCTAGGTCATGCTTCCTTCCAAAGCTCACACTGGTGGTGCTAGTGAGAGAACAGAGCTGCCAGCTGTGGAGGATAGAGCACTGGACCTCACAGTCAGCATGCACATGCTCATTCACACTGTGAACATTCTCCACCATAGTTAAATCTGTCCTTTCCAAGTTTAGTCCCCTCTCTTTCCTTACAGAGAAGTCTTTCTCTAAACAGATGTACATCAGTGGTTTTTTTAGCTGTGACTGCTCATTAGAAGCACCTGAGGAGCTCACAAAACTATCCATGTGTGGACTTAACCTCACACCAATAAAATCACTCCTTGGAGATGAAACCTTAACATTACTATTTCTTAAAAGTTTCCCCAGTCAATTCTAAGGTGTGGCCAAGGCTGAGAACTACTGATGTAAATCAACATTTCTGATTAAGGTAACCATCATTAATGTAAATTGGCTTATAGTTCTTAGGTGATGTATATATTTGTTCCTTATACAGTTATTTATAATTTTAAATATTTTTGAATTATAGATAAAGATATATTACTTAAAAATATTTTGTTTATTTATTTGAGAGAGAGAGTGCACAAGCATAGGGAGCTATGGAAAGAGAGGGAGAAACAGACTCCCCGCTGAGCAGGGAGCTGGATGTAGGGCTTGAACCCAGGATCCTGTGATCATGACTTGAGGCTAAAGCAGACACTTAACTGAGCCACCTAGACATCTCAATAAAGATATATTCATAATAGGAAATTTGTAAAATGTAAATATATAGGACAATTAGAAAATTAATGATAATGTTCATTTTAATAACATGTAATGAATTGAATTTTAATTCATTTAGTAGAAGGAAAACAAGTGAAACCCAAGATGTGCTGAACTGCAAATAAATGTTTCTTCAAAAGAAAAGATACTTACTTATCATTTCCCAACAATGTGATTGAAACCTGAAAGGCTCAGTACAATAGCTAGGAGTACTAGCTAAAAGCCTTTTGGAATGCATAGAAGAGTGTCCGAGAACATGATAGAACTTGTCAGAAATAAAAAATGAAGAGAGAGCTGAAAGACACATTTGTAGGCTAGTGTTATTTCTAAGGCTACAGTTGGGCCAGGATTGGGTAGTAATGGCCCAACTTCTAATAGAGAAAAGGTGCTAGACCTATGCAAGATGAAGTCTTGGAACCAGGACCCCTAATAAAGAAAGGTGACATGAGGGGGCACCTGGGTGACTCAGTGGTTGAGCATCTATCTGCCTTTGGCTTAGGTCGTGATCCAGGGGTCCTGGGATCAAGTCCCACATCAGGCTGCTTATCCCTCCACCTATGTCTCTGTGTCTTTCATAATAAATAAGTAAAGATTTTAGAGAGAAAAAAAGAAAGGTTACATGAAAGTCCTTACCCTCGATGGAAAGGTAAACTAGGAAGAAAAAAAAAAAAGTAAATTGTCTATACTAGGCTGGGCTCAAGATAAAAGAAACTTCTTTTATGACAATTTGTATCTCATACCCAATGCACTGAACACAGTTTATGTGCCTTCTCAAATATGGTTGGCCTCTCACATCTCTGGAGCCTTCAGCTGTTTCATCATGGACATCACCACCTATGGCCTCTGTTGGATCAGCTGCAGTTGCCACCATCTTATCTGTTAGCATCTGTAATGGTTTCTATGCTTTCCATGGAGGCTATAGCCATTCTGGAGACCAGACCCAACTTAACTGCACTCAAGGAGACACTCTGGCTCCTCCAACCACTTACGGATTCAAATAAAGTGCCACGCTTGTTTGGGAAATTCAAGTTAAAAAAAGATCATAATTGGACTATTGGTTTGTAACACTCTGGCAAATATAGCAGAGGTAAGAGACCATGACCCAAATCTTGTAAGATTTCCAGAGATAAGTCATGCAAGACAAATTCACAATTCAAAAAAATAGCAAGCAATACACACATACACAAATAAGCCATAATACAAAATATTTTTGTATACCTTTTTTTTTGCATAATTCATTTTTTCCCCTCATGAGTCAGGAGGAAAAGAAAATCCAGCAGATGTATCCACCAAGAGCTCCACATAACAAGAATATCAAATGGTAAATAGAAAATTTTGAGTTCCCTCCATCCCTACCCAAAGCAAATTCTACAGGAAGAATTCAAATGCAGTAGTTTATGTAGTAGATGGTCCCAGGATATACTAGTAGGAGATTGAAAAAATTGGATAGAAAAGGGAAAACAGTCAGTAGACAAAAAGTTATAAACCAGTTTCTATTTTGGGCAACTGGATCCCAGTTTCACTAGGAACTTTCCTAGAAAAGATAGAACATACCTCAGTGTTATCCCAAATGAGAGACAAGGAAGCTGACTTAGACATTGACTTCTCATCAATCATCAGATGAAGGATGCTTCTGGGAACATTAACTCTCCCAGCCTTTGGATTTGCCTTGTGTGTGGGCTGGGTATGCTCTGGGGTCAGGAAAAACTAATCAGGCAGAGAGCTGCAGGCGTCCAGTAATAGACTTTGGCTTATAGAGGTGAATGTCAAAGGGTTATAAGCAGGAATATCAGAATTTGACTGCTCAGAATGTTTAAAGAAATAAAGACTGCAATAAAAATATTTTCAAAAACCATGGAACTATTAGGAAAATAAATAAGCAGCAGGACTTTAAAGTAAACTGAATAGAACATTGAGGAGGAACAAAAAGATACCTCAGTCTGAGTGGATGAGTTAAATAGAGACAGCTAAAAAGAGACTTAGTGAAATAAAATAAATATAAAAAAATTATACAAAATGAAATGCAAAGGGATAAATGGTAGAAAATATGAAAGCAGTTAAGAAATATCACGTTTGGAGTGAAAAGTTTTAAAATATATTTAAATGGAATCCAAAATAAATGAACAGAGAACATGGAATAGAGGAAATATTCCAAGAAATAATGGCTGAGAATTTTCCATAATTATTAAAAGATATAAAACTGCAAAGTTGAGAATCATTCCCAAATCTCACGCAGAAATAACAGGAAATCCACTGAACACACAATTAGGCATATTCCAGAAAATGCAAAACATTGGAGACAAACAGGAGTGTTACAAGTAATGTGAGAGAAAAGAAAAACTAGGGCAGATTTCTCAAGAATGAAAAGGGACAGAAGTATACTACCTTTAAAATGTTTGAAGAATTTGCTGTTGATATAAAATTGAATTTTCCATTAAATTATAATTCAAAAAAAAAGAATAAAGTCAAGATGTTTTCAGACAAAGGAAAATGAGATTTTACCACCAATGGAGTTTGTCATACCTCACTGAAGACATTTCTTTTGGAAGAAGATGGGGATAGACACAAGAAAGAAAGTTTCTTAGATCAAAGTTCAAGGAACTAGTGCTTGTAGGCCAAATCTGGCCTACAGTCTGAATTTCCAAGGCCTGAGACCTAAGAATATTGTTTTTTTTAATAGACTTTATATTTTATAACATTTTTAGGTCTACAGAAAAATTGAGCAATAGTACAAAGAATTCTCATGTATACTCTTCCCATCCTCATTCTAGCTTCCCCTATTATTAACATATTGAGTTAGTGTATGTTAAGATTGACAAACCAAATTTGATACACTATCAAATGTGTGTGTGTACTTAGATGGTACACACACATATAAATGTACCTGCACATAACCACATGAGTGTATGTACACATACACATTAGTTGGTACACACACATACACGTGTGTGTGAGTATACCCATACATATATAAATGCATACACACATTTTATATTGGTAGGTCTTCTTGGAAAATTGACTTCTTTATATTATGTCTCTGTTTATACTTGCTAGAGTAATTTCTCTTGAGGGCGGAGCTTTGTTATGAAGAGCAGAATGCTCTGGGTATATTTCAAAATGGTTACTTTTCCCTTCTGCCTTTTCAAAACAGAGGTTTTTTTTTTTTTTTTCCTCTTCTCTGGGCTACTGGAAGTAGAACTCCTGGAAGTGTAGGGGGCCTACCTAAGACTAGCCTCTGAGGAGTTTTAACTCCCAAGTTAGTCCACAGTCTTCAGCAACTTATCAATTACCATTCCCGTTCCCACTGATTATTTGCTCCAGCTCCAGGAAAGCTGTACAGTATTGTATGAAGCCAATAACATACGGGACTTACTACAAAACCTAGTTTACCCTACATAATACATATATAACTTTCTAGCCATTGGTAGAGGGGAAAATTAATGTAAAATACCTGATCAATTCAAAAGCAAGCAGGGAAAGAGAAAAGAAAAAAAAAAAGCAGAGAAAAAGCAGGATAAATATAAAACATAAAGTTGTGGAACTAAATCAAAATGTACTAGTAATCATAATAAACACCAATAGAGTAAACACGCAAGTCAAAGTACAAATATTTTCAAGTTTGGATAAATAACAAAACACTCCTTAAACAGTTATCACATAAAAATTAGAAAGTTAAAGGATAAATATGTTAGGCAAACACTAAACAAAATAATTTGGTAATATATCTGTGTAAATATGTAAATATAGCTATGTAAGTTTCTATTAGACAAAATTGATTTCAAAGTAAAAATACTTTAGGGGTGTAGAATATTCAATTTAATTAAGTATTATAATATTTAATAAAAGAAGGTCCAATTCTCACAGAAAGACTAAAAAAATCTAAATTTATAAGCACCCAAAAGCATAGTCTTTATATATGTATACATTATATATGTGTTATATATATATATATATATATATTTAAATATTTTATTTATTTATTCATGAGAAACTCAGAGAGAGGCAGAGACACAGGCAGAGAGAGAAGCAGGCTCCATGCAGGGAGCCTGACATGGAACTCGATCCCAGGTCTTCAGGATCAGGCCCTGGACCAAAGGCGGCGCTAAACCGCTGAGCCACCTAGGCTGCCCTGTAATATATTTTTAATACATATATAGCAAAGCTGACAGAATTGTAAAGTAAAATTAATAAGTTAATATGCACAATAGACAATTTTTAACTCATTCATAGTAGTTGATAGAGCAAACAAAATATTAGTAGAGATATGGAAGAATTGAACAACAAAATTAGCAAGTCTGATGTAATGGGCACATATAGAGCTCTATATCCAACAATTAGAGAATGTATACGTGGAACTTTCATTAGAACTGAGCACATTCTACACTATTAAGGCACTATTAAAAAGAGTCAAAGAATTGCTAAACAGGTGATTTTTTTCTGTTAAAATGTACCTAGTTCAGAAATAATTAAAAATGCTAATTTAAAAATTGATTTGAAAATTATAATAAAAGACACTTCAAAATAATCTTTGGGTCTAAATACAAATACCAGTGGACATTAGAAAATATTTAGGAGTGAAAATTGATGAAAACATGGCATTCTAAAATTTAGGGGATATTGGTAAAACATTACTTAAAATAATTTTTAAAAACTGGTCATCTAAGTTTCCAAATTAAAGGGGTTATAAAAATAACAGAATAAACTCAAAGTAAATTTAAATACTGAAAATAATAAGAGGAGAAAATTAAGTGGAAAAAAAGATAAGAGATGAGCCAAACATTCACTTTTTGAAAAGTCTAATAAAATAGAAACTCCCTGGCAAGATTGAGCAAGAAAAAAAAGAGAGAAGGAAGAAAGAAGAATATTGGCAGTGAAAGAATAGTATCATAGCCCCAGAAACATGAGTTTTTTAAAAGAAGATATTATAAACAATTTTAAGTCATTAAATTTGAAAACTTAAGATAAATGTTTGAGAGAAATAGAACTAGCCAATAATAATTCAAGAAGAAATTAAAAACCTCACTAATCCTAAATTATTAATAAAATGAGTTGATGGTTAACATCTAAGCCTCACCCTCCCAAACCCCATCAAACCTGGCTATGTGAACCAGTGAAATAAGACAAGATTCCAATAAAAATCTCAAAGGGTTTTTCTTTCTTTTTTAGTTTTACCTCTATGAAAATTGACAAGGCAATTATAAAATGTGTGGAAGTGCAAAGGGCTTAAATAGCCAAGATAATTTTGAACAAGTACAATATAAGACGATCTCCTTACCATAAACACTTATTACAAACTATAAATAATATAAAGCTATGAACAACAAAAGCACCATGCATCGTTCTAGGAAAGATAAATAGACCAATGGAACTGAACAGAGATTTGAAATAGATCAATGCACAGATGGAAACCTGATATATGGCAGAGGCGACACTGCCTACCAGTGAAGGATGGGCTATTGATTAGTGTTCAGACCTTTGGTTATCAATATGGAGAAAAAAAGATTGAGAAGCTCTGTCTCTAACCAAACGCTGTTAAGTAATTTTGTGTGGATTAAAGATCTAATTGTGATAGATAGCAATAATTTAAAATGTTTTGAAGGAAATTATAAGAGATTATATTTACAACTTCAGAATAAGGAAAAGTGTAAATTGTAGTCAGTCATTTGTTTACTTGGTAATATGAATTCAAATATTAGGATGGCCCAATAATTTTTACTAATGTAATAATTTTGTTACTACTTTTTCCCTGAACTCGTTTTTCTATGTTATGTATATGAAGACTTGGTGGGTCACATTTTTTTCTTCCCTTGAGTAAAATACTATTGTTCAAAGGATCAATAACATTTCATAACTCAAGCCAAGTAATTTTATTTTTTTTAATTTTTATTTATTTATGATAGTCACGGGGTGGGGGGCAGAGACACAAGCAGAGGGAGAAGCAGGCTTCATGCACCGGGAACCCAACATGGGATTCGATCCCGGGTCTCCAGGATCGCGCCCTGGGCCAAAGGCAGGCGCTAAACCGCTGCGCCACCCAGGGATCCCAAGCCAAGTAATTTTAAAACAGACTTTTAATAGGTAGAGTTCTTCAAACCTCAGGTATTGTATTTTCTTTCTCTAAAAAAAATACATGGGGAAAATGAGTTTGAAATGTGCATTCAACTAATAGGGGGAAAGTTTAGTTTTATTTTAAAAGAATAATAAAATTTGTGTTTTAAATGAGCCTATTTAAAAAAATAAAACTCACTGAATAACTCATATAAATGATGAATTAAAATATACTTACATCAAGTTCTAGATTTGGAATACAGTATTACAGAACGTTTATAGCAATTACTCTTAATCCTCTTGATCTAGGACCCTATTTATATATATAAAATTGAAGACTGGAATATAATATTTTTGATATCATCCTTTTGCCAACATTTTAATATAATTGTTAATGACAAACTTGACTGAAATATGATTGAAAAGTCAACCCTATTTTTATATAGTCTGTAGTTTTACAAATATGGGATTTTCTGTTCATTTGATTGCATACAGGAGTCAGGTATAAATACTTTGTACATTTGAAGTGAGAAAATGAAGATAAGAGTGTAATTCATAATTGTATTCCTTTTCCCTTTTAAGTAACAAAGCAATTTCATTAATGTACTTATTTGGAGGTAGTTTTAAATATTCTACTAATTTGAAAATGCAAAAACTATCTTTTTCATAGACTAATAAGATGCATCACCATATTTTCATTAATATTTTTCTGTGGCTGTCTCAGGAACACTATTCCCTTAAAATACCTGAAGGATATTGGCTACATAAAGGAAGGCAAGCAACTTTAAATGTTATTTATTCATCCAGGAATAGAGGCTGTTTGCAGCATGCAACACCAGTTTTTCTTTTTTGATTAACGTAGGTGCTTCTGAGTGACCCTTACTAATATATGCAAGGAATTTGAATGAAAGATGGGAATAGATGATATATTCAGTGCACTGACGTTGCATGGTAACATTCATCACAATTTCAAGCCTTGGCTCCATCATGCAATATAGGAAAATACAAAATACTATCTTTCTTTCTTTTTTGTTTTAGCCTGGAAGGCTTTATTATGATGTTAACTTTTTCATTGATTCAAAGGCAAAAAGTAATTGAAAATAATTTTTGAAATTTCTGGTCTACATAGAATGATTTTAATGCCATGTTATAGAATAGTGCCTGGAAACCATTTTGAAGATTATTTTTTTATTGTTTTCCTGGCATCTATTTCACCTCTCTCCCACTTAGGTTTTTTGTTTGCTGTAACCAAGGGTATTTTTATATTTGGGGAGGAAATTTGCTCCTTCCATTTTCTCAGCCTTGCAGTTTGGGTGAGACTGAATGTGTGTGCTGCCTTCGGGTGGATCTTCCCTGTCTAAAAGCCAATCGGAGAGTATTGTAACCTTGTCACAGTGACCTGCTCAGGGAAGGACATGAGTTCCAATTATCAGTGAAGGGAAACTGATTCCCAGGACATGTATAGCAGCTACTCTAAGAGACTCTAGCTTTCCAGAGTGTTTTCCTATAAGGAAAGGACATCTGGAATTGCAGCAAACATTTTGCTGAAATTACCAGAAAGAACTTGGAACTCCCAGAGGGCTACTGGGATAGCATGTAGAATAGAGAGAATATGAGAAAAAAGGTCCTTGGAGATCTCATCTGAGGTGCAAGATGAAGCTTCATTTGGACTTTTCTGTTACATAAGTCAATACCTCCTTTACTGTTTAAAGTCATTTTGAGTTTAGAACTTTGTATTTATTTCATTTTTTTTTTGTTACTTATTACTGAAACATTTCTATCACAAGTACTACAGGGATATTTTGTGTTTGACAGACTAAAGAGGGACAAATATTTTAATTCTTATTGAAAGATTCTTTGGTTTCAAGGAACAGGAAGATACAAATTAGAGATTAGGAATTATTGGAAAGACTTGTAGAGATGGAACCAAACAGCCAAGAGAAGGAAAAGCTTTTCACCTTGCTTAATGGGACCTTGAGCCTCTCTCTTTATGATATTAATGTGATGTTTTATGTTAATTGATTTTGATGTTAAAACAATCTTTCATTCTTAGGATACATTACATTTTATTTGGTTATGGTATCTAATTCTTTTCATTTATTGTATTTAGTTTCTAGTCTTTTATTGAGGATTTTGCATCTATATTCATAGAGGATATTGATCTTTGTTTTCTTCCTTCCTCCTTCCCTCCCTTCTTTCTTTTCTTTTTTTAGAAGCCAAAAAGTTCAATTTTATTGAATAAAAAAGTTTCTTTGGGGCTTACCTCAGATCACAGGACTACTTTAGATTGTAATAGCTGAAGATCAATAGTTGATCAGAAAGAAGGAAGAAAGAAAGCAGTTTATTTTTAATGCAGAAAAATAATCTAATTGTAAGAGATGTCTTTATACAATTCAACAAACTAGGTCTAGCGAAATTTACTGTTTAGTGGACTTTTATTTCTGTTTTCAAGGGATGAAAAGTGAGGTTCAATGTATATCTTACTGGTTACAACACTATAACAGCTTAAGAAAATCATGAGATAGGAGCATAAATATAAAAAGACAAGACTTAAAATTTTATTATAGGAATATTAGCTATAATAAGTGGAACTCAAACCAAGCAGTGTGTTACACTGGTTCAAAAAGAACTCATAAGGCAGACCAAAGCTTTATTAGTTAAGGAAAATGGTCTGTTTGTAGGAAGCGTGTCTAGACAAACATTACTTCGAAGAAATGCTAACAATAACTATGTGGTTCCTCTTGTTACTCAGTGAAGTGTCAAAGGTGAAGTGACTGGGCTTACAGCTTAAGCTTTCTCCAAGGATTTGTAGTATTGCGTCAGCACAGTTCAGGGCTTGGGAGCCATGACACCTTCAGATTTCTGGCCTTCTTTGGCTAGTTTGCACATTCAAGTTCCTGAAATAAATTCAAAGTCTTCATGGTGTTCAGGGTCACAGTAGTCTGTATGCTTCTTTTCCTTGTAAGTTGCAACTCAGAAGGGAACTATTTCCAAGGTGATTAGGCCAGAGGCCATTGTCAGTACTTTGGCGCCATGAGTTGGCTCATAAGGATGGTTCACCGTTTCTGAAAGAGGTCTGCCAGCAGGCTCTTGTCCAACAATGACAATGTTAACATTGTCTCCTGCAACCATCCATGCTCTCTAATGCCACTGGACTCCAGCTAGTTTAGCATACACGGTAGGAGATGGGAAGATGGCCACTACTGTTGTTTTAGGATATGGAACTCCCTCCTCTGGCACTGAAGGATGCAGCTTCATACACATCAAAGCAGCATCATTGTCCTTTGTGCAGGTACCAAGAGAGTGAAGGAGAAGGGCAAGGTGCCTGTAGCCACTCTCTAGAAGTTGCTTATAGGTATCCTCTATTAATAAAGCATGTCCACAGTACTAGATTAGACCCAACCTAGCATGCACTGGGTTGTATAATTGAAATGCAATGACAGCATCAGCATTCATATTTTTAAACATCTGTTATAGCTCAATAGGAGTAAAACAAAACTCATCAAGACCATTGTTCCAATAAATTCAGTCCAAGGCCAGAAAATTTCCAACCAGCCAACCTCCTTGTTCCATAACTTTCCTGATGTAAGGGTGGTTCTCACATGTTGTTCCCCACTGTCTGGCACCAGAACCCTCCTTTCTGTGCTCAACAAACTTTGTATTGTGAGGAATAGCCACACAGCGGTCCTACATCAGAACAAATGTAGACCAGCCATCCAGCATCTCTTTCCCTCCTGACTAGTTGTCAGAGCTGCAGGCAATGACAAGTTAATGATACCTCCATCCATAAGACAATGGAAATGAAGGCACTGCGAGGACTCCCTCTCTCATAAAATCATTCAGTGGGGTTGCCCAGCCTTCTGCTAAAACTTGCACCCACTGTATATCCATTTTATTTTCAATGCTGGTAATATTTCTGCAACTGTTTTTGCCAAATTAAGTTTATTTTCTGGCATTTCCAGTTCTTTTACTTGGTAAGTGGCATGCACAGGTACAGTATCCAGTTCCTGTAGAAGTTCCATAACTTGTTGGACATGGTCATTTACATCACAGGAGTCTGTTTTCAGCACCAATTATGGCGCCTCTGTTCTTTTATATTCAGAATCCATTCCAGTGAAACCTTAATTCCCCCAGCCCTTTTTTTTTTTTTTTTTTTTGAGTCCTTTGACATCTCTGCATAACAAACACGCAGAGGAGCATGAACAAATACTTCAAAAAAAAAGGTAAACCATTAAATTCTACTCTCAAAATCAATATTGCATGTATGTTAACCAATTAGAATTCAAACAAAAAAGTGAAAAAAAAGTAAACTCTCGTGAAGCTGCCTTGCGTTATTGCTCTTCCGAGTATAAGGCTGTAGAAAACTTGCGAGTCAACCAAGCCTGCATCTGCAAGCAGTTTACCGACTTCTGCAATGCATGGAATAGTCTCTTCTATGACTTCAGGGCTGAAGCCAAGATTTTATTGACACCTTGGTGGCTGCTGTCATCACTCCAAGTATAGCGTGGAAGCTGAGGGCGAACCAATACTCCTCCGAAGCCATGTTCACCGTGGTCTTCCCCGCTCCACACAGGCCTGCCCGTTAAACCACACAACCGGAAAGCCCCCACTGGCCCGCACTACCTGGCCTCTCCTGTTCCTGCGGGCACGGTGAGCTTGCCTGGCGACGTTAGCGGCTCTCTGCAGCTCCGTCACCGCTCAGGCTCCGGGGACCCGCACGGCCGCAGACAGCGCACCGGCGCTGCGGATCTCCGCGCGGGAGGCGGGAAGCTGAGGAGGCTGACGAGGAGCCGGGCGAGGCGAGAGGCCGGGCTGTCCTCCCTCGCGCCCTTGCGTCTGGCGCGCGGACGCACTGACGTACGGACGCACCGCCGCGCTGACGCAAGCAGGCGCTCCCGCTCGGAACTTCGATGGAGCAGCCAGTGGCCGCCGCTCTGCTGCGGGTCTCCGGCAGATAAAAGTGTGCGAGTTTTGTTTTCTTGTGACATCTTTCGTTTTGGTATCAGGGTAGCTGGGTTTATAAAACGAATTGGAAAATGTTGCCTTTTCCGGTTTTTTTTTTTTTTTTTTTTAAGTCTGTGAAGGGTTGGTATTAGTTCACATTTAAATGTTGGTGAGAATTCATCAGTGAGGTCGTCTGGTCTGGTTCAGGGCTTGGCTTTGTGGGGAGTTTTATTTTATTTATTTTTTAAAAAGATTTTATTGATTTATTCCTGTGTGTGTGTGAGAGAGAGAGAGAGAGAGAGAGAGAGAGAGGCAGAGGGAGAAGCAGGCCCCATGCAGGGAGCCCGACTTGGGACTCGACCCCGGGTCTCCAGGGTCACGCCCTGGGCTGAAGGCGGCGCTAAACCGCTGAGCCACCGGGGCAGCCCTGTGGGGAGTTTTAAAATTACCACTTAAATCTTTATTTGTTATAGATCTCCGATTTTCTGTTTCCTTTTGCGTCACTTCAGTAATTTGTTTCTGGAATTTGTCCATTTCCTCTAAATTATCTGATTCGTTTGTATACAATTGATTACAGGGTTTCTTGTGCTACTTTTTATTTCTGTAAGTTTGGTAGTGACACCACTTTGAATCACTATCCTTTCATTGTAGTCATTGTCATGCCTCACAGGGTAAACACATCCTTAAACCTGTATTTCTAAACACTAGACTGTCAAGTTAAATATTCTCTGATTTTTAAACAAGTAGAATCATATAGCATATATTCTTTTTTTTTAATTTTTTAAATTTTTATTTATTTATGATAGAGAGAGAGAGAGAGGCAGAGAGAGAAGCAGGCTCCATGCACCTGGAGCCCGACGTGGGATTCGATCCCGGGTCTCCAGGATCGCGCCCTGGGCCAAAGGCAGGCGCCAAACCCCTGCGCCACCCAGGGATCCCATATAGCATATATTCTTGTCAGGCTTCTCTTGCTCATTTTTTTTTGTTTGTAAAATTCATCCCTGTACCTGTAATTTGTTCATTTCATTGATGTATATACTAGTCTATCCAATGTCTATACCACAGTTTATTTAGGGACATTTGGTTATTTTCTTTTTTTTGTTTTGTTTTAATATTATAAAAATCACTGCTGTTAATGTCCTTGAACACGTGTTGTTGCGTGCAAGCATGTGGTTGTATTGGTTTATACATAGGAATTATTTACCAGGATATAAGGTTTGTGTCTGCTCAGCTTACTTGATAAAGCCAAAGAATTTTCAGTGTGGTTAAATCAGCTGAGACTCTTGTTAGCAGTATTTTCCATTGCCCTGCTTCCTTGCCGAAACTTAGTTTTATACTTAAAAAAAAAAAAAATCTTTAGTTATACTAGTTTGGGTACAATGGTATCATGTTCTGTTTTTTTTTTTTAAGATATTTTATTTATTTGCTCATAAGAGACACAGAGAGAAAGGCAGAGATATAGGCAGAGGGAGAAGCAGGCTCCATGCAGGGAGCCCAGTATGGGACTCAATCCCAGGACCCCAGGATCACGACCTGAGCCAAAGGCTGAGCCCAGGCATCCCTCATGTTCTGGTTTTAATTTGCATTTATCACAGCAAAGTTAAAGTTCTTTTTATATTATTTGTCATTTAGATTGCCTCTTTTGAAAAGTGCCTATTGGGTCCCCTGCCTATTTTTCCATGGGATTATCTATTTTTATCTTAGGTTTATAGGAGTTTTAATATATTCAGATAAGAGTTTTGTTTTCTCCATATAGATATTTAATCAATGAAGCATGATTGAGAAAGCATCTTTCTCACATTATTTAGCCATACTTCACATGTCTTAAATCAATTGTCCACATATGCATAAATTTTTTTTTCATATGCATAAAATTTAATGTGACCTATAGATATGAAGGAGCAAAGGAGTGAAAGATTAAAAGAATCTGGAGTTGGAGAGAGAGCTGTAGTTGTAGGAAAGACATAGATAAGAACTGGGTCTAGAAGGTTACAATGCCAATGAAAAGGGCAATTTGTGCACAGAAAAAACTGGGAAGCATAATGGTTGCCAAATATGCTTTATGTTCCTTCTCAAAAAGAAACTCAACAAGTTATACTTCTTCACGATAGTCACTACAATCTTCAGTAACTTGTTTTTTACTATGGGAAGGATATCCTGATTGGACCCTTAGAATATGGTATATTCCTGAACTGTTGTAGGCTTTTATTTCCTACTCCCTGGCATGCATATGTCTTACTAAGGCATCTCAAGTGCTTGCTACTTCCTGTTCATTAGATCCAGTTAGCATAATGTCACAAATGTAATGAACCAGTATCATGTTCTATGGGATATCAGATCAGGGGGCCTCAAACTATATTATGACAGCACAGGAGTTGACATAACCCTGAGGCAAGACCATAAAAGTATACTGTTGTACCTGTGAAGGCAAACTGCTTCTGATTATCTTTGCTGAAGGGTATAAGAAAAAAAGCCAGGTCAATCAGGTCAATTGCTGGATGCTAGCTGCCAGGGGCTGGGTTGATTTGCTCCATTAAAGATATCACTTCTAGAAATGCACCTGTGATTGGTATCTCCACCTGATTAAGTCTGTGATAATCTACTTTCATTTTCCACGACCCATTTGGTTTGTGAACTACACATACAGCTGTAAGAAATTGGGATATTATAGGAATATTTAAAGTCTTTGATAGTTTTACTAACCTCTGTAATGGCTCTAAGAATGCAAAATTGCTTTTGGTTTACTTTTCTTGACAGATGTGGAGAAAGGTGGGGAGTTCTGTGGGTTTTCATTTGTCATTTTCTACTATAATAGATTTCACTGAGTTTCTACTCCTTCCCACTAGTACCTGATTTTAGCACAGGACATTTAATCACTCAATCTGTACTGCCATTCTACAACCCTTATAACCAGGCTTTGGGCTTAGTTTACATCCATTCTCCCCTGAGACGACAGAAGATGAAAGACCCTTCAGAGCTATCATTAGGGCTTTATGATTTTCAGCCCTGATTCTGAATTAGGAATTCATGACTGTCAATTTTTTTTTTTCCCTGGGTAATCTCTGTGGGGTCATCTGAAGCATCCAGCTGATCTCATAATCATTATAATCATTATTGATGTCACAGTAATCAACTGACACAGCCATTTGTTCTCCCAATGTGTGTTCTCCTGTTGTACTTCCTCCCATGTCACCATATTAAGTAAGTACCTGGAGACTACTAAAAGTGGGAGGCTATTACTACTACTAGGCCTGAAAAGGCAATGGGAGGGAATGGTTACTAGAACTAGAAAGGACTGTTGTGTAGAAAAGGGTAACTGGCAAGAGCTGTAGTCTTTAGCAGAGGGACAGAGTCGTCCACCGTAATACAACAGAGGATAAAATTAGGAAAATAAATACCTAAACTCATCTGTTCCATTTTATAATATTTTCTCTCGCATTGCCCAAACCAAACCAGAAGCTAGCAGATAAGGAAACCCACTAATGCAATCCGATGGCTCAGCCTTCTGCTACCCAGAACACAGAGGAGAAGGGTAGATGGGGCAAAGATGTCTCATACCTCCTAACCCTTCAATTGGCTAACTCATCTTTTGTTTCATAGCTCACAGTGCTGTTTCCCCAAAGAAGTTTTCCTAAAGCTCTAAATACAAAATTGTAAAAAGCCTCAACTGTCTTCACTCTTAGCACACTGTTGTTTTTCTCTATAGGACTTATTACACTATGTATTTACATATGAATTAGTTGGGTCTATAGGTTAATTTACATAATGGCTCACTTTTTCATATTTCTTTTTTTCACATTTATATTGCAGAGGCTACCTGTTGCCTTACACATAGCAGATACTTATTAAATGTTTGTTGAAAAAAACTGAAATAATTAGGTCCATGCGAATTGGTGTGTGGCCTTAACCTCCATACATAATATTTCTTCTGGAAAATATGTTCTTAAATATAAACTGTTGATATTGCCACAAAGTTTATGAAACACAGAATGCTTGTAAGTCATGACCAGTCTGTGTGTATAGTTTATACCCTATCTCAAGTGGTAGCTAAAAATATTCTACAGTAATTTCTGTGCCCTTTTAAGTTCTTCTAAGAATTATAATGTCTTTTACTGTTGAATGAATCTAAGCAAGTATTAGTTTAGTGATTTCATCCTTAGAGAACTAATGAACGTTTCTGAAGGAATGAATAAAAGTTTTTGGCATTTTGAAAGGCTTTACACAGCTAATTGACTTCTTATGAGGAACCCAGAGATAAATGAGGTATAAGAATAAAACTAATATCAAACACTACTGTAAGAATGAAACTAACAATCAAACACTACAGTATGTGCCAGACAGGATGCTGGATGTTTTACATATATTATGTGGTTAAGTTTAGGACCATAATACAGTAAATAGATATTTCATTTAATAGATTGGAAAATGGAGGTTAAATAGTGGAAAAATTTCAGAGGACTGAAAAAAGAATTTTCTTTAGGATCTCTCTTTTTTTTTTTTTTTTCTGTCTTGGAGCATGGACTCACTGAGGTATATGCCAAGTATACATTTGGATGGTATAGATATATTTTCTTTAATAAATATTTTTAAATTTTCATAGTTTATTTAACAGCACATGGAGAAAATTGCATCTCTCAGGTGATGCTTTATCAATAGGTAAAGTATATTCTTTAAGAAGAAAGGATGATTCATAAGAATCTGCTCATTAGGGTCACATTTCCAACTCAGATAATTTAGTAGGTATGAAATCCAAAACTTGCCAGTAGATTTCATGAATTTTTGTTATTATAGCACTTCAGCATTAATTGATACCAGTGCTGAATGTATTTCTCTAATGGCAGTTTTCCAGTGTGCGAGGCTGTAATATGGAATGATGTCAGTACTTTTTGTCTTATTAATTTGATGAGGAACTAACTTGAAATGGTTTTCTTTGGTTGTTCTGACATATTTCAAAAAGATTAACAGTATGTTATTGTCCTGCTATGGAACCATTGGAAACTATCTAGTCAGCCCTTGGCAATGTTGAAACATTTCACATTGGCAATTTAATGGTGACACAGCTCCATATATGTGATTAGTATCTGCATACAACATCCAGCACAGTATAATTCAATAAGGGAATTAGATCCAGCAATAAAAGTGCTTTGTGCAAAATGCAACAATTAAACATTATTTTAATGGTTTGAAACATTGACGAGATGAGTTTTAGCTAAATTTGTTGATTGAATGAGTGAATGAATTAATCCTTAGTCTTGGATTTTTTATGCCACAGGGTACTTTTACTTGTAGAGCAATTTGTATAAAGCTATGATAACTATGCTCTTAATTTAACTTATAACAGTGTTGTGAATTATGTGGGCAAGGTCTTATTTATTTTTCAGGACTGTGGAAGCTGATGCTCAAAGAAATTGAGTGCTCTGGCCAAGGTCAACAGTTCCTCTGGTCTCCTGATCATTGTTCACTTTTAATTGTTTCAAATTTTGTGCTGAGCTGAGTGTGTACAAACCATAAAGATAAAATAAGCATGATCTGCATTTAATATTAATAATAAACCAAATGTCTAATAAAATTAATCTGACATGCTTAAAGATATGCATAAATGTTATTGTCTTGCATAGCAATTAGGTATAGATTCTAAGACATTTGGATACATTACAATAATTAGTATTACTTTTCCTTAGATACAATTTCCAATTAGGACACTTGGGTATTCCATCAAATGCATAATCATAGTCAAGTGACCAGACCTGCTGTCTAAGACTCCTCAGGAGACAAAGATTACAGGTAGCTTCCCTTTGATAAGACAAGTGACAAGATGAAAATATCTGTAGGTTGAGCTTTTAACTTAGAAGCTACTGGAACATTTAAGAAAAGGGTAAAGAGAGGGATGGATTGTGGGAGCGATTTGCAATAGAAGGGGCATAAAGAAGGGCAGTGTTCGGGTAGAGAAGTTGGAGTCTATGGTTGAACTGTGTGGATGCTTAGGAATTACTAGCTTTCATGTTGGAACAGGTCATGTCTTTAGGGTGAAGACCAATTTTAAACACCCAGTTGCAAGGATAGGCTGTTCCCCACCAAATGAGCCTAATCATGTGACTTAAAATTCATACAAATATAAAGTTTAGTGAGAACTATTGTGGTTGTTTGTTCTTTGCTGCTTAGTATTTGACATCCATTATTTTACCATTTTGTTTCACATAATAAACAATTATAAGATGTATCAATTTAATATTTTCTTCTACTACAATAAAAATGCAGTTTGATTTTTACCTGTCGTATAGGTTTCCTGCTATGACTTGAGTTCAGAGTGTGAAATAGGAGAATTGATCTAGTAAAGACAGATGAAAGTCATATGGTCATTCACTAACAACTGACTCAAGAACAATAATGGAATTAAGATACACATAATGTATAGATATGTATACTATGTAGAAAACCCACTATCTCTATTTTCTGTGTCAAGAAATTTACAACTTTTCCTACTAAAACATTAGCACCTGAATGCAAAGGCTTATTTTTCTGAATACTGTATAACAGATGGGATTGGTGGAGTATATGAGGGAAATTACAGCTCCTTTCATTTTTATACTTATTGCCCAGTGATAATGTGTGTATATGTGTGTCCTTTTGCATTTTTAACAGGTGTTTGGATGAGGCTGGATTCAAATGAAGAAATGAACAAATTCAAAACTTTATTTTTAATACTATTGCAAATATGTATGTGTATATATTGTGTATGTATAAAAAATATGAAGTTTTACATATATCTTACCTAATTTTTTAAAATTAAGTTATTAAAATTGTTACAAAGTGCTTTGAAATGTCCAATAAAATATTAATAAATACAGACAATATCAAAGTGGAAGTAAAAATCAGATGTAAATACATCTTAATCCCCAAAGCTATCTTAATATTGACTCAAGATTTCATGTTTAGTTTTGGTAGGTGTACATTTTATGAGCCCTAAGTGGTGGTACTTACACATGACTACAAAAGTAGTAATTTCAAGGACAGGGCAAGCTGGTGGAGGAGCAGGGTTCTTACCTCACAGAGCCCCACCAATTTATCTGGATAACTTTCAGATCATCCTGAACACCTACGAATTTGAGCTGAGATTTAAAGAGAGAACAGCCGGAATGCTACAGAGAGAAGAGTTTTCACTTCTAACAAGATAGGAAGGTGGAAAAAAAGAAAAAAAAAAAAAATCAAGTGGGGGAGGGGCCCGCAAAGAACAGGACTAAGGCAGGTTGGTGAGAGCTTCTGGACAGGAAAGCCCCGCCCTGGAGAAGCAGAAACTTTAAAAATCTGCCCGGATTCTTCCAGGATGGAAAGGCGTTCAGCAGGGAAATTGGGCAGAAGTGCAGGAGGGGCAGGGACGCCTCCAGTCTCCCGGAGTCACTAGGACAGGAGGGGCGCCCGGGGGAGAGCGCCCCACAGACTGTGGGCCAGTCTCGGTGAAGGGCTGGAGCGCCAGGGGGGCCTCGGGAGCAGCCGGTGGGTCAGATGGGGGCTCAGGGCGGAGGGAACTGCAGCCCGGGAGTGTGATTCCAGCAGTGCAGGCTCCGGATTCCAGGGCGCCGGGGGACACAGCCCAGGATCCTGTGCTCCACCCGGATCAGGCGGAGGCCAGGAGGGCACAGGACAGCGAGGACGCTCCTGCCACCGGGCGCCCCCAAGGGAGGTGGAGGCCGGGAAGGCACAGGACAGCGAGGACGCTCCTGCCACTGGGTGCTGGGGGGAGATGGGGGGGAGTGGGCACAGGACGGTGAGGGCGCTCCTGCTGCCGGGCGCCCCCCAAGCTGTGCGGATCAGCGCCCCCCACCCCGGGAGCACCCAGGCCAGTACAGACTGGGAGACTGCGGTAGTTACTGTGGGAGCTGACTCCAGGGCTGGGGACCTGGCCATCGCCAGTGGTGGTGTTCCTCCTGGTGTCACCCTGTGCCTGGGAGGGACAGGGCTGCCAGGGAACAAGGGCCTCATGGGGTCAACAGCTCCCACTGAGCCTGGCACCTGGCGGGGGGGGGGCAGCTCCCCCAGGTACACACACCTGAAAGTCAGCACAGCAGACCCTCCCCCAGAAGACCAGCTGGAAGAATGGGAGGAGCAAGTTCTTGGCCGAGCAGCTCTGGAAAGCTCCAGGGGAAGTCGAGGGATTTATAGTATATAGACTAGAGGGTTCCTTCTTCCTTTTTCCCTCCCCTTTTTCCAGTACAACTCATTTTTATATCAGACTAAAAATTTCCAGTATTTTTTTCCTCTTCCCCCCTTAACTACAATATTTTACCACCTCTTCATTTTTAAATTTCTTCCTATTTGACTTTCATATTTTTACAATTACATGTCTTAGATCTATTTTCCACTTCTAGATTCCCTTCAACATGCTCAATTTAATTTTGGGAGATATACAAGGTATTTGTTTTGTTTTGCTTTGTGTTTTCTCTGCCTTATTTTATTCTACAATGGCAAAAGTTAGTACCTTCTAAAACATGACCAGCATGCACCCATAACCACGTGGTATACCATGCTGGTTCATTCTGTGAGATTATGTTCTTTCTTCATTCCAATTCTGTCTCCCTCTCTTACCTCATTTATATTTTAGTGCTCAATATTGGGGCTTTCTACAGGTATCGCTGGATTATATAAATTTGAGACTGAGCATATTCTAACATACAGAGCTTGATACACTCAGAACCAAGAAAATTACTCTCTAGGACCCCTCAGAATCATCTACAGTGAAATTTACTTAGGTCGTGGTTGATATTCTTGACTCAGCCTGCTCATACAACCACTTTGCACTGAGCAAAATGACTAGAAGGAAAAACCACAAAAGAATGAATCAGAAACCGTACTCTCTGCCACAGAGTTACAGAATATGGATTAAAATTCGATGTCAGAAAGCCAATTCAGAAGCACAATTATAAAGCTACTGATGGCTCTGGAACAAAGCATAAAGGATTCAAGAGACTTCATGACTCGGAATTTAGATCTAATCAGGCTGAAACTAAAAATCAATTAAATGAGATGCAATCCAAACTGGAGGTCCTAAAGATGAGGGTTAATGAGATGGGAGAAAGAGTGAGTAACACAGAAGAAAAGTTGATGGCAAGGAAGGAAGCTGAGGTAAAAAGAGAAAAGCAAAAGACCATGAGGAAAGGTTAATAATAAATGATAGCCTCAGAAGGAAGAATCTATCTATAATTGGGGTTCCAGAAAGCACCAAGAGGGACAGAGGGCCAGAAAGCATATTTGAATAGATCATAGCTGAGAACTTCCCTAATTTGGGGAGGGAAATAGGCATTCAGATCCAGGAGATAGAAAGGTTCCCCCCCAAAAATCAATAAAAACCGCTCAACACCTCGACATTTCATAGTGAAACTTGCAAATTCCAAAGATAAAGAGAAAATCCTTAAAGCAGAGAGAAACGAGATTCTTGACTTATATAGGTAGAAATATTATATTAACAGCAGACCTCTCCACAGAGACCTGGCAGGCCAGAAAGGGCTGACATGATATTTACAGGGTACTAAGAAGAACATGCAGCCAAGAATACTTTATCCAGCAATGTCATTCAGAATAGAAGGAGAGATAAAGAGCTTCCAAGATAGGCAGAAACTGAAAGAATATGTGACCACCAAACCAGGTCTACAAGAAATATTAATGGGGACCCTGTAAAAGGAAGAGGAAGCCCAAAGAAATAATCCACAGAAACAGGGACTGAATAGATATTACGATGACACTAAATTCATATCTTTCAGTAGATACTCTAAATGATCCCATCAAAAGATACAGGGTTTCAGATTGGATAAAAAAGCAAGACCCATCTATTTGCTGTCTATAAGAGACTCATTTTAGACCTAAGGACACCTCCAGCCTGAAACTGAAAGGTTGGAGAACCATTTGCCATTCAAATGGTCCTCAAAAGGAAGCTGGGGTAGCAATCCTCATATTAGATAAATTAAAGTTTATCCCAAAGACTAGTAAGAGATGAAGAGGGACACTATATCATACTTAAAGAGTCTATCCAACAAGAAGACCTAACAGTCATGAATATTTATGCCCCTAATGTGAGAGCTGCCAAGTATATCAATTAATAACCAAAGTAGAGACATACTTAAATAATAATACATTAATAGTAGGAGACTTCAACATGGCACTTTCTGCAAATGACAGATCTACGCACAACATCACCAAAGAAACAAGGGCTTTAAGTGATACGCTGGACCAGATGGATTTCACAGTTATATACAGAACTTTCCATCTGAACGCAATGGAATCCACATTCTTCTCAAGTGTACATGGAACTTTCTTCAGAATAGACCATATACTGGGTCACAAATCAGGTCTCAGCCAATACCAAAAGACTGGGATTGTCCCTTGCATATTTTCAGACCACTATGCTTTGAAACTAGAACTCAATCACAAGAAGAAATTTGGAAGAAACTAAAACACTTGGAGGCTAAAGAGCCTCAATGCAATCCCTATCAAAATACCATGGACTTTTATTCAGAGAGTTGGAAGAAATAATCCTAAGATTTGTGTGGAATCAGAAAAGACCCCAAATACCCAGGGGAATATTGAAAAAGGAAACCAGAGCTGGGGGCATCACAATGCTGGATTCCAAGTTGTACTACAAAACTGTGATCATCAAGACAGTGTGGTACTGACACAAAAACAGACACATAGATAAATGGAATAGAATAGAGAAATGGGCCCTCTATGGTCAACTAATTTTTAACAAAGCAGGAAAGAATATCCCTTGGAAAAAAGACAGTCTCTTCAATAAATGGTGCTGGGAAAATTGAACAGCCACATGCAGAAGAATGAAACTGGACCATTCTCTTACGCCATACACAAAGATAAACTCAAAATGGATGAAAAATATAAGTGTGAGACAAGAATCTATCAAGATCCTAGAGGAGAACATAGGCAACACCCTTTTCGAACTTGGCCATAGCAACTTCTTGCAAGATACATCTATGAAGGCAAGGGAAACAAAAGCAAAAATGAACTATTGGGATTTAATCAAGATAAAAACTTCTGCACAGCAAAAGAAACAATAAAACTAAAAGACAACCTACAGGATGGGAGAAGATATTTGCAAATGACATATCAGATAAAGGGCTAGTATCCAAGATCTATAAAGAATTTATTAAACCCAACAGCAAAGAAACAAACAATCCAATCACGAAATGGGCAAAATACAACAGAAATTTCACAGAGGAAGACATAGACATGGCCAACAAGCACATGAGAAAATGCTCCGCATCACTAGCCATCAGGGAAATAGAAATCCAAACCACAATGAGATACCCCCTCACACCAGTGAGAATGGTGAAAATTAACAAGACAGGAAACAACAAATGTTGGAGAGGGTATGGAGAAAGGGGAACCCTCTTGCACTGTTGGTGGGAATGTGAACTGGTATCGCCACTCTGCAAAACAGTGTAGAGGTTCCTCAAAGAGTTAAAAATAGAGCTACCCTATGACCCAGCAATTGCACTACTGGGGATATACTCCAAAGATACAGATGCAGTGAAAAGCTGAGATACCTACACCTCAATATTTATAGTAGCAATGTCCATAATAGCCAATCTGTGGAAGGAGCTTCTGTGTCCATCGAAAGATGAATGTATAAAGAAGATGTGGTCTATATATACAATGGTATTATTCAGCCATTAGAAGAGATGAAGACTCACCATTTGCTTTCATGTGGATGGAACTGGAGGGTATTATGCTGAGTGAAGTAAGTCAGTCAGAGAAGGACAAACATCATATGGTCTCATTCATTAGGGGAATATAAAAAATAGTGAAAGGGAATAAAGGGGAAAGGAGAAAAAATGAGTGGGAAATATCAGAGAGGGTGATGGAACATGAGAGACTCCCACCTCTGGGAAATGAATAAGGGGTAATGGAAGGGGAGGTGGGCGGGGGATGGGGTGACTGGATGACGGGGCACTTGGCAGGATGAGCACTGGATGTTACACTATATGTTGGCAAATCGAACTCCAATAAAAAAATAGAAAAGTAATTTCATTTATAGATGTGAACTGGATCATTCGCTTATCCATCATTGAATTACTCAGCTTTAATTTATGCATGGCAAGAAATTAGGTATTTAATCAGGAAAGCCAAAAGTTGGATTTACAAAAAAAGACATTTATAAAGTCTTTTCTTTTTTATTTTTTAAAGATTTTATTTATTTATGAGAGAGAAAGAGAGAGGGAGAGAGAGAGAGAGGTAGAGACATAGAGGGAGAAGCAGGCTCCATGCGGGAAGCCTGATTTAAGACTCCATCCCAGCATTTCAGGATCACGCCCTGAGCCAAAGGCAGACACTCAATTGTTAAGTCACCCAGGCATCCCAAATTCTTATTTTTTTGAGAAATTATGACAAGTTGAACATTCATTAAACATCACAGACAGCTGCAAGGTAATTTAAGAAATAATAAAACATAACGCACAGATGCATAGATCTATTAACAACAATAGCCATTGAAAAAACACTAATATCCCAGGAATTTTGCTATATGCTGTGCCTATGTCTACAGAGAGACTTTGAGGTAAGTGTTAATCCCATTTTAGTAATAATGAAAGGCACTAAGAGATGAAGTAACTAACCCAGTGTTACACAGGTTTGTTGATCCTTGATCCAGTCCCAAATCTTCCAACCTTCAAAGATCTATGTGATCTCCATTGGGTTATGCTGTGTCCTCAATGCAATGCAGCCTATCAGAATAAAACTGACATATAAGACTTGCGAATGGAGCACCCTCCAGATGACAATTTAGGATTAAATTGCTCCTTGTTTCTTAGACCAGAATAGCTTTTCTGGAAGAGGTATTATTTGAACTGAACTTTGAGGAAAGTTATGAAAGTGAATGGAGTTGATGGTGAAGAAATACATCCCAGAGGGGGCTGTGATGTGAGATAAGGCACTAAGCAGTGTGAGAAATAGAAGTTAAAGCCAGGACCTGGAGTTAATGTCAGTACCCAGAGAGTTAGGTCAAGACTGTAGAGGCGTGTGGGTAAAGTGATGATAGAGTGGTATAAGAACTCTTTGAGTGAGTGGTCCTGGAAATGAGGGACCTGATGGTGGGTAGTTGGGAGAATGGATTTTGTGTACACTGGAAGTATGTGAGACAACCTGGTTAGGTAGGGTCAGGAGTCAGAAACCAAGAATTAGTAACAGAGGATTTTCCTGGGTCAGAGTCAGAGAAGAGAGCTATTGGTGAAAGTTTCTGAGTTTTCAGAGGAAATAAATAATTGAGTACAAAAAGGAATCATAAAGGGGGGAAAAGGGACGCCTGGGTGGCTCAGCAGTTGGGTGTCTGCCTTTGGCTCAGGTCATGATCCTGGAGTCCCAGGATCAAGTCCCACATTTGCCTCCCTGCATAGAGCCTGCTTCTCCTTCTGCCTGTGTCTCTGCCTCTCTCATGAATAAATAAATAAATCTTAAAAAAAAACAAAGGGGGGGGGGGAAGAATAGAACTAATGTTTATTCAGCAATATGAATATTGAACATTATGCCAAATGATGCTAAGGCATTCTATCATAATTGTTATAATATTTACTTCTTACAACAAACTTTCAGTCTCTATATTGTTATTTGGAAATGAGGGAAATTGATCTCTGAATGCTGAAGGAACTTACTAATACATGTCTAACATTTAGTGAGGTAAGGATAGACACATTTTTTAAGCTTACAATGCCCACATTTTCTCAGATAACAAAAATTTATTAAGCATGGAATATTAGCAAGTGACTTTCTGAGCACTCCAGGGAATCCAAGAATGAATCAGTTTCTCCCCTCAGAGGATATACAACTCAATAGGAAGATTCCAGGAGTTTAGTTTTAGATTTGTATTAATCTCTATCGTTGTGTTTAGCTTTGTATTTGTCTCTTACCAAGTACTTAATCAGAACCTTTGTCCTTGAGTAGGAGACTTAACAAGTATTTGTTTGATCCAGTCATTCAACTATTCCTACATAAAATGTTTTCTTTTGCACACATGTTTTATGAGATGCAATTACATCCATTTTGGTAGATGGCTTTCCTTTATTTATTTGCAGATTCTTCATTGTAATGTCATTTGTGGAGACAATCAGCTTCTATTATGTGAAGCTAGTTCCAGAGGCCTTCCACCCCACTGTCTTGCCATATAGTAATTGGAGTGGTACCCTTATCATTTTCTTTACTCTACCTTTAGGTAATATGTTTTTCACTGGAGGTCATTCATAGTTGTTCATCTACAAAGAGACTGCTTTTTAAATCTCTTCAAGAAACACTTAAGTAATTGGGTTCTCAACATTGTGATAAAAAAAGCTTTGTGACATGATGAGTGAAACCGTATGTTTGACTGACAGTTAAAACTTTCCCTTAAAGAAATAGTTCAAACATCAAATCCAGCTTCACCACTTTTGGATTAAAATCATTCACAGAACTGAAAGGAAATACAATGATTCTAATTATGTCATAAAATAGAATGAAACTATATGTTGAGTTTTATTTCCACAGAGGCATGTCTCATAGAGATATGTTTTTAATATAAAAAAGATTATATGTAAAAGAAATTGTTTACATGTGATACTTTGATACTCACTTTAAGAGTAAGGAAACTAAAAAAACTAAAAGAAACTAAAAAACAAAAACAAAAAAAGAGTAAGGAAACTGGGATTTTCCTGTGTCTTTGAGGTATGGTATATGATCTTTAAAACTTGATAAATATTCTTCAGACACTAATTCTTTTTGCTTTCACTTCCAAACATTAATTTTGGAAAAAAGAATCATTAATTGTTTATTTAGAAATTTGAATGTTTGGCATATTAATATATAAGTATTGAATTTTTAAATCTCCAAAAATACCATAATGAAGAAAGTGTACTTGAAGACATTGTAAGATGATAGAAATTTCTTGCCAAAATTTGTTTGATCCTTAGTCTATTGGGAATTAAATAAAAAGAAAAAAACTTCAGTTTTCTCCTACGTGCATTTAACCTTATAATGAAAATATAAACGTCCTTTGTTTTTAGTTGGTAATGTTCATCATATCCTAAGTATCTTCCAACTCAGTTTTGACTGGTATGAGTAATTTGATTTGAAAAATTTTATGACTGAAGGAGGTCAAGTTTTATAAGTCTATTGAACAAAGTCCTCAAAATATGTATACCTCTGACTTATGTGTGTATATTTACACATGTTCACACATAACATACTTATTCAGAAGCGGTTCAATTCAAAATAAGTGGCCAGAGAAAATTAAGATCAGTTAGCCCCAAGTCCATTACCTTTATTTCCCATTGAAAACCTTCTGTTTTTGTCTTTGTATAATTCTCTTTTTTTTTCTCTTTATTACCAAACTTCCTAAGAGGAGTACATACTTGCTATGTCCACTTATTTATTCTAATGAAACTGTTGTGCCTTAGGTCACTTTCCCAAGCCATATGACACCTTTTTTCCTTGAACTGTTAGGTTATTTAACACTTTTAACCAACACTTCCTTTCTGAAACTCCTTTCTCTCTAAATGTTAACACTTTCTCAGAGTTTACTATTGCCTCTGGCTTCTTAGTCTTCCTTTAATCTCGACATGACTACTTGTCCTATAAAATGTTGGGGTTCTCAAGGGCTATGCCCTCAACTTTATGCTATTCTTTATTATTATTCCTGTCTGGACTCATTCTTACTCATGGATTTAATCACTATATATCAGAGATTCCTAATGAATATTCTTGTGCCATGACCACTCTGCTGAGACCTAGAGCCATGTTACACAATTGATTTATTACTAGGTATCTCTACCTACCTGCTCTGAAACCATTTCAAAGTCACTATGACCAAAACTACTCCCAGTAATTTTTTTTTTATCATATATTCCCCCACATTGCTAAACACACCATATTTTAGCTTGGTGGCAACTAGATGACTTTGGGAAAGTTATTTTTCATCTCTAAGACTCAGTTTCCATATAGGTAAGGTAAAAATAATAGTAATTTTAATAGTTTTCTATAACATTTATTTATTTATTTTTAAGATTTTATTTTTTTACTATTTATTCACGAGACACACACACACACACACACAGAGAGAGAGAGAGAGAGAGAGAGAGAGAGGCAGAGACACAGGCAGAGGGAGAAGCAGGCTTCATGCAGGGAGCCTGATGTGAGACTCGATCCTGGGTCTCCAGGATCACACCCTGGGCTGAAGGCAGTGCTAAACTACTGAGCCACCCGGGCTGCCCTATTTCTTTTTAGAGACAGAGAGTGCATGGAGGTGAGGGGAGGGGAGGAGGGGCAGAGAAAGAAGGAGAGAGAAACTCAAGCTCAGCTTGGAGTCTGATGTGGGGCTTGATCCCACAACTGTGAGATCATGACCTAAGACGAAACCAAGAGCCAGACACTCCATTCACTATGCCACTGAGGCCCCCCCCTTGATAGGTTTTTATAAGGCTTTAAAATCAATTATTATGTAATTCACAATAATAGATGTTAACTACATAGAAGGTACGACCAAATGAAGTAAGTACTCATACTGTCCTCACTTTATAGCAGAACTGGAAGCACAATGAGGCTAAGTAAATTGCCCAAAGTTATATAGCCAATTTGTGATCAAGCAGGATTTGAATGGAATCTTGGTCTATAGCCTGGCTGTTTAATTGCTGCACTACCCTGTGTGATATTGCATATAAAGAATACAACAAAATCCTTAGCACCTACTAGATATATCAAAATATAGGGATGGGGAGGAGGGCTTTAACTGTTCTGGAAATCTGCGTTTTAAAAAGCTCCCTGGTGAATCTAATATTCAACCAGGGTTAAGAACCAACATAGTAGACTCTCAAAAATGTTTGTTCCTTTCATCCAAATGAAAATAATTGAATCAATTTGACCCTATGAACACTTTCACAAATGCTATAGCCATTAAGCCTGAAGTACCTTTTAGGAGGGCTCTATTAGAAATCCTTTTTTGAAATGACAATAGAAGAGCAATAATAAAGACACACATATATATTAAAAAAGCCTTCAGTATTCATATAACCAGAGGCATTTAATACATACATTGTGTTTTCATTTGTATTGCATGATTTTATCCTTATGAACAAGAGCCTTAAAAATATTAGGCTTGTATGTAACCTAGAAAAATCACTTTCTTGAGATCATTAAGCTGCTGGGTAGATATTCCATCTGGCCTAAAAATGCTTCATTTTACCTTTACCCATCTACCAAAGCATCTGTTTTCTCTCCTAGCTATCAATATTTTCTCCATTTGTTTCTCATATGACTATAGTAGGATATTTCATCCTTCAGCTTATATGTCCAGAAATACAAAATAGACCAAGAACACATAAAAAAGAAAGTAATAGAGTATATTCTGTTCTTTTTTTAATGAGTTCTATTGTGTGTGTGTGTGTGTGTGTGTGTGTGTGAGATACTCACCTCCAGTACAGAATGTATTGTTAAGATACAGCTAGATTTTTGTTGTTGTTTGTAAGTAGCAGGATATAATACTTCCTAGCATAAGCAGAAATAAAATTACTTGAAATGATTTGGGGTGGCACAATGAAATAAAGAAATTGATATATAGATGTAGGATCCAAATAGAAACTTGGGTTTTTTAAGCAGAAGAGTAGGGGTCCTCATTTCATCTGATCCCCCAAATTTAGCTAGATAACTTTTAAACCATCCTGAACAACTATGAATTCAGTCTGAGTTGTAAAGAAAGAATGACTGGGAACTCTACAAATAGAAAAGTGACCACTTCTTGCAAGGTGTGAGTGAGAAGACAAATGGATATATGGGAAAATAAACAGCAGAGGGAGGGAGCCTTCGTAAGCCATCTGCGGGAAGTGATACAGCTCAAAATCAGGAATCTGCTCCTGTGAGAGACTTCCCTGTCTGGAAGGTGCTTAGTGGTGAAACGGCAGAATCACAGGAGGGACAGTGGTGTCTCAGTATTCCCAGAGGCACAGAAAGAACGTGAGCACCTGACCCAGTACAGTTCCCGAGCCTTGGAGCGGGGAAACAAGTTCAGGTCAGCAAACCTGAGGGAAGGCTCAGCTTAATGTGCCATAAACTGCAAAAGGCAGTCAAATTGAGAAACTGCTCCTCGTGCTGAGTGCCTGCAAAGGACTGGAACATAACAACCCTCCACTTTCATCTTGAAGAAGCTGATTGGGTACACACTTGACGGGGTCTCTTCCTGTGCCAGGGCCCTGCAATGGACAGAAGTGAGATGACCCTCTGATTTCTCCAGGAGGGGCAGAGCAAATGTATGCACAAATGGGCAAAACTCCCTGCTGGGGCCCTGCAAATTGCACAAATCAATGTCCCCCCTCCAACTGCTCTCAGGAGGATCTGTGGGAGTGGGGACTATAGAAGTCTGCAGTTTGGCACATGCCAGGATCTTTCAGCTCTGGGGCTGGAGATCTGGGTGCAGCCATTTTTTTTTCTCCTCTCACCCTCAAGAGAGGTATGGCCTCCAGGAACAAAGACCTCATACATTTAACTGCTTACACTGAGCCAGCCACCTGGCAAAGGGCAGTGCAGCTCCACCCAGACACAGACACCTGAGAATCAGTGCAGCAAGGCCCCTTCCCCAGAAGACCAGCTAGAAGAACGGGAACAGCAAGTTTACCGATCAAATATGACAAAAACCCCAGGACTAGAGGAAAATAGTATATAGAATTCAAGGTTTTTTTCTTATGATTTGTTTATCTTTCAAAAGATGTTTATAATATCTTATCAACTCTTTGTTTTTAGGTTTTTTCTTTTTCTTTTTTTTAAAGATTTTATTTATTCATGAGAGGCACAGAGAGAGAGAGAGAGGCAGAGACACAGGCAGAGGGAGAAGCAGGCTCCATGCAAGGAGCCTGATGTGGGACTCGATCCTGGGTCCCCAGGATCACACCCTGGGCTGCAGGTGGTGCTAAACTGCTGCGCCACCGGGGCTGCCTGGGTTGTTGTTTGTTGTTGTTTTTTTAACGTTCATGTTTTACAATTATGTTATAGATATATTATTCTTCATTTTTTGCTTCCTTTTACATTATTCAATTATATATGTGCACAAACACACACATATGTGTATATACACACACATACACACACGTATCTTTTTTTTTTTTTTTTTTTGTAATTTTGGAATTTAGTACTTTCTAACATACAGACCAAAATACACTCAGAACCAGGTGGACCACCATCTTGGTCCAATCTGTGAGAGAGAGATATATATATATATTCTCTCTCCCCCACCATTTCCCTCATCCCCTCTTTTTAAAATTTCTTTTTCTTTTCTTTTTCTTTTTTCTTTTATTTTCTAGTACCTCACCTCTTTGGAATTGTCTAGTGTTTACTTCACTTGGGTCTTGGTTGATACTTTTGACTCTGTTCACTTGTACAGCCATTCTGCACTAGACAAAATGACTAGAAGGAAGAAATCACCACAAAAGAAAGAACCAGAGGTAATATTCTCTGCCCCAGATCTAATGGATATAGATTTAAGTAAATTTCAGAGATAGGGTTCAGGATTACAATGATAAAGTTACTAGTGAACTTGAAAAAAGCATAAGAGACTCTAGAGAATCTCTTACTGCAGAAAGAACAGAAAAAACAACAGGCCTATGCACAGGGACCTGGCAGGCCAGAAAGGGCTGGCGTCATATATTCAGAGTACTAAATAAGAACAACATGCATCCAAGAATACTTTACCCAGCAAAGCTGTCATTCAGAATGGAAGGAGAGAGAAAGAGCTTCAAGGACAGACAGAAACTGTAAGAATATGTGACCACCAACCCAGCCCTGCAAGAAATATTAAGGGGGATCCTGTAAGCAAAGAAGGAGGCCAAAGAACAGAGATATTCTGCAGAAACAGAGATGG
Organism: Canis lupus dingo; assembly: GCF_003254725.2. Classification (NCBI taxonomy): domain Eukaryota; kingdom Metazoa; phylum Chordata; class Mammalia; order Carnivora; family Canidae; genus Canis; species Canis lupus. The sequence continues at coordinate 53,030,036 of NC_064248.1, forward strand.
TACTGGTAATACAATGACAGTAAATTCATATCTTTCCCTAGTTACCCTGAATGTAAATGGGCTAAATGCACCAGTCAAAAGACACAGGGTATCACACTGGATAAAAAAGCCAGACTCATCTATATGCTGTCTACAAGAGACTCATTTTAGACTTAAGGACATCTTCAGACTGAAAATGAAGGGGAGGAAAACCATTTACCATACAAATGGTCCTCAAAAGAAAGCTGGGGTAGCAATCCTCATATCAGATAAATTAGATTTTAAACCAAAGACTGTAGTAAGAGATGAAGAAGGACACTAAATAATACTTAAAGGATCTATCCAACAAGACCTAAAATTTATGAATATTTATGCCCCTAATGTTGGAGGAGCAAGTTGTATCAACCAATTAGTAACCAAAGGAAAGAAACACATAGATAATAATACACTATCGTAGGAGATTTCAACACTCCACTCAGCAAAGGACAGATTTCTAAGCAGAAGATCAACAAAGAAGTAAGGGCTTTATTTATTTATTTTTAAAAGATTATTTATTTATTCATGCGAGACATAGAAAGAGAGGCAGAGATGTGGGCAGAGGGAGCCCGATGCAGGATTCCATTCCTGGGACACTGAGATCATGCCCTGAGCCGAAGGTGGATACTTAACCTCTGAGCCACCAAGGCGTTCCAGAAACAAGGGCTTTAAATGACTAACTTACCAGATTCACTTTACAAATAGGTACAGAACTTTCCATCCTAATGCAACAGAACACATTCTTCTCAACTGTATATGAGACTTTCTCCAAAGTGAACCACATACTGGGTCACAAATCAGGTCTCAATCTATATCAAAGGATTGGGATTATTTCCTACATATTTGGAGACCACAATGCTTTGAAATTAAAACTCAATCACAAGAAGAAATTTGGGAGGAACTCAAATACTTGGAGGTTAAAGAGTATTCTACCAAAAAATGAATGTGTCAACCAGGAAATTACAGAACAATTAAAAAGATTCATGCAAACTAACAAAAATGAAAGCACAGCTATTCAAAATCACAGGTGGTCCTAAGAGGGAAGTACATTTCAGTACAAGCATCTCTCAGAAAATTGGGAAAATCTCAAATACACACCTGACCTTACACATAAAGGAATTGAAGAAAGAATAACAAAGCCTAAACTAAGTAGGAGAAGATAAATAAAGATTAGAGCAGAGCTCAATAAAATAGAGGCCAGAAGAATAGAACAGATCAACGAAAGTAGGAGCTGGTTCTTTGAAAGAATTAGTAAGATAGATAAACCCGTAGCCAGACTTATTAAAAAGAAAAAAAGACTCAAATTAACAAAATCATGAATGAAAGAGGACAGATCACAACCAACCAAGGAAATACAAGTGATTTTAAGAATGTATTATGAGCAAATACATGCCAACAAATAGACAATCTGGAAAAAATGGAGCATTCCTGTAAACCTATATATTACCAAAACTGAAACAAGAAGAAATAGAAACCTGAACAAAACCAGTAACCAGCAAGGAAATTGAAGCAGTCATCAAAAATGTCCCAAGAAACCAAAGTCCAGGGCCAGATGGCTTTCCAGGGGAATTCTAGCAAGCATTTAAAGAAGAAATAATACCTATTCTACTGAAGCTGTATCAAAATATAGAAATGGAAGGAAAACATCCAAACTCATTCTATTAGGCCAGCATTACCTTGACCCCCAAACCAGAAAAGACTCCATTGAAAAGGAGAATATCCCTGATGAACCTACCAATATCCCTGTTGAACATGAATGCCAAAACACTCACCAAGATACTAGCCAACAGGATCCAACAGTACATTAAAAGGATTATTCACCACAACCAAGTAGAGTTTATCCCTGGACTGCAAGGGTGGTTCAACATTCACAAATCAATCAATGTGATACATCACATTAACAAAAGAAAAGACAAGGACCATATGATCTTCTCAATTGATGCATAAAAAGCCTTTGACAAAATACAGCATATTTTTTTGAATAAAACTCTCCACAGTGTACGTAGGGATAGAGGGAACATACCTCAATATCATAAAAGGTGTTTATGAAAAATCCATGCTGAATATCATTCTCAATGGGGAAAAACAGAGCTTTTCGCCTAAGATCAGGAACATGACAGGGATGTCCACTCTCACCACTGTTGTTCAACGTAGTACTAGAAGTCTTAGCCTCAGCAATCAGATAACAAAAAGAAATAAAAGGCATTCAAATTGGCAAAGAAGAAAACTCTCACTCTTTGCTGATGACATATATTTTTTTAAAGATTTTATTTATTTATTCATGAGAGACACATAGAGAGAGAGAGAAGCAGAAACACAGGCAGAAGGAGAAGCAGGCTCCACGCAGGGAGCCCGATGTGGGACTCGATCCCAGGACTCAAGGATCACTCCCTGGGCTGAGGGCAGGTGCTCAACTGCTGAGCCACCCAGGGATCCCCATGACATGATATTTTTGTGGAAAACCCAAAACATTCCACTCTAAAATTGCTAGAACTCATACAGCAATTCACTAATGTGTCAGGATACAAAATCAATGCACAGAAGTCAGTTGGATTTCTATACACTAACAATGGGACTGAAGAAAGAGAAATTAAGGAATCAATCCATTTATAAGTATACCACAAACCATAAGATACCTAGGAATACACCTAACCAAAGAGGTAAAAAATCTGTACTCTAATAACTCCAGAACATTTATGAAAGAAAGGGAGGAAAACACAAAGAAATGGAAAAACATTCTATGCTCAAGGATTGGAAGACTAAATATTGTGAAAATATCTGTGCTGTCCAGAGCAATCTACATATTCAGTGCAATCCCTATCAAAATGCCATTAACATTTTTCACAGAGCTGGAACAAATAATCCTAAAATTTGTATGGAACCAGCAAAGACCCTAAATAGCCAGAGGAAGGTTGAAAAAAAGACAACCAAAGCTAGGGGCATCACAGTACCTGACTTCAAGCTGTATTACAAAGCTGTGATCATCAAGACAGTATGGTACCATCACAAAAACAGACACATAGATCAATGCAAAAGAATAGTGAACCTAGAAATAGGCCCTCAACTCTATGGCCAACTAATCTTTGGCAAAGCAGGAAAGAATATCCAGTGGAAAAAAGACAGTCTTTTCAATAAATGGTGTTGAGAAAATAGTACAGCCACATGTAGAAGAAAGAAACCGGACCCTTCTCTTAACACCATACACAAAGATAAACTCCAAATGGATGAAAGACCTAAATGTGTGATAGGAATCCATCAAAATCCTAGAGGAGAACACAGGCAGCAACCTCTTTGACCTCAATCACAGCAGTTTCTTGCTAGACAGGTCTCCAAAGCCAAGGGAAACAAAAGCAGAAATGAACTACTGGGACTTCATCAAGAGAAAGAGCTTCTGCATAGCAAAGGAAACAAGTCCACAAAACTAAAAGACACCCTACAGAATGGGAAAAGATATTTGCAAATGACCTATCAGATAAAGGGCACTTAGTATCCAAGATCTAGAGAGAACATATCAAAGTCAACCCAAAGAACAAATAATCCAGTCAAGAAATGGGCAGAAGACATCAGTGGACATTTCTCCAAAAGACCTACACATGACCAACAAGCACATGAAAAAATACTTCACATCACGTGTCATCAGGGAAATCCAAATCAAAACCACAATGAGATACCACCTTACACCAGTCAGAATGGCTAAAATTAACAAGACAGGAAACAACAAATGTTGATGAGGATGTGGAACAGGGGAACCCTTTTACACTGTTGGTGTGAACGCAAGCTGGTGCAGCCACTCTGGAAGACAGTATGGAGGTTCCTTAAGAAGTTAAAAATAGAGCTTCCCTATGACCCAGCAATTGAACTACCGAGTATTTACCCGAAAGATACAGATAGAGTGGTCTGAAGGGGCACCTGCACCCTAATGTTCATAGCAGTAATGTCCACAATAGCTAAACTGTGGAAGGAGTCAAGATGTCTATCAACGAGGAATGGATAAAGAAGTTGTGGTATATATACACAATGGAATATTACTCAGCCATCAGAAAGGATGGATACCTACCATTTACATTGATGTGAATAGAACTGGAAGGTATTGTGCTGAGTGAAATAAGTCAGAGAAAGACTATTATATTATGGTTTAACTCATGTGGAATATAAGAAATAGTGAAAGGGACCATAGGGAAGGGGGAAGGGGAACTGAGTGGGGAAAAATAGACAGGAAGACAAACCATGAAAGACTCCTAACTCTGAAAACAAAGCTTTGCAGACGGGGAGGCCCATGGAGGGATAGGGTAACTGGATGATGGCCATTAAGGAGGGCATGTGATGTGATGAGCACTGATTGTTATAGTACATGTTGGCAAATTGAATTTAAATAAAAAAAGGAACTGAGGAAGCTATGGGGTCAATAGGTCTTCAGAAGGTAACAGGAATGAACCTATTCAACCTCTTTTCCCAACTTGGTGTCATTTTGATTGGGTTTAAGTGTCCCAAAAGAGAACCTTATATGCTTAACTGAGTCCCCACACCCATCAATTTGGCAGAGTACTTATTGTTGGTCACACCAAGACCACACACAGTGGAATAGAAGTGAGTTTTCCAAAGGAAACTGGGCATGCTGCTAACCAGACATGAAAGTAATGGAGGGGACAATCCACAGCTACAATTATCTTTTAATGATAAAAATATCAGAAATGGTCTTGATGTAAAAATGTATTATATGATTTTATTTGCTATTTAGTGCCTCCTAATTAAGATTCTTAAGTCTTTACTGAATATTTCCAAATAGCTTTTAATGAGATGTTTATTCTACTTAATATGTCAGAAGTATCTCTAGGTTTTCTTCTTTATAGATTATTCCATCTTTTTAATTATAAGACATTAATTTTTAAAATTTTTATAATTATTTTTATTGAAGCTTAATTAACATACAGTTTCAGATGTACGTTATAGTGATTCAATAATTCTGTACATTATTCACTCCTCATCACATGGTAAGTGTACCCTTAATTCCCTTCACGTACTTCACCATAATTTTATTAGTTTTATTTTATTTTTTTCATTTTATTACTATTAAATGTCCCTAAATGGTCTTAAAATTTTCTGATCACAGTTGGTTTGCCTCTTAAGATCTCTTTTTCTTGAACACATCATTTTCATGCCTATTGGAACATTGTATTTGTCAGCCCACTCTGTAGCTAGTTTTGGCCTTAAGATTTAGGTTTTGGCCTCAGGAATGTGAGAGACTATGATATATGCTGCTTCTGGAATTTCTTAATGAAAAGGTTATGGGCTCTCTTCTGTTTCCTGTGAGGTGAAGTCACATCTTGGACCATGAGGTTGAGGGACCCATTCTGAGGATAAAGAGCAGGACAGTTATTATCCAGGTCCTATGTATCTATGGAGCTATCATTATCAGTCATGAAACTAATTATATCAGGACTTTTATGTGGGAACAAAATTAAATGCCAGTCTTATTTAAACCATTGTTATTTTGGGCATCTTTTACATGTAACCATGTATCCCCATTAATATAGTCACTTAGTATTTCTAATTCTAATGTAATATAGCATAGCCAAATGTATACATATTAGATATAACACTAAACAAATGATACTGATTCCAAGTGCCATAATGCAAAATTTATTGTGATTTCTTCATTGTCACAATATTGAGGGTATGTCTCTTCTTTATGTGCATGTGTGTTTTCTTAGTCTGCCTGTCTGTGTGTCTGTGTATGACTATATTTTCCAAGCCTTGAGTTAATGCTATTTTGGAATCTTAGAGAACAGACTAGAGGTTATACATTGACATTAAAAAAAAAACAGTGCTTTGTTTCTTAAGAATTGTATTTTGATCACCTTAATGAACTCTGTATTGTTAGAAAGAAAATAAAAATTCTGGATTTTGTTAGAGATTTAAATCAATAGGAGAAGAGCCATTCTGCATGATAATTTTGAAGGTGTCTTTGGTTTGAGTGGAATTGCAACCATGGAGATTATGTTTCTCTAGAAAAATGACTTTGAAACATAAACGTGTGTTTCTTTGTTTAATCAGTTACCTTCTGAGGACTGAGGCAGAAACCTAATGATGGGAAGAGAAGCATATAGGCCAATATTCCCCTTACAGTAACTGAGGATCCTGAAGCAGCTGAAATTAAGAGTGTTAAACTAAACTGGATATTTTGATAAAGACATTCCCTTAGACCAGGGGCTGGCCAACTATGATCTGCTCATAAATCCAACTCGAGGCCTGTTTTTGTAAAATTTATGAACTAAAAATGATTTTCACATTTTTAAAGGATTGAAGAAGTGGAGGAAAGGCAGGGGTTGGGGGAGGCGGTGGTGAAGAATATAAAGAAGGTGCAGCAGCACCTTTAGGAGAGAGGTGTGTTATCTGCAGCACCCAAATATTTACTACTTGGTCTTTTACAGAAAATGTGCTGATCCCGGTCTTAGATCCAATAACTTCAACAATATAAAGTATGCTGAAGTGGAGTGTAAGATTCATGTAGGTTGTCCTTGCATACAGTAGAATTACAGTGTTTGTTAAATGAATGAATCAATTACTGAATGGATGTTTTGTTTTAAATGACAATTAGAAGAATGAATTACATATCTTTTATTCACAATTAGAACCCATGATTTGAATGTGTAGAAATGTAAAAGCAATGCAAGTGACAAGTACTTGGGAGTGGAGTTATACTATAGGGTTTATGTAATCTCACCCAATAGCATTGTTTTATGGTTTGCGCACTGATTAGAACTTGGTATATGACTATAGAAATTTGGATCAACTTGGCATCATGGCAAGTATAAATTCAATTACCATTTTGTGGTGTCTGGCACATAGCATATTTTAATTGGTTTGTTGATAGATAAATGGTTAATATTGTTAGTATAAACTTTTATTCAAAAGCTACTGGTTCTCCTTTCTAGTAAAATAATAACATTAGCAGTAAATCATTTTATGGCAGGTATTTCCTTTGCCTTGTCTTAATATAAGAAATATCTTTCTCTTGTATTTTCTTCATTTAAAAAACCTGTGAGAAAGAAAAGAAAAATCAATTATAATTGACTAAAAAAATATTTTTTCTGTTGTGTGAGCTACCAAAGCCTATGTGACTTAAAGGAAAAATGTCAAAAGGTGATCAAGAGGTTAAAAAAGACCACTAGTGTTGGCATTTCTCAGGTTGATAATGAGGCATGTACTAGATTTTTCTTTTTTTGGTGCAATTGTCTGGTGCACACTCCTTTTTGCAGATTGATTTCAAGAGGTGATGTAACACAAACTCCAGTCTCATGGGCAGGCTTTGTTCACAAACTTCTCATTTGTGATAAACTTTAAATACTCACGATCCCCCTTTCCTTCTCAGTTGTACCTTCCACTTTAATCTATAAAATAAAGAGAGGTTGTACTTGGAATAGAATTTAAATATATTTTTTTCTATGACCAAAGTTTATTCTAAGAGACACTTCAGGATTTTGAGCCCAGAGGAATACTTCTTAACCTAAAGACACTTTCAGGAGTTTGAGCCGAGAGGAATACTTTCTTCAGGGTAAGATCAAGCTGGAGGTGGGGGGAGAAGGAACAACACAGCTGTGTGGTGCTCTGTTGTCCAGACTGAGTCTTTGAACATGTTCTTCTCTTCATCAAAGGATATATGGGAAAGCAACATATAGAAAATAAAATCCGTAAGACTTTGGCTAATGTTATGAAAAAGATTAGGATCAAAAGTTTAAAAGGACAATCTTGGCTTAAAAGAAAAATATAGAAAATCTTCCATTGCTTCCTGTAGTATGTGAGGTGTTTAAATTATTTGGTGTGCTGGTTTATGGACTTCTGAACCACACTTGCATTTTAAGAGTTCAGCATAGCAGAAACATACCTGCCTGATGCAGATCAGCTTTAAAAATAGTCAGTGGAAAATACAACTCACTGAAAAAGAGAAATAAGACTGACTTTTAAAAGAAAAAATTAGAACTTTTTTTTAATTTTGGAGAAGATATGATAAATTGAAACCCAAATAAACAAGTATCTGTAAAAGATGATTTTAGGTAATCAGTAGTAATAAATATGACAAAAAGATAATTTTTTCATTCAGTAAACACTGATTGAGTGTTTCTTTAACAAAGATTGAACTAAGTGCTGAGATGAAGACATGAAATAAAAACAATTTTATTCTTTCAGGGAGCTAAAAAAAATATAGAAAATCTATAGATCCAGTTCTCATTTGCAATAGCTAAACTTCTTTCCCCTTCCATGGGTCTTTCAAAACAAACTACCATTTCATTTCATTGAATTAGACAATCTGAATGTACTCAATTAATTTTACATTCACACATAAATTCAATGAATAGATATTTTGTTTGGGAATATCTTACGACAGGGAAATAAATGAATGTGAGGAAGACATTGTACTCTATCAGGGAATGTGCAGTCTAATCAGGTATTTATGCACTCAAATAACAAAGTATTAAAGGTGCCATAATATTACTAATAATATTAGTAACAATATGTAATACTTCTGTAACTCTTGCTATGTGCTTATTATGTATTTTACATATACTATCTTATTTAATTTTTATAACAACACTGTGACATAAATACATATTTTATCTTCATCTTATAAATGAGAAAGCTAAGGCAAAACAAAATAGATAACTTGTCCAAAGTCATGGTGGAGGTTGATTCAAATGGCCCTAGATTCTGTCCTATTAACCACTACATTCATAGGAATTTAGTGGAGGGAGAGATTATCTCTGATGAGATGGTAAGAAAAAAGTTTCATGGAGGAGTTATCATTAACATAGACTTATAAAAATATCTAGAACTTCATACTCCAGCTAGGAAGAACTAGTTCATTGCAGACTACCCTCCTACTGAGAGCAAAATTAAAAGCTGGATAAAAATTTAAAATTGTTGGAACACACCAGAAAGCAATCAAGGCAACCAAAACTTGGAGACCTTGGATTCCAGAGAGAAGGAAAACTAGTTAAGTGTGTTACTCTTGGCAGCCTTTCCCTTTGAGTCATTAGTTAATGCATATGCAATGTGGGTGGAAAGACTCTGAAGCTAAAAGCAGACAGATGCGAAAAGAAAGTGAAATACAGTGATATTTGGAGATTAAAAAATTGAGTTAAAAGTCAAACCAAGAGGAAAGATTACATTAAACCTTCTAGGTATCTTTAAATCTCCTGAAGGACTACATACCAGGAATAATAGCAAATTAGAACACCAAGCCTAAAAGCAGTTATAAATAGCTAAATCCCTAAATGCATTAAGGTGATCGGCTTCTACACTAAACGGCTACAAAGAGGTGCAAGAGAGAGGGTTAGTGATTCTAAAAGATAAGTCAGGAAATAATATCTAAAAAGACTTAAAATATAGAAAAGAAAACAAGAGATCTATTATATAATATCTAATATATAGAGAATCTATATTTGTGACAAATAGACTCTTAAGACTGGAAGAAAGACCCAAGAAAAACCAAAAATTATCCAAAAAGATGAAAGATATTAGGCCACAGATTCAAGAAATAGCCTAAACCAGCTGAGAACAAAGAAGACTCAGGCACAATATGGTAAAATTAATTAAAAGTAATGATAAAGAAAAAAATCTTAGAGGCAGCCAGAGAAAAAAAGCAACTTACTTTGAAAGGCACAATTGTATAATTCTTATTTCTTAAGCAAAACAATGGAAGCAGAAGAATCTGACACAAAAACTTTTAAATGCTGGGGAAAAAATAGTTGCTATACTAGAATTCTTCCCTTAGTGGAAATAGCCACTTGAAATTGACAAAAGAGATTTACTTACAAGTAAAGATTTTTTAAAAACAAAAGATCTTATACCAGCAGAACCTCACTAGGAGGGAATGCTACAAGATTTGCTTATGTAGAAGGAATATCATCTCATAAGGGTGAACTGGATTTGGAGAGAGGAAAGAAAAGCAATGTAAGTGGTTAAAATGTGAATACATTCAAATAAACAGTGACGATAAAAATCAATAATATACTATGGCATTTAATCAGTGTATATGATAAGAATAACACAAAATGAGAAGGGATGTTAAAGTATTTAAATATCTTTGCATTGTCTGGGAATGAAAATATATGTACAAGACTCAAGAAGTGAGGGAATCCATAGAAGAACAACCAAAACTACAAATTTTTAAAAGTTAATGAGTGTACATCTTCTTTTTCTTTAAGAGAAGAAAAATATAATTAAAGAATACTTGATAAATCCAAAAGAAGACAAGACAGAAAAGGAAAGCAAGAAAATGTAGTATAAATGGAATAAAATATTAAGATGGTAGATTTAAACCCAAATGTATCAATAATTAATTAAATTAATAAAGTTATTCAATTATCTAATTAATAGTCAATGATTGTCAGAATGGACCATTAATGCCAATTATATGCTGCTTATTACAAGAGATGAAAACTTAAATATAAAGACAAGAGAATTTGGAAAGTAATGTAAATGAAAAAGGGTGTAACATTGAAACAGTAACTAAAATAAACTTTATGTAGACTATGCCATCATCAAAAATAATACACAGACTTTAAGACAGGAAGCATTCTTGGAGGTAAAGAGAGGCATTTCGTAATTATAAAAGGGTAAATTTATTAGGAATGCATAGCAATGTTAAATTTGTATGCACCTAATTATATAGGTTATAAAACAAAAACTGAATTAATAGATAAATAAAGCTACTATCACAATGAAAAATCTTTAACAGAAAATTTCCAGAGAGTTATATAGGAAAAGCAGGCAAAAAGAATAAAAGCAGACTATGTGGAAAGAAAAATTAATAAACCTTGCCTTAATTGACAATATAGAGCATATACATAATACAAATACACATAAGTGTGCATAGAATATTTTTTAAAAATTTTATATGCTTGACTACATTTACATAAAACAATTTCAACAGATTTCAAATAATTAAAATATTATAGAATGTGTTTTCTGACTATAGTAGATTTAAGTTTAAATCAGTAACTAAAGAAATTAGAAAATTCTTTAAATCTAAAATTTAACCTTAAATTCCACATATGAGTAAAATCATATGGCATTTGTTTTTCTCTGACTTATTTTGCTAGCATAATTTTAAAAATAACATAAATAAAAGAAGAATTGTCAAAAAATATTAGAAAATATTTTGAGATTTTCATTTAAAGTATAATGAATAGAGAATATATAAAATTTGTAGTATGGAGTTAAACCCATCTTTTTTTTTTTTTAATTTTTATTTATTTATGATAGTCACACACACAGAGAGAGAGAGAGAGGCAGAGACACAGGCAGAGGGAGAAGCAGGCTCCATGCACCGGGAGCCCAACATGGGATTCGATCCCGGGTCTCCAGGATCGCGCCCTGGGCCAAAGGCAGGCGCCAAACCGCTGCGCCACCCAGGGATCCCTAAACCCATCTTTAAAGACAGTTCTTTTTAGTCCTCAAAGTATATATTTGAAGGGTTGAAAACTAATTAATGATTTATATGGATCTATCTGAAGAGCTAGTGCAAAAGCAGTAATTTAAATCTACATAAGGTAGAATGAGAGAAATAATAAAAGAATTTAATGAAATAAAAAAGAAAAATAGAGAAAATCAGCAAAACCAAAAGTTGTTTATTTCCAAATGGCAAAAATCGATAAATAGAAAGACTTACCAAAAAAAAAAAAAAAAAAAAATAGAAAGGGACAAGTGAATAATATTAGAAATAAATGAAGGGACATTGTAATGAAGCCTACAAAACATTAAAACATAATAAATATTATAAATATTTTTTGCCTCCCAAGTTAAAAGTTTAGATAAAATGAAATCAGAATCATATCTACAAAACATTTTTTCAAAAAAAAACAAAAGAAAGAATGATTTCTGACTAATCATTCAGGCCAGCATAACCTTGGTACAAAACTTGATAAAACCAGAAGTTGCCAATCTTTGTTATAAATGTGGAGGGAGTATCTTAAAATACAATGTCAGATTCAGGAATGTCTATAAAATATAATACATTACTTGCTTATTGGACTTTTTACTGAAATATATATTTGTTTAGTATTAAAAAATTAGCGAAATTCTAATTTTATAGTAGAAAACTTGCCAAACTCCATTTTAACTAAGGAATCAAAATTAATGTTATTTACTGGGACAGACTAACATCATGTACCTCCCATTGCATTGAGAAGGACACAATGGTATTCTCATCAAAAGTGCATAGGATGAGTCTCTCATCATGAGAGAATATTAGACAAACCTCAGTTATGGAGCATTTTACAAAATAACTAGTCAGAATTCTCCAAAAGTATCTAGGTCAAGAAAATAAAAAATGTAGGTGCATATGTAAATTAATATATACAAAAAAGACTTTAAATTCAATGCAATTAGGATTAGCAGTGTATTTCAGATTATTCATTGAATCTTATACTAGGAAAGGAAAAGCTAAAATCATTATTTGGACAATTGATGTGTCCAATTTAATATGCATTTAATGTGTGTTTTTTACTTGGTTTTATATAAGAATGTTTTTGTTCTTAGGAAATACAGATTGAACTTTTAGTGGTAAAGGAACATGATGTCTCCAACTTACTCTGGAATGATTCAGAAAAAGAGTATGCATTTTAGAATAAGTGGGAGTAAAAGTGAGTAAAAGAATAATAGAATGAATGGGAAAAAATATAAATGATGAGGTGAATCTCATTAAAAAGTATATGTAGGAGTTCCTTTGTTGTCCTTGCAACTTTTTGGTAAGCTTGAAATTTTAGAAAATGAGAGGTAAAAATATCAGTCAATATACCTCTCTTCATTAAAAGAATGAAAGAACAAAATCTCAAGATCACCTTAATACATAGAAAAAATTATTGATAAAAGTCAAATTTCACTCATAATAAAAGTTGTTTAAACTAGGAATGGATGAATTTTTTTTAAATTGGTGAAGTCTATCTACAAATAATTGCCATTTTACTTAATAGTAAAATATAGAAATATTTCCCATGAAATGCCCATTGCCACTTCTAATCAACAATATAGAAGTTTCTAGCTAATGAAATAAATCAAGAAAGAGTAAACTAGGTAGAAGGAGTAGGGATCTGTGATTTCTCTGAATATACATTTTATATAGTTTTGATTTTGAGCCCTGTGTTTTTACAAATTAAAAAATAATTAACAAAGTTGGTGAAGAGAAGGGACTTGGCACTGAAGACAAGCCAAGCCAAATAAACTTAACTTTGTATCTCATTAAACACAAAGAAGAAAAAATAATACATATAACTTTGGGATGCTGTACCTGACTATACATCATGAGAGGTATGTATTCTAAAGGATAAAAAGAATTGCAGAGAAATTATGAACTTTGCTTACATGGTTTGTTTTTGGTAATCCTATGGGTGTAGCAATTCTAAAATTATTTTTTATGTATTATAGGATTGAACAAATGAGTAATTATGTTAATGGTGTTGCAGGCAAAAAGGGAAACTACACAAATGACATGACAGTCAAAAACACAGAGATGGAATATAAAACCAAGAAGTAGATGAAGTTTCCCAGTGTGTAGTGACAGGAAAATAGGACTTTTAGGAGAGATGTGAGTAGTAACCAGAATCATACTTTAAATTATTGTGTTTGCCTTTGGACTGCAAATCTCAAGAATTAACAAGTATCTGTTGAGTCAATATGTCTTAGTTTCAAGTGAAACTGATTTTGTTTAAAACTAAAAATGCCCAATGAAAAGTACTGAGTAGTGTTTTATAAATACATATATATTTCTTAGAATTATTCTAAAATTTTGGGCTATGTAGTTAAAGTCTGGACAATCTTATGGGCTTTTGAAAAATACATTTTTCCCTATAAACTGGTAATCTTGAAACTGAACATTAGATGTAATGCAAGAGTCAGAATTGAGGTGTTCTAGGACCAAATTTATCTTGTAGACCTTAAGAATGTTCAAGTAGTCACATAGAGTGGCAACTTGTAATAATAACCCTTCCAATAATACAAATTTGTATATACAGTAGCATAATCAGAGATTATTAGTCCCCGTTCTTGGTAGTGGGCTCACCTGTGTCATTTCATTAGTCTCCTGATAAGATCACTGTGTATTTTATGTAATTAATTTTTTCTCCTTATAACATTATGGTAAAATTCTACTATATATGTTTATCGAAGTTATTTATTAACTAGAATTAGTCCTATAACTACATCTTTTATGGCTAAAAACATTTCTTTAAAATTTTTTTTTTTTTATTATTTATTCACGATAGTCATAGAGAGAGGAGAGAGAGGCAGAGACACAGGCGGGCTCCATGCCAGGAGCCCGACATGGGACTCGATCCCGGGACTCCGGAATCGCGCCCTGGGCCAAAGGCAGGCGCTAAACCGCTGAGCCACCCAGGGATCCCCGCTAAAAACATTTCTTGAAAAGATTAAATATGCTATGTTTATCTGTACTATAATGTCCACATCCATTATTATCTGAATGAGCAAATCATTAGTGAAAATATGTGGATGTTTCTCTTCAGAATGATAGTTGGTGATGACATGGACTGAGCATGGTATCCGTGTCTGTCTGATTATATCTCACATTAACAGAAAATTAAGCCTACTTAAAGAAAAATTATGTATTTGGCCTCTTTAGAAGCAGAGACTGAGATGAAAATTCTTATGTGAGGGATTATTGAAGGAGTGGATCTCAGGGATTTATTGGAGGGAAGGAAAGTAGCTGAAGAAGGTTATGGTTCTAGGGGTTGTCTAGTCTTGAGGGTAATCTTATGGAAGCTCTGGAGAGTATATCACCTTACAGTTTGGTCCACCTGGAGGCAAGGGGCTGGGCCTTTAAATCCCCTGCTACTCATTGGCCATGGTATGGGATAAATCCTAGGCATCTCCAAGTAAGGCAGCTGTTATCAACTAAGGGCAATCTTCTGGAGAAGGTGCAGTTGTGAGCTTCAGCAGTCAGTGCCTGCAGCAGTTAGGGTGTGGATTTATTAGGCCATTAAGGGAGTTTTGGTGAGCACTAACAACATTAGCTGTAAAAAAAATTGAGGAATTTTTAATCATCAGTTCTCTTGCCTATATTATACTATATAGTTAGAACTCAGCTTACTTCCCCCATCCTGCCAATGGCATTTTTGAGCTTTGTTTCCACTCAAGACTTGTCTAGAAACACATAGACTTCCTTTTCTGCATGTTGCTCATTGGACCCAAATTAGAAGCTATTTCACCCATAAATAAGGAATAGCGACAGCAATTATATTTTAAAGGTAGAGACTTCTTTTTAGGTAATGTAAAGATAACATTGGAAGATAAAAATTGAGAGTTTTGAGTCTACTTGAATTTTTCTGCAGATAGAAACTTATCTCTGTTAACTCCTATGTTGGAAATCTGGAAGGTGTGTGACTGGCATATGGCATCTTCACATAAATGGAAAGCTCGTTATTTAATCATCTGTAAATAAAATGTTAGGATTGTTTTCATACATCTTTAAGTGTTATCCATTCTGAATGGGGAATATAAGTTGAAATTAAGTTACAGTGTTGAGGGAATATGGGTGCTTACTTCCCAATATCAGTTCTCTTTTTCTGTCCTAATAGAATGCCTGAATCTTAGCTGGGTAGATGACCACACAGAATAAAGAAAAGACTATATTTTCAAGTCTATCTTAGAGTTATGTATGGCTACATGACTAAACTTGGTCAAAGGGATTTTATTGAATATATTCAGCCTCTGAATCATGACCTCCAAAGGAAGATGCATGCCTTTTCACTCCTTCCTCCTTCTTTCCCCCCTCCTGCCATAGATATCATGATGTCTACTCTTGGATGACATGGATGAAAGCAGGATTCTAGGGATGACAGAGTAACAAGGTAGAAGTCTGGTCTCCGACACTCCTGGGGTTTCATACCAGCACTGGGATACTCCCATCTGGTTTGTTACATGAGAGAGAAGTAAAGTTCTGTTGTATTTAAATAATTTTTATTTTGGGTTTCTAAACCAGCAGGCGAATCTATATTCTAATTCAGTGGCCCATTGAACCTATTTTCAATATCATTATGTACTCTGACATACTTAAAGCAATGGCAACAAGGTACAGATGGATCCCTTTTTTTAGAAAAAAATTATTTGAGAGAAAGAGCAGAAGTAGAGGGAGTAGAGGGAGAAGAGGAAGCAGACTCCCCACTAAGCAGGGAGTGGATGACGTGGGGCCCCATCCAAGACTCCAGGATCATGACCTGAGGCAGATGCTTGGGATGCCTGGGTGGCTCAGCGGTTGAGCGTCTGCCCTTGGCTCAGGGTGTGATCCTGGAGTCCCGAGATTGAGTACCACATCAGACTTCCTGCATGGAGTCTGCTGCTCCCTCTGCTTATGTCTCTGCTCCCCCCCTTTCTCATGAATAATAAATAAAATCTTAAAAAAACAAAACAAAATGCAGATGCTTAACTGACTGAGCCACCCAGGTGCCCTGGATCCCTTCTTTATATTGAAAAAGAAAAACTTGAGTAATTTCAAGAAGCATTTTGATCTCTTGGTTTTATTGAAATAATAATTATTATTAAGCTGGGGATAAAACTATGATCAACAAAAATATTATTTTACCAACAGAAACTTAATCAGCTATTTTGAGTGAGAACCAGCTATTAATCACAGGGGGTATACATTAGTTCGTGTTTATAAAAAGTTCTAAAACTACCACATACATAAAAGCACAAGATATCACAATGCATCTACCACATACATAAAAGCACAAGATATCACAATGCATTTACTTTGTGACAAAGATTGTAAAATTAAAGATGACTTTAGCAATTACACAGAAAAAATTCATCTAGAAACAAAGTGAAAGCATATATCTTAAAGGAAATAGAAGTGAATGGTAAACTGCTCTTTCTACAAATTATCTCTGCCAGTCTTGAAGTCAAACATTATTGTTCGGAGCATTATGGTTTGAAACTTTATAAAATGGGGTATTTGAATACGGAACATCTTATTAAATATCAATTCATAATAACAACAATAGTTTTGAAACAAGGATGTTTATGTTCATTGCCCCAAACCTAAAATACATTGTACCAATCTAGAGAAGGGAAAAAGTTAGCTTTCCCAGTAACAGCTGCAAGTTTTCGAAAGTACAGTATTTCAAGCAATGCTGTCAAGACTAGAGGTTACATTGTTAATAAGTTGAATTTATAATATTTCTTCTTACATAATACAGTTTCAACTTCAATACACCTGGTTCCAAGTGAAGAATCCAAAGTTCTTTGAAGAACTAAGTCATCATAATAAAACATAAAGATTAGTAGGAGTCAGGGAGTTTGAAAACTGAGCTGAAAACTCAGTTAAAAACTATTTTTAACTGGATATAATATGAATAAAACTTTTGTTATATTGGTAATTCATCCACAGAATTATGATAGAGGAAAGAAAACAATAGTGATAGTAATTTCTCTACTTTAGAATGTGAGCTAAAACAAAATTATTAAAGTTACAAGGAAATAAAACTGCAAAAATGCTCATACTATGTTCTTATTTTATGAAAAGTGTTACTTTACTATTAGTCTTAGGTATTGGCATAGGTATTAAACATTTAGGAATAATTTTTTTCATATTTCTGTGGACTAGGTTTCTGGTTGAAGTTTATAAATATATTTAACTAAGAGTATATGACAGGTGCTGAGCAAATTCTAAGAGATAGATGAATAAGACAGGATGCTTCCCTCAAATCTTTGAAGGTGTAAAGATACACATTCTGGGAGTGTAGACTTGCACAGGCATTCTAAAGAGCAATCTGTTAGTAGTTAGCTAAATTGGAAATAAAAATAAATGTGACCCAGCAGTGTCCCTCCTAAATATACGTTTCAGGGAAATTCTCGCATGTGTCCATTAAAAAACATGCACTTAGAGTAGTCACTACAATATTGTTTGTGGTAACAGGGAGTTGGAGGCAGTCTAGGTAACTGCTACTAATAGTGCTCACTGTAAAATGCTGTTCGGCAATTGGAGGCAAAGGAACAGATGGAAGTATGCTGACATGATAGACCATAAAAACAGCTTGGGTTGACATAGTAAAAATCAAGTCAGTTGAGTGTAATAGCATTAATGTCAGTTAAAAACATATGCATGTAAAATAATGTTGCATGTTGGGTGCCTGGGTGACTTAGTTGGTTAAATGTCTGCCTTTGGCTCAGGTCATGATCACAGGGTCTTGCGATCAAGCCCCACGTTGGGCTCCCTGCTCGACTCCCTGCTTCTCCCTCTTCCTCTGCCTACTACTCCCTCTGCTTGTACATTCTCTCTCTCTCTCTCTCATATAAATAAATAAAACCTTAAAAAAAAAGTTGCATGTTTTACAAGTACACCTAAAGGTGAAAGGTTATACATTAAACACTTTAAAATGAATGGCCTTTGGGAAAGAAGAAATTTGAAGTTCAGAATGAGAATGAAAGGAGATAAATAAATGAAAGAATAAATAACTCAAAATAGGACCTTTTGTTAGAAAATGCTGATTTTGGATCATTGCTATATTGGATGTTTGTGTCCCCTGTACCCAACCCTCTAGATTTATATATGTTGAGGCCCTAATTCCCACTATGGTGATATTTGGATTTGAGGCTTTGGGAAGTAATTCGATTTTGGGTGGATCTCTTATAAATGGGATTAGTGCCCTTATAAACAAGAAAAGACATGAGAGAGATGATCTCTCTCTTCACTATGTGAGGCCATAGCCAGAATCAGGGCCTTCATCAAGAACCCAACTGTTTTGGCACCCAGACTTCCAATCTCCAGAGTCATGAGAAATAAATATTATTTATTGTTTGAGCTACCCAGTCTATGGTAATTTGTTGTAGAATCCCAAACTGACTAAGATAGTCATAAACTAGTTGGAGAGAACAAGTTCTCTACACCTAGTATAAATATAACTGCAATTAAAACAATTGAGTCGTGCTTCTAATAATAAGGTGGTTTAGATATTTTGAAAAAGTTTTATTACCAAACGGCTAAAAGTACTAGAATGAAAAGTCAAATATTCCCGCTGAGTTTGGAAAAAAAGAACAGCAGGCAAAATGTGTGGAGAGAAATGGCCACCAGTTTGATGAGCATAAACTAATGCTAGGCCTGCCTTGAAGAACATTTTGAGGTTTAAAAAAAATGTAAAGGAGGGACACCTGGCTAGCTTAGTCAATGGTTAAGCATCTGCCTTCTGCTCAGGTCATGATCCTGAGTCTTTTGATGGAGCCCCATATTGAGCTCCCTGCTCAGTGGGGAGCCTGCTTCTCCCTCTCCAACCTGCTCCCCTGCTCCTACTCTCTCTCTCAGTCACCCACCTTGCTCTTTATCTTAAGTCTTTATCTCAAAAAATAAAATAAAAAAATGTAATGGAGGCAAGGCCTTGCATCCACCTATATATAGTTTAGGAACTCATAAAATATGAACCCTTGAAAGTCAAAAACTTTGGTGAAAAAGAGGGCTACAAAAATCCATTCACCTGCAAATAGAGAATCTGTAGCCATAGTACTGTACTTATGAAGATGTGGCATTTGAACTTGAGGTTATTCCTCAATTCACACTCCTCTGGATACTTGCAGATTAAAGTCACTTATACAAACCAGAATTAAAATTACATGGAGAAACCAAATAAGAGAAAGAGTTCAAGAAAACATATAAAAGATAACTAAACCTCCAGAGTTCAGATTTTTGAATAATTTTTGAATAATTAAAGAACACAAAGTGATTATATTAAAAATTACTCAGGAGACAAAATATGGGTCCAAAATACAAGTAATAATTAAAAGACCATAAAAATGGGTATTACCTTTGTAAAAGACATCAAATGGAACTCCTAGAAATGAAAAGATATATAGAATAATTGAAACTGAACATGAAATCAGTGGCTTAGACAGCAATTAGAGATAGTTGAAGAACAAATTAGTTAAGTGGCAGATTGACCAGAAAAAAAAAATTGTCAAATAAAGAAATAAAGGTGGCAGAAAATATGAGAGAGATATGAGAGGCATGGAGATAAGAGTACTTTTTCGAAGATACATCTACTTAGATTTCCAAAAGAAAAAAGTAGAGAGAATGGGAGAAAGATAGTAATGAAGACATAGGGCCTGATTCCAGATTGAATGATCAGAATCAAGAAGCAAAAATGAAACCCAAAGATGAATAAAAGGATATTTACATTTAGATACATTAGAATGAAACTGTAGAAGATCAGTGACATTAGAAAATCTTAGAATTAGCCATAGCAGGAAAAAGAGAAATAATCTAACAAAAAAGAACAATTATAGTAGAAGCTGACTTTCTTATAGTTATCAGAAGTCATATGAAAGGGAAATAATATCTGAGAGAGAATCACTCTCAATGTAAAATTCTGCATTATGCAAAATTATCATTCCAGAATGTGGTTGAGATGAAGACATTTTCAGACTAGAATTTGCCATATACCGATTAGAGGAAATTCTCAAGGTGATAGTTAAGGAAAAAAGGAAAATGATCAGGAAAAGCAATGTAACATGAAAGAAAGAATGATGAATAAATGTAAAAAATAAGTAAAGCATTCTAAACAAATAGTCATTGTGTAAACGGTAATAGTAATGTTTACTTTTTGGGCTGATAATGGCTAACAATGACAGACAAGATGGAATTGGAATTACTAGAGTTTAAGATTTTTGAAATATGTGTATCATTCAGAAGTGTTGAAATGCAGGGACACCTGGGGGCTCAATGGTGGAGCATCTTCCTTTGGCTTAGGGTGTGATCCCCGGTCCTGGGATTGAGTTCCACATCAGGCTGCCTGTGAGGAGCCTGCCTCTCCTCTGCCTATGCTGACTCTCTTTCTGTGTCTCTCATGAATAAATAAATAAAATCTTTAAAAAAAGAAATGTAGAAATGTTAATTTTTAAAGAAAAGAACTGCTAACACTAGATTTTAAGTATAATAAACATATTAAAATTTACTGTTTGAGAGGAACTTGGTAACACAAAACCTTTACCACTATGTAAGTCAGTGTGTATTTCCTAAAACAACATTGTTTTGTATAACCAGTACAGGTACAAAATCAAGAAATTAACAATGGTGCAATGTTATTACCAAATCTATAGTTTTTCAAGTATTGCTAATTGTTCTACTGGTGCTTTTTATAGCAAAAGAAAAACAAAGACATTTTTCTGATCCAGAATCCTTTCCATGTCTTTGTCACTTTAAAAAAAAAAAAAAAAGATTTATTTATTTGAGGGAGAGAGAGAGAGTCAGAGAGAGCGAGGGAGCATGAAGTGAAGGGAGGGGCAGAGGGAGGAGGGGGAGGGGGAGAGGGAGAAGAGAGAATCTCAAGCAGATTCCCCACTGAGCATGGAGCCCAATGCAGGGCTCCCATGACCCTAATATCATGACCTGACTGGAAATCAAGAGTTGGAGGCTTAACTAACTGAACCATCCAGACATCCTGTCGTGCTGCTTTAATTCCTTTGATCTGGAATAGTACCCAATCTTTCTTTGTCTTTCATAGCGTGTATTTTCAAAGGGGACAGGTCAAGTTTTTGTTAGAATGTTGTTCAATTTGGGATTGCCTATGTTTTCTAATGATGAGATTAACTAACAATTAGGTTATTTAGTCTTCACAGCAATTGTGTGAGGGATTTTTTAATAGATGAAGGAGCAGAATCACAGAGAAGTCAAGTCACACACCTACTTGTAAATAGTGGAATTGAGATTCAAATCCATGTGATTGTCACCAGATATTCTTAACTGGAGTGTATGCAGGAGGCCCTCAAATATTTGCTGAATGAACAGTTCTTTATCTCTTAAGTATAGCTGTTGAGGTGCTTAGTATATAACTGATATGATGATATATCTTCCAAAGTAATTCTGGAAATACCCATAGCTCATTTTCTTAGTATTTCAACTGCAAACCTGTTCTGGTAGCCTCCTCAAAGCCTCACTATCTTTATGATCCTTTGGCTGATGACCATACCCCAGTCCAGTTTGGCGAGTGCTATTGCATCTGGCAATGAAAATGCCTTATTTGGAGTGGCTGTGAGGTATGCTTTGGAGCATTTTTGTGTTTCTTGTATGCCCATCTCCCTTGCTATTACAACTCATAATACTTTGTCAAGACCTATTTATATAGGTGCCCTCTTCTGGTGCTGCAGAAAGGTGCATTATTTTTCCACCCAACCTTCTTTGCTCTTGGTCTAGGTCATTTCATATATAATTTGTACCATTTTTCTTACAGAAAAGTTGCTCAAGTTCTCTGTCTAATCTTGTCTCTTTGTCCCAGTACTGTGTGTCCATGAATAGCAGGCCTATTCCTTCATCCAGCTGTACAGAGAACAGATACCTTTTCCCAAGTATGGCACCTGTATGAAGGACTCATCTCTCTGGAATTTAATTCCAGAGACTAAGACTTTCTTGCACTTACCATTCTTTGAAATCCCCATAGAAAAGCATTGTTTTTATTTTGTTTATATTTTCATTGTTACCACAACAGTGAAGGTGTTTCATATACATTAAACTCCAATCTGAAGCTTAAATGCCTTTCTTGCCTTAATGGAAACACTGATGAAGCATAATTTGTCAAACAATTATAACTTGATATTTTTTGCTTTTTAATGTATTATTAATTTTTAATGTATTCATATTTGATTATTCTCTCTGTAGTCTCTCAAAAGTGTTTTTCACTATAAATTTAATATGATGAAAAGTAGAGAAAAATGTTTATGTTATACCTAAATCAATAGAATTGTCTCAGAAGACAAAATATTTAGATTTAAATTTTAAAATATCTTACCCATTTTTGTAGAATTTTTGTCATCATTTGTTTTAATTATTTTGATAGGTAAGTATAAATACAGATAGTTACTATGTTCTCCCAGTTCTGTTGCAGAAATATAGTGAGATTTTTCAATAAAATTACCAAATTAGTTTAATTTTATTTACTAATTTTGAAATAAGTCATTGAGAAAGAGGAAATGGTAGGCATATGATGTTTTAGGAAAGGAAATCAGTAGATTATTGACACTACTTGCTTTTAAAAGACAGGTTCCTGGATCTGACAATTAGAGAACTATAATCCTTTTAAATAGATAAGGGAATACAGAAATCAAAGTAGATTTTAAAGGGGAAATAAGTGATTTTTAAGAAAGTTAAATTAGATGATAAAACCAGTAGGTGGCAGGATATGAAACACAACCCAAATTAAACTCCAGACTACTGTGTGTCATTCTCTCCATATACAGATTAAGGAGCCCAACAAACTAATAGAGCAAAATTTGGACAGGAGATATAGATTTTTTGAGTCATTGGCTTATAGATGCTAATTGAATTTGTGGTTGTGGATATGCTAATTACAAATAATTTAAATTTCAAATGAGGTATTAAAGACATGGCATAATTGCATTTACATGATTCTCATACACAAACCCTAAAATTTTTAATAATTTCCAGATGGCATATCGATTTCCTTTGATATTGATATATTTGGCTCCTGACTCTCATCATTGGATAAAAGGCCCTCTTTTTCCTCCTTTCTCCTGACTTCCTTCTCTCTTTCTTTCCCTATAAAACAAATTCCCAAACTTAAAACTAGAAAATTGACTATAACTTACAATTATATGTATAGTTCCCTATCTTTCTTTCCCCTTGTCTTCCTTCACCTATTGTAACTACTCTCTTGAACCTCATGTTTTATTCCTTTCTATCCCTTTTATTCTTGATGGATGTTTCCATTTTTAGCCAAGTGTGAATAGTTCTATGAATATTTGTTGTACATGTATAACGTTCCTTTTGGGTATTGTGATGGTTAATTTTCTGTGTCAAGTTGTGTGTCTGATGGGTACCCAAAATAAACATTGTTTCTAGGTGTGTCTGTGAGGTTCTTTTCAGATGAGATTAGTATTTGAATCAGTGACTTAGTAAAGTAGATTGCCCCCTTCTCAACATGGGCAAGCATTGTCCATTCCTTGAAGGACCTGAATAGAATGAAAGGTAGAAGGATTTCAGATCTTTTTTGCTGTCTCACTGACTGAACTGGACATCTAATCCCATATTCTTCTACCCTTATATTGGGGTTTACATTATTGGCCCTCCTGGCACTCAAGCCTTTGGACTTTGGCTGAACTATACCACTGACTTTTCTGGGTCTCTACTTTGCAAATGACAGATCATGAGACTTCTCAGCCTCTATAATTTCATGAGCCAATTATTCCTCATATAAATCAGTCTCTCCCCCCTCTCTCCCTCTCTCACTCGCTCACTCACTCTCTAAATACCTATATACTAATATAGGTATCTATACAGGAGAGTGGAATTTCTTGATAATAGGGTAAGCTTATGTTTTCCTAAGGTAGTTATACTAATTTACATTCTTATTAGTATGTGAGAATTCCAGTTGCTCCATTATCTCATAAACATGTAGTATTATTTGGCTTCTAATTTTTTTGGCTAAATGTTTAATATTATCATATTGTGGTTTTTATTTGCATTTTCCTGATGACTGATGAAGTTGAGCACTTTTTTCTTTCATTTATTAGCCTTCTTGATATAATTTTTTAGTGAAGTATCTGTTGAGGTCTCTTAATCTTTTACCTATCATTTTTTGCCCTTTTCTTACAGATTTATAAGAGTTCTGTATAATTTCTAGATGAGTCCTTCAATTGTCTATGAGATTTTAATTATGAAGCCACAAGTACCAATCTTTCCCATTACAGTTTATGGTGTGTGTGTGTTTGTGTGTATATGTTGTATGAAACACACTTTTCTTCTTCCAAGATTATAAGCGTATTTCTGATATTTTGTTACAAATCTTGACTCAAGGAAATTTCTTTTTCTTTTTTCCAGTCATGATTTTATGTTAATTAGCATATATATTTTTTATTTTTTTCTGGGCTTGGTTTGGCTGCAGCATGGTTGGTGTGAAGAGGGGTGATACCAAAAGGTTCTCACTGAACCACTTTGAATCCAGAAGTTGCATTTTTCTTCCCTCTCTCCCTGTTGATTTCATTGAGTCACATAGCTCTTAAAACTATTTATATGATGACAGTTCCCAAATTCATTGTAGATATTCTGCCCAGACTTGTCAGGTGAGTTTTAGTCTCAAGTATTTAAGTGTTTTATGGTATCCCTAATTGTTTGAAGTAGGTTTCAAGGTTGTCTGAGAACATTTTTCATAATCTCCGTCAGCATAGATGTGATAATTTGGGAGCTGATCTTATTACTTCTATTTATTGAAGAATTAGTTCCCACAATAAAAGGTTTCAAATACAGACTTAATCTAATGTAATATAAGCTATCCAAAGCAAACCTTTCTGTTAATATATATAAGTATAGTGCTCTGAATGGGCATTTGCCCTTTGTTGGTGTGGGTATGGCTTGCCATTGTATTCAGAGTAAAATCCAAATTCCTTAACACAGTCTACAAAGCCCTACATAGATTGATCTTTGCCTCTTTACCGCTTGCCACTCTCTCCTTAACTCACTATATCTTGGCCACACTGCTCTTTTTTCAGGTGCTTAAGTGTGTCCAGCTCTTTTTTAGTCGATGGCCCCCTGCTTACTGTTGTTCTGACTATTCATATTCTTCATGTGTAGGGTTAAATATGTTCTCACAAAGGTCTGTTCTGACCACTTGCTTTCTATCATAGTACCCTATTTATTTTATTTAGAGTATTTTAAGAATTAATTCATTTTGTTATAAGAACTTGAACATGCCTGAACTATGCATTTTAATTTTAAAATTTAAATTTTAACTCATCTTCCTAGGATGGAGAGAATTTAAAATTCAGTCAATCCTGGGACCTTAGCCTTTCAGGTTAGTGGAAAGATTCAAGGTACTCTGGAGGCCCTGCCATCATGGCAAACCATCTGCTCCATTCCAGAGGTGGGAAGACTAAATGGCCTCTCCTCTCTGAGGACTGGCTTCCTTTTTAAGGTGCTGTCTCCCCTCCTGCAATCTTCTCTCCTTTGCACCTCCGGGTATTGCTTTTATTTTCAAGCAAAACAACTCTCTTTCTAGAACACCTAGCATAATTTTCTCAATTACATTTGGCATTTGGAAAAAAAGCTAGGAATTAGCTTAATTTTAGCTTTTCTTCCTGCCACAGACTTCTCCTGGACACTATTGAGGAAGGAAAAGGTTAAAAAAGACTAATATCTTAAAATATTAGACTGCAAAGTATCATCACAACCAGTGTTGGGCTAATTTGTTTATTGCCCCATCTTCCTCAATAGGTTGGGAGCATAATGAGGTAGGGGCCATATCTGTCCTGTTCATCATTTATCTTTAGTGTCTGGCACATGTAATATGTAATCAATAAGCATTTGTTGAATGCATGAATTAATGTGGTAGATAGTTTGCTTTATTCATTCTATCAATGGACTGTTAGATCTGTGGTGCTCTTTTGGATGTGGTGAGGAAGACCTTGCCAAAATTAAACCACCTGGAATCCTATCAGATTATGATCAGCATTTTGAATCATGAAAGATTCAGTGGTCTTTTATTAAAATGAAAATATTTCCAGAAGGATTAAAACCTGAATCTGTTAGTAACATTTTAACAGAATCGGTAAATGTCGCCCAAGGCAATGCCTTATATAGAAAAGTGGCATAGTTTAAGCTGAAGGAGAAGCTTAAGGAGAAGATAAAGGCCCTGCAGAGAGGAGAGCGGCCTGAAGAAAATTAGTTCTTTAGAAGAGTACATTCTCCCAAAGCTTGTAGCCTTGGACAGTCTTCTGGGAAACCTGTGCACATGTGCATGCACACCTCCCCCGCCCCCACAGTTATCATCAGTGAAAGCAGGGGAGCTCATAAAATATACTCTAATTATTGAAGAGTCATTTTGTAAAGGACAGCACCATGAAAGGTGGTTATAACATCAGTGTAAGATAATCAGAAAATACATGTAATACCATAGGTGTTTGTAAAGCCATCCATAAACAGTATTAATGGTTGACTAATGTCTGTTTCATTTTTCTTGCTGAGAAGTAGTCTCTTTTGGTCCTCTTCTGGAATATATAAGGTGTTGATTATCAAATTTGAATATTACATACAGGGAAAGTATATTTTATTAAGCACTTACTATGTTCTAGGCAATATGATTTAAATTTTACATATGCTGTGTCACTTAATTCTTTCTACAATCCAGGTCAGACAAAAGCACAAAACAATTGATAATGTTATGTTGAATTTGTACTTTGAGGAGCTATTAAGTAAACTTAAGAAGAAGAAATATAAGTGATTGAAATTAAAATTTGACACATTTGTTCAAAATGACCGACTGTGCGAGATTAAAGTGGCAGAAACCTGGATTAGAGCATTTCATTCACAAGTGGCTGAGGAGTTTTAGTCAACTGTAAACTCGATATAAATCAATAGTGTTAATGGAGCTGCAAAAAAGCTAATGTTGTAAATATTGCTCCTGTGGAAAAGTGTCTCATCAAGGATTGAAATAATTCCACTGGAGTCTGTGCTGGTCCATCCACTTTTGTTATAATGTGTACTGTTGTGGACACTATTACCAACGGGACTTTTACAAACAGGAGTGTATCACAAAGAGGGCGGTCAGGATGCTGGAGGAAATTTTATATGATTAATGGTTGAAAGAACCAGGAGCTATTTAACTGGAGAAAGAGAAAGGGGATATAATAGGAATATTCAAATAATAACAATAAAATCATAATAGCAAAATAGCTGCATTTCATGTTTCATTGCCTCATTTCATTTGATCCTCACTATAACCCTGTAAGGTTGTGTTATAATGGTTCCATTGAAAGATTGTAAAAAAAAAAAAAAAAATGAAAGAAAAGAAAAAAAAAAGAAAAAAAACCTGAGTCTCAGGGAATATAGATCTCAGACAGATCTTCCTCAGATCTCAGATTTCAATATTTCATGATCTTTTTATATGTGAAATTATGTTTCTATCAATGCAAATTCTAACTCTCAAGAGAGAAGAACTAGATTAACAGGAAAAAGATTTTCGCTTGGTATTTAGAACAAACAGACAACCAAAAGCTTTCTAATAATCAGAAGCATTCATGAATGGTATGGTTTTCCTTGTGAGAGAGTGAATTCTTCCTTTCTGGAAGTCACTTGTCAAGTGTGTTGGAAAACTGAACTCTGTTTGGACAGGATAATTGTATAAATGTTCTCTCTGGTCTCCATGAATCTAGGAGGTGGTGATACATGCACAATAAAATGTTAATTATGAATTCATGCTGGGGAAATTTTGTACTGTGTGGATTATCTCCCATAAAAGACAAATCCCAGAGTATCTCTCTTCCTGAAGTCTTCTGATCTACATTTTCTTTTATAACTCGGTCCCTCAGTCATTTACCATTATCATATTGCTATTTGAGATCCCTGGGAATTCTGACTGGTTCCTGGCACTAAGTATCTCACATTTTTGTCTACATAAGTAGATAATTATTCTATGGTACCATAAATTCTGAGGTGGTAACCAAATTCTGAGAGAAAGTAGAGCTTATTAGTATCTTCCAGTGAATTGAGTCAGAAGGAGGAAAAACATTCAGAGGACAGTTTGAGTTTATTATGGTAAGGAGAGTAAAAATTTGTCAAGTGGGAAAAAAGTAGGGAGTTTCAACTACACTTTAGTCTATAGATAAAAACTACGGAGATGAAAGAAACTGCAAATAATTTACTGCGATGGGAAACAGAGACCTATGGAAATATAGGTCATAGGTCACTAAAGCCATACTAGGGATTTTGGACTGTGTTCTGTAAGTTATAGGAACAACTGACAGGCCTTTAAAGAGGGAAACTAAGCAAAATTATAAAAGTATGTGCTCTGGAGAATGTCATAGAAAGCATTTTTGTGTTTTAGATTGTTTGTTCCTCTCTGCTCATGCATACAATCAAGAATCAACCTTAGTACATTTCTAGCTTCACAGTAATCAACCTTCTGAGGAACATCCATAATAATAGATATTTCAGAAAGTTTCTTGTGAACTTGTTTTGATGCTAGTTATAAAACAGCTGGTGACAGCTAGGAAAGGAAAGAAGCAAAGCATGTTTAACCAGGTTAAAATTTCACCTTCCGTAAATGTTAGAAACATGATTTCTCCAATGGAAAAAAATTACAAACAACCTTTAGAAGATTTGACATACACCCTTCTCAGAATAAGACTCCTTTTTTCCTTGTTTGTAGCAATCATTTTGCCTACTCTACAGCTTGCTCAACCTTGCAGTCCAACAGAAGTCTGCTTTTTCTGTATTTTTGACCCTGTTCCTTGGAGACTGCTCAACCCAATGGTCAGAGTGGCTCTGTAAGTTTGTTCTGCAGCTTAGCCTAGTGAGTTTCCCCATGACTTGCTAGCCTTCCTTGCATTAAGCAGGGGAAAATTCTGTAACTCCTCCCTTCCATGTAAAACTCAGAAGTGCCATTAACCTTCTCACAGGTGAATAATGATAGAGGTAAGAAGAATACAACAGACCTCCCAAAAGAAATTACTACAAATAACTCTCAATTTAAAAAAAAAGTACTATGTCATCTAATGCTACTTTTCCCCCTGGTCCCACCATCTTTTAGAAATATTAGAGGGGTGGCTGGGTAGCTCAGTCAATTAGGCATCTGACTTGATTTCAGCTCAGGTCATGATCTCAGGGTCATGAAATCGGGCTCCACTGAGTATGGAGCCTGCTTGAGATTCTTTACCTTTCCCTCTGCCCCTTCCCTTGGTCATGCCCTCTCTTCCTCTCTCTCTCTAAAAGAAAAAAAAAGAAAGAAAGAAAGAAAAAAGAACTATTAGAGAAATTTCTCCTCTTTATTTCCTTATTTCTAATCTATCTCCACATTTTGTGCCATCAGCCTGCTTAGATAGGCCTCTGCATTTCCAGTACCAAATTTTGCCAGCTATAATGCCATACTGTCCTGATTAAAATCTTCCATGGTACTTGAAAACAACCTGGTCACAGTGTAGGTTTATTCTGTATAACACTGTAATAACAGTGTTTCTTTCCTCTTTTTTTTTTTTTTATTTATGATAGTCACAGAGAGAGAGAGAGGCAGAGACACAGGCAGAGGGAGAAGCAGGCTCCATGCATCGGGAGCCCGACGTGGGATTCGATCCCGGGTCTCCAGGATTGCGCCCTGGGCCAAAGGCAGGCACTAAACCACTGCGCCACCGAGGGATCCCAACAGTGTTTCTTAATATAATTTTTTTGCTTAGATGTTCTCCTTGCTCTTAAATTTGTGATGCAATTCACATAAATATGATGGTAAAAAATTCTGTGGGACTCAATGGGCATTCTTTTATTTAAATGCTTACTTGATAAACCTAATTTTATGTGCTCAAATTTGCTTTAGGACTGCCTCCTATTTCAAATCTCAGACCTATTATTTAGAGGCTAAACAACTATAATTAAAGAGAAGCTTTCACTTGCCTCAAAATAAGTGGTTTTCTGATTTTGTCCTTGAAAATGTGTGTGATGAGTTTCCAGAATCAGCAATAGTGAAACCAATCTCAGAGATGGACTTGTCAGGCCACCAATTGAGTGAGAGAAGGAAGATACTTTGGTTGTATATTTGCACTTAACATGGAGAGCAGTTGTGAACACTAACCAACATCATCTCTAATTACTGCTGTGATTAGTATCAAAGAATTGGGTCCCAGGAGACTTGCTTTCCTAAAGAAAATACAGTGCCATATGTTGCAATATTTTTTTGCATAGTTCTTGTATGTTATTAAGGATTTGTCTGTCTTGACAATTGTCCTATCAAAATTCCCTTTATTTGAAAAATACTTTTAAAGAAGCAAATTTTCTCCAATCTCAGAACTGACCTTTCTGAAAAAAAATCCTGATGTTTCATTTTGGAAAAAGTATATCCTATTTTTATTCTAGAGGTGTATGAATAAAATGTAATTCATTTAAAGACCAAACAGAAGAAAAAAGAGGGTTTGATAGAAGCCTCAAGGCCTTTTCTCAATGTGCAGCCTTCTTGTCAAACAGTGTTTCAGTAATTAATACAGTTTAATACTGCTGAACAAAATATTTTCTACTGAATGAAATATTTTCCCATAATTTTTTCCATTTAAATGTGAGTGACCAAGGTTTCTGAAACATAAGGAAACATAAAATTTGTGGAAAGCATGCAGTACTGGAAACTAGATCTCTTGATAACATTTGATAGATTTTTTTGTATCTTTTAAATAATAGACCATATATAAAAGATATAATACATCACCCAGTGCATGTTAATTGTAAGGATTTATCGTGTTATTTTTTTAGAACATTGCTTTTTAAAATAGTACCTTACGTAGACTTCTGGAATCTGCCCCAACATAAAAAGAGCTAGGAAGTCATTATTCCCATTCTTAAAACAAGCACAAGTTGAACAAACTGAAAATTAACAACTTTTCTTGATCCACCAGAGATCTGAGGTCATGGGGCAAACTGTACCCTGAAGTCTGATTCAGACAGGTAAAATAAGAGTCAGAGATGAGATGAAACCACAGGAGCCATATTTTGATGAACCGTTGAAAGCTAAGTGTGGACAAGTGTGAGTGTGAGAAACTCCTGAGACTACAGTGTTAGGGGACTGCAACAGTTTCACGGATTTTTACCTCCAGAAGCCCCACCAAATTCTCCTTTTGAGGACCTGAAGATCTCCTCCTTAGAACTCTGGCAAGGTTAGAGTAACTGTTAACAATGTGTTCCCAGCAGCTTCTCCATAACAAAAGTCTATTCTCCAAGGGAAAATAGTACCACTTGAGGGAAGGGCATTTTTTTCTCATCTAGTCCCTTCTAGCCCTCCTGTTTTACCTAAGCAGTGGTAAAAAGCCCTAAGAAACACTTGTGTTTCTGGTCCACGTATGTGAGTCAACTGAGTTTTAATCATAAAATTATGGAATGCTTTCTCTCCTCTACACCTTACCACCACACCAATGGTGTTCAGATTTACATAGTGGATTACAAATGAAAGAGCTGCGAGACACAGATGATCTCTGAGAAGTGTTTAGAGAAAACTTAGGTCAAAAGAGGAGACAAAAACAAAAATACTAGATTAATTTAAAGTCTCTGGAACCTATAGCTACAGTTGGATAGACATAAAATCTCACACTAAAGGCCTGTTTACCTTAGTTCCTATTACCCTGTACATCATAGCTAGCTTTTAAAAAAAAAAAAAATTACAAGGCAAGGGGAATTAAGATGGTGGAATACTAGGAGGATCCTATGCTGGCATCATCCCTGGGACACAGCTAGATAAATATCAAATTATTCTGAATACCTAAGAAATCAATCTGAGGACTGAGAGAACAAATTGCACAACTCAAGGGGTATAAGAAGCCACATCATGGAAGATAGGAGGTATGGAGATGTGATTTAGAGAAGAGGATTGTGGGTGCGGTGGAGGGGAGGGAGCCTTGATCATGGAAAGAGGAGAGAGAGAGAGAGAGAACAGTGCATAGGGAATCACACGAGAAAAATACTTCCTGAAACCACTGAGTGGGAAACAAGAGGAGCTGATTATTGTGAGTTTTTACAACCAACAGAGTTCAAAAGCTGGAGTTTTAGAAGTCTGTGCCGTCGTTGTGTGGAGACTGGTGGGCAGTGCAGTGCTCCTATGGAGAAGGAGGGCAGAGACTGGGAGGCAAGTGCATGATCTGAGAATTGCCTGGGACACATTGGGAGAGACATTTCTCTCTTCTTGGAGTATAACTTGGAGAGGTGGCATTGCCTCTCAGGGGAAAAAAGAGCCAATGGGCACCATTGCACTGCCCCATTCCCTAGCAGAAGGGCAGAGACACCTGCCAAGGGCACCTAACCTAGACACCAGCTTTTTTGCTGTACTCTATTCTAAACCCCAAGCTCCTGCACATTGGTGCGACTATCCTCCTGGGACAAACCAGCACTGGCTCCAGCACGGTGCTGGGGAGATTTGAAACTCGGCCAGCATGCCTGAGATAAAACACATGTGCACTGCACTGCCAGTCAGGCAGATGGCCTGGACACAGGGTATAGACAGGGATCTGAGGGATCCATGGGACACACAGAGGGAAATTGTTAACTCTTCTGAGGTCTTCCCAGACAGTGGCTGTTGCAAACTCCCTGATGCGGAGCTAAGGGAAAGGACTGGCACCATTTTTCTCCCCTGCCCATCAGCATAGTCTAGATTTCATTGGGCAGCAAAGTGGAGGCCTACAGCGCTTACACAAAGCCCCATTTCCCCGTGTTCTGTGGATGCTTCTTTACTAGAACATGTGTGCCTGAGAACCAGAGTGGGCTCCTCCTCTAGAAGACCAGCACAAACCTGCATGCACACACATACACCAAGTCTACTGACTATAGAGTCTACTGACTGCAAAGCCTCAGCTCTAGTGGAAATAGGATCTGGCCTCTTTTAATGAGCAGACCAGAGCACTCCTAGTTAAAACTCGCCATACTCTGGACAAGATCCAAACACTGCAGGCAAGGAGAAACTGCAGAGGATTGACCTGAGAGAAAGAACAGCCAAAACACAACAGCAGAGTGCACACACAGCAGTTACCAGAAACACTTCCCTGAAGCATCAGGCCCTGGAAAGTATATGACCTCTTCATAAAGCCATTACTCTCAGAAGCAAGACACATTAACAGGCTTTCCTAACACAGGGAGTACAGAAACCTAGACAGACTGCCAAGATAGAGGAATTCATCCCAAAAGAAAGACAAGAAAAGGTCACAGCCAGGGACCTAATCAAAACAGATAGAAGTAATATGCCTGACCCAGAATTTAAAACAACAATCATAAGGATACTAGCTGGGCTTGAAAAAAGCATAGAAGACACCAGGGAGACTCTTACTACAGAGATAAATGATCTAAAAACTAGAAATTGAAAAATGCTAAAAGCTGCAAAAACAACTGGGTGTAATGAGCACAAGGATGGAAGAAGCAGAGGAACAAATAACTGATACAGAAGATAAAGTTAAGGAAAATAATGAAGCTAAGAAGAAGAAGGAAAATAATATTGGGTCACAAATGTAGACTTAGGGAACTCATTAACTCCATAAAGCATAATCACATTTGTATCTTAGGAGTTCCAGAAGAAGAAGAGAATGATAAAGGGGCAGAAGGTTTATTTGAGCAAATGATAGCTGAAAAGTTCCATAATCTGGAGAAGGAAGCAGACATCCAGATCCAGGAGGCATAGAGAACCCCCATCAAAATTAACAAAAGCAGGCCAACACTAAGACATATCATAGTAAAATCTGCAAAATACAGAGACAAGGAAGAAATCTTAAAAGCAGCAAGGGGAAGGAAATTTCTAACTTACAGGGAAAGGCAAATAAGGTTAACAGCAGACCTATCCATACAAACTGGCTGTTAGGCCAGGAGGGAGTGCAGAATATATTCAACATGCTGAATGGGAAAAATATGCAGCGAAGAAAACTTATCCAGCAAGGCTGTCATTCAGCATAGAAAGCAGAGATAAATTATTTCCCAGACAAAAGCCAAAAATCAAAAATACAAAAAACCTGAAGGAGTTTGTGACCACTAAATCAGCCCTGCAAGAAATATTAAAGGGGTATCTGAATGGGAAAGAAAGGCCAAAAGTGACAAAGACTAGAAAGGAACAGAGAAAATCCCCAGAAATAATGACTTAACAAGTAATACTTGCACTAAATTTATATCTATCAATGATCATGCTGAATTAAATGGACTAAATGCTCCAATCAAAAGACATAGAGTATAAGAATGGATAAAAATAAAAAACCATCTATATGCTTCCTATAAGAGATTCCTTTCAGACCTACAGACACCTACAGATTCAAAGTGGAGAACCATCTGTGATACTAAAGGATGTCAAAAGAAAGCCAGAGTAGCCATACTTAGACAAATTAGATTTTAAAATAAAAACTGTAACAAGAGATGAAGAAGGATACTGTATCATAATATAGGGGTCTGTCCATCAAGAAGATCTAACAATTGTAAGTATTTATGACCCCAACTTGGGAGCACACAAATATATAAATCAATTAATAACAAATATAAGGAAACTCATTGATAATAGTACAATAATAGTAGCAGACTTTAACACCCCACTTACAGCAATGGAAAGATCATCTAAGCAGAAAATCAACAAAGGCACAGGTCATGATCCCAGAGTTCTAGGATAAATCTCTGCATCAGGCTACCTGCTCAGCAGAGATCCTGCTTCTCCCTCTCCCTCTGTCCCTCCCTCTGCTCATGCTCTCTCTCTCTCTCTCTCTCTCTCTCTCTCTGTCTCAAATAAATAAATAAAATCTTAAAAAAAAAGAATGGCTTTGAATGACACGGTGAATCAGATGGACTTAACAGATATATTCAGAACATTTCATCCTAAAGCAGCAGAATATGTATTCTTTTCAAGTGCACATGGGACATTCTCCAGAGAATAGATCACATACTGGGTCACAAATCAAGCCTCAACAAATACAAAAAGATTGAGATTATACCATGCATAATTTCCAACCAAAATGCTATGAAACTTGAAGTCAACCACAAGAAAAAATTTGGAAAGGCCACAAATACATGGATGTTAAAGAACATCCTACTAACAAACAAAATAGGTTAATGAGAAAATTAAAGAAGAAACAAAAAATACATGGAAACAAGTGAAAATGAAACCACGATGGTCCAGAACCTTTGGGATGCAGAAGAAGTGGTCATTAAGAGGGAAGTGTATAGCAAAACAGGACTACCTCAAGAAGCAAGAATAATTTCAAATACACATCCAAATCTTATATCTAAAGGAGCTAGGAAAAAGACAGCAAATGGAGCCTAGAGCCAGCAGAAGAATGGAAATAAATAAAGATTAGAGCAGAAGTAGATGATATAGAAACAGAAAAACCAGAACAGATCAGTAAAACTAGGAGCTTGTTCTTTAAAAAAATTAATAAAATTGATAACTCCTAGCCAGATTTATCAAAAAGAAAAGATAAAGGTCCCAAATAAATAAAATCATGACTGAGAGAGGAAAAATCACAACTGACTCCACAGAAATGCAAACGATTATAAGAAAATATTGTGAAAATTATATACCAACATATTGGGCAATCTGGAAGAAATGGATAAATTCTCAGACACAGATAAAATGCCAAAAGTGAAATAGGTAGAAATAGAAAATTTGAAAAGACTGATAAATAGCAAAGAAATTGAATCAGTAATAAAAATCTACCAACAAACAAAAGTCCAGGACCAGATGGCTTCCCAGGGAAATTCTACCAAACATTTAAAGAAAAGTTAATATTATTCTTCTCAAATTGTTACAAAAAAATACAAATGGAAGGGAAACTTCCAAACACATTCTATGAGACCAACATGATCTTGATTCCAAACCAAAGACCTCACTAATAAGGAGAATTACAGGCCAATATCTTTGATTAACATAGATGCAAAATTCTCATCAAGATACTAACAAATCAAATCCAACAGTGGATTAAAAAAGTTACTCACCAAACCATAAATCTAGGAAGCTCAGACAATATGAAGATCTTGATAAATACCAAAAATCTATACCCAGGCATATCATATTCAACTACAGAAAACCAAAAACAGAATCTTGAAAGAAATCAGGAAAAAAACCTAGCACAAAACAAAACCCAAACTAACTTTACTTAGAGAGAAACAAGGAACAGTTAGAACAGACTTGTATTCAGAAACTGTGCAAGTAGGAAGAGTAGAATTAAGCAAAGTGCTGAAAGAAGAAAATCATCAACCCAGAAGTTTATATTCAATGAAATTATCTTTCAAAAGTGAAGGAAAATAAGATCCTTTTCAGACAAAGAAACCTGAGAGAATTAATTCATCACCAGCAGATTTACCCTGCAAGAAATGTTAGAAGTTCTTTAGGTAGAGAGGGTGATAAGGGTTAGAAACCCAGATCTACACAAAGAAAGGAGGAGTGTTGGAGAAGGAATAAATGAAGGTAAAATGTAATTTTTTTTCTTATTGATCAATTTAAAAGACAACTGTTAGAATGATAATAGTAACAATGTATTGTCTAATTATAGCATATATTGTAAATGACATGAATCCTGACAGTATTATTAGAGGTAAGTAGGGTTTGGTATGACTTTGGAAGTTCTTTGGTATAAGGTACCTGCACTGTGATTTAATGCTGTGGTTTTATTTGAAGGTAGCCTTAAATTAATTAAAAATGCATATTTCAAAAAAAATGCATATTGCAGACTCTAGGGTAACCACTAAATTTTTTTCAAAAGATATGCTGACAGGAGATAAAATGGAGTCATACAGATAAAATGGAATTCTCAGTTAAAACCAGTAAAAGCAGACAAAGAAGATTAGAAAGAAACAAGGAACAAATGCAGCTAATAGAAGAAAGTTGTAAATGTGGTAGATATCGATCCAGCTATATCATATATCAATAATCACTTTATATGTGAGTGGTCTAGATACACCAGTTAAAGATGTGGATTGCTGCAGTGGACAAAAAAGAACCCAAGTAGTCCATAACTATATATTGTTTGCAAGAAGTCCCCTTTAAACATAGAGACACAGGTTACAAGTAAATGGATAGAAAAAGACGTACTGTGCTAACATTCATCAAAAGAAAACTGAAGTAGCTATATTAATTTGAGATAAAGCAGCCTTCAAAGCAGTGACAATTATCAGGGATAAAGAGGAGCATTGCATAATGGTAAAAGAATCAATTCTCTGAGAAGACAAAACAATCCCTAAATGCATATGCACCCAATAACAAAATATCAAAATATGTGAGGGAAAAATTTATAGAATTGAAAGTAGCAATGGACAAGTCCACTGTTAGAGCTGGTGGTTTCAACACTACTTTTTAAGTAATTGATAGATTATGCATGCAGAAAATGAGTAAGGGTGGATTTGTCCTGAACAGCACTATTGATCAATTAGATCTAATTGACATTTATGGATTATTCCATCCAACAACAGGAGAATATACATTCCTTCAAGCTCAAATAACACATTCATCAAGATGGACCACAATCTGGACCATAAAACACATTTTCACAAATTTAGAAGTCATACCATATATGTTCTCAGACTACAATGTAATTAAACAGAAATTGAATGCTAATCAATGATGAAATTAGAAGAATGACAAGAACTCTCATTAGTTGCTGGTTGAAATGGAAAATGATATAGCCACATTGGAAGACAGTTTGGCAGGGTTTTTTTTTCAAAGCTAATGAGCATATTCTAATAATTTGATGAAACGATCATACTCCTAGTTATGTTCACAAATTGCCAGAAACTGGAATCAACCAAGATGTCCTTCAACAGGTGAATGAATAAACAAACTGTGGTACATGTATATGATAGAATATTATTCAGCAATAGAAAGAAATGAACTATTAAGTTATGAAAACACATGGGTGAATCTTAAATGCATATCGAAAGTGAAAGAAGCCAACCTGAATGTCAACTAGTATATGACTCCAATTAAATGATATTCTAGAAAAGGAAAACCAAAAGATTAGTATTTACAAGTTGAAACACAGGGGATTTTTTTAGGGCAGTGAGATGATCCTGTATTATACTGTAACAGTGGGTACATGACACTATGCCTTTGGCATAGGACTTTATAACACAAAGAGTGAATCTTTATGGAACTATCTTTTTAACGATTTTATTTATTTAGAAGAGAGGGCAAG
Source organism: Canis lupus dingo (assembly GCF_003254725.2). NCBI lineage: Eukaryota > Metazoa > Chordata > Mammalia > Carnivora > Canidae > Canis > Canis lupus. The sequence continues at coordinate 53,068,667 of NC_064248.1, forward strand.
AGCAGAAGGGGAGGAGAGGGACAAGCAGGCTCTGTGCTGAGTAGAGCCCATCTCGGGGCTTGATCTCATGACCCTGAGATCATGACCTGAGCCGAAATCAAGAGTTGGATGCTTAACCAACTGAGCTGCCTAGAGGACAAAGCTTAAGAAATTTGAGCAAGAAAATAAAATAATAAAAATAAAGCAGCTTTTTAAAAATAATTCAGGTTATAAAATAAATGTACATGGGCCTATACTGATATAAATTAATGATTGAAAAAAATAAATGAATAGAGGAGATAATTTTCTCACCAGAAGAATTCAAAAAAGTTATGTAGTATTCTGCTTTCAAGGAGATGAAGCATAACTCCCTGGTCATTAGGTTCATCATGACTGAGTTCTGTTCCTTTAAGTGTGAGAAATGTGAAGAAAAAGTAACTCTAAAGTTGAGAATTCCAATACCTATTACCTTTGCCAGTGTGATCAAGGTGAACATCAACAGTATACCCATGATATGATATAATGAGAAGGGCATTTTGTCTCTGGGTCGTTCTCCAAAAAACCATAATATAGTTTCATTATTAGAAAAACATCAAACAGGGATCCCTGGGTGGCGCAGCGGTTTAGCGCCTGCCTTTGGCCCACGGCGCGATCCTGGAGACCTGGGATCTAATCCCATGTCGGGCTCCCGGTGCATGGAGCCTGCTTCTCCCTCTGCCTATGTCTCTGCCTCTCTCTCTCTCTGTGTGACTATCATAAATAAATAAAAATTAAAAAAAAAAAGGAAAACATCAAACAAATCCCAATGGAAGGGCATCTGTAATATGCCAAAAAAGAAGGAGACTGAGAAACTTTGACAGCCAACAGGAGCCTAACTAGACAGATGGCTAATCTAATTGTAATATACCATCATGGATGGGATCCTGGAATAGAGAAAGAATATTAGATAAAAACAAAGGATATATGAACAAAGTATGCACATTAGTTAATAATAATGTATCAATGTTGATGCATGAAGTGTAACAAATGTACCATACTGATATAAGATGTTAATAATAGAAACTAGGTACTGGGGTAAATGAAAACTCTTATGTTTTCAGTTTTCCTGTGTATCTAAAATGAAATAAAATTAACTACTGAATAAAAAGAAACTAAAATAAACTAATAATAAAACAAAAAACAGACAAAAATAAGGTTTACTTAAAAAAATATATTATCCTATAGGGATCTCAATACCTAGCCAAGGAGAGAATCCTTATTGTGCAATTTCAAGCAGCTGTTTCATGTCTGTATGGTGATGGCCATGTCAGAATATATTTATGGGGATGTTTCAGTCCTCAGTGTTTGCCACTCAACCATGCGGGAAGTAATTCATGAAGGCCCTTTAAAAAATAGGTTACAAATTATGGAGTCTTTGATTTTCTTCCATTGATGTGAGGGGTGCCACAGTTCAGCAAAATGCTCTGGGTAATGTCTTTTGCAATGGCAGAGCATATCAGACTCTATCTCTTTGCCATTAACATTCCAGGGGTGCAATAAAAGGAAGGAAAGCAAGTGTGTTAAAATTGATACCCATAATAATAGGTCAAATGTTGACATTGTTTTTTCAAATATATGTATATTTCATATATATTAGGACATTTTTGTTTTCAATATTTTTATATTAAAATATTTTGTATTATATATATTAGAAAAAAACAAAGGGTATAAAAGTGTATATAAAATTTTGGATTCTTTCCCACCTGCTGGGTTAGAAATTGTGGTTTGTGAGTTGTCCATTTTGAGCTGGCCCAATTGTCTAAGAATCACACTGCTGCTAATTATTGCAAATTGTGTTTGCACAATTTAAGTAAAATGTCTTCTTTTTTTAAAGGGAGCAAAATCAATTTATTACCCTGCAAAGGGCAGTAAATGGCTCTTGCATTGTGGATAGAGAGTTGAAATTGCTCACACTACTTTGGTGACTCAAATTAAGTTGTTGGCCTTTGCTATACTGGCAGGTGTTGCCCTGATGTACTGCCATGTATTCTTTCAAAAATCCACTAAGATAAAGCCAATAGCTATTCATATTTCCTAAATTATTTCTTTGGGAAAATAAAAACCTGTGGAATTTAGTGATTTCTAATGTGATGTAAATATATATTTTTTACTTATTCTACTTAGAAGTGGGTAATAAGCATATTTCACTGGGTTGTTTTGTCTTTGTCCTTTCACATAGAATCAGTAACCTCCAGTTTCCTAGTTTTAACTATCCACTTTCCCCTCAGTCTGTTCTTTCGTTTTCCCCTCTGCCCCATAGAGCAAAAATAGATTAAGTACTGTATATAAAAAGGAAAATCTAAGTTGATTCTTTTTTTTAAGATTTATTTATTTATTTATTAGAGAGAGAGAGAGAGCACACATGCAAGAGCATGAGTATGAGGCAGAGGGAGAGGGAAAAGCAGGCTCTCTGCTAAGCAAGGAGCCTGATGCAGGGCTTGATCCCAGGACCCTAACATCATGACCTGAGCCAAAGACAGATGCTTAAACTACTGAGCCACCCGAGCATGCCCTGTTAATTCTTAATTGATCTAATTTTAGAGTTATTCTTTATTTTTTTTAAGATTTTATTTATTTATTCATGAGAGACACAGAGAGAGAGGCAGAGACACAGGCAGAGGGAGAAGCAGGCTCCATGCAGGGAGCCTGCTATGGGACTTGATCCCAAGTCTCCAGAATCAGGCCCTGGGCCAAAGCAGGCGCTAAACCACTGAGCCACCCAGGGATTCCCTAATTTTAGAGTTATTCTATAACAACAACAGTTATTCTATATTCTTTCTGTTATTTTTATAACAACAGAAAACTTAAAAACAATTATTTGAATTTTTGTTGTGAAGTCTATAATATACTGTTGATAACATTGACTGTATCAAGATTTTGTGCATAATCTGCATCTGTCACCCCACAGTTTATCTTCCTTGCCCAAGCTGCCAGGTCAAGTAATCAATGTAGTCATGTCAAGTAATCAATGTAGTCATTTAAAATAAAACTTGCCAAATATAGTTAAATCTGTTGTTTAGCATTGTTACTGTATTTAATTGAGTTGTTTTATATTTCCAGAGGTATGCTACCTTTTTTATATATTAGGGTGGGATGGGGGTGGGGCTTTATTGAAACCCAAATGTGTACAGGTTAATCATTTCATAGCTTATTGGTTAGACGAAGCACAGGTTCATAATCATCCTTAGAAAGTTTTTTTGACTTTAGGCCCAGGGGGTAAAGCCTTTAGGAGGACTAGGTCTAAGGCAGTTTATGGAAATGTAGCTGAGATAAGGATCCAAAATCATTGTCTAGAGATGATCTATAGTTATAACCAGAAAGACAGACTCAAACTGAAAATTAAGGAGGTCATCTAAAAATTAAGATGAAACAAGCATCAAGGTTTATATTCAGGAGTGACAAAATAGGTTAGAATAAAGGAAAACCCAAAGATCTAAATCTTCAACCTGTGAACAGTTGGCATGTATATGAACATACTTTATTGGATGAACTATGTAGATAGGCACTGTGGTTTTAGGGAACTAACAGTGACAGATACAAATGATTGTATTTGATTCACACATCCAAGGATAGAAAAAGATATGATATATAGATAGGATTATACTTTTCATAGAGATGACTTACTCTTTTAAAAAAGCTTTATAATTGGCATATAATACACTGAACATATTTTGTTTTGACATATGTATAAACCTATGAAAATATCACCAAAATAAGGTAATGAACATACTGTTTACCTGTGAAAGTTTCTTCATGCCCTTTGTAAAACTCTTCTCTACTGCCACTCTCTTCATCTTTCCTCAGCCAACTACTATTCCACTATTACTATAGATTACTTTTCATGTTTTATGGTTTTATATAAATGGTGTCATATAAAATGTATTCTTTTTTAGTCTGGCTTCTTTCATTCAGCCTAGTTATTACTGAATAGTATTCTGTTGTAAGTATATAGTATGATTTGTTTGTCCATTCACCTTTTGGTGGGCATTTTGGTTGCATATTTGTGTATAAGTCTTTGTTAAGGACATATGCTTTCTTTTCTCCTGGGTTACTACTCAGGAGTAAAATAGTTGGACCATATAGTAACTGTATGTTTAACTTTTTAAGAAACTGCCATATTGTTTTCCAAAGTTGTGATGTCATTAAAAAATTTCACCAGCAAAGTGTCTGAGACTGATTTTTTTTTTCCAAGTTCTTATTAAGGCTTTCTATGGTCTGTTCTTTTAATTTCAGTCATTTTCAGAGGTATTTAATGGTGGGTAACATTGTGGTTTAATTTCCATTTCCCTAATGACTAATTCCATATACATTTCTGTCTGCTTGTTTGCCATCCATATGTCTTTATATTTTCTTTGGAAAAGTATCCATTCAAATATTTTGCTCAGTTTTTTATTGAGTTGTTTATTGAGTTGTGAGTTTCGAGAACTCTTTGTACGTTCTGGCTATAAACCTTTTATCAGACATATGCTTTGCAAATATTTTCTCCCAGTATGATTATCTTGTTTTTTAAGGGACTATATTTTTAAAAGTGGTTTCCCTTTTACAAAAAAATGGAGAGGAAGTTACAGAGATTTCCCATGTACCTCCTAACTCCACACATGCATAGCCTCCTCCATTATCAATGCCACTCACCAAAATATGCATTTTTTTTTAACCAGGGATAAATCTACATTGACACTTCGAAATCACTCAAAGTCCATAATTGAACTTGGGTTTCATGCTTGGTGTTATATTCTGTGGGTTTAGACGAAAGTATAATGATACATATCCATCACTATAATACCATGTAAAGTATTTTCACTCTCCAAAAATCCTTTGTGATCTGCGTATTCATCTATGCACCCTACTCCTACTCCTGATCTGTTTGTTGTCTCCATAGTTTGCCCTTTTCCAGAATATTATGTAGTTCAAATTTATGTAGCCTTTTCAGATAGCCCTTTGCTTTTAGTAAGTTTCCTCTATGTTTTTTCATGGCTTGATAGCATACCTCTTTTTAGCACTGGATAATATTTTATTGTATAGATGTACTGCAGTTTATCTATTTATCTACTGAAGGACATCTTGGTTGCTTCCAGTTTTGGCAGTTATGAAAAAAGCTACTATAAACATCTCTGTACAGTTTCTGTGTGGATATACATTTTGAACTTCTTTGGATAAATACCAAGGAACATGATTGTGGGTGGTATGTTTTGTTTTATAAGTAACAACCAAATTGTCTTCCAAAGTGGTTGAATCGTTTTTGCATTCCCATAAACAATACATGGAAACTTCTCTTGTTTCACACCTTTGTCAGCATTTGGTACTGTCAGTATTCCGGGTTTTGGCCATTCTAATAGGTGTCTTGTGGTAACTCTTTGCTATTCTAATTTGTATTTCCCTGGTCATATACGATTTGGAGTATTTTTTCATATGCTTATTTGACATTTGTATATCTTCTTTGGTGAGGTGCCTGTTAAGGATTCTGGCTCATTTTTAATAGAGTTTTTTGTTTTCAAATTAGTAATAAGCTTATCTTTTCATCCAGTTAGTAATGTCTTTCAGTAACGGAAGTTTTAAATTTGAATTAAGTCCAAATTATCAATTTTCAATTTTTGTTTTTATGGAATGTTCTTTTGGTGTCATAGCTGAGATCTTTTGCTAACCCAAGGTCACTAAGATCTCTCATGTGTTATTTTAAAAAGTTTTACAGTTTTAGGCCTTGCACTGTGTCTATGATCCATTTTGAATTAATTTTTGTATAAAGTTTGGATTGGTCTTCATTTTTTTCAACATGTGAATAATCAGTTATTACAGTACCATTTGTTGAAAAGACTGTCCTTTCTCCAGTGACTTTCCTTTCCACTTTTGTTCATTTATGTGTGGGTTTATTTCTAGGCTTTCAATTGTATTCTTTTATCCATTTATTTCTTGTGACACTAATAACTACACTATCTTGATTACTGCAACTTTATAATGAGTCATGAGAATGGAAGCATTAACCCTCTAATGTTCTTCTTTTTCAAAGTTTAAGTTATAACAACTCGTTTATGTTTCAATATGAGTTCTAGAGTCAGTTTGTCAAATTCTACAAGTCTTCTTGTGGTTTCTTAGGGATGCTTTGAATCTAGAGATCAAGTTGAAGAGAATGGATATAAGAGTGCTGAGTCTTCCGACCCATGGACGTTTATTTAAGTCTTGAATTTCTTTTGGCGGATTTTAGTTTCCACTGTAAAAATCTTGCAATTATTTGTCATAGTATTTGTATAATATTATAAATAATATTTTATCTTTAATTTCTGATAGTTCATTGCTAATATTTGGAAATACAGTTGATATTTTATTTTGATTTTGTATCCCCCAAAATTGCCAGATTCACCTATTAGTTCTAGTAGCTTACATAGGTTCCATTATATTTTCTAACCATATGATGACCATATTGTTTTTGAACAAAGAGGTTTCATCCTCCTTTCCAATGCCCACCCCCCCCCCCCTTTTTTGCCTTAATCCAGTAACTAGAACTTCCAACACGGCATTGAGTTAGAATCCCTAAGAGTGAACAACCTTAGCTTGTTCCTGATTTTAGGAGAAAAGCATTCCATCTCTCACCACTAAAAATGAAGTTAACTGGGGTGCCTAGGTGGCACAGTTGGTTAAGCATCTGACTCTTGGTTTTGGTTCAGGTTGTAATCTCAGTCTAGGTGAGACTAAGCCCTTGTCAGGCTCCACCTTCAGTGCAGAGTCTGCTTGAGATTCTTTCTCTCCCTTGCCCCTCTCACTGTGCTCTCTCTTTCTAAAGATAAATAAATAAATCTTTTTAAAAAAGTTAACTGTAGGTTTTTGCCTTTTGTATGTTAAGGAAATATTCTTCTATTCTTAGTTTGATGAGAGTATTTATTAGCATGGACATTGGTTTTGTCAAATGCTTTTTCTGCATCTATTGAATTATCATGTGGTTTTCCTTTTTAAATTGATTAATATGGAAAAGTACATTGATTTTTAGATGTTAAATGGACTTTGCTTTCTTGGCATACACTCCATGCTTCCTTTTTTATGCATTTTAGGATTTGATTTATGAAAATTTTGTTTATAAGAAATACTAGTTTGTAATTGTTTTTTCCTCAGTGTCTAAGTTTGGTATCAGGATTATGCTATCCTCATAGAATGAGTTGGAAAGTATTCCCTTCTCTTCAGTTTTTCCAATTTGACACTGTCTCTTAACTTGAGCATTAAGACCATTTCAACTTAATGTGATTATATATAGGTTTAGTATAAATCTATCATCTTGCTATTTGATTTCTGTTTATTCCATCTGTTCTTTATTAATTCATTTTGAGCCTCCTTTTACATTGAATATTTTCATTTCATCTTCTTTATTAACTTATTAATTATAGCCCTTTTATTATACATCTTTAATTTATCACAGAATACCTTCAAATGAGATTATACCACTATGTGTAACAATTTTATAATGGTGTGCTTCCATTTCCCCTATGCTGCTATTGTGGTACATTTTATTAATATTTATTACAAACTCTCAGTACAATATTATTACTTTTGTTTATGTAGTCAGTTCTTTTAAAAAGATTTAAATATTAAGAAAAGACCTTTTGACAATTATGTGGTCAGTTGATCTTTGACACAGAAGTAAAGAATATCCAGTGGAAAAAAAGACAATCTCTTTAACAAGTGGTGTTGTGCGGAAAACTGGTCAGCGATATGCAGAAAACTGTTCAGCAATATCCAGAATGAAACTGGACCACTTTTTTACACCATACACAAAAATAAATTCAAAATGAATTAAAGACCTAAATATGAGACCTGAAATCATAAACATCCTAAAGAGAGCACAGGCAGTAATTTTTCTGACATTGGCGATAGCAACATTTTTTTAGACATGTCTCCTGAGACAGGGGAAATAAAAGCAAAGATAAACTGTTGGGACTACATCAAAATAATAAAGCATCTGAAGAGTGAGGGAAATAACAAAACTAAAAAGCAATTTACTGATTAGGAGATCTTTGCAAATTACATATCTAATAAAGGTTTAGTATCCAAAATGTACAAAGACCTTATACAACTAAATACCAAAAAAACAGCCCCATTAAAAAATGGGCAGAAGACGTAAACAGACATTTCTTCAAAGAAGGCATCCAGATGGCCAGCAGACATTTGAAAAGTTGCTCAACATCACTCATCATCAGGGAAATGGAAATCAAAAGTACAATGAAATATTACCTCACATCTGTCAGAAAGGCTAAAATAAAAAACACAAGAAACAACAAATGTTGGCAAGGATGTATGCTATTGATGGGAATAGATGCAGACTAGTGCAGCCACTATGGAAAATATTATGGAGGTTCCTCAAAAAGTTAAAAATAGCACTACCCTATGACCCATTAATTGCACTGTGGGGTATTTATCCAAAACATAAAAGGGATACATGCAACTCCATGTTTATAGCAGCATTATTTACAATAGCCAAACTATGAAAGCAGCCCAAATGTCCATGGACAAGTGAATGGATAAAGAAGATGTATATTTTTATACACAATGGAATATTTTTCAATGATAAAATAGAATGAAATCTTGACATTTGCAACAGTATGGATGGAACTAAGTGAAATAAGTCAGTAAAAGTCAAATACCCTATGATTTCACTCATATGTGAAATTTAAGAAACAAAGCAAATGAAGAGAGAGAGAAAGAAAAGCCAAGAAACAGATTCCTAACTACAGAGAACAAACTTTTGTTTACCAGAAGGAAGGTGGGTGGAGGGATGGGTTAAGTAGGTGATAGGGATTAGGGAGTGCACTTATCATGATGAGCATTGGTAATATATGGAATTATTGAATCACTGTATTATATACCTGAAACTAATATAACACTGCATGTTAATGATACTGGAATTAAATTTTTTTTATAAAGTAAGCTAAAAATAAAATAAAATAAAAAACCTTTTGTATTCATGTCCTCACTATTTCTGATTCTCTTCATTCCTTTATGTAAATAACTATTTTAAATTGATGTTATTTTTTTTTTCTGCCTAGAGTACTTTCTTTAACATATCTTTTGGTTTGAATCTAGTAGTAATTAATTCTTTCAGTTTTTGTATACCTGAAAATAAATCCTTTATTTCATGTTCATTTTTGAAGATATTTTTTCTAGGTATAGAGTTCTTGAGTAAACAGGTATTTTTTCTCTGTGACTGCTTTAATGATGTTGCTGTATTTTTCTCTCTTGCCTTGTTTTTGATGAGAAATCTGCCATTACTCTTACCTTAGTCCTATGTATTTAATGTTTGTTTTTTCTCCAGTTGCTTTTAAGGTATTTTTATCTTTTTCTTTTTTTTTTTTTTAATTTGATTGTGAAGTACTTTGATGTTTTATTCATGTGTCTAATGCTTGGGATACATTGAGCTTCTTGGACTTAAGAGTTTATTATGTATAAAAATTTATATGTAATTCTTATAATCCATATATAATTAATATAATATTTACATACATATGTTTTCAAATCAATTTGGAATACTTTTAGCCATTATTTCTTCAAATAGTTTTACTACTGTGTCCTGGAAACTCCAGTAACATTTATAGTAAGCCGTTAGAAGTTGTTACATACATCACTGATGCTCTTTCATTTATTTCCCTCTTAGTTTCATTTTGAATAGTTTCTCTTGCTATGTCTTCAGGTTTACTAACATTTTCTCTGGTAATATTTGATCTGCTATTAATCCTATCCAGATTATTGTTCATATTAGATCTTATAGTTTTCATCCTTAGATGTTCAATTTGTGTCTTTTTAACATCTGCAGTATGGTTATAATTACTATTTTAATGTCTTTGGTTAATTCCAATATCTCTGTTAGTTCTGAATTGGTTTCAAAAGATTGATTTTCCTCCTCATGTATTTTCCTGCCTCTGCATGCCTGATAATCTTTGATTAGATATAAGATATGACTCTCCCTTCATTCAGGGTTAGATATTTTTGTATTTCTGTAACTATTATGAGCTTTATTCTGAAACAGTTTCTTATTAAGAAATAGTTTGATCCATTTTGGTCTTTCTTTTAAGATTTTTAAAGGATTTGTATCCCTCTAAATATAGGAATAGAGCAGCATTTAGTTTAGGGCTAATTATTCTCCACTGCTGAGGCAAGACCCAGTGTGCCATGAATTGTTAAGTTTTCTGGTCTGGGTCATGGAAAGAGGCACTATTCCTATTCATGGAGCATAGTTCCCTCTATTCCTGTGAGAGGATTCTATCTAGTGTTGGGGAGTTTCTCCACATATCAGTAGCACTGATCAGTAGTAGCTGAGGTGGATGCTCTAAGACTCTGGGATTTTCTCTTTGTGTAAACTGTCTCTTTTCCAGGATTCTGTCTGGCAACAGTAGCTACTTTGTTCTTCCTCAAATCTTGAGCTCTGTCTATTCTACTCAGAATTTATAGGCTTTACTTGAGAGTCCTCTTTGTGAACTGTGGTCTGTGGCCTCAGGACACTTCAGGAAGTAAGCTGGAGAATCACAGTACTCCTTGCTTGTTTTACATATCTCAGAATTTATTGCCCTTCATTGGCTAACATCATAAAAACTGCTTTATTATATATTTTGTCTGTTTTATTTTCATTATTTCAGGCGGGAGTAGAAGGCATCTGTTCCTTACTCCATTTCAGTTGATAGCAAAACAGTTATCCGTTTTTAAGCATACAAATTGATGACCTTATACCACTTTATATCAATGTATCAGCAGTGGGAAGTCAAGCCTGAGTTTTATGATTTGTACACTTTGGATACACTCTGCAGACCTGGAGCTTCCTGTATGTTTTTCTGTTAGTGGCTGAGTGTCTCTATCTCACAAAAGAAAGTCTAGCCCTTAACTTGCATGAGATCAAGAACTCTTAATTTTTTTTAAAGATTTATTTATTTATTTATTCATGATAGGGGGAGAGAGAGAGAGAGAGGCAGAGACACAGGAGGAGGGAGAAGCAGGCTCCATGCCGGGAGCCCAACGTGGGACTCGATCCTGGGACTCCAGGATCGCGCCCTGGGCCAAAGGCAGGCGCTAAACTGCTGAGCCACTCAGGGATCCCCAAGAACTCTTATTTTAATACATATCTAGGGTTCACAATGGGAACTTAATGAAGGTTAAAGGATATGTCGGATTGCAGTATGTTGTCCAATTTTCTGTTGGGAAAATTATTTCCATTAATTTCCTTCTGATAGCAAATTCTATCAGGTAAATCAGGCTATAAAACTTAAAGAAAAAAAAAAGCCAAATTGGGAATCAAAAATTAGGTCATGCCACAGTGGCTGTAAATTGTGGGAGAAAAATATCCTGATTGCTCAGCTCAAGTTTGAGCTTTAAATCTTTTACCAGCTTCTTAGCTTGCCTGTGATGTGCTGAGTCCTGGCAGGTGGCTCACCACAGGGACTAATCTGGGAACATTCAATTGCAGGGAGAGCTACTAATCCCTGGAGGTTAATGGTGCAGACTGAACTGATTGTCTGGCATTACCCAAAGCCCTAGGGAACAATGTTTGGGACCCAGGACCAACTAAACAGGATGGAGATAGGGTTGGAGGTATTTTCACCAGCCTCCAGCTCCAGAGGCCATGCCAAAGGAATGAAAGGACCTTGCTAAAAGTAGAATGGGCTACTATACTTGTCCTTAAAACCTGGAAAACAACCTTATGTAACTATCATCTTTCTACTCTTCCAGTAATATTGAGTGGAAAGTACACTGCATTGATATGGGAAAAATAAATAAGATATTAGAACAATGATACTGTAAATTTCTCCCAAAGTACTTCTAAAGGAGTAAATGTGCCCTAAACCCCTCTAAGTAGCTTCTTTGCTTTTCTCGCCATTGGGGAAATAGCTTATGCAATGAAACATGGAGGAAATTTATTTGATGTCTCATATTTTTTTCATGAAGTTTCAGAAGCATTTTGCATTCTGCACTATTACTTTTCTGTATATGCTTTAACGTAAAAACTATGTTCTCAATTATTTGCTATTAAATTACTTGGTCCATCCTACCTCTAAATCATCAGGTGAAATTGTAACCCTAGGAAGATGCGCTGTATTTATCTCATGGCATTGTGCACCCAGCACATGACCACATACCCTGAGGTGTGCACATAATTCAATCTGAGAAGACCTCTATGAAAATAAAGTACGTCAATTGCAGGAAATACCCTTCTTTATACTCCATAAGGGCAGTCTCATGCCTAATCATTAATGAAGATGCACAAGAAATATTTTTCAACTTTCTTACTGGTTAAATTTTGCTTCTTGATTTTTAAAGATTTTAAAGTCTAAAAACTGAGATTCACAGATCTCAGTCTTTGGCTCATAAAGAAGCAAATAAGATACCAGCAATATGATCTTTATATGTATTTAACTTTGACATATATTCATGTGTATCTGTATGTTTTATTTTCAAGGAAATATATGTATATTATCTTAAAGAAAATTTCCAAAGATACACTACAGAGGAATTTGCTTTATTTTGATTTTTTGTTAAGTGCCTTTCTCATTAAATGATCTCAACTTAGAAACTGTGAACATAGGAGTGACTGGGATATTTGTTGGAAGTCATTAAGATTGCTTCGGTTAGATACCTGTTTCATTTTCTGAATAAAACAGAATCAAGTTACAATACTTGTACCTCTGTAACTAGTTCGCTTGTTGAAAAAGTTTTTTTCTCCTTTACTGGAGAAGTCAGATAGATTTCGTTCTTTCCCTTGAAAACTCTCTTGTCTCAACACATTGCTCTATTCTTTTATTTTCCTCCTCTGAACAGCCTGGGAATGATTTTGCTTTTGACATCACTCATATTATCCATCCTATAGCAATGTACCTATTATGCACTGCTCTAAGTTTTTACTTCTCTGATCTCTACAAATGCTTCCAAAGTAAGCTTAGCCTCCACCTCATACGGAAACTTCTGTGCCATCCATATCAATAAATATTTCCTTTGTCTGGATCTCTCTAAGAATTTGTTCATAATTTTCATTTGAAATTTTTATATTCATCAGTTTATACATTGCATTTTTTAAATATACATTGCATTTTAAATAATCTTTTCGTGTATGTATGTTGTCTCTCCAACTAAGCTAATGAATCCCTTGAGAGAAGTTGCCCATGTCTTGTATGGATCTCTTCCCTACAATACTCGTAATAGGTATTGATAAACATTTGATTAAACAACAAATTTCATATATTTACTATGCATTTTAGCTTTGACAGAGGCTGTGATGTCTGAGATTCAGCATTTACTTTTACACGTTCATACTAAAATGGAAACTATTACCTACACAATATGCTATCAATTGCTATGTATTGCTATTATGTATTACTATATTATTATGCTATCATTGCTATGTATTATGTAATAATAATATAAAATAAAAATCAAAGTAATTTTTATATGATTTAGATAGCTGTTTTTTTATCTTCATTGAACTATAATTAACAAATAAAATTATAACATATTTAAAGTGTGTAATGTGATGATTTGCTCTACATATACATTGTTAAAGGATTTCTCTTGACCTCAAATTAACATATCTATTTCTTCATATGTTTACTCCCTCCTCTGCCCCCTTTTTTGGTGAGAACTTCAAGTTATAATCTCAGAGAAAATTCATTTATACACTGTAGTGTTATCAACTAGTTGCCATATTATACATTAGATCCTAAGTCCATTTAGTTATTTTATAATTGAAAGTTTACATCCTTTTACCAACATCTTCCTATTTCCCATACCCCCCAGAATGTGGCAACCACTTTTCTATTCTAAGAGTTTGAATTTTTTTGATTCTACATATAAAAGTGAAATAATGCAATATTTATCTGGCTTATTTCATTTAGCATAATGCCCCTCTAGGTTCATCCATATTGTTACAAATGACAAGATTTTCTTCTTTTTTAGGACAATATCTCATTGTATCTATATATCCATATCTATGTATACCACATTTTCTTTATCCATTCACCTATTGATGGACACTTAGGTTGTTCCCATATTTTGGCTCTTGCGAATAATGGTGAAATTAACATAGGTGTAGAGATATGTCATCTATTTAAGATAATTGGCTTTGCTTCCTTTGGGTGTATGTCTAGAAGTGGGATTGCTGGATCATATGGCAATTCTATTTTTTAATTTCTTGTGGAACCTCCATACTATTTTCCATAATGCTGCATCAGTTTAAATTCTACCCAACAGTGTACAAGGGTCCTCGTCTCCATATCCTCACTAGTGTTCATCTCTTGTCATTTTTATAATAGCTATCCTAATAGATGTGAGATGATATCTCATTGTGGTTTTGGTTTGCATTTCTTGATTAGCAATGTTGAGCAACAATGTACTTGTTGCCCATTTTATGTCTTCTGTGGGAAACGTCTGTTTGGGGTCCTCTGCCCATTAGGTTGTTCATTTTTGTGCTCTTGAGTTATGTGAGTTTTTTATATATTTTGGATGTTAACAGCTTATTGGATATGTGGTTTGCAAATATCTCCCATTCTATGGGTTGCCTTTTCATTTTGTTGATTGTTTGCTTTGCTGAAGTTTAGTTTGATGCAGTTCCACTTGTTTATTTTTGCTTTTGTTTAGGCAGCTGTGTTTTAAATCTACAGAAGTCTATTTTTTTTTTCTCCTGGCCTTCGGAGAGCATGAATATATATGAAAATATAACTAAGTAGGACACTTTATTGTTGAATTAAAGTAATCTGTATAAGGCTAAAAGTAGGTCTATCTTTAGTAATTCTTTAGTGGTTGTTTTAGGGAAAAGTCATTTAAGAGAAGTTATTCAGTTCCGTGTTGCATTTTCTAACATTGATTTAATATAAGAAATTTAGTCAGACAAGGGTTCTAACTTGAAGAAAATTTTTCAAGAGTCCAGTTTTCCTAGATGTCTGACTTGCTCAACTATGTCAGCATGTATAAATTTCTTGAGGAGACTTTTGGGATGATTTTCTATAGGTTTTTATACTTTCTCAATATAAAATTCTAAATATGCCATAAATTCAGGTTGCTGCAACTCAGCACAGAGAATACTAGCACAAGCACGTAGAAACATTGAAAAATATGTCTCTTCTCTTCTCTCTTTCATATACACTTCCTTTAGCACTGTCTCTTAGAAATCAAGTCCTTAAAAGAAGCTATCCAGACAGTTGAAAAAAAATGAAAAAAAGGCTAAAGAAAATACAAAGCTGAAGTATGATGAGAAAAAGACGCTGGTCATCTGAGAAAATTAGAGGAGTGATGGGAAAGCAAGAGGCAGAAACACCAAGAATTATGTGGGGGTTGGGAGTCAAGGTCTGAATCCTGAAATTACTTTGGAGAAAATGGATAGAAGACTATGCCAAATACATATAGAAATTAATTTTCTCTTGAAAAGGGAAATTTACTGCCATTTTTTAGAAGAGATCACTCAGCATTTTTCAAACTCCACGAAATTTCCGAGCTAATGCAGTTATAAAAAACATGAGACAGGAGTAAGAGTCTATGTTGGGATTTGTTTGTTTTGTTTCAGCTGTTTCTGTGAGATGTAGGATGAGAGCAGCTCTTCTGTTTGGACACCATGGACACTAGTAATATGTTTTATCTTAACTTTTATAGCAGTAATTACAAAGTTGATGAAGTTAAGGGATTAACAAAAATTGAAGCTTGCAATGACTCTTTGGGAGGACTGTTTGAAACTTGGAAAAGTGATAGCATCATCTGTTTTTCTCTTGATGGTTCATTTATTTGTGATTCATGAAGGACAAACTCTTCATAGAGAATTCCATCCCTGTTGGATGTCCTGGCTTTGCAGACAGTGAAAAATTAAAACAAAAACTAATAATAAAATTTCAAATTTCATTGACCTTCCTTTTTAGGTTTCATCTAGAAACTTTTCCTTCATTTTTCTTGTTTACTAAAGGTCTGGAAGTTCACTGGTGTTTTGACATATACTGATATTTAGAGTTTTTAATACCTTTGTCAGTACTGAAATATTCTCATATTTCTTATTTACAGAATTAAAAGAAATATATGTTGTGACTTGAACTTGTCTTTATTTAATTCTCCTACCCATATATTAGTCAAGGCTCTTTGGTTGTAAATACTGAAAGTAGCCTGGGCCATCTTAAGTGAAAAAGGAGAATTTATTGTATAAGAATACAGAGGTGACTTTTATAACCCGAGAGCAGAAATTCAGGTGGATTTCAATAGATAATGAAACTAGGAATAGGAAAAGTATGAGAAACCTCTACTTATTGTCTCTTATTTTCTCTTCATGTTTTTTTTTTAACTTCTCTCCATTTTAAAACTGAGTTTTATTTGTATACCATGTTCATAGCAGCATAATTACAATAGACAAAAGGTAGAGAAAAAACCCAGTGTCCATCAACAGGTGAATGGAATAAAGAAAATGTGGTACTTACATATAGTTATATATTATTCAGCCTTAAAAGGAAAGAAATTCAGACATACAATACAAAAAGAATGAACTTTGAGAATATTAGGCCAAGTGAAATAAGCCAGTTGCAAAAGAAATACTTTAAGATTTCACTTATATGAGGTACTTGGAGTAATACTTTAAGATTTCACTTATATGAGGTACTTGGAGTAGTCAAATTCATAAGGACAGAAAGTAAAATGGTTTTTGCCAAGGATGGAGGAGGAGGAAAATGGGGAGTTGTTATTTAATGCATATAGAGTTTCAGTTAAGGAACATGAAAAATTCTGAAGATTGGTCACACAATAAGAAGTTACCTAACACTAAGAAAAGTACACTTAAAAATGGTTAAAATGATAAATTTTATATATTTTACCACAATTCTTAAAAGATAAATAGTTGTAGGTAATTTAATTTGGTAATAGTGCACATGGATTTACTATGCAAGAGAATGATGCTAACTAGTGGACACATATTGCATACAACTGAATGAGAACCAGACATTGGTGGTAACAATGAATGTTAAATTGTCCAACATTGATTTTTGGTGAGGGAATATTGCTTAATAAAGAATGAAATATCTTCCCAAAGTTAAAAAAACAACAACCCTGCTTTCCCTGATTTGCTTGTTGACATAATGCAAAATGTTCTCCCATCCTTGGGATTTGACTTTATATATTTTATATATTTACTTTATATATAAAAATATGTATTTTATATATATTCACCTAAAAAGACTATAATAATCTTCCAAATTCTAGAAATCTGACCCAGTTTTTTTTTTTTTTTTTAAGTGCTCACTTTTGGTCCAATAATGTATGATCAGGAAGGTTGGTTCATCTAATACAAACCTGGCTGCTGGTTGTGTCTCTGGAGGAAGAGATAAGAATGTTAGGCCACCTGGAAGCCGGGAGACAGATCTTGGAGACCAGTACTCTGTGGCCTGGATTTAATTATAGGAGCCAGAGGGAATTGAGGGAACTCTTGAGACAGCAGCCTCTTATACTGGGTGATGGCTAGAAATAACCCAGAGGAGAAATCTTGGTGAGCATCTTGGCCCATTTTAGTTACCCTCCAAAGAAAAGGAGTCAATAAACAAAACTAAAGATAAAAAGAGAGCTGAGAACATGAACTAGTTCTCACTATATATAAATTAAGGAATAGGCATACCAGGGACCAGAATCCCAAGATCAGACACATGTGAGGAAGTCAGAACTGAAAACTCTATGAACCAGAGAGAAAGTTGAGGACTTAGAGAGAAATCATGTCAACAAATTCACACCAAATTGTGCCTTGTTGGATGTGGCACCATGAACTAGCCTTAGCCACATATGAAGGATCTTGGCTCTGATTACTTCTATTTGTTAGCCATCTTGGTGAAACAATTTGCCTAAAACCAAACTTGTAAAAATCAGTATATGTGACTCTTTTTGTAATTGGTTATTTATATATTATTAATGTAGAAGCATTGGAGAAGGTGTTTAGAATTTTCATGTAATAAAGCATTTTTCTGAATTTTGGGGATTTTTCTTCAGCCTTTAAACTTTTAGTTTTAATTCATGATGCATTTTCATCCAATCATGTTTACTTTCCTTAGCAGACCTTTAATGATTTTGTACCAGATTGTCCAAAACAAGCCAGTCTAAAATCTGTTTTAATTAGTCATTTGTTCTTTTATTAAACACCCCAGGGAATCTGCAAAATGAAAGACATGATATAGCAAAGGTTGGCTATAGAGAATAAAGTTATTGGATGTCATTGAAGTTTGTATTAATCACTATATTTACCTAGAACTTTCTGAGACTTTTATTTTTGTCTTAAAGTCTTTCTGTTATCAGAATTATGTAAGGATTAACTGGCTTAGGAAAGCTGGCATATACTTCTCTTCTCCCCTTTCTGTAGTGAAGATATCAGTGGCTCAGAGTCTTCTGCTATCAAGAGTTTTATTCATACATCATTTTATACATTGTTAGATTGATAAATTTAAACTTGACCTTGAGCTGTCTGAGAAGCCACATTGAGGCTGTGCATCTTTTTCATTATAGCTTCAATTCTGACAGCAACATTGAGTAGTAAAAAATACTTTTCTGTAAAATTTGTGAAATACACAAAAAGTACAAACAAAATGGAACACAAAATAGGATTCAATAAATGAAGTTAACATCATTGGCTAAAAATGAACCTAAACATTTTAAAAAGCAAAATTATATAGAAAGAAGTAAGATTTTCAATAAAAATTATGGATGAAAGTTGTAAAAATTAATACCAAGATTCAAAAAGTTATAAAATAATGTTAACTGGTAGTTGGAAACATTGATTCTAGAACAATTACCTTTCAGACAAATGAGCAGAACAGACATAATTGACTTTATGTGAATTAGGAATGAGGAAGAAAAGGAACTTTTGTTCTTCCAAAAAATTCTGAAAAAAAAAAAAATGACAGAAAGGCTTAATGACTCATGAAAACTCACAAGCTTCTTCAAGTGCATCAAAATTACTAAGATGAAAAATCCATATCAGATAATACTTTTTGACCAATTTATTCTTTCCAACAATTTGACTTTGAGAAAATTGTTTTAGGTCAATTTGTTTTTGACAATTCACTTTGAGCTCTTGGTTACTCCCAGCAACCCATTTCCCCCTGGATTCTGTCTTGTTAAAAGTCATTGATGCAACAGGAAGACTCATCCTTTCCTGTTGTTGGAATAAAATTCGGGAGAATATCCTTAGAATAATTTATCAACAGTTAACAGAGATACTTAAGATTATCCAGTCCAAACACCTCACTTTACAACTGAAAGACATGGAAGCCTGGGCATTTGTGGTATCCTGCCCAAAATCACTGTGAAGCAATGGCAAAATGGAAATGGAGATTAGGCCTTTTGCCTTCTACAGTTTTAAACACTGGGAGACGATTACTCTGTTCAATAATGAATATACACTTTGACTTGAATTTTAAAATCTGATTAACCACAACCTCCCCTCCATGATTGTAGCATTGTTGTCCCATGCTAAGAAGGTGGCATATGTGTTGTTCTGCCAAGTTCCTTTCTGGTATTAAGATAATAATAAAAGTTAATTTTTATGTAGCACTGATCATTGGCCAAGTACTGTGCTGAACCAACCCATTTAATTCTGATAGCAACACTGTCTGATAGATATACTATTATCCTCATTGTGATAGACTGAATGCAAAATACTCTCTCACTTAAATAGTCCTTCATAGTAAACACCCCTTATAATATGGCATTGTAGATTCTTTTATCAACTGGTAAAGTCTGTATTTTTACCCTCTGAATTTGTGTTGATCTTATGATTTGCATTGATCAGTAGAGTGCATTGGGAGTGATGTTATGGCATTTCTGAGTGCAGCACTCAGTGAGTGACCTTGCATATTTCTGCTCTACCTCTCAGAACCCTGCGAGCACCATGTGCATAAGCCTGAGCTAGCCCACATAAGGGTGAGAGACTACAAACAGGAGATCTGTGCCAGCCAATGCCATCCTAGATTAGCTTTCATCCAAAATATGTGAGAGAAACAAGCTAAGATCAGCAGATTATATGGTTTATAGCTGTGAAATCATATAGCATAATGGTCTAAGAATATGGATGTGGGAGACAGATTCATGAATAGGTCAGCTGAGATCAGAAGGAGCACTGAATTTGAGACTATAAAAAAAATCCAACTGAACTATGTAACTATGGGCAAGAATGAGTGCTGTTTGTCTTAGGCCAATGAGCTTTGGGTTTGTTATGTTACATAGCCATGACTAAGTTACACAATCATTTTATAAATGAGGAACTGAGGTACTGAGTGGTGTAATAACTAGCCAGTGGTTCCAAAGCTAAAGACTCTGGTCTCTATGCTCTTTAGTCGTTATGACATATGGTTTCAAAAGTGCAAACTGTATAACACAACAATGAATAGCTGCCAACCTGCTATTTTCCATCCATACTGTTAGCCCTGAACTATTTATAGTAACAAACTGCATAAGGAGTTCCTATCTCTTCCCATTTGCATATTTAAATTTGTAATCTAAAATAAATAAATAAATTTGTAATCTTTTTATTGTCTCACCTCATCTCCATTCCACTTAAGGAATAACTTTCTCAACCATAGTTAAAATTCTGTCTAAACTGTAGAAAAAGGTAAAAAATCCTTTCCCCTACTCATTTTAGTTTCTCTGCATGGGGTGCTATAAATTAGACTGACAAAAGATTGACAGAAAAACAAACAAGTTTCTTTACATATGCATTGCTTATAAACATGGGAGCACTTAGCAATGAATAACTCAAAGAGGTGGTTAGAACTTGGGCTTGTGTAGTATCTTAAGAAAAGAACAATACATTTTTAGACAAATGACAAAACACAAAGGAAAAGGACTTTGCATTTCTAAGATGGCAAATCATGGGAAGGCAGATAGATATGGGGAAACTAATGGAAGGTAAGGGCTAGTTAGTAACATTTGGTATATTGATTTCTTTGGTGTTATCTTTGAATGGGTAAGGATCAAGAGTTGTCTTTGGTGATTAACTTTTGTCCTTCCTGGTAGAGAGCAGAGTAGAGAAAGCCTTTACAAAATTATGTGCTGCTTAGAGGGTATATGCAGTTAGGGGGAGGACAGAGGGCTTTGCTTATGTGTACTTTTTTTTTTAATCAATTTTATCAATTACCTTTTGTTCAAAATAATTCTGCTACTCTTCAACATTTATGCTGTCATTAGCTGTCACAATAAGCATCTTGCCCATTCGAAATTCTTCTCGATCGAGGGGAGACCTCTGCTGAACACATGACAATCTGCTATTGATCAGATCAGAAGCACATTTTCTACCAAATCTACCTGCTCATGAAGTCTGTTGCTGTGTCAGAGGCAGTATAAAAGAAAACTTATTCCATGTTTGAACCATAAGTTCCTAAGCCATGTCACTTTTTCAGCATCTCACCATTTGTCTTATTTCTCTAAACCCCTCTGGTTATCAGCCAGTTTTCTAAATATTACATCTCAGATCACCACCAAGATCAACCCAAGGTCTTGAGTCCAATTATTTTTATTGCAAGTGACTGAAATCCATCGGGTTGGCTTAAGCAGAATGGGAGAATTCATAATTATCATAGGATGTCTTATGGAGTGGGTGTCTTATGGAGTCCAGGGTAGGGGCACATTTGGGCCTGCCAAATGCACTGAATCTACCCCTTTATGGTTTGTATTTTCTCTCTGAAGATAGCCTTTGATTGAATAATTGGTACATATTGCAGAACATGTAGACCTGACAGTTCCCACATAGTAAAGGCCTACTAGTTTGGCTGACTTTCTTTTTCTGACTCGGTTTGGTTAAGGGGCTGAACATATCTGAAAAAATCAAGTGGGGTCAAAGAATAAGAGATCTCGGAGGATCACTGATCATCTCAGCTGTGTCCAGTACCTTTCCAGCTCAGGAACCTTGGCCGGAGGGGAGAGTCACTGGGGGCAGAATGGTTACCAGGGGTGAATTGCTGTTGCTCTGCAAATGTGATAACCCTTTGAGCTATTATTGAGGACGTGAAGGTTCAAGTGAGACATGTTGGTAGATATCTACTACCCTGTCTTTCCTGGGTGCTATCTTAGCCATTTCCTGACTGTGGCAGGGGAAGCTGAGTAATGTGGAGAAAAGCAGAACCGAGAAGATAGTTTTAGGGTTCTGATGGTTTGTGTTTTAACTTCAGGATATTTATCTGTATAGCAAGTGACAAATTGGTTTATATCCTTGGGACTCAGTTTTATGTATAAAATGGGATTTGTGAACCTCTTTGGATAAAGCTTATCTTATCACCTTCTAGAATTCTCTTCTGTCTTCATTCTGAAGCCTGTGCACTTCTCTCCTGGCTTCTCACCATCAAAGCCCTGGACACTGAGGGAAAGTCAATAGTCCAGTATGTATGGCTTATGGTTTAACTGTTTTTTTTTCCTTTAATTTTCACAAATTGAAGTTTCTCTGCCCATGTTGGCAATACTTTGTTTATAGTTTTGGATTTGCTTTTTCTGCCTGTTTTTACAGAGTATGCCCCTTATAATTTCACTTTTTATTCTTTTCTTTTTCTACAGCCCAAATCTTATATTTTTGTTGTTCCACGCGAAATCTGCCACACTATGGGGCTATCTTAAATTGGATAAAAGAAATATAAGTGCATGCCGACACATATTTATAATTAAAACAGATATAATTGTAAATATCTTTCTGCATCTGAGGCCAATATCTAGGTTTACATTTGCCAAATTGGCAGTTGCTTATCAGCTGTGTGAACTTGGTCAGATTGCTTAACTTCTCTCAGCCTCAACTTTCTTATCTATAAAATGTGGATAACAATACCTACCACATAAGCATAATATGAAAAATAAAATAATTTGATAAATGTATTATTATAGTTTCTGTCACATGGTAGTGCTAAAAAACTTCGTTATTGTTGTTACTGTTATTGTTGATAATTATATCAGTACTTAGCTCTTAGCATAATTCTATTCAGTGAACATTCATTGAGTTTAATCTGAATGTAAAATCCTGTGCTGAGTCCTATAGCAAATATTAAGATATTTTAAGGTTCCAGGTTTAGAGGAGATTCCAATCTGATGGGGATGAGATACATATATAAACTAACCATGTAATTAGGAAGAGTATAGCAAATGCTAGAAATGAGGTACAATTCAGAATGTATAGGAGTGAGCAGTTAATCAAAATGTTGAATCTGGTAAGGTTTTATCGAGAAGTACTTTCTGAACTAAACTATGAAGGATAAGATGGGGTGAGGGGAAACTATGGAGGAAAAGCATTGCAATTTGAGTAGATAGTAGGAGACATAAAAATTAGCCTATGAAGAAATATTAGATAATCATTTTCCATCCATATAAATTTCAGTACAAATGTATTTATTTAGTTAGATATTTATTTAGTTATTTTGGCAATAATTCAAATGCAAAGAGAAAGGAAAGGATTGCCCTGAACCCTTTTGGATTAGCATTTTCTGATGTATATTGCCCAGTAGAGATTCCAAAACAGATGATTCTGTGGTCATATACATTTTGATATTGCAAAACATTTTGCTATCCTTTCAGATTCTGCTAACAGTTTTCTTAATCTTTGCAACCTAACTGCTAACACATGCCATATATTTTAGGGTTTTCTTACAGCAGCACCTAACTTTTTTTCCCCAAAAATTCTGTATGACATGACATCAGCCAACTTACACTGCAGCAACAAACAACCTCAAAATTTGGCTTAGAGCAACAAAAAATTGATTTCTCAGTCATGTGTACCATGTCCAAAGCAGGTCAGGAGACTGGGGTGCACTGCTCATTGTCACTCAGCAACAGGCTGATAGAAGTTCTACCTAACTCATGCTTTTGCAGTGCCCATGAAAAAAGAGAAATGGCTTTGATCATTCCACCCAGAAGTGTTGCATGTCACTTCATTGACAGTTTTTTGTCCAAAGTAAATCACATGACCCCATCTAATTTTGAAGAGTGTGCAAGTAAAACTTACCATACTCCTAGGGAAGCAGAGGGAAACTTGGATATTTGTAAACAGGCCTACTGACTACTGTAATTAGATTACACAAAGTTAAATGAGACTGCAAAATTTCTCAGTCTTTAACATACTAATATAAAATGCAAATCTCCCAAAGGGTGTTACAATATGCAGGCTGTTGTTCTTATTTGAATTTGGGACCCTTTTGTCTTCAGTAATTTCATGGCACTATTGTTTTCTGGAATCCAAATTAGGACATTTTTATATATACTGAAGACTATTTTTTTCTTATCATTAAGTGTACTCTTTTTTCTTTTTTTTTAAATATTTTATTTATTTATTCATGAGAGACACAGAGAGAGAGAGAGAGGCAGAGGGAGAAGCAGGCTCCATGCAGGAAGCCCGATGTGGGACTTGATCCCAGGTCTCCAGGCAGGGACTGGGCTGAAGGTGGCACTAAACCGCTGAGCCACCCGGGCTGCCCTTCTAAAAACTATTTTAATTGACTGTTTAGAAGTAGGGAGTGAGATAGGGTTAGTGTACGTATACCTGAATAGCTGGTAAAGTAATCTGAATGTTTTTTCAGTATATTAGATAAAATATATAATCCAAATTTTGTCATTTGTGATTACCTACTAAATGCCAAATATTGTTTTGTCTATTTTCATATTTATTTTTCCATTTAATTCTCCTAAGAGCAATTCCAGGAAGATAAGGAACATTATTGATATTTTATAGCTGGGAATAAAATAGATTGGGTAATTTAAAATTTTATTTATTTATTTTTTAAGTCTCTATATCCAACAATGGGCTCAAACTTACAACCCTGAAATCAAGAGTTGCATGCTTCTCCACTGATTGAGCCAGCCAAGTGCTCTGAGATTGAGTAATTTACGTAGAAATTTGCTAGGAATTGACAGAGCTGGAGTTTGAATCTGGGCTGCATGGCCTGTGAAGTCATGACCTCTTAGTATAAGGCTAGAGTGTGACCAGAACCTCAATGGGATGACTGGCATTTAGGGTTTTCCAAATAAACAGAATAAATAGGATACATTTATTGATGTATGTATGTGTCTTTGTATTTATAATGGGGGCTGGCAACTCTGAAATTGGTAGGGTAGACTTGCAGGCTGGAAATTGAGGCAGGATGTCTGTTACTGAGGCAGAATTTCTTCTGAAAACCTCAGTTTCTTTTGTTCATCAGTCCTTCAACTAATTGGATGAGACTGTCTACATTATGGGGGCTGATTTGCTTTACTTAAGGTTAACTGATTGTAAATGTTAATCCCATCTACAAAACACCTTCAACAGTAATATCTAGATTAGCATTTGACCAAACATCTGGACATCATAACCTAGCCAGGCTAACATATAAAATTAACCATGTCAACTGAATAAATTAAATGTTTCTTCTAAGAAAAAAAGAAATAGATGAAATAGACTATCTAAATTCTTAGGTTGGTGTATCTAGGATTAAAAGTTCCATTCAGGAGAGATTTTGTTTTTTTATGTTTTTTGTTTTTTGTTTTTTCTGTTCCTGCTCTTCATCATCCAAATTCTATCCTTGAGCCCAGCAGAGCTATTAGGACATTCTGACCTGGTTTCTATATCCCATGCTCATCTACTTCTCAGGAAGATGCCCCAAGAACTCAGTGTGAATTATGCCTCTTGTTTTGAGTTAATTGCATCCTCTTTTCAACTCCCTTTCTCAGTTTTCCCAGCACTAACTCTTTCCATTAAATCAGTTAAAAAACAAACAAACAAACAAACAACAATTTTAAAAAATTAGTAACTCTTTAAACATAGTTTTGCTTAGAAGTCCAATATGTAAAACAGATATTCAAATCTGCTTTTCTAAAGTTTGGGTAAAGATCCTGGAACTTCACTTTGGCCCCCAAATATTACTACCCCATTACCTCTCCAGGCTGCTGTTCCAAGTACAGTGAACACCATGTCACTAAAGTACCATGTCAACAGTTCCCTGTGCTGATTTGGGGGCCCGAATATCCCTCTGGGAGATCCCCTAGTACAGCTTCACGTTGGTACCATGCTGTCCACAGGATGGTGCTCCTATATAATAGTGTTTCTCCTTTTGCCCTGTGAATGTTTCCAGATTATAACCAGTGACTGCTTCAGAGCTTGTCATAAACTACCCAATATGACT
The DNA here is from genome assembly GCF_003254725.2 of Canis lupus dingo. NCBI lineage: Eukaryota > Metazoa > Chordata > Mammalia > Carnivora > Canidae > Canis > Canis lupus. The sequence goes on from NC_064248.1 coordinate 53,094,769, forward strand.
CTGTTATGGAAGAATTTACAATAGCTGCCCTGAAAATACTGTGCTTTGGATCAATGACTTTTCAAGTGGCTTAGTGCAGCCACAACTCCATAACCATGTGTCAGACAAATACAACAAAAACTACTAGTTATTGTTTACAATAATCATAATTTTCTTGCACTAATAACACATTTACTTCAAAAGTGCCTCACAAAAAGATAATGTCAAAGGGCTTGCAGCCTGTAGCATAAAACCTGACAGATTGAAAATTTTTGTTTTAGAAAATAAAAGCCCCCTTCTCCCATGAATTAGGAGAAAATTAGCACTTCTAAAACAACAAAACTGACTTAATTGCTATATCATTAAAATATATTATTCATGTTTAAGTTCTAAGCTAGCCCTCTCCCCCACACAGCGTTCTATCAATATTTTAGAAATCCTCATTTTGCAGTATAAATATACATATTTCACCAACTGCATTCTGAGAATAAATCAGTAAAACAGAATTCATGTCAAGATGCCTATGACATGGCATGAATACTCTTTATTCCTCTTCTGAAAAGGAGCCAAGGTCCTCTGAACTAGATGCAAACTGTAAGACCATCTCATTCTTCACCTTCGCTCTGTTAATACTTGTTTTATTTAGACTGAAAGATCCTTGGTCAGGCATCTCACCTATATTATGCACTCTCTTGAATGCAAATTATTGGCACTGCTTCTAATGCCATAGTCAAAGCAAATAACAATGCTCTTTTAATAAAAAGGCACCTTGAAACCCTGTGGTTTGTTAAGGCTTGAGTCTGCCAACTGGTTCCTTGCCCAGTATCCTCTGCATACTCACTAATGACATTCAGGGATGCCATGTAATCCTCCACCAGTTAGTATAGTAGTCATTCTGAACTGATTTGGACAAGCTGACACATCAGACCCTGCAGAATGGTCATCATCTAAGAGGTCATGTGATGGTATTGGGTCTGAGAGATCTGGTGTTCCCCAAAGCACTAAATACAGCAAAAAGCCTATTTTAAAAGAGTAGTCAGGTCTCAATACCCATTGGAGTGAGCATTAGGCCAGGCAGGGGGACTAGGGCTAGAAGTGAGAACTGTACTGTGGCATGATTGGAGAACCAGGTGCCACCCTTGGAACTTCTCTATTCTTTCATGGTCTTTCTCCCACCCTACCACCACTAATAAATTTGATTCATCACAGTTTTCACCATGAGGTCAACAGTTAGTTTACAAAATTATTAATAAATATTGTTTCCCTACCTTATCCCACCTATAGGTACATTTCTGACATATCTATAGAATAAATTAAACATAGTAAGGCTATAAAGAGAAAGCCACAGAGGAGATCATAATACTGATGATGACAATGACAGCAAAAATTTTTATTTATTTATCTTTTAATTTGAAAGTGAGAGTGAGAGAGCCCATGAGGAGGGGGAGAGAGAGAGAATCTTTAGCAGGCTCTGTGCTTAGCACAGGTTGGGGAGCTCAATCCCACAACCCCAAGATCATGACCTGAGCCAAAACCAAGAGTCAGATTCTCAACTAACCGAGCCACCCAAGTGCCCCAACAGCAAACATTTTGAGAGAGTTTATGTTATTTGGGCCAGCCCTTATTTTAAGTGCTTTATATGCAGAACCCAGACATTACAGTTGTACAAGGTGTTTCCTGAACACAAGTGCCCAGGTAAGGGGGTGAGTAGGCTGAAATCTAGTAGGAGCTTTTTTTGTTGGGCTGTGCACCCTCGACGGGGGATGTGTTCATCCCGAAGGGCACCTTTATATAATTTCCACGATGTGCTGCTGGCTACTAGCAGCACTGTTTATATGAATTCATCCATTTCATCCCCACAGCAGTGCTTTGGAGTATCGTTTTCAAATATTTTCAAATATGAGGCAATTGTTGCACAGAGAATTTAATGAAATCCCCAAGAATACAAGCGAATGTGCCAGGATTTGAAAACACCAGTCAGAATAGAACCCATGTCCCAGTGAGCAGTAGCAGCAGGATACATGGTCGTGACTGCATCCAGATGCTGCTCTTTTTTCCTCCTGTGATGACACTTAAGACATTTTCTTTAATATTTTCTCTACATCTAAGGTAAATTGCACTTTACAAAAGTTTTGTGATATGCTCTAAAATATATTCTAAATGCTTTCTATTCTTAATCTTTAAATTACATTTTTCAAGAGATGCTATAATCATATGAGATCGACTACATCCAGAAAGAAAATGGTCATGAAATGTAGGGAAAGCACAGGTTCTCTTTTTATTCAGCAGCCTCAACCTTACCTCTTCCTACACTATCCAGTATATGCAGATAGCTGTCTGGATGCACTGAAATGCTTTGTAAATCTTAGTGATAAGTGGCTTTTATTTAAATGTAAAAATGATACCTTTGTCCTCAGATAGTTGACATTAAAAGGTTTCTATGGGGAAATCAGAGCAGTAAGGACATCAATGTGATTACGCCACCTTGTGGCTGCTGGTTGATTTTTCAGCCTCTTTGGAACTAGTGCTTGATAATTTCAAGGGGTTTCTTGCTGTTGATTATTCCCAACTCTTTCCTGAGGCAGGGACTCTAACATAAATTTAGCCCTGTGAATCACCTCTTTTTGTATCTAGGAATATTCTCCATTCACAAGTTTAGGAGGGCACATTAAGTACATTATAGCTGGTGGCCAGTTTACCCCATTCTTCAGCTTTGTTTTCCCAACCTTAGGGGCCACAAGCACTATGTAAAATATTGAAGCAAGAAGGAATGCCATACAAACCTCAGCTCAAAATAACCTAAAACCTATTTTAGGACACAGCATGGTTGTCACTTACTCAAATGTTACTTGCTGTGAAAATGTGTTACTACTAGAAAGTGGGTCTTTCCCAAGCCACAATTAAGCATTTCTATCAGGATTTCCCACCTCCTACCTGGGCATCACACTGGACTTAGTGCCTTTGGGCTCCAGTCATGTCAAAGTATAGTAGAAATTCTCAGAAAGAATTAGAAAACATGTTAGTAACATCTGAAGTTATAAATTCATAACAATCTCTGAAGGAATGAGATGGGAGAGGAACATGTATATGAAGATAGGCATACTTCTTTGCAGGTCTTTGTCAAACAGTCATCTCAAAAAAGAAAGGGGATTGGAGTTTAAATATATAATAATAAAAAGAACTGAAAAGCAATAAAACTTCAAGAGCTGCAGTACACTGTGTTAATGCCACAAATGTTTCTAAGATATTTCAAAGTAGAGTGAATACTTTTTAGTAATTTATTGGAATCAAGGAGATAAGAGCTTTAAACATACATATTCTTAGCAAGAACAGTCTGTGGAAGGTGTTGATTTTTCTGATCAAGAAAGAGTACATTTAAATGAGGAGAGTACATTTTTGAAGCTTCACAGATTTACAATTGTGAAGCTTTTAATATAATGTGGGGATATACCTCTAAATGTACTGAAAGGTGAAGATCTCCAGGAAAAGAAAGAAATATTAAGGAAAAGGGTCTGAAAAGGAAATCAGGTTATCCGAGGTGATTATTACGCATTCTCAAAAATGAGAAGAGAATAAATGTGACCAACATCTGAAGACACATGCAAACCAATCCAAGCCATGGAACAAAAGGACAGAGACCTGGATGTTTGACAGTTCAAACCAGGCCCTCTGGATCGAGACATCTGTGAATAACTTATCTGAGGAGGAAAGAGTTTGCTCTGACTTAGTGATAAGCATGTTACAACAAGGGGCTTGCAGAATACAACTTTCCTAAGGCATCACTTGCACAATTTGTGGGCCTAGGAGGGGTTTCCACAGAGGCAAACCACTTCTTAAGGATGACAAAACTAGAGGGGGAAAGAATAGAAGCTACCATATGAGATGAATAGAAATTCGGACTCACAGCCAGACACTGAAGACCATAGAAAAAAAATCCCTAAGGATGTGAAAACCTATTACTATATAATAAAAGGCTCTGGCCAATGAGTCTTAGAATAGATAAATATGAAGCAATAATTAGCAGGATTTTAAATATCTATCTAAAATATAGTACAAAGATTTTTCCTCCCCTAGGAGGTCTATAACTAAAGATGGACATAAAACTGGAGGAAAAAATCTAAGCTTTTAGTGTCTGAGTGGCAGTCTGAGTAATTTACCAGGTCTCTGGGAAGAAAAAGAAGAACTGTCCAAATTTTCAGTCAATATTTATCTCTTAGGTTAATATATCCTGTTCCTGACCTCAGCAGAAGTCAATACCTCCTGATTATTATGTGCAGGTGCTTCCTCGGCCTTTCTATTTGCCCAAACTCGTCATGGAATGAGTCACCAGTTTCCCATGAGTCCCTCTCTTAGGTGATGGGTGTAGGCTGAATAATTGCTCACATATCAAAGGTGTGGGCAGGTTGCCAATAATCAGCATTATAACTCAATGTTTATTAGAATCACTAATTCTGATGTGTTGGCTTTCCCATTTTAGGCTTTGGAGGATGATGTTTAGAAGCAAAGTAGGGCTGAGTTATTCTTGTGAAGCATTCAAAGCGTGCAACAGAGGCAGTAGCATGGAAAGCAGATGCAGAGGAGGAAAAGTATATAGCATTTAGAGAGTGAGAGAGGACCTGATTTTGAGTCCAGTCAATGGCATGGAATGGTTATGAATTAGTCACTCAGTTTTTTTTCTCTTGATCTGTTGCCTCTATTAAAGAGGACTGATGGACAACTTTAAAATGTTGTGAGAATCAGACAAATCACAGATATGGAAGTGATTTGTCATCTAAAGCAAAAAAGGCTTTGTCAACTGAAGCCTAAGAAGAACATGAGTTTGAATCAGTCTCAGCAATGAACTCATTGAAAAGGAAAAATAAAGCCGATTTCTTTCTATTTTTAGAAAAAAAAATTGCAAGATTTCATTAAAAATATATTTATTGGTTAGGGACATGATATTTGAGAACATTTTTACAGTGAGATTGGAATGTATGCATTTCCTTCTTATTCATATCTTTCCTGTAACTTTAGTAGCTACTGCTGTGAATTAAATATCTTGGCTCAGAAGAGATGATCAAGGTTGATGATTCTGTCCTCTCACCTTCTTTAAAACAAGTTTTTCATTTAAGAAATCAAGTGTGCTTGTATCTTTAAAGTTCAGTTTGCTGCATTAAGTTGACTAGAAGAATCTAACTTTGCCAAGACAAAAATAGAAACACGAGACAATTAAGTCCCATCATGTGGTTTACTAGGTAAAAGCTGTAGTTTGCCATGGAATAAGCAGAATTGTAGCTCATCAGCCTGTTGTCAAAATGATAGCTGTTGGACTTTGTGCATGTTGACTGCCAAACTACAAACAATTGACTGATATGAAGCAACCAAACAATGAGGTTTTGTCTTTGTTTGATTTATCCTAGATGTGTTTAAGTATACAAATATTTCTTTCAGTTGTACCAATTTGTGTTGGTAGGAATAAGATGTCAACTGACTGGCACAGACATGGAGAGATGTGCCCTATTCCCAGTTTATTGGATAGCCCTGGGTGATCCTTTTCATTTTTCTGTGACTGCCTCTTTCATAGTTGACTTTCAATTTTTAAAGTTTATTTAAAACATTTAAAAACTATATTTATTTAATTTATTTATGGTCATTACAAAAGTTAGACACACAAGGAAAGAAAAAAATAATTTAAAAAAATTCAAAATCCTAGTACCCAGATACAGCTACTGTTATTTCCCATTTTTCTTTAGTTTATTGTATTTTTAAAAATTGTAAAAGTAACACATCATCTTCATATGATGCAAATAGTACAAAAGTATATTAAGAAAAAGCTTTTAATCTTCTCTTTCACACATTACTGAAGTAACCAATATTAGTAGTTTGGTATGAGTCGTTTTGGTACTTTCCTCTGTACTCAAACATAAACAAAAATGTAGATAACTTTAGATTTTTTAAACAAATATTGACTTATACTATATGCATTATTATATAATCATATTTTTGATACTATTATGTTAAATTTAAATATGTTAATATACTTATGTATGTATATAACTCATTCTTTTTCAAGTAACAGTATAATCTATATATCTAAATCATTCTTTTGGGGATCCCTGGGTGGCTCAGCGGTTTGGTGCCTGCCTTCAGCCCACGGCATGATCCTGGGGTCCCGGGATCGAGTCCCACGTTGGGCTCCCTGCATGGAGCCTGTTTCTCCCTCTGCCTGTGTCTCTGCCTCTCTCTCTGTGTCTCTCATGAATAAATAAATAAAATATTTAAAAAAAATAAAAAAAAATCATTCTTTTTTAATTACAAACTGTAATATTAATAACCCTGCACAATTTTTATAGTCACTTAAAATAATTGTTGCCTCACAGTTTCTGAGTGTCAGGGATGTAGTAGTTTAGTTGAGTTATTCTGGCTTAGGGTTTCTCATGAGGATACAGTGAAGGTGTTGCAGTCATCTGGAGGCTTGACTGGGGTGGGAGGATTGGTTTCCAAAGCAGCTGGCTGTTGGCTGGAGACCTCAACTCCTTCCTGGATGTTGGAAGGAAGACTTTATTTCTTTACAGATTGACTTCTGCATGTATTTTTTAAAGTATCCTTATGTCTGGCAGTTGGCTTTCCCATGGGTAAGTAATCCAACAGAGAACAAGGTGGAGGATTCAGTGCTTTTTATGACATAGCCATGGATGTTTCACAGCATCATTTCTATGGTATCACTAATGAGCATCTAAATTATTCCCCCTTTTAGTCAACAGAAGAAGAGGCTAAAAATACATCTTTTTGTTTATGCTAGCACTTTTATTTATTTAGACTCTCAAAAGTAGGATTCCTCATTTAACATGTCAGTGAAAACTGTCCTATTCCTTTTCTGATTGGTTGTAGTGATTCCTTTATTAGCAAATAATGTAGGGGAGACTTTTTTTCACAACCTCAGACATAGATGTTAAAATCTTTGCCAACGGGATGCCTGGGTGGCTCAGCGGTTGAGCATCTGCCTTTGGCTCAGGGCGTGATCCTGGAGTCCTGGGATCAAGTCCTACATCGGGCTCCCTGCATGGAGCCTGCTTCTCCCTCTGCCTGTGTCTCTGCCTCTCTCTGTGTCTCTAATGAATAAATAAATAAAATATTAAAAAAAACTTTGTCAACAATGCACATAACCATATATAACTAGATTCTTTCTATGCATTTATATATACTTACAGATATTTATAGTATACATAGGTAAAAAAGGGATAGTCCTCCCCTTTTTTAACAAAAAATGAACTATTTTGTATATATTGCTTTGCATCTTGCTTGTAAAGTTCATTCATCAGTATATTTTAAATACATTTCCCTGATAACATAAATAAATTTCCATAATTAATCTTAAAAGCTGAATAGCATATCCATTTCTAAATGTATTATCATTTATTTAGTAAATTAGGTATTGTTATAAAGGTAAGTTGGTTTCCATTCTTTCCTATAATTATAAACAGTATAGCATTAAATATTTTAAAATGTATAATTTTTAGTACTGATATTATTTTCTTAGTTCATTTTATAATGGTACACTTGGGCAAGGGGCTAAATCAGTCATACACTTGGGTGCACTTATTATAAGACTATGTAAGTTTTTATCAGAAGACAAATAAGAGTTGCTTATTGTTGATAAACAATATCTTTTTAAATTCTTGATTATTGTGGTTTCTATTCACCAGAAAAAAAATTGTTTCTAAGGGCACCTGTTTAAAAACCAGGGGGATTATAGTTCCTATAGGAGAAAATTCTCCCTTATTCCACTACTAGTTAACAACTACTTAGCCTTTATTTTGATGCCAGGTGCTCTGCTGAATACTTGTAAGCATTACCTCATTCATGTTTCTCAATGATTTATGCACTAATGATATTTCCAGTTTTCAAATAAGGAAAGTGAATCCTAGAAAGTTTAGCACTCACTCAGAATTTCACAGCTAGTACATAGAGCACCTTGGGTCCAAACCACGTAGATCTGAATCCAGGACCTGAGTTTGTGACTACTGCTCTGTTCTACTTCTCAGTACTAATACCATCAAACATGCCAGGAGCTGAGAGTGTTAGAAGACATTTGCAGTAGGCAGTAGTTGTAGGAGGTCTTTACTTGCACAATAATTTAATGTTTCTTTATCTTATATGGCACCTTTGTCAATGTCAATTTTTTGCTTCAAACATGCCTATTTTGCTTTGTCAATGTTAGTATTTTCAAGGGCAGATTTTGTGCACAGGAAAGCTTATACAAAGGTTGAGTTTGGTTAAAATACATTTGAATTATTAGTTGTAAAAATTTGAAAACTTAGCTCTTCCATAATCTTATATTTGTAAGTCTAGCAAATTTAGCAATCACTTTTATGAAGCCTTTGATTAATGTTTAGACCCATGTATAAACTAAGTTAATTAAACTCCTTCAAACACTTTAAACTAAATTTATAAATTAAATATATGTGACTTCTTATTTAGATACTTCAAATGTGTGATTAAAAACAAACTTTGCAGAATACTTAAAATACCTCTAATGGCTCTAATAAATTAAACCTAGAAATATTGTGAACCTCAAGTTCTCTTAAATGTTTTAACACTTTATATCTTTACTGTAATTACTATATAAACTAAATTAAATTTCTACTTAAATTCACGGGCCTAAATCAATTGCTTAATCACGCATTTTAAGTTGAATCACTAATTTTACCTGTTCTCTAATAAACTAAAATATCTTAAACATTATAAATACTCAAAAGTTAATCATGCTTCCTTAACACATAAATATTAACACTATGTCTTTGGTTCTCTTAAATTCCTGTAATTAATTCTAAACTTTGAAGTTAAAAAAATGCTTATCTATCAATGAAACAATTATATCCTCTTAAGCAGTGAAGGGGGATAATTTCTTAGTCAAAATTAAACATCAACAGATATGGGTTAGCAAATTGAATGAATCATTTCTAGTGACCAATTGGGATATATAGAGCCTAGTCATAGTCATTATGTGATGTCATAGACATCAAAACTTTTTTAAAAAGTTGGTCTCATAACCTGAATATCCTGACCTTCATCTACTCAAGAATGTCTGTTTCCCCATCTAAGTTGCTACATAGTAGAACAAGTGAGAAAGTCTAGGTGGCTCCTGTAAACCTATTACTACAAGAAGAAAAAGGGTTTATATAATTTCATTTTCTCATCTTTATGTACAGAATATATGTGAAGGAAAGGGCAAGATTGCATATTATCATAATAACAAATGGAATTTCTTAATTTTTGTAGAAAATTCACATGCATATGAAGATGTATAAATAGAATTTGTATAACAGGGTTTGTTAGATTAAAAATATAATTAAAACAATTTGAGAGAGAAAGAGCATGGGCGCATGAGAGTAGGGGGAATGGCAGAGGGAGAGAATCTTCAAGCAAACTCCCCATCGAGCTGGAGTCTGAAATGAGGCTTGATGAGCTGAAACCAAGAGTCATATTCTTAACTGACTGATCCACCCAGGTATACCTAAAAACATAATTTTTTGTGGGGTAGTAACTCAGAGCCATGCCCTAACTACATGCTTGCCTCATGCTGTGCTATCTTATGTTTATGATGAAATGCAGATATTTTGGTTATGAAGTGGATGTGTTTCTGTAGTGTTATCAATATACTATTATATTAGATGATTCTTCAGTACCATTTGGATGTGTTCTCATCACAGAACTAGTTCCTTCTCACTAAAGACCACGAATTCTAAGACTTAATTTAATTGTTCAGTACTTCTGACTAACCAACATTTTGCCACGTTTTCAGTGGTTCTGAAATCATTTCAGCCTAATTACTGATTTGTCTTGAGCTATGATTATTGTGAAGTACTTAAACCCAACAGATAGCTAAGAAGACCTGACATTTAGTACAGAGAGGTGTCACAGAGGGGTTAAGAAAGCTTATGTGAATTTATATAGATAAACTAAATGAGGCTGTTTATGAGAAACTTGTTCTCAAAGTTAGTAAAGGCTTTAGGCAGGAACTTGGCTGCTGATGGCAAATGCAAAAGTAGATGTAAATGTAATTCAACCATTAAAATCTAAACCCATAGAAGCGAGGAAATTCACAGTTAAAGGAGGAAATGGGTTGTGCAGAGCTTTCTCCAGCCGTGAGGCACAATGGGGTGTATTGAGGAATTGGAGGCATCCTGTAGTGTGACACATTGAAGGTATCTCTCATGTTTCATTCCTAACTTGCAGATTACAGAGAATTTATGGATTTGAATATTCCTTATAAAGCACCACCTTTGGGGAGGTGGTTAGAAAGGAAAGAAACTTTATGTGTTTTTCCTTTGTTACTACCTTAAGGCTGGGGACGGAGGTATGAGGATGAATTCATATCGCATGAAAGAATTTTTGGTTAGTAGTCTGAAACATTGAAGTCCTGGCCGAATATTCCTTCAGGATTTCATGCATTCATGATCCATGTGTATAGACCTTAGTTCAGGCGAAACTACTAGACAAACAGAGACTTAGTGTAACCCAGCACGCTCTGTTCAGCTTGAATGTACAGAGTTTGATTTCTTATCAACGTGAGAGCTATTTGGAACAATGGAAAATTGTTTTCCATTTTAACGTCTCTCAACTATGGTAAAATAAAATCTCTATTTGGCTTAGTGTGAATGGGTGGTTGGTGTGAATAAAAAAAAAAAAAACTCAAAAATGACCTGATAACACCCACTTACATGTATTTTGTGGTTTCAGAAAACTTAATTTTAAATATACTTTTTATAAAGTGTCTTTATCTTGACATGTGCTTTTAAGATTAGCTAGTAAATATAATATCTCAATTGAAGCGCAGAGTCCTCTTAGCAATGGGCAACTTGGAGGGAAGCATTTCTGTTACCTGAAAATATAAGAATGTTAGGTGGGCACACATAACATGTGCATGTGTCCACAAAAACATGTGTGCATGTGCACACACACAAACAACGGGAGCAGTAATCAGAGATCTGGAGAGCACCTAATACATTGTAGAGGAAAAAATTTTTAAGTGTTTTTTCCTGCTTTTTCCCCTTTCAAAAAAAATTTCATCATACAAGCTTGGGCATTCCACATTTCAATTTGAAATTAATCAGGATGAAAGTACCTCAAGTACAGGGAGAAGAATGGTTGACATCACGAACAATGATCTAAGAATGTTACTGATATCATCTGAGTAAACGCGTTTTTAGTAAGCCAAGGAGCCTATGTTGGCCACCACCGTGATATAAACAATATGTGGCTATATGCATCTGAGGTCTTAAAAATGACTCCACCCCTATCATCTACAAGAAAAGAAAAATGTTTATAATAATACATATATTGACTTCTGCTTTCTAGTCAATAACAAGATTTATTGTTCCACTCTTCAGTCAATTTTAACCTCTTTGGGTCAACAAATCTTGATATTGATCTCAACAGAAGTCAATACCTGCTTATTACTTACCTCCACATTTAGACACCTACCAACAATTCTTATGGGCATTTCCTTGACAGGTAAAAGTGAATACTTGCTGTCTGTTTTCTATACAAGATACATTTCTGTGGGCTTTGTATATATTGTCACTTTCATAAGCCTAAGTTCAGATTTAGTTATAAAACTAAATGAGGAAAGAAGATAGATGAGTTCAAATATCTGTAATTATAAACTGGAGAGCTTTAGTATTCCCTTATCATTTCCTAAATAATAAAAATCATAATCTTTTGTATTAATTATTGTCTAGTCATTTCCTACATCAAAGATAATTAGACAAAGTGGTATTTTTTAGTCACCAAAGAAAGAAACACAAAAATATTTTTAAGAGTGAAAGCTGTTATATGATGGTATTCTGTAAAGGTTAAAATTCTAGACTACTTTAAATGCTTTCAAAAGCAAGAAAAGCAGACTAGTCACGCATTCTAGCAAATGTCTGCCAAGTTCTAACATCTAAACGTGGAGATATTTGAGATGTGTAACTTCTACTTCAGTCAAAGATATTTTAGGTTAGATAACTAAACAACTTTCAGGAAAGAATTTTTGTTTGTTTGTTTGCTTGGCAACTGAAAAGAAATGAAGATCAAGGAAGCAGTCTCACCTAGACTTTTTAATGAATATGAGACAAGTCCTACCAAAGGCAATTATTAAACCATCCCCCAAAGTTGTTTGTTCCACTTATGGATGCAGTCTTGGTTCCATAAGACCTCTAGGTGTAAAACAGCATCATCAGCCGTCTTGCTAACCTCACCTGTTGAAATATTAAAAAGGAAAAAAAATACCAATATGTACAAACCCAGGGGCAGACAAAGCAAAATACACTCAAGGCTGTAAGGAATTAATTTTTCAAATTCAATAAATAAACCTCCATTGCACATGTATGCTAAAATGCTTAAAATTAAAATTCAGAAATACTTATCTTTTGTGTTGTCCTTGAAATACTTTACCTTCTCTAGATTGACTCACAACATCATGAAACCCACATTTAAAACCTATGTCTTGCCAGGGGCAAAATGCCAACAAATAATAACAAAAAGGAAAAAAAATGAAGCCAGGTAACACCAGCCGAAGTTTGCTGTTGCATACTTTTTTCTGTTTTCCAGATAAAAAAATTGTGAATCAAATGTGAAGAAACTGATAATGGGACATTAGGAGAGAAAAGAACACTAAAATACTTAAATGTATGTTAATTCAGTATATGTATAAGCTTCCATAATAATTTAAAGCAGTTTTCTAAAAGATGTGAAAGCATGTTCTTTCAATAGTCACTACTAGCTTGTTAATCAATTTTTATAAGCTTCCTCTAAGAGAGTTAATTTTTTAAAACTCTGCTACTTAATTTACATTGTGCTTCCTGAATAAATTCATTAGCTTCTCCTACAAGTCTTAGTTTCTGAGGGCCAAAATAACCTGATCAAAAGTGAAAAATGCAGTAGTGAACCAAAAAATGACGCCCGTTGTGTTACTGACTCCTGACTTCTTTTGCAAATATAATTTAATCACTTAGTTTGTGAGTGTAGACACAGCTGTAAAATCATCTTGCAGGTCCATTTTTTGATCCTTCCCCATCTCCCAGAGATTAGGAAAAACAGGATTGCGTGCCTTCAACTTTGCAAAGCTGGAAATACGAGATTATGTGAACAGGACATCCATGAAATAGCTATATTTTAGGATGTTTCTGCTAATTTGTAATGGACTTACAAAAGATGAAAAAGAAATGATTTCTCAAGCTCAGCACTGCTGCCATTTTGGGTGGATAATTCTTTATTGCTGATGAGGAGGCGTTCTTTTGTGTATTGTAGGATATTTATCAGAATCGCTGGCCTCTGACCTACAGAATGCTGGTGGTATCCCTTCCCAGTCTGACAACCAAAACTATCTCCAGACATTGCCAAATGTCTCACAGGGGATAGAATTATCATACCAAGATAGACTATTGTAGGTAAAATATCAAGATATATTGGAAAATCATCTATTGCTCTAGTCATGATAGGCTGGGTCAATTGATGGCCATTTTGAATTACCATAGGCAAAAAGATAATTTCTAATCCCTGACAGAGTTCTTTATTCTGCTTATGAATTAAACCCTAATTCCATAAAACCTCTGGGTATCAGACTGAATCAACAACTGTCTCTTCAGTGAAAACAGAATGGCAGCCATTAAAAGGCAAGTCTACAAGTCCAGAGAGTAGAATCTTAGAATTTTAGAGCTGGAAGGAAACTTGAAGAGCATCTATGCAAACATCCTCTTTTTTATAGATGGGCAATGAATCTAGCAAGGATGTGTGACTTGCCCAACGTCACATAGCTACGTAGCGGCAGAAAGAAGAATCCAAACCTTGAACTCCAATTCCAGATTTTTCGCCCTAGACTCACTGTAGGTCTTTTTATTATGGTAGATTGAGTTACACATGGAACTTTTCCCAAACCCAGTAAATATTTTTATTTATTTATTTATTTATATTATTTATTTATTTATTTATTTATTGTCTTTAATTTTTTTGCCATTTTATTTTTTATTATTTATTTGTTTAATTTTTAAATTTAAATTCAATTTGTCAGCATATAGTGTAACACTCAGTGCTCATCCCAGCAAGTGCCCTCCTTAGTGCCTGTCACCCAGTCACCCCATCCCCCCATCCTCCTCCATTTCTGTAACCCTTTGTTTTCCAGAGTTAGGAATCTCTCATGGTTTGTCTTCCTCTCTAATTTTTCCCCACTCAGTTTCTCTCCTTTTCCGTATAGTCCCTTTCACTATTTCTTATATTCCATATATAAGTGATTGTCCTCTGATTGACTTATTTCACTCAGCATAATACCCTACAGTTCCATCCACATCAAAGCAAATGGTAGGTATTCATCCTTTCTGATGGCTTCTTTATCCACTTATCTGTCAAAGGACATCATGGCTCCTTCCACAGTTTGGCTATTGTGGACATTGCTGCTATGAACATTGGGGTACAAGTGTCCTGACATTTCACTACATCAGGATCTTTGGGGTAAATACCCAGTAGTGCAGTTGCTGGGTCATAGGGAGCTCTATTTTTAACTTCTTGAGGAACCTCCACACAGTTTTCCAGAGTGGCTGCAGCAGTTCACATTCCCACCAACAGTGCAAGAGGGTTCCCCTTTCTCCACATCCTCTCCAACATTTGTTGTTTCCTGCCTTGTTAATTTTCCCCATTTTCGCTGGTGTGAGGTGGTATCTCCTTGTGGTTTTGAATTGTATTTCCCTGATGACAAGTGGTGTGGAGCATTTTTTCATGTGCTTGTTGGCCATACGTAGGTCTTCTTGGAGAAATGTCTGTTCATGTCTTCTGCCCATTTCATGACTGGATTGTTTCTTGGGTATTGAGTTTGATAAGTTTTTTATAGATCTTGGATACTAGCCCTTTATCTGATGTCATTTGCTAATATCTTCCCACATTCTATAAGTTGTCTTTTAGTTTTGTTGACTAGTTTTTTTGTTGTTTCTTTTGTTTTGTTTTTTGTTTTTTGTTTTTGCTGTGCAGAAACTTTTTATCTTAAGTCTCAGTAGTTCATTTTTGCTTGTTTCCCTGGACTTCATAGATGTGTCTTGCAAGACGTTGCTGCAGCCAAGTTCAAAAAGGGTGTTACCTGTGTTCTCCTCTAGTATTTTGATGGATTCTTGTCTCATATTTAGATCTTTCAACCACTTTGAGTTTATCTTCATGTATGGTGTTAAGATAATGGTCCAGTTTCATTCTTCCACATATAGCTGTCCAATTTTCCCAGCACCATTTATTGAAGAGACTGTCCTTTTTCCAGTGGGTATTCTTTCCTGCTTTGTCGAAGATGAGTTGACCATAGAGTTGAGGGTCCATTTCTGGACTCTGTTCTGTTCCATTGATCTATGTATCTGTTTTTGTGCTGGTACCATACTGTCTTGATCACAGCTTTGTAATATAGCTTGAAATCAGGTATTGTGATGTGCCCAGCTTTGATTTTCTTTTTCAATATTCCTCTGGCTATTTAGGGTCTTTTCTGGTTCCATACAAATCTTAAGATTATTTGTTCCAACTCTGTGAAGAAAGTCCATGGTATTTTGATAGGGATTGCATTGAACATGTAAATTGCTCTGGGTAGAATAGATATTTTCACAATATTTATTCTTCTAATCCATGAGCAATGGAATGTTTTTCCATCTCTATACATCTTCAATTTCTGCATAAGTGTTCTGTAGTTTTTGGAGTACAGATCTTTTACCTCTTTGGTTAGGTTTATTTCTAGATATCTTATGGTTTTGGGTGCAATTATAAATGGGATTGATTCCTTGATTTTTCTTTCTTCAGTCTCATTGTTAGTGTATAGAAATGCCACTGATTTCTGTGCATTGATTTTGTATCCTGCCATATTGCTGAATTGCTATATGAGTTCTGGCAATCTTGGGATGGAGTCTTTTGGGTTTTCTATATACAGTATCATATCATCTGTGAAGAGTGAGAGTTTGACTTCTTCTTTGCCAGTTTTAATGCCATCTATTTCTTTTTATTGTCTGATTGCTGAGGCTAGGACTTCTACTACTATGTTGAATAACAGTGGTGAGAGTGGGCATCTCTGTCATGTTTCTGATGTTAAGGGAAAGGCTCTCAGTTTTTCCCCATTGAAAATGATATTCGCTGTGGGCTTTTCATAAATGGCTTTTATGATATTGAGGAATGTTCCCTCTATCCTTACACTTCTAAGAGTTTTAATCAGGAATGGATGCTATATTTTGTCAAATGGTTTCCCTCATTGAGAGGATCATATGGTTCTTGTCTTTTCTTTTATTGATGTGAGCTATAATGTTGATCGTTTTATGAATCTTGAATGATCCTTGCATCCCAGGGATAAATCCTACTTGGTCATAGTGAATAATCCTCTTATTGTACGGTTGGATCCTATTGGCTAGTATCTTGGTGAGAATTTTTGCATCCATGTTTATCAGGGATATTGGTCTGTAATTCTCCTTTATGGTGGGGTCTTTTTCTGGTTTTGAGATCTGTTTTTTTTTAAAGGTTCTTTTCTTTTTATTTTTGTAATATCATTCCATACAAAAGCAGTAGAAACATAACAGTCTTAACAAGAAATTTACAATTGAATATTTGAACAAAAAATCTGTACACATTATCATTTACAGCAATTATACATGGTAAATTAGCTGACTGTAAAAAAAATGTTCTTTCTGAACCCCTCTGCTGCCTTTAACTCTTGGAGTATTACAGGTAGAAGGCACACCTAGCACTATTTATAAGGACCAAATCAAGACTGTGTCACTTACATAAAATCCATTAACAGTTCAATTTACTATCTTTGACTACTCTTCAGTGCTCTGAGGAAAAAAAACACACCTTGACATATTGACAAAAGGCCCCAAATTAAGTTTCTGTAAAGATATTAAAGTTATTCAATGATGAGAATAGTCAGATACCAGTAAAGAAAAGAAAAGTAAAGAAAGCTGACACACAACTGGCCCCATGGATGTGCAGCTAACTCCAAAGTAGCCAAGGTAATGCTGCCCACATAGAATGAGTTTGGAAGTATTCCCTTCATTTCTATCCCTTGAAACAGCTTTAGTAGAATAGGTATTAGTTCTTCTTTAAATGTTTGGTAGAATTCCCTTGGGAAGCCATCTGGCCCTGGATTTTTGTTTCTTGGGAGGTTTTTGATGACTGCTTCAATTTCCTCCCTGGTTATTGGCCTGTTCAGGTGTTCTATTTCTTCCTGTTTCAGTTTTGGTAATTTGTAGGTTTCCAGAAATGCATCCATTTCTCTCAGATTGCCTAGTTTGTTGGCCTATAGTTGCTCATAATGCATTTTAAAAATCATTTGTATTGGTGTCCTTTGTATTGGTTGTGATCTCACCTCTTTCACTCATAATTTTATTAATTTCAGTCCTTTCTCTCTCTCTCTCTTTTTTTAAATAAGACTGGCTAAGAGGTTATCTATCTTATTAATTCTTTCAAAGAACTAGCTCCTGGTTTTGTTGATCTGTTCTACAGTTCTTCTGGTTTCTATTTCATTGAGTTCTGCTCGAATCTTTATGATCTCTCTTCTTCTGCTTGGTTTAGGCTTTATTTGCTCTTCTTTCTCCAGTTTCTTTGGGTGCAAGATTAGCTTGTGTATTTAAGTTTTTTCCAATTTTATGAGGGAGGCTTGTATTTCAGTGTATTTCCCTCTTAGGACCGCTTTCACTGTATCCCAAAGATTTTGAATAACTGTATTTTCATTTTCATTAGGTTCTGTGAATCTTTTTAATTCTTCTCTAATATTCTGGTTGACCCATTCATCTTTTAGTAAGATGCTCTTTAGCCTCCAAGTGTTTTAGTTTCTTCCAAATTTCTTTTTGTGATTGAGTTCTAGCTTCAAAGCATTGTAGTCTGAAAATATGCAGGGGACAATCCCCGTCTTTTGGTATTGAGTGAAACCTGATTTGTGACCCAGTATGTGGTCTATTATGGAGAAGTTTCCATGTTCACTTAAGAAGAATGTGTATTCAGTTCCATTAGGATGGAATGTTCTGTATATATTTGTGAAATCCATTTGTTCCAGTATATCATTCAAAGCCCTTGTTTCTTTGGTGATATTCTGCTTAGAAGATCTGTCTTTTGCTGAGAGTGCTGTATTTGAGTCTCTTACTACTATTGTATTATTATCTATGTATCTCTTTACTTTGGTTATTAATTGATATACTTGGCTGCTCCCACATTAGGGGCATAAATATTCATAATTGTTAGATCGCCTTGTTGGATAGACCTTTTAAGTATGATATAGTGTCCCTCTTCATGTCTTACTACAGTCTTTGATATAAAATCTAATTTATCTGATATGAAGATTGCTACCCTAGCTTTCTTTTGAGGACCATTTAAACGGCAAATGGTTCTTTACCCCTTCATTTTCAGTTTGGAAGTGTCCTTAAGTCTAAAATGAGTTTCTTGTAGACAGCATATAGATGGGTCTTGCTTTTTTATCCAGTCTGATACCCTGCATTTTTTGATGGGGTCATTTAGCCCATTCACGTTCAGAGTAACTATTGAAAGATGTGAATTTAGTGTCATAGTATTACTGATACAGACCCTGTTTCTGTAGATTGTTTCTTTGGCCTCCCTCCTTGTCTTACAGGCCCCCGCCCCCCTTAATATTTCTTACAGAGTCAGTTTGGTGGTTACATATTCTTTCAGTTTCTGTGTATCCTGGAAGCTCTATATCTCTCCTTCTATTCTAAATGATAACCTAGCTGGATAAAGTATCCTTGGCTGCATGTTTTTCTTGTTTAGTATCCTGAATATATCATGCCAGCCGTTTCTGGTCTTGCCAGGTCTCTGTGGATAAGTCCACTGCTAATCTGATATTTCTCCCCATATAAGTTAAGCATCTCTTGTCTTGAGATGCTTTTAGAATTTTCTCTTTATATTTGAAATTTGCAAGTTTCACTATTACATGTTTAGGTGTTAATCAGTTTTTGTTTATTTTGCAGGGAGGTCCTCTCTATCTCTTGGATCTGAATGCCTGTTTCCTTCCCCAGATTAGGGAAGTTCTCAGTTATGATTTGTTCAAATATACTTTGTGTTCCTGTCTCCCTCCCTCTCTCTCTATCTCTTTTGATCTCAGTAAGAAGAATATTATTCATTCTCAAGCTATCATTTATTTCCCAACGCCTTTCCTTGTGGGTTCTTAATTGTTTTTCTCTTTTTTCCTCAGCTTCCTTCCTTGCCACCGACTTGTCTTCGATGTTACTCTCTCTTCCACCTCATTAACCCTAGCAGTTAGAGCATCCAGTTTAGACTGCATCTCAGTTAAAGTATTTTTAATTTCAGATTGATTAGATCTCAATTCTGCAGTAAGAGAATCTCTAGAATACTTTATACTTTTTTTCCAGAGCTACCAGTAATTTTATGATTGTACTTCTGAATTGTATCTTTGACATGCTACCTAAATCCATATCAAGTAAGTCTGTGGCAGAGAATTACTTCTGGTTCTTTCTTTTCTAGTGAATTCTTCATTGTAGTCATTTTGCCCAGTGCAGAATGGCTTGTCAGAAGCAATCACTTTTCTCCCTGTAGCGTTCCAGCTGTTCTTTTGCATCTCAGGTTAGAATCCTAAGTCTTCAGGATGTCTTGAACGTTTTCTAGGTAGGTTTGGGGGACCAGATGAATCAAGGACTCCTACTCTTCTGCCATCTTACCTCCTCTCCTCTGTATATGTAAATTTAAAGGTTGGTGACAGTGTAGATAAAATTTGCCTCAAATTTTTTAAGCCTAAGACCTTATGGTTTTGATTATCATCTCAGACGATAATCTGCCTGGATTTGATCCTATATTCAGTACAAGGCATGTTCAACATGTTTATTTTTTGGAAGATATTATAACTATAAGTAATAAAATATTATTAGATATTTTCATTTAAGTATTTCTTTATCTTCTAAAACTTATTCTTTCCCAAATACCTCTCCAGATTCACCTAACTCAATGATTTTCCTAGTTTAAAAACTCACATTGACCTTTACTTATTTCTTTTTATTTCTTGTTTTTCAATTTCTAAACCCTATCAATTCCTTTGCCTCATAACATTTTTGAAAAAAATTATTTCTTTTCATGTTTATTGACATCACACTACAGAGTATGTATGTAGACTAATAAGCCATGCCAAATTTATTTTGCCACATCTAATCTTTTTTTTTCCATCTACTACCCAGCCTATCTTGCATGCAACCATTTGGGATTCTACAGTTTTATGTCATGAATCTATTAATAAATATTAGTTGAACAATTCCTGAGTCAAGGCAAATTCTAGGCAGAGGTGGTGAGGTGGAGCATGAGGAGAAGGGGATCTGTAGCCAAAGAAATTTTAGATAGGGCCCTTATTTCAGTTGAAATGCACATTGCAGTAAACTAAAAAGTTCAGTGCAGAAGCACACATACATGCAAATAGGTACATATAGCAGCTTGACATTTTGCACTTCAAATTCCTGAGATGATATATCCTCTCAAAATATCAGTTTAAAGATAAATCTTAATAAAAAGTTTGAAGATGTTAAAATCCCATTTGAGATAATCTCAACACTGTTCTTTCCCATGTGTACTTGTTAACAGCAACCGATTTTACAATGGCAGCAAACAATTGTATAGTAGTAGCTGATGTCACCATCTTCTCTTTGCAGATTTGAAGGGGCAATTATAATTCATGGTCAGGGCCATTTTGAAGGGACCCTTCTAGTTTTTCAGAAACTAGTGGTCACACCAGTATTTATTTGGAGCTATTTATTCACAGGTCACCTCTCCATCAGTGTCCTGTCTTCTGGGTTTCCTTTTTGGTCTTTATATTAGAGATGAAGCCCAGGCCCTTAAATGTAGTAGTGTAGAACAATTGAAACTCTGGTGGCCTATAGAATTACCTCAGTTTGTTTTAAGCTTTGGGTAATGATTTAGCATTTCTATGTAATAGGTGTCCTTTTAGTTAAAATTATACATTCACTCTATGTAAAAGATGGTTGTAATTGTGACTTCTGTGATAAGATACCTTTTTCTGTGTGTAGCCTATTTCCAACATTTCTATGGATATCCACTCTTGGCATCCACATTTTTTATGAGAATGACCATTTTATACAATAGGACTTTGCTCTTGGGAGCCACAGTTGACTGACTCAATAGTTAGAATCCTATTCAAACTGGGCCACTGAACCTCTTGCCTGAAATTTTCAATTTTTGAATTTTTAATTAATTTTTATTGAGGTATAGTTGACACATAATGTTATATTAGTTTCAAGTGTATAATATATTCATCAAGTCTGTATGTTATGCTGCACTACACCATAAGTGTAGCTAGCATCTGTCACTATAGAGTGCTATTATGGTACTATTGACCTTATTCCCTGTACTGTACTTATAATCCCCATGACTTGTCTATTCCATAACTGGAAGCCTATACCTCCTACCCATCTTCACTCATTTTGCCCATAGTTCCACCCTTTCCCCTATGGCAGCTCTCAATTTATTGTCTATATTTATAGGTCTGTTTTGGCTTTTTGTTTGTGCATTTGTTTTATTTTTTAGATTCCACATATAAGTGAAATCATGTGGTATTTGCCTTTCTCTGATTTTTTTTTTTTACTTAGTGAAATTTTGAATTTTAGGGTGAGAGTTTTGGCAATCTCTCTTGTAATTAAAGATGTTAAATGTAAATTAATCTTAGAGCTCCTTTAGTGGCCAAGTTTATGCCATGACATGGAACCAACTGGTTTACACAAAGAGAAAGAGAAATGGAAAGATGAATAAAAAGGTACATTAACTGGAGATAGTCTTCCATTTCCTGGTGGTTCTGGTAGTGCCTTAGCCCTGCTACATTATTGACCCTTCTATTTGAGATTTTTCTTGAATTCCATGGGATATTTCATTATTCTCCCAATAAATCCTATTTCTGTGAGCCTTTCAAGTTGTTTTGTTTTTGTCACTTGCAATTAAAATATGTGTCATGAATACCTTCTGCCTTTGCAGTTCCATGAGAGGAAAATGTAGTTTTGAACAGAAAGCAGTCTTAGGGCCATGAATGGTTAACAGTCGCATTGATATACACACATATATACCTGTGTTCACACACATATATGCCCACACAGATCCAAAAATATGTGGTCTAGACTCTATCTAATGTAAAAAATAAAGGCGACAAATATATTGTTAAGAAGAGGCAAATTAGAATTTATTATGTCATTATTTCGTTCAAAACTTTTATTTGTATCCATTGTCATTAGGATATAAACTCTTGAGTCTGGTGTTCTGGATCTGTTACAAGCTGCCCCTAGGATACCTGTGGCAGGGACACTTCATCATTTCTGTAAAGTCCCTCTTTGCTGATTCTCACCTAAGTTCTTTTGCCATGTATCCTGCCTATAGGACCCTGCCCTCTTTCTCTACGCCCAATGAGACTTTTGCTTATTCTTCACAGCTACATTTAATTCCCATTTCTCAAGTTCTTGAGCCTGCAGAGGGCTCTTCATTCTCTGAAATCTTATAGCTGTTATTATTTTAATCATTTTCTTAACATTTACTATTTGTGCCATATATAGTTAATTATTTTAGAGATATGAGCTTTAATTCTTTCTGGAAGTATAAGCTCTTTGAAGGTAAAGACTGTTTTTTTTTTTTTCTTTTCTTTCTTTTTTACTGCACCCTCCTCTTGCCCTGCATCCACTGAAAGTGAGCATTTGGTAGAGTGCTATATTTGAATTAACACATACAAGAGTAAAATGTGGCCTATTCTCTAAAGGAACCAACTATAAATTTACTTAAAAGAGCATTAAAAATTAAATTATAAAGCTCATATTAGCAGACGGTAAAAAGGTTTAACCAGCAGCTACTGCAGATACAGGGACATATGAGAATTCTGATATAAAACTGAAAGCAAGAGAGCATGTGAGTAAATTTGGAGGCATGATGATTAAAGAGGAGAAAATAGTCAAACCTTACTTAATATATTTATTTTTCTTAAGTCAAGGGAAATTATCTAACCTTTTAGACTGTAAACTCCATGAGGCCAATTGTCATATCTACTCTGTCCATCACAGTAAAGCCAGTCCCCTGGCTCTCTGTCTAGTGGAATTCAGTCACTAGTAGGAACCACCATTGCATAACCAGAATACATTTTGTAGTGAGTATTTCTGCAGAGATTGTATATACTTTCTAGCATTTCCAGAATTTGTACCCAGTTTCTGTAGTGGCAACTAGGGACTGATCAATATTGGTAAAATATTAGAAATACTTTTGATGAAATGCATATAGTCAGGGGAGTAAAACCTCTGTGTCATGGAGACCAAATTCACAGTAGATGCAATTAGGAAGACTGAGGGGGTTCTAATAAAAAGAAGTGAACAAACCAACAAAGAAGAGCATTGGACTGAACCAGTGCAGATAAGCAATGGACATAGAAGCTGATGTGAAGAGTATCATAGAAAGGATTCAGACTAGAACCAGAGGGACGTTCCCTAGCTTCTCCTAGTTAAGGGCTTCATTAGTATCTTAGTGAGGAATGTATGGTGATTTTATCTGTCATGTTTCTCTAGGTTGCACTTCAGAAACAGTGACCTCCAACTCTAAGTGGCTTGAGACCACAAAGCTTGATTGCATTTCTGGTTGGCTTCAAATCCATTGAGGTCTTATTGCACCTGCTCTTTATTCTGGAACACAGACCAATAGAATACTTACTCTCTGGGATCCTACAGAATAAGGATTGCCAAACATAGCAAATGAAAATATAAAACACCCAGTTGAGTTTGAATTTCAGATAAGCAATAAATGATTTTTATGTGTGTAAATGTGTTCCATATAGTATTTGTGGTATACATGTACAAAAAAGTTATTTGGTGTTTATGTAATTCAAATTTAACTGCATGTACTTTTTTTTTTTTTTCTAGCAACACTTTGCCAGGCCCATAAATGGAGAAAAAGAGAAATCATGTGACATCATGAAGGCTTTCAAATCTTCTACTCAGATGTGGCACTTGATACTTCTGCTTCTCATTGGCCAAAGAAGACATGACTAAGTCTGACATCAATGGGATAAGAGACGTAATCCTCCCTTGGAGGTATTCCTAGCAAGGGAGGAGTAGCATTACGATAATGATACTGTATTATCATCTACTACAGTACTAAGTAAAGAATGGAAAATTTATTTCATAGTATATATGGGTTGTGCTTTTCAGGGATCTTTTTTTTCATCCTTGAAAAGGATCTAAAACAGCTCCTTTAGTTAGTGTGAAGAAGTAACTGAAGCAGGAAGGCCTACCTGATATTTGCTATGTCTCATTTTCTGAGCTTCGAGAGGAAAGCAGTTCTTTGCAGCTCTGCTCCTAGTTAAGGTGACTACTTGAGTTTAACAATGAAGGCTCATTTCTGTTTGGTTGACTGTCTTAGGTCCCATTATTTTAAGGAAAGGTTCCTGGTCTTAGTGAGTGAGCAGTGAACTGAGAATGGAAATCTGAGAGGATGAAGAAAGTGGTTTTACCAGCAGAGGCTAACATGTCTGAAGTGTTTGTTTGCTTGTGGCCCATGGCCTCTCCCATACCTCTCTCTTGGGGATGGCCTTCTTCCTTTATACACGCAGTGCAAACTCTTCTTTGTAACCATTTTTTTCTATTAAAGGTACTCCTTCATATGCCTCTACATTTCAAAGGATTTTCCTGATGGATGGGGATATGGGCTGGTGATACGCAGGATTTTCCTGGTCCCTAATGCCCTTCTAGTTTGGTCCAAGGTCTTTTTTATATTCAAAATTTTTACCAAAAATTAATTTCTAACTTTTGTTACTTTTGCCTGTCCCAGAATTCATGTTTAACTTAGTATAACATGTGGAAATTTCTCCCGGTTGATTTTCAAGGTCAATCATAATAGAACTAGATCTCTGAAATAAATAGCCTGGAATGTAATGAATACATATCATCTGCATTGACTTCTGTTTTGTTGAGTTTTTCTTTTCAGTTAAAGGCTGTTTCTAAATATTATTTCCTACTACATTATAATGTGCTTTATATTCAGAGTTTGCCTAAACAGGACATTTGGCTAATGAAGTGAGATAATGGGGAATTAAATGGTTTTCAGTGTGAAGGGAACAACATTATTTACAGGGTATATTGCCGATTAAGGAAAAGAAAGACTTTTTTTTCTTTAAAAAAAAAAAAAGACAAGATGATAATAAAGTTATTCCCAACTTGTGATACGGTGTGATCACATGGGATTTCCTAATTTAATATCAACCATAGATTATAATCTTTTCATATTGAATATGCTGGTATAAAATGAGACTTAAACACTGCCTGTCACAGTTCCTGACAAGAATCACGTACTTTTAGATGAAAAGTATGGTTCATCTGAAACATATGAGGCTATATGAAATCCCATAAATATTTTTTTTTCGGGTGGAATTACTTCACCCCAGTGCCAGCAGCACTAAGAAAGAGAATTGAACTATATGACTTTTTTTATCTTAAGCACTGGGTGTCGACAAAATAGATTAAAATAGTACGGCAGAATTTGTTGATACTAGACAATTTTTTTATATAAATATAAAGCTTACCTGGCCCTATTAATAACTTATTTTACTTTTAAATATATAACTTACTGATAATATTCAGCTTTCTTTAAAATATAAATTGATAATTTTCAGTTTTATACCTCTGTACATTTTTTTAAAAACAACAAAAATAAATTACTCTGTAGTTGAGAGTGGAGTTTCCAGAGGTAAGAAGACCATTTTAAGATCATCTGGCTCCAGTGCAGCAGAATCTGGTCCAGGTCCTACTACACTCTACCACTTTGCTTCTGACAGATGTTGCCGGTCAGTGGAAGAACAAGGACTGGGAATTGTAGTCCTTCTTAACACAGCAGTTCAAATAATCAACTAGCAAACTTGTCTGGGTTGGCAGACAAGATGGAATAATCCTGTTGTTGCTAAAGGGTCCAGCCCCTTTATCTTACAAGAGGATCCTGGGTCCTAGATCGGCTGTGAGAGTTGCCAAGGGAGGCCAGAACTGGGACTGGGTCTACTTTGACTTACAGATCCGGTGCTCATCCACTTTACCAGACTGTTCAGGCAATTTAATTTAATGCAGATACTTTGAAATGGCATTTTATTTTTGTATGGCATTATTTTTTTCAAAGATTTTATTTATTTATTCATGAGAGACACAGAGAGAGAGGCAGAGGCAGAGGGAGAAGTAGACTCCCCATAAGGAGCCCAATGTGGGACTTGATCCCAGATCCCGGGATCACGCCCCAAGCTGAAGGCAGACGCTCAGCCGCTGAGCTGCCCAGGCATCCCTATATGGCATTATTTATATAAAATATTACATAATAATTATCTCAATAATGTCAGAAGAGAAACAAAGGAAAAAATAGTCCTCTTATTTTCATGCACAATTGGTAAAAAAAAAATGTAGTTGCAAAAAAGAATAAAAATAGTATAGAGAAATAATATTTTGTGAATAATTCAAATTACTTTCAGCATTGTTCTAAGAACTTTATGTTGTCATTTGTTTAAAATGATTGGAGGAAGGGAGAGAGAGAATGAAACCCATAGCCCTTGAAATGCCAGATTCTGTCTCTAGAGGACTCAGACTTAAACTGATTCTAAGACTGGTTTAATCAGTAATCTGCCATCTGATGATAAATTGATCTGCTGTAGAAAATAGGAGGGGACTAAGAATGAGGAGACTGAGGGAGCCCAGCATTCCTGGTAAACACCACAAAATGGAAATCTGCATTTTTACCCCATGCTCCATATCTCTGGGCATAATGTTGCATTCTGGGGAAATGGTAATTAGTGCCTGTTTTCAATTTTGAGTCAAATGGAGAGTAGACAGAGAACTGTTTATTTTAGCAATACTTGTTTATTATTTTAGAAATACCTGTTCCATAGTTGCAACATCAGGTAGGGACAGTTCAGGGCATAATGATTAGCAAGAAATGAGTTTTCAGTGTCACTAGATTTCAGTTGTTATGACTTTCTCACTATTCTCACTTCTCCCCAACCTCCTTCCCCAGTTGGGTGACACACTCTTCATTTCTCTGAGATATTCTCTGCCATAAGCTTCTAAGAACTGTGCATTAATACTTGTTATTAGGTAAAGATCTAATAATATCATTAATACTGAAATATAAGTGATTAACAAAATGTTATCTTCCACAGGGATATTTGCATTTTATCAGGCAAACAAAGCCTTAAGCCAAAGAAATCAGTTTTTCTCACAGATATTTTAGTGCAGTCTTCCCTCTGAACTTCTGTCACATGTGGGATCCAATGCTGGACAAGATCATGGAGTGTAAGCCTCAAGGTTGTTATTATATAATTCAAACAGCTTTGATGGTCTTGGGGAAGAAATGGCCACAATAAGAGATTAAGTTAAAATGTAGAAATGAACTTGGTCTCCTGAAAAATAATTTTACCTGTGATTGATCTTGATATGAAGAATTCTATGATTTTGTGGCTGTCCCTTCATTGACCCCATTCTGAGGGACAGTGTAATGTCTCTTTTTTGAGATCTCTTCCTTCTGATAACAATGCTCAACCCCTCATAAACACCTTTCAACCATCAACTTCAGGCTGATATCCTTAGCATTGACTCACGAGAAGGATCATCATACATGCTGTTTAATAATTATTCCTTTTTCTTCTTTTCCCCAACCAGGACTACTATTTTTCATGTTCCCAAATGCACTTTTGTAAACTACAAAATATTAAACAAAAGTGAATACTCATTATCTCTGTGATCATATGATCATCTCAAATTTCTCTGGAGCCAGGAGAAACTGACAGTGGATAATCAGATCATTGGTGAAGTGGATTATAAAAAGTGAGTCAAATTGTTAGTGTTTGCAAGGACACAGTCTTACACATATTTTGGTGATAGCTATCATAAAATGTTTAAATGTCAACTAGGGAATTAAAGTGGTCCTGAGAATAAGACAGAAAAAGATAGCGAAAAGATCATGATGATTTAAGTTTTGATTATAGTATGACTAAGAATTCAAATGGGATAAAGTCCAGTAGGATTTTGAACTATAGGCAGACTGACAAAAAAGGACAAGGACTCATGTACTCTTCACTTGACAGAAAGATTGATAAAGTTAAAAAGAAAATAGTGGGATAAAATAAGAGCTATAGAAGAAATATTAGGATGGAATTTTCTAGTTTTCCTCAATGTGAAAGGGAGAGCAACTGTGTCTTGTGTTTGCAGTGGATGTTACTTACTGAGGTGTTCCTGAAGTACTCTGTGGCCATTCTATGCACTGAGCAACATGGACTGAGGGACCTCTGGGTGAGTGTGAATGGGAGGAGAACCAAGGAATATGGAAAACTGTAGGCTGACCTCTGCTCTTACTGAGCTTTTTAATTACCTTTCCCACAAAATTTATGTCCAGTAGTAGCAATGTAAATAAAAGGGCTTTTCACCAAGAGGGAAGTAGGTCAGGGCTTAGGAAATGAGACAGATTTATTATGTTCTGTGTGTATTCTTATTCCCCCTTTAAAAACGATTTTTGAAAGAAAGATACAGAGGAAAATATTTAGAAACACTAATTTAAAATTAGCATAATAAGGAAATGAATCAATAAGGCTGCAGAAGAGACTTCTGCAAATAAGATGCTACAAAGTACTTTCCCTCAGGACAGCAGGGACAGTGTGAGACCACAAAAATTTTTTTTTCTAAGCCTATGCCTTTATAAAACCAAATTATACAGGTGTTGGAAACTTATGCCTTGAGATATTTTGCCAAGGAAGTGGTGTTTCACTCTCTACTAAAGAAAACCACATTCTTCCTCACATTCAAAAAAAAAAAAGGGAAAAGAAAAAAAAAAAAAAGAAAAAATCACACCTCTATTCAGAGCCCAAGTTGTCATCAGAAAGGAAAAGGTTGGAGTTCATTTATCATGTGCATTTCTATGGCTACAGAGATAATTGGGTTGATTCCAACTAGCCTTCATTTCTCTCGCATTTTAATTGAAAAGCCTTCAGAGTGTTAGAAGCACCGAACTGGCCTTAGACTTGAGGGGACTTCGCTTGGGCTGCAGGGGACCAAAATGACAACCAGAGGACAGGCTAAGCAGTGTGTGGAACCAGGGGCCTGTTGTGTTACTGCTTGAACAGGCAGGGGGTCTGGGGCCAGTCTGTGCATTCTATACTTGTGTTTGGCTTGAAAATACAGTTTTCATTTCTGGCTACATTTGATTTAACATTTTTATCACAGCATTTCTGTTAAGGCGAGTGTATGACATCAGGTCCGTCATCAGCCTGAAGAATTTAAACTGAGTTTGGTTGATTAAAATAAAGGACTCAAGAGCAAATGGCTTGAAGGTAGCAGAGACTATAACCAGCCTGTAACTTTTGGGAAGTGTTAAAATGGATGTGTATTTAATATTGTTTTCACTTTTCATCATCAAACCCATCCCTATTAAAACTTTGCTGGTTCAGTTGGTCAAGTTTTATGATTGAGTGGACTCTGTGCACGCTCAAGGTATGTGTAGGAGATTAATTTATAAGCTCTTCTAACTCTGAATCTCTAAGGTTTATTCTGTCTATGTGTTGTTTGCATAATGCACTTTTGTACAGCTAAAGCACTACCTAAAAGGGATTATTTTCATATTCAGCACATTAAAAATCTAGCTCAATTCGCAGATCCCATTCTGTGTTTATGCCTGAGATAACAGGTGAAAAGTATCTCATTACAAGTGTCCATGAAGCAAACATAAGAATGAGAATGTTTGGGGAGAGAATGTACCCCTACTGAAATTAATTCCCCAGTGGTTTTATTAAAGTCTGCAAATTGCATTATTTTCCCATCATATTTGAAATATTGCCCTCCCTTAATGCCTGCTCTAACCCATGCCATGCCATCTTCCCTGGAGTGTCTAGACATGGTGTCTTAGATTTATGTGTATGATCTCAGTGTGTTACAACATCACTCCTGACTAATGCATTATTACAATACTTACAGATATTCCCAAGTGCCACTGTATTGATTAGAAAATCACCAATCTGCATATGCACACCATCTGTGCTGTGGAGAAGCAAAAAATGCAGGATGACATTTGCCTTATTCGAAGGAAGATTCAGAAACCACTAATAGAACGAAGAGGGAATTCTCTTTTGCAAGGAAGGAATTTGGCTTTTTAAAATAAAAAGAAAAGTACATAAGAATTTTTATAGAGCTATACAGTGTAAACCTAGGTGTTTAAAACTACTCATTTCTCTCCCCTTTCACCGGTAGATGGAAAGGCCAGGTCTCAGCATGCAAACAGCATGCTTAACCATTTAGATCCTGAAAATGATACCATATCAGGACCACTGGTGCCATGAAATTGATGAATCTCAGCTCAACTGCAGCAGCCCTTTGGTAGAAAAGCTGCCTGTAGTGAGCAGTCGGTTGTGTCTCAGTGGAAAGGCCAAAAGCATGCCTGCAAAAGATGAATGAGGCACTCACCTACTGGGCTGAAATGCTTTTAAAGGACAGGAATCTGTTTATCTTTGATTGATTGTTCAGTCTGATACTTTCCTTTATAAAGTTTATTGACTACAAGAACATAAATCAAAGAAAAACAAATCACAGGTTCAATTTTGGGGGCATTGACATCCTGCCATCTCTGCAGCAACTGCTCATACAAGTCAAGGGGCAGGAAGAAGGATGCAAGTAACTAGGAGGAAAAATCACATGATGGAAATGGCCACTAGGAAAGCTCTACTCTTATGATTCTCCTAACAGCTCTTTAGGTTGTGAATGTCTTGATACATACTACAATGCCAGGAGTTCAGGCAGCTGCTGGAATGTGAATAGTCAGAAAAAAGAATGAAAGAAAGAAAGAAAAAGAGAAAAAGGATTTTTAAAAATAACTAATTGCAAGGAAGTGACACTGTTAGATCTGCCATTTTTTAATGTCATCTGTTATTGATCAGTCTGTCTCTAGTCTTATCCATTAAGTGTATTTATTTCACTCCCTCCTTTTCTTAAGAAAAAAATTGAAAATATTA
Source organism: Canis lupus dingo (assembly GCF_003254725.2). Lineage (NCBI taxonomy): Eukaryota > Metazoa > Chordata > Mammalia > Carnivora > Canidae > Canis > Canis lupus. The sequence continues at coordinate 53,125,730 of NC_064248.1, forward strand.
AAACAAGAACTCTAATGACATTTTAGTGAATTGAGGGGATAGAGCAGGAGGCTCTAATCACATGTCCACCCAGTCTTGCCCCATCCCAATGCAGGGAATTATTGTTTTGCCATCCTTGTCTTTAAGGAGCTCTTGTCTGCAAGGATTGTGAGCTAAACTCTAAAAGTGGTTATAAACTAGATGGAATTGTGTCAATGACCCTCATGAAGGATCACATTGTGTCTCTCCTTTTAAACTAAATTTGCAAGGACTAAAATGTCTACAGTCCTCTGTTAGTGTGGACATGTGCCTCTCTCTAAGGTTTGGTTAGACCAATGACCAGTTTCCCATTGTGGAGAATTTAACAGCATCATTCTCAAAATTTGTCATTTTGAATTCTCTCTCACTTTAAAACAAATTGTATTCTTCATTCCCTATGCATTTTTCAAGATGATTGTCTTCTAGTTTTTGCTTTTAGACAGCTAAAAATTATTTATGGGATACTTTGGGGTTCAAGGAGGAATTGTCTTTGGGTTTCAGAAGCCAGTCTCTGAAGAAATTTTCTATATTTCATTAAAAATCAATGAGGGGTGGAGGGAAAGGAGGACGCATACACCAGTCCTCTCCAAGTGGGTGTCTCTCAGAATTTCCACCTATTGCCCCAGGCAGCAGTAGTAATGGTCGTAAAACTGAACCGCGAAAAGTAATACTCTCTAAACTGACAGGGGCTGGAGAAGATCGAGGGAAGGAGTTTGCTGCTGGATAGAGTGTAAAACATGTCCTTACTGCTTCTCTGCAGGAACCCGGAGCACCTCACAAAGCCTTCCCAAGAGCAAATATCACTTTGCAGTGGTCACCACTGGCAGAGCCACTAATGAGGCCTAATTGGAGCGACAGGGCCTGCCTGTGCACATTAGCATCTCTAAGTTATCCCAATTAAGGAACAAGATACAGCAGGGTGGGCATTGTTTGGATACTGGTGCCCTGCTTGGGTGTGCTGCAAGGAACAAGGCCAAAGGCTGAGTGCCTCCAACCACCCAATGTGTGACCTAATTGCTAATTGATGCACAACCTTGGGTGGCCTGCTGCTTCTTAATGATGTTTGAGACAGTTTGGGGTCCTAAAACAACAAGCTTGTTTTGGAACAAAGCCAATAATTTATCTTCATTTATTGGTGTTTTACCCTTTTAGGAAAAAAAAAAAAAAAAAAAAACAGGCACACACACTGCTGGATGGGAATAAGAAACACTAGATACTAAACTGTAAGGAAAAGAGGCCCGTTGTGGTTAATAAGTAGAAAGGCTAAGAGGTAGAAAGTGAGGCAATGTTAGAGTAGTTGTTTCTGGAGCATCAAGGGGTAATGGGAAAAGAGAAAATTGTGTGGCATGTTACAGTTTAAAGATGAGACCACAACAAGAAACTTTTTAAATTTACAGAATTTATCTCAGAACCCACTGCCTATGAGAATGGCTTCATTATCACCTTCTCCACAGTTCTCTTCTAGTCTTCATAATTTCACGGAACTGTGGAATGAGTAGACAATTTAAAGATGAGTTACAAAGATTGAGAAAGTTGGGGTATTTTTGACAAGATGGAAATGGAGATGGGCTGAATTTTTTTATTCATTACTTTATTCATTCATTCAACGTCATTTAATCGCCTTCTGTGCTCCAAATACTCAGCTAGGTACTGGCGCTTATAGGGTCTACAGAACAGTATAATCCCCGACTTTACAGGATTTATATGTTAGCAGAAAAAAGTCGTTAAATAAGAAGGAAAATAATAGTTGAATTTTATTAAGTTTCTTAGTACATGCTAGGCAGGATGAGGGTGTTAATTTAATCTAGAGGTTAAGGATTTTCCTGAAGAAGTAGAGTTGACCTTGACACTGAGGAGGCCATTCCTCTGGTTTTTGGGATAAAACTAATTTATAGTTCCCTTAAAATTGTATACATTAATATTTGGACTGCTTTTAAAATCAAGAAGTAACAAATTTTACTTAAATATAGCATAGTTTTTAAAATATCCACTTGATTTCTACACAATGACTGATGTAAGTGGGGAAAGGTGTAGTTTGTGAAAAAAAGATAAAGTAGAAAGACAGAAAAGAGAGGAAGAGAGATAAAAAAAAGGGAAAGAGGACAAACAGTGAGGGAAGAAATATACCCACAGTAATGGGAGTACTTATCAACAGACATTAAAAGAAGAAAGTACTTGGCAGATACAAATAGGAAAGAAGAAAAAATAGAAGTAAAAGAGATGTGGACATGGAAAAAGGGAGTGGAGGTGAAAAAAGTATTATGGATTGTGGAACAACTTCTAGTCTGACATGGACTGGTCAAATCTTCCTTGTTTTTGCATTGTAGTTTCTGGAAGTAGTTATAGCTCCTATTAACTCTAAATGCTAAAGAGCCGGTCTGTCCCTAAATATACTCTTACCATATGAGCCAGCAACCATGCTTTTTCATATTTATCTAAAGAATTTAAAACTTATGTCCACCAAAAAAACCTTATGCATGGATGTTTATAGTAGCTTTATTCATAATTACTAAAACTTGGAAACAAGCCAGGTATCCTTTAGTAGGTGAATGAATAAAGAAACATCCAGAAGATGGGATATTATTCAGCACTAAGTAGAAATGATCTTAAGCCATGAAAAGACATGGAGGAACCTTGAAATTCATGTTACTAATAAATGAAAGAAGTCATTTTGAAAAGGCTACATACTATATGATTCCAACTAATTCTAGAGAAGGCCAAACTATGGTGACAATACGAAAGTGATTGCCAGAGATGAGAGGTAAGGGAGGTATGAGTAGATGGAACACAGGTTTTTAGGCAGTGAAAATACTGTGTATGATATCATAATGATGGATATATATCCTTATACATTTTTCCAAACCCATAGAATGTACAACCCCAAGAGTGAGTCCTAATGTAAATTATGAACTTTGGATAATAGTGAGATCTCAATGTAGGTTTATCAATTGTAACAAATGTACCACTTTGATGGAGATGTTGATAATGAGGGAGGCTATATATGTATGGGGAGGAGAAATATGGGAAATTACTTTCTGCAGTTTTTCTATGGACCTGAAACAGCTCTAAAAAATAAAATCCATTTTTAAAAAAACTAGAAACACACACACACACATGCATCAGGTATAGGCACATGCGGAAGAGAAACCATGTGACAATCTAGGGAGAAGGTGGCCAACTACAAGCCAAGGAAAAACTAAAGGTGGTAATACCTTGATTTTGAACTTCTAGCCTCCAAGATGATAAAATAAATGTCTGCTGTTTAAGTCACTTAGTCTGTTGCATTTTTTGTGACAACCCTATCAAACTAACAGAAGGGTTATATCACACTCAGGGAGTTACTTTAGAATGTGCTGCTTTATGCCCATCACAGTGGGCATTATTCATTGCCTACAGTCAGGACTTGTATCTGCTGTGGCTTTTTTTTTTTTTTTAAGATTTTATTTATTTGAGAGGGAAAGAGTGCAAGTGTGTGGGTGCATGTATGAGTGAGGGGAGGGGCAGAGGGACAAGCAGACTCCCCACTGAGCGGGAGCCTGATGCTGGGCAAGGCTGGATCCCAGGACCCTGAGATCATGATCTGAGCCAAAAGTCAAACACTTAACCAGCTGAGCCACCCAGGTGCCCCCGCTCTGGCTTTTCTTACTAGACTTCTTTCTTCCTAGTGAATTTCATGCTTGGAACTCTGTTACTATTTTTTTAATTGTTTAAATTTTTTAATTTTTATTTATTAAAGTTTTAACTTAAAAATAGAACCTAATTCATCTTTAAGCATTCCCTCCCAGTTTCCTCAAGTACATGTTTGTGTGTTTTGTCTTGTTCTGGTTTTTTGCAATTATACTGAAGTGTTACATATCCATGGAAAGTGCAGAGATCACAGATGTATACTTTGTAAGTTGACACACTGAAATAACAAGCATCCAGATTCAGAAACAGACTGTAATTATGACTTCAGAAGTTTCCTTGAGGCCTCTTTTAGTCATTGTCTTTTTTCCTGAGAGTAACCATTATCTCATTTCTAATGCCGAAGGTTAGATTTGTCTATTTTTGAACTTTATCTAAATGGAATTGTAGAGTATGTACTTCTGTGTGTAGTTTTTGGATTAATATTATGTTGGTGAGATTTGCATGATATTGCATTTGGCTGCAGTTCATTCTCATTGGAATATAGTATTCCATTTTATGAATATATCATAATTCATTCTACTGTTGACAGATTTCAGGATTGTTTTCAGTGTAGGGCTATTTTTTTGTTTGGTATAATTTTTACTTTATAATTAGAGCATGAGAATTGCCACTGTTCCACTTCCTCTTCTACATTATCAGATTTTATTTCATGTGCTACTTTAAATATGTATTTCCCTCATGAATTATGATGTTGAATTTCTCTGTGTATGTTTATGGCCATTAAGATTACCCGTTCTGTGAATTGAAAGTTTAAATTCTTTAATGATTTTTCTTTTAGATTACATGCTTTTTACTTATTTTATATATCCTCAATGTTAATTGTTATTTGTTATGCATACTGCAAAGACTTTCTCCCAGACTATGGCTTTCTCTCTTTTTTAAGAAAACCTTTAGATTAAAATAGTTTTAGATTTACAAAAAGTTGCAAAGGTAGTACAGAAAATTCCTATATACCCCAAACTCAGTTTGCCTTATTAAGATCTTACATTAGTGTGTCACAATTAATGAACAAATATAGGGTATTATTAAATAAAGTCCATACTTTATTCAAATTTCCTTACCTAATGTTCTTTTCCCCCTTTTCCAGGATCCCATCCAGGATATCACATTAATTTAGTCATCATGTCTCTTTAGGCTTCTCTTGGCTGTGACAGTTTTTCAGTTTTCCCTTGTTTTTGATGACCTTAATAATTTGAGGAATACTGATGAAGTATTCCTCAGCTGGAATTTATGTGATATTTTTCTCATAGTTATACAGAGGTTAAGGGTTCTGGGAAGGAAAATCACAGATGAGAAATGCCATTCTCATTACATCAGATGAAGGATACATACTATCAACATGACTTACTATTATTGATATTGACATCAATCACCTGACTCAGGTAGTATTTGTCAGGTTTCTCCATTATAAAGTAATTCATTTTTTTCCGTTGCCATATTGCATTCTTTTGAAGGAAGTCACTATAGGCAGTCCACAGTTAAGTAGTAGGAAGCTATATTCCACCTCTTTAGAGATGATATGTATACATAAATTATTTAGAATTCCTTTGAGTGGGACATATGTCTATTCTGTCCCATTTATTTATTTAATCATTTATTTATAGCCATATGGAGTTACGAGTATTTATTTTATACTTTAGATTCTAATCCACTACTACTCCATTTACATTGTTTCTCAAATTGTTCCAACTTTGGCTATTTTATTTATTTATTTATTTTTACTTTACTCAAAGATTTTTATTCTAAACACTTGGAAAAAATGTTAATATTATACTTTATGGTTTGTATTGTTTTGTGTAATGTTTAAGAAATTCTACTCAGTCCTGTGTTCTACATATGTAACATTTGGCAAATTCAAATACAATTCAGGAAATTACTAATTTCTATTTGAATTTTTGTGTATAATATGAAGCAGGGATCCAGTTTCTACTTTTTGCATATTTGACCAATTTTCCCTATTCCATTTGTTTAACAGACTATATCTTTTTTACTATTTATAATGTCACCACAGATATATTTAATTTTTGTTTGTACATGAGTCTATTTTGGGGCTTTCTTTCCCTTTTAGTTTGTCTACCTGTCACTGCATCCATATTATATTGTCTTAATTATGGAAGTGTAAAAAGTTTGTTTACATGAATTCTTTTTTAGAATTGTCGTAGCTATTCTTGGTTCTTTAATTACACGTATAAATTTTAGTATTAGTTTTTCACAGGATATTTTGTTAGGAAATTGATTTGAAAAATACTCATTTCTTTTTTTTAATGAAATCCTTTATAGGGACGCCGGGGTGGCTCAGGAGTTTAGCACCTGTCTTGAGCCCAGGGCATGATCCTGGAGTCCCAAGATTGAGTCTCACATCGGGGTCCCTGCATGGAGCATGCTTCTCTCTCTGCCTATGTCTCTACCTCTTTCTCTCTGTGTCTCTCATGAATAAATAAAATCTTAAAAAAAATGAAATCCTTTATTTCCATTAAATATTATAATTTATCATGACTATGTAGAATGCTTTTAAATTTTGTATATTGACCTTATGTGCAGAAATCTTGAACCTTTGTAATAGTCTAATGATTAATTTAGTTTGTCCAGAATTATCTGTACATGCAACTGTATTATTTATATATACATTCTAATGTATATGTAGTATTTATTTGTCTTATTTTCTTGCATTAACTAGGATTTCCAGTACAATATTCACCTGTGGTATTTAACTTCCAAATATTTGGGGGATTTTACAGATAAGTTTCTGTTATTAATCCCTGAATAAATTCTATCATGATAAGATAACATAATCTGTATTATTTTACTCCTTTAATAATTGAGAGCTTCTTTTATGGCCCAGCATACATTTTATCTTTGGGAATATTCGATGTGCACTTGAATCTGTACTTACCAGCTATTGGTGTAGTGTTCTATGAATGTTAGGTAATTTCATTGATAATGTTTTAAAATCACATATATATTTCTATTTACTTTCTGTCTATTAATTACTGAGTGAGAATGTTGAAATGGCAATTGCAATTGTGAATTTATTTATTTCTTCCTTAAGTTTTGTCAGGTTTTCTTACAGGCACTTGAAGCTTTGTATCTGAATGTATGTATATTTAGGATTTTTATGTCTTCTTTATCATTATGAAGTGTCTCTATCCCTGATTACATTTCTTATCTTGAAGTCTACATTTATATTATTATGGCCACTCTAGCTTTCTTACAATGAGTGTTTCATAGTATATATTTTTACATCTATGCTTATATCTATACCTACTTACATCTGTACTTAAAGTCAGGTTCTATTACAGATAAAATATAGGTGGGTCTTACTTTCTTCTTAGTCTGTTTAATAATCTCTTCCTTTTAATTGCAATGTTTTTTCCTTTTACATTTAGTAGAAGTAAGATTGGTCTGGCTAGGTTTAAATCTGCAAACTTATTTTTTCTATTCTACTTATATTTTTTCTTTTTCTTTTTTCCTTTTTGTCTTTTTCTCCCTTTTATTTTTAAGTATTTTTATGAATCTCTTTTATTTCCACTGTTGGTTTGTCATCTATAACTCTTGGTTTTATACTTTTAGTGATTGCTCCAAGACTTAAAAGTTGCATGTTTAATTTGTTACAGTGTACCTTCACACATGATACTTCATTATGTGAAACATAGGAACCTTATAACAGTTTACTTTCATTTTCCCCTCATATCCTTAATGCCTATTGTTATATTTTTTCTATGTATGTTACAATTCCACAAAGACATTGATTATAATTTCTGATTTAATTGGTTAATTATGCTTGAAGAATTTTTTTAAAGAAATTTTTAAATGGAGAAACAAAACTCTTTTACATTTACCCACAGGTTTACCATTTCTTTCTTCATTCTACTGTATAGCTTCAAGTTTTCACTTGTTAATATTTTCTGTTTCAAGAATATCCTATAACATTTCTTGAAATGAAAACCTGCTGACAATAAATACTCTTAGTTTTTGTTGGTCTGAAGAGTTTTTATTTCATCTTCATTTTTCAAGTATTTAAAAATTGTTCATTATTATATTCACAGGTTATTTATTTTTCTTTAGCAATTTAAAGATTACATTCCATTATTTCCTGGATTGCTAAGATTCTGACAAAAATCTGTTGCCATTCTTTTTTTTCTGTATATAGTGTATCTTTTTTATTGGTCTTTTTAAAGAACTTCTGATCAGTGGTTTTCAGGAAGTTGATGTGTGCTTCAGTGTGGCTTTATTTTTGTTCATCCTCGAACTTAAATGTTTTCCTGGATCTATAAGTTTATCTTGTCACTAAAGTTAAAAAAATTTAGCCACTGGTTTTTTCAAGCATTCTTTCTGTCCTCACGTTTTTCTTTCCTTTGGCAAGTTCAGTTATACATATGTTAGAGTACTTGATTTTGTTCCATAGGTTACTGAGTTTCTGGACTTGTTCTCGTTCAGATATATTTTTTCATTTTGAGCTTCATTTGAAAAGTTTCTATGGCTGTTTTGTGAAGCTCACTGATTTTTTTCCTGCAGTATCTGCTGTGCTGTTAACACTATTTAGTGAAATTTTAATTTCAGTTATTTTATACTCCATTTGGGCCTTTGTAAAATCTTCTGTTCTCCACATTATGGTGATATTTTTCTTTAATTTTTAGAGCATACTGGTAAACATCTTTTTTGGCTACTTCCACTATCTCTGTCATTTCTGATTATGCTTTTATCAATTGATGTCTTTCCTGATTATGTGTCAGTTTTTCCTGTTGCTCTTTATATCTAATAATATTTGATTACAAATCAAACATTATGAATTTCACATTTTTAAGCATCGGACATTGTCGGTTTTTTTTTTTTTTAAAGAATAGTCAAGTTACTTGAGAATCACTTTGATCCTTCTGAGTCTTATTTTTAGTTTTTTAAGGTAGGTATATAGTAGGATTTATTCTAGACCATGTTTAGCCCTATTAATAAATTGTCAACCTTCTGAGTTCTCTAATGAATGTTCCATATAGTCAGTGAGGTCTCCTCAATCTGGCTTTTTGGGATTTGAATGATTTCCTGCTTTGTGTCAGCTCTAGGAATCATTTGTTTTGTAGCTATCCCATAATTGTTCTTTTTCTAAAAGTTGCTTTTTGCTTGGCTTCATAGAGTTTCTACATAGGTGTGTGCAGGTTAGTATTTATTAACATACTCAAGAGGACTGTGTGCAGATTTCTGAAGCATTTTCTGTATATATCTCCCTCCTTTTTTGTACTCTCCTTTGAAAATTCTAGTCTCCTTGGCCTTACCAAAAGCTGATTCCTGTCTTCTCATTTTGGGAAGACTTCTATTGTTTGTTTGGGTTCTCCCTCCATGCACCATGGTCTGGAAAGTGTGTCTAAGCAGATACCTGGGGGTGATTATAAGGCTTATTTAATTTATTTTTTTCTCTTTCTTGGGAGGAATCATAGTTCTGTGATGTTCAGTGTTCAGTTTCTAAAAACTGTTGCTTTATATATTTTGTTCAGTTTTCTAGTTGTTTATAGTGAGAGGGTAAACTTGTATCCACTTCCTCTTTCATGTCAGAAACAGAAGATACATTGTATAGTTTTCAATTAGTTTTTGTTGTTTTTATTGATATTGCTCTCATTACCATTTAGATACAGTTTCCTCATCTTAGCCATAGTTTGGATTTGATAATTCTTAATAAAGGAGGTTAATTTTAAGGAAGAAGACAGAAAGGGAAAGGCTAAACCAGCTATCTTAGCCCCCCCACGCTTTAACAATTTTTATTTATTTTAGAGAGAAAGTGTGAGTGAGTTGGGGAAAGGGTGAAGGGGGAGAGAGAGAGTATCCCAAGCAGGCTGCATGGCCGGCCTGGAGCCCCACATGGGACTCTATCCCACAACTGAGGTCATGACCCGAGCCAAAATCAAAAGTTGGATGCTCAATTGCCTGAGCCACCCAGGAGCCCCTATCTTTTATTGAAAAAGTCAAAACTTTCCCAGAACCATTACCAGCAGACATGAGCTTAAGTTTCTTTGGTCTCAGATCATATGGCCTTTCACAACTGCTAAAGAGGCAGATAGAGAGAGGGTAATAGGATTATTATGAGTGGCATAAATGATGATCCATTCAGACTACCACCACAGACAAAATTGGGGTTCCATTAAGCTAAAGAAAGGGAGAACAAATATTGGATAGTCAGGAAGCCAAGTTTGTCTTAATTGGTGATTTTTTTTCTTTAACCGCTTTATTGGGGTTTGATTGACAAACAGCATGCCACATTTAAAGTTTGTGATTTGTAAGTTTTGACATACATTAACCAATAAAACCATTACAGCAACCAGGACAGCAAACATATCCATCATTCCAAAAGTTTTCTTGTACTAGTTTTTAATTCCTCCCTCCTACACTTGACTGTCTTCAGGAAACCTACGATTTGCTTTCTATCAATGTAGATCAGTTGCCTTTTCTACAGTTTACACAAATGAGTCATATAGCATGTACTTTTTTATCTGGCTTCTTTCACTCTGCAGAATATGGAGATTCACTTACGTATCAGTTATTCATTTCTTTTTGTTGATGAGTATATTTCATTGTATGGATATACCATACACCCACTGTTCACTAATTGATGGACATTTGCATTTTTGACTATTACAAGTAAAGCTGCTATAAACATTTATGTGCAAAAAAAAGTCAGTTTTAGCTCAAAATCTGTATATGTTTTTGTTAGTTTTTTTCTATTGTGAGATTGTGGTTAAGCCTACCAAGGCTCTTGTTTAGGGAGGCTAAATAATCTCTATTTTGGGTATATACTAGCTAATTTCCAAACCTCTCTTTTAATTTAATGTCTACATATTTCCCATTTAAATAGTTTTTATTCTAATTCTTACTTCCAGAATAAGAAAATTGAGAATTAAGCGAGAGATGCTATTTTACATCTGGCCTTTATTATATTCTTCCAGAGATCTAAAACTAAATGCATTTTCAACACCATAGTTGATATTAGATTTTAGGCACCAAATGGTGCCTCAATGTCTGAGGAGATGCTCCCTAGGCTGTCCCCCCAAATGTGTAAGTTTTCTTTTGCCTTGCAGAATATTGAATAATAATAATTTAAAAATTCTAGAGTTTCAATTGTTCCCCAGTAGAAACTCTAGTTTAGTTTAACTATTTTAAAATATCTCAGGAGACTAAGAAACTATTTTAAATAGATTACAATATATTGTGGCATCATCTCATGCTAATACAATTTAAATGAATACTATCTTTCATAGACAATCTGTTTTAAAATTCTATCTGTAAATCTGCTGAGGGAGAATTGTAAACATAGGATCATTGTTATTTTCCTTATTATAAAAAAATACTATTCTTGAAATCTACTTTATTTAGGTCCTGAAGTAATTTTAGAAAGTGTACACAGTTTTGCTTTCCAAGGTCATGAACATGTATAAATATATACATTTAGGTACAAGAGAAAGCTTTCAGTCATGCATAGTTTCAATATCGCTCACACCATACCATCTTTCTCTAAGGTAGAAAACTAAAGAGGACCTAAAAGTTTCAAGTAGCTGCACATTTCCTGGAGTAGAACAAAATAGAAAATATCCAAGTTAGATTGTGTGAAAAAACGAGGTAAAACCTTATTTGTGTTGAAGGATGGGGGCAAATGCTTTTGGACGCTTTTCGGACTACAGCATAAGTCAATTCATTAAGAAGGCTCATTTGACTTCATCTTTCAGATCCCTTTAGTAACAAAAGCAATGGTCCAACAAGATCTCAGTAAAAGCATAATAATAATAATGTCAATGCTAATAATAGTAAGATGAAACAAAAATTCCACACTCAGAAATATTAACAAAAACAGACAAAACAAACAAACAAAACTAACAGAAAATATGGAGAAGCAAGCTGGTCAGACATCTGAAATAATTTTCCATATTGAATTACAAATTTCTTTTCACACTCATGGGTCAAAAATTTTTTAGTTTTATAATGTTGATTACTAATGAGTTTTTGGGTTGGTCCATGATTTTGGATAATGGTGAGAGAAGTGCTCAAAAGCAGTATAGGTTTATTTATGTGAATATATAAAAGTACATTATGGTGAAGAATCCTTAATTTAGAGTTGCATAAAGAATTTGAAGATTACTTCAAAGGGCATTCAGAAACCATGTATTTGAAATCCATGATAAGAAAGTATGTACTTTCTAAAGAGACAAAGTTTTCAGGAAAAGTTTCTACTACTCAGATTTTCACTGAGAAGTATTTGGAAATTTGATGACAGAAAATGTGCAAAGTAGAGATATGTTCATTCACTTGGTACTCTACATTTAGACTAAAGGTAGTATGAGCTGCTTTCATATTTGGTTGAAATGCCTTGAGAAAGAAAACATTTCTGAGAGAGCTGCTTATCTGCTGCTTATTTCAACCTGCCTGACCCTCCTGTAATAGTTCGGCTTTTAATTTCTTCTGAAGGCTGCTCCATTTCCATACTCTTATCAGTCCTCATGAATCCTCCTAGTCCCAGGACACTAGACAGTGTAAAAAAACAACTCTGTGTGAGACCCCTCTCATTATATAACAAGATGATGATCACTGTGATTATACTGTATTTACAGAAGAATCAGGAAGACCTAGTTGTGTGTATTATGGTGCACTGTAGAGTTCTAAAATTATAACACACAGTCAGCCTAAAGCCAAGGGCAACTATTTTTAAAACTATACATTATTTTTATCTAAAAAAGGTAATATAAAATCATTGCAGACAGTAAAGAAAATATGGAAATTCAGAGTTCACTCTTTCTCTCCCATCTAACCCAACTTTTTCCAAGCAGGGCATGATGGTATACAGACTATCCAGTTATCCTTTCTTATTGAGTCGTTTAAATTTTATGGAATCTCTGCAGTGGCTGTTGTGTATCAGATCTGACAGGCTTCAGACTGGGAGAATCTGGAACTTCATAAGCAGTCCCCAGTAAATCCTAAACCTTTTCTCTGCAAACAGTTCTTTGAGCCTTAAATGCCACTTGACAGAAAAACATGTTTATACAGAGTAGATGAGAATAGACAAACCGTATGATATAAATTTTTGTAAGATTCCGTGATTAAAGTTTTCTGAGGTATGTGGGACTCTGTTTTGCTACTGCTGCTTGACTTTGAAATCTGTAGTCAGTTTTGAACAACAACTTTATTGGCAAAGAGAAAATATTTAGAGGACAATTCCATGTTTCTAATACCATAGTTTTAACACATCTTCAATAAAATCTTATAGGGAACTTAATCTGATGCATAAAGTATTATATTTTGTGTCCTTTTAACTTATTACAAATAAACAGAAAAGTCAAATGCCCCAAAACAAAAAAAAAGTACTGGTAAGATATGTAGAGCATCCCACGTGCTTCTGTTCTAAAGGCAATTTGGAATTTCCTTTGTTTAAGAAATTATTCATTTAGTTCCTTGAGCTGTTTGTTAAAGGATGATTAAGTATAAATTATAAAATAAATATTCCATATCACTTGCAAATTTTACCCGCTTTGAATATGGTCACAAATATGAGAAGACGCTAAAGAGAAGCGGGAGTTCCAACACTTTTCCAGCAAACAAATAATTTGACTGTAATGGGAATTATTGATGTGAAGGAAAATAAAACTGATTATCAAATTCCTAAGGCTTAACAACAATTTGAGAAAAAGACATTCTATTCCTAAGGATCTGAAATGAAAATGTCTTTGATAGAGTCTTCCTTTAGTATCCCTAGGTTGATCCAGACTATTTCTAAGGCCCAGTTCACCTGTCAGCTCTAATGATACTGGAAGATAGTAGTGCTTTATAAAAGCAACTGAGATGTTTCACTGCACTGGTAAGCCACTTTTAAATTGCTATCCATAAACGCTCACCAGTACTTATTACTGGAAGATCTTACTAAGTGACTGCATTTCCCAATTGAGACTGGCTGCAATGACAGTTGGTGGTGATGACATGGTCAGAGATGTGGACTAAGAACCCAAGGTCCAGCCTTACAAGGGGGTAACAACAGAGTGTGTTCCATTTGCTTCTGCCCTGTGCAGTAAAAATGAAAGTTTGTCAGGCAAAGCCCTGGAAAGTAGGCTGGCAGGTCAGATGTATTATATTGTTGTGGTTCTTTTCTGTATTTGTATTTGTTATGGACTATAAACCATGATGATGGGATAAAGGGCAGGGGCCGTGAATTCCTATTGGCTGTGCAGTGCTGTTTCATGGAGGGGCAAGTCCAACTGTAATGAATTCAGACGACATAATGATTTCAGTTTCACTGCATTGCTCAGCTCCCTGGGAACCTGCAAAAGATAAGTAAATGGGCACCTATCATAAATTCAGACATATATACAACATGAAAATAGCTGGTGAAGCTTGAAATCAATGCAGAACATTAGACCAATAAAAATGTTGATCACACTATTTGGTAAAATATATTAACTAGGAAAAGTTGGTAAGATGTATTTCTAGAAAAGATGAAACTGCTCAAATATCTTCTTTGTGCTTATTTGTATCTGCATGAATATAAAATGCTATTGGTACCTCATCTTTAATACCTAGGGGATTTATATAGCATATTGCTTCAATAAAACATCATTCATCTGTACAGTACAGGGATCAGATATGCATATTTAATTACTCTGAAAGTAGTTTACTTGTACAGATGGTGGTATTAGAGGGTCTTACTTCAATTTAAATTACTTTCATTGGAAAAAAAAAGTGTTCCTTGGCTATGATTTCCAAGTAAAAATTTAACTTTTATAAAATATGGACTATACCTACTTATAATAATACATGAATAATCCCACACATGCAAAATAAACATTATTGTAAAAATTTGAAACAGCTCACAGGGAGTAGTATCATAACAAGGTAATACAAGATTCTTTCAGATGCAAAGCTTAGGGTATTGTAAAGTGTAAACATGTAGCCAAAGTACATAAATGAGCTATGAAAAAAGCACGGGGATCTAATTTGTAGCCAAAAGCAGCCTCCTCAGTAGACCACTGCAACCTAGCTCCTATGTTCATTAAAACCACTCAGGCTCCTCCTTCCTGTGTGAAACTTGAAGGAAATTAGGAGATAATATGACTCACATATTATCTCCTAGAAAAATTGCAGGAACCGGTGTATCACCTTGCAGGAATTTCAGTCATTTTGTACTCTCTTCTCTAGAAAAAGAAAAGCTACCTTCCCATTGCAACTTGATGCCTTCTGAAATGTAACATTCAACCTGTTGAAACAAGCACACAAATAAAAACCATCACTTTCAAAGGCAAGGTAGTCACAAAGAAAGACAAATGGCTTATAGCATATTGTATTGATTATCACACAGTAGCTGGGTATTAAAAATCAGGAAAATATAAATGCTTTTGCAAAAGATATTGTTTTCTTTTATGAGATTATAAAAATGTGCCTATGTGTTTGTTCACTCTTCACTGCAAGTATTTCTTTATTAAAGTACTGTATCTCATAGGCAGCATATATACCATCTACTATCTGGTTGCTATGGTAAGTAGTCATGTTTTATTGAGAAGTAAATGGCCACCACCCACATGAATGGTTCCCAAGTGGCCTTAGAATAAGCTCCTTCCCCCGCCTTTTTTTTTTTTGGTTAGCCATCCTGATCTGATTTTCTTTTTTTTAAGATAAACATGACTTTTCTCCCTGTTTAGAGTATGACAAAATCTTTTTGCTGTTTTCTCTCAAATCTGACTTCTAAAATAACTCCATTATGCTCTATGAAGAACAAAAAAGAGGCCAATTAGATAAATAGAAGTTAGGGGAAACAAACACCACAAAAGTGTGTCCAGTTGCAAACTTAAAAAAATATTCATACCTTATATTTATATAATTATAGTTTATAATACTTTTTCATATATATACGATTTCACTTAATAATCTTTGCTTTATTAGTCAAGTCATATCAATCTTAAAAATCTTTGTGCTTATACATCTGTAAGCCTACCATACTATGTACCAGTAACGTTGCTACACACACACACAAACACACACAGAAGTAAATATTTGTCATATGTTGATAATCGGACTGATTGCCAGCTTGGAGACCTTGAAACGAAGTGGGATTTAAGTGAAATCTCATTTCACTTCAAGTCATGGCTTGGTGTGGGTATTACCCCCCGACCTCCCGCCCCCCCCCCAAAAAAAAAGCTCTACTAGAAATGCTTTACCAAAAATGCTTAGTTTAGGGGCCCCGGGCTGTCTCGGTCAGTAGAACATGTGACTCTTCATCTCAGGGTCATGAGTTCCAGCCCCACATTGGGTGTAGAGATTACTTTAAGCAAAATGCTTGGTTTATGAAGACAAAAATCTCTGGAGACAGTGAGGAAAAAAAGCCCTATTTTGGATAAAAAGCCTCTAATTAACCAAATAGTATCCAGTTTCTTTAATGAATTCAGCTAACAATTTTTGACCTCATATATTTGTGTAGGCTTGCTTTTATATGCCTCAAATTTGGCCTGAAAATGACTAGGCAAGATCTCTCTCAGGCCACATATCTGGAACTTGGTGCACAAGTCATTTGGGGTTAGCTGAATTGTTATTTTCTCACTGAGACGGAAAAACTACTACTATTTCATAAAGAAGAAAAACAGGGCAAGGTGAGAAGAAGAGATACTGGAGAGCAGTGGGATGAGAAGAGTGTTTCTTAATTATGCTGTAGACTCTCTCTGATGGGTCCTTTTCCTACCCTGTACTGTGCAGAATTAACTGGCACACAGTGACTGACACAGATGACTCAGCAGTGGCACACCAGTAACACAGCTGTGCCTCTGAGACATAAAGGAGGTAACTTTTTATTTTTAAGAAGAAAGGTAAAAAAAAGAAGAAGAAAGTTTGACTAAATATGTACAAGATTTTTCTTCATTCCTGTTTATTACATATTCTCAGTTGTAAGGGGATTTCTCCCCCTCATATAATTCTTTTTATTGATTTTTATATTAAAGCAATTGAAAGCAATGCAGTATCATTTTCTGGTATAATAGAGCCATAGAAGCATGACAGCAGACACCTCACTGGGGAAAATAACATGTAAACGCTATACAAATTAGCTTCTTCTGATACAGTTAATAAAAGAAAATAAACACTTGCAGATGGAGTAAGAATTAAATAATACATTAAAGCTCAGTGCAAGAGTTTACTGTAGTCTCTTCTTTTTATTATAAATGACCATTGCTAAAATGATCCTAAATACCCCATTAAGGAAAACTTACTTGCTAATAGGTAAAGACTAATGAGGCAATAGAAAGTATAATTGGAGAACTTGCTACCTCAACCACAGAAAATTATACTAGTATGTACAACCAAATACCACTGTCGGTGACAAATTTTAGTTAACCCTTAAAAGTGAAAAATGTATTCATTCATTCAAATTTATCACCTTAGATGTGTGTGTTAAATGCTGTGGAGGTTAAAAAAAAAAAAAAAAAGAAAAGGAATAACCAGTGGAGTTATAGGA
Organism: Canis lupus dingo; assembly: GCF_003254725.2. Classification (NCBI taxonomy): domain Eukaryota; kingdom Metazoa; phylum Chordata; class Mammalia; order Carnivora; family Canidae; genus Canis; species Canis lupus. Next base: position 53,142,894 of record NC_064248.1, read on the forward strand.
ATACAGGAAATAGGATTCTTTACTTGTTATATGAAGCAGACCACTTCATTAAGACTGACTAAAGTATGAGAGGCCCTGGACCTTAGAAAGAAAACTCAAAATGGTAATGAGAGTTCATCTATGACAATAAATCTGAGTGGAACAAGTGAACACCACCATTACTTTCCACATGTGCCTTTTTATTAGCTTCCTCCTACTGTGACCTCATGTTTCCCCATGGACTTTGATTCTTGCACATGCCCTATATAGATTTAATGTGCCTTGTTCCATTAGCCACATCTTCAACTCTGCTTCCATGAAAGGAACATGAATGAGTTTTGCATTCTGATAATAATTCTTCAATATCCAATTCCTGACCCTCCCTTGATTTTCAGCTTCATTACCCTCACATTTTGCTGATAGGTAGTAGTGGTTTGCCCTGAAATGCCATCAAGATAAAATAAATGAAAACAAATGTAATTCAAGATAAAACATAAGTACACTTAGAGATAAACAGAATGCTATGGGATTTTGGGCTGGAAAATACCACTCTTAGGGAAATCCAGGAAAACTTGGTTCAAGACATAGAATGACAATAGAACTTAAATATGTGTATCAAAATATGTTAGCAAAACACTGCCTCAAGTTATTTAGGGGAGAAGTTTTTATAAACCTGACAAAATTCTGACCCATGAAGCACTTTGACAGCTTAAGAATGGTTTATATACATAATTACACCCAAGGATACACATACATACAGAGAATTCTTATATTTTGTTCATAGGAATTCCCAAATGTGGAGATGGGCTTTACAAAGTAAGCCAGTTATTTCAGCTTGCGTGCTTTCTTACACGCAAGTTGAAATTATTAATTTGAAATTAACCCTACTAGTACTGGACCTAAAGAAGTTTGAGGGTATTATTATATACATATCAACCAGGATAAAGCACAGTTTAAAGAAAGAAAAAAAACAAAGTTATGTTCTTATGCATTTAGATGTAATTTTCAGTTTTACCAGTTACATGTTTCTTGGGAATAAGAAGGTGAGAATCTTCACTTTTAAATCATTGCAGGTAATTCTGAATCAGCAGATTCCTAGATCTTCTGTTGAAAGACAGTACACCCTATCATCCATCTGTCTGCCTCTGGGACCAGGCTGGCCTGGTGAGGGCAACTCATAGGGAGAGGGAGTCTCAGACTTACCTGATTTGTGTAGATATTTCTGAGGAAATAGCCCATCAAAAGAAAGAATTCGTACTAGGAATCCAAAAGAATAGAGCCAGAGATTAAGGCCCAGAGTTGTAAATGGTCATGAGAACTGGACATGTAAAGCAGAAGCAGTAGAGAGCCAGACGAGGTATAGAGAAGGGAGAAAGCACGAATGGGAGCAAAGGATAAGGTGTGGTCAAATATTATGGAAGGAAACCAGTGAACTAACTCTTCCTTAGAAACAACTACTAGCATGTGGAATGGAACATCCAAGAGTGGAGGCCAATCCCTACATGTTACATATAAATAAGAGTAGATGCTAGGGAAATCCTCTTGTAGAATTGTGTGAGATTAACAGATCTGAATAAATCATGGGGATGAGTGAAGACTGAATTAACAAGATTGTAGTGTATTCTAGGAAAACCTGATTGAATGATTGGTTGAGGCATTCATTCACTCATTCATTCATTCATTCACTCACTCACTCAGTCATCCAGCATGTTCAGCACATGTCCCAGGCACCCTGCTAACCGTGGGGATATATCAGAGGAAAGGATTGGCAAATGAACACATTTTTGGCTGAAGTCTGCTTTGTCATGATTTAGTTTTAAGTATGAAAATAATAAAGCTGATTGTGTGTAATAGGATGCAATTCCATTTTGGAAACATATTAACTAGTCAAAATGAAGTATTGTTAAATAGCAAACAAGTAGTGTAATTCAGATTTAATTGCCAAGTGAGTCAATTATCCATTAGCTTTTAAAATGGAAGATATGAGTAGCATGGGTTATTGACACCCATTAGATATTTCTCAAATAATCTTTTTCTTTTTCTCAACATAATCCCCCTTGGAATTAAGTAAATGGTGAAATCACTGCATTGGAAAATTACCTTAGCAAGATTAGCAAGAAGTAGAACATGTAAAATTGCGAGGTGGTCAAAGGCTCAACTGGTGAAGTGGCCAAAAGACAGGAAATGGGAAGATAAAAACTTCGATTATCTTGTGAGATGGTGCTCCTAGTTTATGCCTAAATAGTGTCTGCTGCTGGGAGGAAGACCCTTGTGGGCATGTCTCGCAGCCTGTCTGAGACAAATCAGGGATCTATTGATTCAAGGCGCTGCAGAGATTGGTAGAACCAGCCCCTCCTTAGGAAAGAGGGAGTCAGGCAGCCTGGATTTACCCACTTATTACCATATCAATGTTGGAGGGATTCTAACCATAGCAGTCTCTGTCATTCCTTTAGTTTCATATCTGGAGTCTAGGGAGAAGGAAGTTTGTGAATAAAAACAGATCTGTGTTCACTAGAAACTGTCATGATTAAGGAACAAGTAGTACAGCTTGGGTGCCTGTTGCAAGATATTGCAATAAAGGACGGAGAGGAGGGGGGAGGTAAGGAAAGGGGAGGAGAGGAGTCATGGAGTAGGGATGAAGGAAGGAAGGAAGCATTTTCCTCTATTTTGCCACAGAATTCATCGGCACTTCAGCTTCATAAACACTTCCCGTACTTGAACAGCTCCAGTAAAAGAGGTGGCAGCAGCACCAGAGGATGAAGCTGGAGAGTCTGGCGTAGGCAGCCCTATTGTGCGGACTTGAATAGTGGATCATGCAAGTGGGACTCAAGGAATGGCAGCAGTGCCTGTCAGAAGCCATACTGTGCTTGACGAATCTTATTTCCAAGCACATGCTAGAAGCCCTTGGGGAGTTCCAGAAGTTCTTAAGTGCTGAAGAAATGTTCACAATGCTCGAGGACTTTCTAATAGCAGGTTGGAACTGGATTAGACAAGCCAAATATGGGTTACTAATGTCAAAATGACCCATTTATTATCAGTCAGCCCACTGGATCTCAAGAGCAACTGAGAAACAAGTGTTGTACTGCACATATAATCATCCCCACATCAATGAAATGTGAATATTATGGCTCCGTTGAGTAGTGTGGAGAAACTATTGTGTAAAAGCTTTAAAACTAATTCAGGAAAGAGCTTTAGAAGCTTTAAAATATCAAGACCTTAAAAAAATAAAATATCAAGAACTTTGGCAGTCAAAATTTTTAATAGATGCCACATATCTATTTAATATAAAGAAGGGGTAAGAGAGAACTAAAAACAACATTAGGCAATAAATGCTAAAGTAAAAAATAATTCTGGAAACAAATATCCAGATACAATTTCTGTAACAGCTAATGCCAAAGAGGAACATAGTTTACAGAAGTCAAAGATAGACTTAAACCCAGGGCATTGTCAATGACCAGAAACTTTGTAAAAAAGAAAATTAGAATTTTCTTGTAAACAAACAAAGTCAAAAGTTATTTATGTAGTACTTGGTAATATTACATCCTGGTATGTTATTTCTTTTAGATTTCAATGCAATTCTATTATTATATTTCCTTCTCTTTCTACTTCTGATGTTTTCTCTCCTTCCTTGTCCCTCCCTCTTTTTCTGTTCTCTTTCTTCTCTCTGTTGTCCCCTCTCTCTTTTCCTGCTTTCTCCCTCACTTTTTCCTTTCTCCTCTCAGAAATACCTAATAAAGGCATGGATCATTTTTTTTTCAGGAATCCACAGTTTACCCAAGGACTCTTTAAGTAACAGGTTCACTACAAAAGTCAGGATGCTTCCTATTATGTAGTGTTAGTCATTGACAGGATAGGTTCAGGGTTTAAAGGGAAAGAAAGGGAATGGTCATGGTGGAAAAATTGTCTGCAAAACTAATGTATCTCAGTGATATTTAATCCCTAAATAGCATTATAATATAAGCCCTATATTATTGAACTTAAATATTTATTCCTAAAATGTTTATTTAATGTTGTTCTGTCAAAAAGAAAACTAATTAAAAAAAAACAATTATTGTCTGACTTTTACTTTATTGACTCCAGTAAGCTACATGAATTTACCTCTTCAAGCATGTGAGGTGTTCCTCATTATTTTTCTAAGTTCTTCAGATGGTCTTGGCCATATTGCAGCATTAAAATCTTGTGCTTTCAGTTCAGTTTAGGCTTCATCATGTTTTGTCTTATAACTTAATAAATGTAGAGATTCTAGAATGACACAAGGTACAAGAAACAGAATAAACAATGAATTAAAGGAGACATATAGTAAAGCCCAAGTCATTGGTATTTATTTTGCCACCAAATTATAATATCCTTCCATTGTTTTACTTTTCTTCATAGTATTTATCACAGTAATATATACATGGTATATATTTTACTTGTTTTTATCATTGTCTGATTGTCCCTACTAGAAGGTAAGCTCCATGAGGGCAAGGCTGTGTATGTGTTTGGGCAAGGAGATGGAGCTAACTGCTATTAACACCTGTATTTCACAGATAGCAGGTGATCAGTAAATGTATGTTCAATGAGTCAAGCCCACTTCTTGGGATCTATGATTACTCTAATTTGCTAAACAAATTATTAATACAAATAGGATTAAAAGAAGAAAGAATAGCAAAAAATTGCTTTCAAACACTTCAGAGATAATAATTTTTCATGGGGACTAAAAAGTACTTAGAAGTCATTAAATTGATCATTATGTGTTATTCAAAAAAGGTAGATTTTCTCTGTGTGTGGTGGAATATGAACTCAAAGGTATTGCAGGAGCTGCAGTACTACAGGTCTTTTAAAATATTCTAAAATTCAGATATCCATCATCATTCTAAATTACTTTTTCATATCTGAGAGAATATGAAAAGCATCTGTAGGGTGAGATTAATAGGCCATATTAGTTCACCGAATGTTTTCTGAGTGTTTACTGAGTAAAAGGCCCTTAGTACCATGTTAGGTAAATAAAAAATGAAAAAGACCTATTATTCTTCAGAGAAAGCCAAAGATAGCACTGAATTCACCCTAAAACAAAGTAATACAGGGACGCGTGGGTGGCTCAGCAGTTGAGGTCTGCCTTTGGCTTAGGGCGTGATTCTGGAGTCGTGGGATTGAGCCCACATCGGGCTCCCTGCATGGAGCCTGCTTCTCCCTCTGCCTGTGTCTCTCTGTGTCTCTCATGAATAAATAAATAAAATCTTAAAAAAAAATAAACAGTAATATGGAAAAAGAAAGAGTCAAAAATGGATTAATAGAACTGCTTCTTAGGCACTAGGATTAATTGGATTTTAACAGAAGGATGCAAAAGGCAAGGATATACTAGACTGAGAAATAAGCATGAACAAAGGCATGGGTTGGTGAAAGTGCGTGGAGTTGCTTGGGAACCAGGAATACACTAATATATTTGGAATGTACAGTGTGTGTAGTCATGAAGGTTTATTACAAATAGAATTGTTTTCTTGAATGTGCAGAATATTTGAGTAGGAATTGTTAAGTAACCTGACTCATAGACCCTATATAGGAAGAGCCCCCTTCTATGTTGCCTTCTTTACTCCAAGATTTTACGAGACCCTTCAGCAAATACATACATAGGACAAATACATTCTGGAATCACAAGAGAATGGAAGTCGAGAGTTAGAATTCCCATAAGCAGAAGCAGTAGATACAGATTTACCAAGGCACTTGATAGTTGGTCAGCTTATCAGTTATTAAGTCAAAGATCTAAGTGTTTGTAGAGGGATCTGCTAGATGAATCGCATGTTAGAACATGGAGCATAAGGAGAGAGAGACTTTCATCCCCAATGAAATAAAAAAGTCTGAGAACCACTGAGCTCTTCTGGTCTCCTGGCTTCACATTTGTGCTTAGTAAATATATGAGTCATTATGTGTCTAGTCACCATTATAGAATAAACATTATTTTTTTTTTTTAGTTAAATTAGTTGCTCTCTTTATAACAATTCACAGTGTGTAACTGGAGTCTCTGAATTCTCATCTTAGAATTATCATTCTTTTCAAATTCACTAAGAAAAATGGTAAATATAAAGGTAAAAAATATACCTTCCTCTGGCTTCTTCTTAAAATAACTTTGTTTTTTTTTTCTAATACTGATTATGATAATAATACATAATGATTGTATAAATTTAAAAAGATGACTCCAAAAGATAGGAAAAATATTTGAAGTGCGATAGCTGCTGTTATTTTGGCATATTCTCTCCCCAGTCTTTTTTCCCCATGGTCTATGAATAGTCAGCATGAAACAGTATTAGCATGAACAAATATGGAGACACATGCATATACACACAGGCATCTCAAACTAAAACTGCTATATAAATTACTTAAAAAATATATATGTGTATATTCACATCAATTATGTTTTCTTAGAACATAAATTTTTAATTACTGCATAGGATTTAATATATAAGTATACCATAATTTATTTAACCAATTTATTTAACCAATCTCCAGTCTTTGGTCATATATTTTCCCATAATTTTTCATATTAAAAATGTAGTGAGAATGTTGTACATAAATGTTTAACATACCCAGTATGATTTCCTCATGATAAAATTGCAGGGTAAAGGGTTTGGACACATTGCCAAATTACATTTCAGCTGAGCATGAGTGATAATTTGCCTTATTTACCTGCATACCGTCCAATTCTGGGTATTGTTACTAAAAATAGAAGAAAAAATCTTTGAAAATATGGTATATTATCTTAATGTTATTTTGACTACCTTCTTTATTACCATTGAGATTAAACATTTAAAATGTTTATTAACCATTTATGTTTATTAGTAAAGCAGATTTTTTTTGGGCAAAAACTGAATTTTGTTGATCTGTAAGAGCTCTTTAAATGTTAGATAGCAAGTCTTTTATTTATTATATATTAATTTTTAGAATCACAAAAATGAGTTCTACCCATCATTGATATAGTATGTAATATGGACACATTTTGACATTTACATCAAGTAAGTTATTTTTAAAATAATTCATAACAATAGGAAAACTCCAATTTGAAAATAAGATATTCCATAATTCTTATGACAAGACAAGTCTTAATTGTTTCACTAAAGATTTTCATATTAGTCTTATAAGTTATAAATAGCAATAAAAAGGATAATTAACTCCATAAACCTGCTAGCAATCAGAATGAAAATCAGAGGATGAGATATTAATCAGGAGAGCAATGACTAGGACTTTTAGTTGCCAACCAAATTTCATACAAAACTATAAGGAAATATGACTGAAAATAAGCACAACAAGGAAAGCCAGGGGTGCAGATTTAATTAATTTTATTTTTCTATCACACTTTTGATCAGGATTATATATTTTAGAAAGAAAGTCACAGATTAAAAATAAAGTATTCTGAAAGCTTTGTGAGAACATATATCTTTAGTGATGAACTACCAGGATTTTAAAGATAGATTTGGTTTTAGGTCTGTGAGTTGGTTCTTGGTTTGCCATTTGGCTTGATTGGTTTAATTATGGACTTGTGTAAAATTTGACTTCTAAAACAAGCTATTCAAATAGAAAATCAGAACCTAAGCCATCTTCCAGAAATCTCTCTTCCATAGCATTCTTATGTTCAATTTGAAAACTGCATTTAATCATGCTTAACTTTACCTTCTCCTCTCATTAGTTACTTCCTTCATGAGAAAAAACCCTGAATACCAGAAAGATTCCTTGTAGGTAGACAAGATTCTCCCTCCTGCTTCCATTTCTGAGCCAGTTCAGGCCCTTAGAAAAAACCACCCAGAGTGGTTAAACAAATTGTGATGTGTTCACACAGTAAAATACTACTTAATGATACAAATGATATACAGCTTCAATGAATCGCAATACAATTATGCTCAGTGAAAAAAAGCCAATGTAAAAGGTCACAATATGATTTCATTATTAATATAACATTCTTAAAATGAAAAACTATAGAGATGGAGAATAAATCAGCCAGAGGTTAGGGATGGGGTGAAGGGAGGAATGGCTATGACTATAAGGGCTAGCGATGGGACAGTTCTATATCTTGATTGCAGTGATGGTTGCTTGAATCTGCATACATAATTAAATGGCATGGAACTCCATACATACATCGTATGAATGTCATCCTTGGCCCAGGGATCACGCCCTGAACCAAAGGCAGATGCTCAACCACTGAGCCACCCAGGTGTCCCCATGATAAAAATTCTAACAAAGTGGGTATAGAGGGAACATATGTAGACATAATAAAGGCCTTCTGTGTCAAGCCCATAAGTAACATCAGACTCAGTAGAGAAAAGCTCAAAGCTTTCTTTCTCAGATCAGGAAGAAGAGAAGGATGCCCATTCTTGCCATTTTTATTCAACATAGTTTTGGAAGTCCCAGCTAGAGGAGTTATTCAAGAAAAAGAAATGAATGTCATCCAAACCAAAAAGGAAGAAGTAGACTAATTCTATTTTTGCAGATGAGGTAATACAATATATAGGAAACCCTAAACATTCTACCAAAACACACTTAGAACTTAAAAATTCAGTAAAGTTGCAGGATACAAAATCAATTTACAAAAATCAGTTGTTTATACTAATAATAAATTATCAGAAAGAGAACATAGTAAAAGACATGTATGATAAGCCCACAGCAAACATCCTGATTTCAAACTATATTACAAAGCTATAGTAATCAAAACAGTATGGTATTGCCATAAAAACAGACTCCTAGATCAATGGAACAGAATAGACAGCTTAGAAATAAACCCACACTTATACGGTCAATTAATTTATAACAGAGGAGCCAAGAATATACAATGAGGAAAGGATAGTCCCTTCAATAAATGGTGCTGGGAAAACTGGAGAGCCACATTTCAAAAAATAAAACTGAACCACTATATTATACCATACACAAAATCAACTCAAAATGGATTACAGACTTACTTGAATGTAAGACCTGAAACCATAACAGTCCTAGAAGAAAACATAGGTGATAAACTCCTTGCCATTGGTCTTGGCAATGATGTTTTTGGATTTGAAACCAAAAGCAAAAACAAAGCAAAAATAAACAAGTAGAACTACATCAAACTAAAAAAGCTTCAGCACACCAAAGGAAGCTATCCAAAGAAAGAAAGAAAGAAAGACAGAAAGAAAGAAAATAAAGAAAAGAAGAAAGAGAAAAAAGAAAGAAAAGAAAAAGAAAGACAACCAGTGGAATGGGAGAAAATATTTGCAAACCATGTATCTAATCAGACGTTAAAATCAAGGAGCTCTTATAACTCAATAGCATAAAAACAACCCAGTTAAAGAATGGTCAGAGGACCTAAATAGACACTTTTTCTAAATAAAACTTAAATGAAAACACAAACGATAAATATATGAAGAAATGGATGTGTTATTCAACTTGAAGGGGTAATCCTTTACAATGTATACACGTATCAAATGATTATGTTCTACACTGAATGATTTGCAATTTTCACTTGTTAATTATACCTCAATAGAGTTGGGAAAAATGTCACTATAGGCATATATTTAAGTAATATGTAGGTTATAGCTATAACTAAAACTGAAGGTTTAAAAGGAGTTGCTTCTAGGTAATAAACATGTGAATGTATGAGATATGGGTATAATAGTTTCTCAAAATTAGCTATCTGCCATTGGATTTTTTGATCATATTTATGGACTAATTTGATTTAAAAAATTAAATGTATTATGGAAATAAGGCAGTTTTAAAATTCAGTGACACTTAAATCAGTGTGTGTGTGTTTTTTTTTTTTTTTTTAAATCAGACTTAAGAAAGAGCATTTTGGTAAACAAACCTAATTCCAGATACTTATTCTAATTTGCGTGACTCTTGTACCCTACTTATCCAGACCTTCACTATGATGTTTTTCTCTTGTTTGTCTGGCCTTCAGTGATTCTGCTTTTTGTTCAGTATCTGAACCCTAGTCCTTAACTTTGGCCTTCCATAGACTCAGGTTTGGTTTTACTTTGATCCACTGATCCTTAGACCTTGAACACCCCTACTGGGATGAAGCTGAGAGTTTTTAGCAACTGTCTGGAGGTTTGTTCTGGCTTGGTCATCTCTTTCAGCCTGCACCATCCATATATCTGAGAATTACGTTTAGTTACTTATTAGACCATATATTTCATAAAAGAATATGGCATCATGAAGAAATCATGGTTTAGACTTTACTGACCATGTCTAATTTCTCATATTAAAATTTGTATCTGACCTCATCAACAGAGAAGGGAGCCAAATAGGAAGCATTACCTCAAGACCATCTATCTTGCTGTTCAAACAGAGAAACAATCACCAATGATAGTGCCTACAGCTTGCCTTACACTTCCCATTCCCAGGGAACATCTATTAAACCAACAATGTTGTTTTGCTTATGATGGAAAGGGTCAGTAACACAATCTTCTTAATTTCTACTCTCAAGCAGGCCTAAATAAAGGGCACAGGCTTCTTCTGACTGATGCTATTTTGATTACACAAATTTGAACATGCCCACATTTAATAGTTAGTGAGGTAAATCTTCCATGTCCATTAAGATTGTAGATGATGCTGCAAAGTTATATTGAAGTTTAGGACACTCGGCACAAATATTTACAGCAGGCTAAACTATTCATTTCTAAATGAATTACCTTGTGGGTAATAGTAGAGCTGAAAACGAAGAAATAAGGGTCAGATTCCTCCTGTGAGATCTCCCTTGTAAAATTATCCCAAATGTAATAATACCACATTATTGACTTAAGCACACTCCCAGTGACATGCCATAGCTGACCTGTAATTTTTATCCTACATGATGCCAGCCCTAATAAAATGACACTTGTGAATGTAAATTAAGCTCACAAAGGGGACAGATTGCATGATTCTGGTTTCTCTCAGATGCCTGTAGGCTATCACAGGTTCCATATGTGAAGTAATTATGTTCACTGAAGGAAAGAATAAATGCTGTCAAATTGTGTACTGAGAGAGAAAGCAGCTATTATATTTCAGTAGTCGCTAGAGCATTGCCCCCAGACAGTAGCAAGATGTATAAGAAAATAAAAACTGTGCCAGCCATATATTACACATCTGCCTTTACTTTTGTAGCTCCCTTTAAATGTATATTATACAAAGCCAATAACTTACCAATGAATGTTTCAGCTGTCTTCTTCAGCATATTTTCTGTGGAGCCATTTTGGAGTATGTGGCATAGTGGTTATAGAGGGATAATGAATATAGATGTTCCTTAGTTCTGTTTTTCCTTATGTTGTGCTGCAAAGCAACAACCTTGTTGGATCCCTGACATTTGGACTTTGCTTTTTGCCTTAAACAATATCTCAAATTCAACCCCAGACCTGCCCACAGCTGTTTTCTTTATAGTTTATGGAAATGGATAGAAAATGTTCTCCATTCTAAAATCTCCTTACCTGTGTGTGCTTTAAAAAAATGAATTAAGATAGGGTAATAGCTAGCAATGATTTGGTACTCATATACCATGTAATTTATTAGATGAATTCTCAACTTTCTCTTTCTTAGTATCTCAAGTAAAGAAGTAAATGAGAAAGATCTTTTAAAAAAAAGTATATGGTTTCCAGCAGAGAGCTAATGGGACCTCTCTAAACCATGCTTTCTTGCCCAGGGGAAAAAGCACTGATACTTCCATGACATAGCCAGCAGGCATTAAAGGTGGGACAGATACTAGAAGAGGAAAGTTCTTTTTGGATCTTGCCCCTATCCTCTGAGAAAGGTAGGTAACTTTTGAGAATGGGGACCTTCCACCCACCCCTCTTGTGCCCCCTCTTGTGTGCCCCCCTCTCCAAGGAGTCCCTTGACCTTATGCTGGTTTCTGATGGACCCAAAAGACTTCCAGTTCGGCTTCTAAACTTACTATGTCATGCTCCAATCTTTCTCTCCATCCTCTAATACAAAACTAAACAAATCTATCATAACTCTTCAAAACAATTTATTTGGATACTAAAATTAAAAAAAACCTAATGAATATTATGGTTTAACGAGTGGGAGATGGTTATTATTTTTTACACTTTACAAAGGAATATTAACCCAAATGAGTGATATCACTGGGTGATAAAATGATTATGGAATCTCAGGGGGAATAGATTTTAATACCCTTCTACATTATTTAAGAAACAGAGTTTATCGGTTTCAGGGTGAACACTTCCAGTGCCTGAGAATGGGTAGAAGGAAGCTCTGGTCCATCTACTTACTATTAAGAGTTCTCTTTCGTAATGAGGTGAATAAAAAACTGGCATTGATAATATTTACTCTTTGATACCGGTTTTCCCTTTTACAGAGCTGTAAAGAACACTCCGCTCTCTCTCCAGTACCCTATAAAATTTGAAGGCAGTGGCCATATCCCTATTCTCCATTAGCTCATTAACAGGTTTTCTGCATTTCATTAATGCTGCCTCTTATAATATGTTCATAAGCCTTTCTATGTCCTTTTTTTTTTAAAGATTTTATTTATTCATGACAGAGAGAGAGGCAGAGACATAGGCAGAGAGAGAAGCAGGCTCCTCACAAGCAGCCTGATGTGGAACTCGATCCAGGGATCAGGGTCACGACCCGAGCCAAAGGCAGATACTCAACTGCTGAGCCAACCCAGGCGTCCCATCTTTCCATGTCTTAAATAAATTCAGGAAATTCAAGAGAGAAATGTTGGAAGAAATTTGTATCTTTTAAGCACCACCACCCCCCCCACACACACACACCCACTATACCAATACTAGCATTTTGTGCTTTTAACTGTCTTGATTTGGTATTAATGAATGCTGAATTCTGGGAGGTGAGGTGAAGAAATCTAAACCATTTATTTCCACATTTTGATTGTTTGAGTAATTCTGATTTGAATATTTGTGTACAAGTTTTTGTATAGATATATGTTTTCACTTCTCCCAGAATTTCTGGGTGATATGGTAACTCTATGTTGAACTTTTTTTTTTTTAGATTTATTTTATTTTTATTTTTTATTTTTTAGATTTATTTTATTTATTTTTTTATTCATTATGAGAGACACACAGAGAGAGAGAGAGAGACATAGGCAGAAGGAGAAGCAGGCTCTTCACAGGAGCCCAGTGCGTGAGTCAATCCTGGATCCTGGGATCACGACCTGAGCCCAAGGCAGCTGCCCAACTGCTGAACCACCCAGGCATCCCTGAACATTTTTAAGAAACTGCCAAACTGTTTGTAACATGGCTGCAACATTTTCATCCAATCTCTCTATATTCATGCCAACAGTTTCTGTCTTTTTGATTATAGCATCCCAGTGGGGATGAAGTGGCATCTATTGTGGTTTGATTTATATTTTCCTAATCACTAATGATGTTAAGCATTTTTTCATGTGCTTATTGACCATTCATTCAGCTTCTTTGTAGAAGTGTCTATTCAAATCATTTGCCAATTTTTAAATTGGGTTATTTACTTTTTATTGTTGAGTTGTAAAAGTTCTTTGTATGTTCTAGATCCAGTCTCTTGTTAAATATGATTTGCAAATATTTTCTCCCATTTTGCAGGTTGTCTTTTTACTTTCTTGATACTTTCTTCTGAAACACAAACATTTCTAATTATGAGGAAGTCTATTTTATCTATTATTTTGTCATTTTTGTTTTTTGGTGTCAAAACTAAGATGGCTGCACCTAACTAGAGGTTACAAAATTTACTCCTATATTTTTATCTTAAGAGGTTTGTAGTTCTGGCTCTAATATTAGGTCTACGATCCATTTTGAGTTAATTTTCACATATGTGTAAGGAAGATATCTAACTTCCAGTACTATTTGTTAAAAAGATTATTCCTTCTCCATTGGAAATTCTTGGCATCCTTGTCGAAAACTAATTGACCATAAATATCTCATAAGGACTTTTGACCCCAAACTATGAGAGACTAAAAGGAATGAGAAAATATTTTCTAGGAGTTAGCCTGAACATTAAAAAAAAAAAAAAAAGATCTAATGAAGGGCCAGGACTAGAGTGAGGCAAGTGAGGCACTTGTTGTAGGCACTAAATTAAGAGAAGTGCCAAAGGCAATATTTTTTTAAAAATTCTTAAAAAGGAAAAAAAATCTATGATGAACAAAATATCAAAATTTTAAGTAAAGACAGATTAATACTGCTAATTTTTCCTTTGGCGTTAGGTTCCAATATGGCTTGGCTCGGAATTATTAATTCTGCCTTTGTTAACCATTTGATACTTTATTATGACTTTTCGCATTAGACTTTTAAAAATACTATGCTGGAATAATTTATTTTGATTATTGGCATTCTCTACTCTTAAATTTCCACTGAGGCAAGTGCCTCATTCATCTCACTCACCTCACCCTATGCCAGTCCTGCTGACAAGTACAGATAATGGCTTCACACCCTAAACTTGCTACACAAGTTATTTGCAAACTTCATTAGCTAACCACAAACAAATATCCTTTCATCTAGCTAACCAGACCAATCCCTCTTTCCCTACTTAATCAGAGATTATTTATGTTGCACATGTATCTATCAGTTACAGTGTGTTTGATGTTATGACGCTTCATGTATTTTGTCTCCCTGAATAATATTGTGTATTATACAGATCTAAAATAGAGAGCCAGCCTAACTTTAGGGTTCCATCCATTGACTGCCCTTTGTAGGACTTCAGTAGTTCTATCCTTTCCTTGATATTTATCAGTATTGGGTAGTCATCTACTGTTCTGCTGACAAGGCCACAGCAATGACACAAATGCACATGACAAGAGTATAATGTTTCGGGATCCCTGGGTGGCGCAGCGGTTTGGCGCCTGCCTTTGGCCTAGGGCACGATCTTGGAGACCCAGGATCGATTCCCACGTCGGGCTCCCGGTGCATGGAGCCTGCTTCTCTCTGCCTGTGTCTCTGCCTCTCTTTCTCTCTCTGTGACTATCATAAATAAATAAAAATTAAAAAAATAAATAAATAATGTTTCTAGGTCCAGTAAGTACAGAGGGATTATAGTGTGTTAAGCATATATAATGGAGTGTGGTTGGCGTAATGGTTCTGATGGGCAGAGAAAAAGATCTATAAGTATCAAGAAAGGATAGATGAAATAGGAATAGAAAGATTCTTGGCCTGTGAGTGCTAATTTTTCTTTTTATTATGAAATTTAAGTTTTTCTATTAAAAATATTTTGGTTTTATATTTGAGCCTAATCCATAATTCTCTTTGCTTATTGTTTTATGGTTAGGCAGCCATGACTGGAGTTAAGAAAGCCAATAGAACTTTTTTTTTTTTTTTACCAATAGTACTTTTTAATAGCTATTAACAAAGATACGTAATTATTTTTCAAACAAGAATAATGATTGACTGAGAGCTAAGACTACATAATAGGTCAGTTCAGACAGGAAGAGGTTAAAGAGAGAAATCTGAAGGAAAAGACCTACCAAGGAAAAGATGGTCCTGAGAATAGGAATAAAGTAGGAGGATGTGGCATCTAAGGATAGGAAAACAATACAGGGCATCTTGTGGAGCCACAGTGAAGAAACATGAGGTCTGAGAGCACTGAAGGTCAAAAATCTCACTGTTTTCTTCAGTGGCAGGTTTGCTAGTCCTGGGTCAAAATAAAACAATAAGAAACAAGATCCAATCTCATCATTGCCACTGGTTCCTTTTTTGTTACCAATTCACATTTAGCAGCTTATCCAGTGTCACACTGAGGTGAAATTAAAAAAAATAAAAATGAAAGTAAGTTTCATGTGAATAATTGCCCTCTTATGAAGGAGCTATAGATGGAAATGTCCTAAAACAATCTGGTTTCTGAAATAACTTGTTACCTACTGCTGTCTTCCATTTGAATCATTCTCCATCCTAAACACCGTCTTTCCCGAAATAGCTATTACTTTTGAGGGTAATGGTGATCCTCACTCATGTCATTCCAGTTTCCAGTTAGCACAGCCTCTGCTCACTGGAACTCCCTATCACCCTGCTTTCTAAAGTGTGTTCTACTGAACTCTGTTATACAGTTTGTCACATAGTTTTTGAAAAAACTGAGTTTTTTTTACTATAGACTGAAAAACTTTTGCATTGTGAACCTGCAAGAATAGGGTACCAGTGGTGGTGCTGGTGGAGAAAGTGGTGGTGGTAAGTGGGATGTCTGCCAAAAATATTTGACCATAGATTTTTCCTTCACGAATCATTTTGATAAGGGTAGGGGTAAGGTGGATGAGGCTGTGAGATATCACAGTGTTCCTTAAGCATCAGTTTGGGAAATATATTCTCTTTTTTCATCAATTTTAAGCAAATTAAACCCCCCAAATCCACTTAAACTCCCAAATAAAAATGCCCAAATTCATTCCCATTCCCAGCCTCATATATAATACAAATTGTCCTCCCTTTGGTCCATATGAAAATATTATATTGCTCAACTGTATTAGTTTTCTTTTGCTATGTAACAAATTACCACAAACTCAGTGATTCAAAATAACACACATGTATTATCTTACAGAGTCTGTAGGTCACATATCCAGGCATGATTTAGTTATGTTACTTGCTTCAGAGTCTTAACTAGTCTGCACTCCAGATGTCATCTGGGGGCTGTGTTGTCACCTGAGGCCCGGGGTCTTCTTCCAAGTTCACATAGTTGCTGGCTTTGCCACTGTACCACTCATGGTGGCTTGCTTCTTCAAAGCAGGAGAGAGCCTCTGACGTTAGGGAGACACAGTCCCTCTCTTAAGGACTTTCACCTGATTAAGTAGGGATCACACAGGATAATATTTCTTTTGATTAACTCTCAGTCAACTTATTTGGGACCTAAATGACATTTGAAAAAATCCTTTCTCCTTTGCTATATATTATTGGCTAGAAGCAAGTCCCAGGTTCTGCCTTAAGTAAGGGGAGGAAATTAGTCAAACATGTGTCTCATTGGGGTCACCTCAGGGTATGTCTCCCTCATCAGCCCAAAGCCTGTTTTTCTTTTTTAATGAAATTCTCGTTTGTTTCTTGAAAAAAGTTTTTACTGGTTCGTTTATATATGAGTAACTATCAGTTATGTTAGCTTTCTAAAACCATATCCACCAGTGAAAGAAATCCTTTTTATCAACTTCTATTAATGCTTAATTAAGAAACTATATTACAACTTGAATTATATTATTCAAAGACTGCAAACCTAAAATATTCCAGTACTTGAGTGTCAATTTTGAAAGCATAGTCATGGAGGAGAATATCACAGTAAAATATGTAAGTATTGTGAATTTTGTTATTTTTAAATATTTCTGTTGACTTCTGATGAAGATTAAAAATACATGGTGCCCTCTAGCCTTCAGATTCCTTTTTGTTCTGGTAGCACCTGTGAATTGGGATACTCAGGCCAAGATGACATACCATTAATGCAGATATTTAAACACACAAAAATTAGGCCTTAAAAGTTCTTGAGCATATGACCATTGTACTCAAACTTTTCACTTTACTGATAACTCAGTTGTCATGATAGTTGTTAATCTCATAGAGGATGTTTACACTGGGGAGAGACCTAAGTAAATTCTTAGTAATTGTATCTTCATGGTTTTAATTGCAAATGCTTATAAAATAACTACTTTTTATTTCCAGTTCAAAAACTAGAATTATTGAAATACTTTTTCCCAAAAGAGGTCAATTCTGTAACCTCTGTAGAGTTGCTTTGGGTTAATTCAGGGTAACAACTAGTCAGAGATATGCATGACTGTTTCTGGGTATGCACTGATTAGTGGTAGAGTGGGGAGAAAAGCAAATTGTTTTTTACTATAATAGAACCTTGTTTGGTAAGCAGGAAGGTTTGTTCAGTTTAAATGGTTGTTATGGTGCCTTTACACAGGTAAAGTCTTGAGAAAAGAAACATGGTCCTAGGACTAGAAGCATATGTCTGAATTGTCAGACTTTCTGTTTTTTAAGAAGGCTGAGTTCCCTGATTCTAAGAGGAATCTTTCTGAAAAAAAAAAAAAAAAAAAAGAATTCAGTTCTGGAATGAAGTTCTTTTGAATTACAGAAACGGTTGTCATTGAAATATATGTGGTGGTAGGCCTCATTGTACCAAAAAAAAAACAAAAACAAAAACAAAGCAAAGACAATTAGATTATTGTCACTAGATTGTGAGACACACTAGACAAAAATGGCTGGAGCTAAAAAAAAGAAATACTAGATCAACTTAGTAGGAAAACATGAGAACAAAAGAAAATAAGCAGCCCAAGCTGTTGGGCATAGCTTTAGTCAAAATAGTGGGTACCCTTGTTTAAAGATAATACAGTGAGATTTGAACACTAGTGACTACATCTTCTTCACTATATTAACTGACCTTTAAATATGATTGTCCCTTTCATTTGACCAAAGGACATTTACCTCGTAAAAGAAGCTATTCATTCACTCTAGAAAGCCAATATAGGAAAATATGCTAAATTGACATTTAGCATTATCTCAAAACACCTTTATGATAACTTATGTTATTATTTCCATATGATTTGAATTTGAGATTTTAAAATGTGTTTTAAATCCATCTAAAATAATAGCTAGATGTCCAGGTGGCTATTAGGGTTATCTGGTAATGATATTAGGATTTTTCTTAACAGCTAAGTAATTACTTCTTTTCCATGCTAAAGGCAAGTTGAACTCTATGCCCTCTTCCAGATTTACACCTGTAATGTATGAAGTAATGGGACAGCTGACTGACATTTTATGTACCACAGCATTGTTTTATAATGAGGAGAAACGCTTTTCTACATTGTCTTGATAGTTTGGGAAGTAGTGGGCGCAAAGCAACAGGGAGTTATCAAGGTTGCAGACACTGGCTGACCCATGATCCAGAGCTGTGAATCTGCCAGCTAGGGTTTTTCTTTAAGACATCTTTTTACTACACTTGAACACATCTGGCCTCCCCAGTTGCCTCCATTGTTTCCCAGAATCTTACAAGTCATATGGAACACATTAAACAAAACCATTTCAGCAAGCTCGGTGCTCGGTGCTTTGGATATCTGCCTTAATTTGACATAAATAAAAAGACTTTGGACACCTTATGGCTATATTACATCAAAATGAACACAGGCAATTTCACTTTCTAGTCTCATGGAAGTTGAAAAGCATAGGCCTTGTTATAAAGCAGAATTCAATTGGAGGTATATTCCTGAATCCTTTATCCCTTGCAGGAATATTTTTCTACATGACTTTAGAATACTTGACACTAGTAACAATGTTTTTCCCCTACACACTCTCAGAAATAGAAGTAAACAAATGGATGCATTTAGGATTAAAAGTATATGAAAAAAGATAAGATATCCAGCCCTTAGAACCTAAATGGATTTGGGCATACCAATCACTGCTCTATTTTAGTGCTAAGAGTGAAATCTGAACTAACAAGTACAGCCAAGGAGGCCTAGTGAGCACTTTCAGTGCACTTTGTTAACCTAACAAAGCCTAGGGGGGACATTATATATATACCTGTGCTACAGGAAGAACTCCTGTTGCTTCTTATGAAAAGAATGCCTAATTTTAAACACCTAATGAGCTTGGTGGGATGAACCCAGCTTCTAAAGATTTCCATAGATTTAGAGCTAATGAGAGCCAAGTTGTGAGCTGATTTGTATCAGTGGGAAGCTCTGCTTTTTGCTTGTGTAAAGGTTGGAAGAGAAGTGTATAATGGCTTTTGCCTAAAGGCAATTCTCAGGCTAGCTTTTCACTTAAGAAAAGGTCTTCTCTTTGCCCCCAGGGCTTCCTACAGAACAACTATATATGGAGGTCTTCTTAAAGGGAAGATTATTTTTAGATACACAACTGCTTGAAAAGAGATACTTCAGTCAAGTCTATTTATTTGGAGACAGATACATAGAAATTTGCACAATTTCATTCCCATCCCCGCATCTCCACCTGTGTTTTTTTTATTATTTTAACTGAATTTAGCCAAACTAGTTGAGTTTCAGGACACAGCTTTCTTTCATAAAAATTAAACATAGTTTTTAGCTTTCATCATAACATTATCCAATTTATGATACATAAATTATTTCGTCCTGCCCTTTGTTATGAGTTATTTTTGTGAGTTATTTAATATCCAGTTGGTACAAATTGGAACCATGGAGTTTACATGAAAAGTAACCATTGTCTCTCTGTGGGTATTGATATTAAATTTAGTAATATTAACAGCGTAATAACAACAGGCACAATCAGAATTACTTTGAGCAGAGCATTATCCAACAAGACACTGTGGAATTAGCCATTTTAGTGGCATTAAATACCTGTCATTTTATTTCTATCACTTTGCAGTGGGTGGTTGATTGGGATTAGTGGGTAGATTAGTCTTTTTATGGAAATGTTTATATGCATTCGAGAAGCATACCTTAAGTGGCTCATCCTACACTCATTTATCTTTAATGGTTATGTAGTACAGGATGCCTACTATTTAAGGGGGAACATTGTGAGGGGAGACACCTAGGATTAAGATGCATTTCAGGTAGCTTTTGGTTTAAAAATATGGATTGATCATGTGCATTTTTCCTCTCCAACCAGTTTTACCTCCCTCAAATTCCCGTGTGAGAAGGAAATTCTGAGGAGACATGGCAAAAACAACTTTCTGGGGCAAAACAAAAACAAAAACAAAAAACTGCTGAATGATTGGTAACAGAAAAGAGAATTAGCCCAGAAAGGGGGCCTACTCGCTGTATAGACCCCAAGTAACTCAAGACTCCAAAATGCTAGGTGTGAAGGGAAGTAAACCAGAAAGCAGAGGTGTTAATTAAAGTCTGGCTACAGAGCATTTGAACTCCATCACCAGCACCATGTCCATTCATTGCATGGAATGCCTGGTAGATAGATGTTTTTTCCAGGCAGAAGACTGGAAATTTCTTCTCAAAAGAAATTAAATGATAAGAATTTGTGTATCTAAGGTGAACATTGGAACCCCAGAAAAAGCCATGGCATTTGGGAGCCCCAGTGTAACAGTGCCCAGATAGTCATCAAATCCTGCTCATAAGCAGTGTTTTTAAACATAATTGCTCAGAATCTGGTCACGGATCATCATTTTAGGAAAGCTGGTGACATGAAAGTGAAAATATCACCTCCCCCCACCAAATGCCCCTTAAATGAAGTAATAAAACCTTCACAAAATAATACTTTTAATTATAATTCAAAGAAACTTGAAAAACAACTGCAAATCAAACAAACAAAAATCAGGTATGAGACATTAGGCAAGGAAACAATTGAGAATGAGAGATTTCTTAGAGAATATAAATAATGACATTGTTATACCAAATTCAACAGAATTGTTAGGATTTAAATACATGTCACTCATCTGGGACATAGAATGAGAAAGGGAAGCATAAAATATAGGTCAGAGACATAGAAGATCTATCTAATATGTTTAATGATCTGCAGAAAGAGAGAATGGAGTAATTGTAGACAAAAAAAAAATTATCAAAGGAATAATGCAAGAGAAGCAGAAGCCTTCATGTCTTCAGAGTAAAAGGATATACTGAGTATTTGCCACAATTAACATAGAAAGACCTAATCCCAAGTGCATCATTTTGAAACTTTATAAATAGTGGGGAGAAGGAGAAGATCCTAAAAGCTTCCAGAGAGAACCATGAGATCATCTGTAAAGGAATATTATCAAACTGGTAACGGGCTTCTGATAAGCAAAATTCAGGATAATGGAGCTAAACAAGAGTTCTTCGCTTCACTTCTCCCCTCCCTAGAATTACACATATCCAATGAGCAATCAATTAAGTATAAGAGAAAAATAAAGATCACTGTGTATGGACACAGAAAGTTTGATGCCTCACATTACAGAGGATGGAGAGTGTAGGAAGGTTAATGTCATTGTTTTAAAAGTTGAGAATGAAGAGCTACTACTATGGGATAATAAAAGGAGATTTAAAAACTATTTGAAATTAGAAAAATGACCAATGGAGAAACTGAGAAGAATGTTTTAAATATTTTGCATGATTGAGGAGAGAGAAAGTGGGAAGTGGTATAAATGCATTAAATTCTCATCCATCAGAGCTCAAGGTAAGAGACAATATTTAAAGTAGTTAAGTAAAAAATGTCAATATGAGTGTTGTATTGGGAGAGGTGGAGGAGAGGTATAACATCAGGTGAACAAAACCAGAAATGTTCATATGTGGAGTCCCTGGAAAGCAATACTGGGGGTGAGGAAAGGGAATTTTTTTTCCATTATTATTTGCCTCTGTTTGTTTTTTTTTTTTTTTAAGATTTTATTTATTCATGAGAGACACAGGCAGTGAGAGAAGTAGGCTCCATGCAGGGAGCCCAACGTGGGACTCGATCCCAGGTATCCAGGATTACATCCTGGGCCAAAGGCAGGTGCTAAACCGCTGAGCCACCCAGGGATCCCCTGCCCTGTGTTTTAAACACTATGATGCTATGAATGTAATAAACATTAAAATAAACTTTATTTTAAAGAAGCTCACTGTAAGGAGAGATGATGCAATGGAAAATATACAAGTGGGCTACTCAGGATCATAACGTTTGAGTGAATCTGCTGCTAACTTTGACCATATTATTTAACAATATGAAGCCAGTTTCCTCAAGCAGAAAAGACCTAGACTTTTCCACCTCTCTGATTTTCTGATTTCTATGAATCTTTTTCTTCCTTGACTTTGGGAAGCTACATAGGTCATGAGCATGATCTGGAAACATACCTATACACACACACACACACACACACACACACACACACTGAAAATGCAGCCCTTTGACAATGCAAAGAAAGACATGTTGAGTTTTCGATACTCCTTATATAGCTGCAGGAAGTATACGAGGACAAGATTTTAGGTAAAAAATGTATTGTTGTTTTAATAAAAACACCCAAGGTCTTTCATTATTTTTTACCTTTCAGAAATGGTATTCTTCATTATGTGGAGGTGAAAATATGAACCCAATACATCAGGCTAATCTAAGGCTAAAACTTTGATAAGTATATTTGTTTATTTTTTAAAAGGGAAAATGTCTTTGGTTTTATACTACCATCCACATAATATTCTGCATTTAGCCCTCAAAGAGACAAGTCTATTCTATTAGAGATCATAACCCAGAAAGACTACACTTACCTATGCATACCTGACAACAATTAAGAATTGAATTAAGGATCGAGTCCCATGTCAGGCTCTCTGCATGGAGCCTGCTTCTCCCTCTGCCTGTGTCTCTGCCTCTCTCTCTCTCTCTCTCTCTCTGTCTCTATGAATAAAAAAATAAAAATCTTTAAAAAATTAAATTAAAAAAATAAATAATCAAAAATTAAAAAAGAATTGAATTAAGGATTATATCATGTAAAAAGACCAAAATATAATGTATATTTAAGTATTTCCAATTGCATGTTGACTTTTTTTTTTAAATTCATGAGAGACAGAGAGAGAGAGAGAGAGAGAGAGAGAGAGAGGCCGAGACACAGGCAGAGGGAGAAGCAGGCTCCATGCAGGGAGCCCGATGTGGGACTCGATCCTGGGTCTCCAGGATCAGGCCCTGGGCTGAAGGCAGGCGCTAAACCACTGAGCCACCTGGGCTGCCCATATGTTGACTTCTATATTTAAATGCTTGTTTTTCTGTCAGCCCAATAAGTTGGAGATAAGCATTCTTTCTTGTGAAATATTTTCTTTGTGAAAGAGGCTTTCTTTCATATGGCTCTGAAGTTGAGACCCTTTTTACATCCAACAACAGATATCACACCACAGTGCAGACTTTTTCCCTGTGTTGGATACTTAAAACTATACACAAAGGCTTTCTTACCTTTCACACTCCATATCAACTATGAAAATGAAGTTTTCAATCTAAGCAGCCAGTTATGGCTAAGCAGTATGATGCAATGATGTCCCCCTTTGCACAATGATGTGCAAAGAAGGAAACTATTTGAAGTAATCAAGCTAAATGTGTAATTTAATTAGTGCCAAAAAATACTGAGGTTTAGGTGGTGCTCATTTGTCAACAGATTCCCTTTTATATGACCTTGCAACCCATAAGCTAATTGTAGAACAAGTATCCTATTAATTTTAAGGAATATTTGTTCTTATGTCTACCATCTGCATGGCTTGAATAGATTCCCTAATGCTGACACCATGAGCCACCTTCAGAGACATATCACAAGTAAAATACTTTTTTTTTAAAGATTGTATTTATTTATTCATGAGAGACAAAGATAGGCAGAGACAGCAAGAGGAAGAAGCAGGCTTCTCGCAGGGAGCCTGATGCAGGGCTAGATCCCTAGGCCTGGGATTACTCCCTGAGCCAAAGGCAGATGCTCAACCACTGAGCCACCCAGGCATCTCAACAAGTAAAATACTTGAGAGGAACAAAATTTTGGTAATTACTTTTGAGAGCTAAATTTATAATCTGTCAGAAGAAAAGCAGATGAATCTCTCCTATAGGTTTTCAGAACTACTAGTAACTTCATTATCATCAACTCTAGGCAATGATCATATTTGAGACATTTGATTAGCAAGTGAGACATTTTGAATTTATAAGGATATTACAGAACTTTCCACATTCCAAATGTCTGTGTTTGTGGTATTTATTGTTTGACTGCTGATTTAATAGCACTTTATAGAGAGTGTAATACATCATCTGGGTAGAAGTACCTTGAACATTTAAATGCTTTCTAGAATCACTATTGAAGAATCACTATTATACTATGACAATGTTAAGAATTGTGTTCACATGAACAAATAAAATTCTTATAAATATGACCCAGTGATGAGTGTCATTTTGAAATAGTAATGATAAGCCTGGTGGCAAATTTTCAGTTCCCCAAATTAAAACCAGAGGTGGTGATTTAAGAATGCCTTTAGTTGAACTGAGTTATTTGAACTGAGTTATTGTTTGAAAAGGCAGTATGGGTTTTTCACACAGAGACATGCTGAGATAGACCTTTCATTAATTTTTGCTTCTACTTTGGGAAGACCTTGTCACTCATGGAGTATTGTCTCTTACACCACTCACATTAGGCATTGGCTATGGAGGGAAGAGTTAATGAGAAATCCTACAAACCTCATATCCAAAGAAGTAGTCCTAAAAAAAAAAAAAGAAAAAAAAGAAAAAGAAAGAAGAAAAGAAGTAGTCCTTTTGAGTTGTCAAAAGTTAGTAAATATCATCTGGTAATATTTTTGAGTGCCCAAATGGAATACTTGCTTTATGGCTTTGTCTCATTTTCCATTCTCTTTGCTTATCTCTTAGCAAAATAGCAGTGTTATTAAGGGTGACATAATAATGGAAAATCACATTAGCCTTTAAAACTGTTCTTTTTTTGTGGGAATATAAACAATGACATTATGATCATATGATCATCTCATCTTCCCATTCTACTGTGAGCACTCAGTGTAATATCAGGGGGGCAACAGCATATCAAGGCTCATGGCTTTTGGAGACCCATGAGTATGGCCTGAAGTGCTCAATCTGGAAAATGACACAATCTTCTGTGGAAAGGAGCAAGAACAGTCACTGTTCACTGAGAAAGTAGACAGCAGGGATGGGATTTGGGTTAGGTCACTTGATCATTACCTATGTAAGTTCTCCTCCATTCAATAAAGATAAAGATTTTCCCACAGGACCTAAAATGTGAAAAATATTATCTACTTAAATTTTTTTATTTCTGGAATATGATGTCTCTTTGTATTCATAATTAGATGAGTATTGTCATTTTGGAGTTTTGGGGGGACAAGAGACATGATGTGGAGTCAAGAGAGGCTTAAGTTTTCTTTGTTGCATATCACAAATATGAGAATCCATTTGTCCCTATTTACTTTTAAATCCACTGGTAAGTCTGAGTGGGAATCTAAAACTATCCTCCCCTCTGAATGCCTTTATAGAGTCTCAGAAAACAGGAAAAAATGTCAAGAATACCTTTAAGACTAATACATAAAAGTAATTTGAATTGTATTTATTGACTCTAGAAATTTAGTGGGTTTTTTTTAAAGATTTATTTATTTATTTTAGAGAGAGAGCATGGAAGCAGAGATGGGGAGAGGGAGAGTTAGAGAGAGTCTTAAGTGGGCTCCATGCTGAGCAAAGCTTGATCTCATGACCTGAGACCACAACCTGAGCCAAAACCAAGAGTTGGATGCTCATCTGACTGCACCACCCAGCTGTGTGTGGCCAGCTCCACGCTCAGAAGGGAGTCTTCTTGAGATTCTCTCCCTCTCCCTCTGCCCCTAGAAATTTGGTTTTTGAGGTTGTTTCCTTAATCAAAACTAAGACTGGTGGAAACTATACATAGCTAGATAAAATATATGTTCCTAAAAAGTCCAAAGATTGAGCATTCATTAGATTAAATGTCTGCCAATTTTTTAATGAAGAGACAATATACTTTGTCATTTATTTTTAGCACTTAAGAGTGATATAGGTGGAGTGCCTGGGTGACTCAGTGGGTTAAGTGTCCAACTCTTGATTCCAGCTCAGGTCATCATCTCAGAGTCATAAGATGGAGCCCTGAGGCTGAGGCCAGCTCCACACTCAGAAGGGAGTCTTCTTGAGATTCTCTCCCTCTCCCTCTGCCCCTCTCTACTGTGCTCTCTCTCTAAAATAAAATAAATCTTTTTTTTTTTAAGTGAAATAGGCATAACAGTAGGAATGTACTTAACCATGTTGAACTGTATTCTTAAATATGGCTAATATGATAAACTTTGTTTTGTATATTTTACCACGACTTTGAAAAAAAAAAGTGAACTAAATACTTCCTCTATTACAGAAAAAATATCCTGGGTCTCCCTTGGGGCAAGCATTTTGGAGGGTTCTAGTTGAAGACTCAACTCAAAGACACAAACTCCTGCTTTTCAGTCACAGAAGACAACAGCTGAAAGGCATTTTTGGAAACCAAGAAGTCCACCTTCTCTTTTCATAGACTAGGAAAATGAAGCCCAGACAGGTAGAGTGACTGGACCAAGATCATATAGATCACAGAACAGAAGGGGAATAGATACACAGTCTCTATATGCCCAATCTTGGCTCTGACTGCTGCACTGTTCTGTCCTGGTTGATAAATCAGCATTGGCCCCTCTTCTTAAACACCATATACTTTGTGTGTGGGCACACTCAGTACTGTCAGTTTGATCATTTGTATTTTTTTCTACATTTCCCTCTTTTTCCACAATAACTTCATGTACATTCCATTTTTGCAAATATTTTCTGTTTCTTTTCCTTTTCACCAACTTTAGGAAACTAGGCTTTATACGATGGCAAACTGATTTTTTTTTCTGGGTTAGGCAAAACAAAAGCAAAAACAATCGTTTTTTTGTTGTTGTTGTTATTGTTGGCATAAAATACATTAGCTATATTTATAGTTTATAACAAACTTTCACATATATTTTCTCTTTGATCCTTTAAAGGTAGATGACTTTAGAATGTAAGGCCCATGAGGGAGTGGCCTTGGCTGATTTAATTTTCATTGCTATGTCCTAGTACCTGAAATAGTCTCTGACACATAATCATTGTTCAGTAAACATTTGCTGAATGAATAAATTAGTATCACTCTCATTTTAGAAATGAATATTTACTCAATTAACATATATATTAGTTCCAGAGGCTGGACTTAAGTCCAGTGCTCCTGATTCCAAGTCCAGTGCACCTTGAAAATCATGACAGATTTACAAAATATTAAAGGATGATGTGAAAGCAAAACAGGTATAGGAAACTACTAGGAGTATTGGAGAAAAGACCTAAGAACATTGTATGTGAGGTCATAATGGTATAGGGGCCAAAGAAGAGGATTGATATTGATAGACAAAAGTAAATTGACTGTGGGCTGGGGACCTGGGATATGGAGAACTCAGGATAGAGGGAATCATGATTAAGCTTATATGAATGTGCCATTGAAATAGATTCAGTAAATTGGAGGAGAGGATTCTGATTCCTTCCTTCTCTTTACCCCTCCCTGTATGCTTCCCTCCGTAATAGGAGCAAAGGCACCCAGGCCTAATTTCAGCCATAAATGATGCCTAAACAAACACATAAAACAAGAAACAAACAAAAGCCCTCTATATGGCTACAAAATATTTATTTATGAGGCTGCTACATCAATAACACTAATTATACTGTAATTGCCAAGAACTGAAATTAATGTGATTTTGTGGAAATCCACAATCAATCTCAGGCCTAATTTCTGTGAATGAATGCACTCTGAACAAAATTTCAGTTTAGAGAGCATATTTCATTCTTAGAGTACTTGGCAAAATGACACTGGGGAGGAGAATTGTAAGATGTAATAGTATACTTCAATCCTAAACTATAAAGGCAATAAAGTCAGTCCATTCAGTACTGCCTGATTATAAGGCAGCTCCTTAACGGTTGCACAGTGAAACTAGTTTTGTGAATTATCAGACCTTACCGCTAGCCATGAGAAAATTCTCAAGATAGCAGACTGAAAAGTTCAGTGATTGCAGCATCATAATAATATTTCCCCAGCCATACATAGAGGTACAGTAAAATTGAATTATTTTGTGTTTAGATAGTTGGTGTAAATGAGAGAGACAAAAGGCTTTCTCCTGAGCTGCTTCAGCATATGGAAACGAAAATGTATTTTACACAGTTCCCAATGTGAACGTTATGTTCAGTACATTGTGGTTAATTTTGAGCAACACTTCGGTCTTGCTTAAGATTTTAAAAATCCATCTCACTTTCGTTTTGTGAATGCTTCTTATCTAGAGTGTTGTTCTGATACTATGGAACTGGAATGGAGCTAGACCTCTTGTTTGTATTTCAGAGACTAAACAAGAGCTGCTGAAAATAAGGGACCATATTCTAAACATTCAATTTTAGCACAGAAAACACTGTTTACACGGTCCACAGTAATGGCAGCTGTTTCAGCTATTTAAATAGTATAATTACACATTTCATTCCAGAGTATAACAGTAACAGTTAGTTTACTAGCAAATCTCAAATTGAATGTACTCGTTCCTATATAAACATGTACAGGTAACCTATCAATAGTTACTGCCAATTATATCTGAACTATAATTTGGTCTTTATTGGAGCTGCAGTGCTTGAAAAGAATACTTTTCTTGGGAATGTTGAACCTTCCTCTATCCCCCCAAATGATAAAAAAAAAAAAAAATACAGTTGTCAGCATAATGTCTTGACATTCATGATGCCAGCCTGTCTTTACTGGTGTCAGATGTGAAAATAAATAGATATTAAACTGTCAGTCAATGAAATTGCAAAGTCAAGAACAGCTCTAGCTGTGATCCTGTGTGTTCTATTTGATGGACACAGGTGTTTAAGTGTTATGAATTCAACAGGGCCAGGGAACAAGAGAAACATTTTCCAGCAGTTTTCTATTTGCTAAAACATCTGAGATGAACTTTCCTATGTCTCAGGACTTCAGTAGACTCTCAGAGACTTGAAAAAGTGCCAAGAATTCCCCCACTGTTTTCAGTGCTAAAATGTGAAAACTTGGCCCCAATTCCTGAAGGTACATTCTGTTATCATCTATGCATGCAAGGTCTCCAAAGCCAAATAAAGGGCAGCTCCGTTGGCCTTGAATGCACATTTGTGACAGACACCAGACACCCACCTAGTTTATTTATTATTCATAAGACACTTAAAGCCAGTCATCTGTCACTAATAAACATTAACAGTATTAAAAATTAACAATCATCTTACAGCATGATGAAACCAACTCTTCCTTCTGCTTGAGTACTGGAGCAAAGCATATAATATTCATTTATAACACAACTTTAGCCATTGTTGTTATTACTGTTGTGGTTATTATTAGCAATATTATGGTGTTGGCCTATGTGAGAGATCTCATCCTCCTGATGATACAAATTTGTCATTCTTCAATAAGTAGCATTAAATTTTTATCACAGCAAGTATCATTAAATTCTCTTAACAGAGAATGATGTTTATAATGACATCATAAACAAAACCCTGTACTTGAACACTAACCAGCTGTATGAAGAAAGAACTGGATCCTTGTTGCTCTAGATCTCTTATGCCAAACCACTTGTCAGCTCACAGAATAGTGTTCTCAAACATCAAGACTTAGGTGATTTTTGTGCCAACAGCTAGTTTAGATGTCTACAGTGATCAAACTGAAATGTTGCTCAAGGGTGATAAAACACAATCTATATTGCTGTGATAATTTATTAAATTATATGTAAAAAATCCTAGGTTGAGCATTTCCCTGATAATTCTCTTGCAATTATAATTTCTTTTTGGTGTCTGCTCCAGTAAGGACCTGAACAAACACAGTTAGAAAAGGCAGTTTAGAAAGATTACTCCAATAGCTAATTGTAAAATGGAATTTGACAGAAACAAATCTTAGCAGATCAGATCAAATGTCTCATTCTGATTTATGTCTTCAAATCAATATCCACATTCAAGCATTTCAAACTTGGGGACGGATGGTTTTGGCAGTAACTTGCAATTGAAAACAAAATGGATGCAGATGATAAACAATAGCACCAAAAGAGTTGGAGACACAGCAGCCTTAAAGTTTAGCTTAATTTTCCTGCTTATGGAATAGAAAACCTGCTATGCCACCTTTTCCACTAAGGTGTTCTGTATCATTTTCTCATCATTACTTTATTGACAAAGTCAGGTACTATTTTCTGTTTGCTCTTCCTCATGTTGTTCTTTGTGGTAGATTGCAAAAATATCCACAATTCTTTATTTCTAAATCCTTTTGAAGTATGTTTGCCATTCCTCCCATCAGGAGGTGATGTCCATTTTCTCCCCTGTTAAATCTGGTTGCCCTTGTGATTGGCTTCAGCCAGTAGAGGGGGAAAGCAGTGATAGTATGTCAGTCTGTGCTTTCATCTCAGGAGTCTTTTCATGCTTCTGCTCACCCTCTTGGATTCTTTCAGAGCTGCGATGTGAGCAAATCTGGGTTAGCCTGCTGGGTGATGAGAGACACATGGCCCAAATGCCATTATCACCCCAACTGACAGCCAGATAACCTCCAGAAGCTGACTGGCAGCTGACTAAAAGTAGGAAGAATAAGTCCAACTGAGTCCTGAAAAATCACCCACCTGAGCCTGGCCTAAATTACTGTCTCACAGAATTGCAAGTTAACTGAACAGTTGGTTTATTTATTTTATTTAAAGATTTATTTATTTATTTGAGAGAGAGAGAGAGAGAGCACACATGCATGTGAGCAGGGGAGGAGCAGAAGGAAGAGAGTATCCTCAAGCAGACTCCATGCTGAGTATGGAGCCCAATGCGGGGCTTGATCGCAGGACTCAGAGATTATGACCTAAGGCAAAATCAAAAGTCAGCTGCTTAACCAACTGAGCTACCCAGGCACCCCAAATGGTGGTAGTTTTAAAGCACGCAAAAACTAATACTCCCTTTTTAACTCATTACAATGTAGTTTTGGTCTTCATCAACCAACTTACTTAGTCATGATCATTAAATAGTGACTACTGTTGCCAATTTTAATGAACTAATTGTAGTTTTTATCCTACATTCCTTCTCTGCTGCAATGTTGTTAACTTCTTTCTTACAAGACAGCAGGACAGCCTTTTGTTTCTCTATTGACAGATCTAGTTATTTCTTCTGAATGCCCCTTATATGTTGGGATTGTTTAGGGATCTGGCTTTAAACATTTTCTCTATCTATATATGATGTCCTTGGGTGATTTCACTCATTTGCATATTCTAAACTTGTATGTATTCAGACATCTAAATGTGCATCAGTTTGCCCTGTCTGATACATGGGGCATACTGGCCAATTGAGATACTTAGCAAGTACCTGGAACTTAAATTTGAATTTTAAGTCATAATTCACTTTCCCTCCAAATGTTTTGTGACTCTAATAATCATAACTTTGCAATCTAGATACCTCAGAGTCATCCTTGTTGTTTCCCTAAGTGTTCCTTTTGCCATTGAAACTTTCATCTTTCCTTAGCTTATGACCGTAAAACATCAGCTCAGACTATTGCAAAAGCCTACTGTCTCTTTGTGGCCAGTGTTTTCCCAGTATTACCAGAGTTACATTCTCAAAGAAAATGTCATTACTCTCCTTACGGCCCCTGCTACAGGTAAAATCTAAGCACTTCACTGTATATTTTAGAATCAGAAACACTTGCTTTAAAGTTAGCCTCCCAGCTTAATAGGCTTCTGACCTTGCTTAACTTTGTAGCTTCTCTGAGCTTCCATTTCTCTATCTGTATAATATACTTTAAGTCATTCTGACCATCGAAAGACATACTTTACATAAGGCTCTTATCAGAAGGAATGGCATATAAGGAATATTTATGTTTCACCTAAACTTCACAGTCTGCCTCTGAGTTACTTCCTTAACATCATTTCTTGTTACCCCTCCCATCTACATGTTTCCCTCCACTCATAGCCTTGAAATATCTAATGTATTGGCCACACTTAGTGTGGCGCCAGTTCTTAAGTAGTCCACCATATTTTATTGATTTTATTAAGATATTTTTAACATCTCTAATATGAAGGATGGATCTTCCAATTAGTGGCATATGATAATTTAATTGGTAGCTTTATTTGTTCAGTTTTATTTTGGTACCACTTACATGGTGTATTTGGTTAAGTGGAATATGATATTTGCTTCCTGATTCCTTGCCTTTGTTCATTTTTCCTAGAATAATGTTCTTTCCTTAACTTCTAGATAAACTCAGGATTTTCTGACTTGGTCAGACATTTCTTCCCTCTTAGTTTTTCACATTTCTACAGCCCACTTTTCATGACTTTCTATCTGCTTAGAGTTAACTAACTACAGGTAGAAGGAACACAATCCACACAAAACCACACTGAATTTTGACACTATCTGCACATTCTAAGGGTTCCCCAAAACACCAGGTGTTTCAATAATTCCAGAAGTACTCACAGAATTCATTGAAAGCTGCTGCATTTGAGGTTATGGTTTATTACAGAGAAAGGATGCAAATTATAATCAGCCAAAGGAAGAAGCAAATGAGACAGAATCTAGAAAAATATCAGAAATAGAGCTTCCCTTGTTCTCTCCCTTTCGAGTCAGGACATGTTACTTTTCTGACATCAGTGTATGACAATATGCATGGAGTATTACTAATCTAGGAAGTTCCCCTGAGTTCTAGAGTCCAGAGTTTTCTTCTTTTTTTTTTTTTTCAGAGTTTTTATTGGTGCTCCATGATCTACATATAATTGATTGATTGATCATTGCCAATATGGTGGATCTCCAGGTGACCCAAAGCTCTCACATTAAACCACATTGTTTGTTGGTTTTTCTGGCATAGTTAGCTTCTATCTGAAATGATACTGCTAGACTATGCAGCACGATCTCAGGCAAACAAAGACATTCCTATCAAGTATGACATTCCAGAGGCTTAGAGATTGCCTCCCAGATGCCAAAGACAAAAGTCAGACCTCTTTCTAGACAAGATTAAATACTTTATTACACACTAGTATGTACTTACTAGAAATTATTAGTTGTCTCTGGGTCTTTATAGGCTAGATGCTCCCACAGGAGAAAGAGCACATGTTTTTAAGTCAGATAGACCTGTGTTCAAATCCTGGATCCATTGCTTATCTACAGGATGACCTTAATTGAGCAAGTTACAAAGCTTTACTTTCTTAATCTGAAAAATAGGTGAAGTTATATGAATATTATAAGATTATTCTAAGAATGAATTAGATAATATTATATGGGATATTTATAATAATATCTGTTTACAGTAATCATTTAATAGACAGTGGCAAACTATATGATTATTATCATTTTTCCTTTACTATCCACACAGATTAATTAACATCCTAATTCTTTTATTAGGAAAAGAGAACAAGGGACGCCTGGGTAGCTCAGTGGTTGAGCGTCTACTTTTGGCTCAGGGCATGATCCTGGAGTCCTGGGATCGAGTCCCACATCGGGCTCCCTGCATGGAGCCTGCTTCTCCTCTCTCTGCCTGTGTCTCTGCCTTTCTCTCTGTGTCCCTCATGAATAAATAAATAAAATCTTAAAAAAAAAAAGAACAAAAAATAACAAAGGAAAAAATAAGCTTATATAGCTCAGAGACTGAATCAAATTTCATTAAATATAATATTTCAATCATAGGTAATTTATATTAATTCCACAAGCTAACAACTTTATGTTTTAGATTATCATTTCTTAAAATAGGAGATCTATGGTTATTAGGGTATTGACAGTACTTGTGTGAAGAAAACTATAGCTAGTGACTATCTTCATTAAATAACTCAGCCTTTAAATTAAGTTAAATCAAGAACATCTACAAAAGAAGACTGAAGTTTCAAGATAAGTGATTGAGTACGAAAAACTAAATCCCAGACTTAGGGCAAGCTTACAAATGATCTCCAACTTCCCTCAAAGGAGAGGCTGTTTGAACATCTACATAAATGGCATATCCAACTCTGCTTGAATACTTCCTACTAGTGTAAGCAAGAAAAAAGCAGCTTTGTCTCAAGATGGATTTGATTTAAAATATTACCTTAAAAAATCTCTCCTGGACTTTGAATTCTAGCAAAGTTATAAGTAAAGCAAGATGAAATTCTTTCTAACTACAAAACCCAACACATGCATGATAAAATATAGCAATCATCCTTATAAAAGCTAAATTCTTCAGAAAACTGGGAAAATCTCTAGTGACAAGAAATGAAGAAGAAAACAAACAAAAAAGAGCTGAAAGTAAATGAATCTGATGCTGGAGCTTTGCTAAAAGATCTTTTCCATTGGGTGTGTAAATTCTTGGACTAACTTCTGGGTAGGAATAGGAGGCCAGATTATGGACCTATTGAAGATAGAGAATGAGAACTGAGACTTGCCCAAAAATTCAGGTCTTAGAAGGGCTACTCAGAACTCTCACAGATATAGTCCTGCTGAATAATAACTTCACAATTCAACATTTTGAACAAACAAGGAGAAAATTCACAATGAGAGAGAATCAGCAGGCATATTAAACATTAGTATTAAATCCTTATGAACATTAGATATAGACCTAAGAAATTATAAATGTATTTAAAATTTAATAAAATATGGAAGAAGGACATATAAAATTTCAAAATACAATAAAATGCTATTAGAAAGGAACAGGAGGCAGATATGAAAAATATTTGAATAGAGCATCTATAAAAGAACAATATAGTCAGTGAAATTAAAAAATCAGGTAGAGAGCATTTTACACAGCATTTTGCAAACTCCTAAAGAGAGCAAGAAGAGAAATGGAAAATAGATGTGATGAAAGTTCTTTTTGACATACAAAGTAACATCCCTCAGGTTCTGAGAATTAGGACATGGATTCCTTTGGGGGCCGTTAATCAGCATACCACAAGAAGTTGTGGCTAAGAATTTTTCAGATTTCATAAAATATAATGATAAACATCGTATCATATTTTCCCTAGAACCAACTTTATTTTTATTTATAATGTAATATATAGTAGCAAACATTATCATCAGAGTAGAATTAAATAAATGAATAAGCTAATGAATGAATAAATAAATCTGCATACAGATACATCATAGTAAAATTACAGCATACCAAATAAAAAGCAATAATAGTCAGAAGGTGTTAAAATAATCATTTTAAGGCTCTGAGAGAAAAGTAGCTGTAAATATAAACTTTGCATCATTAAGTTCTCATTTAAGACTTAGGGTAATGTAAAACATTCTTACTAAAGACTGTTAGAATATAATCTCATTCATAGATCCTCACTGAAAGAGATTCTAAAAGAAGTACCTAAGGAAGAAGAAACCTAAAAGGAAGGAGTGAGATGCAAGAAACGATAGTAAGCAAATTGGTAAAACACAAGTATAGCTAAGTAATTATTGATGGCATAAAATTAGTAATTGTAATCACCGTTCATTGTGGAAATGAAGTATTGAGCAACAATACAAGTAACACTGAAGGAATTTTAAGTTGATGCATCAAGTCCTTTAAATTGTTTGAGTAGATAAGGATTACAATTAGACTTAGAAAAGTTACGCATTAAAGTGTAAAATTTGAAGGCTAACTACTAATAGAATAGAAATGAAATATGTAGTTTCTAAATCAGTAGAGAAGGAAGAGATCAGTAGAGAAGGAAGGTAAAAGAGATCAGTAGAGAAGGAAGGTAAAAAAGATCAATAGAGAAGGAAGGTAAAAGCATAAATCTATAATAGCTAGAATCCAGAAAAGAAAATAACCTCTTTCCCCTCCAAAGACATGATAAATAAGCAAAATCTAAGATGTTGGAAGCATGTCTAGATTTTGTCAGTAAACAATATAAAAAAAAATCTAACAATAAAAGAGATTTTTCAGAACAATTAAAAAAATCTTCTTGTCATTTGCATAAAGGCACACCCAAAAAGTTAAAAAAAGAGGGGAAAAATGCAACAAGCAAATTCCAATGAAAATAAAAGCTGTGGCAGATCTATTAATATCAAATAGAATTGAAGATATTATGAGAGATAAAAAGAGTCAGAATATAATGAAAAATGAATAATTCACCAAGAAAAATCTAGAAAGTCTACATTTTCCAGTACCTAATAAGATAGCTTCAAAATATATTAGGAAACAAACTGATAGAATTATAAAGAGTAATAGATTAATTTACGATCTTATTGATTTAATTGAACAAAACACTCTGAATAATTAGTAGATTATGCAGAAAATATATTTGTAAATGTATAGAAATCTGAACAGCCTAGTTATCCAAGCTTATTCTAATAGATTTCTATATATAACCCTGGGCATTATTCTGAAGTACAAATAGAACATTTATAAAAATTGACTACAATTCAAAGCGTATCTTCCTGATATCAATAAGATATAGACCATGTTTTCTAATGAAAATGCAGTTGAATCATTGCATTGTCATCGAAATCAATAACAAAAACACCAAAGCCATTACATCATTATTTAAATCAATAACAATGATAACACAAACATTTCCATGGACATTCAAACACAAATGTTTAAGTAACCCATGAGTCAAAAAATTACAATAAGTTTTTATCCATTTTAAAATTGAGTGAAAATGAAAAAAATAAAATGATTTGAAAATGAAAAGATTACATATCAAACTTGTAGGGTAATGCCAACATGATTTAGACGGAGATTTTTATCTCTAAATATTTGTTAGAAAAGAAGAATTAAAATCAGTGTCATCAGAGTCACTAATTTAAAGAATTGAAAAAAAATAAGTTAAACCACCTAAGTGTAATGAAGGGAATATTCGCATAAGAGTAGAAAATAGAAGTAGAAAAAACAAAAATAGGAGAGTGAATAAGCAAAAATAAAGGTGGTTCTATGGCAGAAAGACTATTAAAATAAGTTACATTCTTAGAATTCTAAAAATAATATAATTGACTAAAGGTAAAGAAAAAGAAATAAAGTAACTATTAGAAAAGAAACAAAGAAGACAACTGGAGTCAAAGATTTTTTAAAAATAAGTATGGTGAGACACCTGAGTGGTTCAGTGCTTGAGCATCTGCCTTGGGCTCAGGGCATCATCATTCCAGGGCCCTGGGATGGAGTCCTACATTGGGCTCCCCACAGGGAGCCTGCTTCTCCCTCTGCCTGTCTCTGCCTCTCTCTGTATGTCTCTCATGAATAAATAAATAAAATCTTAAGAAAAATAAATTAAAAAAATAAAAACTATAGTATGGGGGACTTTGTGATGTCAGAGTGGTGAGATGGAGGCATTGGGCTCTATGCTTGGCAGAGTCTGATATTCTCTCGCCTTTTTCCTCTGCTGCTCCTCCCATTCTCCCCCTCCCTCTCTTAAATAAATAAATAAATAAAATAGTATACTACAATGTAAACTTTAAATTTGAAATATTTATATATTTGCTTGTAAATAAATTTATAAATTTGAAAGTTTATGTGAAGTTTCCAAAAGAATATAATATGCCAAAAATGACTTGTAAATAAATTAAAGATATGAACAGACCTGTAATTATTAAATAAATGTATTCACTATTTAAATATATACCCTGTTGGGCATCCCGGGTGGCTCAGCGGTTTAGTGCCACGTTCAGCCCAGGGCCTGATCCTGGAGACCTGGGATCGAGTCCTACGTCAGGCTCCCTGCATGGAGCCTGCTTCTCCCTCTGCCTGTGTCTCTGCCTCTCTCTCTCTCTCTTTCTCTCTCTCTCTCTGTGTGTCTCTCATGAATAAATAAATAAATAAAATCTTTAAAATAAATAAATATATACCCTGTCTATACATCCACAAATTACAGACCTAGGCAGCTTAAAATAATTCTACCAATGCTTATATTAAATCTATATTTAAAATATAGATAATTCCAATTTTATGTAAAATGCTCCAAAAATGGAAAAAGAAGAAAAATTGCTATTAGAAGAAAAGTAAATTATTGACTGCCATCAAATTGGGTGTACTCAAGGTTTAATACTATACCATATACATTAATGAAATTTCTCTTTAGCAAATAAAGATGAAAGAAACATAAATGTACCCATAGATACAGAAAAATTTAGTGTACATTAAT
Organism: Canis lupus dingo; assembly: GCF_003254725.2. NCBI lineage: Eukaryota > Metazoa > Chordata > Mammalia > Carnivora > Canidae > Canis > Canis lupus. Next base: position 53,181,205 of record NC_064248.1, read on the forward strand.
GATAATATAAAACCATAATTGGAATAGGAATAGAAAGAAAATTCCTTAACCTACCGAAGTAGTGTCGAGAAGACCTTTCTCTGCCCTGTGCTCTTTTTAGCTAGACTTAGAATCAAATTGACATGAGACAGATTATCCGGAGAAAATCAAATTTAATAGGTGTATTACAGGGAATCCACACAGGCACAAGATTCCAAAGACAATGAGGCAACATGAAGCTTTTATGAGCTAAGTAGAAGGGGTAGGGTGTTAGGATGCAAAGGACAGAAAGCTCATTAGCAAGAAGGTGAAAGGAGATGTTTGGAAAACATCCATGGGTTGTCCTATGTAGATGAATTCCTTAGGTAAAGAGGGTCTATTAATATTTCTCTTTCTGTTGTAGGCTCTCCTTTCCAATGTAAATCAGGCAGTTATGGGGGGAACAGAGAACTTCTCTTGCATCTGCTGGATTCTTGTTACTTTTAACTTGACATAGTCTTTATGCTAAAGTGGCATATTTTAGGGTGTCTCATCCTGCACCCCTTCAGTAGTATTTACTAAAGCTATAGCAAACAAACATAATTAGAAGCTTTTTATTTTCAAAGTCAGGATCAAGACATGTTACGTACTATGACTGCTTCTAATTCATAGTGTTCTTAAAGACCTAGTTAACACAAAGAAATAAGGAAAAACATACATATATTCAGATAGGAAAATAAAAAAATCAAAATCTCATTTTTCAGGGACAATATGATTGTCTGTATAGGGAACCCAAGATAACTTACAAACTATTTGAATCAATAAAAGCATTAAGCAAGTAAGTATTCTGGACAAAAATTCAATATACAAAAGTGAATCAAAAATATAATCCCAAATCATCATATAAAGGGACAGAGAAGCTGGAATGAACATTGTAACAAATGTCCCAAAAGATGTTTAACCTCTTGTGGAAAATAATAAAGCTATATTGGAAGACTTAATGGACCAAAGAAATGAAGCAACTTATGTGTTCATGGCTGGAGAGCCTCAATAATATTAAAACATTTAATTTCCTGAAGTTAATATGTTAAATTCAAATATAATTTTAAAAACAATTTTTCATGAAATTGACAAACTTTTTCTAAAAATCATGTGGAAATCCAAAGGTCAATCAATACTAGCCAAGAAAATTTTGAAAAAGTACAAGGTAGGAAGATTTGTCATATCAAGCTTTCAGAATTATCACCATAAAATTATAATTATAAAATATTGTGGTACTGGCACAGAAAAGTATTTTGGGACAGTATAGATTGCCTAAAAACAGGTCCCTCAAACTTACTATAAAAATAATGTAGTAATAACTAATTAGTATATTCCAGAAGTGGTATTGTATAGGAGAAGGGATTAACAAAAACTTAATAGGATAATCGATTATGCATTTATTATATCTCTACCTCACATAAATTATAAAAACTAATTCCAAGTAGATATCAGATCTAAATATGAAAAGAATAAAACACATAATACTTAATTATGGAAGTGCTGAATCATCATATTGTATACCTGAAACTAATTAAACACTGTATGTTAACTAAGAACATACAGGAATCAAATTCCATTTGATTGGAATTAAAATAAAAACTTAATAAGAAGTAAATAATAAAAATAAAGAAATCTGTCATTTACAGTATCATGGATGGACCTTGAGGGCATTATGCTAAAAGAAATCAATCAGAAAGAAAAATAAAAATACCATGAGATCTATCCTGTATGAGGAATTAAAAACAACTCACAGATACACAGAAGTGATTGGTGGTTGCCAGAGGTGGGGAATGGGGGTGGGCAAAATTTGTGAAGGGTGTTAAAAGATACAAACATCAAGTTATAAAATAAGTCACGGGGATAAAATGTGTAGCCTGTCGACTATAGGTAATAATACTGTATTGTATATTTAAATGTTTCTAGGAGTAAATTCAGATGATCTCATCAACATACAAAAAAAAAAAATCCTGTAAGTTTACATGGTGATTGATGTTAACTAGATCTATTGTGGTGATCATTTCACAATATATATACATATCATATCATTATATAATATACCTGAAACTGTTGTTGTATGTCAGTCTTACTGATAAAAAAAAGAAGTGTTTGGGCATCAAAATAAAGTAATACTAGACAAGATCTTAATGAACTTCAGGTAAGGCATAAAAATATAAGCCATTAAAGAGAAAAAAATGGCACATTTGATCTCATCTAAATTGAAAATGTCTATGTATTAAATAATATTGAAAGTATAATGGAAAAAATGTGGTATTTAGCTTCCAGTATTTATGTTAGACTTCTGTACCTTAACTTCTTGTGTCATTTTCTTTTACTATCCAATGAGCAAGACAAGTCAGCTAACATACTGTGCAATTTCATTTATTAAATATATTCAATGTCGATGGCTTTGTGGTATACATAGAAGGCAGTGCACTAACAAACCTGATTTACATGGCCTTCCACCCAGCCTTATTGCCTTTAGTGGTTCTAGTTAACATCCTCAAGGATATGCATATTATTTCTGAAGCCTTAAATTCTTTTTTTAAAGATGGCAACCATCTTTGATTTCAGTTTTGATTTCAGACCAGTGAGTTTTGGGGCTCAGTTTGTATGTCTTGAGAACATGATGAGGTATTGCCTAACTTTTATTTGATGGAAGCATTATTTTATTTACAATGCCCAGTAATGCCACATGCTAACCAAACCCACCACAGAACAGCTCTGACAAAAGATTCGAAATACTTGCCCTGTAATTCGTAATTTGCTGTAAGTCTGTCCTTTTCTGGTTAGCTCATTCTCTTGCTTGGTAATATTCTTAATTTAGTGTTTACTCCATTGGGCAAATTCCCAGCTTGAATAAAATTTGTTATTCTGAAAGAAACCATGTGTTGCCATCCATATTTATATTTGTATGGTTAGCTTAAAAAGTCAAGAGAGCATGCATGAGGACAAATGTAAACATGTTTATGTATGTTTGTATGACTATTCTCACTTACCATACATATACATAAACAGCCTTGAAAGAAAACCAATAGATTCTGTTCCTGCTCTCTTCACACCATAAACTTTCCAATATAATCTTGTTTCCCCCAATAGACCTAGTCTTAATTTGTCTTTTCTTTATCTCAAAATTCCTTCGCTGTCAAGCCAAGTTACTCTTAAAAGGACTCTGGGAATTGCAGTCAAGAGAAAGATATATTAAAGTATCATTATTCAAACATAAAAATTTAATAAAAATGTTAACAAGGTTTCCCTAAGGTGGGGGTGTTTATTACTTACTTTCTTTTTTTTTTAACAGCACAATTACATTTCTACAGATAGAGGTCAGGTATAACTTATAGCACCTGCAATTTAAAGAAAATGTGGGAGGAAAAGAACACTATCCCTCAGACATTATACACACAACTTTCTTTCCTATGTAATTTTAAACTCTTTTAATTTTTCCTCAGTTTCAAAGGAGAGTTCAATTGTGAATGATGGCAGTGGCTTTTTCTTTAATTTGTGACATCTAATCTTTACTTTAGGCTTCGCCAGTCACATCTCACTATGTCTCATTGCCTGTGCCCTGACACAATAAATCAGGCCAAGGTGATCCAATATCGTGTGACATTTTTTTAAAAAAAGGATATTAAATGGTGGCAGAAGATATGGCTGAAACACGTCAACGTGGACCCAAGGGGCATTGTTCTTCTCTAACAATTTGCTTTCTCAGAGTCTGGCTAGAAGAATTATTATTGCCCTTTATATATAAACATCCTTATCCAAATAGTCTTCCTCTTATGCCTAATATATGCATTCCTGTCATATGAAAGCCACTTGCTTAAGCTGCTTTTCTGTCTATTTGTAGTCTGTTCAGGCACACAGTCCTCAGCAGGAGTCCGGCTCCATGATTCATTGCCTCAGATTTCCTACGGAGCTTACATGATGCTCGCTCAGCCCCATACGGTTTTGTATCCATTATAACCAGGGACAAGTAAGCAGGGCTCAGGAGTCTGAGCATCTATCTAAGAATAGCTCCCTGACGCCTTGCTTTACTCACAATAAATGAACAATGAACTCTTTACATGCTAACCTCGTATGGTGAGGAGAAATTATAGGAGCTTACTTGAGTTAAATAAGGGAAGAAGCATTGAGAGTGAAGCTCCTTAAATGAGCAGGTCAATAACTAGTTTACAGAGACCAGGGCACCTGGCTAATGGGAGAATAAAGAATTATGCTTGTCACAGAAAAAGAAAGATGCTGTCCTGGTTTAGTGCTAAATAATTACATTCATTATACTGAGAATAGCTCTGCAAGTGGTCGGTTGCACTAGTTAATTCATTAGCAAAACTAATCGGCAAACAACAAACAACAATTGGGGGTAAATTTAACCAATTTCAATAGAATGTTTGGCAAAACAGGATTTTCTTTATACTAGAAAAGGAAAATTACACTGGAAAACTGCCACATAATTGTGTGTGTCTTCTGATTTTTGTCTCGAGTTTCAATATGAAAGATGGAAATCATAGCTAAAGCAGAGAGAGGGCATACGTACAAATGATGATTCTACTGAATGATTTCAGATGACCTAAAATATCCCAGAGTTTCAGTGTTAATCCTGACAATGAGTAGAAAACAGACTCTAATAGTAAGGGGTTTTCCACTGTCCTTGCTTTATGAGATTTGTGATTATATAATTAAATATAATAACGTATGTTGTGTGTAATACGTAATAACTATAGATAGCATAATTCTGGAGTGTTAATAATATAACTTAGATCTATATGACCCAGAGAAGCTTAGAGTAGTTTTACCTTTGACCAGACTAAGTGGTTCAACTGTGGCTAATACAAAACTCTAATGTAATTAATTTGCTCATTTATGCATTCAATATGCATCATAACTTTAGACAAAAATCCTACAAGAGAAACAGTAATTTGTCTTGATGGAAGGGTGAGGAATGATTAGATAATATGGGGCACTAAGATTCATTCTCCTTAAAATGTATGGGGTTTTTTTCCTTTATTTCTGGAATAAAGTTTTTTTTTTTTTTTCTATTTTCTTTTAGAGAAGAAAGAATTCAAACATGCAATGCTAGGAAAGAAGGTAAGATTGAGGGATAAAATCTAAAGGGTCTACTGAGCCTGGTAGCTTTATTGTGTGTTACCACAGAGCAGCACTATTCATTTAGAATTCCAAAAAAAACAGTTAACTCATCTGTTGAATTCAACACAAAATCACTGATTTGATCCACTATAGATGTTATATTCATCACGGATTTTTCCCCAAATAAATAGCAAGTCTATGGCAAGATCTTTGTAAGAGTCCAGAAATTCTTCAGTAGGCCCTAGAATCAATAAAATGGGGTAACTGCATTTATCGTGTATTCTTCAAGCAATACCATCTCTGCCAAGCAAATGCTAAGAAGAACATTGGTATTAAAGGGTTTTTCTTTTAGGCTCTATATTCTAAAAACTTAAGAGGAATATGTAGGAGGATCATGACTTCTAATATTCTCTAGCCTAGGATTTCTTAACCTAGGTACTACTGACATTGTGGCTCAAATAATTTGTTGGAGGTAGGCGTGGGATGGGGGTCAGGGGCAGGGGGTGGGGAGATGTCCTGTGTATAATAGGCTGGTTAGCAGCATTTCTGGCTTCTACCCACTAGATGCCAGTAGCAACTCCCTCAGGCTGTGAGAACCAAAAAAACTGTCTCCAGACATGGCAAAATGTTCCTTGGGGGGCAATATTCCTCCCCTTCTCCCCACCCGACCCCCCACTCCTCTTTGAGAATTGGTGTTGTAGTCCCCCTCTAGTGCTCTCCAGTGCACATGCTATACTTCAGGTACCCTGGGCTGGACACACCCAGATGTCTCTAACTCTGCACACCTGGTTCCATCTAAATGTTACAACTTCTTAGCCCACTTTTTCCTCCTTCTCATTTGAATTCCTGTCCGCTCTATACTGAGTTGGTGTTCCTCTGCTCTACTGCCACATAAATGTCTCTATGAAAGTACTTAGTATCTTTTTAACTGTCGATTTTTGCTACCAGACAATAAACTCCTTATGGGCAAGGGAACATATCTTATATGTTCTTAGCTCCAAGCATACTTCTTGGTGAACTAGGGGCAAATTCAAAGGAAAAAGGAAAATAACAGTAAGAAGGGAGAAAGTCAAAATGAAAAATGGCTTATCAGAAATCTTGTTAGTGAATAAGTATATGGAAGGGCATTTATAGCCACTATGGATCTGAAGCGTTCAGGTCAAATTAATAGTAAGCATCTATTTGGGTATTCTATACAGCATCAAAATCAACTGAGCATGACTAAACTGTTTAGGCAAGTTTTATATCTGTGCTTAAGGTTGGATACACGTGTTTCCCCTTTCTCTTGAAAGCTCAGCCAATTCTTGAAGCCCCTGGAAAATCTGTTTGCTACTTGGTTAGAAATTGTGCCAGGCATTCTCTTTTGATATTCAAAATTACTTTAGTTTTGAGTTATGATCCTAAACTTTCATAGTTTTTGCCTTTGTCACGTAGAAAGTTATTTTTTTAAATTAAATTTTGCGGTCTGCTTGGTTTGGAGTTTCTAAAGCCTCATAGAATGGTTACATGTATAACCAATTCTCATTTTAAAGATTGCATTGAGAATTCTGTTAGTATCTAAAGCAGGCAATATTATAATTATTATATTTCAAAAAGTAACTACCTATGAATGGAATATATTATAAGAACAAGAAAGAAAAGGAGAGAGGGAACATGGGTTTGCACAATTAGAAGAACCCAAATTTACTTCTAATTTCATCTCTTTTAAAGCAATTATTCTCACTTAGTTACCCCCAAACTATAGATTAGGCCCCATTATCACTTGTGGTTTTTTTTTCTTTTTTCTTTTTTTTTTCTTTCTTTCTTTTCTTTTTTTTTTTTTTTTGTACTATGTTCTTTCAGGAGAACATAAATATACTATGAAGACTTTGCTTTCAGGTGATACTTTTTTATACATGTTGTAGGGAAGGAAAATGAGGACACTAGTGTCATAGGTCATATTATTATTTCAAATATCCACTGCTGTCCCTATAGGATGATTGTATATTCCCTACCCCTTGATACACTGCCTGGCCAAAATGATTGCCTTGGCTAAAGGAATGTTAGTGGTAGTGATCTGTGCTTCCAGCTGAAGGTCTAAGAACTGTCCTGAATTCTATCATCAATTTTTCTGTCTCCAGTGAGGCTAGTGTTTCAAAAGTACAGTGGTTTTGTCATTTGCATCTCAGAATGAGAAGACCATAGATGCCTCCAATCCTTGAAAGACATGTTACACGAATAGGGAAATTTTGTTGTTGTTGTAAGCCATTGATTTTTTTTTTCTTATTCATTTAACAATTCTTCTTTGAGTATCTCCTATGTTCTAGGCACCGTTCTAGACACTGTGGATGCATAAGTGAAGCAGACAAAATTCTTGACCTCTCGTGGAATTTATATTCTACTGGGGAGATGCAATTTTTTTAAAAAGTAAATAATATAGCATGGTAGAAAGAAATAATATGATGGAGGAAAATTAATCAGCAAAGAACATGAGTAAATGGGAGATAATGGTTTCTTTTGTAAATAGGGTGGTCAGAGTGGGTTTTTTGTTTGCTTTTTTGTTTTGGGGTTTTTTTTGTGAGAGAGAGAGGAAGAGAGAGAGAGAGCAAGCAAGCAGGGAGGGGCAGAGGGAGAAGGAGTGAGAGAGAATCTCAAGCAGGCTTCCAAGCTCAGCATGGAGCCTTTCGCTGGGCTTGATCTCATGACCCTGAGATCATTACCTGAGCAGAAATCAAGTGTCAGACTCTGAACCAACTAAACCATCCAGGTGCCTGCAGAGTAGGTTTTATTGAAAGGTGACTTTTTTCATTCTTGAACTATTTATATTTCACTTTTTCTCTAATTTTTAAGGAAAACATTTTGCTTCAGAGAATTTGAAAAATCACTCTGATTTAGGGTTATCACAATATAACTTAGCAAAAGCTGACTGATATATTTAGAAGTAATTATTTTTTTAAAAATGCCATTATATAGTTTTGATAAATAGAATTCTCATGTGTTTTCATGTTTAAATAATTACTATGAACTCAGTAATTAAGTTCATCTATTAAGAAGATGTATACTATATATTATATACAATATGTATTAAGATATATATAATACAAGACACACATATATATAATATGAGATATATATCTTAATATATATTGTGAAATGGGCAGCCCGGGTGGCTCAGTGGTTTAGCACTGCCTGCAGCCCAGGGCCGGATCCTGGAGACCCTGGATCGAGTCCCACGTTGGGCTCCCTGCATGGAGCCTGCTTCTCCCTCTGCCTGTGTTTCTGCCTCTCTCTCTCTGTGTTTCTCATGAATAAATAAATAAAATATTAAAATATATATACAGTGAAATTATTACACATTGTGTAATACATACTGTGTATTATTAAACAATGTGTAATACATATTGTGATATTGGAATATAATGATGAGAATGAATGAGACAACTAAACATGAAGGAAACAAAACAATGAGATCTCATACTACTCTGCACCTACCTCTTTCAAATTTCGCTCGATGGTAAAATGATTAAGGATGGACCAACATTATCTAAGATTATATACTTGAGGTTATACTCTGAAGAAAAAGAAAAAAGCAAGATGCGTCTTTTCCCAGAATGCCATACCACTTCCCAAACCATGACTCAATCACAGTAAACAGACGGGGGATGTATAATATGCAGTTACTTAGGCTTGTGTTGAGTTGTATGCCTAAAAGCTCTAGGGGCAAGCAGTAGAAGGGGTGACTGCTGGAATCATTGACCAAAGAAGCCAGGTTTTTTGTTTGTTTTTGTTTATTTGTTTCTTAAAGATTGTGTTTATTTATTTGAGAGAGAGACAGAGCATGAGCCAGGGGAAGAGGCAGAGGAAAGGGATAAGCCGACTCCCTGCTGAGCATGGAGCCCTACTAGGGACTCTGAGAACTAGACCTGAGCTGAAATCAGACACTTAACCGACTGAACCACCCAGGCACCCAGAAGAGCCAAAAGTTTTAATGAGGGTTATTATTGGAACATAGTTGTATACTATCAATATACCAACTGTTAATATTTTCTGATAATAGTATTTAGAAATACTTAGGAAAAACATATTTTGATAACAAATACGACAAAAATTAATCCTTTTATGTATAAAAATGTATTCCATTCAATGCAAATACTATAAGAAATAAATGAAAAAAATACAATTAACTAAAAAATTGGAGGAGGTGGAACACAGACTTAAATAACAAAGAAATGCACATAAAAATAGTAAGATAGTGTTTTTCTCCTTCATATTAACAAGGAATAACAACTTTCATATTCTTTTGCAGTAAAAGTATGAAAGAAACTCAGCAAGTAAATTAAACATGCCTATAATGCTTTTGGAAAACGATTTATAATAAACAACAAAATTTTTCAAGTATCAGTAATTATATTTCTAGGAATATATCTTAAGGAATAATCTAAAAAAATAACCATAAGCTATTAATGGTTCTTTTGTCTATAATAATACAAAGGTAGATACAAAATATATGCCCCAGGAGAATGGTTAATCAAGACTAATGAAGAAACTTTTATGACAATTTACCGTAAATATTTCCTATATCAAATTGAAGTACAGAACTATGCAGAGACCACTAGAAGTCCATAAAAATTTTCTTTTCTTTCTTTTTTTTAAAGATTTTTATTTATTTATTTATGAGAGACACAGATTGAAAGCAGAGGCATAGGCAGAGGGAGAAGCAGGCTCCCTGCAGGGAGCCCAATATGGGACTCTATCCCAGGACCGGGGATCATTCCCTGAGCTGAAGGCAGATCCTCAACTGCTGAGCCTCCCAGGACTTCCACTTTCGTTTCTTTTCAAAGAAAAGGAAGGGCACCTTGGTGGCTCAGTTAGTTAAGCATCTGCCTTCAGCTCAGGTCATGGTCTCGAGGTCCTGGTGATGGATCAAGCCCCATGTCGGGCTCCCTGCTCATCAGGGAGTCTGCTTCTCCTTCTCCTGCCGCTCATGTTCTCTCTCACTATTTCTGTTGTTATCTCTGTGTCTCTCTCTCAAATAAATAAATAAAACCTTAAAAAAAAAAACTTACTTCATGGTTGTACAGTGTACACTTCTCTGTCTCCCTTAGTGTCTAAAGTCACTCCAATAGAGTGAGCAGGGAAGTGACTGGTGTCTCATCTTATCACCTGAACCTGGATATAATGGTGATCCAGCTTGACCAGCCCACAATGACAATGCCATAGGAGCAGATATGTGGAAGGAGCATCCCATAATCTACCCAGGGATTAAGGTGCTCACCAATCAGGCGTGTTGGGCTATTATAAGAGAAAAGCATGATTTAAGTTACTTGTTGCAGAGAGAGGAGAGTGGTTGCTATGAGACCTTGTTCTAATACATACGGAAATATGGTATCATCATATTACTCATTTATTGAGTTATTTGTTGTTTGTGTCCTCACTAGAACCAAAGCTTAATGAGAGCAGGGACTTGATTTTGTTCACTATTGTATCCCAATGTCCAGATTAGTGCCTAGAACACAGCAGGTATTCAATGAATAAATAAAGGAATGACATCATCTATTTTTATAAAATGGCAGATAGATGTTTCAAGATAAAAACATCTTGAAAGGGATATAAACAATGATTGTCTAGAGGATTATGTTTAATTAATAAAACAATTTTTAAAACTTAAAAAGAATCATGCTTGCTCTCTAGTATGGACTTAGAATTTGCCTCGTGTTTATGATGTTTTGTATCTTTTATACATCCTAGTTTATTGATTTTTAAAACAAATGGTTTATTTTCCCTGAATACGGTCAACTATGACTTTTCTAAATCTCCATTACATTACATATGGAGAAGCAGCCCACTTGATTTTTAACTTAAAATACCATACAGTTAAAAAACAACCAAAACTCCCAAAGAGCAGATAACACAAACCATTCTAAAGATAAGATAGTTCTAATAAGCCTTATCTCCTAAATTTAATTATATTGCATGGAAGTAAGAACAAAATAAATAATAAAATACCTCAAGCGTCATAGTACCAAATTAGTGTTCTGTGCATTACCCTATTAAAATGCACCCTCTGAACTATATTCCTCATCATTCATCATCTTGCATCCCTAACCCGATGCTTTCCCTTCATTGGCTATCTCTAGCCCCTTAGTTTGACACCGTTAGTGTATCAGTCTGTGGCCTGTGGGGCATTGGGCAACAGTGAAACAACGCAGGCCCTAGAGTCAGGGGAAGGTTATGCCATCTCTTTGTAGCAACTTGAATTTAGCAAGTCATTTCTCTGAACTTCAGCCTATTTGGTTGGAAAATGAAAATGATACAGTAAATGAAAGGAATCCATAGATCTAACATTCATGGTTTCTACTATGAGGAAAAAATCTCTAAGGCCTTGTGCTTGTAGTAACATGGGTACGTTAATTAGTGAGTGAGTCTAGCTAACCCCTAAGTAAACACACGCTTCCAATGTGCTCAAACCCAAGACTCTTCCTATTCTGATTTTTCCTCCTTACAAAATTGTGCTTTTGGGAACTGAAACTCAGAAAGCAATGCTTCATGATAGAAATCTAGGAATCATTCTTTTCCAACCACAAATCAACTGTATGTATATTTTACTGCCTTACATCTTGTTTTTCTTCACTCAGTTTTCACTGCCTCAATAATAGCTAACATCTCTATGGCGCTTACTATGTACTAGCCACTTCTATTTATGTTAATTCATTTAATATTCATAACCTTAGGAGGCAAGTACTATTATTATTATTAACCTCGTTTTTCAAGTGAGAGGACTGAATTATGAAGAAGTTAGGTAGCTTGCCCGAGGCCACATAGAATGGCTAAACTGGGAATCAGACCTGGGCAGTTTGACTCCAGAACCTGTGTTCTTAATCATTACTGTTTACTGGAACTACCCTGGTGCAAGCTAAGGCCATTTCTTCATCTGTATTACTGCAATAGCCATTTAATTAGTCTCTCTGTGTCCACTTTTGCCTCCCTATAATTCATTCTCCATGCTGCAACCAACATTCTTTAAAAAAATTATCTTCAATCTCATCATTACCTTATTAACATCTTTATATGGCATTTAAATTTTTCTCCCTTTTCAAGAAGTGTTTATGAAGGCATGAACATTCCAACTCTGTTGACTTGAATCTGATAAAGATAGTCTTGTAGAGAGGAGATGATAATATCCAAGAGCATGTAAAAAACAGATACAAGTGGGACATATACAGGGGAAATATATGTGGCCACCAGATTCAAGGACTAAGAGCAGATGTCCAAAGCCAGATATCAGGGAACAGTGGGGATAAGCTTCAGACGGCAGCTGAGAGGACGTGGAGAGCATTCCCAGCTGATATCCTGGGACAAAATCTGTTATCCCTTGTTACTTTTTCATATCTGCGAGAGGATTGGTAGTATGAAGAACTAAAAGGGGCTGGGTTTGAATTCTGACTCCAGCCCAAATAACAACATAACCTAGAACAATGTTTCTGAGGTTCAACTTTCCTTTTAATAAATTCATTGGGTAATTATCAAGAATAATTCAGAAAATATACATTGCCTAGCATGAGATAGATTCCTATTGTAGCTGTTAATGGCTAGTAGGAGAGTTTGGGAGGGACAGCTATGGATAAAGGGCCATGAATAATGTGGACAAAAGACAACCATATTTTTCAAGGTAAAGTTCCAGCTCTTCAACACAGAGTCTTTACAATCAGATTTATAACAGTTGGCAGATTTATAAATGATCTCTAGATTCCACAGTCAAGCAGTGAGCATATTGGTGTCTTTTGTTTCATTAGCCTTTCAAGAGCTAGGGATTTGCAGTTGTCTGAAAGCTAGGTCTAAGCTTTTATGTGGGGATATACTGCTGGCTATTTAGATTTGGTTGTTTTAACTCTTAATTAAATATCCATAAATTTAGACTATTTCCTGGCCTGAAATTCAAAGTTCTGACCTTCCCTAGTGCTCAGACTCTACCAGTTTAGGTCTAACCTTCCATGACTAAGATAATTGAAATGTATAGGGTGGTGGCTTACCTTTGTCCTGAGAATGCCAAGTAGGTGGCCTACATGGTACAAAATACCTTATGAGTCCCTGAAAATTTTGGTGTTGTAGAAAGTGTATTTGGGCTTTAACTTTAACTGACTTTTGTCCTCATTTTACACCCATTCCTTACTAACTATATTACTTGGGGCAAGTAAATGACCTCCTCTGCATTTCAATTCTATTCATCCACTGGACAGTAACAACTGCCTCAAAATATTACTGGGAAGGTTAAGCAATATTTCATGTAGGGCTGTGTTTAAGTCAGCTTACTAGAGCATGGATTCAGGGTGCCTCAGAACATTAACATTTAAGGGATAAGCAGCAAGTACATCCTCTATCCTTGTTTGTACTCTGGCCCTTCTTCCCTCAGAGCTTCTGTTGCTCTGTGGCACAGTCTTTTGCGCCTTTAATTAGACCATACCAGCTATGTGGCTTTGGAGTAACAGTGTCTTATTTCTATTTGCTATTCCCACTTTTGAAAAACATGAGAGCCATAGAAAAAAATTAAATATTCACTTAGTTAATAAATCAACTTGGTGCCAAATATTATGGATTCCTTACCTTACTATCCTTCATACTTATATATTTCTCCTGGCTTAATTTCTTTATTGTCCCATCATTGATTTCTGAATGAAGCCAAATCTCTGAAAATGACTCGCAGCAAAGCTTCTATTAAGACTGTGAGCACAGTGAGGACAGAGGCTGTGTCTTTTTTTTTTTTCCATTTATTGAGCTTTAAGTGCCAAATAAAATTGTAAGATATTAAAAGTATATACATATACGTTGTGAAAGGATTCCAGGGTCCATGTTTTGTCATCTCTGTACCCTCATTATCAGGTGACTAACCACTCAGTAAAAGTTTGCTGAAGTGTTTTGTATATAACTTTGGGGAATCGCCATATGAGCTAATAAGCCTATGAGATTACTTGGTGGGCTTGGGTCTGACTCCCATGAAGCCTTCTTAACTGGTCATATTTATTACTGGAGATGGCACTCCAGCCTCTCAGCTAGTATTTTAAAAGTGGAGAAAGCTAGGGAAAAGCTACATGAGGACTAAAGAAAGAATCATATCTCTGTGGAGGGAGATGATTGAAATACTTCAACATCCACTAGAACTTAACAACAACAAAACATATCTAAAAACCTGTCAGAGAATGAAATTCCAAGTCCAGGAGGAAAAAAAAGAAAAACTTGACATGACCAAATGTATTTTTGTCTCTAAGCATCTGTGTACCAAGCAGCAAACAAATGTCTGGGACAGGGATGGACTGAAACACAGAGGGGCTTAAAACAGAATCTTCATGAAGGACCTGATTCTACCCGGCATTTCATTTTGGCTTCCAAATGCTTCCCATGATCATATAATGGTGATTTACTTAAAGTTGTCTTTTTTACTAGCAGAAAGCGTGTCAGGCCTTCTTAGGGTTGCTGGCTCAGATCAGAGCTTCCCTGAAGCAGAGGTCCCATCTGGATAAACTTTTTCACCTAGCACTCAGAGCCACTCACATTTAAATGCAATTAGCACCTTTTGTTAACAATGGGGGAATCCTCAGAGACAAGCCCATTGATTGTCTATAGGTGGATCAGATTTTCATGTTGCTCTATATTTAAGAGCTTCTACTGTCTCTCTTCAGAAAATCCATATAGCAGGAGAAAACATTAAGGCCAAAAATAATTGTCAGAATGGATAATAAGGAGGATATTAGATTCATATATTTAAGCTTCTTCCCAGGGCTAAGCTCGTAAATGAATTATAGTTTCAAATACAGCTCTTCTTGTAAAAAAGTGTGAAAGATATGGTTAGTTTTTTATGCGTTTTGTCTCCCATTTAAGGTCCATCTCTCTGCTTCATTTAGTGAATCTTAAACCCAAGGATCTGCACCGAGTCCTTGTTTATCTGGCTCTTGTTCTCAGCCAACTGATAGTTAATGAAAACTAAGTATGTTAGTATATGCTTTAAATTTTACTGACACAATTCTATAGCAAAGATAGACATGCATGTGTTTACATATGCAGGGGCTGGCCAGGAGAGAAAGATTGTCATATGATCTTTTCTCTTCTATTGCTTCACCCCCCACAAACAAACCTAGATGAATTTCGAAGAATATGAAGCTTAATATAGCTGTTCAGAAAGGAATCAGCGGCCTGTTTACTGCACTTATCGACAATTTGTGAAAGAAGAGACCAGAAATCAGTCTAATTACCAGAGTGCCAGTTGTGCTTGTTAACACCAGCTTTGTGACCAAATGTTATTCCACAGTTGTCACATCACACGAGGGTTTCATTACTAACATAATAGTGAACAAGATCACATGAAAAGCTATTGATTGATCTGCCACACAAAGGAAAGACACACTTGTCTCTATTATAACATGTTACATCTTCAACTATAAGCAGCAGATGTTGCCCCACCATTCCTCTTGCTAGAGAAGTGTAATTTCGCTACTGTCCTGCTTCTTTAAGCATTTGCCAATTAGGGTCCCCTTTCTATTTGCATATGTCATCAATGGGCTGAAGAGACAAGAAATTATCCTGCCCTAGCCCTTCCTGATCTTTAAGCCAGACTCAATCGATTCTCTTGAATTGAATCCAGGAGATGCTTGGGGTGTGCACAGTGTTTACTTTATCAATTGTCATTTCTGGCAATAAAAACAAATGGCTGTTTTATGTTAGGTTGGTTTCATGTGTTCTGCAGGAGACTTGGCTATAATTAGGCAATCCAGAGGGGATAAAGAAGAGGAAGCCTACGCCTCTTAGGGTCTTTCTTCCTGAATTGTCTGAGTTAGATGGCAGAAAGGGGCCCATGATCCCAAGTGAACTGAAGCCCTTGTCACCATAGTTCTTCAGGTCCTGCATTTTGCTTGTCTGTCTCACAAAAGCTCAGTAAACCCATATCTTTAAAAGGCACAATCACCATTATTTTTAAACGAGAGCTGTGAATTGGATTTGTTTACCATGGGAGTAAGCACCTAAATAAGCATACCGCTCATCTTATCTGATGATGAGTGATTTGTCCGGCAGAATGTGAATCTGCTCCTCACCGACTCCATTTTCCTGTTTATGCTTGTTGAACAGATACAATTTAATGAAGAATATACAGTACTTAAAATCCGCACCATTAATAGTTTAATTAAACTGGTGCATACTTCAAAAACAGAGTGACAGAAAACATTAATTTTGGTTATAAAGGGCATGGCATTATTAAAGTGCAATTAAAAACAACATTCGCTTACAGTTAACAACTAAGACAATTTAATTATTTAACACTGGATTGTCACTTGTGACTAACTTCACCTCTTTGATGTGGGGATGTTCTGTGTCCCTGTTGATTGTTATGATTTATTCCCTCGAATTCCAAATGGGGTGGCATTCTCAGAGCATCAGCATTTTTATTCAGTCCCTGTTGGCTAGTGTGCATGGTAAAGTATGAAAATTTAACCAACTGTTTTGTAGTGCTAACAGCTACCCTGCCAGTAACTTGTGATCATACAGCATATGTGGAAAGTTTCACCTACGCTGAAAACATTAGCTAAGGTTGTGCTTTCTCCTCAAGTACTTTGAAGGAGAATAGGCAAAACAGTATAATCATTCAAGAATATAGATGCTGGATGTGTGCTGCCTGTCTCCAATTGAAAATCTCTAACTTCTCTCTAGGTAATCTGAAACAACATTTTTAGCTGTATGTGCCTTTGTATCCTAGTCTGGGGATGGACAGGTAATAGCACTCATGTTTTCAGTATTAAATGAATAAATAGATATAAAGCACTTAGAATGCTGCTGAACACATCATAAGTACTCCAAAATGTTGACTTAATATTATTGTCACTAACTTGTGAGAATAAAAGTTAAGACCTATTAAGCATAACCTCAGATAGTCAAGGATTACATAGGCAATAATGAATGTTCCATAACAAGGACTAATTCAACCACCAGGAGACCACTAAACTTGCATGAGAAAAATGTCAGTATCAAAACTACCAGCAAGTTACAAAGACATATCAAGTAACTTTGTATACATTCTGTCTGCATTTTAATTTGTCCTCATGAATCTCTCGATAGATAGATAGATAGATAGATAGATAGATAGATAGATAGATATCTCTCTCTCTATATATATATATTACAACATCTAATATTTTGTATTCTCTCCAGGGAAGGAAACAGAAAATTGAATACATAGAGCCTTAATCAATATAGATTGAGTCCCTTCTGCTACTGATGAGAGAACTGGGGCCCAGAAGGTTCAGAGGTTACAAAAGAAGGAAAGTGTTCAAGACCAAAGGGAAGGTTGGCAGTAGAGACAGAATTAGAACCAAGGCCTCTTGGCAACCAGGCTGATATTCTTTCCTCTACTTACATCTACCATTATTCTTCTGTATGAGAAATGGAGATAAAAATGAGTGCCAGAACTTGTTTTTAATGTCAGAGACAGAGGTCTTAGAATCTAACATTAACTGAAAGTTCTCCAGGGCAGGAAACATGTGGGAGGTGTTTGAAATATTACCATAGAGATATCAGAAACACCAGCCAATAACATCTGTAGGGGAGATATAGGGAGGCCAGTACACATTTATAGGACCATAGCTCATACAAATAATTAAAAGACATTTTTCTCTCATGACTAGAAATTGGCTTTGACTACCAGAGTATTCTTACGAATCCTCAACTAGTATATATATAGTATATATATATACTATATATCCTGGTATATAGGATAGAGCTGTTTGTTGAGAAGAGAAATTTAGTAATTAAAAAATTTGGGATAATCTATTGAAAGAAGCTGCATATAAAATTTTTATTCCTGTCCCTGAAGATAGTCGATCAGTAGTTCTTAGTATACAATACGTGAAAACTTGGCAAGTAGGAAAAAAATTTAGATTGGTAGACTTCAGGGAAATATATGTTAGTACATTTTAATTTGAATATGATCTACTTGTCAAAAGTTTGAGCTAGCATCCGGGGGTAGAGGAGCTACATTAGTGCTCTTTTGAATGTACTTTTATCCATGAACCAGCATTTATTAAGCACTATTTATGTTCCATCTAGAAACTGTTAGGCTCTTGCTCCCTCATACCTCTCTCATGTTTCCACCTGATTCCAAGAACTACCCATACCTTGAGATCAGTCAGGAGGCTAATCTCTACAAACTTGTAATCATAGAAGGTGCAGACACTTCTTAGTACTTACCCAATTTTGATCCTGAAATATCACCCATGTGACTCTGTTCAGATCCTGACTTTCTTCATGCTATACTTTTAGGCTGAGTCCTTAACCCCTTGTATACTGTGCTGAACCCCTTCCTTGTTAGGATCTGGTCCTTTCTAATCTATTTGCCTGCCTTTTACCTGAGATCTCAGGCAATGCCTCATTTCCCCACACACTCATGTGATAAAATCACATTTGTGTGATAAAATCTATTTCTATGCAAAGGTGGGGGAAGATGTCCCAAAAAAAGATACAAAAAAAGGAAGACCTACTGACATGGAGATGTTTACCAATGTAATGCATACCAAAGAGACATATATAAAACAATGAGATAATAGAGTAAGTTTGTAAGATGTTCATATGCACAAAATGACATAAGCAACAGAAGAGTTATAGAAGGGAGTGTCATGTACAGGGTGGCAACATCAGTTTAGGCTTTCCAGAGTCTGCAGGACTTGTGCTGATATTCATCGGTACTCAAGGTCTTTAGACAAGCAGAAAAAATGCTAAACGTTTCTGCATTAATTGAATGAAATACAAGTGAGAGAAACAATAGGAATTAAGACAGATAACAGTGAGTATAGGGATGGGCTAAAGTTGAAATCAATAAAGGGACAGAAAGGAGAGAGCTGAGAATAAACCAAAAATTGATATTGAAAAGTATGGATGAAAGTTGGACAAGGAATAGGGAACAGTTTAAGGATTGGCCTTTCGATTTTGTTATTTTCATACCATAAACCAAGAATAAATAAAAGTTTTATGGCAGTTGAGCCACAGTTGGGCTTTGAGAGTGACCTAAAGTTATTCCCATCTGGGTTTCTCTTGCAAGGTCCTCTGCTTAAGGGGTACAACAGAGGAGCGGTAATGAATTAAAATAGGAGGCATATTATGGAGCTTCCTAGCTAGGCTGTCCTTTCTCACTTCGCCTTATTGAGTGCATAGAACTATTACAATTGCACAACCCAATTTCCAGCAGAAGAGGCTGGGTCAACTGATTTAATTTCACCCAGGCAATCTTGCCAGCTCACTCAGTGAATCAAACAATAATCCTTTGGTTAGTGGATCAATAAGAAATTAAGAAGCAATTAAAGAGAAATGAAAAAAACTTTAAAATTTACATTGATCTAGCAGTAGGTTTTTTTCCTCTTAGAAAATCAAAAATTCAAAAACAGTGAAACTCATTTACTGTTCTTGCATTCTTTCTGTTAATTTGAAAATTCTTAAATTAGTGGAAAAAACAGTAAAAATATAAAGAATTTTAAGGTTTTAAAACTCAAACAACAAATAACATAATTACATTTATATTGGAATATAAAATGTCTTTCCACTGATTTAAACAAATAGCTCAGTGGACACCAACATAGTTTGTGATAAAGTAAAAATAGCTCTGACTCTAGAGCTGCTATAGAATAAGAATCTGTTTCCCAAATCATCTCATTTGTGGCACAGAGACAACATTTCAAAATTAAAACTGTCACTTTCAGTTAAGATCATTTCAGTTCTAACCCCTGTTCAAATAACCAAAGCTTAGAAGCAGCATTCATCCACAAAAGTAAAATAAACTGAACAAAAGTTATTATGATTTTTTTTAAACGAGAACCCTTCATATGATGTCCAGTTATTATCTTTCTCAGATCTAGTGATTATAGCTGCAAGCTAGGAAATAGAAACACACACTTTGGTATATTTCTCCAACTAAAATGTTGCCTAACCTTTGATAAATTGTTTCACCCCACTGTGTCTTTGGATCTGCCTCTGTTTAAAAGGTGAGGAAAAGTTGTTGCCTACCTGTAGAAAATGTATGGTGCAGGTGAATGGACACAGGTCTATTAAGCACTTAGAACAGAGATATAATGGAAAGATGAAAGAGTGTGATTTTTAAGGCAGATCTTTAATTCAAGGATCAAACCTACTTATGATCTTCTAGAAAATTCTCTCAACAAAAGAAGATGGCTCTTTCCTTAAATGGATCACATATAACAAACACAAAAGTAAAATAAAGATGACAAGAAAATGAAATGAAAAATGAAAAGAAAAAACAAACAAACAAAAAATGCAGGAGGGCCAAGAAAGAAATTAGCGGGTCTTGAGGTGCATTCTCACGAAGGCACACCAATGTGCCCTGCTGCTCTAATTTCTCTGCTATGGAATAAAACAGCAGACAATTACTAAGCATTACCTATTTTATGGGCACCAATTACTTTGGGGGCATAGACTTAGGAAGGTGCTGATGTCAGATGAAATGTCGTATACTATAAATGACTGTATTTCCTCTTCGGATTTAGAAGTGTTTTATTAGACAATATATGCCATCATTTCTTTATGTTTTACACTTAATCCTTCAAATAGAGGTATTATGTGAGAAGCTGCGTGGGGTGCTTAAAGACCTGCAAACCATCAGTAATGCAATTAAAATTGGCATTTATAAAAGTATATTTTGATTCCTAATCCTGTTTTTACAAGTGCAAAATCACATTAGAAAACAATGTGATGCTAATTAAAGCTTTGTCACCCATAAGACCCTAGTGAATTGCATTTGTAATAGGCTCTGAAGCAGAAGCAATTTCTGCTGGGGAAACTTAAGCAGAATATGTGACTACATTTCTTGTTACTCTATTAAAATCAATGCTGCAGTTGTGTATGTTACTGTCGTGTTTTTATCTCTAAACTGAGCTTGAAATGTCATGTCATCTAAAGTTAAATTCAAAAGCCGAAAAAAAAGTATTATGGTACATTTGCATGTTTAAAAAGCCGTCAAAAGGCCAGGGACACTATTGATTTTCCTAATAAAGATTAAGAGGCTGATTGAAAGAAACATCAACATACATTTCAGATTACGAATGAATATCACCTTGCAAAAACAAAAGTGATTATTGGGGAAAAACCCAAGAAATGAATTGATTCTTGTTTATATATATATATATATTTATATATATATAAAAGTTATAAGGTTATAACGTCAGAATGAAATAACTTTTTTAGTCATACATGGTTTAAGGATCTTAGTTTTTATAAGATCTCCAGGTCAGCCCTGACACACTCACACCTAGTTGATTAGAAAAATCTGTATACAACAGGAACTCAAACATTAATGCAGGCTCACTTCCTCTTGATTCAGAAGCTATCACTAGGCTCTGATTATGGACAGAAAAGGAAATCACATAGATTGCAACATGAAAACAGTCCAGAGCTTGCCTTGACCTTTACAAATGACCACTACAGTAATGTAGGTGTGTATGTGTGTGTGTGTTTGCAATTTAAATAGGCCATGTACCATGCCATTTTTATATTAAAACTCCCAGTACAGTAATAAGAAACAAAACCCATTGCACTTTAATGACTTACCCAAACAGCACAGCTTCGGCCATCAAGAACAGAACTGATGTGGCCTGGAGGAAACAAAATGAACAGGGATAATTGATACCTATGAGAGTAATTAAATTATAGGGAAATTTTAAGCTTAAAGATTCTCAGAAAGTGATAGTGCATTAAAATTATTTTTAAATATTCAGATATGAATCCTTGACATTTTATTTCAACATGTGGTTATAGATAGACATCTAAGCAACAAAAATCTCCAGTCCCGCATGCCTTTCATCCCTGCTCCCCAAATCTACCTATCAATATATCTAACTATCTTGATCTTGGTGAATCAGAGAAACGGGTAAATGGAGATTTAAAAAATTGGGAAGAGATGAAATGATGTAATTTTGACAAAGAAATGTACACTGCAGGTTGCACAACCCCCAAAGAGATCAAAATAAAGTAAATCTAGACCCTGATGCATTAGGGAGGGACTATGAATCAGAAAGTTATACAAAAAGCAAATAAAAATAACCAGAGATTTAATGGCAGTGTATAAACAATAGGTGAAAAAGAGAGAAAACATCAAGTGAATCTACATATTTGGAAGAAAGTCATGCTCTATGGTAAGATGAAGGATAGTGCAGGGGGAGCTAGGCATGAGAGCAAAGGGAAAAAGTGCATATTTCATTGTGCCAGGGAGTGGCAGCCATTGAAAACATAACCCATAATTATAGTAAACCCAATAAACAAAGCAAATATAAAGAGAAGGAGGACTGGAAATAGAAAAAGGAAATTACGTGGTTATTTTCTTCCCTTAAAAGCTACATTCCTTTTAAAGCTCTTCCTTTTGTATTCTGCTTTTCTCATCCTTTTATTTCTCTTCAAGAGGAAGAAACAAGCAAAAATAATTTACAATCATAGATTATCAGTACCCACAGTCCATCTGGTTAGTTTAACCACAACAGAATGTGCGAGAGTGTTTGTATTTGGGGAGAGACGAGCGGGCACTATTATGCACCAATGAAACAATCTAATGTATAAAACTCAGATTCTGTTCAGTAATAAATCCCACTGTCTATGTTATAATCCTGCTTGAAAATGCTCATAGGAATTCAACTTAAAGAATTCCCCTTCCTTTTTTTTTAAGAAGTCAATTGTTTCTGCAATGAATATTCACAATACATGTCCCCACAAAAGACAGCTAATGCATCCAAAAGTGAAACCAGTAAACAGCCACCAGCAATAGAAATTTATGGAATTAGAGAAACCGGACTGGTTAAAATACATGACTGCATTCATTGTTGCAAGATGATTGGATTCATGTCTCATCAAATTTACATTGTGAAGACTGAATATAGTATGATTAGGCATTATTTTAACAACTACATTAAAATACAATTTAAAATAAAATGGCCCTTCATATCATACTAATATCAGTGTTTTAAATAACAAAGGGGATTTTTTTAAAGGAAAGGATTAGCATTTTGTTTCAATCAGTACAAGCAATGAGATTCCAGTTGGGGTCTCAAAGATTCAGGATTTTATTAATATTCCAGAGATGCATTTGTGTTGCCTCTGGGTACACTGAAAAGCCACTTAAACCGCACTTAAAACAGCACTACAGGATCAAATTGATGTGCATCAACCATTTACAATAAAACTTGATTATTATAAAGGCATACATATTTGCATAATTACATGTTTGATTTTTTGATAATGCAGCATACAGGACAAAATGTTGCTTCATGTAGAAACACATCATCAAAAAGCACCATCTGCTGTAGTATTTAATGCACTGCACACTGATCAAAAATGTTGAAGATGGATTTCTGAGTATCAAAAAGAAAGAAGCCTGAGTTGTATTTACACAGGCAGTATGGCTGGCTGGATCATGTAGAAAGGAGAAATAAAATTCAGGCAAAACATGGTATAAAAAGATAAGAGCCATACATCTTCAAACACAGAAATGAGCACTTTCACAAATATGGCATAAGAGATTTGGATATGTTTATATGATGTCATCCTTGCATTTAGTAAATTCTCAGAATCTAGATTCTATATTTAGAAATGAAACACTTTAGAATAATTGCTTATGAATAGGGTTATCCTTGGAGAAGCTTCCATTATGTATAGCAGTGGATTTGGAAAGGAGGAAAAAAACCCTCCATTTTTCATTGTGCACTAAAATGAGGATAGTAACAATGATTATCTTGGATAGTAGAATCATAGATAGTTTTTTTCTTCTTTCCTTTTTTTTTTTTTGACTTAGTCTTCCTAATTTTTATGTAATGTACATTTAAAAACTATATAAAATAAAAAAATAAAGAAAAACATAAAAATATAAAAGTTGAAGATCAATTTTCTAAAGGAATGTTCTAGGAAAAGAAAACAAAGCCAAAAGAATACACACAAAAAATACCAACATGGAAAACAAACTTTTGGATGCTTTGCAGAGCACTTAGCAGAGTAAAAGATATACCTGTGGGATGAATAGAAGCTATCTGGCCATGAGTGTGATGCGAAGAAACCACAGATCATAAGGACATAGTTTCAGAAATGGAGTTGCACTTCTCAGAGAAAAGAAATGACCTTTTCATCAAACCCTATTAATTCAAAGCCTACAAAAATTATTTAAAACCATAAATATTCTTGTCTAGGTCTTTTGCCATGTGAGTCCCCAAAGAGGCTTGACTTAAGAAAAAAAATCCTATATATGAAGAACAAGTGATAAATTAGGGAAATTGGAAAATAGTGGAACTTGAGGTGAATTAAATTGGTGTCCTACCCCTAGTTCCAAGCCAAAAAAAAAAAAAAAAACCAACGGTGAAGTATTACTCTAATCATACATTTGTTATTATAGACAGAAAAAATAAAATCTTGTTTGTATTCCATATAAATATTGGGAGTTAACAAAACAAAAGTTTAATAATACTCTCAGTTTTATCCAATCAGGAGTCCTAATGGTTGGAGAGGGAAAATGTTCTGAGGAAAAGTTCTAAAAGCTTTCCAAAATGAGAAACGTGGGGCCCAAAGGGCCATAAATCAAATACTGGAAAACCTCCACTTTGGAGTGATGCTGAGGAATTCTGGATCTAGTGTTTCTTTGACATTGGCAGCTTCATACCCTTCATTTCCTGTCTGGAACCCCTGCAGGAAGTTATTATATGCACACAAATAGAAATGGTCATGCAGATACTCTGGCAGGTGAAAGAAGGCCAGTGGGGAGGAGTTGGCTACTCTCTGTACATGTTCTCTTTGCTGACCATTCACTTGAACATTAAAGAAGACACTGCACAAGGGCCATAGCTACAGACACCCACCCAGGCACATCTTATGTCTTAAGATCCAAGGGCAAATCTGTTGTCTTGGTGAGGGACATTTTAACACATTTAAGATATGGAAATATATGTATGTGTGTGTGTGTGTATATGTGTGTGTTGGGAGAAAAGCCTTTGGAAAATATGCCATGACACACTAGAAAAAAATGGAAGTTCTTTTTCTTTTTTTTTTTTTTTTTTCACCTGTAAATATTAGTATTAGACTCCCTTTTAGGGCTTTCACTATTTATTTTCATAATCTTCTTTTTTTCATTTTTATTAAGTTTCTTTTCAGATTATGAAAATAATACATATTTAGAGTAGAAAATCCACAGCTATAGGAAAGGGTAAAGAAGGAAATGATCAGTAATCTGACTTTTCACCTACTTAGCTTTTAAATTTCTCATAATAAAGTTAGAAAATATTTTTAAAATGAAAAAAAAAAAACTTTGATTCATTTAGAACTCCCCAGTTAAAAAAATAATAATAATAAGCATTTTTATGACAAAATAGATATTAATGGTAGAAATTCAAATATCACTGGAAAAATACATGGTACCTCACTTTTAATAGCCTTCTTCTGGCCTCATTTGGCTAATGCTCCTCACCCCTGGGTAAGGAAATCACAGAACCAAGGGAAAGCACCCCAGCCTACTTGTAGACCATGTTCCAAGCAACCAGGAGTCAGAATTCTCTGTCCAGAATCCACCGTCAAAGCCCTCACATCTTCCGTGGGCATTCCAAGGGAGGGTTGCATTGTAGTTTGGGTACATCTTCAGGTCTGCATGGTACCCAAGGGACAGCTGACTATAGATGATATGGAGAAAACTTTCACAGTCAGGCTGGAATGTCCACATAGGTACTCATGAGGCTCTTATGTTGTGAGACACAGCTTAAGGTGGTAAGAGAAGTGAAGTGGGCAGCAGGATGAGGACAGGAGAAGAATTCAACAGAGTCTGAAAATAATGTATTTGAATCTGGCCATCCAGGTCATTATGATGATGTATTTGTTAAGGAAGGAGAATAGAACATGTCTCACTTACTAGTTTTGTTAGCCTGATTTATAACCCTTAAAGATTTTGACATATGGTATGTTGGCCTACATGTGTACTTTTGTTCCTGAAACTAAAAATGTTAGGTGCAGGCCTGAGGCAACAGAATGTTTTCATAGGGTTTTTGTGCAGAAAAGCAACAGTAGTTTAGTTCTGAATATTTCTGTGTTTCTTCCTTAAAAACAAATGAGCAATAAGAGAATATATAACAATGGTCACAAAATCTATTTCCATTGAAACTAGGAAACAGAAAAAAAAGTATATATATATATATATATATATACTTTCAAAAATGTATAGTATATATATACTATCAGACTGCCCTATAGAACACCAAGACAGAGTAGTAAGAAGGTGTGGGCAGATTGAGAGGCTGAGTGGATACAGAACTCACAGATTCCCCAGAAAACATCTATTACTAAAAAGACAAAACTCTATCCCAAGCAGGAACTCCTGGGAAGTAGGCTGAAATTTAACAAGAAGAAGCCTATTTAGAGGTGAGAAAAGTATGCAGTGGGCCCAAAGATAGGTTTTGGAATACTACAGCACAAACAAACATATAAGTAAATAAGTAAATCAATAAATCAATAAAGGTACCAAAAGAGTGGATAATTTTGGAAAGCAAGGCCTATACCCATATGGGTATGAAAAGAGCAGTAGCTGGTAAAAGAACCAGGCAAATGTAGGACTGGATGAATAAATCCTCCTGAATTAAATTTGGTTCTAGAAGAATTGCACCATATTTTAAAGAAAATATTCATCTCTGTAGTAACCAAAAGTGTTTGACCTCTAAAGCCTTGAGGAATATACTGTCACTTCTTTCTCTAAGAAACTCCAGCTATTACCAAATCCAGAAGAATCCAACTCATTCAATATAAGTATCAAATAAAGAATAAGCACAGCACATATACAAAGACATAAGGAAAAATGCTTTTGAAATTTAGCAAAACTTTTCTGCAAATGCAATTTCAACAGGAAGAAAATTATCCACAAAGCAGTTGAAAATCATAATTCAATATTAAAACTCTCCTGAAACAATTACTGTTATAAAAGAAAACCACTAAAAGAAATATATCAAGGAAGTATTGATTATAATCAAGGTATCAAAAATATGAGAAAGAAAAAAATATGAGAAAGTAAAGCAAGTACTGGTAGGATTCAAGAAAGAAATGGATAAAATAAAGTTACCTCAGAAATGAAGGCTAATAATTAGTGTGAGGAAATAGACATTGCAGAGACTAAGAGACAAGGGTAGAAAATAGAAAAGCAAAGTGAAACAGGAATGAGGAAAAAAATTAAAGCATAGTCATAGAGAAAAAAAATGGGGAATATAGAAGACAAAGAAAATCCATTTTGTGCATTAGTAAATTTCCCCAAAAGAAGACCAAAAAGAAAAAAAAAATAGAAAGAATAAATAATTTAAGAAAGCTCTTGAAGTGGAAGAAGATATATATATATATATATATATATATATATATATATATATATATATAATAGGGTGCCTGGGTGGCTCAGTTTGTTGAGCATCTGACTCTTTTTTTTTTATTTCTTTTTTAAATTTTTATTTATTTATGATAGTTACAGAGAGAGAAAGAGAGAGAGGCAGAGACATAGGCAGAGGGAGAAGCAGGCTCCATGCACCAGGAGCCCGACGTGGGATTCGATCCCGGGTCTCCAGGATCGCGCCCTGGGCCAAAGGCAGGCGCCAAACCGCTGCGCCACCCAGGGATCCCGAGCATCTGACTCTTGATTTCAGCTCAGATTATGATCTCAGGGTCATAAGACTGAGCCCTGCTTTGGGCTCTGTGCTCAGTCGGGAGTCTGCTTGAGATTCTCTCCCTGTCTCTGCCTCTGTCCCTCCCCCTGCTAGCTCTTTCTGTCTCTTTCAAAATAAATAAAATCTTTAAAAATGTATGTATAGGGATTCCTGAGTGGCTCAGCAGTTGAGCGTCTGCCTTCGGCCCAGGGCATGATCCTGGAGTCCTGGGATAGAGTCCCACATCAGGCTCCCTGCATAGAGCCTGCTTCTCTCTCTGCCTATGTCTTTGCCGTCTTTGCCTCTCTCCCTTTCTGTCTCTCATGAATAAAAAATAAAATCCTTAAAAAAAATATATATATGTATATTATAAACTGAAGATATATATACATATATATGGATATATATAAACTGAAGATATATATATGAATCTCCAGGATGCCATGCAGGTGTGCCGCAATGTCCTCTTGGACCCCCAGCTGGTTCCAGGAGGTGGGGCCTCTGAAATGACTGTGGCCCATGCCTTGACAGAAAAATCCAAGGCCATGACTGGTGTGGAACAGTGGCCATACAGGGATGTTGCCCAGACCTTAGAGGTCATCCCTCACACCCTTATGGGGCCAGCACTACTCGTCTGTTTACCTCCCTTCGGGCCAAGCACACTCAGGAGAACTGTGAGACATGGGGTGTAAACGGTGAGACAGGTACCTTGGTAGACATAAAAGAACTGGGCATCTGGGAGCCACTGGCTGTAAAGCTGCAGACATACAAGACAGCTCTTTAAGAAAGCTCTTAAAGAGTGTGTGTGTGTGTGTGTGTGTGTGTGTGTGTATACACACACACACACACACACACATACTTGTATCTCTAGTCCTACCGTAACCCTTCCTCTGACATCTTGACTCATATACCTATCTATATAACACATTCTCATGGATGCTTCATGGTCAACTCACATAAATATATCTAAGACCCAGTTCTTATTTACTTCTGAAAACTTTCTTCCATCCTCCCTGTCTTTGGCACCATCATCTACATGGTTGCTCAGACATGAAACCTGGGAATCACTCCTAATTCCTCTTTCTCTTCCTCTACATCTAATTGATCATTAAATTCAATTATCTCTGTCTCCTTAAAATATTTGAAGGTGAATTTCACTTCACAACTTCAGTGTCCAAGTTATCATGTTCTTAAGCTATATATATATATATATATATATATATATATATATATATATATCCTGTTTCTTTGGAGAACCCTAATAGAGTATTCAAAATGAAATACAATGTTAGACTCTTTTAGCACAATCAAAGATAATCAGGATATTATTTCTTCTGAGAATGAATTTTTAAATGTCATACTTCAGGTATTCATGGTTTCAAGCCACTTTCTATTCTATTCTATTCTTATGCAAAAGGTCAGTAAGTAGAGATGCTAATGTGCCAAAGTAGGCTAGAGTAGATAATGGCATAATAGTCCCAAGAATACTGGTAACTGTTTCTTGAAGTATTACTGACTTTGAAGTGAAATTTTATCCCAGAGTGGTGCTATCTTCTACGGCTCACTCTTTGATCCTACATGTCACCTCAGGCAATCTATTTTCAGTCAATCAAAAAAACACTTATATGCCTGCAAAAATCATTAAGTTATTCAACAAATAATTATTTAGTGCTACTAGGTGACAAGCACTCTGACAGGCACTGGATATATTTTGGTCAATTATGCAGAGCCTTCTACAGAGCCAAGTAGAAGAAATAACAAGAAACAAATAGCAACAAAATGAGTAGATAAATATATAATTACAAATTAGAGAAACAGGACACAGAGATAAAGAATGAATGGGAAATTGACAAAGTTAGGTCACCAGGGAAGATTTCCCTAAAAAGATGACATTAAGCCAGGACCTAAAGGACATATTAAGTCCTTCGTGAGAACATCAGGGAGAGTGGAGTTCTAAGCAAAGGAAACACTGTGTGAAGGTATGAGATGAGAATGAAACCAACATGCTTGAGAAAATATCAGGAGTCCGTGAGTCTAGAGTGTAGAGAGCAAAGGAATATTGGTTTAGGCTGAGCTTGGGGATTTGGGGAGGAGGTTGACCAGCAGGGCTTATAGCCACATCAGTAAGCCTGGACTTAAGACAAAGTACAAAGTGAGATTTTATTTCAGAAGTGTCATGCTGAGATCTGTGTTTCAGGAAAGATTATTCCTATGGTTGTGTAGAGGATCAATTAGGGATGGGTAGGGCTATGGCCTGTGCACATGGAGATAAATTTGGGGGTATTGCAGAAGCTAAGTTTAAGAACATGATAACTTGGACACTGAAGTTGTGACAGTGAAATTCACCTTGAAATATTTTGAGAAGACAGAGATAATTGGATTTAGTGATCAATTAGATGTAGAGGAAGAGAGAGAGGAATTAGGAGTGATTCCCAGGTTTCATGTTTGAGCAATCATGTAGATGATGGTGCCAAAGACAGGCAGGATGGAAAAAGGTTTTCAGACGTAAATAAGAACTAGGTCTTGGATATATTTATGTGAGTTGACCATGAAGCATCCATGAGAGTGTGTTATATAGATAGGTATATGAATCAAGATGTCAGAGGAAGGGTTACAGTAGGACTAGAGATACAAATATAAGTGTTGTTGGCCTGAACTAGTATTTTCAGTCATGATGATGAATAAGATAATTTATGGAAACATTATGCTTGGGAGTACTAAAAAAATAAGAGTACTAAAAAAATCAGTTTTTAGAGATGTGATAGAGGAGATACAAAGAAGACTTAGAAGGAATGGATAGAAAAGCAGAGAAAACACAGGAAAACATGGAATCATGTAAGCTGAGAACAGACAGAACTTTGAGAGAATAGTAGATCAATTATTGAATGTTGTTGAAAGTTCTAATGAGGTGAAAATGTGGATTTCGTAATATGGAGGCCATTAGTGACAAATTGGGTTACAAGGATGAATGCTAGTTTCAAGTGAATTGTGAAATGGACATGAAGTGAAAAAGGTGAAGGCACTGTGTATACACAACTATTTTATGGGATTTTATTGTGAAATAGAAGAATGAGATGGTAGCTGGAAGAAGTGGATTGATATAGAACTCTTTAATTTCATTTTTTAGGATGGTCATTGTAGATTATATTATATACTGGTGGGACTAACTTAGTAGAGAAGGTGTGACAGAAGCTTGAAGTTCCTGAGAAGGTAAGAGGAATGGAATCCCAAGCACAAATAAAGGACAGCTTTTGAACAAAAGAGGACACATTCAATTGTAAAGATAGAAGTACACAATAGGAATTGTAGATAGTGCTTTCAGATTTTCCAGTAGACAGCTCCTATTCTTCTCAATGAAGTATGCAGAAAGAGAGGAGGGGGTGGCTTCAAGGAAAGGTGATGGTAGAGCAGAGTATTTTTTTAAGACTTTATCTATTTATTCATGGGAGACATACAGAGAGAGAGAGAGGCAGAGACATAGGCAGAGGGAGAAGCAGGCTCCCCACAGGGAGCCCTATGCAGGACTTGATCCCAGGACCCTGGGATCATGCCCTGAGCCAAAGGCAGACACTCAACCACTGAGCTACCCAGGTGCCCCAGACAAAGTCTTTAAAGAAAAAGAGCTGTTCACCAGGCAAGTTGTGGTGCATGGGAGGAAAAATGGGGCAGAGTGAAGGGCATTTGATGAAGAGTCATCTGTTGACAAAATCACCAAAGATGAAAAAGAGTCCTAGTGCATTAGGCAACATTGAACTAGATTCAATACATTAATACAGCTGGAGCAAAGGAGCAAGAGCTAAGAGTTAGGATGGTGTTCTGTAGGCAGTATGGCACCACTAAAAGCTGTAGACAGTCCTAAGAAAAATGTTACACAGACTACATGGCAGATCATGCATTTGAGAGAGACAAACTAGTGACAAATCAATAAGGAGACTATTGCAGTGGTCCAGGTGGGAGATGATCATATCCTGAATCAAGGCAGTAGCAGCAGGAATAGAGGAGGAAACACAGATCAGAAAGGGATTCAGAACATTTATTTGACAGGCCCTAGTTATCAAATAGTGATAGGGAAACTAAACAGTGAAAGGAGGTGAAAGTTTACAGGATGATCTTGGTGCGTAGCTGCATTTAAAATGCAACAGAGAAGGAACAGCTAAAGGTGGGGAAGAAAAATCAGGAAGAAATGGAGTTGTCCTGCAGTCAAGGTAAGAGAGCATAAGAATGACCATATCAAAGGCACAAAACAGTAAAAACCTTTGGACCTGAAACAGAAAACTATCCATTGTAACTATTATTTGCAAAAGGGAATTACAGAGTTGATAATAAGGAATTCTGAAAACTAAATAAAAGTCAGTTTTAATGGGCTCATCATTACAAATTTGTTTAGCATAAAATAAAGTGAATATCATTGGCACCTGTGTTATTTCATGTTGGGATATGTAAAACAGTTATATAACTTTCTCAGATTCACTCACCATCATACTCCCCAAACTGTTTTCCTCTAAAGGTCATAAGTTCCTCAAACATAATTTCTTCTTTCCATGGGGATTTTCAGAAACATAACCTTCAAGGTAGGAAAGGAAATACTCTATCTGAGAATAGGTTCTGCAATCAGTTAGACACTGAACCTCCTTTTTGTTTCCTCATCTGTAAAATGAAGTATTTGAATTACATGACCTCTAGGGTCTCTTCCATGGTGAGATGTCTATGAGCCTGTGAATTTAGCCATTATCTCCAAAACGTTCCTGCAACTCTCATAGTACTCCTGGCAACGAGACTGAAAGTGTTGGATCTGTAGACCACAGCCTGCCTGCTTGCCTGCTTGTTATTTACTTAAATAAGTTTCTTCTCCCTTTGTGTCCCAATATCCATTTTTGTGAAAACAGAGACATATTTGCAAAGACATAGCCTAGAATTATAGAAATTGAACACGCAAGGTGCTTTGCACAAAGTAAACACAAAGTAAACATCAAAGATTTTCTGGATTGGGTTAATATAGAAATAAATACACAGAGGTTGTCTGCTCCATGGTACTAGGTCCCACTGACTCCCTTCTCTAGTTCCCCAACCATCTACCTCTTTTTTAATATCTCCAGACAGGGAACTCCTAATATCACAGGGGTGCTAGTGAGTCTTTACAGCTGACATGGAGGGTGACAATAGAGCAGCTGGGAAGAGAATCTGGGTAACATTTCCAATCAGTGTCAGATGGCAGTGTCAAACAGAGGAAGCAGGAAACCCAATCTGAGAAGCTGAACTTCAGTAGGATTGAGGGTCTTCCAGGGATACACTGTGAAGGAAGAATAATGAAAGTAATAATAATATAAAATAATGTGAAGCTCTATCAGGATACATCCTAGAAATTTTACAGGAAAAAGAAATGTTTATTCTTAAAATAAAAACATATAAGCTCTGAGTCCACTGTGATTTGCTAATCCTGAAAGCCTGAGCTCCATTTCACTCCTTAGTCAAATAGGAGATGCTATTCACTTTTTACACAAACCTCTTAGGTTTTTCCAAAGAATAACCTAAAATTTATCTTTATGATAGCTTTGCTCACAAGTCGTGGGATACATTACATCATTAGCATGCCAGATCTTCAGGTATCTGAAGATGTCAATTATATTATCTATTTTTTAAAATTTTATAATATTTCAGGCAGCAAAAATGGTTTTGAGTATTGGACTCAGCTTAAGGACCATGGTATCACAGATTGAATTCAAATCTTGCAACCCTTGTGATGTCATTTCCTTTTTACTCTAAGCTAATGAATCTCCTAAAATTTGTATCATTCTCATGCATATTTTTAATTTTTACTACCAATGAATGTATCTATAAAAGGTTTATTTCACATTTTTGTTTTTAAACTTTGTATACATGGTATTATACTGCACCTCTCTAATTCTGCCATTTGCCTTTTCTCTTAAAATTCTGCATTTGGGATTTTATCCATGTTTCTACATAGAACTCAAGTGTGGTTTTCAACGGGCGTATCTGAATGTATAAATATACCACAGTGCATTCATTATTCCCCTGGACACTCAGAGGGATGAACTGCTATCTTTGAAAGTGGAAATCTTCAACTGTCTGAATATTCCTGACCCCAGATGGTGTTTTCTGAGTCTGATTGGGAGACTGATACTAGACAGGCCTCATCTACAGCCTACAGGAAAGCCTAAAGACCATTTAGTGAACAGTCTAATAAGAGAAGGAGGCATTTTGATTTTTTTCTTCCTTTTCCCAGGTAGAAAAATCCAGAGCGCATGTTGAAATGCAGTTACAATCATTTTTAATCTTATTTGTACATAAAGAGGTATTTCTCTCTAATTAAATACAGTAATAAAACCAAGAGAGTAGGATACTTCAAAAAAGGAAAGGAGATTTAAGTAAGCATTTTGCAGAAGCCATTTATTCTGCTGCTGTGGAAAGGTCAAATATTGGGACTAGTAAGAGCAATGGTCCCAGGGTTTTGCCTCATTGTCATATGGCATTACCCACTGGTGCCCTGTAATAGCCATCTGACTTTGTGCTTTGTATAACTATCTAAACACACATTTTACACACACCTACATACACTTTATTTGTGTACACTTACACACATGTGACTGGAAAAATAGGTATCAAAAAGTAAAGGTAGTTCTCTATAAGTATGGAAGTTAGGGGTGGTTTCATATCCTCAGTGCTGGCACCTAAATGGATACTGGAGACACAGTGGGGAACTACACAAATGTGGACTTGCCCTGCACTAGAATTTTCTAAATACTATGCTAGAAACATGAATTCATTTGGAAATAAAACAAGACTGATAAAAGTTAACACTTTAAAACAATCTATCAGATATGCTATCTGAATGAAGCTATGAATGGAAAAACATAATTTGTTTAATTGCAACTGTTTCCCTAACAAGATAAAATTGCATCATTTAAGATGTTACTAATATGGTTAAGTAAATTCTTTTGCTGAGACCTCTGTAGCCATTTAAAAAGAGTATTGAGGTTATGGAGGGTGAAACAGACCTTTGTCCATACCTTCTGTTTGTCTTGGGATAGGGGCAGGCTGTGAATGGAGAGAAACTGAGTAGACCTGTATGAAATCAGCCAGCTGGATTTGGCTCCCTATAGCCCTCTCCTACTTGTCCTCTCCATCCCGGGCACACTGTCCAAATTCACATCTTCAAGGTTTTTTTTTTTTTTTTACTGTGGCAGTCATTCTTCCTTGCCCTGACTCCTCTGCTTTCTGATTCCCATCATAACCACTCTGCATAGAGAAACAAAAATAATTCTAAGATTATCTGTTGTTTTTACTAAAACTCATTTACATGGAAGTTTCAGCCCCTCACCTATGACAGTATGTATTCAAGATTTCTCAATCTCTTGGATTGGGACTTCTTAAGTCCTAAAACCATCCATGGCAACTTCATAGGTACCCAGTCAGGTGATCTCCGTCCAAGCAGGGCCTATCCAGAAGAGTAATCTGTAGGATGCTTATTATTTTGTCTCGGTCTATTTGTAATATGTTGTGTCTTCTTTGGCCATGTCTTAACATCTTGGGTGGATCCCATAGTTTTCCAGTCATTTTGTTGCCTAAAAAAGAATCCCAGTCAAGTTCAATTCATTACATTATAGCCCAATTTAAAATTTGAATCTCACATTTACTTTAATGTAGTTGGAAATGATAGAAAAGTATCACTGGTTCAGGCAGAAACTCAGAGATAAGTTTCAGCAAATGCATATATCCCTATTTGTTTTTTGAGCATCCTACTGAAAAAGAGGCATGTTTGAGACAGGGCATTGCTAGATTCACTGTGGGACTCTACTTCAGGAAGGGAAGGAACCTCTTTTCCGCTTTTTTTTTTTTTTTTTAAGATTTTATTTATTTATTCATGAGAGACAGAGAGAGAGAGAAAAAAAAAAGCAGAGACACAGGCAGAGGGAGAAGCAGGCTCCCTGCAGGGAACCCAACATGGGACTTGATCCCAGGTCTCCAGGATCACACCCTGGGCCGAAGATGGTGCTAAACCACTGAGCCACCCGGGCTGCCCTCTGTTCTTTTAACAGGACAACCATACACATGGCTTTACAGGGATGAATAAACATCTGGGGCTCAGGAACCAAGCATTCTTAGCTTTGGTGGCAGATGTTTAGGAGAGTATTGGAAAATGTCAGCTCTCTGCATCTGGAGACCCTGGGCCCATGAGAAGTTGACTTGGAAGGCAGCTTTTCCTGAGGGAATGGAGAGGGGAAGACCCCAGTATCTGTTAGCCCATTATCAGGCAACCTCAAGACAGCTTGCAGGATAATTTAAATTACTGAACACTCCTACTTGTCTTCACAGAAGCTCTTCCTCTCATCAGAGCTCAGGCCTGACTCTTGGCTCAAGGGTTTGTAATGGGGAGCAGAGCAGCGGCTATTCTCATACTCCTGCTGCTTGTCTGTCTTAAGACCTTCAATACTCAGGTAGTTGAAGCTGAGGTTCGGATGAAGAAAGGAGTTAAAAAGGTTTTTTTCTTAACTGATGCTTCTTTGAGATTTTATATTATTTATTTTTAAAGATTTATTTATTTTACAGAGAGTGTGCATGTGCACAAGTGTGCAGGGCAGGGGGGGTTGGAGGCAGGGGTAGGCAGAGGAAGAGGGAGAAGAACACACTTTACTCTGAGCATGGAGTCCTAACTAGGGCTCAATCCCACGACCCTGAGACTATGACCTGAGCCAAAATCAAGAGTCAGACGCTTAACCGACTTAGCCACCCAGGTGTCCCATGCTCTGAGATTTTAATTGGCTGACAATACTTGGTACATGACAGCATTTAGTGCTGGATCCTTGTAGGGGCATAAGATGACACCTTCATGTCATCCTCCTTAATTTTTACCACTTGATGTACCCACTTTAGTCTCTTGCCCATCAAAGCATTCATGGGTGTGGTACCAGCCAGATAGCTCAAACCTGATTATTGATCCTCAGGAAATTTATTCACCCAACTCATCTGTGTGTTCATGCCAAACACAGAGAGTACAGCATTCCCACACTGCCTCCTCATGTTGCTGGTCTTTTTCTCTCCAACTTCTTCTCCCTTGCTCAAATATACACACATGTGTGATTAGAAAATCCAGGGGTGCCTGGGTAGCTCAACTGGGTAAGCATCTGCCTTTGGCTCAGATCATAATCCCAAGGTCCTGGGATAGAGTCCTGCATAAGGCTTCTTGCTCAGTGGGGAGTCTGCTTCTCCCTCTCCCCCTGCTCATTCTCTGTCTCTCTTGCTCACTCTCTCTCTCTCAAATAAGTAAATAAAATCTTCAAAAAAAGAAAAGAAAATCCATCACATAAGCAGACATTTAACTGAGAGATGGGGTATTGCTTCTCCCTTAAGAGGGCTTGTTCCCTCACAGTCCCTGGGATTGTGTCTCTTGGAATATATCCCCTCTCTTGGAGAGGGAACATATTCCATCGCTGTCTGCACAGAGATGGGAAGGGAATAGCCACAGCCCTGTTCCTCTAGCTGCTAATTTTGTCTTGCCTGATGAGGCTAAGAGCTCAAGTTTCTGTTGAGGCCCTTTTAAATTTTTCCCCTAACTAGGCAGTCTGCAGTTCACTCTGTGCCCGCAGGGCCCACGGGTCAGTCAGAGGCTGTAGTGGGTTTTGTACACAGAATCAGAGTCTCCCCTGCTCTAGCTCTCTCCTTTCAAGGGTATGCTCTCAATTGCCAGCAGCAGGAGTTGTCCTGGACTCTGTGCTCTTCAGGTCAGAAAGATGGCCAATTTTTGTTGGAACCTCAGCACCCATACCCATACTACGTCAGGACTATAGACCACACTTGGGTGAAAACTGCAGAAATGGGAAAAGCGCCCTATGTGGTGTCATTTTTAGTTTTGGCTCTCTCCCCAAAATCTGTTCCTTTTGTTCAGTCTCCAGTGCCTTTGCATAGTTGTTTTTTTGCAATTTTTGTTGAGAGTTTATAGTTGTTATCTATGAGAAGATTAATTCTCTGGGAGCTTACTTTGTCTTACCAAAACAGAACTGTCCTTATCCCTCTTATGTTCCCTACACCACCTCCTGCAGTGTTTTGTACCTAGTGGGGACTCAACCAATCAGAGTAATGAAGAATTAATGAAATGGCATTGCTTTCCTTCCCTCTCTTTCACATTGTTCTTATTACACTTTTGCTTCCAGAGGTACAGTCCACCAACTGTGGCCCAGAATTTCTATTTACTGAAACTCTACAATACTCAGGATACTTAGGAGAACCCAGCAGGGAGTGAGAAGGATAAAGAAAATTTTTCTGCCTTTGAAGAGCTGGTGATCCTGGATGGCCCTCTGTATATCCAAAGGAAGGCTAGGGAAGGCCTAGCAAAGTGGAACCCAGAACCAGGGCCCAGTCCTAGAGATTAAAGGCAAAGAAAAACAGATTTTATAGCCTGAGCAGTGAAGAATCTTGTTGCTTTGCAAAGCATGTTAGTATTATGCGTGGTTAGAGAATGTTAGAAGAGGAAAAGATGGAAGATTGAGGCGGGCCAAGTCTGTCTCTGAGTATTTTTATACACCAGTAACTTTTATCTCTTCTCCAGTTCTCCATTTCTCCTTTTAAATGTATTCCTTCTCCCTATTCAAGTAATACCAGAAAGCTCCTCCAAATCCCAAAGGGCATTTTCCCCAGGAACATTTCTCTGAAAATCTTGACCTCTTCAAAATTCTTTTCACCTGTGGAGTTTTCATTTTTTTGTTTACTTTTCTCAGCTAACCTGGAAAAAGATTTTATTACAATTGTTATCATATATGTGTTTTCTGTTCCATATAATAATAGTAATTCATATCTTTAAAGGGAAATTTTGAAATTATTGTCATGTGTAAGGAAAATAAAAACGGTTCAGAATTTGGAACTCAGTTGATCACTTATTTTAATGACCATCATAAGTGCTTTTTCTATTTAAATAATCTTAACAATATTACGATATTATTTTACTTGATTTTTTTTCATTTCATGCCACATCATGAATATATCTTAGAGCTTTATATAGTCTCAAAAAACAAGATTTTAAAATCAGTTTAGGGGATCCCTGGGTGGCGCAGCGGTTTGGCGCCTGCCTTTGGCCCAGGGCGCGATCCTGGAGACCCAGGATCGAATCCCACATCGGGCTCCTGGTGCATGGAGCCTGCTTCTCCCTCTGCCTGTGTCTCTGCCTCTCTCTCTCTCACTGTGTGCCTATCATAAATAAATAAAAAAAAAATTAAAAAAAAAAATAAATAAAATAAAATCAGTTTAGTTTTTTATCTTATTGTACCAGGAGGAGTATAAACATATATCAGCTTCTCCAAAGTATGTTGATTTGAAGAAAATCAAGAAGTGAAGAAACATGCTCATGATTTTGGTCAACTTAAGTTCAGCTTGGGCTAAGAAGTCCTAACTTATTCCCAAATTGGGTAATTATAGCTGTTGAAAGAAACTGGGTAATAATTATTCAGGAATAATATTTACTTATCAAGACTTTAATGCCCAAACAAGCTCCATTGTTTTAAACAGATTTCACAGTCAGAAGTGGAGATTCCCAATGCCTAAATTCTTTGTAGATTGGTTTTGCTGAATTACAAAATTTGACTAGAGTTATAGAAGTTCATATTTAAGCTAGTTAGTTTTGAAAAGAAAGAGATTTTTAGGGACGCCTGGGTGGCTCAGTGGTTGAGCATCTGCCTTCAGCTCAGAGAGTAATCCCAGGATCTGGGATTGAGCCCCACACCAGGCTCCCTGTGAGAAGCCTGCTTCTCCATTTGCCTGTGCCTCTGCCTCTCTCTCTATCTCTGTGTCTCTCATGAATAAATGAATAAACCTTATAAAAAAATAAAGAGATTTACATTATTAGAAGAAAGATATTCTGGAATTCTGTTACAATCAACAACATTCTTGTTTAAGCCCTCAAGTGTCTCATGTGGGGATAATAGTTAATAAAAATAGTAGTAATGTAATGCATGCAGCCACTGTGTTCTAGAAAGCATAGAGGAATAAACCTCAAGGTGAAATCAATGCTCTCCTGTAAATAACTTTATCATTCGTATTCATACTTCAAATATCACCTCAGATGATGACAATGATGAGGTTAATAGCTAACTTTCAATGAGCAATTACTCTATGCCAGAAAATAGTCTAAGCACTTCAGATATATCAATTATTAAGTCCTCTAAATTGCCCTTTAAGACAGATGCTTTAATTAGCACCACCTTATAGCTAAGAAGATTGACACATGGAAATGTTAAGGAAATTGTCCATTGTCACCTATATGAACTGAAGGAGCCAAAATTTGGACCCAGGGAGATAGACCCTACAGGCAGTACTCCTAACTTGAGATTTATCATTATGCTATTCATAGCATATTAATTAGTATTGTGGTTGGCTTAATTTTAAGGAATGCATTAATTAATTTTCTCAAATAAATGTTTATAATGCCTGTCATTTATGAGGCATTGTGCAACATTTGAAATGTTTTTGTACACACTGCTTTGTTCAATCCACACAAACACTTATGTTTAACAGAAAAGGAATATAGACCTCAGATGAGTCAAGTGACTTGTCATTAATTATATCACTAAAAGAAACAGAATCAAGAAAAAACAAGTGACTATTGCCAGGGCTTCTAACTTCTTCTTCATTGCCCTTGTCAACCATGAAGGCATCAAATGTACATTATGCTAATGATTCAAGTAGGAGCTCAAGACAGATTTTGTCAACTTTGAAATCTCATTATAAACCTAGGAAACATCATTGCAGCCAACATTAATAAAAATTATGACATCTCTGAAAACCTGTGCTACAGATAAAACTTGGTCCTTCCTGCTTTTACTACCTTAGAACAAATGCTACATGACAATCAGTATCTTTTTGTGAAGAATAGCATCATTAAGACTGAGATAGGGTTGGGGCGCTTGGGTGACATAGTCAGTTAAGCATCTGACTCTTGATTTTGGCTCAGGTCATGATCTCAGGGTTGTGAAATCAAGTCCCACTTTGTGGGGCTCTGCAGTAGGTGTGGAGCCTGTTAAAGATTCTCTCAAAAAAAAAAAAAAAAAAAGACTGAGATAGGGTCAGTTATATTGATAGATTATCGGAGAGGTCAGACAAGCCAGAGTGGGTTGTTTCTCTCAAAGTTCACTTTCTGGATCATTTTGGTAGCAAATTCTAGAAATTGCTACAGATGAGCATAGACTATGAAACCGTCACTTTGCAGCCATTGGGTATAGATGGCAGCCATATCTCTGAAGAAGGAATACCCTTCTTAAAAGGGAACATGTTTCCCCTTTACATCCTACCTGGGGTAAGCTAAAAGCCTCTGGCTAACTTCCTTTTGGAAAGACCTCAGAAACTGCAGGTGATAAAAGAAAAAAAGTTGTCCACAGTCTGGCATCTACTTTTATAGATATCCAGTTATGACAGACAAGAGAAAGACCAAATCCCATGGTAAATGAAAAAAAATCTCTACATACATTGAGATTGTATTACTCTAAATGTTATAAATATTGCAAATGATATCCAAGGGCTTATAGAATGACCTACCATCTGAATGAAAATCCCAACAAAACCCTCTATTTTTGTCTAAGTACCATGCTGGCTTGCCGGCTTCTGAGGGTTTTTTGTTTGTTTCTTTCTTTCTAAATCCCAAAGAGAGGGGCAGGGCAGG
The DNA here is from genome assembly GCF_003254725.2 of Canis lupus dingo. Lineage (NCBI taxonomy): Eukaryota > Metazoa > Chordata > Mammalia > Carnivora > Canidae > Canis > Canis lupus. The sequence goes on from NC_064248.1 coordinate 53,222,608, forward strand.
TGTGTTGATGAGTCATTCATTATATGTAAATATGTTGCAAGCTTATTGACAGAAGATGAGGCTTGACATAGAGTATTATCTTAGGAGGGATTTTTTTTGTTTTCTATTATCACTATTACTAATAAATTGTACCTCATTGGCTGCCTCCAGAGGTGACTCCTACTCAAGGGAAATGAGCCCTTTCCTTGAATCCTCATGGGCGCATCTTTGCCAGTTGGGTCCGCTGAAGCTGCCATACACAATATTACTGCTTCCACCAAGCACTGCTTCTTTTCGCTCTCTTTGTGCATGAAGTGGGCAGGATTCTTTATTTCATACATCATGTTTGGCTGCCTCGGAGATTCTGCAAAGACAGATGTCTTTAGAAAGTTAATGAATGAGGAACGTGCTGGTGGGCTGTTTCCTGCAGGGGGAGGTGGAGTTATGGAAAGTTGGACTCCAGTGTCTAAGGCTGGCAATGCTGAGCAGCTTCGCACATGGTTACCACCTGATTTCCTTTTCATTGCATGGCACTGACAGGTTATGATAGCAAAGCCATTTATCTTAAGTTAATAAATCAGAAGGAGGTTAAAAAAATGGCTGGCTGTGGTGCTTCCTGCAGCAGCTTTGGGAAGTCAAAGGACACAGCGGTTTTTGCTTGATCCTGATTTGAGCTTAAGAAGAAAATTATTTATTTTCAAGTTGTTAATTAAGAAAGAAAAGGAATACCCTTTGTTTGACTGTTCTATCTCATCCAGGGACATTTCATAATAACAAGCTGCCTGGGCTGCTCTCTCTGCAGCAATTCACCCTACTAGCCCAGCACTGTCTTAACGCTTTTCACGTTTCCTCGTGTTTTCCACCACAGTGATATCTCATCCGAATAGAAAGTGCTTTGTGCTAATTGTCTGCCACCGAGGCTAGTCAGAAAACTGACAAACGTAGCCAAAGAGAGAGATCAAGCCAGGGCTTTTGTTTTCTTTTGTTTTTAAAAAATATATCATTGTCCCTCTTGTTATTATTTTTGAAAGTAAGACTAGTTTATTGAACTGGTATGACAAGAAACACTTGATAGAGGGAGTGCAGTCTTCCTCCACAAGTTTTGATGCTTCTAAGAAGAATTCTGTGCATGCAAATCACACCTTCTACTTTCTTTGCTTTGAGCTCATTCCACAATTATTTTTAACTAAGCACAACACTGAGAATGTGCATGCACTTCTAGGAAAAGAAGAGGGGTTGTAAAATCACTGCTATGATAAAAATGAAGGTATTGTAGCAAGTTCCTGCAGCTGAGCCTGCTATCTTGTGATACAAATGTCTCTTGGCATAGCTTGGGAGAAAGACTGTCTATGGACTGGATAGGAGTAGGGAAATGAAATATAATGCTTAAGCCATTGAGAGATATTCCTGAAACTGGCTTCCTTTAGCAAGATAGCAGATTACAGCTGGGCTGTCTACCACTTCTATTTCAGCAATTAAATTCATTGTAATGGGAATAAGTCTGTACTCGAAGGGACACAGAAAAGTATGTCTTGCTTCCGTGTCGTAGAGAAATACGGAAGGGCCTGGTAGATACTGTGCATTAGGGTGCCAGAAAAATAGGCCAGGGCCCCTGGACTAAACGTAATGTGTTTTGCAGCTTCTCTGAGTTTATGTCGTCTTTTCCTTTTAATGGAAATGTGTATTTGTCCAAGTGCTCTGGGCTTGCTTCTGGCAGATGCCTGGCTTTAAAGGTTTCTGAAAATAAGCAGAAGGTGATCAAAATGGAAAAGGATCTATTTTGACTTAGGTCAATGTAGATTTGGAAAAGCCTCAAAAACTGAAAACTGTTTATGGTATTACCATTATAGTGAGATGAAATGTCAGGAAAAGCCATTACCTAAGCAAAAATGGAACAAGACCCGTTCATTTAGAATATTTCTGGCTACTCCTCTCCCTCCCCCTCTTCCGCCTCCTCCTTTTTAAAAAATAATTTTTTAAAAAGATTTATTTATTTATTGAGAGAGCATGAGCGAGAGAGTATGGTGGGGGAGGGGCAGAGGGAGAGAAACTCTCAAGCAGACTCTGCTGAGCACAGAGTCCAACGTGGGGCTTAATCCCGCGACCTGGAAATCATGACCTAAGTGAAAATGAAGAGTCCAATCCTTAACCAACTGTGCCACCCAGGTGCCCCTTTCTTCTCCTCCTTTATGTTCTCTTCTGTTAAATTCTAATCTCTGTGATTAAAATACTACAAAAAGGTCTCTGGGAACCATATTTGCAATCATTATTACCAAGATGAGATAAATTATTTAATTGATAAGCAATCTTTGTAAGTCTTTCCATTTCAAATAATCTTGCTTTTGAAAGCTCTTCATAGACGGGAATAATCCATGATTAAGGAGCTGTCACTATGTGCCATGCACTTGCTCACAGGTGATCCTACTTAACTCATGAGGTAGGTGTGATTGTGTCTAATTTTATCAAAGGAGAAAAGCCCTGGGAAGGTAGATAATCAGCTCAAATTCATAGACATGGAATCATAATTTGAATCCAGATCTAACTCCTGAATCCCTATTTATTCTGTTCTAAAAGATCTATTACTTCATTATCATTTTAAATACTTTTCCCAATAATATTTCAGAAATCTCCATGATATTAGTAAAGGATCATGAAGTCCTTTGTACTGGTTGGGGATTACAGCACAGAGATTCATACTAAAACAACTTTAGGGCAGTTAGCTCTGAAGGCAGAGTGACCTGCAAAACCTTGTAGACCTTCTATATTGTAGTCAGTCCTTCTGTCAGTAGTTACCTTTTCTCCCTTATGCCAGGATTATACCAGTGTGTCCTTCAAGAAAGAGCTAAGTGACTGCTCCTTTTAGAAAAAAATTGTTGCTCTTTATAAAGTAAAATTTGATGCCTAACTCTTGGGCTCCTTTGAGACCCTGTGTGTAGCACTGTTACCTGAAGTGTAATTGTTAGTTATTTTATTTGAGCTCTCTGCCAGAATGTGTGAGCTTGAACTTTTGGGACAGGCACTGTGCTATGTCTTGTCTCTGTCCTGATTTAAGCTATAGGACACAAACTTTGGGAGTTTCTCCCATATATGTAATAACAGCTGACATTTACTGATCTCTTACTGTCTTCCAGATGTGATACTATATACTTTTGATTATCCAGTTTTTTAGCGCTCATGTCAACCACAGGGGCTTTTGTTAAGCCCAGTTTACAGGTCTGAAGTACAGGAAATAACCTGTTCAATTTACATAATTAATAAAAACAGATTCAAGATTTGAATCCATGTAATCTGGTACCAGAGCCCACACTTTTAAGCGCTATACAAGACAATGATGTCTTTCAAAAAGGTTCAAAAAAGTTTGTGAAATGAACAAAAGAAAGTAAACCTAGAGTAAACCCTTCAGAAAAAGTAGGTCCTAAGAAGGTCAGATGAAGACACTGGGAATATGATACCTAAGGATCTTCAATTCATGAGTCTAAATCACATTGACTAAAACCTCACAGCTAATGAGTGTCAGAGTACTTGCTTGCTCTCCAAGCACATTATGAAGGAGATACCAAGAGGGGCTCCAGTCTTTTCCTGATGCCTAGGAAGCTTTTAGATTTACATGTCTAGCTGGCTATGGATGTTTTTGAAAGACGGGGTGGTCGCTTTAATCAGACTTTTCCCTGATCTCAAGAGACTCACTTATTAGTTTACCAATGTGGACTTCATTGATTCCTTTTGTGACTGGGGATTCTGAACTCTCCTCCTTGTCCATGTCTCTCCCAACTGTCAGAATACCAGTTCTTCACAGGCTTCTATCTTAGATTTATGATTTACTCTGCTCACCACAGCTAACAATGAGATTGAAGACAAAGGAGAAAGGAGATCTTGGCATGGATTCTTGAAGCTACCAACTTTAATTCTTTCTTTCTGTGTATACATCATGACAATACACCAAATGTCAGAGGATTCAATATAAATAAAATAGCAATTCTTTTGCCCTAAGGGAACTTTTAATTTAAGAGGGAGAGAAATGGCTCATCAGCTATATTATGTACTTGTTCAGAAGGGATATAAACAGAGCTTTTCTAAGGGCAAAGGATTATCACTTCAAAATAACAGAGATGACAATTGGAATAAAAATTAGAACAATCATGAATTTTTTTTATTGAAGTATAATTAACATAATGTTATACTAGTTTCAGGTGTACAATATAATGATTCAACAATTCTATATATCTTTCAGTGCTCATAAGGTCAGTGTACTCTTATTCCCCTTTATTACACTCATCCCCCCACCCACCTCCCTTCTAGTAACCACCAGTTTGTTCCCTGTATTTGAGTCTGTTTTTTATTTGTCTTTTTTTTTCTTTGTTTGCTTGTTGTTTCTTAAATTCTACATTTGAGAGAAATAGCATGGTATTGGTCTTTCTCTGATTGACTTTATTAGTATTATGCCCTCTAGATCCATCCATGTTGTAGCATATGGCAAGATTTCATTCTCTTTTATGGCTGAGCAATATTCCATTGTCTATATATGTGTGTGTGTGTGTATGTGTGTGTGTATATATATATACACACACACACACATATATATATATATCATTCATATTTTGATAAGCCCTTGTATTGCTTCGATATCTTGGCTGTTGTAAATAATGCTGCAATAATCACAGGGGTGCAAACACTTTTTGAATTAGGTTTTTGCATTTTTTGGGTAAATACCCAGTAGTGGAATTACTGGATCATATGATAATTTTTTGAGGACCCTCCATGCTGCGCCACCCAGGGATCCCTGACCCATGTATCTATATTTGTGCTGGTACCATACTGTTTTGATTACTATGACTTTGTAGTATATTTTGAAACCTGATATGTAATACTGCCTCTTTCTCAGGATTGCTTTGCTATTTGGGTCTTTTGTGATTTATACCTAGTTCTGTGAAAAATACTGTTGGTATTTTGATAGGGATTGCATTAAATCTGTAGATTGCTTTTTTTTTTAATTTTTATTTATTTGTGATAGTCACAGAGAGAGAGAGAGAATGAGGCAGAGACACAGGCAGAGGGAGAAGCAGGCTCCATGCACCGGGAGCCCGACATGGGATTCGATCCCGGGTCTCCAGGATCGCGCCCTGGGCCAAAGGCAGGCGCCAAACCGCTGCGCCACCCAGGGATCCCTGGTACGGATATTTTCACAGTATTAGTTCTCCTATTCCATAAGCAGAGAATAGCTTTCCATTTGTGTCATCTTCAGTGATAATAATCCTATATTAAATGTATGCCTAGAGAACTACATGTGAGAATTCTTCTATCTATAAATTTTAGAGCTAGTTTAACCCTTTTTTTTTCATATTGAAGAACTAGAAACCAAATATAATTAAGGAGCATTTCTTGGGCATTTACCATGTATTTTGACAGGTGGTTCATATGTCAAGTATTCAGTACATTCTAATTGAATATACTAACACATTCATGTATGCGTTCATTTATTCAACAAATACTGAATACTGACTTTGAAACTGGTACTATTGTAGACATTAGGGATAAAACATCAAATATGTGGTTGATAGTCAAATAGGAGAAAGAAACAATCCATTAAACAAATGAATAAATAAAATAATTTTAAATTGCAAAATTTGCAATGAAGAAAACAAGTAAGGAGTCAAGATAGAGAAACAAAGGGATCTATATAAATGAATGGAAAAAAAAAAACCCAAGAGGATATCTTCCCAATTATATTTCTGAGGGAACTAAAATTTCACACTACATGTAAACCAAATACATCTTTTGGTCCAATGGAGAATGTTCAGTTTTTAACATCAGTAGTCAACTGAAGGCAAATGTTACCATCATGAAGATAACTCATGGAAGAAAGAACAAATTTATAGTTACACTAAAATTTTTATTATGACTGCAATTTTATTATTTAAACTTGTGATAGTCAAATTTTAAAAGTTTGAAATTACTGTACAAGAACAGTAATTTTAAGATTGGCTGCTAAATTGTATTCACTTGTGGAGGCCAAGAAAATTAAGGCCATTCTACCTTAAGTTCATCGTTAGCTAAGTACAGCCATCTCAGGCCCCTGTGATTAAGAGGTGAACTTTACCTTTCTTTAGTTACAGGAAAAAACAGCTTAACGCCCTTGAAAGTCCCATATTAGAAGGAGAACAGAGCTCACTGCCCATGGCAAAAGTCCCATATCAGAATGAGAACAGAGCTTAATGCCCTTGAAAGCCCCATATCAGAATGTAAACAGAACTTGAGAAATTCCTCCACCCCTTCTGGAGGTCCCCTAGACCAGCCCATTAAACTAGGCTGGAACCCACCTCAGGGTCCAAGTCCCTGCTCCGTTCGTGTCGGGTATACTTGGACCCAAGCTCAAGCTTGTTAATAAACCCTCGTGTACTTGCATCGGTGTTGGCTCCTCGGTGGTTTCTCGGATTCACAATCTTGGGCACAACACACCATCACTACATTGTATATTTGTGATACTAAAATATGCTTATTTTGAATGAGCACATTTAGTAATATTAACAACCTTTTTACTTTCAGCAGAAACTCAGAAACGTGTTTTTCAGTAATTTCTTTTCTAGAAGAAACTGTGTGCCTCTGATGTATAGCTTGAGTGACTTTCAAAAATTCTTCAACTACTGAAAATGGTTAGCAGTCTAGAACAGTGATTTTCAAGCTTTGCTGCAACCCTGGGTCATTGGAAGATTCCTAATAAAACCCGCTGTGGGCCTCATACTCACAGATTATTCAGACCCACTGATTCAGGGATAACACTTTGAGAAGTACTGGACAGGAACATTCAATTTGACAAAACCCGAACACCATATTCACCCTCTAAAGACTCAAAATTACAAGTAACTGTTTTTAAGTGTCCTTGCAATGTCTATTGCTTTGAAGTTTGATTAGTGAGAACAGAATGTGTGGAGTAATTTCTTAGTACCTTCATGTCATTTTCTTTATTTTGGTTGGCTCAAATATTGATTCTGGCTATTGTTTAAATGATTTGGGAAATTTTCCTCCTCCTGAAAATTTTGAAGTGGTAAAGTTGATGTCCATTTTCAATTCATCCTCAAAAATCATTCCTAAATTCCTCAAAAAACTCCTATTTGGAATTTTTCTTGAAGGATATCATGGCATAAATAGAATTAGTTAGCTAAATACTAAATACAGTACCTAAATACAATTCTTCTATAATGTTTAAAATATTATGCCAAACAATTTTATAAAGATTAAAATTATTCAAAAAATAAAATAAAATAAAATAATTCTAATCTCAATTATTCTGCCTTTTAATATTTAAACTTTATTTAAAAAGGATGTTTCTCCTAAAGTTATCTATAAGTTTATTAGTATTCATAAGAACCATCATTTACTCTATTTGATTCCTTGGAAATGCCAAATAATTGTTTTTGTAATAAAGTCAGTTACTTTCACAATAATTATTAATTATGGCAGCACATTATTTTGGCAATTATAAATGTACATTTCTACTTCATTCTTGAAAATGGCATAAATGTTGTATCAGAAAACTAAAAGCCTTTACCACATAAATTCCACTGGTGTATGACATGGTTATTCTATCAATATTAAGATTTGGGTGAACATTCAGGTGTGGTTAGAAATTTGAGTAGTTCAGGATTTTGGCTTTGCTTAATTGTATAGCTATTTAAGACAATTAAGTTCTGTGGAATGACAAAAGGCAGTAACAGGCCTAGGAAAAGAGAATTATACCAAGGAATCAAAATATAAGATCTTAAAGGGGAAGATACAGATAGAGATACAAATCCAGAAGAGAAGGTAGCATGAATGGCCTTCCTGCATCTGAATATTCCTCATCGGTCTTTTGGAAAGAAGTGGAAAAGGTGAAACACACTAGTAAAATTATGTTTGTTTCTGAGGAAGGAGGCTTCCACACACTCAAAATTCACTACTTGTGCCCTCCGGAATAGCTGTGTGTTCCTAACAGCCATATATTCCGAGTACTGGGGACTAAACTAAAGACAATTTGCAGAAAACCTCAGTTATCAAAAAATTCAGCCTGTTTGAGCAGCGAGTGACAATTATTTTCCCTTCAGTGAAGATTTCCTGGCTTCTCAAGCATACAAATAGTTTTTAGTTAATGGGTAGGAGAGGGTTAACCAATAATTATACCAACCCATAGGACTAGCAATTTGGCCATCTTCTCTGCACTGATTTCCTGCTTCCTCCAATTATCCAGCCTCCTGCACTACACCTGGTAGTCAAGGTCCTGTCTTCTCAGTGCAGGACGCTGGTATGAATGCCCTAAAATACACCTGTTGCGGGCAGATTCCTGCAGGTTAATTTCCACTGCCAGAGAAATTGCTCTAAATTGCATTGACTTTCAATGGGTTCCCACTGGCAAACACCTGGAGGCAATCACCTGCAGATGACTGCCCAGAGACCCAGGTGTGTTTCTGGAGGCTGCCTTGCCCCAGTTCATCCTGATGAGATGTCTTGGTGCTCAGAGTGCAAAACAACTACCCCAGGTTAATGAGTCGCAAAGACATTAACATTCAAAAAGGCTCACAAAGAAAATGAAGCCTTAAAGGCAGCAGCCTTTGTCAGCCAGGGAGAAAAAAAACTTGCTCTGGAGAGAAGCAATAAGCGTGAGGTTTCATTCTAACAACTATCCCTGAGCCTCTTGATGGAAGCAAGAAGTTTTTCAGTAAGAGCAGTCCATATGGTAACTGTCTTTTCTGGATATTACTTGCTAATGAGTTGAACGTCTACTTGTACACACTTACAGTTATTTGTCTTTCTCCCTTTTTTTTCTCCACAGTTTCTGAATCATCTGATTTTATGAAGACAGATTCTAACAAAATTTAGATGAAAGACAAATAAAATCCCCAAATGTATTTGAATACCATCAAACTCTTTGAGAAGATATACTTTTTTATTATTAAATGGAAGCATACAATTCTTGTATTTTCAATTGTAATTTTCTCCCAAATTGGCCACAGAGAAATTAGTCTGTCTGCGGGAGATAAGACAACAGACATAAAAGAAAGGCTCAATTCCTTTTAAAGGGTGTCTTGTACATAGGCTATCATAATATTTTGTGTTTGATAATCGTCACAGTTGGTATTTGGATCTCAGCCCAAAACTGGTTCCTCTCTGTACACGTTGGTAAATACCTGGCTAAAATTAATAACAATACTAATGATAATAGCTAGCATTTACTAATCTGCCATGTGACCTACATTATTTTAAAGTCTGTGGCGAATCCCCTCTAGGTAGAAAGTGATACCTTAGCATTGGGCAAATTGCTGGCAGTATGAATTTGGGAAGGAGAAGGTTAAAGAGCTTTTGAACTACAAGACTGCTGAGCCAGTCTGATATTTGCTTTCTGGAAATGAGCAAGGGGAGACCCCAATACTTAATCCGTCTTCATAAAGATGTTTCAGCACAAACTTCAGGATCTGTAACTTGATTTCCAACTAATCCCATTTGCTTCTCCATTAATTTTCTCTCTTAATTGGGTTTGATATGCTAGAGCTTTCTTAACTCACAATCCTTTGCCTAAGACATGGTGTTGTAGCAGAGAGATCCAAGATGGTGAGTGAAGATGAATCACACGGTATAAATACAATTGTGTATCTGGTTGATAGCAAGCATCAGTGTAGCTGCAAGGAAAGAGAGGAGAAATCCAAGCCCACCAGCCCAGATCAGGAACTGGCATTGTCAGTGTGGTCTTGTTTTGCCAGTCAGTACCTTAGCCTGGTCCCTGCTTTATGGATGTGTCTTTTATCACAACTCTATTTTATTTTTATTTTATTGTCATGGACCTTTAACGTCACTCTCTTTTTGAGAGCCAAGGGAAAGGTAGAGAAAAAAAGCAAAATGCAAACCACAGATCATAACTAGGCAGAAACAATTCAAGACAGTCTTTTATTTTATTTTATTTTATTTATTTTATTTTATTTTATTTTATTTTATTTTATTTTATTTTGTTTTGTTTTGTTTTTAAAGGGACTGAATTCATTGGAGCTACTGTTATTCTGATGCTAGTTAAAATAGAGTTTACTACCAGTTTCATGAGTAACTGATTTTCTTGTGGAACACAATGTTCATGTCAATCACTGGGCCACATTTTGGCAGTGTTTGTAGAGGGGGGAAAAACCAACACCTTTGAAGAGATGCTGATCCTATCTAAACTTTCTTTGGATGTGCTAGCCATCTGTGCTAAGCCTGGAGTTTGAATTGACTGCAATTGGGCAGGTAACAGACAATAAAAAAAAATATAAGCACAATAACTAGTACCTAAAAAAATTCAGGAAGTGTTGATTGGATTTTCACCTGTGTTTCTCACTGTGTCTCAGGAAGCAACCTTTGGAAGTAGTAATCAATCATGAGCATTCACATATAAGTCCAAAGCACATTCTATATTCATATCACATCCATTGCCACATACCTGGTATCTATTGCCAGGACAAAGAAATATGTACTGAACACCTTCTCAAGGACTAAACATTAATAAAAATGGCTACTGAGTCTTATTCTTGAGAAAAAAAATTAGCATTTATTTATTCATTTAATAAACATTTAGTGAGTATCTATAATGGCCAATATCTATGCTAGGTATCTGAGAATAAGTGATGAAGAGACAGACCTAGTCCTTGACTTCAGGTAGTTTATCATGGAAGACAAATAAATAAAGGGAATGGTTTTCTGTAGTTATTTAGTATACCAATGCTGCTGATAAAAGTTGCAACCTTTGTTATTTCTGTAATCCACTTCAACTATAAAAATGAAAGACTTTTGTAAAATTGTTTTTTATTTTTTAAAACTTTTATAAAAAAGCAATCTATTGCTAGAATTTTGTTTGTTAAGAATTTAATAATAAGGGGAAGAGAGGAAGTTCTCTTTGACAAGATGAATAATGGCTGAGGACCTCTAGGGACAGTGACTGGGGACTTCTGAGGACTGTATGTGGGACAGGTAGGAACTGAGGACATAAGAAGCTGTGGTTATTCCTATGGATCCTCACACAGGAGGCCTAGGGAGAGAGAAGTTGTAGAAGTTTTGAGTTTGCCTTAAGCTTGGAGTAAATTTGAAAATGATACATGAATGTCATTATTAAAAGCTAAGTGTAGGATTTAGGCTTTGGAAAGGCTGAGAAAGGAACTAAGTTTCAGCTAAGTTTTACTGTTCTGAAGGCATCTGTTTCAGTCAGCAAAAATTGACAGCATTTTTCAGTTAAGAGAAAAAATATATTTTAAAGTATATTTACATATATTAAAATAGTATATTAAAATATGTATTATAAAAAGTTTTAATTTTTCTTCATTAAATGTGAATGGATATAGCATAAATTTGTGTAAAAGGTTAAGCTGCTGCCACAAGACCTAGACAGAGGTGGCATAAGAACAAAGTTGCTTATTCTCTCTCCCCTAACAGAATGAGGTGAATATTCCAGGTTAGAAGGTGGCTAAGCAGTCATTCAGAAACTCAGGCTGACAGCATCTTTGCCAACTTTAATGCATGGTAGCCATGTTTCTCTGAACATCATTGTTGAAGCGAGCTAGAAAGGTAGAGTTGAAGCCTAGGGCCAGAGAGAGAAGTGAGATGAGAAACATTTTTATATCAGTTGTGTTCATATTCCATTGGCTTAGTCCCCTAGCCACCTCTACAGGCAGGGGTGAGGCTGGGTTCCTTGAGCAGCCAAGTGCCTAGCTACAAGTCTACTGCTATAGAAGATGGAGGGTATAAAATTTGGCAGGCAACTAAGAGTCTCCATGAGTATAGGGAATCAAAGTTTAGGGAAGCATTTGCTGTAAGCATAACTTTATCAAAAAATTCAGCAAAACATAGCAGTTACAAATAGAAATACAAATTAGGGCTCCCACATTTGAGGATGATTAAGGCTTCTGCTATCTCTCTTTTCCCAGATCTTTCAGAATTAGCTTAGAAGGTGGTAGAGAAAAAAGGAGATGGGACAGAGGGACAACTGAAGGCAACATTTCACTAACCACTGCTTTTTCAAAGGTTACAGTGGAGGTCAGAGGAGAAAGCTTGGGTCCTTCACTTCAAGGTCTAGAATTGGTTCTTATAGTCTCAGCCCCACTTAGCAGGCATGTGGTCCTTTTTCTTTTATTCTTTGATTTAAACTATTATGGCTATAATAAAAATCATCTTTCATTGATTTGTACATAATTAATGGCTAAAGATTAAAACAGCTTTAGCAAGAGCTAACAAATAAATTTGAGATTTACAGTTGTATTTACATTTCCATAGTGCCAATCAGTTACTTAGGTTTACTCAATTTATGGAATGAATATATAGAAGTCAAGAAAATGTGCTCTAATTCCCCAAATCTTTTGTAATACGGCAGGGATCCAAGTTCATATCACACTTTTCTATGCTTTATCCCTAATTGAAACTGCTTCTGTGCCAACCCTACTTTTGTTTTCAGAGAAGTAGAATTTGATTGGACTTAGAGGCCAAGTTCCCCTCCTGCTGACAATTCAGCTTTCTCCTTCACCTTCTAGTTCCTGTTAATTCTCATTCCCTTTCAACAAAGTATTTCATTTTTGATTTCACATAGCTCTGGTTTAAATTGTAAGTAATAACTCCTTTTAGGAAATCAGGGCTGTGTTGCATATTCCGTAACATCCCATGAACTGGAAATACACAAGTAATAAAACAAATGGAAGAGGTCAAGGCTGCATAATTAAGTATACACTCTGAGCAAGTAAACACTCCAAGTAAGATCTTAGGAGAATTACAGAGATCCATGCCTTTTCTGGCCTCCGTGGTTTCACACTTTATTGCCTCCTTATTCTGACATCTGACTCTCTTAGGGTTTCATATTACTAAGGTAGTAATTCTGGTAATGACTTTTCTGTGTGTACCTTCTGCCCACTTTATCTTGCACTGTATGTTCATAAATGTTTGAGACTTCCAAAGAGATATATTCCTTAAGAAACAATCTGAGTGGGGCAGCCCTGGTGGCGCAATGGTTTGGCGCCGCCTGCAGCCTGGGGTGTGATCCTGGAGACCCGGATCGAGTCCCACATCGGGCTCCCTGCGTGGAGCCTGCTTCTCCCTCTGTCTGTGTCTCTGCCCCTCTCTCTCTGTGTCTATGAATAAATAAATAAAATCTTTTAAAAAAAAAAAAACAATCTGAGTTTTTTAAAAAAAGAGAGAGAGAAACAATCTGAGTATTAAAAGGACTTTAACCAGTTAACCAAAAACAATTGGATTGTCATTAATTCTCAAGAGAATGGGGAAGATCATTTTGAGATCCAGCCCCCAGCAGGGTGCCAGTCTTCAGCATAGTGAGAAACAGAAGATGTGTATGTACTAGAAGTATAATCAGTGATGTAGAATTAGACAAAAACATAATTTTAGGAGCAGAAGGGTCGTTTCACTTTCATGCTGATAGTATTGGGATCTTCAGTAGAGGGAGAAGAGCCTTATTTGCCTGCGCATCTGTGAAATACTTTGGTAAGGACAATGAGACATTGTATGGGTAGAAATTCTTGGTCTTGAAGAGAGAGGACTTGAATACTTTGAGACTATTGATCTGGAAGGTGGGGGAAATGAAAACAGAGCTGCCTTAATCTTAAAATAGAGGAAGAGAGGGCAGCCCAGGGCTCAGCGGTTTAGCGCCGCCTTCAGCTCAGGGCTTGGTCCTGGAGACCCGGGATCGAGTCCTACATCAGGCTTCCTGTGTGGAGCCTGCTTCTCCCTCTGCCTGTGTCTCTGCATCTGTGTGTGTGTGTGTGTGTGTGTGTGTGTCTCATGAATAAATACATAAAATCTAAAAAAAAAATTTAAAAAATAGGGGAAGAGATTAACAGTATCTGGTCTTCACTCTAAGGTGCTGGGTTAGTGGGCTACTCACTTTCAATGATCAGGATATAATACCATTTTCATAAAAATTTCCCATTCCTTATATTTTTAAGCTGCAATTAATACTTGCAGTGCAGTCCAATTGCATGTTTTTGGTCAAATAACGCTTAACAAATGCTGCTTTCATCATAGTTTTGTAGGCATCTGTGCCAGGGGTCAGCCAACTTTTCTGTAAAGGGCCAGATAGTACATAGTATAGGTCTTTCAGGTGTGCAATCTTTGTCATAACTACTCAACTCTGCCTTTGTAGCACAAACAAGTGGCTGCATTCAAATAAAACCTTATTTATGAAACTAGTAGCAGGTCAGTTTGGGACCATGAGTTACAGATTGTTGATCCCAGATTTATGCCAATAGTCTAAATTCATTTAGGGCAGAGCTGTGCTTTACAATTCTTTGTAAACAGTATCAGGTACATAATAATTAAAAACACAGCCTCTGTATTTGACTCTGAATTTAAATGCCAGCTATTACTCACTAGCTTTGGGACTGTGAGCAAGTCACTTAACTGCTCAGTACCTGATAGTTTTTCTCGAAAAACTGTGATAATAATGAAACCTGCTTCAGAGAGTTATTGTGAGGGTCAAGTGAAATAATCCCTTTAATTCACTAGCACATGTTAAATACCCAGTAAATATCAGCCATTAATATCTTTTATAGCATGGATACTCAGCGGATAGTTGTTGAATAAAAACATAATGAGATACTAAATTCATGTTTCAAGTTTATCTGTGATGGATCAACATTATTTGAAGATAATGACTATGAAAAAGTATTTATTGAAATATGTTAATAAAAGACATGCTTACAAATCTAGATATCTATAAAATTTCAGTTGACTATAATCATCCTGAACTACAAAAACTGTTTTTGAAAAGACTGTAGAATACAAATATGAAAGGGGAGATAGAGAACAGAAAAACAGTGCTTAATTTCATAGGAGTAAACAAAATCAATTCTGGAATTTATCTTTTTTTTTTAATTGAAATATCAATAAGTTAATTCAATCAGAAGTAATAGATACAATTTTTAAAGAACAAATCAATGGCAGAATTTTTGATTATTTAATAAAGCTAAAAGATTAGTAGATGAGTAGCTCTACCAAATCAATTTCTATGTTTATTTTAATAAAAATTTTGATATTTTGTCATAATTATTTAAATTCAGCATCATGTCTTACCAAATTAATAAAAATTGATATATACAGAAGCTTGCTACATAAAAGTGAAACAAAATGAGGGGAATGTTCAAATTGTATATGGTGAAGGAGGAATTTTTAAATGAGAATTGTTCCCATTTCCCATCATACATACATCAAAAAAAGTTAGTAAAATACATGAGACATCCAACCTTAAGAAGTACTGTGATGGTTAGGCTCCCCTGGTCTGCCTCCTCAGACATTCTCCACTCTTCTTTGCCTTCTCTGTGACTAGAGGTCAGGGCCTTATGAATTACCTCCCCTGGACTCTCTTGCCTATTGGCTTCCAGTTTGTGGGCCAGTGGGAGGCACCCCAGCAGGAAATCAAAAAGCAGGTGGTGAGAAAGGCCATATTGTCTTCATGTTACTGCTCTCGCATGTTTGGGGGCTGTATCTCTCGTGGATCCTATGCCTCTCACAGCTTCTGATTCCTGCACTCCACTCTTTCAGCCCTTCCATTATTTTTTTCCTTCTCACTGGGTGTTGGTCAGGCTCTCCCCAATCCTGATCACCTCATACTTAGGGATAGTAATGACTCCCTATTGCTCCTAGGTTCTTGCACCTGGCATTTCTTATTTGTTCCCTTACCTCGCCCTTGCTTCTTTAGATACTTTTTCACCAACATCTCCTGACTTTGAAGAATACCAGTGTTTTAGCAAAAGTAAAATTTAGAGGGGTAAGAAGGCAACCAACATTAACTAAATGCATTTCAAGCTAATAAGCTGCAAAATATTTATTAGGGAGATTAATTGGAAAGCAAAACTGAAACAAAAAACCCTAGAAAGTAGTAGTAACAACCCTTTAAAATTTGTATCTGGTAAAATGAAGCTTCAGGGCGTGGATAAGCAAGAAGAGTCATTATGAGCTAGTATGCAAAGGCGGTTTCTAAATACTTAACTCCTACCTTTGATCTCAAGCATATACTATTGAGTTTAAATCCTCCTGTTTCCTTGGGGAAGACTGACCCATGGATGAGATTCCCACTCCCTGCTGACCAAACCATTTTTCTGGCTCTGTCAGTATTTCTGTTTTACATTTTCTGTCGTGAGATTGCACATTATGTTCTCTTAGGCTGTTCTTAGGCTTCCCCAGACCACTTACTTTAGTGCAAGTCTGTTTTGAGTTCTACATTCCTCTGTGTTCTGAAGCTATAGGACTGTCCTGCCCACTGTCCAGTCTTGGCTGCCAGAACCCCAACTGCCAGCTTGCAAGATCTAACCTCCCACGTGGGCGTACACACACACACACACACACACACACACACTACCCACTCAGTCAGAAGGGAGATTCGAATAACCTTTTTTTCAAACATCTATTGAAAAGGTGTGAATACAAATGTTCTTTTCATTTTTTACAAGGAGAAGTAATAAATCAGTGGGTTTCAGGAAGCAAACTTGAAATATAATCATATCTTCTCAATGATTTTCTTCTCTAGATTCCATTTGTTAGAGCAGAAGTCCTTAAATTCTTTTCCTCGTGTAACTCTTGCAATAATTTTTGAAACACTATGTACCCTCTTGCACATTTTAAGCTGACATGAATATTTATTACAAGTTTAAATAAGTTCATTTCTTGATAGTGAGCATTCACTGTAACTGGAATAAATATTTCTTAATACAATTTGATAAATATATATTAAGTATGTAATTAAATAAAACTGACCAAGTCTGACAGAAATCTTATAAAATTTTATCTATTTTATTTGATATTTTATCAAATATAGACAAATCTGGACTTATGGAAGGATAGACTATTTGAAAAGACTATTGCAATAACAAGACCATGTGATCTGGCAAATGTCTCTAGGCTCAGTTAGAAAAGGGCTTTTAGGGATCCCTGGGTGGCGCAGCAGTTTGGCGCCTGCCTTTGGCCCAGGGCGCGATCCTGGAGACCCGGGATCGAATCCCATGTCGGGCTCCCGGTGCATGGAGCCTGCTTCTCCCTCTGCCTCTCTCTCTCTCTCTCTCTCTCTCTCTCTCTCTCTCTGTGACTATCATAAATAAATAAAAATTAAAAAAAAAAAAAAAGAAAAGGGCTTTTATTTCACAAAGAAATGTAAACAAGGCTAGAAAGAACCTGAATTGGACAGTTGATCAGGGGATATTGCTCTTTGTAATGAGTTTGGGGAGCCCTCATTAAAAGAAGCTGTTTTTTTTTTTCCTGATGCTGGCTCAGGGAGAGGGTGGGTCAAAGTTCAAGGTACAGTGTGGAAGAGAAGTTAAACTATAAAAGTTTAGTCAGGTCAGGTTAATAGTGATTTTGTTCTGATTGTTTAGTGGGGATAAAAAGTTCAGATAGTCACTTGTGAGGCAAAGAATGGAATTTTGGAGGGTCTGGGTCTGACTCATGCTAGGAAAACAAGAAGGATTATCCATAACAGTTATCTGAGTCATACGTGAAAGAGTGGTTCTTGGCAATAAACTGCTTCCCAAAACACAGAAGGAGGGGAGATTTCTTTCACCATAGCTGTTTTCTAGAATTACAAGGCTCAGATAAAGTTTAACATTATCATAACAGAATATTTCTGTTATGTTAATACGATTACATGTCGTTAATCTATACTATTATGAATTCAGAGCACCCCAGTCTCAGCCAACGTTTCCCAAACTAAATATAGGAAGTAATATTAATTTAAGGTTCCTTGAGTTGTATTGAGGGGGCATCTCCTAACCAGTATTTCCATATGTCTCACGTTAGCAGGCTCTGGAAAGTTTTGTGTTTCATGGCAATATATGATCTGTAATGAATGTGGGCTCTGCCTTCCTTCTGTGAAGTGGGAGAGCTACTTAAAGCTATTCATGATTGGATTACTCCCAGGAAAGTCTTTGCATAACTAGTGTCTTAGTCTTAGTCTCTTAGTGTAATAAATACTGTTTTAGATTACTAGTGATTTTGCTGAGTAAAATTTATCTGATATTTTTGTTATTATTCTTTAATTTCAAAAGCATCAGATGATGGAATAGACAATAACAAATATGTTCCCTGTAACTATGCCTCTTTCTTTTAAGGAACACCTACTAATAGGTCATGGGACATTGGAGATGTATAATACACTGCAAAAACCTCTCTGTTAGATATGGTTATCAAGACCATAGAACACAGCCATGACTAAGTCTTAGGAACTCTAAATTTAGGGATGCCAGCATGGCTCAGTGGTTAAGCTGAGGATGTGGTCCTTCAGCTCAGGATGTGGTCCCCAGAATCGAGTCTCTCATCAGGCTCCTTGTGGGGAGCCTGCTTCTCCCTCTGCCTATGTCTCTGCCTTTCTGTCTCTCATGAATAAATAAATAAAATCTTTTTAAAAAATCTAAATTTATATATCCATTGCAGTGGGCAGTGGAAATAAGAGAGGAAGGATAAGTCATGTGTACTTCTACCTAGTTAGTTAAATTTTTCATTGGTTATCTTATGTAAAATATTCTGTCTTGGGAGAGTGGAATATCCAATCCATTTTGAAATGGGAAAATTCAGGTTCATGAAGATTATTCAATTTTCTCATGGTAGCAAGCGTCAATGGAAGAACCAGAACTCCACACAGTTCTATGTTACCCCAAATTCTGTTCCCAAGTCTTATATACCAGGATTTCTATTTTTAAAATTGCTAAATTTGGAAGCAATGGACATTGGTAAGATTTTGTTCTGCCATTGCCCCCATTTCATCCAAAGCAAATCCATGGAACTGAAATTTGGTTTTCTTCTTCATAAAAAGGAGATAGTATTACCTATCTCATGTAGGATTGAGAAAGAAAAATGAGAAAAAGTATACAAAAATGTTTTGCAAACTCTACAAATGTTAGATATTGTGATGAATCATGGATATTTTCCAATGATCTTGACCACATCTGGTTTCCAGAATACTTAAATGAAGAGAATCTTCAATCCTCTCCCCCCCACATACAGAAAAGGCAAAATTTTAAAAAAGATTTTATTTATTTACTTATGAGAGACACACAGAGAGAGGCAGAGACATAGGTAGAGGGAGAAACAGGCTCCGTGAAGGAAGCCCAAAATGGGACTCGATCCTGGGACTCTGGGATCATGCCCTGAGCCAAAGGCATATGCTCAACCACTGAGCCACCCAGGCATCCCAGAAAAAGCAAATTTTGTTTGGCTTTACAAAAAGAGTTCTTTACAGAGCAGCTGAATTTAAAATACCATTTAATATATGACCATTGGTTTGTACACAATTTACCCTGAATTTATCTATTTTACATGAAGTGAAAGTATATCATTTAAGGCCCAAAATAAATGATTTTCTCTGTATCCTGCCTAAGACACAGGGAAATAGTGTTTCATTCTGGGTGCCCTGTTATCAGAATGTTATAGATGTATTTGGAAAGTGCTAACAGATTCACAAGAAAATGTTGGAGATCTGAGGTGATTCATGAGGAGAGATAAACAGAATTAAATATACATCAGTTGGTGAAGCAACCAACTGCCTTCTGATATTTGATGATGTAAACAGCAAAGCATCAGAGAAATTATTTAGCAATCTACAAGATGATATGACTATAAGTAATAAGATGAAATTTGTGGGCCTCTCTGGAGGCTTCTTACAGAGGGGCTCTTGAAAACCTAGGGTGTTCTCTGATACTATGGAGGAATTGCAGAACTTATGTCACTCCTAAAAGAGCTTCGAGAGCAGTCTTCCTAGTTCAGAAGGATGGTCGCTTTCAATAGCTGAAAACATTTTAAAATCAGTGGGCGTGTGAAGCAAGGCAGCAAGGTAAGAAGGCAGTTGAGAAGGTTGTGGGATGAATAAAAATGAAATCTGATTTAGGAAGGTGGGTTAGAAATTTTGTGAAAGCTGTATTTGTTTTTCTCCACTTGGGTTTAGCTTCAAACTGAGACCTACGCTCCAAAACCTACTTCTTGGGCTGGAAAACAGCTCATTTCTTCCCCTTGGTGGTGAAAACAAAGAGCTGGCCATCTGTTTTGTTATAGTGATAGTATCTTCACTTGAAGCATGCCCATGAAGGATGGCATCCACACTCATGACTTAGTGCAGTGAATGCCACTTGCAAATGATAATACTTGCTTGGAATGTGATAGAAACAGATCATGATCATTCTTTGCTAGTCAGGACAATGCCCTTTGGTGTTGGGGGTTTGCTTCTACTGGCCCCATCCAGCTTGGGTGCTCTAGGTTGCAAGATATGTCTGTTGAAATTCTGGAGGGTCATTAACCCCCAGTGGGCATCTGAACTCGCTCAGCCAACAAGGCCAGTGCCTGGCAGCAGTGCTGCTGGTTTCAGAGGCAGGAGGCTCCGGTTTATATTGTGCCTCTTACACTCAGGCAAATCACTTAATCTTTCTGTTACAGCATGCTTTAACATCTGCTTTCTGTTATAGCATGAAAGTACAAATACCAAGGCAGCTGGGTGGCTCAGCGGTTTAGTGCCTGCCTTCGACCCAGGTCATGGTCCTGGGGTCCTGGGATCGAGTCCCACATTGGGCTCCCTGCATAGACCCTGCTTCTTCCTCTGCCTGTGTCTCTGCCTTTCTCTCTCTCTCTCTCTCTGTGTGTGTGTGTGTCTCATGAATAAATAAATGAAATATTAAAAAAATAAAATGAAATTGGAAAGAAAGGAAGAAAGACAGAAAATTCAGACTAAATTTCATGAAAAAAAAAAAATCCTGAGAATGAAATCTATTATTAGTCTGTGCAAGTGTCTCCTATGACCAAATTTGAGGAAGGGCCTCTTGACCTTCATCCTGCCCACTGCATAGTGACATAATCACGTCAAATCTTCATCATCCTTGAGCCATTCTTCTGTTAGCTCTTGGAGCTATCAATGTCTCTTTATCATGAGCATAAAGATTTGACCGATCCTCAAGTATTTCAGATCTCTACAATGTTGAAATATTTCTATTCCTAGTATAGGTAAGAACCTTAAAAATAATTCAGTATCGGGAAAAGAGTAGAAGAGCATTTAAAATCAAGTCATTATAGAAATAAATAAATATGTCTCTTTCTTCCCACTTGAGGCAGAAGAAATAATGAGACCTGGAACATATCGATCATTGTTAGGAGGGAAATATTATAAAATTTTTGGGTATTCTCCAGGACACTGAGCTTAGGTTTTGTATAGGTCTGCATGTTCTTGTTTTTATAAATTATACTCGAGAGCAGGCAGGGACAAGTTGGATTGAGGAAAGCAAAAACAACATTGCCAAGATCTGGAACTCAGATCGGCATCAGTGGCTGCTGAGGGATTTCTTAAGAATAGGAAGACCCTAATAATCAATCTTAAGTGGTGTGTTGCTTATACCTAAGTCCTCTTTTATCTCTCAATGCATTCACTAAATTCTGCTCTCCACAACAAGATATTTTTATTTCTTTGCATTTATTTGTTAGTTTTGGTTTTTTGTTGGAGATAGGGGGTAATTATTTAATTTTGTTTGGTTTTGGACTGTATTTATGGTTATTTTGTGATAGAATTTCATATCTGGTTCAGTATAGAACAGTGACAGCTCAGATAAATAGTAGATAATTATAGACAACCAGGTAAACAGGATTCAAAGGACAATGTAAGCTACTCTGTCTTCCCCAAAATATCAAGAAAGAGTGATAGCCAATAGGTTAGTATAGCCCTGTCATAGTCTATTTGGCTTCATAACAAAATACCATAGATTGAGTAGCTTATAAGCAGCAGAAATTTATTTCTCACAATTCTGGAGGCCGGGAAAGTCCAACGTCAGGGTGACAGCATGGTTTCATGAGGGCCTTTTTGGGTCGCAGACTTCTTGTCTCATTTTCTCATGATGGGAGGAAAGAGCTGGATCCCTGGGACCTCTTTATAATGTCACTAACTCCATTCATGAGGGCTCTATCTTCATTCCCTGATGACTTCCAAAAGGTCATATTTCCCAATACCATCACCTTTGGCATTAGGATTTCAACATATGAATTTGAGGAGACACAAACATCCAGACTGTAGCAAACCTAATTTGACCATATTTTGTTTGAATCTTAAAGGTTAGAGTATTTCTGTTTGCATCTGGATTGTATAAAATGGAGAAATTGAGACCCAAATTGTTCCAGTGGGTTGCTTAGGATTCAGCACAGTTCAGCACAATTCAGGTTTGCTGATTTTCATGGCTTTCCCCCATTATAAGATGCTGATTTTAAACCTCACATTGATCATTTGCAGCCTCTGGAGTATAGCCACCTGCATATGGCTTGTAGATACTTGAAATCCTAGCTTGAAATGCTAGCTTAAAATGCTATTAGGGCCCCAGAACTGAGGCAAAGCCAGAGGGCACTGGAATGCCTTCTTCTTCAAACTCATGAGTCATAATAAACATAGATCCCCAAGCTTCTTGACATTTTAAATAACCATGGCCTGAGGTGCCTGGCACGCTGGCCTTGTTGCTCAACTTGTTTCCTTTGATGACAAAATTATAGTAGGGAACTCTTAAAGTTGAAATGCATACCAGGAGGAGCCTGACTCTGTTGCCAGTAGTTGTTTTCCTTCTGACCCTTTGGATTGTATAGCTACTCCCACCAAAAATATGGGCCCTCTGTCCTTGGACTAGGCTCAGGTCTGGGTTTAGATTTACTTGATGGACACCGAATTATTTCTAGAAATAGAGGGATTTTTGTTTGGTACATATTTCCCATTTAATGCAGATAGCTGCTTAAAGAAAATATTTATTGTGCCCAACTCACTCCAGTTCTTGCTATGTGATATTGTTGGCCTCTTGGGTGTAGGGAGGCAAAAGCTGAACTCCTGAAGCTCCATGGCATGAGACAGTTTTGTTTCTTGGATCAAGGAGTTCCAGAGCTGAGAATACGTTTGTTTCCCAGATCAAGGGCAAGCACTGCAGGTGCTCAGGAGTAAAATCCTACAAAGGCTGTGACTCTAAGCACTCCCGCTGCCTGCTCCTGTATATTGAGCCTTAAAGGAATACAGAAACAAACTAAACACGTTTTATTGGGTAGAATTTACACCAAGCTCCTGAGAATTGAGAAAGAGAGTAAATAACATTTTCCTTCTTTATTATGTTGGCTGCCTTTTATGAACTACCTCGTAGAATGTGAGACAAGTACACAATCAAGTTCCAAGTAAATAACATCATTAATTCAAATGGAATAAAGTGTGAAACATGACCCAATCCAAACTATTATATATTTTTTTAAAAATTAGAATGATCTCATGTGAAAGTGACAGGAATGTGCCATAATTTAGAAATAGATGAATCATCCAGTGTTCCCAGGATAACATTTTTATGTGCTGATGAAATCTATGTAATATATCTTCTAAAAAAAATAAACCTTCTGCTCATAAAATACCTTTATTAGAATTTACTGAGTTTGGCAGAAATGGCAGCTAATGTCTGGAGTGCCTATTAAAGTGCAGGTCATTTGTTTGATAGTGATTATAGAGCGTATTATTAAAAAATGTGCATTTGCAAAATGTTAACAATTCTAGCTTTATACAGATCCACATAGAAAATAAAACTTTTAAATTGTGGAGATTATACACCCAGTAAAATATTTATTGTTACACAATGTATTGTTAACTGTGTTGACTACTCTTCAGTTAGGTGCTACATAAATGAAAAATTAACCACTGTAGAATAGAAAATAGTTTAAAGTCCTGAAGTGAGTTCCTTCGCATACAAAATAGCTTTGTCCTGGGCAATGTAATGTGGAAATACTTCAGTGAAGAAGACACCATAGTAGAATACTTGACAGCAAAACAAAACCAAGACCAGCACTAGAATTGCTAAATTAAGGAGCTACATGCAAATGTGGGCCGGTTTGAATTAATGATGTCGAAGGGCGCATGCGGAGTCTGGGGAGATGAGGAAATTTCACTGACATTGTAACTGCATCTCAGCAATCTGAGGCACAAGTGTGCTGCTGTTGTGTTGTGAAATTCGAGAGAGATAATAAACTTCCAGATTAAAATTTCTTTTCATATTTAGAGAATTAAAAAAAATTGATTGCCTTACTCACTCTGTGCTTTAGAAACCTCTCTGGTGAAATCACCCTTCAGTCTGAAATGTTACTGTATAGTGGATTACATTTTTAGTGTTAATCAGAACATTTCACTCAAACAGTAATCTCAGAATTTTTTCTCCTCATTGATTTTGTTTCTTTCTCTCTCAAAAACTCAGTGTTAGCAGACTTCCTTTTAGACTTTTGAGAAATGACGATTTCTCTCTTGTGTATTCTGGGACTGATTTTTAAAAAATAGCTACCTCGCTTAGCTGTCTGTGTTGAACACTTAAGTGGGAGCCAAAAGTACCAAATTTTCATCTTCCTGCTACTGAAGTAGCCGAAGAGATAGTGGTGAGTTAGAATCCAACAGGGAAGGAAATCTCGCTGTCCAGAAATTGCCTAGTTTTGGACGTGTCTTCCCTGTGAGGGCTTAATTAAGTTGCTGAATGTGTTTTCTGAGTTTTTGCCAGAGCACAGTACCTGAAGCACTGACCAAGGTAGCTTGGTTCTTTACTCTTAAGACAAGGTTGGGATTGAGGATTTGCGTAAGATCTTTTGCTCTGAACCTCATTCTCATAGACCTGTCTCATGGTATAAACCTCATTCACATGTGAGCTAGTTAGACAACACTGGAAGCTGAATTAACTTCCGTATAACCTCATTTTTCATTTAGAACATATCAAAACTGTAATCTGGGATCCGTGGGTGGCGCAGCGGTTTAGCCCCTGCCTTTGGCCCAGGGTGCGATCCTGGAGACCCGGGATGGAATCCCACGTCGGGCTCCCGGTGCATGGAGCCTGCTTCTCCCTCTGCCTGTGTCTCTGCCTCTCTCTCTCTGTTGACTATCATAAATTAAAAAAAAAAAAAATTACAAAACTGTAATCTAACTGTCCAATATCTTAGAGGACTTGAAAAAATGAGCATTTTCTCTTCTTAGTTCAAAAGGTGTCACCATACTGTAAAAGGGTCTTTATAATGTAAAGATCATCCAGAGTCAAGATAAAGAGTACTTGAGAAAGCATTTTCTTAGCGCCTGTTACTTGGAATTAGTTACAGGTATCCTGTTGAGGCTGGACTATGAACTATTTGAGTGCAAGGAACATATTCTAGTTCATTTATATGTGAATGTACCTGGTCCATAGTAGGCATTCAATAAACATTTGTTGAAAGAACAAAGAATGAATGGGTGAATATACATTGCTACCTCCTCCTGTATTCTCCAAGTGAATGTTGTAGTTGAGACTGTTATCGCGGAAGTACAACCTTGAAAGGTAGGGGATTGTGTATTAAACAGCTCATATCTCCTTGTGAGGAAGAATGTAGAATTTGCATTGTCCTAGAAACAGGGTCCAGAGACTTTATGGCCAATGATGCATCTAAACAAAACAATTTCTTTATCCTGGAAACATGTGAAACAGATTGTGGAAAACCTTATTCTAAGATCTTATCAAATTTGGTGTTTTGCCAAATGCTTATCATCTTTAACCATCACTTGATTGTCTTGCAAAGTAAAGATTCTCTTCTCGCTCTTTATAAAGCTTGCAGTTTGCAGTTCAAATGAAACTGATCTACTTATGCTTATCTGGCAACAGGCAAACGTCTGGTAGAAACTATATATATACATTTCCCAAAGGCAAAGCCAGGACCCCCCCCCCCTTTTTTTTCCTGCTCAAACTGCAATGAACAGAATTGAGGCCCTGGAGGAAATTATCACATTTTAGTCCTTTCAGAATCCTAGAAAGTATACTCTCTCCTTCTCTTTCAAACAAAACAGACATAAAACAACCAAGCAGCGGAAAATCATTTCCTAGGCTCACTACTGGGGTAGACATTCCCAAAAAGGATCCCAATAAATGAAGAAACCAAACTCACATCTGGCCTCTTAATGAACGTGTAAGTTGACGACAAGCTTTTTGATATAATACATTGCATAGAATCAGTGGTTGCTATTCTTCAGCCTGTCCTACAGGGAACAGCATTAGGATTACTTGCTAAAATATCAGTTGTGTGAAGCTTCTGATAAATGCCATTATAAACTACAGACATAGAGACTTAAGTGTAAAGTAAAAAGAAATTGGGATGAGAAGCGAGGTTACTATAATGTTACAAACCCAGTTAATCTTTGTTTTCCATTTATTGAAGAAAGGCCTCAGTGAGTCATTGCTTTTGCCCTATGTTAAAAACTTATATTAGGCTTTCCATAGTATGGAGAAAAATATTCCAATTTTGTTAAATAAGGAGCTTGTATTAGATTCACCATGCATGTCTAAATATTTTCTGTAATTTTATGAAATCCCTTAAAAATCTATTGTTTTCCTCTTTCATACAAATGGGCTCTAAGGTAACATTTATCTGTGATATCAGTGTCCAAGGCTAGTTGCTGGAACAGAGTGTGTAATATATTTTTGTTATTGCACTGCATCTGCAACATACCTTTTAAAAAGAAAAAGGCAAACCATGTTCCAAGGAGCTTAGAATGCAATATTGTTTTTAAAAAAGGAAATTAGTGACCAATACACATCTGATACCTTCAGATCACCTTTTTTCAAATATCATAGTGTAACAATGAGGACACAAAATTACTCGTGGAACCAAGCTTTAAGCTTCTGCTTCTACAATAGTCTTTAATCATGTAGAAAAATTATGTTAAAAATGTCCTTCTAATATTGAGTAACAGCTGTGCTTCACATTTTGCTAGTACTAGCAATTCATAAATTAAAATAACTGGCAATTTTGCACTAAATTTATGTCAGCAAATGCCTGGTCAATGTAGGATAGGATGTTAAATCATAAACATTAAAGAAGTTTTCTTAAACAAAAGACCAGCCCCATTAATTTCAATGGTTTAAACAAATGGTTAAATAAACCATTCGGTACATTGTGAGAGACTTGTATTTTTTCTCCTTAAGAAATCTGAACAGATTAGCCTTAACTCACTATTGAAATTACCCTGACTGCTAGATGATAGTCAGAGGGCAACAGTATATCTCAAAATTAGACAAGCCCCCATGTATCCCAGATACAATGCCTCACAGGTTGTGCTTTTAAGAGGCTGCTATGGATAAAAGCAGCCACTGATTTATGTGTTTATTTCTAAATGTGTGGTGTTTACTAGAAGTAATGTACTATTGTGCTCTTTTTGCACAATTCTTTGCTAACATTTATTTTTATAGGAATAATCAGTACACCTCTGATTCTATCTTTTTTGTGATTAGTAGTATAAAGGACAGTATTCCAAAAAGTTTGTACATACAAGTGGACTAATTTTGATGAAAGAGAATAAAATAGATGAGCGTGTGGAGGGTGGAGAGAAACTAATGGAAATACAGCAGAAATTACCTGCTTTGCAAAGACAAATCTTACACAAAGAACCATCCATGAGACAAATTTTGATTAACGTTGAAATCCAAAAATGAGGCAGTCTTCAGTAATTCTGGTTTAAAATGGCACATTAAATTACAGCAGAAGAGGCTTTAGGCTGACTTCAGACTTCTTCAAAGCCACATTCAATGTCAAAAATAAAGGGAGCAATTTCTATAGGGTTCTGAGGAAGTGTATGGCCCAAAATATTAGACTTAGACAAGATAGAAGTCAAGTGAAATGGCAACCAAAAATATTCTCAAACATGTTTCTGTATCTATTCCACAGAGAAAAACAAAATCAAAATTCCCATATTCTCCATAAAGATCTGACGAACACTTCTCTCAAAATTCAAGAGTTAAATAGCTCAAAATGGAGAAGCCCCTTAAAAGAACTGAAATAGAAATTATATGAATAAAATCAATATTTTCTATAATAATTAGAGTTATAAAGGTCAACATAATAAAAACATAATATGCAATTTTAATAGATCTTAAGTATTATAATATGACTAATCAAAAATTTGACAGGTAGAGAGAAACTAGGAGCAAGTATAAATTAAGCTAATATCTACCATCTCTCATAGTTGAGATGAATTGATACTGACCAAAGATGAAACATGTAGTTACAGATGGCAATTTAAATGCTCTGTTTTTCCTGGTTTCTTAGTAGTAGAGAACTTTATTTTGAAATATATTTTTGAAGCAAAGAAATATTTTTTTGAAGTTCAGCAGTCTTTTCTCTTATTTCCTATGAAAGTTTTCTTTGGAAAACTCAAGTAAATACAATGTAATCATTTTGTTTAAAATAGTAGTAATGCTTGATGCTACTTTGAAATATTTTTCTCTTTGTCTACCTCACCACTCACCCATCTAACTTTATAGCAATAGCTCACAGAGTCATTGAATAGGATCATGCCTATAATAGAGAAAGATGAAATTAAAGAAATTTTTTACTTTTTATGTGTAATTTTCTGTTGGGCTTTTTAAAATAAAACAATAAAAGATACAGCGAGTATCATGTTTACTAAACATTAATATAGTCATTCTCTTTTCAAGAGAAAAGATTTTCAAAAGGAAAAATAAAGTAAAAATATATAAAGCCATTCAGTAACACCTCAGTATCAAAGTCCCTTGCTCTTTACACCCCAAGTTGACTCATAACCTACTTTCACTTCATGATAGAGTTCATCTTAATGCACATTCTCCACGGGGATATCGTATTTTGAATTTATGCAGTTTCCTTTTTAATTTATAGATTCATATTGTTATAAAAGTTTTATCATAGTAAGATATACAAAGGATTTAAATGATATAATAAAAGGGAGCAATCTTCCATCTCACCACCTCTCCTCACTTTTAGTCCTGTTACGCAGAGCAATTCCTCTTAACTTTTATTAATTGGGATTTTCTCTCTTATTCCCCTCCTTGCCTTTTTCCTTTTTTTTTCTAGTTTTAGACATGTCTATTGATTTACTTTCATAACAGATGAGAAAATAGTTCATATATACTACTTCTTCCTTTCCTAATTTATGACCAACCTGTATAGTTTTTATCATTATTAATAGTGTCTCCACTGATCTTATCTTTAACCTCAGACAACATAATTCAAAATTTATTTGATCTTAAGTCTTGGTCAGTGTTCACACAGCACTTATGATTCCAAAAGTAGAATTTTCTTCTTCCTCTTCTTATATACTTCCATTTTTATTATGTCTGTCAAAACTATTTGACCTTTATGTTGTCAAAGTTTGTAATTCTATCATTCTGAGTTTTCTTTGCTTGTTTTATTTTTTCTAGTTCTTTTGCATATAAATTCTAGAAGCAGCTTTTCAATTTCCACAGATAAAGCACACTGGATTGGTTTGACTCTATAGATTAATTTTCTCAATGTTGTGCCCAAGATTACGTATCTGAGAAACCACCAAGGAGCCGACACCGATGCAAACACACGAGGGTTTATTTACAAGCTCAAGCTTGGGTCCAAGTATACCCAACAGAGCGGAGCAGGGACTTGGACCCCCGAGGTGGGTTCCAGCTTAGTTTTATGGGCTGGTCTAGGGGACCTCCAGAAGGGGTGGAGGAATTTCTCAAGTTCTGTTTACATTCTGATATGGGGCTTTCAAGGGCATTAAGCTCTGTTCTCATTCTGATATGGGGCTTTCAAGGGCATTAAGCTGTTTTTTTTTTTTTTTCCTGTAACTGAAGTAAGGTAAAGTTCAGCTCTTATTCACAGGGGCCTGAGATGGCTGTACTTGTGCTAACACTGAATTTAAGGTGGAATGACCTTAATTTTCTCGGCCTCCACACTCAACACTCTTTAGGATAAAGATACATACTTTTTGGTACACATACTCTTAGGAACTGAATAATTTTTTCGAAGGTTTATTTACTTATTTATTTGAGAGAGAGAGCATGAGTAGGAGGGTCGGAGGGAGAGGGAGAAAGAATGTGAAGTCAACTTGGTACTGAGTGTGGAGTCTGACCTGGGACTCAATCCCATGACCCCAAGATCATGACCTGAGCTGAAACCAAGAGTCAGATGCTTAACCATGTATGCCATCCAGGAGCCTCAGGAATTGAATAATTTTTATGCTAGGGTAGAATTTATTTATTTAATTTTCTAATTGTTTGCTGTTAGCATGAGGAGGGACAAATGATTTTGGAAATTGATCTTGTCTTGTGAACTTGCTAAATTCTCCTTGTTTGTAGATTTCCTTGGATTTTCTATGTGTATATCATACAATGTACAAATAAAAACACTTTTACTTCTTCTTCCTTTCTGATATTTGTATCTTATACATTTTTCTCTTACCTTAACACACGAGCTAGGACCTCTAGTGTAATGGTGAGTAGCAATGGTGATAGCAGAAATATTGGTCATGTTTATGACCTTGCACAGAGTACTCTCAATATTTTATCATTAAATATACTACTGGTTGTAGGCTTTTTGGTAAATATTTTAAAACTAAAATTGAAAAAAACAATTTGTTTTATTTAAGTGGGTTTGGATATTACTTTTTCCTGCATCAGTTGAGACATTTATATTATTTCTTTCATCTATGGTGAATTATACTTATTCATTTTTTAAAGGCTTAACTTAATGTTACATTCATAAAAAAATCTCTCTTGGTCTGATTGATTTATCCATTTTTTGTAGAACTGAAATTGACTGGCTAATATATTTGGGATTTTTGTGACTATGTTCATAAAACAACATGTTTCATACTTTTCTTGTAATTTCTTTGTTGGGGTTTAGTATTAGGCTTATGTGGGTCTCTATTGCAAAGAATTTTGCAAGGGTGGGAATATTTCTTTTCTAAATGTTGATAAAATTCCCCAGTAAAGACCTATTAGTCTATAATTCCTGCCTTCCTACAGGTTACTTGTATATTTTTTAGAATTCCTCTTTACCAGTAGTGTTTTTTGAGGGTGCATCTTTTTTTTTTTTTTTTTTTTTTTACTTTTTTAGTGTTTGTTCTACATTACATTACATAACATATCACAGTCTACAGGTGTTTTCACTGTACCAGTTTGAGTGAAGTATAGAAAACTTATCTCCCTTTACATTCCCTTATACATCTCTGTTCATCATATAGTTGTCTGAAATATTTCCTATAAATACATTCAAGTCACATCAGGTAGTGTTATGATTGTTTGCTTTAACCATCAAGTATAATTTAGAAAATTCAAGAAGAGAAGAGAAACCAAAAATATTTACTCATACTTTTGCTTATAGCGCTCTTGCTTCCTTTCTGGCATTGCAAGGTTCCTCTCTCACTGTTTCCCTTCTGTTTTGTGAACTTCTTCTTTTTTTTGTGTGTGTGAACTTCTTTTAACCATTCTTTTAGGACAGATGGTTCCTGGTGACAGATCCTCTTAGTTTTCCTTCATCTGAGAATTGTTGATTTTTCCTTCATTACTAAAGAATATATTTGATGGGTATAAAGATTCTGGGTTGATAGGTTTTTCTTTCAGCAGTTGAAAAATATTGTGCCACTTTCTTCTGGCTTGTGTGGTTTCTGAGGGGAATCCTCTGTTATTCACATTGCTTTTACCCTGTAAGGTGTCATTTTTCTCTAGCTGCTTTTAAAATATTTTCTTTGTCTTAGTTTTCAGAATTTGATGATGTGTCTCATCATAGGTATCTTTGAATTCATCCTCTTGAGGGTTCTCTCAGCTTCTTGAATCTTTATGTCTTTATCTCTTGCCAAATGTGCTTTCAGCCATTATTTTGTCAAGTATTTTTTCAGCCTCATCCTCTTTCTCTTCCCCCAGTACTCCAATGACACAAAATTTAGATCTTTTGTTATAGTCCCACAGATCCTTGAAGCTGTGTTATTTTTTTCTCTTGTTTAGTTGGGTAAATTCTATTCTACTTTTCCCCCCTGTTCCCTTCAACCTACTGTTGAGCCCATCCTCTGTGCTTTTTATTTCAATTGTTGTATTTGTCAGTTTCAAATTTTCCACTTGATTCTTTATATCTTCTGTTTTTTTATCTTTTTTTTTTATCTTATGTTTTCTTGTTGGATTTTCTTTGTTGAGGCTTTGAATTTTTTACTTGTTTCAAATGTATTTGTAAAAGTTCACTGAAGTTTTATTTTGTTGTTGTTGTTATTTTTTAAAATCATGACTGCCTCAAAAATCTTTGCCAGATAATTCTAACATCCTGTTATGTCACTGCTGGCATCTATTGTTTGTCTTTTTCATTCAGTTTGAGATCTGTTTCGTGTTTGGTATGAGTGATTTTTGATTAGCATCTGTACAATTTTGCACTATGTTCTGAGATTCTAAACCATATCAAAACCTTCTGTTTTACCTGGATTTCTCTAACATCACTCCAGTGGGGCCTGGAGGTGAGGATGGCACTGCCTCATTACTGCCCTGAGGACCTAGAGGTCCACATTCGGTACCGAACCATGGCTGACACTCTTGAGGTGGGAGGTTCCTTGTTAGTATGAGGCAGGCATGGAAAGTTGAGCTCCTTCTGTTGCTTCATTACCATTGGGCATAGTGAAGATCCTGATTCTACCACAAGGCCTCCTTTGACACCACCCAAGTTGTGGGGGGAACCTCATTACTGCTAGGTCCAGGTGAAAATCCAAACTCCCTATTTTACCTTCTCTGTTATCACCCTAGAAGGTGCCTCAGTGCAGCCTCACCCACTATTCAGCTTTGTTTGCATGGATGGGGTTGGGTCCTCTGTGTTTTCTGTGCTCTTTGACTGGAGGAGGGTGGTTACTGTCTTGGTAGACTGGCACTTTCCTGGTTCTTTGGCTAGAGAAAACATTCTCTGTTGTGGCTTTTTTTGTCTATACCTGTTGGTGTTTCCAGGCTGTTGGTTTCTTTAGCCCTAAATCTAGGACATAGGAGACAAAAAAATAAATTAAAATAAAAAAAAACCACCCAAGAAACTCACTAGTATTTTATTCTTGAGTCCTGAAGTTTCAGTTGGTCTGCCCTCTTTTCTTTACCTTTCTTAGTCCCCTTCTACTTAAAGTCCAGGATTTTTTTTAAAGATTTTATTTATTTATTCATGAGAGACAGAAAGGCAGAGACAGAAGCAGGCTCCATGCAGGATGCCTGATGTGGGACTCACCCTGAGGCATCACACCCTGAGCCAAAGGCAGACGCTCAACCACTGAGCCACCCAGGGGTTTCTTGTCCGGGATTTTAAATTGTACTTAGTGAGAATAATATGTAAAAGTAGACCTACTCCATTTTCCCAGATGTTTAACCATCCAATTAATTTTTTAATTTCAAGTTTTATATCCTCTTGTTTTAAAATGTCCATTTCATCCACTTTTGTAGACTCAGTTTCTGTGTTCAAATTCTCCTACTCTTTGTCCACTGTTCATGTGTTCTTCTAACATATTTATGATAGCTATTTTAGTGTTTCTGTCTACTAATTCCAACATCTAAGTCTATTTCTATGACTGTTTTTTTCTGTTGACTAACATTTGCTTTATCTTGCTTCTTCCCATAGCTCTTATTTGTTTATTGTGTGCCAACACAATATTTTTTAAAACCTTACAAACTGAAGAAAATGTTGCTGCTCAAGTGGGAACTTAGTGACTAGGCAACTGGTATAAGAAAATGATCACTTCAATCCAAATGGTAGTTGAAGTAGCTTGAGGTTAGGTTACAGCTTTAGTTAGTTTCAAATTACCTCTTATTTCAAATATTTTCAGGGTGAGGGCTTTCTGCATACATTGCAATCTCTTCCCTCTTGCAAGATCTAAGAACTGTGAGAGCTCTTTTTGCTTTCTAGCCAAAACTTTTGTCTTCCATGATACCCCAGCCAAGCACTCTACAAAAGTCCTGTGTGGAAAAAAAAAAATCCACAAGCAGAGAGAATTAGCTACATGTTTGGGGATCCTGTAGATCTAATATGTCAGCCAGGACACAATGTTATTGAATCTCTTGCTTCTCCTTACCTCAGATAGGGGCCTCTGCCTTTTGGCAGGCCTGATTTTTAGCTTGCGTATACCCAGACTTGGCAGAGCATCCAAAGAGGAAAGTAGCAGATGATTCCTATTTACTTAGAAATATCTTTTCCTTCAGATGGAGTTTTTTTAGGCTTCTTTATGTCCACATTTATCCAACAGTGTTAAAAAAAACAGATAACTTGGTTTTTGTATTTTCTCAAATTATAGTAGGAGTAACATAGCAGGTGTGTTGCAAATTTCTGTATCAAAGCTGGATGCTCTAACATGTTTTAGGAGCTTAGTGAATGAAGTCTTTTATACAATTTGCTTATAAATGACTTCTAAAAGTTAAAAACCAATAAATTGTACTTGTATTATTATGGCTATGTAACAATTGTTTACTGAAGAGCTAAGTATGTACTAGGATCTTCTTCTCCCATGATTTAGTATTCCACCCACTTTTACACTCATGAAGAATATTCCTAGGGTCAAGTTCCATGAGCTTTTATACTCCACAAAGTTCTACCATATTTTCAACTTCCCTCTTATGTTGCATGATACATCCAATTAATTTTTCCTAATCCTTTCACTCCTGTCAGCTTTCTAGTTTAGTAGTTAAGCTATAATTCTGGAATTTTCAGTGCTTTTCTGAAATATTTAACAGTCTGACATTGAATACAGTAGGTTTGTTGGAATATATATTCAAATTCCAGGATGCTTTCCTGTATGTGTTTGGTATTTCTTCCTTTTCAAGTAAGGCAGCTTTTATTTTATTAAGGCAATATCTTCCAGATACAACTAGGAACACTAATTAGAATACCTTCTAAGTATTCTTCTATGCTTCAAAATATCTCTTTTTTCCCATGGAGAGGATTCTCTCTCTGTTAATCACTATTTGAGTTTTTATTTTTTGCATAAAATTTTCCCTAATGTTGCATATTCTTCATTTAACTAAAAGACTACCACAAGTCTGACCGTGGACACTGTGGGGCTTGGCAGACACCCCTTACTACGAGTGGGCAAAGAGCTGGCAGGTAAGTTTACAGATCCCTAAATACAAAATATGCATCACTTAATCCTGGGTGCGATCTCTCATATTAGTTACCTTAGTTCTTCTTGCAAAAGATGGTTCAGTTTATTTGAAAAGCATTACTTGAATTTTTTGCCATTTTGTTTTTCTTCATGTGGGCTAAATCCTTCATGCCAGCTGTGTACAGATATAGGAGGGAGACAAGGAAATCAACTGTTTCTTCTACAGACTTTTAATTATTTCCTATTCCTAGTGTTTTAGGTATAGGATTTCCAACTTGCAAGGCCTACTGAGTTTCTGTAGAGAAAAATCTGTTTTAACCTTTGCTGAAAATTTTATAAAGTGTCCTTCACTTTATCCTCATTTTGCCTTATTAGTCAACAGTCCTCAATATGCTTTATGTCATTGTTGTTTGTTTTTTCAGAAGAAATAGTCCTATAGAGCAACTAGATTGATGCATACTTCCTTTACTCCCATTGTTTTTTGGTTTATGCCTTTATATATCCCTTTTGCTTTACTTGAAGTCATGTATGAAGAGAGATAGAAGAGAAACATATATTTACTCTGCCATTTGAAAAATATTTCTTGTTTTTAAAATTCCTCTATATTAAATAATAAAATTAGATTGTAATGATATAGTTTCATCTTGGCTGCAGTCATGTACTACTCTTCATGGAAAGTGAGGAGAAAAAAAACCTTCAGAGACCTTTCTAACTAAAGAACTTATGCTATGTAAAAAGTTTCATCCATTTGTTACAACTATGGGAAACAAAATGAAATTTGCTTGAATGGTGTCTTCTCTTTTCATTTAAAAAAGTATTTTAATGTACTAGACATGAAAAATATACCTTGTGAAATGTACCTTATGAAAAAAAAATTTAAAAGAAACACTTAGATGGAATTAGTGGTATTATCCTAAATCAAGTATATACTCATTTCTTTAATTAAAATTAATATTGTACCAAAGAGCTAGAGACCATTAGAGGCTGGTAAATTATTCAGTGCCCAGCTGAGTCTGCTGAGATGGAAATATGAAAGAGAAAGACAAATTAGTAAATAGAATTTTCTAATTACTATCTTCATTATGCATTTTTGCTATAAGATCATGACTTATGGTCTTTTCAGGTCTATGTAAGAAAATAAGACATGTCAGCAGCCTTAAAAAACAAAGGCTATGTCATATTTCAAAAACAAAGAAGTCTATGAGTAGGAAGTTTCTAGGCTTGGTGAATTCTATAGGCCATTAAAGTCTTTAAGAACTCCTATTCTTTCCATCTTTCCAATCTGTCTTCTTCAGCATATAAGCTTATCTTCCCTCATGGGGAAAAGTTTCTGTCATCACATCACTGACAATGGCCAGTAGAAGATGAGCTATTTGTTGTGCAGCACATTTGGTTTCCTAATCTAGCTTTTCAACATTCATGAATAAGAGAAATGGAAAGGGCACGTGTCAGAGTGTGAGTGAGAAGCTTGAGACAAGCATCCCTATTCTCATATGTGTATGGGAATGTGCAGTATTAACAAGGAGAAACATTTTTTTTTCTTTGTACACAGAACAGCCATCTGCGCACCTGGGCATTGAAGGCTCCAGAGAGGTCTCTGCCATCTTTGGTCTTTCAAGAATGTTTAAGGCATCAGCAATGACTGCTTCTTGATGTAGAGTAAGATATTCAGGTCCGAGTAGGAAATAGGGCATAATGAATAAAACTAATGTGTGAATACTAGAACAAGAAGTGAAGAATCTTAATGCTAACAATATATCAGAGGCATTGGCAACAGGCAGCACTAGATGTTCATGAAAGCAAAGGGAAGAAAATGGCAGATGTCACACAAAAAGGCTGATGGCTCACTTTTGAGTAGATGTGAAGAAGGATTTCAAGATTTCTTCTTGTGAGAACTGAGGTCTGAATTACAAGTGAAATGGAGGTCATACCCATCATAAAGATGAGGAAATCTCTGGTATCTTGTATCTCCTGGGTGAAGATTTTTCTTTCTCCCTTTTGTGAATTTTTATCAATATACTTTTACATGGACCATGTAGCAGAATGAATACCTAATCAGTTTTTACACATTTTTTGTATTATTAAGTAGTTTGTAATTTCAGTTTTATTTTTATTTTTTAAAGATTTTATTTAGTTAGTTATTTTTAGAGAGAGAGAATGAGTGCAAGTGAGAGGAGGGGCAGAAGGAAAGAGAGAGAATCTCAAGCAGACTCTGCATGGAGCATGGTGCCCGATACAGAACTTGATCTTACCACTCTGAGATCATGACCTGAGCCGAAACCAAGAGTTGATCCTTAATGGACTGAGCCATGCAGGCACCCCTCGTAATGTCAGGTTTAAATAGGAAGTTTTAAGTAATGAGGGACCAGGTAGCTGGAGATGAGGACATGAACAGCCTCAGCTTGTAGATAAAACAAAGTGGATATGACTTAGGGACAAACAGGGCTAGGCAGGACTAGGTAGGGGGCCACGGAATTAAGCTCATAGAAATCCCCAAAATGCTGAGGTGTAAGGAAACCAGAGATAAGGGAGCAAGCCAGACCACTCTGCCCTAAGGTGTTGGTGGGGAGAGTGTCTTGTTACAACAGCTACTTGTGACCAACAAAGAATAACCAGACCCCAAAGAAGAAGTAAGCCATTAAAGATGTTATCAATAGTCCTTACTCAATGGTGATGTCAATAGATAATGTTAAAAGGATTTAGGTTCCCTGATTAGGCTCTCAATAAAAGACCAACCCTGCAAGCCCTCAATGGCAACCCTGTTGGGACCCCCTCACTCCTCAGAGCTTTCTCTTATCTTTACTTAATAAATTCCTATCACTTTACTCACTGTTCTGGGTCCGCGAGATTCATTCTTCCACTCTGTGAGACAAGAACCAACTCTCCCATATCAGATAGGCCAAAAAAAGATGGAGGGGTATGAATTTCCCCACTTACGGTGTTCTGTCTTCTATGGAAATGGTCTTAGTGAAAAGGGTGGGGCCTCAGTAGCCTTGTCTACACTCCTTGTTCCTATACTCCTTGATATGCAAGGATAGATAATTGACCCATACTTGAAACCCAAAGGCAGAGAAACGGAATCTGAAAGTCATTGGGATTGAATCATATTAATGCCAGTGCCAAGTGACAGACTAAGCATCTGCTTAAAGTACCAGCAATGCAGAGGTAGTGAAAAAATGGAAAAATGTGTGATATTGCAAATCAAAGTCAATCAAAATATTAAATATTTGAAATTTTTATATTTCCAAAAATTAAGGTAGTAACAAGAAAAATGAGAATTTTATTGAGCTTCTTTAAGCTCTGTTACTGATAAGGATCTATGGGTCAATACATAGATGTGTAGTAAAACTATATAAGTTTTAAATTATATATAGGGAAGGCAGTGCCTTATATTTTTTAGAGCTTTAAGTCCCCACAGCCATCGTGATCCCTCTACTTTGTATGAGATCATTCTTTTTCCTTTGATTTTTTGAGCTCAACAAGCATTCTTTGAAAAATCAAAGTTTCTTTTTGTTAAGGTCCCAGAGTGCAGTTATTTAGACTATGAAATTAAAAGTAAGGAAACATAGATATACTTGTTCGATGTCCTACAGTTTACAAAGTGCTTTCATACCACTTATTTTAAAATCCTATCAGGAATCTCAGGAGAGGGGATCCCTGGGTGGCGCAGCGGTTTAGCGCCTGCCTTTGGTCCAGGGCGCGATCCTGGAAACCTGGGATCGAATCCCACGTCGGGCTCCCGGTGCATGGAGCCTGCTTCTCCCTCTGCCTATGTCTCTGCCTCTCTCTCTCTCCCCCATCCTCTCTCTCTGTGTGACTATCATAAATAAATAAAAATTTAATAAATAAAAAAAAATTTAAAAAAAGGAATCTCAGGAGATACAGATATTATTATTAACT
Source organism: Canis lupus dingo (assembly GCF_003254725.2). NCBI lineage: Eukaryota > Metazoa > Chordata > Mammalia > Carnivora > Canidae > Canis > Canis lupus. The sequence continues at coordinate 53,261,330 of NC_064248.1, forward strand.
TTGCTGTACAGATGAATTAAATGGATACTTTAAATACCAGTAATCACATGACTAATAAACTATAGAGCCTATGGTATAAAACTTGTCCCTTATTCTCTCTTGTCACATTAAACCAGCTGGCTTGAGAAATGGATTAAAAGTAAAGAATATAGATACATAAAGGAAAAAAAGATATGCATACTGGAGTCCAATTCAGATGAAGCTAAAAATCTGATATTGTAATTAAGTTAATTGGAGTTCATTGCTGTTCGCAACCAAAAGAATTTCTGAAAATAAAATAAAATAAAATAAAATAATAAAATAAAATAAAATAAAATAAATTAAAATAATGCTAAATAGATCTAATGAACAGTTTTTTGGTAAACTTGCATCTAATATTTATTAACATGTTTCTCAACAACAGAGAGTATCCAGAATGATGCCAATATAATACTTTAGTAATGCTAAACATTACATAAATTTTGGTGTTGGAACCCACAAGCCCAGCTGGTGTTTGCTTGTCTCAGGAGAAGGTTTTGATAGAGGAATGAGAAATACTTTGAGAGGTGCATATATGATTGGTGGTGAGAATGGGCCTCCATATCTTCAATTTACATAACACAGCCTGTTGGTTGTTTTGTGATTTTAAATAACAGACCTCATCTAATGCGTATAATATTTGTTGACTTTATTTTTTAAAGATTTATTTAAAAATAAAAATTAAAAAATAAAGACTTATTTATTTATTTGAGAGAGATAATGTGTGGTGGAGGTGCAGAGGAGAAAGAGTCTTATGCAGACCGCAGGCTGACTGTGGAGCCCGACTCCAGGCTCAATCTCATGACTCTGGGATCATGACTGAGCGGAAACCAAGAGTAGTAGGATGCTTAACTAATTGTGCCATCCAGGTGCCCCTAGGCATTATATTTTGGCAAATGTACCAATGTTTCATTTTTTTTTTAATTACAAATTATTCAATGTTCCTCTACATTCTCTCTCAGCACTGCACTACAACCGCAAACCCATAAACAAATTGACTGTTTTGACTGGAGGGGTAAGAGTGAGGTAGGTAGGCAACTGTAAGTGAGAATAAGAGATATAAAAAATCAGTAGTCCCATTTGGTCATGTCTGTTCCATCTAAGCGACTACAAACAGCCGTTCCAAAAGGTAAAACCTAATTTGTGGAGAGTTTGCCTTCCTCTGTATCTGGGATGCCTCCTTTAATTTTCAGTAACCTCATTTGCAAGAATTGAGTATCACACCTTTTCTTATATCATCCAAAACATAATATAGTGGAAACACATCACAAATAACCCTAAATAATTATTACCTTCTTCTTTCTTCCTAGGAAACCTCTTCCTGCTGCTAATAATGCAAACTGCTTCTGATTTATAGCTTCAAATACTTTAGGTAATACCAATAACTTTAGGGTCAGTAGTGCCTGCAGAGCATAGCCTTGTTAATCAGTCAAAATGATTTCATGTGTTTTCTTAGAAGCATCAGAAAGGGCAAAGGATTTATGGGTGATATCATTTTATGTGCCACTGTGGTGTACAATATTGTCATCATGTGTTAAAACCAGCAATGGTCTTCATTGATTTTAATCATAGTCATAACCACCTCATTCTCTCCGGGGGCCCCTCCCCATAAAAAAGATAAAAGAAATCTGAAGACATTTTATATGACAACTTAAAATACTTTTAGTCATTATAACTTTTTAAATGCTTTCATAGTCAGCCAAGATAAAGTGCCACTTCTCACAGATCATATGTCTTTCTCACTAAAATTCCAACTAGAGACACTTAAGGCTATTGAAATGAGAGCATTTTAAATGTGGACGGGGCTTAATAAATAACCACCTCTGAAGAGACTTATTTGCCTCATTTTTCCAGGAGTATTTTGTTTGTGTAATTTTATTCAAGAAAGAGCTTACATTTTACATGGTGATTCATTCACACATCAAAAATTCAATAAAAATCTTATAGCCAAAAAGATAGACTTACAGCAAAGGAGCAAAAGAAAGATAAGCTTAAATTGAAACATGTCAGAGTAGATCAGCTGCCCTTCCATCACCCTTCCAGTGAGCCAGATTCGCCTCTCTGGTAAGGTTGCTTTAGGAAAGGAGAAAGGCCCTCATCTACAGTTGTCTCAGTATAAGGGGAAGGCATTAATTAATTCATTTAACCAATCAATCATTTGTTCTTTTCACTCTTTCAACATTTAGCCAAACAAATATTCTATGGGATCACATCTGCATGCCTAGCACAGTATTAAGGTAAGATGCCAGAGGCTTCCATTCCAAGATTTTATGGCCTACTGGGGAAGATAGATACAAAAAATAGCAACTTAATATCTGCAAATGACTAGTACCCCAGAAGAGGTAGTGGTTACCTCTGCTGGTGATTAGTAGGTGGTAACAGGATCAGGTTTCACAGTAAAGCCTTTCCAGGGAAAGTTGTATTATTTACTGCAATATTCTCAGCCCCTGGCCTACCATCAAGTACATAGCAGGCAATTGTAGTTGCCAGAGGTACAATAGCTTTCTGCCTCACAGAGATTCCTTTGGTAGTCAAGTCATACAATTCTCCTACCTTAACTTCCACCATCTACTACTTCTTTCTTAGCTGAGTGATCCAAATGAATAAACATTTTACTCCTATTGGGCTGATCATAATACACTATTCACTGCTTAGTTCAAGAAGCACATGACCCAAGTTGGATAAACTAGGATTCTTCTCTGTTACTCACTTATTCTTTTTTAACTTTAGTTGGAAGAAGAAAGCCTTTCCTTTGGATTCTCACAGCTCATACCTAGCACCTAACAGAGATATATATTTAGTGGATTCTCAATATGTATTTGTTGAAAAAATGATTATATGGTGAGGAAGCTGTTAGAGGGTGAATGTGGAACTTCACGTAATTCATTTCACCACCTCATGAAGAAGCCCATTCTAGGAAAAGGATGTTGAGAGATAGAGAAGGAAAGAGAGAGAGAGAGAGAGTCTCAAAGGCACCTATAAGGCCAGGTCTGTCATCTTCAATACCCTCTCAACTTCTTGCCTCCCCCACTAACATGTTTCAATAAACTAATTCAAGTTATTGGCATCTGGGAGAGTCCTAACATATTATTCAATAACTTGTTGAAAAATTGGCTGATGATCGGATGAATTAATTAATGAACAGATGAAGCCTATCTCTGCAGAGGGCACAGTGACCCCAAAACAAGCAGGTAGGTGTGCCATAGTATGGCATGCTAAATATGGTATTTTAGCTATAGCAGATTTTCACCTTCTATGTGTATTGCAGGAGCTAGAAAGGAATAAATAATACTTCCCAAACTTCCTTGAAGCTAGAAGTCTGTTTATGAGTTAGATTTCAGTCAATGAATGACATACAGGCATGTGAGGTTTAAAAAGTGTGTGATTAAAAAATAAATAAATAAATAAATTTGTTTATTATAAATAAATTAATTATTTTTTTAAAAAGTGTGTGATTGGGCATGTTGTTGCTTCTCTTTGTCCTGGTAGTTAGGTGGGGAGAAATACATGCTCTGATTTTCTGAGTCTGGTCATAAGCTTTCTGGGTGTGAGACAGCCATGGTGATGCAGGAGTAGTAGGTGGTTCCTTAAACTGACTCACAGGTGCAAGTGGGACACACTTACAATTCTGCAGTCTGATGGGTTCTCCTGAATTTCTCTCCTCTGGTCATTCCTACTGTTGCAAACTGCAAACTGAGTTCCTTTCTGTTAAAACATCTAGAAACTACATTAAAAATTCAGACTGATGGGCATAATATAAACAGGGATTATAAAAGGTCATGTGAGTTTCTGGAGGTGGGGAGGCAACATCATTCCCCAGGGGACATTTGGCAACATGTGGAGACTTGGTTTTTGGTTTTTTTTGTTTGTTTGTTTTTTTGTTTTTTTTTTCCATTAATCAGGAGAGGCTACTAGTATCTGGCATCTAAGGAGTAAAGATGAAGGATACTGTTAAGTATCCTATAATGCACAAGATGCAGGCCACACAATAAAATTATCCTGCACTAAATATCAATATAGTAAGGTTGAGAAATCCTGGACAAAAGTAGAATTTCAACAGGTTGTAGTTAGAGGCTTTTTATTATATAGCAGGACCAGATCCTAAAAAGTCACATATGGTATTCAAGAGTGTGAAAGATCTCTTTCCGACATCTTCCTGTTGGCCTTTTACCAAGTTTGGGAGGCTGAAAGCTCTAAATTTTTGCATTTTAGTGTGTAAAACTGAAAAGATTGCACTATCATGAATTTTTGCTATAAAGACTAGTTCCATAGAATTTTTCTCAGCCTTGAGACCAGTAACAGCCATTCACCTTAGTAAAAACTGCTTATAGGTGTTACATATTACAGTCTAATCATTGCATGGCGACAAATGTCTCTAATCTGGAAGACCTATGGAGAAAGTTCATATATACTATCACTTTGGGAGTTGTTTGGAATTGTTATAGACATTTAGTAAACAATCTATGAAAGGACATTAATTTTAGCTCTTATCACGTGGGTACAATTTCTGAAAAGTAAGTGGTTTAAAGCATACAAAACTAACAAAAACAAAAAATAGAAGACAGCATAAAATACCTCCTACGTATTTATATTTTTTAGTGAACAGAGATGAGCAAAATCTTGACAGAATATGAGACCGTCCTGATTGTTTATCATGGAAATAATTCAAGGGTTAAAAGATAGCTTCCCTTTGATAATCTGCAATCTCTGATCCTACTAAGGGGAATACAGAATGATGCCAGCAGAGAAGAAACAGGACAGTTGGGATCAAGAGATTTAAGAAGCAACAAATAACAAATAAAAAATAAATTAAAAATAAAACAAAAGAGCATATCAAAAGTGAACTCTTAAATATTCATTTTGAATGACTGAGTTCACAGTGCTTTTCTGTGTGGTGCAGATGGCTCAGGGATTCAGGGCAAACAAAGCAACAATTTCTGTATACTCGCAGCTACTCAGCCATAATAGCCAGAGGCCCCAAACTCCAGGGCTTTGAGATGATTCAACCAAGTCCCTTTACCTGCCAAATTCCACTGGATCTATGCAGCCTCCATCATAATAACAAGGGTGAAAGGATAGAAGAAAACCTGAGCTGTCTTTGCTTTAACATCCACATAACATTTATCACTGGGGAATGACCTTTAAATTCCAATTACAGGTTCATTTATGATGGAAAAATGTTTTTGAAGGAGAGAAGAGACATACAAAATTTCTTAGTTTGATCCAAAATTCAAATTAAAAAAAATTAGACAACTGGAAGATTGTACACATTTTAATCAAGCTGAAATTGTTAACTGATTACAGGGAATGGTCTGAGATGTTTAACTCTAAGAAGCAACCTGTTTCTTTGTTAGACACAGGGGTATGACCTCATCACACAGAGCTTATTCTCTGCATAATGGCTTGGAGAAAAGAAAGAGGTAAACTGCATCATCTTTCTGCCTGTCTTAGTGTCAGGGGAGAGCTAATACTCATATGGTATAATAAAAAAACAGTATTAAACTGCATCTTTGAACAATCAAAAACAATACACAAAATGGAATTCAAATAAAAGACTAACAGCATTTTCTGTAACAGGAGATAACTTTACCATTTACAATATATTAGAATGGTACATCAGACTTTTTATTTCACAGGGGTTTTATTGAGTGCCTATCATGTGCCATGCACTGTTAGGTGCTCCAGAAACATGCAGAAGTTAGTAAGAGAATGCCTTTGTTCCAAGTCTAATAGATAAGACCAAATCAGAAACAATACAGCAGTCCCCCTCTTATCTGCAGGAGTATGTTCCAAGACTTCTAGTGGATGCCTGAACCACAATTAGTACTGAACCCAATATATTCTATGTTTTTCCTATATATACATATCTATGATAAAATTTAATTTATAGGCACAATAAGAGATTAACAATAATCAAATAATGCAATTATAACAATATGTTCTAATAAAAGCTGTGTGAATGTGGTATCTCAAAATATACTGTATTCACCTTCCTTCTTATGATGATGTGAGATGATAAAGTGCTTAAGTGATGAGATGAAGTGAGGTGAATGATCCAGGCATTAGGATGTAGAGTTAGGCCACTTTGACCTTCTGACCACATGTCAGAAGGAGGAGCATTTGCTCCCAGACCACATTTGACTGCAGATAACTGAAACCACGAAAAGTGAAACCATGGGTAAGAAGAGACTACTGTCTAATAAAAGTCTGTAGGCAGCATATATTGAAGAGTTTCAAGCAAAATTTCAGAGACCATAATGCCATGAGTTGAAAGATGTCAGGGAAGGTTTGATGGAGCGGGAGATATGAAAGGAATCTTGAAGAACTGTAAGAATTTGAACTGACAGAAATGAAGAGAACGTTTTGTTGAAAGAAGTCAGTAATACCAAAAGAAGCCAAAAAAGCAGATGGGTGTGTGCATGAATCAGTATATAGTGTGGTTTACTTGGAACTAATGAAATATGTAGGGACCTCATACAAAATATGTCTGGAAGGATTAAATCAAAGACACATGGACTTCTAGAGCTATGGCAAACTTTAGGAAACTATAGTTTAACTTTTTCATCCTACAGTTGAGATAGCAAAGACTTAGAAAAGATGAAATTATTTATGCAAGGTGATATGCCAGGGAGATGATACAAAATGGATTTGTGTCTCCTAAATGTCTACTCCCATTTTTGTTTCTTCTTTTTTTTTTTTTTTTCTTTCCCTCTGATTTTTGTTTCTGTGCCAACTACAGGGTAATCTGGGTATCTGGATGTTCTTAAATACTGAGATAAGAAGGTTGTACTAATTACTTTCATTTGGTAAATCTTAAAGAGACACTAAAGATCTTTGATAATAGAAATGACATCATTGAGGATGAATCTGGGGAAATAGAGAAAGGAGATCAGAAGAAACGTTTTGTAGAGATGAAAAGAACAGATTAAAAAACAAAAACCCAAGATAACTTTTCACAGGTCTACTTAGCCTGTGCATAGACATAAAAATCACCTTTTATATATGTCTTTAATTTAGCTTTAACCAGCCTTAAGCATAGCTTTAAGAGTATGCATTGGTATACGTTTTGCAGAAATCAAAGATATTTAAATAGACAATGCATAACCCAATTGGTTATGAAGGTTTTGCTTGAATATATCACAGTTTTCGTAATTCCTGATTTAGTCATAAGCATATAAAAACCTTGGGTAAACAAATTACCCAAGAGAATTATGGGAGAACTCCAGCATTTATTAAACAGTCATATTTTATAAACTGTAGAATATGGTTTTGGGAATAGAAAACGGTATTTTTATTGTAGTTTTAAAATAATCTTTATTGTGAATTCATAATATTCTCCAAAGCCTAATAACACACATTGTATATATGTACAAATACATAAAATACATGCAACTTGTCTCTAATTTAAATAGCAATGAGAGAAATGTATTACTTACTTTGAATTAGCCCTAAATTAAAACTGGAACAGTTAAGTACAATAATTTCAGTCTAGGGCAAAATCATACTCAAATATAAGTTAATATCTACTTTGATTTTAGTCTCAAAAATCAATCATCATATTTTTCTGGTCTTACACAGAAACAAATAAGTCAATGTTTCATGTGAAACTTTTTTCACCAGAAACCCCTGAGAAAGTTCTCTTCATTCACATACCAAGCTCAATTACTGATATTCATGTCTTTCTTCTATTTTGAACATGTAATATATAAGGAAATATATTAATAAGCATTTATTTTAGATATAACTGAAATGAACTTAAAAGATTTGAAAAACTTTTAGACCATGACTTAAGTAAGGAATTTTAAGGCAAGAGTAAAAGTATTCATCATCTTAATAATAGATGCCATGTATTAAGTACTTACTAAAGCAAGTGCTTTGCATGCATTTTCTCATTTAGTCCTTTGAACGTCCTGTGAAGTACATATGGTTATTGCCTCATTGAAAAAGCTAAGTTGCTCAGAGTCATACATGTTGTAACCAGGTTTCATCTGGCTTCAGGCTCATCCTCCATTTAAACATTGCCACACTGCCTTCCATCAAAATGTTAAAATCAAGGATAGTTCAGTGGCAGGAAGAGGAAACACATTCAAGACAACTTGGGTAGAGGGAACTTCTGGAAGGAGATGAGGAAACTTTGTGGTAAGACCCAACGGTGAGAAAGATCATTGAATGTTTAAAGAAGGAAAATGGAATGGGAAAAGATTGCAGGGAGGAGCATGTGAAAAGCCTGGAGATAGGGGGTGGCTACATCAGGGAAGGCCTTGTCAGTCATGTATTCACAACACACATTTGGTGGGGAATCAGGCACATAGCATAGGGCTTAAGAACAGAGACTCTCCAAGCAGGTCTAGATTCAAAACACAGCTCCACTCTCAGCTGGTGTATGATCTTGGATAGTTGCTTAATTGTGTAAGCAATTGTTTCTTCTGTAAAATGGACACAGGGCAGTTTTCTTAAAGCTCGTGTGATGAAAAAAAAAAAAAAAAAAAAAGCTTGTGTGATGATTAAGGTAACACATATAATGCACTTATCATGAGACACACATAAGATCTTCTTTTTATTAATACTTTTTTTTTTTAAGATTTTACTTATTTATTCATGAGAGAAAGAGAGAGAGAGAGAGGCAAAGACAGGCAGAGGGAGAAGCAGGCTCCATGCAGGGAGCCCAACGTGGGACTCGATCCCAGTCCCCAGGATCACGCCATGGGGTGAAGGTGGCGCTAAACCACTGAGCCACCCAGGCTTCTCACATAAGATATTCTTATAAAATGTTACTGATTGTTATCTGTAGTCTTTTTATTATGCATGATCATTATACTTGATCTCTCAATAGACCCTCTAAAAGAAACTTGCACTAGGAAACTGGTGTCAGCACCATCAAACATTTCTTCTATAGGAACTCCCCTATGTCATTATTCATGCTGTTTTTCGTTTTCATTCAACCAATATGAATTTACTGAACATGCACTATGTTTCAGATAGTGTGCTGGGTATTATGGATGCACAGATAATTAAAATAGGTTTCCTAACCTATTTTAGGAGAAGCTTGCATGATAAAGGGTAGAAGAAAATGATGGCTGCTATGTGGTAATATTTTCTATCAGGGGAAGGGAAAAGCAAAATGTTTGCTGGGCACTTATCACATTCCAAGCAGGGTACCATATACTTCTGTGTATTATTATCAGATCTTAGTCTTTATCAGAACTTGGTAAGTAGAGTTTTTTTTTTTTTTCCTTTCCTTCTAATAATAGAGAAGGAAAACAAGCTCAGAATAGTCAAATAGCTTGCTCAAGTTGACGCATTTACTAAAATGGCAATTTGCCATTCAGGCTCTCACTCTGAATCCAGGCAAGCTCTTTGCACCTATAATTCTTCCTTTCCAAGTCTCCAAACTGTACTGGTTTTACCTTAATAAAAAAGGACCAAAGTGAGTTTTGCGTTTAGCAACAGGAATTCATTGAGAATCTTGATGAAAACAGTTTAGTAAAGTGAAGGAAGATACTAACAAAGGACAGAATAGAGACAGTGGTTTGGAAGATACAAGGAGAAAGGGATTGTTTTAAGCTGTATTTTATTAGATCTTTCTATAGCAATGAACACTAATCTCTTCTCCCTTTTTTAGAGCATTTTCTTTCTTTGGTCACTATGTTCCAGACTCAGGGCTCCTCCTTTGCTGGAACCCTGAATCTAGTTCCAGTAAGGTAACCCTGAGCCATATATGAGATTTCATTTAATCTTCCAAGCAATATTTGAGATGGTTGTCATTGTTCCCATTTTACTGATGGGGGAAAAATAAAAACAAAACTGAAGTTCAGAGGAGGTAATTTAGCTACCAAGTCATAGAGGTAATAAATGATTGGTGTGGGATTAAGACAGGGGTCATTCTGACAGCAAAGGTCAAACATGCTTCCTACCACATCTGACCTTTTCAGGAGCTCATAAGGCATGAGATTAAACATGGGCCTTTTACCTGAGAGTTTCAAGACTCAGGTTCACTACCCTCCTCTCCATTTTACCTAAGTTATGGAAGGTTAATCCTCAATTGGACCAGTCTAAATATTAGGGGAGGCCAGATTTAAATAGCCAGCAGTTTGTCCCCATTAAAGTTTAGTCCAAGCTTCCAGGATTCTGCACATTCCCAACTCTTGAAAGGCAAATGAAAAAGACACCAAAAAAAAAAAAAAAAAGGAAACAAAAGACACCAATATGCACATTGCTCAACTGCTTGAGTAGAGATCATTGATAAATCTGCCACATATTGTAAATCTGACTGTAAGCTGTTCAAAGTTACTCTTGAAGTAACAAAGTTTTATCTTGAACATAAGAAAAAATGACTAATTCCCCCAAATGTTTGAAAAGCCTTGCCCAGAACTTCAGTTATAATGAATGAACTAGGGACACCTGGGTGGCTCAGTGTTGAGCATCTGCCTCCAGCTCAGGGCATGATCCCTGGATCCGGGATTGAGTCCCACATCAGGCTCCCTGCATGGAGCCTGCTTCTTCCTCTGCCTGTGTCTCTGCCTCTCTCTCTCTCTCTCTCTCTCTCTCTCTCTCTGTGTCTCTCATAAATAAATAAATAAAATCTTTAAAAAATAATAATAAATGAACTAAAATATCAACTATTACCTTACCTGGGTCATATGCTGACAGTGATCCCTCCTCCATTTCCTGAATTCTTCCCCTGCATATTACTTTAGATTTGCAGAGGTATGATGTGATAAGTGAAATCATACATGGAGTATAAGTGGGTCTCTACAATCAGCTATTTTAGAAGCTTTCATTTTTCTTGCCTTTCTTGGTTTCTGTAGTGATGATTAGACTAAAGTAGGGACACTTTTCAGTGGTAGAATTAAGACCTCTCTTCAGAGTAAATCCTTCTTTACTTTGCTTCCTTTCAAGTGCATGAGAAGAGTTGCTAGACAAGTTTATTTAATCACTTAGAATACGTCATGTTAACTCAAGGAAGAAGCAAAGTGCCTGAAAAGCCAGGATAAACTGTGCGTAACTTTCTTTTTCCCCTCACAAAATCTAGTTCCAATAAAAACCATCTTTACTGCCTCAGGCTAATGTGTAAGTTAGTGAGAGATTATGGTCTAGTTTTTATAGCATTTTATGTAGTATTTGACAATCCATAGGGACCTTGCCTGTTAGTCCTTTACAAATATAAAATGTAATTTTGAATTTCACTTCATCATGGTAATAGGCTATATAAGCTTTATTTTTAAAGCCTACAGACCATCCTGTCACCTCAGGGAACCTCAAACAACCTGACTTAATCACCTCTTAGTGACTCATTGTGCCCTGCCCACTCTTTTGAAAATATATAAATCCTAGTTATTTTTAGAGCCTTTTCTAGAAAATGAGGTTGATTTCTTGTACACACTCAGGCTAAGCATACACAGAAAAAATAGGTAGGAAGAGACTCTTTGTCTCCAAAGGATTGGATTATTTTCATATATTCTCTAGAGTGCCCCTCCTTCCCTTTTGCAGTAAAGTCTCTTAGGTACAGAAACTTGCATTAGAAGGCAGGCAGCCAATCAGCCAAATCCCTAATGGAAGAAAAATAAATAGTGGCAGTCACAGTGAGATGCTAAGGTGTGTACAGTATAGCTGCAGAGCTACACAGCCATCCTAAGCAGTAGGTAATTTGGTCAGTACATTGCTACAGAGATGAAACTATTTTTGTTAACATTTTATAGATGAGGGAAGGGAAACCCAGAGAAACTGACTTGGTCAAGCTCTCAAGGTTAATTCCTGGCAAGAGCTGAAACTGGGTCTTTCAATGTTTAGTTAACTTACCTCTCCAGTGTACCTCACTGCCATTTAAATTGTTAAACAATGTCCATACTTCCTAAACAGGTCATCTCTTGCCCCTTTTGTACTTATTTCTCATGTAATGAGATAGTTTAACTCATCATAACATGGTAACTGGTATTTAATAGTGAATACTAAGGTATTTGTTATTTCTTCCTGTGTGATACTCTGTGCTGAGTACTACAATGACACTTCCCATGTTGGAGCTTAACACTTAGAAGAGATACCTATGCCCCTTGCAGCTCTCATTGTTCCCAGCTAATGGTCCAGGATTGTGGTGGTCTTAGGCTAGATTTCTCCTAGGGGACTATGGACTCCATAGCTCAGATAAGCCATTTTAGAGCTGGACCACCTTATGCAATCTTGAAACCTGGGGTTACTTGTCCAGCGTTTGCTTCATCATAATATCACAATTTCCTGGCTTTCTACCCTGAATATCATTTATCCAATTTATAGATTGCAGAATTAGAATCCCAGCCTATGTAGCCTACCTAAGTTTCAGAATGTCAATACCTCGAAATCCATCTCGAGCTATTCCAGAGTTTCAATAACAGAATTCTAATATACACCTAATAGGCTGATGGAAAGAACTCTCTTTATTTTTTCTAATTTGCTTCTTTAAATGTGAATGCGTTATAACTTGCAGTTGAATACTTCCGTAAAGATAATTACATATGGCAAGACAGAAAAACTTTTTGAAAAAAAAAAAATTCCCTTGAATATGTGCCTGAATTCATTTACAACTGTTGCTGCTTTAAACACTTCAGGCAGAATAAGTGGATGGCACTAAACAGCTTAGCTGCAATTATTATGGAATGTCTGAGGTATAATTTCCCCTGCGGTTTTGTTAGGCGTACAAAATTCATAATTCTGATTTGTGGCAGGTACTTATTACCCATCACAGGTGGGGATATGCAAATATTATTCTAGTAGGGGTGAACAGCCTTTATTTCAGTATTCAGCTATTAACGAGATTTGTGAGTCTGGTACTCTGGGGCCATTTAATTAATTAGATGGTACAGATAAAATATAAATTGTTTTGTAGGCTACACAATTCCTGTCCTAGGAGATGTAAAACTGAGGCTAAATGAACTTAGTGTAGATTGATTTGTTGTTTTTTATATAGCTCCCAGTAAATGTAAATCCTGTTCATTATTTTACTGTATTAATTCCACTCATAATCTTCATATTCTCTAAGTTTCATTAAAATAGATGTTATGTATTTGACTGTTTTGTTAAGTGACTTTATCAGTTAATCTCCATGTCCATGGCAATAAGCAAATCCTGTATACGGAAAGAATGTATCTATGAGAACAGATCTTTTGTAAATTTTTCATATTCTCAAGTAAGTAAGCAAGTAAGAGTTTTTTGTTAATTTGTAATATTATGTATGTGGAAATAAAATCTACTAGAATAAATCCAGAAAATTGCATGACATTTTAAAAAGAGTGTTATTGGGGTCAGTCAAGAAATCGTACAACCTGTACAACTACCTACACATAAGGAGTATCCTTTGTCATGCATTTGATATCTCAGGGAGGTGAGAAGTTTATAGTTATTTGGTTAATGGTAACTAAGTTTAATTTTTCCTTTGTCTTTATATGCTTGACACTGGATGTCTAGCAGTGCTATGGTAAGGATTCGGGATCTTGCCTTATTGACATAGTGGCACAGTCACTGTAATTGATTATTGATGTCTGCCTTGGATGTGTCTAGAGTTGCTGTTTATGCTGGGTGTTTGCCATCTTTGGTTTATGTCTTTGGTGACAACTAAATTAAAAGCCTTTAATCATATTGTTGATTACCCTAAATTTGACAAGAATAAAAATGCACATATTTTGATTTCCTCAGAAGATACTCAATTGAAGTTATTAAATTTCATAGGAATCCCATCTTCTAATAAAACAATTTGGAAATGATTACCCCAATTTTATTTTGAAACTAGAAACTAATTATGGATGAATGAATAATTAGTTTATTAATAAATGACTGAATATTTTTTTTTAGTTAAAGTTGGGCTTACCTTAAATTTTACTTTGGGATAAAATACTAGTTTCTCTCTTCTGACCTTCAAGTTTTCATTTTAAAATTGAAATTCAGGCTAACAATAATAGTTTCTCTTTTCTCTGAGTCCAATTTTCTATCCTCTGCCAGCCTCCCTGTACTTTCTATCTCTTTTCATTTCTTAATGAAAAGCAAGTATATTTCTCAAAAGAAACATACTTTTAATACCTTGACTAAATAAAAGGAGAGTACATAAGAAAATGCAAGAATTGGAAAACAATTTCCCAAAGGGATTTAATAACCACATTTAAAATAATTGCAAAAGCAGAAGCCCACATATCATGTTGACAACCTTGAAAGCAAAGCAAAATACTTAAATGTGCAGATCTGAGAGTTCTGTGTTCCAGGTCAGCTTTCAGCAAATGCATTTTCAATCATCTCCTGTTAATCTTCATAGAAATCCAGGAAAAGATAAATTTTAGTTCTTAATTTTTTTTAAGATTTTATTTATTCATGAGAAGCGGAGAGAGAGAGAGAGAGGGAGAGAGAGAGGTAGAGACACAGGCAAAGGGAGAAGCAGGCTCCATGCAGGGAGCCCAATGTGGGACTCAATCCTGGGTCTCCAGGATCATACCCTGGGCTGAAGGCAGCGCTGAACTGTTGAGCCACCCAGGCTGCCCAAAAAGATAAATTTCATCAATTTAAAAAGAGATTCATAAGGTATTGCAACCATGTATTCTACATCTCCAAAAGAAAAAATTAAATGAAATGTGATAATTATTCAGATTCAAAACCTGTTAAAGAAGCCAAGACAAAGTTAAACAATTAGAAAAATATTTTAACAAAAAATATGCTACATTAACAAAAAAGGAATTATATACTAAAAGGTTGATCAAGACATTACTACTGAAATTATTTATGTGGTTTATATAGATGATAATGAGATGTGCTATTAATGGTGTATTTTCTGTAAAATAAAATTCTTTTGAGTTTGCAAACTTTAAGAATTAAATTGGGTATAAATGATAAAAACTAGATAACAATTGTGAAAACATTTTAGGATCTATTATTGATCCTAATCTGAAAAATATGTTGATAAAAAGGAAAAAAAAAACCCAAAGATGGAACAAATACACACAATATTAAATGTTAAGATTAATCCTTTTTACAAAATATCATACCCAAGGAAATATTTTAGACATAGACATAATTTTTTGTATTATTCAGGTTTCTCCAAAGTTTCAGTCCTTTGGTAGCACAACCAACTCAAAAGCTCTGCAGTTGGAATATTTGGAGAAAAAAGAAGAATCTAGTATACATGAAGGTCATTGAAGGGTCACATGAAGGCATTTGATGTGTGGATAGGAAGTAATGAGATGTTTTCTGATGGCAGAACTTTTGGGTACAGGTCAGAACCTGAACTTAACCTTATAGAGTTCAAAAAGGAGTTGAACTGGGTGGTGAATACATGTATTTGTCAAATCCCATAGAATTGTGTTTCAAAAAGAGTGACCTTTAATATATGCAAACTAAGAAAAAGAAAGCACTGACCAGGATGTCGAAGAGCAAATGGATTAAACTTTGTTACAAAAGTAGGACATATCAGCACTGAAGAAGATAAGGGGAAGAAGAGCTGACGTATGTAACTTTGAAAAATAGTATTCTGGCTGTAAAATTAAATTTTAAAGTTAAAGACAAAAATAAAGAAGCTATAAATCTAAAGACAGAAAGGAATTGTACATAAACACTGTACTCTAGTTGGCAATTTTTTTTCATGGGAGGACAAGTTAGTAATAATGAAAGGCTTTACATCTGTATTGGGGTTGATAAGTAAGTAAAAGGAAGCTGGATAGTGGGTGCCCGGTTCCTTACTGTTGGAGAAATAAGTTACAGATAAGAGAGGACAACTAGAATAAATTTCATGGTGGTGGATCAGAGTTGGAGACATCAGGGTGAACTCATGTTTAACTTAATATCGATACAGATGGTAGCTATAGAAACAATCACAGACATGTGTATATATCAGTTAGTAGATATAGAAGCAATCATACACATGTGTATATGCATAATTATGTTAGTATATATACGTGTATGTATTACTTAGCTCTCTTGAGAGATCCTAGAAGCAACAATAACCCACTAGTGATGAGCGCACATATACCTAGATCTTGGTTTCTAAATACCATTTTAATCAAATTAACTAGGTGTCATTGGAGACATAATTGATTCTGGGGCTGGAGCAGGAAAAATACAAGATGAGTGTGGAATATTTTATAGTGTCAGAAAGTAAGGAAATGATAAAAAAAAAAAAAATGTCAAAGGGACATAGAAGCCAACTGAAAGAGCTCCCAATAAGAAAATATGGAACAATTTGAGCAACAAAGTAAATAATGTAGTACAAAATAAATATTCAAGAGTCCATACTGATTCAAATAAATGAAGACTGTTCTTCCTTCCATGACAATTGCAAGTAACTAAGCTCTATCAAGAGTTTGGAGCTTAATTTCCCAATACTTCTAACTTTTGAGAATGAGTTAGACCTAGTGACTCACTTCCAAAAGATTAGTGCATTAATACGGAAAAATAGTTTAAAACATACACACACACACACACACACACACCCTGACAAACATTGCCTCAGCTGTAAGATGAAAGCTAGCAGCAGTATTGGGCACAGCCATTACCCATGAATATGTATGATGAGGACACTTCACCTCTTCAGTATTCTTCTAAAAACCCATAATCCTAGTCTAATCATGAAAAAAATATCAGAAAAACCAAAATTGAGGTGCAGTAAGAAATATATATGGTCTTTGTCCTCAATTTCTGGCACAGAACTCCCAGAACCCTTGGAATTTTCTAAATAATAGGAATGTCTTTTGATAATTCTTTAGGTGTCACTTTTAAGCACTCCTGAGTTTATGCTAATCAGGTAAATTAGGGTGGGGCCCCAGGCAGATTTGGGATGTGCCTGGTTACCGGAAAGACCAAGTGATTAGAGGGTTGGGACTTTCAGATCCATCTCCCTGATCCCTGAAAAGGGGAGAGGGACTGGAGGTTGAATCAATTGCCAATGGCCAATGACTTAATCACTCAGGCCTACATAATTAAGCCTCGGCAAAAGCCCACAAGCAAGAAGATACAGAGCTTTCAGGTTGTTAAACACAAGAGGATGCAGAAAAGATGGCTTGCCTAGAGAACATGGAAGCTCTGAGCCCTTTCCCCATACCTTGCTATACACATCTCTCCCATCTGGCTATTTCTGAATTATGTCCTTTTATGATAAACTGGTAATCTAGTAAGTAAAATGTTTTTCTGAGTTTTGTGAGCTGCTCTAGCAAATTAAAGAAATTGCCACAGACCAGAGGACACTAGGGAGACAGGATAACTAAGTGCAGTGTGGCACAATTTGAACAAAAAAATTAATGACCAGTACTATTCTAGAATTAGATTGGGTCCTGAAAGAGAAAAAACAGATTCCCATACCTTTTTTAAAAAAAGTTTATATATGTTATATGATACACTGAATTTATAATGAGTTGTTTATAATGTCATATATGTTCTTAAGATTGTTACTGATTTTTAAAAAAATCTCATTCAAGTTCTTCCATATATGGGCTGTAAGCTTCAGGACATTTTAAGTGTTCTTGTGTAGTGACTAGTCTAAAATACTCTTGGAAACATTTAAAAGTTGAATTGAAAAACACTAGAAGCATTCTTAGAAGCTTTTTTTTTACCCGGAGACAGTTAACTATAATTGAACTATAAAAGGTGACTACAAACCTCATAAATATAGCCCCAGAAATTCAAGCTAACTATTCCTTCTATTTTCCTGGAGTCAGTTCCCCCTAAATGCCCACAGGGACATGAATGCCTCTTTATGAGTGAGGAAATGTGTTGAGGGAAAGGGTTGGGGAGTGGGGAGTCAGTAAGAAAAAGGACTAATTGTAGAGTTTCATACTTTTGCAAATCGTGTGAAAACATTATAATACAAAGATCATGCTGACTTCCTTTGAAGCTCTAACATCTGATTCTGCTGACAAGCTATCAAGATTTAAACTTAAGAGTAG
Source organism: Canis lupus dingo (assembly GCF_003254725.2). NCBI lineage: Eukaryota > Metazoa > Chordata > Mammalia > Carnivora > Canidae > Canis > Canis lupus. Next base: position 53,279,236 of record NC_064248.1, read on the forward strand.
TGAGGAAATTGTTTAGGTTTCAAGACTAAGCAGCATGTTTCAACCAAATAACCAATCATTGATGAATCAATCAAATCATAATCTGTGCCTTATCTCCTTGTTGATTCCTGATAAGCATTCTCCTCAGGAACACAGAGAGGAAGGAGGTAATGGAGGCAGGCAGAAAAGTGAAATTCAGGGTTTGGGCAGCTTTTCTGGGCTGTAATAAAATCTAACATTTATTTTTAAAACATTTACATAGTACATCTGTGTCCTACCTATGCATAATCTTCATAACAACTTAATTAATAAGTACCATTATCATCCCGTTTTTTGAGATGAGGAAACTGAGGTACAGAGAGATTAATTTGAATTAACTAATACATTCAATTAACCAATCAATTAATTATAAATCATTATTCATAACTTATAAGTAAAATTATAAATAAACTTGTGAATTGGCAAAGTAAGGCAGAACCAGAATTTGAAAATTATGAACTCCATCCTCACCCTGAAATTTTTTAGAAAGATGAAAGAAAAGAAGGTCGATATAAATGAAATAGAGCAGCATTTGCAAAGTGATGACCAGTGGGGGGTCTGGCATTTGGATTTTGTTTATTAGCCAATAAATTCACATTAGAATTTGACCACCTTTGGATAGGTCATGCATTTTAGTTTATTGAGTCTCCACAACTCTTTGATGCACTGCCCTGTCACTTAACATATTTAGATGGCTTGTCTAGCCTCTGAAAGTGTTTAGGTTTTATACAAAGAAAATGACATTAAAGGTTAGAATGAGAGAGCAATAGAAATAGAAAGAGAAATTAGGGAGTCTGGAAAATGGGGAGATGAAGATGAAATAGTGACATGCACATAGATAAGAGGATGGTAGGGTAGCAGGCCTGAACTCGATGGCTAGCCATGTATCTCCACTAATAAAAAGTTACAGTGAGAACAGTTGAGTTCAAATCCTTATATTGCTTCCCCTGAAAAAGAAAAAGTAGAAAGAATGGAGCCATCCAAAGATGGACTCTGTCCTCTCTTCTTGCTTGCTCATTTTAGCCTAGCTCTGCAGATACTACAGATGTGTTTCCAGCAACAAAAATAATCCCCTCCAACCTTTGTTTAACTCTCTCTGGGACTGTCATTCAGACTTTAGACCAACTGGGTCCTTTTGTGTTTTGGACTAACCTACAGTCATCTGGAAAACATTCTCTGAGCCACAATTAGTGACTCATTGGCCTGAAATCAAGTCTTCTTCCAAATAAAATAGAAGGTAGTTCAGCCTTCCGTCTGCTAGAACACATCTTTTTCTAAGTGGCAAGTAGTCCTACCTTTAAGGTCCATCAAAACTGGAGCAAGTGAAGGAGGAGAAACAAAAATAAGTTAGAAAGAAAATTAAAAATACCTAACAGTTGAAGTTCCAAATCCACATTTAAGCATGAAGAAATCCTGGTCTTGGACATGCACACATTTGGCATGAGAACTTGGATTGCTTCTTTTACTGATGTTTGTTCAGTCTTTCAAAATGACAAATATGAGAAAGCCTTGATAAATGAGTTTATTTTGGAGATTTGTTAAAAGTCTGTTCACTGCTGGAACAGTATAGAGAAAAAAAAAATCGAAAATCATAAACACTCATTCCCAAAATAAGGAACTCTCTGTGTTGACACCCTTAGAAAAGTTACTAACGGAAAGGCAAGTGCTTTCACATTCTCTGAAGATAGGCAAAGTGGGAACCAATGAAAGGAATAAGGGAATGTTCACCATGTATACCAGTAACCGTTCCTCAGGCTTACTACGAGAGCTGAATCAAAGCTCTTTGGAAAAGCCATGTGTGAAAGTTTAAATCCTAGCTAAGTCAAGGCTCTTCTGCCTTCTATAAAGTTTAACACAGACAATTTCTCCATTTCTTAAATATCTCCTAAAAAATCTAGGATATTATAAGGTGTTCTGCTGGGTCACTATGAAAATAACCAGTGGTTAATAGAGAAGATAATTGTGACCTCCGAAGGCTGCCTTGAAAATATACACCTGCCATGTTGTCTGCAAAACATATTTTGACTCACTGGATTCCTCTTTAATGAGGGTTATTTTCTACCTTCTGGATTCCTGCATTGCAAACCAAAGAAGCTAGATTTTGTATGAACAAAGCATTATGATCTTATGCCTTTCATAAGTACCTTAAAATTTCACTCTTTCCAGGGGCACCTGGGTGGCTCAGCGGTTGAGTGTCTGCCTTTGGCTTAGGTGGCTCAGGTCATGACCTTGGGGTCTTGGGATCAGCTCCTGCATCAGGCTACCCACAGGGAGCCTGCTTCTCCCCCTGCCTGTGTCTCTGCCTCTCTCTCTCTCTCTCTCTCTCTCTCTCTCTGTGTCACCCATGAATAAATAAATAAAATCTTTTAAAAAAATGTTCACTCTTTCTATTAACATGATGATGATCTTCGCAAACAACTCACTTATAAACATTTTAATTTTTTAAAAAGATTTTATTTATTTATTCATGAGAGACAGAGAGAGAGAGAGAGAGAGAGAGAGAGAGGCACAGGCAGAAGGAGAAGCAGGCTCCATGCAGAGAGCCTGATGGGGGACTCCATCCCAGGTCTCCAGGATCAGGCCCTGCCTGAAGGCGGTGCTAAGCCACTGAGCCACCCGGGCTGCCCAAACATTTTAATTTTTAAAGTAGTTTTAGGTTTATGGCAAAATTGAGTAGGAAGTACAAAGGGTTTCTATATATTCCTTACCCACCCCTCGCCCCCATGCACAGCCTGCCTCCCAGTATCTGGAACCAGAGTTGTACATTTCTTATAATCAACGAACCTACACTGACACATCATTACCATCTTGAGTACATAGTCTACATTAGGGTTCAGTCTCAGTGATGTACCTTCTATAGGTTTTGACAAATGTATAATGATATGAATGTACCCTTACAGGATCATGCAAAATAGTTTCACTGCCCTAAAAATTCCCTGTACTCCGCCCATTCATCTTGCCCTCCTCCCAAACCCTGGCCACCATGGATTATTATACCATCCCCATGGTTTTGCCTCTCTAGAATGTCATATGGTTGAATTCGTATGGTGTCTAGCCTTCTCAGATTGGTTTCTTTCACTGAAGATTCTTTCTTGTCTTCTCATGGTTTGATCGCTCATTTTTTATTGCTGAATAACATTCCATTGTCTGGCTGTACTAATCTATTTATCTACCCATTCACCTAGTGAAAGCCATCTTGTTGCTTCCAAGTTTGACCACTGTGAATAAAACTTCTGTAGAGATCTGTGTATAGGTCTTTGTGTGGATTTAAGGTTTTAAATCCCTATGGGTAAATATCGAGGAGCATGATAATTGGCTTGTATGGAAGGAGTATGTTTCGTTTGATAAGAAACCACAAAACTGTCTCCCCAAATTGACTGTACCATTTTGCATTCCCACCAGCAATGCGTGAGAGAATTCCTGTTGTTCCACCTCTTTGCCAGCATTTGTAGTAGTTAGCGTTCTGGATTTGGGCCATTCTAATGGGTGTGAAGTAGTATCTCATTGTTCTAATTTACATTTCCCTGATGATACATGATGTGGAGCATCTTTTCATATGCTTATTTATCATCAGCTTATCATTTTTGGTGAAGTGTATGTTCAGATTTTTGGCCATATTGTTTTTTAGTACACTTGTTTTTTTTTACTGTTGATTTTTAAGAGTTCTGTGTATATTTAGATAACAGTCCTTTATCAGATATGTCTTTTGCAAATATTTTCTCCCAGTCTGTGTACTGTCCTCTCATTTTCTTAACAGTGTCTTTCACAGAGAAGATGCTTTTAATTTTAATGAAGTCCAGATTATCATTTCGTTCTTTCATGTATCATGCCCTTACTGTTATATCTAAAAAGTCATTTCCAAGGGGTGCCTGGTTGGCTTAGTTTGTGTAGCATGCAACTCTTGATCTTGGGCTCTTGAGTTCAAGCTCCACATTAGGTGTAGAGTTTAAAAAATAAAATCTTAAAAAAGTCATCACCAGACACAAGTCATCTGAATTTTCTCCTGTGTTAAATTCTAGTTTTATAGTTTTGCCTACAGGATTCTAAAAATGTCCTAGTGCTTTTATTTGGGGGAGGGGGCTGAAAAAACAGAAGGCTGAGGATTTTTTTTTAAAGTACCTAGTCCTCATGAATGCAGGACTGTTTCTACATTCTGGTAGATTTTTGCCTAAGCCAAATTTAGTCACCCAGTTGGTCATATTACTCTTTGAACAGAACTAACTGTAAGGATACCCAGCTCTTGTTCTAATTAGACCCGGTTTGATGAGTTAGTCCTCTACAGAGGAATTATTTCTAAGGAAAGAAAGTGTCAGTTTGTTAGACCTAGTAGATTTGTGTGAAAAACAGTATATGTTACACAAATAGTACTCTTACCACTAAATGGCTCATCACTACACGGATTTCAACAAACTGTACAAACCATGTGTCCTGAAATATAACATCCATACAGGAAAAAAAAATCTGCTCTAAGATAATTAGCATTTCAAATAAAGCCAGCCTATACAGTCCACCTACTGCAGAGAACTCTGGACTAGCCACTTAACAATTAGTACATCTCTGTACATGTCATCAAATTTGGCTAAATAAATTGCAATTTCATTTTGTGCAGTAGAAGCACATAGGGTGCTGAATTGTATTTCATAATTTCGGACAACTGGACTCTAATTTTACAGCACTTCCTATATAGGAAATATTTAGATCAGATGTAAGAAGGTTATTTTCTCTTGTACTTGGGGAACAGAAAAAAGATAAAAAGCTTAAACACTTTTCTACCATCTAAGAAGGTATGGTAGAGCTGATTTTACTAGACTTGTTAAAAGGCAATTCCTGCACCATATTTATCATAATATAGTCGTTGTTAGTGGTTTAGGTATATGGTATGTTAGGGAGAATGCAAATTCTTTAAGAGAAAAACAATATTTTATAATCTGCATATCCCTAGTACCTATCAGAGTATCTTATATATAGATGTTAGGAAAAGTCAATTTTGTTGGATGTGCTGTAGTAAGTACAGAATATTGCATGGGAAAATATGCACTCACATCAGTATCCGCTCATTGTGACAACTGTAAGTGCTTGCAGATTTCAAATTCATACCCATTCTGATCCCATTCTGAGGGCTCCAGAATGCTATTTATTTTCACTTGAATAAAACTAAGTAAAGCAATACTTCTAAATGCCAAAATATGCATTACTTAAATTTGATATATATATGTATACATGTATACACACACACACACTATATGTATTTCTGTGGGTTAACTATTAGAAAGTCATCATGTACCTGTCCTCCTCATCTCAAACTCCTATTTTTTTTTATTGGATATTTTCTCACCCCTTCATAAACTGAAGTCACTGCTTTCTCAGTGTCTTCCTTTTTCTAATATTTCCTGGAAATTTTGCAGTTTCCTTAACATTTTAGAACTGGATTAACAAATAATCCTCTTTTCTTTTTTTTCCTAGTAGGGCATACTAATATCTATCCATTTGTTTAATATCAAATATGTAATAAATCCCATCCTTCACTTATTTCTCAGGGTACTGGTCTTCTGAGAACATCCTTGAAGACCTGACCAAAGATTAATTACATTATATGTATATAATGTGCATAAAACCACAGGAAAATTATTATAGTCTCATAAAGCCTCTCTTTTCAATTTCTATTAAAACCCACCAACTTCCTTCAGGACATTTATTTAGCATATTCTTATTGTAAAGGCATATCCTCAATGTTTTAAACTAAAGTTATTATCAGGATTTTCCTGCTAAAAACCCATCATCTTTTCTTTTCCTTGTGGGCCGCTGCATGCTTCTTCCCTTTGATGATCCCCACAGGTCAGGTTGCAGTGCATTGATTTTCTTTTTCTTTTTTTTAAAGACTTTATTTATTTATTCATAAGAGACATAGAAATGTAGAGAGAGACAGAGACACAGGCAGAGGAGAAGCAAGCTCCCTGCGGGAAGCCTGATCCCCAGGACCCAGGGATCATGACCTGATCCAAAGGCAGATGCTCAACCACTGAGCCACCCAGGTGCCCTTCACTGATATTCTTTTTGTTTGATATCCCGAGATGATATCACCCACACTCATGGTTTAACCACTCCTCATAGGATGGTATTCCACATGTCTGTGTGACCTTTCTGTGTGCTTCGATTTCATATCCAGTGGCCTACTGAACAGATAAACTACTTCAAAATCACAAAGAAACTGTAAGAATCATCTATCCTCTGAAGAATGCATACCAGCCTGTAATTGGTTACCTCCAGGACATAGGGCTGAAGGGAGACAAAGAGATTAGCTTTCCTTTTCTATACTGTCTTCTATTTTATTTTACTTTTTGTAACATGCATATGTTTGTTTTTTGGAATTAACAAATAGAAATGAAGAAGAAGGAGAATGAAAAGAAGAAGAAGAAAGAAGAAGGAGGAGGAGGAGGTGGTGGCACTTGAATGGCTCAGTTGGTGAAACACCTGACTCTTGCTTTCAGCTCAAGTCATGATCTCAGGGTCCTGGGATTGAGCCTTATGTTGGGCTCCATGCTCCATGCAAAGTCTGCTTTAGATTCCCTCCCTCTCCCTCTGGCTCTCCCGCTCGTACTCTCTCTCTTTCTCAAATGAATAATAAATAAATCTGGAGGCTGAGAAGTTCAAAATCAAGGTGCTGATAGATGCAGCATCTGGTGAGGACCCTCTTCTTAGTTTATAGATGGCTATCTTCTTGCTGTATTCTCCCATAATGGAAGGGGAAAGAAACTCTCTTGGGTCTCTTTTATATGGGTACTAACATCACCCACGAGGAGTTCACCTCATGATCTAATCATCTCCCGAAGACTTCCAAAGACCATCACTTTAGGGGTTAGGTTCTCAACGTGTGAGTCTGGGAGGGGACAAACATTTAGTGCATTGCAAGAAGAAATATCCTCTAAGCCATCTCCATGCTTCCATTTTTGTTCTCAAATCTATTCTTCATATAACTGATCTTTCTACAATGCAACTGTGACAAATCCACTCTTCTTAAAACTTGCATTCTTTTGACTAAAGAATAAAAGCCTAGGATCTTTAATGTGGCACATTTCTCCTTCTTTGATCCAACACTTTCTACCTGTCCAATTTTATCTGACACTTTCCATTTGGCCAGGGTTCTAATACTGCAGCATCATTAACTTACTGAGGTTTCTGCCCGCATCATGCTGTGCCTTGCCCTCACAACTTTCCTTGTGTTTTCTTTCAGCTACATACTAATTACTTCTCCCTTAGGCCCAGCGCATGTATCTATTCTCTAAGAAGTGTTCCCTGTCTCTAATTCCTAATACCCTGCTTGGGGTGGGTACTACTTTGCTGTGCTCACATGACAGCCTAATGCAGTGGTTGTTAAAGTATACTTCACAGATATTTGGGGTTTCCAAACCTTGTGGGATGCTGTGAGTTCAAAATTGCTTTCACAGTAATATGAAGATGACATGTGCCTTGTTCAGTGTTGACATTAGAACAAATAGTACAAAAGCCATAGGGGGTTTGATGCCAGCACCTTAGCACAAAAGGAGGCAGGCACACCAAACAGTCCTAGAAGTTATTATTTCACAGCCTCACATTTGGAAGGAGAAAAAAAAAAGGCCATTTAAGAATTTCTTAACAAAGCAACAAAAATTTAATTTCATTTCATCTTGACCCTTGAGAATATATCTTTTTAATATTTTGTGTAATGATATGGAAAATACACAAAAACATTTTTGCTATAAGCTCAATTAGTTGCTTTTAAATGAGGTACTGTTTTTACTTGAAAAAAAAAACTGAAAATTCTGTGTATTTAGATCTAATTTGGCAGACATTTTTCTGAAAATAAGTGGAATCTGTCACTTCAAGAATAACAATTTATAGTATTTGTAGTTACTAATGATACAATCTGAGCTTTTAAATGTAAATTACTTTGTGGAAAGCTCTTACCAGCCATTATGAGCTTTATATCTCTCCCAATAATAAAATCTTTTCTTGAGATCAGTATTGATGTTAACAAATGTGATTTTTTGATATTATACAATAAAATGTGTCAAATTTTGTAGGATTTGTATAATCAATATTTTTCAAATGTCAAATGATGATTTTATAAAACTATTCATGACTAAAAGACCCACTCATATGAGAGACAAATGAATATTTATATATAACATGATAAGTTTGTATTATTTCAGATCCCACTTTAATACTAATCTTTAAGAAACTGCTTGTTGAGTGTTGGTGTAATATAAAAGAATTATCTTAAGAGATTACTAAAATTCTCTTCCTTTTTCCAACTACATACCAGTGGAAGGCCAGATATTTTTCATATACACCTATCAAAAAAACGTATTACAACAGAGAAGTTCAGAAGCATATGGAAATCCATATACCTCCTCCTAAGCTAGACATTAAATAAATTTGCAGAAATGAAATACAATGCCATTATTGTCACTAAAATTTGTATTTTAGAGCATATTTCACAAAAATATGTTAACATGTAAAGGATTTATTATTTTTATATGAATTAATAAGTATTTTAAAATACCTCATTTTTAATTTTTAGCACAGTAAGTATTGGTAGATTTATCACACATAAATGAAACATGTCTAGGTCCTCAGTAATTTTAAGAGTATAAAAGGGTTCTCAGATAAAAAAAAATCGAGAACCATCTTCCTGATGCATACCTCAGTTTTATGTACCACACAGCCTTATAAACACATGTTGTTGTGTCTCTGTAATCCTGCACGTGTATCCTTAAAGACTAGGCTGGTTTTCATGAAGCTTTGTGTTTGATTCTTCAGTATCCAAGGAGCTTTTATGGGAAAGATGGACATTCACCTCCCTTTATAATTTAATGGTTAATATATTGAACTCATTCCTAAAGGTTAAAACTGTGAAAGTTAATTTTTCTTAAATATATAAATGCCAGTTACAATTTTGACTAATTTCTCTTCAATAATTTATATAACAATAACACATTTGCAAATACCTTAAACAACAAATAAAATATAAACAAATGCAATAATTACAAAATTTATAATGACATTCACATTTAACTTCTTGTCTAAAAGAATCAACACCACAGATTTACTTCAGTTATTTTTTATTTCTTTACCAAATTTTATATCTTCCTCGGTTATTTTAATACTTGTTTTGATATTTTCCTGTGGTTTTAGAAAGTATTATATTGATCCCATCCTGGAATTTTATTGATCATACAGATCCTCTTTCTCCTCAGAACAGCAGATGTTGCAGGATCTGGTTATCAATCAGTTAACTGAGGATCTTCTCTGATCCTGCCATTCAAGGGAATTAAATTCTAATGACCCTTTACTTGGCTGAATCCCTTTTGTCCCCCAAAGATGTATTTATTTGAGAGAGACAGAGAGAGAGAGAGCAAGAGGAGGGGCGAGAGGGAAAGAGAGGAAAAAATTCTGAAGCAGACTCCCCACTGACCATGGAGCCCAACACGAGACTTGATTCCAGGACCCTAAGATCATTACCTGAGCTGAAATCAAAAGTCGACAGCTAAAAAAAAAAAAAGTCAACAGCTTAACCTACTGAGCCACTCAGGCAGCCTAGCTGAATCCCTTTTAATGGTAATGTTCACTTGTTACATATTTGGTCTCTGTCTCTCTCTTTTCCTCTCCCTCCCTTCCTCCCTTCCTTCCTCCCTCCCTTTCCCCCTCCCCTTACATACTGTTGTATATTTTTATTTCTATAAGTTCTTGTCTTTCCAGTAAACTAAGTTTCAAATAGCCTGCAATACTTAGCTCATTGAAATGTCTTTGCAGTGCAGTAATCTGTTCTGACATCATGAATTTCTTATTAATATTTTATTTTAATTCAGAAGCCACCTAGAGGTGGAGACTGAGGCTGCATTGTTAGCTCTCCTCTTCAGTTTTTTGGCTAATCAATCATTTTAAAATACTTTGGAACTTTCTTTCGACTTGGATTTTGTAGACATACATGTTACAAATAGTTGGAGCCACTTTTTATCTGGTGGTTATGAGTGACCCTCAACATTTATCATCCCTTACTATTCTTGGAATACTGCTACATTTTCCAGGATGACTTGAATTACACACAGAAACTTCATAAATAAATGATATAATAAACTCAATCTATCAAGAACTTGTTTATTAACATCCTTAAAAATTATACACCTCATTGTTTTTCACTTTTCTTTATTGTTACAATTACCTTTGAAGCACTGTCTTCACTTAAATTCAGGAAAAAGCTTTCATGAGTCATTTCATCAATCTGTACACATGCCCCAGTGTACACGTGCATACACACACACACACACACACACACAGATGACAAACGTACCAGACTGCCAGCCTCAAATATTCACACTTACTCTCCATCTCTTGCATGCCTAGTAGGCAACTCAAATCGAATAAACTCAGTACCGTGCTTCTGGTTTTCCTCTTTAAACCTGTTTCTCTCACATTTTTCCCCAATGTTGTAAATGCCAACTCCATTCTTCCAGGTCTTCAAGCCACAGTTATGGCACTACCCTTTGTGCCTTTCTGTCTCTCATACCCCACATCAAATCCTTTAGAAAATCCTGTTACTGTTGGGATCCCTGGGTGGTGCAGCAGTTTGGCGCCTGCCTTTGGCCCAGGGAGTGATCCTGGAGACCTGGGATCAAATCCCACGTCGGGCTTCTGGTGCATGGAGCCTGCTTCTCTCTCTCTCTCTCTCTCTCTCTCTCTCTGTGACTATCATAAATAAATTTTAAAAAAAAGAAAGAAAATCCTGTTACTGTTGACTTGGAAATATAGAATCTGATCACTTTTTTAAGCTAATGTGATGATTGACGATGGCATAACACCTCCCAGGTGGTGTTTCACTCCTGCTCTTGCCCCACCCACAGTCCATTGACCACTTAGCCACAGATGGCTGCACATTTCACTCAGTGAAGAGCCAAACTCTTTCCAGTGGCCTGTAAGGCTCTACATGAGCCATCTCTGGATATTTTCTAGACATCTCTGACCTCATCTCCAACATTCTTTACTCTGCTTAGACCATTCTTTCTCCTGGTTCTGTCTTTTCTTTGCAGCTTCTCCTCTATGCCTTTTCTTAGCCTTTTTTTCTGATTTATAGAGAGAACTCTTTAGTACTCATTACTATTGATGTATAGTATTTAGCTTATTTATTTGTAAATCTTACTTCTCTTTCTATATGGCTTTCTTAGATGCTCTAGTGAGTGCCTCATAGTAGGCAATGAATACATACAGGTTGAATGAAGGACTGGATTTAAGTACAGTGCATTTAAATTTGAATATCAGTAAGAATTCTTGTCCTTTCACAAATTCAGTTTGTTCCAATTAACTGTAGTATTACTATAACTTTTCTTATATAATCAAACTATTTCAGCATGGCCATCTGGAACTCCTTTCAATATTGTTCTTTTGTTCTTTATAGCACAGTTTCTATTACCCTTATAAACATTCTTGATTAATGGCAACAACAAAAAATCCCAGGCCCATTATAATTTTCTCCTGATATAAGGCATGCAAGTAACTCCCTTCCAAGTAGTCCTGATGTTTTATAGTGGAGTGTAGTAGCAGAGACCAAGATCTTGATATCAGGGGTGCCCTTAACAGTTGGCAATGGGTAAAGTCTAGAACTACTGCTACTTTGTCCTCTGTCGGGAAGCTTTAGTAGTGTTAAACTTTATTTAAACGGTCAAAATAAATAAATAAATAAAAGGTCATTTTAAGGTCAGGATATCATACTGGTATTTCTAATTTAAGGGATTAGATGGCTTACCCCACTTTTCTTTATATATGATTTATTTCATTGTCTACCAGGCTTTTTCTTACTTTGACTATTTTATTTAATCTCTAGAATCTAGTCCAGTGGCAAACAGTAAATGCTCAGTAAATATTTGATATGTCAATTTATTTTTTGTATGGACTACTAAAATAAGATGAGGTTTTTTTTGTTGTTGTTCCCAATTTATTTTTTTTAAGATTTTATTTATTTATTCATGAGAGACAGAGACAGAGAGAGAGAGAGAGGCAGAGACACAGGCAGAGAGAGAAGCAGGCTCCATGCAGGGAGCCCGACGTGGGACTCGATCCCGGGTCTCCAGGATCACACCCTGGGCAAAGGCAGGTGCTAAACCGCTGGGCCACCGGGGCTGCCCAAGATGAGGAGTTTTAAGGACCAATGTGACATTGACCAAGTATACACTTATATGCTCTGTCTCTAACATAAATAAGTTTCTTAGGCTGGTTTGGGAGGTCTTATGAGAAAACAAGTTTAAAAAATTAAGTATTCCCTGACATTTCTTCTTATCTACCATGCTACAGCAGGCATTATTTTCCCCCACACAATAGTAATGGGGTCTCTAACAGAACAGATTGTATGTACTGCATATTATCCACTTGTATTAAAATTTCACTCCATATCAAGTCTTTCTCTAAGGAATTCAAAGTGCTTTCCACAGATTAGGAATGGTGACAAGTCACTTATGAAGTAAATAATGCTTTGAAATATAGCACTCATCATCAGTAGAGCCCAAAACACTTCAAATTATTTATCTCATTTATTCTCACAATGTTTCTGTGAGAGAACCAGATATTATTTCCACTTCACAGATAGAACCTGTCACAAATTGGTCATGAATTATGTCAGAGGCAATGCTGGACAAAGGGTAAAAGAATGGGGCACGTGGAGAAGATTCTCGTCCCTGTGACCAACGCAGTGTCAGCAACATTTTTCTTTTCTGAATAAATAGTTGAGTGGAATTGTCCTTCCAAAGAACTGTAAAAGTAGTCTTACCAATGGCTTAGTCATCCATTTATCATGTACTTCATGTGATTACAAGAGTTCCCTTTGAGTAAGGTTCTTGCACTGGAGACTATAGGTCTCACAGATTCTTAGTACACATCTTCAAGGAAAGTGCTAAGCTAACATGCAGGTGATAGTGCCCAGAAATTTCATCTAAAATTAATTCCCATTTTTTCTACTCTTTTTATCCTTTATTATTGAAGCTTTTAGGGGTTTGCTTAGATTGTTGCTTCTAAACATTTGCAAACATTTCATCTTGACTTTTATAAAATTTCACATAGCCCTTTAGAAAAATGAAAAAATCAAACAGATAGTCCTTACAATATACATGCATGATGGAAAAATAATATTTTATTTTTATATTTCCTTCACTCAGGCTTCTTCCAAGACTCTATTAAGATATTCTCACCTGCACACTTGAGATGGTTAAAATAAGTATAACAGTCCTTGTGAGATAATGGTGGACCTATTTGAGCAACAATGGAGCCTTGTCCCAACCAGCAGGTGAAGGGATTTTGAACCCTTCCAAAAACGTGATTAACTTTTGTAATCACCTCTGGAATTTAAAGAGTAAAGTGAGAAACTTTTATTCAATACCTATCAGAAGTGTTTACTTTTTTCTTTAACACTGAGTAGTCACCTTTTTATCTCCTGATTAACTACCACGAGAAGTAGAACTATCCTGTGAGAAGTTCACGGTTTAATGATGAGGCACTTGGATCAAGTTGTTTTCAGAATGTCTTCTCCAGAGAATTCCAAGTGGTGTGTGTGTGTGTGTGTGTGTGTGTGTGTGTGTGTGTGTGTGAACTCCCTCCTCCTAATGAGTTCTTGGGGATATAAGGGTTCTCCAGAGAAACAGAACTAATAGGATGTAGAGAGGTAGATAAATAGATCTGACTGTGTCTCTATCTCTCTGTCTATTGAGACTGAGAGAGACAGAGAGGCAGAGGTAGAAAGAGAGAAAATATGGTATTTTAAGGAATTGGCTCATAGGACTGTGGGACCTGGCTGGTCCAAAATCCATGGGGCAGTCTGGCAGGTTGGAATTCCTGCAGGAGTCATTGTTGCAGTCTTGAGTCTGAAGATAGTCTGAAGGCAAAATTTCTTCTTCTTCAGGAGACCTCAATCTTTTCTCTTAGGGCTTTTAACTGGTTGCATGAGGTCCACCACATTATGGAAATTAATCTGCTTTACTTATAGTCTCCTGATTTAGTATTAATCACATCTAAAAAACACCTTCACAGCAACACGTAAACTAATGTTTGACCAAAGAGCTGAGTACCACAGTGTAGCCAAGTTAACATACATGATTAAACATCATATTTGGTATATTTAGGAAAGTTCATGAAAACGCTGAAAAATATCAAATTTAGAATACACTGCCATTTTTGAGAAGTAGAAATCTAGGATTTTCATTAGAATGAAAGGCAGTTCTTTTCCAAAACATATGAATAAATGTTCAATTAAAAGCAACTTATAAAATGTAAAAGAACATTACAATAGAGTGCCACTTATTGTATGCCTTCTATGTGCCAGATATTCTAATGCATAAAGTGCATTACCTAATTTTATCCTCACAGTAGTGCTGCTTACTGAATGTCAATAGCTAAAAAGTAGGAATAAGAACTAAACCCCCAATACCAAGGTCCCTGTTCATAACCCTTATGTTACCTCATTCTTACTGCTAGCCAATTATGTTTCATTCCTATTTTACTTCTCTTTGCTCATCTATAGAATAAGCATTCTATACATTTTAACTAATTCCAGAGTTTTAATGTTAAAAGCTAAAATTCCCATGAGTAGTCCCATAGGTGTCAACAAACAATTTTATCAAGTAATCCTTGAACTGAAGCAGGGGTGACAGGTCAAAATGCACCGAGCTGCTATATATAGTGTCTCACCAACAACAACTCCACATTCCTGTTGAAACAGTTGCACCCTGAGAAATTGCTGCCAGCAATAGGTCTTTGCCTTTGGAGGATGTAAACCTAATTAGATGGTGCAGTTTGGGGGTTGGAAGTACTCTAAGTTGTGTTTTCCTAGAGAAAACTGCTATTGGTGGAGGCCTCAAGGGAATAAGACATAGGATGGATAGTGCCTTTTTTTTCCATGGGAAATCCAGAATTTTCTTAGTCAATGATGTTGAAGAAAAACTACCTGGTTGATATTTTATCTGTGCTCACCTGTCTTCCTCAAAATTCTAGCCACACACTAGAACAATTGGCCTCATCCACCAAATGGGCAAGGCACTTCCTATGGGTATGGTCTGAAAGCATACGGAAGACTACCTATGAAGACTCCCTACCATCATTAATGGCTGAAGTTTCAAAACAGATCAAAACATACACACACACACACACACACACACACACACACACACACACATTTTTATTGTATACAAAATGCAAACATTCCTAGAAAGAGTACTAAGACATATTAAATGAACTTCTTCAACTAATTTTTTCTGTGAGAGTGAAGACCTAGGAAAATGAGTTTGAATGTTAAAGAAGGGGAGGGGAGACAGAAGAATGGAAAGAGATTGGGTGCCTGGGTAGCTCAGTGGTTGAGCATCTGCCTTTGGCTCAGGTCGTGATTCTGGAGTCCTGGGATGAAGTCCTGCATGGGGCTCCTGCAGGGAGCCTGCTTCTCCCTCTCCCTGTGTCTCTGCCTCTCTCTGTGTGTCTTTCATGAATAAATGAATAAAATCTTTAAAAAAAAGAAGAGATTTGTAAGAGGAGAGAAGTCACAGAAATGGAAGAGAAAATTAAAATCACATTTCCTAACATAAGCTAGAATCACATGGACAAATAAGCCTGTCAACTTCGGTGACTAAACTTAGGACATTTTTGAATAACCAAAAACAGTGACGTGAACCTTATTGCTAGTTAATACCTTGAATTATATTAATATTACACAAGCGTCTTTCTTTAAGATTTTTCTATAAAATTTGGCTAGTGGAGTATTTAATTCCATTTCCTCATTTTAGGCAGTCAGATTTCCCTTTGGGCTTTAAAACATACTTTAATTGGATACCATCTACTTACTGTTCATATTTTACATAACTACCTGTCTTTAAGGATTTTTATCAATGGCCATTTTCATCTTTCTGCTGGAAACATACATGATCATAGCTTCAATTTATTTATTCTAATGTATTGCACAAATAACATTTGCTGTCGGTGGTGATAGTGGTTCTTGTTATTCAAAATATTATTGTCAAAGAAATCCTTTCCTATGAAATTCATAGGTAATAAAATCCTTAGTAATTCTGTGCCAACATATTCCTGATTTGGCCAACTTACCCAAGAGCTAGTTGATGAGATGCAAGCTATCGTTATCCTAATTTCCTGAGAGCTACGAAAAGAAGAATGTGATTTTAAAGAAAAAAAATCAATATAAAATGAGTTCTCACTTTTCCTAGCAAAATTTATTTCTTGGTTCAAATGGAGGAGGAAAAAAAAACTCTGAAACTTGAAAGCCTCAGTAGAGTTTGGAGCTATCAAGCAAAATAGACAAATATATAGAAATTCTGCATAGAAAGGATCACCTAAGATAATATAACACATCAGTACAAAATGTCAGTACTAGAGCAGAACTAAATTTGCATTTGAAATGTATGTGTTTTTCTAGGTATCACAAAAGAAAAGGTAAAAATAAGCTCTGTGCATTGTTTGTGCTATCACATCTTTTTTCTCTATTCTTTGGGTGTGTTCCATCTTCCCTCATTCATAGTAACTCTGCTTTTCCTACTTACACACCTAAAGTCTCTTGGCAAAACCAAAGCTCCACAGGAAAGGATATAACTACACTAATTAATATCTTAATAAGAAATTACTTTGGCATATGACCACCATCTTAAGACTCACCTCAAAATTGCCTAATACAAAGAATTTGCCAGTAACTGGAGAAACTCAGCCATGAAGACAGAGTATACATAAAATCTGCCTTACTTTCTACCCTAGCAGTGAACACAACCCATAACTTCCCATCTGTGTCTTTGCTCATGTTTATCCCTTTACCTGGAGTGCCTTTGCCCTTATTCATCCTTCAAAGTCCAACTCAAAGTTACATCTCCTATAAAGCTTTCTCTGGCTGCAAATATTCTCTCTCTTCATTCCCATTGGCATTTACTTATACTTGCTTATAACACATCACTTTCTACTTTGTCTCAAAATTAATTATGCTCATGTCTTATAACCCTCTAATAAACTAAAAGTTTCTTGATGGGATTATTATGTATAATTTTAAAAATATTTCAATGCCAGCAGAGTAACAAGCACACAATAGGGGTTTAATAAATGCTTGTTGAATAAATGAATTAAAATGAATCTGAATTTAATTATAATGTTAAGTGATATAGTTTCAAAGAGGATTAACTGATTCTTTGTGCCTGTATTTCTTGATAAAATGTGAAAATATTCCTTTCAACCTTTAACAAATTATTATCAGAACCCAAGGGTGAGGCTTTACTGATTTTAGTTTAAAAAATAACTAAATCTTGATATGCTGTCAATATATACAGTAGTGAAATTAGATTCAAATTATATGATTTTTGTAATTTCTGGATTTCTATTCCTTAAGAATTGTAATGTTATATTAAATGCAGTGTAAGAAAAGGTTGTGAATAAGTTGATGAAAATTATAACAGCATATAACTAACAAAAGCAAAAAAGAGAAAGTTCAAATAGAAACTATTAAATTTATCTGTGCACCAGGAGAATAATCTTCACCTGTTACCAAAAGTAACTCATGCATTTACTGAGCCATCAGTGTTTTTGTATTGAATCCAACATAAAAAAAAGGGGGGGAGCGGGGAGAGAGAGAGAGTCCAGCATTAGGGAACTGCTGAGATACAGAAAAAGTGATAGGACGTAAACCTCTCTCATGATTTAAGATATGTCAAAAGATGTAGTTACCTTCAAAAGAAATAAAGGCTACCATCACCAATATTTGCTGAAATCATCTTATAATTGCTTGTGGGGTCTGGGGGGCTGCTAAAGAGAGCAGCTGCCTCCCCAACTACTGCTTTCCACTCTTCATGATAAAGAGGCTAGTTCCCGTCATGCCTCCCGATCTCCAGAGTGCTTTCCAGTTCACCTCCTGGCTGAAGAAACCTTGATTCTGAGACTCAGTTTGTTTTCTGCCTGTCAGAAGGAAACTCCCACTAGTTGGCTATGGATTTCTCTTCATTCCCTTCATTTCCAGGCTTTTTCTTCACCGGACACATTCTCAGTTTGTCCTGAGCAAAGCTGAGAGGTGTAGTCTTGAGCCTTGCCGGGGAGGCCCAGCCCAAGTCTAGTTTCTCCCTGCAGGTAGTTTCAAGCTCATGCTACCTGGCAGAGGAGAGCTGTGTTCTAGGAACATCACTGGTATCATTTGGTTAATGGCATAACCTGGTCTACTCAACTCAGACTGCATCACTTCTACTAATCTGCTACAGTGCTGCAGCCCCTTTCTGGAGGAGCCCTGGGCTTCACCCAACGGGATGTGCAGTTTGGTCAGAGAGATGATGCAATCACATCTCCTTCTCCTGATGAAGTATTTAAGATGACCTTGCTATAATCTGCAAATAAATTATTTACTCTTTTAACGGCCAAAACTTGTCCCGGCAAGCTTAAGTAGCAATAAATTTCATAAATTATTACAGGTCAGAAAGCACTCGTGAGTGACTCCACTTGGTAGCAGCCCATGGAAAATCCTATAAAACTCTGCTTCCCTCTGTCTAGGCAAGGCAGATTGGTTCACATAAAGTTGAGTTATCAAATCTTACTTCTCCCTCATCTGCTCTCAGAAGCATACAAGTAATAAACTATTTCATATATTCTGCAGAAAAATTGACGATGTGGTGCTCTCCATTAAAAAGATTAAAAAAATGGTGCTTTGTTTTCTTCTTACACAAATGGCCAGCTGAGATTCATTCAGTTTTCATTTTCAGAATAAAACAGTAATTTCTGATGTGACCTAAATGTACCACAAAATACAATATTTGTGCCACACAAACATTCTTAGAGAAAAACATTTTATTTTTTCAATAAAGAGGGCTGCATTAAAAGACCTATAGCTGCACAAGATATTATTTAGCTATTGTGCCTTTGCATCTAAGACAGCTTCATATTAAATTTCCTTTCTGATTTAAGTGTTCACTTTTTGTCAACAACTTTGCTAATATACCTGGGAGACGGAAAACATAAAATCCAAACCACTTTGGCCTCTATGCATGACCCTCCAGAATTTCATTTTATGAATCACTTTGGTTTCTTTTAGCAAAAGCAAATTTGCTAACAAGTATTCTCAAAGCTAGAGCATCATGCAAAACAGAGGTCCTGATGGTTCAATTACCTGGTCATTGATTCTAGTGAGCCTTCCTGCTTTCCACTCTCATGAGATGGAAAGTTGTTATTGAAGAATAATAGATGAAGTTCAAGGTAGCTTAGAACCTACCAGAGAGTGTAAGAAACACTTCTCAGGGCCTCAGAAGTGGGTTCTTTATCCTGACTAAAACAAACATATACACAGAAATGACTCTTACAAAACTAGTGAGCTCTCACAAACTCTCTCTTTAAAGAAAGAGAAATCTCCAGTTCTGGGAAATAGTGACAAAAAATATGCAGAGAAATGCATGACTGTCATAATCAGCATTTGCCTCCATAATTTCTCGATTGTCATAGTTCCCTTCTGCTGCATAGGGTTGAAATGTGAATATTTCCCATCATGCCCAACAAATACTGACGAGATGGTATGGGTCCGCTTCAGTGGGCAGCAGTGCTACCAAGTACCAGGCATGGAGAAATGAAAGACTGAGTCTCTTTCTCAATTCATAATCCAAGCAGAGTCATGGTCCACATTTTAGTTTTGAGCAAAGTGTCTATCTTAAATGAAGGGGATGGAAATGAAAATGAAAAGATGGGTTAGGCAGAGGCAAGGCCCTATTTCTATTATTCTTCTTTCTTCCACACTGTACACACACTTACAAATCATATTCTTTGCCTGATAAATAAAATCTATCCTTGGGTTGCCTGGTGGCTCAGTCAGTTGAGCATCTGACTTTTGGTTTTGGCTTAGGTCATGGTCTCAGGGTCTTGAGATCAAGCCCCACACCTGGCTCTGCACTCAGTGGGAGCCTGCTTGAGATTCTCTCTTCCTTCCCCCTCTGCCCCTCCCTCCATGCTCTCTATCTCTCTCAAACAAATGAATAATATTAAAAAAAAATCCATCCATCCTAGAGCCCTGCAGATCAATCACAATCTGATCTGTCCCTTCTTCACCTTTTCAGCCCCCTGACCCATTTTTCTTCTCAGTTGTATGTACTTTCTTAACATCTGGCAACTCTCATCTGTCTCCTCCATTGCCAGGCTTTTAAATGTTCCTATGCCTTTGAACTTGCTGCTGTTGCTCTCTTTGGAAATGCTTGTCCATCATGTTGTATGCCTGGAAAACTGCTATAACTAACCCTTTAAGATACAGTTAAAATGCTCTTTTCCCTAGGGGTGTCTTCCTCACCTCTGGGAAGTCTTAGGCATACCCTCTTTTGGATCTCTAGAGTGCTGTCTACATAATTCCATCATAGCAGCCATTTTATTAAGTTGGAATTATGAGTTAAAGGATCTCAAGGGCAGGATCTTTATGTGCATAGGGCATAATAAAATTCATGGCACATAGTAGATGCTAAATTCATGTACCAATAGAATAAATGAAGAAATGATAGTGCCAATTCCAGTGTCCTCTATGCTGACAACTGCTTGTGTGGAATTTCTGTGTATCAAATTCTCCAGACTATTACAGCATTAGGGAATATCATGGGTGAAAATAAACTAAGGTTTATGGAAGGCAAACCATGCAGAAATACTCAGGCACATGAAAAGATCATCATCGGGGAAATGAAAGTCAAAACTACAGTGAGTTTTTTTTTCAAAACTACAATGAGATATTATTACCTCACACCTGTCAGATTGGCTAGAAACAAGAAGTGTTGGCAAAGATGTGGAGATAAAGGAATTCTCTCTACCCTATTGGTGGGAATGCAAACTGGTGCAGCCACTGTAGAAATCAGTATGGAGGTTCTTATAGAAGTTAAAAATAAAAGTACCCTCTTAGCTAATAATTGCACTACTGGATATTTACCCCCCAAAATACACTAATTCAAAGGGATACATGCACCCCTATGTTTATTGCAGCTTTTCAAAAGCCAAAGTATGGAAACAGCCTGAGTATCCATTAATAGATGAATGGATAAAGAAGATGTGATATCTATGTGCAATGGAATATTATTCAGCCATAAAAAAGAATGAGATCTTGCCATTTGCAACAACATGGATGGACCTTGATGATATGTGCTAAGTGAAATAAGAGAAAGGTAAACACCATATGATTTCACTAAGAAACAAAATAAATGAACAAAGGAAAATAATAATATATTCTTACTTAGAATACATAAACATAAACATCAAGTGAGTTTTTAGTAGTACCTGGCAGTCCTACTACCCTATAGTTTTTTCACTCTACTGCTAACTAAACAGCACTTCCATTTTCTTGTTACTCAGTTATGAACCTTGTTGTCATCCTTGACTATTTTTTTCCTCCCAAAACCTATATTTTAATCCATCAACAAATTCTATCAACTCACTTTTCACATGTATCTAAGCAACCACTCATTTCTCACCACATTTACTGCTACCACCCTTATCTGGTTTGAGCCACCATCATCCCTTGCCTATATTGCAGTTGTCTAGCAATATTTCTTGCCTCTATCCTTGACCTCCCTATAAATTATTTGTAAAGCATCCAGGGAGGGAACCTGTTAAAATGAGGGAAATCTAGAGGCATATTTATAGTGGAACTAATGAAACCTGTTTCTTCCTGAAACAGGTCACTTCCAAGGCCATGAGAAGGGTCTAAGACTAAACAGTGTGGTCACATGGTCATAAATTTTTGTGATATTTTCAGATCATTTCCTTCTGCTCAAAACTCTCTAATGGCTTTCCATCTCACTCAGGGTAAAAAGAGTCCTAATAAAAGCTTTAAAATACCCTTCTTCCTCTCCTACTCAGTTTCTTTCACTGGACCAACCACACAGGCCCCCTTGTCATTTCTGGAATCTACCAAATGCACCTCTACATCAGGGCCTTTCCATGTGTTATTCCTTCTGCCCAGAGGGCTCCTTCTTGAGCAAAATCATGAAGATCTCCCTTTTTTCTCTAAGTCTCTCTGCTCAGATATTGCATTCATTAAAAGAGAGACCTCCACTGATGAAACTATATTTTAATCTTCTTGCCTTCTGACCCTTGATGTTTTCTCCTTGGTAACCTAATTTTTTTAAAGCACTACCACCTTCTGCTTGGTTAGTTATCCACCTACTAGAATATATGTTCTGTGTTTCTATTAGTAGAATATAAGCTTCATGGGGGCAGAGAATAAATCTATCATTGTTTCCTCAGTGCTTAGGACAACACTTGGCACATAATTAGAGATAAAATATCCATTAAAAGATTGTTAAACAGATGTTGGAAGGCTGATCTCTGGATTCATTCATTTAAGGGGTATAAATCAAGTGCTCAGACACTAAGTAGAAAGCAGTGAACACAACAAACAATGCCTCTTCCTGTGGCACATGCATTTTTATAGACAGAATGCTCCAGTCATTTTTTTGTGTGTGTGGGGGGAACTATAAATGATGAGGTGTACCTAAGGTCTGATATGCTTGTAGATTTTTTTGATAATGAAATAGTGGATATTCCTTATTTGAAACTTCTCATTTCCACAAAAGCCTAGGTAGAATTCAAAAGCTTTTTAAAAGAGTTTTACTCATTTATTTCAACAATAAACATTGGGATAGGCTGTGGTAAAGGATGTAAAAATGGATCATATTGTTTTTGCCCTGAAAGATTTGTTAATTCAGGAAGAGAGACGAAATACTCGAAGACAATATAAAATAGAAAGTGGTACAGGATACAAGAGGAGCCCCATTCACTCATTCATTCATTCATTCATTCATTCATTCATTCTTTATTAAGTCATTTAATGAACCTTTGCTTCCTGTCCCACATCTTATCCCAAAGAGAAAAAATGAGGAATTATATGGATATTGCCCCAGAGGTGGTCACAAGCTAATGTGGAAGTAGAATTCTTTATGCGTACTAGTTCTTTTTTCCTAAGGAGGAAGATTTTTTTTAAAAGACTTTATTTATTTATTCATGAGAGACAGAGAGAGAGAGAGGCAGAGACACAGGCAGAGGGAGAAGCAGGCTCCATGCAGGGAGCCCGATGCATGACTCGATCCCATGTCTCCAGGATCATGCCCTGGTTTGAAGGAAGCGCTAAACTGCTGAGCCACCTGGGCTGCCGGAAGATTTTTACATTTATATAAGTTAAACTTTAAGAGTGCAAGCATATTAAAAATAGCTACCTCTTGTTTCTAAAATACTAAAATGAGGAGAATCTTTGTACTGACTATAAAGCATATCTTAAGAAGCAGGTAATTTATTGATTACTTAATGGGAAAAGTTTTTTTCAAAACATACTTGTGGAAAGAGTATATGTGCAATGTACTATCTTTTTTGTGGCAAATATAAATAGTAATGTCATTATGAAATTTTTAATAGAGTTTACTTTGTTTTAATATTTTCTATTCCAAACACTCAAATTCTCTAGTTTGGCTTCTAAGTTTATGGTCTTCACATTGCACTATATTGCAGTCATTTGCAAATACAAATAAGTTAGATTATAAATAGAAGTGAAACATAATTAGAGTCTTCAGCACTACTATCTTGGTAACTGAAAGAACTTTCACATATTGCTTGTGGCTATATAATGGTACTACTTTTTTTGGAAAACAGTTTGGCATTTTCTTATAAAGTTAAAAGTGTACTTACATATGATCTGGTAATTCTACCCTTGGTTATTTACTCATGAGAAATGAAAACATATTCACACAAAGACTTGTGTGTGAATGTTTATAAGAGTTTAATTTGCTGTAGTATAAACATTGGAAACAACTCCTGTCCCATCAATTGGTGAATGGATAAAGAAGTTGTGGTACATCCATACAATGGAATGCTATTTAGCATTGAAAGGAACTGCAGTAAACACAGCAACTTGCTTGAATTTCAAAGTATTACAGAGAACAAAAGAATCTAGGAACACAAAAAGGAACATACCGTATGATTCTTTTTATATGAAACCCAAGAAAGACAAATTGTAATTGTTACATGGAAGGCAAATTGCCTGGGTTAGGAGGTGAGGAAAAGGGACTGAATGGGTAGAGGCATACATTAATTTGGGAGAGTGATGAAAATGATCTTTATATTGACTGCATGGTAGGAACATGAGAGTTTATATTCGTCAAACTCATCAAAGTATACAATTAAAATGGGTACATTTTATTGTTTTCAAATTATACCTCAAAAAAACTGATTAAAAGGAAGTGGAATGTGAGTGGACTAAATGGGCCTCTTCCTAGTCACGGGAAGCAATTTCTCAGTCAGTCTACAGAATGGACAAGAATGTTTATGTGGTTTCTGAGTCTTCTACTTAATGCTGACATGTTTCACTTGATTGCTTGGGAAATAGCCAACTTCCTGGTACTCTCTTTTTCACCCTAGAACTACTGGAAATGACAGTATTCTACTATTCATATCATTCTACATTTGAAGACACTATGCCCTCCCCCCTCCCGCCAAGTCCAAGTGCTCTGGGTTTGTGAAGTTTCATCATGGAAAAAGTAAAGGTAGATATATGCATACAACAAAATGCATGTGCTGGTGCTTTAAAATGAAGGATGATGCAAATGTCAAGAGCAGTGTTGGATTCATGGAAAAAGCTAATGAAATTTTTACTTAATTGAATTGAATGTTTATCATAAGATGCATGTTTGGATTAATCACAAAATTGAAATTAATCATATTCCCTGGAAAGCAGTTAGTATTTGGTCCAAAGTCCAACCCTCTGCCTCTTTGAAGAGAGATTTGGCAGCAGGAGAAAAATCTGGCAAAAGAAATTTGCGGGTTGTCAGCATTTGATATATGATACTTAGGAAAATATTGTAGGATCTAGAGGTTAAGTAGATGTGAATGGTGACGAATTAAATGATAGGAAAGCTGGTTGAGATTATTTCACTGTATTTTTAGGTATAGTGAGATGGGGAATACTTTTAGAGCCATGTTATTTTAAAATTGAAAACAGTATTTGGGAATAGCTGACCCAATCCCCTTAGATGATAACATGAAGAAATATGTTAAATATTGGATTCTCTAATGAGTGGAAGAATCTAGAATAGAAACCAGGTCTTCTGACGCTTAGTTCAATGATTTTTCTATATTGCTATGCTGTCTCTTAAACATATCCTTAAAAGAAAATGAGAAAGGCCACTATCTAATCCAGAGGGGCATAAGTGGATATTTTGAAAGTCAAGTATTTGGTGATGGTAACACAAATTTCAGGATGAAAGTGTTTCATTGCCTATGAAGAAGTTCTATTTTTTATTATAAAGTGAAAAATCACTAAAGAAATTTATCCATTCAAGCCAATACTTAAAAACAGTATGAATCCACCTCATATGGTATAAAATATTTTGTCATAATATGATACGTGGAAATACAACTTGAAGCATCAAAAATTAATACTTTATACCTGAGCTGAAATCCCCTAAAAGCAGGTAATGTGAATTATTTAAGTGTAATTTCGATTGAAAAAAATTCCCCAGCATCATTTGCCTTTGGGAATACAGAAACCTTATCTTGTAATTCACTTTATAGATCTATAGGTTTGTTTTCTTACAATATAATATTCTTTTTATCAGTTTGTTTTTATAATTGCATAATTTAGGGATGTTGGGAGGAATTAACTGCAGGAGGAATGTTCTTTTTAGTGTTTAAAATTTATTTTTTTTAATCAACGCATGCTGAAGATTAATAAATAAAAAGAAGGTGTTCTACTAGTACTCAAATGAGATGGATTGGAAACACATAATATGAAATAAACCATATATGAATTGAAGTAGTTTCCTGCTATTTTAAACCAATGCACCAGATAAATTTTGTGTCATTTTCTTTTCTTTTTAAAAATAATAATACTGTAAACCACTGTCTCAAGGAGTCAATGACGAGTACTCCTCCACTGTGTTTTATTCTGAAAAGCAAAAGAGAAATTTATGATAAACTAAAAAAGATTTTGGTGAAATGCAGTGGACAAAGATTAATATTTGAATCCTCAATTCTAGTACTTCTCTGAGGGAGAGAAAAAATTTTTTAGATAAGAGGACATTTAGGGAGGAAGCAGGAGAATAGTTTGAGCAGTAAGAGAATAGTAACAAGGTTTGAAGGGTTCGAGGGCAAAACTCACAAGTATATGTTTATAAGAGGCTCTAAGGCCTCAAACAGCAGGGGACCAAATAAGGAAATGAGACTTTGGGTTTTTAAGAGGAGTGTTCAGTACTTACACAATGTTTAGCTTTTTTGGAAAACAACCTTCACTTTTGCCTGCTTGAAATGTTTTAGAACCCTGCTTTCCATTCCAAATGTTAATGAAGCTCTGAATTTCAGTGGCTCTTTCTAAATAGTAATATTTTAGCTCAACCTTTGTATTTTTCTCCTCAAAAATAAATGAAAATACTTACTTGAGACATAAATGTTAAAGTATTTATTTATTTATTTTTAAAATTTATTAATTTTTTTTAAATTTTTATTTATTTATGATAGTCACAGAGAGAGAGAGAGAGAGAGAGGCAGAGACACAGGCAGAGGGAGAAGCAGGCTCCATGCACCAGGAGCCCGACGTGGGATTCGATCCAGGGTCTCCAGGATCGCGCCCTGGGCCAAAGGCAGGCGCCAAACCGCTGCGCCACCCAGGGATCCCTATTTTTAAAGTTTAATGAATACTTTGGTTCCTTCTGTGCAGAATTTGATAGGGCCCGAGTCACTGACAAGACAAATACGTGTGGGATTGTGGGCACAACAGGACTCACTGGATCTTTGCCAAAACCAGTGGGGTATGTGTGGTCAGCCCTGAGAATCTGTAGCAAGATTTTAAAAATTGACCTTAACGGCTGAAAGGGCTAGCCAGTCATGTAAAGTTTAGAGACATTTCAAACTGTTTCTTAAGACTCTTACAGGGGGTCTGGAAGTAGTTGATGCAGATGTTCAACATTTGGGAAGAAGAGAAACTGGATACAGGGGCTTTCATGAATGTTCTTCAGTTGGACTGTGTTCTTCAGCTAAGTTAAGACCCTTGTGCATTACTTTGATATTTGAACAACCTCTTTTTCTAGCTACTGTTGCAAGATATTGTCAGAATTTTTGGTGATATTTGTAAAATAATTTTCTCTTTTGCACAAAGCTGTGTCAACAAATAAGAACAATAGTTACAAAGCACTTTTTATTTATAAGTTACTTTTCTGGGGGTGATAGAAGAAGTAGAAAATGTCATAATTCAAGACCTTTGGGGAACTCAGGCAAGACCTACACATAGAAATCACTGACTTCAAATGCCATATCCTCCCAGAGGATAATTTCAGTACCACATATAGCCTTTGGCATGACTGGAATTTTTTTCCTCTATGTGAGGAAAACAAAATAGAGGCCAAAGAAAATAACAATCCCAATATCTCATTCAGTGACACTAACATGATACCACAGTCAGACCCCGAGGTTTAAAGTTTACCTTAAATGAGTCTCATTCCCTCCTCTTTTGGTGTGGGCAAACCCTACCGGAGGGAACAACATCTAATTGAATTGGATAGGATTTTCAAGGGAGAATTGAAAGCATACTTAGGGAGAGAAACAGGTTTCAGAGAAAAAGTCAATGTCTTAAAAGGTAAATTTAATCACAAGGTTAGAAGCTGGAGGAACAGAGAAGTGTCATACAATGGCTTTAGAAAAGGGGTTCAGAACCAAGGTCAAGACCAATGAATGAACCAGTATTGAGGGTCCACTTGATCTATATGGAACAGCAGAAAGTGTCATGGCTTAAAACAGTCATGAGATTAGACATCTCCTGCTAATAGTAGTTCTATATCCTGATTTACAAATAAGCTTTAAGGACATTAAAACTGTATGTATACATGATATCTGAGAAAATAATTGAAATAAGTATGTCAAATGGATATTAGCCTGTTAACTAATTCATAAAGAAATGTTTCTGGAATCTTTTAAGTGAAGTTATGAGTCTGAAAGACATTACATGAAAGAATGCTCATGGAAAACTCTTATGAGCAATAAAATGGATATCACCAAATGTTATATGTTTGTCAATACGTTTATAGTTTAGATATTATACAATAATGTGGTATAGAACTGAGTATGAAAGACTTTATAAGGAGGATCTTTCAATGTACTTTGACAAAGTAGACAATAATAAATCCAAATATATATGTACTATGCTAAACAAATCCCAATCTCTTATCATTTAAAATAAATTAATCCAAGTGTTAACTTAGAACTCTGGCAGGAAAAGGGTAAAGAACATGTAGCAGAAAGTATTTTATATTTAAAGGTGATTGTTAGGGACTCCTGGGTGGCTCAGTGGTTGGGCGTCTGCCTTCAGCTCAGAGAGTGATCCTGGAGTTCCAGGATCGAGTCCCACATCGGGCTCCCTGCATGAAGCCTGTTTCTCCCTCTGCCTGTGTCTATGTTTCTCCCTCTCTGTGTCTCTCATGAATAAATAAAATCTTAAAAAAAGGTGGTTGTTAAACATGTAATAATGCAAAAGATAGCATTTTACATCAAAATAATTTTAGAATTATATTCCATATGAAATTTTAAAACCAAGCATCAGAAATCATTGGAAAATTATCAGAGAAATATCTGATCACTCTGAAGTTGAATATGCCCCATAGAAATGAAAGGACAAAATAATCAAAAGAGAACAAATTTCCTTAGAACATAGATAACTGGTATGAAAGATTATTTTTCCAAAAGTTGAGAGAACCAGGAACACAGAGATAAATTTGTAGGATGATAAATGAAAGCACTCTAAAGCAATAGAACTGGTTTCTCACTTATTTTCATATAAATTCAGGTGAAAAACTGCAAGTGCATTAAGACATCAATTATGAACACAGCATATATGATAAATGCATTAGTTGTCAATACCTTGCATCGTGTAGTTATCAAAATTTGGAAAGCATTCATGAATAAAATACAATTTCCAGTTCGAAGTATTCAATACAAGTATTTGATTTCAGCTTTCAGCTCCTTTATATGTCTATTTCCAGCTAACCCAAGCAACACCTGTATTTCCTTTCTTAGCATTTGAGAGATAAGCACTGTACAGTGGGTTAAAAATCAGTAGGTTCTAGTTCCACACTCACCCCCAATAAGGTGTGATTGTGGGAAGATCATATCACCTCATGGAACTTTAATTTCTTCTTCTGTAATTCAAGGAGGAAGGGAATAGAAAATTGTTAAACTCTAGAAAATCCATGATTTTTGTGTCACTTACTGACTGCTTGGTTATATACCGTTTTGAATTATTCAGTAGTCTTCTCAGTTAGATTTTAAGTCCTTTAGGTATATTTTCTGTTACCTAGCACAGTGCTGGGTGATAACTAGAGATTTTAAAAAACAATTTTTGATGAACTAAATATTCACTGGAAAAATATTGGAGTCCAAGAAAAAGCTTATTCACTTACTTGCATATTCTCTAGAATTGTCTTCCATCAGCGGTGTGAAACTGGATGGTTGAAGAGTTTGTTTGAAAAGAAAGACTTCTCATTATCAGTTTAAAATACACTATCCCTCAATTGTTATGTTACATTATAACCTAGAGGACTTGTTCATGCATATATATATTTTTTTACATATCTGAAAGTAAAATGAGTTAATGTGTGACCTACCTACAGAAATAGCAGAAAGTCATTTTAAGACAGCCTGGAAAAGGTGGAGAACTTTCAAGCCACATTCCTATGTACCTGGCATATGTATAACTTACATCTTTTGTCAATTCTAACGATATATGTATATATTAGGAGAAAAAAATGTACTCCAAAATTAGTTTCTTTTTCAGCCCTGATAAACTGATTGCATATTTGAGATTTGTTTGTTCGTGAGGTTCCTCATTGAGGATGAGCTACGATACTGTGATTGTGATACATTTGGAGACATTGGCTAGACAGCACACCAATGAACTTCAAATGTTACAGCAATAGTTACAAGGAAAATATGTTAAAAGTACAAAGAAGTTTAGTGGGGTTATCAGAAGCATATGGTATTTTTCTTAAAAAGTTTTCCTGCATGCAGCAGGGGTTCTATGGATTCATTAAGGAATGAAAAATGATGAAAGCAAAATGTGAGTGAGAAGTAGTGAGAAGTAACCTTTTATCTCATGAGCCTTTTCCCTCTCAGTCCATCTGCCTCAACCAGATCACACTTGGATGTGTTGAAACTATCTACAGAGGTCACATTTATTTTTGAAGTTCAGTAAACAAGGTTATGTCTCTTGAAAAAAATTGCAATAGACTGTACTAACCACTGAAGAGTCAAATAGCAGATTCACCTAGTAATTCAGATTTTTTTGGCAAGGTAATACATATGAGAAGTATGGGCTGTAAATAAAATTGTTTTGCTGTCAAATTAGAAGTTCTTTAAAGTCCTAAGAGAATATGCAAAACGAACGAATGAGTACCCTTCGTATGTTAAGAAGTCACAGGTTCACATTGTTTTCAAGGGGCAAGGGACAGCTTTCATTTGGGAAAAGTAAGATGCGTGTTTTTCTTATAGTCCATTTTCTCTTCTCAGAAGCAAACATGACTCTCCTTTTCTGCAAGGTGTCATATAGATCTAAATTCTTTCTAGTTTTGGTGTTCTTTTGGTCCAGTATTCATATTCTTCTCCAATATCTCCCCATTGTTTTCCATCTGCTTCCAAGATGCACATCTCCAGTCTTGAGAAAACCTATGTAACTTGTGACTCTAAAAGCTTTCTTGGTGATTCATTTACCATTAAAAGCTCTTGAATGAGTTATCAACTTGTGCACAACTCACGCCCACACTGGCTTCTTTCTCCCCCACTATGCTGACAGAGTGTTCACATCTTTCATGTGCTCATACTTTCTCCCCATCTTATATGTATATTCTTTGTAGAGGGAAACTATATCATGTAGGGTTTTTTTTTGGGGGGGGGGTGGTTCTTACCATTATACATTGAAAAATAAAAGAATAAATGAATGAATTAAACTTACCAGTGGCTTTTATAAATGCCTAGTTGAAGCCACTCAACCATTAGAATAAGGAAATCACCCTTTATTACAGAGTACTCTTTGACCTGGAAGATTTCCCACCTAGCCAACTCCCCATCCACACTTTCTCAGGTAGAAAAAAACTTACTATTCTTTCTTCTTTACACATTTACTGTTGATTCCTAGGAGTCTCAGCCAAGAAATTACAGAGTAGAGTTAACAACTGTGGGGTTGTGAGTTTCTAGTAACATGGGAAAACAGGATGGCACCAGGAGAGAAATTCAGACTTCCTAGGCTTCTATCGAACAGTATTTATTAAATGCCTAGTACATTCTCTCTAGCTCCGAGCAGGCATGGAAAATATATTTGCATATGAACCTTCATCTGAAGGAATTTATACTTTCATAAAGCAAACAAGAATATAGGAAGTAACTTAAAAATTATTTTTAAGGTAGAATATCCAAAAAAAGCTAGAATATCCAAACCCTCTCCTAAAAATAGGAATACTATGAGATACCCTACCTAACTTATGGTATTGCTTTGAAGATCAATAGACATGAAATTAATTTGAAAATATAAAATTTTGAACTACATAAATACAAATAATTTTGGCATCATGTCACTTATAAAATTTACTGAATTTTATAAAATTAACTGAATTCTTATACCTTCAGATAGATATGGACTTTTATGTATGCTGCCCTAGAAATGAAAGAATAAAGTCTTGAAAACATAAAGTACAACAAAGACCAAATCAGAGTTTACACAGTTTGGTGCTTTCTACTAAAAAGTCTAGAAAACTTTTTCAGTTAAAACATGCTTTTAGGGGCACCTGGATGACTCAGTTGGTCCAACTCTTGATTTTGGCTGAGCTCATGAGATTAAGCCCTGGATGGGGCTCCACACTGGGCATGGAGCCTGCTTAAGATTCTCTCTCTTCTCTCTCTCTGCCTCTGCTCCCTCCTCTCTCTCTCTCTCTCTCTCTCTCTCTCTCAAAACAAACAAACAAATGAACAAACACGTTTTAAACCATACAGAATCTCAAAAACATTTAACTTTTTTCTTACTCAATGGAGAGTAGGGGCACAGCCTCAGTGATCCTGACTAAGAAGGTAGAGCTAAGTGTTTCCAGAGACTTGATTGCTTTTAAATTACATGGTAGAGACCAATCAGTTTGAGTTTGTTTTTATTCCAGTTACAAACATTGGATTACAAGGTAAAAAAATTATTTTTTTAGGAGTCTTCCTTTTGTTATGGCTATTTTTATGTCTCTAACAACATTAGATGCTATGGACATGACCTTTTAGCACTGGAAAGAATTTGAAATGTAAAATGAAGCACAGGATCACAAACCCTAAAGTCAGAAGAGACTCTAGAAGTGCTCTTGTCTAATTTTTAAGATATAAAGCAATGCATCTCCTTGATCATGTCCCAAATAAGTAATGATCTAAGACTGTCTTGCACAACTGTAGTGGCACAATGATGTGCTAATTAATCTACCCTCCACAATTTCCTACACATCCGGCAAAGTGATTCTTTTCAAAGTTAAGGCGAATCAAGTCATTCCTCTGCCCCAACTCCTTCTGTTCTTACTCAAGTAATCCTAAAGTCTTACCTAGAAGGTCCTACATAATCTACTATGCCTCCTTTCTGCAACTGTCTAACATTATCTTCTACTTTCCCTCTTGATCATTGCAACCCAGTTATTGGCCACTTCATATTCTTCAAGTCCACCAATTGCATGTACGTCAAGGCCTTTGTACTTGCTGTTCCCTTTACTTATATTACTGCCCTCCCAAATAACACAAGATTCTGTTTCTCACTTTTACAAAGATTCTACTCAAATGTTAGCTTTCCAAGAAGTTTTTATTAAATTCTCCATAAATTAGCACTCTCCCTAAATCACTCTCTATCACCTTGTGTTCCTTTGCTTCTCTTCATAGCCTTTAGCAGAGTAGCAGTGCTAAATAAATTAATTAATAAATAAACCAATTTATTTATTGATTTATACTTCCTTTATATATCAGTTTATATAGTATACTTATGTATTTATATGTATTTATTTAAGATATATAATATATATTTATTTATAATTTATATATAAATATGAATATTGAATAAACATTTTATATAAGTATATAAGCACACATTATTATACACTTGTATGTATATATACACTTATATTACACATTTATTTGTAACATAAAATTTGTTATATGTTTATTTATAGATCTTATACACACACATATATACCTAATTATATTTATGAACTGTCTTACTCTCCAGAATGGAAATGCATGAGAATATAGGATTTGCTGGCTCTGTTTGTTCATGGCTCTATCCTAGAAAAGTGCCTTATATCTGTTTGATGTTCAGTAATTAATAATTAAAGAAGAACTTATGATCTCATAAGCGACCCCATTGTCCTTTTAGACAGGTCTAATGATTAGAAAATTCTGTAATACTGAGTTAAAACTTGTTGCTTTCTATGGACCTTTCCTGCCTACAGAACTGTTCCTACTTTCTAAATCACAAAGAACAATTCCAAACTTCTTTTCTCACTCCCAAACAAGCCTTCAAATATTTGAAGAAAGTTGCAAATCACTCATGAGTTAATACTTCCCATTCCTTTAGTCATTATCCAAATGATGTAGATTCTAATCATCTCATTCATCAACTTCACCTTCCCCTGAGTATATTCTAGTTCATTATTTTTCAAACTGTAGGTCATGATCCTAGAGTGGTTCATTAAATAAATATATGGTTCAATTTGAGGAGGTAGTTCAGAGTGCAGTCATTGGAGCCAGAGATTCTGGATCATGCAAGTTCAGTCACTTCAGTGATTTTATCTCTTCTTACTTCAGGTTCCTCATCTTTAAAATAAGGATGATAATAAAGGTAAGGATCACTCATAGGATTATGATGATGATTGAGGATTAGTACACAAACATTGAACAGTGTGTCCTCCAAAGCCAGCTGCTGGGTGGAAGAAGGTATCTCTAAAGAAGAGAGAGAGGAAGAAGAAAGAATAGGGCTTCTTTCACATGGAGCAGGCTCAAGGTCATGCCTTACTTCTCCAGGCTCAAGGCAGGAAGGAGAGGAAAGAAGAAGAGGGGAAACTAGACTTGTGTCCTCTCACCTCAAGACGGAGTGGCCAGACCTTCTTACCACTAACTCTGTGGAAGCAGGAGAAGCCAAGCTATCCAAAACTCAAACCATTTAGCATTGAAAATGAAACCGTTCTGAAACATTTTCCCCAAGCCTGGTTGAAAATACCATGCACAGTCTTAAGCATTTAGTTTCATTATTACCCACATTACAAATGATGTGTCTAGGTCACAAGTCTGGACTTGTAAAGGGAAAAATATCAAGTAAATGCAATAATGTTGTCCCTAATGGATTTTAAAGCAATGGACTCCAGTTTCTAAGTTCAGTGCCATGAAGTTGCATGTGAAATCATTTTTCTTCCTTAAGATGGGTTGTAAAGAAGCTCACTATCTCAGTCCATCATTAATCTCTTCTGTACTCTGAAACGTACTAAACAACAAGTGTTGTGCTCTTTTTAAATGAGTGAAAATGGTCAGAGAGCTATGTGATAGGTTCACTTAGGCATTAGTTTTCTCTTTGGAGTTGATCATGGTAGATTAATTCTGTTCTATTCCCTGGAGATAGAACCCCTTTCGTAGCTACCAAGCTGGGTTTGGATGAAACTTTGTAAACTGAATTAAGACACAGCTTTTCTGAGACCAGCACTCCTGGGAAAAGAAACAAGGAAAGTTTCTCCCTTTTACAAAGAGATTTACACCTGCTGATGAGAAAATATACCACAGTGCTCTCTGAGGGCACAAACCCTATTCACCCTGATGCTGATTTTCACTCTTTCAAGAACAACTCTCACAGAAATTCAAGAACTGTTGCCTTTAATATTATTTTCTGAGAGTCCTAGTTGACCTTCCTCTTATTCACATTTTCATTACAAAATAGTGAAGCATCTTTTTGATTGCTATTCTCTTGGCATAATTGCATTTAACTCTACTACTGAATCACTACTATTAGAGCTTTTTTGGGTTTCTTACCTGCATTATTTTGGAGACTTCCTAACTGGTTAACCCATCTCAAGTCTCTCTTTTATTTTCTGCAAAAACTACACAACAATGTCACATCAATCATTTGCTAATCACACTCCAGTGGACAAAATCCTTGAGTAATTCACCTTCACTGAAAATATACAAAAATCTTTGCTGTTCTAATCATCTGGCATCAAATAATTATATTTCCCACTATCTTCTACCTTCTTAACCATTTAGATGAATTTCTGAAATGTGAATTTCATGTTTCTTCTCATGCTCTTTCCTTCACCTAAATACTTTTGGTTTAAATCCTATAGATACTTAATGCCACCTTATTTCCTCAATCCTATCCTGTCACTAATTCCTCAGGCTGGAAGTTATTCTCTTTTCCTCTGAACCTCCTAACATTTTACTTGTATCTATCTCTCTTTATAACACTTTTTATGTTTAACATCAATTAAGACTATAGAGGTAGACAAGTGCCTCTTTTACCAACTGGAAATGCCTTTGGAGGAGGAACCATGTCTTGCTTAACTTGGTGTCCTCCACCACGTCTAACACAGCTTCTGCCACGTGGCAGATTTCCTGTCCAATAAATGAATGAATGTAGCTTTTATCCATTAGATTCTAGACTGTGAGCTGCCTAAGTGCAGGAGAAACATGTCTGTATTGATCACCGTTGCAACCAGCAGCCTAACAGTGTACTTGGAACAAAATAACCCATAATAAACGTTTGCTGACACACACACAAAACCCCCAAACCCACAACCCTGCCCAGTGGCTTTTGTATGGAATTACTAAAAATAGTATGCTCAATAGACAGAAATTCAGATCTCATCCCTTCTTATGTCATTTAAATAGAAGGAAAATCATCTATAAAAGAAGAAGCCTCTACAAACAACTTTCTTCATACAGAAAACCTATGATCTTTCCTTTGAAGGCTCAAGGAAATGTCAGGGGCATTTTTTATTTATCCCTTTTCAAAATAGCTTAGATGCATACACGTTTTATAAGCTTCTTACTCATAAACATTTTTACAGGAAATACAATGACCACTAACACAAAGCGATAGGGGTAAACAAATGGGAAAAAAGCTAGAGTTTTGAAAGTTAAGTGTTTTGTGCAAGTTGTTGAGGATACTCAAAACAATCAAAGGCTATTGCCACTCTGCTACCAAGTTGTTTTCCTCTAGCACTCTGGTTCTTATCATTTGCTGCTGAATTTTCCTAGGCTGTATTATTTATGCTTAGAAAAAAATCAATTCTTTCCCTTTTATTGAAAAATTATGTACAACAAATTGTAACTATAACCTAATCTACAAGATTTTATGTAGGCGGCTTTGATTTACTGGCCCATTCATAATCTGCTGATGATTAGCCTCCCTGAAAACAATCCACTCACTTGTCTAAGTGATATCAAGGTGTTTGTTTTTAATCTGTCCAAAATCATCCTATGGACATATGCATTATTGAAGAATTATATTTTAATTTATCTTCATGCAGTGCTTTTGAGGGGCATTTGCATTAACACAATATGATTATGCTTCGTTCCACTAGTATCTTTTCAAATCAGAAATTACCTGCATATACAGTCTCAGATGGTGGTCAAAAATTGTACAAAGAAGTAAGAATAGGACTTCTTAATATCACACAGCTCTGCTGCTCATCTGCGAGGCTTTTTCTGTTCTAATGCTTTTGTCATGTATATGAAAGTCATTATGTAGTTTAGAAAACAGAAGATGAAGTGAAAGAGGAAGATCAGGGACCTAGGATGCATTAATATTCCACCAGCATCAAAGATATTTCCCTCGAGGGGTTCCTACAGGCCACGCTGTTATTACAGTGCCTATCCATTATCTTGTGCTGTTCTTGGTATTAAGACAATAATGGAGAGAATAGGATTATGTGCAGATGATAGGAAATGTGAAGGCAATTCAGCAAGATAGGAAATGAATGGAGACATGATTCTTTCATCGAAGCCAGGGATGGTTTAGCATAGGGTAAGAGAGAAGATAAATGAAGCAAAATGGAATCTTTACAGGTTAGCAGGGGTAAAATGAGTGTTTTCATCCAATCCTATGAGTTTAACCTTCTTGATAGAAAAATGCCATTGCATCTTTCTTTAAAATCCAAGTATATGTGCCTGAAGAGATGATCTGTTTTTGTTCTCAAAATTCACTTGTTGGAAAAGCTGTCCAGTGCTTATATGGTCAGAAGGTGGCCGTAAGGAGTGGCATAACCTTTTAATTCACTCCCATCGCTGAGAAATTCAGGCTGTTATTTAAGATTCCCCCGTGGAAATGACAAGCCCAGCAACTCTTTCTACCCATCCCTTACCAGACAATGCCCAGTAATCAACAGAGTAATAAACTGAACACCAGACAGGAGAGTTCCATTATGAAAATGCTTAATCTAGTTTCTTAGAGCCCCATTTTTTTTGACATGAACCCTCCTCGTTCCTGTGCACACACAGAACACACAGAGGCAATCATCCAGACAGACTTTGAAAACAGGAAAGAAAAGCCCTGGCTTTTTGAAAAGATCACCTATATTGGATGCCCAAGGCTAATGTGACTCAAAGGTTGGCATTTTATGATGATGGCAGGGAAGCAAGAGCGGCAGATTGTGTCATTTGCAGGGCACTGGCATAAATAAATGTTTCTGTTTATATATATAAAAAAAGAACATTTAATTAAATGAAGGCACACTCATCTACAGACAATATGACGGGGCCAGAGAGAGTGCTTTCTGTGTTCACATACACTGCTTACTCTCCAAACACTGTATTTGATCCAGACTTAAATTGGATAGAAATTTAACCAAACTGAGATCAACAATATAATAACATCCTCTAACTCAAAGAGTTACCAAGGGGAATTGAAGAGAAAATATTAGAGGAAATCAGCATGTAGATACACTGTATCTATAAGCTTATCTAAGAATGTGAAAGCTGTGAATATCCAGGCTGCATATGAAATATAGATTAATATATCCTGCATGGAATTGCATTGCAGCCAACACAACGTAGTTCAATATTCATTCTTCTTAAACAGGGTTGAAGACTAGTTACAAAATTTATATATATATATATATACACGTATCCTCAAAAAAATACGTGACTGAAGAAAAAGCAAGCAAGACGAGCAGAAGGGAAAAATACATATATAGGTTTGCATCCAAAGCATGGACCTGCTATTTGTATAGGAAAAGAGCTTATAGAAAGAGAAAAGCATAATCAAGACCTTGGACAGCTTTTGGATCTTTTCTCCCCCTCCCCCAGCCCTTTCTGGGCTCTTTGGTGCTCCTTCCTGGTTCTCTGGTTTTAAAAATGGCTCCATACTGCTCTCTGCTGCTGGTTTATAATTTTCTCCTTGGAAAGCTCAGAGCAATTCCTGCTGCTCTGGCTTATATGTCAGGTCCTGGTTGGAGCTCATACCTAATGGGACTGTCCCCTAATTTAAAACAAGGCAGACTGATACTTTGTAGTTGTGGACTATGAAATCTAGCTTCCTGGCTACATTTTTTCCTCCAAATTATCTGTACTCCTTTGACCTTAAGATCCCGTTCTAAAAAAAAAAAAAAAAAAAAAAAGATCCCGTTCTAGCCACAAGAATCGTTCAAATTTAAAAAATTGTCCTCCTAAGGAAATTATATGTTATTGAGAAATCCTACTGTAGATTCATATCTCTAAGAAAGTGATGTGGAAAGGAGAGGACATTTTGGAGATGGATATGGAGACTAATTAATATCACTCCTTAATATCCACATCACATTGAATTCAATTTCAAACAAGGAAATTAATAAAATAATATATGTGTGATAGAGCACAGCACAAGGTACGCACTTAATGTAAATGAGATTTGAA
Source organism: Canis lupus dingo (assembly GCF_003254725.2). Classification (NCBI taxonomy): domain Eukaryota; kingdom Metazoa; phylum Chordata; class Mammalia; order Carnivora; family Canidae; genus Canis; species Canis lupus. The sequence continues at coordinate 53,318,158 of NC_064248.1, forward strand.
TCAAATCCAAGAAACTGAAATAGATAAAGAATTGTAATTTAGGGAAAAAATTAACCTCAGGAAAAATACATTTTAAACATTACATAAAGTATTCAAAGTGTTTTTTCCTCTCCTTTGAAAACATAAAAGTGGGAAAAGAGTGATTTGTTTAATATAAAATACCAGAATGTTAGAATTTTACCAAAAATTATATTATTTCATGGAGGCTAATAAATTCAAGCATAAAAATGCTTATTGGGGCTTATTCAGTGATAATATATTTTCCCCTTTGGAAATAAGGATGATTATGAAAGACAGTTAACAGCTGTAATTGGATGTTTTAATGTGTAGCAACATGACCACATGATTTAATCCAAGAGCATATGGTCAATTGTGTGACCCTGCTTGACAGACAGGAAGTTGTTATAATCCATGTCATTATTTTGAACTGCATCTAAAGCACACCACCCTATTACCCTGCTCAAGAGAAACATGAAGGAAATGAAAAGGACAATGGGAAGTAAAATGTAAAATTGGTGAGTATCATTTACCAGGGCCTTTGTCCTTGAAATTTATTGTAATCTAGAAGTATTCTGTTGTGTCCCCCATGGAATTAGGAATCCCCCTAAGCCCCGTGGAATTAGGATGGATTTTCACCCCAAATTCAGTTTGTCAAGACTGAGAACACCACACACACATCAAAAGGTATGAAGAAGTTAATAACTCTCATAATGAGGCTTTATGTAGTAAGCAAAGTGATTCATAAACAAGTCTAAGCAAGTCCCTGGCTTTTTAGGGCAGGGAAAAGAGACAGAGTTGGGTTTTTCGTGGTGTTTAGGAGGCATGGCCAGGCTGGGAGTTCCAGACATTGTTTGAACTTTCCACAGATGCCAAAGGAAGGAGCACCTGGCCTCTCTTACCCACTTACCCAGAGGTGGGGCAGAAAGGGAAAGAAGGGAGAGCGACCCTTGAAAAAGCTTTCAGCAGCCAAATATAAGAAAGAAAGAAAGAAAGAAAGAAAGAAAGAAAGAAAGAAAGGAAGAAAGAAAGAAAGAAAGAGAAGAAAAAAGAGCACTTTATTACAAAGGCCTCCAATTTACATTAGCAGCAATTCTGATTTAATTATTTAAATGATGGTGAAAGCTCTCCAACCATCATCTAAGATACCTCTCTGAACCCAAATTAGTAATCTCTAAATTTAAACAATCTCTAAAAGGCAATAAAAAGCAGCTGATTCTACACGTATATACTGAGGGTTTCGGATTCTAGTTTTGGAAGTGAAGAAACAAAGAGACAGAAAGAGATTCTGTTTTATAAACACCTTTATCCAAGTGATTCTGTTCAATAAGCATTATTGAAGTGTCCACCTGTTTCAGGTGAAACTGATCACTATGACCCTGGTTCTGCCATCCAGGAGTTTTCAGGCTACAGGTGAAGAGTACCCCCATAAAGAAATAATTTCTGTATTGGCAGTGTTAGGAGTACATACGAGGGACAGAAGGAGCAGAGAGAGTTCATAACTCCAAGGGCTCAAGAAAAAAGGGAAATTTTTAGGAAGCAAGATTTTCAATAATGGATGCAAGATTACCAGGCAAATAAGAAAGTGAAAGGAATTGGAGGCAAAGGAAAACACCATGTGAAAGCAGTGAAGGTGTTAAGCCTCCTTAGCATTTTCAGGGCACTTCAGGTAGTACAATATCATGGATGCATTGACTGTGAGGAATGTAGGAAGTGCAGATGAGACAAGACAGGCAAGAGCATGGAGGGACTGACCTGTCATGGAAAAATGCTTAGACTCTATCCAGGAGTTCAACAGCTTTCAACTTCTTTGGTTTTTGTGTTTTTTTTTGTTTTTTTTTTTTCAACTTCTTTGATCACACATTTCTAGCAGTACAAAAAATGTGATTATTATAGATGTGTAGTAGATATGTAGATTACTGTAGTGTAGATGCATGAATTTCCCCAATTATTTGCAGGTATTGTCATTTGCAGATATTAAGGTATAGTAAACATCTAGTACAAATTCATCATTAATGATATTTCTAAATTGATTCAACTCAAGCATGTGGCCGTCACTGACATAAACAACACCAACTTCCATTAAGTCAAAAATAATCACTCGGAAACAGAAAATAAGAAATGAAACTAAAAGTTAAAAACGGAAAACCAGCAAACCATTAAAATGACAATTCCAGAAGCTTGAAAATTCTTCTGGAAACAAGCTGCATGTTTTTGAAAGGTTACTAAGCCATGGTATGATTTTTTTTTCATTTCCCTTAGAATTGTGGTGGTAAATTTTATGAGTCAACTTAACTGGGCCATGAGGTGTCCAGATTAAACATTACTTCTGCATGGGTCGGGGAGCATGTTTCCAGGTCACTCAGTACATTGTCCTCCGCAATGTGAATGGGCATCATGCAGTTTATTGAGGGCCTGATTAGAACAACCACCAGAGGGAGGGAGGACTCATTCCCTTTCTACCTGCCCGCTAGAACCTCAGTCTTCCTCTACCATTGGGCTGGAATTTATACCCTCAGCTGACCTGGTTGTCAGGTCTTTGAACTCAGACTGAATTTACAGCATCAGCTTTCTTAGGTTTCTAGTTTGCAGATGTCAGATCATGGGACTTCTCAGCCTCTATAATCATGTGAGCCAATTCCTCATAACAAATAACCTTTTATATGTTATTGGTTTTGTTTCTCTGAAGAACTCTGCCTAATACAAGCTTACATAAGCAAACTGCCTTCCTGGGCACAAAGAAAAGAACACCTGCCTGTAGGTAAATACAGGTCCTTTAAGGCTTGGAGTTTATACAATTTGGAGAATCTTCTTAATGAAAAAGGATACCAAAAACCCTTACTTATGCAATTTTACAATATATGATCCTGTGGCACATTGCTTGGACCATATCCCCCGTCTTTGTAAGTGATCCAAGTACACAAGAGTGACTACAATTTCGGGTTTAGTGGATAGTGAATAATACCTTCTCTGCCTTTGCCTGTATCCTGGATTGGTGGCCACCTTCTCCCTACTTGATTCCTCCATTTAAATTCACAAGGAAGTGGAGTTCCTTGAAGATCTAGGTCAACTTTATGTTGAAAATTTTTCTGTTACCAAAGACTGAAATAAAATACTTAAAAAATAACTAATAAAAAATACCTGGGCTGTTTATTTTGGGGACTATTTTACTAGCATTCCCAAAGGATTAAAAATTAAAACATTGGAGATGGTGTCAGGAACAAGTGTAACAACACTGATACAAATTCTGTAAAAATACTGCAGCATTGCATAATACTGTTGGGATCTAAAGCTGTGTTAGAAAACTGCTTAGGAGCCATTTCTCCTCCAAGAGCTTGCAGGTAAAAATAAATAAATAAATACAAATTAAGAAGTACATACAAAGCATTATTAAATTTGCAAATATTTGTTACCAGCTCTGTGCACTGACTTCATGCAGTATGTTCAGCAGCATTTGAGGCTAAACCCCATGGCAGGAAACTTTGGCAACTGGTTCACTCCATCTAAAGTAAACCTAGAGTAGAGAACTTTTCCAGTTTAGAAAGGAATGTACAACAGATTATACGTTGCCACTTAAGAACAAAGCATGCAGCATTTGAGCACACATATATGAGATACTTATTCCCTTTTCTGTTCCACACTTCTAGATGACTGATGCCATAGGAAGCCTCTGCAGAACTATGCATTATGTTTAAATAAATGATAAATAGCATGTGTATCGCCTTTTTCTTTCTTTTTTTTTAAAGATTTTATTTATTTATTCATGAGAGACAGACAGAGAGAGAGAGAGAGAGGCAGAGACACAGGCAGAGGGAGAAGCAGGCTCCATGCAGGGAGCCCGATGTGGGACTCCATCCTGGGACCCCAGGATCACGCCCTAAGCCGAAGGCAGACACTCAACCACTGAACCACCCAGGCAATCCTGTATCACCCTTTCCTAACAAAAAATCATGATAATTACTATTTTACCAAATGTCCGTATTATTATTATTCTTTTCCCCCTGCTATGTGGTATTAGTTACCAAGAAGCATAGCCAAGTACAAGTATGAACTTATTATATGAAAGATTGTATTTACACTGTGCCCAGACATGGCATCCAGTGAGTTATCATAAAATTATTCACACCTTCTGAGTTAAACACCAGAGACAAAGGGCAGGGATTATTGTTTTACCTAACTGTGAATTATCCTAGAGCATGTTGGAAACAAGGTTTATTCCATACTACAATTGCTAATGTGCACTCTTAAGCACTAACAAGAGTCTGGGGCTTTTCTGGACCACTGTCTCCCTCTGGGACTTATTGAAGCAAATGAGAAGGTATTTGTGGTTTCATTTTACCCATAGGCCAAGGGTGTCCACTACAAAACATAAACTACTCTGAGTGTATGTTGATGCACAGTGAGTAAACGCCCTGCTTATTTATTAATGAGAATGATGTCACCAATCAATAGAAAACCTGTTTTATGGAAAACTAGTTTTCTATTGATCAGAGGTTACAACCTTTTGGTGCTATTTTGACTTAACAAAGTATTCCAATGACTTTATTTCAATGTAGAAAAAAATAAAGCCTCATGAATCTTAAGTGTCCCTCCAACCAAAACTCCTAAAGATCCCCCATTCCACTTAACAATATTGCTAATAGGATTTTTTCTTCTTATTTTTTGTTCCTTTCATTATCCTATTTCTTCTATTTTATTTTCCTCTTTTTCAACAATTACACCTCAACTCTTAATTTTCCTTTTCTCAAGATTGCAGATTTTCTCTTTCCAAGACTCAGTTCAAATTTCATTACTTCCATCTTATTTTGTGCACATATTCTAATTGATTTCAATCCCTACCCCCATACTGTAGTGAGATCTAACCACCTAAGGAAGCATTTTTATCTTCCACCAAGTCAGCTTTTCTTTGGAAGTGTCAATGATTGACAGCAAGGACTGCTGAGGGTGGTACTGAGTCAGCAGAACCACCATCAGATGAATAAGCTATAGGAATGCGAAATGTAGAAGAAAAGGAAAGCCGAAATAATGGACTAAACTGAATAACAACAACAACAAAAAAGTAACCAATTAAAGCTGCACTTACTAAATTTTAGGAAGCCATGACTATAAGCTTCAGAGAAATAGATATTCTATTTTAAAAGCTCTTAGACGGGCAGCCCGGGTAGCCCAGCGGTGTAGCACCGCCTTCACCCCAGGGTGTGATCCTGGAGTCCCAGGATCGAGTCCCACGTTGGGCTTTCTGCAAGGAGCCTGCTTCTCCCTCTGCCTGTGTCTGTCTCTGTCTCTCACACTCTCTCTCTCTCTCCCTGTGTCTGTCATGAATAAATAAAATCTAATAAATAAAAAAATAAAATAAAATAAATAAATAAATAAATAAATAAATACCCTTAGGCTAGAGGTGCCTAGGTGGCTCAGGGGGTTAAGCATCTGACTCTTGATTTTGGCTCAGGTCATACTCTCAGGTTCCTAGAAGGGAACTCTGTGCTAGGATCCTCAGTCATTGGGGAGTCTGCCTGTCTCCCCTGACTCTCCCTCTGCTCTCTCTCTCTCTCTCTCAAATAAATAAATATATAAATCTTAAAAAAAAAAAAGAGCCCTTAGGTCATGTATCACTTGGGGTTTTGATAGTCTATCTAGAGTTTGCCATTTCCTACAAAACTTAAGCAGTTTTACATATAAGGAATTATCTTAGAAATAAGAAAAAAACACTAAGTAATAAACTTTTTTTATGAAGAAAAGATATGAGTTAATTCACAAAAGGAAAAATAAAAGAATGATTGATAAATTAAGAAAAATGCTATTCTATTAGCCATTAAAGAAATGCAGATCAAAGACATTTCATCTGTTGCTTATCACACAAAAAAGAATTCTCAAAGTCATATATTGTAAATTTAAATAAACATGACTTTTTGAAAACAATTGAATACTGTAGCAGCAATTTCTTTTGTTGTTCAGCTTATGAAAATAATTGGACAAATAAATGTGTATGTATATATACATGTTCAACTAGCATTGTTTAGAAAAACAAAAATCTAAATATCCAATAGTTTGGTATTATTTGAATACATTTTAGAGTATCTATATAGTTGAATATCATGTAGCCATTAAAAAAATGATCATGCAGGAGCACCTGGGTGGCTCAGTCCATTAAATGGCTGCCTTTATCTCAGGCCAGAATCTCAGGGTCTTGGAATCCAGCCCTGCGCCCTGCAGGCTCCCTACTGAACAAGGAGTCTGCTTCTCCCTCTGGCCCTCCCCCTGCTTGTACACTCCAGTGCATACCCCACTCTCAAATAAATACATAAAATCCTTTTAAAAAATGACCTCACTGGGACACCTGGGTGGCTCAGTGGTTGAGCATCAGCCTTTTGACTCAGGGTGTGATCCCAGTTGGGGGATTGAGTCCTGCATCAGGCTCCCTGTGAAGTGCCTACTTCTCCCTCTGCCTATGTCTCTGCCTCTCTGTATGTCTTTCATGAATAAATAAATTAAAACTTTAAAAAATAAAAAAAATGATCTTACTTTCAAATAAATAAGTAAAATCCTTTAAAAAATGATCATGCAAACTATATAAATGTATACACATAGAATGTATATTAATGTTCTATTAAACAGAAAATATTTTCCAAAAACATGTATATTGTATTCCTTTATTTAAAAAAATTTTTTAAAGATTTTATTTATTTATTTATTTATTTATTTATTTATTTATTTATTCATGAGAGAACAGAAAGAGTGGCAGAGACACAGGCAGAGGGAGAAGCAGGCTCCATGTGGGGAGCCCAATGTGGGACTCGATTCTGGATCTGGGGATCAAGCCCTGAGCCGAAGACAGACACTAAACCACTGAACCACCCAGGCGTCCCTATGATTCCTTTAAAAAAAATAAACATGTCTATGTAATAAATATTTTACAGAAAAGAATTTAGAATGATTTATCCAAATACATCAGTGATTATCTCTGAAGAGTGAGATTATTCAGGATCTATCCTTTCTTCTCTTTGATGATATGTTTCATCTAAGTTTCTACAACAAATATCAATCTATAATAAGAACATTTTATTGAACATATTAAAATAAGATTAAATTATAAAGTTATATGGGTATTCAGAGTTTAGGAGTGAGTAACTAGGATTAATATTTCAATAAAAGAAGTAAATATTAAAGATGGTCTAAAGTGGAATTTTTATGTTCTGTTCCAACTTTTCAAAAGAAGAAACTTTTCCTGTAAGCAGGAATATACAAAAGGGTCTAAAACTAATTTTTGTCAATCACCAAAAGAAAAGGTAATAATCCATATCCTAAAATCTAATGAGATTGACATGCTTCAGACACAGACTTAACTAACTTTTGTAGAATGTCTGCTCTTGTTACACACCCTTCTTTTGTGAACATAATATTTAAAACCCTGCCCACATAAAAAGTAGCATTATTATCCCTAATTTCTGCATGAGAAAAAATGACTCTATCAAGGTAACTATTAAATGTATTATTCGGGAATATCAGGGAGGACACTGGCCTCTACTGTATCTGCAACTTGTCAGAATCATCTTTGAAGAGATTTAAACCACGGACTCCTAAGTGCTACCCCAGATCTACTGAATCTGAATCTCTTAGGCTATTTGAATGATGAGGTTGGAAATCACTAGATAGTACCATTCAGGATGTCCTTTTGAAGACTTAAAGTAGAAGTCTCTCTCTAATCTGGATTTTCCTCTCCTGAGATATTGATATCTTTAATCAAGTATGGTCATTAAACCTAGCAAGAGAGGCCTGAGCCCTGGGCCCCATGTTTCAGTGAGCCATTCATATCTCAACACAAATGATAAATTTCTAAAGAGTATTTGATGTCTGTGTCACTCATGATCCAAATTCAGCATTGGCATAGTGAGCTTTGACACTTAAATATAAGCAGTAGATTCTTACATAGAAAAATAGCATTTCCCAGTTGTACTAAGAATTCACATTTTCCTTTTTCTCTTCATGTTCCAATTCATAGTTCTTGAGAAATGGGTGAATTAGCAGAGTAATCACAACTGTTACATCTGGTGACTTAGGAATATTTTTGCAATGTTAATCTATGTAGATGTAGCATCTTAAAAATTTTCAGCTTTGGAGACTCCTGGGTGGCTGAGCAGTTTAGCGCCTGCCTTCAGCCCAGGGTGTGATCCTGAAGTCTGGGGATCGAGTCCTACATCAGGCTCCCTTCATGGAGCCTGCTTCTCTCTCTGCCTATGTCTTTGCCTCTCTCTCTCTGTGTCTCTCATGAATAAATAAATAACATCTTAAAAAAAATTTTCAGCTTTGTTACTTGAGAGTGTTTTCAAATTAGGAGATAAAATTCACTTAAAATGCTGGATTGATTTTAACTTTTATTTATTTGAACACATATGGGCTTCTGTGCATAGTCTTGCCCTGGGATCCATGAGTGTTAAGAGTTGGAACTGCTTTTAGCAAATGTATAATGTATATCTAATCATGCTTTCAATTTTTGGCAACTCAAATCTAATATTTTGTAATGCCCCATCTTAGTCAGAATAGGGCTGTAAGACCTATCTTTCTGTGCAGTGACTTTCTCTTTTATCGTGCCTGGCTATCCTAATTTTATTTTTCCATTACTCTTTAAAAACATTTTACACTGATTTATCTATCTATTGAAATATTGATCTAATAATCTACAATCTTATTGAATTTTAGGTATTTTTGTAAGCAACCATAAAGTTTTTTTAGAAACGAAATAGATTAGAAAGTAAAAGGAGGGGAAGAAGAAAGGATAGAAAAAGAAAAAAGGAAGATTTGTCCAACATAAGTTATTCCTAGAGTAATAGACAACAAATTTAAATGCAGTCCTGTCAATTTCAATTCATACTCCATTGTATCACATTATCATTGTGGTTTTATAAGCTAATATCATTGTCAAAGGATAGCTCCAATACAATATGGAAGTTATTTTTCCAGATGAGGTAAAATGTCAATTTAAAAAATATTAAACATTTCATAAAAAAAAAATTCAAAGCCTCTTAAGCACTCATGTGCTTTAGGATTAGCATTATAAACATAAATTATTGTTCTGTGTTAATATACAGGTGGTCTTAGTTATTCAAATATTTGTCAAATTCACAACTTCTTTTTTCATGGTTTGATTAATTCAACAAAATATTTATTGAACACTTAAAGTACTTAAAATACAGCAAGTGACTTTAAAAGGTAACAATCTCATTTAGCTCATTTCCTAGGGGGTTATAGACATTAAGAAAAGACACTTAAAAAATAAGTGGATAGATAGAATGTTACATGGTAGCTAGTATAGAAAAAAGAAAATGTAGATGAAAATAAGATCGACTGAGAGTCCTAAATTAGCTGAATGGGAATTAGAATTTTTAAGAGTGGTCAGGCCGCCCTGAAGGTAAAAGCCGAATAAATGTGATGTAATAGTTCATAGATATGATGTAATAGTTATCCAAGTGAATATCTGGGAAAAGAGCATTCTATGTAGAAGTAATCAGATCTATGCTGATCACAAAGGCAGGAATAGCCTGGAGCCCAGGAGACAGTCGAATAGACAACATCCCTAAGTCATTCTTCCTACATCAGATTCAATGTTTTATTCACCATCTGATCAATGATTACATTTATCTACAGCAAGTTGTTGCTTTTTGGCTTGTACTTTATGCTCAACACACCCCTAGAGGAGAGTGTTTGCAATGTGAGAACATGCCCTTTTCCATGAGTGCCACTCTTCTAGAAGCCAGTGGATAACTGGGCTTTATAAGCTTCTCTACGCAGTCCAGCCTCAGTACCAGCTGATGCCACTTTGCCAGTCTAACCTCCTTGAAGTCTTCATTTGTCCTCATTTTCTCTGTAGCAATGGGGGTAGAGCCAACAACAGCCTTGCATATGTTTGAGGAGGATTATAGTAAACTCTAAAGAGGTTTTAAAAGTCTTCTCACTCAGGACATCTGGGTCAGTGGTTGAGTCATCTGACTTTGGCTCAGAGTGTGGTCCCAGGGTCCTGGGATCAAGTCTCACATCGGGCTCCCCACAGGGAGCCTGCTTCTCCTTCTGTCTGTGTCTCTGCCTCTCTCTGTGTGTCTCTCATGAATAAATAAATAAATATAATCTTTAAAAAAATAAAAAGTCTGCTCAGTCATGTGTTCCAAATAAGTAAGGCTCTTGGGAGGAGAGGTTTAAATATGGGGGCTACCCTTCAATTCTTCTCACACAGCCTCTCTGGATTTTCCATATCCAATGAGAAAACTACTGGAAGGCCAGGATCATAGGTTCAGAAAGGCTTGAAATTTTTTACCTGTCTGTCTGATTACCCAAGTAGGGGTATCACCATTACAACTTTGTACCTTATGGCTTTCGAGGAACAGAACATTGTCTTACAACAGGGGTCTATTTTGCAACTCTGAGTGGTCAACATTCAAATTAATTTTAAGAAACACATTCATGAAATTGAAGATTGAAAGTTTTATTCTTTTTTAAAAAGTTTATTTATTTATTTTTAAGTAATCTCTACACCCAGCAGAGGGTCAAACTCACAACCCCAAGATCAAGAGTCACAAACTCTTCCAACTGAGCCAGCCAGGAACCCCTGAAAGTTTTATTCTTATGAGAATGTTTTGTTGTTTGTTACTATGCTAGCAAAATTTCTGCCACCTGCAGTCTTTTTTCTTGGTTTTACCCTTTCTTACTTGCTATTTAGGATATGGAAAGAATTTTAGACCATAAGACAGTAGACCTATTTGTGGTTTAATTTGTTATGAATTTGCTTTTTAATCTCAAACAATTTACTTGTGAAGGGCATCAGAGTATGCCACCCCAAAATAGCCACTTCGGCATACAGATTATTTTAAGCTGAAAACATTTGAGACTCAACAACTGCAAGCAAGCAAGCAAGCAAGAAAGAAAAAAAGAAAGGAGAGAGAAAGAAAGAAACCTCAGAGCTTCCCTTACCTGACTAAAAGGAGAAATTTCTGGGAAGTAATGCTGCCATAAATTCCTCTTATGGGCAGATCTCCTCCCAGAATGGAAAATGTGAAAAACACCCACCACCAATCTTTTCTCCAGAGGGATTTCATGGCCCTGAAGGAGATGGAAAGACCACTCATACCTCTATACACAAACATTATCACAAACGTTATCTCCTGTTTGTTATCCTGAAAATCCACATATCTAGCCAAAAAAATCTTTTGGTTTACCATATGTGCCTTTCTTCTTCCTCCTTTTCACTTTTTAAGATGGTATAGAAGCCTCAAATTCTAACCATTCCTCTGAGTTACCCATTACTCCCTGCATTTTTCCACATGTGAGTTGTATGTAGAAGTCCTTTTTCTTCTGTTATTCTGTCTTTTGTCAGTTTAATTTGCAGCACTCTATAACTGAACCTAAGAGAATAGAGGAAGAGTTTTTCCTCCTCTGAATTTCTTTGAGCCTAGTTTCCTCAGACCTATATTGTGGATATTAAGAACTACTACACTAAATTATTTTGACTCTTACATGAGAATTATAGGAAGGTGGTTAAGAATGATTAATTCCATATGAAAGAGTAGCTACCCATGAGTTTTAATAAAATAAAAAGTGATGCTGGACTTCTTTAAGTTCCCTGGAAAACAATTTAATTTAGTCATAAAATAGCATTATTAATTGCCATTAGATCTTGCTCCTAGAAAATGCTTGGTTTCAGGCATTATTTTAGAGACCAAAGGCATAATAATAATTGGTAGTCCCAAACTGTGCATCCATGAAAGTACCATTAATAAAATGAAATACAGGAGAAATTTAATGCCTTCAAGTTTGTTTTCACTGCAGCATGGCTACTCTGGCAAAGCTTGCAGCCTCTCTCACAAAAGATGCAAAACCTTTGTAATTACAAAGAGAACAGTCAAGTTTAAATAAAAAAATGTTGTATGTTCACCTTGTGATAAAAAATTCTATTGTTTAGAAATTGTCTCCCATCCTTTCTCAATTTGTTGCTACCTCTGGAAATATAAGTCATAGTAATACAGTCTCTTGTGAAGAATCTTTGAATTTTAACATCAGTTCTGAAAATTAGAAAAAAATAGTCATTAATTAATAGGCTCGTTTCCCCCTCCCACTTTGAATTCTCCTTTGATTTATTTAAAAATAATTCTCTATACCTGTGAAAAGGACTGTTTTTTTGTTGTTGTTGTTTTTGTGGGTGTTTTGTTGTTGTTGTTGTTTTCTGTTTGTTTCTTTTCTTTTTTTTTTTTTTTTTTGGTGAGAGTTTGCTTTATTTGCCTAGAAAAGCCTGCAAAAGCTCACTGGTATTTCACATCTCAAAGGTAGGAATGTGCAAATCTCTGCTCATGATAAAAAGAAGAAAATATTCACAGAGGTACTGAGCTCCATCTGGTATAAACTACTGACTGAGAAAGTGAATAATCTATTGTTGAATTTACAGGACCTTTTGTTTTGATCTTTCTTTCATTATTTCTTTCAAATACAGCTTCTATAGTGAGGATGGTGGAAAAAAGGAAAGGAGTAGTCAGAGAAAGGAGTTGCAAAGGGTAGTAAGGGTTAAGGGACCTATCAAAGCTAGAAGGATACTCTTGCAGTACACCTTGCAGGAGATTTTCCTTGTGAGTCACTCAGAACTGATAAGACTCCCAAGTTTTCTGGGTTGAGGGAGGACAGAAGAAGCAGAAAGAAACATTGGTCTTTCACCTTGGGAATGACAGAACCTGAAGCTCTTAGGCTAAAAACTAATGAGTGGATCAAATGAAATGCATGATTACATCCTCTAACGCTTTGATTTGAGGGCAGTTTTTATTAAATCACAGGTGAAATTATTGCCCATCCCCAAGCAAGGAGTAGGAAAGTGGAGTGCTTGTCCCCCAAGGAATGCAAAACCAACAGAGTATCTCTTTTTAGTGGGTACTGACTCCTGCCGTCTACCTTCTAAAAATGGTATCATTAGTTAAAAGTCCCTAGGGTAGGGGGAATAGCAATCCTTTAAAAAACAAAAATGAAAAAAAAAAAAAAGCCCATATATAACAATTTAGGCTTGGATGTAGCCACATGCTCATTTGGGTCACAGTGATTTATTTCTTTCAGTTCCAGAGCCCTCTCATACCTCTATTGTATGAGGATGTGTTTATAATTGTTATATACACATATGTGCAAAGACATTCGAATACAAATATGAAAAACTCTTTTGAAAGGATAAAGAAACAAATGATTATTTGTAGCCTCTGAGCTCTAAAGCGGTGTTTCACAGAGTATTATCCAGGGACAAGCTACAGGAGAATTACCTGGAGATGTCTATTAAAATGCAAATTTTTAAGTGGCTGCAGACCCAGTGAATCACAATTTCTGCCATGGGTCCTAGTTTGTGCCTAGGTGGGGCCTGAGGGGCAATTTTAGCAAGCAAATCAGCTTATTCTTATGTACATTAAAGTTTGTGAACCACTGTTCTAAATGTGTCTTGGGATCTAACTGTAGCTCTAGCTGATGTGTGCAAATCAGTACACATTTTTTGAGCACTGTATTAACCCTTACAGGTGACAAATATTAGGTATTCTGACACAGAATTCAGGCAGCTACAGGAACAGAAGAATGTATACATCTCAGAAAAGCATCCCTATGCCTTAGTGTAGACACTGTTGCTATTGAGTCTGTATATAATCCAGCCATCCCACTTTCAGTTATCACTGCACAGAGCAAATGAAGCCACCTGGTATGGATTCGCTTACATAGTAGAGGTCTGAAAATATCTGGGCAAAGAGATAAATCACATAAAGTAATTTCCCAGAGTCAAAAATACTGAGTTCTGCTGAATGCATTGCTATCTCCTCACTTGTTAAGTACCTCCTACATGCAAAGCCTGTTCAGAAGATTTTGTGATTTTTATTTTCCTAGACACAAATCATAGTATTTTCTTTTAGTAAATTCACACCCAATCTTATTCAGGAACTGGGAATGTGGAAGGGGTAAAATAAAAACTCTGACCTTGACTTGGCTTGGCAGAAGAGAAACCTGAAATTCCATGAACTATTACTAGGGATTATCTACAGGTTTTATAAACTTTCCATTCTATGGGTGATAAATAATGAGACATGTATTTATTAATACATGTTTATATTAATGAATGTGTCTCTTACTTTCAAATATTTTAAACAGGATTTAGACATTAAAATAAGCATGTCTGAAAAACACTCCTCTAGCAGAAAAGAATTGTGTGACTATTTGGCTATGTTACATATATTCACAAAATATATGTGCAATATCGTTGAAAGTCCAGGGCAAAAGGTCTAATTATTTGCTGTTAGTAGTCTCAGTAACTTTGCTCAATTTTGCTTCAAGCAAAAAGAGAATAGGCAAGCACATGAAACTTCTGTGAATTATAAAGGAGGAAACTGATAATTCTGGAGGCCCAAACACAGTAAATGATGGTAGTGAATAATATTGGAAAATAGGAGAGGCTACAAGGGAAGGATCCATAGCTAGCGAAACAATGTTGAATGATTGCATTATGCAGTATTTAAATTTATGCTCTATCTCTTAATTATTCCTGTCATTCCATCCATTGTTCTCCTACCTTGCAGGAGAACAGAAATTAATAGCCAGACTCCTTAAAGAAGTAGATCTTGTCCCCTTGTTCTTTAGTGCCATCTGCATCATCAGTAAAGCAGATGTCTGATAAGGCAGCTATTCTGAGAACATGGAACAAGAAGGAAGACTCCCCTGCCAGTAAGGGCTTTCTCCTGAAAGTTCTCAAAACAACTCTCTTTTGCCCTTTCAACGCCACAATTCCATGAACTCTGGTTTCCACACTAAAGCTGACTTAGAGAATCAGATGAACAAGTAGAATCACTGGTTTAAATTCATTGCGGCGACTGAACCAAAAATGAAGAGGAAATTTCCATTTTGCTTGCCATCCATTCAATACTGCAGAAAAAGAGGAATGTGAAAGCTTTTCTGCAGTTCAACCTATCTCTAGGACTATCTAGAGATAAGAATATTTTAAAATTACACAGAACTCAGTTTTCTTTTAACCAATGCCTGCTGAACATAGACACTAGACTGTGAGAGGGGAGTGATATGATCACATGAGTATTCTGAAGGGAGATGCCATATTTCAACCTTCTCTGTATTACTTTCAAATGCATCATAGTGGTGGGGGGAACCCTAAGTCTTAGAGATTTATGTTAAAGTACATTCCACTGTATCAGATCTGAAGAGAATCCTCTATAGAAATGATTTTCTTTAAGGCTAGACTAATAAAAAATGAGACAATTGGATGCCATCTTATGGAATAATCTAGTAGGTGCCTGTCTTGTTCCCAGCACACCCATTCATTTCAAAGAAAACCTGAAAGGAGTAGACTCAAAGTCTACATATACATGAAAAGAATGAGTGTGACCAGTCAGACTACATTGTATTTCAAGGAAACTTGGGTTCATCCTGAATATCATTTGTTATTCCCTTTGGAATCTGAAGTTCAAGAGCACTGAGTTCATTTAAGAACCAGCAATTCTGAGGTGTAGCAATTGGGAAAATTGTGTAAGCATGCACACATGCACACACACATACATGCACACATACCACATACACTCAAATGTGTTAGATGCTAAATTAAATTAGATATGGTTAATGAGATCCTTGATTTATTCTTATTCGACTCATCAATTTACTTCACACCAATATTTCTACCCTTAGTTATTTATTACTATTATTTGTATCTCTTCAATATCCGTTGCTCTTTTCTTTCCATTGAATTGTTTCCTGTAAAAACATTGGTCTTGCTTTAGCTTTTATGACAGTTTCATATAGAGGCTTGGATAAATTCACTGTAATTATTCCTCTGGTCCAGAATGTCTCAGAATATTTGAGTACAGAACAAAATGTCCATATATGCAGTTAGTTTTAACTTCTTGGGTAAGATTATAGACACAGAAATCACACTTGGGTTTCAGTATATTTGTACCTCTAAACTTTTGGCATTGGTAATGAGACCTTCTGGACACATATTTAGTTCTAATATCCCCATCAACATTTCCAGCTCAAAGCTGTTCATAGAAATTAAACTGATTTGACACCTTTCTATTTCACCAGTTGAAAATTGTCAGGCTAACCAGATAGGAGAGTGAAAAAGAGTCCACAATTCTTCTTCTGTAATTCTCGAATCTTGCAAGTTCTAAAAACTAAGATTTTAAATAAATTTGACTCAAATTTCATCACTATAGCCTGATCCTAATTGAGAGGAGGCTCTTCATTGTTTTTGTTTATATCACTTAGCATAGATATCCATATGCTTCTCCACAGAGATATTAATGCATTTGATAATAGTTGCTACTTCAGAACCTGCTGGAATATTACATAACATAGCACATGGTATGACATAATATAACATAATATGAAAAAAAAAACATTAAATTCTAGACTCTTCCAGTCCCACGCATTTAAGATAAGGGGTTGTGAATTTGTACCTACTTTAAACAGATTCCACATAAATTAGCTTCCCCTAAAGTGCAATACTTTGGACAAAGTAGTCATGAAAGAGCCACCAATTCCTACACTCCTTAGCGCTCATATCTCTTATGTAGTGTATGTCAAATTTCTCCTCATTTAAGATGAGCGTTGGTTGGCTGTGATGTGCTGCGGGGTGAAGAATTCTGTCTTTGAGCTGTAGAGACTATCATCATGCTTGACAGAGGTGCTACAGATGGTTTCAGCAAGAAGTATGATGCAGGATACCGTCAAGATGACAAAATTCTAAATGTACACCCCCACTGAAAGGGAGAGTTCAGAAGGGAATCCTTGGGGGGTGGAGGTTGACAAGGTTCTTTTCTGGAGCTGTCTCTTGCTTTTCTATACATTATTACCTTGCTAAGAATTACCTGGCCCACCCTTTTCAAACAGACCTCACAGGAAAATCTGCAAAACAAAAAAACTAAGAACCTGTGTATCATCTGAT
Organism: Canis lupus dingo; assembly: GCF_003254725.2. Classification (NCBI taxonomy): domain Eukaryota; kingdom Metazoa; phylum Chordata; class Mammalia; order Carnivora; family Canidae; genus Canis; species Canis lupus. Next base: position 53,335,097 of record NC_064248.1, read on the forward strand.
ATTCCTTTCTCCTCTTCAGGATTAACAATATTCAGTTAATCTTTTTCAGTACATTCCCTCTTCTTCTCTACTCTTTACCCTTTTCTTCTTCAGCTGTCCTCTGGTAGCTAACCTCCATAAAAGATTTTTATAAAACAAAATGGAATCATTTGCCAGAACTCTTCAACTAGTGTCTACATCACCCACAGATGTTTCAGCAAATCACATAGCTCCTCAGCACTCAAGCACCCATGCTTCTCCAGCCCCATGATTTGGTGTCACTTCTGAAAATAGTCCCTCACTCTGAATCACTTGCTGTTCCATGTGTACTCCACACTCTCTCACACTGGGTATGTTGGAGCATCCCAGGCTTTCCTCATCTGGAATGTCCCTGCTTCACTTGCTGAATCCCTACTCATCCTTCAAGACTCAGCTCTCGGGATTCCCCATCCTTTGTAGAAGACCCTGGCACAGTGACTGAGTCACTCTTTTATGCCCTACCACATCTGAGACATAAGATCACTTATCCCATAATATTGTACTTAGCATGTCAATCTCCAGTAGGCTCTGAACAACTTGAGGATAAGACAGGAATCTTATTTCATTCACCTTTGTATTCTCAGTGTCAGGTACAGTGCTTAGTTCAGAAGGTGAGATCGTTAAATACTTTTTGAAAAATATCATTCGTGAATGTCATACACGAGGAAAAAATAATAAGTTCTTCCACCAAAAATCATCTAAGAGCCACTAACTGTACCTATGAAAGGCACACTTCCTTAAAGGACTGAGAGTTAGGCCTTCCGTGTTTTGGTGTTAAGGCCTGAGTTACCAATCTATAATTGCTAAATGCAGAATGTGCCAACACCATAGTTTGACAGAAGGTATTTTGTATGGAGCCTGGTTGATATGTGAACTAAGGAAATAGCTAATTACACTACACTCTCCTTTATGCACCCTACCATCCCCTTCTAAATTACAGAGAGGTATGTTTGTTCTTAGAGACGCCAGGATAGTCCAAAGGGAAGAGAGCCTCATTCTAGAACATACATCATCATAAACTGAAAATATCTTAATAATACTTCATCATTCCTGATCTACCTTCTGTGCCTTCATTGCTTTTGATTATTCAGATTCCATTGCATTTTATTTTAACTGGAAATACTCGTTTCTATGCATGTATATTGTGTGCATTATACTAGAATGGCTGGGACTGCCTATATAATTGGGCTAAGGCTTTTCCTCGGGGAAATCCAGTAAAATTATCTTCCATTACACTTCTAAAATACTACTCATTAAAAGCAGAAATAAACTTTTATACTCATGGCTAACAATGCAGAAAAGAGTCTCCACCCTGCAGCTTATCTCAATTTCAGAAAGGAGGAGGTATTTTCCAGATGAGTTGCTGTTTGATTTGATTTTCACCCACAATTACTATCAAGATCTTTTTCCCCCAGCTTGTTTTGTGTGGTTTTAAGCTTTGTCCTTATACCCCATTTTCTGAATCAGTGTGTTTTCTAAAAACACTGCCCAATTACTGCTCATTTGAAGTTCAGAAATATCTGCACTTTCCTTTTCTGATGAACTTTCACTATTTATAATCATGGATGCCAAAAGAGAGGAAGAAAGGAAGAAAGAAACCCCACTTCTCCCCAGCATTCTATGTCCTTCTTTCCTGCTGCTGAATTCATTGTTTTGATTCCTTCATGTGCTGGCAAACTTTCAAGCATGCCATATGAGAATTTTAAAAATGAAGCTCTCATTTAGGAGTCACACAGTGGTGATATACACACGGAGCTTCAATTTAAACCATTATTGCATACCATCTTTTTCTTTTTATAATAATCCATTAAATGCTTTCAAGTATGGAGAAGGAATAGCAACCTGTAGATCCAAATGGAACCCAGATGACCTATAAAATACGTACTGCCTCCCTGCCTGAGTTGTTAGAGCTCTCATCTCTAATGGATGGCATTGTTATTTTACCATCCAGACAACCACACACATCAATTATACATTCTCCAATGTCGTGAATCACTTTTTGAAGGCAACCTGTCTTTTGGTTGTTACATATGTCATTTTTTTAACCTCTGAGAAGAACTTGTGTGTGTATGTGTGTTTGGGTGTGTGTGTGTAAAAGATGATGTCCTTGTTTTAAATATACTGATTGATAATTGGAAAATACTTTGGGGGAACATTTAATGTTTATGCTCCCAAGCATAGACTGCACTAATATTTGTTCAGTAATTTTCTATGACAACAATAGCAGCACTCAAGAGTACAATGTATGGTAAGATATTTTCTCCCAGAAAAATGCCATTTGCATTGCTTTGTGTCTATGAGTTAAGGCTTAATTTCCCATTTATACATGTACACATATTCACACTCACACACACATACATATGCACTTACCTATCTACCTTCTTAAATACATTTACACTTACTTTTTTATTCAAGATATGCAGTGTCTTATAAATAGCACACAATTAAAGACAAAGCAATTATGAAAGAATCACTCTTTCATTTTAAAATCATTTCTCCAAATGGTTTATACTTCCAAATGGATGGAATTTTGTAGCAAATCATTTAACCTTCATTTGCAGTATAATCACCCAAAGGTTCCAAATCATCTCATTACTCTAAGTCAGCAGGTCATTACAATACCCACAAAAATGAAACTTATAGAAAGCATGGAGCTATCTGAAACCCCTGGGAAGTCTAACAAATAATAAAAGCAGCTGCTTATCAACGCTATTCCTTAAAAAGATTTAGGAAGAAAATTGTGCAGTATTTTTTGTTAATAATTCATATTACTCTCAATTAAGATTTCTTGTTAGATTGTTTTCAGTGTGTTGTTTGTGGTGCTTAGATTGGTTTTTCATATTTGCCTTGTCCAAGAGCAAGTAAATTTAAGAGATTTTCTTCTTTTTTTCAGTCTCATGCAATCAAGGATATTTATTTACCATCTTATAACACATACTACTGTACAACTGCCAGTAATACTATAATTATCTAACTCTTGCCGTGCTATAGGCAATGTGGTAAGTCCTTTGCAACCATTAGCTCATTCAATCATTCTAAAAATCCTAGATATAGCACTCTATTTGACAGATGAAAAGCCAGGCTTATGAGGCTCGGAACCTTTACAACTTTATATAAAGACTGAGTCAGAGTCATTTTAACTTTTCTTACTAGGCTATATCAAATAATAGTTTCAATGTAGAACATCTAAGAATCAATTAAAATATATGAGAGTTTACATATATATATATTTTTTTTCCTTTTTTAGAGGAAGGGAGACAGTGCATGAGAGAAAGTGGGGAGGGGCAGAAGGAGAAGGAGAGAGAGAATCTTAAGCAGGCTCCATGCCCAGTGCAGAGTCTGACCCTGGGCTCAATTTCATTACCCTGAGATCATGACCTGAGCCAAAATCAAGAGTGAGACACTTACCCGACTGAGCCACCCAAGCGCCCCTACATTTATATTTTTTGTCACCAGTTTATACACAGAAAGCTGAGAAATTCTAGAACGTTAGGCATTGTCAATGAAACAGTCATTGGTGCTTTTTAGATCTTTTCATTTCTCTCAATCCTTGCCTCTAAGAACTCTATATATTTTCTTCACAGGGCCATTTTCTCCAAAGTTCCAATGCCACATTTCCAACAACTTGTTATAAGTCTCCACCTGGATGCCTTATCAATGCTTTATGCCCCTAAATGCCCAGTTTCTCTAGACTTCCTTGTTCCCATAAATGGAATCATCATTCATTCAGTACACGTAACAGTTTTGTTCTTTTCTTCCTTCTCCTTATGCATTACAATCTGTAATTATCCACTTGGTTTTCAAACATCCACTTGATTGGGAATGACTTTCATAGCTACCTGGCCCTCCTTCTCATCCCTACAACCACAATTCTTGTACAGTATCTTTTCATTGTTTTTTATTATTAAGCTATAATAACTCCTACTTTGCCTTCCAGCTTTCATCATATTCTAAATATCTCTCCCAATTCCAGTATATCATACATCCTGTAGCCAAAATGATCTTCCTGAGATCCTCTCTCTTCACATCACTTCTGGAAAATCTTGTGTTTTTTTACTATCTACCAAAATGCATACTAAGTTCTTCATCCAGGTTTCAAGGTTCTGGTCTTATCTCTACTAGTTTACTCTGTTACTTTTCTGATGAGGACCCTAGTCTCAACAGGAAGGCCTGACCCTAATGACCTCATCTAACTTAATCATCTACCCAAAGCCCCACCTGCCACATATCATCACATTGGAGCTTAGGGCTTCAATATATGAATTTAGGGAGGACACATTCAGTCCATAATCGGTGCTCCATTTACATACTTTATTATACTTGGAATGTTCTCCCCCTCTTTCTCCCTATCAAGATTGCCCATTCCTTAAAGCTCAGTGAAGCCTTTTCCTCTGTAAAGATTTTTCAGATCTTACCTCAGCAGTTTTAATATCTCCTTTCTTTGAACTCCCTTTGAACACTGTGTTTTTCCTAACAGACTAGCCTTCACTGGTAGTATAGCCAGTCATGTACTTATTTAAGTCACCCTCTGGATTATCAGTACTTTATAGAGAGGAAATGTATTTTAATCATATTTGTATCCCCTGAAGCACTTAGCACAATGTCTAGTATCAAAAGAGAACCAAGATTGTTTATGAAATTGGATCATAAAAATTGTTAAACCTGGACAGGGACTTGGAAAAAAGCATAACATGATTCTGTGAAAGAAGAATTATCAGCAAAGTACAATGACATACCATCATTTTAGTTATTAAAATTCAAGGTAAATGAACATTATCCACTTTAAAAGAGAGGGCGGCGGGGAGGGGACCAAATTTTTGTATTATTAGCCCAGCGTTGGAAGTCATTAGAACCAGGATAATTTCTTATTCTCAATAGTATGGCAAGAAGGAGAGAAATTTGAAGCTACATTGGAAAAGAGTTAAGGAGGAGCCATGGTGTGAGATTTCATTAGGTTGGATTGCTTTTTCTCTTTTCTCTTTTTTTAAATCTGATTCCCCTTATTCTCCTAAATTGTGTAGATGCTACCTCCTCTTAACCTCTTCTCTAGGTCTATGTTAGATATCTGTCCTCTAAAACCAATTAGCATCCTGTTTTGTTGTGAATCTTTCTTTACAAGATGTTGATTTATTAAGAGTAGAAATTATTTTATAAATCTTTACATATTCAATTCAAACCAGTGCCCACCATAAACTAGATGCTTAGCAAATATTTGTGGATTGAGTTAATTGATTAAGTAAGCTGTGTCCACTGTCTGCTATATTGTGATCCTGGGTCAGTACATATCATTGAATCTCATCCTCTACATCTGCAATATGAAGATCAAGATGATGGTGAGGCTAAGGTTGTGAGGAGCCTCAGTCAAGATAATGCATATAAAATATACTATTATTATACATACATTATGGACTATTATTAAGATGTATAAATCATCAATTTTTAAATTAATTATGACACTTTGATTTTGCTCTTACCGAGAGTGCACTGGAAACAGTTCTCCCTACAAATCACTCAGCATTTCATATTATTATTAGGAAGGAAATACAATGCTGTTGTCTATTTCTTGGTATATGTTTATTTCATAAACATATTTTTACTATCTGAGTCATTTCTCTACCCCAGTATCATAGTTAATTTAAAAACTGAAACATGAACTTACACTTCTGTGATGAAGGCTTAGCTGCTAGGTAATTAGGCTCTCATTATAACCAGCAAGGCATCAGACAACAGGAAATACAAGACACCGATCATGAGAGAAAGTAAACAAAGTGGGCCCCATAACTCTACCAGTTTACCTCCCAGAAGCAGTTCACAGGTCACAGCATAGAGTGAAGGGACCCACACAGAACATGGCAGTCTCAGTGAGTTGAGAATACAGAATTCATAAACACAGAGTCATTTAGATTGGCAGGTCAGAAAATGAGCAAGGAAGGAGCTGTATATTGAAGTTTGTTTGCTCTGGAGAACCACATAGAAGTCCCCTCAACCTTTAGCTGAGTCAGGATCTGTGCATTAGGTGGAAATATCTATGAGGCTGAGGAAAAAGCCACCAGAAAGTAGTACACCAAGATTCATCTAGAGTTCACAGAAAGCTGGAAATAGTTGGTAGTCCTACCAGCCAGAAAAAAAGAAACTTGAGGGACCCCTGGGTGGCCCAGTGGTTGAGTATCTGCCTTCAGCTCAGGACATGATCTCAGGGTTCTGGGATCAAGTCCTGCATCAGGGTCCTCACATGGAGCCTGCTTCTCCCTCTGCCTATGTCTCTGCCTCTCTCTATCTCTCATGAATAAATAAATAAAATCTTAAAAAAAAAAAAAAGAAAGAAAAAAGGAACTTGTGAATATGAGGCCATTGGGTAGTCTTCAGTATGAAAGTATTGTTTAGAGTATCAAAACGATCCCAGATAATCCAATTACTAGGTATTTCACTGAAAAGAAAGAAAAACATACATCCACACAAGATGCATGCTTGAATGGTCACAGAAGCTTTATTCTTAACAACCAAACAATCCACTGTCTATCAACTGGTGAATTGATGAAATAATTATTGTATGTCAACACAAAGAAATAAAGAAAAGAAAGGAGCTATGGATACACAATAAAACATGGACAAATCTCAAAAGCGTTATGCTAAGGATAAGAAGCTAGACCAAAGACCATATACTATATGATTCCATTTATATGAAATTCGAGAAAAGGCAAAAGTACAACAAAAGAATGTAGATCAGTGCTTGGTAATGGGAAAAGATGAGGAAAGAGGTTCTGCATAAGGGAGTTTTTTGGAATGTTGTAAATTTTCTATCTTACGTGTGGTGGTGGTCATATGAGTATGTACATTTTTTCAAAATTCATCAAATTGTGCACCTAAAGTTGTTTTTTTTAATTATTTTTTTTTTAATTTATGATAGTCACAGAGAGAGAGAGAGAGAGAGAGAGGCAGAGACATAGGCAGAGGGAGAAGCAGGCTCCATGCACCGGGAGCCTGACGTGGGATTCGATCCCGGGTCTCCAGGATCGCGCCCTAGGCCAAAGGCAGGCGCTAAACTGCTGCGCCACCCAGGGATCCCCTGTGCACCTAAATTGATGACATATATTGTACATGAATCATATCCTAGTAAGTTTTATTTTTAAAAACTGACCATATATCTTTAAAAGAGAATTCTTTAGGCTCTTATTTATGCCTTTAGTCCTCCACAGAATTCATTTTCAAGCTTTACAGTTATGCTTCAGTGTCCAATGTGCACTCTGTACCCATCTTTAGTTTCAAAGAAGACAAAGAAAGTGAACAGGAATAATGGAATTCTTTCCCATTCTGTGGTAGAAAGGGGCAAGGCCAAAGAGAATGGGGAATGGCTACTGAGTTATCCAGTCTACAGTGCCTGCCACTGTCTCACACTAAATTTTAAGTTGAAAACAATAATTCTTAATATAATGGGGCTATCAAGTTTGCTCCAAGCAACCTAAATTAGCATAATCAAAGCACGATGCATTCTAGTTAACTGTATTTTCTGGTTAGCTAGAAAAGTATTTTGCTTAGAATTTTATTAAAAATCTTTCTTAGACCCCTTAGAATCTCCTTCTTTACTAATAAGTACAACATAGTGAATGTATTTAAATTTTGTTTTTATTAATACTGAATCTTCTAGTGCTCAGATTCATTACTTTGAGCATAAATTTGCAGATGCAAGTAAAGATGGATGTAGTGAAATATTTCTCAGTTGGGTTCCATGGAATGCTGATCCTGCAAGATCGCTTCCCTCTCTTTTCTCTAAATAAGTGTTCTATAATCATGTTTGAAAAATATTGCCTATTATAGCCACCTCTTATAATGTCATAAAGCATATTATTAAAATTTCTGAAGTAGCAAAAAGAACTAATATATCTGAGTAGAGAAATTATTGTTTTTATAATTTATTTATGTCAACTTCCTAAGAACTGGGAATGGGGCATGCTGCTGCTCTTGTGGAAAGGCCCATAAGCAATGGAGCTGACAGAATTGGATTTGAATCCTGAGTTGGTGACTTAACTAACAATGACCATATATAAGTTTTAATAAGCTCTTTGATTCTCAATATTCTCACCCATTGAGTCAGCATTATAACATAAAAGTGTTCTTGTAAGAATTAGAGATTATGGGGTGCTCAGGTAGCTCAGTTGGTTAAGTGTCTGCCTTCTACTTAGGTCATGATCCTGAGGTCCTGGGATTGAGATCTGAATGGGGTTCCCTGCTCAGCGGGGAGTCTGCTTCTCCCTCTGCCTCTGCCTCTCCCCCTTGCTTGTGCTCTTACTCTGCCTCTTTGAAATAAATAATCTTTAAAAAAAAAAAGAAGAAGAAGAATCATGTCTTTAAAGGAGCTAATGCAGTGTCTAAGGAAGGTAAATACTCCAGAATTCAATTTATCATCAGTTTATCACCACTACCCTCATTATCATACAACTTTCTTTCTAGAACCTCAAGAACTTGGATTTGCTTATTTATTTAATTTTTCCCTAAATTATAGATATTAATTTTTAAATGAACTTCTGCTCTAAAAGGGAGTTGGGGAAGTCTAGTTAATTAAAGTTCCAGTTTTAGTTCTTTTCTAATCATTCAAAGTCATTGTGGTTTGGACAGTAGCATCACATCACTCTATCAATAGGGTATTGGACTCTAATCCAGCTACCTAATGTATCTTAGGTTGAAATCAAATTCATAGCTTTCATTTAATTGTCTTTTATTCTTGTGTGGTTGGAGAGATTCTTAAAGATTATCCCACATCTATTATAAAGACCTGTGGAGATTTCAGGATGGTTGAGTTAATGGGAGGTCTATAATAATGCATTATGGCTCATCTGGTTCATTATACTTTTGAACATCCTACTCTGTCCACAATTGTGGGTCTTCTTTCACATTTTTCCAGTGGTAAAAAAAAAAAGCAATAATAATTGATGGCAGCAAAAGTAATAAAAGTAGTCTTAATATTTTATACTATAAAACACTGGTTGTTTAAGGTTGTCAGGGCATTTTCTAAATAAACGTTTTCATAAAGCAATAACCAGGCTCTCTGAACCATTATGTAATGCCAGGGAGAAGGTCATATAACTTTCCCATAAAAACTCCTTTTTTTGCATCAGGTAAAATGTTCCACAATAATTGTATTGGCTGTCCATCACAGCACCTCAGGGAAGCATGCTGTTAACAGGGTCATTTCTCCTTCACAGTTGAGGATACTGAAGCATAGACACATTAGTGGTAACTTGTCCAAATGAACACTATGAACTAGTGAACCAAATCACTGTGTGACAACGACACCACTCAAAGGCAGGTGCCACACAGCAAATGGCATCGTGAAGGTTAATTTCAGATTAAACTGGGGCAGCATGCGCGTTGGGTCATCTTGGGAAGATGTGCTAAAATGCACAGAGACAAGGTTAGTCATGGTTCATAAACCTTACCTGAGAGTGTTCTCTGATGTGTTTAGGCATTCAACTTTATTTTCACAAAATAGTTGTGGCAGGAAGACTGTCTTTTATTATCAAAGTAGAAATAGAACACAATGATTTTTCTTCTTCCTAATAAGTACCAACAGCGTCATCCACTTTGGACTGCCAGACTTAAGTCTATTCTGCTTATAAGGAATGATTTTCAAAAAATTTTGGCTGAAATCACATGAAGTAATAAAGTAATGCCTGCTGGTTACATGCTCATGAGCTGTTTCTAGTAGCATAAGTTCACAGCAGCTGGCCTAACTCAGCTAAAGGAGTTCATTGCAGAGGGCAAGCAGAGCCTCTCTTAGCAGAACCATCTAGAAAGTACCAGGATGAAGAAAGCTCTTTTAAGTCATTGGCTCATAAACGTTTTTAAGCACATTCTTTCCCCCACCCTACAAATTCTGATGCACTCACTATACACTCTAAATATCGCATAATATTTTAGAATGACCACAGACTTTATGATGACCTACACAGACTCACTAGACTGCCATGAATCCCGGATTAATCTCTCCCCTCCCCCTTCATCTTTCCCTCATCTTCTCCCTCATCCTCTCTTTAACATTGTTTCTAGTTTCAAAAGGAAAAATAGAATCCAGCAAGAATACATTTTTTTCAAATTATTCAACATTCGTTTTCTATGTCTCCAGAGTTCTTGCAAGATCTAAGACATTGAGTGCAACAAATATTAGACAAAGATAGGTTTTTTTCCAAGCTCTGTATTAATTTTAAATACACTTATAGTTCAGCATCCTAAAGATGTTGGTATTCATCTTAGCGAGCTAATATCAATTCGTGATATTTCATTGAGGTGATGAAAATATAGACACTGACTTATCAAAGGCAGGTAAGGATGAATGCCAACAAAAGTCATTTCACTAAAAAAAAATGTCATTTCACTGTATGATTAATACTAATTTTGGAAAGCATACCTCTATATTTATAGCTTATAATAATGCTTTGAAACCTACTGGCATAGTGTGAATAATTGTAAATTATTTTAAATTGTGAATTACTTCTGTCTCAATTGTTTTTAGGTTAAAATCTATATTTTTAACTGACAATACCAAGTGTTGGTGAGGATGTGAAGCAACCAGCACTCTCATGCATTGCTGGTGGGGACATTTAGGAACATAGTTTGGCGATTAAACATATACATGTCCATCAACTCCACTCTTAGATATTTACCCAAAAGAAATGAAAACATATGCCCCCCTAAAGAATTATGAGAAAAATGTTATAGCAACTTTATTCATAAGAGCCAAAAATTGGAATCAACTCATGTATTCATTAATTTTTTGAGAAAGAGTAAACAAATTGTGGTGTCTATACACAATACAATACTTCTCCAAAAAATAAAGGAATGTATTAGTTATACTGCCAATATCTGGGCTGAAACTTAAAAATATTAACTTGAATGAAAGAAGCTAGACATGAGTGTGCATAATCTATGTTTCTATTGATATAAAGTTCAAAAACATACAGAAGTAATCTTTGGTGATAGAATGTAAAATATTGGTTGCCTATGATAAGGAGTGATTTTATTTGGAAGAGGTATAGGGAACTTCCTTATAGTAACAGCCATTTTCTAGATTTTGTTAGGGGTGTGATGGTATATGGATGTATATATCTTCCTAGATTCATTAAACTACAGTAGTCCCCCTTTAACTGCAGTTTTGCTTTCCATGGTCTGAGTTACCCTCGGTCAACTGTGGTCTCTTCTCATGAATTGTCAGAGGTCCATAGCAGCCTCACACCCCATCCCAATACCTGTGTCATTCACTTCACTTCATCTCATCATGTAGGCATTTTATCATCTCACATCATCATAGAAGAAGAGTGAATGAGAGAGAGAGACTCTATTTACAGACTATATATTACAGCTATTGTTATAATTGTTCTATTTTATTAGTAGTTATTGTTGATAACTTACTATGGTTTACTATGCCTAAATGTATAAATTAAACTTTTCATAGGCATATATGTATAGAAGAAAACATAGTATAAATAAGGGTTGGTACTATCCATGTTTCAGGCACCACTAGTGGTCCTGGAATACGTCTCCCTCAGAAAAAGGAGCCTGAGGCATATAGTTGTTTTGTTTGTTTGTTTGTTTGTTTGTTTTTAGCAGGCTCCATGCTTGGGATGGAGGCCAACGTGGAGCTTGAACTCACGACCCTGAGATCAAGACCTGAGCTAAGATCAGGAGTGGGACTTTTAACCTACTGAGGCATTCAGGTGCCGCAAGTGTATATACTTTTAAGACTATGTATGTGTAAATTACATCCTGCCCTCCCCCCAAAATATTGCTTCAGGCTACTTCTGCACTCTTATCACTAGAGTTTCCTTGATAGCCTCTATGCCTTGCTGTGATTTCTGGGGCCTTTCCCTGTGTTTCCATAAGATGAGCTTCATGTGAACTCACCCCACAACTGTTTTCTACTGGTAGGTCTTTCTCATCTAGCTATATTTCCCTTATTACTTAAACAATATTTTTCTAGGATTCTTATTTCTTTTCACCATCATAAATAAACCAATAACAGAAGTTGTTTGTTTGTTTGTTTTTGTTTTTTGTTTTTTTTTTTTAAAGTTAGGTTTCAGATCCTGATATCTGTGTCAGGTCTGTCTCCAAAAAGAGTTAATTTTAGTATGGTAGTTAGCAGGTTACCACTCGCCCAACACATTTTATATAGAGAAGGGTCACTATTATGTTATAAAGTAACATTCGTGAGGCCGATGAACTTAACATGACTAATAATATTATGAAGGTAACGCTAAGACAGGTGGATGTCATTTATATGTGATTCTTTCACACAAAAGGATTTGGCATTTGGTAGCCTAGGACACTGTCTCCTCATAGCAGAAAGAGAGGCAACAGCGAACTTGGTTCTTCACTGTTCCAGTATAGAACATCTATATCATCTATATCAGTTGTGGCAATTTCTAGGTCACTTCAGGGAGGGTGGGGGCTTGTCACGGTGAGGACTGTGCTTCAGAAATTGATGTTTATCTATTGCCACTATGGCTGGCACTATGTGGTTTGCGAGCAGAGTGATAATTTTTCTGGGATTTTGAGCTTGTCAAAATAACAAAGCAAATAAGGAAAAAATTGCCAGATGCTTTACAAATGCTAAGAGTATGATGTTTTATACTGTATTGTCTGGAAATTACTATACAGTCCCAGGGCATAAAGTCATGCCATGGTTTCTAACATGAGCTTTGATCTCCATAGAAGGATTTCACTGAGTCTAGAGACGTAAGGTAGCAAATTCCATCCCACACTTCATAAATTTGGGGCTACTATTACTTTAGTGTGGCTTCTTTATATTCCACTTTATTATGACTATATCTATATAAATGCAAACACTGTTTCTGTAGATATAATTTCATAAAGCAAAACTATCTTCTATCTTTAGCAGTGAAATTCAAGTGGCAACTATGACAAGCAAAGAAAAATGAATGCAGTTAACTTCAACCATCCCTGCTCATCTGAAAGCTTATGTCAGTTTCTAAATAAGCTTTTCATTTTTCTATTCAGTCTGCTGATCTTTGTTGATTTACAGCATGAATGAGCATGGCACATTGCAACTTGTATAGTGTATTTTTCCTAAATAATAAAACATTTATTGCAGACACATCAAGCTAGCTAGTGGCTCTAAATTATTGTGGCAATGAAGTGCCATGTTAACAACTCATTTACATCCTTCTGGTAACTCTCCATTACCAAGGTAAGTAATTTAATTCCATCTAGGAACAATGACTTTGCAAAGTGTATTTACTGCAATTTGGAAAAAATATATTTAAATTAGATTAGAAATTATGATGAGATCATTCTAACTAAATACAAACAAAATAAAGTATTTAGTCAGGATAAACTGAATTATCTCATACAATTTTTGGTAAAGACTTGCTAAAATACCTTCAGAAAGCTTTATAATCTACTTTCAGATAAGCTGAATGTATGCTACTTGTGAATGTCCATGCGTTAGAAATTCAATTCTCTCATTCATCTATGATTTCAGTTCTCTCTTTGGGTAGATAACAGAAAGTTCAGTTAGTTGCATTCTTCATCATCAGGGCTACAACACTTCATAAATTTAGTGGGTATATTCACCTTATTGCCTATGCAGAGCATTTGTTTATATATGCATAAGTCATCATGTTGATGTGAGGCCTCTTATTTTACCCCTTTTCCTCCTCCATCCTAGTCCTGATCCCTATTCCTCTTCCTGTCCCTTACCATGTACCATTTTAGTGTATTTACTTGTGTCTTTGTGTATGTAGACTTTTAAAATACAGTGCTTCCTATGTATGTGTTCTGAGCGTATATAGATAATATCACTTTCTCCTACTTTATTCCTCAATACAATTTTTATATGCATCCTTTTATCTGCGACACCATTAGTTTGTAGCTTCTCACTGCAGCACTGTATTCTAAAGTGCGCATCTCCCACATTTACTTAAGTATTCCCCAACTCCCTGCTATGCTACACGATGAAAACTCATATGTCCTCTTATGAACCTATGAAAGAATAGGATATATTACAAGAGTAGGTTTCCTGAGTCCCATTCAGAGAGCATGCACACATACTCAGCAAGGATAAACACATGGCACTAGGATGAATCCATGCTCAAAGCATGTTTACATACATGGCAAGGATATAGAGATGTGCACATTCTCAGGAAGGAGAAAGACATACTCATTAAGAATATCCTCAGAGTTTCAGCAGAAACTCCATAATCAAGATGCCCACATACACAGGATTTACACTCAAGAGGTACATACACTCAGTACATATTACCCCTAAGTTTGAGGATGTTCTTAATTTCATAACTGCTACAGATGGTTGTTTAAAATAGCTGCAATTTACCCGCAATGCCGGTGTCCCCTTCCTCTCATATTACCTACAAATTTTACTTCATTCATAATTTTTTGCCCTTCTCATGGGTGTAAATTATTATTTCATTTTTATGGTCTTTATCCTATTACTAATTACTAACTTTTAAGATACTTGTGATCAGTTTGAGCTTATCTTTCCATGAATTATAAATATAGAATCTTTGCATGTTTTGAATTTATTTTTTGTCATTTTAGTTGTGATTGCAGGAATTCCTTTCATACATATATTATTATATATTATGTATGAGTATAATATGTTATATGTTATATAATTGAATAGTATGTACTATTAATTAATTAATACCATGTACTATATGCTACAGCATCCTTCATTATGTAACAGTAGTTAATTACATAGAGCAAAATCTATTCTTTTGTAAAATTTTTTTTTGTACCACGAATTTTGCTTTGGAGAATTTTATTGAAGACTTTCCCCACCCATGCTCCAAGTAACAGGGTAGCTTTCCTCCTTTTCTTCCAATAGTTTTATAGTTTACCTTTTAAATTTAGATACATGTTACATCAGAACTGCAAGCTTGTATGCAGGGCAAATTTAGTGATCCTGGTTTATTAATTTTTTAATAAGTAGTAAGCAGTTTCCAAACACACTTTTCTAAATACTGCATACATGAATTTGTAGTGCTGTATTTATCATTTTCCCCATATATAAATAGACCTCTTTCTGAGTTACATTCCTTTGGAATATTCATTTTTTAGTGAACACCGTGTTATCTTTCACTAAATGGCTTTGAGGTTCATCTAAATATCTGGAAGGGAAACTCTCTTCACTCTTCTTTTTATGAGTCTTTATTCTCCTATGTGAAATTTAAAAGGAGTTTGCCAAGTTCCTAAGAAGATTCATCTGCAATTTTTCTCGGGGTTGCTTTAAATTTATAGATTAATTAAGGGAAATTTTTATCTTATAATGATAAGTTGCCCCATCCATAAATACAGAATATTTTCCCACTTAAATAAATCTGTTTTAAGTCCCTTAATAAAGGCATTCATTATTATTATTGTTTGATTAATTTATATATATGTACCAATTTTTGTTACTTTTGTAAATTGCATCTTATTTTTTTATTATATTTTCTATTTGATTATTGTTGCTTTAGAGCAGGGGTTGGCAAACTTTTCCTGTAAGATACCAAGTAGTAAATAATTTAGACTTTGTGGGCCAGACAGTCTCTATTGTAACATTCAACTCTGCCATAGTAGCAAGAAAGAAACCCTAAAGGCAATATATAAACAAATGGGCATGGTTACATTCCAATAAAAGTTTATTTACAAAACAGGTGATGGCCAGATTTGTCTAGCAGGCAATAGTTTGTCAACCCCTTGCTATAGAGGAATAATATTCATTTCTTTATGCAGCAAATTTGCTGAACTCTCTAATTAGAGGAATTTGGAGTATTGGTTGTATGTAAAGGTTGTTTTTTTTTTTATATTGATAAATATATTATCTGTATATAAAGGCAGTTTATTTCTTTCCAGTTATTAAAGTTTATTTCTCTTTAGAGAAATAATTAGAAAGTTGGCTAGGATCTCCATCATTGTATTAAATAATAGCAATGATGGTGGGCATCTTAATACTGATCCTCGCTTTTATGGGAATACATCTATAAAGTTTCTTCATTAAATATGTTTCATACAAGTTTGGGTTTTATTCATCTTTATCATTTGATAAAGTTAAGGACATTCTCTTCTGTTTTTAGTTTAATGATATGTTTTACCAGTTTTATCAGAAATAAATATATTTCTAAAATCGGCCATCATTTCATTCTTAAAATAAATGTCATTAGAAAATAATGTAGTTTTCTCTCTAAATCAACTTTTTTGGTGTACAAAGTATTATATACTTTGAAGTAAGTAAGTCCATTTTAAATGTAGAGTGCAATGAGTTCTGGCAATATATCTGAACTCCCATCCTGGTCAAGACACAGATCATTTCTATCACCAAAAAAATTATGTTTATTCCTTTGTAGTCATTTTATCCCAATCTCTAAAATCTGGAAATAAATAATCTGCCTTGTGCTACCATAGATTAGTTTTGCCTTTTTAGAGTTTCATATAAATTAGGTCATATACTACCTTCACTTTTGTGTATGTCTTCTTTTTTTTTTTTAAGATTTTATTTACTCATTAGAGAGACACAGAGAGAGAGGCAGAAACATAGGCAGAGGGAGAAGCAGGCTCCTGGTGGGGAGCCTGATGTGGGATTCGATCCCAGGAGCCCAGGATCACAACCTGAGCCAAAGGCAGGTGCTCAACCACTGAGCCACCCAGGTGCCCCTTACATATGCCTTCTTTTGATGAACATGTTTTTTATTTCATTGATATTGAGAATATAAGTAATTCATTCCTTTTTATTGTTGAATATATTTCATCTTATGAATCCAGCAATCCCCTCCTTGTTATATTTTCACATTTTTTAATATATGGAACATATTAAGATAGCTGTTTTAACATCTCCTCCTGCTAATTATATTATTTCTGTCATTGATTGGTATTTTTCCTTCTTGTGGGTCCTAGTTTCCTGCTTTTGTGCATGCCTGATAGCATTTTTTAGATGCAAAACATGGTTAATTTCATGCTGTTCATTATTTGGATTTTTAAAAATGAGTGTTGGAAAATGTTCTGGATGCATTTAGTATAGTGGAAATCAGTTTAATCTTTGTAGTGCTTACTTTCAAGTTAGCCTGGGTTAGTCCAAGGGAGCTGTGGGGCTAATTTAGCTCCATTAAAAAAAAAAAATCTACCTAATTCTCCATGTTTCCTGAGACAGCTTCAGTATGCCTATGTGAGCACAAACATTCTCAACACTGTGTGAGCTCAGAGAGTTGTTTGCTTTCCAGTGTTCCTTTCCCCAGCATCGTGGGGTTCATCCCACACATGTGCCATGAGTACTCAGTCCAAGACTTGAAAGGACATCTCTGCAGATCTCAAGAGTTCTCTCTGTGTGAAATTCTGAACGTTTATCTCATATACTTTGTTCAGTTTTTTCACTATTTAGGATGCCATATAAATCCAATCCTTGTTCCTCCATCATTAAGAGAAGCAGAAATCTTAGAGATATATAGATACCTACCTTTTCCAGTTGTCTCAGTCTCCTCAAACTCTAATCTTTCTCCTGAATTCAAAGAAACCTGTGTTTTCTGCTTGGGTTTATTCTCCCTGCATCTTAGTTTGGAAAGTGCCTCCAGGAAGAAAGAAGGGAAGATAGTGAGGTTTGTTTCATTTCTTTACCTACTCTCAGGGATCATATGCTGTGCTAAATCTGAAAAAAAGGTTGTTTGATTTTATTTTCTTGGTTTCTTGGTTATGATGAAATTATAATTTGAGTAACACTAACACCATCAGGACTGCATGGATGTCCGATGTAATCTTAGGTAATGCCCTACTGCATTTGCTTAGCTAATATTTGACCTAGGATTTTTACATCAGTGGCTTTTCTGTAAAATGGAACTTTTCTCTATTTGGACTATTCCACATTGCTATGTAATCAGTGTTATACTAGTCTCATAAGATGAATTAGACTGCATTTATTTTTTTATATTTTGGGAAAAATTGCAGAAGAAAACATTATCTGCTCTGTGAAAATCTGTTTACTTTTAAAGGAGTCTGAGTCAGGAGATTTTTTAGAGGAAGGCTTTTAGGTAAACATTTTATTTTCTTTAGTAGGTTTATTTTCTTTAGTCAGATTTTGTCCTTGTAATGATTTTGGTATTTTCTAATTTTCCAAATAATACTCAACTTCATTTAAATTTTCAAATACACTTATTTTATTGTTTTAAAATCTCTGTTGTATTTGTATTTTTCTTTCCTTTCCACTATGTATTTTAAAATTTTTCATCTTCTCAGTAAACTACGTAGGTACAAATCTCCATCTCAGAGTCTGTTTCTTGGGGAATCTAACCTAACACAATTGATTATCCCTGTAGTTTTAAAAAAATGGACTGTTAATCTAACAATATTAACAAAAATAAATTTAAAGTAATTAGAAACAAGGTAAAAAAATTTTTTAGAGAAAGCAGAAAATAATATTATTACCTTAGGATGAGGAAGCCTTTCTGAGACAAGTCAAATTAGCTGAGACATGAAGGAGAGATTGTCAAGTTTCTATATATTAAAATTCAAGAATCTATGTGTTAAAATTCTCTGGTGCATTTTGAGTAACCATTTAAAAAATGAAAAGCCAAGCTAACCACTGGAACAAGTTCTTTGAGATGCATACACACAATAAAATGTTAGCATCTGGAATATATAAAGAACTCCTATAAGTAGATAAGAGAAAAACAAAGCAGCATCAGAGAAAATTGGATGAAAGTCTCTAACAGGCAACTCAGGAAAAAGGAATTTGGCTGGACAAAATATATATGTGAAAATATGCTCAAACCTGCTGCTAACTAGACAAATTAAACACTACAGTGTTATGTTGCCACTTTATACCCATCAGATTGACAAAAATTTATAAGTTTGACAGTATCAAATGTCAATGAAGAAGAAGAAACTGTCACCAAGAGTGTAAATTTATGAAGTCATTATGGAGAACAATTGGGCATTAATACGCTCTTAGGAATATATGTCAGATAATTATTTACTCATATTCACAAAGACCTATGTATAAGTATGTTCATAAAAACTGTTGTTTATGATGACAGAAAGTTACCAAAAAAGGAAATTATCCATAAATAGAGCAGATAAATAAGTTGTGATATCATTATATGAAGGGGCATTATTCAGTAATGAGTGAGTTAAGTAAAGCAACATGTTCCTGCATGGATGATTTATAAGTATAATATAATAATGTTTTATATCCTTAAGATAGGCAGTGAGTACACAGATACTCATTATATTATTCTCCAGACTTTTTGTTTGACTAAAATGTTTCATGATAATTCTTTTAAAGAAAGAAATATGTGTTAAGTTAATAAAGGGATACCCCATCTGGCATCAAGGAAAAGAGGATCAGAAAGTATTGTATTAAAAATAAGGTATTTGAGATGGAACCAGGATGAAGCTAAGATTTCAGCACTGGAATTAAGGAGAACGACAAGATTCCATAGGAAAATTACAATGAAATAAATTATGAATATATAAAACAAAGGATAAGTATGGAAATTAAAATACAATCCACTTCTTATTTATTAATGTCATAATCATTCAAATTTATCACATTCTACAGAAGAATCTATTGAGATACAGAGATGTTAACTAATATACCCAAGTTTATTCAGAATATACTAGCTAGATTTGAACCCAAGTGCTCAGACACAGAAACTCTCCATATCTCGAGTACTATGCTATATGGAATGGTAAACCAAATTTTTTGCCTTAGACTATTTAACAAAATTTCCTGATTTTTGTGAACATTCCTATGTAATCATAATTTTTAAATATTCAGAGCTAATATACACAGAAAAAGAAGTCTTTTTCCAATTCTGAGAAAACAATCTTGAACATTATGTTGACAGTGTAGCCAAGTAAAGGGCTTATTCATATCATCCAAATAATTGTAAACAGAGCTACTTTCATACTCCGGACATTGGCACTTGCTGTTCCCATTTACTGGCATACTCCTCTTCTAGATCGGCACTGTCCAATAGAAAAAAGTGAGCCACAAATATGAGCCACATACATAACTTAAAATTATTTAGCAGCCACATCGTAAAAAATAAGAATAAAGGTGGAAATAATTATAATAATGTATTTTGTGTAACTCATTATATCCAGAATATCATTTCAATATATAGTCAGTGTAAATATTAATAAGATTCTTAACGCTTTTGTCATGTTAAGTATTTGAAATTCAGTGTGTATTTTACACGTGTAGGGCATCTCAACTGGGAATAGTTACGCTGAAAGAACTCAGTGGCCACATGTGCCTACTGACTGTCATACTGGGCAGTGCAGCATGGCTGAAGCCACTTCATCCACACAGTGCTTGCTGTGGATGAAATAAATTTCAGAGGAAACCAGGGCCATCCTGAAGGGGTCAGCAAAATTTTTCTTAAAGAGATAAATAAATATTTTAGGCTGGTGGGAAATATGGCTTCTGTCACAGCAACCTAACTCTGCTATTACAGCAGGAAAGCAGCCACAGATAATGCACCAGCAAGGTCATTCCATGACTAGCCTCTTCTCATTATTTAAGTCCCAGTTCTAGATGCTACTCAAACAATGAAGACTTCTTTGAGCACATCACCTACATTGGACCCAACCAGGCATTCTCCAACCCATTACTCACTTTTGTTGATTCTTAACACAAATCACCAAACTTTAATTCATTAGTAAGTGTTTACTTCCTTAGTATCTATCATGCATATAACATTCATGAAGGCAGGGAAAGCACATTATCTCTAGCATTTAGAAAAACTAAAAATTGTCTAATGAATAGAATGAGTAAATGTATGAATGAATTTTCCAGGCAGTTATTTAGACTTTATAAAAATGCCATATTTCAGGCAGGCATCTTATCCTCATTTTAGTGATGAGAAAGAGACCAAGTTACCAGCCTGAGTTTACAAATCATATCAATAGTCAACTAAAATTATAATAAAGTGACTTCAAAATTCATGTTTTTAACTAATAAATCATGTATTCCAGGTATCTAAAGCCAAGTATAGGGGATAGAAATTAGGAGATTAATTCAAATACTATTCAGTAAATGGACTTCACAAATCTTGGAGTAGTCTTGCCTGTAATAACTAAAGGAAAGTGACAAGTTACTGATTAACTTCTATGTTTCTAACTAGAATAACCTAACATACTTATGCACTATTAGTTATTCCAACACTTTAACGTTTAATATTTTAATTGATATTAAGTATCTTGTGAAGTAAATAAAGCAAACATATTACTTTATGAGAAAAGAAAAAAAACAAAAATGATAAGTGAATTATCCAGATGTAAACAATAAATTGGAAGCAATACCAGGACTATAACCCAGATCATCTATTTCCCAGGCATCTGTCTGTCCCACTAGCTACTTCTAGCATCAATAATTTCAAAAAGAAAGAAATTAAGGAAGGAAGGAAGGAAATTTTTTAACTCTGTATGGTGATGGATGATAAGTACATTTATTGTGGTGCTCATTTCTCAATATGTACAAATATCAAATCATTATGTTGTACACTTGAAACTAGCATAATGTTTTATGTCAATTATACTTGAAAAAAAAGAAGGAATTTTTTTTTCTTGTGGTCTGGTACTCCTAATTGTGTTTTCAGGACAAATGGCTGTAAATTTGAGTAAATGATATCCCTACATTATCTCTCTCCCTTTTTTTGTACTGCTTCAAAGAACCAGATGAAGCATTAGAATCAAATTTAGGACAACACACTGCTTTTTGTGCTGGGTCCTGGGGCAAGTGAGTCCATACATGATCCCTTTAAGAATAGAATCTCTGTTCCCTCCAGCCCTATGATTCCCCTGAATGTAAGTGCGATTGGTTTTCAAAGCCAGACATTTTGAGGGTTCATCTCTCCAGCTCAGCATCCAATTGTTGGAATGTGGGGCACAAACCCCTCATTCCTCAGGGAAGAGGTTTGACTTGTGAAATACCTTCCAGTTATGGATCACTATACCAAGAGTGGGGTTTTTGGTGAGACCAGGTCTCTGCCTCTCCTGCTCATCTAGAGGTACCCCCTTTCTCTGTTGTTGTGAAGGAGCCATTCAGCTAGCTTTCAGGTCCTTTTCAGAGAGATTTTTTCTATATGTAGCGTAGATTTGTTGTGTCTGTGGGAGGAAGTGAGTTCAGGATTTTCCTATGCTGCCATCTTAAAAATCCTCTAAAATAGTTCCTTCTTATTGAAATGTATCTGGTAAAACACACCATGCAGAAGTCTTGACTCTTGGGGCACCTGGGTGGCTCAGTGGTTGAGCATCTGTCTTTGGCTCAGGTTGTGATCCTGGAGTCCCGGGATCGAGCCCCATGTCAGGCTCCCTCCATGGAGCCTGCTTCTCCCTTTGCCTATGTCTCTGCCACTCTTTCTGTGTATCTCATGAATAAATAAATAAAATATTTTTTAAAAAAAGAGAAAGAAAAAGAAGTTTTGAGCCTCTGGAACAGATTCTGAATAAGAGCTAAGACAAAGAACTACTGAAGTCTATCTCACCAGCTGAATTAAAATTGAACAGTTTTTCTTTAGCCTAGTGCAACTAAATATATTTTTTTAGGGTAATGACTGAAAAATAGGACAATGATTTAAAATGCTTTTTGGATTTGAAACTCCTTCACTTTGAGAAAGTTATATCCACACACACACACACACACACACACACAGCACACAGAACACACAAACCAGATTTTGCTCCAAGGAAGCTCAAAACTATCTTATTGGACTTGTGCTCTAACCCTGAAGATGAGGAATATTGATGTGGGTCAAAGTCAAGTTCAAGACACTAATAGTTGGTTCATACTTATATAGACTGAAACTGATATATTTGAGAGCTGTTGTGAGTTTATATTAGTGACTGTCTTTCAAGTCTGCTCTTTGATCATATCCTGGGCTACTGTGTCTATGAAAACACCCAGTGGTTGGTCCTATAAAGGAGTAAACAACTGCTCTGAATTTTGAGGAACTTCTTGCTCTAGGAAAGGCAGTGGCCAGAATGGGGTCCAAAAGAAAGATACGTATCTACCTTCTGGAGCTGCTTCTAATCTGAGCAAAAAGTATGTGACTCACGTCTCCAGGGGACTACATTTTTTTGGATGCCAATGACTTATATGTTGCCTCTCATTGTTTGTTTTCACTCTTTATAAAGTAACAGGCTACTTAATAGTCTGATTAAGCATATATTGACGGGATTAACTAACACAGGGTCATGAACAATAGACTTTTTACAATAATAGGATATTTCCTAGAAAGAAGCAAGTAGTCATCATAACATCATAACAAAATGAGAATTTTGTTGTTTGTTAAATTTCTTAGATTTATTTTTGAACTATTATTTGGAAATAATAATCACATTAATAAATGGATACAATAACCTTTTCAGTGTTTAGGTTCCATAAAGATCTCAATCTGAGTCCTTATCCTAGGAGTGTTGCTATAGACTGAGTGTCCCACCCAAGTTCATTAGTCAAAACCCAATCCCTAAAGTGATGGTGTTTGGAGGTGGTAATTTTGGGAGGTGATTAGGTGATGAGGGCAGAGCATTCATGAATGGGATTAGTGCTGTTATAAAAGAGACCCTGGAGAGCTCTCTCTACTCTTCTGGCCATGTAAGTTCATAGTGAAGAGACAGTCATCTATGAATTAGAAAGTGGGTCCTTATGAGACACTGAATCTGACAGTGGCTTGATCTTGGACTACTCAAGCTCTAGAACTGTGAGAAATAAATGTTTGTTGTATATAAGTCACTCAGTTTATAAGTGACTCCACTCTATCAGAGTCGTTGGATGAGTTACTTAACTTCACTATGACTCACTTTTTTTCATCAGACAAATGGAAATAGTATAATACCCACTGCACAGGACTGTTGGGGGGATTAATTGAGATAATGCACTGAAGTCAGCACCTATCATATACTAAAGGGTTAATAAATACTGACTTTTATTATTTCTGTTTTCAGTATTTTGTGTTGTCATAGAATGCCAGGTAGAAAGGTTCAAAAGACATGAATCATAGAGGTGCTGCTTTTGAAAACGATAAAGCCCCAGTGCCAGGAGGAAGTAGATTTCAGGAGAGATTTGGAGAAGAACAAGAAGGGTACTTTCCATACTGAGGAACTATTCCACTCCTGAATGTGAGTAAAGTGGCAAGAAGTAAGATGCAAATGGGAGGGCAGGTAACAATAGGGGCTTTTGGAGAACCTGGCAGGTGAGGAGAGGTGAGAATAAGAGAAGAGTGGTAGACACAAGAACTGAATGTTTCAGGTGACTTTGTGGACATAGGCTTTGAATTTCACTAGGTAAAGTAGAAAAATATTAAGAAAAGGTCTCAGGATGTCTGGGTGGCTCAGGGGTTGAGTGTCTGCCTTCAGCTCAGGGCATGATCCCAGAGTCCTGGGACTGAGTCCCACATCAGGTTCCTTGCATGGAGCCTGCTTCTCCTTCCTCTGCCTATGTCTCTGCCTCTCTGTGTGTGTGTCTCTTGCGAATAAATAAATAAAATCTTTTTCTTAAAAAAAAAGAAAATGTCTCAAAAATAAGAGATTTTGAGCATAATGGATCAGAGAATGGCTAGGTTTAGAAAGGGTAAGAAAAATTGTAATAGATGAATCTGAAATGACCTGAACACCAGCTTGCATTAAAATGTAAACTTCCGACAGACCAGGGAGAAAGCTAGCAAATGTGGGATAAGAAAAAACAAAAAAAACAAAAAAAACAAAAAAAAAAAAAATGGAGGGATTGATGAATAAATAAGTAGACAATACCTTAAAAGAGAAGCATATCTGTCATAAACTTCACAGTTCTAGGCAGTCAGCATTGCTACCTAAAGTTAATAGCTCTTAAGACATTCAAAACTAAATATCGTTTTATAAAGCAAAAGAGAGCACAGGAACAAGCAGTTACTCCTCCCCCCTCCCCCCCCCCCCCCCGCCTTAATAAGAACATGCAAACATGAATAAGAACACATTGACTATTACAGTAGCTTTCACTACAAAATGTCAGTTCTGGGTTCTGCCCCTTGAACAGAACAAAACAAAATTTAAAAATTATTCTATTTACTGCCACTGGGTGAGTTATGAGCCAATGAAATTAACAAAGGCAAATGAAAGCAACTGACAATTCAAGGCTTGCTTACCTGTTGCCTTAGGGCGGTAAGTAATGTAATGATGTCAATTAAGGAAGAATTCTTTATTCTCATTCATGACTCCTGCCCGTAAGATGATTAGACTTTTCCTCAATGCTATCTTTCCAGTGATTACCTGAAGTCATCAAGCCATTAGAGTCTTTAGTTTAAATTCTGCCTGCCACTTCTCATTCCAGAAGGAAAAAAAACAAAACAAAAGACAGGGTCTTTTTGTCCTTTGATTGTTGCAACATAATCAATGATTCCAAGAGACAGAGGGATTTTCCTTCTTTTTCATCATTTCTCACTTTACTTTTTCTTACCCTAAAGTCACATTTGTCTTTTCCTGTTGACCCCTCACCCTCTGCTCACATCTCTCATGGGATCTTGACTAATAATCCTAGAAATGCAACCAAAAGAAGACCAAGCAAAAAAAAAAAAAAAAAAAGTGCATGGTAAAATTCACTGCAATAAATGTAATATTCCAGGACCTATTGACTAGCAGGCCTTGCTTTGGTGAATTTCTTTAGAGAGGGTGTTCGGGCAGAGTGGGGGGGTGCTGTTGGGGTTGCAAGCTAAGAGGAAATATAGTTTAATTTTCTAAAATTACAGTGTATGACCTGGGTGATCACAGACTTGTTCAACAGAAAGTTGAAATTTTTAAAGTTAGACTTTTTAACTTTTTAAAGCTTAGAATAATAAACTCTGGTGCAATAAAAGAGGAATTATTGTAGTCTCACTCCACAGAATTGATAGAGTGACTACTACTACATGTCTCATATTGTTCTAGATGCTGGGAACATAAATACATTTTTTTTAATTTTTAAAAAGTTTGTTTTACACTTAGAAAATTATGGTCTATAAGAAGACATATTCAAATATACACCAATGGGTAATTTCCATTCAACCTGATAAATGCCATGATAAGAAAATGCACAAGGCATTGTGGATACACTGAGCTGAGAGAAGGGTCGAGGAAGACTCATCCAGTAGGTCATGCATGAGCTGAATCTTGAAGAATGAGTAGGAATTAGCCAGTAGGAAATGGAATGCAGAGTGAGAAAAGCATTTCCATGCAGAAATGTCATGAGCAAAGGCAAAGAGGCATGAAACAGCTTGGTGTGAACAGCCGGGAACTACAAGCAGTTTGCTGTTGCTGGAGCATAAAATGTGAAGAGGAGAGGAGGCTTGAATAGTAGGTACGGATGGTTTGAGTTTTATCTTATAATAAAAGAGGTAATTAAAGGAAGTGACATGAAGTTTTGCCTTTCACCAAGATCTCTTTGGGACTTGTGTAAAGAAAGGATTTTGAGTGCGATTGACTATATTATCATTCTCAGCTCTTTATTATTTCCTTATAACAAAATTAGATACTCCTATCCTTTACTATGTGAATTGCAGTGCCTCCTGCTAGAGTCTATAATTTTCCCACCCTGTTGATGTCAGGCTTGGGTATGGGCAAGAATTACAATGTTTCAGTTCCCAACCAAGGCTCTATGAGGCACTGCAAGTTTTTTCCAGCCCTCTTCAGTTGCCTTCCCCTACAGCGAGAACAGGTACCAATTAGCCATTCTTCTTTAAGTCTGAGGTCCAGATTGATTAACCTGACTCAAAGCCTTGGAACCAATCCAAGCTCAGCTGAACACAGGTAACAAATTAATGAGCATAACATACATATTTGTTACTTAAATCATTGAGATTAGGGCTTACTTGTTATGCAGCATTATCACAAGTGAAATCAGATTAATATAGAGAGGGAAAAAAAAAACAATACAGGAAGATCAATCCAAAATTTGTGTCTATAAACTGATCAAGACTTGAATACAGCAGTGAGAGTAGAGATGAGAACAAAGAAGATGGAGGTGGAAATTTAAAAAAAAAATTTTAGAATAAAAGTCTAAGTTTGACTATTGATGGTAGGGCAGTGATAAGAAAAATAATTTAAGGATGGCTTTTACATTTCTGAAATAGGATGCCTGGGTGTCTCAGCGGTTGAGTGTCTGCCTTTGGCTCAGGATGTGATCCTGAGGTGCCAGAATCAAGTCCTGCATCAGGCTCCTAGCATGAAGTCTGTTTTTTCCTCTCCCTATGTCTCTGCCTCTTTCTCTCTCTCTCTCTCTCTCTGTGTGTGTGTGTGTGTGTGTCATGAATAAATAAATACAATCATTATACTTTAAAAAATAATAAAAATAAAATAAAATTCTGGAATAGATAATTAGATGAATGATAGAGCCATTCATATGACTGTTGAATAGAAAACAAATTTATTTATTCATTCTAGAAAATATTTATTGGGAAACAATTCCTTGATAGCTTTAGGCTAGGCACTGAATATATATGGTCAATAGGTCAAAAAGTTTGCTGCCCTTGTGGACATTACATTCTATTTGGAAAAATGAGTTCATAAGTAAGTATGAATGCTTTTAGGTACTAGGAAGCAAATAAACAAAGAGATGTAATTTCTAAAGAAGTGAATAAGGAAAGAGGGCTCCTTCCTACAGGGCAATCAGTGAAGGATCCTCTTAAAGAGGTTTCTGGGCTGAGGCCCAATGGGTGAGAATGAGCTGCCTACGGCATGTGCAGTGTTCTCTCAGAAGAAGAAATAGTGATGACAAAAAGTCCTCAAGGCAGGACAGAGCTTGGCATTCATTTCTAAAAAGAAACAAGGTTAAGGGAATAGGGAAAAATATGCTTCGGTTGTGGAAACCTTTAATTTGAGATACCCATAAGATATCCAGGGGAGAAACTGAGTTAACAACAGGAGGCAGGGGTCTGAAGTCCCCGAGGAGAGGCACAGGTGAGATAAGGGATACACACTTTGGCTTACTTCCCTGTAAGTGGCAGTTTTTTTGTTTGTTTTTTGTTTTGTTTTGTTTTTTTTAAGTGGCAGTTTTAAACATGAGTTGCTGAGATTGTCTAGGATAATTTAAAGTGTGAAAAGTGATGTCCTAAGAACAAATCCTAAAGGTCACAAATATTTTTAGATATTTTTAGTTTTTGTTTGTTTTTTTTTTTTTTAGAAGGAAGCACACCCAAAGCAGAGACTGAGAAGAAAATCTAAGAACTAAGAGAGGGTGAAACAACAGAAATTGAGTATATTTACTATAGTTTTTGTTGTTGATGTTTTCTTCTGTAGCAATTGGAAAATATTACAATGAAACCAATTTATTTTTATGCTTATGGGTCTGCAGGCTGGCTCTACTTCAGTTTATCTGAGCACTGCTAAGTTGCACCAGGTTGGACCCCAAGCCTCTTGGTGGTTTCAGATCCACCCACATATCTTCATTCTGGGGATCAGTCTGAGGGTTACTACTGCCTTTGGGATGTTTTTATAATGGAAGATTATAGGAACTCAGGGTTCTGAGTAAAGACACGCATTGCCTCATAAGACAGTGCTGTAGAACAGAGCGAGGCTCTGTCAACATTTCATCAGCCAAAGCAAGTCATGTGATCCAACCCAAGATCAGTGTGACAGGAAGTATATTTTACCCATTCTAGCGGGAGGGTCTGCAAAGTCCCATGATAGAAGGCTTAGATATATACTTCTAATTCAAAGAAGGAAGGAAGAATTAGGAGCAATGATCTATTCTACACAAAGGAAATAGTTTCAAGGAGGGAAAGATCAGCTGGGCCGGCTATTACAAGGAGATCTCATAATATAATTACATAAGACTGAGCAGACTCCATCTTATTGATCTAAAATGTGATTTTTGATAATGCTTGTGGGAGCATATCTTAGAGAGTGGTACGGACAGAAGCTAAGGAATGAAGAGCAGCTTAAGAAATTGAGAGAATGGTAATAAACTACTCTCAAACTTAGATATTAAAAGAAGAGAAAACAAAATTAAATAAGAATCTCTTGTCATTATGTATGTATGCTTGTTTTTAGAATGTGAGAAGTGGAAGTACTGTTTCATCATCACTATCATCAATAACCTTTATTGAGAGCTTACTATGTAGCATACACAGTTTTAAGAGCTTTATATGCATTGTTTTTTTTTTTAAGTCCTACAATAAACCAGTGTAGATATTATCTACTTCATAGATGAGGTGACTGGGATTAAGTATATTGCCTGAATCAGGAACATGGTAAACAGCCTATCAAAACTTGCTACTCGGGATCCCTGGGTGGCGCAGCGGTTTGGCACCTGCCTTTGGCCCAGGGCGCGATCCTGGAGACCCGGGATCGAATCCCACATCAGGCTCCCGGTGCATGGAGCCTGCTTCTCCCTCTGCCTATGTCTCTGCCTCTCTCTCTCTCTCTCTGTGTGACTATCATAAATAAAATAAAAAAAAAATTAAAAAAACTTGCTACTCATGGTGTGCTCATAAACCAATGTCTTGGTGCCATTTGGCATTTTTTTTTAACTTTTGCCCTTATTTTTTTATTTTTATTTTTTAAAGATTTTTATTTATTTATTCATGAGAGACACACACAGAGAGAAAGAGGCAGAGACACAGGCAGAGGGAGAAGCAGGCTCCATGCAGGGAGCCCAACTCGGAACTCGATCCCAGGACTCCGGGATCACGCCCTGGGCCAAAGGCAGGTGCTAAACCACTGAGCCATCCAGGGATCCCCCCATTTGGTAATTTATGAGAAATTAAGAATTCAAACTGAAGCAGAATTTGTGTTTGCAGCAAGGTATCTTGATAATTTTACCCATTAAAATTTGAGAAACATTCTTTAATGGAATGTTTGATGCTTTTGTTTATCTAAAACCTATTACCTAATTTGCTGATAATAGCAACTGTTCTTTTTAGAAACTTTAGACTTCTTTAAATCTTCCTCTTCTTTTTAACACTTTCACATTTAGGAAATTATCAACTACAGTAGCTCTTCATTATTTGTGGATTCCATTTTTGTAAATGCACTTACTAAAATTTATCTGTAACCCCCAAATCAATGCTAGTTTCACTTTCATAGCCATTTGTGAACATGCACAGAGTTGGAAAAAGTTTGAGTCATTGACACACATGTTCCTAGCTGAAATGGAAGAAAACTATACTCTGCCTTGTTTCAGTTTCTGTAATGTAAGCGAGTGTCTTTTTTCTGGTCTATTTAGTGCCATGTTTTTCACATTTTGTGTGTTTTTTTTGTTGTTGTTGATGATTGTGTGTTTAAAATGGCTTCTGAATAGAGTGCTGGAGTGCTGTATGGTGTTCCTAAATGGAAGACAGTTGTAATGTGCCTTACAGAGAACATACATGTTAGATAGGCTTCATTTAGGCATAAGTTCTAGTGCTCTTGGCCATGAGTTCGGTGTTAATGAGTCAACAACATAGTACATTCAAATTCATCTATCTATATGTGAGACAAGACAGCCCCAAATGTACTAGAGTAACATATTTCATGCATGATAAAACTATGACAAAGTGGCTAAAATTTGTGGATTCATGATATGACAACCAATTAAAAAAAAAAAAAAAAAGTAGTGGGCAACATTTTTGTGAGGCTAGAAGCCAAAGAGATTTATGGTCACATTACCAAGAGTCAGGGAATGTTAAACCCTTCTTCTTTCTTTTAATGAGGATAGAGTGTCTTTAATTATCCCAATGTCAATTTTCTTATGATACCATTTTACTTCTGCCATTTCTGGAAAGCAAATGTAAAGAAATTCATTGATTGCAAGTCCAAGCACCTTTTTGTCCAAAGTAACTTTGCAGTCAAGAGTCAGGCAGGAAGAGTGGAAGCCAGCAGGCACAAAATTAACATAATAAAAGAGTTGAACCAGACTTTCACTGATAAGTCAAAACACAAATTGATTGTCTGCAGGCTGTACCAGACAGGATGCTTGATATTATACCCACTATCAACTCAGGCTCCCTATCTCCTTGAGGAAAAACACTCTGACCTGGAGACACAGGTGGGGTCACTTTGAACCAACAGGGACAACACTCAGATCTAGCAAGGCAATGATATGAGGAAGCAAGTGTAAGGTCATGAGGCCTCTCCTGGGGGCAGAGAGTCAGGCCTAAGATTACTGCATTATTTCTAGGTGGTTCTGATCCAAAACTAAGGTCCACATTCAGAGAGTAGGAGACTAGTCAAGAAGTTTTGGTCAAGGATCCAGTTAAGCTACTTCCAGGAGTCTGGAGTATGGTTTAAACTCAGCTACTCTTGGGATCCCTGGGTGGCGCAGCGGTTTGGCGCCTGCCTTTGGCCCGGGGCGCGATCCTGGAGGCCTGGGATCGAATCCCACGTCGTGCTCCCGGTGCATGGAGCCTGCTTCTCCCTCTGCCTGTGTCTCTGCCTCTCTGTCTCTCTCTGTGTAACTATCATGAATAAATAAATAAAATCTTTAAAAAAAAAATAAATAAATAAATAAACTCAGCTACTCTTGAGGGCTCCTTTTGTCTCTCTACTTCAAAGAAATTCTCCATCCTCCAGATGTTCAGTAGAATGCAGATGGCTCCCGAATCCACACTGTTTGCTTTCTTAGTTGGGGAGTTTCCTGAGGACTCCCATAGCTACTACTTGGGATTTCCTTATAGAAGGACAAGGCCCAGAGAATTACAGCCTTATTCCCAGTGCAGATTTTTCTAAGATCCCATGTTTTCATTTCGCCCATTGCTGCCTGGTCGTTGGCTGTTCACCACAGCTTCCAAAGTACCAACATGGCATTGAAAGTTCATGGTGGTAAAATGACAAGTCTGAAAGTGAGGCTTGAATTGCTCAGTGGTTTAAGGTAGTGGAAAGATGTATTGTTACTGGAGTTCTAAACAGAGGGAGGGTTTCACAAACTTTTCCAAAAATGCAAACTCTGCGTGCTGGACACATCCTTGGAGGCTTGCATACATCATCCCACTTTACTATTATGACAGTCCTGAAGGATGGGCATTTCTATCTTCATTATACTCAAAAGGAAACTGAGACTCAGCAGTAGGCACTTAATATTTTGACCGACTTTCTTATTCTCTTAGAGTGCTGTAGTGTTGTTATCAACAAGAAAGCTAAGACAAGAGAGTAAGGGAGGAGATCCTTTTGGTTTGCTAGGGAATAATAGCATAAAACCATAAACCCAAAGGTTTGAGGAATTCAAGAAATCATCAGTTGATGAGATAAATGTGATATTATTTCAGCAATTGTGGAGATAACCCCAAGAGGTTTGCCAAAGGTTCAAAGCCAATGATTGAAGGTGGTAAGATTTAGGTTTTCTTAATCTTATCATAGGATCCTACTATATTTAAATTTGATCTAGAAATGAGATGGACATATATATCTTATATGTGGATTTTGCATGTTACCTCAACCACCCTACCCTAAAATATTTTTAATTTATCTTTTTTTTTTCCTCCTTGGATCTGTTTGCTATAAAGTAGAATGTTAGTCAATTAGGCATATGGTGAATTACTTATTTTTCTTTCCTTCTTTCACTTGTTTATACATTTAGTCAACAAGTAATTATTGTTTTCCTACTATGGACTGACTATACAGTGTGTTAGTTACTTAGGCTACAGAGACAGTAAGTCTGGGTGAAATTGGGTGAAAGATAAGCCTTGATGCTGTTCAAGGTCTAGAAGAAAAACCGCTATATTTTAATCATACTTGAAACCTTCCTTCCTCTAAGAAGATGGAGGTTTGGATGAGGAATAGTGAAATAGAAATATCAAGTTATTTGGAATTGCAAACCTGAATTTTAACACAATTTCTCAATAGCCATGTCAACTTGGGAAAATCAATTCTGAGACTCATTTGAATCCTACCAAAGTATAATTTTGGGAAAGTTAAAAAATAACTCTCCTAGAAATGAAAGCAAGCAAGTTAAAGATTTGTGCCATTAATGAGGGAAAGAATAGGATAGCAATACTGGTCAAAAGGAGAATTTAAGGAACAGAATTATGAACTTTGTTAGGCAAAGAATGCTGAAATAAATTCTCTAAATTAGAGATGAAGCAATTTAGCATCTACAGGGAAACAAGGCTTTAACCCTTGGGGTCATTTATCTCATTTACTGGACAGAAATAATTTGCATTTCTACTGGACAATTATCTCCAGGTTAACATGTATTTGCACAAAAACAGTTTCTTAATCAATAGAGCATAGCAAAACTATAAAAAGTATAGTCCTCAGAGAATTAAATTCTTGGTTGATCTTATTGGGAAATGCTCCATATGGCTTTGAAAGTAAGTGTAGTTATTCTTTGCCTTATTTCTGAGGGGATTAGGATATGCCACTGCAAAATAAGCCACTTTGGCATGAGCATTATTTTGAGCTAAAGGCAACTGAGAAAGAGCATACAGAAAGAGAAAGAGCACTGTGCCCTCCCTATACCTTCCTGGAGGAGGGGCATAAATTTCTCATGAGAAAGGAACCTTCCTGGTACCAGGAAAAAAAAAAAAAGACTTGACTCTCATCACTGGAGATGAGGAGCTGATGCTGAAGTGAGTCTGCATAATCAGACCTAAAATAACCCTTAGATTCCATCAGCATCCCCAAAATTTCCTAGTCACCATCCCACCTTTTACCATCCCTAAAGCCCCAACTCTTTTTCCTGTTATCTAGTTACTTCTCCACAATTTATTGCCCTTTGTTAAAATGGTATATGAGCCCCAAGTCCAACCACTCTGAGTTCTTACTTCTTTTCTGTGAAACTCCCATGCACATAATGATATTAACATCAATAGCAGCAAATATACCTTTTTTCCCTGTTAATCTGGTTTCTCTTGGTTCAGTTTTGAGGCCTCTGGGTACCGGACCAAAGGGGGTAGAAGATAAGTCTCCTTTTTCCCTCTGTAGTTCCAAGTTTGGGTGATTTTTCTTATATTCCTTTACAAAATATGATTACAGTAAAATCCAAAAAAATAATGTGCAAATTAAGGGCAACTCAATATCTGGTGCACAGCAGATACTCAACACATGATAGCTAAGTGTCTGATATTGGGCTTTCTCCATTATCCCCTAGCTAATTCCTTTGTGTGATTACAAAGGTCCAAAAGGAAAGTATCATGATAACAGCAGCAATGGTAACAAGTCTGGATAATCTACAGTCCTCTGCTTCTCAATGTTTGACAAGAAGCAACAAGGAACGCCAACATAACTCCCAGATTAGTAAAAGGCTACTTTCACCATGTGGGTTTGAGACAAGTTGTCCCTGATAGAAAATAGTACAGAAAACTAACCAAGTATTATTCATTTAGTGATACCTGTTAATGTCATTCTGTTTTTTGGTCATATTCTTGCATTTCCAATTACTCCATTCCAGGTACTGCAAAAGCAACTCTTGGAAAGCTCCCTAAGTACACACCACTATCTCCAACTGGTTTTAATATGGAACATGGCACAATTTAAATATTTCTCCTGCACAGATACTTTTTCCTCTTTATTACAAATAAATTACTCAGCTCACAAAATTATCTGAACAGGAAGGTGCAAGTAAGAGTGCATTATTGTTTGCTGGTTGAAGAGATAAGCAGTTAAACATCTAGAGGTGAAGTGGAGGACAATTAACATCCCAGCCCACTCAATTATCATACAATGCCCACTTCTCAGGGAATTAGAGCTATTACAATCTGCTACTATGAATAAATGAGTATTTTAGCTCTCAGAGGGTAATGCAATAGTCTTGAAAATAATCTTTTTATGAGATTGTGGCTTTATCAGTTATAGTTTAGAGTCAGGATAAACACTGATTATGTATCGCATTATAATGACTGCTGGAGGGTGCTTGCGTTTGGGTTTTCAATGTTATTAATTTTGTAGTTCTACTCCTCTTGTCTAATATGCTTTGTGGAATCAGTCTTGGCAAAGTGACTCCAGCTCACTTTAATGCCATCTTTCTTGGTGAATTTTAGCAGCAAAGAAAATTAAGTTGTAAAAACTGCCCCAAAGGAGATATTTTCTAAAGGACTTGTGGCACGAGGTTTTCCGATGTAAATGGATGTCTAGGACAGCATGGTCTCTCTGACACTGAACCGTGCTGAAAACACGGAAGAACAGCTTAGGCACAACTTCAAAGTGAAAGAAAAACAAAAGAGAATGCTGGGTCTGTGTGTGTGCTCTCAGTTTCATGCAATGTAGAGAAGCATTTTGTTTGTTTGCAGTGTTTAACGAAAATCTTCTTCCTGGGACATTTTGACCCAGTTCTTTGAATTTTCATCAACCGAGTTGCTGATTTCCTCTGCAGCTGCCAAGGTTCTGAGGGTTTTTTTTTTTTTTCTTTATTTGACCAGCAGACAAAAGCAAAACTAAATACATGATAGCGTTAGAGAAGACTAACTACAAAAGAAAGCCTTCGAGGGCCCCAAATAGTGGACCATATGTGAAATCAAATGGGCCAGCCATTGCATCAGCTGTGAACATATTGCACCAACTGGGAATGAAAATAAAACATTCAACTACCAACTGTTATAATCTGTAAATAGTCAAACTAATTCCTGTGGGCTCCAAAAATACATGCAAAGGGTGCTCATCAGAACCCCATTCTCCTGCTCACAGGTAATGTGGCTTATTTGTTTCTTGAAAAACAAGTAGAGCTAGAAAGACTGATACAGAAAACCCCCAAAACAAAACAACAACAACAAAAACCCGATCCATGTGGTTTAAAAGACTCCAGGGATTTAGGAAACTGTGTCCAAAGATTACAAATTGAGGATAATGAAACAGTAGTGAATTTCAATGCAACTTGTCAACATACAAATATCCCAAACCTAAAATTCCCTACAGTCAAAAACTGGCAGTGAACTCGAGGAAATGTATAGACTGTACCAAAGCTCGGGAGAATTTAGTTTGCATCTGGCAAGTGTTCACCTACCTTCTAGTTGCCTTCAATTTAATAATGCATGCTAGGAACAGATGGACATAGCGTTCCTAGGTGGACTAGATTCTCTCTAGTATCAGTAGCAATAAAAACTGGACTTTGAATATTTAACAGCAGGAAAAAACGAAGTCACAAGAAAAAAGTAGATGCTATACGCACAGTCTATAGCATTGCTTTAACACATTTGTTTAGTTTTGAAGCATGTGTTTCATCCAACGAAATTTAAGAAGACTAATCAAATGTTTGAAAAGCACATATCATACATTTGTTTTTACTTAAAGCAAACACTATATTTAGATCAATTAAAATAACATGCATGTGGTAGGGATTAGTACTAATTATACTTGCTCAGAAAGCAAGAAAATCCTTTGTACTAGTTAAATACAATCTACTTTTTCAGCTCCCTGCACAAAACACAGACTTGGCTCTGCCACTTTGTTGCTGTATGACCTTGAGCAAGTCCTCAAATGGCTCAGAGTCTCATTTTCCTCATCTGTAAATAAGGATGATAACATGCACCCTGCATGTTCAGAGGGTTTCTATGGGAAAGACAACAGATGCCATTTAAGCTGTGAAGCGCAATCCAACATGCAGTCATTATGCCTGGCATCACCCTGGCAATATGGACATAGCTCTCTTCCTTAAGGACTTTTTAGACTAGTGGAAAAAAGGACGCATAAATTTATTGTAACACACTGTGGTAAGTGAGTAAATATACTCATATATAAATGAAGGAGTATACTAAGAGGTATACTTATAATGTTTAAAAGGAGCAAGAGCCTGAGATGATGGAGTATGAAAAGAAATCTGAGAGACAGTGACACCTTAGTTGGATCTTAAAGAAACTAGAAAGAAAAAAGAAACTAGAAAGCATTGTATACACATTATATACGATGACCTACTAAAATTTTGTGATTGCTAAGGAAGAACAATATATAACCATATATAAATAATAGTAAAATTTAATAATATAAGTAGTATAGTAATGTGAATTATATAAATATGAATTTGTTTATAATATAAATTACAATGATGTTAATGAAATTAAATCATTCCAATAAAAATGCAGGAATTGTCAGAACAAGTGAAAATGCAAAACCAAATTCAATACTGTCTAAAGAAAATGCACTTAAAATATAGACACAAAGGTGAAAAGGAAAGGGTCTGAAAAAAGATATACCATGCAAATAGTAATCATAAAATAGCTAGAATGGCTATATTAGTATCAGATAAAATAGGCTTAAAAATAAGAATATTATCAGAGATGACTAATCATTTCAAAATGATTAAAAAGTGAATTTATCAGGAATGCATATAATCTTAAATCGAAATTGAAAGATATAAAGAGAAAAATGGACAATGTCAACATTAAAATTCAGAATTCTAGGGGATCCCTGGGTGGCGCAGCGGTTTGGCGCCTGCCTTTGGCCCAGGGCGCGATCCTGGAGACCCGGGATCGAATCCCACGTCGGGATCCCGGTGCATGGAGCCTGCTTCTCCCTCTGCCTGTGTCTCTGCCTCTCTTTCTCTCTGTGTGTGACTATCATAAATAAATAAAAAAAAATTAAAAATAAAATAAAATAAAATTCAAAATTCTAATATTCCTCTCAGCAATTAAGTGAACAATTAAAAACTTTGAAAAGATATAAGTGATCTGAAAAGTATCAACCTGCCTTATTTAACTGATATTTATGGAACACATAACCGACAAGCAGATAATGCAAATTATTGACAATTACATATGGTGTGTGTATTCATATGATGTTGATCATGGTGTCTTATGGAGAAAATACATGTATTAGATATACTTCATTCAGGCATGAGTTATAGTGGGGTTGGCAGAGTTTGATGTTTATGAAGCAGCGATATGTATTAAATAATGTATTGATTGGCTGATGAAAATGTTGCAGCCAGAAGTTTATAGGAACCTAACACTTTATTTTTCCTAGGACCAGGGAGAAATTCAGTGTTTGCAGTGACTTTATAGAACACAACAGATAACAAAATTGACCGTATATGAATGGATAATAAACACATGAGAGTGTGCTCAACAACATTAGTCATCAGGGGAAAATAAATTAAACCTATAATGAAAAATCATTATAAGACAATCAAAATGACAGAAATTGAAAAGGCTGACAACAAAAAATAATGGTGAGGTTGTGGAATAAGTAGAATTCATACATTTTAGTAGTAATGTAAAATAGAATAAAATGTTCTGGCAGTTTGTTATAAAACTCAGTGTATGTTTAGACAGTTGACCCAGCAATTCCACTCCTAGGTATTTAGGCAAGAGACAAACGGTTGTGTAGCAACTGAGTTCATTATAAGCAAACTGGAAAAGGGACAGGTATCAATCAACAGAAGAATGGATAAAGAGACTCTGACATAATTATAGAATGTAATCAAACTCAGCAGTTTAAGAAAAGTTACTATACATACAACTCATAACATGAATCTCAAAAATATTATTGTAAGTGAAAGAAAACTTACACAAAAATACAAACCATATTATTTAATTTACATGAAATTCTAAAAGAAGTTACATTATTTTATTTCTTTTTAAAACAATTACAAAATTTTTGATTATACATTTTTAAATTTAAATTCAATTAACATATTATGTATTAATAGTTTCAGAGGTAGAGGTCAATGATTCATCAATCTTATATAATACTCAGTGCTCATTATATCATGTGCCCTCCTTATTGTCCATCACCTAGTTACACCCTTCCCCCTGCCAACCCCTCCCCAGCAAACTTCAGTTTGTTTCCTATGATTAAGAGTCTTTTATGGTTTGTCTCCCTGTCTGATTTTGTATTGTTTTATTTTTTCCTCTCTTCTCCTATGATCCTCTGTTTTGTTTCTTAAATTCCACATATGAGTGAGATCACATGATAACTGTCTTTCTCTGATTGATTTACTTCACTCAGCATAATACCCTTTAGTTCCATCCATGTTGTTGCAAATGGCAAGGTTTCATTTTTTTGATGGCTGAGTAGTATTCCATTGTATATACATACCACATCTTCTCTATCCATTTGTCAGTGGACACCTGGGCTCTTTCCATAGTTTGGCTATTGTGGCCATTGCTGCTATAAACATTGGAGTGCAAGTGCATTTGTATCTTTGGGATAAATACCCACTGGTGCAATTGCTGGGTCATGGGGTAGCTCTATTTTCAACATTTTGAAGAACCTCCATACTGTTTTTCAGGGTGGTTGCACCAGGTTGCATTCCTATGAACAATGTGAGAGGGTTCCCCTTTCTTCACATCCTCACCAATATCTGTCGTTTCCTGACTTAACAAGTCAGACTGGTGTGAGGTGGTATCTCATTGTGGTTTTGATTTGTATTTCCCTGATGCTGAGTGCTGTTGAGCATTTTTTCATGTGTCTGTTGACCATTTGTATGTCTTCTTTGGAGAAATGTCTGATCATGTCTCCTACCCATTTCTTTTTTTTTTTTTTCTACCCATTTCTTGATTGGATTTTTTTTGGGGGTATTGATAAGTTCTTTAAGATTTTAATACTAGCCCGTTATCTGATAAGACCTTTGCAAATATCTTCTCCCATTCTAACGGGTGTCTTTTGGCTTTGTGGTCTGTTTCCTTTGCTGTGCAAAAGCTTTTTATCTTGATGAAATCCCAATAGTTCATCTTCACCTTTGTTTCCCTTGCCTTTGGAGACGTGTCTACCAAGAAGTTGCTGTGGCTGAGGCCACAGAGGTTGCTGCCTGTGTTCTTCTCTAGGATTTTGATGGATTCCTTTCACACATTTAGGTCTTTCATCCATTTTGAGTCTATTTTTGTGTATGGTGTAAGGATATGGTCCAGTTTCATTCTTTTGTATGTGGCTGTCCAATATCCCAACAACATATATTGAAGAGATGGTCTTTTTTCCATGGGATATTCTTTCCTGCTTTGTAAAGATTAGTTGACCATAGAATTGAGAGTCCATTTCTGGGTTCTCCATTCTCTATTGATCTGTGTGTCTGTTTTTGTGCCAGTACCATACTGTATTGTATTACAGCTTGTAATAGAGCTTGTGATGCCTCCAGCTTTGGTTTTCTTTTTCAACGTTCCTTTGGTGATTTTGGATCTTTTCTGGTCCCGTATAATATTTAGGATTGTTCCAGCTCTGTGAAAAAAGTTGATGGCATTTTGGTAGGGATTGAATTGAATGTATAGATTACTCTAGGTAGCAGAGACATTTTAACAATATCTGTTCTTCCAATCTATGAGCATAGAATATTTTTCCATTTCTTTGTGCCTTTTTCAATTTCTTTCATAAGTATTCTAAGTTTTTAGAGTATAGATCCTTTACCTTTTTGGTTAGGTTTATTCCTAGGTATCTTGTTTTTGGTACAATTGTCAATGAGATCAATTCCTTAATTTCTCTTTCTTCTCTCATTGTTAATGTATAGAAATGCAACTGATTTCTGTGCATTGATTTTTATATCCTGCCACTTTGCTGAGTTCCTGTATGAGTTCTAGGAATTTTGGCATGGAGTCTTTTGGTTTTCCACATAGAGTATCATGTTCTCTATGAGGAATGAGAGTTTGTCTTCTTCTTTGCTGATTTGGATGTCTTTTATTTCTTTTTGTTGCCTGATTACTGAAGGAAGGACTTCTAATATTTTGTCGAATGGCAGTGATGATAGTGGACCTCCCTGCCATGTTTCTGACCTTAGGGAAAAAGCTCTCAGCTTTTCTCCATTGAGAACAATATTCACTGTGGGCTTTTCATAGATGGTTTTTATGATA
Organism: Canis lupus dingo; assembly: GCF_003254725.2. Taxonomy (NCBI): domain Eukaryota; kingdom Metazoa; phylum Chordata; class Mammalia; order Carnivora; family Canidae; genus Canis; species Canis lupus. Next base: position 53,375,746 of record NC_064248.1, read on the forward strand.
TTGAGATATGTTCCCTTTATCCCTACTCTGGGAAGAGTTTTAATCGAGAAAAGATACTGTACTTTGCCAAATGCTTTTTCTGTGTCTATTGAGAGGATCACATGGTTCTTGTCCTTTCTTCTAATAATGTAGTGTATCATATTGATTAATATGTGGAATTTGAATCATCCTTGAAGTCCAGGGATAAATCCCACTTGGTCGTGGTGAATAATTCTTTTAATGTACTGTTGGATCCTAATTCTTTTAATGTACTGTTGGATCCTATTTCACCAAAATTCGGTGAAAATTTTTGCATCCATGTTCATCAGGGATATTTGATCTGTAATCCTCCTTTTTGATGGGCTTTTTGTCTGCTTTTGGGATCAAGACAATACTGGCCTCATAGAACAAGTTTGGAAATTTTCCTCCTATTTCTATTTTTTGTTTTTTGTTTTTGTTTGTTTGTTTTTGTTTGTTTTATTTCTATTTTTTGAAACAGCTTAGAGGCATCAGTTCTTCTTTATTTTTTAAAAATTATTTATTTATTTATTTATTTATTTATTTATTTATTTATTTATACATGAGAGACAGAGAGAGAGAGAGAGAGGCAGAGACACAGGCAGAGGGAGAAGCAGGCTCCATGCAGAAGCCTGACGAGGGACTCGATCCTGGAATTCCAGGATCACGCCCTGGGCTGAAGGCAGGTGTTAAACCACTGAGCCACCCAGGGATCCCTAGTTCTTCTTTAAATGTTTTGTAGAATTTCCCTGGGAAGCCATCTGGCTCTGGACTCTTGTTTTTTGGGAAATTTTTTGATGACTGCTTCAATTTCCTTGCTGGTTATGGGTCTGTTCAGGTTTTCTATTCCTCTCTGTTTCAGTTTTGGTAGTTTATACATCTCTAGGAATGCATCCATTTCTTCCAGACTGCCTAGTTTGTTGGCATATAGTTGCTCAAAATATGTTCTTATAATTGTTTGTATTTCTTCTGTATTGGTTGTGATCTCTCTTATTTCATTCATGATTTTATTTATTTGGGTCCTTTCTCTTTTCTTTTTGTTAAGTCTGGCCAGAGGTTTATCTATCTTATTAATTCTTACAAAGAACTAGCTCTTAGTTTCATTGATTTCTGCTCTAATCTTTATTAATCCTCTTCTCCTACTGGATTTAGGCTTTATTTGCTGTTCTTTCTCCAGCTCCTTTAGGTTTAAGGTTAGGTTGTGTAATTGAGACCTTTCTTGTTTCTTGAGAAAGGCATGTATTGCTATATACTTCCCTCTTGGGACTGCCTTTGCTGCATTTCAAAGGCTTTGAACAGTTGTGTTTCATTTTCATTTGTTTCTATGAAGTTTTAAAATTCTTCTTTAATTTCCTGGTTAACTCATTCATTCTTTAGTGGGATGCTTTTTAGCCTCATGTATTTGAGTTCTTTCCAAATTTCCTCTTGTGATTGAGTTCCAGTTTCAAAGCACTGTGGTCTGAAAATATGCAGGGAAAGATGCTAATCTTTTGGTACTCGTTGAGGCCTGATTTGTGACCCAGTATGTGATCTATTCTGGAGAATGTTCTGTGTGGACTTTGAGAAAAATGTGTATTTGGCTGCTTTAGGATGGAATGCTCTGGATATATCTGTGAAGTCCATCTGGTCCAGTGTGTCATTCAAAATGCTTGTTTCTTTGTTGATCTTCTGTTTAGATGATCTGTCCACTACAGTGAGTGGGGAGTTAAAGTCCCCTACAGTTATTATGTTATTATTGATGTGTTTCTTTAATTTTGTTATTAACTGGCCTATATAATTGGCTGCTCCCATGTTAGGGGCATAAATATTTACAATAGTTAGATCTTCTTTTTGGATAGACCCTTTACTTATGATATAGTGCTTCATTTCTTATTATAGTCTTTAGTTTAAAATCTAATTTGTCAAATATAAGGATTGCCACCCCAGCTTTCATCTGATGTCCATTAACATGATAGATTGTTTTCCACTCCCTCACTTTAAATCTGGAGGTGTCCTTGAGTCTAAAATATGATCTCTTGCAGACAGCATATTTATGAGTCTTGCTTTTTAAAAATCCAATCTGATACCTTGTGTCTTTTAATTGGAGCATTTAACCCATTTAAATTCATAGTAACCATTGAAAGATACAAATTTAGTATCATAGTAAAATCACTGTTTTTGTATATTATCTCTGTTCCTTTCTGGCCTGTGTTACTTTTGGGCTTTCTCTTCACTTAAAGGATGGATCCCTTTTAATATTTCTTGTAGGTCTGGCTTAGTAATCACAATTTCTTTTAGTTTCTGTTTGTCCTGGAAGTTTTTTTTCTCTCCTTCTATTTTGAATGACATTCTAGCTGGGTAAACTATTCTTGGCTGCATATTTTTCTCATTTAGGACCCTGAATGTATCATGTCAGTGCTTTCTAGCCTGCCAGGTCTCTGTGGATAGGTCTGCTGCCAGTCTAATGTTTATACCCTTGTAGTTTATGGACCTCTTGTCCCAAGCTGCTTTCAGGATTTTCTCTTTGTGTCTGAGATTTGCAAGTTTCACTATTATATGTTGGGGTGTTGACCTATTTTTATTGATTTTGAGGGGGGTTCTCTGTGCCTTCTGACTTGAATGCCTGTTTCCTTCTCCAGATTAGGGAAGTTCTTCACTATAATTTGTTCCAATATACCTTCTGCCCCCACCCCTTTTCTCTTCTTTTGGAATCCTAATTATTCTAATGTTGTCTCACTTCATGGTATCATTTATTTCTCGAACTCTCCCCTTGTGATCCAGTAGTTATTTATCTCTCTTTTTTTCAGCTTATTTATTCACCATCATTTTGTCTTCTATATCACTAATTCTCTTCTGCTTCATTTATCATAGCAGTTAGAACCTCCATCAATTCTGTAACCATTTTCCCCTACTCCTGGAGTTTTGCAGTTCTGTGTGATCAGTAATCTTGGTCTTAGCCAGATGTTCCTGTTGATCTTCTGGGGGAGGGGCCTGTTGCACTGATTCTCAAGTGTCTTTGTCCTAGGATGGAATTGCATTGCCTTTTCAAGGGGGCCATGCTATGTAGTCTGCTCCAGATTGCTCTATGTGGCTTTTGTTCCCTGAAGGCTTTCCATGGTGCTTTAGAGAATGAGAATGAAAATGGTAGCCTTCTAATCTCCAGCCCCAGAGCAGAAAGCTTGGGTTTCCACTCCTCACTGCACTCTCAGGGAAGAACAGTCAATACTCCTGTCTCCCTGGTCTCTGCTGGAACTCTAGGCTTACCTAGCTTATGACTCAGCATTCCTGTCTCAGGCATGCAACCCCTTTTCAAGTCTCCCAACCCTCCAGACTCTTGCAGCATGCACTCATGCCACTCCTCCTGGGGAAGGAAGGGGAGTCTCTCTGAGGCTCTGGCACTTGCTGGGCCCCTGCTCAGAGTGGTGGCCTGAGCATGCCCCAGTTTGCAGTTGATGGCAACCTTGAGCTAAGAACCCACTCCTGGGCTTGGTGATTGCAGCCAGGGTCCTCACTCGGATGGTTGGGAACTCACCACACTCAGACACCCCTGGTTTTCCTGTGACTCCAAGGATCCTGAGACCACGATGTCCTACCTAGGATTATGCCCTGCTTTGCCACCTGAGCACCTTTCAGGTAGGGATGTCCCTCACCAGACCAGACTTCCAAAAGTTCTGATTTTGTACTCCACTGCTATATCACTTTCTAGTAACCAGCTTATGGAGGCTCCCTTCTACTATGGTTTGTCTTTCAATATATCACCTTGGATTCACTTCCTCACACCTCCTACCTGGCAGAAAATGGTCACTTTTCTATTTGTAGAGTCGCGGCTATTCTTTTCTTAGATCTCTGGTTGAGTTCACAGATGTTCAGAATGATTTAATAGCTATCTAGCTGAATTCCTGGGGCCAAATGAAACTAAGGTCTCCTATTCCTCCACCATCTTGGACCTAAAAGAAGTCAAACTAATTTATGATGGGAAAAAATCAGAAGTGCCTCTGGTGCAGGTACTAGGGTTGAGGGTGCAGATGGACTAGAAATAAATAGTAAGAAATCTTCTGGGGTTGTGGAGGTGTTCTTAAGAGGGATTTGGTTCACACAAGTGTATAAATTTGTCAAAACACAGTGGCTTTACACTTTTTTGAAATACACTATTTATTTCATTGTATGTAAATCTTATACCAAAAGAAAAAATTGCTAATACTGACTTCTAATTAATCACATGCATGTTGAAATATTTAAGAGGATATGTACTAATGTCTAAAATTTACTGTGAAATGTGTCACAAAATAAAGTGGATTTATAGATAGATATATGGATATTTAATATTTAAATGAGTAAGTATGTGAGGAGATAAAATAAATAATGGTAAAATCTACATGGTGGGTGAATAAAAACACAATGCAAAATTCTTTCACATTTTCTATATGCTTGAAATTTTTCATACTAAAATGCTGAAAACAAATAAGAAAGATGACTTTTTAACATACCCAAATTCATATCTGTAAATGAGTATTCATCTCTGAAACAATGACCCTGAGGATCTATGCACTTAATCCAATTGTATGCCATTTGCTCAAAAAAAATTAAATATATTTGTGGCTCCTTGTTTAGTATTGCCTTCAGGAAACAGTTTATAAACCACAGAAGAAAACCAGTGTTCTTATCTTTTAGTCGCACCTAATATCCTAATCCCACATGCTATTATTGAAAAGGCTGATCCTACTTTTTCTACAGATGTGGCTGCAGCCAAATTCTCAGTATTACCAAAAGCAAATGCAGTTTTGAAAGATAAAGTTGTTCTGCCACTGAGAACTTGTTTTAAATCTTTGTTTTTTGTTCTTTGGTTTTTTTAAAGATTTTTAAAAAATTTATTTATTCATGAGAGACACAGAGAGAGAGGCAGAGACAGGCAGAGAGAGAAGGGATCAGGGAGTGTGACGCAGGACTCAATCCCAGGTCTCCAGGATCACAACCTGGGCTGAAGGCAGGTGCCAAACCACTGAGCCACCCAGGCATCCCATAAATCTTTGTTTTTAAGGGAGTCTCCAAAAGAAAGTTCTCAAAATATTCTGAACAATGCAGCATCATTCAAAAGACTACCTTATCCTGCTGTATAACTGCTTTAAAGAGCAATCCCAATTCCCTTCTTTCTCCCCCTTTCCTTCCCTCCACTGTTTTCTCTCTCTTTCTATCTTTATTCAATAAGTATTTGAGCAGTAGTGGGTAGCTCAGTTGGTTAAGTGTTTGCCGTCGGCTCAGGTCCAGAGGACCTGGATCAAGCCCCAACACCAGGCTCCCAGTTTAGGGGGTGCGTCTGCTTCTCCCTCTGGAACTTCCCCCCTGCTCATGCTCTCTCTCTCTAAAATGAATGAAAATAAGTAAATAAAAAAATATTTGAGCAGTGGTTTAGTACTGGAGAGAAAATTTTGATATTACTCCAGGAATAGAAGAACTCAGTTGAGTGGAAGAATCAAGCATTTGAAAAAAGACAAATTACAACTCAACAGGGTGGACAAAATATGATGTTTACCTATGTAAATTTTGATGTTTGTTTCAAAACTATTGCATTATTTTGTATTCATGCCTAGTAAATACATGTCAACCTCTCACTTCACCTTTAATACATATAGCTTTCTTTATATTTTGATCCTAATTATTCATATGCCTCAAATATCCTACCAATCAGCTACCATCTTATGGATAGGTAAAACATGAATTAACACTCTCCTCATTCTTATTTTCCTTCTAAATTAATGGATGTTTCTTTTATCTTCCCCATAATTGTCACTGAGGTTGCTGCAATTCCATGCATTATGCAATTTTAAAAATTTCTCTCTCTTATGTCTCACATTTACTTAATGATAATTAAGTAAATAATCTTCATCACATGATTTACAATTTCCATTATGAATATAACATCAATTAGTACCCATAAAGATAAAACAAAATCACAATAAGAGAGTTAAATTAAATGGAGATAACCAATATGTCTGAGAGAATTTGAAGTATTGGTCATAAAGATACTCACTGAACTTGAGGAAAGAATGGAGACCCTCAACAAAGAGATGGAAAACATAAAAAAGAATCAGTCAAAGGTGAATAAATTAATAATTAAATTAAAAATACACTAGAAGGAGTAAATAGCAAACTAGAGGAATCAAGAAGAATGGATCAATGACCTGGAGGGCAAAATAATGGAAAGCAATCAAACTGAAGGAGAAAGAAAATAAAGTAAAAATGAAAACAGACTTAAGAAACTCAATGACACCATCAATTATAATAGCATTTACCTTATAGGGACCCTGAAGAAGAATAGAGAAAAAAGGGGGCAGACAATTTATTTGAAGAAATAATACCTGAAAACTTCCTGAATCTGGAGGAACAAACTAAAATCTAGATCCAGGAGACACAAAGAGCCTCCCAACAAAATCAAGCCAAAGAGGTACCAAGGCACATAGTGATTCAAATGACAAAAAGTAGTGAAAAAGAGAGTTTTTAAAGCAGCAAGAGTAAAGAAAACATATATATACATATACACAAGGGAAAACTCATAAAACTATCAGTTTATTTTCAACAGAAACTTTGAAGGCCAGAAGAGAAGGGCATGATATATTCAAAGTGCTGAAAGAAAAAAAAAAAAAACTGGAACCAGGAATACTCTATCCAGCAAGGGTATCATTCAGAATAGAAGGAGAGATAACAGTTTCCTAGACAAATAGAAGTTAAAGGAATAAGTTAAAGGAATTCATGACTACTAAACCAGGCGTACAAGAAATGTTATAGGGGACACTGAGTGGAAAGGTAAGAACATAAATAGGATTTTTAAAAAAGAAGAAGGAAGCACAAAAGCAGTAAAATTAAGTATATCTATAAAAATCAGTCAAGAGCTTCATAAAATAAAAGGGAAATAAAGTAGGACATCATATACCTAAAATGTGGTGGGGAGAAAAATAAAAATTTAGTGCTTTTAGAATAGGTTCCAACTTAAGTGACCATCAACTTAATATAGATTGCCATATGCAGAAGATATTATATATAAACCTAATGGTAACCACAAATCAAAAACTGGTACTAGAATGCAAAAACATAAAGAGAAAGCAATCCAAGTATATCACTAAAGCCAACAAACCATGAGAGAAGAAAGGAACAGAAAGAACTACAGAAACAACTATAAAACAAGTAACGAAATGACAGTAAGTCCATATTTATCAATAATTACTTTGAATGTAAATGGACTAACTGCTCCAATCAAAAGGCATAGGGTGATAGAATGGATTAAAAAATTAAGACCCATCTATATACCATCTATAAAAGACTAATTTCAGACCTAAAGACAAATGCAGATTGAAAGTGAATGGGATGGAAAAGCATTTATCATGCAAATGGCAGTGAAAAGAAATCCATTGGTGGGATGAGCACTGAGTGTTATGTTAAATGTTAGGAAATTGAACTCCAATAAAAAAAGTTAAAAAAAATAAAAAAGAAAAGAAAAGGAAAGAAAGCCAAGGTAGCAATAATTGTGTTGGACAAAATGGACCATAAAACAAAGATTGCAACAACAGACAAAGGACACGATATTATCATTAAGGGGATAAACCAACAAGAAGATAAAACTATTATAAATATTTATGCACCCAAAGAAAGAAAGCAGCTGATAACAAATATAAAGGAAATAATCTATAATAATACAATAGTAGGGACTTGAAACCCCACTTACATCAGTGAATAGACCATCCAAACAGAAAATCAATATGGAAACAGTGGCCTTGAATCACATTTGATAGATGGATTTAACAAATATACTCAGAAGATTTCATCCTAAAATAGCACAATATACATTTTTTTTCAAGTGCATATGGGACATTCTATAAAATAGATCATATATTAGGCCACAAAACAAGCCTCAATAAATTCAAAAGGATTAAAGTCATACCATGCATCTTCTCAGACCATAATGCTATGCAACTAGACAGCAAACACAAGAAAAAATCTAGAGAGAACACCAAATACACCAATGAATGGGTCAACCAAAAACCAAAGTGGAAATTAAAAAAATAATGGAGACAAATGAGAATGAAAACACAACAGACCAAAATCTTTGGGGTACAGCAAAAGCTGTTGTAAGAGAGAAGTATACAGCAATATAAGCCTAAAAGAGCTAGAAAAAGAAGAACAAACAAAGCTCCAAACCAGTAGAAGGAGGAGAATAATTAGAGCAGAAATAAACAAAATAGAAACTAAAAAAACAGTAGAACAAAGCAAAGAAATGGGGAACTATTTCTTTGAAAAGATCAATAAAATTAATAAACCTTTAGCCAAACTCATCAAAAATAAAGAGAGAAGGCTCAAATAAACAAAATCAGAAAAAGGAGAATAACCAACACCACAGAAATAAAAAGGATTATAAAAGAATATTATGAAAAATTATATGTCAATGAATTAGACAACCTTGAAGAAATGGATAAGTTCCTAGAAACATATAACCTCCCAACACTGAGTCAGGAAGAAATAGACAATTTGAACGGACTGATTACCAGTAATGAAATTCAATCAGTAATCAAAAAACAAGTCCAGGACCAGAAGACTTCACAGGGGAATTCTACCAAACGTTTAAAGAAGAATTAATACCTATTCTCAAACTATTCCAAAAAAATAGAAGAAGAAGAAGGTAAGCTTCCAAATTCATTCTATGAGGTCAACATTACCCTGATACCAAAACCAGATAAAAACAGTACACTAAAAAGAGAACTACAGGCCACTATCTCTGAAAAATATACATGCAAAAATCCTCAACAACATATTAACAAACCAAATTAAACAATATATTAAAAACATCATTCACCATGATTGAGATTCATTCCTGGGATACAAGGGTGATTCAATATTTGCGAATGAGTCAACATGATACATCAAATCAACAAAAGAAAGGATAAGAACCATAGGATCATTTCAATAGATACAGAAAAAGCATTTGATGAAGTACAACATCCATTCATAATAAAAACTCTCAACAAAGTAGGTGTGGAGTGAACATACCTCAACCTAATAAAGGCCATATGTGAAAAGCCCACAGCTAACATCAGACTAAATGGGGAAAAACAGATCTTTCCCCCTAAGATCAGGAACAAGACAAAGATGTCTATTCTCACCACTTTCTTTCAACATAGTACTGAAAGTCCTAGGTACAGCAACCAGATTTAAAAATAAATAAAAGGCATCCAAACTGGTAGGGGAAAAATAAAACTTTCACTATTTGCAGATGATATAATACTACATAAAGAAAACTCTAAAGATTCCAACAAAAAGTACTAGAACTAATAAATGAATTTACTAAATTTATAGGATACAGAATATACAGAAGTCCATTCCATTTCTATATACTAGGAATAACATAGCAGAAGGAGAAATTAAGAAAACAGTCTCATTTACAATTGCACCAAAAATAATAAAACACCTAGGAATAAACTTAACCAATGAAGTGAAAGACCTATACTCTGAAAACTACAAACATTGATGAAAGAAACTGAAGGCGAAACAAACAAATAGTAAGACATTCCATGCTCATGGACTGTTGTAGCTAATATTGTTGAAATGCCCATACTCCCAAAGCAATCTACAGATTCAATGCAATCCCTATCAAAATACCAATAGCAAGAAGAAACAATCCTAGATCTTCTATTGAACCACAGAAGATCCCAAATAGCAAAGCAATCTTGAAAAAGAAACAAAGCTATAAGTATCACGTTCCCAAATTCCAAGATATTCTACAAAGCTGTAGTAATCAAAACAGTATGGTACAGGCACAAAAACAGGCACATAGAGCAATAGAACAGAATAGAGAACCCAGAAATAAACCCATGAATATATTGCCAATTAATCTTCAACAAAGGAGGCAAGAATATGCAATGGAAAAAAGATAAACTCTTCAACAATTGGTGCTGGGAAAACTGGACAACTACATGCGAAAGAATGAAACTGGACCACTTCCTGACAATATGCACAAAATACACTCAAAATGGATTAAAGATGAAAATGGTGTGACCTAAAACCATAAAAGTTTTAGGACAGAGCATGGGCAGTAATTTCTCTGACATCAGTGTGGCAAAATTTTCTAGACATGTCTCCTGAGACAAGGGAAACAAAAGCAAAGATAAACTATTGGGACTCCATCAAAATAACAATCTTCTTCATGGCAAAAGAAATAATCAATAAAACAAAAAGGCAACTTTCTTAATGGGAGAAGATATTTACAAATGACATATTGACAAGAGACTGGTGTTCAAAATATATAAAGAACTTATATAACTCAACACCAAAAAAAAAAAAAATTGCAAAATGGGTAGAAGACATGAATAAACATTTCTCCAAAGACATGCAGACAACCAACAAACACAGAAGAAGATGTGCAGCATCACTAATCATTAGGGATATGCATATCAAAACTACAATGAGATATCACCTCACATCTCTCAGAATGGCTAAAATAAAAAAAAAAAAACATGGAATAACAAGTATTGGCAATGATGTGGAGAAAAAGGAATCCTCATACACTGTTGGCTGGAATGAAACTGGCGCAGGCACTCCACTGTGAAAATAGTATGGAGTTTCCTCAAAAAATTAAAGATAGGATTAACATATGATCCAGTACTTCCATACTTGGTATTTACCTAAAGAATACAAAAATACTACTTGGAAAAATATATACACTCTTATTTATTGCAGCATTATTTACAATACCCAAATTACAGAAGCAACCCAAGTGTTCATTGATAAATGAATGGATAAAGGAGTGGTATATTTATATACATATATATATATACAAAAATATGAGTAATATTCATACATATGAATATTATTCAGCCATAAAAAGAATGAAATCTTACCATTTGCAACAGCATTGATGGATCTAGAGAGTATTATGCTAAGTGAAAGAAGTCAGAGAAAGACAAATACCATATGATTTCACTTAGATGTGGAATTTAAGAAACAAGAAACAAACAAGAAAAAAGACCAAAAAAACCCCAGATTCTTAGCTGCAAAGAACAAACTGATGGTTACCCAAGGGAAGGTGGGTGGGGGAATGGGTGAAATAGGTGAGGGGGATTAAGAGTACGCTTATTGTGATGAGCACTGAGTAATGTATAGAATTTTTTAATCACTATATTGTACATCTAAAGCTAACCTAATATTGTTAATTGTTAATTTTACTGGAATTTCAAAATTAAATAAATAAAAACTGCGGGGTGGGGCGAGAATGAGAATTAAGACTAGATCATTGGACTGAGATCATATGAAGTTCATTGTCCTTGACAAGAGTATTCTGATAGTGATAAGGATGAAAGCATCAATGGAGTTGTTTTAAGAGCAGATGGAAAACCTATTCAACAGATACCTAAAATATGCCACAGATGTAAATTCTGTGCATTGTTATGGTTCTATTATATATATTACATATAATGACTTACAAGCACTGTATTTGGCATGTTTTGTAACTTTATATGAACTGTATCCTAGAACATGTAGTCTGCTGCTGCAGAATGGGAAAAGAACTGTAGAAGTATAAAAAACTCCTTTAGAAGTTTCCTTGGAGTTTAATTATTTTCTTTCTTTCTTTCTTTCTTTCTTTCTTTCTTTCTTTCTTTCTTTCTTTCTTTCTTTCTTTCTTTCTTTATGATAGTCACACAGAGAGAGAGAGAGAGGCAGAGACACAGGCAGAGGGAGAAGCAGGCTCCATGCACCGGGAGTCTGATGTGGGATTCGATCCCGGGTCTCCAGGATTGTGCCCTGGGCCAAAGGCAGGTGCCAAACCACTGCGCCACCAAAGGATCCCTCCTTGGAGTTTAAGTAGAGAAAAGGAGCAGTAGCTGGCAGTGGAAATGGGTCAACGAAAAATAACAGCTACTTGTAAGCTGATAGGAATGGCCCAGTAGAGAGGGAAACACTAATAACATAGAAGAGGGGGGTAATTGCTGGAGTGCTGGTGATGATCTTGATTAGGCAAGGCAAGATTGGGATTTGCTGTCTTAGCAGAATGGACTGGCTTTAGCTAGGAGCTTAAGAAATTCAAGTACACAATGGAGGGGAAAGTGGAGAAGAGATTATAGATGCTGGTATGTGGATATGGATAGATGACATGGTGGGATTCTGTGAAAATTTTCATCTCATTGCTTCAATTTTCTCAATGAAATAGGAAGCAAAGCTATTAATGAGAATGAGGATGAAAGGGAAGGAGGTTATGTTAGCAAACAGAAAGGTATGAAATCCAGAAGAATGGAGGAGGGAAGTGGGATTCCTGGGCAGAACTACGGGCCTGTTGCAGGTTCACAGAGATGAAATTAAAGTGAAACTAAGCAATGATATTGTGTTTTTCCCGACCCACATTCAACTGCATGGGTGCTGATACGCAGTAGGTAGAGAGCTGGCTTCAACCAGGATTGTGGTTCAGCCCAGAAAGTACAACAAAGGAAGAGGAGAGTATGGGATTGGGAATGATTATGATGATTGGCCAGGGTTTTAAGCTTGGTAAGGATGGGCAAGAGTGGATATATGTAGATTGAATAATTTCTAGAGTTAGAGTACTACAAGGATATATGGAAATATGAGGTAGTATTCAGAGTGTGAGATGTTTGAAATTGTGAATATAATGAAGTTGCCAGGTTTGATAAGTCGCCTGTGATTATGCTCTTGGGAGTAAGTGGCTGAGTTAGGGTAGGACAAGATCCTTAGAGAAGTTAGGGAGCTGAGAGGTCAGAGTGTTAGGAAGATCATCTACATGTACATTATGAGCATCTACAGTTAAGACAGAAGTGGTACTGGAGTGACTGCCGGGAGCAAATGGTGAAAAAATGAAGGGGATGAGAGCAAAAATGAGGGGTACTGGATAACAAGATTTAAAAGCTACAGGTTAGTAGAGAGAGAGAGGGGAATGATCTATTGAGTAGGAGGACACTTACCTCACTCACCTCCAAGCACAGTCTAGGAAGTTTATGGTTAAAAACACAGGGGCACCTGGCTGGTTCATTTGGTTAAGCATCTGCCTTTAGCTCAGGTCATGATCCTAGGATCCAGGGATCAAGACCCACATCAGGCTCAGTGGGGAGTCTGCTTATCCCTCTCTCTCCAACCCTCCCTCCTGCTCATACTCTTGCTCACTTTCTCACTTTCTGTCTTGAATAAATTAAAAATGTCAAAAAAAAAACAGTTGCCACTATATGGGAAAGGGAAAGGGAATCAGTGTCCCAGGGAGAAGTCAGGTTTTCCTTAAGCAAGAAGATGAAGAGAACCTGGAGAGAAATTCTCAGGAGGTTTTGCTTACAGGGATTGTCATTTGCATAAATATGTAATTTGCATAAATATAAATATGTGGACTCTCATGTGGTCCTATATGATCCTTGCCTCCTGGTGTTCATCCTTGTGTGGTCTCCTTCCCTTGAGGGGGGAATGGGACTTGTGAGTTGCTTCTGGCCAATAAAGTATGGCAAAATGACAGGAAGTGCTTGATTATGTTGCTTAAGATTGCAACCAGTATCTTACACTGAGTTTCTCCCCCTTGCTGGCTTTGAAGAAGCAAGCTGCCAAATGATAAGCTTCCCTATGGAGAGAGCCACATGACAAAGAATTGAGGGGACCTCCAGCTGACAGCAAGCAGGGGATTGTGGACTTAGTCCTCCAGCCTGCAGGAACCTGAATGATGCCACAAAGAATTTGGAAGGGCATCGTTTCGTAGTCAAGTGTCATTTTGTGATCTTGCAGAGGACCTTGCTGAGCCATGCCTCCCTCGATTCTGACTCGTAGAAACTGTGATCTAAAAATATATGTTGTTTTAGTCTCCTACCCAAATCTTCATGCATTTGGAAATTCCAAAATATTATTTTAAACAATTAATATGTTAATAAGTGGATTCTTTAAAAGGAAATTATAAAAGCAGGCAAAGTCTGAAGAAAGGCTAAAGATAGCCAGAATTGTACCAATGAATGGCAGGAAGTAGTTGAGGGGAGAACAACTGAAGCAATGTCTATACAAAAAAGGGAAAGAATTGGGCAGCCTGGGTGGCTCAGCGGTTTAGCGCTGCCTTAAGCTCGGGGTGTGATCCTGGGGACCTGGGATCAAGTCCCACATCGGGCTCCCCGCATGGAGCTTGCTTCTCCCTCCGCCTGTGTCTCTGCCTCTTTCTCTCTGTGTCTCTCATGAATAAATAAATAAAACCTTTTAAAAAAAGTGTGATAAAAAAGGGAAAGAATAAAAGCAAATATGCCTAAATATTAACAACAATTTCTTTTGGAATAAAGGTATGGGTTATTGCTATTTTCTTCTATTTTGTTATTTCTCAAATTTCTATAAGAGAAGGAAGGAGAGAGAGAGAAGGAAGGGAGGGAAGGAGGAAGAAAGGAAAAGAGGAAAAAGAAAAATAAGAAAGGAAAAGAGGAAGGAAGGAAAAGAAGGAGGGAGAGATGGATCACCCTGAGGTTAGTTTGGATAACACATTGGGAAATGTGTTGATTGAGGCAAGATAGAGGTTAGTGTAATAATAAAAATGAGAGTACATAGAGGAAGAAAAGGAGATGGGGGCGGAGGAAGAACTAGGGGAAGGAGGAAAAAGGAAATGAGGGAAGTAGGGAGGAAAGAAAGACCTAAAGACCTGTATTGACACAGTGGAAAAGAGAATGGAGAAGACTTATTAAATAAGTAGATTCAACAGGAGATTCTGTGGCTGTTTGGATAAAAGTATTAAGAGAGAAAAGAGCTTTTTAACTAGATTATTGGTCCATGTGTTGTTGCCATTATTTCAGCATCTCAAGAAGACAGAAAGAGTAGTATTCTTATGAAGAAGTTAAGAGAATCGTCAGGTAAATGTCAACCAGGCTGAATTTGACATACCTGTGGGATGGCCAAATGGAGCTGTCCAGTAACACTTTGGAACTAATGTTCTCAAGTTAATAAACAAGCATGAGACTGATGTTATGAATGTGAGAATTACCAGAAGGGGTGGTAACTGAAACCCTAATTCTGGATGAGATTTTCTAGAAAGTCTATTTAGAGAATGGCTCCTAAAATAAATGTGATACATACCTATGGAGAAATAGAAGTGCAATTAAATGTAAAACCAACATGATATTGTATGACCCAGTATGGCTTTCAATCCATAATATTTGGGTTCAAATTCCAGCTCCACCCATTATTAGCTTCTGACCTCAGACATAAATAACCTATTTTTGCCTCAGTAGTCTTGTTTATAAATGGAAACTATAGTAGTGCTTCATACCTAATGTTCTTATGATTCAGTGAATTAATACTGCATATCACTTAGAACTTTGCCTGGAATATAATAAGCACTTAACACATGTTAAATACTATTATTAAATTTAGGGATCACAGACCCCTTTAAGCATCTGAAGGAGGCCATTCACTTTCTTTGCTAGGAAAACTCATTATAAAATTCAAGGACAATTCAAGAGGCTGATAGATCCCCTGGGGTCTATCCATGGAATGCAAGTTAAATGCTTTGATGTAGAGTAAGAAGAAAAGAAGGCCAAGAATAGAATCCCTAAAGAAGACCAATATTAATGAGTAGGTGGAAAAATTAAGATAATTCTCCTAGATTATGATTTCCATCTGCTTCTTCCACATCTCTCCTGTTGAATTGGGTTCCTCACCATCTAAAAGGCAGGTTAGCTCTGAGGCCTAGTTTTAGGGACTGTTATCAATGTGTCTGTCTTTTCTTATCCCCATCTCAGCCAGATATTTATCTTTCCTGTCTCTCCTCTTCTAGGAAGTCATACAGTTTGCCAGTCCCCTCGCATTTGATTTTGAGAGCTTCCACAACCTGCATTTTTTCTTCCAGAGGCCAACTCTTTCTGCTCTTTTAAGTGTAAAGCATTCTCCAGAGTCCACCTGTTTTCAAGAAATATTTTCTAATTAACCCTATCTGTTCATAGATTCACTTATACTTTCCCAAATTGATGGATGAATCTGCCACTGTTTTCTTTTATATTCTCTATTAGAATGTGGTTAAGAGCAATTTTGTCTACTTAAAGTATTTTAAAATATTTTACAAATAAAAGAGTCATAGAGGAGAAGGAGCACTTCGGTAAAATCATCCTGAGTCTTTCCTAATGTGAAAAGATAAAAATAAGTCCTTGTAGAAAGTTTTTCTTTTTCCCAATTGTCTCAGCAAAAGCCTCTTTCTTTTTTAATCTATGTCCTGCAGTTGTGATACTACATTATCAAAGCCCTCATTTATTTCAGGTTTAAGGAAGCCAACTGACCTAGATACTGGGTCCTTCCAAAGGAGCAATATCAGAACTCCCTGACACAAAAGACACTTTCATTTTGCATTTCTTATGAAAAGCAAATTACCATAGCAATTGACCTCGAAGAGTGCATAATGAATACAATGGTCAAAATCCACTATAAGTAACGTTTGCATTTTTTCCCTCTGCAGTGTCACTTTTGAAACAAGCCTTTCTTTAAAATGGTTGCTTAAAAAAAAATCCCAATATATGCAATGAAAATACCTTGCACGTAGCATTTTGGAATTCATCCCCTATATTCTATGATTGGTCATGGTAGAAAAGATACTATGTTCACACAAATAGAGAAAATTATCTGAACTAACAGAGAGGAACAGAGGTAAGGATATTCCTAAAAGATTAGCCTCTTTCTCTGTGTTTAGAATATGTACACCTACATGTAGCTCCACTTTACTATAGTCGGTGGAAGGGTTACCCTATGGAGTTTACAGTTAACTGAGATGCCTGGAGTGTTAATGTTCACAGAGGACTTTTAATTAAGCAGAGTAGGTATTTATGTCAACAGGAAATGAAAAGCAAGACTTGCCAAGGAAAGTTAAGAGCTTTCACACATTTCCCATTGCAGACTGTTCATTTCTCAATCGAGTCAGTAGGATGTTTGTGTCCTTTTAGGGATGACTAAGGAAATCACCATGACCAATGAATACGTGTTATCCAAGAAGGATCAGACATCAGATTTTTCAGTATTTTCAGCTAGTTTTAAAACCAAGTAAAAGGAAGTTAACCTCAATTTAGACTTTTCTTTGCCTTCTTCCATAAATCAGCTATAGTTGCTTGTTTTTAAGTTCTGGTGTCTGTTCCAGGGTCTTATTATTATTGCACTTTTTAATCTCTGATCCTGGTGATCTTCCTCCTCTTCCTCTTACTAAATATCACATACAATAAGGGGAGGCAGAGCTTTTTGTTGAGGTTTTCTGTGCCCTACTTCTGCAGCTGGCACCTCATCCCCTGCTGCACTAAATCGACACTTCTGGAAGTAGCAGCTTCAGAGTGCCTGACGAGAGCCATTGCTTGCCCAAGTGTCAATTTAGTGCAGCAGGGGATGGAGTAGCAGCTGCAGCAGGAGAGAGACCTTATTTCACACTTAGAAAACAATTGCAAAAAATGCCAGAGGGAGGGGAAACTGGTTGGAGAATAGAATGGTTGAAAGTAAAAAAAGGAAGAAAAAAGAAGGAGAAAAGCTATGGGTGTGGGGAGAGAAAATAAATAAATAAATAAATAAATAAATAAATAATAAAATTACAAAGAAGAATGAATAAAAGGTATTTTGTCCTAGAGTTATGTGTTTCATTTCTCTAAATTTAGAAATATCTTTTGCATAATAAACATATGTCACATACAATATGAAGCTACCATCTGTTTATACCTTCTAAAAGGAAAACAAATAACCAAATAATTAAACCAACAAATTCTATGCTGTTTACTACCAAATTGGTTGAGTGCTTGATAAGGACTGATTCTGTGCTGTGTCTCAGGGAGAATATGAAAAAAAGAAAAAAAGAAAAGAAAGGGCTCTGAGATTTTTAACTTGTAAACCAATGTGCATTATCAACACAGAAAAAAAGGAAAATTAATTAAGAGTCAAAAACAAGAGAATTCACTATAAATAAGCTTCATTAAGATAATATCAATCTTCCATTTTCTTCTTGATTTTAATATCCTATGAACATTTCTAGTCATATTCAGACACAGGGACATGTCTGGGACAGATATTTCACAGACATTGCACTCTTGATAGTGACTGCTAGTGTTTCTAGACACAAATGCAGATCTTTCTAAAAACTCATTAAGAGAGCATCACAAGTTGCTAGACACACACACACGAACATATGTATATACATGTGAAGTTATTTCTCATTTGGATGCTCTGATTTCTCTACTATATCATAGTTGTAGCCAACCTCTAACTCCTCAAAAATAAAAAAAAGAATAAATATTAGAAAATGCTTACTGCAGTTTATTTAGTCATCTTCAAGAATTAGACACAGAAGAATCTAGTTAGTCCAAAACTTAAAATTAGGGCTTTTTGATGGAATCAACCATAATGGCACTTAAACCAGCTTGGTTCACACATAAACTGCAGATGATTCAAATGTAGTTGTGACTAGAGTAGAGTGAATTAATTAGATCAATGTTGCTAAAGTGTATTCCACAAAGATACCATTTCAGTGCCAAACAACTTAGAGAAATACTGTGTATTCTATAATCCATATGTCAGTGGCCAGAACACAAAGGGAAATATCTGCAAACCTTTGCATTATAAAAAGTAGTAACAAATGAAGATTAAATGCAAGTTATCCTTATGTATAAAGACAACAGAAAGATATTCTTAAATATGGAGAAATTATTACTACTGTACTCTGGGAAAAAAAAAGGACGTTGTGGCTCCTTACACAGTTTGGATATTGTGGACATTGTTGTTATGAACATTGGGGTGCAGGTGTCCCATTGTTTTACTACATCAGTATCTTTGGGGTAAATACCCAGTAGTGCAGTTGCTGGGTGATAGGGAGCCCTATTTTTAACTTCTT
The DNA here is from genome assembly GCF_003254725.2 of Canis lupus dingo. Lineage (NCBI taxonomy): Eukaryota > Metazoa > Chordata > Mammalia > Carnivora > Canidae > Canis > Canis lupus. The sequence continues at coordinate 53,394,563 of NC_064248.1, forward strand.
GAGGAACCTCCACATTGTTTTCCAGAGTGGCTGCATCAGCGTGCATTCCCACCAACAGTTTCTGCTAATTTTTTAATTGAATTATTCATTTTTTAGGGTGTTGAGTTTTTACAAAGTTCTTTATTTTGAATACTAACCCTTTTTATCAGATATGTCATTTGTAAATATCTTCTTACATTCTGTAGTTGCCTTTTATGAACTAAAAAGTCTAAAAAGTGAAATGAGAACATAAAAAATAAAAACAAGATAAATAAGTAAAAATAAGCATGCGTTGCAAGAGATCTTGAAAAAACAGGTAATGGTAAAGAAACATTTTTTAGATAATATTAAACTAAGTATTGAAATAGAATTAAATGAGTAAAAGCAATAAATAGCTATATAAAAAGTCATCTCCCTGGTTAATGCAAAGGCCAAATCTTACTCTGTCCTGTAAAAGTAACACATAAACCAGAAAAGTCAAAAAAAAAAAAAATACGGGAAAACGCATATCAAGGAAAACAAAATGAAAGAGGAGGAGGAAATAAGATGGGGATGAAAGACCATGCTATGATTACAATAATAAGATGAAGAATTTAGGAATTGAAAGCAAAAGTCATTAAATAGGATTAAAAATGCGAGTTGTATGTCAGGATCCCTCACTATTGTATATCATAAAACACGATTTGAAACTAGAATTTGTTGGCAAAACTAGAGACCAAAAAATATGGGTCTCCAAACCGTACTACATTTGTATTTATGTGACTAAGGTTAATTATAGCTCCATGTGTAGGAACATCCACATCATCACATAATTTACTATGTTGCTCTTTTGCGTGGTGTCGTTTTGAGTAGCAAAGTTTTATCTATTCCAGAAAACCCCAGATCACTTTTATTCACAGAAAAATTGTATCTACAGTCTACCGCTGTTTAATTTGCTCATCTCCGTTTTCTAGTACGATGAAAGCTATCAACATATGTTGAATGCCTACTATGTGTCAGTTCCTGAAGAATTTTGTATGCCTTCTCACTAGAATTCAATGAGTTGTGTTCTTGTTTTCTCTCATTCGATATGACAACACAATCATACAACAAATATATTGTCTAAGACTCATAGCTAGTTAGTGGTGAAGCAGTGTTCAAATCCAGATAATTTTAAGCCTACATCCTTATCACTTTCCTATATCCCTTCCTATACTGACTTATGTTTCTGTAACAGGATATTCAGTTAACAAAAGTTAACATTGATTAAAAGATGACAGAACTTATGCAGAATTTTGTGGTAAACATCTCTATATTTTAGGGAGGGATACATTTCCAGAGATATTCTGTGTATACAAGTTGCAACTACTCTTTTGCATCTTTTTTTTTTTTTAAGATTTTGTTTATTTATTCACAAGAGAGAAACAGAGAGAGACATAAGCAGAGGGAGAAGCAGGATCCCCACGGGAAACCCGATGTGTGACTTAATCGCAGGACCCCAGGATCACACCCTGAGCCAAAGGCAGATGCTCAACCACTAGCCAGTCAGGTGTCCCTTGCATGTTTATTTTTAATAAAAAATATCTTTTAGAGATTGCCTTATGTTAGTATGTGAAAAAAATTTCATTCTTTTGAATGGTTATATATTATATGTCATTAATATCTGCTCCTATAAAGATATAGTTTGCACCTAATACTTTGCCATTATAAATAACTGGATAATTTCGCATGAATAATTATGCAATGATTTAAGTACACTTCCTTATATAAAATCAAGAGTTAGATGATGCAATAGAAACAAACTTACTTTTGGAGTGGCAAGGAAAAAGTTAAAATATCTAAAAATAGATGCAACCAAAATATATAAAAACTAGCTATGAGGTTGCTGGATAAAATGATATGTACATTAAATGGGTGACTTAATCGGTTAAGAGTCTGACTCTTGATTTCAGGTCTTGATCTTTGGGTCATGAGTTCAAGCCTTATGTTTGGTCCCACACTGGTTGTGCAGCCTCCTTAAAAAAAAAAAAGATATATACATTTAAATTTTGATAAGTATTCCCAATGTCCTTTTCATACAGCTTGAAATATTTTTCACTCTCTTCTATATTTAAAGTTTGCCTGTTTTCCCACTCTATGGCTAACATAAACTTTGGGTATTTGCCAGTCTAAGTGACAAAACACATCTCTTAATTTTAGCCTGCATTACTCCTAATATGAGTAAGCTTGGTCATCTTGGAGGTTAAGAACTTGCTCCCCCAATTGTTTGAAAAAACTGTTCAAATCATTTGCCTACATTTTGTCACATTATTAAAACTTATTGTTACTTCCATACAGGCAGTATTTATATATCAAAGTTAATTATGTCTTTTTCTGAGATGAGTTGCATATATTTTTATACTGGCCATCTATCTTTTGATTAAGTTTCTGATGGTGTTTACAATCAAGATATTTTTATGTAATGGAACTTATCAATCTTTAATAGTATGACTTCAGGTCATGATGTATTTCTTAAAAGGACTTTCCTTATGCTGAGATTTAAAAAAATTTTTCCCATGGTTTTAGAAATTTAGGTTTTCAGTATATATATATATATATATATTTTACCATTTATGTATTTCATACACCCAAAATTTCTTTTAGTAAAATATGTAAATAGGAATGCAACTTTATTTTTTCCCAAATGGCTATCCAGTTGGTCCAACACCATTTTTTGAATGACTTCATCTTTCCTCTGATGATTTGAAATGCCATCATCATCAAATAAACTATTTCAGTGTGATCTGAACTATCAGTACTTTTGTTTGGCAGTTTCTGAGTATGTTTTAAATAATATAGGTTTATAATACATTTGAATGTTTCATGATGTTTGTCTTCTCTCATTATTCCTTATTTCTTTAGATTTTATAGGTTTTTAAAATTTCTGTGAACTTCAGATATATCTTTTTTTTTTTAAACCTTTGGCTCAAGTCATGATCCCAGTGTCCTGGGATCAAGTCCCACCTCAGGCTCCCCACAGGAACCCTGCTTCTCCCTTTGCCTCTGTCTCTGCCCCTTTCTCTCTGTGTCTCTCAGGAATGAATGAATGAATGAATGAATGATTAAACAAACAAATAAAAATTCTGATATTTTTACTGGGATAATGCTAAATTTATAAAATAGCTTAAATAGAATTGACATCATTATGGTATTGAATTGTCCTTTCTAAAAACAAGTTTGTCCTTTCTGAAAACAAGTTTGTTCTTTTGTGTCACTTATGGAAGTTTTAGAGTTTCTTCATATAGCTTGTACATTTTTGGAAATTTAAACAGAAATGTTTTATGTTTTCCCATTGCTGTTGTGAACAGACTCATTTTTCCCATCATATATTTGAACTGGTTGTTTTTGGTACATATGGTGGCTATTGGTGGACTTGAGTGTGTTAATGAACTTGAAACGGTTGTGAGTGTGTTAAGCACTCCACTTCTCATTTTTCCAGTCATTTGAAGCTATTTCCATATTTTTTCTCGAAAGGGTCACTCTTTCTCTTGGGCCTCCATGAGCCTGTATATGGTATCTCCTCTTCCTGGAAGCCTCTGTCTCCCTTCCTCTTTCCCCTTGTATTGCTCAACTATACCTATTTGCTCTTTAAACCTTTGAGATCTTTTTAAGTTTATGCCATCATATAAGAGCTCTCCTTACAAATTCTGGTTGCTGTCATCTACACCAAAGTTTTGCCTTCATAGTGTCATTTCTCTCCTTCTGTCACCATTTTTTTGGAGTTTTTGTATCCTTGTAAAGATGCAGTGGACATCTGGGTTGCCTGGGTGGCTCAGTGGTTGAGCATCTCCTTCAGCCCAGGGTATGATCATGGAGTCTCCGGATCGAGTCCCACATCAGGCTCCCTGCATGGAGCCTGCTTCTCTCTCTCTGCCTATGTCTCTGCCTTTCTCTCTCTGTGTCTCTCATGAATAAATAAGTAAAATCTTAAAAAAAAAATAAAAAACTTTCAAAAAGTAATTTTCTGATTTTCCCTCAGTTTGAAAACTCTGGAAAGTAAGGACTTTGTCTTGCTTTATGTTGGAAGTCAATAATGGCAACTTTAAAATATCTGTTGACTGTAATCAGAACTTGATTATCTTCTGAATAGCAGTTTCAGTATAACTTAAGAAAATCATAATTGCCACAAATGGTACAACCCACAAAATGGGAGAAAATATCTGCAAATCATATATCTCATAAAGGATTGATATTCAGAATATATAAACACACAACTCAATAAGAAGACATATAACCCAATTTAAAAATAGAGTAAGGACACTGAGTTTTCTGAATACCATTGTTGAAGAGACTGGCCTTTCCTCATGGTTTTCTTGGCACCCATGTTGAAGATTACTTGCCCACGTATATTTGGATTTATTTCTGGGCTATTTTGTATCACTAGTCTATATGTTGGTCTTAATGACAGTATTATATACTATTTTAATTGCTGTACATTTGTAATGTACATTGAAATCAGAAAGTATGATTCTTCCAGCTTTATTCTTCTTTCTCAAGATCACTTTGGCTATTCTGGGTCTTTTATGGTTCCTAGGTTTGTTTTTTCTGTCTCTAAAAAAAAAAAAAACCATTAGGATTTTCCTGGGGAGAGTATTGAATATGGAGATCTGTTTGGGTGGTATAAGCATTCATGACACAGGATATCATTCTATTATTTGTGTCTTCTTTAACTTCTTCCATCAAATATTTTGTAGTCTTCCGTGTACAGTCTTTCATCTCCTTGGCTAGGATTGTTCCTAAGTATTTTATATTTTTGGACCTAGTGTAAATGGAATTTTTATTTTTTTTATTTATTTTTATTTTTTGGAATTTTTAAAAAAATTTCCTTTTCAGGTAGTTTTGCTGTTAGCATATAGAAATATAACTAATTTTTGTAAGCTGATTTTATCTCTTGCAACTTTACTGAATTGGTTTGTTGTTTCTAACAGGTCTTTTTTGTGTGGAGTCTAGTGTTTTCTGCATATAAGGCCATGTTATCTACAGATAATTTTACTTAAACATAAGACCTGAAATTATAAAATTACTAGAAGAAAACATAGGAGAAAAGTTTCTGGACATTGGTCTTGACAAAGATTTCTTAGGTAGAACATCGAAAGTATAAGCAACGAAGCAAAAATAGACAAGGAGGACTATATCAAGTTAAAAATTTTTTGTACAAAAAAGGAAATATCAAAAGAGTGAAAAGGAAACCTTTGGAATGGGAGAAATATTTGCAAAGCATCTACCTGATAAATGGTTATATCTTAAATATATAAGAAACTTCTACAACCCAATAGAAAAAAAAAAAAAACAAATAACTGATTTAAAAGTAGACAAAGGGGATCCTTGGGTGGCGCAGCGGTTTGGCGCCTGCCTTTGGCCGAGGGCGCGATCCTGGAGACCCGGGATCGAATCCCACGTCAGGCTCCCGGTGCATGCAGCCTGCTTCTCCCTCTGCCTGTGTCTCTGCCTCTCTCTCTCTCTGTGTGACTATCATAAATAAATAAAATTTAAAAAAAAATTAAAAAAAAAAAGTAGACAAAGGACCTGAATAGACATTTTTCCAAAGAAAACATACCTCCAGGTGTATGAAAAGGTGCTCAGCATCACTTATCATTAGGTAATGCAAACTAAGAAATGCAAACCAAAACCACAATGAGATACCACTTTATATATATATATATAAAGATAAAGATAAGCATCGGTGAAAATAAGGAGAAATTGGAACCCTTAAACACTGTTGGTGAGAATGTAAAATGGTACAGCTGCTATGGAAAGCAGTATGTTGGTTGCTCAAAAAATTAAAAGATTTCAAGATACAGAAACAGCTTAAATTCTCATCAATAGGTGAAAAGATAAAATGTGGTATATACATACAATGAAATATTATCCAGCCTTAAAAAAAAAAAGAATCCTACCATTTATGGCAACATGGATGAATCTAGAGGACATCATGTTAGGTAAAATAAACAGTCTCAGAAGGTGAAATACTATATGATTCCACTTTTATGAGGTATCTAAAATATTCAGACTCCTAGAAGCAGAGAATAGGATGGTGGTTACCAAGGGCTGGGGACAGGAGGAAATGTGGAGCTATCGTTCAATGGGTACAAATTTTCTGTTATATAAGATAAATGCATTCTGTAGACGTGGTACAACAATGGGGCCTACTACTAACAACACAGTATTGTGCACATAAAATGTGTTAAGAAGATAGATCTCAGGTTCTTACCACACACACACACATACACACACACACATACACACACAAGTGATACAAGGAAACTTTCAAAGTTGATGGGTATGTTTATTATCCATTGATCACAATGATAGTATCATAGATGTATGCATATATCCAGACTCACCAAATTATATACTATTAAATATGTACAGCTTTTTTATAATATCAATTATACCTCAATAAATCTATTTTTAAAAGTTGACAAAGGATTTGAACAGATATTTTCTAAAAACAGAATTACAAATGGCTAATAAGCGAAAGAAAAATGCTCAACATCATTAGCCATTAAAGAAATGCAAATCAGAATAACATGAGATCCCACTTCACAACCACTAGGATAGCTAAAACCAAAAAGATAATATCCAGTGTTGATGAGGATGTAGAGAAATTAGAATCCCATATGCTGTTGGTGAAAATGTTAAGTTGTGCAACTCTTTTGGAAAACAAGTTGGCAGTTCCTCAAACGTGAAAACCTAGAGCTCCCACACGACCTAGCATTTCTGTTCCTAGGAAAAATGAAAACACACACCTACAGAAAAACTTTTATGAATGTTCATAACAGCATTATTTATAAAAGCCCTAAATTGACAATAAAACAAATATTTATCAACTAATAAATGGATAAATAAAATGTGATATATTTATAGAAGGGAATACTTTTCAACAATAAAAAAATGAAGCACTGATACACAGATGAACCATGAAAGCATTGTGATAAGTGAAAGAAAGCAGTTACACAGGATCACATGTTTGTATTCCATTTATATGAAATGTCAAGAATAGGCATATCTATGGAGATAGAGAGTAGATTAATGATTGACTAGGGCTTGGGGGATGAAGATGTGCAGGGATGTGGGGGAGATGGGAAGTGACTGCAAATGAGTGCTGGTTTTCTTTTGAGGATGATAAAAATGTTTTAAACTTAAATAGTGGTGATGATTGCACAAATCTGAATATTGTACCCTGTAAATGAGTAAATTTTATGGTATGTGAATTACATCATAATAAAGACTTTTTTACAAAAAGGAAAATACTATTAAGTAGTTAGCAAAAATTGATAATAGCAGCTTATATTTCATGGAATTTCTACAAGTTCCAAAGTAGATATTAAATTAATACTTAAATTGTTGATGTGAATTTTTTTTAGATTTATTTATTTATTTATTTATTTATTTATTTATTTATGAGAGACACACAGAGAGAGGCAGAGACACAGGCAGAGGGAGAAACAGGCTCCCCACAGGGAGCCTGATGTGGGACTCGATCCCAGGATCATGCCCTGAGCTGAAGGCAGACGCTCAACCACTGACCCACCCAGGCGTCCCAGAATTTTTTTCTTTTAATTTAGAAAAAGGCATCAATAAATTTAAATTATAGATGGGTTTGATATTTATTTATTTAAAAATCATTTAGTTAATAGTCACTCATCTACTATGTACCAAACACTGAAGGGCGAAAAAAGGAAAAGAATGATAAAATGTAATGTTTCCTGTAAGGTTGAGTAGGAATGGGTGACAAACAACATAGGAGTTAGAAAGTGGTAAAGACTATATGAGTCGTTAGTGTCCTGGGAGTTAAGAATCAGCTTGGCCAGAGAGAGATCAAGGAAAGCTTAGAGGAAGGGTCAATCTTGAGCTAGATCTTACTATATGGCTAGGGCTTAGATGTGTTTACTGGGAGGCGAGAGGGTAGATGCATACAAAATAAGTTAACTTATACTTTACTTACATTTTGTAATATTAAAGATAAATAAATTGGTCTATGAAAGATTTGCTATGATAAGCCTTCTCATTCTGTGGGATTAATGTGCATTTTGCAAAACAGTCACAAAATTCTATCTCCTGTTCTAATTCTAGTAAACTTGCCACAACACTTTTTGTATAGATTGTAACTTAGAAAAAAGATGATCCAGATACCAGAAGAAAGGCAATCAATAAACAGGTAAAGTGAAGTGAAATTTAAGATTCAAAGAAAGAAAATAGATTTTTTGAGAGCATAATATTCAGTCTAGATACTGTCTTAATATAATATTTCTGCTCAGTAACTTTTTTCCACAGTTTCCCTGGCCCTATAAAAGGCTAGAATTGGTTTGGTAACATTTAGTCTTAAGGTTTTTCCTGACAGTCTAGTATAATAAATTGTTTCCTTGGTTAATAATAAATTTCCAGTAATAAATTGCTTGGCAGACATTGCTTTACTTCTACTTCTCAAAGCTCTCAAAGCCTTAAATAATGGCCATGTTTCATCAGAAGAAACCTTTATTTTGTACAGTTCAAAGGCTCATTCCATTGAAAAGTCCACTATGGAAAAAGTAATGTCATGTATATTGCCTTTTTTGAAGCAACCTGCAGCATTGCTTCTCAGGCTCCCACTTACCCAGTGGGCCAGAGATGGGGCAATAGTCAGCATCTCCATCTTGGAGACACATTTGAGCTAATTGACTTCCTTCATATCACACAATTTGTCACAGATCCACTTTTAGAATTCTATCTTCTAACTTAAAGTCCAGTGGGTTTCTTAGCAGACACTGCTGACTGTGGTTTGAACATTTATATATAGAAAAACCATAAGGAAAAATTCTCAGAGCATTGAACTATTTATCCCTGACTACTTCATATCTAAGTACTTTGGGCCCCACTTGCCTCCCCTGCTGCCTGTCCTCCTCTCATCTGGGTTTAAGATTTCCCCTTTGAAACTTAAATTCACTATACTCTACTCTGGAAATGAAACTTTGCTTCTTCATGCTCTATTTCTCTATGTATTAAGGGAACTAATACCTTCCCAAAAGAGCTGTGCTTACATCAAAGGCAAGCTGAGCCCCTTTCTTTGACAGTGCACCTTGCCATAGCATCCTTATGAGTTTCTGTCTGAGAGAGAGAAGAAAGACACTATCCTCCTAAGTTCTCTACATTAAAAAAAAAAGCAAACAAAAACCCTAAAGTATCAAAGCCCATTGTCTTGCAAAAAGATACTGCCATAAACTTCTTAAATAGTATAGAATTAACCTGGAATCCCACAATAATAATATGCACACATTTTGCCTTCAATTTAAGAGGTGAATTTGGTCAATAAATTTCTGAAAAAAATAAAATATATTTCATAAGGCATGACCCTAGAATGAGAAGCCCAGAAAGCCTATAATTGTAGTATTTCTTCCTTTTACTTATAATATTACTGTTGAAGTTTCTGACATATATATATATATGGCAGTATCTTAGAAAACTAAACTTACTCTTGCCATATGATCCAACATAACAAAATAGGGAGGAGATATTCATGAAAATTACAGTCCTCGTTTCTATAAATGGTCATGTATTTATAGCCGGTATTTATAACTACCTTCTTCCTTTACTTGTTCTATATTCCCTTTCCTTCAGCAAGTACATCAACTGGTTGTGGCTGGTAAAGACCCAGTGGAGTGATCCGAAACTTCATGCCTGAACTCTCTGGACTATTAGTAGCTCTACTTGAATTGGGTTCTTGTAGTTTTCCATTGACCTTAATCACAGAGTATGGTAATACTAAGGCACACTCTAAGGTGTCTCCTGTATCATAACCTGGGTGCTTTAAACAACAGGAGTTTATTTTCCATTGTTCCAGAGGCTGGAAAGTCTGAGATCAGGGCACCAGCATAGTCATGGTCAATTCCTGGTTAAGAACCTTTTCCTGGCTTGCAGACAGTGCTTTCTCACTTTGTCCTCACACGGAGTAGAGAAAGAATGTAAGTAAGCTCTTAACTATCTCTTCTTATAAGGGCACCAATCTCATCCTAAGGGCCCCACCTTTAAAATTTCTTCTAAATAAAGCTAAATACCTCCCTAAAGCCCCATCTCCATGTATTATCACATTGGGGTTAGGTCTTTAAGATATGAATTTGGGGGGAAACAATTCAATCCATAGTGCCAATATTCAAAATGAAAAGAGGTCATCACCATAGAAACTGCAACCATTAAGAGAATAATAAAATGATATTATGAATAACTTTCATGTTAAATGTTAATATATCAGGGATTTCAGATGAAGTGCACAAATTTCTTTAATGAGACAAATTGCCAAATCTTATTCAAGAAAAAAATAGAAAACCCAAGTAATGCTATAGTTATTAAATATATTGAATTTATCATTAAAAATCTTTACATTAAGGAAACTCTAGGCCCAGTGACTTCAGTAGTGAATTCTATTATTTAACCATATACAGACTCTTTTAGAAAATAGAAAAAGATGGAATACTTACGTACTTATTTTATAGCTATATAATAATAGCTATAAAATAATAGCTATAAAATAATTAATACTTATTTTATAAGGTCAGTGTATCAGGTATCTATTGCTGCATAACAAGTTTCCCTAAAACTTAATGGCTGGAAAAATTATTGATTATTTCAGTTTCTGTGGATCAGGAATTCAAGGGAAGTATAACTGATATTTCTGGCTTACAAGGGTCCCTTATAAGCTTGCAAGGAAGATGTTAGCCAGGTCTGCAGACGTTTCAGGGCTCAAACAGTAGAGAATTTTTGACAAGAGACTAAGGTAATTCCATGAGAAAAAGAAAGTCTTTTTAACATATAGGGCTGTATCAAATGAATAGCCACATGGAAAAAAAAAAAAGAACTTATAATTTTTGAACCTAAAGAACCTTACTTTTTACCTCACACCATTCACAAAAATGAACTCAAAATGAACCATTGACCCAAGGGTAAAAGATAAACTGTAATACTTCTTATAAACTAAAAGAAAACATAGGAGAAACCATTTGCAATCATAGTGAAAGAATAATTTTCTTAAATACTTTAAAAGTATGAACTATAAAAGAAAAAAGTTTAAAATGGAATCACTGAACTTAAAGTGTCTGCTATTTGAAAGACTGAATTAAAGAAATGAAAAGGCAAGACCCAACCAAGTAGAAAATACTTGCAATACGTGTGTCATATATATATATGACAAGGATCTTCGCTCTAAGTATGTATTTCTTACAACTTACTAAACTGCATATTTCCACCTAAAAAATGAACAGGAGATTTGAACAGACATTGCACAAAATATGATATATGAAAGGTCAGTAAAAACAGGAAAAGATGGTCAGCATCATTAACCATTAGGTCAGTGCAAATTAAAACTGCAATGTATCACAATACAACGACACACACAAAAAAAGTAACTAAAATTAGAACAATGATTATACCATTCTTAGTAAGGATACGGAACAACTGGAATTCTCATACCATGTTGGTAGAAATGTACATAGCACAACAACTTTGGAAAACAGGTTGGCAGTTTCTTAAGGCATTAAATAAACACTTAACATATGACCCTGCAATTCTCGTAGGTATATACCTAAGATAAATTAAAACATTTGTGCACACAAAGACTTGTATAAGAACGTTCATGAGAGGTATTGGGGAAGAAGTCACTGTGGGACCAGTCACCCTTCTTCGGGATTGTTCATCCATTCCCTGGGTTTGGAACATTCTTCTACATGGAAGACATGTGCAAGATATTACTTGGCCCCATATTCTTCTTCTTTATTAAGAGAAATTTTTCCCTGTTCTGAGTATGTTGTGAACTTCCATGCATTTTTAAAGTCTATGCATCACATGGCACCTACCCATTTCCACAAGTATATCTGTCACCTGCAGAAGGAGGAAACCAGGCCTTTGCCTATATCAGCTATTGGAAAGGACTTGCCGGTCACAAGAGACCAGTGTAACCTACAGACGCTGATCTCACTGTGTCTCTTCTTTCTGTGAATATATTTTGTTACAATCAATGCCTAATGTGTGAGTCCTCCTTGGTGACTCCAAACCTATAGAAGATGAATTGAATCAGGTGTGTGGGCTCTTACTTCTGGTGGTGGGCAGTGGTACAGTCTCTGTCATCATCCATATAATAGAAATCTGCACTTGGGATGGGTAGCTAGATCTTGCTGCTGGACAGGTTTCAGCCCAAACTGGAAACAATCCAGTTTCTTTTCTTTGAAAAGAAAAATAAATTGTAGCTTATCAATAAAATGGGGTCTTACCATAAAAAGAATAAGCTGCTAATACATCCAAAAACCATTAATGAGTCTCAAAAATATTATGATGAGCAAAATAGGCCAGATGCAAAAGAGTGAGTAGCATAAAGATTTTCATTTATATAAAATACTAAGAAAGGCAACTCTAATATGTGGTGACAGAAAGAAGACCAGTGGTTTCCTGGGTTTGAGTTGGGGTAGGGGTGGAGATTGACTAAGCAGGGGCACAAAGGAATCTTTTGGGATGATGGAAATGACTTTTATCGTGATTGTGGTGGTGGTTAAATGGGTATGTGCTTTTGTCGAACTATATACTTAAAATATGTGCATTTTCTTGATTATAACTCATATCTCAATAAACTTGAGTCCAAAAATTAAATAAATATAAGTACACTAAATATTCTAATGAAAAACCAAAGATTGTCAGATTAAATTTTAAATATCCATTTTATGCCATCTAAAATGATATTTCCGGGATGCCTGGGTGGCTCAGTGGTTGAGCATCTGCCTTTGGCTCAGGTTGATCCCGAGGTCCTGGGATCCAGTCCTGCGTCAGGCTCCCCAGAGGGAGCCTACTTCTCCCTCTGCCTATGTCTCCGCTTCTCTCTGTGCATCTCTCATGAATAAATAAAATCCTTTAAAAAAATGACATTTCCAGCACCAAAAGATTCAGAAACATTTAAAGGAATAATCGGAATAAGACTTAACAGACAAGCGTTAACAAAATACAACTGCTATAAACAATGAATTAAAGATATAAATGCTGACTTAGAGAGATGACCATGATAGATTATATGGGGAAAAAAATGACCCAGGATATAACATACTGTAGGTGTGTCTATTAGTCAGGGACCCACGAGAAAGAGCACAATGTAAGGTTTAATTGATGAGTATGATATGAGGGACTATTCACCTAGGAGGGGGCAGGGGTGAGGGAGTCCACAAAGCACGATGGGGCATCTGGTGTAGCAACAGCAGGAAGCCACTGCCGCCTCTCAGATGTGAATGGGAAAACCCAAACCTAAGAACACAGCCTCAGCTGCCTGGCACCAATGGAGGAAGGGACGGTTTGGGAGAAGAGTGACAAAGGGGTATAAGTTCTTCTTCCAATATTCTTCCAGCACCTCCCGCAAGCCACACCCTGGCAAAGCCATCATCACAGATCAGCCTCCCAGTAGACAGAGTCAAAGGAAGAATGTATGATGGTCACAGTGACAAGTGTAAAACCATCCGCCCAGATAGCACTCTGTCGAACACCAGCACACAAAAGGGACACACAAAAAAGCAAAAGCAAACCAAAACAGAACCCCAGAAATCTCTCTCCTGGGTGCTCTCTCTCTCTTATTTGTTTTATCTATCTTAATATATTTTTATGAACCTGAAGAAATGACTTCTGTGGAAAACCACAAAATTATTGATACTGATTTAAACAAGAAACATTAGAATTTAGAGGAGTTGGAGAGGGAAATATCTTTTTATTTATTCATATCATTTCATTTGTTTCAATGTGCATATATCAGTTTTGCACTTTATGACTATACACTGAAATAAAGTGGTACTGTACAAAATACAAATGTATAAACATGCATATAAAATTAAATTTCACAAGAACCGTAAATATTGACAGTGCTTCTGGTTTGTCTTGTTTCTTTCTACGCTAAAATTTTTTTCAAAAATATTTTTATCTTATTTTTTCTCTTCATCAAAATTAAATTAACAATAAAACTTCTTAAAACAAAACAAACATGATGTAGTATTTATTAATAAATGGCATCATGACTAAACTTAAAGTGACATTACATGACAACCAAAATCATCCGTGCAGGGCCAATGTACCAGTACTCTTAAGAATCATGGTTACTGGGACGCCCGGGTGGCTTAGTGGTTGAGCGTCTGCCTTCGGCCCAGGACGTGATCCTGGGGATCTGGGATCGAGTCCCACATTGGGCTCCTTGAGGGGAGTCTGCTTCTCCCTCTGCCTGTGTCTCTACCTCTCTCTCTCTCTCTGTGTCTCTCATGAATGAATAAAAATCTTAAAAAAATAAAAAGAAAAAAAGATCATGGTTACTATCTTTAAAGGTTGCTAAATTTAAAATTAGTAGGTATAGAAGTATATGAGTGAGTATGTGTATGTGTGCTCAACATACATGTACGTGTCTCACATATGTATATTTTATATTAAATGGAATATTATTATATAAAGATGGAATAAGAATTCTCCTTTCAATTAAACCCTGATTTCTCTTTCTAGATGCTCTCGTCCATTTTTCTTCATGGTTCCTGGGTCTAGCTTCTCCTTTGTTCATCATCATTATTATTATTACCTTTCCTTATCTGTCATTCTCCTTGGTTACCTTTGAAGTGAATGTTGGGAAGCATTTCCTTTCTGGGGACACAATAGCTTGCTTAGCCTGCTTTCTGCTGGAGCAAGCTTGAGAGCCAGCAGGTCGATTTAGTCTGGACTTTTGGGTGTTTGGGGCAATAGAATTCAATCAAAACTTAGTACCTTTCTCTCTTTTTCTTTCTTTCTTTCTTTCTTTCTTTCTTTCTTTCTTTCTTTCTTTCTTTCTTTCTTCTTTCTTTCTTTCTTTTTCTTTCTTTCTTTTTCTTTCTTTCTTTCTTTTTCTTTTCATCTTACCTACACATACACATATACACACACATGCTTAAACAGTGATTTTTTATTAAAATTGTTTTTAATTTTCTGAAAGATCTTTACACTGAATATAATCTGTGGCTCATTTCTGGTTCTCAAGTACAGCCTAATCATGTTGTTGTAGGTGCCTGTAGTTATTTGTTTCCTACATCATGTAATATTTCATAGTGTAAATATGCCAAGTGCTCCCTTTTTCTTTTTTTTTTTTTTTAGGGATTTATGTGTTTATTTTAGAAAAAAATATGCCAGTGAGGGGAGGGGCAGAGGGAGAGGGAGAGAAAATCTTCAAGCAGACTCCCCACTGAGTGATCCCAGGTTGGGGCTCCAACCCATGACCCTGAAATCATGACTTGAACCGAAATCAAGAGTCAGACACTTAACCAACTGAGCCACCCAGGGGCCCAAATTTCCCCCTCTTTTCTATGGTAAGTTCCAATATTCTGCTATTACTGACAGTCTTGGTGTGCACATTTCTGTATATATTTCCTGGTGCAAATGTGCAAGAGTTTATCTTGAGTAGGTATGTAGGAATAGAATTGCTGGGTCTTCGGTTATATTCAACTTTATGAGGCAAAAACAAAATATCTTCCTATTTATACTCGAACCAGCCATAGTTAAGATATTCTTTCAGCCCACACTGTATCTAACAGCATCATAAGACTCCTTAATTTTTGCCAAACAACGGAGTATAAAATAATATTTAATTTTGGTGATGTTTTATTATTTATTTGCTATTTGATAACTTCTTATCTGTTTTCCTCCAGTAAAATATCGTCTTCATAAAGCCTGGAAGAAAAAAAAAAAAACCCTCAGCAGGTTCCTGATCTATTTGCTTCCAGTCAATTCATGTGCCAGGAAACACACTCAGAGTTTATTCTTAGACATAATTCTGAAACCAAATTGATTTATTTTCTTCTAGCCTCCCTGCCCCTCTCTTTTAATATAATGATGAATACCTTTAGGCCATCTGAAATAAAAGGTGGAAAGATCATACTCTATCTGATCTCTTTTGTAGGACTAACTCTCTTTGTTCTCTGAGAAGTTTTACTGAGACTTTGATGCTCAAAGTATTTTTCAAACTTATCTCTTACTGTCTGAAGTCCGGGAACAATTCACCTTTCCTAGCCTTGGAAACTCCAAATGTATAGTCTCTCTATTCCCTCTTATTTCTGCTTATAAACCAGTCAATTCTTCCTTGAGTTGATCTATTTTAATACTTCACCAAAGGGGAAGTGGCCAATATAAACAGTCTTATTATTTCCAATCACTTTTTCTAAAGCAGTGGTTCTCAATCAGGATCAGTTTACTCCCTCTGGGGGCATTTGGCAGTGTCATGACTAGGAAGATGTGATGGCATCTATTAGTGGACCCCAGAGATGCTACCGAACATCCTACTATTAATAAGACAGCCACCCACAGCAAAGAATTACCTAGCCTAACATGTCAGTTGTGCTTTTGTGGAGAAATCTTAATCTAGAGAGATCAGCTCAGAATGTACATTGTCTGCTTTCTGACTTATTATGGGTGATAGTATGAAATGTTTACCATTACATAACATGACTTTCCATCTTTTCAACTTTCCAACTATTTTTTGCTAACTAGTTCTAAGGTAACGTTACAAATCTTAAGCCTTTTGTTACATTAATACTTCAAGGTCACAATGTCTTTTTTTTTTTAAGATTTATTTATTTATTCATGAGAGAGAGAGAGAAGCAGAGACGCAGGCAGAGGGAGAAGTAGGCTCCATGCAGGGAACTCGATGTGGGACTTGATCCCAGGACTCCAGGATCACACCCTGAGCCGAAGGCAGACAGTCAACCGCTGAGCCACCCAGGGATCCCTTCAAGCTCACAATTTCTGTGTTCAGGTTGGTCTAAGGGCTGTAAGAAAAATTCAAAAATTCAAAAAAGGCCCTTGTATAATGTGGCTGTTTGTGCACAGCTTTCTTCCAAGGTATGACTCAAAGACTGAAGGTTTTACTTTCCCCAATATTTCAGAGTCCTGTACTGGGGAGGCAGATGAGGAAGAAAGAGAAAAACTAGACAAGACCGTGGGAGGATTTTTAGACTTGAAATGATATATATGATTTCTGTTTACTTTCTTTGACCTGCCACACTATCTTTGTTTGTTTCTGATGTTCATAGAAATGTCTGTTGTTTTAAGCTCTTTGACTTTTTAAAAAGAAATGACACTGTATTGTTCTCATTTCAAAGGCACTTAAGCTTTTAGGAGAAAATGTTCATTGATCAAGGAAGGAAATAAAATTGCTCACCCTTGGATGTTTACTGCCAAATTTTGCATGTGACTCTTTCTGTATTTCCATTCCTATAGCTCTGTAGCATATTATTTTTTCAGATATGTTAATACCTTCATTCACTGGCCTGTGAGTTAGGTGAGTCTGCTTATCTCTATTCTGACTCATGTGTAGGTTTTAAAGCTGAATATTTAGAGGATAAACTTATTCTTATAATTTCTCAGTTCTTTTTAATGATCAATTTTCTCTTCACTTTATTCTAGCAAAATTATATTTTTTTTCCTTTCTTGACTTGAGTGAGAGGGTGCAAGGGTTTATGAATTCCTATGTCTAGAACTAGCAGCCAGATTAGAGCTGTCATGAAAGGATTTTGCCCAATTCACCAGACAATGCATTATCCACGTCTGCAGATGGTGAACTGTAGAGGGTTCTAATAGGGTCTGTAAAGAACATACCAAAGCACTCCATGAGAGAAATAGCCAGTCATTGGATATTTGTTACTCAGAGAACATCAGATGGGAAAGAGAGACAGTAACAGCATTAGCAACTTAAACAGGGCACATCTCCCTTCTCATTAATTTACTCATTTACTCAATAGATTTGGTTTGAGCACCATATGTACCAGGCACCATTCCATAATCTAAGGATACATGAGAGAACAAACAAACAAAGATGCTTGCCCTCTTGGAGCTTACATTCTAATGGGAGAAAGGCAGAGTGAGTTTAATATAAGAGTTAAAAGATGGATTCAGAAACCAACAATAATCTTGACTGAAACATACAGACATTTTTCACTGCATGGAAACATGGAAGCAGAGAATAATCTTTCCAGAAAAGTGCCTCTGAAAAGAAGGGAGATGCAAGTCATGAGATCCATGGCAGGCCTTTATTTTTCTTTAAAATAAGAGATATTATTTAAATGCTAAGGGGAAAGAGTTTGTACAGAAGACAATAGATCAATTAGTGGAATGAGAATTCAGAAGAAGTGACAGGGGATAGAATTCACATCAGGAGATTGAACTGTCCCTCACCAGGGTTTACTATGATAGAAAGATTTCTATACTAGTCACTTTCCAGTCTATTTCCCTCCCTCAGACCCTGCCCACCCTCTTGGCATGTACACAATCTCTCGGACCTTCTGTCTATGTGGAGCATGATATTATGTTGCCACATTTGTTAATAACATCCAAAGGATTATTGACCCTTTTGATCTCACCCTCAACTGACAATGTGATAGAATAAAGCTTGGTAACAAACATGACTTCCAGCTTTGTACACCATTTGATCCCTTTGGTAATTCTGAGAGTCTCATTAAGAGTCTCTCAGATAGATTAAGATAGAGATAGAAATCGATAGAGAGAGATCTGCAAGCCTAGTCTCTTGTGTGACTTCACAGGGAAGCTATTTTTTTAATTAAATGTGAGGATTTCAGGATGTTTTCATAATCTAATTGTTTCTCAGAAATTGAGATGTCCAGTTCCTGCTTGTCTTTTTGCATCTTACTATGACCAACTTTAAAAATGATAGCAAGTGACAATACGAATTTTAAACGACTTATCTTAAATATGCTTTTGAATCGAGCACATGATTTATCTGATCCTGTTTTTAAAAAATCTAGTCCTCTGCTAAGCCTTTGTATATGTTCACACTACCTCATTTTTTTTTCTTTGCAAATGGCACTGATCACGTGAAAGGAAAATAGCAAAGGTTATCCTACTCTGCAAATAAGGTAACTCATCTAATTCTAATAACTATGGTCTAATCTTGGCTCTTCCAATAATACTAAAATAATTGAAAACCACACCATGAACAAGTCGAAAAGCGCCAAAGTGACATAAAACTAATTAATCACTATCAATTTAATATGTGCCCTATCCGTTCAACCAGCTCAGCTCCTCTTGACTTTATGGATGATATTCACTCAGTGCACTGTGCACATCAATTCTCCAGAAAATGGAGTTCTGTCTCTCCTCCACTTGCAAAAGTAGTTTAATACTGTGAACTCTTTCTGTCGTAATTCTTCAGGTCAATCCCATCATCTTGCAGAGACCACCTCCTCCTCAAATGAGTGCATGAACCAGTGCTGTGATTTGCATTGCAGTGTTTTGAAAGTATTTCTGGGCTACATTTCCTTTCTAAAATTGTTCATCTTCTTTCAAGATCACATCGAAGACCTCTTCACTGGCATTTCTATTCCTCACGAAGCACCAGAAAGGTCAATGATAATTTTTTCCTTTATTTATGTGATGTAGGTGGTATTGTGTACCAGATGTAGTTAATCTATTCGTAATAAAGAACATGTCTATCATCCTCAATGCTAATATTTTTCATTCAATACACGGTAAAATACATTAATTATCCTTTATTTCTAGCTTGAACTTAAAAACCTATAGACTCTTTCTAGTTTTTAAGTAAATAAAACCCACTGTATGGCCTTAGGCAAGTAGCTTAAATATACAAAGCAGCCATTTCTTTATCTATCACAAGGGGGGAAACAATACCATTTATCCCACGTAATAAAGTATCTGAAGTGTTGGATAAATGTTATCTATTATTTTGATTCTTACTCTTATTGTTATTATTAATTTGCTGTCCATCTTGAAATGTGTCCCCAAGCATAGTGGCCCTACTCTGCATGAGGAAACGATAAGGAGCATCTAGACTGGATGCTCCAGGTCATCATATCTGCAATAATGGGTTATGGGCTGTGTAAGAGGCCGGTGATTATAGGAGAGTAAGAATTTTAAAGTACAAGACAAAGCTCCTTATGACAGGATCACTGAGGTCATGAAATATCGCAGATCTTGTCAGCGTGATGTTTCAGGGTCATTCCCTGTTTAGATATGTGCCCTAACCTTTGGAAAATAAAGAACTCTTCATGACATTTGCAGATTTATATAATATTGAACTTATTCTTCCAAGCCGGATCTTTCCTGCACAAGGATTTGGAAATATGTATCTGCCTTGAGAGTGGCATTTCTGGGGGCTCCTCCCTTAAGAGGTCTGGGACTCTGCCAACTTCATTGGAGTCAGTGTATGTCAGCCAGGCAAGTTGCTGTTAATACTTTATAGTGACTCTGGGCAGGATAGTAGGTTTTATTATTACCTCCATTGTTTAAAATATATAATTTATTAAGAATAGAAGGTTAGAATATGAAGCAATCCTTTTACCACTGTTTTTCAAATACATGATGAAAATGGTGCTATACTATTCTGGATATGCGAGAACAATCACTGTTTGCTACAGTCATTGTGCCCAAAGCTGGTGGAAAGATTGTGGCAGATAAGGTCTGTCTTCAAAAGCATTCACTCTGAAAAAAAAATAATTCACTCTGGGGCACCTGGGTGGCTCAGGTGGTTAAGCGTCTGCCTGCAACTCAAGTAATGGGATCAAGCCCCACATCAGGGCTCCCTGCTCAGTAGGGAGCCTGCTTCTCCTCCCTCTACTGC
Source organism: Canis lupus dingo (assembly GCF_003254725.2). Classification (NCBI taxonomy): domain Eukaryota; kingdom Metazoa; phylum Chordata; class Mammalia; order Carnivora; family Canidae; genus Canis; species Canis lupus. Next base: position 53,415,153 of record NC_064248.1, read on the forward strand.
TCCCCCTGTTTGTTCTCTCTCTCTCCCTCTCTCTGTCAAATAAATAAAGAAAATCTTTAAAAAAAAAAAGGTTTATTCTATGGGTAGATTTATTTCTCAGCCTCCTTAATTCGTGACTTGGCTGTGGCGCTTGCTTTGGCCAGGGAGATGTTAGGAGGCAGGGTACAAGCAGAGGCTCAAAGAATGCTTTTGTGACGGGAGTGCTGCTTGAGCCTAGTTTTCAGCCTGGAAGAACATGCCTGGGATTGCTGGCTGGCCCCAGCAGGAGGCTGGAGAGAAGCCGGGCACAGCAGAGCTCCTAAGGTAGCCCAGGCTAATCGGCTGCACACAGACACCTGAGAGTAAGTGATGCTAGTCTTAATCCTCTGAGTTTTAGAAGTTTGTTATACAGCATTTTTGGCATGCAGCAGTAGTTGACTATAATCACAGCATGTCACACTGAACTATGTAGCACACCTTGTATTGATTTCTATACTTAATGTAATGAATGTTTGGTTAAGCTCAACCCAGATACCAAAGAACCATCATGAGAGATGCTGACAGATGTAGCACATTAAAGGGGGACCTAGGAAAGACCAGCTAGATGGCTCCCACTCCCTTTCTCTATCATAAATAAATCATACCACTGTGCTTGTGCTGAGCACAGTGCATGAGAGATGCTGTTGGTAACTGATCCTAGACCCCATCCCTAACCCCCCAAGTCAGTTTCAATGGTTGTCCTAGGGATGCCCTTCTGATCTGGAAGGCCATCAGGGCCAATAAGATGTAAAAGCAGAAATATCTGAGTGAGGCTTCTAGGATAAAAGTCTTTTTAAATAAAAAGACTCTAGTGGCCTGCCCCTAGAGGCAAGCTCTTTCAGCCACACCCATCTTTCCTGCATGGACTGTAAATACCATCATCAGCAGAAGAAGTGCAGCAGCCATCTTTTTGTGACCATGAACTGACACCTGCGGAGAAGGCCAAGAGATACAGAGACAGTGGCTCTCCCATGGTTGGACTTCTCAACCAATGCCAGCAGCACCCTGTTTTCCAGGCTCCTAATTATAGAAAAATAACCTCCTCCTTAAGTCAGCCCTCTGTTACCTGCGGCTTGTATAAGCCTCTCTATTGATTGTACTATAGAGCAAGCAAAAAGAAAAAGTCAAGATATAGCATGGCACAGAGTCCCCGTGTTACGCTTATTAGTCTAGTTATTCTCAAAGTCATCATTATATAATATCTATCACTATTAAATCCCCCAATACCTTTATTAACTGAAAATAAAAGCATTAATACCTGAACTTAATCAGTGAATTTCTAAGTTTGTACTGTATTCAAAGAAAAAAGGATGCTTTAAGATTAAGGTATAGACCTTTGGTGAATGAACAAAAGAAATTTTTAGAGTGATAAAGATGAAATGCTTTTGAAAAGGTTATCCATATATCAGAAGCTTAAAACATCAATATCAAATAGTCGGTAAAATTTAGACATACTGTAAGATACAATTAACTTGTCTTCAGAGTATTACAGGTTCTCCTGTAAGCCTAATTGTGCACTCTTTCCATGGCTTTCTTGTATTCGCATAGAGATTAGGAAATCGTTAGCTTAGTCATTAATTGGTAAAGATTTCTTTCCACCAGTGAATTTTCATTGAATATTAACACATGATTAACCCCACATCACACATCAAGAGAAATGATGTGAAACCATGTGAAACCCTGGCAATATTCTGTGACTGTCTGTGACTGTTGAAACCTACTAAATAATTCTAGATCATAGATGCAATGCCTTTGTTCAAATATTAAAATTATGTTCTTCCATTTCATGATAGAAACATGAGTGATGCAATTATAGGTTCTATAAGCCTCGCCCCAGGTAGAGGTCAGTAGAAACTAACATGATCCTTGATTTCTTTTCTCTAAGTCTCTGAAATAGCTAAGGATTTAAGTTACATATGTCATGTATATTTGATTGACACCATAAGGTTTTCATCTAAATTCGAAACCTAACTCTGTTTGGATATATTTGAACATTTTTATTGCATTTAGTCATGAGTCTTGAATTCTGATAAGCTAGAATGTGTGATGTGGCTAGATCATACCAAACAGGTTACTTCTGAAGTTAGTTTGAATCAATAATCCAAAAAGGGAGGGGGGGGGGTGCAGAAAAGGCCATTTTGCTTCAGTTCTGTTGTGAAATAAAATCAAAACCATCAAAATGAAAACTCCCCTCATCACAAATATAATTTGCAATCTATACTGGATATAGAGGAGAAATAGAGAGCAGCTAAAACAGACAGATAAAGCCAAATGAAGGAGCTAAAGGCAAAAGGAAACTAGTGATAGAAACAGAATGTAGGACAGCAGGCAGCCCAGCCAGCACAGTGAAAATGTGAATAAGCACATTCAGTAACCAACCTCCAATCAGGGACGCCTGCTGAACAAGATGCTTCCTCTTCATTAATCTGCCAGAAAATAGAAGGCCTACTTGTCCCATGTCGGAGAGATACGGGATGAGTACCTAGGCAAAGAAATCATTTCTTTTCCTTTAAAGATAATAGGATTGCAGGATGATGGAGAGTGCAGAGGGGAAAAGAGAGGCACTCTCTCTTGCTTGATCTGCATCCCCAATGTCAGTCAGGCAACAACGGGGAAAATAAAATGCAAAAACTTACTTTGTCTGGAATCTATGCCTTTCACTAAATCCTCAAATGATGAAGCACTGGGGTAGGAGAAGGAGACAGTGGAATTAATAAGAGGGATAGAGAATATCCCACACCGTTCTGCACTGATTGTGGAAAGTTATTATTACTGGCTTATTTCTGGTAGCCAGACCTAAAAAGGACATCTGTGATGTCCCTTTCCATGGGTTCACACTCTTAAGGATATTTGCTCAAGAGATGCCATCCCGCCCTCTCCCCAGTAACAGTTGCTGTAGGTTGAAGCTGTTAGAAAGAGATAACAGGCCCAAAATGGAGTCATCCATGCCAAGCCCAGACCAAGACTTAATACCTAACCTAATTGAAGTTTCAACCTCCTCTGGGAATATAATCCTAACTGGTCAGTCTCAAATTTCCTGGTCAGTACCAGGGAAGTAATCCACTTTCTAGACCTTTTTCATCCCTTGGAGGAAGGTGACCATGCCTGAAACAATCCATTCTTTACCCCCTTCTGCCCAGTATTTTGCTCAGCTTCTCAGAGCTTCTTTCTGTCTGCTACATGGGATGCTGCCTGAGTCATGAATCTTTGAATACAGCCAATTAGATTTTCAAATTTACTCAGCTGAATTTTGTTTTTTAACAAAGCTCTGTGTAAAAATCAGAGCATTGAAATGCCATTCAGGATTAGTTCTCAAGGGGGAGCAGTCAAAAGGGGAGGAAACAGGAATTGGGGCATAATTTTCCTTTTCTTTCTGCTTTCTTGCAACAGTCCAAGATCTTAGAGTGAAGAAGAGAAGAGCCATGGACTCAAGGAGTATACAGTCCTTCAGACCAGCATCCCCACATAGAGATGTCTGTTATTTCCATTTTTAAGGAGATTTTGAGCTTTGAATAGTCATGAGAGGCCAGTGTGATGTGGCCACTGGATGTCTCTCTTCAGTTTCATTTTTCTCCCCCTTATCAGCTCCTACAATTCCAAACAGATCAACCCTGCTTTCCTCTGTGGTGGGCACTTACTGGTTCCGAAGAAAACCTACCTGTTTTACCTCTTACCTGCTACCCTGCCCCTCCACTACCCTATATTTCTGGTCCTCTGATGTGACCCAGACACTCTTTCTTCCAGAAAATTATTCAACCAGGCAGACTTCAGTGCTCTCTCCTATCTGCACCTTTGGTATCTTGAGAATGCATCTATTCCAGCCAGTTCATAATAGACAGTTATTTGAAAGACTATTAATTAATTTAAAGACAAGACCTTAATTTTTCGTCTTTTCATCCTGAACAGCCAATACACAATAGATGCTCCAAAGCATACATTTCTTAGTGAGCTAAAGAGTTGCTTTTTTTTTCTCTTTATATTATATTTGATGCCAGTTCCTTTCTTAGCCAAAGGAAAAAAAAAGTGCTTGTTAATTCAATCCAATTGATAGGGCCCATTCTTCACCCTTGACATTTACTTGGTAAGTTCTCCACCTGCATTAGGATTGTAGACATAGATTTTGGTAATAGTTTAGTATAATGTTCCAAATTATGGGTTGCTGGGGACAGACTCTGACTTATCAGTTTGCCTCTTTGTATTTAAGTCATATTTTTTCTCAAAAAAGAGCTGTGGGTGAGCTCAGGAATGCAACAAAAATCCAACTCCTACAGAAGAAGAAAAAAGCTGCTAAATGAGGCAAGAGAGCAGTGTCCAGGCATCTCAGGGGGCAGCCCTGTTATTTCTCAGACTTTTTTTTAAAGATTTTATTTGATAGAGAGAGCACAAACAGGGGGAGCAGCAAGCAGATGAAGATGGAGAAGCAGGCTCCCCCTTGAACAGAGATCCCCATGTGGGGCTAGATCCCAGACCCTGGGATTATGACCTGAGCCAAAGGCAGATGCTTAACCGATTGAGCCACCCAGGTGCCCCTACTTCTCAGAGGTGTTAAGATGTCATTGGCAGTTCTGCAATGTCGAGTCCAGCCCAGTGGATCTGACTCTCCACAGACGACAGCCCCATGTGTGCTTGCTTCAGTCTTGGTTCATGCAAATCAGCCAGTTATCCATTTCCTAAACTGACTCCCTAGAGAAAGTGGTGATGGTTGGTAGTCATCTGATCATAATTTCTGTGACCAGGAGCCTGGTAGGAGTCCCTTTGATTTCAGCCCCACTGTTTTCCTGTCTGCAAAAAACAAAAGGAAAAAGGTTTTAATCAGGCCTCCATTTACATCACACAAGATCCTCATGGGGGTGCAATTTTCTCTCTTTTTCTCTTTCATTGAGCTTCAGTTCTATTTTTATATCAGGATCAAGAATTAGCCCAGAAGAATGAGGACTCTCATTTGAATCACAAATATTAAGTTGGGACTACTAATATTAAGCCAATGCTTAGAGAAACCAGTTTCAGGAACACCTTGTGTTGGCTCCTCACCATGTTTAGTATTGATAAGTAGGATACAAATCTTCATTGTCCTGCTTGAGACCAGTCCTGTAGTTTTGTGGAATGAGTACGATTTCCCATAGGAAGAAGTCAATGAGAAGTGTCACTTCTGGTGGCATCTGGCAGCAGCCCCAGAATTCCAGTCCCCAAAAAGAAACTGAGGCATCTTTTTCAGATGCAGCAAGTCAGGTTCCAGAGTGTGGGTTATAAACACCTAGCTCCAGGAGAGGCATAGAAAAAAAAAGCAGCAATACCTCTTCCTAATGGCATGGCTAACTGACACATTTTTAAACTAAAATATGTTACAACTAGCACTCTGCATCCCTCTCTCTTCCAATCCCCACATAGAAATAATGACACGGTTTTTGTCTTAAGAAGTATTGACCTAATGGGTAAATATTGATCTGACCATGACTAACTGAAATGGGATTGAAGTTGACAGGGAGGAAGAGCTCCCAATAAATAACCGTAGTAGTGTCCCTAAACCCATTACCCAAATTATTCGGTGGTTAACACCTTAAAAAAAATCCACCTTCCGATTTCACAGATTTCTTTTCTACTGCATGTCAGAGCAGAGCAGAGTGTATGTGGAACAGATGGTCGCCATGTACACACCCCATACTTAGTGTCGTGCCAAGCTTATGCTTCCTTCACTTTCTTCATGAAAACAGGCATGCTGAAAATATGTTTGCGGATGGCACAGAAATGCTGTGCACATTTTAGCCGTCATGGCAAAGCAGGAAAAATTCAGAGCCATAACAAGTAAAAACAAAAACCACTGAAAAGTAATTTTTCCCTCCACCAGGCAATAGTCATTTCCATGCCCGAACATGGCAAGTCACAAATGCATTGTGTTAAGTGCCATTCAAAGAAAAGAGGGGTGGGTATTATGGCATCAAGACAGAAAATCTTGGAATAGGATCAGGCGTCTCATGCTCTAACAAAGGGTGTTCAATTCTTGTCAATTTCAGAAAGCAGGCCTGTGCTTCCATGGTGAGGGAAGCAGCAAAGGAAGAAGAAAACGAGCTGGCTTATTAAATGTCACCTAGTTTTGCACTTTGGTGTCTGCCCAGAATATTGCAATTTGCCTCTTTTTTTGCTTTAATATTTTATATCATGTAAAGCACAATCCCCTTAGGCAGTTTAGAGCTGTGAATTGAGCAAATATTATAATTAACAAAGAAAACATTAAAATATTAAAAATAATAATAGCTGCTGAGCTCTTAAGCTATTATTTAGCTTGCCAAACCACATCACATCTGAGTCTATTTGTGGACTACCTCCTTGTATTCTGGATTATCCTGAAGTTAACAATGGATCTTAAAAAACCAGGCATCTGTAATCTCCTATCCTACAGAGTAAAGGTTTGCTCATAGGAAGCCTGTCCTAGATATTGCATCAGTAACATACACAAAGCAAGTTCCTTCCTCTAAGTTATTTTTTACACCATGGGTCATTAACATTTCATAATATTTAGATTTGGAAGAGAGCTTGGAGATCAGTTCATTCATGTCTTCCAAAATATGGGAATTGATTTTATTGACTCATAAGCAGTAGACTGTCCACTTATGCCACAATGCTTGATATTTCCAGAGACAGCCAGCTCCCTGTCAACTTTTATTTCAGCAGGTACAAGTCTGGTTTCATTAGTCCAAGGAATAACCACTCATCACCATCTAGGACCCAAATCCTTTTTAAGAAGTACAAATATAAAGATAAATAATGAAGAAGTCCTGCCCTCAAGGAGCTCATAACCTAGTTAGGGATCTTGACAAATAAACAATTTCAATGCAATGTGATAACTATTGTTGGAAAAGAAATCTACTATGGTCATTTTTCATCAAACTCTTTACTTTTCCTTATGACTTTTACCTCAGCTTGCAATTACATATTTATTAGTACAATTATCTGTTTAATTACTGTCTCCCTTGTTAAAACATTAGCTTCATAAAAAAGAAACTAAATCTGTTCAGCAGTTATCTCTAGATGTCTGTGTCTCAAACACATAATAAATCTGTGTTGAATAAATGTGAATGATCGATGAATTTTAGAAAGGCAATGCTAGTGAGATAAGGATGCTCCAAGTGGACAAGCAGCATCTTCAAAGGCAGGAGATGAGGGGAGCACTTTAAGGAGTCACCAGTATTTCGGCTTGGAAGAAACTTAGAGCAAGACATGAGGAAGCCTAGAGGTAAGACTGGATAGGGAATGGCCTAAACTACAAAGAATCTTTATATTGTGCTAAGGAATTTTGATTTGTTTCTGTTTACAACAAGGATCCATGAACAGACTGCAAGCAGAAGAGTGACATTGTCAGTTCACATTCTGGAGGGACTGGTCTGTCACAGTGGTGGAGCATAGGTGAAGGGAGAGTGAAGTAGAAGTTGCCATGATGCACAGAGGCCATGGATGTGAAAGTAGAGAGAAAAGGGTCTTTCAACAAGTAAGAAAGATCACATGAGGGGGATGCAAGGATTTATCACTGCCTCCAGTGATAAAGAGTTCCGCCTTGGTAGAACTAAACAGGGATATAAAATACTGTGGGAAGTTTTTCTCTTTCTTGGAGAAGATGTTATATTGGAGTTCTCTTTGAAAGTAGAGATAAATGGTAATTATATAATTCTGGAGCTCATTAGAGAGATTTAGGCTACAGAAAGTGATTTGAGAAGGATCAAAATATAGATAATAATTAAAACCCAAGCAGGAATGATTTCCCAGCAAAGCTTGTGTAGATGAGATGAGTGCAAAACAATGAAGGACAGTGAGAAGACAGTAAGAAGGGGCAGTAAAAGAGTTAGAAAGAAACAAAACAAAATAAAACAAAAGCAACCCAGAGCAGAACAACATTAAGGAAATCATGACAGGAAAGAATTTTGAAAGACAAAGAACTCAAGAGCAAGCAAATATAACAGTTAACTGTGTCAATATGGCAGAGTGGGAAGGTAGGACCAGAGCTGGAAAATCTTTATCATTATATTCAAAATTTAAGTCCTACATGATTTTGATGACAGCCATAGAGAAGTAAAAAAAAAAAAAAAAAGTGGAAGCCAGGGAGCTGTCTTTAATTTCAGGGCCAGCTCTACATAGTATAATATTGCCTATTTATTATTCTGAATCAAGTTTTCCCTTCATATAGATGGTTAAGAGTCTGGGGAGGAAGGGAGTGCAAATTTTATGAGTTTCAATGAAAAACTATAGTAAATATTTTATTTTGTTTCAACAAATATTTATCGAGCATCTGCTATGTGTCAAGCTCTATGCTAGGTGTTAGAGACACAAAGATGAATAAGCCATGATCCCTGCCCCAAAGGGGCTCAAAACACATTTAGGGAGACACAAATACACACTTCAATATGGTAAACGCTACAGTAAAGGTATATGGAGATGGTATGGTAATAGAAAAGATGCAATTGTTGGCTTTGCCTAGGCTAGTCAGGAACAGAGGTTGCAGAGAAGAAAGGGCACTTTTAATGGGACCTGGAAAAATCGAGAAGATAATATGGGCATACCTCCTTTTAGTGGAGGTTATATGTTTCTGGAAATGAATGAACTAATGAATGATTAAGCAATATGAGCTGTCTTTGTGTCATGGTCCCCATGGAAATGCATCATACACAAACCAGCTGTGGAATTCTCTTTAAATGCCCTCAAGCATGGCAAATTTCAAGCTATAATTTTATTCACATGCTGTTCATACAATAGTAGAGCAATCCTCCCAAGCTGTGGGGATCTATATGTTTTTTATAAGGTAAAAGTACTTATCCCAGTCTTTAACTTTTGCTGATCTTTGCTTTCTAATTAATTGACTATTACTTTGAATGTATCACAGAATATATAAAACTTCATGATACAGTTTTTTGGCAATTTTGCAGTACCTCCAGTAGTACCACTTCATTGTCAGCTATGAATGGTCAGAACTGTTTACCAAAAGGTGAAATAGACGTAGAAAGAGAGACTGGGGAGTAGTAAAGGTGGAATTAAAAATAAAACAGATAGGGGTATAGGGGTGAGTGGGTGGCTCAGTCAGTTGAGCATCCAACTCTTGGTTTTGCCTCAGGTCATGGTCTCAGGGTTGTGAGACTGAGCCCCACATCAGGCTCTGCTCTCAGCATAGAATCTGCTTGGGATTCTCTTTCTCTCCCTCTCCCTCCCCCTGTGCCCTCTCCCCCACTTGTATTCTCTCTCTCTCCCTCTCTCTCAAATAAATCAATAAAATCTTTTAAAAAATAAAATAAAAGTAAAACAGCATAGCATCATTAAACTGAAGCGTCTTGTGGAAAGCTCCTTACTGCTCATTGACTGAGAGGCTAGATTAGTCATCAGTCACATCGATACATTAAATGATAGATAGATAGATAGATAGATAGATAGATAGATAGATAGATGATAGATAGATATAAAGAAGGTAGGAGCATGAATATATAAAATATTTCTGAGATAACACTTTAATGAATGTGTGTTACATAAGGCAGCATTAGTTGTGAGATACAGAAAATAGAAGACAATTAAATCCCAGCATGTATAAGCATGTGCATTCATGAAAGTAAATGTGTAAGAAGCCAGTGTGGCTAGAGTGGAGTGTGCGTGGTATACAGGGATAAGAGATAAAATTGGAAAAAGGTTAAGTTCTTTGTAGATTGTGAATGTTGCTGTATGTTATCCTAAAAATATGGGCAATATTATACAGCAAGAAGTAGCCTTCAAATTTTAAATAGAAAAATGGCATAATCCTAACACTGATGGAAATATGGAGAAATTATTGGAAGCTGGACAAGGTGAAGGCAGAGAAACCAGCTGGGAAGTTGAGAGACCCTGAGAGCCTGACCAAAGCCCAGGACAGCAGGATTGAAAGAAGCTGGGTGTGTCCCACAGGATGCCTAAGGGATAAGAGAGTTCCTTCACACAAAGTAATTGAAAGTCAAAGATTCCCAGTAGTGGAACTGAAGAGCAGTCTGTCCAACCAACAGAAACACAAAAGGGCCTCAAGAAAGTCAGCTTCAATCACAGTTCAATCCCAGAGAGTTCCAACACTAGATCACAGCAACTGTTTCAATCCAGTAAGTTATTACTCTTCCCTCCTTTCCCACCCACAAGAACAATTCAATCCTAGAGAACCCAAAAGCAACCTGGTCTCTGGAAGAGGAGAACCTGTACTTAATAAGGCAATGAGAAGTCTCGCTTATCTCAGTCACTCCCTGCAGAACACTAACCTGAAGCAGACCCCAGCAAGGGGAGGGAAGACATTTGATCCTCACATAAAGTCGGTACTTTATTATTGCACTGAACTAGATATACCAATTAATAAAGAGACACCTTTTTAGTGTTTAGAAGTAACAGGAAGATTTTTTTATCTCTGACCAAAAAAGTCATAGCACTCACTTTAGATTTTACCCTAAGATCAGAGATAAATGAACTCTTGGGGGCAGGTTTGAATGGGTATGGCAGAAAGATAAAGTAGTTTTAGGAGTAACCTTCCAGACTTTCTGTTCATATAAAGCAGTTTAAGAAATAAATTACTGTTAAATAGTTCATGCCTTCTGAGTTCTTTTTCTCTTCCCATTTCTCTCTGAGATAACCCCCCTCCTGAATTTGGTGTTTATAATTTCCATTAATTTATTTTCCTTCGACTACATATATGCTAATCGCTCAAAAATGTATACAAATTTTTTTTACAAAGCTTTGCACTTCAAATCAATGGTGTCATACTCTATATATTCTTAAGCTACTAGTTTTCCCAGGAAATCATAATTACAGATTCTATAACTGCAATTGTATAGAGTATTCATTAGTATAAAGAATTCTCCTAGGTGAACATAGCATATTGTACCTATTGTTTATGGATATTTAAGTTGTTTCTATTTTCTTGCTATTATGAATAATGGTGCTCTGAACATTCTTGTGCTTACTGGATATTTAAGTTGTTTCTATTTTCTTGCTATTATGAATAATGGGGCTCTGAACATTCTAGTACTTTCTTTTTTTTATGTTCAAGAATTTCTTTAGAATATGTATCTAACAGTGAAATTGTTGGCTCTGTTTTTTTCCACCTATATTATATAGAATGTAATTAACCACATCCTTGGTTAATGATACACTCTCATCATTATGATTTGTTCATGCCTACTTACTTTTATCTGGTTAGTTCAAACTACTTCCTTATAAAACTTGAATGTGAAGAATATGTTCCCCTTAAATCATGACCTTACTTCTCCTTACCCCAAAGTAATCATTCATCTGAATTCTATTATTATTGTTCCCTTGTTTTCTTTTTACTATATTTTTAACTGAAAGAAAATGAAAAACCAGCATATCAAAATTTGCAAGATATAGCTAAAGAATACCAAGAGGGAAACTTTTAGCACTATAAGCCAGTATTAGCAAAAAGGAAGGTCTAAAATCAATAACTTAAGTTACATCTAAAATAAACAGGGGGTTCCCATTTATTTTAGGTGGAACTTAAATTATTGGGATTGAAAACACAAAGTAAGCTCAAGAGATTATAAAGATCAGAGCACAAATCCATAAAATAGAAAAGACAATAGATAAAATCAGTGAAACCAAAAGCTGGTAGTTTTTTTTAAAATAAAATCAATAAAATTGACATATTTCTGCTCAAGCTGATTAGGAAAAAAGAGAAAAGGTTACCAGTATTGTAAACGAGCAGTAACATCATTACAGATTTTAAAAGACTGATGAGACAATATTATGAACAACTTTGTGCCAGTCAGTTCAATAACTGAGACAAAGTAGACAAATTCTCTGAATGAGACAAATTACCAAACTCACTCAAGAAGGAGTAAATAAAAAAAAAATAAATAAAAATAATAAAAAATAAATAAATAAAAAATAAAATAAAATAAAAATAAATAAAAAAAAAAGAAGGAGTAAATAACCTAATAGACTTATACATATTTTTAAAGTGAATTGGTAAAAATTTTCTGACAAAGAAAGCTGCAGATGCCTTTACTGGTAAATTCTACCAAACATAAAGAAGGAGTAATATAAAGTCTACACAAACTCTTGCAATCAAGGAGGAGATAATACTTTCAACTCATCCTGCAAGGCCAGCATTACTTTCATTTCAAAACTAGACAAAAACAACAGAAAGAAACTAGACTAGTATCTTTCATGAACAAAGATACAAACATCTTACAAAATGTTAGCAAATTCAATCCAACAATACATGAAAAGTCTATTACATCATGACCAAATCGGATTCTTCCCAGGAATCAAAACATTTGAAATTGATTTAACATTTGAAAATCAATCAATATAATTTACCATATCAGCAGACTAAAAGGGAAGATTGATAGGACTCTCTCAGTAGATGCAAAAAATCTAGTTGACAAAATTTATATCCATTTCCGATTTTTAAAAAATGAAATACTTAGTCATAAATACGAAAATATGAAAGACATGTTGAACAAAAACTGTAAAAGTTTTTGAGGGATATTAAAGATCTAGAATAAAAGATATTTTATTGTTTTCATGAATTGAAAGGGTTAATATTGCTAAGATATTAGTTCTTTCCAAATTGATCTATAGATTAAATGCAATTCCAATCAAAAACCTAGCAGCCTTTTGTTGAAAAGCTGATTTTAAAATGTAAAAATTCCATGGTGCAGATCCCTGGGTGGCTTAGCAGTTTAGCGCCTGCCTTCCACCTAGGACGTGATCCTGGAGTCTGGGGATTGAGTCCCACACTTGGCTCCCTGCAGAGAGAGCCTGCTCCTCCCTCTGCCTGTATTTCTGTCTGTCTGTCTCTCTCTCTCTCTCTTTCTCTGTGTCTCATGAATGGATAAAAAAAAAAATCTTTAAAATAAATAAAAATAAAAATAAATAAAAATTCCATGGAAAAGCAAAGGAAATAGAAAAGCCAAAAAATACATTGAGTTGGAGGACTTTAATGCACTACAAGATTTATCTAAAGTCTTGAAACCTATATACTTATAAGGCTTATTTATTGTAGTTTATTTACTTATAAACCTACAAACAATAGTAAAAACAGCATGGAGTTGGGGTCAAGATAGACAAATAGACTGATGGAACAAAATAGAATTCACAAATAGAATCACAATCAAGCCAGTTGATTTTTGACAACAGTGAAAGGCAATTCAGTTGTAAAAGTAATAGTTTTTTCAATAAATGGTCCTGAAAAATTGAATACATATATATGCAAGAAGAAACAGCAGAAGTTCAATCTATACTTCACATCATATAAGAAAGGAACTCAAAGTGGATTTTAAGCTTAAATGTAAAAACTAAAATTGTAAGCTTTCTAGAAAAAAAAATCTTTGTGATCTTGAATTAGGCAAATATTTCTTAGATGTACACCCAAAACAAGATCTATAAAAGAAAAAATGTTTGCTAAAAGACATTGTTAAAAGAATGAAAAGACAAGGCATAATCTTGAAGAAAATATTTGTGAATCAGATATCTGATAAAGAACTTGTAGGAAAGTATTAATGACTTCATTTCATATAAACATAAGTTAACTTCCAAACAGTTATATAGAGGACTAAAAGTGTATCTGGTATTTAAATAATCTGAACCAGTTCTGCAAGTGACTGCGATTTGTATTACTGTGAAGATATGTAAATGTAGTCATTACAATTTAAAAAGTATTCCCCATAACTTCTTATTTTCTACATTCCCTCCCCTATTCTTCAAAGGTTTTCCTTTCAGTAAGCAATTTTCCTATGTTCTCAATGTATTCCTTTTTGGTAGGAATCCAGAAGAATTAGATTGAATGGAAAAGCCTTTGGCATTTCAGCACTGGGGTTCACAAATTGAAATGCCTCCTCTATCATACATAATGGAGGTCTTGTCTATCTGTGACAACAGGAAGTTTCCTTATTCATTCTTCATTTGCTGCTGTTTAATTTAATTAACAACCTCCCTTCCCAATAAAAATTCACTTATACCTCCTGGGAGAGAAATATATATATATATATATGAAGAATTCTCAAAATTCAAGAAGAAAACAAACGAAAAAATAGAGTAAAAATATGGACAGAAACTTCAATAAAGAAGACATATGTTAGCTATTAAGCACTTGAAAAACATTCATCTTCATTTGTCATTACAGAAATTTAAATTAAAACCACTATGAGATACCACTAGAAACCTGTTAGAATGGCTAAAATTAAAAAGGCTGACCATACCAATAGCAGGTGAAGATATGGAAGAGCTGGAATATTTATATATTACTGGTGAGAATGTAAAATGGAGAAGGTTTTTTTGTTTGTTTGTTTAGTTTCTTATGGAGTTAAACTTACAGTCTGCCACATATACAGCCATCCTACTTTTAGAGATTTACTAGAGAGAAGGCAAAGCATATGTCCTTACAAAGACTTGTTCATAAATGCTCATAACAGCTTTACTTGTAATAGCCAAGAACTGAAACAACTCTTAGACCCAGCAGTAGGCGAATGGATGAACAGACCAAGGTAATCACTATTTAGCAAAGTGGAATTAACTCACCGATCTATGCAACAATATAGATGAAACTCAAAATAATCATACTGAATGTAAGAAGCTGGATTTTTAAAAATGTATATTGTATGTTTTCATTTATATAAAATTCTAGGAAATGAAAGCTAATTTGTAGTGACAGAGAGTAATGTCTGCCTGGACCAAGGTAGGTGTGTAATAGACAGGAGGGGTGGCAGTTAGGGGCATGAAGAAACATTGGGGACAAAGGATATATTTATTATCTTAATAGTGATAATGATTTCATGGAATATATATGTATCAAAACTTTTTCAAATTGTACACTTTAAACGTGTGTAAGTTGAACTGTAATAAAACATTTCCCCTTATGAGGATGTTTTCATTTATCTATTCTTCTAGTTCTCTTCAATTTTCTATTATATATTTGGAAGCCATGTGATTAGTTGTATAGCTTATTATTATTATGGACTCCTGTTTAATGGAACTATATACCATTATGGTATGGCTATAGTGTGGTGAGGGCTGTTTAAGATCCTCTGAGAACTATATTCCCTTTCTTCCACAGTAAAGAATGTTTCGTTTGGTGTGTGGCCCAGAATAAAGTATACATTTCCCAGGGACTTTTCAATTTAAGTGTCAACATTTGGTAAAGTTTTGACAAATGGGTAGTAAATGAAATGAGCATAACTTCCCCTTTTATCTTTAAAGAGAAAAGATACTCTCATTTCCTCCTTTCTAACATACTGTTGCTTGAACTTAAGGGAAAGTAACAAGATGGGAGGAGCTTGGATCCTTATTCATCCTTATGGAACAATGTGGAATATATTAGCCCTGGACTAATTATTAGATTATTATCAGAAAGAGAGAGATACAGAGAAAGAAAAATATTTCTGTATTGTTCACCCCCCAACCAGTGATTTGAGATCTCTATTTTCTGCCAAACTTATATACTATTATACAATTTGATAACTATACTAGGGTAGCTCTCTTAATAAACCTGAAAATATAAGGTGATCAGAAGATCTCAAATATCAGAACATGGAAAGATGATGAATCTTTTGCTGCTAAAATTTTTTTTCAACTTTAGCCATATCTTAGAAGGTAGACAGTATTCTTAAGGATGTAGCACAAAGAAGAAATATAGGGAAGATTCAAAATGGTGGTGGTTACAATTTTTCCTCACTCTCAGCAAAGTTCTTTAGAAAAGAGATGAATTCAGGATAGAACAATTCAGTCTACAAGTAGAAGAGAACTTTGAGAAAAAAATTAAAAGAGCTTTTTGTCTATGGCCTCCGGTAGAAGCAGACTTGGAATCTAGCCATTTGGAGCCTTGCATGGTTGCAAAAGCCAATCACTTTTTGTTCCCCAGATGTATTAAACTCTTACAAGTGATAGAATCAAAGCTGAAATGTACATGGCTTGTAAGTTAATTTTCAACTTATGTAATATTTGAAGCAAGTACTGGTCAGAGCAACAAAAAGATGTTTATATAAAATATAAGAATCAAAAATAATCTTACAAAAAGCATCTAGGATATCGTCACAATTTCTGTGCAACCAAGTAACAAGAAAACTTAAAAATTAAAATTAAAAAATAAATAAGTAATATAGAATAATTCATGTGGTACTAACTTACTTAATATTTTATTTTCGGTGAACAATTTGTTTTATTGATGCATTATGTTTTAAGCCCAGCAGTATAAATTGTAACATTTCACAATGCCTAAACTCTGATGAAATTATTAACATGTCATAACAAGTCGAGTAGAAAAATCATAGAGAGACTGTTAACAATTTAATAGTTCTAGCTCATGGGGGAATACTAATCCCACTGAAGTACAGAAGTTATGGTTATTATGATTAAGAACATATAAGAAGAGAAATAGGAAATGTGAAATTCATATTAAAACTATGATATAAAATGCAATTATTATAAAGTGACAGCAAGTCGTGCAGTAAAATTTAAGCTAACTTTTCTCAGAAGCTATTACCTTGTGAGTCTACACATTTATACAGATATTTGTCCCACATGGAGAGTACCTGGCACTCCCATGTGGATTAACCTTTCCCCATATGGTTACTTCCAGATGTAGGAAGCACTGTCGGTAGTCCTCCCAGATATCTTTTGCACCTTCTTACGATTTTTAGGAACCTCCCTCCTGCCTTCCCTGCATTTTCCCTTTCTTGTTGAGGGGCTTCTCATGCCAGTGGAGTAGCTTTGCCCACAGGCACAGAGAGTGGGAGTGCTGGGAATTTATAACCATGAAGGAGGCTCTGAGCCAATGGCCGATCTGTGAGGCCAGATGAAAGCTCAGCTCTGGGCTGTTGCAGGGGGATAACTGATGCAGAGCTTACACTCCAGAGATGCCACTACCAGAAGAGACAGAAACAACCCTCCGCAGTACTTGTCCTGAAATTGCCTCTTTTCTTGGCTGCTTCCCTTTTCCCCTGTTCTTTTCCAACTCCTACTTTGCTAGTTTCTCCAAGGAGCACTTCCTCAATAAATCATTTGCACAGGAATCTGCCTTCATGGCTTACTTCTGAAAAACCTGACTTAGGACTAAGCTTGGACAGCAATAACAAAAATAAAGTTTGGGGGTGGGATTAGAGCAGTTGGGTTGTTTTGATTCTAACAAAACAATAATTATATAATTACGTAAAATTTAAGTTATCAATTGATAGAACGATTCATAGAATTGAAACTAAAGCATTTTTAAGAAAAATGATTATAAGATTGAATAAAAAAAGACTTAGTAGAAAACTACAGTACAGCCTTTAAGTAAATAGGCATTTCCATTGGAAAGCAATCAGATGCTCTAGGCTATGGGTTAGTAACTTGTTTTTAAGAAAAGTGTGTTATGGTAGCATAGATGTGGTTTTTAGCACTACACCCTGCAAAGCAGTACACAATAATCAGGCACCTCTATAGTGGGGCTTCTCAACTTCTACAAGAATGACATTGTAGGCCAGATAATTCTTTTTTTTTAAGATAATTCTTTATTGTTGGAAGGTGTTGTATGCATCATAGGATGTTAGACAGTATCCCTAGCCTCTACCTACTAGATACCAGTAGTACTCCCACCCAGTCATGACAATCAAAAAGGTCTCCAGACCTTATTAGATGTCCCATGGAAGCAAAACTATTTTCATGCTATATTGGTTCATAAGACAAGATACTTTTTAAAGAAATCCTTACCTATTTAATAGCAAAGCTATTTCACACAGAATTACAGAATTAATCATGTAGAGATAGTTGTGATATTTTTTTCCAAATGGAGCTCTTACCAATATATATTTAAAGTCTGATCATAAAGATATAAATATTTTTCTCTGTTTCCAGTTATTGAAATGGACATAATTACTAACAAACTATCTTTTCAGCTATAGGCTAGACATAAATGTCTTTCACAGTTGTCTGTAAGACACAGTATAGTACATGAACAATTTCTTTTGTAAATAAGGTCATGAGATTACTCAGATTTTGCAGGAGGGGTGGGAGGTGGAGGGATGAAGGGAAGATTACCAAAGGTATAGTTACCTGGATTTCAGCAGGACATTGATAGGAAAGGAAACTCTGAGCTGGGAAATATTATGGTTAATTGGTTTATATCCAAAGAGTGTACACTACTGAATCAATATCACCTGAAAAGGGTTAAGGCAGTATGAAACAGATCAGTGTGCGTGCAGCCCTCTCTCACTCAAAGAGAAATCAATGATTTCAATGATGACCTAGAAAGTATGCTTATGAAGTGTGCCGATACAAAGTTTAAAGAAATTTGGATATATTTGATGACGGAATAAAATTTTAAACATCTGAAAAAAAATTATCAAATTTAACAAAATAAAAGAAAGGAAGAAATGGAGAACTCAACATATTAGCTTCAAAATAAGTCAACTGCTCCTTTAAACATTTTCCTCTGTCAGTGGCAGGATGCAGCCTCACAGCTCCTGTACTACAGCAGGTTCTTCAGGCCTCTCTGGAAGCATGGCTGGAATACATGACCTCTACTCCACAGGTGGCATCACTGCCCAACTGAGGCCTCATTAGTGTGTCCGATTGCAGGAGATGCCTAAGTCATTCTCTACTAACCATGCCCACTCTGAATCCATCCTAGCAGCCAGAGAGCTCTCTCTGAGACACACAGGTGTCGCACACCTGTGTCTCTGGCTGAAAACTCGGATGCAGTTTCCTATAGCTTAGAAGAAAATCCTCTAGCAACTGCCTCTACCTCCTTCTCCAGGCTCTCCTATCTCTCCTGTCTCATGCTTTTATTGTCTATTAATATCAAATTACAGATAGTTTTGTCTGTCAAATAATCACGTTATTTCTTACTTCTGTGAGTTCACTCAGGTGCCTCTGTCTATAATGACCTTTCCATATTTACTCATAGCGCTAAAACTTATTCATCCATCATGACTTAATTCAGGCATGATTTCCTTCAGAAGACTTCCCCTTACTTCCTGGGTTAGAGAGACAATTTCTTTTTTCCCTTCTTTCTCATTACACTCTCCCTCATGCATCAGTCAGAGTCCAGGGTCAAATTTGTTTTATTTTTCATTATGCTAGTAGGTGAAGTTTCAAGTGTGCTGAGGAGAGGTATCAACACTTGGAGTCTTTATTAGTTTGCAAGGCAGCTATAACAATATACTACATACTAGGTGGCTTAAACAACAGAATGTGTTTTCTCACAGCCCTGAAAGCTAGAGGTCCAAGATCAAAGTGTTGGCAGTTTGGTTCTGAGGTTCTCAGGCCTCTTTCCTTGGCCTACATATGGCTGCCTTCTCACTGGGTGCTCATTCTTCTATACACACACCCATGGTAAGTCTTGATTTCCTATCTTATAAAGACACCAATCAGATTAGGTTAGGGCCACCCTAATTTTAACTTAAATCAGTTTTTAGAGGGCCTATCTCCAAGTACAGTTACATTCTAAGATACTAGGAATTGGGGCTTCAGCATGTAAATTTTGAGGTGGTGCAATCAGCCCATAACAGAGTCCAAATGGGATTGGTCAGTTTTTGACCTCACTTCTTTCCAGAAGCCTGGAGATGGAAGGTTTATCCCAGAGCCTGCTCCCTCACAGCAAACGTCTGCCATTACTTTCTCTGCACGCTATCATAGTCAAAGGCTTGAGATGTGGGGAAGAAGTGGTGACCTGCTCCTGCCTGAGAAAAATTCAAACTTGCTTTTGTTTTTCAGGGACTTTTTTTTTTTTTTTTTTTTTTTGCCAAAACATTCCTTTACTCCTCTGACTCTTCTTCTGTATGAATGAAGTAGGGTCTTCACCAATTTATTCTACTCCAGGCTCTGATACAGTTAACATGAAATATCCATGTAAAATTGACACGCTAGCTGACAATTCCTCCCACATTTATTTCAGCAGTTCTGCTATGTTAATGTGATTATCCCCATTTACAGACAGGGAAACTGAGGCTACAGAGGATTGTGATTTTCCAAGATTGCACACTTATGAGTGGTAGACCTGGGATTTGAACCACAGTCCACATAATCCCTGAACTCTTTCTATTATGTCATACTTTCTTGACACCCAGAAAGTCCTTAAACATTTTTACTGATTTGAGAATTATACCAACAGCTGTGTAGTTCTTCCTAAATTTATTTGACTGTAAATAAAACAACATAATTGTACTTTAAATTAAACAATCTTGGTCACAAATAAAAATAACAGATCATAAGATCTTGGTAGATATATCTGCTTAGATTTAAAAATGATGTCTAGAATGACTTGTAGGCCACCTGGGTGGCACAGCTGGTAAAGCTGCAGACTCTTAGTTCTGGCTCAGGTCGGGATCTTAGAGTTGTGAGATTGAGCCCTTTGTCCAGCTCCATGCTCAGTGGACAGTCTACTTCAGATTCTCCTCCTCTCTCTTTGCCCCTCCTGCTTGTGTTCTCTCTCTCTTAAATAAATAATAATAAAAAATAGATGACTCGCTATTAGAAATTTAATCTATATGTTCTAATTTTTTGTTTAGACACAGCAAATATTGCAAATGAAAGTAGTTCAACCACTTTTCTTTCACTTAGAACAAAAATGAACAAAATAAAGCAAAATGAAGATAAAGTAAATCATTTTTCCTTTCATATTTATTATTCCAGCATTTAAAAATATAAACATGATCTTTGGCTCAAGGTCCATTTTATCTCTGGTTGCACCTTGGGGACAATTTGCTTTCCATGTGATAGGGATCCTTTTGCCTTCAGAGTTGTCCATTCTAACTAGGCTGTACTTATCCGCAAGTTAATAGATAGAAGCTAATTCAGGCTCTCAATAGTCTGTACACTTTCAGTCTCTCCTTCAGAGTCTTTGTGGTTTCACACGGAATGTGGATTTTGTTTTCAGATCAACTATTGTTACTCAGCATGTGCTACTGTGCTATACAGTGATGACTGGTCAAGCCTGCTCTTTTGGTTTGCCAGAGTATTACAGTGGTTCCTTTTTTTTTTTTTTTTATTTATTTATTTATTTTTTTTATTTTGACCAGTGGAGATCTTCTTTAGATCTAAGAAGACCTTCTCAAGGTTGAATTTGTAGCCAAGGGGAAGGAGATCTTGAGCTAACTTTACTCCATGAAAAAGAAAGGAGAAAAAAAAGTAGAGGACTTACCAAAAGTTTTACTTAAAATTCTAGACTTTTAATTATGCTGCTGAATTTAAGAACGTAGGAAATACATCTTGTTTCTGAATGAATTAAAAGCTGAAGCCATTCCAAATTGTTTTGAGCCATGTTTTCACAATGTTAATTTATTTAAGCTGTTCAGCCCTCATCTCAGATCACATCCATCATAATAATGATAACACTTTTAGATCTAGGACACAATTTGTCATTTAAAAGAAATGCATGGAATGCTATATTTAAGACACCTTATTTTAAACTTCAACAAATCTCTAAAGCAAATATCCCCTGCCCTCTAGCTCCATTTGTTAATTCTTCATTAAAATGCATCTTTTTCTCACTGTTCTAATGAGCATACCCACCCATTTACCATAAAATCATTATTAAATATTGATCAGCACCCTAGCTTCAACCAAAAAGTATGGTATGTAGTTAATCATAGTTTCAAAGAGAAGCTTTTGTATTTTAAACACATTGTGGAACTTTTTAAGGCAAATTATGTAAAGATTAGTTCTTAGATTTTAAACTATGCCTTTAAACTTCAAATTACATAGGAAAAAAAAACTCTGATAGTAGCAATAGGATAATGAGGGAATTAAAAACATGCCATAGAAAAATGAGGGATATTTCTCTTGAAAAATAACTCAGAAGGAAGGGAGGTGGTGCAGGCTCTGAAGCCACATGTCTGGCTTCAAATCTCTGCCCAGTACTCACCCAGGGGACGATACTGGGCAGTTCACTTAAGCTCCTTATGCTTCCATGTCTTCATCTGTAAAATGGCAGTAAAAGTAATTTTTATTTCATGAGTTATTATGAAAGTTAAGTCAATTTAACACACATGAAGGCTTTAAACAATGTCTTTGTTTTCTTTGCTCAATTAATATTAGCATAGTATCCTAATCTATTGGCAAATACTGGGAATTGTCAGAAGTCAGATTTAACCTTGGATAGATCCTATAAATTAAAGTAGGATCCATAGTGGAAATCACAGGAAGACAGATTTGAACTCTAAGACATACAATTGGAAAAGACTGCCTTGGGGGATGAAGCGTATTTCCTATCTCCTATGATTTTTAAGTCAAGGCTGGATAGCCACATGATGGGGAGGTTAAGGGGAGAATGGATGAACTAAATTTTAAATTCTGTCCAATCCTGGATTTCTATATTTTACTTCAAGGCAACTGCTATCATCTAATAGGCTTTATTTTATCAGACTGTACATATTTTTATACTAACGAATATACCTCCTTCCTCCTCTAGATTGAGAGTCCTTAATGATGAGATCACTCTCAGATTCATCATTATTTACCTTTAATCTCCAGCAAATTTGCACCTTATTCACAGCAGTAGCTCAATAGTCTATGTTTAAATAATTAAACATACATTTCTGTATCCATCAGCAGGTTATTCTCCAGAAAACCATCCAGTTTACCTATCCTTGCTGGTAACGCCCTGATGTCAGGTGTCTTTGAGGTAATAATGAGGCTTATGATATTTTATGCTGTTTTATTTTACATTTATTAGTTGCTACAAGTA
This sequence comes from Canis lupus dingo, assembly GCF_003254725.2. NCBI lineage: Eukaryota > Metazoa > Chordata > Mammalia > Carnivora > Canidae > Canis > Canis lupus. The sequence continues at coordinate 53,437,834 of NC_064248.1, forward strand.
GTTAGTAGATTTTTTTTTTAATTTTTTATTTATTTATGATAGTCACACAGAGAGAGAGAGAGGCAGAGACACAGGCAGAAGGAGAAGCAGGCTCCATGCACCCGGAGCCTGACGTGGGATTCGATCCCGGGTCTCCAGGATCGTGCCCCGGGCCAAAGGCAGGCGCTAAACCGCTGCGCCACCCAGGGATCCAGTAGATGGGTTTTATATAGTGATTCTAGAAAAAATAATTTAGATGCTGAATACAATAACTGGTGTATCCCAGGCTATTTAAACTCTAAATCCTCAAGGTCTGATTCTCTCATTTAGAACCCTAATCAAAAAAAAAAAAAAAAAAAAAAAGAACCCTGATCAAAACTTCAAGAATCAGTTAGCCCACATTAATGACAGCTAAAAGCTAAAATCAGAAAAGGCACTAGTTCCTATATACAATAGTGCAAAGGGGAGAAATAAGCATTGGTTCTCTTCCCTAGAAACATAAATCCTCCCTAATCATATGGGCTAGAACTGTCAAACCCAAAACATACTGAGTTCAGACAGAAATAGGAAGGCAGGACAAGAGGGTTAGATAAGAGAAGGGAGATTTTCAGAGAAGCAGGTGGGTCATCTGCACACGTGGTGGTGCTAACAAGTCCAAAAACTATGCAATTGGCAGATGGTTTTAGCAGGATGACAGGGTGTCTAGTGAGTCAAATCTGGCCACCTGCAAAAACTACTTAGAATTACTACTAAGAACCAGTTTCACTTTATTAATAGCATAGAGAATGTTAAACACTCCAGTAAAAAGTTCTAATCAAGTAAAATGGATGTGCATACTTCCCTCAATATCCAAAATAGAAGTCTTGGAGTTTTACCATTTTCACTATCTGCTGGAAAGATGTCAACAAAAAAAGGAAAGTTAAGGTGCCTGGGTCAGCAGAGCAGAAGAAGTAGGAAGCAACAAAAGGAGAGGAAGACATCGAATATGCAGTGATCATACTAAAAGCATGGCCTGACTAATGTATTGGGTTCTGAGCATTTATTCATATAATACATGTTTATTCATATAACACATGAACCCCCCCCCCCGCCCCCCTCCCCCCCCCCCCCCCCCCGTGGATCGCATGCTCCAGGTGAAGAAGACACTGAAAGTATCCGGACCTCATCAAAGCCTAGAACCTAGTGGGGATAGAGATCAAAGTAGGGTACAGAATTCAGCTCCTACTGATAGCCATCTGCCTCATTTACAGCCATATAGGAGCCATGAGGTGATATATTTGACTGCCTAGATCAACGCTAAGTCATTACTCAAGTAGCCTGGCTCCTATTTGTAATATTATTGATGCTTTGAAATTCACTAAATTACAGCCAGATCATCGAGGTGTACTGAAGCCATGCGCAAAACTTTCTGAACCTTTACTGAAATTGTTTAGGGCCTCTCCAAGAGGCTGTAAGAACAGCAGTAAAATTCTAAGTAGTTTTCTTTATAACCTGTAACTAAATACAGACTGTAACAATGATTAATTTTTTTAATATTCTTAGTGTTTCAGGACTATTATATTAATAAGGCCATCATGCATCACTGCTGTATTCCAATAGAACTATTAGTCTCTGTACCAGGTTAGTGTAATTACAGCCTAATGGTTTACATCATTATAAAAACACTAAATATTTTACTAAACTGAGTACAGTATATAAAAATTAATTTAAATGGCTGCAGGCTTGAAACAATAGAATCAATTAAAGAATTAAAAAATTCTTTAATTTCAAAGAAGAAAACAAAAGTATGAAAGGGGAATATTTCTTTCAAATAATCTGAAGAGTAATAAAAATAGAAAGATTTTTAAAATAAAAGTCTAATGGCATCTTGGCATATCTCGATCCTGTCTTATAAAGCAGTCTTCTTCATTAACTTTGGGAAAGGATAAAGTTTCTAAAACTGTACCCATCTTTTTCCTTTTGTGTGGCTATGATAACTCCTTTGCGAGAAATTAGAGGAAACATGCATGTGCCACTGGTAAGATGCTCCCCAATATACACCTCACAAATGCATCACAATATTGGTGAACTTTTAATGATCTTTTTATGGACTTCAACATCAAATACTTAAATGAGAAATTTCTCATATGCAGGGATACAAATATTCAATAAATATAGGTTCGCTGATTGGATAGTATATGTGAGGAAAGAAATTAGGGGAAGGGAAGCTCTGACAGTAAAATCAAACAAGATTAATAATAAATTATCCTAATAATAAATATTCTAATTTTAAATATGACAGCATTTAAATGGCAAAATATATAATTAATGCTCATTGCACTTAGCAAGTTAGTTTAGTTGCCTTGAAGATTCTCTATATTTTTATCAGACACTTGTAAACACTAAAGGAGAAGTCTTCCTTTCTCTCCTGCAGGAAGATTCCATCCTTAGCATCCGTTTTCTTACTACAGGAGATGACTAATTTTAATGTTTCAACTCGACGTAGCCAAGGGGTTGCCAGAATAAACATTATTTTGGGGTGTGTCTGTAGCAGTGTTTCCAGATGAGATTAACATTTGATTCAGTGGGCTCAGTAAAGTAGATTGCCCTCCACAGTGTGGCTGGGCACATCCCAATCTCTCAAAAGCATCAATAGAACAGAAAAGCAGAGAAAGGAAGAATTTGCTCCTCTTGCTTCCTCCCTGCCTGTTGAGCTGGGACATCTTTCTATCCTTGTACTGGGATTCATAATATCGGTCCCTCTAGTTCTCAGGTCTCTGAACTTGCACTAAATTCCATCACTGGATTTCCTGGGTCCCTAGCATGCAGATGGCAGATTGTGGGACTTCTCGACTTCCATAATTGTGTGAGCCAATTCCTCATAATTATTCTTTTCATATATATATATATATATCCTACTAGTTCTCTTTCCCTGGAGAACTCTAATACACTACACAGCCTTACCTCATTGAAAGTCTGGTTCTCGGGATCCCTGGGTGGCGCAGCGGTTTGGCGCCTGCCTTTGGCCCAGGGCGCGATCCTGGAGACCCGGGATCGAATCCCACATCGGGCTCCCAGTGCATGGAGCCTGCTTCTCCCTCTGCCTGAGTCTCTGCCTCTCTCTCTCTCTCTCTCTCTGTGACTATCATAAATAAATAAAAATTTAAAAAAAAAAAAAAAAAAGAAAGTCTGGTTCTCAATTATTCTGTGGAATTTACCAAAGTGAGCCCAATATATTAATTTGCAAATGTGCCACCTGTATGGTTTAGAAGGTTTCAAATCATAATCCACCTTTAATTATTTACTTCAAGGAGATGGTTTTATTTATGTTTCTGTGAATTTTTAATAGCTCTCATTGTGTGGGTAGATACCAGAAATGACAGACTTCGATTGCTTTTTTTTTTACACCTGACTCAACTGCTAAAACCCTCTACAGCGGCTGGTTTTAAAGCTCTGTAGGCATTTGCAGTGTTGACAAGTTAAAGCTTGTTCGTCAAAGAGCAGTTTCAGCTCCCCAAAACAGAGATGGGAGGAGAGTTCCAGTACATTCAGGCCCAAATTAGGTCCTATCCTGGGCCTCTTGGAGAAAGTACCACCTAAGCTAATGCCAAGGAGCTTGTATCAACCACCTTGGTCAATCACAAAAATTCATTCCCAGTGTAGCAGAGCATCCCTCATTTTCTTTCAAATCTAATGAGACTCAGTTTGCAGCCTCTACAGGAGCAAAGGTGTTGGGTGGTAGGAAGAATATTGCCCAGTGAATTCCCACTACTCTGAGATACCACACCTGCCCTACCCCCTAACTAGCTGCAAAGCACTCCAACCCCTTGCCTTTGCTGAGTCACCAGGTCACAGAAAGCTTAGAAAGAGCACTCCCTCCCTCTAACATATTACAGGATATGAAAAGACGACTCTAGCTAAGATCTAATTAAACTTATGATTATAAGTGTTCATTTTTCTTATTTTCACTGGAATCCAGTAAATGAATACTTACGATCATATTGTTAAAGCTTGGGGTGAATTAAAATGCTATTTTTTAAAAATCATATCGTGATTTTGAGATTTCGTTGATTTTTTCTTTGTTCTTTAAAAATAAATTAGACCTATGCAAAACCAATTTCTATCAAAAAGAAGTCAAAACTTAGATTATTCTCTTGGAACTGAGATTATAAAGTATAATTTATTCATGTACCTTTTGCAAAAAATTATTCTAATAGGTCTTAAGGTGCCTCCCACTCTCTCCATCTCCTTTCTTGCTAACCATTCCTTGTGAGCAGAACTGACTAGGAGAGGAAAATGGAACACAAGTCTCTGAAATAAAGGAGAATGCTCTTCATGACCGAGGGTGAACCCTTTAAGACCGGGATGTGTTGATCAGATTTGAAAGGAACTTATACAGTAGATGAGGGAAAAGTGTTTAAACACCTGAACTCACCCCAGATCTATAAAGCAATAATCTACTTTTTAGCTGTGGCAACTCCTTCACAGGTGTAGGAAGAATGTTTACTTCCATTGAACTAATTTGTTGTAAATTGAGAAAACATTTAGGAATTGAAAAAACAAAGAGGCTCCTGTTTTCCCAGGACAGGAATAAAAAGGAGGAGGAGACCAAGACTACAGCATGCAGCTTAATATTTCAACTTTTTCTTCACTGACCTGACTAAATGATGTCTATTTTACTTTGTTTCTTAAAAAGCACAATTCCCAAGTGTTACTAAAATAATAAATATACATACTTATTTTGCTAAGAAGTAATTAAAGATGTCATTTGCTGACAAAAACAAATGTACACCTAATATATAAAGCTTGTTATTTTTTGTTTAATAAACATTTTGCATGCCTTATTTTGGGAGATGGTTGTTAATACATCTTAATACACCAGGGGAAAACAACCTCTGAATTAAGACATAACTTGCCTTTCCTCCCAGAGAACTTAAAAGTCTGTTTCAATCGATTTTAATAATTTCTCAAAAAGGAAAAAAAAAAAAACCCACACTACTCCATTTTCTTCGTAACTGCAAGAGTAACATGAAAAAAATAAATTACTGCTTTAAAATGTACAGCGCATATCTTCTGAGAAAAAACTCGGCATTTAGGCATCCTTCTACATTGTAAACAACATGAGCTTACAGGAGTTGGCTTTTCATAAGAACCACATTTTAAAGTGTAGTTTTTGTGCCTAATGATTTAAATAAAAATTTAAATAAAATCCACTGTGTTCGCATTTCCCCACCCCTCTCCCCACCTCCCACGATACTTTTCTTCATGAGAAATAACCTAAATCTCTTTAGCTTTTCCTCAAAGGACCCATTTTCTAAACTAATCATTTTAGACACTCTCTTTTGAGCTCTCCCCAAGTTTTCTACATCTTGCCTCAAACAAAGGGCCTCAAATTGGACCCTGTACTCCCATAAAAGCCTGATGAATGCTGATCACAGAAGAGGCTTCTCATGGTCGCTCCTTCTCATAGAAGGAAATAGTCTCCATCTTACAACTTACTGCTTTTTGAAATATTTCAACACTGCCCTTATCCCTGTTGTGCAGAAGAGGTTATAGAAGCTCCCCAAGGACACAGAACCTCAATTACAAGTTTTGCTAATTCTTTTATTATTATTATTATTATTATTATTATTATTATTATTATTTAGAAAGGGAGGGAGTGAGGAGGAGGAGGATTAGCAGGAGAGGGAAAGAGAGAATCCTAAGCCAGTTCCATGCCCGGCATGGAGCCCAATGTGGAGCTTGATCTCATGACCCTGAGATCATGGCCTGAGCCGAAATCAAGTCAGTGGCTTAACCAGTTAAGCCCCGCAGTGCCCCCAGGTTTCACTGATTGTAAAGCCCACTCATGGAGCACGTGGGTGGCTTAGTTGGGTAAGCAGCCAACTCTTGACTAGCCTACGATCATGATCTCCGAGGCCTGGGTTCAAGCCCTGCTCGGGGCTCTGCACTCATCAGGGGAGTCCGCTGAGGATTCTCTCTCTCTCCCTGGGCCCCTCCTGCTGCACACCCCCCCCTTCTAAAATAAATCTTTAAAATAAATAAATAAATCACAATAAATCATTCTTTATGGATTCCCATATACTTAGTACAATAGAAATCCTACAGGAAGCCCTCAAAACAAGAACAAGAGCTAAAACTCTCCCCAGGGCAGAATTATTGTGTTGCGGGGGTCCTTGCTCGCTTTCTCTGCCCAGGCCACACCCAGGAGAGGCGTCGGTGGAGGCCGAGCCTCTGAACCCAGTGAGCATCTCCAAGAGCTGGGATGAACAAGTGCTGTCCTGAGGCCTCCTGTGGACAGTGTTACCTGAAGCGACACATACAGGCCGAGTGTAAGCAGCCTCATAGTGACTCAACAAATGACTCAAATGCAGAAGAATGTCATGAGGCAGTTCAGCCAAGGACAGCAGACTATCTGGTTAACCAGATGAGCGAGTTAGGTGTCATCATTCAAGCCCACATGTTTGCTGTTCATTGCATTTTTTAATAATATGTATTAAAACAATGAAAATGAAATACACAATGCACAGGTTCTCTGAAGCACCTGGAATAAAATTTGGAAATCAAAAATCGCCTCTTGTAAATAAAAAGGCATCTGATTGCTTATTGACTTGTGTTTTGTTTACCTGTGGCTCAGAATATTTTGAGCTGTATGTAATAAAGGTAAAAGATACTGATAAACATAAGCTAAGAGCATTCGAGATCAGAAAGAGAACGATCAGCCACTTAATTTTACAAACAAGGTAACTGATGTCCTGAGTCAGAAAGAATTTACTTCATTATTCATTTTTCATTGCTCACTGTATGCGTGAATATATTTTTTTATTCATGTAATTCAGAGACAACCCACTGTAAATGAGATAATACCTCAGTCAATTTCGAAAGGAACTCAATGTAATGCATACTTTTAATTATACTCTAAATAATTTCAGGATGGCCATAAAGTATTTATCTTCTTTTTAAAAATAAACTAAGAGTGTTACTGATGATTTAAACTCTTTAGTTCTTTTTTTGATATCAAATAAATTCTGCGTAACAGTAGATACATTTCTAGGCTCCTCTCTCCCCTGAATGATAGATAGATGGACGAGTAATGCAGAAAGGTATGACCTATCTGGTTTTATCTGCAGTGTTCATTTTGTTAAAGAAGGCTGAGTAGCATTCTCTAAACTTCTCTCTCACTTAATTTCTATAGCATGTTATGTTTCGTGTTTTCTTTTTAAATTCCTAAACTCCTTGGACCCAAGGTCACTGTTTCATTATCAGAAGTTGATGGGGGAAAAAAAAAAGTTGATGGAATTAATGACTTGAGATAGTGGCAAGAATAACTTTCAGTTTCTTTGTTTGCTTTATTTTTTAAAATATTTTACTTATTTATTCATAAGAGACCGAGAGAGAGAAAGGCAGAGACACAGGCAGAGGGAAAAACAGGCTCCATGCAGGGACCCCGACATGGGACTCGATCCCGGGTCTCTAGGATCACACCCTGGGCTAAAGGTGGCACTGAAACTGCTGAGCCACCTGGGCTGTCCCTCTTTGTTCACTTTATGAATTCGTCCTAATTGCCCCACCACGAGACTCTGCCTGGAGCCTCCACTGTAGGTTCTCCATTCCACAGATTCTTGCTGCCTCCCAGCTCTTGATCCTCTTACTCCTAAACCCCATTCCCCTGCAGGTCTCCGAACTTTGTTTTCCTGAATGGCTCCTATCCATCCTCCAAAAATACTCTCTTCCTGAGTTATCATGGTTCTCTCTCTCTCATGGCAGAGAGCTTGATGTTTAAAAGCAGTTACTGGAAATGAAACTGTCTGGACTTGAATTTAGGCTCTACTACTTTCTGTTTGATCTGGAGAGATTTTTTTTTTAAATCTCTCTTTGCTTCATTTTCTCCTTTGAAAGTAGAACTAATATAGTTATTGGGACATACAACTTAGGCTAGTATGTTTAATAGAAGAATACTGGCAAGCTCACCGCTCAATAACTCTATCTATGATTATCATTATTATCATTCCTAATCATTCATTCTCATATAATCAAGAAGCAAAAAAAAAAAAAAATCAGGAAGCAAATAGGCCTTTACATAACTATTTATTTTTAGTTCACTTTTATTTACCCCCTCAAATTTCTGTAACCCCAAAATAAATGAGGCATCATGTGTCCTCTGCATGGTATGAAAAGAAAAAAGCAATCTTATAGGAGAGAGAAGGGGAAAAACAAAACAACTTAGAATCTTGATTTTTATTTAAATTCTTGAAAAACTGCTGGAGGATTTGGATTTAGAAGAGAGAATATGTTATTACTGTGGAGCCAAACATCTTCAAATTCCTATCTCTATCCAGCTCTGCTGTTCTCAAGATCATCCTTATGGATGGCAGACGCTCTCCTAAATTCTTTCTTTATGCCACCATATTCTTTCAATCTTCAAAATTTCCTAAACCCAAACTGTCAGGTCCTTTAGTCCACCAGTCTAACCCCTTTCCCTTTTCTTATATATATATTTTTTGTTTTTCTTTTGTTTGTTCAGTTTTTCCCCAACATAGATGCAAATTGGAAATCTATGGGAGTACTTTAAAAACACGGATTCCTTGGGTCCACACCAGACATCCTGAAGTAATTGGTCGAGAGTGCTGCATGAGCATCAGGATTTTTCAAAGTTCCCGGGGTGATTCCAATAGGTTAAGAACCACTGGTTAGGGGAAAGGCTAGCTTCTTTTATTCTTTCCATGCCAAATATTATAATAAAGTTCAGGGGCTGGAAGTGAGGAAATGCGAAGCATTTAAAGCCAGAATTTTCCCTAAGGGGCAGAAGAAGAGAAATACTCCGGATACTTATTCATGTGTGATTTTTTTGTTATTGCTGAACTTTCCTTTTTTTCTTTGCTCCCTGAGGACTTGGACCCTTTCTTCCCATATCTCTGCCACCTCTATTCACTGGCTGGAGCTGTCACAAACAGTTATTAGCTGACGCATTCTTTGGATTCCCTTAGGGAACCTTATCCTGGTTGCCTCTGTCAGTAAGTGACTCACACTCATAGTGATGTTCAATTTTTTTAAAGTCTGCATATAAAACCAAAGTATATGTTTTGAAAAGCGGCTAAGGTGCAAGGTTGAACACTCTGTGCTGGGGTGAGGCCAAGATCACAACTCAGTGTCTTTCACTTAATATCCGTGTGGCCTTGGGCGTCATCCATGCAATAGGGTTGATGACATTTATCTACAACCCCACCGTACAGTAGAGGTAAATTAAATCATCACTTCATGTCTTTTTCAGCCTTATTATGTACTACTTTATGGCTTCCATAATAATTTACTGCAAACTTAGATTGGCATTTACTGTAAATTCACAGACTTGAATTTGCATCAGGTAAACTTTTTTTAAAAAAAACTCTTTTGCACAGGACTGTAATTCTGTAATTTTCTAACACATTTCTTGAGGAGAATATGGACACCAAATGGGATTCTGTGCTATTTTAGTTCCTAAGCACTCAGAACAGAGCCAGCCTGGGGAGTCAGAAAAATGGCATGAAGTTCTAGAAACATCTGTGTCATGTCTGTGTCATGCAGCCATAATACCCCTCTCACTACTTCCAATCTTTATATCCTCCCTTGTCCTCTAGAGAAATATTAGGCACACGGGTTTGACTACCTTGACTCAAATGTCACCTTCTTAAAGGGGACTTCTATGACCATCTCTCTGAAACAATGACTCCTTTCATTCTCTATCCCCTTCAATGAGTTCACTTTTATTTCCAGGCCTATTACTGCCTGAGTGTGCATACAGTGTTGACTAATGTTTCCTCCCCTGGGGTGTAATGTCCCAGAGGGCAGGCTTTTTGTAGTCCTCCTCCTCCCACTTGTCAGGGAGAGCTGCTGCATCGCAACATTAGAGTTGTGCCTGGTGCCTAATAGTAAGTCCTCAATAAAGATGTCTTTGAGTAGAAAAACAGTTTTCAATTATTAATGTGACTATCATTCTAATTATCTGAATATCTGCCTTTCATTTTTAGCACAGGAACTGAGGCACAGAGAGGTTAATCTGATTTCCTTAAGGCTCCAGCTAAGAATAGACAGAGCTTGTAACCATGGCACGCCATCGCCTGTCCTGCTCAATATGCGCCCCCCCACCCCCACCCCCAGAGTGCCTGCTTTTGTCTCTTTTTCTTATAGTCTCAATCCTATGAGCTATGCAGAGGTGCCTGAAGGTATTTGAATCTAAAAAACATGTACTGATTGGAAATTTTAGCTAAAAAAAAAGAAAAAAATCTCAACAAAATAAAAAACTAATTAAATGCCAGTGAAATGTAACATGTCAACTACTCAGCTTGTTGTTCAACTTTTCCTCAACTCAATTCTTATTTTTTATATAGAAGTTAAATTGAGCCTAGGATGTGAATACATTAGAATACATTTGATATGATTAGGGGTGGGGAGATCTCCAAAAGTAAAAATGCTTAAAAGCATTCTTGCCTGTTAAGATATTCAAGGGTTGGAGGAGTAACAAATATTGCTAGATTTTACATCAGAATGGCTCTGAGGAAAGTTTTTGTTTGTTTTTTGTTTTTCTTTTTGGCTTTCTCAGAAAGTAGTGATCATAATCTGATGGCTTAGACTTCTAATTCTTGGCATAAATCTTGTTATTAAAATTTTTTCTGGGCACTTGGGTGCCTCAGTCAGTCAAGCATCTGCCTTTGGCTCTGGTCATGATTTCAGGGTTCTGGAATGGAGTCCTGTATCAGGCTCCCTACTCAGTGGGGAATCTGCTTCTCAGTCTACTTCCCACAGCTCATAATCTCTCTTTCTCTCATGCTTTCTCTCTCTCAAATAAATAAAATCTTAAAAAATATATTTTTTCCTAATGTAATTATCCGGTGAACTAATTGGATAAATAGTAGTAAGCATTTGAAAATGACACAGTAGGGCTTATGAGCTCAGGATCTGTGATTCAGTGACTCCCTTTGAATCACTGCTACATCACTTGTTATCTGTGGCCTTGGGCAAGTTTGTTGACATCTCTAAACTAGATTTTTTTCTGTGAGGACCATAATTGCCATTAACCCCATAACATTATTATAAAAATTATGTAAAATTATAGATGTCAAATACTTAGCATTGTTGCTGGCACACAAGAAGTGTTCCATGGAGTTAATAATAATTATTATTACCATTGTTATTACCATTATTATTATTATTATCATCATTGCTTAATGTATCAGATTTCTCCTCATCTCATGAGAGCTATTGGCACATTTTCTATCCTATTCTCTCAGAGAAATTGTATGCTAATCCCCAATTCTAAGGCAGCAGAATGGTCAAGCCTTCTGGCCATAAGAAAGCCATGTAGTCTCTCAGAACACCTACCTCAAGCATGTCTGTGGAAGGGGACTATCACTTGCCTAGCTTTTCAAAGACCAACCCCTGTGTTGGTCTCATGCCCACCAGAACAGTATTGAGGGAATAGGAAGAAAAAAAGAAAAAGAAAAAAAGAAGACACTCTTCTCTCAAAGTCCCCAACACCATTTCTTTAATACCTTTTCAGTTTATGAGATTTGACAAGGAAATAAAGGCATTGCTCCAGGCCATTCCAATCTCACAATGTAAGTATTCTCTTAAAATTGCTACATCTAGGAGAGCATTAATATCCATGTCATTACTCTAGGAAAATTGTGAGGATATGGGGAAGGGTGTGGGAGAAATTGTATTAAACATTCACACACACACACACACACACACACACACACATCTCTACCTCTCTCCATTTGAAAGACATCTCTTTCTACTTTCTTTATATCACTCATCAAAAATGTCATGAGAAGTTGAATGATTAGTATCCTTCCAAATGTTTTTAAAAAGTATGGTACATAAAGGGAAGAAAAATAGAGCACCCTGCCAGTTGTAGTGTTACAGTCATAAAATACATGTTGAAATATGAGTGTATGATAAACCCACAAGGGTGCAGAGATGAGAGAAGAGGAGGGCATAGCTTTATTTAGAATAGTGTCTGAAGCCATGCATGGGAATAGTCTTCTGAAACTAGATCTCACTAAAGGAAAACTTTACTGAACATTTTATCCTAGTTGACAGGAAAAAAATCGTACATGTATGAGGATGAGTGCATGTCTGTGTGTATATATACATATATATATAGAAGATGTATATATATTCTCTTCAAGCTCTTTAAGCAAAGTGACATTTAAAAATACTCAAAAACATAAACATCTTGAGATCAAACAGGAAAATTACATTAGATGAAAATAATATTGGGGTGGAGGGGTAAGAAGGCAGCAGAAACAAAGCTATCTTAAAAGGAATGATATTGATGATATTATCAGCAATGGTAACGTGGTCTTTGAAGGTCTTGAGGAAAATGTGTTTGAATTTAGGTTTCATTCTCATTCAAACTGTCAATTAAAGGGACCGGTGAAAATAAACATTTTAAGCTAGTCAAGAAATAAGAGATTCTTACCTCTATGTACATGTTCTGAAATATTACCTAAAGTTTAGCAAAATGAAGACAGAGATGAAATTGTATGGAGAACATGCAAAGTAAAGAAACAAACAGCAAGAACAAATCTAGAAGGACTTCAAAATGCATTTTTAGGAAGCTGCTCCACACTCCTTTTTTTTTTTTTAAAGATTTTATTAAAAAAAATAAATAAAAATAAATAAATAAATAAATAAATAAATAAATAAATAAGATTTTATTTATTCATGAGAGACAGAGAGAGAGACAGAGACACAGGCAGAGGGAGAAGCAGGCTCCATGCAGGGAGCCCAAGGCGGGACTCAATCCCCGGTCTCCAGGCTCACACCCTGGGCCAAAGACAGGCGCTAAACCACTGAGCCGCCCAGGGATCCCATGCTCCACACCCTATAGCACAGTCAGCTCAATCGGAACAGGAAGGCGGCCATCTGAGGCCCTGGTCGCCTCATCAAGAACATTATAGACTCAGTGCCTCAGATAGATTGTTTGGGAAGCTGTGAGATACCAGTGATAAGTTGAGAGAGGCATATGCCTTTTTTTTTCCAATAAAGGAAAAGAAAGACAATTAGGAATTCCGCAGAAAACAAAAACAAAAATTTGAGCAATAAAGTAATTTTCCAAATGAAACAAATGGAAATGTAGCACAAATTGAACCATTAACTGACAGAGAAAATGACTACACCTGATTTAGATGCTTCAAGAAACCAACCGCTTTAAGGAACAAACTCCTGTAAGTAGCACAGGCTTAGTAATAGTTAGAATGTGGAGCAGATGTGCCAAGAAGCAGTTTGCCTTGGATTGATGAGTTTTCTGGGATGCAGAGAAAGTCCCAGACAAACCTGGGCAAGTTGGGTACCTTCGGCGTAGAAACAAGTTAAATTTCTCAGATTTAATAGCAAGGAGTCCTTAAAAAAAAAAAAAAAAATCTGAATCAAGAAATAAGATATTTATTGGATGGACCAATCATGCTAAGTGAAATAAGTTAGAGAAGGACAAATACTGTGTGAGCTCATTTATATGTGGAATCTAAAAAATGAACTCATAGGTATGTAGAGCAGATTGGTGGTTGCCAAAGGTGAGTACCAGAGGAGCGGGCAAAAGGATGAAGGTGGTCAAAAGGCACAAACTTCTGGTTACAAGATAAATAAGTCCAGCAGGATGACTGCAATTAATAATACTATAGTGTGTATTTGAAAGTTGCTAAGAGATTAGATCCTAAAAGTTCTCATCATATGAAAAAGATAGAAAAAAAAATTTTAATTATGTCTGGTGATGGATGTTAACTAAGCTTGTGTAATTATTTCACAGTATATACATATGTTAAATCATTATATCATACACTTAAAGCTAATACAATATTATAGGTCAATTATATCTCAATAAAAATAGATTAAAAAGAACTTAGAAGTATGAGCATATTATCTAAGTGTACAGTGATATTAATAAGAAGGGTTAGCATACTGCTCTTAGAAGTCAGACTGACTTAGGATTATAAGGATTATAAACTCATCTCTACCAACTATTAGCTCCACAATGTTGAGCAAATTACTACCCTCTTGTAATAATATTTACCTCATTACGTCCTTGTGAAGAAGATGCAAAATAATGCATGTAAAATGACCAGTCCAGAACTTGATACAGAAGAAGGCCTCAGGAACTGTGTTATTATTATAGTCATTACTGTTATTTGTTATGGACACCATTTACTGCATTTGCAGAAAATACTATGTGAAAAGCATACAGAGTAGTTCAATTAGTTGTTAGATCCTTAACTATATATGAAATGATTGTTGGGGTCTTAAAAGCCAGGGCTACATATTAGAAACGTTCAAAGGTGGTTACTTCTGGGTTACTTCTTAGATCCAGACAGAGGGTGGAAAGGTAGGCAATATTTTCAATGACAGAGTTTTGTAGTACTTCTCTTTAAGTCACATAAAGTCTACCTCAACTTTCCAGGAGCAGGGGGTAAGGGGAAGATATTTGATTAATACTGGTAATTTTTCCAGCCATTTCTCTCAGTGAACCTTTCCTTCCAGCAGGAGACACAATCATGCCTGAGATAACCAATGTTGCTACATGGAAACTTAGGGAAAATTTGTGTGCATGTTTTTAAATTCTTCCCTGTGAATGTAACTTCAAATATTGCTGTAATTAGATAAATAAAAAAGTATGATTTTGTCAACATCCTTGGGGATGAAATTGAAGAATTAATTGAGAGTTATAGAAAGGTATTAGCTGAGGAAGTTCATGTTTAGTATGCTCACTTTGCAGTCTTAAAAAAGTCCCAAGAATAATTCATCTAAAAGTAATTTCTTACTTGTATTCTGGCTTTAGAACTTAAACTCATGGAAGCTATAACTCTAATTTAATTGTTTGGTAGGGCACCCAGGTGACTCAGTTGGTTAAGTATCTGATTTCAGCTCAGGTCATGATCTCAGGATCCTGAGACCTGAGGGAAATGATATTAGCTCACACTGGGCTCTCTGCTCAGTGGGGAGCCTGCTTCTCCCTCTCCCTCTGCCTCTCCCCCTGCTCAAGCTGTCTTTCTTTCTCTCTCTCTCAAATAAGATCTTTACAAATAAAACAAAATAAAA
Source organism: Canis lupus dingo (assembly GCF_003254725.2). Classification (NCBI taxonomy): domain Eukaryota; kingdom Metazoa; phylum Chordata; class Mammalia; order Carnivora; family Canidae; genus Canis; species Canis lupus. The sequence goes on from NC_064248.1 coordinate 53,452,867, forward strand.
TCATTCAGCACCAGATGCATTTTTTTTAGTGGGAATAAGCTTTTATAGAAATAAAAATAAAATGATGCTTATGATTACTATAAAATAATGGGAGAAAATATTTATAATAAATGCCAAGTAGAAAGATAGGATATAACCATTTATGTATACATTGGCTACAAGTAAATGAAAAGAGTAGCTAGGAAAAATATTTTATTTTATTTTTTATTTTATTTTATTTTATTTTATTTTATTTATTTTTTTAAGATTTATTTATTTGTTTATGATAGACACAGGGAGAGAGAGAGAGAGGCAAAGAAACAGGCAGAGGGAGAAGCAGGCTCCATGCCGGGAGCCCGATGTGGGACTCGATCCTGGGACCCCAGGATTGCGCCCTGGGCCAAAGGCAGGCGCTAAACCACTGAGCCACCCAGGGATCCCAAGAAAAAGATTTTAAAAAGAAATATATCCAAATGCCAATATTGGCCAAGGTTGTGTTAAGATGATGGGATTATAGGTGATTTTATTGTGCTTAGTTTATAAAAGTTGAAAACATATAGTTTTAGAAACTTATAAAAAAGCAGATACAAAACATTAATGATGCAATGTATGCAGGTGCCTTAGCCAAAATTATTGAAAATTATTCAGATGTGAAAATTTTGCAATAATCTCTGACTTAAAGCTTTGTTGTCTCTTAGGAAATCTAGGCTTAATTGCTTCTCCGCATGGTAGACAATAACATAGGTCGCAGAAAATCTAATTGTGTTTAATTTTGAAATTTCTGGTAGACCCATCATCAGTGTCTCTCCCAATACATACTGTCTATGCTGGCTGAATGCCTTTCCCATCTGATTGGACCATTCCATTCCTCCAAAGCCATGGCTACCCCAGTAACCATATCTGGATCCAAGCAGCAGAAGTTTGGCTCCTCAGCCAGACTCTAGAAGGCTGTAGGCACCTGGTTGGGTTTCCATCCTGGCCATATCCTGACGACCACAAAAGCTTTTTTATTATGTAAATTAATACATTAAAAACATCACATCTTATCCCAGAAACACAACAGCTACAGACCTTGAAGAACCTATTAAATGTGATGAGCCCCTAAGGGTAGCACATTTTGCTCTTTTTCATCATCAGTTTCATAAATGGTTTAATTGTTTCATCATGAGTTCATTCATGCATTCAACAAACATTAATAATAAGTGCTAAAATATATGAAGTCCTTCATATTTGCTAGGTGATGAGCTAAGAAGTTAATACTGAATCATCATCTTGTTGATAGAAAATTTGAGGCTTGGAAAGGTTAATTAACTTGCCCCAGAAACTCTTGAGAAGTAGTGGATTCTTTCTTGAACCCTCATTTGCTGGCAAATCCCAAGCTCTTAACTATGCTGTAAGGCTTTCTATTTATTGGGGACTTACTAAGCTTCAAGCATTTCTAGGTGCTAGGAACACAAAGATGAATAAGGACCTGCTGTTCGGGAAATTAAAGAAAAAAAAAGAAAAAAACTTGCATTCCTCTTTCAGACACTTGCAATGAGCAGGGGCCATTTGGTGAGATTCCTTTCCACTCGATTGCCAAAATTTCAGCAGAATGAGACAGCCTCTTAAACATAGGGAGAACTACTTAAGTTGGATTGGTGCAGGCAGATCAAGCCTGAGGACCCAGAGGGGGTCCCAGCCAAAAGGGTCCTCTGTTTCATGCAGGATGGAAATGAAACTCGAGCCAGCAGGAAGTGAGAGCAGAGTTTATGGAAGACTTAGAGCTGATATAGACAGAGTGTCTGGGAGACTTGGAAAGGAAAGGGAGCATGAGTTTCATCTTTGCTTGGGATCTAGAGATTTTATTGAGGACGATGTCTAGTGTACATGTCCTCTCAGGCATCCAGGAACTGAATGAACAGAGACAAGAGCTCAGGTGCCTTCCATAAGTTCCTTATGCCCCAGAGCCAGAGGTCTTGCATCAAGGTGTTTGGAGTGATTGGTTTTGGAGAACATTCATGATGACCCCTCCTGGTCACTCCTTAGATGTTGTCTATTGTACTGGAAGACTCCAAAGAAATCATTAATTCCTTGACCTTTACAAGGAGGATATATATTAAGGCATGTGTAAGGTGGAGGTGTAGGCCCTAACAAGAATAGGAGGAAGGGACCCCATTTGGCTCAGTAGGTTAAGCATCCAACTCTTGATTTCAGCTCAGGTCATGATCTCAAGGTCATGATCTCAGGGTCATGAAATCAAGCCCAGCATTGGGCTCTGCCCTGAGCATGGAGCCAGCTTAAGATTCTCTCTCTCCCTGCCCCCCACATATACTCTCTCGCTCTCTCGGGAAAAAAAAAAAAATGCAAGGAAAGAAGCAAAAGAAAAAAATCCCCAAGTTTTTTCTTTCATGGCATCTCTTTGGTTTCCCTTTCTCAAAATCTAATTGTTCAAGGTAGAATTTGACTTGATTATTAACACTTTTTTCTTTGTAGATACCATCAACTCAGGAATCTCAAATGGCTGTTCATGGATGATTGAGTTGGGTCACTGACATTGCCCTTCTTCCTATGATATCCTGTCTTGTAAATGATACCAAGGCCTAGCAGGTGAAGAATGTAGCCTTGGGCACCAAGAAACCCAGCTCTAACATGTATCCACTTCCCCCACTGGCTCTGTTACTTGGCATTCAGCTACTGAATTACCTCTAGTGTAAGAACTACATAGAAAACCGCTGAGGATCCAGGACAGAAAGTTTGCCATTGTTTGCCAAGGGCAATCACAGAGATGTTCACTGGTTTGCCTAGATAAATTTTCTCTCTCATGACTTGCCCACACCTCCTGCTGCTCCATTCCAAACTATTCTCACAATAGCCAGAATGATACTTCGGAATGAGCATAAATGTGAACTTCAAACTTAACTATCAGAAATCTTCAGAGCCTTTCTATTTCCTCTGTGGATTAAATTTGTAAGACTGTCGCAAAGGCAACGAAAGTTCAAAAGACCAGAATTTGTTCATGGAGTGGTTAAAGGCAGGGGTCAGTTCAACCCATGCCTCCCTCTCCAATCTGATCTAGGGCTACTTTTCCTTGCTTACCACAGTCTGTTGATAATAGCCTTCTTTCCATTCTTCTGTTTTGCAAGGCTTCTGTGCATGCTGTTCCTGAATTCATTTTGCCCACCCACTATTCTAAACCCTCAGACTTCTTGGGGAAGCTTTTACTGCCTCCACAGATGAAGTTAAATTGCATCAAACATTTCCTTGAATGAACAAATGTAGCTAATTGTTTCATGGCCTTTATCTCAAATGACTGGAATTTAGTGGTCATTTGTTTGCAATTTTTTTGTGTGTTTTTCTCCTATGATCCACTTTAATTTGGTGAGAATAGATCAAACATCTTATTCATGATTGAATCCCCAGCACCAGGCACATAGTCAGTGCTCAAAAATTCTATGTTAAATTAATAAATTTTCACTGAAAAGGAGTCAAAGAAACAATCATTTCATGCCTCTCTACCAGGAGCAGTGGTGATCCCATATGATCTCCTGAAAAGATGACCTTTCTCTGGCAGCCCTATCACCTCTTGCAGCTTTCTAGGCTCCAATAGGATATGTCTTCCTAAAAAACCCTTCCTTGGAAATATCTGAAGTTTGATGCCTGAAGATTTCTCCAAAAGTAAGGAAACAGACAGTTCCCTCCCCTCTCTAAAAGATGAATGAGGACCTCCTGTCCTTTCACAAGATGTCACTTGTGAAAATCTACACTTTTTTTTTAATTCATTTTTTATTGGTGTTCAATTTACCAACATATAGAATAACACCCAGTGCTCATCCCATCAAGTGTTCATACCTTCATTCTGCTCATTCAGAAAAGAAGCTGAGAGCCCCCTTAGATGCCAGGCAATAGTTGGAGTTCTGAGCATTTACAAATGAAAGGCAGGTCCTGTCCTCAAAGCACTCCCTGTAAATTGGGACAGTTGGGAAAAATGAGAGCCACATTGTGTGTCAATTCAGAAGAGGGATACCTAGGTAGAAGGTAGAAAGAAGAGGTATCAGGAATTCCTTCTAAGAAGTTGGGCTCAAGCAAAGACTGTGCCAGAAACACGGTGAAAAGCCATCCAAACAATGGGAGCTACTTTTGTAAAAGAAAGACAGGAGAGAAATGCAGTTCAGAAAAATGCCAGAAGTTTGGAATTGGGTATTAAGTGATGGACGGACCTGGGCAGAACACAGAGCAGGGAGGACATTTAGGATCCTTATCCTGAAGGTAATGGGAAGCCATGAAGGCTTTTAAGCCAGGAAGTGAAGATGAGGGAATCAGATTTGCATTTTAGAAAGAGCACATCAAAACAGTGTTAAAAGGATGGCGGAAGGGGAGCTATAAATAGACAACAGTCCTAAAAGGATTTTACAAAACACTTTTGCATATTTTGAGATGGGAATTGAAGTGAAAAAAAGTAATAATTTATGTGTGTTGAAAAATGGATATACTCTCCTAATATTTCAGAAAATGTTTACATACATCATTTCCCTTGAAGTAAATTAGGAAATGAGGATAATGGTTCTGCAAAACCTAAAGATTGCTGGTGACTCATTATCCAATTAATTGATATGAATAAATTGGGTAAATCAAGCTAAATGAGAGTCAGTCACTGCACACAAACAGAGAGCTGAGTGTTTATTACCTTTTGGGTTTTTTTAATAATAAAAGCAGGGAGCCTGTACCCCTTTGAGGAGCACTAGGGTGTGTCCACTGAGCCTCTGACAGTCAGCCACAAGGCATGGAGATGGTGTGGATGATGTGGTCTTTGGAGACGGCGGAGGGGCTGGTGACTGGGGCGGGGGCAGGGTGCCAGGCTGGCACACACAAGCTCTCCAGGTGACCTTAGGCCCAACCACTTTGTCGGTTTCTTACATTTCCATTTATAATCCACACCATTAGACAAAAGTACACCTTCAAATCTTTGCAGAATAGGCCCTTTTCTCCCTGGATCTTTTTTGAAGCTATGGAACAATGCCCTTGAGATGCCTAGAAATCCTATGATTTAACGGAGAAGATGTGCAAGGCCTACAATTAAGACCCTTGGAAGCCATTTTGTCTAGTGTAAAGGGTCTTTGATGTTCGGGCTTAAATATTTCTGAGGTCTTAACAAGGGGTTTTGTTAGTCATATTCTTGGCTTTCTTTTTTCCTGATGGCACCCTGAAATGTATCTTTGCCATAGGCTATTTCTGACTTTGAGAACCTGCTGGCTGTAAAGAGTATCTGCAGCCGCCAGATTTTCTCTAAATCTTACTTGAAAATTGAGTACTTCTTCATTTCTCTCCTCTCATGGTTTATTAAAAGCAGCTAGAAGAAGACACACAGTACCTCCAACACTGCTTAGAAATCTCCTTACCACTGCCATGGAGTTAGTTCATCAGGGATATTTCCTACTTTCTTTGCTACTGCAAGTGACAGTTTCTACCAATGTCTTCATGCCTTCCTGCCCCCACTGGCAGCCTTCTTGAGTTGCCAGGCTTTTGCCTGATACCTACTCACAAAATCAATGTCTCATAGTTTACAATTTAGTATAGCTGCACCCTGCTTCCAGCATCCAAATTCTATTTCCATTATCTATTGTTACTTAATAAGCCACTCTAAAAGTTTCTGGCACAAAACCATACCCATGGATGCCAGCTAGCCTCACCTCCTATCATCTGACTTTGTCTTGATCAGGGTGGCCATGGATACTCAGCTCCACACAGGGTGAGGAGGCGGAGAACTGACCCCCACTTCATGTGTGCGGCCTCCATCAGCCTCTGATGCCACATGGGGGTGGAGGAGTGCCTGGGACCTGCAGGCATTGGGATAGGACAGGGAACCAGAGTGCTGATTAGCCCTGCTTTACTCTGCCTTGTTGAGTTGCATTGCCTCCAGGTGGGTGTAGACATTTAGGGCCCCAGCAGGACCCACTAACACCAGAGGTGGAATGAAAGTGGAATGCTGTGGGGATTAGCCCCCATTCACAGCACCTTGCTTGGTCTCCTGGATGCCAGGAGTGGGTGGAGGCTCAGCTCCTGGCTGGGCCCTGATGATGCTGGAGATGGATGGTGAAACATAATGGTGACTAGCCGTCTTGCATCTTCTCACTTGATCTCAGCTTGCCCCTGGACCCGAGGGCACTGCCTAGAGGGGAAATAGAGTGTTGCCTACCTCTGTCAGACAGTCATCCCCTCAGCCCCTTTGATACCACCCCAGCAGGAGAGTTGGAGGGCCATCATTTACTTCCACTGTGAAGGGGATAGATTAGCTTCCCCTTGGTCTGCTCATACTTCACCCAGGGGAATCTGAATATCACTTCTTTCCCCAGGGTTGGAGGGTGGCATGGAAGATCAGCTGTCTGCTCAGTCCTGCTGGAACTGCAGTGAAGAATGTTAATTTGTGTCGGTCAGTGGCCCGGTAGAGGGCAGGAATTGCCAAAAAGGTTCTTTCATTGTTAGGCTGCCTTTTTCCTGAAACTTGGGTTAGGGGCAATGATCTTTTTTTTTTTTTTTTTTTTTTTAATTGTTTTGTCTGTGTCTGTTAATGGTTCTGGGTTGGGGGCTTTTGCAACTTCCCGTGTGAGATCTACAGGAGGCAATATGGAAACCCAGGTGACAAGCCACCGCATCCTTCCTCATGTAGAGATATACCTAAACGGTCTACCTTCTTTCCACCTTTTAGTCTTTCTACATTTGTTTGTTTTGTAATGTTCACAGATTTTTAGTAGGAAGGAGGACCTAGCAGGAGTGGGGCTACTTCATCTTTACCAGAAATTGAAAGGACTAGGTATATTTTTGACTTTCCAGGAAGAGGCAAACAGGTACTAACTATCTTGAGCTAAAGACAATCCAAAAAAGCAAAACGCAAATCTACAACTGTCAAAAAAAAAAAAAAAAAAAAAAAAAAAAAGCCTGAAGGGATACCAAAGACAAAATAAATAGATGTATTTGATACCACAAGGAATAAAAGAGGGAAGGATTACTTTATTTATGTCTTGAAGTTCTGAACAAGTCTGCATCCTTTCCCATTGGGTTTAATATCTGGAAGTTTAGGAGAGTTACAAAGGTTGATACTAAGTATGATGAGTCTTTTCCCTAGTAGTCTTTCAACCACTGATTTATTCTTGCTTAGTTTCGCGTTTTAAACAGGATTGTGAAAGCTTGGATAGAGCTTTTTGTATGGGTCAATCTGATCTGATGAGTTTGGCACCAATAATTTTGCCAGCATAAGAAGAATATATATATATATATATATATATATATATATATATATATATATTAAGGACAGCAAATATTTATATATTTTTAAATTTACTTTTACCACAAGTAGTCCTATATCTTGAAAAGATTTTCAATTAGGACTTTACTTAAAACACATAAACTCCAATATATTAATATTCAAGTTATCTATTATCTGCTTATAAGTAAGATGTTCCTCAAGATTTCATGAAAGAGGTGAACAGTAGAACCTTTAATCTAAGAATTCCATTTTCCCACTAGACCCCTCCTTACTAAGTTCACAGGTGTGATATTACAAAGGAGGAAAAAAAATGTTCTTTGGTTAAAAGTCAAAGGTGATGGTTATAGACTGAGATGTAGAAACATCTAGAGATTATTAGTTTCTTAGTCCTAAGAGAAATGTTGGGTGATGGTGGCAGTCTGTGGTATGAACAAACAATTTGACAGACTGTCCTTTAATATTTGCAGAAATTTCACCATGTGATTTTGAGAGAAAAAAATGGGAAAATGAACATGAGATTTCCCTTTGGGAACATTGTCATGCCCACCCATTTTAATTTTTTCTATAGTTTCTTCACTAGCGTAATTTAAATAATTTTCATTGTTCTTTCTGCTTCTATTGCCTATGAGTGTCTTTATCGATGAACTCCTTAAGCACATTCTTTGATTAGGGTGAGAGCATCCAATTGCTTTATCTGGAAGACCACTAATTTATTCTAGACTTTATTCTGATTTTGTTTTAAGGCTACATCAGGATTTGTATTGTGTAGTTGAAGATGTGGCAACAGAGCTGTTTCTCATTCCTGTTTTTGCTTTCATGTTAAATCCCATGGTTCTGGCTGGAAGCTTTCAAAGAAAGTGAGCTGGGGGTCACATCTGCTTCAGGATCTATTCTTGAGTGCTGTCTAAAGGGTTAAAGATCCTATTCCTGAAGTCACTGATAGACTCATCCTTTCTTAGCTTGCAGGACAAAATTACAGTGCAATCTATTTTCACAGAACAGACTTTGAGGATGGCCTCTTACAGCTCTTGCTCAACATCTGTAGCTTTTCTAATCTCTGCAAGTCAGGGTCTATTAGGTTATTCTCAGAATCTGACTTTCCACTCTTTTTCATCCAATTTTTGGCATCTGAGATTCCTACTAATATATGAGCCAACTGATTTCAATCTGAGATTCCCAAATAATCTGTTTTTCGAACAACTCTCAATTCTTTTGTAAATTTCTGTGAGTGTAGGTTTTAGAAAGTGCTTAAAAATGGCTCCCAATTCAAAGACCAGGGTTTCAAATCTTACCATGAAATAACTCGATCTCTTCTGAAGTGGGTTTAACATTAAGCAACATTTGAGACTTGGGAGTTTCTTGTTGACTAGAAGGGAAAGGAGATGAGTCAGAAAGAAAGGTAGTAATATGGGTAATATAGGATCCTAAGAAAGAGGAGGAGGACTAAAGGAATCAAGGCTGTTATATTCAAATTACAGTTTAGAAGAATCTAAGAGAGATGATTTTAAATTCTTTATACTTCCCATTTGACTGTCTAAAGAATCTTTTGAAAGCATTAATTTTGGAAACTGGATTTCTTTTGGAAGGTTCTGTACGCTAATGAAAAATAAAGACCATTTTCCTTGTAAAGTGCTTCTCAAATGAATAATTTTTTCAAGCGAAATTTGGCCAAAGTAACCACTGTAATTCTAAATTATCCTTGGCAAAATTATGCTACTGAAATGGATAAATAAATGAATTATAGTGAAAATAAAAAAAATTAGAAAAAAAAATTCCAAAAGTTCTGCCAAGATCCAAGAGCTCAAAGACCTTGATTTGGCACAACATTCTCTCCAGAGGTTCCTTGAGCCTGTCATTCTCAGGTCTCTCTGACTGCAAGGGGACATGGAATGGGACTGAGACACCATCATGAAAACATTGATCTTCTGAATATGTTGCTTGTGCACTTTGTATTTTAGGCTCCTGTATTAATCATCTCAGGCTGCCATAACAAAGTATCATAGGCTTTGTGGCTTAAACAACAAAAATTTATTTTCTCACAGTTCTGGGGGCTAGTAAGTCCAAGATCAAGGCACCATCCAATCTGATTCCTGGTGAGAGCTCTCCTCATTTGCAGATGACCACCTTCTTACTGTGTCCTCACATGGCAGAGAGAGAGATAGAGAGAACAAATTGTCTCCTGTCTCTTCATATAAGGACACTAATCCAGTTGGATCAGGGATCTACCCTGTGACCTCATTTAACCCTAACTATTTCCAAAAAGGCTTTTATCTCCAAATACAGTCATATTGGGTTTAGGATTTCAACCTATGAATTTTGAGGTGACACAGTCATTCAGTCTACTGTAGTCCCTAACCTATTCATTAGCCATCTCAAATGTAGATAGAAGGTTTGAAATAAAGAATCTACCCTGAACCAGATTCTCATGAATAAGTCAAGACCAAGGCTGAGTCAAGATCTCATGAGAAAAAAAAAGGATCTCATGAGACTTTCACAGATAACCCAAGGTAAATTTTGTCTTATAAGGAGCCTGGTGTGAACTTCTCCAGAGATGGACATATCAGGCCTACACCCACCTTCTTCCTTTGATCATCTTGACATACTTGCAAAAGAAAGTGTTGAGGACAGAGAGACACACAGTAGTATTTTTTAGTCACAAGATATCTTTTTTTTTCCAAGGAAAAGAGTTTTCAATCTGATCAGAGGAGCAAAGGATTCCTAAACAAGGACTTCTTATTCCTAGTAGACATTTGGAAGATGAAAATAAATGAATCACAGCTCTGGCCCACTGTGGAACATAGCACCCATCACAGAGAGACCCTAGACACGAAGCTTAAAGGGAGTCTCCTAGAAGTATGCTATTTCAATTCTGGAATCTTGAGATGCCATATTTGGTATATATTTTTACTGTTGAATCCCCAAAAGATGGCCTGAAAAATCTGCTGATGAAACAGAGCTAAACTTATTAGGTGTATCTCAGTAATGACCGTCTCCTTGATAGAGTCTTAGTCTACACTAAGAAGGAGGGTGTCAGAGAAGGATATTTATAAGGTTTATGAGGTGATTTTAAGGGAAGTCTTGCAAGGAGGCATATTAGTTGGGATTCTGCAGATTTTATGATATAATAGATTTGGATTGGTGGGTACAGTGAGGTAAGAGTTTTGAAACAGGCCCTGATGAGCAAGCTGCTAGTCTTGATAAGTAATCTCTTTTAGTTGGTTCAAGTCTTATCTTCCAGGAGCAGGTATTTCCTGGAGCAAGTAGTTAAATTATTTTTGCCTGGCTCCAGTATTGTTTGGCATGGGAATAGGAAAGTAAGCTTGGTCAAAGAATTGTTTAACACAGGGAAGCAAGGTAGGTTTGGTCTTGGTGTTCATTGGTATAGAGAAAAGTCCTGAAATATTCACATTTAAAGACTCTTTCTTAATAAATGTCTTTGAATTAAATCTAACCAACACTGCAAAATTTAAATTTAAAATAAAAATTTTTTTAAATTTAAATTTTTATTGTATAGTGTTAACGAGCTAAGTTGCAACAAAAGTAAGTGTAAGCTGTTAATAGCAAAAGTAGCAAAAAATGAAGGCAAGTACTTTCAACTTTAAGAACAGATGATAATGCCAACTTTATATCTGCCATTCTAAAAGCAGGAAGAGGCAAGTTTGAATTTGCCCTACAAAGGAAATAAGATCATAATTTAAAAAATCTATATAGCACAATATATTGTTCGATTTGGGAAGCAGACTCCAAGAACTCTGTATCTGTTGTCAGAGTACGTGTATTTGGGCATGTGCCTCTCTATGTCCCATCACACACAAGAAAATGCAGTATGTGGACACAAGCACTGCTCTGCACATGGAGAGTGGGAGCGAGTGTTTTCTCATCAAACAGAGAGGGCACAGGCTACAGGCCAGGCTCTGTGGCAAACATTAATAATACTGAGATGACTAAGGAATCCCTAGCCTCAATGAGTTTGCAGTAGAAGAGACGGCCCATCCATGTAAATGCATAATCATAAGAAAACATGGAAAGTGCAGTGGGAACCTTGAGAGGGAGTGATTAAGTATAGATAGAGGGATCACAGAATACTGACCTTGGGGCTGAGTCTGGAAGGATGAGGACAGAGTGAGCCAAGCAGAGGGAAACGGGGTGAAGACTTTACATAGGAGAGATTGTGCGGGGATCAACAGACCCTCCTCCAACATTTGCAGGGTCTAGGGCAAGGATACAGATGGAGGCCCCTATATCATATGTCTAAATATTTAAAAATTATAAATCAAGCTTAAAAGATTGAAATACGCAATTCTATTTCCTACCCTGAAAACATATCTTCATGACAATAAAATAGAAATATATGTGTAAAGCTATGGGTTTTTTTTTTATAGCTAAAAGTTGGCAAAATAGTAAAGGCAACTAGCTTTAATTATTGTCGAATATTTCTGGAGAAGAGGCAAAATAAAAATAGAAACAATAACAAAAAAATAAAGACAATAAATTACTTTATATATCTTTCATGACATTTACCTGCTTTCAATTCAGCAAATTCACCATGTCGTGAACAAGATTTTTACATATTTGCATTCATTCCATTAATAACTTAAAAAGTAAAAAATTAAATGCAACTGTACTCTAAGTTTAAAAAATGAAATGTATTTTCATCAAAAATGCAGACTGAAAAAATTATTAGCAAATGTTTCTAAATTATTTCTTTTTAAAATATTAAAAATCATTTATTAGGGGTGTCTGGGTGGCTCAGTTGGTTAAGCATCTGCCTTCAGCTCAGGTCATGATCTTAGGGTCCTGGGATTGAGCCCTGCATCAGGCCACCTGCTCAGTGAGTAGCCTGCTTTCTCTCTTGCCCTCTGCTGCTTCCCCTGCTTTTGCTCTCTTTCTCTTTCTCTGTGTCAAATAAATATATAAAATCTTTAAAAATTTTATTTATTAAAATTAAAATCATTATTAGGGAACATTAAATTGTAACTCAAAATATTTAAATAAAGTTGAAAATTTTATTTGATTTTAAAAAATATTCTCATGAAATGTATTTAACGCTAAATGTTATTCAAATTACCATTTTAATTAAAACTAATAATTTTAACTTTAAAAATAATTTTAGATTTTAATAATAAATCTTATTAAATATTTTCACAAAATGAAACTATTGACAACTCTGGTTTCATGTCCATCTATTTGTCAATACAAAACATGTGTCATGCTGCATGCATGCTACACCTGTCTATAGATAACAAATTTAAGAGTAATGTGAATTGTTGAACATTTCAAAATGTTCCTCTATTGCTGTATACAACTGTGGTGAACACAACACCATCTTCTATGAGTGCTTCCAGAATTATAAGCTGAATCTGAAAGAGAAGCAGGCAAACAGATGCTCAGAATTCCTGGGAAACAGTACTTTATTGTGAAAAACTCTACAGCATTCATGCTACCTGCAAGGAATGATCTGACAAGTTGAACATGTGGGGCCCTCTAACCAGGGGTCCAGGACAGGGATGCAAGGTAATAGGGCACTTCTAGGAATCCCATCACCAAATGAAAGATAATGGTGACAACTGTCAAGGGCCTCATGAGCCATGAGAGGGAGGATCATCCCCAATTGTCCACTACTCAGGGAACAAATGTATTAACATCTTCTTTCACTGGTTTTCCTTCTATGGAATAACATCAGCTCCTCTCTGAGGTAGAAGTCTAGATAATCTGCTCAGAGATGATCGAAAATCTATTTTGGAAGTATGCCATGGAGCCCCACACCCTCAGGAAAGAGAAAAAAGTCAAAGGATCAAACAGTTCATAATGTCTTTTGAGAGTCCTCTGTATTTCCAGGAAGAATTTACATTTGAGAAAAGAATATACATATTTATATTCACACATAGAGACTTGTAGTTACTCCTACACACATATTGAAAAAAATTTCCTGACAAGTGATTTTCTTTCCCTGTTTTCTATAACCTAACTAAAGTGATACATCTAAACCCCAAATTTCACCACATGACTCCCCAGCAAAAATACTCTTCAAAAATACCCTTCAACACTCTCTCACTTCTAAGAGAAAGCCCAAGGTCCTTACAGTGACTTCCGATCCCTCCTTATCTCTCAGCTGCACCACTAATCAGAAACTCCTTGAGGATCTAGCAGCTTCTTCTTGTGTCCTGCTTCAACCATTCTCCCCCACAACAGTCTGAGTGAGAAATGAGACAAAGCCATGGCCATGACTTAAAAGCCTATTAATAACTTTCTATTGCACATCAGACAAAATACAGTCTTCCGACCGTGAACTACAGAGGCTGCAAGATTCGGCTTTGCCTACTTCTCAAACTTAACATCTGCCATCTTCCTTCTTGCTCAGTATGATGCAGTCTCTTGGGCTTGTGTTCATTTTCTAAAACATATGGAGTTCCTTCCTAACTCAGGGCTTTGATACTTGCTTTTCCTTCTACCTGGAAAGTTCTCCTAATCTTCACATGACTGGTTCCTAGTCTTTCCCTGAACATCCCACTTAAAACACATTCCCAGTTATTCGCTCTCCAACACCCTATTTCCCTGTTTGCTTCATTCACAGTATCTTCCACAACCTATATTTTGTTCATTTCTTATTTATTTGTAGGATTGATACATTCTGCTTTCATGCAGAGAACGTTTCTGATTTGTTTGGTAATATTTTCAGTTTTCAGCAGAAAGCTAACTCATGAGAGGTGCTGACTATGTATTTGTTAGTTACCTACCTCCATGGGCTCATTTCCTAGCACTGGACACCTGGTATTTCACGTACCAATAATACCAAACATGTCATAGTTCCACCAAACCCTCAAAGGAGTAGCTACAACTATTTTATGCCTCTGTGTTTTTGCTTGAAGTGTTCCATTTCCCCCAGACAGTTCATCCCTCCTTCCTCACCTAGTAACCTCTCCTGATTCTTCAAGCCTCAGCTCAGGTTTCATCCCCAGAGACAGAGCTAAGTACACTTCCTTGTGCTTCCACAGAACTCTTCTTTTTTCAGTAGTTATCACTCTCTATGCTCATGTGTCTTCATTTACCTGTGCACTTTAGGAGTCAGGAACCATATCTTATTTTTTTATCCCCATATATCAAATACACTATGTATTAAACAAATGGTTAGTATACTGCAGATGTTAAGTAAATGTAGTTACATGTAATTGAAACATTTCTTCCACTTCTAACAGGGACGGTGACACACATAACCTCCTGGGCCTGACTGTCTGGGATCAAATTTCATACTTAGTCATCCCGTGAAAGTCACCTGAATGTGTGCCTCAGTTTCCAAATCCATAAAATGGGGTTGAAGATAAGGGCTATCTTAGGTTGTTGTAAAGATTAAATTCATTTGTTTAACTTAATTTAAAAATAAATTAATACATGTGAAACATTTCGAAGTGCCTACATGCCTAGCCAACACCCAATAAATGTCACCTGTACCTTTATCTGAATTGTGTTTCACATAATCTTTTTCTTTTTTCAGGACAACTGGAACAAATAAAAGAAGTTCTTCCAATATCTCTTCGTGTGTAATGGTAATAAACTTTAGTTTATGGCAAATTTGTGATTATCTTGGCACTAGCCTCTTTTCTAATTGGGCACACATACATAAATCGTGACTTTAGCTGCTTGACTGTTGTGTAACTTAAGGAGTATGTATATTGCCAGTCTGTGCCACTTGGCAGCTTAAAAAATTTAATTTAATTTAATTTTAAAAAGGGAGAAATGCAGTACATGTGAGATTAGTACTATGTAAATATGCTTAAATCTATCCCCATATGTTTTGTTCAAAATGTTTTACACTGTTCAGTCGAAAGAGAAAACAGATCTGATCGTATATCACCTCCTTGCTCAAAATTTTTCTATAGGTCTCAGAATAGGGGAGAAAAATGGAAATATCTCAATAGCCCCTTGAAAGAAATAAAATGGACCGAGGTAATGAAATAATAACTGGAAAAGACATAGAAAGAACAAATAATCATATAAAAATCAAGCTTATTAGTAATCAAAGAATATCAAATCAAAATCCAGGGTCTATCTTTTAACTATCAAATAGCAAAATTTAAAAAATTAATGTTCAGTGTTGGCAAGAATGCAGGAAATACATGTTTCTATATAGGACTGTTGGGGAGAGCAATTTGGTTCATGCTTTCAGAAAAAAAAAAATTGGAAATAGGTATCAATAGTCCTCTAAAACTTCCTGCCCTGTGGACTTAAAATCTCTTTCCCAGAAATAGTATGAGGAAATAATCAAATGTTTTGACAAATATTTAGTAGAGATTTTCATTGTTATTACTTATAATAATGAAACATTGGAAATAACCTCATGTCCAGCTAAATTAATTTATGTTACTGTTACACAATGAATTATGTAAGTATATAAGCAGTGCTTTTGAAGCATATATGGAAGCATAAAATATTTGTTTTATACTGATTATATAAAAGGTGGTATATAAATAATAAGTACAGCAATGCCAATCATATAATATGGATATGCATATTTGAGTGTATGTATTGTGTGTGAAAGGAAAGACATTCAAATCTTCATTATGGATTATGCAGAGGTATTTGGGTAAAGAAGCTGATTTGTGATTGTTGTTGTTGTTAATGCTTTTCTCCTAAGTATGTATATGTGTGTGTATATGTGTGTGTGTGTATGTGTGTATACATATTTTTAAACCAGGGCCTATGGTATGGTTTTTCTAATCAGAAAGATAATCTAACTAAAGTTAATAAAATTTTCATGTTGGCATTAAAAGGTCTCTGCAATTCAACACAATCTACCTTACTGCAACACTAAATTTCAATCTTAACATGGAAGCTATTAGAATTACAGGATTGGGAGACAGGTGGTCAGTTCTTTTTAAGTTCTGTTCTGACTTTGGAGAAAAATCACTTAACTACTATCAGTGTTTTTCTCAGCTGTTAAGAATGTGCACACTCTCTGTCTATTCCACCAAAGTTATTATGATTCCTAATTGAAATAGCATATATACTTAATAACTGTTTAACCAGTACCTATTATGTAAATAAGGTGTTTAATATATGAGAAGGATATAGAAATATGAGCGGTTATTACAAGCGTTAATCAAAATAATAAAAAATAGATACTAAAAAGTAAACAAAAAGATGATACAACTGAGCAGTTCATACTTAGGTCACCAAAACTAAATCTGTGATTTTATCTTCCCACCCTTTTCTGTCCAATCTATAATAAATGACTACTTTTAATAAACTCAGCCGAACAAAAAGTAACAATTACTTTCAAGAAAGTTGAAAATATCTAATGTTCTATTTTTCAGTAAATATGGGAAATTCTAGGTATTGAATTTTCTCTGTGTGGATGGAGTGAGTAGAGTTCAAATTTTTGTTTCAATTTGATCCATACTTCTTTCCCTGAAGAGCCAAAACCAAATATTTACTTCTTAACATACTTGAATTGGGCCTTTGATAATTATTCTCAGTAAGAATATATTGCATTTATTTAGCACCTTTCTATGTGTCAAAATATTTTCGTTTAAAATATCTTTACTAATTCTCACAACCACCCAGGGAGGTGCCATTAGCAGTTTTCCTTTAATTCAGTGGTATCTCCAGTAGTCTACTTAGAACCAGCTCACTCAGTTAGAGCCAACAGTGAATTTTTTTTGAATTTTGCAAGCTTTTTTTAAGCACAGACAATATTAAAAACTAAATTATACAAATCATATGTAAAACTTAGAAATAAATTGTATTAAGATGTTTATAAATACCCAGAACCCATCACTTCCTAATTATTTTATGCATTTTACCGTAGTCTCTGCTCTTGAGTTTAGGTACGTTTATTGCATCTCTGTAGTGGAAATGCCACATAATAGTGTGCTGACAACTCTGCCTTCAGTGGCATCATATTGATAGCTTGAAATCAGCCAAGATGAGAGTGTTTACACCGCTATAATTGGCAAACACTACAAATCATGGCTTGATTCATTGTTGTGTTAATAGACTAGACTGAAGACAATGATGGAGAAAATGTTAATAATGAAGATCAAACTTAAATGTGTGTCATGTCTATAGCCATATGCTGTGAATTGAACAAAGACTTGAGGAAGTATTTTTCTAGTACTTGTAAGCTCTTATGCCCCTCAGGGAAGAAGTCACTCACCATTGATGAATGAGTGATGTTCCGATATATGTCTTCATTGTTTCATTTTGTCTTACTCATTGACATAAATGAAAGTATCAAATAACATTCCATGACAGAACTACAGTCATTTATCAACCACAGATCAACCACTCTACAACAGTTGGCAAAAATCAAAGAAAGCATTCTGTGGGAATCAATTGGCTATATAGAGTATTATAGTAAAGAGTATATGTAATTATTATTTGTAATATATGTGCGATGCATTCCTTATATCAGTAAAATTTATGATGAAGTCGCATATGTATAGATAATACATTTTGGAAAAGAGCTATCATCATGTATCATCACACCACCATCTTTTAATGACAATAACGAGATTGAAAAGATAAATGGAAAAACAGTGCTTGTTGAGTGATAACCTCTATCCATCAATAACTTTATTTATTTATTTATTTATTTATTTATTTAGATTTTAGTTATTTATTCATGATAGACATAGAGAGAGACAGAGAGAAAGACACAGGCAGAGGGAGAAGCAGGCTCCATGCACCGGGAGCCCGACGCGGCACTAGATCCTGGGACTGCAGGATCATGTCCTGGGCCAAAGGCAGGCGTTAAGCCGCCGAGCCACCCAGAGATCCCCAAATAATTTTATTTTTATTTCTTGCTTTTTCATGCTGGAAAGCAGCCTAAGATATACCTTCTTCTGACCTCAGTCTAAGTGTCAAATATATCACAACTATGCGTCTATCACTTTCCGTAATGATCACGAGTTCTAGCAGTTTGCCCCAGGTGTCAGAGAGAGTCCCAGGCACAAACCTTGTATTCTCCTCAGATTTCTTCCTCCGTTTCTCAGACCCAGGCCACCACAGTCATCCGCCACCCATGTGGCCACCATGTCTCCAAATTAAAGACCCAGCCTGCATAGCCTCCGTGCCCCACATGCCAAGTCGATGCATACTCCTGGCCATGTGTGAAATACCATAGTGCATACCGTGGGATCTGGCTTTTGAGCCACCACCGAGGGGCTGGATCACTCAACACAGAACTACGCTGTTACCAGTGTGATTTGACCAAAGGAAACAGGAGATGAGATAGAGCCAGGCAGATACCTGTTCCTTCCTTTCACCTTTCCATGAACTACCACAAGGTTCCTCCTTGCAGCTCTTCAGAGAAGTCCAAATGTTGAGCTGATTGGCAAGTATCCTCCTCTTAGCAGTCAGTCATACAGTAGCCAGTAGGGTAACAGATCATATTACATTGCTTCCATTCTTCCATGCCTCACTTTCTTTTCTCTTTGCCCTGCTTGTATGCTTTACATAAGCATCCACACTTTAATCCTTATCCTCTGCTCTGTTTTCTATAGGATCTAGGCAAAGACACAAACTTTAGCTAACTAATAACATTATTTTCAGGAATCCAAATGTATCAGCTTCCTGTGGCTGCTTTTACAAATTACTAGAAGCTGGTTGTCTTAAAACAACAGAAATGAATTCACTAACAGCTCTGAAAGCCAGAAATCCAAAATCGACCTGTTAGCAGATTTGCAGTCTTCCCGAACATTCTAGCAGAGAATCTCTTCCTTGTGTCTTCCAGCTATCAGTGGCTTCAGGAGTTCCTTGGTTTATAGCCACATTACTCTAATCTTTGCCTCTGTGGTCACATCGCCTCCAACCCTTCAAAACTCCCTGTGTTTCTTTCTTATAAAGATGCATATGATTGCACTTAGAGCACAATCCAGGACACGCTCTTCCTCTCAAAACAATCACATCATTTGCCAATAAAGTAATAATATTCACAAGTCCAGAGATTAGGACCTGGACATATCTTTCTGGAGGACATTGTCCACCTCGCTACACATGGGAAGAAACAATGTTGCTTATACTAGCA
The DNA here is from genome assembly GCF_003254725.2 of Canis lupus dingo. Taxonomy (NCBI): domain Eukaryota; kingdom Metazoa; phylum Chordata; class Mammalia; order Carnivora; family Canidae; genus Canis; species Canis lupus. Next base: position 53,472,114 of record NC_064248.1, read on the forward strand.
AATCAATTAAATATTAGGAAGAGGAAGTATTTTTATAGGAGATACTTCTGTAAAATTTGCAAAGCATGCTCCTCCTGTGATAGCGTAACTAGATATACAGTTATTCAAACAAAATGCAAAAATCAAGCATAAGAGAGGGGAGATTAAACAATGCAAAAGTTTTTATCCTGTTATTCATCCACTAAAACATTAGGGTCATATCAGCTGCTCCAGCAGGCACAGAAGACAATGGCTGTCTTTGAAATGCAGAATAAGTGTTTTGAAGTGGTACCAGTTTGGAGGGAAAGAATTTCTAATTATTAAAGCAAAATCTTTTTTTTTTAAAAATAACTGCTTAGGGTTTGCCTTCCATTTTATCACATTTTTTCTTTACACAAAAGGTTTTAGCTTCATTTCTGCCTTTAAAAAAAAAAAAAAACAAGGAAAGCTAGTGTGAAGGGTTACTGCAGGGGACAGGAGAGGAAAAGGAGGAGGCAAGCTCTGTAAAGTGAACAGCTGGGTGTGCCCCATCTGAAGGTGGCTGCTAATATCACATTGTATAAGATCCCAGTGTGAATTCCAGCTGTGATCATGTACTCTGTTCTCCCATCCACGGTGTGTACAAAAGGAATAGTTATCGTTTGCATATTTGAATTCCACAAGCATTTTTTTTTTTCATTTGTTAGTGTCTTCAATTTTTCTTCTTCAATTTGCTTTGTAAGAATAGGCTCCTTTCTCTGGGCTGGAAAAAAAAATCCTGGCACAAAATAATATGATGTGTTTATATTTGAGTTTCTAAATATAATTCATACCATACTCATCTATCATTGTCTCATTTATCATTTATTCTTTGTACTGTAGTTACAATTACGACATCCAGGAGAAAGGCAGGTTTTCTGACTCCTAAATGCCCCTGGGTCTTTCCTTGCTCACTGAACAGTTCTAAATGAAATACATTTAACTCACTGGGTTGTAGGTTTCTGCAATGCAATTTTCAGCTTACAGGTAAAGCTAGTTATCATTAGAAGCTGATAAGCTCTACAAGCAAAATCATTTAGGAAAGAAATGCTTCCACTTTATCAATCTTTATATGAATTCATAATTCAATAAATATATTTTATGGCTTAAGTTTCTCAAATTACTTAAGATCACTGTGATTATAGATACCTTATCCCCTCTTAATTCCTAGAAATCAAGCGTCAACAAGTTTGATTTTATAAAACAGGCCTGCCTTTGTCTCTTCTTTCCTTATTGGCATGTAAAAGTCCCACTGCACATTTATTGGGAATGGGTCTCAACGCCCTGGACTAATCTCACACAGGCCATATGATCAGACTTCTTGAATCATTCTTGTGAATTTTTGGAGCCCATGGTTTCCAGGGGAGTGTAATATGCTGCATAACAACTCTAGAGGCCCTTACATCTTTAGTAAGGGATGATACTTGATTATTACAATATTTCTACATCCAAAGAGAGTTCTGGGTATTTTGGTGGTGTACCTTGATGTATACAGCATATATACTGTATGATATGTATATATGTGTGTGTATTTATATATGTATATAATGATGTATGCATATAACAGTATGGTATACAGTATGACATATAAGTGGTGAACGGGTACATGAAAAAGTGCTCAACATAACTAATCATCAGGGAAATACAAACCTGAACCACAATGAGATACCACCTCACACCTGTTAGGATAGCTATTATAAAAAGACAAGAGAAAACAGGTATTGGCAAGGATGTGGAGAAAAGGGAACCCTTGTACACTATCAATGGGAATATAAATTGTTATAGCCACTATGGAAAACAGTAGAGAGTTTCCTCAAAAAAATTTTAAAAAGAACCAGTATATCTCCAGAATCCCACTTCAGAGTATATATCCAAAGGAGTGAAATCAGTATCTCAAAGAGATATTTATGCCCTCATGTTCATTGCTGCAGTATTATTCATAATAGCCAATATGTGGAAACAACCTGTGTCTGTCAGTGGATGAATAGATAAAGAAAATGTGATTATATAAATATAACGGAATATTATTCAGCCATAAAAAAGAATACCCAGAAATCCCGTCATGTGCAACAATGTGGATAAATCTGGAGGACATTATGCTGAGTGAAATAAACCAGATGAAAAAGGACAAACATTGAGTGATTCCACTTATATGTGGAATCTAAAAAAAATTGAATTCGTAAGAATCAGAAAATAGAATGATAGTTCCTAGGGATAAAAGCAGGGTGGGGAGCAGGGAATGGGAAAATACTGATCAGAGGGTATAAACTTTCAGCTATAAGATAAATAAGTTTTGGAGATTTAATGTACGGCGTGGTGATCATAGTTAATAATACTGTGTTTTGTACTTGAAATTTGCTAAAAGAGTAGATCTCAAGTGTTCTCACCAGAAAAGAAAAAAATGGTAATTATGTAAGATAATGAAGTGTTAATTAATTTGATTGTGAAAATCATTTCACCAAGTATATGTATCACATTGTAGACTTTTAAAAATCACACTCTACATGATGTGGATGGAACTAGAGGATATTGTGCTTAGTGAAATAAGTCAATCAAAGAAAGACAATTATCATATGATTTCATTTATATGTGGAATTTAAGAAACAAAACAGAGGATCATAAGGGGAAGAGAGGAAGAAATAAAACAAGATGAAATCAGAGAGGGAGACAAACCATAAAAGACTCTTTATCATAGGAAACAAATTGAGGGTTGCTGGAAGGGAGTGGTGAGGGGGATGGTGTAACTGGGTGATGGACATTAAGGAGGGCACGTGATGTAATGAGCACTGGGTGTTATATAAGACAGGAATCACTGACCTCCATCACTGAAACCAGTAATACATTATATGTCAATTAATTGAATTTAAATAGAATTTTTTAAAAATCACATTGTACATCCTAAATATATAAAATTTTTGTCAACCATATCTCAATAAAGCTGGAAAAAATATTTGGGTAAACATAAAAGTGCCAGGAATCAGATCTATGGGTTGTTGGGCATGGGGTGGGTATAGACTTGTTATAAGAAAAACTTTGGGGCAAATAGATATGTTATTGTCTTAATTGTGGTGATAGTCTCACAGGTATATATAGGTATATGTCAAAACCTATCACATCATGCACTATATAAATATATAGTGCCCTATAATTATATATAATAAAGTATATATATAGTATAAAGTATATATATAAAATAAAGTATACGTTTTACATAGTAAAGCAGAATATTACATAGTAATATTTACTCCCTTTACTATGTAAAACGTATACTTTATTTTATATATATATACTTTATTTTACTATATTTTATATATATATACTTTATTTTGCATCAATTATAGCTCATAAAGCTATAACAAAATAAAAAGAGGCAACTTAAAATGAAATAGTTAACCTTGTACAAGCGGAAAAACTCTATTCCTAAAATATATCACCACAACATTCCTATATCATGGCAACCTGGCAGTGGATAAACAGGGTTATTTAATCATAACACCTGGTTTTTGAGATCTGAAGCAATCCTTGTCACATGGAAATTTCTAGTACATGTGGCTAAGTTCATTAGTTGTCCATTCCCACCTTCCACGAGCTCTTGGCAACACTTGACAAATTGATCATTCCCTCTTCCTGGAAAAGTTCTCTTCACATGGCTTCCATATTTCCCTCTACGGCACTGGCCACTTCTTCTATTTTGCTTCTGTCAACCCAATATCTGAATGGTAGAATGTCCTAGTTCTTGGACCTCCTCTTTTTTTTTTTTTTTTTAAGATTTTTATTTATTTATTCATGAGAGACAGAGAGAGAGGCAGAGACACAGGCAGAGGGAGAAGCAGGCTCCTTGCAGGGAGCCCGAGGCGGGACTCGATCCTGTGACGGGCATCACTCCCTGAACCGAAGGCAGACGCCCAGCTGCTGAGACCCCCAGGTGTCCCTTGGACCCCCTCTCTTTATCTAAGTCCACACCTTTGGCTGTCTCATCCAGTACTATTACTTGAAATAGTCATCCAAATATTGATAATTTCCAATGTACATGTCCAGCCTGGATCTCAGCCTTGAATTCCCATATCCAAATATATGTGCCACATCTCTACATTTGTTTCATAGAAAGTTTAAATTTAACATGCCCCAAAATAGAATCCTTGGTATCTCTCACCTTTCCAAACTGCTCCATTCACAGCTTTCCTCCTGTGAGTGAGTGATAACTTCATTCTGTCAGTTGCTCATGCAAAATACCTTGCTTTATTCCACATTTATTCTTTCAGGAAATCCTTTTGGCTCTGCTGTCAAATAGATTTTTTTTCCAACAACTTCTCACCACCTCTCTTGCTAGCACCATCATCTGTCACCTGGACTGTTACAACAGCCTCCTAACTAGCTTTTCTTCTTTCGCTACTATTCCTCCAATTTGTTATTAATGCATTCAGAATAAAAATGTACATGGTCCGTCTTACTTCTCTGACCTGGTTTCTTATTCTTCCAAAAACTCCATTCCAATCACGCTGCCCAACTAGCTGTTTTTCAAAAACATCAGGAACACTTATGTCAGATTTGCTCTTCCTCCAGATATCTGCATGGTTTGCTCCCTTATCTCCTCGAATCAAATATTCTCAGGCCTTTCCTGAAGTCTTTTTAAAATTGGAGCCAGACCCGGGGCCCTGGCAATTCCTAAATGTTCTCTCTTGCACTCCCATTTTAATTCTTTCCAAAGCATTTATCACCTTCTAATATATTTTTCAATTTACTTATTTTGATTATTATTTATCTCTCCCTCTCCCTCTAAAAGGTAAGCTTATTGCACGTTTTTTTTTTTTTTTGTTTTTTGTTTTTCTGTTTTGTTCACTGCTATGCCCTTGGCACCTTGAAGAGTAGTTCATTGTAGACAATGAATGAATGAATGAATGAATGTGAGTGAACATATTGCCAAAAGTAGAGGATGATACTGTGCTTTTAATTCTTATTTTAGTACCATAGATGAATTTATGTTTTACTTCTCATACCACTGCAAAAGTATTTAAACAAAATGTTATGTTTTAAGATTTAAGGACAGCACTTGTGTGGTTGTTAGGTATTAAGTTCTGAATAAAGGTGAAGCAAAGTACCACTGCTGAGTTCATCACCAAAAAATACAGAACTTTCTAGTGGAAGCACCATTGGTACTCTACCCATTAGGACCCAAATGAGCTTTGCTGTAATAAAACAATATGGTTCTTCCTTGTCTGGTCAGATGCAGATAACTTCTTTCCCTCACTGAACCTGGCATATAAGGTACAATGTGGCTCAAAGGATATTCTTTTCCATGAGTATGTAGCAGACATGAGGACAAGAGGGCAGAAAGCAGACAGATAAAAGTCAAGGGAGGTATCTTTGCTTCACAGACTTCATTTTCTTTTTTTACCTACAAATTTCTGTTATCATAATGATAGATGTATCTCCTCACCTATCTTTTGTTTAGCTTATTTTAGAAATCAAAGAACTTACTAATTTGGGGAAGTGGGGCTAGATTCTTCTTTGAAATTTTAATACACATTCATAGTTTTCTTAGTCCACCTAAGAGACTTGATAATAATATTTGTATTAGCTGGGGGTGTAGCAGGCAGGATAAAATCAGCAATTTTCCTCTTACCTTCTAGGGCAAACTTGATCAACATTTCTTCTGATGTAAACAGGTTGGCCTCAAAATGTCCTCTTTGTACCTGACAGGTTCCTGTTCAAAGAGTAAACTCTTGTTTATTTGGCTTTTTAAAAAGGTCTTTTCCTCCCCGTGCCAATTTATCTGACTTTAATCTTGAAATTTTTAATCAAAATGGTTTGCCTTCAACTAACATATCTTTCTACTTGAATATATTCAAATAAATTGTTTCCTTCTTTTCTTTATTAACACTTTCATGTTTCCACTAGAACTGAAGCTTTTTTCCCTCTGAGTATAAACTGAGTCTCTCCAAGGATAATTAAGAAAATCACACCTAAACAAGGTACCATGAGTGACTTTACCTTCATGCATCCAACTGTTTTTTCTGAGGCCTCCAGCTTATTTCCTTTACATGTGTTTATTTTAAAGAAAGTCATTTTTGAGCTAAAGGAGAAGTATAAACATCATACTTCATAAATTTGGTAGTAGTAAAGCACTGTTATCAATATAATTAGCTAGACTGCATTAAATTCAGGTTTTTTTTTTTTAAAGCTTACTGGTGAAGTTTACATTAAATAAATATCAATTGAGCATCCACAGAATAAAATGTCAGTCTTCTTTTCCCACACATGCCTGGTTATGAGACGGCCTCAGACCTGGTCTTAATGCTGGTCAATGCCTTGTGATATTCCTCACTCTCTTCGCCATGTTGAGTCCCTTTCAGGAACCCTAGTTCATTGTTTGATGTGCTGGGTTCCCACCTACTTTTCTCTAAGTTCTCAAGAGATATAGCCTGTTCCTTTGTCCCTGGTTCTCTGCTAGGGTTTTGTTACCCATGGATAAAATTCTTAAGGATACTTATGAGGTCACTTGTCTTCCAAATATTGACTAATGTCAGGATGTTGTTCAATCTTAGCCAAATAGGTTAAACACCATTTCCAGAATTAGCATAGAGAATATTGTATTCTTCTTATACTTTGTTTAATACACATGCTGCCATCCTTCCAGAGCTGTGATAGTTGAGTCAGTTTCTCAGTTTTCTTCTTGCCTTGATGAGGAGAACTTTGGCCTCCACTTTCCTTTCTAGGTTGGTAGGATATAGCATTCCAGATGTACCATACCATATAATAATGGCCATCTTCCCAGTTCTACCCGGGGATGTGCCAGGTTTAGTCCTCCTCCTGCAACCATTATTCACGGATTCTTTGGCTGGTTTCTCTTCCTCTTGTCACCCAGTATGTTGATGGTTTTCAGGCTTTTGTCTTTGGCCTCTTTTCTTTTTATTCCCCTTTGGTGATTATATCTGCTCCTTTTATTTTATTTTGTTTTTGATTTTTCTTAAGGTTTTATTTATTTATTTATTTAATGGAGAGAAAGAGAGCCAGAGAGCATAAGCAGGGGGAACAACAGAAGGAAAGGAAAAAGAAGGCTCCTCACTGGGCAGGAAGCCTAGTGCGGAGCTCGATCCCAGGACCCAGGGATCATGACCTGAGCCAAAGGCAGATGCTTAACCAACTAAGCCACCCAGGTACCCCTACTCCCTTGATTTTAATGGCATCTTAAGTGCCAGATCTTCATCTTGAGTCTGCATTCTCATGTGCTTCAGGTGTATTTACCCAATTGGTTATAGACGTCTCTGCCTGAATCTCCACCCCACCAATGCGGTTCCTTAATTTCAGAGCAGTATCCTCTTTCTGAGCATTGTACATGCTGATTCCCCTGCTACAGATGCTTCTCTCCATTGTTTCAAAACACGATTCAAAGGCCATCTTTTTTGTGAAAACTTTCCCAAAGCTAATTATTACACCCTTTATGTTCAGGGTGATGAAGAATGCTGATGTTGTGGAGGAAAAGTTTTAGCTGGTCATGGGATGGGTAGAAATTCTTACATAACAAATAGAAATTGAATGTGAACAACCTTGTGAAACTATTATCTACTCTGAGACAAAGATAATTTTGCTCACATTTCACCATTGCTTTTGGTAATAATAATAATTCTAGGCTACTTTAAAATAAGTAATTTATAAGAATTTATTGAACCAAATTATAGGAAACTGAAGGGCTAGAAACCTAATCAAATGCTAATACTTTTAAATGCAATAAATTTTTATACGTATTGGTCTTATGAAAGTTTCTGCTATAGTTTCTGTAAGTATACATATTGGAAGGAAGAACAAAAAATTATTTTAAATATACACTATAAAAACACAGGGACACCTGGGTGGCTCAGCAGTTGAGTGTCTGCCTTCGGCCCAGGGTGTGATCCTGGAGTCTTGGGATCAAGTCCCGCATCGGGCTCCCTGCATGGAGCCTGCTTCTCCCTTTGCCTGTGTCTCTGCCTCTCTCTCTCTCTCTGTCTCTCAAGAATAAATAAATAAAATCTTAAAAAAAAAAAAAAACACACACAGCAAAACAGCAATACATAAACAAATTCAGACAACATTTTTTAAAGTGTAAAAAGAGTCAACCATATTCTTTGTAATATTTAGGACAACAGCAGAATTGATTTGGCCAGCTGGCCCTAGTTTAGCAAAATTATATTTCATATTCGGCTCTAGTAGCAATGAACATTGTTTTCTCAGCTGGTGAGGCACAATATATCATTTTACTACCTATAGAGACCTGGAATTCAATAAAAATCATGGCCAAAAGTAATAGCACAATAAGATGACAAAGAGACATGGGTCTAGGTTTGATATCTTCTTTGGAAATGATAGCGACTGGCAACACGGCAATAATCATAATACAGTTTTGTGTGATTTCATTATACTGTCTGAGGTCAGCGAATACATGTACAAACTTGCATGAAATAACTTGTCGTAGCTGGTGGTGTGGTAGCGTACAATGAGCCAGAGCCTAAGAATTAGGAATCCAAGAAGCCAATATTAACTTTGCTAACAAATATATTCTTGTTATGTAACTTGCTTATCACTCAGATTTCCATCTATAAAAATGTCTGGTCCAGAACTTTAGCTCACTTCTAGTTCTGAAACTCTTTTATCTTAAGATACATCAACATGGAGCCATGGCGCAAAGCTTCAGGGAAGTGAAAAGCCAACTTAAGGTGACTTTTTAAATTTACATCTCATCTCCTCTTGCATTTTCTGACAGCTTGAGATGGACATTAGAGACTAAAATGAAAGGGACACACAGAGGAAAGGACCCATGTGTTCCTTAAGTATTTGGAGCTTCAAGACTGAATCACATTTGATTGGGCACATTGTGTCAGGAGTTATTAGCACTGCCACAATGAGGGAAAGATGTGTAGGTTCCAGTCACTTTGCCATGCTTCCTTCTCCCCCAACACTATTTATGACCCTAAGCCTGAGACTAGGCACAAGCTACCTTTCTATGAAACCATGTGGACTAGTGATTAAGCTACTGCCACTCAACTCCAGATCCTCCTTTGCAGACTCTCATGATGTGGGATTTGGGACTCTGAGAACTACATTTTTCCTTTGCCTATAGTTTCCCCAGCTTTCCATGAGTAGGGAGCAAATAAAAAGAGAATGGAGGAGTGGAAGAGGAGTACAGGGATTTCTTTTTCCCTGCTTTCTTGCTATTCCCATTAGTATTCCCTCAGCAATATACTTTATTCCAAAAGCAGCAGTTCTTTCAACCTCTAGGTATTTTTGATAATCTAGGAACTGGTCCTATATTGCTACCTCAGAGGTACTCCCACAAGCTCTGCACATCCCATCCTCAGAAGTCAGAGCTCCAGTTCTTCAAAGCTGCTAGCTCTGGCAAGTCTGTCCTTTTCCCTTTGTTCCCTAAGCCCAGGAGTTGAGGCTGTCCACAGCTGTCTTTGTATTTTCTCAGTGTTTCACCCTGTGCTTTTATTCCTTCAACACTTGTGTAGCCATCTCCTTGTATTAAATTCCCACTCTTGACATACATACTGTGGTTTCAGTTTTCAAGACTTGGCTCTTGCTGACATACCATGTGTGATTTACCTTCACTGGTCTGCTATTTTTCACCACAAACAGCACTTTGATAGGGAAGAGTGAATGAGTATTCCTATAATTAATTCCAGAAGATTCCTAAAGGGTGATGATCAGACTCCCTTTCATTTGCACTCATATTATTCATTATTCTAACCTATTAACAGTGATTCAGATTTCTTCAAACTTCATCTTCCAAAACCCTCTACAGTCACCATAGTTAATCAGGGCACAAAGAAAGGACTAACTTGTTTCATTCTCTTTATAAAAAAAATAAAATCTCCATCAACAGGACCCATCAGAAGAGGTTATATTCTTCATTGAATTATTTCACAATCAATAATATTTTAACTTACCCAAGGCAGAAAAGCACCGAGTTAAAATTACCATAATGGACAGTAAGGAAAAAAGTTACTCTGTTATTGTTAAGAAATCATTATGAAGCAAAATAAAAAATGAAAGCAAACCAAGTCTTACCAAATCCTTTTAGAGAATAACTTTCCTTTGCCTGGACAGTATGTTATTAGCATCTGAAAGAAAACCAGGATTTTGCTCTAAGCAGCAGATTCAAAGTTAATGTGCAAAGGATACTGCCTCTTTGTAATTCATTCAATAATACAATACTTTATTGAATAAAGAGAGCCATTTAAACTTTACATATTGAGCAATTGTTCATCTGTAAAAATGTCAGAATGCCAAAAAAGCAAAGGAGCAAGTTACAAAGGATTTCCAATTTCTTAGATAAGATCTTAAAGCAATATATAATATCATTCATAAATATATATGTATACACCGGTGTGTGTGTGTGTGTCTGTGTGTGTGTGTCTGAGTGTGTGTATTATTAGCAATGGCAAAGTCATGCTGTTCACAATTCAATAGTGAAGGCTAAATCTGGAAGGCAACTCAGTTTGTTAGAGTTTTCAGGAATTCAGTATGACTGTTTAAAAGTAGATTTTAGTCACATAGCAGCCATGATATTTTATTTCAAACCATTGTCTATGATAAGGAAAAGCATTAAGAAGGAAAAAAATCTTATTATTTTAAACCATGTTGATAATTTAAGTTAATGAAAGTAAGAGTAAACACCTGTGGTACATTCAAGATTTTGAAATAGGGGCACCTGGGTGGTTCGGTTGGTTAAGTGTCTGCTTTTGGCTCAGGTCATGATACCAAGATCTGAGGATTGAGCCCCGTGTTGGGTTCCCTGCTCAGTGGGGAGTCTGCTTCTCCCTCTCCCTTTCCTGCTCCCTCTCTCTATCTCTCTCTCACTCTCACACTTCCACACACACACTTTCTCTCTCACAAAGAAATAAGTAAAATCTTTTTTAAAAAAATGTTTGAATTAATATTGTGAATTTTGTCTACTGCAGTTGATCCAGTGATTTAAAGAAATTGTAGACTATGCATGAGATTTGCAGCCCACAGGGAATGCTATATTTCCCAGAGTGGCCCAGGGCCTTTAATTTTGAGCCTTTGGTAGTGCAAGCCTCTACTGCTCTATATCCTGCCTTTCCATGCCACAAGCCCATTCATTGCCAATGGGCTGGTGTCCAATCCAGATGAAGGGTCCCCTAGCAACACTCAGCTCTCACACTGGAATGTGACAGTGGTAAATCCACCTCTTCCTCCCTTATAAATGCCTTGCCTGATTTTAAATCCTCTGCTAACTGGAAAATCAGAAATAGCTCCTCCCCTCTAAATTTTGTGGAAAGGAAACACTGCTGGGGAAACTCTGGAAATCTCCCCTAGATTCTAACAGATATACTTGGTGTGGGCTTTGGATATGACATGATAAGTGTTAGGCTTCCACTTACACGACCAAGACAGTGGGGTAATAGGTGTTAGCAGAGACCAGAGAATGAAGGGTTGTCCTGGGTCTCCTAGGGCTGAATCAAGAGAATTACACAGATGGACCTGGAAAAGTCATAGCTTACCAGCAGCTGTTTCTCTTTGCCCTTGTTCTGAAACCCCAGGGGAGAAGGGACAGCCTTGTTGATGTCCATTTTCAGATAGTTCCCCTTAAATCCTGTGGGGGCTTCAAAAGCTTAGCTATTAGGAAGTGAGACATAATCCCTCTCTCTTAACACACTCTCAAAAAGTGGAGCCTTAAAAAAAATAAGACAATATATTGACCTTATTAGAGTTCATGAGAAAAGAAAGTGAAACTGAAACTAGACAATTTACAAAGAAATTAATGAAAGGGTGCTACCTTTTTTGACTTGCTTACCTCGCACCTAAACTATAGGAGAGGCCTTTCCCAGCCTCATCCTCAGGTTCCCACCCTAGAACCAGGCTCCCCTCAGGACATACCCAGTGCTCAGGTCCTATGGCTGAGGATAAGGCCCATGGTGCCAAGTTCTCAGTGTGGGCATATGAGAATTGGATGGAGACAGTGGGGGGGGGGGCAGTTTTTCAATTGCGTCCAAGACCAGTAAAACACTCAGATATAGGTGAGCCAGCCACAACCTTGGAATGTCTACTCACTAAGGATACGAGATTTATTGCCCCAAGATTCAGCATCCTGACATTTACCTCCTTGACTTGATTGTGCCTTGGAGTTTTCCTTCTGAAGGTGGATTTTTACCAAGTCAGTAGCTTCAAGATAACTCTGAGCTATTTTTCTGCTGCTGGGTGAGGATATCCTAGGGTCCACAGATTTAAAAGCTTTCTGATAAGGTCATAGCTGCTAGACTCAGGTAGAACGGGGGAAAGGATATGAAAAGGAAGGTCCTGGACCTCAGGTAGCCTATGATAACAGCAAGAGGAACGAAAATATCTAATCTGACTACTCTTTATCTAGTCCTTACTCTTTTCAGGCACAGAGTCAAGTACTTTATGTGCATTTATTGTATTATTTAATTTTCACAATCCTTTGGGAAGATTTTTTAACTCCATTTTATGGATGAGCAAACAGTGGCACAGACTCTTCGAAGTCATTTAAATAGCAAGTTGCAAGATTGAGAATTAAACCCAATTCCCTCTCACCCATGCCCTTTACCTGCAATTCTACTTAAGTGCTTGTCACCTCTGGGAGCGTATCAAGACTAAATGGTGGGGTAGGGGGTGCTGCTAACCAGAAAGTTGTGACCATAAATTGGGGCAGCCAATATTTGTGACATTGGTAGTTGAATTAATAGTAAGGTTGATAATGATGGTTTGAGATAAATGAAAGAGAGGCAAATATAAAATGCATGTGGTGGGGAGAATATACCACTTTGGCAAAGCTTAATCTTAAGAGAGGAACTAGCTCCTAGCTCCCTTCTAGGCAAAGTTCAGCTTGTGTAACGATGGTGGCCTCTTAGAAGTTGCCACACTAAACTAGATATTATGAAGCAGTCTTCACAATTACTCAAAATTACTAACAAAACTGTGGCTTCCAGAAAGACCTAAACCAGAAAGCAATATTTCTATGTCCTTCACAAATTGACTTGCAAGTAATTGTCCAGAGACACCTTTATGAAGGAGAGCTTAATTTGTTCCCATTTGTATTTTATATATATGCAGGTTGTTAAAATATTTGTGGCACTTTTGCTCTAGCTTTTTGACTCATACTTTTAAGGAAAAATTAAGCTACATTACCTCCCTTTTTATATGGGGTATTTTGTTCTTACCATTAATGGTAGCAACTTTCTACTCCGAGGAAATCTTGAGATTTACATGCCATTAAAGGATAAAGCCATTGACTTTTTTTTTTTTTTGGTTTGAGATATTTAAATCATACAGAAGTCTAACAACTTTTTCATATATTATTTATTTGTTATACCTTTTGGACTTATTTTTCATTTTAAGTATGACTTCAGTTTTTGAAATGAATTGCCTTGTTTCTTATTTCAATCAAGTACATTTTGGGGTGTATTCAGTAAGATTGCAACTACTAACACCTGGGCTTTTCAGACATTAAAAATATATATATCAGAAGCCATAGGTATTTTAAAATTAATTATATCCTCTTTTCTCTGCTGACCTCTTGACCTGAGGCCCTGGGGCTATGCATTGTTATGAAGAAGTTCAAGGGACAGCTACAAGTACCACCTTCAGAATGTGATTGACTCAGGGCATAAGGTAATATTTACTGCAGGTATTAATGGTCACAATCCACAGAAGTAAAAAATTGTTCCATTTTATTTCTCCTTAGATATAACACACAAAAATGACTGGCAAAACTATCCACTTTCTAATAACGACTTCCAGAGGTCATGGAGAGGTGAAATTGTCACTGTGATGTGCATACAGTGGGGATAAGGCCACTCTCCAAGACACTTGTGATTAATTCTTAGTACTATGATGGAAAAACAACTAGTCACCTACATCCCGATTGAAAATTCTCAAAAAAAACCCAAAAGCAAAACAAATTTCTTTGTAAGTCTGAGTAAACACATGAAAACGATATTAGGGGATCCCTGGTTGGCTCAGTGGTTTAGCGCCTGCCTTTGGCCCAGGGCACGATCCTGGAGTCCCGGGATCGAGTCCCACGTCAGGCTCCCAGCATGGAGCCTGCTTCTCCCTCCTCCTGTGTCTCTGCCTCTCTCTCTATGTCTATCATAAATAAATAAACCTTAAAAAAAAAAAAAGAAAACGATATTATACATTTCTGAAAACCTGTTAGAAGTACTTTCTTTGGACCACAGTACATTGCTAAAAGTCTAATATATACAGTTAACTTGGATATAATGGAGGCAATTACAATTTGTGCTCTTCTTCTAGGATTTCCCATACGAATATTAGGAAAAAATGAGTCAGCAACCATGTCCAAGAAGCTCTAGCCACAGTCTTCTGAATATGTGTGTAGGAAGCAACTTGGTAAACCCACCTTAGAAAGTAGGATCCAGTCTAAGAAATTGTGACCTTGGCCCACGATGGAAGTTCCATTTGGACAAGTCTGGACCCAATACTGCACAGCCAGCTTCATAGCATGAAAGAGCAACATGGCTTACTGGAAAATTTTGTTTCATGCAACTGTAAGAATGATGCTCAAGCTGCCATTTGCCCTTGACACTAAAGCTGAAAGAGAAGGGGGCTGAAATAAATGAAGTCTATGAAGTAAGGTTCAGGGCTCTCTAATGCTGTAATAGAAAGAAGCTCTAGAGGCTAATGCAGTTAATGTTATAGGCTAATCACTTCAGAATATGGGTCTTATGCTGGGAATGAAACTTTAAAGATATGAAGAAAGACTTCTTCTGAACCCTCAGTTGTTCAAGAGAAGATCCTGAGAATAGAGAAAGGTGGAGGGTAGAAATCCCTTGCCCAATTTCTGCAGAAGAGTTCTATATTCTCCTTCACCAACTCTTCCCTGCATGGCAGATATCATTGCTCTCTTTCCTATTTTTTAATCTAATCCTTTGAGAAAGGAGTTGGATCTCATTCATAATTAAAAGTCATATAACAACCTAAGGAGTCCTTCTTTCTCTGATGCCTATACACGTACACTCAGATATGCAGCATTTGTATAGGTAAAGCTGTAAGCCAAAGCAATAAAGCTCTTATGATTGAAGCCACAGCAATAAAACTTTTATGGTAGAATCAGGTATTGAAAAGAAATAACAGAATTTTTGTGTATGTAGTGGTGAAGGTAAGGGAGAGAAGGAGGGACACTGAGATCCCATTATATTATACTTTATTTTTTGGAAAATAATTGTAGAAAAAGCCTATTTCAGTCTTGAATCTTCTTTCTCCACTTTCTTCACTAAGGACCTCTCTCTATGTCTTTTGTTTTGTTTTGTTTTTCTACCTGTCTCTATGCCTGCTTTTACTTCTGACCTATAAAATCTGTGAGGACAGGGAAATGGACCTCTCATATTCTCTGTATCCACAGTGGTCAAGATAATGTAGGCCACAGTGGAATTCTGCTGAGTGAATGACTAAATGACCAAATTAAATTTCCAATCAGATACTTAATTATCATAAGAAATAATAAGAAGGAAACTATTCTCAAACCCAGTGGGTATTAAATGGTATCCATACTTTCTTTGTGTATTTGTTGTGTTTTGTTTTTACGATAGTGTGACCAGTTTCAGCTTCTGACCACTCACCATCATGTAAATTGATCACAGCCACAGAAGAGAGCAAAAGGCGTGAGAGGGAACATCCATTGCAGATCAGAGATTAAATCAAAAGGTAAAGAGATTCACCAAAAGGTGAATGTGTGCCTCATTCACATGTGAATCATCCCTAGTCTCCCTTCATCTGGCCAAATACCACAGTGCTTGTTCATCCAGCAGATCAGATTCTACATAAGGACATTTTGTGTATGTGTACATCTAGACATCCAGTTTGTAGTCGCAGCAACATTTGTACCACCGTGGTGAGCTGTCTGCATAAATATATTTCTGAAAAACAAAACCATGGTTCAACATGACATCAAATAAGAGTGTCTAGGAGAAAAAAGAAAAATAATTTAGAAGCAATTAAGAAGCTAATGCTATTGACTCACATTTGAAGAACTTGTTTTGTCTGATTAAAATTGAATAAGGCACTGAGAATCAGGAACATAAGCCTGGTTGCGTCAGGAGTCCCAATTGCCTGCTCTCTTTATTTCAATTTCCACTTCTTCGTTGCAGAGACAAGCTACTGGAAACTTCCATTTTTATTCCCTATGGTTTGAAACACTTCAAAAACTGTGGGTTTTTTGAACCTTCAGTGTAAAGTATTGACATTCACCACAACAGAATTCATTTCTTTACAGCCTCATAACTGAGTAACACTGACATAAAATCATGTGTTGGATATTGCACTTCATTTATATCTGGGCTCATTATCATTTTGCTCTTTTGGAAAGGATTTTAGCATCTATTCTGATGCAAACAGTAGCTCTGTCTATGGAGGCAGATGTAACACAGCTCTAGAGATGAGCACCGACTAGCATTCAGCAGTTGACTCTGAGATGGAAGACAAGCAGGGGAGTATTTTGCTTTCCTCTATGAAAGTGGAGGAGCTTTTCCTGGGGTGGCCCTGGAGCAGTTGTAGCCCCTCCCCAGACCTTGGGCACACAGAGAAAAATACTGGAGCTGCCAGGTACCTGGATTCTTGACTCAACAAGCCAGTTCCACCCCCAGAGATCTGTGGTTGTGTTTGGTCAAAGAAGCTAAAATAGAACGAAGAAGAGTGTCCCTGCACCTTCTTGTGCTTGGGGAAAATGAATTTCAACTGTAAAGGACAACGAGATTTATTGCCGTCAAGATTAAGCCCGTAGACAACTGAGCTATTGAAGTAACATCCTCCTTATCTATCACATGGGGCTTTATGGATTGAATATCAGGGTAGAAGCTTTGTGATTATGCCATTTCCCTGCTCAAACCCATAGAATGGTGGCTCTGTTTAACTATGTAAAATATGTGGAGAGGTCGCTGCTTTCCTGTTATATAAACTCTTTCCAGTCATTGTGCAGAGATTGGAGGAAGCCTCAGAACTGTCAATGGGAGGTGGGCCCAGCATGTTGGAGTGACATTACTGCAGCGGTTCTAGAGATTCCTGGTCATAGCTTTAAATTTACCATGAGATATAAGCCCCAAAAATATTAAAATAAAACTGTGTAGATTACATGTAACTTGAAATATATTGTTATTTTTTTAATAAAGTAGAAAATGATAGCACCACTTTTTTTTTTTTTTTTTTAGCACCACTTTTAGTAAGAAGGAAGATGATGACAATGGATGGCTACGTTTTGGGATGTCTTTATGATGTACTTGGACTGCACTATGCTCTTTCCATGGATTATCTCAATTAAGCTAATCTACAAGACTATGAAGTCATTTCTCTTACTATCCTTCCTCTTTACACATGAAGGAACGGAGACCCAGAAAGTTTAAGTGACTTGTGCAAGGTTACTCCACTGATAAACAGTGGAGGTGTGTTTGAAATTCTCTTAGAGATAATCCAACACAGGGCTCAGCAAACTTTTTCTGTAAAGGACCAGACCATAAAAATTTCAGGCTTTGTGTTGCAACTACTCAACCCTGCTCTTGCATCACCAAAGGAGCCAGAGATATTGCCTACACCAATGGGCCATCTTGCAATATGTACAGGAAAGATGTGGTCTGCTGTTTGCTGACCTCTAATCCTGTCCGTTTCACTCATTTTGTATGTGAGAAAACTAAAGCCCAGAAAGGTGAGAGTATTTCTACTGCTGTTCTGTATTAGAAAGAAGATGAAACATCTCTGGGTCTCAGTCCTGTAATCTTTTAATTACATGAAATTCAAGAGATTTCACCAGTTAGTATGGTAACAGATTTTAATATCTCATATTAAAACAAAGGTAAAATTCACCTGAAACTATGATAGTCGCTTACAGATAGTTATGTTCAATAGAAGCCGATTTTGAACTGAGACTTTTCTGCTTACCTGGTTTGTATTGATGCCGTAGTACACAGAGCTCCAAGACCAAGCAGAAAAATCCCAAACACATCTCATTAAGTCAAATCAAGAATTAGGGGAGGCGGGTACTCAAATTGCTACAGACAAGGTGATGAAGCCAGCTGAATAGTCCTACCAACACGTATGCAAAAATTCAATTGTGAAGAAAGCAAGACATGGGCCCTTACTCCGTTCCTTACCCCTGCAGCTGCTGTCTAGATTTTTCTCCAAGGCTTTGTGTAAACCTGTTAATACATTCCTAATTGAAAACAGCATATTTCTCTCCCACTATCTCAATTCATGGCCTCTGAAATTTCACTTGAAATGAAATTCATCACAAAATCGAGTAATGGTTGTTGCAGGTTCTGATTCCTTGGAACATTCTTTATAAAATTTAACTCAAAATTTATTTAATAATAAAGCTGCTCCCCAAAATATTGTGATATATAAAAGAGGCAGCAAAGATTTGATCTTCGATGAAATGAGACCTTGAACAATAATAACTAATAAGACAGACATAAACGCTAACATTTATTATTTACTCTACATCAGACTCTGTCCAAAGGATTTTATATTTAGTCCTCCAAACCACAGATAAGGACATAGGTGCTCAGAGAGGTGAAGTATCTTACCCAGAGCTGTACGAATTCTAAGAGTCAGGGCTGAAATCCAGGCAGCTGACCTGCGAGGCTGGGTGATTAACCCTCCTCCAGAGCCTAGAGCCCCAAGTCATGTTGCCAGGATTCATGCCCTGCGCACCCTTCCCCTGCTAGTGGGCTGGCTTTGGACTGGCCAAATTATCTGAGCCTCAGTATCCTTCCCTGTGAGACAAGCATAAATATGGTACCTCCCATCTAGTATTTGTGTGTATATCCATCCTGAGTGCTTAGCATCACATCAACTTAAAATTTCAATTTATTGATATGATGAAAAAAATTTCAATATATGAATAAACATTTCCCCAAACAAACCCTGAGGGTCAAGGAGACCCAGATTTAAATTCTAGTTTCACAACTGACCAGCTATGTCATCTCAAATTAGGAAGTTAAACTTTCTCACCCTCAGTTTCTTCTTCTCTAAAATGCAGATAAAAGTAATGATTTCGCAGAGTTCACATGAAGATACGAAGAGGTGATGGCTTCAGGGTCCCTGTCACAAGGCCAAGGAAGGTGCTAGGAAAATGTCAGTCATTCCCTGCCTTGTTCCAGCCCCACCTGCTCCTTTTGGGTTGTGAGAATCCCACAAACCTGCAAAGCCCTGCTCTACCCAACCTCAGTCACTGTCCTGGGATGGACCGTGAAGCAGCTGATGGGCTTCTCACCTCTCAGTGAACAGAGTCTAAGGGGGGAACAAGGATGTTACAGTCATTACAGAAAAATTAATACAGGAGGACAAGGAAGCTCCTGACCCAGATATGGAACCCAGGGCATATCTCAGAAATGCTCTAAGAATCTGTAAGGATTAGTAAGGCAAGAAATTGTTTTTTTAATCCCCCAGGCAGAAGGAAAGTCTAAGTAAAAGTTCTGAGGTATACAAACTAGAACTTTTGATAAACTGAGATCAATTTTCAGTATGGCTGGAGCATCAAATTCTAGAGAAAGAGTCCAAGAGATGAGGCTGCAGAAGTAGAGCTGGAAAAAAATTACTGATTCCTGGGATGGATTTTCAATGGAGTGGGACAGGCTGATGGCAGACTGGCATTTTGGAAAGATCATTCCAGATGTCCCTTCTTGGGTCCTCTTCCATCCTACAATATTCTCTCCTCGCTCAGAATCACCTCGTCTCTGATCATTTGTATCATTCACTGAATATGTAATCACATGTCGTTTATCATTTTAATATAAATATTCCTTGTATATTTCTGTGTTTTATTTCTTTATCTCTTTCGCAGTGCTCGGCAGACGGCAGGTGCTCAAAACTGTTGACCTCTCTGGTCGCTCCCTGATGCCAGTGCTCTATCTTATATTTCTTTTATATCTTCCGCTGTATCTAGCAGAGTTGTACATAGTTGAGTAAGAAATCATTTTAAAATCAACTGGGGATGGGCAGCCTGGGTGGCTCAGCGGTTTAGCGATGCCTTCAGCCCAGGGTGTGATCCTGGAGACCAGGGATCAAGTCCCACGTCAGGCTCCCTACATGAAGCCTGCTTCTCCCTCTGCCTGTGTCTCTGCCTCTCTCTCTCTCTCTCTGTGTGTGTGTGTGTGTCTCTCATTAATAAATAATCTTTTTTAAAAAATCAACTAGGGAAAAAATGGAGCTCTTGTTTCTTTGTTCAAAACTGCCCTCAGCCACATGTTGCAGGGAGTTCCAACAATATGTAATCTAAAAGAGAAACCAACGTAAGTAAACAGAACACACACGTAAGAGATCTTCATTGCCAGCTAAGATGAGCTTCTTATTCAACTGTTTGTCATCGCTGTGATTTAAGAAATTCATAAGAATGTGGAGCCTATTAGTGCAGAAAGTCACGAAAGCAAGAGGAGAAGGCATGTTAGCAGGAAGTAAGGACGCAGGTGGTCACGCTTCGTAAGGAAAGTGAAGGATGTGACAGAGGATAGCCATCGGGTGCCTGGGTCACACCTGGGCGGAGTCAGGCACCTCTCACAGCTCAGGGAACAGAGTGGCCCATTTTCTCACCATTAGAAAAATACTATCCGGGAATGTGTGTGAAAGGGTCGGCCTTCTCCCAATGAAGGGGTTAATTAAAACATTGTACAGAGATGGTGAAAGCAGTTGACATTTGGCTGCTTGCTTGAAACTGTATAGACATGTTGGTGAAGAAAGGAATTTTGTCCTGTATGGGAGCCGAAAACTGCCCAGTTCTGGTGCCCTAGTGACATTTCCTAGAGCAGTTCAATGGAGTAAACATAACTGATGCTTTTGTAAGTCAGCTCTTCAATGAAGTGTGCAATTCCTATTTTCGCCTAAATCGTCCTCTGATTTAATAGGTAACTTGAATCTCTTTTTCAACAATCTTGAGCACTAACACTGCTAATGGTAAGTCACTCTGAACGTAAGCTGGAGAGGTAAGAGCATTAGCTCGAAAGTCTGAATACAAGACACACCAACTACAGATGGTGAGAATACAGTCTGGTAAGAATTAGTCCAGGATTTTTATTAAGAAAGGGAGAAAGTCATTCAGCTGCCCCATAGTAACATCACTGTGGATATAAGAAAATTTAAGAAAAGGGGGCCACAAAATACTCTATGCAGATCTTTATGGGTCCCCCTCTTCAAAAACACATTCCTAGGAACAATCAATAGTCAGTGAGAAACTCTGTGGCCACAAATCAAAAACTGCCATTAGGGATGCCAGGGTGGCTCAGTGGTTTAGTGCCACCTTCAGCCCAGGGCATGATCCTGGGGTCCTGGGATCGAGTCCATGCCGGGCTTCCTGCATGGAGCCTGCTTCTCTCTCTGCCTGTGTTTGTGCCTCTCTCTCTCTCTCTGTCTTTCATGAATAAATAAATAAAATCCTAAAAAAAACCCAAAAACCTGCCATTAAAATCATATTAGCCTCAAAGCAATTTCTCTGGAATAGTAAACCCTGCTGGGAGGTCTGTTGGAGTCAGCTTGGGCATCTTTGAATTCCAGGAATGACTTCTGGGAGAACCAACCATGTGAAGAATCTTTGTAGATTTAGGGCATTCAGGAAACAGGATTCAATCTTCATTAACAGTAAATGAGAGTGAGAGAAAGCTTTGCCTGCCGCAGGTAAGGCTGTAGCACTTGAGTGTACTTTTTGGTGTGCACCATACACCCAGGCACTGTGCCATTTAATGCAATTGCGCTCTAACAAATTTTAATGTCACCATAATGGTACCAACAAGAGTGATCATAGTCATAGCATCAATCACCCACTGGTTATCTGTTATGTGCTAGGCCCTTTATTCCTCATATATATATATGACCTTACATTTTCACTAGAACCCTCAGTTTAAAGGACATCACCTTCATTGATGGCCACAGAGCTCAGGATCCATCAAGTCCTCTTCCAACAAATTGCTTTCTAGAAATATATGCTCTAAAAAGGGCAATGGAATTTGACAGAACTGGTGGAGACCTAAACTTTTATGGAACAGCGAGAAGATCTCAGAGACATCTCTTGGGCATTGGCTCATTCTATTTAGATACAGAGCCAGATGGACCTTCCATTTGCATATTAAAAGTCAACATCATAAATTGTTTCCATTCCTCATATGCTGACAAATTAAGACACCACTGCTTTGTAATACCTCATCCACAGTTCAAGGCAGAAGTAAGGCGAGACCCTACCTGTCCCAGTGGGGTTTGGGCTCTAACATAAATCTAGTTCACTTCCCTTGAAAACTGTGAAGTCTGGGGATCACTAAACTTCTGAATGAGCTAAATCTATCAGATACTCTCATTTGAAGCTGTTCTGCTCTAAATCCCACCAGCATTTTTTTGCAAATCATGTCCAGCCTCCACTGTCAAGCTTCCTGCCACTTCCTTTGCTGTGATCATTGATTTTCCTTTGTCCTGTTTATAGTCCCATGGCATATATTGTATCTGTTCTGTCCCATCCGCAGCCACCAGTCACATGTGCTTTCAACACCTGAGACATAGTTAGTTTGAATTGAGATGTTCTGTAAGTATAAAACAAACACTGGGTTTTGAAGACTTAAGGTGAAAAATGAACATAAAATCTATCAACTATATATAAATATATTAATAATTTTTATTACTTGTTGAAATATTTTATATCAAAAAGTATTAAATTAATTTCACCTATATCTTTTTACTTTTTTAATATGACCACTAGAAAATTTAAAATTACATGTATGGCTCACATGCCTAGCTTAAATTATATTTCTATTGCATAGTACTAAGCTACATCCTTCCATCTCAAAGTGTGGTCCACAGGCCAAAATCATTTGACCTGACAGCTCATTAAAAACGTAGAATCTCAGGCTTTCTCCACGAGCATCCAGTGGTATATACCACTAATTTCAATACCTTTAGCATTTGTAACCATACATAGGTCATTTGGTTCATGTGTATATGTTACATCTTAATGCATTTTGGAGAAAAGACCACAATTTGCATTTCTTATATAATTCTCATAGTATCTATAAGAGAAGGAGACACCTAAAAGACACTGAATAAATTACTTGACAATTTAAAATTTATCTGGTTACCTTAACAAGCATAAATTTATTATATTCTTCCTTTCTTGGAGTTTCATCTGAGGCCAAGTCTGTTTTCTTCCTATCAATATGAAAACCATTATAGACATGTACATCAAAAGCTGGGGTAATTGTAAAGAAAACAGTATATGCTCATGTGCTGGTGGTATATGCTGAGGAAATAAGTTGATACCAATAGTTTTTTTAAAAAGAGGGATAAAAAAGAGGAAGCTAGAGACAGGGACATATTCAGTATAATTTCCTATTAAGTTTGTACCTACAGTTGGACTACAAAGAGCAGTCTTAACCTTATTGACAATCAAATGAGGTAGATGTGAATGCTCTTTGAAAGGCTTAGAAACTACACCTCAATAGTGAAGAACTATATCCTCAGTGAAGAATGATGTTCAGCATGAGGACTTTGAGAACTTGGCCACAATTAATCATCAAGTAGATTCTGTTGTAGACACTAAAGACACTGTGAAAAGAAGGTCAACTATTTTATGTTTGAAATTGTAGTGAGTCAGTACTCATTTCAGTTTAATTGACTGGAATACCCTTATTCCCTGAACATTCTATTTATTTGAGGTTTTCCACCAAACGGTTCCCCAACTTGGGTTTCAGATCCTTCCAGAGATTAGGTAATCCGTGATTTTATATTTAAAGACTTCATGCTAGTCTTGTTCTGAAGTGAGACCTTGAAGCTAACCTCAAAAGTAGTTTGGGTGTATGCTTATTATCGTTGTTCAATCTCAAAACAACTAAAATTTCCATTAGCCTATAATCTTTTACCGTGACTTCTGTATTACTGTAATTTCCCTATAATGTCAAGATAATGTAATAAATGCACTCAAACTTGTTTGTTAGAATTAAGACCAAATGGTTGAAGAGTCTTTTACTACCTCACATTTCCACTGAAACCATTAGGGCAAACACCGTAACATTTCAAGCCCTGCTTACAAAAGGAAACTTTCTTTAGCTACAGAAAGGCAAAGACCCTTCTCTCTCAGTATACTACTACCTCAATTTCCTCACCGATGCAAGAAAGAGGCTGTGAAGAATGGGAGGTTGGAGATTTTTGTAATTCTCTTCTTGGGGACTCCTATATTCTTTCTGTGGGCTACTGGCATCATAGTATTTCACCATAAATACTTCCAAATGGATACAGTTGTCTCAAGTCCTTGGTGGTAAGAACACCATTTATATCTATATGTGCTTCCACCTGGTAAAGAAGATAAGCAAAAAAGTTTATTTATCCAGTTAGTAAATAGTTCAAAGTCAAAGAGCCTCATCTCTAACTACCCAACTATACTCTAATCACAATGGAGCCTGTAAAAGTACAGAGACAAGAGGAAGTGCAGATCACAGCCAGCTGGCTCTATCTTAGATGAGTAAATGGGGACTGTGAGAGGTGTTTTCGACCACTTTCTACCCAGGGGCACAAGAAGATTGGACTGCGAAATTATCAGTGGGTCCAGTTTAGGTTATCCAGTGCCTCACATTAAGCTATTCAATCTCTGCCTTATAATTGACCTTAACTTCACTTTCATATTCCCCATTTACACAAAATAAAGAATGACAATAGGAAAAATGAGCTTTGGGGACATTACCATCTCATGAAATTTGGAAAACAGAGTTGGGCTATTCCAGTTAAAGGCAAGAAGACAGACAGATGTGTGGGAATTAGAGTAGGAAGACAGAAATCAGGCATAGGGCAATCAGAACCCTGGATTGTGGAAGATGGAAGGGGTGAGGGAGTAGTATGGTTTACTCTAGCATTTTATTTTCTTCAAGGTTCTTGGCACATTAAAGCCAATAATTTGGGGGCATGTTATGCAGCTTATAAATACCAATTGCCATTGTGGTAGCAACAGAGGCAGGGGAAGAGCTGTGGGCCAGCATTATCTGTTTTAATGTTGACTGTAATTCTGGTCTTTGGTAATTATTGCTTCTTTTTTCTCCCCTCCCATACCCCCCCAAACTGGCTTGTTTTTAGCAGCACTGTGCATAATTTATTGCCCTTGGCATATCAATTGGAAGAAAGCTAAAACTTTAAATACTGGCTGACCAAATGAAAGGCATTTTATTACACAAAGAAATTAACGAAATAAACAAACACTCACAAGTTACAAGGCTAGTCCTTCCTTTTGTTTGTGTTTTTAAACTACTTTTAACCACTCAGGAAACTCTTAGGTTTACATAACCCATTACTCCTTCACAATGTCTATTTCTTACCTTGATAATAACATATCAAGTAATCCACAAGCTTTAGTTTCCTACCCTACTAACACCTCCCAAATATATAAACCTGTAAAGTCACAGCCCAGCATGCAGATTGTTTTTTCCTACTTTTGATCTATCAAAGGCAATTAAGGTGTTAAAGATCATTTGCACAGTCAAAATCTTAGCTACATAAACACCATTTCCATGGCCCATTTCAGCCAGAATGTGTAAGAAGAAAATGTCCCAAGGATAAATATCCTCTTGCAGCTAGTATTATGGATACAAACAAAATAGCAGATGAAATAAATAATTTGGAGGATGATCACCTTCTTTTTTTTTTCCCCTTAAAAATTTTATTTATTTATTCATGAGAGACACAGAGAGAGAGGGAGAGACACAGGCAGAGGGAGAAGCAGGCTCCATGCAGGGAGCCCAACGTGGGACTCGATCCCAGGTCTCCAGGATCACACCCTGGGCTGAAGGCAACACTAAACCACTGAGCCACCCGGGCTGCCCTAGGTGATTGCCTTCTAAATGCATAGGCTGTGCTGGCCTTTCTCCTTGCATACTATAAGGAAGGTCACCAGGAAGTCCAGTTGGTAATCGGAAGTTATTCTCTCTCTGGACATTCCTTTCACATTCTTGCTCCACTGGAATCTGTTTTTTCCCCAGAGGGATGCTGCTTTCACGGCCACCCTCTTAAATGATGTCAGCGGTTTTCTCACATGGCTCTTGTACCACCAGGTCATCCATGGATGAACGATCTCTGTGTTCTTCCTTGATGCTCTCAGACGGTTCTCCTTCCCTCTAAGAAAACGCCCCAGCTTTGAATCTCAGCATACTGTCACCTACCCTTCCTTATTGCTGTCATCCAATGACAACTTTCCCCACCCCCACCACACACACCCAGGTCATTTCTCCTCTCTTTCTCCCAGCTCATAGTCCCTCACTCTAGTACTTACCTGCTTTTCTTCATGATTATGTAAATGATCCCTGTAAGAACTGGACCTCTTAGTGCTTTGGGTTTCTCTCCTCCACTCACTTGGTGCTCCCCCCTAACTTTCCCCTGTCCCTAGTGTCATATCGTAGACCCTGTCATCACCAACAGGGAAAGCTTTCTGTTGGCCCTGCTTTATGCTCCTCCCTCTGCTGACCATCTCCAACCTTTCCAGTTCATTCCTTTTAGTATCACAACCCCAACAATTCATTGATTCCACCACGACCTCTAATAGTGATGGTCTTATAACCTTTCAATGACTTTCACCTCTTAATGTCTTCACTTCTCTCCTTATTGACTTTAAACTCCCTCACCCACCACTCTGTTGTGAATTGTTTATACTCCTTTGTTTTTGACTCCTTGCTTTGACATACTCCCCTAACAAAACTGCACCAACTGCTCCATCCCTGTACTCATTAAGTGGAATGTGGCTGGAACAAACTATGTAACCACCTTGATGGGTCTCACTACTAATTTATGAGTTTCAAGTGGCTGCTTAAAGCTGCTAGGCAATCATATTATTATACATGATTGTATTATGTATCAGAATATATATCTTATCACACCATAGATTATATTTTAAAAGCATATACCTCAATCATATTATATACCCTAGTGCATACACTCATCCACTCCTCTAGATGACTATTTCATACCTTCACTTTTATCTGGAAACTCCAACGTCTCCTTCACTATCCTCATTCTTGACTATTGACTCCAGCTTTTTACTGTACTAAAAAATAGGAGCAGTGAGAAATGAAGTTCTGCAGATTCCCACCATTACGTTTTCCCGCCTACCACAACCTGCCTTCCCACCTTCATGAACTCCCATGTTCATAACTTACGCCAATATTTCCATTTGTGATTAGGGTCCATCTACTCTCACCCTAAACACAATGCTGCCGCTATTCTCCCCATGATCTCCTACATCCTATTTCCTTCTCAACAAGATTATTTCCACCAACAAACAAATATTGCCAGTTTTTTCCATATTTAAAAAAAAATAACTTTCTTTACTCCACTTGCCCTAACAGTTCCTGCTCCAGAAGCAAAATTCCTTGGAACAACTGTGGATATTTTTCTCTAATTTGTTCTCCATTCTTTGTTAAAGTCATTACATTTGTTCACCAAAATTGCTTTTGTAATGGTCACCAATGCCATCCGCATTCTTATATCAAGTAGTTAATTCTGGCTCATATTTATTGGACCTGCTAAGCAACATTGAAGAGATGGCCACTCCTTCCTCCATACATTTTCTTTACTTGGCTTGCAGGAAATCAGGTCTCTTTGGTTTTCCTCCTATGCCACTAGTCATCATTTCTTAGTTTCCTTCCTCTTCTCCTTGATTTCTTAAACATTGCACTTTCCCAGGGTGTTGTCTCTGGACCTCTTTTAGATGTCTTTAGGCATCTCAGATTCAATATATCCATGACTGGACTCTGACCATCCTCCTGCCTCCTAACCTGCTCCCAGCCCAGCTTTTCTGAATCCAGTTGCTGGCAACTCTGTCTTTCGGATTTCTTAGTCTTGAAACCTTGACTTTACTTTTTCCTTCCTACTCAGCATCAGGAGATGCTTTGCTCCTCCATCCATGTGCACTCGGAATGTGACCACTCCTCTTCCTTTTCACTTCTTACACCCTGTTCTGAATCACCATTATTTCTCACCCAGATTACCAAATAGTCTTATAACGAGTCTTCCTTAAAAAGACCATAAGTTCAATCGATTAGGGATTCTGATATGGTTGAGATATGATTGGAAGTCCAGACACTAAAGTGAAATTACTGAAGGGAGATATTAATGTATCACAGGACTTGAGTCTCAGCCCTGGTGTATTGTCACCTGGGGCTGCTGGGATCCTCTTTGAAGCTCATGTAGTCACTGGATGAATTTATTCACTTTCAGCTGTGAAACATGTCAGCTTGTCCCTTCAAGTCCAGTAGGAGGGTATTTCTATTCTCTAGACTGTCTTTTAAGGGTGTACCTGGTTCTCTCAGGCCCACTCAGGATAATCTCCCTTCAATTAACTCAAGGTCAATTGATGAAGCACCTCATTTACATCTTCAAAGTGCCTTCACCTTTGCCATATAATATAACCTTATCATAGGAGTGAAATTCCATCATATTCCCAGGTCTTGTCCACACTCAGGGGAGGTGTTGATATAACAAGAATACACCAGGGGACAGGAATATTGAGGGCCACCTTAGAATTCTGCTTACCTCACTAAAAAACTCAATAGCTTAGAATAATGAACTCTCAGTGTCTTGAGCATGTAAGAGGGGAGAAAAATAATTAAGTGTATGTATATGTATATGTATATGTATAAAAAATACATATTTGGTCTTTGTCCCCATTCCTGGCACAAGAGCTTCAAACCCCTTGGAATTTTCTGAATTACAAGAATGCCTTTGATATGCTAATGAGGCAACTCCAGTCTGGCCCACAGGTAGCCTCTGGGAAGGATCTAGAGACTAGGTTCACTTACCAAAGGCCAGTGATTTAGTCAATCCTGATTGAGTAATAAAACCTCCATAGAAGCTCTTGAACAATGAGTCTGGGGAGTCTCTGGGTTGGCGGACACATTGATGTGTTAGGAGAAGGGCATGCCCCGAGAAGGCACAGAAGCTCTGAGCTCCACCCCGCTATTCCTTGACCTATCCATCTCTTGCATCTGGCTAGTCCTGAGTTGTATACTTCCTAATAACACTGTAATTGTAAGCATAGCACTTTCCTGAGTTCTATGAGCCATTCTAGGGAATTTTTAAGCCTGAGAGATTATGAGAACCCCCAAATTTGTAGTTGACTGAGCAGAAGTATGGGTGCACAGAAGTGCTGGAGACACCTGGTGCTTGCAGATGGCAGCTGAACCAAGGGCGGTCTGAACCCATTAACCTGTGGAGTCTGCGCTAACTTCAGGTGGTTAGCGTCAGAATTTAACTGGACTGTAAGATTTCCAGTTGGTATCAGGGAATTGAGGTCGAAAACAACAGAAATAGATTCCGTTCCCTAACTCTTAACAATCACCTAACATAGAATTTGAGATTCATGAGGGAATAGTAATGACACTGAAGCAAAGAGGTAACAAATTCGGCAACATACATAAAGATACACGTAGAAAGGATCATCAAAATCTAGAATAATAATCACAAACTGAACCAGAATAAAAAAAACGCTTATTCCTTTAGTCACAAAAGATAAAGTTTCTTCACAGATCCCAGGAAGAAGGAATTGAAAGTTGACACCAGAGCTCTACTACGTGCCCTTTTTGTTATGTTGTATGGATTGTGCCTCATTTAACTTGAAATTGCATGGCATGAAGCTTGAACTTCAGGAGGTGAATCCTGTTGCCCTCAGCCTCATCATGTAATCTTCACAGACCCCCAAATTTGAGAATCCCCTCCACATTTGAGGAGGGAAGGTATCAAACAGAAGTGAATGAAGGACAGGAGTGGCTATTGTAGAAGTCAGCCTAATGTCCCTGAGCTAGAGAGAGAGAGAGAGAAAGAGAGAAAGAGAGAGAGAGAGAGAGAACTTGAGGGAAAGCATGATCAACAGTGCCAAATACTTGGGGAGGCAAAAGAAGGTGACCACTGATGAATTATTACAAAGCCTTTCTACAGGAGGCATCCTTTTATCAAGTCTCTTTCTCAAATGGAGATCTTAACAGGAACCCCTATTTCCGAAGCTGTGGGCTGGCTGCAGAGTGTGGCCAGGCTGACCACTTCCAGTATTTAGTCTTGGAACAGGTTTCGCAGGGGCTCCCCACCAGAAGCCCCAGGACTCTTCTCAAGAGATCACCAGGCCTTTTTCCAACAAAGGAAACACATTTTGAGCGAAAGGGATTCTGATTAGACACCGCTGTTGAACGGCCGAGAGCAGGAGAGCTGAAATCCACAGTCAGCCAGCAGTCCTGATTTTTAATATAGTCTCTGGTTTCAGGTTCAGGTTTCCCAGGATGGGGGGAAGTCGCTGCGGCTACAGTCATCAAGTGACTCCCTAGTGAGGGGACAAAAGAACAGGAGCGATGCGTGTAGCACCTCATAACTACTGCATGACATAAAACTGATAGTTTTGACCTTCCCCGTTGGATTCTATAACCTCAGGTTCACTAGATTAGAAAACAGAAGTTAATAATTCCAGGGCTCAACTCTACTGTTCTGTGTCACTTTGAACAAGATACTTGACCTTTTGGCTACTCCTCTATAAAATGATAATAATAACATTTGGCTACCTACCTCTTAGTGATTTTGTTATTTCTTTTTTTTTTTTCCTTGCATTCCCATAATGTGCTGGTGAGTGCACAAAACTGCTCTCTAGAGGTGAAGTTCATAGGTGAGCTAATATGCACAGGGCACATGCATCGTAGTTTTCGTGTGGCTATTTACATCTACAGAGTTTATATTCCCACAGCCACTTCCTAACAACTCAATCTTGAGCACGCCAGCATAGTACGTGCACACACAGCAGTGGTTGCTGAAAGTTAGTTACACACCGCATTATGTTTTCATTTCAGTTCTTCATATTGGACTCGTTGCCCTAGGGAAAAACCTATGCCTAGGAAGTGATTTCAAGAGAAACTTCTGCCCTTCGTCTGGCCCAGGTTAGAATTTTGTCTTAGTCTGTGCAGGCTGCCATAACAAAATATTATAGACTGGGGGGGCTTAAACCACAAAAGTTTATTTTCTCACAGTTCCAGAGGCTAGAAGTTCAAGATCCACCTGGTTCCTTTTCTGGTGAGAACTCTTTTTCTGGCTTCTAGACAGCTGCCTCTTGCTATGTTCCCCTGTAGCCTTTTTGAATGTGTACTCCCGAGGAAAGAAGAGAGGGCAAGCTGTCTAGTATCTCTTCTTCTGAGAACACTAATCCTATTAAATCAGGGTCTTATGCTTATGATCTCATCTAATCTTAATTACCTCATTAAAACTCTCCAAATTCAAATGAACATTGGGCTTCAACAGGTGAATTTTGGGAGAACACAATTCAGTCCACAGCAGTTCTACAAGAAGCACGCTTTATGGGAGGTTTTCAATAAAGAAAGGAAAGATCTTGATTAAGTGAAAGGTGAGGTGTTAGTTGAGGTGTGTTTAATATCACGAGAAATTGGATTGACTAGGCCAAAGGCTCTCAAACTTTTTAGAGAAGTAGACTCTTACCTTCAAATTAGATTTGACAAGGAAGCCCATACATTAAACAGGTGAAAATGGAGTAGTTCTCCTTCAAGCTGAGGTGAGAGGCTCTTCACTCCACTCCAGGACTTCAACTGCACACTACCTCTTCAATGAGAGTCACAAGAGGGCCATCAGAGCACTTTATGGAAAACAGCCCTAAATATTTGTAATCATCAATCAAATTATCCAGCACCAACCAAGCACTCCATCTCTTTTCAATTTCTTCCGGGAAAATTACCTAAGTTTAACAAAAAGTGTACTGTTCTTAGCTCTTCATGTGTCTACCCCTTCCTCTCAAATATGTTGTGATTTCTTGCCAGTAGATGACACACCTCACGTCTCTTTTATCTTTAAAATCATTTCCAATGTCTTATACCTGAAATATTGGAATATGAAATTTATGATGGTTAATGAGCATATATTAACATAGAATCACAGAATTTTAGAATAGGACAGGATCTTGGAGTTCACCCGGTTAAATCCACTCGTTTAAAAGATGAAATGAAGGCCAAGAGAATCTCCCAACCAATTGGTACTTGAACAGTGAAGAGAATTCACATCTCTGCCTTGCTAGACCAGAGACCAGCCATCTGTTTGCTAAGGTACATGTCTTCTCAGAATTTATTTCTTGCAACCCCCAGTTTTGATCACAAGGACTCATATTTGGAAAATTTTGTGAGCTAAATTTTACTGGAAGTCCAGAACCTCAGCAAATTCAAAGTAAACCTGAGATGCTCATCCAGTGATTTTCATTAAATATCTGACATTTATCTTATAGAGGTGAGTTTATCTTACCACAATTCTTCATTGCAGTCATGGGAAAATAGCACTTACTGTGTGAAGGTAAATATTATGGCAAGATAAATATTAACTTTTGAAAGAAACCACTCTAGCTGGTTAAAAATCACAACTGGCATCAGTTGTTTAAGGTTTATGCTTTCACAGTGTCTCCGTGGGCAGTAGAGTTTCTTGAACTAAATCAGATTTTCTCATAGGTTTAATATTGGGGTAAAAGTAGCAGATACCCTACTCAGGACAAAGGAATTTCTTTGTGGCAAAGACAGTGTGTGGTAGAGAAGGGATTCGTTCAGGGATATTTGACCTCTCTCTACATGGCTACACTTCCCTTCTTGCTAGGTTTATCCTTTCTGTGCCTCTCTCTACATGGCTACACTTCCCTTCTTGCTAGGTTTATCCTTTCTGTGCCTACAAGTATTGAATCTGAGACACAGAAATCCCTCCTGACTTAATCTCTGGCTCAGCAGTGTTTAAGACATCCAGAGATTTCCAAATAGTTTTAGTGAGAAGATGACTTGGCAACGCCCTCAAATAATCTGTGCACTGTTTGCTCCTCCTTGTCACTTGGGGAAACAGTCATACTAGAATGGATAATTAATCTGCCCCTCCTCCCTCACCAGGTCTTGGAGGGAAAAAAATGGAAGAAGGTCATGTTATACTCTATGTAGTAGCTAGAACATCCCATTATAACTATTTAGAGAATGCTTTGTAAACCATTGCCTCACACAATAAAGGGTATTCCATCTTACTCTTCTCAAAAAAAAAAAAAAAAAAAAAAGAGTAGCTTGTCTTGTCTTCAAGTGATGATATTTTAAAGTGCACCATTGAATGACTTAAATAATCCAGACTCGTCCTGCAAATGATTGCACCAAGCTCCTAGAACAAAAGAAATTCTCCAATGATGAACTCCTGGATTTTCTGGAATTTCTGCTTCCTGTGCAAGCATAGAAGTGGCCTCCCACAATTTAGTGATGGAGGAGCTCCAGGGAAAGAACCACATTAAATGGAAGACATACGTGTCAGCTATATGAATATACAGAAATTGGCTTAAAAGGCATTAAAGAATTTATTGATGAAAAGAATGTTTTTTATATGCATGTATGCATGTGCACACGGGTACATGTATGCTTTCATCTGGATCTACTTTGGGAATAACTGATTCATGCAAAACATTTCCAATGGAACTAAGAAAACCAAATAACCTATAAGCCCCTAACTGCTCTGAGTGTTCACCGGCAGGTAAAACATCAAAAAAGGAAAAAAATGTTACATCGACAATAAAGTGTAGTCATATTATTAGATATATAAAGTTTATATAATAACATCGAATTTCAGATACACAAAGGATCATGAGAGGTAGCTCACTTCTTCTGGTAATACCACAGATGAAAATAATTTAGGATCTCCTTTTTCAGAACTGTGTCTAGAGATGGGGATCCATTCTTTTAACTATCTACCACAGTATGGTTACTCTGCCTTTGAGGGCAGGTTTTATTATTTTGAAATGGTCAGTCAATGGTGCAGTCAATTTTATAACCATATAATTAATAAGAAAAGATAATAGTGTTATTGGCAAACAATGGTTTAAAAAAACAATAAATTTTGAGCAGATAATTTAAACAACAATGAAACATTTTCTTAGAAACAGTACACTGACTCCAAAGGAAATTCAAATGGAGAAATTTCTGAAAAAGTTTGAACAATGGCAGTTTTCCTGGAATTGGTACATGGCCTCCAAAAGAGATCAGTTTTGAAAGACAACATTCATTTGTAGGAAAAATGTTTGCTATTTAAAAGTAAAAAGGACTGTAGCTTTATGGCTTTACCTTCTTCAAGTTGCATAAATACAGATCAAAGTGATGAGAATTTCACAGGCCTCGTGAATGAGATCTGTTCATAGAAAGACCTTGTGGCAATGATGCTGTAAAATCTACTGTTTATGTAGAGTATTGCAAAGAAATCCAACCACACAGAAGAAATGTAAAAAAGAAGGCAAGTGCTTGTCCCTCAGGCAAAGCTGCTGGGAAATGGGAACAATATGAGGCGTGAGTCTCCTGAGATTAATGAGTCCAGGAGGGTTCACTTTTGTTACAAATTGCAAATCAGGTCTCCTGTGAGGTAGTTTCAGGTATGGAATTTAGGGCTCCCCAAGGCTTCTATTTCGAAGAACGAACCATCTATGATGACAAATGGTCGAGGGTACTACATCAAATCATATCTTTATGTGCATGGTTGGGTTTTAAATCACTCTTTCTTGAGGAGAAAAATAAAATGACAAATTTTAATTCGATGCCACAGGAAATGTTTAAGTAGTAACACTAATAGAAATAAGGCAGGCACAAAAAGGGAAGAGAGAAGCACACCCTTGGAGTCTCATTTGAGGTGTATGTAAGAAACACAGGATGCTCTTGGGATTCTGTTCAGCAGAGGAGAGAGAACTGTCGATTTAGGATTGTGAACATGTTCAGATTTTGACTCTGATGTTGAAGCTTCTGGTCCAATGATAAACTCTTGACTTTTGTGGAAGTGGTTCAAATTTAAACTTAAAGTGATAAAATGTACGCAGGCATCAATAGCTCTTAGCAATAAAGTAGTGGCATTAGCTATAGCTTGGCTGGGTGAATGTTAACTCAGCGTGTTCAGACTGAAGGAAGCAGGAGTGTGTTTTCCAGACAGGGGAACCTGAATTAGGCAGAAACTAACCCAGAACGGGTACAAAATAGCCTTTAAGACACACTGCCATTTAATTCAATGAGTCAGCACATCTGAATGATGATACATCTTCAACTTCATTGATTTCTAACCCTTTTTCCATTAGAAACAGTTAGGCAAACACTGTTGTTTGATTATAGAAGTCTTAAAGTATGGCTTATTGGTCTTTGTGTTAAAAAAAAATACCGGTCAGTTGGATTTACTTGAAATATTCTGGAAATATTGGCAAGGAGAAAATAAAATGACAAAAGAGGCTATGGGTTTAAAAAAAAAAAAAAATCATCTCATCTCCCAAAGAAATCAGACTTCTCTTCTGAAATCTTCCCAGTAGGAACCATGGAAAAATGACAGGGAGCTGCTGGTTGGTTTTTCTTGATGCTAAAACATATGTTGTTGTGTCATGTCCTAAACAGAAAACTGAAGCATCCCTTTCAAATTCTCAGCACCACTGACACTTCCAACAAGTGCTTTCGTATTGGTTTTGGTCTTATCTGTTTCTAACAGACAGCCTCATGCCTTGGAAATTTGACCTGAAATAAAAATTCAGCCCCAAGTATCTGCTGTCAATTGCGCAGAAAATAGGAGATGACAGCAAAGTCACTTCTGCATGCTGAATTAGATCTCTTTCCAACATCTTCTAATGTCATTATTAGCACTCAAATACACTGTGTCAAAATGTGTCTGTGTAGGGAGATGGACTGGGCAACATCGAGTTTCCCTCTTAGTCAATCTGACAAGCTGTTTTTAATACATACCTCTGCATAGGGAATTATTTACGAAAGGCGGCTAGCCCGTCACAGAGATTTGTAGATGAAGGCATTCAAAATGGACATACACAATGAATCCAGTCGCAATTAACTACTTCCAAATTTAAGGCAGGGCAATTATAAATCCAGCCTCACGGAATCTATAACCCAAGGAAGTCAACTCAACTTGGAAATTCTCTGAATTCGATGGTAGATGACAGAAATGATAGTTGATTTTGATTCAGAATTTTTCGTAATCGTTTCATCAAAGAGGTAGTTGTCATTTCCCATGTGAGTTTGTCCAGTGTATATAGAATTATGCTGAACTAATGAGACCAACTTTATAATTAGCCAGTGTCCTTCATTTATTATAGGCATATCACATACATTGTGATAGGTGAATAAACTTGAGTTTTCACCAAATTTTCCGTATCTCATCCCCAAAGCTCTACTTGAACTATGTTGATAAACATAATGAAGTTATATGACACATAATGTATTACATAGTTTCCACACAAGATTAACAAGAATTGTCCTCATGACTTAGAGAGGAAATCTAGAGTTATTGGATGGAAACATGAAGTCAATGGAATTAGATGAAATGTGAAATGAGATAGTCTCACATTCCCTCAGAGTCAAAGGAAGGTATAATAGTTTATTTCAAGAAGGAGCAAGTTTCCTTCTATACAAATTAGTCAATTGTTCAGATGCTCAAGAATAGATTGAGCACCAGCAGTAGTTCTGTTAATTGAATTCAAATGCCCCTTCTCCAAACCCTGGAGATCTATGATTTAATTATTTTTTGATTCAAAATAAATCAAGAACATTTATATTCAAGCAAAGTACTTGTGCCATTTTCAAAATCCCAGAGAAAACATTCTAAAACTATAGTCCGTTAAGGACCATATATGCGTGCCTAGGTGCCTGACACTTTCTTAAAATAATAAAATCATACCTGATGACTACTTTCCACGGTGTCTCTGATGTCCTCAGCTTTTTGGCCTCTTGCCTTTTGTCCATTCTTTACTGTTTTGTGCATGCCATTGGACCTGACATCTAGTACTAGTTCCATGATACTAACCTCAGTTTCCATTCTGGGTTACAGCTCACTCCTTCAACTAGGTCTTCTTCAGGCTGCTTTGGGTAGATATGCCAGTGAATCCATTCTAGTGGCAGGAATTGACCACACTACAGTGCATACAGGGCCGAGCTTCTCCTAATCCCATGAACTAGACATTGGCATAAGAACTTATATATACTCTAGTTTATGCAGAACGTGTTTAATAGATTAAAAATAATTTAAAAATAAAAGTAATGTTCAAAGATAATATATTCTATTCAGCTCTGACCTACACCATACAGAAATTTTGAGAATTATTAGCATGATCCTTTATTTTCCTCCCTCCTTCTGGCTTCCTTTTACCCAAATAGTCTACCTAACCCCCCCCCCACACACACACACACATTCACATTCACACACTTGCATGCAAGCATGTGTGCACACACAGACACAGGCACACACACACATTATTTAGTAAGAATTCTCAGTCCCAAAGATTTCGTGAGCCAGAGTATATGACAGCTCTCCACGTAACAGGAGCTTCTCAGAACAAGCCTCATGCTTGAACTCTGTCCAGGTGTGTTGGGAGTAGGCAGTTAAGTCAGATACTCATGAAATCATGAAGACATTTTCAGTTACCATTGGGCCAGTTACCCAGATAACATTCTGGAGGCCAGATCCGGACAAACCTGCAGAAGTCTTCTGTGGCTTCTACTGGAGACAACAGAACTTCTCTTACAGAAACTGCCTATCACATAGGTTTGGGAAGAAAAGACACTTATTTAATATTTATTATGTGCCAGGATGCCTGGGTGGCTCAGCAGTTGAGTGTCTGCCGTCGGCCCAGGGTGTGATCCTGGAGACCTGGGATTGAGTCCCACATTGGGCTCCCTGCAGGAAGCCTGCTTCTCCCTCTGCCTGTGTCTCTGCCCCCCCCCCCTTCTCTCTCTCTCTCTCTCATGAATAAATAAAATCTTTAAAAAAATATTTATTATGTGCCATCAATGCCCTGGCATTGAGTATATACTCTTTATATACTCTCGCTCATTCATTTCCATCTCACTGTGCCTATAAGTGAGGTATAATCATCTCCACTGTTATAGATCAAGGAAAGTATAAAACCCTGCAGCTCTTCCTCATTGCTCCTCTGTTTGCTTAGAATTCTTTCCTCCCCTCCCTTCTCTGCCAATCCTCCCAAACTGAAGTATTTTAGATTTTCTACTCTCCCCTATCACAAGAGAGAAGAGTGATACTGGGTCACTTCAGCATATAGCAGAAAGTATGTGTGGGTTTTACCTAAACATGAAGAATGGAATAAGAGATTAAATGCAGGTGAGGGGAAAAGCTGGAGTTGGAGCAAGAATCTATGGTCCTAGATGGTGTCTGAAAAAGAGAATCTGAGATGAGCCTTGAGAGCTTTAATAGCAGAGAGAGGTTGTGGACACAAGAGAAAAGATTTGTGGGTCAGAATGATTGAAATGATCATTGGTCCAGCCAGATTCTGGAAACAGAGACATCACACTGGGCTTCCACAGCACAGTTGTGCTCTTAGTCCATTTGGTTTCCATCTGTGGACACACAGACCCGTGGTCCTTCAGTGATCACTTCCTGTACAAGGATTCCCAAAGCCCTCTCCAGTCCTGTGGCCTGGGCAATTGGCTACTGCATCCTTGGTGTTGGGGCATCCCTCTGTGTCTACCTGTATCAACACTTAACCTCACTATGTTGTGACTGGCATACAGAGCTCCTGTCTGCATGAACTATGCCTTAACCAACCTCATTCACAGTCCTGAAGATTACATATCAAATGCTCAATGAGTCGTTGAATGACTGGGTGTGTGAATGAAGGAACTTTAGACTTACTCTGTACTTAAGTGTAGTGCGTCCTAATGGCTTATTGATAACAGAACACTTCTCAGTTCTTAGAAGCATATTTATGATATACATCTTAACATTTTTGAAATTCAGATGTTTTTGACAAAGGGATATATACTTTAATGTAACCGGTTCTTCATCTCTCTTCTTTGCCACACATAAACTGTTATTAAGACAGTTGTATGGGGATCCCTGGGTGGCGCAGCGGTTTGGCACCTGCCTTTGGCCCAGGGCGCGATCCTGGAGACCAGGGATTGAATCCCACGTCGGGCTCCCGGTGCATGGAGCCTGCTTCTCCCTCTGCCTGTGTCTCTGCGCCTCTCTCTCTCTCTGTGACTATCATAAATAAATAAAAATTAAAAAAAAAAGACAGTTGTATGCCTTCTGTATGTTAGAATCAAGGGAATAGTATATTTTTACGAGTGGAGGAAAGATTCGTAGAGATGCAAAGTTTCATTCTGAAGAACTATCTCTTTTAACGGTAGAATCCTTCGGCCTTGTAGCAGTTGGGAGGATAAACCCTGAGATCCTCCAAATCCCATTGCCCTATCACCTTCCTACAGCAGCAGGTCACCACCAGAGAAGTTATGGCAAGAGTTGTTTTTGCACCCAGGCCTCAAGCATGCTCTGGGGAGTATCCTCTCCTGAGCATCTTCTGAGCAAGAAGCAAGAAATAATACAAAGCTGTCAGAAAGCAAGCTGTTCAGCCACTGGCTGAAGGTCAAGGGTACAAATACTAAATAGGAAACATGCAGATACCACTTCCGAATTCCCAGTCTTCTCTCTCGTTGTTACCATGATAACAAAAGTATTTCTCCTTCCTGTATAGAAGGGTTGTTGGTATGCCTCTTCTCCTTGTCCACCCTTGTTTTCTTAAGGGCTGGGACCATGCCTAATTCATTTTTACAGCATTGTCAGGTAGTTATTAGAATAGCAGGTAATATCAGAGTGCTTACTATATAAGAAAATATTATGCTATGACTTTGCATAGTTTGTTTCTTTTTTTAAAGATTCTATTTATTTATTCATGAGAGACATGAATAAATGTCTCCCTGTGGGAGCCTGATGCGGGACTCAATCCCAGGACCCTGAGATCACGACCTGAGCCAAAGGCAGACGCTCAACCACTGAGCCACTCAGACGTCCCTGCATATTTTATTTTAATTAACTTAATAAATCTGTACACAATCTTATTATTACCTCCATTTTATATATGAAAAAAACTATGATTTAGGAAGGTTGAATATCTTGGTCCAAGTTGCAAAACTAGTAAGTGACAGATTAGAGACACAAACTTAGGTCTGAGTGATTCAACAGCCTCCCACTTTATTTTAAGGAATTTTATTTTATTTTTTTAACGATTTTATTTATTTATTCATGAGAGACACACAGAGAGAGAGAGAGAGAGGCAGAGACATAGGCAGAGGGAGAAGCAGGCTCCACGCAGGGAGCCCAATATGGGACTCGATCCCAGGTCTCCAGGATCACGCCTTGGGCTGAAGGGGGCGTTAAACCGCTGAGCCACCTGGGCTGCCCTATTTTAGGGAATTTTAATTCAAGTTTATATTGTAAAGGTATGCCTCTTTCTTAAAATAAAAAATGCTGTGCTGTCATGTTTTGTAAGCATCTTTCAATATAGTTAATATAAGACTTAATTTACAAATATTATATGAAGGAAAAATAATGTAGTATTATTTCTAAGAAAAGCTGAATTCTAAATCTCAAGTGTCTTTATGCTAGTAACAGATTTTAGGGGTAGATGAGGCCGTAGAGAGCAGAGAGACCAATTCTTGGCATTTTTGTAGATTTAAAAAACAAACAAAAACAACCAAACATATACTAGTCAAATAGCAGATTCGTGGAAGAGACATCCAAGCATAATGTCATCTCTCTAACTTTATCTGAAAGAAAGCTTGGTTTTCACTCTGACATCTTGTTGTTTTCCTAAAGAAGTTTCCATGTATAGGAACCTTTCGGTTCATTGCAAAAATATCTCTGTGCTCTGATTTTGTAACGCTAAAAATAAATAATGGTTCCAGATGACTATGTAGTCATCACAAACTATTAGTGGTTGCAAATCATTTAAAAAGTGTAAAATACAATTAAAAGATGAGCTAATACAATAAAACACATCTTTCACAGTTTTAGGAGTGCTAGGAGGAAATGTAGAAGATAATGGAAAAATTTAAGTTGAGAGGATCTGATAAATTATCTTGGAAAATGCTTGACATATTTTTTAATTTTTTATTATTTTTTGACATATTTTTAAAAGATTTTATTTATTTATTCATGAGACACACACACACACACAGAGGCAGAGACACAGGCAGAGGGAGAAGTAGGCTCCATGCAGGGAGCTCAATGGGGGACTCGATCCCGGGTCTCCAGGATCACGGCCTGGGCTGCAGGTGGCGCTAAACCACTGAGCCACCCGGGCTGCACTGCTTGACATATTTTAATTCTAACAGCAATAATGATATAGTGATCTAGGAGTATACTGCATACCCTGCCATCATCCTAGAAGTGTGGCCATTGTGCTGTGACCTTGCCAATATGGAGGTTTCCATGTTTTTCCATCCCCTAACTACAAAGGACACTCTGTCTTAATCACTCATCAGAGTTATCCCATTTGACATCTTTCTGGTTGGGGCCCTTAAATGTCAGGTGACTTCTTCGCTCCTCCTACAAAGAGGATACTATGTCCCTTCTTGGCTCTGGATGCAATGCCTTTTGTTCTGGTTATTTTCTCTACTTGACACATCTTCAAAGAAATGTTAGCCATGATAGTTAGCTGTATTTTACACTCAACTTAAAACCTACCCTGGCCATTAAGTCATCCAAACTTCCTCAGCTGGAATTAATTTCTCAGTCTATAATACACCCTTATACTTTAATTAGAGTACTTTATATTATTATTTTTGTTGATAGCTGCTTTGTAATGCTAGTGAATATTTTATTATTTTTCTTTTTTTGACCCTCTGACCATGCCTAAAAGTATGTGTGTGTATGTGTGTGTATTTTAAGTAGGTGCTCTTTATACGTCTGTTTTATTGAATAAAATGATCTTTGTGAAATTTTACATCCTAGGCAACCAAAAAAAGCTTTTCAACACTCAGATTGTTTGAGCTTCACCTTTTGACTCTACCCTTTTAAGCAAGCCTCAGCCCAGAAGGATCTCTAAATTTATTATCATTTTATAGCAAGATCTCACCAGCTCAGATGGTCTACAATTGGAACTGAATATGGTATTTTCTAACCGTCTCTTTGCCATGTCCCTTTATTGAGCAGATAAGACGTTTCTGCCCCCAACAAATCTCTACTCGGTAACCCAGAGGCCACTGCACCTTCTGGAGACCAGTTGCCTCCTCTGCTCCCATTGAGAAGGCTTATTTGATGTTTGGGCCAAGATATTATGAAGACAAGACTAAATTCTTTTATTCAACAAATATTTCTCAAGTCCCAATTAGTTTTAGGCACTCAGGAGAATACAGAGAGATGATACAGACCCGGGCTGCCTCCAACTATGTGAACAGGGAGTCAGACTTTGTAATGAGGTGGACACAGTTCAAATCCTAGCTCTCCTGCCTACCGTGTGTCCTTAGGTAGCACTAAAATGAAAATCACATAGAGAGGACACTCAGTGCATGAGTGCTGTAGTGACATGCACTCTTTGCCCCTGTTACACGGCCCCCTTTTGTTACTATTGTCAGTTATGTAAATATTGTAACTGGCTCAAAGTAAGAAATTATGTATTTTACAATGTCATGTATCCATGGAAAATAGCAAAGTCTCTGGCATGAAGTGAGTGCTTTAAAAAAAAAAAAGTTTGTTGACTGAATGGACCAATTGTCAAAACAGGATATAAGAACAGTAAGTGCTGAGGAAATTCAAAGAAAGGTTG
The DNA here is from genome assembly GCF_003254725.2 of Canis lupus dingo. Taxonomy (NCBI): domain Eukaryota; kingdom Metazoa; phylum Chordata; class Mammalia; order Carnivora; family Canidae; genus Canis; species Canis lupus. The sequence continues at coordinate 53,514,658 of NC_064248.1, forward strand.
ATTGCTATAAGCTGAAGGGAAGGAAGGTGCCTCATGGAGGTAAATAGTGTGAATAGGATTGAGACTCAGAGAGGGAAGAGATTGGATAAGAAGTTTCTTGGGGTTGGAAATTGTGTCCATCTGGCTCACTGTGTCCCCAGCTTCTAGTATACTCTCTAAGTGTAGTAGACATTTAATAAATGCTGGTTGTATGAATGAATGGCTTCTATGTGTAGGAAAGATTATTAATAACAATAAATCAGGATTGACCACAGTATGTATTAAGAAAAAGTGAGATGAGGAGGCAGTCAGATGACCAGATGGATGGGCAATGGGAAGCCATGGCCAGCGAGGAAAAAGTGAAGTAGATGTTGGGGATTCTTGAATGTCATATTGAGCATGGGGAATGGGGGTCCATCTTGGGTATGTGTGCAGGGATATGAGATGCAGATCCAGAAAAGGGCAGGAAATTAGGACAGCAGGTCAGCAGGTGATGAGGAACAGGCTAAGTAGCAGCAGAGAGAATAGAAAGGAATGATCAATAGGCCCGGTGGCTGATGGAATAGGAAGGATGGAGAAAAGTCCAGCAAGACTGTGATGTGAGATCCTTCTACCCTGAGAGGGTGATGGTGCCCGAGAAATGCAGGATGTGAGAGGCTGCATGGGGAGGCATGATGTGTTCTTTTTTTGTATTGCATCTGAGCTGGTGCAGGAGCACCCAGAACATTTGTTGTCTTATTCAACCACTATTTTTCAAGTATCAGTATGTTTGGGGCTTTCATGGGGATACACCTTTAACATTTGCAGAAAAAAATTATTTTTGATAGCTGAAAATAGTCTCTAAAGACCAAAGGCAAAGAAAGAAAAAATAAAAATCTTACCAACTTCATCGTTCTAACTTTTCTGCCATAATTCTATGACTCCAATCCATAACCTCTTACTGCAAATAGAAGTCAAAATCCCAAATATTAAAAAAATCAGGAATGAAGTTTCCCGATTCCTTCTCAAGAATTGCCACATAGGCCCATAGCACAACTAAAATGTTGAGATGATAAAATAAATGTTATTGTTCAGTAAAATGTAGACGAAGGGGCAGTCAAAGTCAGGCAGTGCTTGCTCTAAAGGGGCAAGCTGTCATGTAGACTCTCTGGCCTGCACTCTGGAAGGTCAGTCGTGCTTATCAAATAGAACCAGAGTTCCCAAACGATTTGGAAGGACCAGAGCTAAGACATTATATGTGTGCCCAGATCTCAGGAGTTTCCAGGGCAGGCAGGCGGGACTTAGAGCAGCCATAAGGTCAGGGTGAGGATGGGGGGAGGGGGTGGTGGGTATAGGTAACCAAAAAGAGAACCATTTGCTCTCTGAATCTTGCTCTGAAAGTCTGAGACATACTCGATTTGACAAAAAGGAAAAAAAAAGTTTTTGTCAAGTGCCCATATCTATCAGGTACCTCTCAAGCTCTTAAACAGCAAGACCTTCCTTGGATACCTTTAAATAAATTAACCGTTTTTCACAGAAGTCTAACATTGCCAGTATTTCAAGGCCTACTGAAAAGGATGAGCCAAATGCCTTTTTCCCTCAGTAAAAACATAGTGATTGAAAAACTTTTCATTCAGACAGAAAAGATCAAGAAGAGAATACGACTCAGATATGAAATGCAGTTTAGTTAACATTTCCCTTATCCACATGTGTGTATTTAGGATAGCCTCTCTAATCTTATATAAATGATCTTTTAAGATTTAATTTCCTTTTTCTTGTTTAAATATGTATCAAACCCTACAATGGACTTACCATAAAAATAAATCAAGCTACATAATGTCACAAAATAACACTTTATGCATATGAAGTTCTAGTGCCATGGAAATCGTAATATAAACCCTCAGTGTAATGCCTGTTTTATCAGCCCAGTGAGATTTAAAATCATGACCTTCTTTTACCTGAAGCATTCGGAATTATTTTGAATAAATACTGAGCCAGTGGGCTGGCATTGTATTATGTCCTGACTCCGGGTGAACTACCAAAGATCTCCGAGCCTTAGTTTCCACATCAATATGAAATGGGGAAATACACATTTGAGTGGCTCGTTGACAGGGTGAAATGCAACCGTGTTAATAAAGTTCTTGACACATGGGCTAGCTGCATGGTAGAAGCACTCAAAAACAGTAGCATTAACAAAGTAATTTGAAAAGTCCTTTTCAGGGGCATCTGGGTGGCTCAGTTGGTTAAGCGTCTGCCTTCAGCTCAGGTCATGATCTCAGGGTCCTGGGTTTGAGCCCCACATAGAGCTCCCTGCTCAAGTGGGAAGCCTGCTTCTCCCTCTCCCTCTGCCCCTCCCCTTCCTCCTCCCCCTTTTCCTATGCCTCCTCTTTCCCCCTTTTCCTTCCCCTCACCACTTGTGCTCTGTCTCTACCTTTCTCTCTCAAATAAACAAAGATCTTTTAAAAAAAGAAAAAAAAAAGAAAAGTCCTTTTCATCTATTAAGACTTGTTATATTTGAATAGATGGGGTAATAGAATTTTAATTTTAAAATCACCTTACATTTTAAAATTTAGCAAAGCACATCAATGTGAAAATTCCATTTTTCTTTGGCATTCAGTGAATGAGAAACAAATGTGTTACCCTGAAGTTGTCTATAAAACTACCTTTCAGTGATCACTAAAGCATCCACACACGTCATGACAAAGCATATTTCCACTGTGAAATAAACTGCCATCAGAGGTACTTGGACTTCGGCCTTCACGGAACTGGTTGTTTTGTTTTGTTTGGATTTGTAGAGAGTTCTGTCTACAATGGTAGATGTGAGTTTGCTGCAAAAGAAGTCAGAAGAGACCACGTAACAAGAACCTTAATGGGAAGCGTAAGTGTCGGTAACACTATGTGATCTATATCTCAAAAAACAAATTAACACCACACACTTTCAGGACATATAGACAGAGATCAATGAAAAGATGTTCTTGCAAATGGAATATTGAAAGGCAAGCAATTGTACACTTCTGCCTTCAGCATCTTTCCAATGAAAAGCAAGTTTCAATAGAGCAGAGGCTGCTTTTTCTTTCTTTTTCCCTCTCAAGGTAGAGCTGGTTCAACTTGCAGGTACCACAACCCATCCTCTCTTGAACAACTCACTATTAGGAATCACACCTGTGAATACAATGAATTAAAAAAAAAAAGAGAGACTGTCTATAGCAGTCCATTCCAAAATTTGAAGAGAACATGTAGTCTCAATCTAAAAGACCCCCCTTCCACTCCTCTTTATGTGTGTGTGTATGTGTGTGTTCGCGTGCTCACATGCATCGCAAGCTTCCTATGTGAGGAAAGCTGTTTCAACACCTGAGTGTATTTATATATTCACACTAGCATACACACACGCACGACACACACACAGCAGACACACAACAGACACTAGGGGCTTCTGGGTGGCGGCTGCTGTTCCCTCTGCAGACAAATGGGATGTGCTGTTGAGCTTAGGTGGGTGGGGGTGGGGGTGGGGGTAGGGGTAGGAGTGGGCGGGGAGAGCTGAGGGGAGGACAGACCCTCCTGCTTCACATACTTTTTTGTGAAGCACCATCATGCCACGAAGGAGGCTAATTTATGCCTCAAATCAGTTCATTATATGTATTTGTATCATTTTCCTGTCATTTGGAGAAACATTATGCAATTTAGAAAATTCATAGAGGTTATTTTTTCATCAGAAGGCAGAGCTGCACCCCTTGCCTGATCTGTGGTTGGAAACAGGTCTCCTCACAGCAGGTTCTGACGAGGCTGCAGGGGCAGCAGCTGAATATTGGGGAATCTGGGAACCGATGAGGGTCATGGAATGGGTGGGTGCGGAGGCGGAGGGGGGGGGTGTCTCTCCCACACTGAGATTTGTCTCAGGTCTGGCTTATCAGGCTACACGACTAGTAAAAATCTGTGTTCCTGTAAAAGGAATAAAAAAAAAAAAAAAAAAAACATCCAATTAGCTTAAAAAGAAAAAAAAGAAAAACTCTATTGGATAAATTGATAAGTCACACTTTTCTAAAAATCCAATTGCCTTTTGATTGGTTTTCTGGTAATTGCTATTAGGTAATCAGAGGCTTCCAGCAGGTTTTTTTTTTTTTTTTCTCTTGTCAAACACAAAACAACAGAATGAAAGCAGCCATTTAGAGCAGCTGCAGGTTTTTTTTGTTTGTTTGTTTGCTTTTTTAAAGCCAGTTATAACTGAAGTGTTCGTAGCCGCTTTCATTTTGCTCGGTTCATTACCAACGTGATCAATTTTGTGAGTCCCCCACATTTTTGCCCTGATCATCAGGATAAAAGTTCATTTGTGGTGCCTCTAAGTGGTGGGTCTTCAGAAGACAAAAAGTTTATGAATCAAATGAAACTCCATCTGTATTGTGCTCAACATGGAAACTGTCCCTTTTTTCTTATCAGATTTCTCCTTGAACACATTGTCCTTGGGGCATTGTCCTATTTTCTCTCACTCTCCAATCAGCCAACATCAAAGGTATCTTTAATTACAGAAGATAATTATAGAAACTTTTTTTTTCTGGTTCTAGACTCCATTCACATTTTCCAACTTATGAGGCCTCTTCTTTGAAAGTCCCCTGATGACACTTTATCCTTTGAGTCAAGAGATGGTGCCTTTGATGTATTCTCTGACTGCAGAAGGGCGACTCCTCTCTCCCTTTTACTGAGGCCTGCCCTTTTGACTCCACGGATAGCAACCTAGACGGGATCTTAAATGTACTGTTAGGGGTTTTGTCCCCAGAAAAATAATAAGCATGAGCAGAGAAATTAGTTAATTGCTTCAGTCCCCCAGCAGGATGCTAGACAGGAGGCGATGGTGTTTCCAACTTCTGAGTTAAGTTCTGCACTTTCCAATGATGAGTTTGAAGTGATAATGGAAGATGCAAAGAGGATTTGTGATTACCGGGATAAAGTGCTAATCTGCACCACAGAACCTGCGGCAGCCATCCCTAACATTTACTCTGAAATGCTTTCAGCTTTTAAATCCACCCTCCAAAATTAGTAGGGGGTTAAAGCAGAACCCATTGGGAGGTTACATTTATTTAATATTCCGTTCCTTCTTGGATGAAATATTGCAGTCTATCCTCACAGGTATTTGTCAAACCATTAGAGTAATGGTTTATAGCTATTAAACGAAATTGCAGTTCTGTTTGTAAGTTCCATTTACACAGGATAAGCAAAGTGCCTTCATTTAGATTTAAAATACCTGAAATCTTAGCTGCAACACGTGAAGATTATGTAGACCGTTAACTAATTCGTCACCGGGGTGTGTGGTCCCAGCCTGGATGGACCTGCTCCAGGTGTCCGAGGCACCCAGAACCACAGCTGGCACCCAGGTCCCGACGTCATGTGCTGTGCCCGGTCCCTTCCTCGGGGTCAGGAGGCCTGGCACGGATTGAGGGGTGTGTGTGCATGTGTTGTGATGGCTTACATTCTTTTGTTTTTCGGAATCAAATGAAATGGGTGCTTTTAATCATTGTTTCCAGCTCAGGAATATTTGATGTAAGTTCCCTCTGATAATAACTGGAGAAAATGCCTAGAGTTAAAACAAAGCTTTCCTCAGAAACCTTCCACGTGCCTTTCCCCCCACGCCTTTCACTCTATAAGCAATTTGCACAGATGCTGCTGAGTACAAAGGCCTTGAGATAAATGAAGCCTTTAGAACTTGACCCCTTTCACTAGGTGATGAGTTTGATTGCTTTCAATTGAAGAGACATTCTTATATTCAAATGATTAATTACCAAAACTCACGGTTTTGGTCATAAGGGATCCTCCAGACACATCTTCCCCTTCCCCCAGAGACTAAGGTAACGCTATGCTAATGGCTTCCTGGCTTACGGTGCCAGTTCCCTGGGGAGTCTCATCAGAGCGCCCCTCTCCTGCTCAACCCTCCATGCCCGCGTGTATACTAGTCACCTTAAAGGTCCCCTGGTGCAAGGTGGCATGAAGTGCCCCGGCCAGACCTCCCTGCACGGATACACGTGTGTGTGCATTGGACACAGGTGCCCCCAGCAGCAGGCTCTGTTCTGTAGGTACGCAGCTTGGCAACTGGAGCAAGGGCTCGACTGCCACCCTCTGTTCACCCCGGGACCCCCTCCCTCTGGCAGGGCCCAGCACGCACAGTTGTCTGAGGCTGTTCTCATCTGTCCTAAATAACAACCAACACAACTGTGGTGGCCATGAAAATATACTGTTCGGCTCTCATCCTTCAGAAAATGTAGCGTATCGACAGCCCCAGGTATCATATTTGTGCCGAGGCTACACTTCTCCTAGCTGTCTCTTCAACAACTAAACATGACAGGGTACTAGTCTTGACCTATCCCTATATGAGGTAGTACCCCTCCAAAGGATAAGTGTGGTTGGAAGATTTGCCATTAGCCTGATCCAACTCCCTTCGAACTGTGCTGTAGAAGGAGACCCTCCTGCCAGTCCTTCCTTTCCTTCCTTCTCCAGGGTTCAGATGAGCTCTCCCTGCCTTCACTGGCTTCCTCCTCCAGCTATATCTCCCAATTAATCTCCTGTCCATTTAATCCTCTCTTGATATCTGCTTCTCAGAAGACCCAACACAGCAACTAAAACTTAAGTCTTTCCATGTACCAGACATCTAGCTACGTGCTTCACTTTTGATTTCTCCTAGAACCTTCCCAACGGCAATGAAGGAGCTGCCCTTTGCCCTCTCTTCACTTTGCAGATGATGCAGTGGAGGTTTACAGACCTTCCCACATCAAACAAGTTGCATGAGGCAGAGCTACAATTTGATGATGGGTGTTTTCAACCCATTGTTCTGAATTACTCTACTAGCTTGTTATATTTCTTAACTTTGATGGGACTGATAACAACTAGAAAGACTCATTTTAAAGTTGGAGGCAATTTTTTTCTCACACAGAAAAGCTGAATACTTTCTTTGTCCTGAGAAAATCACCTAAATGGCCCATTTAGTAACCCAAATGCAATGCAATTTGTACTTCCTATTCTAGGAGGGAACTCTATAATAATTAACTAGAATGCAGATGCTTTTAGACTGAGAAACTAAGTGTTTTGTTTGGTAATATTTCTTATTAGAAAATTAGCCAAGGATGGCCTGTCCCCAAAGACTAGCCAGGGGATTGTGTCTCTCCAACACTCATAGCTGCTGGGAAGGGCAAGAAGGTTGCTCAGTTTCCATTTTCAGACATCTCACTGAGGCTGGCTTCCACTCAGTCTCTCTCTCTCTCTCTCTCTCTCTCTCTCTGTGTGTGTGTGTGTCTCTCTCTCTATCTCTCTCTCTCTCTCTCTCACACACACACACACACTCATACACACAGACACACACACATTACAGAAGAAAAGTCAACTTCTGATTGAAGATCTTCATGAGTTCTGGGAAGCTCTGGGACAGTTGTGGCCTTGAAGCAGAATAAACTAGGGGACTTCTGGGCTTCTTGGATAGTGGCGGATCTGTGGCAAATCTTCTTTCCTGGAGCCAGACTAGGATACCTGAGGTGCAGCCCAAGCTGTGAGGAGGACATCCCAGTTACAGTAATAACTACTGCCATCTGTCGAAAGCCTGTTCTGCATCAGGTGCTGAATTCAGTGCTTTACTGACATTAAATATACAGCATAGCATTTAATCCTTTCAACAGTCATTATAAGGTTAGTACTTTTAGTGGAAACCCAGTCTCAACATTTATGAAACCAAGTATTCATTATATTTTGAATACTTTACTCAAGGTCATACAACTAGGAGGAGGCACATAACAGGACTTAAAAACAGGACTTAAAAACAGGTCTTGGTGACTCTGGGCTCCATCGGGATCACTGGGAGATACTTCAGCTAGAATTCAGAGTTCCAGAGACTCACCTCTGCTCAAGCAACATGTCTCAGAAATTCTGTACTCAATGAACTCGAGGGATATTTTAATAAACTCATCCAAAATGAGAAAGGAGTCATATGCAGTGGTTTTCCCAAATGGCTTATAGTGTGCCAAACAATATCCTTCAGTTTTTAAAGGTATAAAAAAAATTTTAGAAATACTGACATTGTAATATAGGTTAATAAAATGAAGTTCTGTTGAGTATCTATGGCTCTCCAACTTTAGTGTGTTAGGGAAAACACCAAATGGGCTTGTTAAAATACAGATTGTTGGATCTCAGGCATGGCTTTTCTTATTCAGTAAATCACAGAATTTGCATTCATAACAAGTTCCCAGGTAATGCTGCTGCTGCTGGCCCAGGGAACTTACTTTAAAAACCACTGATGGTCCCCTTTTCTTCCCTCATACCTAGGGTTTAATGTTAGAAAAATGACATATTAGTTCAGATTCCTGAACTAATGAGAATGATAAGGCACCAGGTAATAGATCAAAAATTTAAAGCTGTGACAATAGAACATGGTGGGACCAGGACTCCAGATTATCATGCCCTCAGTTCTGTCCAAGAAAATTCCACCAGAGAGAGATCAGAGGGGCTCAGAGCAGAGTAATGCCAACCCTGGGGCAGGGCGGGGCTTGCATCTGTAATGATGCTGCTTTGAACAAGTAAGACATTGAAATAACAAGAAAGATGCACTCATAAAACAACCTGTGTTTTTTTTTTTTCATTCTTTTTGCCTCAAGGAAATCTCAGGCAGGTCCCAAAGACTCTGTGGACACTCTTGACTATTCAGATGTCCTCTGGACACATGAATCTCCAGGATGTCTAGTGATAATTAAATTACCAAGTACCGTGTAATATTCCGAGCTCTGTACTGCATTTAGATTTCAAGCTTCTCCCCATTTCTCCAGCTCATGTCTGTTTTTTCAGGTTGGAAACCTACAGCAGAGGAGAGGAGCACAAGTGACTTCGCTATTTCTCTTTCTAAAATTCTATTCCACTAGCGCCACCGGGTGGGTGGCCAGTGGCATCCCCAAGGGTCAAGGGGCACGGAGGAAGGAGAAAAGATGTTGTGAAGGAAATCCCACTTTACTGGCACCAGTATTATCTATGTTGGTTTCCTCAGACTCTTGATTTAAAGTCCCGGGCGTCTGAGTGTCTCGGTTGAGTGCCTGGCTCTTGATTTAGGCTCGGGTCATGATCTCAGGGTGGTGAGATCGAGCCCAGCCACCATAGGCTCCATTCTCAGTGTGAAGTCTTGAGATTTGCCCTTTCTCTCCATCCCTCCCCCTGCTTTCTTTCTCTTTCTCACAAATAAACAAATAAATCTTAAAAAAAAAAATAGAAGTGCTCTCCCCTGCGTGCTCGGATGGCACACATAACACGGGCAGCCTCCCTCCTTTGGCTCGCAGCCCATGGCTCCCCCTCAGCTTCTGCACCTGAACAGAACATGGCAGCCTATGTTGGCTGAGGTTCCTTCAGTCCTTGCAGAAATGCAGAAGCCCTCTCGGGCTTCGTTTTTAAAGGGCCCAAAACAGACATCTATACTATGGATTGCTTATCTGGTCCCTGGGAAACAGCAACTGGTGAACTGCTGTCAGGGGAAAAGCAGTCCCTTCTCAAACACAGCCCCCTGCTCTGCTGCCATAGGTCACTTGAACTAGTCTCCAATCTATAGATTTTTTTTTTCAGCTTTGAATCAAATTTACCAGGCTCCCTGATTCCAAGAACCACTCATAAAGCTAAGTAATGTCTTTGAATTTTTTTTTTCCTCTGGACTTAGATGGAAAAAAAAGATATTTAAAGATAGTGTTACACAGCCATCCCAATCGAAGTTGTCTCATAGGCTACTACAAAAGCCCTCCCTTTGCTAAACTGACAAAATTACCTTTAAGTCACGATCAGTGAAGCTATCCTTGAAGTAGCTCACTAAGACGGCAGATGTGGGAGGACGGAGCAGTTTAGCAGATGGAATCTCTAAGACAAAGGGACACTATGATATTCTAGAGCTTACTCCTGAGGGATTAGTGCTATCCTGAAATATCAAGTAAGTGTAGAGAAAACAACTGTTTCCTATTCTCCAGTACTTAAAGCAATTTAACTTTTTCTCAGTGGCTGTGGAGCAACCTTAATAAATAATACAGTTTCCCTGGGTTTTTAAAGAATTAGGGATGTGAACCAGACAACAGAGAGAAGAGATCGTTGTCATCCTTATAAAAGCCAGCCAAACACCCAGTTTACCCTCTCGGCCTTGCAAAATTCCAGTGAAATCACAGAATGAATCCAAACATAGATCCAAAACAGCACTGGGAAGCTAAGAAATAAGTGGAGTGGAGCGAAGTTGCCAGAAAAACAAATAGTGAGGAATTTGTAGGAGACGTAAGAAGTAAGTGGGAACAAACTGACAATAGAAGCAACATAGACAAAGAGGATGATAAGAGTTGGCCGGAGAACTGTGTGGATATTTCAAAGAATCCAGGTAGAACTGGCAAAAGAGCAACTGTATCCAGGACAGTCCTGCCCCCCAAGACCCACACATTCGCAGAACATCAAAGCCTGTTCAGTTTTCTAAAGTAAGACCTCTGACACCAAAGACTGTCAGAGAACATTCTGTGACTGGAAACACATTATGGCAACCATGAGGAAGAAATAAGGTGCCCCTGAACCCAGAAAACAAATTCTTGTCACACCCATAGGAAATCCCACCAAGCAGTATGACACCTCTTTTCCTAAACAAGTTATGGGGTAAGGAGGAAATCAAAACCAAAAATATAGATAATTCAGAAAGCAATGACAGTGATAGAACTATGGGGCGACATCTATGGGATGCTTCTATGCCTTATTTTAGCATCAGTACATGGAATTTCTCCTGACTTTGTGCTGGAACCAGTGTGTGTGTGTGTGTGTGTGTGTGTGTGTGTGTGTGTTTCTTTGACATAAAAATGATTCAAGTCCCAGCCTCAGCCCTTCAGATGAGCCACCTTTACAGATCATGGCACGTCAAGGTGCCTTCACCACCGTGGGATCCATTTTCACCCCTGGCACTAGAGTCTTCCTTTCTCATTACTGTGCTCGGAAAGGTATTTTTACAAACACTCTGTTTACTTAGCTTGGACTGGGAACTTCTCATACATCAGTTCATTTTGCCCTCTTGAAAAGAATCTCTGAATTTATTTCTACTCAAAAGTGTGCTTAAAGGTGCTTTGATTATTTACTTCTCTATGCCTTGTTTATCACAGCAAGCTCTCTAACTCTATTAAGTTATCTGCTGTCTCCCAAATTATGCTTTTATTTATTTATTTTTTGTTATTTCTCTATTATTTTCATATGGAAAATATATATTCACCTTTCATAATACAGTTGGAGCATCATCTTTCCTGTGAAGCCTTCCTGGGAGCCCTCAGAAAAAGTTAATAACTCCCTCCCCTGTGCTCCCGTGCCTTTGTTCATCACAAACATATGGCAGTATTTATGCTTTTGTAATTACTCATGTGCCTATGTTCTTTTTAGGCTACGGGCTCCTCTTTGAGATTGATGAAATCTAAATCAATGTTTTGGTATCACAAGCACCCAGGCTGGCATGGTACAAAAAGTGAGTAGCCACAGACTTGTGTAGAATGAATGAATGACTCTCCAGGTAGAAGGGGTCAATGGCTATATAAAGGAAAGGTGTGCCCTGTCTACCTGACAGGGGTAGAAATTACTAGCAAATAATAAAAATTGGTTGGAAAAAACTCAGATGCCTAAGGTCAAATCCACAGTGTATTGGGAAGTCATTTCAATATTTTAGTCAAAGTAGAAGCTTGGTAATATGGTTTCTTGTAGAAACACTTAAAATTAATTGGAAGAAAGAAAAGGCTAAAGGTTAAAGGGGTCAGTGAAGAGTAAAAGACAAAATTCAGAGTCCTTAAGAAAAGTGTGTAGGACATCCCTTAGGATGGTTAATAAACTCTAATAATCCTTCCTACCTCCTCCAACAAGCTCCACAGGATACAATTACCTTTCTGCTGGTTCTACCTAGAATCTTTGAAATACCCACAGTTTGCCCAGCAGCTGTCAGGTTTTGAAGTGTAGCAATGGTTAATAAAATAGTTCAAGAACAGCTACTAAGTGTGAGCCTCCTCCTTGCTTTCAACGTGTGTCTGCTTTCTCCATGATTTGTCCCAGACTGCTCTTGACTCACCATTGGAATGACATTTATTTTGAACTCCCAATAAAAAGAGATGTTTCTCCCATCAAAACAAATAATACTGCATTATTTTTCTAGAAAGATGCAGGTAGATATTTTTCTACCTGCCGCTCAATTTGTAGCAATGAGTTCATTGTTCTTTACCTAATTTCTAGATGCTGATATTTGCAAAACACCTCTGGCTAACATAGTTCTTAAAAAACTTGGGGATCCCTGGTGGCGCAGCGGTTTGGCGCCTGCCTTTGGCCCAGGGCGTGATCCTGGAGACCCGGGATCGAATCCCACATCGGGCTCCCGGTGCATGGAGCCTGCTTCTCCCTCTGCCTGTGTCTCTGCCTCTCTCTCTCTCTCTCTGTAACTATCATAAATAAATAAAAATTAAAAAAAAAAAAAAAAACTTGTAGGTGCTTAATAAATGTCTGTTGAATGAGTGATTCACTAATATGTTTTAATGCTGTTGGATAGTCTCAAATTTCAGTTTAAAGTATTCTGAATTACATACCCTATTTATTCTTAATATGATTCATATACAATAAATACCCAATCTCTAAGAAAAAATTGCTTCTAGCTATAATCAACTAATTCAATCAATGATTTTAAATTCTAGTTCTTAAATACTTAAAAATCATTTCAAGTGAATTAGCAAGATCAGAAGTATCATATGTAGCATCTCTAAGTGGCTAAAAAAAGATTATAAAAATATATATATGAAATGATTTCATGAGCAAAATAATTTAATAATCTTCTCTTCACCAAAAGTAGAAATAGTATGCATTAACCTATAAAATACTCCTACACTGAAACCTTGCATTTCCAGACTTTTTGAAAACCAGAATTTCTGACTCACTGGCTATTCTAATTAGTGAAAAAAATTATACTCACATCAGAACCAATGGTCATAACTGTAACCATAATCACACCAGATCACCAATTTCCAAAGAAAGAGAATAAAATATACTTATGCTTGGTTTAAAATCATTTGCGGATTCAGAGTTTGCTTTAGGATATCATGGTATCTCAACTCTATCAGTGGGAACTTTATTAAAGACAAACTGTATTAAAGAAAAACCTTGTTGGTATTTCAAGATGAATGATACTTTATCAATGATTTATTAGACCAAGTAAGACTTCTCCCCAAATACAATATGAGCAGCCAGTCTAAAATTTGAGAGCCAGAAACATGCAATATTTGGGAACTTAAAAGAAAATGAAGTGATTGGGGATTTTGTTAACATAAAAATCTAAAATGGTGGTGCATGTTCACAGACACAAAGTGATTTTGGAAGATGTACCATGTCTCTAGCAACCTACACAGTAAAGTGATTTAACATGTTCATTCAGCAGGCTTCCCAGGGTCACCATATTGCTAAAGTCAACTCCACTTGAGTCTAGTGTTTCTAATCTTGTCTTCTTGGTATTTTCTGCCTGGTTCTGTCTTTCTACTTCCCTGATTGGCTTTTATCTTCTTGACTCTTCTCCTATCAGGTGGTAAACAAATCCCTGCTGAGTGGTAAACAAACCTTGGGGCTAAGCAGGACCTCTGGGAGTTGCAGCTGCTACAGTTATAAAAAGAAGCCTAAGCTCTTAAAGAGATGAAGAACCTTTAAAGGAAGTGGAGAGCAAACCCTTGAAGTTTTTCTACCATTTCACCATTTGCACTAAAGGTGGCTTAAAAGAAGTCAATAAGAAAGAAAGATAGCTACAGGCAATGGAACATGGGGAAGAGCGATTCAAAGCATGATCTTCAAAAATATTTTCTTTGAAAAAAATAACAAAGGCTTAAGTCAAATATTATTTTACTGGCACAACTACCACATTTTCTGCTATTGTAATTGTACTTCCACATATTTCTATGGTGCCTTAAAGTTTACGGAGCTCTTTCCCATATATTATCTCATTCGCTGATCCCAACATGCCCCAAACTGCCTTTGCAGGCTTCTCTTCAACTCTTCCTTTACCCAGCTCAGGGTCCCTACCAGACCTTATGTACTACCGGCTTTGAAACGTTTTCTGTGCTCCTCATCTTCATACAGTTAAAATTTCCTCCTCAGGTTGACATACCCAAATCCTACATGGCAGCTAAGACCAAAATCAAAATATTACTTCCCCTGAAAAGCCTTCACTGATGACCCATCTGGAGAAGTCTTACCTTCCTTTGTACACTACAACAATCAATGCCCATGCACATCACTCAATAATAACCACATTCTGTGTCTCATTAGATCTATTCTACTGTTATAGTTTTGAAGTCCCCTACTATTTAATTTTTTTCTCATTTGGTCTTGCCTCTTTAAGTAAATTATAAATCTCATGAAATCAGGTATGAGAACTGAACAATTACTTTTGAACCAACTGGACCTGAAGGGTTATGTTTGGTTGATTGTAGATAGTTAAGATTTCTCCCCTAGTGCCCCAGGAATAGAAAACAGAGTGGCTTCATGGACAATTGGTATCTATAGGAGTGGGGATCAAAATGGAGAGTTTGTGCATTCCTCTGTCACATCTTGTACTCTACTTAATTATAAGCTTCTTTAAGGTAGAGATCTTGTCCTATTAATAGAATGCATTTCAATAAATTAGAGCAGAAATAAGAGAACTAAGAAGGAAGAAAGTCAATCAGTAATTAAGAAACCAGAGTAGATGGTCGAGTATGCCAATAGTAAATACTAGGAAGATAAAAGGACTAAGTGACCAAGGGTGAGAAATTTTAGAAACAAAAAATGTAGTCCTATGGTAGGACAACTAGTAAATGCTTATATCACATCTCCAAACAGATGGCTTCAGACCTAAGTTGGAGGAACTCAAGAGATCTACGAATAAATTGAATGACAGAGGGTTAGGGTAGGAAGGATTGTAGGCTTTTCCGAGATTACTTGTGAGAATCTTAAAGGTCATAGAACAGAATGGGCCAGGAATCAGGTTCTATGTCTTCTATTAATTGGAATTCACAACAGAGTGAACTGCACACAGCAAGGGCTCAATAAATGCACACTCAGTTGGGCTGTTGAGACATATATGTTGTGTGTATGTGTGTGTATCATTTCTTATAGATTTTCTGTTTCTTCTAAGATTGACAGGTCAGCAGGCTGCTTTTCCAGGCAGGAAAAGCTCGTCAGTGTGAGGAGAGCTGAATTTGTGAAGTAGACACTATTCGTTACATCCTACCCTCCTGTATCATAATTCTTGGGAGTCTACCATTTGTGGTTCCTCCTTCTCTTATTCAAAAGTCAGGACGAACTCACCACATAGTTCAACACTTATTTGTCTCTTTAATGACTGCTGGAGCCCCTATCACACTCTGATGGTCGTTAAAATGTTGAGGCAAATATACTTGCATAAGCTAAGTGGCAGGTGCATGTCAGCCAACCCACGGAGGCTTTTGACCCTAGCAATTAATGTACTAAAAGCAATGCTTACATTTGCAAATTACCCCCGACAGAGTTTGGAACAAGTTTTTTTATTTGTTTGTTTATCTCTCGGAGTTTCTATGGGACAGAAACCTAACTGTGGCTTGGCTGAGTGGTCCTGGATCTGGATCTTCCAGGAGGCTACACTCATGATTTTGGCCAGAGCAGCAGTTATTAGAGGATCTGACTGGAGCTCAGGGATCTACTTCTAAGATGCCTCACTCTCATGGTGCTAGTTGTTGTAAGAGGTCTCACTCAGTTCATAGTCACACCAACCTGTCCATTGAGATACTGAGTGTCTTCACGCCATGGTAAGTGATCCAAGAGAACAAGACAGAAGTAACAATGTCTTACATGATCTAGCTTCAGAAGACATACATTGACACTACTGCCCACCACAAAGGCTGACTCTGATGCAGTGTGGGTGGGAACTACACAAAGACATCACTTCCAAGGAGGGGAAGATCATTGGTCTTCACTTCGGAAGCTGAATATCACAAGCGTGATATAAACTGACAACCCAAACAATATCACCCTTTAACATAATACAATTTTCAGAAACACTGAGCAAAAACAAGCACCAGATATATCCATAAATAATCAACGTAGTACCATTATTATCTAAGATTCAGAAGTAAAGAATTTAAAACAAGTAATTTAAAAAAAAAAGATTTGAGAGAGACAGAGAGACAGAGAGAGAGAGAGAGCGAGCAGGGGGAAGGGTGCCGAGGGAGAGGGAAAAAGAATCTTGAGCAGACTCCCTGCTAAGCGTGGAGCCTGAGGTGGGTGGGGCTCGACTCCAGGACCATGACATCACAGGACCTGAGTCAAAACCAAGAGTCAGACATTTAACCGACTTTGCCACAGAGGTGCCCTCAAACAAGCACTTTTTAAGTCATATACTTCTTTAAGCATTTTTTTTGAGAACAAATAGAGCTGAACAATGAGATTTTCAACATGAAGTGTGGTAGGAAAATACCAACCCCATTCACCTCCCAAGCACCAAAACCTTCAAAGACCGTCACAAATGATGTTTAAAACCAACACCAGTTCATCACAAAGTAGAGCAAAACAGTATTCTATGCTTCATGGGTCCTCATTGGAAGAAATGCAAATCTTTCTCCTTTTCTTCCTTTCTCAAAATGGTAATTTGAGATTCTTTAAGATAAATTCATATCCATTAACAGTAGAAGATAATTCAAATGGACTAAACTTTCAGCTAAATCCTCCTCCATTATAAGGAACATTATAGCCAGGATAGATTGAACTCAAGAGTAAACCAGAATCGCATGGGTTAAAAATATTTAGCATTCAATTGCTAGTTCACTTCTTGCCCTCTGATAACCAGGAACAAAATTGCTTTTCTGTTGCATAAAGTATCTTTCAAATTCAATTGCTTATCTCCTCATTCATTCAAGAAAGAGAGACCTCAGATTTACAGGAACCAGAGCCCATAATACAAATATAGTATATTAAACATACAGCAGACATCTTCTGAAAAATAACCAAAACACAGTCTATTGATTTTAACCTTCTATATCAAGGTATTCTCCAGTGGTCTCAACTGGATGCTGGCTATGAGAAATTCCAATTATTTGAATTTCTATATATAGGATAAGCATTTAGTTATCAACACACGCCATAAAACATATTTTCATCTGTTATTAAAGCACTATTACTATGTGGAATTGAATGTATTTCTACTGTGAACTCAACTGGCAGTGAAGCGGGCCAGGCAGCATTTTTTGTAGGAGATTCTCTTTGCAGACCTGTTTTATGAGCACTGTCCTGTGGTAACCTTTGGATTTGCTTTTGGATAAATAAAACCTTGTGGAGAGATTTTTGATATTCCTTCTTCTTCCCTCAGTCCCTTTTCACCTCTTCACATATGCAATTATTCATTCCCGTGGTTTTAATGACCTGATGTATTGCTGAAAAGTGTTTTTTTTTTTTATAATAATCACCGTGCCCAACGTCTGCAAGCTTGTACGAATGCTTCCAGTGCGGGACGATCTCTTACAGAATCCTGAGCTTACTTAATTTCAGCAAAATACCCAACAGTGGGGCTGAGATGTACATGACTTCTTATCGCACTGATTCCAATTTTGATTAAAACAAGTTTGCAGACTAGGAAATGGAGCCAAATTAAATGTATTTCTAGAATGGCATGGAAGTTGGTGATATCAGTGTTTGCTAGAATCTCCTAAAGAGCATCACTGCTCTTCATGGTTCAGAGGCTAGCAGAATTGGAGCTGAATGGAGAGGGGAGATGAGGGAGAAAGCCAGAGGAGAGAGGAGAGGTGGTTTCATCAGGAAGGTTTTTTTAAAAAAAAATCTAATTTAGTATCATCTTTATGCAAGAACTGAGCAGCTGTTTTCTGAGAAAGCGTGGTGGGTTTCCCATGTGCTTCTATAGATGATTTACTGCGTGGCTGCAGAAGAGCAAAGGAAAAAAGCTCTGGGCTTTATTAGGTTTTACTTTTGTTTTACTGTTAAAACTTTATAACTCTTGTGATTCATTGCAGATTAGAAAAGGGTAAGTAGAAATACAGATAATAAAGTTGAAAAAGAATAAAATAAAAGTCATCCACAATCCCAGAATAACCATTATTAATAATCTGGTGTGTATTTGTCTAGGATTTTTCCACTCACATATTATTTGTAAGGATGAAATCATGGTACCTATTTGGTTCTATATTCTAATTGTTCCCCGGTGATTTACCAGTACCTCCTCATTATATACCAGTTACAGGTGCCCCTTTCTGTCTGAAAGGAGAGCATTCCCGTGAAAACTTTTGTAAGCTGAAATGGTATAAAGCAGAAAAGTAGTTACCGTTAATTCATATGGAAAAATTTTGTGAGAGTTCCCAGACCCCAAAAATAACCTCTTTTCGGCTTTTCTAATACCTTAGGACACATCTTGCTAACAGATGCAAAAAATAAATCCAGATAAAGCACAGATGATGCTCACAGACACAGTTCAAAGCTATGGTGGCTTGACACCCCTCTGCTGAGAGTAGTTCCCGGGAAGGAGGCTGTGGGGCTGCTCTGCTGCTGGGAGCTGCCTCTGCGAGGGCTCACTGCACAACAGACACTGAATGCTCTTTTTGTTTCTTCTTCTTCTTCTTCTTCTTCTTCTTCTTCTTCTTCTTCTTCTTCTTCAAGTAAAAAAAATCCTCTTTGGATATCTTCTTCTTCTTCTTCTTCTTCTTCTTTTCTTCTTCTTCTTCTTCTTCTTCTTCTTCTTCTTCTTCTTCTTCTTCTTCTTCTTCTTCTTCTTCAGTAAAAAAATCCTCTTTGGATAACTTTTGGTTAGCAAAAATGGTGCTAATGTGGATCTTGGGTAAACCTGAAATGGTGTAATGTAAATTCTTGAAAAATGGCAAATACCTGTATTTAATATTTGTAGCTACGAAATAACTCATCATACAAACGTGCCATATTTTTTTTAAAGATTTTATTTAGTTATTCATGAGAGACACAGAGAGAGAGGTAAAGACACAGGCAGAGAGAAAAGCAGGCTCCATGCAGGGAGCCCAATGTGGGACTCGATCCCAGGTCTCCAGGATCACATCCTGGGCTGAAGGCAGGCGCCAAACCGCTGAGCCACCCAGGGATCCCACATGCTATAATTTTTTGAACATTTTGCGTTCATTAAATATTTTATCTCTAAGTATAATTTCAAACGCCTCAATAAACAACTTTACATTATAATTTTGGTCCATATTTCTTTTTTTTTTAAGATTTTATTTATTTATTTATGAGAGACAGAGAGAGAGAGGGACAGAGACATAGGCAGAGGGAGAAGCAGGCTCCATGCAGGGAGCCTGATGTGGGACTAGCTCCTGGAGCTAAAGGCAGGCTCTCAACTGCTGAGCCCCCCAGGCGTCCCTTGGTCCATACTTCTGATTGTGTTCCCAGAAAGGATTTCTAGGTTAGGAATTTGTGACAGCAATTTATTTATGTAAAAACAGTCTCCAACAAGATTATTCCCTCAACAAATAATTTAAAGGAGAGAATATGAAACCGACCTAATCAAGCTCAAAACAGCCTGTATCTAAAGTTTGGGTAAAATCCTTAGTGTACTGGCTTTTATTTTTTAATCTCTTTCTTTTATTCAAGTATGTATTACACACAGTGAATGCTCTGGTTTTAAGCGTTATTGTTTGATGAGTTTTGGCCAATGACTATATCCATATATCATACCCCTATCAATTCCTATCACTTTATAGAATATTGACATCACCCTAGAAAGTTCCTAAGGGCCCCTTCTCAGGGCAGCCTCCATTGCCCAGAAGAAACTACTATTGTGTTCTTTCCCGCTATAGGTTTGTTTTGCGTGTTCTCGATGTTCAATGTGTTCTCTCATGTCTTGCTTCTTTCCTTCAGCTCCATGTTTGAGATTCCTTCATATTGCTGCCTGTGTTAGGATTTAGCTCCTTTTTACTGTTGAGTAGCGTTCTCAATCAACCAAAATAGTCTAAATAAACTAAATTAGACTAATAAACTAAAATTAGTCTAGCCATTCTCCTGTTGGTAGCAACTTGAGTTGTTTCTAGTTTTTGACTTTTGTAAATAAAGCTGCTATGAAATTACAGTTAAGTCTTTTCAGACATACCATTTCCCTTTTCTTGGGCAAATACTTAGGAATGTAATTTCCGAGTCATGGTAGGTTATGCTTAACTTTATGAGAAACTGCCAAACTATATTCTAGGTGCTTTACACTCCCTCTAGCAGAGGTATGGGGTTCAGATGCTTTAGCCCCTCACCAACATTTAATGTTTATAGTCTTTTTAATTTTAGCCATTCTAGTGGGTATGAAGTGGTAATTAATTCTGACCGTGTTTTCATTTCCCTTGTGACTAATAATGTCAAGCAATTTTTCTGGTACTTATTGACCATATTTCCTTGTAAAATGTCTGAACTCTTCAAATCTTTTGCCAACTGTTTTATTATTGAGTGGAAGGAATTTTTTTTGTGGATCTGTATTTGAAGACTTTACCTAATGATACTCATTTTATTAAATTGTTTAATATAATATTTTAATGTGTAACGTATATAATATTTTACTATAGTCTATGGCTTGTCTAATATTTTTCTTGCTGGTATCTTTTCATAAGCAGAAGTTTTTCATTTTAATAAAGTATTTATAATTTTTAAAAAATTATTATTGCTGTTTATCCTGCTTACAAAATATTTTCCTATCCTGTTATTCTTCTGTATTATCTACTAGAAGTTTTGTAGTTTTGGATTTTACATTAAAGTCTAAGATTCAAGGGGTACCTGGGTGGCTTACTAGATAAATTGTTTGCCTTCTGTTCAAGTCAAGCCCCACATTGGGCTCTCTGCTAAGTGAGGAGTCTGCTTCTCCCTCTTTTTCCCTCTGTGCACTCTTATTTATAAATAAATAAATAAATAAATAAATAAATAAATAAATAAAGCGCTTTAAAAAATAAAGTCTAAGATTCATATTGAATTAATTTTTGTGTGTGTTATGAAATAGGGCCAAAGTATGTGGTTTTCTACCTGGAATCCACATCTTCCAGAAGCTGTTGTTTTAACCATTTTTTTTCATTAGTTGTTTTGGCATCCTTGTTGAAAATCTATTGACTTATAAATGTTGGTCTATTTCTGAAGTCTGTGTTCTGTTCCATTCATTAAATCAGGAACAGTTCAAAGCTAACAGTACCTGACTCTGTAGTCTGTAGTGACCACTTCCCCACACCTCTCAAATCCCTGAGATATTGCACCAGCCAAGGCATTCTCTTCCACTGGTGTCCCATCACAGTTCATTACCACTTACAACACCTGCATCGCAATAGCAGGTCAAGGGCAATCAGTACCCCACTTCCTATCTGTGATGGAGTACTCAATTGTCAGCTGGCCAGTGGATGCCCCAGCTCCAAAATTCCATTTTAAAGTCTATTTCCAAGGGTCACTCCTGGCACCAAGTAGACACTGAAACCGAGATTTGTAAGCAGGAGGTTTACTGGAAAGTGCTCTCGGGAATGACAGCTATGGGAAAGAAAGAGAAGCAGAAATAGACAGAATGAGAAGTTGAGTTGTAATGCAATTGTTATATGCCTAAGCCACCCCAGTTCTATGGGCGGCTGGGTAGAGAGGAATCAGCGGTGTATCAAATTGAGGCGAGGGCAGCCAAGTTTTGAACCCCTGCATCAATCAATTATTTGATGTGGACTGCCCCAAGGAAGAGCACACAGCCTTGGGTGAAACAGCTTTCTTCCACTGAGGTAACAACCCTACCCATACAAAAACATGGACATCTATTAGCTGCAGAATTAAGGAGAAGATACTTAAAACTGATTACTAATTTATCAACCTAAATGTAGATGTCTGCTGTGGTCCTTCTGGACCATGAACAGGCAGGATACATAAAAGAAGGAAAGGTGGGTTCATACCTGAATGTATTACCCAAAAAAGCACATTCTGAGAAAGACATCTGAGTTCACGCAATTTTCTTGAGCTGTGATCAATGGAAGTACAAGTGAGAGAGGAGGGCAGTGAGACAGGAAAGGGAAAAAAACCCAAGAAATGGTATGCCAGTAAGCAGGTTACCATTTTTGGAAACTGGGGTGCAATCCTGCTGGAATCTAGTAAAATATTACTCAAATGTCTCATAGAGGAACAGGAAAATTAGAGAACTAATCAGCTAACTGCCGTCTCTCATGGCTTAAAGACTGCCCCAGAGGCACTTCTTGGCTACCTTGCTAACCATGCTGACCTGGCACCAGAGAAAGTTCTCAGGTTGAGAAGTAGAGATATACAAGTCTCTGAGGCAGAAAGCTTTCATTGTGCATGCAATTAAGACATGAGCCTAGAGCATGTCAGCTGAGCAGCAAGG
This sequence comes from Canis lupus dingo, assembly GCF_003254725.2. NCBI lineage: Eukaryota > Metazoa > Chordata > Mammalia > Carnivora > Canidae > Canis > Canis lupus. The sequence goes on from NC_064248.1 coordinate 53,536,955, forward strand.
GTACCTGCTTTAGCCACCAATACATTCTTAATCTGCTCTAGGAGTAGTAGACACAGCCACAAGTGCTAAGGTATTTTTTAGAATGAAGAGACCCACTACCCACCAAAGGGCTCATGCTGCCCATTATCTAAGCAAGGATTTAGGGAATTGGGGGAGAGGTGAAACTAATGCTGATGAGTTCAGCTCTCTCATAGTGTTTGCTTGGACTTCTTTATTGGCAGGTGCTACTCTGTTATATCAAAGTGATATAAGCATACTAACATATATTTATTGATGCACTTACCTGGGGGTGAGCATAGTTACTAAAAAATATATAATAATGGCAGGTATTTCTACAGTGTGACAATGTTCTAAACATGTTATATATCTATCATCTCAATGAATATTCAAACATTAAAGAAGTAAATATAGTATAAATATTACCCCACATTATAGATCAGGAATTTGAGACACAGAAATTGTGTTAGTCAGCTATTACTATGATGATGATGCATAACAAGCAATCCAAAAATGTCAATGACTTACAAACATTCAGTTTTCCTACCAGTAAGTTTATAAGTTGGCTAAAATGACTCTGTGGGCTAAACTAAGATTAACAAACTAGGCCCCAGGCTACAAGCTGCAGTTTGGGTTTAAATCTGCTCAAGCCTTCTTTCTTCTGGGACCAATAGCTGCTCATGGCCAATGGCACAAGTACAATACATCAAACCAACATTAAGTACATTTATGATACTTTGTGTTGATAACATTCAATCAAGGCTTCTTCTTGATGACATAGCTGAACAAAGTAAATGACACAGCCAAAACTGACATCTTTCTTGTGGAAAAACATAGACCCCATGGAAGAAGTGGAAAAAAGTGAAGCTCTACAGAGCACCAATGCAATCTACCATAATATTGAATAACTTGCTCTGGTCACTAACAAATAAATAATAAATAAAAGAACTGGAACCAAAACCCAGTTTTGTTTTGTTTTTTAAAAACTCCTGCTCTAAATCTTTATAACATTCTGATTCATCAGAAAGGGCTAAAGGGAACTGGTGGAAATTTGGTGAAACTTAAGAGCTAATCTTTTAGAAATACTTTCCAAAATTCATGTATATTTGAAGAGTGACTGGTGCGCAAGTAGGTGAATGGGAAAAAAATAGGATTCCTCTCTTAGTACTGGGGAGGGTATAGTTTGACAAATAAATTATAAATTGCTAGGAAATTAAAGACAAATGATCCAGGAATGTCCAATAAAAATGAGTTGAGACCTGGTTTTGCATTCTGATACTGCTACTGTGTATACTGTTTTGATATGGTTTCTAGACCATTCTATTTCTCAACTTCCTCCTCTGAATTTGAGGAAAAACACTTAATGCACCTGAACACTATGTATTAAATAAGCCCTTTAAGCTGATTTGAGATAGAGAGAGAGAACTTATGGAAGAGGCCTATACACATTATGCCTCCATAGTATGTAGGGAGCCAGAAATACAAAATTGGGGTGAGCATCGTGTAATCCAAATCAATAATAATTTAAAGATCAGTTTGGATATTCATAATATATAAAGAATTAATATAATTTGATGGCAAAAAAACAAAACATGAAAACCAAAACCAAAAAATTAGTTCAGTTTAAAAATGAAAAAAGGGCCTGAATAGACATTTTTCCAAGAAGATGGTCAAGTGGCTAACAGGTACATGAAAATGTGCACAACATCACCAATCAATAGGGAAATGAAATCAAAAGTAAAATGAGGTATCACCTCAGGCCTGTTAGAATGTCTAGAGGTGAAAATGTGCAAAAAAGGGAACCCTTGTACACTAGTGGTAGGAATGTAAATCAATACAATCATCATAGATAGATAAACAGTATGGGGTTTCCTCAAAACATTAAATCTTTTCCTCATATACTATATGACCCAACAAATCCATTGCTGAGTATATATTTGAAAGAAACAAAATCACTGTGTTGAAGAGATATCTGTGCCCACATGTTCACTGAAGCATTATTTACAACAGCCAAGGCATGGAAACCACCTAAGTATTCACTGACAGATGAATGTATAAAGAAAATGAATATTCTGTATATATATATATATAATATGTATATATTATATATATATATACAGAATACTATTTAGCTATGAAAAAAGAAGGAAATCCTGACATTTGCAACAACATGGATGGATCTTGAGGGCATTATGCTAAGTAAAATGAGTCAGAGAGAAAAAAGACAAATACTGTATGATCTCACTTATATGTGGAATCAAACAAAAAAACAGAGTCATAGAAAAAAAAGATCAGATTTGTGCTTGCCAGAAGCAGGGGGTAAGAGGTGGGGGAATTGGGTGAGGGTGGTCAAAAGGTACAAATGTCCAGTTACAAGATAAATAAGGATTGGGGATGTAATGTACAACATGATGACTATATGTTGTAAGGTATATTTGGAAGATGCTAAGAGATTAAAATGCTAAAAGTTCTCATCACAAGGGAAAAATGTTTATAACAATATGAGGTGATGGATGTCAGCTAACCTTAAATGTCACAATCATTTCACAATATAGATGTATGTTTTCATTATGCTGCACATCTTACACTTATAAAATGTTGCATGCCAATTATATCTCAATAAAACTGAAAAAAATCAGTTTGGGGAGTACATTTAATAAAACAAAGCTCCCACAAGCTTGTTAACCATAATGAACTTTCTTTAATTTTTCCTTAATTTGTTAGAATTTTCTACAAAAGCTTAACTTCCTTCCTGACATTGGGTGTTTAACTTGACAAAAACTTAGCTGAGTCAAAAATTTCAAACACACTCTTTCAGGGAAGTCTGTAGTTTACACAAAGTATTATTTGGCTTTTGTGAGCTATTCCACCAAAGGGCAATGAAATACCATTCCAAGAATATCTCAAATATCAAAGAAGGGAAAGGCCCAGTTGACTTTTTTCCCTCTAAAGCTGATTAAGGAAAGAACTATTGTTCAGCATACACTGCAGAGCCCAGTTGAAGGGAGAAACATTCTCCCTATTGCTGTACAAGGCTTAATATCTCCCAGGCAATAAGCTAGACTCTCAGGTCCTTAAGGCCTTGGAACATGTATTCCTCTCATGTGTATTTCTTATAGCACCTTGGTATGCTTTGCATAAGAAGTTTCAAATGAGAAAAAAATAAAAGAAAAAGAAACAAAAAAGAAGTTTCAAAAAAATTTTGTTGAATGAATGAATGAATGAATGAACAATCAGTGAATGAATCTCAATGATTGTTGTTCTCTTTGCATCCACATCAGTCATCTACTGTGCAAATACAGACTGGATGTAATGTACCAAAAATTTTTTTTAAACATTTATTTATTTTAGAGAGTAAGTGGGTGTGAGCAGGAGGGCAGGGGGAGGAGTAAGGGGAGGGGGGAGAGATAAAGAGAAACAGATTTACTGCTGAGCACAGAGCCCCACTCAGGACTCAATTGCATGGCCCTGAGATCCCAACCCAAGCTGAAATTAAGAGTCAACACTCAACAGACTTAGCCACCCAGGCACCCCAAGTATGAGAAGATTTTTAACAAGAAGATATGGCTCATGCTTCTTAAGCATGAAAATCAGATATTCATAAGGTCAAGGAGGATAGAAGGATGGTTGGATATTTGTGGGACACAATCAGTTCACTGGATATAAAGTGGTAGCCATTCCCCTAAGCAGAGCCAAGGTGGACTCAAAGATGGAGACCCAGGCAATGCAAGACTACCCAACATAAACTATCCAATAAATCCTCACAGTACCTGCACCTCTAATATGGCATTCTACAACTTAAAGGGAGCTTGGACATTTTTATGTTAAAAATATGTTAAATAATTTAGGTTATTTGAAGAAGGGATAAAATAACTTAGGCTAGTTAATCTGGTTTGAGGACAGCCCACTTCTGACTTCTCAGGCCAAACCAGAACTCAGGGTTTTATTCTTTATTTACCTCAGAATAAAACGAAGTTTTTTAAGGGCAAGGCATCCTACAATTTGCTGTTATTATGACAAGCTACCATTTATTTCCTATCTGTGAATTCTAGGCATCCTCTCTCTCTCTCTCTCTCTCTCTCTCTCTCTCTCATGTACATATATACTTATCTCCATTTTATAGATGAGAAAACTCACATTCAGATGATACCTTACCAATGGTTATACAAGTAGCAAATAACAGAGCAGCATTAGACCGAGGTCTAGCTGACTCCAAAGTCCATGTTCTTTGTAATTGTCTAAATCATCAGTTGGGCAAAACACACTTCTATCCATCAGAAGTTTTTCTATGTCCTTACCTGGAAAAAGACCGGGCTTGTGTCAGATTACCTGACATCTTTCACCATGTTTTACCCTTACAACTCACTCAGATGAGTATGGGTTGTCTTGCACTTTGCTTCCATTTCCTGATTTCCACTCTCCTTCCTCAGCAGCTCTTTGAACTCCAATCATTTACTCATAGTATTTTTTAAAAAGATTTATTTATTTGTTTGTTCATGAGAGACACAGAGAGGCACAGGCACAGGCAGAGGGAGAAGCAGGCTCCCTGTGGGGAGCCCTGATCCCAGGACCTCAGGATCACGACCTGAGCCGAAGGCAGATGCTCCACCACTGAGCCACCCAGGTGCTCTACTCATTGTATTTATACCCCTGGTTCAGCAAACTTTCTTGCTATCAGTGGCCACCTTCCATGCAGGCTCTTCAGCTCCACCCCGTCCGGCATGTACCTGTGGTCAGATTGCATTAGACCTGCCATCAAAACCTGTCCCGCTGCCTCCCACGGTGTTGGCCAAACTGTACCTGCCATTTCATCCTCAAGGATTAGCGTCTGCCACAGAGCCAAGCTCATGGCTCTTTCCCTGTGAAAAAGTATCGTAACTTGGTCATTTAAAATGTCCACTGTTTCTACTTTTATGTTGTCTCTAGGCAAGAGAGTGCTTCCTGAAATAACCCCATAACTTGAATAACCAGCTCCAACTACAATTTGGCTTTTCTGTTACTTGGCAAGTCTATTACCACCTGTCACTGAAATCCTGGTTTATGACCTGAAGTGCATCCCAAACCTTCTCCTCTAACAACTAGTAGCTAAACGACTAATTCTCTCTCCCCGCCCCCTGGATTTTCCCACCTCTCCCTTCCTCAACTCTGCCTCCTGATTCACATTGATTTGTATTTGTGTTTAACGTTTCAAAGGAGAGAGTTTCATATGTTCTCTTTTCATTTCTGTTCATCTCTTTTCAATTTTTTTTCTTTCATATATATATATATTTATATATATACCTGCTCTATATCAACTATTCTCTTCAAAAGGGCAAAGCTTTGGAACAAAGGGACCTGAATTCAAATCTCAGCTTTACAATTTTATTTGTAGCTATATACCCTTAGGCAAATTTCTTAGCTTTTCCAGGTTCTGGTCTCCACATCTTTAAAAAGTAAAGAACAAAGCCTATTGCAAAGAGTCTATGTGATTCCAACACAACATCTTGTAGTGGACACATTTTGGAAGTTTCGTCTGGTCCTTTTTCCATCTTCAGCAATAAAACCACACTCTCCTTGTGGATCAAATGAGGCTGACTGTCCTCGTGGGGTGGGACAAAAGGCCCTGGCCTGGCCAATAGTAGAACCAACACCTTTTAACCACAGGAGTTGGCTCGAGGACATAATCCAAGTGGGGCTGATCAGAGTCCACCCTGTGGCTCATCTGATAATGACTGGGACAGAAACTTCTTATAATTTCTGGGATTGCTAACTATAAGGAATATGCAAATCTAGAGTTGTTAGTGGTTATTTTTGCATAGAAAGAGGAGAGCCAGTCTAAGAATGGAGTCAAAACAGAGGAAAAGTAGAGCTAAAAGATTTAAATAGGCACAAGTCTCACACTACTCAAGCACCTAATCCCTGGAGTTTCTAGTTTTGTGAAGATATATGGGCCATTTTTCTTCTGTTGGTTTGAATTGGGTTTCTGTCACATGCAACCAAAACTTCTAAGAAACATCTGCAGTATCCAGCAGGGTCCTGACACACACAGTATCACATGTGCATGGTATGCTGCTTTAATTTCTCTGCCACCTTCTTTGAAGAACCCCTCCCTCTCTACCCATAATGCCTCCAAAGACATTATTCCTATGCTTACCACTTTTCTCTCCAACATCTTGAGCTTCTAAGCTTATTGGATTCTGGCTTTCAGTATGCCTGATAGCAAAGATTCATTATTTACATGTTTTAACACTTGTTAGTTTATAAAGCACTTTCATATACAATTAATCCTATGGGATCAGTCACCATAACCCGACAATTTTCCATCAACATGTCCCTCAGCCTTTCCTTACCTATAGCTTTTACCTAGATTCACCTCTCCTGGATAACTACACTCATTAAAATATATTCCATCTATGAATGCTGCCACTAAATTAAGCTTCCTAAAATGGCACTTTGGGCATGCTTCTTTTCTACTGAAGAGTCAAAAATGTCCCAGATAGCTTTTCAAATAAAACCCATCTTCTTCTCCCAATTAATCTAATATTGTCCCCTGATTGGCACCACTTCACTTATCCAATCTTATCAGGGAGCTCTACCTTCTACCAAGATCTACCTCTTATCAGCTATGTGACTTTGGTCAATTTATTTTCCTGCTCTGAGACTCTGACCCCCCCTACTTCAACCTTATCAATTTCTTTGCCAACCCCTACTCATGCTACACTCATTTCTTCCAGCTATATTTTTTAAAAACACGTAGGGCATAACCTATGTAATATGAAATTCACCTACTTCAAGTTTATAATTCATTGATTTTTTTTAGTAAGTTTACCAAGTCATACAACCATCACTATAATCTAGTCTTAGGCTATTTCTATCACTTCAAGAAGATCCTTTGTGCTCATTTATAGTTAACCGCATTCCTATCTGCAGCCCTATCGTCTGTCTCCATAGATTTGACTTTTCCAGACATTTTATATAAGTGGAACTATAAGATACCTGGTCTTTTGTATGTGGCTTCTTTCACTTAACATAGCGTACTAGACTCACTTCTCCCTTTATCCTTTGTAGGTTCTCTGTTATACCTTTCCCCTTCCTCCCTACCCACCCAATCCTGCATTATTGTTGTTGATGCTGTTGTTTTGAGGTACAATTGGAGACATAGCACTTTTAGAACATTATCTTAGTTTCATTTCAACCCACAATTTCTATTGTCGTTATTCTGTATCTCCAAGGGGACTCCAGGCTTCAGTTCTTCCTTAGTTGCTTCACATAGTTATCTTATTTTTCTTGCCGAGAGAAATGAAAACTCTTTATGGAAAGTGTTAGACACATTTGGGAAATAAATAAATGTTCCTTGAAAAAAGTAATGAATACTTATACTTTTCTTTACCAAGAACAGTTTCCAAGAACCATATTCAAGTAGGGCTCACTTTAACAGATAATTTGATTCAACTGTAGGAGAGAAAGATCTGAATGCATGATCTGCTAACTTCTATGCCTTTTATGCCAAAATCACTTGCTTATGGACTGGGCACAGCCCACAGCTGTTAGAGACCCTATTCTTCTATCAATTCCCTACACGAACTCCCAAATCTGAGGAACTGTCAATTCCTTGAGGACAGATCCACTTGCTGATCAGCCTTTGTTCCCACCTTAGGACATAGCTACTGTCTGGTACATGATAGGTGCTGAATAAATATGTGTCTACTGAATGAGTACATGCGTGCATACATACAAGTGACACCTTTAAGTAAGGAAGCCTAGGACCTGGATCTTAGGAGACCTAAATAGTAAAAAGTTAGTATTTACCTCAGTTAAGAATTCCAGTTTGGATATTGCAAGTGCTAAATAAAGCTCCATGCTTATGGCACATTGATTTGTCAGAAACACAAATAAATATGAAAGAATTTAGCCATCAAGACATCATGGTAAAAGTACAAACCTCAACTAAAAGACAAGCGAAGAGTAACTCGCTCATACTCATAAAATCAAATCTCCTTACTTTTCCAGGCTAACTCGCTTATGCCTTAGGGTGTTGTTATATATATCAATTACTCTGGTTAACATTCCTTTATATCTAAGGTTTGGCCACTTTTGTATTTTTCTCTTATTGTATTTAATGTTTCAACAAATATTTGTCCAGTGCCTACTATGTGCAGGCTTTGTTCTAAGGGCTTGTGATATAGTAGTGAACAAAAACGGAAAAAAGCACCACCATGCATTCAAGGAGCTTCCATTCCAGTGGATCACATGTTGTCATATTTTCCCACTTCAGTATCTGTGTGCAAGATCCCTAAAGGCCAGAAAGTAATCTTGTTTTATCCACAACATCAACACAATGCCTGCAACATTAGTGCATATTGGTGAACAAATAAGCCACCATTGATTGAACATATCAATATTTCATTTAACCCTCACACTTGCCATAAGAGGAACATATATACTCACCCTCATATCAATAACATTTTGCCGCTCTGGTTCAGAGGTCAGTTAATATGGCCAAGGCCACAAGTCAACAAGTGAAAGATCCAGAATTCAAATGCAATTGTTTAACCCCAAAGCTATGTTCTGCTCTATCAAAGCAAAAGGCTGATGGGAAGATAGCCATTAGGATGAGGATTCGTCTTCACTGGATTTGCATGGACCAGATGAGAACACATCTGACTTCCAGCGTTTGGAGGTTAATTTCAGAAGCAACCACCTATACCAAGAAGGGATAAGATACCAATCATGAAATCAGTGACAAGAGAACAGAACTGTTGTTTAGCCTTGAATGTTAATCAGCACCCCAAAAAGTCATTTACCATTATATTTACCTGAGCCAGTACATTTTCCTAAAACATTTTGGTTTCTCCAGTCCTAAGAATAGGAGTGATGGGAATTTTTAAAAATAAATAACAGCTGTGTTGTTTGCCCCCAAACCTAAAAATGTTGAAGTTATCCCACAATGAAAAATGTATTGTCATTATTTACAGTGTTATATTGTTTTCTAATTATTACGTGTGTCTAAATCTCATTGCCCCCAAGCCTGCAGAAAATGCAAGGTCCCTGTGGACATAAATTTCTTTTATGCTCCACAGGATCTAACATGGTGCTGAGTATAGACTTAGCTCAGGATCTAAGAAATGGAGATAAATTTAGAAAATCTGGTCCAGGGCTGACTGTCTTTTCTGTCAGATTTTGCCTCCAAGATTTTATCCTGTTACTCCATGTCATTGAGGACAACGCCAGTCTTTTGTTATATTTTCACATCATTTGAAAAGGCCACATCGGTAGTTACTCGTCTCATCACATAGCAGAGAGAAAAGCAGATTTTATTTTAACGTGAGCTTTGCTCCATTTAGTGAATCTGTTAGAAAATGTGCCTAAAGTCACATCCATGGTGGGCTGAATCTGTGCCTGTGAGACAGAAAGAAGGCAAGTGTGTGTGCACACTTGTGGGTGGGTGAGCATCTTCATAAACCCCTCAGCCACTCTGGAGGAGCTTACAGAATGTGCCATGGAAACAGTGGTTACCATGGAAAGGACGTGCCATGGTGACGAGCTGAAGAAATGCCTATGTAAAACCATCTTACCATGTAACCTTATACCTTCCAGCTTTTTAAAAAATATGACAGGATTAGAGCACAGGACTCTGGGGAGTCTCAGCCCTCTCAATGATCTTCCAAAACAATCTAGAAAGTGAGATGATAAACTGCAGGGCGTTGTGTACCTCGCTGAAGGGCCTGACAAGCAGTTAGGTGGAGAAATTGCCAACATCGTTTATCTATGGACTGCACTGCACACTATTAAATATTTCCTGTTAAAACCCACAAAGTATTACAAATGAAGAGAAAACATGGATAAAATTAACTTAAAGGGAATGGTTTCCCGACTTACTGAGATCAGAATTGATGTGTTTCATCTAACTTATCTGTTAATAGGCTTTCTTGATGCCCTCGTGTTACCATAATCTCCAAAGCACTGGACAAACCAGTACATTTGTTTATCTTTATCACTCTTTGCTTACTAAAGAACTTGCTTTTATTAAAGAGATCAATCACCTGCACACAGTTTAATAGCCCACACAGTACATCCGAAGTAAAAAAAAAAAAGCAAAAATGGGTAAAGGGTGAGAGCCTTGTTTTAACAAAGCCCTAAAAGCATTAAAAGGGCCATAAAAGAAGCCTTTGATAATATATATATGCAAGATATGAAATCTTAAAGGTGGAAAAATTGATATCTAAAACATTTCTAAATGGGAACGTGAAGGCCTGAAAGCAATCGATGCCTCCACTCTGGTTGCTCTCGCTCGCAGCCAGGTGAGGCTCAGTGCAGAGACGTCCAGTACCTTGCGCGTCTCTTGCACGGCTCCCCTCACCCTGTTTCACGGGAAAGCCAGACATCTGTCCTCGCAGCGGGCCCCCAAACAAGGAGTCCCCTCGGGCTGCGTGAGGATGGGGTCTCCGAGGGCCACCGCCCTTGACCTCCGACACCAGGCCGGGCCGCAAGGCCCTGGGCAGCGAGAAGTGGGGCCCTGGCCTCTCTGTCCTCCAACTGCTCCCCTCCCGCCTCTGAAAAACAAGCCTATCCACCATCTCTTAGCACACGGAACATAATATCATATTTTATCTAGTCTTCTGGGATTAAAAATATTGATTGAAATTTTCATTGGAAGCTTTTCTTAAAAGACACTTTCTTCCAAACCTCTCTTTCTACTCCGTTGCAAGTCAGCTATTTTTCTTGCCAAAATACAGGAAAGCAATTAGGCTCAAGGGTTTTATAAGCTGCACCAGTTCAGGGCAAATCTATTGAACTCTGCTGAGAAATTCTTGTTCATTCACTGTGAAAATTTTGATGGTTTTATCCTCTTTCTTGATAACCACTTAGTTTTAGAAACCCGCGTAATGCGCGTAGTGCAGGATTTAAAGAGAGGCCATCCTAATTAAAGTGTTGTGATGTTAAACCGGAAGGTGCTAAACATAGTCCTTTGATAACTGCAATTTCAAGCTCAAATGTGTATCGCAGGGAACTGAAGCTAAAATACAAAGGAAATTTTCGCAGAAGCGGTGAAGGCGAAGAGAAAATATTAAGCTGATCTGCGAAGTGCCTCACAGGTTTTGAGTATAAAGCAGGAGGAAGTGCAGGGCTGAGCCTTCATCTTCCATCAGCTGTTCGTGTTGCTGGTGATTACAGCATCCCTCACCGAGAACATATGGCCGTGTTTATAGCCATCAGGCGGCATTTCACAGAGCGACGACACCATGTGTCCACCAACTAGCCTTCCTGATTACAGCTAATTAGAGAGGAGGCGGGAGGCATTTTTTAAATGATATTAAGGCACGAGAACTCCAAAGTTCCCAGGCCTGCTTGTGAGACCAGGTGACGAGAGAGAGATTCTTCCAGAAAGTACGAGAAGCCAAGAGAAGCGGACATTTTGCACAAGTCTTTCCCTGAGACGGGAGCCACGTACGCCCACGACCAAACAAAGAAGAGAGGGCGTGTGAACAGGAGAGCCCACAGCGCGCCGTGCGGAGCGGGCCTTGGGAAACCTGCGGGCCAGAAGCTACCCGAATGACCCTAAAGCACCCTTTCAGGGGGAAAGGCCCTAATCAGAGCCACCATCGCAGCGTCCCTGAGACTCACTCTGTGGTTAGCACCGGCAGGGGATTCGATATAAAATCATACAGGGGCCTATTAAATGCCGTTGACCATGTGCTTTCACCCAATTTTGTGGTTCAGCGATGCTGGTTGTTCTCTCTTCTTTTTGACCCCAAGTAAAATGCAAAGCAACATATGTCACCAGGTGAATACAGAGCCCGAGTTAAGGGTCTCAGCTTTTCAAAAGCCTCCCTTCTGAATTTGCAACATTCTTTCATGAGCCCCTGGAAAACAGACTGGCTCTAGAGCTTTCCCAGAGACACTGCACTCGGCTCACATGCAAGTGAAGCCTCAGTTTGGTAGTCGCCTTCCTCCTGTGCTCTCCAAACTTCCCCTCCAAAGGGGCGACTGTGTGTGTGTGTGTGTGTGTGTGTGTGTACGCGTGTGTGCGTGTGCCTGGGTATGTACCACTCCACCTATTACAGCCGCTTCTTCCTTCAGGCTCGTTTAAAAGTCTGAGAATATGTCCATTGGTGATTGTGTCATTTTTTTTTTTCTCTATTTCTCTGCTTTGCTGGAACTGGACCATAATGACATTAGATAGGTCGCATGATGGCAATTTAATGGCCTGAACTCAATCCACAGGTACATCGTTGTGGTCGCCTCGGGATCTGTTCTCATTGCCGAGATGTGACAGGAAATGCCAGCAGAGCCTGAATGGATGAAGAACTGCAGTGGCAGAGACGGTGCGGCAGTGAGGGCAGGAGATGTGGGCTCTGAAAGCCCTGGGGCCGCCCAGCAGCGGTGACGTCGCCCCCCAGGCCCCTGCTGTCACAGGGCACGCTTGGCTCAACAGTGTTCACTGACCACACTCTGCTTTGCACTGAGTGCACAGCGACAGATAGAGCACACACAGGCCTGGTCCTCAAGTGGCTTACTGTTGCTCAGGGGGAGACACTTCAGCATTTAAATAAGCAAATGCACTAAAGCACGAAAGACACCGCCGAAATAGTTCCACAAATGTAGCATAACAGTAGCACGGAATAGCAGTAATAGCAGGGAGCTGAGCTGCCTAAAAATGTCCAGTATGGTTGGAAAGGGAGATGGAGGAGGGATTTATGGTCTAGAAATTTAAGAACCCAATACTAAATCCAAAGTACATGCAATACTTTCTTTTCAAAGGCCCATGTGAATAAATAGATGGGTTCTGGACTCCCTCAAAGAATAAATATGAAGATTAAATGGAAGAAATTCTCTGAGCATACTGAGGGGAAAAAAGTATAAATTCAAAACAGTGTAGTGGTTATACAGTTACCTAAAAAAGACAGCGAGAGCCCTGGTGAATACTTTCAGGTTTTAGGGAAATGGATGCCATGACCTTCTCATTTTTTTCAGGAGACCATACAATGGTGATAATCTCTTTCACAGGTTTGTTAGAATCAGAAAAGATTATGTGTGTAGTTCATGTGTGTAAACATATGCATATTTCATGTTATACATAAATTTATTTATATTAAATATAAAAATGTGATATAAATATGTTTATGTTGAAATGTTTTATAGAACCTAGGGCACCATTACAGTATTAGTAGATGCTATTGTGGCTGTATTGCTTTTAATCTTGTTTTTGTTCCAGTTAGCTCTAAAATAGAGGTCAACAAATGATGGCCCATTGGCAAAATCCAGCCCACAGAGGGCCAAATCCATTTATGTATTGTCCAAGGCTTTTATGCTCTAACAATAGGTTATGTAGTAGGACAGGGAAAATATGGCTCGCAAAGTCAGAAATATTCACTATCTGGCCCTTTACAGAAAAGTTTGATGACCCCTGCTTTAAAATAATCACATGATACCAATCTACCTTTTCCTTTTTTTCTTCTTTTGCCATTTGGCAGGTGGGGGCGGGGTGGTGGTTGGTCGGCAGAAAACGGATTCCTAGGAAAAGTTCTGTGATCAGATAAGTGGAAAACACTACATACTTTATTCTCTTCTGGGAGATTTAAAATGCATCTTGGCATATGAAAGACTTTAAGAAGTTTCGTATAAAGGAAACCTATTTAGATTCATTTCCCAAACCGAATTTTTTTTTCTCTATGAACACGTATTAACAGATATGGCAAATGCGATGGATTGGCCACCCAAGGCAACTCAGAGCCCACTTTGTGTTTCTGCAGTGCAGAGGTTGCAATATTACATACTTTATAGTTCAGCCTGCCTTGTGTCTAACCTTAGCCTTGTACCATAGTTCTGGCCAGTAAGATGTAGAACTCCTAGAGGCAGGTGCCCTTCCAGAATAAACAAGCATTCTTTCCTGGCTGCCTTTGCCCTCCCCTCTTCCTCTTGGCCAGACCTTGTGCTTCCAGGGCCAGTGAATGAGGGCAAAGCCTAATATGTTGGGGAGAGTAGAGCGCAAAGATGGCAAAAGTCTGGGTCCCCGACTACATCACGAAAACACTGCTCTAAGCCAGAGTTGCCTACTCCTGGACTTCTTACCAGATCAAACACATAAACACTTTCTGTTTATGGCAGTATACTTCTCAGACTTTAATATGGGTACAAATCATCTAGAGATTTGTTACAATGCAAATTCTGATTTGGTAGATTTGGGTTGGGGCCCCTACCCACCTACCCGGTGATGCAGATGCTCGTCCATTAATCACACATGGAGTAGTAAGGTAATAGGGTTTTCTGTTCTTTGCAGCAGAACACCATCATAACTGTTAGATCCTCTGGAATTCCTCTTCTAGGGAGAATACTTAGGGAAATTCTGAAGATTCTCATCATCAAGCTCCCTGTTTCCATGAGCCATTTAGAAGGTAGCTCCACCTAGCATACCATTCAAAGGATTTGGACTTCCTTCCTGCATCATTTCTCATACAATATATTTCTTATTAGGGCCCACGAGGCAATGCAAATCCACAGTGAACCACTTGTGCAGGGGTGATATTTTCGGTTTTCCACAGATGTCCTTGGATATAGATAATAATGAAGAGCTGATTCTTTGAACACCATAGAATGATAGGTTCCTCAAAGATTAACCCAATCCTTTAGTTGTAGGTAAGGAATCGAATGGCAAGAGGGGTCAACTGATTCCCCAGGTCACCCAGGAAATGGGGTGGGGAGGGCAGAGCTGATTGGAAGTGCACCTGCACGTGTGCATGAATGTGTCCAACATTATCTCCCACTTTGCACAGAAAAAACTTTCAGAAGAAAATGTGGGCTCTCTGTAGAAGTATGCCCCTTATATCACATACACATGGCATACCGAAGAAAAATATCAAGTTCACATTTCCAAACTCTTCCTGCTGCCTGTGTATTAAGTGACAGCGAAGCTAGCCGTTTCCCTTCTCATCATGATTAACCCAGAGCGTTAGCAAATCCCCAATCTATTTAGAGATACAGATCCGTGATGGAGGCTTTCCTCATTCTTTCTCTAAAATGTAGTTCCACTTGACCTAATTGGGGCTTGGGGAGATTCCAAATCTCACTTTTTTTTTTTTTTTCATTTTTCCAAGTTAAACCATGGCTTTGACAATGGGGCGTGTGAAGTATTTCCGACCGTCTTTATTAATTAAAGGAAAAGTTTTCATCTTAGAGTCTTGAGAGTTTTAAGAACAGATGAAAAGTAGACGAAATTCAGGAAGGGCTAAAATAGCTGAGATGTTCTATTTTTTCTCTTTAATAATTGATGCTAAAGAAGGAATATGGGCTTTAGATTTTAAATGCTATCATCGAAGGGAAGAAGGTAGCTTCTAAGTGGTTTGACATGCAGAGGAAGGGTTCAGGGGCCAGTCGGCAAAAACTTTGTCCAGCTCCTGTGTTTGATCCCACGCCCATGCCTATGCTGTGCCTGTAGGCTTTTAACACAAGGCACCGCTCCTTGCTTCTGTGGAGCTCCCTACTCACTGGGTTTGTTAGGATCCTTTAATTAGTCACCGGTCAATTTCAATTTAAATTTGTACAATAATCCTGTTTCAAAGTTCAGGTGACTAAGGTCAAATTTAAAAGGTGATTTCCTCAAGCCCATAAAGCCAGGCCATTGCATTCCCTAAAAATAGCTATCAGAACCTCTAAACCTTTGTCCTTGTCAATGACGAACACAATTTCTGTTTCAATGACTCTTTAATGTGATACTAGAATAAGCACTTACCTACCCAGGTAGAAGTTGCATAGGCTGGAAAAGCCACAGATCTGGATTCTAGACTCAGCTCAGACCCTCACTGGAGCTCAAGGAAGCCCTTTATACTCGGGTAATTAATTTTATTATCTGTAACCTAGGGATTTGTGGCATATGATTATCTTACATGGTATTATGGGTTGAATTGTAACCTCCAAAAAGGCACGTTGAAGTCCTAATGCCCCTGTGCCTATGAACATGGCCTACTTTGGAAATAGGATCTTTGCAGATGTAATCAAATTAAGATGAGGTCATCAGGGTGGGCCCTAATCTAATATGACTGGAGTCTTCATAAGAAGAAGAAAATGCTGTGCAAAGATGGAGAGATCCAGGGAGAACCACATGCCCACCACAGCAGGTTAGCGCCACAAGCCAAGGAATGCTGAGGGGTATACCCACCTCCAAAAGCTAGGAAGAGGCTAGGAAGACTTCTATTGAGAATCTCAGAGCAACATGGCCTTGTTGACATCTTGATTTTGAAATTCTGGTTTCTAGAATAGTACGTTTCTGTTGTTTTAAGCCACCAAGTTCGTGGTAGTTACAGCAGCCCTAAGACACTAATACACATGGTAAAGGTACTTGGCAAATGTGATTAAGGGTCATGAGGTGGGAAGCTTATCTTAAAATTACCGGGGTAGACCCAACTTAATCACAAGGGTCCCAAGGGTCCTTGTAAGAGGGAGATTTTATGAGAGAGAGGACAGAGTCATGAAAAGAAGGAGACATATGATGAGGGAAGCAGAGGGCCAGAGTCATTAAAAAGAGATTTGTACAAGATCTGAAGATAATATGCTACCAGCTTTAAAGATGGAGGAAGGGGCTATAAGACAAGGAAGCAGCAGGCCCCTTGCAACTGGAAAAGTCAAAGAAATAGGTTCCTGTCTAGAGCCCATGAAGGTTTCATGGTCTGGTTTGAAACTCATTTTGGAAACTCACCTCTAGAATCGTAGGATAATGGTAAGTGTTTGTTGTATTAAGCCATTAGGTTTATGGTAATTTGTTAGAGCAGCAATAAGAAATTAAGAGAAGAGAAAGTTTTCCCTGGTAACCCCTAGGCTTGTTGTACTAAAGACAAAGACAAAAAAAAAATGTTTAAAAACCAAACATTTATTTTAAGATTGTTATGATTCTAATTAACTTTAAAGATATGCTATGTACTCAATACCACTTTTCAGTGAATGGATAAATAAAGGAATCAAAATAGTTTCAATTATACAAAGACAGACCAGATTGTGTTTAACAGTAATGCTTTAAGGGCAAAGACCTTTAATAACATGTCTCCAGTACATCGCACAGTGGCTTGCCTAAAACAAGCCTTGTCTAAACATTCTTTTACTTAATTAATCAACAACAAAGAAGATCCTAGGAACACTGCATAACCACTGGGATGGAAAGAAGGCAAGAAAAGGGTGCCGAGTAAGTTCTTCCTTACAGTATGCCAATATCCCTACGATGCTCACCCACTGAGATGATCAGAGTTTACAGAATGTGGCAAGTTTCCTTTGGGGTAACTTTACTTCTTTGGATCACTCCTGATACCTAATTAACAGCCAGACACTTCCTTATAAATAGCCATGTTTTTGGCACATTAGGGCATTTCCCCTCTCAGGACTGGAGACAGATGTTCAAAGGATGATCCTAGCTGACAAAGCAACATCTGGCATTTAGCATCTTGCTGTGACTGATTGTCTGATATATCACCCCAAAGTGAGGAGCAGCAGAGTCCTAGAATGTGAAATGGATCATGCAGTGCCAATGCTTCACTGAATGTGGAGACTTTGTGTGTTAAAGCAGAGGGGAGAAAGAAAAAAAAAGTTGTAGCAAAAGATGATCAATTTCATAACTCCAGAAACCAAACCTAAATAAACATCGGAGAGATTACATGGGAGCCATTTGAGCGACACAGAAAATGCAGAAGGCTTGCATAAAAATATGCTATTATCTGGGGATGTTATTCCTAAAGCCAGACAGTAGTCTGGCTATTTGGCTACGATCAAAACCATATGTTTTGCGATTCAAGAGGCAAAAGGTCTGTATCCCAGTAGAGTTACTCACACGTGATGTTAAAAAGAGATGTAATCTTGGGTAAAGTACTTCATCTGTAAGTGTCCAAATATGCAAAAGTGGGTTCATGGCTACCTTATAAGGGGTTCATGAGAATTTTTTGAAATTATTTATGAAGTGCTAGCATAGCATCTAGCATAGTTATGTTCTTAAATGATGAACATTTATTGATCAGTTGCCATGTGGTGGGTTACCTACATTCCTGAAGGTAACAGGGTGGTGGCTCCAAGCACAGGCTTCCTGGGTTTATATCCCAGCTCTACCATTGACTTCATACATAATCTTGGGAAAGTTACTTAACTTCTATGTGGTTCAGCATCCCCATCTCTAAAAGGAGATAGTATTCTATCAACTTCACAATTTGTGGTCAGAAATAAATAAGTAGAGGGGCACCTGGGTGGTTCAGTCAGTTGAGTATCTGACTCTTTGTTTCAGCTCAGGTCCTGAGCTCATGGGCCAGGGGACTGAGCCTCACATTGGGCTCCACGTTCAGTGGTGCGTCTGAGGATTCTCTTCCTCTACCCTTTCTCTTGTGCGTGTTTGCATGAGCACTCATTCTCTCTCTAAAATAAATAAATATATCTTTTTAAAAAAGAAATAAATAAGCAGATATGTTCAATGAACTCAGAAGCAGTGCCTGGCACATGATAAGCATCCATAAATATTAACTAATGTTATTATCATCCCTTTAAGTTTTGCAACCCTTTGATGTAAATGCTGTTATTGGACCCATTTGGTCAACAAAGAAGCTGAGTCAAAACAATCTAAGTGAACTGTGGATCCAGGATTCAAGCATAGGTAGTCTTACAATTGCTACAAAATTGGATTAAATTAAATGATTCTGGAAGCCAGAACTCACCAAATCTTTTTTGACCTTTCATCCACTCTTTCCAAAATGACTGGCTTTATGACTTTGGCAAATTTCTTAAACACTCCGTACCACATTTCTATAATGGGGAAAAAATTGATGCCTCATCAGGTGATGAGGATTTAATAAGATAATGCAAAAAATTCTGTATCATAGAGCTTGGCAGATAGAAAGCCCTCAAAATACGCTAGCTCCCACAGTATCAGTCGTAAAAGTGCTGAAGACTAGCAGTCATTTAGTGCTGTGCCGCCTTTAGAAAAAAAAATGCAACTAAGTATTAATTCTCAGTGCTTATTCAGGACATTTTCCTCATCCCGTGACATTGTCCTAGGACTTTTTTGTCGTAGCAGTCTGAGTAGGGCCCTGGAAAAACACCTGGCCGTGGGAAACAGTCTTTGTGTCTTGCAATGACGGGCAATACCTGGGCTTTTTCTAAAGCTTACTCTGGACTGGGTTTGATGATAAGCAAAGCGCCGGCTGGCCAATGCAGCAATAACTGCAGCTGCTGGCAACCAAGTGACTTTACTGGCCCTGGAGTATTTGCTAATGTAGACCTGGCGGGCGGATCTAAACAGTCGTGGGTGACATCATGGCACTGGGATACTGGTTGGAAAAGGAAAATCGTTCAAGGTTAAGCACAGGGTGAGAACTATCAGTGATAAAGCAGTACCACTTCCATGGGGGCAAATTGTATTCTCTGAATCATTAGTATAACTCTTGTACTTTTCACACAGTGTCTAAAATGATGGTGGGATAATTGATTTTGCATTAGCGATTCGAGCATAGTATGTAAGAAATATTACAAGCCTGCTCCCTAGTTGCTTGCCAAAGCAACCTTAAGAAACTGATAAGAAAACCTATTCTTTTTTTTTTTTTAAGCACAATGAAGGCCCTCTATAGCCCAGATGCTGCGAAACAGGACCCTCCTCTTCTCACAGGTGGGAGGTGCCTCTATCAACTCTGAGCTGTTGGCCATGTCCCGTCAAGGATTTACTGGATTTGTTAGGTTTGGGGGTGGAATACCGAAAACCTGGCAGGTGAGGGTGTATCTAAGTAAACACAACCTTAGCTAAAATAGAGTTCTGTTGTATCTGTGTGACAGTTCCCCAGGCAAGTGTCCAGAGAGACCCTTGCAAATTGTGAGAAATGGACACTCTGAGAGGTCCCTTTCCACTCTCAGAGTCACTTTAGAATTTGGGAGGCATAATGGTTAGAAGCTCACTACTCTCCAGCTTGTCACATTTGCCCCTAAGGGCCCAAATTTCCAAGCCACCAGTATTCCCTGCAAGATGGGGGCTCTTGACGTGTCCTACGTGAATGCTGTGGTAGAAACGCCTTGCTTGGGGTCCAGGCTTCCTTAGAGCATCTTCCTTCATGGAGTCCAAAGCCTTCATGACCCAAAGAAGCCCCCCCACCAACCCCTGGCCTGATCTCTGCCTTTGCCATTTCTCAGAGATAGTTTCTTCTGCATTTTTCACCATAGGGGTAGGGGTGGGAGGGTAGAGCCATCACAGGAATTGATAAGTTGAAATTTTTCCTAAAGCAAACCTCTGAAAATGTCTCATGTTGGGAGACTTGCCACCTCTGGGAGCAACCTATTCCATCACTGACTCCTATGACTGTGTTTAAAGTTGAGTCCCTGTCTTTTACCCATTGGTCTCCATTGAACCCTCAGCAGCACACTGACAATGTCCAGCATCAGAATATTCATCCAGAGTCCTACATAGTAATGACTGCTGATGGGACCACATTCGTGGGGTCCTGAGGCTGCACTTGGAGCTTAGTTAATCATTGACATCTGACAGGAAACATGGCAGCACCAGGAGGGGTTGTCAAAGCTTGATGAATCCATCTTCTAAATGAGAACCCTTAAAAAATTTGGAGCCCTTTGAATTTTCATTTTTTCAGGCCAAACACCACCAGCTCCTTCAGGAATATACTTGGTAACCCAAGTTTTAAGTTCTCTCACAACATTGTTTTCTTTCTTCTTAGCAATTGTCACCATTCCCATCTCTCTCTTAAAATACAGGGCCCAGAACTGATTACAGAAATATGAAGATGATTATGTGGGAAGCGCTGGACAGTGAATCTTCATCTCCAAAGATGATTCAGCAAAAGGAAATGGCTGTAGGAAGACAGCAGATGTTTTATTTGGGTAAAATGAAGGAGTTGACTACACTAATGCCGACAAATTTTTTCTCTTCCAGGCAGACTGCTAACCCCTTTAGTCAGGGTTGGGTGCTCCTTCCACACTCCCACCACACCCTGTGGATGTCCCTATCAAAGCACTTTCCACCTGCTTTAAATGTCTACTGAGCTGCCTTCTCTTCAACTTGATTGCTGATGCCCAAAACACCGGGTTATGGGACTGTAGTTTGCCTTTGTAACAATGCCTGGCACCAAGGAGGGGTGCAAAAATATGTATTGATGGAAACGAATAAATCGAGTGATAAAACACTGGAATGAAAATCTGTGGAAAACCAGGGAAGGCCTCCTAGGCATTCATGGAAAGCATGAAAGTATGTGTCCCTTGGGATTCTCCTTCCACTCATTTACTCATCATTTATGACGTTTAAGACAGCTCTGCCCCAGGCATCCCTACAGAGGGTGGAGTCACATCTCTGATACCAGTAATGAGACCAAATAGGAAGGATACACAAAATCTCTACTGACTTCCAGTCATCTGATAAAGACCTTCAGTAGCTAACACCCTTATAGACTAGAATTTCTACAGTGGCCAAGGGATTTACAATGATGTGACTAGAATAGAAACTGAAGAGGCAAGTATGGAGGAGGTCTTCAGAGAATGGCTCTCAGGTTATAGGAACATGGTCTAAGAGGATAATGTAAGGGGTGGGGCTGGGCTTGCTTCTGAGTACCCTCGGCTTCCCTTCTGTGCTGTCTGTAGACAGGCAGATAGAGCCACAGGGCATGACCACATCCCAGAAGCACTTTGAAAGACATAGGGACTGAGGAGTGCAGTGATAAAGGAAACCAGAAATCTAGAGACAAGGAAAAGTTAACCCATGAAGGAACCATCTCAACTAATCTGCTACTAGGCTCTGTTTTCAGAGGTGACATCATTGACAGTGCTTAAAAGCAGAATAAGGCCAGATTTGCCAAGGGACATGTGTGGGCTTCCAAGCCTTCGAATCCCTCCTCAGCCACACCCAAAAATAAACTTCAGGAGAAAATTTTACTTGGCATAATTGGATATCTTTGTCCTGCTTACCTAAACTATCACAAGTGATTGTGTTAAAATAACAAAAAGTGAGTGTTGTTTTACGAGCAAAAAAAAATATATATATATAGTTTAGAAATTCCAATTTGGTAAATATCTTTTTTCCCCCAGTCTCCTAAATTCCTTTTTGTAAAAAGCAAATTAAACCTATTTGAGGTAGGGCTTGAATGCTATTCAGTTCTGTTGGGGGCCTTTACTCTTGGCTGCAGCTACAAAAGAAGATTCACGGTAAAGGGACCTGTGGGGGTGGCTTCCATTTACCCCCATGTTTTCATAAATGGAAGCAGCCAGGCAAAGAGCACAGCTGTCATCATTTCCCACACAGGCACCGAGAGCTTGGGAGCTCCTTGAGCAAGGGCCAATATGACAGGCAGGTTTCCTCGCATAGCAAATCTAAAATTTTATTAGCAACAATTTGGACTGTTCAGGCAGGCTCAACTGTGTTGTGTATATGTATAAAAATAGATCTGTTCGCTCTTCCTGCATTTGCCCTGGCTCTTTCGCATTTCTGAAACCAACCTGTAATAGGCTCCCACTGTTCCCTAATATTTGCAATGGTCAGTGATCAAAAGAAGATTGGAGCTGACCAGATGTAAAATGAAAGATTCACCAGATAGACCAGAATGAAAGACTCACCTGGAGCGGAAATCTGAAAGGTTTGTTTATTTAGTCTTTCTCCCGCGTGCATCTTTGTGTTGCAGAAGATTCCAACTGGAGTGGAAATGCCAGGTTGCTGGGAGAAGGTTGTCCTTGTAATGTGTCTTGGCCAATTGGAAATTGGCAGCACTTGGGCTCTCTTGAGAACATTTTCTTGCCAAGCTTCTAGGACATTTCCCAAGACCAAGTGGATTGGCCAATTGAACAACATTTCACTAAGCACACAAACTTTTCATAGTGTAATCCAGACTTTTCAGAACTCTTAGTTGTTAGCAAAGTAGACAAAAATAATAGAGCTTTTCTCCTCCCTACTTAGGTTCTTCCAAATAGCACCATCATAGTCTCCCAAAGAGTGAGAAATAACAAATTTGCTCTAAAGGCTAATTAAGAGATATCCCCACATTTAGAGGAAAAACAAAAATGCAGATGAAACCACTTTGAACAGGTTAGCCAAAAATTCAATTGTGGTTCTTATAAGAACTTAACCTTTTGTTCAGGATCAGTTATAACATCATTAACTTTATCCAAAGAAATATATTTATCCTGGGTACAGAATAGAAAAGGTCAGGTACGAGATTCCAAAACTTTAAAAGAGAAAGATATATCTCTAAATTACTAAGTGAATTCAACCTTTTGAAAAAACATTTTATATTCATTAAGAACCTTTTCACTGTGGGGGGAAAATTACAAAATCCACCAACAGTGAGAATTATGTGTTTGTTTCACTGAAACTCCTCTAAAATGATGGTGTCGATTCATGTGTAATTGTGAAACACCCTCAAAAAAATATCCTACAGCCTGTGTTGGGGGGGGGGGTCGTTAAATAAATTAGATTAATTGTGATTTTACAAATGCAATGGTAAATTAAATAAGGTATCAAAAACAAATCCAATCACAGCTGTTTAGAAGGATTTTTGGCTTAAAAACTTCACTTATCACCAAATAATATAATCAGGCAATTACCAAGTGATAACTGAGTGATGATGATGGCATCAAAGCAAAAGGGCAAGAGTCTTAAATCCCAGGAAAGTCCCTCATGGTCAGATCACAATAAACCAAAGACGATATATATATATATATTTTTCCTGATAGCTTTTCAGCAAATGGAGTTTTAGCCCATGATCAAAATCTGCATGAGGCACAGTGGGCATAGCACCCAGGACCTGTGGTACTTTTAAGGGTCTAGGACAATGTTTTCATTTATTTTAGAAGCACAGGGAAAAATAAACTTTTAGATCAAAGACAATGTTTTAATATATAATATTATCACATTCATCTAGATACCATGGCAGCCCTAAAATAAAATTTTTACTTTTAATTTTAATGGAGCAAAAGGTCCACTAAGGCAGAAGCAGCTAGATCCTATGAATTGATTATGTGGCCCTGCCTAGACCCTTCCCATAGGACCATAAAGTGAGTAGCTGCCACAAGGTGAGTGGCAGGAGCCAGCTGAGTGTCAGAGGGAAGAAGGGAAAAGCGGGGTGGGGGGTGGGGGTGTGGATTGGGGTGTGTTCATCGGACAAAGGGGCTGGTAAGGTTGAGGTAGTAGGCCACACAAAGAGCTCTGTTTCCCACAGGATAGCAAAGCTGAAGTTATATGAATAATCTCAGCAGCTCTCTGCTCTCTTCACCACTGTATCCCAAGTTCAGAAATGACACCTGACTCAGAATAGCTACTAAAATTTGAGAACATATAAATGATTCCAGGATGTGATTTGGAAACTATCAGCGGAAACAGGACAGAGATATGTCCCGACCATGCAGTTCTTTACCCCATTTCTGTAACTACTGGCACCAGCCCATACCAATTCCTCAGTGATATGCTTACTTCTTTGATGTCTATCTATATCCATCCTTTCTCTCGTTAAGAATAAATTCCCACTGAGAGAGCAAAGGTCTCAGTTTAAGGCTTGACTCCTTCACTAACCAGCACTCTAACTTTGAGAAAGTTCTCTACCCTCTCTAAACCTCAGTTGCCTCCTGAATAACATCGATATCTGTTTTTACATCAGGCGGTCATGAGATAATAACGTATGTCATGTCCTAGCCTGACAAGTGTTACATGGTCAGGTTCTAAAGATATGGCTTCCTTTTGTGTTAAATATATATTACCTAGCACATAACCACACTTAGTAATATTCTTTGCTAACGCTCCTGAAATCTCCTCCCAAATATTTGCAGTTAATTCATTTTCCACACAACTCTTAAAAAAAGGCATTGCTAAGTTTAAGAGTCAGGATGAATGGAAGCCAGACAGCTGCTTGGTAACACAACTTATAGTGAACCCCAAACATCCCTGGAGGGGTGATGAGATGGATAGAGCATGTGGTTGGCAGATGTTTTCATAAGCTATTTGGGACGTGATGTACGGAGACATAGGGAGGAGGTAAGAAGATCACATGGCCTCAGTAAGCTGCCTCCAGAGGTGGGTGGCTCCCCAGAGCCCATGTTTTATGGAGATGCAAGTCTAGGGCTGGAGCTGGGCAGCAGAGGACACCTGAAGGCTGCCACCAAGGCCACACCTCCCTTTTGATCCTTCCACCCTGAGTCCTCAGCCTGGCTTCCAAATAGATACCAAATACACATTTAAAAAAAATTATTTGAAGGTGAGACAAATATTTGCTACCTGAGAGAGTCTCAGCCTAGACTCACATGGAGGGAACAATGCATTACAACCTCTGCTACGTGTTTCTCTCATCAGCTTTTCCCCTGGCCATGGGTCCCTTAGTTTCACACAGATACACATTTTCCTTTCTTCTGGTATCCCACCTAATCACCTCCTATTCCTCCTTTAATTTTGTCACCTTCAATAAATTCGTTCAAACACATTAATATGTTTGAGCATCTATTATTTAATAGTATATAATACCATGGGATATTTTGCTTGGCAGAAAAAGGGGATGCTGTGTATTTTTTTGTTGTTGTTAAATTTTACTTTATTCTTTCAATTTCACATTTTAAAAATTGAGACATAAATGACATACATCATTATATTAGTTTCAGGTACAACATAATGATTCAATTTATTCATATAGTGTGAAATAATCACCATAATAAGTCTAGTAAATATCCATTGGCATCAAATACAGATACTCTGTATATTTGAAACAAGGTTTTATCTCCCTGACAAGATATTTAAGGCTGTAGCCTAAAGCATGGAAGCCATCCTTCTACTCTAAGATCTGATATCAGCTGCCTAATTCATTCACTCATTCATTTATCAAAAAATAATAGTAACAATAACAATAATTTAACACTTACTACTTGCCAGGCAATGCCTTAAGCCATCCACATAGGGCAGTGAACAAGACAAGTCTTGTGGAGGAGGAGATGGATACATCTATAATGGCCAGAGTGGAGGTAAGAGCAAGGAAGAAAAGGGGAGCCAGGTGTAGGGATGAGAGCCACATGCAGCTACTTTACATAGTGTGGAAAGGGCAGGGATTAGAGGGACAGGAACTTCACTAATCACACTTTTCATTCTCTCTCACCAGTCTTTGCCTTTCTCCTCTGCTATTCTTCCAGGATTCAGATTTACTCAGTCTTTCATACCACCCCCCCACCCCACCCCAAGGTGGTTTCATCACTAGTTGTAAGAAGGACTGGCTGGGTAGCTTCCAGCTTTGGATAGCAGGGGCACAACAAGTCAAGGACTTAGGAGAAGAGGCCCTGTGGGCTCTGGCCATGGCCAGAGTTGTCTTGGAGACACTGGGGAGAATAAAAATATTTGACTCTTTCATAGGGTTTCTAGTGAACGTCACTGAGCTCCCAACCCCTTTGGAGCAAGAAGTAACAATTGAATGGAAAAAAACTCCTTAGAAGAGAGGCCAATAGTTATAGGCATTCATTTTTTAAAAAATATTTATTCACCTAAAAGTTAGTAATGTTGAAAATTTCAAATATTTTTAGCAGTATAGTCATTAAGCTTTTCTGTTGTATTTTGAAGAATCTCCCAACATATCAGTGTAAACAGCATCCAGACATTAAATATTCATCAGCTTAAGTGTAAAACTTTCATACCAATTTTTAGTATTAAATTCTATCTCTTTAATCTGAAACTTTGCTAGAAAAATTTCTAATATGGAGAGAGAAGGAAAAATTCCACCCAATGCCAAGAGCTTTGCAGATATAATATGGACCTGTTTCAACACACTGCAAATACAGGAGGTCTTATGTTTTCAAACGGACATCATGAAGTTAAAATGCCACCTATTGGCTTCATAGGCTTTGTAACTTCTAGCCCCATTCTTGTTTAGACAAGGAGTATTTCTACCAATTATAATAAGCAAATGGATTAATGTGATTTGGGGGCCTTGTAAGTCACATCTTCATTAGTTTTAAATTTCTCCACTTTATGTATGCAATTGTGCTAAATTTATTCATTTCAGAAAGTATTCCACAATTATGCTGTGTCCATTTGAGCCCTTTAAATTAATTTAATTAAGTCCTATTTGCATTATTTCTGTTATAGATAGATGATTAAATTTTATCAATTTCTCTCCTAATGGCCAAATCATACATGTACCAATTAGACTTAAAATCATACCTTTCTCTTCCCTTGTTCTATCTTGAGCCTCTTCTTGGTCTTTTTCAGGTACTAATAACACCTACTTTTGAAAATACAGGAAATTTTCATTTCTATTCCAGTAATATTGTCACTTTGACAAGTTTATAAATAATCTTTTTTCCCTCATATATATTCCAGATATTTAAGCCATAACTTAACTGGGTTTATTTTCATATTCTAGGCATTTTCACAAAAATCCTCTTCATAATGTGTGCGGAGTTTTAAAAAATCTATTTATTTTAGAGACAGAGAGAGTGTGTGAGTGGGGAGAGGGGCAGAAGGTGAGAGAGAGAGAGAGAGAGAGAGAGAGAGAGAGAGAATCCTCAACCAGTCACCCCCACTGAGCGCAGAGCCGGACATGGGGCTCAATTTCACAACCCTGAGATCGTGACCTGAGCCAAAACCAAGAGTGGGACACTTAACCAACTGAGCTAGCCAAATGGTCCCCTCTTCTTAATCTTTCCAATGTAAAATTTGTACGTAGCAGACAACCTTAATGCTCCCTGGCCCAAGGCACTTCACTCAGAGGTAAAGACCTCTGAGTTATTTTAACTTAATAACTAAGCAAGATGGTGTGAAAAATTAAGTCAACATGCTATGTTATATTATATGATCCCTTCTCTGCATAGCAGACAATTCCAGAAAATACAGACATGACGCTTCAAGCGGTAGCCATTTCATTAGGATAAGTCACTTATTTTCCCAAGTCATTTAATTGTTTTGCCTTCTCCAGGTGTAAGTCTTTTTAATTCCTCCTCATTTCCTCCTCCTCCTTATTTTCTTCCATACATGTTACACTTGACCTTCCTCTGTCATTTTTATTTCCCATCAACAACTTCCATTGGGCTCCTGAGGTCTGTACTCTGTGCCTTACATTGGGCTGCCTCCCTATGTTTAGAATAATCTCCTACCCTCACTCGCTCCATCTTCATCTTCAACTAGATTCTGGAAGCCCACTTCTGCTAGGAGTTTTGTCCTGCTGATTTTTCCTATCCAGTTGCATTTTCCAAGCCTCTCCCATGAATGCTGTCCTGGCCCAATCCCAGTGCCATCACTTTAGGAGAAAGACACTATGTGTTTCCACTTCTTCTAAAGTAATGTGTTTGATTCTAAAAGTAATATCTCCCTTCAATATAAAAATCCTGAACTCAGTGTCAGAGCCTTTCACCCAAACCATGGCCAGATTTGCCAAGTCAACTTCCATTGCTCCTTCAGGTATTTCTTTCCAGTTTTCTATAAGTTCTAGGGCCAAAAGCCTGCAGAAGGTGAAAAGCAAGGGTAGATATTTCTTATAAAAAAAAAGGATAAGAAACTCCATTGCATACATCATATGGGTCATTTTGTGCTAGCAGCAAAAGAGCTGACTCTTCTTAAGATATAAAAATGAAAAGATGGGTGATTTAATAAAAGTTCTGAAGCTTTGCTGGTCTTATCTCCCATCCCTTTTATTTTCTGAGATATTTTGAAGGGAGTTCATACAATAGTAATGATCCATCATCAGTTTGGTGCTCTAAAGCTCAAGCTATTCAAAAGTCTTCCATTGGCATTTCGTCTTTAAGAAGAGTAATTACTCCAATTATTCTCTAAATTTCTGATCACTATAGTAGGTGCACAAAACCAAAAGTGGTATTTGTCATATATTTGTGTGCATACATGTGTGTGTATATTCCATGTAATGAAATATATTTGTGTATATATACAAGGTATATATTTGTGTGTGTATATATTTGTATATATACCAAAGTAGAAAGATTGTACCCATTATAATTTTCATTCCATTTACACTCAGGAAGAAAAAAGTCTCTACATTTTCAGGGGTTGTCTATAGTATTTTGCTTTTATGGAAACATTAGAAAGAGGGAGCCAATTATGCAAGACTCCATTTAATTTTGATTGCCTTAAAATACAAACTGCTGAGGTTTTATAGGCTCACACTAAAGAAAGAAAAAGACTCACCACCTAATTCCAGATATCTTGTGACTTATGAACCTTCAGACATAAAATCATTGAGTCTCCAGGGCAAGAAAGAGCCTAAAGTGGAAACAAGAAAATCAAGCCAGTCAGTAATGAAGATCAAAACTAAAAACATTTGTTCCTAAATAACCCTCTTTTAAAGTTTTACGTTTGTCCTTTTTTATTTATTTGTTTTGAGTCTACTTACATCTGGTCAGAATCTTCTTGTTCATTTTTAGTGGTTTTTCTAGCCCAGCTAACTACGAAGATGCATTATTTACAGGGCGATGGTAGGACTTGATTTTTTAAAAAATTAAAATAGTTTTATGTTATTTATTAACTTAAACAAAGGTCACCCACTCAAATGCCTTCAGGAGACAAACTGACAGCCTATTGCATCACACAATGGCAAGGCACTGCTCCCTCATGCTGCATTCCACATTAGTTGTGGGCTGGGATTAATAACTATATGGAGCTGGAAAACGCAGTGGTGCTGCAATAGGTAAGGTCAGTGTGCAAACCGGCCCTGGACGAAACAGTATGAAGCAGAGGGTCCTGTCATCAACTGGAGGGCACAGAATCCTGCAAACAAAGCAAATGCATATCTATCTGTAAGCTGAATTTGCAGATCACCAGTTCATGATCTTATTTCAGAATTATTTTAAAGAAGTCTTCATCTATAGAAAACTGAATTGTATCTCCCGTTTTATTAGAATTATTATGTTTCAGTAGTATGTCTGCTTTGGGAGGATTTTTAAAATTCCTTTTTGATCACCTGATATGAGGAGAATTTTTAAATCAAAAGGCAGTACAGCAGTAAGGTCCATCCTATACTAAAAGCAGATGAGTCACTACTTAGATTTTCTATTATTATGGAAGCATAATCTCTTTGTTCCCACAGCAACACATAATAACAATGAAGGTATTATTTAGTATAAAACCTCCATTGCTTCTTTACATCTTCCTTCTGTCTGTACCTACCCAGTGATTGTTCAATGAAATGCAGTCCTGCTCAGTCTTCCTCAGTCTCGGGGAAGGCATGGCCCTTACCTACAAAAAGATCAGAGTTCAGACAAGTAATATACAGGCACACAAAAGACACATAATAGGAGGAATATGGAATTGCTACACAAGCTGTTTTTAAAATGTGGTAATGGTTACAAATAAAAGGGAGACATTCGGTGATATAAGAAAGGCATTTAAAATGATCCTTGAAGAAGGACCAGGACAAAGGCATCTGCATGGCGCAGTCGAGTAAGCAGCTGCCTTCAGCTCAGGTCATGATCCCAGGGTCCTGGGATCGAGCCCCACACCGGGTTCCCTGCTCAACAGAGAGCCTGCTTCGCCCTCTCCCTCTGCCTCTTCCCTCCTGCTTGTGCTCTCACTCTCTCTCAAATAAATAAATAAAATGTTTTTTAAAAATTTTAAAAATTAAAAAGATGGACCAGGACAGTCATGTCAAGAAAGAGCTGATTGGCATCAGGCTACACATAGGAACCACGTTAATGAGGTGTGAAGGCTGGAACCACTATAAGTAGTTTGCATCATGTAACCAGATCACAGGGGACCTATGGACAAGTAGACGGGATGATGAGATTCTGAGAAAGATGGGTTGAGCTCTTTCCTCACTGGCTGCTCCATCTCATACTCCATAGCCTTTTTTCTTCCTCATCTCCTGCCCCCACCTTAAATAATGGAGCCCAGGGCTCATTCCTTGGACGTTTTCTACTTCCTACTCATACCTTTTATGAGCTTACCCACTCTCATGACTTTGAGTACTACCCTTATTCTGATGACTCTCTGGTTTGTATCTCCTTGGACTCCATACTTGCATATCCTATGGCCCATAGAGCATCTCTACCAAAAAGTCTAATGGGCATCACAATGTTATGAGCCCTAAATCTGCCTGGTGTTCTTTGCTAGGTCTACTCCTCCTTCAACCTTCCCCTTCTAGTTGATTTCCTTCCAGATGCTCAAGCAAAAAATCTTGGGGTCATCCTTCACCCCTTTTATCTCACATCCACAATTACTAGAAAATCCTGTTGACTCTCCTTTCAGAATTCAGCCAGAGTTTGGCCACCCCTTTGTATCAACTTCTCTGCTACACTCTAGACTGAGCCATGTCATCTCTCACCTGGGTTCCAACATCCTCCTAATAGACCTTCCAGCTTCTACCTTCCCATCCTGTACACATAGGATTCTCAGGGCAGAAGCCATAATGATTCCGTTAAAATCCAAGGCAGATCATGTCTTTCTTCCATTCACAGTAGTGAAAAAGCTGTCCTCTTGCTCACAGGAGAGCCCCAAATTCTTCCAATGGAGGGACAAGTTTTCATTCCCTCAACTTCAATCAATGCGGCCTCTTTGCTGCTCTTGCAGCACCTCATGGCCTTTGTGTCATCATTCAATCTGCCCTGGAGGCTCTTCTTCTAGATATCCACAGCTCCCTTGCTTTCTCATACCCTTTGCTTACAGGTCACTTTTCCATCGAGGCCTACCCTGGCCACCCTGTCGAGAATGGCATCCTCTTTGATTTCTTTTTTTCTTTTTTGCAACTTATCATATGTATTTATATATTTATCATGTTTCTTTTCAGCCTCCCTCTTTGATGTAAGCTCCAAGAGGGCAGAGATGTTTGTGGGTTTTATTCACTCTGTATCTCTAGCATCCAAATCAGTGTCTCTTATGTAATATGAACTCAATAAATATTTGGTGACTGAATGTACAAGGAAGGACCTTATGTGGTTTTAGGCAGTGACAAAACACCGAAGATGTTTGAGGTCTGAAGAAAGAGAAATTAGCCACAAGCCTTTGCCAAAAACTTGCATTGTGTCTTTGGGGTAGAAATGGCATTTCAGGGGCAACTGTTCAAAAAGAAAATGTCAGAAAAAATGCCATGACTTCTTCCCTTACCCCATGATAATTGCATCTCTGTTTTCTCTGGCTTGATAATTTTATCAAGACAGCTTGGCATTATGGAAAAAGTAAGGACATTAGATTTAAAAAATATCAAAGTTAAATTTCTGATTATAATAGTGTTGATTTCATCTATAAAATGAAATTGCAATTAAAATTCTTTTTATGGGTTTTAAGGATTAATAATTATTATTAATGTATATAAAATATCAAAAAATTTAAATGTATATAAAATATCTAGTGGAGAGCAGTATTTATAAAATCTTAGTTCCTTTGATTTAATAATTAATTAGAGCAGAGCCAGCCTCTTAAACTTACCTGCCAATTTTTTTCATATTCACTAAAATTCTTCCTAATGTTATGAGTAGAAATTATCAACCAACATTTGACTAACATGCTCAGGAATAAAATGTGCCTGCTATACAATTCCTTCTGCTATGTTTCATTAATTTTTCTATGATCCACGCTTTCAAATTCTGCACCTATCTCTGACTATCCCATCAACTCCCAATTTTTTTCAGTCCCTGGTTTTATCAAGTACTTTGTTGAATTAAAAGTTCATTCAATTTTATTCTGTATTTTCTTCATAAATAAAACTTTGAAAATCAAATTTAAGGAGAAAAAGGGTTGGGATTACCACAGCCCACTCCAAATTGCCCATATAATATCTGTATTAGGCAAAGTAGACTAATCCAGTGGTCCTCAAACTCTTTGGTCCAGGAGCCTTTAACATTCTTCGTCAGTGTGGGTTATACCTGTCAATATATGCCATATTAGAAGTTAAAACGGAGACATTTTTAATACAAGAATACACAAAGGCACATTCCATTAGACATCAGAGCAATGACATCATCACACATAGCATGTGGAAAGCTCTGCGCTGCAATCATGAAAGAATGAGAGTGAAAAAGAAAAATGGTATCTTAATATTATTATGAAAATTATTTATACCTGCCAAACCCCTTGAAAGGGCCTTAGGGATACCTAGGGGGTTCCTGATCCACACTTTGCGAACCACGTTCTTAATCTTTGGTAACAAATAAACCCCAAATTCTCAATGACTTAACGCAATGAATATTTGTTTTTACTAACATAAAGCCCACTGTGGCCTGGACAGGTCTTGTGCATCTTTCAGCTATACAATCTGGAACATGTGGCTTCATCTCTACAAGGGAAGGGGCACCTAGCTGGCTCCTAACTGCTATGATCCAGAAGCGCACATATCCTTTCTACTCATGATTCATGTGCCAGAAGTGTTTGGTGACTGGATGTATGAAAAAGAACCTTAAGTGGTTTCAGGCAATTAGAAACCTCTGAAGATATTTTTTTTTAAAGATTTTATTCATTCATGAGAGACACACACACAGAGAACCAGAGACACAGGCAGAGGGAGAGGCAGGCTCCATGCAGGGAGCCCGACGTGGGACTCGATCCCGAGTCTCCAGGATCACACCCTGGGCTGAAGGCGGCGCTAAACCGCTGAGCCACCTGGGCTGCCCTCCTGAAGGTATTTGAATTGAATCTGAAGCAAGGGTAATGAGCAACAAGTCTCTGCTGAAACCTTGCGTTGTATCTTTAAGGTAGAAATGACCCCAACCCACTGCAAGGGAGGCTGGCAAACTAGAAGTCCACTGTACTGATCTACTTTAAAACTTCTGTGTGAAACGCCTTTGTCCAAATATAGCATTTGGAATCCGAACTTCTAAGCTCCACTCAGTCTGTTGAACGGAACCTAGATTCAAGGCATTCAGCCAGATGGTGGCCAGAGAAGTGAAGGACACATGCAGCACAGGGACAAAGCTCACTGCGAAAATGAAGAAGGGAAAGGCAATCACAAAATCATTAAAATCAAAAAAATAAAAATAAAAAAATAAAATAAAAAATAAAAAAATCATTAAAATCTAGGACTTGTCTGATTTAGTGAGCACTTACTATGTCCAAGCCGGTGGTTGTATTTTTTGTTGCATTTAATCCTCACAAAAACCTCCTGTGTTACGCCATTATTTTTGCCAATTTTTCAGCTGGAAGAATTGAGACACAGAGAAATTTTAAAAATTTGTGCAGGGTCCGATGGCTAACACAGAGTGAAGCTAAGACTTGAGTCCAGAGCTGCTGGACTTGAGACTGCACTTTTAACCCCGCGGCCTCACAGTAGTATCTCCTTCAGGTATCTTTTCCTTGAGAAAATCCTTCATTGGGACGCCTGGGTGGCTCAGGGGTTGAGCGTCTGCCTTTGGCTCAGGGCGTGATCCTGGAGTCCTGGGATGGAGTCCCACGTGGAGCTTCCTGCGTGGGGCCTGCTTCTCCCTCTGCCTGGGTCTCTGCCTCTCTGTGTGTGTCTCTCATGAATAAATAGATAAAATCTTTTTTAAAAAAAGAAAATCTTTCATCATCATAAATGATGTTTCATCAGGTTAACTTTATCCCCCAAACTGGGTAAGGGACATGTGACCTAACCACTACAATCTAACAGCATCAATGTCATTTGGAAGAAAAATATCAGGATTGGCTGTGCCTTTGCTAAATCTCATTCACTATGTTTTCACTGCTTCTCCTCAGAGGTCAAACATGGAATGTAAAGCGCATGGAGTACTGGGTTCTAGACCCATCTCTGCGTGGGGCAAGTCATGCCACCTCTCCATGCACTGTTCTCTGCATTTTTAGAGATGAGGAAGCATAGGATGTGCAGAGACGCGAGAATCAGAGACACTTACGCTAGGTCTTAGCAATGCCTCTGTTTATGTGAGTTTGGCAAGACATTTAAATTGCCAAGCTACCATTTCTTTATCTGTACAATGGAACCAATAACGAGATCATTTAAACACTAAAGTGAGATAATGCATGGGAAGAAGCCTTGAAGGTACATGCACCAGGCCCATGTCTCCCAGCTCATTTCACCTGTTCCCTTCCTATGTGCTTCAAATAGTGTGCCAACGTCTGATTCCACACAAAAGCTGTGAGATTCCATTCTAGTTTTTTACTCTAATGCATTGGCAACCCCTCATCAGGGCATCCACCTTGGTAAATATAAGAAAAACCCATTCATAGACAACCATGATATATAATATTAATGCTTTATTTTATAGAAAGATTTTTTTATACTTTTCAAACAAGTTGAAAATACACATCAAGTTTCTTTTTCTAAGAAGAAAATACACAAAATTTAGAATGTAGGGCTTCATTCTGACTTGCTTAGACTGTCCACTTTTAAAAAATATTTGTGAAACAAGGGCAGAGTTCATATATTACAATATTTTACAAGACACAAAGTGTTAAGAATTGGTGCAAACTTTTTTTTATAAGAGTTTATTTCTTTGACAGAGAGAGAAAGCACAAGCAGGGGGAGTGATGGGCAGAGGGAGAAGGAGAAGCAGGCTCCCCGCTGAGCAGAGAGCCTGATGCTTCAGGGCTCCATCCCCAGGCACTGGGATCATGACCTGAGCAGAAGACAGATACTTAACCAACTGAACCACCCAAGTGCCCCTGGTACACAAACTTTTCGTAAAGCTTTTTGTTAATATGTGTCAAGAGCCTGAAGTTACTCCAGGAAGTTCTATCCTGAGTAAAGAAAGTAATCATAAATATGGAAAAGGCTTTATATACAAAGATGTTCAACATGGGATTATTTAAAGTAGTTAAAATGGTATAATCTAAATTCTCCAAAATTGAGGACTAGATATGCAAATTAGAATAAATTCCAAGTATGGTATTTTATGATGTATATGAAGATTTATGATGATATGGTATATAATTTGGGAACACACGTAGCTGCCAATAACAGAAAAACCTGACCAACAGTAGCTTTAGCCAAAAGAGATTTGTTCTTCTTACATAACAAGAGGCCAGGGGGCCAGTGGTTGCTATTTTTAGCACAGCTGCTCAGTGAGAACATCAGAACTCTGGCTCTTTCGGGTGGCTCAGTGTGTCACTGACAAGCCTTGGCTTTTTATTCTTGTGCTCATCCCCTCATAGTAGGAAGATGACTTCTGTGGCTTCAGGTGACCACATCTGTTTTCAGGGCAGGGACAAGGGGAAAATGGTGGTATCAGAAATGTCTCCTCTTGTGCTTGTCTCTTTTGCCAGAAGTGAAACATCTTTCCCAAAAGACCCCACTCGTGTCCCACGGTCCAGCGCTCTTTCTCACGGCCACCACTAGCTTTCAGGGAGATTGAGCAAGTGGTTATCGACCTTGCGTCTTCTCTAGCAGAAGCAAGAATGGCCAAAGGAAGGAGTCAATTAATAGTGTGCAGGGGAGAGACTGAAGCTGGGTGGGAGGGAGGTTGCAGCATGAGAAAGAGGTGGAAGCAGCCACATTGAACATGGCAGTGTGTTGGGGGAGGAGAACTTTCCAATCTTGTCCCAGCCTCAGGATCGATGTTCGATTTCTCCCAAGGCTGGGGACTAGAGAGTAGGCTACACGCAAGCTGGACAGTGAAGCTGATGGAAAGCTGTTTCTGTGCCAAGAGGGTTCTTTATTTTTCAGCTAAATATCTCGCTGTATTGAATCTCCCTGATCTAAGGCATCCTGGAAGTGTGACGTGGTGTAACTCGGTGGTTAGGACCAGGCATTGGAATCTGGCAGGAGGAACAAATCTCATCTCAGCCGTGTGACCATGGGCAAGCTACGTACCTTCTCTGGTCTTCAGTTTCCTCATCTTTAAAGTGAAAAAATAGCAACAACATAATTATTAATGTTGTTATTATGAGTCATTACAGTAATAACTGCCTTACTCTTTTATTCTGGGAATAAACATGATCAGGAATGTAAAACACATACCCACGTATCATAACAAGCCAGCTCATCTTATTTGAGATATATATTAATTTCTCCGATGACAGAAAACAAGTAAGAGAGCAGACTTAGCAGAAGCATATTAGCCAAGAATGATAATAATAGCTAACACTGTTGAGACTATGTTGGGAAGTGTTTTACCTGTGTCACCTCGCTGAATTCCCACCACAAGTGGCGTGGTGGTCCATTGTCAGGACAATGTAGGTCATGCTGTGGTAGAAATCACTCCCAGATCTCAGTGGCTTCGTAACTACAGAACTACAGGTTCTACAGGTTTAAATAAAATACAGGTTTATTTCTTACTCACACGAGGTCACTTGATGGGTAGGAGCCACTGGCAGCAGCACTCCACGCTGCTTTGACTGTTTGGGAACATGCAACCATGGTCCCTGAGGCAGGCCACACTAACCATGTTTCTAGCTTCTGTAAACTTGGTATCTTAACACCTGCCCTACAGGCATATGCTGGACATGCCTTGTTCTGGGCAACCCAGTGATATGCCTGAGTCACATTGCTTTGGCCTCCTGTCTCTCTTGTCACCCTCTCCTTGGGAAGAGTCCTCCTTCCGAGGACGCATTCTCATTTAAAAACCAACTAAATAACACCACAACCACCTCTGCTGTCTGGGCTCTCACACCCAGGACCACTATCCACTTGCCCTAATCACTCCAAGGCTAGGAGCCAGACAACAAAGGACAGCTCCTATGCCCTAGGATCTGCTGAAATAATTCAGACCAGCCCACAGTAGGCCCGCCTTTGCTGCCTTGCTCATTCCTTCCTATAGGAACCACAAAAAAGGTTCTTGTCCATAATCCTTCCTCTCCCTCTGCCCTGTGATGCACCCTGGGGCTTCCTGTGTGATCCTGTATGACACGACATATGCCTCTTTCTCCTGGAAACTGGAAATAGTAAATTTCCTTTACTACAAGTGATCCTTTCCTTATCTGCTGGCCTTAGTCTATCTCAAATTTTCTGTTAATACACTATATTTTAAAACACAGGGGAAGAAAAAACATGACAAAACATACCTCAGCCCTTGAATGCTTCCATCCAGACAAGTTCACGTCCATCTGTACCACGATGAGGAGGTATAGTCCTTCCTTGTGCGCCCAGAAGGAAAGGGAACCGGAACGATTGTGAACAGTGCTTACGTCTACCACAGGTGCATTTGTAGTCAACTTCAGAATAACAGACGATGAGATCTTACACAAAGAGGGGCGGGGATGGAAACAGGTGTACATCTGACACTCATGTATGTGGGCCAATGGGCAAGTTAGCTGGGCACTTATCATTTAGCCCTTTTGCTCATTTTTACTAAGAGTTTATCTTCGTACCGAAGAAGCCTACCAAATTCAGATTCTCTGTGACCCATTTAACACATTTTTATCATGCTGTCAAAAAAAAATTTGGTATCTTTCCCTTTTCAAACTCCGAGGAACCTAATAGTCTTCCACGAGGTTTCAAAAATAATTGCCAGCTGGCTTGCACTCCCTCCATTCTCTCCTTTTGTGCTCTGCAGCGATTTTCCTACCCTGGGCATTCTGAGATGCATTGCTTCTCCGTGCTCTTTCCTCATTGCCTATTATTACCGGAAGTATTCTTCTTGCTATTACTTTTGTCACCAAGCCTGCTCCTAAGACAGGCCAAGCCTTCTGTCCTTTTTCTGTAATTTCCTATTTGCTCTTTTTCCCTGTTAAGAAGCCAGTCCACATTTTCTTTTTGTCATCCTTTTTTTCTCTTTGCCAAATACCTTCAAAATGCTATTTTTCTCTGCTGTAACTGTTCCCCTTTGCTAACAGCGTCTATTCTCTGGGCCCACCTCCACCCACTTGTCTACACTTGTTTCGATTCCTTCTTTGCCATAGTCATTTCTCATACAGGACTTTTCCATGGACCACTTCCCATTCTGATGTCTTTTAAAACATCACCCCTGTCTTTACTTATGTTCCTGTTAGGAATTATTATAGCATTAAGTCATTAAAATCTGTATCACTTAGCTGTGTCATTTTACTGCCACCCTGTCAGAGACCTTTGGCTATAACAATATAATGGAAAATTACTCTCATGCATACAGTGAAAAAGAGAGGGGCAAAGTGACAGGAAGAGAAAACAGAAACTGAACATAAAAGTAAATTACAAAGGGCCTGCACAAAGCGAATGGAAGAATGAAACCATCAATCAATGAATTTTTTCAATGTAGATGGTCAATTCAAATCATTCTGGTAGGGAAAAAAAACAGGCAGGCTGGCAGGCAGACAGGCGGGCAAAAACTATCCAGCACCTCATCCCTCTTAATGTCATTTTCTTCCTAAATTATTTCTCAATTTATCCTTGGTTTATTCATTTGTTTAATACATATTTACTGTGTACTGACTGTGTTCCGGGTGTAAATGAGACATACTCTCCATCTGCACATACCCCAGAAACTGTGGGGTTTGGTCTGGGCTCTAGCTCTTGTGGATATATGTACAAAGAGGTTCAGAATTTTATTCAACTGAAACTTCCAAAAATGATTGTCACGAGATCTGCCAGATTGCAAAATTGCATTTCTCAGTGGGCTCCAGATGCTTTCATAACAAATAAGAATGTCTAGGTTGGGGGTCACAGGGAATAAGGCTTCTGGTCCCTCAGTCCCTCCCACAGCCCAGCCAAGACAGCCACGGTACAAGACCTCACTGTGCTCCCTTCAGCAGTGGAAGGGGAATGGTTCAGCCCACTATATGGGAATTGTGGAAGACTTTCAGAGAGAGTGACAGGAGGAAAAGAGAGAGGCCTGTAGAGTAGCAGCTGCAATGGATGTAAAATGGGCTAAGGAAGAAAGCAGTGGAGACAAAAGGTGACCTTAACCATTTATTAAGAATACACTTTTGGGGCGCCTAGGTGGTGCAGTTGGTTGAGTGTCTGGCTCTTAGTTTCAGCTTAGGTCATGATCTTGGGGTCCTGAGATCCAGCCCCACATTGGCTCTGTACTCAGTGGGGAATCTGCTTTGGACTCCCTCTCCGTCCCTCCCTCCCCTCCCTCCTGCATGTGCACATGCTTTCTCTCTCTCAAATAAATAAATAAAATCTTTGAAAAAAATACTTTCTTCTTTGTCATTTCCTGGGAAAGACTGAAAAGATTTGAAATATATATAATTACTTCTGATTTCTGGGTTGTGTTTCTTTTTTTGGGGGCGGGAGTGTGTTTTTTTGTATGAGACAACATACACAGATTGGACCACATGGGGTTCCAGAATTTATTTGGATTACATTTGGATAACCTATATGGCTTTAAGCAAGTCACTCACCACACTTAGAAAAAAATGTCTAACCTGGAGAAATAGACGATGAGATGACAGATGAAAGCTCTGAAAAGTGATCATTTAATCCGCAGATAGTGAAGGGGAACTGGAGGCTGATATTATAGCTCGCATAGGTAGTTCTTTGACAGGGCTGAGATGTTCACTGGCCAGCCTCCCTTCAGATTGCCTGGTGTCTGTGCCGGGTAGTGTATGAAACATGTTTAATACCACCCTGGCCTCAGATGATTCTCACATACAGTTACCTGAGTAAGGGGAACTGTTCAGGTAGCTATCTAACCCTAGAGGTAAGGATTGTGGTGGGAAAACCATCTAAACAGAACCTCTTATATAATCATCACAGTGAGACTGATTCTGCAGGGAGTGCTACATCTAACACAATGGTCATTTTGATTAGTGTGGTTATCATCTCTGGAAGTCACTGGGACTTCAGGTGTATGGCAAGAGAGCTCACAGAACAGGCATTTGTTCGGAATAACTAGATGAAGTTATGTCTGGATGTGCGGACACAGTCTCCAGTGGATGGTCTCCTCAATCCTTTACTCTGACACCCCAGTGGTGGAGAATTGAGTCGAGGTACTGAAGTGGGACCCACAGCATGACACCGGTATAAGTCTGACAGGCCAACAGACAGGGCTGAACTGAAAGCTATTTGTGCCCTTAGCATCAAAATGTGCCAAGCAAGGGTCAGTAACAAACTAAGTGGCAGTGTTAGCCTTTCTCATAGGAGGGCAGTATGATTTTTCATTCCTGTTCTCCTAGGTCATTGAGAGCAGAATATTTACCTGCCAGGGCCCTTCCCCAACTTGCCTCTGTGTCTGGTGCTCTCAATGTTTGCTTTGTGAAGAAACTGCCTAGGTGGCTCATGAACCACGCTACCCAGGCTGAAAAGCCACTGTAGAGAAAAGAGATGGATTTTACCCCCAACTGAAGACAACATCTTGCTTTCAAGTTGATATTAAACTTCAAATTGTCCAGAGAGGCTTGAAGGCAAGTGCTTCCAGACCCCCACTGGTGCCTTAAGTGGCCAGATGAGAACTCCTCTAAGGCACTCTCAAGACCAAAGTGATCTTGGCTGCTTGAAGCAGAGATACACACACAGCTCTTATCATGGAACCAGGTCATTCACGTATCCCACCATTCTGATTCCCAACCCAGCAAAGGGGTTTCAGAGATCAAGGAACCGATCTCTCTCAGGATGTCGCAGTCAGGCTGGTGTTACTGCCACCTGCTTACAGGAGCACAACAGCCTGTAGGAACGAAAATCCCTGGGGAATGATATCTTAGAACTAGGGACTGGGGCACTCTCTCCAATTGTCACAAATCAGAGCAAACAAATTGGCTCAATAAATGGCCAGAAAGTATCTGCCAGATTCAATTATTCATTTATCCAACTCATTCATTTATTCAACAAATATTTATAAAGCCAGATACTCGCTAAGTGCTTGGGATGCACCAGTGAACAAAACAAACAGCAAGCGTAGTAACAGTAAGCACCATAAACATTAATTTTATAGTATGGTAAAAGTCCTAAGTACTATGCAAGGGAAAAAGCAGAGTAATACAAGATAGTG
This sequence comes from Canis lupus dingo, assembly GCF_003254725.2. NCBI lineage: Eukaryota > Metazoa > Chordata > Mammalia > Carnivora > Canidae > Canis > Canis lupus. Next base: position 53,578,619 of record NC_064248.1, read on the forward strand.
TGATTAGGAGAGCTGGCTGCAGTATTAAATCAAAATAAATCAGGAAGGTTAAATTGGGAATAGGAAAGAAGGTGAGATTGTGCTCTAAGCATCTCTCTTCCAAACCACCGGGGACAGTGGCTGTTTCCCCAGCATCTCTTCATTTTCCTCTCAGTAACTTTCCCAGGTTTTACATTGATGCCCATACCTCTGCCATCCAGCCCTTCTGGCCCAGAAAGGCAACACATGCCTCAGACCTAAGGACAATCAATGTAACTCTCTGTCCTGCCCAGTTATTGACTCAAGGGCGTGTCCTTGACTCAATCAGAACTATAAATCTAAAGGAGCTATTTTGTAGGTGGATCCTAAAAAAGATGACCTCATTTCCTGGCTCTTGTATGGCATCAGGCCATACCTGATGTAATCTGGGTAACTGCCCTAGGCATTTAGCAGTGAAGCAGCCAGGCTAAGGACTCTATCAGCACACAGAGGTCAGAGTTAAGAAAAATCCCAGAGGGCCAGACCTGGGGCCCAGATCAAATCATACCTCTGGACACTTTGTTAGCATAAGTCAACGAATCCATTTCCAACACAGACCAATTGAAGTTAAGTTTTTTGTTACTTGCAACCCAAAGCATCTTAGCTAATAAACCAGACAAGAGGCTGCTATGGACTGGAGACCCACCTCACGAACACATGTGAAATGTCTTGTTCCGGGTTTCCTATTCTAAATTTAACCTCTCTTTATTAAAGTCACAATTCATAGACAAAAATCAACATTTTTTATGAGTCACAGAGAAACGACTTCTTAAATCAGTAAAAGAGATACTTCCAGAAAACTAAAAATAGTAGAATATGTTGCATTAGAAATGAAAGGTGCAGATGTTAAGGCAGGCTCAGGAGGATCAATTCTAAGGTAATTTAGGGGAAGGAAATGACAGACGCTCTCGACCTCCAGCATAGTAAATTGTTTCTTGATTCCCTCTTAATGAAAATATCGCACATTCTCATTTCTTGTCTGCAATATAGTCAATGGATTTTTTTTTTGGCCCTCTTTTTTTGCTTTTACTTTTTGCATAGATTTAGTATTTTTGTTTTTAATAAAAGTGGAGGTGTTTCTGAGAATTTCTATTGCAACAGCAGGGCTTGAACTTCAGGACAGCTGAAAGGAAGAGTGTGTGCTGTTTCCATGGAAACCATAGCAGTATAATGTCAGGTACTAAGAGACATCAAGAATGAAGGGATAAAATCCCTGCATCATTTTAATAAACACGTCCTACTTACCGCTATTTAACCACAGCCTGCATACATATGCTCTGTCTCTTAATAGCCACTCTTCATAAATTTCTTTTGACCACATCTAACCTTTCTAAGTTGGTCTTGATTATGCTGCTAAGTAAATAAAGATGAAAAGAATGCCCTTCATTAGAGTATTATAAATGCTTTATTATTCTGAAAACTCATTAGCCACATATATGTTTTAATTAGAAAATAGTACTACGAGGACTCAATAATAAGGGTTAACGGAAACCCACAAAGACAAACAGGTAAATTAAACAGGGCTGACATTTTGTCCTTAGTTCCTCATCTTATATTACACACCCTGTTCTGGGTTATTTGCAGTAGAAAAAAATAAATAAACGAAACAGTTCTTACCCCAACCCCCTCTCTTATTGATGCCTCCCTCGAGTTTATGTTCCAAAAGTATCCTGTCTGGCAGTGAGAAAACTACCTCCAAGCCTCCAGTCTCCCAAGTATGAAGGGATGAAGCCAAATACTTGTGAGCCCGACCTTGGGGAGATTAGTGGGTGACTCTCTTAGGAGGCAGTTTGGCCAAGTAAATGTCCCTCAATGCTTCTTTGCGACTTCCTAGTCTTCGTTCTCCCCACCTGCCCCCAAACAAGGGGCCAGTTCTCAACTGTTTCCTCAAGGTCTGGACTCCACAGATCCATCAGTAATCAAGAAGGATGAGATAAGGGAAGAAGGAAGCAAAGGAGAGAAAAAGGAGGAGAGGGAGGAAAGGGAAAGGGGAGGGGGATGGCACCATAAATCAACTCGACAGAAGAAAGATTGAGGGTCTGCACTCTATCAAGGACCCTTCTAAAGGACATTGGTTGGGAGGAATGATATGTGTGTTGTACTGTACGGAATCCTTTGATTTTTCTCCCAAACTCAGTTAAGGGAAATTGTCCAAACTTCAAATAAAATGAAGTAATACTCCATTAGGGCCAGTGAACAGAACTCAGGGAGCAAATCCTGTCTGTATTGTGACCTAAGGAATGAGAAGTATTGAAGAGAAAAGGAGCATCTTCTCCTTTTAGGAGGCAATCATTAAGATAGAAAGTAGTAAACCCCTGGCAATTGGGGATGTCCCAAAGCCACTTAGGGTTCACAGTCACAGCCAGAGGCTTCAGGGCCTTGTGATACTGGTGAGCCATGGGATGAAGGGCTGTTGTGCCAGAGGGCAGCAGGGACGACCAGAAGAAGCTAACATGACAATAATGCTCACACAATCCTTATCCTTATAGGGACTCTCCAAGGAAGACTGATCCAGAGGAGAGATGCATGGAGCTGAGGTTCAGCAAGCCCCTGATTAAGAAATATGATTCAGAGTTTAATGTCTGGATCCCCTTTTCTTCAGTGAATCCCTCTTTTCAAGGTTCTGCTATAACTCAGAAAAAAACAGTAGGGTCATCACTAAATTACCACCAAGTCCAAGGGAACCAAAAGCCTGAGAAGCACAATCCTGCCCCCAGGAGGTCACAGTCGACACATCAATGGGAAAATACCTTGACTCTTGTAAGGATCTGGTTACCACCATCAACACACACACACACACACACACACACACACACACACACACAGATACACACACCACTCATAAGGAACTAAACTGATCCAGGTTTTAGGGTTTGCTTTGTTTTGTTTTATTTATTCATGAGAGACACAGAGAGAGGCAGAGTTATAGGCAGAGGGAGAAGCAGGTTCCCCGCAGGGTCTGATGCAGGACTCTATCCCCAAGACCCCGGGATCATGACCTGAGCCCAAGGAAGATGCTCAACCACTGAGCCACCCAGATGCCCCAGATTTTAGGTTTATATATGGCATAAAAATACCCAAACAAGAGGCCTAACTGCAGATAAAATCCTAAAAGATGACCTGAAATCTTGTGAAATAATCCCACAGCCTTTTAAAGAGACAATGAGCCTACATTTCATGTATCATCTGATTCTGCATAAAATGTTCACATATAATATTAAATACCCTTTTGTGTTTATTAGTTTAGTGTCTTTGGAATCATGATGCCAGTAAAGCTGATCAATTTGGACATCAATAATCTGGTCCTTTGATTTTCAATAATGTCTGATAGTTTAGAATATACAAATGACCTTCAGATGGGTTTCCTTCTCTTTCCCACATGAAGAGCCTCCTACAAAAAAAAAAAAAAAAAAGTGACAACAGCAGAATGTGATCATCACACCTTGATTGGAGAACGAAAGAAGATAGTATTCCAGAAGACATACAGCCGGCCAGTTAACTATAATAACATTTTTTAAATGCCATGACTTCATTAGAGTTGAATGACTCAGTTGGTGCTTTTGACTTATCATATTCCCAAATCTGATCTGTCTCAACATGGTCTCACTATCTCAAAGAAGTTTCTGTGGGAGAAAAGAATCCAAGCTCATTGACCACAACTGTAGAGAATCTTGAATAAATATTTTAAGGGAAACAGGATGGGACAAATCTCCTAATCTTCACTGAGTCTTAGGGAATGGAAAGAGTAGGAGAAAATGTACTTGGTATCAACAGCTAATTCACATAGTTCAATCTTGAAGATAATTTAGAGAGCTAGTCCAGTTGTGGCCAGTTCTTGCCTAGCATATTAGATTTGGCCTCTGACATTTAAAATGAATGGATGCCACTTGAAATAGGCTTACTTGGGTCATGTTCTATCAGATTTGCCACAGCCTTTATGGTCTAGCTTCGCCCTGTTATTATTATCCACCTGGCCTTTGACATTGTTCACTCAGCCCCCAAAACTCCTGAAAACTGAGCCTTAGGCCCATTTAATAATTTGTTCAAGATTACAGTGTGATAGAATGAACAAAGCATGTGTTTATGAGAATAGGAGTTAGGAGTGGAGATGTGTGAGCTCAGGACTCTCTGAATCTCTTCCTCCTCCACAGATGATGTGAGTCAACTAGAGCTGAGACAGGAAAGCCACAGCCAAAGGAAAAAGTGCTTCTTTCCCTTTCTTTTCTCTATTGCTATGGATTGAGCCAGGTCCCTCCACCCCATGCCCCCAAATCCATATGTTGAAGGCCTAACCCCTAATCTGATATGCTTGGAGATGGGCCTTTGAAAGATAATCAGGTTTTGATGAGGTTGCAGCAGATTTGCTACCCAGAAGTGGAAAGCTGCTGTAACAAGCACCGAGGCACGTGGGAGCAGCTTTGGAACTGGGTGGTGGGTAGAGCCTGCACAAGTTTTGAGGTGCATGCTAGAAATATGGACAATAAAGGCAATTTGGTGAGGTCTCAGATGGAAAAGAGGGACATGTTAATCGCAATGGAAGGAAAGGCAGTCTCTGTTACAAAGTGCATTCCCCTGTTTCGTGGACGGTAGAATTTGCAGGCAATGAAATTGGATATTTAGCTTCGGATGTTTCTAAGCAAAGTGTTGAAGAAGCTACTTGGAGCCTCTTGACTGCTTAAAGTAAAATGTGAGAAGAGAGAAATGAAGAGGAAGTGAAGAAGGAAGTGTTAAGCAAAAAGGAACCTAAAGGTTTGGAAAATTCTCAGCTTGTCTAAATTGAAAAAAAAAAAAAAGAGGAAGAGGAAAAGAAAGAAAGAACAGAACACCACCAGCCTGGTTCAATAAAAAGAAAACAGGATTATACCAGCAAAGACACTGCCAACTTGAACTAAGGGAGACAGAGAAGCAGGACAGAATGAAGGAAATCTATCAGAATTCTTAGATTTTACAAGACGAGACCATAAGGCTCTTCAGCTATGAATGTGCACCATTCCTTAAGGAAGGGAAGAGCGAGCCTGAAAGGGATTCAGAGGTCATAACATTGTTTCCCTCACCAAGGTCCGGGGGCAGGGCTGGACTTCAAAAGATAAGGGGGCTTCTTCTGCTTCTGGGGCCAGGGCTCCCCACATCTAGTGCCTCAGGGATGGCATCCCACTAAGCTGAAGGGCGGCGTTGCCCGGCAGAGCAGAAGTGGAGTTGCCACCCCAGTAGGCCCAGAAAATAAGACATCGAGCTGAAAAGGAAAATTCTCAAGCTGTAAGATCCAGTGAATTTGCCTTGCTGGATTTTGGACTTGCTCGGAATGCATCACCCCTTTCTCCTTTACAATTTCTCTCCTTGGAATGACAATACCCATTTTATACCTGCCCCAGACAAAGCACATCATTTTTCTGGTTTCACAGATCTGCAGCTGGAGAGGATTTCTGCCTCTGCATGAATCCTACCACACACCCCTCACCCATACTCGTTTCAGATGTTACTTAGATGAGACTTTGGACTTTAGATTCTATAGTGGGTGCTGGAAAGAGTTGCAATACTGGGGGCTGTTGGGATGGAATGGCTATATTTTGTATGTAAAAAAGGCTACGAATTTGGGGGGCCAGGGGCAGAGCGCTATGGACTCCATTGTTATGAACTAACGTAGATACCGTTCCACATCCTGGACTACCTGAGCCAATTCACACCCACATCCCAGAGTGTGTGCAAACCCAAACCAGTCTATCATGTCAAAAATCTAGCAGAAATTCTGTTGATGATATTAGGGTCCAAATTTTTTCCAAAGGAGAATTTTCAATGGCAAATTTGTCCATTCACCTCTGAACCCCTGTCTCATATTGACATCAGTAAAGGTCTGGTGTAATAAGATCTTATTTTTAGCCATAATCATTATATTTATTTTTATAACTCAGCCTTTTTTCCCAACATAGGAAATATTCTGAATCATAGATCATCTTCTCAATTTTCAAACTACAGATTAAAAAATATGGTTAAAAGGAAATTTTATCATAAATACAACCTTAATGAAATTTGCACTTCTGACCTTTGAAATGTGAATCCAAAATTTGACCTATCAGACTACACCATTATTTCTTATTCTCCATAGTCCTGTCTACACACTGAAATCGGTTCTCAGATTGCTCTTTCAGAGAGTTCTCCAAGGTCAACAAAACCTGAGATTACAAATAAAAAATTAATTTAAGAAATCAAATAACAAGTATCACTAGGGTCAGGACAGAGTCTTCCTTCAGTGGTCAGGTCTATACCCAGGGCAAATGGCAGGCAAAGCAGACTTTCTATACTATTAATACTGTTGTGTATGTCTGTATGTGTGTGTGTGCGTGTGTGTGTGTGTGTGTGTGTGTGTGTTTGAAAGAGAGAGAGAGAGAAGGAGAGAGAGAAAGAGAAGATTAAAAAGGAGAGGGAAGATATCAATTTACTGGAAAATTGCTCTATCGATAAGGCACTCTATTAGAATAAGATGGCATTTGCAAAGTTGCAAGAGTAGAAAGGATGGACATGTAATACTAGAGAACAGAAAACCAGGATGTTACAGATTTTTATTTACAGTTGAATAGTATAATTCTGCAGTTCTGGACTGTGGCTGGCCTCTCTCACTTCAGCAATCAGCCTTCCTTCAAAAAGAACAATTTAATCTTATTTTTATTGTTCTATATGTTGTTTCTATCAGAAAAAAATTCCAAAATTAAAGCTTAAGTGAAGACTAGGTCAAGCAAAAAGAAAGTCTTCAAGAAGAAAAAAACAATCATGCTAACTGCATGACAGCCTCTGCCAACAATGGCTCCCACTGCTGAACATTTGCTGGAGCCTCCTGGTCTCAAACCATAATCCATCTCACCAGGGCACCTTTTCAGTTAGGGGCATGTCCTTATTCTTATTACGTATCATTGTTCGAAAACTAAAACAGTAAGTGAATCTTAGGTTTCTCAAATCAGTTTAGAGCTTCACTTATAAACATATTTTTAAGTAGCTAAAGTGGGAACACCTGGGTGGCTCAGTGGGCTAAGCGTTTGCCTTGGGCTCAGGTCATGATCCCAGGGTCCTGGGATCCAGCCCCAAATCCAGCTCTCTGCTCAGTGGGGAGTCTGCTTCTCCCTCTTCCTCTGCCCACCCCACCCCCGCTAGTGCTCTCAAAGAAATAAAATCTTAAAAATAAAATACATAAGTAAATAAATAGGCGAAGTAACCCATAAAAGCCAGGCTTTTTAGTGAATACATTCCTTAAAGAATGTCATTCAGTACATAATTGAAACCCAAATGTAAGATTATTTTTAATGAGGATTTTCCGTAATGATGAGTCACAACAATAACAACAAAGCCTACTACGGAGGTGTTGGTGCAGGGAGGAACAAGGAGCAGGTCTCCCTGGGGCTCCTCTAGGGCCCCTGAGGAACAGCAGGTCACTAACACTGGTCAGGATCTCTAGCTAACCTCAGTCATTGAATTGAGTTGAGCATCTGCCTATGGTGTGGGAAAGCTCAGAGAGAAGACACGTTTATTATTAGGGTTTACGGTTTGGTATTGAAGATTTACAGTATCTTGAATCATATGCCAATTTTATTTGCAATGCTGTGACCCAGCATCACATTCTTACCAACCTTGTCTTTGAAAGGTTCGACACTTTATTATTGGTTCTAGTATTGCTCAGGTCTTTATTCATGTTCCCCTTGTAATTCTAAAGTGGTGATTTTTTGAAGATTTAGGGTATAGTTAGCACAGTGGTCTTGAGATCAATCACTCAGGCTCTGGGCCCTAGCTCTGCCACATGCGAGTTATGTGACCTTAGGGCTAATTTTTCCCTCTACACATTTCAGTTTACTTATCTGGAAAGATGATTGGTAATTTTAAAAAAAAGTCATTGTTGTGAGGTTTCAATCCATAACAAAGTAGAGGGTGTTGTTCCCCAGCAATTTCTCCTCCAGAGATGGCTCTTCTTCTGCCATAAATGTTGGTGTTATTCATGCTTCAGTATAAAGCCTTCTCTTCTTCCTCTGTGTTGACTCCTGACTTGGAAGTGGTGATTATGATGCACTCTATTTTTGTCACTCACTGCCCTTTCAACTTCCTCCTCACCACTAGTTCTTTCCCTGCCACTGGATGACCTTCCAGTTATCCTCTTGTTACTCTTAGCCACCAAAAAGTCCCAAAGTCACTGAAATAGAAAAACTCAGCCATATTTATAATCAAAATATCTGATGTTGTCTACTATTTGATGCTCCAAACTCTATTTGGAGTATTGGTTTCTCACCTCTCTTACCTGAGAGTTAGTGCAGCTTGAAAGCAAAAGGAAGCCATGGCCAGCCTCTTTTCTCACCCCTCATGGTGTGCTTCTACTTCTCCCTCATCTTCTACACAGGTCTGGAACAAGAGGCAACATAGAAGCATACAGAAAGCAAGAGAGTGCTCAGCTGGCTGGCATTATGCGTTGGGATATAGTGACAGACTCCCTGTTTCAAGTTTGGTTTAGGCAGATGTTTAGAGATCCCAGCAGACACTCAGAACTCAACATATCCCAAGCCAAGTTCATTACCTCGTCTCCAACACATGCTCCTTTTGACAGTTGTGGTTTTTGGTTGGTTTGTCTTGTTTTGTTCTTTTGCCTTGTGCCACCAGCTACCGATTGAGTAATCTGATAAATCTAGAATCCTTCTTGTCTTCTCCATCTTGTCTCATATCAAGTTAGTCACCACTTTTTATTTAATATATTGACTGACAGCCTGTCCAATGTGCTTCCTCTTCTGCAGCCTCAACACCACTGTTCTGTTTAGGATCTGGCCATCTCTTCTCCAGGTTATCCTCATGAGATCACAGCTGGTCATCTATTACTTCCCAAACATCACAAAGATGGCAACTCTTTTTATTTCAGTTTAATGCCTTTCTTTTTATGAAGTGATCTTTGTAATGTTACACTGATCCTGCCATGCTCTTGCTTAAAAGCTTACCATAACTCCCTCTTTCCAAAAAGAGCCATCCAGATTCATTTGTCTGCCATATAAGATGCTTTAGCTCACATTCCTACCTACTTTCCCACTCCTTTTACCTCACTGTAGCCTGATTCTCAAGAAGCCTCTGAATAACCAACTGCATATCCTCAACCTTGCAAGACTACTTTAGCTTCCGTGTCTTTGTATCTGCTGTTCCTGCTGCTTAGTTTATACTTTCCTTGGTTTCCCTTACTTGGAAAACTCCTATCATCTCCTCCGAAAAGACATCCTCTCCCTTCCTAACCAAGCCATGTTAATTTGTGCCTCCTCTTTGCCTCAACAGCACTTTCTTCCTACTTCTCTGATAGAAACTAACTAGTGCTATAATTTTCCATTTATATCTTTCTCCTCCATTAGATGGTGGGGTTCTTGATTTCGGGGACAACAAAAATTCAAGAAAACTTGATAAGTAAATTGACATACCTATGGGCTAAACAGTTTCAAATTAAGAAAGAAGAGAGAATGCATAAGGTGAGGAGGTTGGATTCTTTAAATATGAATTTTCTCTTAAACAGAATAAGACTGTGCTCAATCTGAGCTATTTTTTTTTTACAGAAACAACTTTCTGTTCTCAATTCCTAATCAAAATTTTATTTTTAAAATACTTCTATGTATGATCCTTGGGGTAGAGAATGGAGTGTCCTACATATTTTTCTGCTAATTTGGGGGAAAGGGAAGGAAGGATTGTACATATTGCTTTGCAAACAAATATGCTTAACTTAAATAAGCTGCAGTGTAAGATCTTGGAAGACAGAAATTGTACTTTGTTCATGCTGTACTCTACCCAAAGCTCTTGTTCCCTGGAGATGCCCAATATATATATATATTTTTAAGGATTTATTTATCTATTTTAGAGCGAGTACATGCATGCAAGGGCAGGAGTGGGGAGAGGAGGAGCAGAGGGAGAGGGTGAGAGAATCCTTAATCAGACTTCCCACTGAGCATAGAGCCAACATGGGGCTGGATCCCAGGATCCTGAGATCACAACCTGAGCTGAAATCAAGAGCCAGCTGTTTAATGGGCTGAGCCACCCAGGCACCCTAATCCCTGATGTATTTTTAAAAATAATTACTAGCAAATCATACACCCCTCAAATAAAGTCCATCCATTTTCAAACTTAAGAGTTCAAGGATATGCATAGGATATACCTAAGAGTTAAAAATCTGAAAGAAATGGGTCTTGAGGTAAACAGTGAAACTACACTCATTGAATGCATGGATCAGAATAGGTTGGCTGTGGAGTTCTCTGTCTCCCAAAGGTTTCTTCCGAGGGTGCACGTAGAGGAGGGTAGAGGAGGATGGGAGTGTTGGGAATGGTGGGGACATAGGCAGATTCATTTTCAGGCTGGAATATACAAAGCAGGAAGTGAAACAGATGTGTTCTGGCTACCAGGATTGCTGGACCACAGAGGCTGTCTTCTGACATTATAACATTCCTATCCTTTGGATTTATCCATTTTGTTTCGTAGAATCGCATCTCCCACTAAATGGTTTTCTTTAACTCTTTCATGCACATTAAACCCTTCAGTGATGTGGCACTCAATAGGTTAACATGATGGGCAAAGTGGCCTTGGTTCCTCCCAGGAGGTCATCCTGGTATCACTCAGCTAATGTTCTACATTCTGCTAATGTGAATGACAACTGCACAATTTCCCGGCGCCCAGGAAGGAAAAGAATATCATCAAACACTCCAGCATCTCCCAATTCTCCCTCCCACCTCACTGTCTCTAACGCTGTATAAATGGCCTCATTTTTAACAGAAGTATGACAAACACAACAATAGCATCATCTTACAGCAACACTAAAGCACATTTTTAAAATGCATTCCATTTCAAAGCTGCTCTAATCTAAGCCTTTTGGAGTCTTTATTCTCCTTTTCTCCAGAAGCAGCCTGTGTTTCTGAACGCCACCAGGAGAGCTGAGGAATGTGGATAGCATCTGCCAGGGACAAGGGGCTGCCTCCCAAGTCTTTAGTAATTCACAGGTTGTAAATGCACTTGATTGTACGGCTGTGCATTTACACTAGGAATTTTTAAATGGGCATTTGCAACTTGCAAATGGTTGGCCGTTAATACCACTCCCTTTCTAATATAGTCACAATTGCCAACATCAGATTCTCCACCATATCAATTTTGAGAGGTACAATTCAGATTTTTTTCGTGCTCCCTTTTATCTAGAATGTAAGAAGTAAACACCGTTTTGCTTACTTTTACTTTTCCCAAAATCAATCTTAAATAAATCCTTCAGTTACAAATGTGTATTTTCAGACTATTTAGAATTACCTTGAAACACTTCTCATCTAATAGTCATATTTACTTTACAGAACATGCAGTTTGATATCGATTTTGTATGTGATTTGGTCAAGCTGACAGCTACAAGCGAAATGCTACAGAGAAGTTGCTTATGGTTGTCCTTATGACCAAATATCTACTATGTACAGCCTGAAGTATCATGAGGATTATAGCTCTAACTGCCAGTTTCTGTTTTTAAAATATCTCAGGGCAAGAGGACAAGCTGACCTAATCAGGAGGTCATTTGAATAGATTTTATAGTGCAAGGCACAGCTAATGCCTGGTTGACATTCCAACCCAGAAAATTTTTTTTATCTGTGATTAATGGACTTGACATCCATTTTCCCTTTGCTTTGCTAAACATGTAGTTCAGGATTTATTGTTAAATACCACTGAGATCACAGGAAACCAAACTCTTATGGCTGTGAAAATATTGTGCCAGGGGCCAGAGTTTCTCCAAAGAGTTTGGATCATACTGAAAAGTATAAAATGGTTTGTGGTCTTGGTCCATCGACTGTCACAATGTCTCCAGTGTAAGAAACCTTTTTTGAATGGAAAATGGATTGCATGCGTTAGTAACATGATAAATCCATAGTTAGGTGATGAGATTCTTTAAAAAGATTTTATTTATTTATTTTTTTAAAAAATGGTGTGTGTATGTGCAGGGGAAGCAGCAGAAGGGGAGGGAGACAAAGGGAGAAAGTCTGAGCACTGAGCACAGAGCCAGACTTGGGGCTCAGTCCCAGGACCCTAAGATCATGACCTGAGCCAAAACCAAGAGTCGACGGCTTAACCAGTTGAACCACCCAGGCGCCCCAGGTGATGAGATTTTTAATAAATTTATAAGAGTAGCAGAACGAAGGGGGAATGAGATGGAGGAAGAGGATATCCATCTGGCTTCATAAATGGCTGGCTTTTCTGTTTGCTCTGCTTCTACAAAACATTCCAGGAGCTGGAAGTGAGAAGATTAAGAGTTCGAAAACCCAAAGTATCTTGCTCTCATTTCACTGATCTAAATGATTCAGAATTTTGCTAGTATAGACGTGAGATATATCCTCCTAGTTAATCTGCCACCATCCAGACATAATGTTAGACTCTCAAAAGGTTCTCTACTCCTTTCTAATCATTAAACAGTCTTCTGGTGCACAAACTAAGAGCATCTGCCATTCGTATCTCTAAAAAGGACATACGGCACAGCAATCAAGTCTTCGTGGTTAAGCTATTGGGTGAGAAACCCCGGCCTACGTGACCTTGGGCGACTTATTTATTCCATGTAAAACAGGAATAGTTAAAATACTTTCTTCATACGGTTCTTGAAAATATTTTTCAAAGGCAGTGCACAAAAGGGCTTAGTAGCTGATAAAAAAATAAAATCGCAACAAATAACAGCTATGATTTTTATCAGGTAGCTGAAATAGTTAACTGCTTTTAAAAAGTGAATAACACATTTTGTTCACAAGTCACATTAGACCTAAATAGGATTTACCAAATCTGTCCCTTAATATGAGCAACAAATGACTGCGTGATGTGCATATAAACACAAATTCCCGGTGAGTTGAGAAAAATGGCCACCCTCCTGTCCTTGGTAAGAAGAAAATGACAATTTCAACATTTTTGCTCATTTGCTCTACTTTCTAAGCGGAGTAGATGTCCTGGGTGAAGCCTACATACGGGCTAACGGTGACAGCAAGGAAGAACAATGGACCAATACGTGAAGCTGGGTGCAGGTGATTGTTTGATTATGAAAGGAAATCAACTGTTATAAATTAAGCCACCATGTGTGAGTTACAGGTGTCACTACATGAATGTGTTGACTGACTAGGGCTCTGCTGTGAAACGAAACATGTGAAATTTAAGCATACTTTTGGAACAATACACACATTTTCATTTACTTGTGAATTTTAATGCTTTTGTGAGAGCATAACATCTTACTTAGAGCATAGAAATGATTGGTTTCGAAATGAGACGTGTAAACACAATGTGGGTTCATTAATTGTTCATTATTGCTGCCTGCTGCAAACATGAGCCCCGCGACCAGGCCCGGCCGCAGCGCACCCAGCACGCACCCTGCTCTGCAGCCCTTCTGCTCCTGTCCCGGGGGACTCAGTCTAGGATGAGCCCCGTTAGCCAGTCCTGATGGAGGCTCTAATTCCTACTTAGAAGCAAACAGTAAGAAATTAAATCAATTCAATCTAAAAACATACAGTGGCAATGCCATTTCACAAGGGATGCTGTTTAAACAGTTAACTCTGAGTGAACTCTTCCCGTTCTTTGATTGGGAAGCGTTTCAGCCCTTAATTACTGTGTTCTGTGAGTCTGTGACAGATCGTCCCTTTTTTACAGGCTTCTTGCCAGGATAAAGCAGGCTTTTTTTTTTTTTTTTTTAAGAAGACTACACTTAATTAGAGCTAGAACAATTAACTCTTTGCGTGCTTGATCTTGTTTCACCCTGAAATTCTGATTCTGGCTGGAATCGTCTGCTTCTACTGTCTTTGTAGACATTGTTAAAATAAAAGCAACTTGGAGCAAAAATTTACTCTATGTCTCAAAAGTGAAACTTTAAGATTGTTTTAAGTGCAGTAAACAAAATTGTATAATTTTTAATGGGCTGATGGAAGCATTTCCACCATGGCAGTAGAAAGAGAGAGAAGGGCACCGGGGAACACGGTTTTTCCCTGACAGCCCCATGACCACAAGTCATTCATCTGCCCTCCCCAAGTTTGCTTCCTCACTTATACAGTGAGACCGGGAACACCTAACTTACAGGGTTGCTCCGACCATGCCCAGAATACATCAGGTGCTCAATAATTGTGAGCCAATTTTTCCTGTCCTCTTCATCCTTGATCTTAAAATAGGACACTCTGCATTTTAATTTTTTACTCGATTGTAGAACATGGCAGGATGGCTGTCAATCTGATGAGCTTTCAAACCAGTAGCACCCCACCGCCATCCTGCTCCTGAGAGAGTGTCCTTTTGGGTGACGCTGTCTGTTCCTAGATCTAAGAAGAAGAGATGACAGACTTGACTTAAAACAGGGAAGGCTGGGATATGAAAGGTTATCCTGAATGATAGAGAATGCTAGGAGTGGCAGAGAAAAAGGATTCACTCTTCATTAGTGATACCCAAATAAAAATTGATCACATTAGGCTCACCATAACAAAGAATAATTCAGTCCGTAGTGTCTTTAAAGATAAAATATAAAGTTTCTTCCTGAAAGTAATTTAGAAAAAGGTGAGAAAAATTCACCTAAAGATGGCTCTATTGCTGTCTCTCTTTAATTTTTTTTTAGAAAAATGACTTTATAGATTTTGTAAAAATGGCCCATGTTCACTATAAAAGAAGGCAAAGTAAAAAAAAAATTTTTTTGAGAGAGAGAGAGAGAGAGAGAGAACTTGCAAATGCATGCAAGTAGAGGAAGAGGAGAGAGAATCCCAAGCAGACTCTGTGCTCAGAGCACTACCCAGGGCTTGATCCATGACCCCAAGATCACAACCTGAGCTGAAACCAAGAGTCGGATGCCCAACTGACTGAGGCATCCATGCAGCCTGAACAATGAAAAATTTTTAAAAATCAGCCAAAACCTACCATCCCCAAATGGTAGCATGGATTTGACACACACTTCTTCCCCCTTCTGATCATTTGATTTTGTTTGTATATTGTTAAGGTTTATAGTATTCACAATCTATTAACTGAGGCATATTTCAGATTTTAGTTCTATATTTGGTGGATTAATCATTAGTATTTTTAAATTATATTTTCATCATTTCAAAACTTTAAATTCTGCTTATGTAAATCCAATTAATTTGGATTATTTGTTTTGTAAGTTCTGGATTCCTAAAGATTGTGAACACAATCATGTTTATTCATTATGTTTCAAGAACAACTTGCTTATGCAAAAACTATTAGGATACACTCCCCCCAGAAGGCAACATACTGTTTTCTAGCATTGATTATATATGGAAGAATCTAATATCAAGCTGCTATTTTTCCTTTTTGTACATGACTTGAATTATGTCTTGATGCCCAATTTACTTTTCAGCCTTCAGGTTTAGTAACTTCAGCAGGACGTATACTGGTATTAATTACTCTATCAATATTTTCCTAGTATATGAGACCAATTGATATGCTGATTCAAATCTTTATAACAGAAAGAATTTTTAAAATTTCATTTCTGTATAATCATTTCCAGAATCAGAATTAATACTGGAATCAGATGTAAAGCCAAAAGAATGTGAGGCCATGCACAAGGGGTACCCAATATACCATGCAAACACTAACCAAAGAAAGCTAACATAGTGAAACTAGTACCAGACACAGTAGATTTAAAGTAAGAAGGATTATTAAGGATAAAGAGGGGCATTTTGTAATGTTAAAAAGGTCAATCCCCAAGGAAAATACTATAATCTATAATTGTACATACTTAACATAGTCTCAAAAAGCTGAATAAAACCAATAGAATGAAAAAGTCATATAATATATGGTCATAGTAGATTTTAACACACTTCCTTCAATATCTGATTGAACAAGCAAATGTTGAAATATTACAGAGACACAGATTTGAACAATCTGGTTAACAAACTAGACCTATGTACAACACTGTTCACAATAACTACAAAATGCATATCCTTTGATGTAAAATAAACATTCACCATAAATAAGCCAAGCCAACATGCTTGGCTACAAAGCATATCTCAACACATCTCAAAGGACTGAAATCAAAGAGAATCTTTACTCCGAATACAGTGGAATTGTTTTAGAAATCAATAACAATAGATAATTAGAAAATTCTCAAATACTTGAAAATTAAGGATTGTACTTCTAACTGATCCATGGATGAAAGAAGACATCACCCAGCAATTGCACTACTGGGTATTTACCCCAAAGATACTGATGTAGTGAAATACTGGGACACCTGCACCCCAGTGTTTATAGCAGCAATGTCCACAATAGCCAAACTATGGAAGGAGCCACAATGTCCTTCAACAGATGAATGGATAAAGAAGATGTGGTATATAGATATAATGGAATATTACTCAGTCATCAGAAAGGATGAATACCTACCATTTACACAGACATGGATGGAAGTGGAGGGTATTATTCTTAGTGAAATAAGTCATTCGGTAAAGGACAATCATCATATGGTTCCACTCATATGTGGAAAATAAGAAATAGTAAAAGGGACTATAAGGGAAAGGAGGGAAGCTGAGTGGGGGAAAATTAGAGAGGAAGACAAACCATGAGAGACTCCTAACTCTGGGAAACAAACAAGGGGTTGTGGAAGCAGAGGAAGGTGGGGGAATGGGGTGCCTGGGTGACGGGCACTAAAGAGGGCACTTAATGGGATAAGCACTGGGTGTTATACTATAGGTTGGCAAATTGAATTTAAATTTAATTTTTTTAATTAAGTTAAAAAAGAAAGAAAATTAGAAAAAAATTTAACTGAGTGAAATAAAAATATCAAAACTTGTGATTTGTAGCAGAAGTGATTAGAAGAGTATGTTTAGCATTAAAAATCATATATATTAGAGAATAAAGACTAAAATACTAAATGATTTAAGTAACCTTTTAAAAAACAGCTAGTTAAAAAATAAAAATAAAAAAAGCAAGTTAAATGCAGAGAAATTAGAAGAAAGGAAATTTTAAAGAGAAGAAATTAATGAAATAGAAAATTCACATACAATAATGACAATAAAAAAAAAAAAAACAGGGATGCCTGGGTGGCTCAGCAGTTGAGCATCTGTCTTTGGCTCAGGGCGTGATCCCAGGATCTGGATCTAGTCCCATACTGGGCTCCCTGCGGGGAGCCTGCTTCTCCCTCTGCCTATGTCTCTGCCTCTCTCTCTCTGTGCCTCTCATGAATAAATAAATAAATCTTTAAAAAAAATCCCAAAAGTTTATCCTTCAAAAAAATTAAAACTAGTAAATTTCTACCAAGACTCATCAAGATAAAAGAGAGAGAAAGAAGGAAAGTGCTACCAAATTCAAGAATGAAGAGGGGGCATCAGTACAGATCCTGTAAACATTTTTTTTTAATATTTTATTTATTTGATAGAAAGCATAAGCAGGGGGAGAAGCAGAGGGAGAGTGAATCCGAAGCAGACTCTGTACTGAGCATGGAGCCAATATGGAGCTTGATCTCACAATCTTGAGATCATAACCTGAGTGGAAACCAAAGCCAGACACAACCAACTGAGTCACCCAGGTGTCTTCCTACAAACATTTAAAAAAGAAGATATTATGAGCAACTTTATGCAGATAAATGTGAGAAATTAAAAGATTTTCCTTGAAAAATATAGTTTATCAAGCTAAAATAAGAAATAGAAAATCTGAATAATCTTATATCTACTAAGCAAATAGAATCCTTTAATTAAAAAATTTTATCAGAAAGAAAACCTGGATCCCAGACCCATATGGCTTCATTGATAAAGTCCACCATTTAAGAAACACAGCACAGTGATCTTACACTTATTCTATGACAGAATGAGAAAGGAGAGGCCACAATCCTAAAGTGATTTTCATTTGGCCAGGAAAACTTTGTAACCAAAACTTGATGAGGATGTTGGCAGAAAAGAAAATTATGTGACTCTCTCTTAAAACATAGGTAAGAAATACTAAGCAAACCAAAGCACTAATATCCATAATATATCAATAACCTCTACAAATCAAAGATAGACCCAATAGAAATATAGTCAAAAGACTTGAACACACAAGTATTAATTTCCTACTACTATTGTAACAAATTGCCACAATATTCATTGACAAAAACAATACAACTTTATTATCTTACAGTCATATCGTTTAGAAGTAAGAAATGGGTCTCCCCATGCTAAAATGAAGGTGTAAATCGGGCTACATTTCTTCAGGAGGTTCTAGGGCAGAATGCTTCCTAGCCTTTTCCAGTTTCTAAAGGCTGTCAGCATTCCTTGGCCCATTGGCACTGTTCCTCCATCTTCAAAGCCAGCAACACTTCAGGGCCAGTCCTTCCCACTGCCATCTCTGGCTCTCTCTTTCAACAACATCTTCTACTCTTATGAGTTCTTGTGATTACATTGGGATAATCTAGATATTCCAGGATAATCTCCCTATTTTAAGACCAGCTGATCAGCAAACTTAATTCTATCTGTGGCCTTAAGTCCCCGGTGCTATGCAACCTAATATATTTACAGATTCCAGGAATTAGGATACAGACATATACACATATCCTAATTATAGATCCTTAGGGAGATATCTTCTACCTCCTACAAAACACATCATTAAAAAGGACATAGAAATAGCCAATAAAAGTGTGAAAAGGTGTTCAACCTCATAATTCTTTCAGAAAATGTAAGTTAAAGTCACAATGATATACCGCTATACCTCTCCAGAATGGCTAATATTAAGAAGTCTGGTAGAGATGTAGAAAAACAGGAGTTCTCATATATTGCTAGTGAGATCTTTTTAATTAATGCAACCACTTTGGAAAACTAAAACATAAAATATTAATACTCTAACACCCAAAACTTCCATTCCTAGATCTACACTCACGAGAAGTGCATACATACATGCACCAAATGACATATTCAAAGCAGCA
This sequence comes from Canis lupus dingo, assembly GCF_003254725.2. Taxonomy (NCBI): domain Eukaryota; kingdom Metazoa; phylum Chordata; class Mammalia; order Carnivora; family Canidae; genus Canis; species Canis lupus. Next base: position 53,597,499 of record NC_064248.1, read on the forward strand.
GTAATTTTAAAAGTCACAAACTAGAAACTAAATGCCTACATCTAGTGAAATAAATTATGGTATATTGACACAAGGACTATTATTCAGCAGGAAAGATGAACAAAATTCTACTACACAGAATAATATAGATGAATCTCATGAAATATGTTGAGTGAGTGAAGTCAGAGACAAAAAGGTATATGTTATAGGAGTCCATCGCCATTCATATAAAGCTGAAAAGCAGACAAGACTAATACTTTCTTGTAATAGAAATCAGAATAGTGGTTACCTTGGGGCACTGAATACTTGAAAGATGGCATGCATTATGCTTTTGAGGTATTCATAATGTTCTATTTTGTAAAAATAGAATTACAATTTTTGTAATTTTCTATGTATGCCATATTTCAATTACAATTTCAATATAGCTATTGAAACAGCATATGTACTTTGTGTCAGGAAACTTAGGATCGTATTTACCTTTTAAAGATATGTAAAAACAGATTCCTGGTTAAGGCAGGCTATCATAGTAAGGACACAAACCTCACAGTAGACGATGGATGCTTCCTGTCAGAAGAGCCAAATACCAAAAGGCAAGAGGTTAAAATGAATTAAAATTTATCCCCTCTTGAATCAAATGAAAATGTTACAGACCCTAGAGATTATTCTTATATTTAGACTTTTTCAGTGACCTAAAAGTAGTCATTTGAAATTAGCAAAGTAACATTATATTCAACCTTTTAAAATGAGAATTTTTGTCTTTTTATAAGAAATTGGCATTTTCATCATCAAGGAGGTACACAACCTTCTTGACACAGTGATTCTCCAGCAAAACTATTCCTTTCTTTCAAAATACTGTGCTTACCAAGAGCCCAGCCATAGTCTGTCGACAGAAAAGGGACAGTAGCAAGGGGACAGTGTGCCCACAGGGGAAGAAAGAATAAGACATTTCAGACTATAAAACCAGGAATCTAAAGAACCATAATGAGAATTCCCATAGTAACATGAGTAAACTCGCTTCCTGTTTAGGTTTTGGTTCTGGTCTGTTTTTACAGCATCACATAATGATATGAATAACAATAGAAGAAAATAATATTTCTTTTAATATGATGCTTTATGTTGTAAAGACCTTTCAATATTGATAGGCTTTACTGCAAAATCAGGATCCTTTGAATGAGACCCATCTTGATTCAAATCTCAGTCAGACCTCTATGAGTATCTAACTTTGAAAAATATCTAAATTTCTCAATTGAGCATCAGTTACCTCCCATGTACCTGGAGGTAAGAACTATCAGAAAAGGTTTAAGTGAGGCTGCCAGGTAATATATGGAGTCCCTGGAATGCAGTACAGTAGAGATAATAATGTCAGGTCCACGGCACATAGTTGGCACATGATGAATGGTAGCACTTGCTATGATTGTCTCATTTGCCTTTATAACAACCTGTAAGGGTAGGGACTGAGAGTGTTTAGCCACCAAAACCACCTGCCCCATAGTAGGCACTCAGGAAATGTTGGTTTCATGAGTAATGAACTCATAAGTAAACAAATAAAAGGAAGCAAGGCAAGATCCACTGTCCTAATTTTGTATGAGGGAAGCAAGGCTCGGCTTTAGCTGAGGTCCCACTGCTACTAATGAGAAAAGCCAAGTAACAAACCCTGTTTTCCTTACTCCAAGCCCGGTGCTCATGACAATGTTTACTCGCCTTGCTCTGGATGTTGGCATTTTATCTTCATTTTGTATGTGTGATTTGTTCTAAGTTAAGGAGTGTCTGGACTCAGCTCAGGAAGAAATCCAGTAAACAAGTTTCACGCTTATGCTGATAGTATGTGATGTTTTAAATATACCTAAACTATGATAAAATGTGGAAGCACTGAATTTATATAGTGCGTCTGTTTAATACAAAATAAAAATATCACCACAGAAAGTATTAAGCAAATAAATCCTCCCAGGTTGGGTTTTTGTTTTTGTTTTTTGTTTTGTTTTGTTTTGTTTTGTTTTTTGTTTTGCTATTGCCATTGAAAATTAAACATAGTCAGATGAATATCTTTCCCAAAGGCATCATGGTAATTCCAAAGTAGCATGTTAGGTCATTTAAGGTTTTGAGAGCTTCTTCAACTAGCTAACATCTGGGCTGTCCACGAACCTTGCCTTTACTGTTGGAAATGTGTTCATCGAGGCCAGCATGACGGGAATCATAAAATTGTCCATAGAATGTCCATAGAATCATAAAATTGTATTTTAAAATGTCAATATGTTGGCCAACATATTATGTGCAGAATGGAAAGGATCCAGGAACAATGGGAAGCAAATGAGCTTTTGAATGGGGGAGAATTGTAAATAGCAAGAATGAGGGCAGGTAGGAAAAATACACTGGAAAGGAAGCCAGCAGGCTTGAAGACAGGGCATGAGGACAGGCCCCAGACCCTAACCCGAGGAACTGTGCTGAGAGATGCTGCCTCACCACATGCCACCAGGCTGTGTCTGTGCAGGTGCAGAGCTACGTGCCTGTCTCCCCACTGAAAGAGGGAAGGTAGACCGAGAAGCTACTGGATGAGAAAACTATCCAATGCAGATATGAATTGCACAGCGAAGTTTATTGAAACAGTGCAGGGCAGTGAAGAGCACTGGACTAGGAGATTTATATTTCCTGCAGAGAGCTTCAGAGTAGAGGCTTTGGTGCCAGTCACTGGACTTCATATGTATTTGCTATTACTATTAATATTATTGTTGACATTTTTTATTACATTTTAGATGATTATTAGTAATACATAGGATATCTATTCATCTATGCAAATTTATATCCAGTAATTTTGTTGAATGCTCTAAATATTTCTTGCCAGTGCATTTAGGATATATCAAAACTCCTTAACATGTTTTCAAACATTTTACTCTTTAGCCATATGGAAATTCTTTTACGTCTTTAGAAAAGGTGCATTCTGGCTCTCTTTGAGCTCTTAACACTTGCTCTTTCCTATGCTTAGAACATTGCTACCTCTGTCTTCCTTCCCTAACTCCTAATAATTCTTTAGACTTTAGGTTAAACGTCATTTCTCCCAGAACATCTTCCTTCTTTCCTCTGCCACCACCCTCACCACCATGTCTGATGACAAAATCAGATTAAGCACCTCTACTTCGTGTTTGCATGGCAACCCCACATGTTAGCATAGCTGCCTCATAGAACTATTCATACCTGATTAAAAATGTTTTTTCAGGATTTCCCTGGATAGACTATTAGGTTCTGTGAATGTAGAAGGCATGTTTACTTTTACATTTTATGTCAAGCACCTAGCATATAGGCCCCATAAGAGTAGCTAAAAACTATTTGTGGAATGGATAAAAGAATGAATGGATGGATGGATTAAATCTAAATTCCTCATATGACTTATAAGGACCTGAATGGAGCCTGCTTATCTTTCTGATATCTTCTACAAAATCATGTACCCACCAGTTATTTTGAGTCATTTCATTTATAATACATGCTACATTCCCCAATTATCTTTCTCCCAAACACCTCCTATTCATCCTTGAGGGCTCGATTTTGTTGGCTTCCTCTCCCCATCATCCCCCTGCCCTGCTTTCTATCCCACCTGGATTAGGTGCTCCTCTGAGGTTCTTCCCCAGAACCCTCATTTCCTCTCTAATGACACTTAAAGTTTTTCTGGAGTTTTCTGCTCGCTAGTTAGCATCTTCCTCTAGACTATAAGCTCCCAGAGGACATGGACCATGCTAATCCAGTTTATCATTTTATTCCGGCACATAATAGGTGTTTAACAGTTGTTGAATGTATAAATGAACCAAGTAGTTAAATTATCTTTAAAAATATAAACAAAATGTATGGCATTGTTCAGACATTTCCTTCCTCCTTCTTCCCACCAGGGAACTGATGAATCTGTTTGGATTATTTATCTTTCATCATTTTTCTAAATTATCCACAGGCCCTCTTTTGCATCCTATACTATCAAAAATTGGAATTGCTGTTTTCTTTCATGAGAGCTTTTATTACAACTGTAAAGACTTCTGAGCCCCTCTGTCAGCAATTGCTCAGCGTTTACACTTGAAGTGTCAAGTCTTTAATAACTGTATCTCTGTAGATTTGGCATATCTGGTTCCTACCGGCTCTTGTTCAGATCTACACAGTGCTGAAATATGAGACTTTCTCCCCTGCTGTCTCTCTTCAGATGTCCGTTGCCTTTTTCAGCTACAAATGGAGTTTGTCCATTTCCCTGAGTCACACGTCTCTTTTTGAGTCCATTTGGCCTATACCTTGGTGGAATAAATATGCTTGCTACTCAGCGGATTTTTTAATATTCACATTATTGGAATGAGGAGAGCATTATCTATACTGAGCATAATACTTGGTGTCTTACACTTTTACACTTTGTCCCACACTTGGCTACAGCCATGTGGGCTTAAACTCTTTAATTATTTCATGCTCATTATGGATGGGTTACATTGCACCTTTACAAAATATGGAGTGAGGAAGGAGTAACCAGTACAAATCAGATACCAATCTGGAGATGGTGTAAGATGATGATAGGCCTGCTGTCTCATCTCTGGTACCAAAAAAGTCAGATACCTTCATGTGTGAAACAATATCTACACGGAATCCCATTCATTGTCCTGGTTATTAGCCTGTATATTCTGAGATAAATTGGCCACTCCTCTCCTGTTCTGCTTTGAATCACAGTAAGCCATATTTCCCAGATTCCTTTGGATGGCATCAGGAATAAGTCCTAAAAGCTAGATTTTACCAAAGAGCACTTTTTTTTTTTTCTGCTGTGGTTCCCTTTCCCACCACACAGCCCAATTTGTAGATTTTAACAACACCCACTTCTCTTATTATTCCAGCTCCAGGGATGATACTGGCTTCTTGTCTTATTTTGTCTGGGATGCTGTACATTCCCTACATGGTTTTCGAGCCCTGCCATCATCTTAAGCAATTTTCAATATAAACTCTCTCTGTTGAAACACTTAGAGAGGCTTACTTCTTCCTGACTGGACCCTACTTAATATATCTGGAAAAATCCAAAATGTTCAACGAATAAATCTTTTAAAGTAAACAATATTTGAAATACCCTAAATCCTTGGTGTAAAGTAGCTGTTCTATCCCTTCAACCTGCAATATTTATTTGGAATTCCATTCTGCACTTTTTTTTTAAATGTGAAAGAAACGTAGTTCTAGTTCATATTTTAATAAAAATTCCATTACAAATTAAAATCTTAAAATGGAAGTCACAGGATAAATGGGAAAGAGAATCTGGGAGCAAATTGGAAAGCCCAGATTTAAGACTCTATTGCATCTTATATCAGAGAAACTAATATATTATTTCAAGTAGAAAGTTATTAGTCCTGAGTAATTTCAAATACTTTGGATTTAGCCAAATAGCAAAAAGCTTTTGTCCTTCCAAAATTTTCTGAATATTTAAGAATCTAGATGTTTTATAAAGCAAATGAATAAACAAATGAAAATCGGAATTGGACATATAAATGCAGAGAACAAACTGATGGTAGCCAGAATAAAGGGGATGGGGGATGGGCAAAATGGGGAAGGGGAGTGGGAGACACATGTTTCCAACTATGGAGTGAATAAGTCATGGGGATGGAAGATACAGTATAGGGAATATAGTCAATCGTATTGTAATGGTGTTGTATGGTGACAAATGATAACTATATTTATGGCGAGCATAATATACAAAGATGATGATTCACACTATGTTGAACACCTGAAACTAATGTAACATCGTGTGTCAACTTTACTCAAAAAAATTTAAACACTGTAGATGTTTTAAACAAAATTCTCGTATATGCCAAATTTTTATGTTAAAAACTTTAATCTCAATATATACAAGTATCAAATTGTTGTGTGGTACACCTGAAACTAATATGCTATATGTCAACAATTAAAAAAAACCCTCAATGTCTTCCGTAGATAAGAGGTCTTGAGTTTCTTGACAATCTTTAAAGCATCATCATTTAAAAGGAAGTTACAGGGACACCTGGGTGGCTCAGCGTTTTAGCACCTGCCTTCGGCTCAGGGCATGATCCTGGGGTCCCGGGATCGAGTCCCACGTCGGTCTCCCTGCATGGATCCTGCTTCTCTCTCTGCCTCTCTCTCTCTCTGTTCTCTCATGAATAAATAAATAAAATCTAAAAAATAAAAGGAAGTTACATTTTATATAAATTAATATTAAACACACACACACACACACACAAACCTGCAGGTAACATTAAGCCAACAACCCAATTGCTTATAGTCCAGTGGATGCAGAATATCAAAATTAGCAAAACACTGTTCTTCAAATTTCAGTGAAACTCACTTTTTTCCCCACATCATACACAAACACTCAAAAGCCAACCAACATGGAATTATCTTGAGCCCCCTATAAGAAGACAATGATTAGAAGTCACTTGAACACTGTCATAGCTGAGCTAACAGTGTTCTGTTAGTAACTTTCAATGATTTAAGTATTGGCAGTTATTACTCATTCTTGCTGAAGCTTTTTCTCAACCTTTCTAGAAAAACCACTCACTTCACCAGGTGCTTCCTAGGCTATATGGCTAAATGACCACATACTCCTTGGAGACTTCCTTTCTGAAAGTCCTTCACAAGCCTTCTGATAGACCTGAAGAGGTCAGGAGGCCATGGGGATAAACTGGAAGTGAGCCATCCGAGGTTCTCTGGTCTTCTGTTCTCCACCTCCTCCTAACATAGCCTAGACAAGTAGGATACAAAATGTCATTCTATAAAGAGTGCTACTTGCCTGGTCTCCCCACTCTGGGAAACAGGTTCTTGCCCCATGAGTCTACCAACTTCATATATTTACATTGAAAACTATCATAAAGTGTTTCTTTTAATTCCAGTGTTTTTATTAAAAGAACTTTAGGTGAGAATGACCAAACTCTTAATGTGGTTTACTAAATAATAGAAATCAACATTGTATAGAAACTCCCTTTATTACATCCCAGAAAGATAATGATCCAGCCTTGTTTTCAGTGCCTTCAATGATGTGGAGCTCACCAGCTCCCAAGGCAGCCATTTCATTGCTAGACAGTGTTAATATTTGAAAGCACTTTCTAAGGCTGAACTAAATTCTCTCTCTTACTTTTAATAGCTATCATTTATAGAGCTATCATGACATGCCAAAGATTATCATTTCATACAGTACTTCCATCTAAGCCTCACAAAAACCCTGATGTCTAACTTGTAGTTAGACATTATCCCACTTCCTAATTGAGAAGAATAAAGCTCAGAAAGTTTCATTTACCTGCCTAAGATCACAACAAAGCTAGCATTTGCACCCACTGTGGTTTTCCCTAATATGCCACACTGCTTTCAACAACAAAGAAATTAAATTCTTGGAAATCAAAACATTAACTATTAAATAAAGTGTCATCCTTTAAAGTGTCATACCTTTGGGATATTTATATACGCCCTCTCTCCAAACAGCTGGAACGGTTGCTTTCAAGCAACAGAATGATGATATTTTTTTTTTAACTCCCAGTAAATCTGAAGGGTTTGGAAGAAATAGACAAATGTCTGGGTATTAAAATCTGTCTGTATGCAAAGATACATGAGTATGAACAGGGCCGCCATGTGTCCCTCTTCTCATTTATGTACAAACACGCACACACACACACACACACACACAAATACCTATGCACACAACAAGAATCAGGAAGATGATTTTTCATCCTTATATGAGTGACACAGATTTCCCCCATCAACTTACCTGGGATGAGAAACAAAGTAAACCCCAATGGTGGAGTGGGGAAAGATGAAGCAGAGACGACGGGAGAATGGCAAGCACTTCAACTGTGAGGCTCTGGGGCACCTGGGTGGTTCAGTGGTTGAGCATCTGCCTTTGGTCAGGTCATGATCCCGGAGTCCTGGGATTAAGTTCCACATCAGGCTCCCCATGGGGATCCTGCTTCTCCTTCTGCCTATGTCTCTGCCTCTCTCTCTTCATCTCTCCTGAATAAATAAATAAGGTCTTAAAAAAAAAATGTGAGGCTCTTACACACCAGCCCACTGCCAAGTGAGGACACAACCTCCTGAAGAATCCAACACTGCCCCACCCCACAAAGCCACAAGGTCTGGGGGAGACTGTAAGGCTGAAAAAGGCCAGATCCTTCCCCTTAAGGAAGTCACAGTGTAGTGGGAAAATACCAATAAATAACTCTACACACTCAATTGATAGTAAGCACACTACAATTGATATTTTTAATCTGTTAACCACAGAGTGGCCTCAGCAGAGAGGTTGGAAGCAAGGAGGTTGGGTTGGACCCCGGCTCTACCAGAGGAGCTGTCTGGCCCTCCGTGGGCGAGTACTGCTGACCCCACTCTGCTACCAAGCTGTGGTTCCTAAGCTTGGTCCTCCTCATAAACTGACTCTAAATGTGGTTAGAATGGAGGTCCTGAATGGAGGTCCAAAGGATCACCAGTTGGGTGATTTCCCACTACACGACTGCTATTTTACACATTATTAGTAGCGAAATCATAACGTGTATCATTATGGATCCAAGATTGAGAGCTTCTCAATCTTCCAACCCTGGTAACTTCCAGAAGCTCAGCATTCATCCGAAACCCACAACAACATAAAAGTCAAAGACTCAATATCCCAAGTACCAAGGCTAGCGTGACCTACTGACTCTTTTTTACCCAGGATTGAGGAGCTTCCCAGGATGAACCAACGTCACAGCTAAGACTGAGACAGTCTTGGGTAAACCCAAACAGCTGGCTAGCCTATCGAGGCCATCTCTAGACTTCACAGCAGACCCGGGCCCTTGGGGTGCACCGATCCACACCCCCCTATTCAACAGGTTTAAGAAGGAGGACAAGGAATCCTACTTAGGTACACTCAGAAATAAACCAGCCAATCAAATACGAGGAAAATGGAAGAGGAAAGTAATTTCGGTGCCAGGAGACACCTCAGAAGGAACATTTATTGCCAGCGCCCTCCCACACACGGAACAGAGAGAGCCCTGTCATGAGGACTGATTGGTGTGTGACATTCCCCGAGCTTCAATATACAGCAGCAATACATTTTTACAAAGCCTCAAACTTCTCTCCTAACAGGAAAATACAATAGTAAATTACTGAACACTTAAGCATATATATCATTCCGGGGCTCCGTTTGGTGTCCAGAGAACACTGCGAAGGCAAATCAAATAACTGTCCAAAATGACTACATACATATTCATTCCTTGGGCAGCGTCTGTGGGGCCCACTGCACACTGGTGTCCGCGCGGGCGCTGGGGACCCACAGCGACGCCGAGGACTCGGTTCTTTCCTGCTGGGCATCTTATTTAAACCCTCCACTGTGTTCATAATATCCACTTCCTAGTTCGGGGCTATTCTAACCTATATAGACTTGCTCTCCAGGGTGCGGGCCATGCACAGAAAACATTCAGTAATTCAATTGCCTCATTTACCATCGCTCCCCGAAGAAGAGCCATAGCCAAGGAGTGTCGAATGCATCCAGCTTACATTTTCTTCCCTGGGAGCTTATTTCTGGCCACCGACACAGCTTAGGCGTCAGGTAGCGAGACATACTGAAGACAAATGAGGGCGGAAACCCCAACGGGGAGAAAAGTATGGTCCGGGCCATCCCCTCCCTTGTCTGGCCTTGCATGGGGCCTGGGGCCGCCTCGCCTCCTGGTTCACCATCACTAGCTGAGCCCAGGGCCTTCGGCTTCCTTCTGCACCTGCAGCGGCAGCCGCCCTCTGAGAACTCACGGGGGACACGCGGGCCCGGCCACGGCCCAGAGCAGCGCACTCCCGCCTGTTGGGCGACGTCGCCCTGTCCCGCGGCGCTCACACGGCTGATGATGCCCGGCAGGGCCGACGACAGACGCAGGCGACACCCGGGGTTTCGGTAGAGAGAGCAGCGCCGCGAAGCTGCGGCCTGTGCTCCAGGAACTCGCAGCTTTGACCCGCGGTGGCGGCGGGCGGCGGGGGCCTCACCCGGCCGGGAGGCGGGGCCGGAGCCGCACAGCGCCCGCAGCGGGAGCCGCCAGGGGCCCGTGTCCAGCCCGGCGGGGGCGGGGGGGGGGACTCTGGGGGGGACCCCGGGAAACAAGCCCCGGCAACGCTCCGGGGCCCGCGGCTTGGCGGAACACCTCGGCGGACCCGAGAGCCCCGGAGAGCCGCGGAGAGCCGCGGGGAACCCCGAGAACCCCGGAGAGGCCCGGAGAACCCCGGGGAACCCCGGAGAGCCCAGAGAACCCCAAGAACCCCGGAGAACCGCGGAGAACCGCGGAGAGCCCCGGAGAGCCTCGGAGAGCCCGGAGTACCCAGAGAACCCCGAGAACCCTGGAGAGGCCCGGAGAACCCCGGGGAACCCCGGAGAGTCCCAGAGAAACCCGGAGAGCTCAGAGAACCCCAAGAACCCCGGAGAGCCCAGAGAGCCCCGGAGAGCTCGGAGAGCCCGGAGAACCCAGAGAACCCCGGAGAGCCCCGGAGAGTCCCAGAGAACCCGGAGAACCCCAGAGAGCCCTGGAGATCCCCAGAGAGTCCGGAGAACCCCAGAGAACCCCAGAGAGCCAGAGAACCCCGGAGAGCCCAGAGAACCCCAAGAACCCCGGAGAGCCCAGAGAGCCCCGAGAACCCCGGAGAGCCCCGGAGAGTCCCAGAGAACCCGGAGAACCCCAGAGAGCCCTGGAGAGCCCCGGTGAGCCCGGAGAACCCTGGAGAAACCCGGAGAACCCCGGAGAGCCAGAGAACCCTGGAGAGTCCCAGAGAGCCCAGAGAGCCCCGGAGAGCCCAGAGAACCCTGAGAACCCTGGAGAGCCCAGAGAACCCCAGAGAACCCAGAGAACCCCAAGAACCTGGGAGAACCCCGGAGAGTCCTAGAGAGCCCCGGAGAGCCTCAGAGAGCCCAGAGAACCCTGAGAATCCTGGAGAGCCCCGGAGAGTCCCGGAGAGCCCAGAGAACCCCAGAGAGCCCCGGAGAGCCCAGAGAACCCCAAGAACCCCGAGATCCCTGAAGAACCTGGAGAGCCCCCAGAGAGCTCCCAGAGAACCCGGAGAAGCCCAGAGAGCCCAGGAGAGCCCCGGAGAACCACGAAGAGTCCCGGAGATCCACGGAGAGCGCGGGAGATCCGCCCCATAGAACCCGGAGAGCCCCCAGAGAACCCCGGGGAACCCCCGAGAGCCCCGGAGGACCCTGGAGAGCCCCGGAGAGCCCCGGAGAGCCCCGGAGAGCCCGGCCCGAGCCTCGGCGTCGTCGGGGCCGAAGCGGACAGCCTGTCAGAAACGTGACACCGGCCTTTGGAATCTGCATGTCTGGGTGAAACGTATGAAATATTCATGGCTCAGATTAAAATATTTTATTGAATTAATATTGATTTACGATTAATTTTTAAAGAGATTCATATTTCATGAGGCGCTCACAATGAACCCACCGATTGGGCCTCAGCGAGTGAAACCAATTACACAAGTCGTTAAGGAGGCGACCAAGACAGCAACTCTGGACGCCTGGGAGGAGACAAAAAGAACGTGCAAGTCTGGCTTTCTGATAAGATACGCAGAGTATCTATGCAGTGACTGAAACAGAAATCTCCTGTCCCTGCTCGCTTTGATACAGCTTTTTCTTTTTAATGCGTGCCAGTGGGGCATCCCCCCTGTCAATTTTTTTTTTTTTTTTTTTTTTTTTTTTTTTTTAGAAAGATATCTATGTTTGGCCTCACATTTGAAAGCTTCACCGTGGTGACATTTTTTTTTTCAAAATTGCAATTAATTCTCCCCTTCCAAGAGGAAACTGTAATAATCATAGCAACCGAAAAGGGAAGCTTCGTTAAGAGCTCCTCTCTCCACTATTGGGCAAAGCCTTTCAGAAAAGTGCTGACAGCTGAAAACAAAAGACATTGATTGCTGCACCCAATTAGCATCTTCAGGCACAAAGCAATGGCGGGTAAGATGAGGGTCCCCTAGTGCTTTCCAGCGTGTTCTATTTCAATCTGAGCCCGGGGAAATTAACTTTTCCCCCCTCGGCTCTCCCACCATGCTTTCCAGAATCGTACCTGTATTTTTGTCTGAAACGCTCAGATAGCCATCATTTCAGTGAGTCCCCTTTTGGTAGGAAAATGTTTTCTAATTTCTACAAGATATTTTTACAGCCTAAGTAACAGACCCAGTTCATCTTTATTCATCCTTTTCTTTCTTTTTATGTCTCATTCATGTCTTCCTTTTCTTATTCAACCGTTCTAAATTGGGCCATCCTTGTTTGGCTTATTATAGCCAGGCCTTTTTTGCACAAAGCGCCAGTATGTAAAGTTATGGGACAAAATAAGGATTATTCTTCACTTTGGGATGAAGGGTTTTAACGTGAGCATGAGGATTTTTAAAAGGCATGGGAAATCTGCAGGAGATGCTAGACTGGGTTAGAATAGCCACATGGGGCTGGGATGATGCCCAGGGTCTCCTAATTAGATAAAGCCATTGTTTAGATTCAGACAATACCTGTTTACAGTTCAATAAACAACTTGTCACAGTTGCTTGCTCGAAGCAGACCTAGATGTCAGTGCAAACAGTTAGTACAGAGGTAGTGGAATAAATTGGTCTCCTGAGTAAATAAATTGAGCAGCATGTGAAACAGCCTCATCAGTACTGGGGAAGATAATCATTTATAAAGGTTTAAGATGGTGTTTCATAAGTATTGACATTTAGAGAAATGTCTTTCCCCATCCAGATGACTAACCCCACCTCTTCCGATTTTCACCAGCCACTGGGAAAGGAAAACATTAACAAAACAAAAAAAAAAGGGGGGGGGGGATAAAGTCTTTCGGAGGCCGTTCCCTCAAACCACCCCGGATCTGACGCTTCGTGCGTAAAATTTAGTAAAACTCCTAAAGCTGCCCGGTCTTGAGTATAGATTGCGGGTGAGCACGGCACCTGCCTTCGAGGACCCCCCGTCACCGCAGAAGGGAACCGGGCGAGACGCTGAGACCGCGGAGGGGTCGCGTGGCCCAACACGCAGGAGCCAGAGCAGGGAAGGGAGCGCAGGTGCGTGCCCGGAAAGCGCAGTCGGGGGGGGGGGGGGGGACGCCGCGGGGGGGGGGGGGGCAGCGGGAAGAAATGGGGTGACACCGTTCGGGGGCTCCTTGTAGGAGGATAATGACTGCGCGTGGTGGCATCCGCCTTCCCAGGGGTCTCTGAAAGGAAGGGTCTGCACCGGGACATGTAACTGAAGAGCCGGATGCACGGGGCTGTAACAAATTGCCTTCTCGCAGAGAGATCACAGAGGCCCCTCCGAGCCCCCGCGCCGACACGCCGGGAAGCAGGGCGGGATGCCGGCTCCTCAGAGGCTGCAGGACGGCAAGGTGTGCACGCGGCTCCGCCATCGAAACCCTCCTGCGTCACAGTCACAGCCCGTGCGATCGATGGCCCTCGGCGGGCGCCCGAGCCAACAGGCCAAAGGCCCTCCGTCGGGGGAGCTGAAGTGCTCCCACCACATTCTCCCTCCCTCCCTCTGTCCCTGCCTTCCTCCCTCCTCCCCTCTCTCCCTCCCTCCCTCCCTCTCTCCCTCCCTCCCTCCTTCCCTTCCTTCCTCCCTCCGTTCCTCCCTCCCTCCCCTCCTTCCCTCTCTCCCTCCTTCCCTCCCTCCATCCTCCCTGCCTCCTTCCCTCCCTCTCAACCTCCCTTCCTCCCTTCTCCCTCCCTTCCTTCCCTCTTCCATCCCTCCGTCCCTCCCTCCATCCCTTCCTTCCTCCCTCCTTCCCGCCCTCCCAACCTCCCTCCCTCCCTTCTCCCAACCTCCCTCCCTCCCTCCCTCCCTTCACCCAACCTCCCTCCCTCCCTTCCTTCCTTTTTAAGCCTGGCCATTACACTTCACCCCACAGACCCTAAGTGAAAAAGCTCTTGCCCTAGAAATGGTAGGGGGCACATCTCCTTTTAGACAAATTTAACCATCGCAGCACTTACCCTAAGTGTACTAAATTCTGACACCATGAATAATGCCTATTTCCCTTTAACACAGAAATTTTCAATCTTGCACTTGGAGTTCTGCAGCAACAGAAGTCTTTTCCTGCACCAAGAAAATAAAACTAGAGTGTAGTCAATACCATTATATACCCCAGTGATCCTTCCTGGAGGTGAATATGTAACATCTGCCTGTAACTCGCACTCCCTGTGTCCCCGGCTCTCTACAACCACACCTGCTTTTTGCTTTTTCAAATGGAGTTCACAAGCTGACTGTGAGATTTCTTTCCCCAGCATTATGCTGTGGTCACAGGCCTGAGAGCACATAATGCCAGGATTACTGCCGACCTGCCCTCTGTGGAAATCTGAGCTCAGTGGTGTCTTTATAAAATGTTAGCTTTCAAGGCTACTCTAGACAAAATTGGCAGTGGATGTAGTTTTTCACCTCTATTCCCAGCTTCCATGTTCTGAGACGAAATCTCATTTACCCCATACTTCTCTGAAGGGCCCAGTGCTCTTTTAAAACCTCTTCTTGTGCAGGCACAGCAATGCAGAAAGCAAAGGAAAGGAGATTGGGCGAGAAAGAAAATCCAGGTTCGGGTCCCATCTCTTCCTGACTGGGTAACTTTGTCCAATACACTTAACCTCTTCAGCACCATTCCTCAGATGTAAAATAGAGATAATAAAATGACTTCCTTCCCAACGAGGGTACACATGTTACAGTCACAAAAGAAATGAATTAAAGTGCTTTGAAACTTCAGGGACCAGTTACTATTTCCCTAAGTGGCTGTTCATGCCCTTGAAAATGTAACTGAATATCTACCGCACTTGAGGCTGGATACAGTGATGAATGTGTTGAGTCCCCTGCACTTGGAGACACGGTCTAACAGAGTATCATGGGAAGTGTAATATTAAGAGTATAAGATTAGAACCATAATAGAGTATTAACAAGTGTTATGGAGCTACAGATATGGAAGCAATTAAATATTCTGGAGGTAAGTCATGGAAACTTTGTTGGTTTATATTTATATTTGTATATATATTTATATATATTTTATATATTATACATATATTAAAAATATATATATATATACGCTTTAAAAAGACCATCATGTCCTAGTCAGCTCCTTCCCAGGGCCTCCAAGTCACATGGACATAATCACTGCAGTTTATGCAGATTCTCTGATTCTAACCATGGAATTGAATGGTTAGAACCATCTTGAGTCTGTTTGTTTGTTTGTTTGTTTATTTATTTATTTATTTATTTGAGAGAGCACAGCAGTGGGGTGGGCAGGGTGGAGTACAAAGGGAGAGGAAGAAGTAGATCCCCTGTAGAGCAAGGAGCCAGACATGGGGCTCAACCCCAGGATCCCAGGATCATGACCTGAGCTGAAGTGAGTCACTTACCCAACTGAGCCACCCAGGCACCCCAATTTTATACCATTTATTAACTACGTTTTTTGGATCTTGTATCAAATATATTAACCGAAAATAATCCACATCAGACGATGAACCTCTATCTGGTTTAGAGGTTTGAGAAGTCCTGCAGAGACAGTGTTGAGCAGACTCTTCCCCAGCAATCCCCAAACTTGTCTCGCCTGCAAACACCTGAGTGAGATTACCACTGGCTACTGGTGGGTGCTATGTGTGGATCTCTAGCCAGACCATGCAGGCAACTCCAAAACCAGACTTCTCTTTGAGACTGAGAACTGCTCTCCTCCTGAGTTTCTTGTCTCTGTAGATGATATCACTACTTACTCCTTTACTCTAGCAAGAAAGCAAGAAATTCTTCTTTTCTTCTCCCTTTATGTCATCTCCCTCCGATCCATTGACTAACCCTGTCAATCCCGTGTCCTTACCATTTTTCATACCTATACCCTCCTCTCCTTCCTCCTTTGATTGCCAGAGTTCAGTGGCATCACCCTTTATCTCAGTCTGGAAAGAGCCCCCTAACTGTCTCCCTGTGTCTAATCTCACTTCCTATAATTCATTCTCCAAATACTACCAAAGTGGTAGTGATCTTTAAAAGCTAAGGAAGATCATATAACCCTCTTTCTTAAAATCCTTCAAAGGCTCTCCGTAGTTTACAGAACAAAGAGCAAAATTCTTAAAATGACATAGAAGACCCTAAATCATCTGTCCTCGCAGTTGTCTTGACCTCACGATTCTTATAACTCTGACTCTTCTATGTGGTTTCATAACTCCCTGCCTTTGCTCTTACTGAATCTCTGTGCCTGAAAAGTCTGCCTCCTGTCTTCAGCCTCCTGTCCAAACACCTCCTCATTTGCCAAGACTCATTCCAGACATTCCCTTCTCTAGGAACTCTTTATTTATCTTACCAGAACTTTAAGAAAGAATTGACTACCCCTTCCTTTGTGCCCTCCTCCTGCACCTTGCCCAGATATCTAAAGCATGTCTCCTTTCTTCTGGAAAGAAAGCTCCCAATGACAAGGTCCACATAGGCTTACTTTGTATACCCAGAACCTCAGACAGTATCTGACACATGATTGACACTCAATTGATGTTGTGCGAGTGAATGAATAAAATAGGAAACCCGTTCTACCAAAAAGAATGTCACAAAAGACTGAAAAAGTGGCTTGCATATTCTAAGCAGTCAATAAATATTTGTTGAATGAATGAATGAATGAATGAACAAATCCTATCATATTTTGTCATTGAACTGGAAATCTGGTCACTGTTTTTTTTTTTAGGTCATCCTTCTCCATACATATTTTTTCTCTTATATGACAATGCCTACAGCAGGCCAAAGCAGTGTACATTACACCACTATCAAATGCTGACACAGATTGGAAATGACCTTGCTGGCTAATTGTTTCACTACTGAAAGCTCTTTGGGGGCTTTCTTCTTAGTGTCAACCTCCTCAAATATACTCCTAAGGACTCAAAATTAAAAAAAGCAAAACAAAACAAAAACTACTTTGTTTTTCTACTCAACTGCTGAACAACCACAAAACCAAGGCAGGAAAAATTCTACTAACCCAGGGAGAAAACATCATACAAATTCAATTCCTAGTGTGTTTAGATCTCTGACACTTACATAAAAATTCAGAGTTAACCTTTTAAGTGTGCAGAATAGACATACTTTCCAGAGGTGCAATGAACTGCCAAAAATTTACTACCACTGGCACCCTAGAATGCTGAAATTTCTATTACAAAATGATAACCTTTGGCTTCTCAATCTTTAAGAGAATCCTTTTAAAATGCAGATACTCCTGGGTGGAAGCAGGGTTGGTATCTAGCCTATATGCATGATCAATAAGGCCAGGGTGGTCGTTTGTGTCTGGCAATGGTTTTCATTATTCAGTGCTACTATATTCCCAGATGTTAAATGTATTGCCTATACTGCAACCCAGAAGGAACCCAACTGTGAGCCTCATTTTTGTACATTTAGAAATGAAAGGGCTTTATAGATCATCTAGTTCCCCACCCCCCCACATTCTGTTTCTGAGATTTATTTTTTCATGCATATACTTATATATTTATTCATTCAAGCAATATTTGCTGAAGGCCTACTATGTGCCAACCACTCCTTTAGGAACTTGGGACACAGAAATGAACAAAATAGACAAAAATCCAAGACCTCATATGGCTATGTTATATTGGGGACAGGTAGACAATCAGCAATACATCAGTAAATGTATTTTTCTCTTGGGTGCCTGGGTTTGCCAAATAGTGATTAGTGAGTAAAAATAAAATAGGGAAGAGGGAGAGAACATGCCAGGCAGAAAGCCAAGGTATCTTCCAATTTAAATTCAGTGATTCGGGAAGTCATCATTGAAAAGGTAATATTTGTAAGAAGACTGGTGGAGAGGTGGAGCAAACAATGCAAATACCAGAGCAAGAGGAATTTCCAAGCAGAGGGAAAAGCTAGTCCAAACATCATGAGGGAGGAATTTGTATGATTTGTTAAAAGAAAAAGAGGAAAAAGAATAAAGTTAGTTTTTTTTTTAAAGATTTTATTTATTCATGAGAGACACAGAGAGAAGTGGAGACATAGGCAGAGGGAGAAGGAGGCTCCCCGCGGGGAGCCCAATATGGGACTCAGTCCTAGGACCCCAGGATCACGACCTGAGCCCAAGGCAGATGCTCAACCACTGAGCCACCCAGTGGTGGCTCCTAGGGAGAAAGTGTGGTTCCTATGGAGAGAACGAAGGGAAGAGAACTACAAGATGAAGTCAGAGGATTAGCGAGGGGCCGAGTTATTACAGAACCCTGGTGGACATTTTAAAGACAAGTTTAGGCTGAGTGAAATAAGAAGCAGCTGGAGGGTTCAAGCAGAAGAGCGACATGCTCTGTTGTAAAGGACCATGCTGCTTCTATGTTGAGAAAAGACTAAATTGAGGCAAGGACAGGAGCAGATAAACCAGGTGGGAGGCTGTTGAACTGGTCAAGGTGAGAGGTGACAGTGGTATGGACCAGTGGTAGTGGTAGTGGATGGTGAGAAGTGGACAGATTCTGGATACATTTTGATAGTAGAGCCAATAGGACGTGCTAATGTACTGATTATGAGGAATGGAAGAAAGAAAACAGATAAGAAAAGCGGAGACTTTTTGGCCTGAGCAACTAACTGGGAGGATGATGTTTTCATCAACTGAAGTAGAAAGACTGAGGATAGTGTGTGTTTGGGGGAGTTGGTATGATCAGGAGGCAGTTGGGGCATCTTAAGTGTGAAATACCTAGTGGACATCCAAAGGGAGGAGTTGACTAAGTTAAATAATCAGATGAGAAAATGTATATACAGGGACGCTATGAATTATATGAGGTCATCCAATCACAAAGGCATCATTAGAGGGGGGCATAAAATAGCTCCTTCCCTGGGAGGGAAGGAGGCAGAGAGGTCTAGAGGGAAGAGAAAGGCTGAGACTATGATAAATTCTGCCTTCCTCGTTGTTTGGACAGGAAGTGGGTGGCCAGACCAAATGAAAGCTCATAAACCAGAAGAGAAATTGCATAATGTTATTCAGTCGCTAGTTTCTTTTTTTTTTTTTTTAAGATTTTATTTATTTATTCATGAGAGACACACACAGAGAGAGGCAGAGACACAGGCAGAGGGAGAAGCAGGCTCCATGCAGGGAACTCCAGGATCACGCCCTGGGCCGAAGGCAGGCGCTAAACCACTAAGCCACCCAGGGATCCCCTAGTCACTAGTTTCTAATGTTCATTTTTCCATTAAGTTCCTGATTGTGTCTATTAGATTTATTTTAATATTAAACATTCTTTAGGACTTGTGCAATGAGAATGTAAAGAGAGAATGGTGCAAAATAAGATAGTAGAAATCTATTTGAACTGTTCTACTCACATGGACTACAGAAACTCTGTGGATACCAAATGCCAGAGCAACTTAGAGTTCCTGGTGGCAGCTCCTAGAATCTAGATTGGGAATAAAACCTGTTCGGGATATGAAAAGCAGCTGGGATTGGATGGTGCTTGGCAAAGCAAGTAGAAAGAACTTACCCATTTGGGGCACCTTATTCAAAGAATACCTGGGAAGGGGCAAGTTTCTGAGCTACTTATGCAATGACAGCATTCTTTTGCAGAGATCTAAAATTGTGACCAATTCACAATCTTCTCCAAAGCTACAAACCTTCAGGAGGTCACTAGGTCCAGCTCTGGCCCGAAGCAAACCGTACAGGAGGACTGTAAACTGGGGCATATTTACCATATTTGCCAGGAGGACATGGAAGAGGGAAAGAGAGAGACACTGGACCATTATTGGTGGCCTGCTAGAGACTTCTAGATATCCAAACTATGTATAGCCTCCATTCACAACTGGCTGCTAGAGGCCTGAAATAGATGATGATCTCAAATGATTTCAACTTTTCAAGACTTTTCCTATTAAAACCCACCTACCACAAATCTTCTTAAGTGCTTTTAAAATACAGAGTATCCAATTCATGCAGATACCAGCCACTTACTGGGAAGAGGTTAGACAAGGATTTGGACCAGATATGAGGACCTTCATAGTTGAATGTAAAGAATTAAGAAGGGTGATCTGAGGAGTTAGTACCTGTAAGAAAAACATAAGCCAAAATCAGGCTATGCCAGTTAGTTACCTATTATCTCTCAGTGCCAAGTCGACCCATCCGCACTCTGCTTCTTTGCACTATATTTTCAATATTCCCTTGCCAGATGGATTCCTGTTAGTTTCTGTCAGTGAAAGACACTAGTGTGAAATTGAAAGACAGGAGGAGGGAAGAATGAACTCTTTTTCTATTTACAGTTCCTATAAGTTTTCTTCCAGCAGCAGAAAACAAATACCATACCAACAATGCTTCAGCCCCTCAGGGCTGGCTATACCTTTTCAGTGGCAGAGTACCAGCGACACCATGCACTTTTCAAGGAGCACCATTCCCATAGCGTCTCTTCCTCAGAGAGTTGGACAATAGCCAAGTGGTAGCCTTCCCGAAAATTCACACAACAGCCACATGGTATTCATCATTCAAAGCACCAGCGACAGAGACCAGTCCTCTGAGCCACTACATAAACCAGTGCCCTTTTGTTCTTTGACACCAAGAGTAGTAGCTGCATTCACACATACTAATATTGGACTTAGCTTGTCATTCCTTTTCTGTTCTTTCAGGCTTCTAATACTGGTGTGTGATGATTTTTAAATATGTCACAGATTCCTCAACACTCTTCTTTCTAAAAGGTGGACTCTAATTCATCTCCCCTTGATTGTGGCCTGACTTAATAACTTGCTTCAAATGAGTAGACCATGACACACATGATGGTGTGTGGCTAGGTCATAAAAGGTATCACAGCCTCATCATGTTCTCTCTCTTAGATAACTCTCTGAAAGAAGCCAACTGCTATGTCATGAGGACACTCAAATGGCCTTGTGGAGAGGCCCCTGTGGTGAGAAACTGAAACTTTTTGCCAACTACCAGAGAGAAGCTGAGGCCTCCTGCCAATAGCTACGTAAGTGCGCCATCTTGGAAGCAGATCCTCCATCTTCAGCCAAGCCTTCAGATAACTGCAATCCCATCTGACAGTTTAACTGCAATCTCATAGGAGATCCTAAGCTTCTCCTGGATTCCTGAACCTCAGAAGCAATGTGAGATATTAAATGTATCTGGTTTCGAGCTACTAAATTATTGGTTACAACAGATAATTAAAAATCCAAGTAACCAATTCTTTACATTAAAGTTCTCCATTTGAAATATATATCATGGTTTATTGCTGGATCTTGATTGGTAGAAGACTTGGCAGCATGAGTGGACCCAGGAAACTGACCCTCAAAGATAGGACTCTGCAACTGAGTTGCTTACCTCTTCGACTCTGAACACAGTGATAACTTTCTTGCCAACGACAATTGGGATGCTGGTAATCTGTAACAGGCAACAGAGCAAAATGACTTAAATTATTCCCTGTGGCTGGTTGGGATGAATTATCTATGGAAGGTAAGACTTTAAGTAACAAAGTTGCTGAAGTACGTGACAGTTATGGTAATAAGAACTGGGAATGAGCTTTCTCTGACATCAAGTCATAGAAAACCAGAAAGCATCTTCAGTAGTTATGAAAGAACCTCTTATTTCTTGGAGACATAAGACAGGTATGACTAATCAAAATATTTTTGTGAGTTGCATAATTACAATATAAGATGAATTTACAGAGTTTCTTATGTAAAAGTTTAGGAATTGTTTGGAAGAAATGGATGCTTGAACTTGGAAGGAAGAAATTTTGTTCAGCTTAGACAAAGTTGAGTATTTTTAATCTAATATCTCTGAGCCACTTGCCAGCAGAAGCAGCTTCTTATGTTTTAAGGAGAGTAGCCTTACTCGAAGACCCTATAAACTCCTGCCTTCAAAAAGAATGTTTATTCTCCTCAGCATCATTCACTGCCTCAAAACCTGCAAATAGGGTTGTATCTCAACACACCCCAGGGAGGCAAGTGCCAAAACATGCTTGGGAGAAGAGAGTTTATATTCCAAAAGAACAGCAAGATTTTGGAAGTATACATTGGCAGAAACTTGGAGAATAGATATGGGAGTACTCTCAATGGATATTAGACCAAAAATCTAATACAACATTGGATTAAAACAAATATATTATTATGATTTAACTTAACAGAGAATTATGTAACTATGAGAAGTTTCAAGAGTTTGCTTGGATGATTACTAAAACATGGACACCAACGTGACCTAATTCAATCAGGATGAAATGCCGGAACTTCCTTGGCATAAAATAGGAGACAAAACCAAAAGGCTTAGAAAGATAGGAATGTTGGAGTAAACCTGAATATCCATACAAATAATTCCCTTGAGAGTCCAGAGTGCTCTCTCTTCAATAAAACACTGAGAAATACATTAACAATGGGGTCACTATATGCTTAGAAGAGCTCTATGGTGGATGGCTGTCTTTTATAAGCGAGGGATGATGATGAGAAATGCCACCACTGAAATGAGTTTCCTGATTTTAAAATAGACAGTGAAATTCTGGAATATTAGGGGCCAACTTAACCTCTAAAGACAAAGTATGCATAATTACCACAATCAGTTATGTCTGACCTGCAGGTATCTGCTATAAGGCTAACCTGATCACAGTGTTTCATGAAACAAATAGGCAGCCTAATAAATAATTATATATGTATGCAACTGTAATTAAAAAATTCTAGGCCAAGAGGACAGAAATCTGACTTGGATCACCACAACAGTGGAGCACATCTTCTTACCCTTGCAGCCTTAAGCAAACTCCTAGGCTCAGAGTGCAGGGGGCTCATTCAGCATCACCACAATATATTCTGAAATATTTTCTAAGCCTTCTATAAGGTGCTTATATAAATAGGGTGATCATGTTCTGGAAAAGGAAAACATCCAGGCCTAATTTGAGATTACTAGATGCTAGCTCCTCTGAGGTTATAATGCCACCATGGCCCACCAGACAATGTGGGACTTATGGAGGTCAATTGATAAAGTGGATTTTTGGGCCTCTAGCTATATCTTCAGATCTTGCATATATAATTTGAATAGTCATGCTTAGAAACTTACAGAATCACTGTACGACACTTCTTACCTCTGGAGGTAGGGTTGTTATGTTAGAGCCATGATGAGGTCATGGCTCTAAAGCTTCCTCTCTCAACCAGAGTGGTAAGCCACAACTGACCCCTGGTGGAAGTACAGAGATCATTGGCTTCATCAAAAATTTGAAGAACAAAAGGATGATATCTCATATCACCTTCCAGTGTAATTCTCTTTTTTCGCCTATGCAAAAGACAGATGGATCGTGAGTTGTTATAAAGCTATGCAGGTCATTATTCCCATTGCAGCAGTTACTCCAGACATAGAATTTTTAAAGGGGCAAATTAGTACAACCTCTAGATCCTGGTATGCAGCTATTGATTTGACAAATGCCTTTTTGTCTATAACAAATTGCAAATCCCACCAGAAGCAGGGACAGCAACACATCTTCACACTCTTGCTTCAGGGCTAAATCAACTGTTCCATTGCCTGACAAAATCTAACACCCAAAAATCTTGATCATCTTGGAATTTCATGGAATATCGTGTCAAACATCTGATGACATCATGCTTACTGAGCCTTATGAACAGGAACTACTAGGAACTTTAAATGCCTTAGTAGCATGCATTCCAGAAAGTGGGAAGTATACCCAAGTTTTTAGGGACCTGCAACTTAATGGTGTTTTTTAGATACCCAGCCTGCCTGCTGGTACCATTGACTATTGGATAATCCATCAAGCAGAAGGTCCAAAACAGATGATGCCAAGTGATTTCAACTATTAAAGGCTTCATCCTGTTAAAATTCATATATCACAAATCTGCATGTTTTGAGTATCTTCTGTATGCAAAGTGAGCAAGTAGTTCCTTCCAAATATCAAACAGTTGCTGAGATACGGTAGTTCAAGGACCTGGACTATGCATGATGTGACCTCATGCTGTAATCTGTGGGATTAAGGAGGAAGATTAGAATGGTACGTCTGGTACAAGGGGACTGTACCATCCATGTGAGCCAACAGTCCAGACAGTGAGGTCCTGCCACAACTACTACATCCTCACTCTCTCTCACTGCTAATTAATCTAATTAATCCCAACACCCTCTCCTACTGAACTTGGACTCAGTCTCAGAATCCTTCCAAACACAGCATCACAAATAATCTTCACCAATCCATTGTAGAAATAAATCTTTCTGTCAAAACAGAGGGAATCCAGGCATAAGGCCGCTAGCTAGCTAGAAATCATAAAAACTGAATGAGGGGAAGCAGGAGAAAAGTGAAGAGTAGGAAGTGAAATCTAAATGTATCTGGGTGAAAAAGGAAAAGATCCATAGTATCCAGAGTAGGCAGGGGAAGAACTATCACAGATATCTGTTAGCTCTAATAGTGAATACAGAGAATTCCTTCTGAAGAAAGCTCATCGGCCTAACACTAAAGTGCTTCTGGGATAGAGGAACCATATTCTGAAGAAGCTATGTGGGAGTTATGCATCAGTTTGCCTAATGCTACAGGGGCAAAGGGGCTGTCTACAAGCACCCACTCTGCGACGCAGAACTGGGAGTTCACAGACATCTAAGGACAAACACTGGAAATATTTCTACTATTCTGAAAACGAAACAGAACATAGTAGTATTTAATATCCATCTACTTCACAGAGCCATAGTAAGTTTCTATATTAAGAAAACACAGCTTGCAAGCAAGTTGAGCAAGACCCTCAGAGCAAAGCGACAGATAAATGGAACAATATTATTAGAACAGATTATTAGTTTCTTTTGCTAAAGAGCCCCAAAACTGAGAAAGTTGTCGTCCATGGCTTTTTGCTAATCATATCCCCCAAAGGAACAAGCAGCAAACTTTTCACATTAGAGGATCTCAATAAACGTGTTGAATTAAATTGGAATTGGCAAAATGTCAATTAAACTTTTTTCAGTTTTGCTTTTTAAATTTTTACATATTTCAATTAATTTAGCAAAGACATTAGAGCTTTTCATTTCCCCAAATCCTTTCTTTAATCAAAGCCAAGGAATAGACTGACGAATTAATTCTATGCTAACTCATATCAGAAGCAACATTTCTCTCAGAAATAAAAAGTAAGTAAGCAACACCAAATGCTGGCAAGGGTGTGGAGCAATAGGAACTCTCATACATTTCTGGTGGGATTGTAAAATGGTACAGCCACTTTGGAAGACAGTTTGGCGGTTTCTTAGAAAACTAAACATATTCTTACCATATGATCCAGCAATCACACTCTGATATTTACCCAAAAGAGCTGAAAATTTATGTTCACACAAAAACCTGCACGAGGATGTTTATAGCAGCTTTACTCATAATTGCCAAAACTTGGAAGCAACCAAGATGTCCTTCAGTAGGTGAATGGATAAATAAACTGTGGTATATCCAGACAATGGAATATTATTCAGCACTAAAAATAAATGAGCTATCAAGACATAAAAGGACATAGAGGAACTTTTTTTTTTTTTTGACATAGAGGAGCTTTAAGTGCATATTAGTAAAGTGAAAGAAGCCAGTCTAAAAAGGCTACATACTTTTTGATTCCAACTATAATGGAATTCTGAAAAAGGCAAAACTATGGAGACAGTAAATAAATCAATGTTAATAGCAGGGACCGGGGAGATGAATAGATACAGCATGCCTGATTTTTAGGGCAGTGAAAATACTCTGTATGATATTGCAATGATGGATACATATTATTACACATTTGTCTAAACTCATAGAATGTAGAACATCCAGAGTGAACCCTAAGGTAAATATGGAATTTGAATGTTTATACATGTTGGTGTAGGTTTATTCTTGGCTAGAAAACAAACAAACAAACAAACAAACAAATTCCATTCTGGCATGTGATATTGGTAACAGGGGAGGCTATGTAGGTGTGGGGTAGGGGTGAGTGGGAAATCTCTTGACTTCCCTCTCAATGTTATTTTAAACCTAAAACTAATCTTAAAATTTTAGTCTTTAAAAAATGAATATATAAAAAGTAAACACTGGCCTGAACTGATCGATCATACATTGTTTTCAATTGCCCTAGACAGGGAACCACGAATGAATGGTGGGAAAATATTACTTCTTAGATTGCTCATGTTCCTATAGCCATACAGGCAGAGGAGAAAGGTCAATGTTTCACTGACACAATCACTCTATCCCAGTCACACTGGCCTCCTTCTGCCTGTTCACACACCAAACATGTCCCCACCTAAGATTTTTACATTTGCTGTTTCTTCACCATGAACACTCTTTCCCCAGATAATTTGCTCTCTAATTCCTTCAAGTATTTCAAGTCACTTTCCCAGTGAAGCCCTCCCTGGTCAGCCAAACTAAAAGTTCAACCCACTTCCCTGCTTTATTTGTCTTCCAACCTCAGTACATATTGCTATCTAACATATCGTAGGGTTTACCTTTTTGTTCCATTGTATATCTCCCCTGCTGGACTATATAAACTCTGCAAGAACAGGAATAATTTTTTCATTACAATATCTTTATCCCTTAGAATGGTGTTTGGCATACAACAGATCAGTAAATATCTGCTGAATGAATAAATGGATATGCAATCATGTTAAAAACATGAAATGAAGGGGCACCTGAGTAGCTCCATTGGTTGTGTCCAACTCTTGCTCTCAGGTAACGTTTTGGTCTCAGGGTCATGAGTTTAAGCCCCACATTGGACTCCACATCGGGTATGGAGCCTATTAAAAATAAATAAATAAATAAATAAATAAATAAATAAATAAATAAATTGATTAATTTAAAAAAAAACACACCATGAAATGAGAAACATCAGAGAGATACAGTATGTAGCCTTCAAATATTCCTTCCTTATCCCAGGCCATCATTTACCTAGATCGTGAATACACTCTATATTATAATTTTATTTCAAAAATACCAAAGTGTTTTGGGAGAAGACAGACAGCCCTGATAAATTATGAATGCCCTAGGATATTTCAAAAATTCTATTCTCTGCATTGTTCATAATACATTATACTTTGACATTTACAAAAATTAAAAACAAATAGAAATTAATCCCATCTTTAAAATATGAATCCTATAAATGTTCATGGACTATATTTACATCATACATTTTAAAAGTTCATATAATGTTTAGCTTTAAAATCCATTACTACTTCATAATTTAGAATTTTTCTATCAATGGATGTTTATATTTGATAATCATTAATATTTCTGCAACCAATATATTTGCTAATCTAATAATACTCTTTTTTCAGTCTTTGCCTGTACTATAAAAAAAATTTTAATACTCAATTTTTAAACTTCTTCCAAGGGCTACTTTCTGAAAATAAACATTATACTCTAGGAATTTGTAGCAAGCTGTTGAGAGGGTAGGGTTAGAGAAGCCATAGGATATTTAAGCAATGTAAATGATCAGAAATGTGTAATTATATAAACATTACTGCTGGACCAAAAGTTTTACCTGCACACCTACTGGCTACATGCTTGTTAACAGGCCTTAATGGACAGAGGTCCAGAGAAGAGATTGAGATATTCCACAAGGAAGTTTGCTCATGTGCCCCACTCTGAGCGGAATTTTGGAAAAGAAGACACTAAGAGGATTATTTTGATATTTTATTTTTTTTTAATTTTTTATTTATTTATGATAGTCACAGAGAGAGAGAGAGAGAGAGAGAGGCAGAGACATAGGCAGAGAGAGAGAGGCAGGCTCCATGCACCGAGAGCCCGATGTGGGATTCGATCCTGGGTCTCCAGGATCGCGCCCTGGGCCAAAGGCAGGTGCCAAACCGCTGCGCCACGCAGGGATCCCTATTTTGATATTTTATATTTAAGAGATTTAGGAGAGAATGGGCTGGGGACACAGAAAGCAATGACCTAAACCGAAGTACCCCAAGCAATTCAAGATACAAACTTTCTCTCCTGATGATGTGTTGACTTAGAGTCAAGAATCAAATTTCCACTTAGCAGTTTTCAGGGTTACATTAAGTCGACTTTTGTGACCCACAATGAAGCAAAGATAATTCAGATCAAGTTAGAAGACTTCATTGTTTGCAAATTACTCCACATTGAAGCAAATGCAATCATATTCTTTCTCTTTTGACTCCACTTGGTTATTCTTCATTGTTTTAAAATAGGACAGAGAATCCATTCTAAATAGAAGATAAGGCAAATGTCTTTTATAAGATTTTGAGGGCCTAATGATTACATTTTAATTAAGTTATTGAGTTCTTTTGCTCCTTTAAATTTGAAGGTCCTGTTTTACACATGGCTACTTAACATATAATATATTTTACTTATTTAATTGTTTTTATCTGTTAACTCTCAAAACACATAAGTTCAAACTGGTCAGGGATTTTTGTTTTTATCATTGTTTTATTCACTTATGTATCCTCAAAATGTAAAGCACTACTTGACACATAGAAGGCACTGAATAAATATTTGTGGAATGAATGGATGGATGATGCTTTTAAAGTAGCCTCTTAAAAAAATAAATAAAGTAGTCTCTTACCTGTATAGCTTTACCTAGGAAAAGTAATCCATAATCTTCATATATCTACATAGATACTGAGCATCATAAGTTTTCTTAACGCCTAATTTGGATCAACTCTTCTTAGCAGATATAAAAGGGGATCCTGGCTTTGAGGAGCTATAATTCTGTTAGGGAGGCAAAAATAAATTATGAGATAATTAGAGAATAGAGAAATATAAAGTAAATCATGAAACCGTTACTTAGACCATCTCTACAGTCAACATATCCAGGAAGCAGAAAAGCAATGTTATCTTCATGGAAAACTTGATGCAGAAGACTTGAGTCAGGCCTTGAAGGATAAGTATAATTTTACTATATAGAAAGAAAAACAAAGTATATATATGTTTTGAAATCATGATTCATGGTAAAATCCAGTAAGAATATGAACTTGAAGGGAATCCAGGAATTCACACTAGAGAGATTAAGGGACACTGGATTCTGATGCATTCTTACTCTCAGGTTGAGGATCCACACACTTCTGAATCATCAGAAATATCAATGCAGTATTTACTATGTGTGAGGCACAGTTCTAAGTGCTAGGAGCATAAAGTGAACATTATAAAGTCCTGCCCTCCTGAAGCTTACATTCTGATGGGAGAGATAGGTAAGAAATGTGTGAACAAACAAAATCATCTCAAAAGTTACAAGTATCTTGAGAGATGGAAAACATGTCAGTGATGAGGAAAATTTAATATTGGATGGGTAGTCAGAGGAGGCTAATTGAGGTGAGTTTTTCATAAGCAAGGGAAAGGAACAATTGATAGTCAAAAGACTCCAGCTGATCCTTGGATATGACTAGAAAAGGGCACAGAGAAGTGATCCCTGAGGAAAAGGGCCCAAGCAAGCCACATTACAGGGTAAGCACAGAGGGAATTAGAGGTAAGTGGGGAGCTGACCTACCCTGCAGAGGTCTAAAGAGCTCTGACGCACAGACACGGTGTGAGTGAGGAAGGTTGAGTGTAAAACGTGGAGATTAAATGGGGAGTAAATGAAACTTGAGGGCAGTACAATAAACTCCAGGCAACTCCATGAAAAAAAATTTCCATAAATGATTACTTTTAGGTATTTGCCCAAAAGAAATGAAAACATATTTTCATACAAAGACCCATATGAGAATGTTTGTAACAATTCTATTCATAACAGCCCCAAACTGTGAACAACCTTGATTGCCTATAAATTGATGAGTAGATAAACAAATTTTGGCACATCCATTTAAACAACACTGCTCTACAATAGATAAAAATATCTACTGATATTTGCAATAAAATAGATGAATCTCAAAAACCTTACGCTGAGTACAAAAAGCCAGATATGAAAGACTATGAATTATATTATTCTCTGTATATAAAATTTTTAAAAACTCAAAACTATTGTGAGAAAAAGTCGAATAGTGAGTGCTATGGGCATAGGGTGAGCGGGGTAGGATTGACTGTGTGGAGGAGCTAGAGAACTTTTGGGGTGATAAAAATGTGACTAATATGATTTTAGTGATGGTTACCAGCTGTATACATTTGTTAGCTTATATTGTACATTTAAAATTGGCGAATTTCACGTATGGGGACAGATGGTAGCTACACTTGTGAATATAGCATAATGTATAAACTTATCGAATCATTATGTTGCACACCTGAAAATAATGCAACATTGGTTTCAACTACATTCAAATAAAAAAATGGTGAATTTCATCTTATGTAAACTATACTTTAAAAAACACAAAATCATAATTCATATATCTTCTGCACAGCACTGTGAACCCCTGATTGCCAGGACTATGTATCACTTATCCTTGTCACAGTCCCCTAAACACAATACAAATTTAATAAGTGAAGAAATAAGTAAAAGAATGGAAGTGTAATTGGTACAGAACTCAGTGTCTTATAAGAAATCATAAAAGAATGCTTTGCAGACCTTATGTTTGCCTTAAATCCTGAAAATACTTCTTTATTAAAGTTATTGAGTTTCTTGGAAGACCTTTGAAACTTTCTACTACAGGTCTTGCTTTCTTGTCTGTCAGTCTTTTATAAGACATTGTGCTGCCTAATATCATGGTTCTTCCTTTGTTTTGGCTTCTGTCCAGTGAAAGTTCCTGGCGAGTTTTTATACAATCTGAAATATATTGATATCCTTATTACTGCTCTAAACTCCTGACATTTCATTTCATTTATTGGTCAGCTTGCCAAATGACACTCTCCAAGAACTTGTATTATCGTGTTCCTTTGGCAATTTTAGAGAGTTGTTTGGATGACCTGGGAATAAAGTTTGATTCCAAGGTGAATCACTTCATATATAATTTAATTTTTAATAATCACAAATAGAGTCTTTTAGCTACTTTCTCCTCAGAAAACTAATTTTACTTGTCAACAAAGTCTGAGCCAGCAACATAGATTTAGAAATCAGACTTTACTTTGTTTGTTACTTTTAAAAAACTTTTAAGGCTTATTTCTTCAGAAGAACATGAGATGTGTTGCACGAATACAAGTCAAAGTTCTAAGTGAGCAGATTGCTTAGATTTACCACACTTTGCCTTCTGAAAGTGAGACATATCACATGAGACACTGGGGTTCCTTCAACCATTTACACCAAAGCAATCGTTAATGAAAAATGAAGCTGCTGCTAGAAGACCAAGCATTGGCAGTCATCATATCTACCAGGCTTACTTTCTCCTCATGGGCTGGGGCTGAGCAGGGCCCTTAGTCCCGTGGGAAAACAAGAGTATGTGCTTTCATTGGTCACACCTTGGTGGATGCACCAACATGCAGATGTCAGTTAAATGGTAAGTTATATTGACAGAAACATTTATGATTAGAAAACATCCTCTGTTGCTTAAATCCAGAGAGTAGAGATTTGGTCCCAGATGTGGGAGGTCCACTCTTGCATAGTATATAAACTCATATATGGTTGTCACAAACAAATGCTTTATGGATTCCCAGAGGTAGGCAGAGGTCGGCATTTGGGCTGATGCTCTCTTAAAGAAATCCAAGCATTGACCTGTTTCCTACCCCAGGGTGTGCATGGAGAACCATTAGAACTGACTTCCACAGTAAGTCCAGATTCAGTAGCAAATCCATAAAGTTCATAGGCTTATATAACTAAATTTGGGCAGAAATGGAATCACTAAATTCTGTAATAAATTCTCAATAAAAACCTTAATTGAAATAAACGTGAGATCCACTGTCAAATGCCCTCTCCCTTGCAGCTGCTCAGGCAGTTACAATTTGTGCATTTTGCTCCCGGGTCAAGGTGCTGCATGGTCTTACTATGACCTTCCTCATAGCCCTTCGCCTACTTGCATGCTATCCAAAGAAATGAGCTGGGCATATAACAAAAATCTGAATGCCCAGAAAATGCCCCGAAAACCAAAAGAGAAAACGGTAACTAACATGTTCAGAACAGTTTTTTCGAAAAACTCAAGGTTTTTATTGACTGATGTGGAAATAAAGCAAGACTAGACAGCCAATTACAATGCAAACCCAACATTTGAAAGAGCTGTGCTGAACAACTTCTTAAGTTCCTAATCAAGAATGTGGAAGTGTGTGTTCAGGTTCCTGGATTTTTTCCAGATCATATTGCCAATAGAAAATTCCAGGTTTCCTGTGTATTTGCTCAAACTGCCTTTTCAACTTTGACTACATTCTGGAACATTTTGTATCAGCTTGAGTACTTGCCAAAACCACATCATGAATCACTGTTTTCATTTTCTAAGTAAGATGGCTCACAGTACAGATCGCAGCTACCAACTTAAACGTGTTCATGCACGCACTCATTTACATCTTATATTTTCTAATTAATTAATTGCTGATACTTTCTCAGATCTTTTTATTTTTTTTATTTGACTCCAAAATAAGTTTTTATTATTTCATGAGAATTACTGTATATATAGTGGTGTTTGTTAGATAGATAGGTTAAGAAAAGGCTTGCACTTTCCAGAAAAAACATTGCAAATCATGTTCTACATTGTGACAAGCATTCTAGGAGTAAAATGCTGCTGACATCTGAACAGCTGATCATATTTGCTTACACTCTCAGTGTAACCATTTTTTTTAAGATTTTATTTATTTATTCAGAGAGAGAGAGAGAGAGAGGCAGAGGCACAGGCAGAGGGAGAAGCAGGCTCCATGCAGGGAGCCCGATGTGGGACTCGATCCGGGTCTCCAGGATCACACCCCCGGCTGCAAGCGGTGCTAAACCGCTAAGGCACCAGGGTTGCCCAGTGTAACCATTTTTTGATGTAAACTACAGAGAGGGACATTGGCCATTTTTCCCACAGCGATCACACTAATTTACTGTAGAATCAAAAAAGTCCCCATAAAATATGTCTTTCGGTTTATGATAGTCATTTCTTTTACCAAATACTAAACTCAGATGTATCAGTATGCTGGATAAAGCAGTGTCTATCACTGCTTTAGAACTATTTATGATAAAACTAAGAAATTAGAAGGTGCCTGTGTAGCTCAGTTGTTAAGTATCTGCCTTTGGCTTGGATCATGATCCCAGGATACAGGGATGGAACCCCAGGTCAGGCTCCCTGCTCAGTGGGGAGTCTGCTTCTCCTCTCCCTCTGCTTCTCCCTCAGCTCATGCCCCTTCCCCACCTCGTGCTTGCTCAAATAAATAAATAAAATCTTAAAAAAAAAAAAAAAAAAAAGAGGGCAGCCCGGGTGGCTCAGTGGTTTAGCGCTGCCTTTGGCCCAGGGAGTGATCCTGGAGACCCGGGATCAAGTCCCACATCAGGCTCCCTGCATGGAGCCTGCTTCTCCCTCTGCTTGTGTCTCTGCCTCTCTCTCTCTCTCTCTTTCTCTCATGAATAAATAGATAAAATCTTTAAAAAAGAAAAAAGAAAACTAAGATTAAATCAATTTCAATCAATGAGCTTTTTCAGAATGTTGGTAATACTGTTGTAGCTCTGAAGCAACACACCAAGCAAATTTGACAAATAGATGCTCTTACTAATGTGTGTTTCCACGACATGGGGGTGGAGCAAGGAAGGGAGGCCATTCAGAAATTAGTCTCCATTTATCTTTATTACCTAAACAATTAATTTTTCATGGTACAATTTATATGTTAAATCTCTGCTCTCATAAAAAGTTCTACTATCATCTATTGCTGAGCTACTCTACTGTTCGTTTCAATTGGAATTGGAGAAGCTTCCATCAAATGTCTGAGATCTTGGATTTACAATGCAAAATAGGCACCTGTGTACAAATCAGTATGATACACTGAAATGTTAAGTATTAGGAGTTAGTGATACTGGCTCAACATGGAAAAAAGGTTCCTGAACTTTCAGCCACTTAGGATCCCTCAAAAAGGAACTTTAGCTCCTTTCATAATGATGGCATTCATAAACAACAGCTCTTACACAGGGCCGCAGGGGTTGGTGTCATTAACAGATCCACGCTTTCTTCCTCCACAGAGGAGGAACGGTGTTCAGCTATATCTGCGCATCTGATCATTGATAAGCATGAAATTGTAAGAATGTGTTTCATGGCAGGTAGTGAGCAGCAGACTTTCAGACTCTGGCGGAGCCAATAGAGCTGAAACAGCAGAGTAAGACTCTTGGTATGGGGGTCAGTTAAACTGAGGTTTGAAGCATCAACACTTTTTACCTGTTCGACTTGAAGAAGTCATATTAAACTCTACAAAAACCTTCCAAGCCTCCATTTCTTCATGAGCCATTCTTTGAGAGGTTTTTTATAAAAACCAGAAATGATTTATGGAACAATTTACCGCAAAGCCAATTCTCTAGGTAGCTCTCAATAAGTGATAACAAGTACAGCCACATTATCTAGTATTTTGGAACTTCAGGCAGGTTTTCCAAATGACTCCTTAGGCCTAGGCAACAACAACAACAACAAAAGTATTCATTTCTAGAAATTAGGGTACAAAATCATCATGTTATGATAAGATCTAAGCAGGAATTATGAGGAGGAGCCTAGGTCTATCAATTGAGCAAGTATGCTGGGGAGAATCCAGTTCTTGAGGTTGGACTCAGCTACAGGTGATGGGAGGCAGGAGGAACCCAGTCCATGGAAGTCAGAGACCATGAACAGGCTGGTGGCAGCATCACAGAGCTCTGGAAAGAGGGGCCAGGGGCTAGGTCAAGATAGCTGACTCACTGTTTTCCTATACTCTCATGTTCTGTGAAATGAAAAGAAAGACATGTTAAAAAAAAAAAAAAAAAAAGACCCAAAGACCACCGAGTTCTAATAAATTCTGAACTGAACCATAGAAAGCCAATTCATTTGTGCAATCAACAAACATTTATTGAACATCTACTAAGTGCCAGCCTCTGTTATAGGATTTGAGGCTTGAGCAATACAAAACAAATAAGAATCCTGTTCTCGTAAAGGTTATATTTTAGTGAAGGTCACAGGAATTAAATAGACATAAATGAATAAATTAGGTAAGATCATAAGGATAACTGCCATGAAGACAATGAAACTAATAGGATTAAGCTATGGATGTCGTACTGCACAGCCCAGATCCCCCTGTATCTTAGTCTATTCAGGCTGCTAGGACAAAATTCTACAGATTAAGTAGCTTATAAACAACAGAAATTTATTCTCATCCTTCTGGGGCTGGAAGTCCAAAATCAATGTGCCAGCATGGTCAGATAAGGACCTGCCTCCAGCATGGGGACTTCTCATATCCTCACATAGCCAAAGGGGCAAGGAAACTCCCTCCAGCCTCTTCTATAAGGGTGTTAATCTTACTTAATGCCTTCACGACTAATCACCTCCCAAAGGCCCCACCTCCTAAGACCATCTATCAATGGGCATTAGAATTTCAACACATGAACTTTATGGAACACATTCAGACCGCAAAACCCTGTTAGGACTGAAACCTTATTCCACCAGCTGTTGCAAAGGCTGTACACTCCACTCTCAATTGTACACAATCAGGACAGGACAGCTTGTATCCAGTGACTAGCCAAGGACAGGGTATAAAAACACAGACTTTCCCCCACTTCAGTACAACTAAAGGGCCATCCCAGCTTATGCAACCACCCCCCATGCTGTTGGCCAAGGTCTTATGATTATAACATAGCCAACTTCTCCCCTCACTCAGTGCTCCACAAATGTTAATCTTTCCAGCACTTGGGAGTGAACTTCCTGCATGAGGATTCCTGTCCCAGAGTCTAGTTTTGTTCTTTTCTTTTCTTTTCCTTTCTTTCCTTTCTTTTTCTCTTCCTTCCTTTTTTTCTTTCTTATTTCTTTCTTTCTCTTTTTCAGAGTTCTACTTTCTAGGTATCTGTGATAAGCAGAATTCTAAGAGGCTCCCCAAGATTTCTGCCACCTAATGTGCATACCTTGTAAAATCCCCTCCTGCTGAGTGCTAAAAGAACTTGTGAATGTGATGGGATATCACTGTTATGATTAGGTTACACCACATGGCAAAGGTAAAGGATTTTTCCAGATGTAATTAAGGTCACTTAGTTACATCTGAAAGAGATGTCAGACAGTCAGTTCTTTCTAAATTAATCAGAAGGAAGATTACCTTGGGTGGGCCTGACTTAATCAGGTGGGTCCTTGAAAGAGATGTCCTGATGTTTGCTTTGAAGAAGATAGCTGCCATGTTGTGGCACATTCATGTGGCTAAGACCTGAAGGCAGCCCCTAAGCCAAGAACAACTCTCAGCCAACATTCCGGAAGAAAGCAGGGACCCCTGTTCCATAGCCATGAGGAATTGTATCCTGCTGGCAACCTAAATGAGCTCAGAAATAGATTCTTCTCTAATCAAGCTTTCAGGGTGAACACAACCTAAATAATACCTTAATTTAGTCTTGATTTTAGCCCAGAGTCCAGACTTTGGATCCACAAAAATTGAGATAATAAATGGATATGATTTTAAGATATTAACATTTTGGTAATCTGTTATGCAGCAACAGAAAACTAATACAAGAATACAGGCTGCTGTCAAACATATTGATGAAAAACAGAATAATGACAGCCGAGACCCAGAATAGGCACTGAAGATGGCTGCAAAGAAATAGGAAACTGTTACCCTGGAAAAATCTCAGAGAGATTCCAAATTTGAAATCAATAAATATATAGAGAACAGGAGAGAGCTGAGGGGCTGAAATCAGGAGTGGCTATAGAGCAATGTCTATGAGAAAGCTGGGCCAGGGCTTCTCTCCCCTTCCTCTGTGTACATAAGGCAGCTAGTAGCAGCATTTTTCCCAGCTACCATCAGAAATAGTTTTTTAACAGAGTGATATTTTATTTAGAAAGGGCCCAAGATGATGTGCCAGAAATAGGGAAAGATACATAGCAGCAGAGCCTGTGGTAACTCCAGATCTCCCCAGAGACTGGGAAGAGGGGGAAGAGACCATTCTACTTAGGGACAGGGTGACTGTACAAGTTATCATCTAAATCAGTACAGAAGGGGGGGGCACTGTGAGTAGCTATGATATAACAATTGAGAAGTATGGTCACACTATCCAGGAGTGAAATGCGTGAATGCACTTCCCCCTCCAGAATAAAGTCTTCCTTTAGCTATTATGGGACTTTCTAGTATTTCAATATATTCTCTGTCCTCTACTATCTTCTGACTCACTCCACCCACATACACAGAGTCTGCAGGCAGTCTTTCCACTCATTGGAGAGGACTTTGAGTGAACAGACTAAAACCAAGCACAAGAAGTACATTTTGAATTATTAAAGTCAACACAGCTATATACATATATATACCATATATATATATATGACATATATATATATGATATATATGGAACCAAAAATGCTAGTTTTTGTAGAAAACCAAGAGCATAAAAGAAAAAAAAAATTCAAGATGAATAAACATAATGACTGGTCCTTTAGAAAACAAAAATGATGTAATAACAGAAAAAAATTTTAGGATCATTTTAATCTCAGACATTCAAGAGGATCTGGAATTAATAAAACAAGAATAGGCTACTATGAAAAGGGAGCAATCCAAAAACAAGAAAGAGAGTTCAGACATTAGAGAGGTTTGCTGAAATTAAAAACTAAAATAGAAGGGCTTAATAGACAAAATCATTATGAATGACAGCAGATAAAGACAAGGAAATTTCCCAAAACATGAAGCAAAAAGATGAAATGAAAACATATGATAAAAAATAAGTTAAGAATATGAACAAACCCAGAAAACCCAAGAACTATTTAAGAGAGTTACAAAAAGAGCAAAGCAAAGTGATAAATGAATAGGAGGGGAAAGGCACTGAAATAAGGTAATTTCTCTGAGCTTAAACACACACACACACACACACACACACACACACACTTAAGTTTTCATATTAAAATATTTCATCTTAGTGCCAAGCACAGAGTAAAGATCCATAATTAGAAATACTCTGATAAAGTTTCATAAATCCGAATCCAAAATAAGAAAACCTAAAATTTGGGAATTGGGATGGGAGCAGTTTTCTACACAAATGAACTCTGAATGCTCAAAACAATGTCACAATTCCTTCGAGATTCCTAGGGAAATTATTTTGAACCTATATTTCTATAACTAGTTAATTATCAATCAAGTGTAATGGCAAAACCAAGACATTTTCTGACATGCAGGAAATTTAAAAGCTACCACCCACATACATTCTTTTTTTAAAAAAATTACTTGCATATGCATTTCTGTAAAAATATGCCATGCTAAAAGCATATGCCTCTTCTGTCAATAACCAGAAAAAGGAGAATAGTTAGAAAGGGAAACAAAATGCTTTATCTAAAAGTCATTCAAGTATGAATAAAACTATAATATAGCATGATTTTGAATTATTGCCCGAGTTCAAGAAAAAAGATGCCACTCTTCCTTTTTCTGTATATTTTTTATTGGAGTTTGACTTGCCAACATATAGCGTAACACCGAGTGTTCATCCCGTCAAGTGCCCCCCTCAGTGCCCTTCACCCAGTCACCCCTCCCCAGCCCACCTCCCCTTCTACTACCCCTTGTTCGTTTCCCAGAGGTAGGAGTCTCTCATGTTCCATTACCCTCACTGATATTTCCCACTAATTTTCTCTCCTTTCCTCTTTAATCCCCTTCACTATTTTTTATATTCCCTGAATGAATAAAACCATATAATGTTTGCCCTTATTTGATTGACTTATTTCACTCAGCATAATACCCTCCAGTTCCATCCACGTAGAAGCAAATGGTGGGTATTTGTCTCTTCTAATGGCTGAGTAATATTCCATTGTATACATAGACCACATCTTCTTATCCATTCATCTTTCAATGACACAGAGGCACCTTCCACAGTTTGGCTATTGTGGATATTGCTGCTATAAACATCGGGGTGCAGGTGTCTCGGCATTTCACTGCACCTGTATCTTTGGGGTAAATCCCCAGCAGTGCAACTGCTGGGTTGTAGGGCAATTCTATTTTTAACTCTTTGAGGAACCTTCACACAGTTTTCCAGAGTGGCTGCACCAGTTCACATTCCCACCAACAGTGCAGGAGGGTTCCCCTTTCTCCACATCCTCTCCAACATTTGTTGTTTCCTGTCTTGTTAATTTTCCCCATTCTCACTGGTGTGAGGTGGGATCTCATTGTGCTTTTGATTTGTATTTCCCTGATGACAAGTGATGCAGAGCATTTTCTCATGTGCTTGTTGGCCATGTCTATGTCTTCCTCTGTGAAATTTCTGTTCATGTCTTTTGCCCATTTCATGATTGGATTGTTTGTTTCTTTGCTCTTGAGTTTAATAAATTCTTTATAGATCTTGGATACTAGCCCTTTATCTGATAGGTCATTTGCAAATATCTTCTCCCATTCTGTAGATTATCTTTTCCTTTATGCTTGGGGCATTTACCATTAAATGCACATGCTTCATGACATGGGATTACATTTTCTTCATTTGGTATATAATCAAACTTGGTTCTTCAGTGAATAGTATGCATATCATAATAAAATTGTGAATGCTACTTACTGGCATTCAGTTTTCAAATCGACTTATATACAGCACATAGAAAATTTAATTATAGTTATAGACCAGAAGGTAAATGTTTTGAAATCTTAATAATATAAAAGTAATACAGAAGTAAAGGTATCAGAACTCAGAAAGAGAGTCAGCTGGGGCCTGGCAATGACATTTATTTAATTAAGCATCCTTTGAGTTATTGATTAAAGGTTTTAAAGCTCATTAATTCCACCCTCTCTTACAATGAATAAGAGCAGCCAAGAGTAGATCCAAGCCACCAGGGAGCCCCAACTATGGGTATTTGAACATACAGAAACATCATTATGGAAATAATTTAGTACATGTCTAATGTTCCCATTTACTCCCAAGACTCTTAGATTACTTCACTCTCTTCATTTTTTTCAGAATCTCTAGTAAACAATAACAAATAATCTGTGATTCCTAGATTTCATAGCAGTCTTCAATTGTACAACCAGTCCATTCTTAGCTTCCAGAATGATGTTTCTCAAATATATTTGGAGCCTCATTTTCTCACAATATAAAGGAACAGTCTTGACTCTGATGAGCGGGATCACCTCTTTAAGTCCATTAGCATATTAATTATTGTAACTCTAGAATTTATAATAAATAAACCCCATAATCTCATTGGCCCAACAAAGATTTATTGCTTGCTCAGCAGGGAATGATGGCAGAGACAGTTCAGCTTCATTCAGGGACCTAAGCTAACAGGTTCTATCATCTTCATTTAATACTTGACTTTCAGGTAGCCTCAGGTGTAGAGTATATATTCCGTCAATAGATGGCATTAAGAGAGAATAAAGGACAGATATAGAAGTAGGGTTCATGACTTCTACCTACATTCCATTGGCCTGGACACAGTCATATTCATGCTTATTATAAAGCAAATCTGGAAAATACAATCTAGCCAATTGCTAAAGAGGGTAGGGGAAACTGGTTCGGTGGACAGCTAGCCAGTTGGTCACAATTAGAGTGCTAGCTAAAGGCTTAAGGACAAAAATATGAAACATTTGCAGAGCAGTTAACCACTGGCTCAGCTCTATCTCATCATTCAGCTTGCAAGTAGCTGTAGGACAGAAAACATGGCTTAAACATCTTTGCTTTCTTAGCACCTTCACTTGCAACGAGTTGTTTGAGAAAAACTTGAAGGAATTAATTTACTTAATTATATTCTAGTAGCAAAGGCAAATTAATGCAGCTACCAGAGTGAAAAATAACCTCTTTCCTCAATGAAAAGATCAAGCCAAGTTTTTTTGAACTGATTATATTTTTATTAAAATAACTGCAATACAATGAACCCATAATTGGTTACTCCAAATAATAGCTGAGTTAGTGAATTTCAATATTTGTTTTATTATTGAATGCAAAAGCAATGGTAAAGACTGCAAAACATAAGCATGCTCTCATTTTTCTTAAGAGAACAAAAACATGTAGGAAATGTTTAATGATACAATGAATTGGTAATTTCCTTATTTGCTACAAAAGAAGAAGCATTTATCAGGTGAAGTTTACATGCATATGCTGCAGCAAACAGCTAATGTAATAAATCCAAATCCCACAAATCAACCAAAATAAATAAGTCTTCAAATGTAATGACTGCTGCAGGGGCACTTCAGTCTCCAATTCAAGGAGGTAAAACTTCAGATAGATGGATAAAAAATTATATAAAGTGAGGGACATTTGGTTTGTGAATCAGCAAACCAAATAGTGGTCTCAGGAAAGTCTTCTATAGTTTAACTTTGAGCTAATAAGGTATCTGTGAAACACAACTAAAGAAGCACAAGGGAAAAGTTTGATTATGTAAACACAAAAAACCTATGTTTGATAGATATCAGAAACACCCTTTATCAACTGTGATTATTTAAACATGAATATCATGAAGCAGGTATCAACAGTATGAGTTAGGGATGCCTGGGTGCCTTGGGCTCAGGTTGTGATCCTGGGGCCCTGGGATTGAGTTCCAAATCAAGTTCCCCACAGGGAGTCTGCTTCTCCTTCTGCCTATGTCTCTGACTCTCTCTCATGTCTCTCATGTCTCTCATGAATAAATTTTTAAAATCTTAAAAAAAAAAGTGTGAGTCAGTGAGTGGGCCATTTAAAACTATAATGCTGAGAGAGCAGGTCCCTAGTGTTATCACCACACACCAAAAAAAAAAAAAAGCAACTATGTGAGGTGATTTATGTGTTAATAAACTTGGTTGCACTACCACAATGTATACACAGTGTAAACATACATCAAACTATTGTGTCCTATACCTTAAATATACACAATTTCTACTCATCAGTTGTACCTCAGTAGAGCTAGGGGGAGGTGGCTGATGATGGATGGTCACAGTAAAGACAAAGTCCAGGATGTGGTCACAGGGTGAATGGCCAGGATGACACCAAGGACCAGATGGTTGGAAAAGAGAAGGCAAGCAACTAAGAGCCCAATTGACTGGGAAGATTCTATTATAAATCATCCATTTGCAAAGAAGGAAGGCAAGAGGAGTGCTGGCAGACTGAGAGGGAGTCAGGAACTAAAGACACACAAGGACCTGGGACTCAGGAGACAACCAGACACTTGGGGGCAGGAGGTAGAGTCTGATGACATGAGATCCA
This sequence comes from Canis lupus dingo, assembly GCF_003254725.2. Lineage (NCBI taxonomy): Eukaryota > Metazoa > Chordata > Mammalia > Carnivora > Canidae > Canis > Canis lupus. The sequence continues at coordinate 53,639,392 of NC_064248.1, forward strand.
GAGCTTTCCTTTCCTGAGGGGTAAGAATGGTTTGCCAACAGCAATGAAAATACAAGTGCATAGGAAAGGTGTGTGAGAGAAAACAAACACCAAATGGTAGACTGCAGAGGAAGCAGCACCTTTAGAGGAAAACAGCAGATTTGTTAACGATGGACCATTGTGTTCTCTCTGCATGAAGAGCCTTTCATGGGTTGGCAGGATGTCTCCACTAAATGGTGCTTCACGATGCTTTCCACCACTCAGTGTGCATTCGAACATGCTAGAAGACCCCAAAGCCATTTGAGACTCCTTTTCTCCTGCTTTTCAGACTCTGAGGAAGAGAAGCCATGGAAAATTTGAAGCCTGAACGTCCAGTCTTGCAAGCACAGTGAAAGATCATGGCAAGTCAGGGGCCAGTTGTGACACATCACTTTTTCATTTCATTTGCTTTTGTTTTATATTTGGGCATTGCGTGTTCAAATGGAAGCGTGGGGCACCGGCAGTGATTAAACCATCCAGTGATGGAAGCGGACTAGACCAGCATGCTTGCTGGGTGGCTAGGCCAAGGCTTTAAACCAGGTGGATTTTATCAGGGTTTCAGAATGATGCTCACACTCTTATATTTGAAATGTGTTAACAGTTTGCATTGTTATGAAAGAAATCTCGCTGGACTGGGGGATGTGAAAGGGGACAAGGAAAAATTCCTCAACTTTTTTTGACCTCAGACACCTTATAAAATGAATTGTCATCATTTATAATACTTTACACTTACACAAGTCAAATGTAGTTTTTAAGAACATTTTTAGAAAAGTAGCCTTGGGGCATGGGGTCTTTCAGAATAAGCTGAAAGCCATGCACGTTTCTTTAGAATTATGACATTCAGACTTTATGACCACATTCCAGAATTGGAAATACATTTTACATTTTAACCCAGTATTTATACACATTAACAAAGCCACATACTCCACACATGAAATAAAATTTTCATGAAAAAAATATTTGTTCATGAATGTCAAATGCATTCTCATGTTTTTATTCTGCTTCCTGGGTTTTTTTGTTTGTTTGTTTTAGAGAAAGAGACAGGGAGGGGTGAGGGATAGAGGTGGGGAGAGAAAGAGACAGAGAATCTTAAACAGATTCCACACCCAGCTCCCCAGCTCAAAGCCCAAGATGTGACTTCATCGCACAACCCTGAGATCATGACCTGAGCCAAAATCAAGTCAGTCGCTTAACCAACTGAGCCATCTAGGTACCCCTATTTTATTTCCTATTTTAAATACTGGCCATGACTTACTAATTTCATGACCCACTAACTGGTCATAAATGACAGTTCAAAAAACACTGATCTTTGAGTGGCAATATAAAATTGCCTTCTTCTCTTTTTTCCCCCAACAAAGGTAAAATATTTATTTTTTCCATCTCTGAAATAGAACAAATGCCACTATCTTAAAAAAAATCAAATACCAATAACCAGCACAAGAAAATAGTTGTACAGTAATCATAACAGGTAACATTTAATGAGTGTTGGGCACAGAGCTAAATTCTTTACATTCATTATCTTATTTCATCATCACAGCAACCCTACAAGGTAGATACTTTTCCCAAGGTACATCTTTCCATTTTACAAACAATGGAATTGAGGACGTTAACCCCACAGTACACCACATTGTCCACAGTGCCCCAATTTTTCTCACCACAACTTACTAGCTATTAATGGACACATTAGAGGACAAAACATGATAGACATCTTTGGGGATTTCTATTCACACCATGTTTATCCTCCCACATGGAGCACAATTAAAGGCCTATACAATATATATCATCTTTTCCATGTTCATTACCTTTACAACCCAACTTCTTAAAGCAGTACAGCTTGAACTTCAGAAAACTCACACAATAGCTTTCAGGATTCTGATGCTTTTATCTGTTTCTATTTTCTATTCTCTGGTATCAGATGGCTTCCATCTCCTCAAAATGCTGCCTCTAGTTATCTAATTTAACATTGTTAGTGGCGGCCAGAGAAACTTTGAGATATAGCCATTTCATCAATTATCTCCAGCTGGGAGGATTTAGTGCTTTTAAATAGGGCCACAATATCAAGTTCATCTACACTATTAGTGAGGTTTTTTTATCACTGCCAAGTTCAGAAAGTGCTAAAGCATTTAAAATGGGCTTTTGCCTTTATATTTTGGGTGCAGTTCATTTTCTTGCTTTTGCAGAGCTTTCATCTCCAAGAGAACCACCACTCAAAATTAAGTCAAGGCAGAACTATGGAATGAACACACCTAAGGTGAAGCAAACAGTTAGTTAGCATTTACTGATCCTCTCCTATATTCAAAGCTCTGAACTAGAACCTACATAAACCTTCAAAAGGAATAGAAAGAAATCTTACATGATCATTAGTGCTGTTCATCAAAGACTTCTACTGTTTCCAGGTGCACAGTAACATTGCATTCCTCCACCCCTTGGAGTGAGGTGTGGAAAAATGGCTTGCTTCACAAATTAGTAGGGTCACTTCCAAGGTAAAGTTTTAAGAGCCAGTATTGCTCTGCAATACTCTCTTTCCCTCGGTGGTACTGATCAGCAGTGATCCAAATAGCTGCTTTTTCACTTAGGTCTTAAAGCAAGACAGCAAAACCAAATGGGGAGAATTCCTAAATGACCTGCAATAGATACACAGTATGAATGATTAAAAACAAAAACTATCTTTTGCTTTAAGTCACTGAGTCTTGGGAATTGTATCCTGACTGATACAACTTTCTCTGACCGTTTAAATCTCTGAAGAGATTTTAAAACTCTACAAAGCACACCAAGAAAAAAAAAAGCTTAAAAAGGACTAAGTATAAATGGAAATTTTAGATTATGTAAGCAGAAAACGAGAGAGCAAAGCAATGGCTAAATCAATGAATAATCACAAGTTTGTGGTTAAATATAGGCAAGAATTTCAATGTTTGTGGTTAAATATAGGCAAGAATTCCAATGTGTCCAGGAGGCATGGAGAATAGGAAAGGGTGGCAAAGAGTATGTGTAAAGGTGCAGAGGAGGAAATAAACAAGTCACATGAGCAAAGCCACATTTGATTTGTTTGTTGGAGCAACAAAGAATAGAAATACTTGAGAGGGGCAAGAAAAGTCAATTGAAGGGGGGATGCAAAAGCCAAACAAAGGAGTTCAAGCATCAATATTAATACACTTATCCTTCTTCATTCATTCATTCATTCATTTATTCATTTATCATGTCTTCAGTAAGAATTACAAGCCAAGAATTCTGCTAGCCAGATGCTTGGAAAGCAAAGATAAATGAATTATGATCACTAATCTAAGATACCATCTTTTTGTAGGGTTCACATAAACAAATGATCCCGGTACGGTAAACTCATAGTTTATTATAAACATTCATGCTACTAGAAACATTCAAGGCAGAAAAGAGTTAATTTGCATGTAGGGCAGGGTGTAAATAAGAAATGAAGGGATCTGACAAGATCCCTTTAAAACAAAAACATGACTTTTGAGCAGATTCTTCAAGGATTATTTACCACACAGGTAAGGGAAAGAAAGATATATCAAGGAGAAGAATATCAATTCCTGGGGGATCCCCCGTGGCTCCGCGGTTTGGCGCCTGCCTTTGGCCCAGGGTGTGATCCTGGAGACCCAAGATCGAGTCCCACATCAGGCTCCCTGCATGGAGCCTGCTTCTCCCTCTGCCAGTGTCTCTGCCTCTCTTTCTCTCTGTCTTTCATGAATAAATAAATAAAATCTTAAAAGAAAGAATATCAATTCTTTACTCATTGTTTCAACATCAATTGTGTGTGTGTAAGCATCTTCTTAAAGTGCTCTGTGTATTCATCTCACTACAAGGCTAGAAAGTATTTATCAAACACCTCCTACCTGCAAGGTACTGTGCGAGACTCAGGGCATATAGCTATCCTTCCCTTACCTTACATTCCAGCTGGGGAAACATGAGATAATTGATTATACGAGCAATTGCAGTCTCTTGTGACATGGGTTCTGACCGGGGGAGCTACGCCAGAACGTAGCAAGGGCACCTAATGTGGTTGAAGGACGAGGAGGAATGAATACTGCCCAGAAGAAGTTGCCTTTAGTTGGGATCTAAAAGATCAGTGGGGGCTCCGTGGGTGGCTCCGTGGTGGAGCATCTGCCTTTGGCTCAGGTCGTGATCCTGGGGTCCTGGGATTGAGTCCCGCATCAAGCTCCCCACGGGAAACCTGCTTTTCCCTCTGCCTGTGTCTCTCCCACTCTCATGAATAAATAAATAAAATCTTTAAAAATAAATAAATAAAAGCTCAATAGAAACTAGCCAGGTGACAAGAACAAGGAAGGTGTTTCCAGGGAAAAGGACCCACCTATATAGAGAGTGTATGCAAGTAAAGAGAGAGAGTATGATGCTACAAAAAAAAAAAAAAAAAAAAGGGAAGAAGTCCAGTATGGCTAAAGCATGGAGAAGGAAAGACCAGAAGGAGTGTAGAGGAACACACCCCTGGGGAAAGAGCAGGAGTCAACTATAGAGTAGTTTTTATCCTAAAGTCTGTGGAGGGCCTTTGAATTGTTTTTTTGTTGTTTTTATTTTTGTTTTTTTGAGGAGAGCATGATAAACTGTACATTCTAGAAGACAGCTTGTGTGGCCAGACAGGAGAATGGAAAAGAAGCAGACCCAGAGACAGGCAGATATGGTCAGAAGCTTTTTTAGGGATCTAGGAGAAAGACAATGTTGCTTACTAGGTCAGCAACAACAGTAGAGATAGAAAGTCTGGGAAATATCTAGAATAGCGATGTAATCTAGGTTGGAGCTCAGTACAGAGAGAGATAAGAGCTGAGGATCATGATGAATATTGGCTTTCCAGTTTTGACCAACGGACATATAGCAGTGCCATTCACTGAGATAGGGGACACAGGATTTGCAAAATCACTGCGAATAAAAATGAATCACACATGCATAGAACCAGATTCACTCAGCATAATAAGCAGTGGAGCTCTACTTGGGGGCAGATGAAACTCGACATTGCTCTAAGCTGAGATCGCACATGCCTTTCAATGTTGATGCTAAGGCAACAGGTTGAAAGGCAAAATCTGCCAGATTCAGAGCAGGAGATTGACATGATCTCGTTTCATGTAAAAAGATAACTCTGGAGACACAGTGGATGGAGGATTGAAAGAGAAAGTGACTAAAGATGAAACAGGAGATCACTGCAATTGTCCAGGCAAGCAATAAGGTCAGAAACTAAGCCAGCCATGATGAGCTTCCAAGAGAAAGAACAGAACAGAGATTTAAGGAAAAGAATCAATATATTTTTTTATGATAAGCATGTGAGGGGGTGAGAGAAAGAGAGGTGGTGAAGATGAGCTGGCTACCCCAGTGTGGGAGACTAGAGAAGTAGTGATGCTATTAATGGAGGTATGCTTTTTGAGGAGAGGAGTTTTGGGGAAAACATAACGTATTTGGTGTGGACGTGTTATGCTTGACATATCTGTGGGACACAGAAGGAGCTCCAATAATGTTTTTTGTAATCATGAGATAGGTCTGGAGTTTAGGAGGAAGTGGGGAGCAGAGATAATGTTGTGGGAGTCATCAACATCTATTAGAAGCAAGGGAAAGGGTTGTAATTGCCCAGAGAGAACAAAGGGAAAAACAGGAAGAGACGAGGACACCTTTGGGAACTCTGATATTTAAGGTGTTGCTGGGTGAAGTAGATGATTGTGATCGGAGCCATGCTAGCCTCTGAAGCTGGAGACCCACCAAAAGACAAAAATATTTTGGAGTGCTTGACATGTGTTAGAAGCATTAGAAAGTGAGAAGTTGGTAGAAGAGAGGCCAACTTGAAAATTCTAATGGCAGACCAGCCCCACAGAATGGTAAATTTCAATGTCATCATAAATATAACACTTAATAATGATATAAATGATGATAGGCCTTTGACCATAATGAATAATAAAAATATCAAATTTTAGTTCCTTTCTTCATGCAATCAGTTTTCCCATAAATTGGGTAGTTTTTTATTGAATAAAAAAAAAACGGATAAAAAGTGACTGTTCAGTCACTAGTAGAGTCGAAGAATAACAGTAACTATTATTAGTTGGGCAAATGGCCCAGAAAGAATAGAAAAAGAACTTACAGTAAATTTGGCTGTTTGACTACCCAACTGAGAACCTGTCATAAGGCATCAATTTAAGGGTGCCTGCAGCAGTGTTCAGCTCCAAACAAGGTCAGTAAAAAATGTCAAGAGCACAAGCAAAGAAGCTCCACCTATTCATGCATAATGCTCATTTCATAGCTATCTGGAGACTCTGGGATTGCTTTGGTGTTGTGGTTGTATAAGTCCTGACTAGCATGTGTATGACATGATGACATGTCAGTGCATACCCGGCATCAGTGTAAAATATTAGTTTTGGATTTAACCAGGCATCTTATTAAAAGGAAAAATATACTGTAAGATTTCCAAGAACATAAGCCTCTGTTTGGTCTTCTCATATCTCAAAGAAAACCATAAACAGAACAATATTTGTCTATATCCATGGCAGGGGCCCCAATGTAGTACTGTATAATAGAGTGAGTCATTTCCTTGTAAGTGATGATTTGAAATATGCTGTAATTATGATCTCGCTCACATCACAAGGAGGAAACAAAACATCTGAGTAATATTACTCTGCCTTACGAACTGTCAAACATTCATTGGTGATTTCATCCCACACTGGTAATGACCATTCAGTGCTTTTACGATCACAGAACTGCCAGCTTGATTTCAGAAGAGGAAGCCTAGAAAGTTGGGGTGTTGGGTTCATAATTAGCATTATCATTACAATCCAGGCAAAACCCAGAAGCCTATATTTTAATTGGCTTGATAACATATTTGAAAACAACATTTCTAATGAGATAATTTTTTCTAAATTCAGAAATAAGGGGAGGGAAAAAAAGCAACAGTTACATTTCAAAATATCTTCATACTTAGAGGTTACAAAACTATTATCTGTTTAGCATAAATGAACCTGATACTCTTCTAAAGCTAAGATTTTCTTCCATGAAATTGTGCTCAGAGGCTATGGCACAAAGAGCTGGATTCACAAACTGGAATGGAATAAATGGTGGTTTTATTTGCTTGGGCTACCGTTAACTAAACACCACAAATAAGATGGATCAAACAACATAAATTCATCATTTCGCAATTATGGAAGCTAATAGTCCAAGATGTCAGCAGGGTTGGTTCCTTGTGAGAGCTTCTCGCCTTGCCTCCAGATGAGTGTCTCTCCCTGTGTCTTTCCACATCATCTTGTCTCTATGAATGTCTGTACCTAAATTTTCCCTTTTTATAAAGACACCATTCATCATAGATCAAGTCCCACCTAATGACTTATTGTTACTTGATTACTACTATAAAGACCCAATCTCCAAATAAGGGTACGTATTAAGGTACCTGGGGTTAGAACTCTAGCATTTCTTCTTTGGGGAGACATAATTCAATCCATAACAATGGTTAGAATAATCTTTTCAGGAGAGCAAATGAATGGCTTCAAGTCCATCCATTTACCTGTTAACCGCTATCCACTCTCCCCACATAACAAGATAAAAAAGACAAATCAGAGATATGTTACCACAGAGTTCAGTTGCTGAGAGGAGTGAGTTGGTAATGCCAGTCCGGTTCCTTAAGGACAAAAATATTAACAGGCAATTGCCTTGTAGACACACCCCATTATTGCCTCAGTAAAGCTGACTAGGGTAAATAACATCTATGTGCTATGTCATTTATAACCATTACAACTCACCAAATGTTTAGGTTCCAATAATGTGAAACTATTGAATTCTACATTAAAATTTCTCTATCAGTGACATTCCTAGGCATTCTAAAAAAGTAGCAAAATATCTTTTTCTCTAAAGCTGAACAACAGGATGATACTGCAATGCATCAAATTAAGATGAGTTTGGGCTTCGCATCTGAAAACGTCTGAAGAGACTTGGACATACACCCTCTGACTGGGGCTCACAGGAATGTTTAATCTGAGGAGATGCAATAACCTTACCACAATTTTTCCATCATAGAGCCTGAGAGGATCCTTTCCTGTTTTGCTGCATCTTCATGACAAACTCAGAAAAATAAAGTCTCTTTTAAGGAAATCATTCAATACATGTAAAAAGATGTACATCTGAGAATCATTTCTAGTAACAACTTTAAATCCATACTCAACATCAATCAGTAGCTCGATATCAATCATTAATTTATTATATTTACTCTATGAAAGACTTTTCAGTTATCAAAAGTAGTAAACATAAAGATTATATAGTGGCCTGACCCTGTGATACTACATTAAAACACACAGGTGAAAACTCCCTTCATGCTCCGAAAGCTTTCAATCAACTTTTGAGTGTCCCTAAGGAGACAACTGAGGATTATCAAATAGTTGAGAAAATGTTTTAATGTAAAATGCATAACTCAAAACAAAGAGAGGGAAAAAAACTGATTGGAGGAAAGAGGCTATGGAAGAAGAAAGCTTCAAAAAAAAAAGTATCATGTATAACCTCAGAGATATGTGGAAAGATAATAGCATCCACAAACTAAGAATAAATACTATTTCAGAATTTTGAAAGGAAAAAATCAGAGTTCAAAAAATTTTGAAATTAAACCTCAAGTAGAACAAATAACAAACTCAATAGAATAGTTGGAATAAGAAAATGTCCATAAAAGCAAAGTAAGAGAGAGAGAGAGAGATGAAAAAGAAATATAAAATATTAAGAAAATTAGAGGATGGGTCAGGTACTTCAATATCAGATAATAGATTTCAGATAGATACCACAGAGAAAATAGAACAAGGAATATTATCAATAAAATAAATAAACATAAAAATATCCCAGACTTGCAGGGTAGGAGTTTCAAGAATTGAAATAGTTCATCTGATGCCTACCACCATAAAAAACAAACAAACAAAACACAAAAAAAAACCTTACACTACAGCATATTATTATGAAATTTTGGAAAACTAGAAACAAAGAGAAAGATCTACAAGTTCCAGAGAGGAAAAAAATCAAGTTACATATGCAAAGGATCAGGAATCAGAATGGTATTCCGTTTTTCAAAAATAATGAAAACTGAAATATAAGGGAACAACGATTTCAACTTTCAGAAAATGACTTACAACCTAGATTTTTATATCAAGCTGAATTAGCAAGTAAGCATGATGGTTAACCTTAAAGATTTTTTTTTCCAACATGCAAAATATCTCTAACTTGGGTTTCCTCAGAAACAATCTCTGAGACAAGGACTTTAGTACAAATAGTTTATTTGGGAGGTGATCCCAGGGAGCACTGATGGGGGGGGATAGTGGTAGACTAAGACAAAGAAGGAAAGGAGGCAAAATAATAATAATAATAATAATAATAATAATAATAATAATGCTTTATCAGATTGGTCATCTCCATAGACAACTGGGACTCAATCCTTTTGAGAAATTCAAGAGACATTTAGAACAGGCACTAAAATTGCCCTCACTGGCTGAGAGTATCCCTAGGGTATAAACCAAGAGAAACCTTCAGGTGGAGAGTCTGAGGTGCTTGTAGTCATAGCCAGCAACAGATAACAGAATTTTGAATATCGAAGGAATCTGGGGAGGGCACCAACAACATGTGGTACAGTTACAAAGTTATAGATGCAAAGGTTTCATCAAAGTGCAAGGAACAGGAATATTGGCAAATGGAGAGAAGATGATAACTAAACAGCAGCCAGCTGAGAGTTGGGGTGGCCAGTAAGCCCCAGGGAAGATGTCCCCCAAAATATGAAATTGATAGACTCCTGATGTGTTTCCTCAGAGGAAGGGTAAGGACCCAGAACACCAAGAAAACAAAAAATCAAGATAATTATTAACCCAAGAGAAAAACAAAGAGTTGTGCAAGAAAGAAAAAGTAAGTATAGCGTATTCCATGAATTAGGTACTTTTTTCTCATGATGTTTCATCACATCTGTACATGGAAACCTACCATGTGTTTTAAAGCCATATATCTTTCTTGGAATATATTCTAATTTATGTAACATCACTCCATGATAGATATTTCATGTATCCCTGTCTATTTTCTATTGCAAATGCTGTAATGAACATCCTTGGAATTTTCTGTAAGATATATCACTAAGGTGAAATTTCTGGGTCAAACAGTACATACATTTAAAGTTTTGATCTTTTTTCTTTTGCCAAATCCATTTCCAAAATTGTTTTCATCAATTTATATAGCCACCAATGATGCATAGTCCTTTTTCTTCTACAGTGGATATTATCAATCTGTTTTTAGTGGGTTTTTTCATTTTGGCAATTTAAATTAAAAGAGTAAGGGAGGAATTCCTTTTTTTACTTAATTATACCTAGGTGTTGTTTTATTTTGTTTCAATGGGCTATTTTTAAATTAAACCAACACAGATAAGCTAACACAATTGATCAATGTAATTGTAGCTTTATACTGTACAGGCAAATTTTTCAAAATAAATAGTTTCTAAAGACATGAAACATTATAGTTGTCCTTAATGCTGAATTATTTTATTCTGTAAAAATTCACAATCTACTCTGTCATCTACAGGATAGTTGCCAAATAACCAATATAATTATCAAGAGATTATCTTTGATATTTTAAAGGATCCATATATCTTGCACTGCTCATTAATCTCTAAGTACCTGATGTTGTAAATTCCAGATCCTTCAACCAAGAATGATGTGAATGTAAGGAGAAGGAAAATATATATTCTCATTTCTCAAATGAAATATAGGACAATTAATAAAAATTAGTGACAATATATGGGGAATCATATTAAATTATGTGGATTGATGATCATCCCTTAATCTGTTTGGTCTCTTTAGTTCTGTACTAAAGATTCTGCTATCTACAAGTATAGATTCATCTTGTGGCATAGAATTTTACATACTGTCTCTTAAATTTCTCAGACTTTCCACTCAACTTTCTCAGGTATTAAAAACCTCCTTCATTAAGCCAAGTAGCTATTTATTTACACTGAACACTTTCCTGACGGGATTTGAAGCTAATTACTTTGTCCTAGATTATACAAAGACAGATTCTAGTGTTTTACCAATTTCACCAATGATAGATCATCCTCCCCACAAAAACCCAAAACTTAAGTAACAATAGGAAATTTTATAAGCACAAAATAAGAGTTTAAACTTTAGTCCTTTTACATAACTATTGGCTATCAAATTAGATAATTTAAGCAAAAATAAATCACATTTATCTAGCCACTTTTTTTTCAAAATAACTATTTCAAATTTAAAAATCTTATAAAAACCCTAACAGAGAATCTAAATTCATGAACATCCCAATTTTGACTTTAAAATAGTTGTGGTTTCTGGGCCCTACTCCTGGTTCCAGCTCAGATCATGATCTCAGGGTCATGATATTGAGCCCCTGTCAGGCTCTACGCTGAGCATGGAGCCTGCTTAAGATTCTCTCTCTCCCTCAAAAAAACTTTTTTTTTTTTTGAAAAAAGAATAGTTGGGGTTCCAATTATTGTTTTGAAACATGTTCTGCTGATAACCTCTTTAGGAAAATTCAGGATCTAATGTAGGCACTGTTTATATCTGGTTTGTGTAGAGAACTGAGGAGCAGAGCAACTTCTGTCTCAAGCAGCAAATCTTAATTTCATTGTTAAAGGGCTACTGTTGAATAAGAATGCCATAGGTACAGAAGACGGAGGCAGGAAAAGAATGCAAACTGGAAGCCTGGATACTGCAAAGAATCATGTAGTTTGTGAGGGCCAGAAGTGATGTCCCATTCTCTTATTGGAATATTCATTCCATCCTGGGCTCCACAGGAATATAGAGATGTCAGAGGCAGTTGGGAGGTGATCCCTGATGATGATGATTAAAGGGTTGGACCAGGACAGAAACGAACAGATTGCTGAACTTGGAAAAGGAGGGAGGTCTATTTAAAAATGGCTTCCAAGTAATGGAACCATTAATAGACAAAAATAGAAACTCGGCTGCTTTTCATTCCCACTGTGAACAGAATAAGAGAAAACAGGTGGAACTAAATATGAAGGTTAAGGCTGCCAACAGTTTAGCAAGTCAGGAGCAGCAGTGTGTATAACAACCAGTTGTGATATTTCAATCCACACAATCTGTAAAGTAGGGCAGCAGTAGAGGTAAATGTGTCATCGCCACCAGAAGCAAAAACAAATGTGTGTTGGAGGGAGAGAGACAATATTCCTAAAAGTGCCAAGCATAAGTCTCCATCCCAGACCATTACAGTGACTTGTGTGGCAAACCTGATGTAGGAATTAAAATTGCTTGGAGCTAGATTGCCTGGATTTGAACCTGGCTTTTCCATATTGGGATGGTGTCCTTAGACAAGGGGCTTTACCTGTCTTTACCTATCTTCTCTTCCATTTCCTTGTCCATAAAAAGGAGGAAACAACAGTGTTTCCCTTACGGAGTTGTTGAGAGGATTAATGGGTTTAATTGTGTGTGTGTGTGTGTGTGTGTGTATTCATATATTTATTATTATTACTATTCCTCAAGCAGAAGGCATGTGCATTGGAGGAATGTAATTTGATTGAAGATTGGCACATTTAGCTTCAGTATCCTAATATTCAGAATCTTCTTTTGACCATCTCCTGCAGCAAGTACACTAAATGCAGATGTTTATGCTGATGAGGACTCTGAGATAGACACCGTGAGACCCTCAGCTATGAATCAAGCAAAATGTATTCACATTTATCACATTTAGAATTTAGTTACCAAGTTCTTTCTAGTAGATGAATCACAATTATCTTGTACAATAATTCTTTCTTTATATGATATTCTAAGGACTAGAGCATTAATTTCTGGTCATAGTACATCATAGAGTTCACTTAATACATACAATGTATCACTTAATTAATTAATTAACCGATGGCTGATTACTGCTACCAAGACCCGACCTTTGGCCAGCTACCCTGTGTGTTGTCCTTTGCTGGTTTGGGATTGATGGCAAATCAGTGTTTCCTTTCAGTAGAGAAAATGTCCACTCACAATTTTGACCAAGTTGCTTAACTGAAAAAAATTGATCAAGGAAAATAATACCCAATATAAAAGAGGACTTCATCTATTTAGGGAAAACTAAATCTTTTGATACATCTAATTATAAGCTATTTTTGGGCACTGCTTAGGGGAAAAAAATACTTCAATAAGTTCTTGTGTCACCTCCCAAAGATTATAATCTAAACCGAAATGGTAGGACTATGCTGGATAATTAAAACTACTTGAAGACTCTTGAAATTTAGGTCATTAAGAATAGAAAAATAAAATGATCCACAATCCTTTTGATCCACACAGTTTGCTGTGTGTTTTCAGTGACGTCAGTTGTTCAGTCCAGATTTTTAAAAATATTTTATTTATTTATTCTTGAGAGACACAGAGAGAGAGGCAGAGACATAGACAGAGGGAAAAGTAGGCTCCCTGTGGGGATCCTGATGTGGGACTCCATCCCATGACCGGGATCACCATCTGAGCTGAAGGCAGATGCTCAACCACTGAGTCACCCAAGTGCCCCTCAGTCCAGATTTAAAGTAAATATATCATGTGTTATTGCACAACTACTTTACACACAGAAATGCTCTAGTTGAACCTTTACAGTAATGATTCAAAACTGTTTACTAGTATACAAAAACACACAAACACACTTTTCTATTACAGTTTTTAATTCACAATTATATGAAAAAATAAGTTTAAGAAAAGTGCCTTATAATATGATTAAGCAAAAATGTTACATAATTAGAAGTTGTTTCTTTGGACTGAAAATCTGAATGAGAGCTGAGAGATCTCCAGTCTTTAATTTTAAGCAAAAACATTCCTTGGCTTCTGTTAGTGGATTAAGGAAGAGATGAGCAGGCCAGGCACAGATGACCCCATGTGGGTAAAAGGGACTGAGTATCTGAGCCCAGATCTCTTTCTGAACATCACACAGCAAATAGAGCAAGCTAAGTGGTGCTCTATTTCTGTGCCCTACATCATGTAACTTCTGAATATGAGCATTTTAAATGTGTTTATAGAGATGAACATAACTTTGAATAGTAGTTTCACTCAACTCTCTCAGGCCTTGAGATTGATTTCTACATTTGGAAAGACTCCTTCACAGAACTTAACATATACTTTTCTAAATATAGTAAAAGATGCCATAAATCAGGTCAAGAGATAATTGATGAAAAAACATTTTTCCAACATACATGATGGACAAAAGATTCATATCCCTAATATACTCAGAGCTTCTACATATATGTTAAGATAAGCAACAATAGAAAAATGGGCAAAGGGTGTAAAAATAACATTCCATATAAAAATAAACACATGTCACAAATAATAGGGTTATTTTTAAAAGATACCCAATTTTACTAGTAGTCATTGGAACACAAATTTAAATGATGAGATACCTTTTCCAAACATCAATAAAAAAAACTTTTTGGTGTAATAACCAGTGCAAGTAACAATACAGAAAACACAACACTCTAAGGATCACTGATGAGACTATGATTAACTACAACAAACTTTCTGGAAACTTCTCTAGCAGTGGTCAATGAAATCTTAAAAGTACAAAATCCAACCCAGCAAAGGACTGTGGGGAATCTGTGCTTATAGCGGGCATTTGTTTTCTCAAGCTCCTGGTATTCACTCTCTTCTTTCAACAATGGTACCCCAGTTATCCTTTGGACAACCACACTTTGTTCATTTTCACTCTATTTGTTTTGGTAAAGCTAGCCTCACACTCCAGGACCCAGAGAAGAGTATGTGCTCCATGCTTGGCCAATAGAATACTGGCCCCTGGCCATAGAGCCTGGTTCAGGGCTGAACAACCAGGCCCATGAAAGTCCTACCCAGGATTTCTGATAAAACTACCAGGAAAGAAAAGCTCTCTTACCACCATAGAATGAGGTTTAAGACTGGAACTGAGGATGTCCATTTTGTCAAAACTAAACGAGGAAGGACTGTCTGAGCATTGAGATTACAAGAGAAGAAAGCTGACATTCGGACCAGAGGGAGACAGACTCCTGAATACATCATTTCAGTCCCTGGATCTAACAGGACCTGAAGCCTCTATATAATCCTCTGTACTTTTTGACTACCTGAGCCAGTCAAGTTGAATCGATGATGCATAGCCATTCTATGGAATATTATGCAACCTTCTAAAAGCAAGGAGATGGAACTGCATATATTGAAAAGAGTTGGCAAACTTTTTCTTTAATATGGCCAGATTTGGCCAGATTTGCACCATAGTTTCCTACCCTTAACCTAGAAAAATGTCCATGATACCTTACTAAAAGAAGAATGAGGGATGCCTGGGTGGCTCAGTTGTTTAAATGGCCAACTCTTGATTTTGCTCGGGTCATGATCTCAGGGTCCTGGAATCAAGCCCTGAGTTGGGCTCCATGCTCCGAGCAGAGTCGGCTTGAAGATGTTTTTGCTCACTCCCCCCCTCCCCCCACTCATGCATGCTTATTCCTCTCTCTCACACTCTTTCAAATAAATAAATTAATCTTCAAGAACAATGATGTCGTTTTAATCAAAGAAAGTATTTAAAGAACAACCTACATATGAGCATATATTAAAAGCACTGTGAAAACAATGGAATAATATATATTAAGCTGTTATCACTGACTACCTTAGGTGGAGTAAAAGAGGGTGGTTCTAGGGATGCCTGGGCTAATCAATGATTGAGCGTCTGCCTTAGGCTCAGGGCATGATCCTGGAGTCCAGGATCCAGTTCCACTTCCGGCTCCCCGCATGGAACCTGCTTCTCCCTCTGCCTGTGTCTCTGCCTCTCTCTCTCTCTCTCTCTCTCTCTCTGTGTGTGTGTCTCTCATGAATAAATAAATAAAACATTTAAAAAAAAAAAAGAAAAGAAAAGAAAGTGGTTCTAGAAGAAGATTTGGGAGGGACAGTCAGTTTGAATCCTTTTCTTTCTACATCTCTATATTATTGGCCTGTTACAAAGAGCATACATCATTTTCTGATTTTAAAACTCATAATGACATAGAAGAAAAGGGGAGATGCAAACAGCTTTAGAGAAATGTGGTCCCAAGATTTTAACCATCCATTTTGCATCATATAAATAGACGAGAATTAAGAAAACTCCTGAATATTCAGTCTGCCCACATCATTTAGCACAGCACAGCTCCAGGAATTAGTTTAACAGACCCATTTTATAGGTAAGGCCTAAAGAAGTATTGTGCTTGCTGCATGTCCCAGAGCTCATTAGTGGCAAAGGTTCATCCCATCCTTTATCCAGCACATACTACAGGCCCATAGACGCCGTTACCCTTTCTCATCTGAGATTAATGCATAGAAAATAGATGCCTCTC
Organism: Canis lupus dingo; assembly: GCF_003254725.2. Lineage (NCBI taxonomy): Eukaryota > Metazoa > Chordata > Mammalia > Carnivora > Canidae > Canis > Canis lupus. The sequence goes on from NC_064248.1 coordinate 53,655,701, forward strand.
CAAACATAACATCATGAATATGTTTATAGCATCCAGCTCCAAGCAGCTCTGCCTTCAAAGATTTTTACACCACAGCTAGATTTTCTCTTCTGTAAATCGTGAGCACTATTTTTAGGAACCCTTTCCTCCGGCAGATCCAGGCGTTCTCGCATTTGAGCCTGTCATCTCTTCGGTGTGTATTTAGTAGTTTCCGCGCTCTGCTCACTGTTTGCATATCATGACACCGGGCAGAGTTCAGCAATACAGAACGTCTTATCCATTTCCTCTTAATCCATTTTAAATTCATCCTGAGCCCATCAGAGCAGGAGATGGAATGAGAGTTTTATAATTACCTTTTGCAAACAGAACATTAAATTATTATACAGTGGAATCCTCTCGTTTCTTGGACAGAAGATGGCCCTTACTTGCTAGCGAACGAATGAGCCTGTCTCCATAAGTACACATATGTACTTTAGAAATCAGCCCTGTTAGCTTGAAGTTATTGATCGATTTTGGTAGATTACTGCAATAGATTCTTAAAGTGCTTTAAGATTAAGAGATGTGCTTGGCTCTCTTCTGTCATGTATCTCAAAGGAAAACCACGAGACGAGACACACAATGAAAAACAGCAGGTAATACCATATGAGACTCCTTATTAAAAACATAAAGTGCCTTTCACTCCTGCTTTTATTAAGTCTACTTTTCAAGCTAAATGGGGGTTAGGTGAGGCGATTATAATACAAGTCACATCTAACTATTTCATTATCCGTGTCCTACAGCAAGATAGCCCCCAGAATACCTTTGAAAGCTCTAGAGTGATGGCAGCAGGTTGAATATAATGAACAATGTTACAAATGGGGACATGAGATGGCAGGTCTGGTGGGGACGGAATCTCCTAGAAATTGCGAAGCTGTAATTACTGAACACCGGCTCGGTCTCGGTTGACTTTGAACACTGGAAACCATTTTTGGCAGATTCTATTTTTCTCAGCTACTTAAAATGAAGCCAGTCAGAAGGACTGAAATTTAGAAGGCCATATTACACAAGCAAAATCATGGTTGGCTTTTATGACTCGAATTTCTGTCCAGTTTTCAAGACCGTTCCACCCTATGTTACTCACCTGAATGAAAGCTGGGTCGAGAAATATTTTTATATTCTTCTGTGTGGGGGGCTGACTTGCTATTAGCTGAATTTTAAGTGAATTGAGCAGTCGAATTTTTGGTGGAGCGAGAGGAGTGACACGGAATTCCAGCTTTATGTGTCAGCACTTTTTTTGCAATATTTTCTTTGAAATGATCACTAAATGAAGGATGGAGCGAAGGGAGGCACATGAAGAGAGAGGCAAGGTGTGAGGCCAGAGGGGGGGAAAGTATAAAGGCCGTCCAGATGAAACTAATGTGGCCAATTCCACCCCCTTGATTCACCTTGTACACTTAACCCACAGCAACAAGAAAAATGAACATTGCTGACAAGGCCCACTTGAAGCTGGTTTGATTCCTAGTCCAAATTTTAGGAGGAAGTAGTTGTTAGTACAAATTTATTAAGGAGCTTGAATAAACTCTGTTAGCTGACCTGCTACATGGGTAAACCAGAATCCAGCCGAGCATATGCCTGTTTTCTTGCCCGGAACTCCCTGGATAAAATGCAATTAGGTCAACTCCGGGAGCTCAGTACAGGCAGGACCATGCCCAGCAGGGCAGATGCAGGCTTGTGGTAAAGCACAAAACAGCTTCTACCCTTATCACCCATTCTTTGTTCCCTGGCTCCCTGGTAGTTCCAGGAATCTAAAGGGAATATCAGGGCCATAAAGAGCAAAGTTACAAAAAGTACAACCTGACGGGGTGTGTGGAAGAGGCCCCAGGCCACAAGCCCCTCCCTGGTGCCCGGGAGCAAGATGATGGCAGTGAGCTGGAGAGACAAAGCTCCATCTCCATTCATGACCTTCGCTTTAGCATTGCCTGAGAGCATCACCTAAGTCCAATCTGTCCTCCCACCTGCTTCCTCTGTTACTGCCCCTGCCACAGAGTCTGAGGTCCGAAGCATGGGCCCAGGTTATGTCATCCCAGTGAGACATCCCGTCTCTGTCAGCTGCGGTGTTACAGTTGTCTTGCCCTAGACACACACAAAGATATGGAAGGCAAGTGCGCATGGGTGTGCCAGCCTGGGGGAGGTTCAGCTGCAGAGGGGCAGGAGTCAGAGGTTACAGGACGGTCTACAGGGTCTCGGGGCTCTCCAGTGGGATTGAGCCCCAGGGGTCCACAGTACTGACTCTTTTTTCACTTTTCTTTCTTGCCTCATAGAATGTCCTGGGATGGCCTCCTAAATGAACTACTTGACTTAAACCACTGTCTCCAGGTCTGTTGTTAAGAGAACATCACCCTAGAGCCTCAGCATTATAGCTATGTCCTACCCACACCAGAGCTCCTCCTCACTCCAAAGAACCATCTCTGATCTCCCAGAGAAGCAAAAGATGCTCCTTTATTGGTCAAATTCCTACTTCTCCAAGGACAAAGCCAATTATTCCATCAGACCAGATGCAAGGGAAAATGCAGCCAGCAGGGGAGGAATAAACTCCCCTAAAGTCTCCTCTAAGAGAGCGGAGCCTTTGGAATCTTGCCCTAGGGCTGGCATTTCATTTCTGAGTGATGTAATCCAAAATTCACAGCATTCCAACGTGAGCAACAGATTCTATTGAATGACTTCCAGTGTGCTGTACTAGATTTTCACTGCATTGTGAAATTTGGGGAAAGATTCACTTTAAACCCAAAAATAAGATATGAATAATGGGACTGCAGTTCACCATAATTGTTACTATCCTACAGTAACATTCAAAAAACAAATGGAACTCGGTGTACCTCAGTACCCCCAGTGGCCTCCAGTGATCCAGTCTCCCATTCAAGTCCCTGTTTATTAACAAAGTCTAAATGGAATATGTTTCTCAGAATGAGCACCTTATATGAGCTGACTTGAAAGGATGGCCATGGATCTTCATCTGGCTAAGGTATATAGTGAAATGGAGAGGGGCTGGTGATAGGCTCTGGCAGGATGATTCTGGGTCCTGACCACCAGGCTAGACCACTGGCTGGAAGTTTTGCCTACAGGAAATCTAAGACTCTAAGAAGATGTGTAGCAGAAAGAAGCCTTGGGCTGGGGCAAGCAATCAAAAGAGGAACAGACGTGTGGGGCTGGGCCAGGGGAATCTTTCAGGGCTACACCCAGGGCAACCAAAAGACCCTCTCTTCTTGGGGTCTGGGAGAACTTAAATGGGGCCACGTGGGGCTGCACTGTATGTTAACAGGGTAACAGGAAAGGTCTCACCTTCCATAGCACTAAACCCCTGATGGGATCAGGGATCAAAGAGCAGATTCAAGAATTACTAGAATCATAATCATTCTGAGGCTGCTATTATTGAGGAGCCCCCATGAATCTGGGAAGTGGGCCAGTTTTGCCATCAGCTTCTTCGACTACTACTACTCTTCATGGCCCCTTCCCCAAGCCTTGGCTCACTCAGTGCTCCTCTACATTAGCCCTATCCCCAAGTTCCAGGACCAGAATTATAAAATTCCAGAGTTACTTACTGAGCACCTATTACCTCTGTGTCAACAAAAATATACAGTCCCCAACTCCACAGAAATTTTGTCTGTTGGGGAAGACAATGTCAATCAAAGACTCACTCTAACAAATGGTACTTGTGGAAGATGTTGTGAAAAGCATGCTGCCATGAGAGGTACAGTGAGAGAATTGCCTAATAGGAAGGTCAGAAAATGAACTGAACAGGTCATGGGTGAACTGAATTCTGGAAAAAAAAAAAAAAAGTAGATAGTAAGTAGTAAAGGAGTATAGACAGGGTGAGGCATAGGGGTGGAGAAGAGCATCCCACGCAGAGGAAACTGCATGTACACAGGTTCTGTGGCCAGAAAGAGCAGTAGGAAGTCACTGTCATGTTAAGAAGTAACTAGAGGAGAGAGTTGGTTGGAGAAGGAACTTAATCAGATTTTTTATAAGACCATGCTGGCTAAGTATGAAAAATGGCTGAAAGGGCAAGGAAGGATTCATACAAAGCCCTAGGCAGGCTACTGCAGTGGCCTGGAAGAGATGTTAGTGGCATGATACAGGAGTGGCAATAGGAATAAAACAAAGGGATCAGTTTTGAGATAAAGGAGGTAAATGAATGGGACTTGGTGAGGGTCAGAAATGAGGATTGCAGGAGAGATAATAGAAAGGTTTCTGGCATGCATAACTGAGTGGATGGTGGTATCATTCATTAAGACAGAGAACTAAAAAAAAAAAAAAAAAAAAAAAAAAAGACAGAGAACTAGAGTGAAAAGATGGTCAAAATCACTCATCATCAGGGAAGTGCAAACCAAAACCACAAGAAACAAGAAGACTTGGTGAGGATGTAGAGAAAAATGAACTCTTATGCACTGTTGATGACAATGCAAACTGGTGCAGCCATTCCACTGTGAAAACAGTATGGAGGGTCCTCAAAAAATTAAAAGTAGAATTACTATATGATCTAGTAATTCTCCTACTTGGTAAAAAAGAATACAAAAACACTGATTTGAAAAAACAAATGCACCCCTATGTTTGCTGCAGCATTATTTACAATAGTCAAGATATTGAAGCAGCCCAAATGTCCACTGATAGATGAATGGATAGAGAAGATGTGGTATATATGGAATATTATTCAGCTATAAAAAGAATGAAGTCTTGTCATTTGCAGCAAGATGGATGGATCCAGAGGGTATAAGACTAGGTGAAATAAGTCAGTTAGAGAAAGACAAATACCCTATGATTTCACTCACATGTAGAATTGAAGAAACAAAACAAACATAAGAAGAAAAAAAAGAGACAAACCGAAAACCAGACTCTTAGCTATAGAGAACAAACTGATGGTCATTAGAGGGGAGGTGGGTGAGGGGGATAGGTGAAATTGGTGAAGGAGACCAAGAGTTCACTTATCATGATGAGCACTGAGTAATGTATAGAATTCTTGAATCACCATGTCATATACCTGACACTAATATGTGTTAACTATACTGGAAATAATAAAAACTTGATTTTTTAATTAAAAAAAAACAAAACAAAACAAAATAAATCTCCATAAAATGAAAAAAAGAGAACTAGAGAAGGTCAGGTTTGAAGAGGAAATGCATAAATTTGATGTCGATATGAGTTTAAGATGGCTTCCAGACATCCAAGTAGAGATGAGGACTTGGCAGTGAACTAATGAATCTGGAAATCATCCAGTGCAAGTCTCCTGACCGCAAGAGTCCCTTCTACACATTGCCTGCAGATGACTGTCCAACCTCCTTCAGCACATTCATTCCCGCAGGGCATCTCAGTTAAAGGGTTCTAATAGGAGAGCTTTTTTATGCTTATTCCAAACCTACAAATCCCACCCTTGCCTGGATTTTTCCTCTCTGACACCCAGAGTAAAAACCTTCCAGCTTCTCTTTCGCCATGTTTGAAGATGGCTCTCATGTTTTCCCTCCCTCAGGCAAAGCTTTTTTGTTTCTAAATGTTCTCTGCTCTGTTGTGCTTAACCTGTTCCATAATTTCTAGACCCTCTACTACCCTAGATACTATTCTCTGACCGTATTCCATTTTTTTGACTGTCCACATAAATTTTCTCTTTTCCCACCCAACTTTACTCCCCAGATGGTTGCCCCCTCTAAGGCTTTGCTCATGACAGTCATGATCTGAGCACTATTCTAAATGAGCATGACTATACACAAAGGCCCTAATGTTACCTATTTTCTAGATTAGTCAAAATATCCACAAGGAGTTTGTTATAATCATCCAGGTGTCCTGGAGACATTACTTCTTAAATTTGTCAAATCATCAGAATGAACCTGCTGAGTCCGTTGAATTAGCAGTTCTACTTTTGAGGCTAGCCTTGAACTCCTTTGAGAATCTGATAAAAGCTGTGCATCCACCCAAAAATGCATATATGCATATCCACAAATAATTCTGCATAAGATATGGATGGATTCTGTGTTCTTTTGCAGCCCATCTCTGGACCCAGGCTTGGAATCACATTTCAACTCCTAAAGCGTCCTCCTCCCCGCACAGCCGAGTAGCATATTTTCTCCATCACTCTCAAGCTAAGGATCCAGGCATAAAATTAAATTCATGATGATTACACAATTGGGACTTGGAGAGACAATTTCATTAGCTCTAAGAAAAGATTCTGTCTTGTTGAGCATTGTGTGACTGCCTAAATCTTCTTGGAAGAAGAGACTAAGCAAAATCACTACCTTTTGTTCCTCACTGTGGAACAAGAACCCACATACCTTAAGTGGCTTGCTATATAAGGTGACCTTCCCACAGCACCTCAAAGTGTTTGAATTTCTTTGAGAACTTTCCAAAGTTTTGTCTGGAGTATAGGAGGTTTTAATTACTGAGAATTGGGTAAACTTCCCATCAAAAGCAAGCTGTCTCTCTGGATAGGATCATTCAGCCGGAATGAAAACTTATTAAGGCTGTGGCTACAGCTCAATTTCTTTTACAGCACCAAGAAATCAGCTGATTTCAATCTCTAATGCCTAGATCAGATATTCAAATAAGTTAAGTTACAAAGGAGGTTGGAAAACATTTTGGCTCTCCATGCCGCATATGTGCTATGTGTGATTACATAATATTTAACAGCTTTCATTCCCAGTTGTTTATACACTCAAGCTGAAGGACATTGAAAAGCAATGATTAATGCCTTGTCTCTAGTGTTTGTCTTTTGAAGAATATTTTACAAGTACATGTGTATGTGCATGTTCTTTGCTTTTTAAAATATTTATTAAAAGCCTACTGTGTGCAATGTGAGATATATAAAGATGAATCGGATCAGGTCATTAAGGACAATGTTTCATATTCTAGTAGAGGAGATAAGACTCAAACGCAGTATATTTTTTTGTGTGTTTTGCAAATGCAGTACAATTGTTTCAAATCAAATGCCGTAGGTATTTAAGAAAGCAGAAGGGCTCCTTCACATTAGATTTACCTTACATTTAAAAAGTAGATATTATTTCATCTGTGATCATGACATGAATAGCCCTTAATTCCCATTCATACCAATCAAAGCTGGAGGGGAATGTTTCAAACAGTCATTTTTGGGGACAAAACGAAAAATTAGTAAAACACTATCTGCATGCCCTAATGAAGGTAACATTCCTCAGCTAAATATATAACCAAAATTTTAAAATAAGTAAAATCTACGTGTGTAATAATCATCTAGAGGCAGCAGTTAAAAATATATGGGAACTAAAATCTAAAACTGCTCATGTAAGTGAAGGATGCAGCTTTTGTCAAATTCATTCCTAATGGTATCCCATTGAACATAACAAAATTGCAGCACAACCCCACACGAACAGGCCCAGCAATGACAAAGATTTGGGTAATTGACTCCTTCTCTCTGTCTTAACCTATTCTCAGATCTGGTGGGTGGACCAGAGTTCTTATATGGAGAAGGAAGGAATGGAACAGGAATGTAAAAGGGAAGGGGAAGTTTCTTGAAAGTGCCAGGCAGCGTCTTCTTGAGAGTCAGAAGAGAGTGGATCTCTGGTCCCTGGGGTTCTTCTGGCTCAGTCACCACAGATGAGACCAATGAAATGGGCACAAATTAACCAGGAGACTCCTGGAATTGCTGCTGCTGTCGTAGAATTACCAGCCTTGTAGAGGATGCTGGATCAAATGCCACTAATACTCAAGCCAGAGGACAACCATTGCTAGGTGGTCACACTGCCTCTGGGATGCAGACAGATTTGGATCCCTCACCCCCAAATCCCAGGAACTTTGTGGCAGCCAGCTGAATGGCTCACCCCCTCATTTTGTTAACCTCACAACATCTTAGACCTTCACTTTATAGGATTGGGTTTTTTGAACCCCACTTATCAAGTCTTGGCAGGGTTTCACTTGGTGAAATATCTTCTAAGTCATCATTTTTATCCAAAATCAAATCTATGAAAAGGTCAGCTATATAGTTTGTAGGAATGATGAACAACTCAAACAGAAACCAAAATCTGAAATATTTTTGGAGATTTGGAGGCAAGAAACAATATTGAATGAGAAGTGTACAAATATGAAAGTTTTCTCAGTCTATTTTTATTCAGTTTTTAAACTGTGTCTAAGCCCTTCAAAAGTCTGCCATTAAAAGCTCCAAATAATTCAGAAGCAACTGCTATCTAAAAACACAGCTTAAGAAAAAAACATTAGAATCATGGGACAAATTTTAATTCAATAAAACCTAGATCCAAGATATCCTAAATGATTGAACCCAGGAAAAACACACTCATATACACACATAGTCAAAATTCATGTGATCATGAAGCATGATTCCCTAATCTTTGAAATTTCAAAGTGTGTATTTTACCTTGGTGATATAACTGGTTAATTCAATAAATATTTAGGTAGTGTCAATCAAATCATTTAAACATGGTAACCAGGAATTTTTATATAGATATAAAAAATAGTTCATGAAAATAAAAGAGCATCACCAATGACAATCCTACTTTACCTACTGCATGCACTACATTTTATATACAGACTACTTCTCTTTCTCACCACCCCCCAAATATAAAACAATAATATCACCTGGTGTTATAAGCAAAGAAATAAAGCAATATCACGGAATAGCTATGAAATATGACCTGAGTTCTTTATAAAGTATTACCCATTGTTTATTTATTTTTTTAAAAATCTCAAACAATAGAATATCAGAGGTATAAAGGCCCTGCCAGTGCACCATGAAGGATTCTGTTAATCTACTTAGCTAATGAAGATGTCAACATTTTAAGAAATAGAAACATTTCTTATCAGAGCTTAAAATGTGCGTCTTTGGCAACTGACACACTTGTCCCTCCCCACTAGTTTCCATGGCTTTTGTGACTATGTCACTCAGTCAAAAGCACTGCAAAAAGTATGTGGCCACCCTTTTTGCACCATCTGGTATACTGCAGTTCTGAGGAAGGGGAGTTAATTGGCTATATCTGAGCAGCCACAAGATTTATAGGTTTGATTATCCAAAATAGATGCTTTTACCCTGATATATATAGAGTTTTCACTGTTGTATTAATAATAATAAAAGCATGCCAAATGAATGAAAAAGCATCATTATAAAAGGGATTTGTGTGTGCAATGAAACAGTATGGGTGCCTCGTGGTTCTCACAATGAAGATGTAACTATTTTCATATACAAGTTATTAGCTCAAGTTGTTCTTTATTACACCATAACTTTGCTCCTATGGCAACATGGCTGCAGCAGAAAAATAATTGTGTCTTGGTGTTACATGCCAGATGTTTTTAAAGCAAAGGTGGCAGTTTAATTCTAAGCTTGTTTAAATGGTAGATATAAGCAGTCCCAGCAGAAAAAAAAAGGTGTAAAAATGTAAGGTGTGCTTAATTAGAAGCACATATTTCTAGATATCTTTCTTCTAGCCCAGCGCTGTCCAATGGAAATATATGCAAGCACATATGTGATTTTAAACTTTCTGGGGGCCACATTTTTAAATAGTAAAAAGAAACAAGCAAGCTTAATTGTAATAATATGTTTTAACCCAATGTATCCAAAATATAATTTCAACTTGAAATTAATATAAGAATTTATTAATGATTAAATATCTTACATTCTTTTTTCCTACTAAGTTTTCTAAATCTGGTATTTCATACTTAGTGTACATCTCAATTCAGACTAGATGAATTTCAATTGCTTGATAACCACATAGGGCTAGTGGCTACCATAATCAACAGACAGTTCTAGACTTTTCCCTAGAAAAGGACAATAGTTAATCTCTGCTAGCAGTTTATAAAAATATTCAGAGACAATGATCCTTCGGAAGGCTCTCCACAATTCATTAATCACTCTGAAATATCTGCATGTGTCCTCTTCACAGAGGGCAGCTGAGTATTTTCATCCAATTGAGATGATCACAATTCTAACTTCAACCCAGAAACATATTTTTAAATTAAATTAAATTAATTTTTTAAGATTTATTTATTTATTCATGAGAGACACAGACTGAGAGAGAGAGGCAGAGACATAGGCAGAAGGAAAAGCAGTCTCCTTGCAAGGAGCCTGATGCAGGACTTGATCCCAGATCCCAGGATCACAACCTGAGCCAAAGGTAGGCACCCAACCACTGAGCCACTCAGGAGTCCTGAAAACATATTTTTTTAAAAAAAACTTCTTTATAAATCCTGGGGTCCAATAACTAGGCCTGTGCTATATCTGCCTATAAGAAGGGAAAAAACTCAGAGATCAGAGAAGACAAGACTGTAAGTGTTCTGTGTTCTCACCTAGCTGGGAGAGGTAGGTACTCCATGGAATTGTATTGAAAATTAAAGGAAATAATGTGTGAAAAGCATCAGAGCCTTTAAATATCAGCCTAGCAAGGAATTACCAAAGAACGAGAAGGCTCTGTCCCTGCCCCAGAGCTTTAAGTCTCACTGGATTCAGGTTAGCAAGGCAGAAGCCATACTAGAATAACCCAAATGAAACCCAATGGAGTGGTTGCCTGGATTAAATCACAGGACACTTCTGAGAATGGATATGTGTGGTGTAGCCCACAACAAACCCCTGCCCAAATCTCTCATCTGTCTGTCCTGCCCTTCCCCCCAGAACATTTAAAAATAGATAAGATTAAGTAAATGTTTGTGTTTTGATTTTAACTGAATACCAGCCTTAAAAGAGCTAATCACAAAAGAACAATTTCAGTCTAAGATGGAAAGGAGAGAAAGTCTAGAAGAAGAAAGTATAGTCCCTTTTTGGGGGGAAGGAAGGATGGGAAGTGGTAATAAGTTCACCACTTTACCTTAAAGTCATCTCTTACTCCATGTCTAGCCAGAGCAATTAGGCAAGAAAAACAAATAAAAGGCATCTATATTAGAAAGGAAGAGATAAAACTGTCACTATTTGCAGATGGCATGACGTTGTATATAGAAGACCCTGAAGACTCCATCAAAACGATGTTACAACTAATAAATTAACTCAGTAAAGTTACAGGATACAATATCAATACACAAAAATCTGTTGCATTTCTTTACACAAATAGCAAGCTACAGGAAGATAAATTAAGAAACCCATCCCATTTACAGTTGCAAAAAGAATAAATACTTAGAAATAAACTTAACCAAAGAGGTGAAAGACCTGTATATTGGAAACCATAAGGCATTAGGTGAAAAAAAACAAAGAAGACATAATTAAATTGGAAGATATTCTATACTCATAGATTGAAAGAAGTACTATTGTCAAAATGTCCAAACTACTCAAAGCAATATACAGATTCAGTGCAATACCTATCAAAATTCCAATGGCATTTTTTTTCTTACAGAAATAGAACAATCCTAAAATTTGTATGGATCCACAAAAGACCCAGAATACCCAAGGCAAACTTGAGAAAGAATAATAAAGCTGGATGCATTATACTCTCTGATTTCAAACTATGTTACAAAGCTATAGTAACAAAAAAGGTATGGTATTGGCATAAAAGCAGACACATAGATCAATAGAAAAAAGAACCCAGAAATAAACCTACACATATGTGGTCAATTAATATATGACCAAGGAGCCAAGAATATACAGTGGAGAAAGGATAGGCTCTTTAATAAATGGTGATGGGATAAGTGGACAGCCACATGTAAAAGATGAAGCTAGACCACTACCTTAATCCACACACAAAAATTAACTGAAAAGGGATTAAAGACTTGAACATGAGACCTGAACACATAAAACGCTTAGAAGAAAACCTAGTCAGTGAGCTCCTTGATATAGGTCTTGGTGATGGTTTTTTTTTGTTTTTTTTGTTTTTCTGACATCAAAAGTAAAACCAACAATAGCAAACAAGTGGGACTACATCAAACTAAAAAACTTCTGCACAGCAGAGAAAACCATCAACAAAATGAAGAGGCAACATACTAAATGGGAGAAAATAGTTGCCAATCATCCATCTGGTAAGGGGACAATATCCAAAACATACAAAGAACTCATACAATTTAATAGCAAAACCCACAAATAATCCAATAAAAAAGTAAAAGATCTAGTAGAAATTTTCTGAAGACATATAGATGGCCAACAAGTAAATGAAAAGATGCTCAACATCATTAATCATCAAGGAAATGTAAATCAAAACCACAATGAAATATCACCTCACACCTGTTGGACTAGCTAGTATGAAAAAGACAAAAAACAACAAACAATGGCAAGAATGGAAAGAACGTGCACTATGATGGAAATGTAAATTGGTGCAATCACTGTGGGAAACAATACAGAGGTTTCTCAAAAAATTAAAAATAGAGCTACTGTAATATCTACTTCTGGGTATTTATCCAAAGAAAACAAAAACACTAATTGAGAAAGATATATGCACCCCCATGTTCATGGCAACATTATTTAAAATAGCCAAGATATGGAAACAGCCTGAGTGTCCATGGATGCATGACTAGATAAATAAATTGTGGTATATATACATTGGAATATTATTCAGCCATAAAAAAGATAAAATCTCACCATCTGCAACAACATGGATGGACCTTAAGGACATTATGCTAAGCAAAATAAGCCAGATAAAGAAAGACATACGATTTGATCTCTACTACATGGAATATTAAAAAATAAATCAAGGGACACCTGGGTGGCTCAGTGGTTGAGCGTCTGCCTTCGGCTCAGGGCATGATCCCAGGATCCCGGGATGGAGTTCCATATTGGGCTCCCCACAGGGAGACTGCTTCTCCCTGCCTGTGTCTCTGCCTCTCTGTGTGTGTCTCTCATGAATAAATAAATAAAATCTTTTTTAAAAAAGTCAAGCTTATAGATTCAAAGAACAGAATAAGTGGTTGCAATAGATGGGGGATGAGGGGTGGTAGAAACGTGTAAACAGACATGGGATTTTTTTTGTTTAGATAATATGATACAATTTTTTTAGAAAAAGAATGAAAGAGAAAGGAAGGAAGGAAGGAAGGAAGGAAGGAAGGAAGGAAGGAAGGAAGGAAGGAAGGAAGGAAGGAAGGAAGGAAGGAAGGAAGAAGGCTCATATTCTGTTCTGTTCTAATGGTTTTTCTCCCAGCTACCTGTCTTATAGGGTTAGCTACAACCGAGAGCTATTGTGTTCTCTCCGTGTAACAGAAATGGAGAAAGAACTCAACCACTTCCAGCTAGAAACATATCAAGTGGGGCATCATCAGTGTTTTGCTTCAAGCTGCTATAACAAAAGTCTTATGGATTTGTTGGTTTAAAAGCCAGACATTTATTTCTTAACATGCTAGAGGCTGGAACCTATAGATTTGGTGTCTGGTGAAAGTGTGCTTCCTGGTTGGAGACTGCCAACTTCTCACTGTGTCTTCAAATGGTACGGAGAAAGAGGGCTAAAGAGCTCCTGGGGTCTCTTATGTAAGAGCACTAATCCCATTCATGAGGGCTCCATCTTTACAACCTAATCACCTCCCAAAAGCCCCATATCTTAAGCCTGCAAAGTGATGGGGGGTCACGATTTCAAGATACACATGTTGGGGAGACAAAAACATTCAGTACATAATAATCAGTAATCCTCTAGGATATAAGCTCCCTAAAGCCTCTGTTTTTCTTGTTACCTAGTGCCTAGACTTACAGTAAATGATTAATAAATATTTATCACGGGTGCCTGGGGTGGCTCAGTCAGTTAATCATCTGACTCTTTATTTTGGTTCAGGTCATGATCTCAGGGTTGTGAGATCCACGCTGGGCATGGAAGCTGCTTAAGATTCTCTCTCTCTCTCTCTCCCTCTGCCCCTCCCTACCTCTAAACAAACAAACAAGTATTTATTGCAAGAAAGCGACTCCTGCAACTGTCTGTCAAATCAAGTGTGGCTATCATTGTGATGTCCCCAGAAAAAAGAAAAAGGACAACTCAAAATTTATCAAGGCCAAACATGAAAGCAGATGGGAGACAGGGCCAGATGGATACTAAAAAAAGAAATGGACACTAGAGGAAATTTGGGAGCTCTCATTCCCAGCTTTTAAATAAAAGTGAGATCAACTTATTTACAGATCAATTTTTCTTCACATTTATCTCTATTGATTTATCACTTCTGTTAAGTCTACCCTGAAATCTAATCACTTTACTTCCATAAAGCTAATCCTAGATTCAGCCCAGAGGTCATTTTTAGTTACTCTTAATCATACTCTCTTCTAACAAGCTAAGTAATTTCTCTCCATCTTTGATGTTTACGCCATTCAAATATTTGTAGAGCATTATCACATCTCCCATTAGTTGTTACTGAGCTAGGCTTTAAGGATTAGACACGTTTAGATCCTTTAAACCTGGTAAATGCCTCAAATCAATCCTTCCATTACTCTAACCATTTCTGATGTTCTTCTTAACTGTCTTCGGGGTCTTTGTACATTTCTACACCACTGAGAAGTCTGGCTCCACCCGATAGTCAAAAAAAAAAAAAAAAAAAGCCTGACCAAAGTCATATAATTACATATTTTTCTTGGATCATCTGCATCAAAATGACACAAGAAAAATTACTTAAAATGATATTCTTGGATCATACAACCAAACCTAATGAATCAGAACCTCTAGGAAGCTGGTACAGAAATTCAAAATGTCAAACTAAGAAAAAATTCCAGGTTATACTTAGGCATACTAAAGCTTTGTACGACTGTCTACAAAAAGTCATGGAGAAATTCTCAGCATAAAATTTAAATATCTTTTCTATATTGGTACCTAGACACAAAATTTTTTTAAAAAAATTGTCCACTATTATTTGTGACTGTTTCACAAATGAAGGTGTCAGGGAGAAAGCAGAAAGAATCTCAGACATGTGAGAGAAGGGACAGTCAGTTTTAGGTATGTTACTTGTAGTCTTCTTCCTCATTACCCTACAAACTCCAGCTACCCTTCTGTTTATTTCAAATTCATGGAATTGGATCCATCCTACTCTTGATTTTTATGGCATACTTTCATCATTGGTCTATGCGGCTATTGTTTATTTGTTTGTTTGCTTGCTTGCTTATTTAAAATATATAAACACCAGTGATCCCATTGCCTAACATAGAAATTGGAACATTCACAATAACTTACATTTTCCTGTGTCATCTTTTGTCTCCTGTCCTTTTGTCCCAGCTCTCTTTACTATAACAACTGTAAGTACAAATTCTGAGGCTGGCAGGGAATGCGCTGGGATATTTTATAAAGTTCTTCCTTCACACTACAAAGAACCATTTTGAAAAAAAAAAAAAACTATACAAGTGATCCAATTTGGATAGAACAAAGAGGTTCAAAAGGGAGAAGAAGCCTTAAAAATAATTTAAAGTCAGATTATCAAGAATTTTGAATGCTACACTAATGAATTTGAACTCTCATTTTAACAGTGTGGAGCCATTGTGTATATCCTGTTCTTCAGGAATACTCATCAGTCAGTGATATGTAGGCATGGAAGTGGGGAGAAACAATTAGCAGGAACAATGGCTAATAAGCTGCTTAGTCAACAAGTGTGCCCTAAACGCCTAAGTGCCAGGTGCCATGCTAGGATCCAAAGATACAAAGGTAGTGTCTGCCCTCAAAGAACTCACAGTTAGTAAGACAGACAAATAAATTTAGTTTCATAGTTGAAGTGAGAGAAATCTATCTAAAGGAGAAGAAAGACCCGAAGGATAGGGATTCCATTCCATTAGGAAATGAAGAATATCAGGAAAAGCTTTCACAAAGAAGGTCATGTTAGAGCTAAGTCTTGAAAGATGACTTTGAAAGAACTATAAATAAACAAAAACTTGAGTCTCAGAAATAGGATTGGAAAAGGACCAGTGCCTTTAATCCAAATTCCACCTAATGTTCACTAGTTTCCAGAACTTGACTGTCATACATGTAAGCCTATTGAAGCCAGAAGCCATGTGATTCAGTCTAGTGCACACAGCAAAACGCGGTTCAACACCGAGTAATTTTGAAATCACTCAATCCTTTTGGATTACAGTTGAAGAATTACAATTCATAGTTATGTTTTTTAAAACCTTACTTTCTTCTCCCATTTATTTTTTTTCATAACCTGGAACACTCCTCATGCAGCTGTCCTTGAGACTAAAAATATCTTCTCCCTGGGGCACCTGGGTAGCTCAATTGGTTAAGCCTCTGCTTTCAGCTCAGGTCATGATCCCAGGGTCCTGGGCTTGAGCCCTGCATTGGTCTCCTTGCTCAATGGGGAGCCAGCTTCTCCCTCTCCCCTGCTTATGTGCCCTCTCTCCTCTTCTCTCTTTGTCTCTCTCTCTCATAAATTAAATCTTAAAATTTTTAAAAAATAAATAAAAATATCTCCTCTTCCATGTCTTGTCTGAACACTCTGATTGTTCTACCTTCCCCACCTATCTTTCTAATTTTGCATCATGAATCCCCAGGAATCTGGCCTGGCAATAGCAGAACATGCCTCAAGAGGCAAGAAAGGAAAAGAAACTGCAGGCAAAGCCAAAACCCATTTCTTGCAGATGAGAGTATGGGAAAGGCTCAGAATGTTCTTAGTTACCTCTGTCTTCATATAATCATAAGATCCAAATACCTAGTTTTTTAAAACAGGGGATTTATCAAAAATATGTAGAGCCTGTGTCATCTAGCTAAATTACCACCTGAGAAGGTAGAAGATTAAAAAATGAAAGGGTGGAAAGGCAGATAAGAGCCTGATTGTGGGAGGCCTTGAATTCAAGCCAAGAAGTTTGAACTTTATACTCTTATCAATGGAAAGCCAGTTATCAGAGTGTTTTAAGAAGAGAAGATCTTTAAAAAATAATACATCCAATGGTTGGAGGAGAGAAAGATATGAGGCCACTAATAGTCCATTGCTATCTTTCTCTGTGTCAAGAATGATACTTGAAATATTATACTTATTTAAGGATGAAATTGTTGTTTCTTTTCCTAAGAACCTGCATTTATCAGCTGCTTCAAGGAAGGTTTGGACTCATTGTTTCCTTTGTTTTCTTAGCCTTCAAAGCCACTTTCTGTTCAACGTGCATTTTACCTCCTCCCTGACCTGGAATATTCTTTTTCCTCACCAAGTCAACCAACCAGGCTATCTTTCATCAAACACAACCTCAAAACCCATTCTCTCTATATCCTAAGTAAATAACTGGCATGTACACATGCTGAATTTTTTTCTCCTGCTCTTAATGTTTCCACAAATTTCAAGATGCCAAATATGCCTTTTTGTGAAATCTCCATTGACTCAAATGCAAGTTATCCCAACCTTATTGTCATGTTTTAGAACTATTATCTTGTAGTTGGTGATCAAAAAAATCCCTTTCCCTTTCTTTTTAAAACTCATTCCAAACTCAATACCTGAATATATAAGATTATCATTTGTCAAAATACAAAAATAGAATGATTAATTTCTTTTAAGTTTTAGGTAAAAATGGAAATGATAATCTTGAATAAATTAGAATTTAATCATGAATGCCAATTATCTCCCTTCTGAATGGACTGGAGATGCTCACTTCACTTCTGCATATGCTATTAGGGATGGACCTTGGTTCTATTCACGTTCTACATGTGCACCTCACTATGAATGTGCTCTAGAGGCACACCCCACTTCTACCTTTTGTTGTAGGCAGAATATAGTTGAACAATTTTTTAATCTATTTTGATAGTCTGTCTTTTAATTGGTATATTTAATCCATTTATATTAAAATGATTGCTAATAAGAAAGAACTACTTCTGCCATTTGTTTTCTTTATTTGTTATATCTTTTTTGTTCTTTAGTTCCTCTGACACTGCTTTCTTTTGTGATTGATTCTTTTTTTTTTTTTCCCTAGTGTAACATTTGGATTCCCTACTCATTTCCTTTCCTGTACATTTTTAAGTTATTTTCTTAGTGATTATCATGGGCATTACAATCAATATGCTAAATCTATAAGACTGTTTATAACAATCTTGTTTAGATTGATACCAACTAAGCTTTAGTAGCTTTAATACCCAAAACTCTACTCCTGTATTTCCCTCTCCCTTTATACTCTAATTATCACAAATTACATATTTATATACTGTGTCCTCATTAACATAGATTATAATGAACATCTTATGCATTTGTTTTTTAAATCATACAGGAAAATTAAAAGTTACAAACCCAAAATATAATAATACTAGTATCTTTTGTATTTACCTATGTAAGTTACTTTTACCAAAGTTTTCCATTTCTTCACATGGACTCGACTCACTGTCTAGTTTCCTTTCATTCTGGTCTTAAGGACTCTGCTTAGTATTTCTTATAGAGTACGTCTACTAGCGATGAGCTCTTCCAGCTTTTGTTTATTGGGAAATGTCTAAATTTCTTTTTCATTTTTGAGGAGCAATTTTTCCAGTTATAGAATTTTTATTTGGCTTTTTTTTGTTTATCAGCACATTGAACATGTCACCCATTGCCTTTTGCCCTCCATGCTTTTCTGACATGAAGTCAGCTGTTAACTTTATTAAGGATCATTTGTCTATGATGAATCACTTTTATCTTGCTGCTCTCAAGATTCTCTCTGTGTTTAGCTTTTGAGAGTTTGGTAATAAGATGTCTTCATGTGGATTTCTTTGAAGTTTATCCTACTTGAGGTTTGTTGAAATTCTTGGATGTGTAGATTCATGTATTTCATCTAATTTGGAAAGTTCTCAGTCATTATTTCTTCAATATTACTTCTTCCCCTTCCTCTCTCTCTTTATCCTCTGCAATTCCTATAATGTATATGTTTATACAGCTGATAGAGTCCCACAAATCCTTTAGGTTGTGTCATTTTTCTCCATTATTTTTTCTCTTCCTGCCCTTAGACTCAATTTCAATTGTCCTATCTTCAAGTTTGCTATTTCTTTCCTTTGCCTGGTTGGATCTACTGCTAAATCTCTCTAGAAAATGTTTGATTTCAGCTATTGTACTTTTCAGCTTCAGACTTTCTATTTGATTTCTTTATAAAATGTCTCTGTTTTCACTGATATTCTTTATTTCTTCATTGTTTTGCTGGTTTCCTTTAGTTCTTTATCCATAATTTCACTTAGATGTCTAGATGTAAAGTTTTTGTGTAGTAAGTTTAATGTCTGAGCTGGCTCAGAGCTGTTCTTGGTCAATTTATTTTTTTCCTGTGAGTAGCTATACTTTCCTGTGTCTTTGTATGCCTTGTAATTTTTGTTGAAGATTTTGTTAACATTTTGGCATTACAATGTAGTAACTCTGGAAATCATATTTTCTCTCCTTTCAGGGTTTGCTATTATTGATTATTAAGGCTTTCAGTCATCCATTTGTTAAGTGACTTTTTCCAAACAATTTCTTTTGCAGTGACTGTATTCTTTGTTATGTGTGATCCCTAAAATCTGTTTCATTCTCAGCAGTGATATCACAGAGATTTCCCTAAATGCTGAAATTTTGCAATCTTTTTCTTCTTTAAGCTCTCCCCCGGTTGTTGTTTTTTATTATTATTAGATTCTGGAGTTCTGAAAAACATGATTCTATCTGACTTTACCAGTTTAATGGCTGCTTCAGTGGAGGGACCAATTCTTAGAGCTTTCTACTTCACTCCTCTTGTGACATCACTCACGCACCTCACTTCTGAATGTGTTCTAGATGCAGACCTCACTTCTGTAAATGCTCTAGATGCACAGATTACTTCTGAATGTGCTCTAGATGTTCATCTCACTTCTTTCTTTATATGTAACTAGATGCATATATCACTTTTGAATGTGCATCCAAATACATGCTTTCACATGCCCAATTAGATTTGAGTTTATTTCCAGTTAGAAGACAAGGATCTGTAAGAGGAATGACTATTTTTAGCTTATTTATCATTTATTCTGTGTCGAAGAGAAATTTCTTTCATATTTACATATGTTTCTTCCTTTCCATCCTTTTCTGACAATGGGCCTTAATAATTGCCCTTTACTAATTTTGCTTTAGACCTATAGACTTTGTAATAAAGTATACCAAAAAGCAGTCTTGACAAAAAAAGCACTATGATTCCTTTTTTGTTTTGGTTTTCCAATAGTCCCTTATGAGGAATAATGAGTTAATGCTTGCAAGCTCCTCTGAAGTATTAGGATATTACATATTACTGAGAAGAGGCAAGAGCCGTATGTTAAAAATTAATTGGAGGAAACCACTTGCAGATTGTAATAATGAAACATCCCAAGTTCCAAGGGCACTGGGGACTTCGAGTAAACAAGCCCTCATTAATTTGGCTAATTAGTCACTTGCTGTATTTGCTAGTTTAAAAGCAGCACCCTTTTAAGCAGAAAATTGAGCTGTAAAGTGCTAAGAGCCATATGTGTGGTAAAGATGGCATCAGTATCCTACACCTAGGATTTCAAAGCACATCTCCTACATTTAAAAATGCATTTAGGAGATTTGAACATTTCAGACTCATCCATGTAACCTGAATGGATAGAGGGAAGATGAGAAAAGAGGCCCTGGTCTGCTAGATGGCATGAAAGAGAAAAGGTTAGAGAGAAACTGATTGGAATCACCGTTAATTTTTTTTTCAAAGGGAAGCCAAAAGGCTTTGCACACATGAGAAGTCCCTTGTTATTGGCCAACATTGAGGCAAGAGAAAGGGAAGAGAGGAGTTTGATTCCTAAGACTGGCAAATATACAACCCCATTTATTCCAACTCCTGGAAACTCTGTCTCATAGTGAAAGAGAAAATTAGATAACTCATGTAGGCTGTGGCAAAGCCTGGTGAACTCTTCTGCCACAGAGAGTCTCAGTCCACTGAACTGAATGCTTGTATCTACCAGATGGAGTGTCCTACTTTCCTAGGCTGGGCTAAAACCTGCAGGGAAAGTCTCACTTTCCATTTTCTTTTTATGTCAAACTTACAATAGCACCATCACTACCAGAGCTTCCTGATTAGCAGTTGGATACTCCCTGGCTCCAATAGCATTATATTTATAACCTAGCTCCCAGGTTGAGTCAGACCTAATATGGCTAAAGCATCCATCATATGTTCAAATTTTAATCGTTTCAATCACTGAAAAAATTTCTTGATCTTATTCTCAAACCCTAGTAATCTATTCATTCAAATTCAATTAAAAATTTTACTAAACACATATTAGGTACAAAAGCACTGATGTGTAGAAAGTACAAAGATGACTAAGATTTTTCCTATCTTAAGGAACCTAAAATTTGCCTCTGCAAGCAATTATCATCTGCAGGATAAAGAGCTTGTTACTCACAGTAGAATACAATGGCTGACTTCCTGTCATCTAGAAAACTGAAACAGCTTCCAAATTTAATTCATTTAAAAATCCATGATTTCAAATGCATTAATTTAAATGACTTCTCATACAACACTTGCACTTTTCACCACTGTGTTTGTCCCAAAACAGCGCTCTCTCTGCCAGCTTTCCAAACACAGTTTAAGTGGACCAGAGCTGCAGAGAAACCATGGGAATAAACCGGCTTTATGTAGTTGATGCAAAAAGGAAATGTAAATATACTTTTAGCAGGCAAAAAGCTAGACTATATTTTTGAGTGTTGCTAATGAGTGGAAGAAGCAAGCTGCTTTTATCATGCAGTGGTGCAAATTAGATATTTATGGGTTTCCTGTGGTGTTCAAGGTGTTGCTCCTTTCCAGTATTTTAGAAAGGAAAACTTTGCATTCTAAGAATAGCTTCATTAATCATTGTCCCTTGGGCACAAAGATATTCTAATCCACGCTAGTAAATTCTATCTAAAAAGCCTGAAACTCCCAGTGAGTGTGAAGTGTATCCCTAGGCCTTTGAGTTGTTTTCTTGTTATTGTTTTAGTGGTTTTTTTAACAGCTTTATTGAGATATAATTCACAAACCATATGATTCATTCATTTCAGGTGCACATAATTCAATGGTTTTTAGTATATTCATAGATAAGTGCAGCCATCTCCATAATGAGTTTGGGAATATTTTCATCACCTCAAAAAGAAATCCTGTACCCTTTAGTTATCCCTCCTGTATCTTCCCATTCTCCCATCCTCTAGGCATCTACTAATCTACTTATAGTTTCTACAGACTTCCCTGTTGTGGAAATTTAATACGAATGCATTATATACTATGTGGTCTTTCATGACTGTCTTCTTTCACTTAGCATAATTTCAAGGCTCATCCATGTTGTAGCATGTCAATGCTTCATTCTTTCTTATGGTGAAATTAAAATTCATTGTATGAATATACCACATTTTGTTTATTCATCTGTCAGTTGGACAAACTGGACATTTGAGTTGTTTCTACCTTTTGGCTATTATAAATAATGCCACTATAGACATTTGAGTGCAAGTTTTTATGTGGACATATGCTTTCATTTCTTTTGGCTATATACCTAAGAATAAAATTGTTAGGCTATATGATAACTGTGTTTCATCATTTGAAAAACTGCCAGACTGTTTTCCAAAATGGCTATACTACTTTATGCTCCTATTTACATTCCCAGAAGCTTATGAGGATCCTGATTTCTCTACATTCTTGCCAACACTTGTTATTATCTGACTTTTTTATTCTAGCCATCCTAGTAGATATGAAGGGCTATTTCATGATTCTGATTTGCATTTCTCTGGTGATTAATGATGCCAACCATCTTTTCACTTGCTTATTGGCCATTTGTATACTTTCCTTGGAGAAATACCTATTTTGAGGGGCACCTGGGTGGCTCAGTCACTTAAGCATCTGCCTTCAGTTTAGGTCATGATCCCAGGGTCCTTAGATTGAGCCCTGCATCAAGCTCCCTGCTCAGCAGTGAGTCTGCTTCTCTCTCTTCCTCTCCTTCTGTGATCTCTCTCACTCTCTCTCTAATAAAATCTTAAAAAAAAAAAACATAATTAAGAAATGCCTAATTTTTAATTGAGTTATTTGTCTTTTTTTTTTTTTTTTTTTTTTTTTTTTTTGAGTTATTTGTCTTTTTATTATTGAGTTGTACAAGTTCTTTATATATTCTGATTAGTTCTTTATTATATTCTGGATATAAGTCCCTTATGGGATATATGATTTGCCAATATTTTTTCCCATTAGACTATCTTTTCACTTTCTTCGTGGTGTCCTTTGGAGCACAAACGTTTTTAATGTTGATGAAGTTTTAAAGAAATTTTGTCACATGGTGTTTCCAACACCCCAGAAGCATGAATCAGCTTCTGATATTGCCTAACTCCCTCACCCTACTCTTTGACATGACCACCTTGAACTCCTCCCATTCATCCCTGCACCCCTTCTCCCATCCAGGTTCAAGCCACACTGTCCTTCCTTCCATCTCAAAGACTCATCAAGCTTTTTCTTACGTTTGAATCTTGATATACAGATATCATTTCAAATATTACTTCCTCAAAGAGGTCCCCCCAACACTCAATTGAATCACATCTAATTGTTACCCCATTCCCTGTTTGATTTTCCTCATAATACATCTTGGTTGTTGACATACTGTGTAAATATTAAATTATCTCACCAGAATAAATGCTTTATTGGTGTATCCATTAGTTATCCATTTTGTTCACTGCTTGTCCTAAGTTCCTAGAGTAGTATTTGCCATATAGTAGGTGCTCAATAAATATCTGTTAAATGAATGAATGAATTCTGCAGCCCAGACATTATGCTAGGGACTAGGGGCAAAAGAGTAAATAAGACAGACCCCTGAACAGGGGTAGTATCCCGTTAGAAATATGCCTTGTGGTCAGTGTTCTTGAAGGGGGTATATGTTTGTTTGCAAGAGATTCATTTGGCAGGATAAGTTCATTTTTTTATTAAATTTTTAAGTTTAATTTCAGTATAGTTAACATACAGTATTATATTAGATCCAGCTATACAATATATTGATTCAACAATTGTATACATGAATCAGGGTTCATCATGATCAGTAGTTATTTTTTAACTCTATTTTTAAATAAAAAATATTTATTTTTTAAATAATAAATTATTATTTATTATAATAATAAATAATATTGCCTTAAAGACATGCAATACTCAAGACTCTTTAATCAACTTTATTCTGTTCACACATATAGTTTTTACTGCATTTACTCCTGCTAACTCCCTTTACAAGAATTTTTTCTTTAATTTTCACTACTAGTAAAGAGAAGTGAATGGACCTGATGATAGTCTCCTCCTTCTGTCTTACTGCCTGATAAATCATAATCATAATCATAATCACAACAATGCTTAGAAAAAGTTTGCTGCCTATCCTCAGGAGGGAGGAAACAGCTATTCCCCTCTAGTTGAAAGACCCACCCTGGACAGGTCTAGTTGAATGATCTACTTGAAAGACGCACCCTGGTGAGTGGGAGGCTGGGTTTCAGTCCCAGCTTACCTAGAATTAGGTGTGTAACCATAAGTGCTGGGTACTTTTTTAGGCTCCAATATCTTCCCCAGTGATTTTCAGTTGATAAGATCTTTGCTACTTAATTTATGGAATTTCTGTGAAGATCAAATAGGGTAGATGTCAAAATACTTCTAGCTCCTCCGGGACAGGGAATGTACCATAATCAGCTCGGTATCTCCAGGGACACTCAGATTTAATCAGGTGCAAAATAACACTTCCTAAAAGAATCCATATACTCTTAATGCACCTCCACACCCTTGCCTAACTGATTTCTTCTGCCTGGAATGACATGTGCCTTCCCTTTTCCCCCCAACTCCCTTCCACGTCTCAATGTTTGTGTAACCATCCTTTCATTCAAAAGAATGCTGGTTTTGAATATTCTGAGCTTTGGAATCTTCAATGTAACAGTCATATAGGGATTAACAGCCTCAAGATTAAATAGGAACGACTGAATTACACTCTATAACAGGAAATGCATATACAGATGCTATAACAAACTAGAAAGGATATTCACCGTGTTTCTAAGTTTCCAAGTCCTAAGTAACCAGTGATAATCCTCAATCAGCCTGGCCAAGAAATGTCTACTATGGGCTGGTCTAGAGCATTCTTTTTGCAGTCTCTGTGATACTTCTGTCTGTCTATACTGCTCACCTTTTTTGCCATCAGCATTGATCTATTCAATCCTTGCTTCAGAGTGTGTTTCAGAAGCTATTAGTTCTTGCTTACACATGTTTTCAAACCATGTACAGTTGTGCAGATTGTGCACTACAGAGAAGCACCCAGCTTGGTGGGAGTGGGGGAGTGGTAAGAGTAAGGACTGGAATCCAGCCTATCCTGTGCTGGCCATACTGTGAGGAAGAGGGTCTTTTGTAATCTGTCCACCTAGAGGCAGTGCCACTTGGCAATTTATAGTATATAAGCTTGTAGAAACTCTCTTTCAAAATACCAAGTGACGAACTCCTTCTTTATCAATTAATTTCTACAGAAGACTACATCCCTCCAAAACTTGGGGTACAGGGGCCAGCTCTAGGATGCTGGCTTTGCATCTCCCTAATCTCGATGTTTCTGGTCGAGGGCCCATGGTCTCTCTCTCCTCGATCAGCATTCACCATCCTGAAAGAGGAGGTGGTTTTTAAACCTTTTTTTGAAAAAAAAAAAAAAAATTCATTTCTTGATTGGGGGTCTGAAGGGAGAACTAGTATCTCTCTGGGATAACACTTCCTCTGTTTGAGAAGTCACTCATCCCAGTGGTAGCGACGGGGGTCGATGACAGTTAAATTGTGTAATGTTCAATATCCTGGGGGCTACACATGCATTACAGCTGAAATGCAGCATCTAATGAGGAGGGCCACTCGATCTGTGACTTCTACCCCTATTTTCTTTACAAGACATTTCACAATATTGGAGTGAGGAGTAAAATAACTGTATAACGTGTGACTGAATACCAAAGAGGAACGAAACCACTCGCAATATTTTCTCAACATTTCTCTAAAGCCTTAATGAAATGTTAAGTTTCAAGGCCTCCACACAATTGAAATACATAGGATGGCTCTATAAGGAAATTTTCACAGAAGCCAAAAACTCCATCATCATTAAAATTAAATATGTTGTCATTAAAAGAAGTGGGCTTCTTTTAAATGCACTGAAATGTAAAAATATTGCTTCAAACTTAAGTCCAACGCACCACAAAAGGAGGAGGAGATGGCTGTTGAAAGAATTAATAATGAGAAATGACAGAACTGTTTTATATCTATCGCTCTTTGTGTCTCCCCCTTCTCCTTAAAAGCAGATACTATAACAAAAAAATTTAATAAGTAAAAAATACATTTTAAATGAAAAACCATGATTAACTTATTAAGAACCATTAAGTATATAATTACAAGGATTCTATTACATTAAGATACCAATTTCTTTAAAGCCAGAAATAATACCTACTGAAACTTTAATTATTTAAATGAGAAGAGAAAGAGGCATGTTATCTTCTCTGACAAAGATTAAAATCAATTTAATTGCTTCTCTGCTGCCTTGACATGATTCTCGCTGTGAGTCAAGCAACCAAAAAGGGAAATTAATACTGCAGCTGTTAATCAAGTGATATCCGTGCACTCAGTTTGATTACATCAGGGAGAGAAGCGTCGCTCCCCGGCTGCCTCGGGAGCCCACACCACTGTGGCTGGTGGTGGCAGCTGGGTGGGCTCTGACACGCGTGGAGGCTGGACTTCGTTTCTGGAGCCTGTGAGAGCCCCGGCTGAGGCCCGGCCTCAGGAAGCTGCAGGTTGCTGTGTTCGAGGCGGTTCCACCAAGACAGAGGTCTGTTCCAAATTAAATTCACCCCTTGGCTCCTGTTTCTACTGTCCACAGTGTGAAGTACAAAGAAACGCAAGGGCATCGCAGGGCTGGAGAAGGAGAAAGAATAGGAGAACCTGGCTAAGATGGAATTTTTCTTTTTTTTTTTCTTCTTTTTTTTTTTTTTTGCCTGTAGAGCATAACAATATATTTTTCAAGGTAGACAGCCGCGGTTTCTAGAGGTCAAACACCAACTCTCTCACCCGAATTAGAACACGCATTTGAAAGCCAGGTACAGTGGCAAGCAGTGTGCACCTCGAGGCCCCAGATGTGCTGGTTTAAAAGCAGAGCTTTTGTCAGGCACCAGCCACTGAGTGAACATGCAGCAGCATCCACACTCGGCAAACTAATGTATCTGATTGTAAGAAAATGGTATTGTGAAATATTTATGAGGCTGGAAATACAAACCAGTACCCTGCCTCATCGTGTCTTATCAGCCCTTGTTAACTTTACAGATGATGAGAGGCACCGGGATAACTGAGGTTGTCAAAACGAATGGATCTCGGGCACTTTGCACCCATAGAGCTCAGTTGCATCAAAAGTCCTTTTGTTCAGGAACTTTTAACCCTCCTCTATCCTGTTTGCCTTCTCTTGTCACAGACGGAGGTGGATAATAACAAGTCTCAAGTAAATACATTCCGGAGAAGAAGATTCTTCTGAGGACCTTCCCTTTTTCCGGGATAGAAGAAAACCTCCAGTTAGGGAGCGAGAAATTCAGTTCACGGGAAAAAGTTTTGTATTTGGGCTTTTTTAACGTCCCTGCCAGTGACATGAAAGGATCATGAGCAAAATGCCCAGTTGGAGGAGAAGCCTGCATTTAGCAGGATATGCAGAAACACAAACAACAACAACAACAACAACAACCACACAAAACAAACAACACATACTGCTCCCCCCCTCCAAAGATTACTCCACCTTTTTTACATTTCAGAAAACTCAGCACTGGCTCAGGTCAGCCCAGGGGATGAGTTAAGATGCCCATCAGCTCTTATTTTATCTGAGCCCAGTTCACCTGTCCCCGGGATCTGTAGATGACTCTGCCTGGCTCTTTTTCATCAAATACAACTCATCCTACTATATTGGATCACCTTGCTGTTAGCCTGGCACTGTCCCTCCCCATTTCAATTTGACCAAATTGAAACAGATGCCCAGAGGCCACGGAGATCAAGACTGGTATAACAAAATTTGGAGCCAGTCTCCAAGCTTAAATCAATATTTAACGGTAAGCCTGCTTTTATTTATTTATTTTTTGGCAGGCTTTTACTGGCAAATATCACTTTAAACTGAAAGCCAGGAGCCTTAATTATAAAGGATGCCGTTCAGGCTATATTTTGAAAAACAATAACTCATTGGACAAGCCAACCTGGTGGTTTAAGGGATTGCACTCCCCCAGCACCAGGCAAGGAGAGGAGTGTTATTGCTTTCCGGATCCTTCAAGGATGTATTTAATTACCTCCTCTCCAAGCACGCAGAGGCCATTCAAATAGGGGAGAGGGGGGCAGGGGGGAGGGAGAGCCATTCCCCCTCTCAGTCCAACCCAGCAGAAGCCCCAGGCCCACCAGCGGCATCAGAGACACGACACTTCGAGCAGGTGCAGGAGCGGGATCCTCGGATAGGAGCGCGGTGAAAACCACTCGCCAAGGTGGGCACAGATCCCCCGCAGGACTTACACCCACAGACCCGCGTGCAGGCTCTTCCCTGGCGACCTTTGCTTCACCCCTCCGCTCCCCGACACGTGTGGCAAGCCTCCTCTGGCCGAGTCCACGTCATGGACAGCTGGGAAGGAAGTGACATTAGGTCGGAACCCTGAGCCCCATTGGGGCTCAGCGAGCCTGGACTAGAGATTTTATTGCTTTAGCCTAATTTTTGCATTGAGTCGCAGACACCCAAATTCTGCTTTCATCTCCCCTCCTTTGAACAGTGATAGCCAAATAGAAACAGATGATCCACGTAAGTTATTATTAAAGATTAAAAAAAAA
Organism: Canis lupus dingo; assembly: GCF_003254725.2. NCBI lineage: Eukaryota > Metazoa > Chordata > Mammalia > Carnivora > Canidae > Canis > Canis lupus. The sequence continues at coordinate 53,684,256 of NC_064248.1, forward strand.
AAAACAACCCAGTGCACACACGGGTATACAAATGACTCCACACCCAACCTAGCAAGCATAACACAGCTCACCAAGAAGCAGAAGGGACTGCAAGCAATCCTATAAGGAGGAAACCCCAGTCGCCACATGGGCCCCAAGCCCGGTTCTCCTCTGCCTGCCAGAACAGATACCAGGAATGGTGGTGTCTTTCCCTACGTTGTCACGTTGTTTTACAAATGCAGACCAGCCTCCAGCCACCGCTCTCTTTCCTCTAGGAAGTAAAAATCCCAGGAAGCTTCTTCCCCTTGGAAGGCCACCCCCAAGCCCCCTGTACCCCTACTCCCCCACCCCAGGCCTTCCAGAGACTTGACACTTGCCTTTTGCTTCTCCTCCAGCTCTGGGCAGAATGACTTGCACAGGATCTCTTCCAGACGCTCCCATGGGTTCTCACACCCACCTCTGCGAGCAAAACGAGGGTGGGGGGGCGCGTCTACACTGACACCAACACAGTTGTAGGGCTTTCATTTCATTTCATCGACTTCCCTCTGCAGCTCGTCTGTCTCCCCCATGTCTGCCGCCCGCAGCAGGAGATTAAAAGAACAGAGGAGATAGAAGCTCTTGTGAGAACCACGGGAATCTTGGCAGAACCTTTATAGGAACCATATGGCAGCAACTTTGCAATACAGGAAGCACTTCGAAGGGAGAAGATATTATTATTCCCAAGAAATTTTTCTCACCCGCACGAGGGAATTGAGCACTCCTGCCATGGGATGGGAGCAACATTTTCTGAAAAGACTGTACGGATATAGGTTGTACCTAACCTTAACGTAGCTCAGTCACAGTAGGTCATCGTTAATAACCCACAACGTGTTTTCCTAATTCCCCCAAAAAGAAGACAATATGCGGTATTTCCAATATCCCCTAGCTATTCAAACCTGCTTAGACCACATTTTACTCATCTGTGTAACGAAGAGATTGAACGAGACGAATGGTTTTTAATTTGTTCCCCTTGGTTGTAGACTCCTTTTTTCAATCAAAATCATATTCAGAATAAGAACCCCAGTGCACAAGACGGGATAATGACAGAGCCCATCGGATGCAGCAAGGGTGGAAGGCCTGGGTCCGCTTTTTTTAGCCTCCTCCTGACTTTTTTCTTCTTTCCTTCCCTTTTCTTTCTTGCTTTTATTTTTTAAAGAATCTTCCCCAGATTATTACTCTTGGTTCATTTTAAACCATTGGAACAAAGAGAGACACCCATCCCCTCCAGTTCTAGCAGCTCCAGACACGCTTTACTCTCTGGGTAAAGAATGACAAGCTGGGAGTGACATTGCCTCAGTGGGTCCGTGACTTCACAAGCAGCCCCACAGTCTGGCGGGGCCATAGGCTTCTCCCCGAACAATTTCAGCGGGTGGCACTTGTCTAACAACCAGGACCAGCGCTGCTAGAGGAGGTCCCAGGACGCTGCCTCCAGCCCAGGCAGCTGTGGGGTGCGTGTGAATGAGCCGCAGCCACAGAGGAGAGAGAAAAAAAGTGGCTGAAGAAGGGCATCACCATCCCCAAACCACCTCCAATTTAGAGCTTCTAGAATGCTCCAGTGGGAATGCATCAGAACTCTCACACCACAGGGATGCCTGAATATGGTTTGAATTTTGAGGATATATTCAAACTTAAGTTCGCTCTTGCTGTACTATATAGGGTTTATTTCCTAGGTCATCTTGATTTCCTCCTCTCTCAGCTGTCTGGTCCTAGAGAAAAGAACTCTGCGGACACTTTAATGGAAATGCTCCTGAACCAAGGGAACCCAACATTACTCTCGGTCAGATGAAAGCATGATGGCAGCGGCCTATTGAGAAAAAATACGACAACATCCCTTAAATGTGGTCACCATAGATACATATGTGCTCATTATTATTCCTTGAGAACCTGTTCTAGAACAAGTAGTAATAGAATTCACTTTCTCTGGGCATTAGTTAGGATGCTTTTATGAAAAAAACATTCTAGAAAGAAATGCAGAAGTAGCCCATTTCACAGGAAACATGGAAGACCAGTTCCAGTCCTCCATGACCACTGTTAGATTTTTTGAGTAGTGTTGGTTTGCCTTTCAAGGTGTAGTTTTAGAAGCCATCACTCTTTCCTGGATGAAAAACCTTGCGTATTTTACTTAACCTCTCAGAATACCTCACCCGAAAATGTGATGATGATGACAATACCTATATACCAGTCTAAATTGACTTCACAAGAGTAGAAAGGAGCTTGACACTTGAGGAGTAGCCAACGAGCCTAGTTCTACCACTAGGCTCTGGGACTGGTGGAGTCAGCATCAGACCAAGACATCCTGGATACCTAGCAAGCTAACAATTCGGTGGTCTTTAATCAGGTATTGTTATGTATTTTTTTTAATATCTGTTCAACAATATCTACTGGAGATGTTGAGGGCTGCAATGAGAAAGAACAACTTCTGTCTACCAAATTCCATCTCCCCTTTTTTCTTAGCAGTTTAGCACTTGCCAACCATTAATACTCAAGAATTTACCTTGGGTGTCTTAGCACCTTCCCTCCAAACCAGCTTCTCTGTGTTTTTCTTATAATATAGACAGTATTGTTCCTGAGAGGAGCTCCAGAAATGTCATTTTTCTCCATCTTTTCAAATTTCCAGGGATAGTTCAGACCCCAAGGATATTCTAGCGCTCTAAATTATTGACAATATAGGAAATGACCCAGCTGACCTGCCAGTTTAAGCTGAGTCTGGATGGGGCCTCCTCCCTGACAACTTCCCAGCTGAGCTGACCTTCCAATTTAATTTGATTCTGGGTGGGCTGTCCTAGCAGATCTGTCAAATAACATCAGACGGTGTGGCAACCAAAGTCTTTGGGGTTGAGACAAACAATAACAGTTAATAAATCATAAAGAGAGAAGCAGGGTTGAAAGTGAAGAAGGATGTTCTTTGGAGCTGGGACTGAGTGACTAGAACCAAGCAGAAGCCGGTCAGGCATGAAGGCGGTGTGTCCTGGTGCCTGGTCTTGGGCAATGTTGGTAGCTGACTGCACCGTGTTCTGACACTTAGCAGGGACTCCAAAGTGTATCACTGTGCTAGGGCGACTTAAAGGTCGAAGAAGACGGGCTCTAGAGTTGTCGTGAGAACTAAGGATGATCATGCATATAACGGCTCCTGCTGTTAGTGAGCTGTGGCTCCGTAATTAATAAGCAAATGCTGTGATCACTACCCCTACTGCCCTAATTATCAGTGTCTCCCAACTACAATGTGCTCGACACTTTTAGTCCTCGCAGAGAATGCAATTAATACTAGAGAAAGACATTAATAGAGATCAGGAGATTGAGGTTCAGAGAAAGCTGAGTTCAAATTCCAACCCCGTTACACTTCAGCTGTATGAGCTTAATCAATTCATGTCACCTGGAGCCTCGATTTTCTATTTTTCAAAATGGGGATGATGCTAATGGCTTGAACGGATGCTGTGGGATTGAAGGCAGCTTTCATAAAGGGTCTGGCCCACAGTGGTAGTCAGTAAATAATAGTCGTTAGTGGTATTATTTCCATTTATTAAGTTGAACATCACTGTGGGGGTCTTTGAAGGAGAGGAATGATTTTTTTCTCCACTTACACAAAAACAAAGGACAATTCCGCAGGGCACTCCTGCCAGAGGAGGAGGCCCTCAATGTAAACCCATTAACATAAGCATTTTTAATCTATTCTTGCTATTCTATAGCAAGAAAACTCCAGGGTCAGCCCAAAGTAGCTTTAGTTTTTACTCTTGTGATTGTCCTTTCTTAGCCCACGGAGGGAGGTGGGAAGGCTTAAATGTCCTGAGAGATTGATTAATGGGGTATTTTTAGAAGAAAAACTTTTTTCTTGACTTGAGATTTGGGGATTTTAAAGTTCTAAATTGACCATCGGTGTCTTCAAAGATTAGAGAAGAATATATGAACTTCCCAGATTGTGTGAAAAACTGTGGGAGTATTGCACGTCTGTAGAATGGTTACCAAAAAAAAAAAAAAAAAAAATCAGCAAACACTCCCTCCTGAGCGAGACTGAGGGAAACAGGCAGGGGAGCCGGGTGCAGTCATCGCGGGGGGCTGGGGTGGGGGCGAGACCCTGGGGGGAGGGGCCCGCGAGACGCTTTCGTCGCGGGGGGACCCGTGCGCTCTGCCCGGGGGCTGACCAAGCGGGAGCCGAGGCGTGGAAAACTCGCACTCAAGCCCCAACCCCACAGCCTGGGCCGTGCACAGACCCGGCCTCGGGGGGGGGGGAGGGGCGCCCCGAGGGCGGCGGCGGGACCCGGTCGTGCCGCCTCCCCGGCCTCTCCCCATCCTCTCCCAGGCCTCTCTCCGGCCTCTCCCAGGCCTCTCCCCATCCTCTCCCCATCCTCTCCCCATCCTCTCCCCGGCCTCTCCCGGGCCTCTCCCGGGCCTCTCCCGGGCCTCTCCCGGGCCTCTCCCGGGCCTCTCTCCGGCCTCTCTGCGGCCTCTCCTGGGCCTCTCTCCGGCCTCTCCCCATCCTCTCCCCGGCCTCTCCCGGGCCTCTCCCTGGCCTCTCTCCGGCCTCTCCTGGGCCTCTCTTCAGCCTCTCCCCATCCTCTCCCCGGCCTCTCCCTGGCCTCTCCCCATCCTCTCCCCATCCTCTCCCCGGCCTCTCCCGGGCCTCTCCCGGGCCTCTCTCCGGCCTCTCTCCGTCCTCTCCGCGGCCTCTCCTGGGCCTCTCTCTGGCCTCTCCCCATCTTCTCCCCATCCTCTCCCAGGCCTCTCCCCATCCTCTCCCCATCCTCTCCCCTTCCTCTCCCCATCCTCTCTCCATCCTCTCCCCGGCCTCTCCCCATCCTCTCCCCGGCCTCTCCCGGGCCTCTCCCCGGCCCGCCGCCAGCACCCAGAGCGACGACGTGGGCGCTGCAAGCAGCCCGAGCTGGGTCTGCAGGTGTTGGGTGAAACCGCGCACAGCCCACCGAGGTCCCGGGGCTGGCAGTGGGCCCACGGGGAGGGGGAACGAGCCTCCCAGCTGTGGGGGCCCGCGGGGCGCCAGGGTGCTGAGCGCTCAGCGCCTCCAAGAGGGACCACCCCCCCCCCACCACCACCACCGCCGCAGTCTGTTTCTGAGCTTCCGCATCCTCGCTTCCGGGGAGAAGGCTCAGCTTGGTCAGAGGCCAGAGCCGCTAGGCGGCTGGTCAGGCGCCCGCAAGAGGCCCAGGGGCTGGGTGGGGCGGCCCGGCTCCGGGAGAGTCGCGGGGGCCGCGCGGGCCCGCACCCACCAGGCATCCCCGTCCCACCCCGTCCGTCCCTTGATTGCCCTATTTGGGCACATTTGCAAAAAGAGCTGCTCGCCCCCGCGCCTTTATTCCCCAAGTACAGCAGATGGCTTCGGCGCAGTGTTTCAAATCAGATGTTAGGCAGAGCCGAGCCGGGCCCAGAGCATCTGGGTTTGCAAGAAGCAGGGCGCAGAGCCTGCGAGGCCGGGAGAGCGCGGACCCAGAGCCCGCGGGAGGGCAGCGGCCTCCCCTCCCCACCTCCAGCCCCGGGATTCTTGTGTCTAACTTTAGTGCGAGGCAAGGTGTGTGCTCACAGAGCGCAGCAAGTGGATTGTTTCAGGAGGGAGAAACTTTAGGTCAATTCCTTTCCAACACACACGCATATACACACGGACAAAATGCTATCACAATTTTCCTATTTAAATTATTTTAAATGGGGTATTAAAAGGAGCAAATGAAAAAAAAAAAAGGAATAATTCAGCTCCATGCAATGTTCATGTGTTTCAAAAACCTAAGTGGGTTGGGTTCAAAAGGACATGCTGCTGTTTCTGAAGATTATACTCTGTCTTTTTAAAAGACTGTCAGGTACAGAGTTAGTGAAGTTGTGAGGCAAAGACACACGGTGTAGAAATTACTTGTTTTTGTCAATATCTGAAGAAAAATTGAGGAATCAGAGTGGTTTCAGAGTGTCCAGTTGGATATTCGTCAGCCTTGTTGTACTGCCAGCTTGTTAGTCACAGTATGGTGCTGTGACCTTAGGCATGCTCCTGCACCTCCTTGGAGGCCCCAGTTTGATAATCTGCAAAATGAGAGGGAGGCCCCATCTTGCCCTAATATTCTATGAATAAATTAAATTCCACCTACTTAACTAATACATATTAAGTACTATGATATCTGCTATAATACTTGGCACATAAGTGCTGAGGAAGTGATGGCTATCATCACGAATAACAATATAAACTTCCCATATCTGCCATTATCATCATATCAATTTTCTTTTTTTTTAAGACTTTATTTATTTATTCATGGGAGACACAGAGAGAGAGAGAGAGAGAGAGAGGCAGAGACACAGGCAGAGAGAGAAGCAGGCTCCATGCAGGGAGCCTGACGCAGGACACGATCCCAGGTCTTCAGGATCACGCCCTGGGCTGAAGGCGATGCTAAACCGCTGAGCCACCCCGGCTGCCCTCAATTTTCTTTAAACATCAGTTGCTTTAACTTAAAAAGAAAAGACTGGGCAGCTCAGACTTAGACCGTGATCCCGGCTGGGCCTGTGGAGAAAGGGGGAAAGCAGGTGCTCACTTCCATACCTTACTTCAAGAAAGCAGAGTGAGCAGCCCATTATCATGTTCTCTTCTGGCAGCATTTCCTGATTTCACCAATGGTTTCTCTTGGGGATTGTATGGAAAAGGAATATGGGCCCCAAACCTTTCCTTCTTCCCATCTCTGAAAGCTTGTTCTCATCTACTTAAAGATACGCTCTTCTTGGTCCTTAAAGCTATTTTAAAATAATATATATTTGTGTGTTCCCTATTCTGAAAAGTAATGACCTTTTCAACTAGAAAAGGTCTAAGAATAAACCAGTGGAAATTATAACATAAAGCTTAAACACGTAGGGTTCTGCTCCTGGTGACTCTTTCTACGTTTCCCTTAGTAAACGGTATCCATTTCACTGTGCAAGTCAGGATTATCCTAGGCTTTTCTCTTCCCACTTTCACCTTCTCCTTCCCCCTTTTCTTCCTCCTACTTCTACCAGTAGTTAGTTATATAATGCCCTATATTTGATGAGTATTTGTTGAATCAACACCACTAATACCTAAAAATTATATAGGGCTTACTGTGTGCCAGATACTCTTCTTAACATCTTATATGTATTTACTTATGTAATTTTCACAATTCCATCATCCCCATATAACATATGGGGAAACTGAGTCACAGAGGTCTTAAGTGTCTTGCTTAGAGTCCCATGGCTAATAAATGGCAGAACTGCTTCTCAAATCCAGTCAGTTTAGCTTCAGAGGCTGTGTGCTCAATCACCATTCTTTAATGTCTCTTTCTATCTTGAGACATTTAGGTTTAATCTTGCCATCAGAGTCAAGTGTATTTGTTCCAAGTTGAATAAAACAGTATATTGCTTGTGCTTAGCTATTGTTTTTCTGTAATTTGTCCTACAGATACTATTTAAGTTTCTTACCTTCCCAATTGAGTAGGTGCATCCTGGAGCTCTTAGAATGGCATGGACACCAGTGCAGAGAAGTGTCAGGTGGCTCCATCACTCCTCCCTGGCAGCCTCACCACAGCCCAGTTTCTCATGTACACACAAGTCGGCAGGATGGGGAGCAGCAGGAGAGAAAGCATCAGAGGTAAACTGAGATTGGCATAAGCAGGGAAAGGAATACAGACTTGAGGGGCACCTGGGTGGCTCAGTCAGTTAAATGTCTGCCTTTGGCTCAGGTCATGATCCCAGGGTCCTGGGATTGAGACCCACATGCTTAGCAGGGAGGCTGCTTCTCCCTCTCTTCCCTGCTTGTGCTCACTCTCACTATCTCTCTCTCACACACACATAAATAAATAAAATCTTAAAAAAAAAATCAAGTCTTGATTCAATAACCTATTATGAAGAATTGGAAGTCTACAACAGGGTGTGAGATGACCCAAGCTATGCTTTTAGGAAGGTCAATTTGATAGCAGTGCAAGGGAGGGAGGGGCATGAGAACAGGCTGGAAGCAGGGATAGCAACGTACCAACTCATTCCTCAGCTGCCTCTGCTGAACCATGGTGAGGGCTTCAAGCTGTGCAATACAAATGGGAAAGGACAGATCAAGTTGAGAGATGCCTTGGAGGTAAAATTGGCCTCAGTGCCTGGGTAGACAGAGCTGGTAAGGGGGAGAAGACAAACAGGTTTTCAGAGAGCAGGAGAAAGGTAATATCAGTGGGTGGCAATGGTGAACAAGATAGGCATGGGCTGTGCCTTATAGACTAGCTTATAGTCTAGTGGCGACACATACTAGATAAATAGGCTAAAAAATTATGTCAATTTCTATAAAAGAAGAGATAGAATATGAGGTGGCAAGCAGAAAAAGAGGTCTACTTAGAGGTAGAAAAATAAGCAGTGAAGTCTTGTGTCATAGAATCCAAGGAAGTGGCAAATCTCAGCAAGAAAGAGATGGTAACAATATTAGGATGTTATAGGATTTAGCACTAGATGGCCATTAATGGCTTTGGAGAGCACAATCTGTAGAGTGGATGGGAGAGAAAATTGTGCTCAGTCAGTTCGAGAGTGACCGAGGCATGAAAAAAACAAGAGAAATCAGCCTATGCCATGCTTTGTGGAAGTTTGGCAGAGAAGGAAAGAAATAGGAGTAGCTGGAAAAGGAAGCAGGCTTGAGAGGACTTTCCTAAGATGAGGGCAAGGGTAAGTACTTCGTGGCCTCAGGGAGAGGTGAAAAATTCAGCAGACGGAAGGGCACAGAGGAAGGGGAAGAGAGGATTAAGAGCGGAATTGCACAGAGAAGTAAGGCCCCTTGGCCCAGAAGACAGCACATTATCAGGGGGCTTGAAAAGTAAAAGAACTAGGTGTCTTGAATGAGGTCAGGAAGCAGCCTAGGAAACATTTGCCCCTCCAGATGGGCTGCATCTGAAAGATACCACCACTCTCTTACAAAGAGAGAGCTGCGTGCCAGGAGAGACTCCTGAAATAGTCTGTTATTACAAATTCAATACACAAACAGTATTTGCAAAATCACGCCAGCATTTATCTCAAGAAATCAATAAAAAGTATTAAGTGGCTCTGATTTTCCTTTTACCATCTGAAACAGGAAAAATCTAGTAAGCTGTTTGGCTAGACATTACTTAAATCAATTACCTACAAATAATTAAATTTATTTTCAAGTACAACAAAATAGGAAAATCATTTCAACTGTCTCCTTTAGATGGATGTATTTTCACAGTGGGCAATGCATAAGTTGAAGGGAAATAAAAAAGAAGAAAAATAACATTTATTGAGCACCTACTAGGTTCCAAGTGTCTTGGATTAGATATAAGATGTCTGTTCTCACTGAATCCTAATACCCTATAAGGTAGACCTTGTCACCTTACTACATGAAAATGAGGTTCAAACACGTTAAAGAGCTATTCTCCTGAATGATCATCCTTTAATGTAACTACCCTAGATGTTTATGTCTAGAGACTGGCTTGGCACCAACCTCTAGACCACTGTGTTTGGCACTCTTTGCAGCATGGTAACCCCAGAGCACTAAACAATCCCATTCTTATGATTTATCATCAGAAGGACCTTAGGAACTCACCATTTCACTCATAACCATTTGTAATATATATGGTCTCAGACATCTTTCTTGCCCACAGTCTCCTCTCTGGCAATTACCTGGCCCTTAGCCCTTGTTGAAGGGGCAGTCCCAGGTAGTTAGACTCAACAGCTCTGCCCTTTGATCACAGCTCAGGAGATATCCCAAGATGGAACCTTTCATCCAAGGCCTGGACTGGTCAGCTCCTCTCTAACATGAATCTAAGACACAGAAAATGCATCAAGTTGTGATGGGCTCTGGAACTAAGAACCACGTAGGTGTGAGGTTGGAGTTGGTGCCAAACCAAAGCCATGAGCAAGTTCTAGTATGTGTCATGAGAGCAGCAAACATGAATAGAGAGAAGCAGCTGATATGAGGAGAAGAGAATGGGAAAGAAACAGAGAATGAAGGTTAAGAAACCACATAGCCCCGGGAAAAGAGATTATTTCCATCTTTGATTCCTGTCTATTTGAGGCTTCCCTATACTTCATCTCAGGCCCTTTGTGCCCATATTATCTAATGTAGCTTTATAATAAACCTTACTTTTTGAATTTGTAAATAAAAATTATTGACTCAAGAATTGCTCATTTAACACAAAATGTTGCATTAACAATATACTGACATTAGCTAACATTGAGTGCTGCACATCCAAAGTGCCATCCATTCATTACTTCATTTGATCCATAAGGAAGGTGTTAATTCTCTTCTCATCTTACAGGTAATGATACAGTGATGCAGAAAGGTGAACTCCATCGTAAACTCATTGCCTAGCACAAGTGGGACCCTACTTCCATCCTCAAATAAACTCTACTTTGCCTGTGTTTCAACTCAAAGTTAATTCAGGTCTTAAATCCAAGAGGGTTTTCTAGCAGTTTAATTGGTGGAATGGGAGTAATTCATTTCTTTTTCAGCTATAGAAACAAGTTGCAAATAGCTACAGAAAACAAAATTTATTCCTGAACCAAAAATTAAAACTTAATAATGCACAAGCAAATTGCATTGAGCTTTTATCACATTTTGCCCTTGCTGAACATTTTTGGCTTCAACAGCTGCTCCATGAAATGTAACTGTCACTACAGTGAATAAATAAGCAACTATTGCTGTGATACAGCTGCCCCTTCTAACAACATTAGGGCAAAGCCTTTAGTGGAACCACAGGCCGGAAGAGAGCTACATTCTTACTGAATATGGATGGGGTTTCATGTGGTCTATAGCGATCCCCAGCGATTACAGTGTACGTAGAAGGGCAAATGAGCTTCATAGTGGACATTTACTCTTTAGCCTGCCCAGCAGACATTCCTTCCTCTGGGGATTTTTCCAAACCTAACTCCACTTTAACTATGTGATTACTATGGGAGAGCTGCCATTTTTTTCAATGAGCCTGCCTACCTGGCCACAGTCAGTTGGTCCAAGCCGGGCCAACCAGAGCCTTCCCTTTGGATTTTGCACACTGGAACCAAGAAAGAGAATCAGTGTCTAGGAAAGGAGAATTTAAAATGTAAAACTCAGGAGCTATCAGCAGGCCATGTTTTCTACTGCACATTGGAAGGTAGCCTTCTAAGAGAGAATAAAGCCAACATTCAGAGACAAAAGAAGAATGTTAAAAGCATTTGAATCCCTGGTTACAATAGTTTTTGGGTCTAGCTGTATCACTGCTCTCCCCACATTTCATTACTCAATCCCTTCTTGGATTACATAGGCCAATAAATTCCCCTTTTATCTAAATTGGCTTGATTTATGTTTCTGTTGTTTTGTATAAGAGTCCTAACACAATCTTATCATTTGTTCTCAATTTTTGTGGCCATTTGTAAGGGAGGACATACTCTCTTTCCTCAAAAAAACTTGGGTAGCCTCAATATGTTCCTTTCCTTTCCATTATCTTTTCTCTAACCAATATTCCCCTACTACAAAGATTAGCCTCCCAATTCCATGATCTTTACAAACATCTTAGAGTCAGAGCCACCATATCAAAGAACCTCAGGAGTGCTATTTGCAAATGTGAATCACATCCTCTGGAGTTGCACAATACATAGTCATATTCAGCAGCCCTGCTAATACCCAGGACGGAGTTTTTAATGCTGAAGAGAGCATTATTAGCTTGTTTACTTACAATGTTAGCATAAAGTTTATGGAGGGCAAGATGGCAGATGTGGCCTCCAAACAAACCGAAGTGCTATATAAGAACAAAAAGTTATAGGGGTGCCTGGATGGCTCAGGGAGTTAAGCATCTGCCTTTGGCTCAGGTCATGATCTCAGGGTCCTTGGAATATGCCCTGCATCAGGCTCCCTGCTCAGCGTGGAGTCTGCCTGAGATTCTCTCCCTCTGTTCTTCCCCCATAATCATGCTCTCTCTTTCTCTAAAATAAGTAAATAAATCTTTTTAAAAACAAGTGATATTCTCTGAATATAGATTTGCTAACCCAGTAGGATGGGCCAGCCATCTCAAATATGGGATGCCAATAACAAAACAGTGCTGGCAAGGCCTGTGGGAGGATGAAGGGCATTGAAGGCTGACAAAAGCCATAGAAGAGAGAACTGCATGGGTCATTCAGGTTTTCATCCTCATGGTCAGTAGTACAGATGAAAAGAGACTCTTAGTCTTCCTTTAGTGATTCTGCTTATTAGATGTAGTCTATATAATATTCTAGTAATATCCCAATGCCAGGGGCCCTCTAATCACACTGCACTTCCCACACCAGCTCAGTTTGTCCAGATGGAAGGGGAAAGGGTACCAGATCTTCCACAGCCTTTGCCTTTGTTAGAACTTGCTCAGGAATCAAGGTAAACTAAACCATCACGTGGACATGATAAATAAGTCAAACTTTTTGAAGCAGAGAAAAAGAAGCAGGGGCAGGGTTCTACATTCAACACGGGAATGTACATTCAAAAGGACTGTTTTTTGTTTTTTTTGTTTTTTTTTTTAAAGAGAAAGTCTTCTTTCTTTCCTTAGCACCCTATTCCAGGTAATTCAAAGATTGTCATATTTAAGGAGCAAAAAAAATTTCTATAGCCTTGCTATTCAAGGTATGGCTAGAACAGTTGCACCTGAGAGCTGGTCAGAAATGCAGAATCTCAGCCCTACCCCAACCCCACTGAATCAGCATCTGCACTATAACAGGATTCCCATGCACATTTCAGTTTAAGAAGCCCCAACTTGAGGTACTTATTCAAGATGCAGATTTCTAGGCATTGCATCTAAAGATTCTGATTCTGCAGGTCTCAGGATGGGCTGAGGGAGCTATAATTTACCAAGCATCTCTGGTGTTTTTTTTTTTTTCTGGAATTTCCTGGACCACACTTTGCAAAATACCCCAACCCCAAATTTCCCTTAACACTGGTAAAAAACAATTTCTTATTCTTCAACATATTTGAAGGAGTAAGGAAAAGAAACATAGAAAGGAACAGTTTCTTTCTTTTGCAGGAAGCCAATGGTCAGAGAAAAACAGATTATCAATGTCTGTTACTATCTCTCTACCATTGCAGTATGTCCTCCCTCTGAGCTAAACAAGCAATAGGAAGAGCAGATGGGAAGACCAAGAAATAGGGAGCCAGAAGAGTGGGAAAATGGGACAGAAGAGAGACAACTAAGTGGAGAACACAAGAGAGAGAAGGGAAACAAAGTGGATCATTGCCACAGATCCATATTATGATTATCATTAAGAATTAGAATTCCAGTAATATGAAATAAGCAGGACCTGCTTAAAGCAACCATAAAAGACTCCTGAGAGACTTAAAGGATTTGAATAAATAGAAAATATATATTACTCTTGGATAGGAAAAGAGTATTATAAAAATATCAGTTCCCCTTAAATTAATCTAGAAATATTTTTTCAAGTTGATAAAATGATACAGAAGTTCATCTGCAAAAATAAACATGTGAGAACAGAGAGAACGAGCAGTTATAGCTTTATCAGATATGAAAATATATTGTAAAGTTATGCTAAGTAGAAAGTTTGCCATTGACGCTAGTATAATCAGACCTAATAAATATAGATACTTGATACATGGTAAGGTAAATAATAAATAGCATATTAAATAGTATGTTTATTGGATAAACTAGATAAATAAACATTGTGCAAATATTTAATATTTAATATTGAATCAGTTAAATAGCCATCTGCAAAATTAAATTACTGCTTATACAAAAATAAGTTGCAGATGGAACAAAAACTCAAATAGATAAATAAGAAAGCACAAAAATACTAAAATAATACCTATGTGAATAACCTTCTTTTATTATTATTCAAGAAGAGTAAAGGCCATTCTAAACATGAAATAAAGCCCATAGCCATAAAAAGATTGCTAAATTTTAATGCATAAATCCTAAAAAGTTTTTTTTTTTTTTTGACGGAAGCCAAAATAAGGGGATCCCTGGGTGGCTCAGCAGTTTAGCGCCTGCCTTTGGCCCAGGGCGTGATCCTGGAGTCCCGGGATCGAGTCCCACATCAGGTTCCCTGCATGGTGCCTGCTTCTCTCTCTCTGTGTCTCTCGTGAATAGATGAATGGAATCTTTAAACAAAAAAAGTCAAAATAAAAATTGTAAACTTGGAAAAAGATTATAATACATATAACAGACTGTTTATATGAAAAAATAATCCAACAGAAAAATTGGGAAATGACATAAACCAACAGCTGAAAATATTAATGATCAGTAAATATATGAAAAGATGTTCAATATCACTCATAGTAAATGAAATTAAAACAAAAATGAGATACCATATTTTATAGATTAACAATGCTTTTTAATAGTTTTATAATACTTGATCTTGAATCTCATACACTGTTGGCAAGATTACAAAGTAGTACAAACTTTTTGGAGGCCACTATGGCAATATTAATCCAAGTTATAAATACTATACTCTTTGACCAATAAATTTCACTATAAGGATTTACCCTACAAAAATAATTGATATGTGTGTAAAGGTATCTGTAGAAGGATATTTGTAGTAGCAAAAACACTGAGAACAACCTTCAATAGAGATTTTGATAAATGCATTATAACATGAATATACCATGGACTATTATGCAATGTGAGAAGGAACAAGATGGATCTACATCTATCTTTATAGAAAGATGACTAGGAAATAGTAAATGATCAGGGGCAGCTGATCACTTCAGAGCAGAATATGTAGTATAATCCTTGATCATAAAGGCATGATGTCTGAAAATACACAGCCTACGTTGCAACCAGGTTTCCTACTCATAAACCTTCAAGACCTTAAGCGGAAATACTCGACCACTCTGTACCTCTACATATTGAAGGTGAGAATAACACTATGTACTTTACCTAGTGCTGTGAAAACTAAACAAAATAGACATGTAAATTGCTTAGCACAATACTGAACATAGAGTTAGCACTCTGCACAAGAAGCAATTCACAGTGGTTCTCTCTGGGAAGTAGGGCTGGGCTTGGAGCTTGCCTGGGACTTCTATTTTATACTTTGCTATACTGTTTGATTTTCAACTCAAACATACTACATTTACAATAAAAAATTCTCAATTTAAATTTCAAGTTAAAGAATCATATCAGAAATTTATTTTAAAAGACTATTCCCTACGTATTTCAATATTTGTCATATTCTCAAATTAAATTCCACTCAAAAATAAATGTCTATACTCTTTCCTCAAATATGAAAACCAAACAGCAGTTCTCTAGCATCTGTAAATCTCATACTACCCATCCAGACAGGAGGGCTGAATTTGCTTGGTGAAGGATAACAGCAGTGAGTCACAAGGCTTAAGTTGACTTATTTGTTGTTATAATAAACCATTATTCATTCATTCTCTAAAGTATATAAGACAGACTGACCTTGGTAGCATTCTTTAGGAGTGAGAAGACTGTAAGCCAAATATCTAATCATCAGAATCAAAATCTGATTTCTGGATCATCAGAAAAATCGGCCTCTTCTGCTGCCAAATGATCCTCCTGCTGACCACATTTTCAGTCAATCAGAATATAATCCTATCACAGGCAGTGAGCGAGCGTGAGGATTGCATTTTGTTTCATAGCTGTTCTAAACATGATTACTGCTTTCATCACACAGCCATATCATCAAGTCAATAAGGATTTTCTATACTGACTTTTCATGTTGCACAGACTGTCGAGAGGAACCCGGGTAATTCCAATTTGCTGCACAAAACCCAGTTCTGCAGAGAATAGATTAATACCTATTCACCTTGGCTTGCTCAGGATAAACCACGGTACTACTCACCAGTCCATTAGGACATTTCTTTTATTCCAAATATATGAAAAACTCACTAACCTTAAGTCCTCTCAAAAATAGGTTCCTCTTTTAAAAATAGACTTTTAAGACATTTCTCATACTCAAGCTATGGATGCTGTGAAAATCGTACTATTGCATTCCATTCTTTGCACATCCCTACATTTAAAAAAAAAATCATACAACAGTCTCCCCTTTTGAAACTCTGAGTCGCTTGGCACAGTAATGACTAGCCCAACGGGATTTTATGGACAGAAACCAACAGCATTCAATTGTCAAAATATTCTTCCAGCCTCAGATGTAAGCTCAGTCCCAAAAGGACATGGAATCACATCTTTCGGCCCAAAGCTCTACGGCCCCAAAGCTGACTGTGAGGAAATGAACCAACATGCAGAAAAATATTTCCTTGAAAAGTCCTGTGGTTTGGGCAGCCCCCATGGCTCAGTGGTTTAGCGCCGCTGCAGCCCAGGGCGTGATCCTGGAGGCTCTGGATCGACTCCCACGTCAGGCTCTCTGTATGATGCCTGCTTCTCCCTCTGCCTGTGTCTCTGCCTCTCTCTCTCTGTCTCTATGAATTAAAAAAAAAAAAAAAGTCCTGTGGCTTGCCATGAGAAATAGAAGAAGTCTTGGGGTGCCTAGGTGGCTCAGTTGGTTAAGCCTCTGCCTTCAGCTCGGGTCATGATCCCAGAGTCCTGAGATAAAGCCCCACATCCGCTCCCTGCTGAGCAGGGAGCCTGTTTCTCTCTCTCCATCTGCACCGCCCCCTGCTCATGCACAAGTGCTCTCTCAAATGAATAAATAAAAAATCTTTACCAAAAAAAAAAAGCAATAGAAAAAGTCTTAAGGATCTGGAAAAAAAAGAGAGGTATATGTCATAGTTATCATTGTAAAAGAGATAACTACGTATTCAAGGTGTGAGAAATATTTAGAAGAAAAGAATAATAAAGAGATCAGGAGACATAATAACATCTTTTTCCTACCACCAATCTATCTCTTGCTCCAAAAAACATATATATTTTACCAGGAGCACTGCAAATCTCCCATACTGAATAACAAAAACTTTCCATGTGCCTGTTCAGCTACTGCCACCATTTCACAGCAAAACATTAATAGTAATAATAGTGACTATCTTTACTTCCTTAACCCCCAATGTCTCTTCACCTCACCCTAATCAGACTTCCATGGCACAGTAACTGCTTTTTTCAAGTCACTAGTGAACTCCATGTTACCAAATATAATGGTTATATTTCTGACCTCATTCACCTCAACTTCTCAACCACCACCTCATTGAAAAACTCTTCTTTTGTCATTTTTGACATTATGACATTATGATATCTTGGTTTTCCTACTAAACACAGGTGTCCCCTTGGTCTCATTTGCAATTCATCATCCTCGGCTTCCTTCTGAACCCTGGCATGTCCCATAACTGAATGCAATTCTCTCCTTTCTATCTTCCCTTACACCATTGAGATCTCATCCAGTCCTATGGCTTCAAATACCATCCATATACTGATGACTTCCAAGGGAGATCTCTGGTACAAGTATCTCCCTTAAACTCTAATCAGCTATCCAAAGGCCTAGGTGACATTTCCACATCAATGCCTAATAGAATGTCAACCTTAATGTGTCTAAGCAGAGCTCCTAATTTTCTCCCCTAAACTTGCTCCTCTTTTAGGCTTCCTTGTTTCAGAAATGGCATTATCATGAACCCAGCTTCTAAGCCAAAACCTACGATTCACCCTTAACCTCTTTTTCTCATCACCTTTTATATCAAATTATCAAGTCCAGTAATCTAACCCCATAGAATATTTGAAATGCATCATTTATCTCCATTACCATTCCCTCTACCCTAGCCCAAGACACATTTATCTCTCACCTCATGAAGTGAGAGCTCAACTTTCAATGAGATAGCAGCTCACAGAAATATACAATAGCCTCCTAATTGTTTTTTCTGATTACCAAAGAAACCTTTTAAAATATTAATCAGATCATGCTCCTCCCCCCGTCATCTGAAATTTTCCAGTGGTTCTCTATCCTTCTTAGAACAACACCCAAACCTCTTACACTGTCTTCAATGCCCTGTATGATTTGGCCTCTGACTTGAATGAGCTTATCTTTCTCCCTCATTAAAATCCAGTCATGCTGGCTCTTCTTCTATTCTTTGAATATACTGAGATTTATCTCACTTCAAATGTTGCATAAACAATGTATTCTACTTAGAATTTTCTTTCTCCAAATATTCCTATGGCTTATTTCTTCTGGTCAAAATGGATCTTGGGTTAGATGGAATCACTCCAGAGTAATTGCCTTGACTACCTAACAAAAATAGCCTACCAATTCTCTCTCTCCTGGTCACTCCCTGTAACAACCTCCTACTTTCTTTCTTTCATAACATTGATAACAATCTGAAATTAGTATTTTTAAATTATTTTTCTATGTCCTTTCCCCCTCCCATTAGAATATACACTCCATGTAAACAAGAACTACTGCTATTCTGGATCCCTACTACACAGAAGAATATTTGGCACATAATAAGAACCCAATAAAATGGCTGAGAAGAGCTAACAAATAAATGGATAACAAAGATAGTGCAAATGTAAGCTTTGCATCCATTTACTGAGCCATTCCAAATATTTACCAGGTGCTTTGTTGTGATGTTCAAGTTGGATATAAAAATAAGCAAGTATTCCTCTGCCCTTGAGGAGGGGCATCCCCAAAACCAAATTTATCAAGAACTACCAAAGAAAAGCCAAGGTAAATAGGTATACTAGAAGGAAGTGTACAGATCTTTGTTTTTGTGACATCAAATAATTATATGTAGATATTTACAGAACTAAAAAAAATAGGCAGCTTTCAAAGGTTGAAAAAATACACAGCTTTCAAATATTGAGGACAAAAGTCAGACTGGAATAATCAAGAGATAATTATTATAGAAAACAAAATTGTTGTAGGAACAAAGTAGCCCATTTGTTTAGAAGCTGAGAAGGAAGAATAAAAAGGACAAACATAATAAAATCAACAGATATTTCTGAGCCTGGTAATGACATACATGGCACATGTGTGAAAGGAGGAAAGGAGGTAAAGAAGGAGAAAGAAAAGGATGGAAAACAAAAAGGAAGATGAGAGAAAGAAGAAGCCAAGAATAGCATGGAGAATAAAACACAAGGAAAAATAAAATGTATGTGCATCAATAATCAGAGACAGAGAGGTGGGGAGACCATTAAGTCTGATGTATGTCAGACAGAAACTGGGCCCATGAGTTGGAAGTTCCACTAGACCAGGAGCTTTCCAAAGACCTGGGCTACAGCTTACTTTGTGTTCCCAGCTCCTGGTATAGTGATTGTTATGTGGGAAGTTTTCAAGAGGCTCTATGATATGATGGAAAATGCCAGAATGAGATAGCAGCTCACAGAAATTTCAAAGTGGGGCTGTATTAATCGGCTCATGCTGCCATAACAGAATACCAGAGGCTGGGTGGCTTAAATAAGAGAAATTTATTTTCTCACTGTTCTGGAGGATAGATGTTCAAGATCAAGGTGCCATCAGCATTAGCTTCTGGCAAGACCTCTTCTCCTATCTTGTAGATGGCAACCTTCTACTGTGTCCTCACTGTGTCCCTACGAAGCCTTTCCTCTGTGTACATGAAGCAAGGGGGAAAAAGTCCTGGTATCTCTTTCTCTTTTCATAAGGACACCAGTTCTGTTGGATTAGGGCTCTAGCCTCATGATCTCATTTAACCTTAATTATCTCTTTAAAGGCCCTATCTCCAAATACAGTCACATTGGAGGTTAGGACTTCAACATGACTTTGGGTCAGTGGGGAGGACACAATTCAGTCCACAACAGGTGCCAAAAAACAGACAACTCCAGAACTCTCAAGGAGAATATCAGTGCATCAAGAAAGTGGAGTTGAAAAGATGAATGAGAAGTTATTCTTTGGGAAAACTTTGGAGTTTGATGTTCTCCCTTCCTCCAAAGGTGGTAGAGGGACTGTGTGATCTCTCAGCTCGAGCCTAGTGAGAGGGGCTTTAACTCAACCATTGAAAGGAGGCCTTGATGTGTATACATGCTCCTGGTGCAAGGCTTAGGAGACTGGTCCTGATGCATATCCGAAGAATCCGGAAATGAGAGGCTGTGCTTATCAGCCTAAGGTGGTGCTAAGGTGCAATAGACTGCTGTCTTTGAGAAGTAAGTGCCCCCCCACCAATGGCTAGGCAACGAATACATGAGTGTTTCCCACATGGGGGGATATAGCCTGGAGCCAGTTTAAGTGCTCCCCAAGAGGACCACCTTGGCAAGGGTAAAGGATGCCAATAGAGAGAGTCTTATCTACACAGAAAGCCTAGAAAGCTAGATATTGGCTATCAGGAGAAAATGTACTTCTTAAGGTTATAGTTCCAAGATTCCAGCAGAGACGCTCCTAAAAATCAATGGAAACCAGTCCAAGGGACTCAGCTTTGAATAACTGAGCCAGAAAATGCAAGACTGTCTTATGATAGTACCGGTCAAGTAAGAACTTTCCATTCTCACTTTTCCTACCTGCCTCTTTGTGCTCCAAGAGTAAAGGGTCAGAACCCACAACTAGTAACTTGGGAAAGAAAAAAAAGAAAAAGAAGAAAGTATACTGTAGTCTGCAACAAGGCAGGTCGCTAGCCACCACAAGCTGAGGAAAAGGAGAATGTTTACTTCAAAACCGAGTTAGGTTTTTTTTAATTGGACCAAGCATTCTAGTCTTGGAACTAAGATTACAAAAGTCATGGAGTTTGCCAGAGTTTTTACTCTGTAGCAGGAAAACAACATCCATAGCTAAAAAATTTCAAGGAATAGTAGCAGGAAAACTAGAAGTGCCTACTGATTACATCTCATAAGAATGCTTGTTCAGCATATTGGTTATGCTGGCATAGGGCCTGCCACATAGGACACTGAATACACTTTTTGATCAATGTAAATAAAATCACTCAGAAATACTAGCAAACTCAAATAGTATTTAATCTGCTTCACTTTTCATGTACTTTTATGTTTCACTGTGAATGCTCCCAGTAGCTCCATCATTGATGTGGGCCCTATTATTATCTGTTCTATGAATGAGGAAATTGAGGCACAGAGAAATACCCCAGAAACAGCATCTGTGAATTGGGAGCTCCACTAGTCATTGAGTTTCCAGAAGAATAGAACATATCTAGGAAGGGGGAGAGCCAGGATTCATACCCAGGCAACATGTCTCAGAGACACTCTCTTTACCTCTATCCTGTTCTGCTCTGTCATATTAGCAACATTTTATTGGTTGTCTAATATGTGCTGTATGTTGGGTATGTTGACAATGGTGAAGCGAAATGCTGCCCTGTCCTCAAGGAATTTTCATTCTAGAAAGGAAGAACAAGTAACAAACAGGTAAATACATAAATACAAGAGCAATGAAAGAAATAAACAGGCTACTATAGTGGAAGGTACACACAGAACCACTTTCAGATGTGTAGTCAGAGAAGATCTCTCTGAAAAGGTGACATTTAAGCTCAGTAAGTGTGAGAAGGAGCAAGTCAGCCAACCTAGAAGGGAATTTTAAAAATCAAGTAAAATAGCAGATTTGCCACTGATCTTGTAAAATGTGCTTTAAATGGAAAGTGAGTTGACAGAGGTTAAAATGTGATATGCTTTGTGTCATATGCTTTAAGAGATGATGTCAACATTTACTCAAGAGACTGGAAGAGCAAACCCCCATGTGAGCACACCTCACTCCCCCATCCCCCCCCCCCCTTCCCTTGGCACATCCTGGGATGGGAGATGACTTGGGCTAAGCATTTAATGAGCCCTCCTAAGGCTCCTGATGGGTTCTTGCTCTACCTGCAGCTAGACGAGCAACCACAAGACATACGTGGCTCAGGGCAGGCTCTTTGTTCTATTCCTTTTGGATCAAAAGAAACACAGTTTGAATGTGAGAGAAGAGAAAAAGAACAGGAGCTTAAACTCCCATTATGCCATACAAGAAAGCAAGGGGTACCATCGTCAGAACACCCCTACTAGTTGGTACAAACTAGGGCAGGTGGGAAAGTATTTCTTGCTGTGAGTTTCAACCATACCATCTCTGAGAATTAATAGTTGTCCTTGGGAAGTGCGTATGTGTGCATATCTGTCTGTCTATCTGTCTGTATGAACACATGTTCCAACAGTTTGAATTTTGAGAAAAATAAAGAAATATGTTTCCATCTCCACCCACAAGACAAACTCCTAGGTGACCAGGTTGGATGCTCAAGTCTACTCTGGATTGTCTACACAGACTCAGAGTTCTATAGATACAGAGCTGTGAGTGAGAGCGGGAGGATCTTTCTGAGGACTGTTAGTCCAAACTGAGTTATTCACATTTAAGAACTAGGGATGGAGATTAAGATCCATCTCTGCGGATGGAAGATGCATGGAGAGTCACGTGGTGGAGATTAGAAAAAGGACACACTCTTGCTGAAATGGCTGACTTAGAAACAGTACAAAATTAAAAAAAAAAAAGAAAGAAACAGTACAAAATTAATAACTAGGGGACCAGCAAGAGAATTCTCTTTTAAAGATGGGTTTTCCGTGAAATATGATATGGGAAAGGTCATATTCAAGCCCAGCTTAAATAGACCTCCTACCCTAAAATTCCCTGTAGTTAATCATGTATCTTGCAACCCTGTGAAACAGTCCTGCAGAAACAAGAGATGAGCAGGCAAAGGAAGCATGGTTGGCCATATTCTCATTGCTTTGATGTCTCGCCAAGGGAGTTACATCTCAAGTAGGGAGGCATGGTAAATACCAATACCATGGTAGATTCCAGCAGGAATTTCAGGCAGGGACAACTGCAGGAGTGGGTGGGCCTGGAGACCTTGAGGGACAGAAGGAATACATGATGATGGGGTGGGCAATTTAGGAGCAGGTATGAAATAACCCCTCTGTTTCCCTATATCTTTATAGGAGAAGAAACCTATGGAAGAAGGAAAAGTGAACACTTGAGTAAACCAACCCCAGACCATATTGGAGACATAAAACTGTGTGTGCTGTCTAATTTGGCCCTGTCAGGCCAATGTAGCTATTCCTTTTGTATATAGGTCTTCTCTGGTAAGAAGCCAAATATTGAAGCCCACTTCCTCCCAGAAAGACAAAAGCTCTCTTGGGCTTTCAGCATTGGCTGGTCACTGCCAGATCAAAATGCCCACCCAGGGGAGAATGGGAAGGTTGCCTGAGGAAACTATCCTCTTGAAATGTACCTTTTCTTGGTATCCAGGCAGAAAAGGGGCTAATAATTTATGGCTTTCCATCCTATGGTATATTCATATCTATAAATGTGTGCATGTAAAAGTGTATTTCTTCTATTTTTTTATTCTTCTGTTAAGAATGTAATGGACTCAGTCCTGGGACTTTTGAGAATTGTCATGCTGAACTTGTGGTTTTCTCTAATCTATACACATTTCATTATTTGCCAATGGTGCCATAGCTACTGCTGTGACTAGCAAGTTCATATTTCCCACAAATGGGCCCATCTCCTAAAGAACTATATTAAGAAAGGAAAAGTAACCTTTCATTAGTCTTATCAACATAATTTGAATAACCTGGAAGCTAAGCAAATTGGGACTCCTATACATTAATATTCTTCTTTTTTTTTTTTTTTTACAAAGGATTTATACTTATGTTCTGGCATCTTGCAGATTCATTCTTAGCCTCCCCTGTTTCAGATCAAACCCTGTCAAATTCTACCTAAAGCCTTATACTCCTAGCCTCAGGGCCTATGATTCCTCATATGTTCCCTTGGTGCTAAGTACTCTGGTGGCACTGAGCAAAAAAAAAAAAAAAAAAAAAAATCACAGTCTTAACCATGGTTAGATTTTAATTTCATTACTTTGGACTTTAACCTGCCCTCTAATTAAACAATGAACTGAGGAAAATCTAATTACTTTTCCAATATTTCATCACATCGCATTCTTGATTATTGCCATGTCACATTGAACAACTCACAGAGACTTCCTGAACATGGATAACAATCATCTTTTTCTAAACAAAGGCTGTAGTAATGCCCTTCATCAAAGAGTGGAAACATTTTTGTTTTTGTTTTGTCTGTTTTTTTTTTTTTTTGTAGTTTCACCCCTATCATGAGCTTAGTCAAGTTGAAGGCTACTCAGGTAGCCAAAGGCATTTGAAACACACTACAATAGGACTCAGCCTGTAACAATTCTCTTTTGCATTAGAAGACAGACATATGACCTTTCCTTCAGTCAGGAGCGAGTGGGTAAATGGATTATCTGATTGACTGGATATGACAGTGCTGTTGAGAAATATACTTTAAACATATTTGGCAAGTTGAAAATAGTGTGGCCCATTAGGATTAGATTATGTTAATCTGGGTTGTCATGCAGTAGGAAAGCAGTTCTGCTATAATGGTACATTGTAAAGAACTGCACGGGTCCTTCAGGTGGAAATGGCCTTTTGGTACTGAGGACAGCTAGATGCAACAGAACCCAGAGACAACATATAAGCTCTGCTACTTCCTCATCTCCTATAATTAATTGCTTTTATGAGGAAGATTAAACAAGACTGGGACCCCCTCTTGTTGCTTGATTGACTACCACTGGCCTTATGGATAATGGATAAATGAGAGAAATAAGGAAATCAATGGACTAGGTCTAGGCTTTCACCCTTTGCCTCATCATTTAAGCCGTCCCTACTCAAGCTCTCCACTGCCACCATAATCATTGGAGTTAAAAAGGAGGTCACTGTGCTTTTTTGCATCAGACTTCCAGAACAGATTTCATAAAGAATCAAAGAGAGAGTATCAATAAAGATGAAGAACAAGCACCATTAGCCTCACCAGGTATTTTAATGGCTGGAGCAACAGCCACCACAACAAAATCAGAATTTCTCACCAAATCTTTACAGACATTTCACAGTGAATCTACCTCATTTTTATTAAACTACTTAATGCACTGGATTGACTTTGAGATTGTCAGATATGAGATTCCATGCATTTGAAGTCTGTGATCCACCAACAAAGACTGTAGTGAGAGAATTTCTCACGCACAACAAGAAAAATGTTGAGTGAGAGATACTATCCTACTTGGCAATTCAAAAATCCTTCTCCTCCTCTGCTTTTTCTTTTTTTTTTTCTTCTGCTTTTTCTAAGATGCAAAGTGACTCTCTTCTGCTTCTGGGGAGGTCAAAACACAGAAAGAAAACAAGCCAGAGGAAGGATTATCTTGGATACAAACCCTTTTTCTGGGATACTAGATAATCAAGAGTGCAAGCTGGTTCAAGACAGCTAAACATTAGTCAACTGCTCTTGTGACCGTAAATGCAGCTCCCTGTTAAGTAGCATGGAAAAATTAAACCACAAAATCCCAGCAAGACAGAATGCAGACAATTTATAACTCAGATATTGCAGCTAGGGAGAGATCTCTGATAGTCTTACCTAAGAAGCAATTACAAATGAAAGAGCTTCTCGCTAGTGGAGGATTTCTTTAGGAGGTACATCAGTCAGAAAGACAAAGAGATCTATAAACCTCATCTTTCACCACATCACTGATAGACAAAGCAGGCATATTTGCAAAATTGGATGAGAGCACATCTCCAAAAGCCACAAGGATCTTTGCAGTAGGAAAAAATGGATAAATAGCTAGAGCTAAAAATACATAGTTGATGAAGTCTTTGCACTCTGAAGTCCTTAACCAGGGGGCAGCCTAGTGAGCATAAAGACTGTCAATTCCAAAGCTAAATGAATAAGAATTCAAAATAGCACTTACTATTTCTAGGATTTGGGGTAAGTTTTTTAACATCATTGAGCCTCAGCTTCCTCAGTTGGATAAAGAGTATAGTAGCATCTGCATCTCAGAATTATTACAGAGCCAGTACATAACAGATGCTCAACAAATATTATGTCCCTAATCCTTTTTTGCACAACTAGAAACTAAAAATAAGAATAGCAAAATTTCCCACTGCCTAGATAAGGCAATGTGTGATAAAAACCAAGAAGAGACAATATAACATCATTGAAAAGATAATTTGCCCTGGGAGGCAGAAGATCTGAATTCACAACCTGGTTCTATCCATTTCTAATTCTGTGATTCTGCTGTTCCAATCCTCTGGCCCTCCAATTTCTAATGTGAAAACAAAAAATATTGGACTAAATAGTTGACCCCTATTGTTTCATTTCACTGAAGGTTGTTGTTGTTAGTGATGTCTAAGCCACTGAAAAGATATTTACTTAAGCAATACTTTTGTGTAAAAAGCAACAATATATAGATAAACATCAATGCAAAAATCCTCAACAAAGTATTAGCAAACCAAATCCAACAATATATTAAAAAAAAATCATTCACCATGATCAAGTGGGATTTATTCCTGGGATGCAAGGGTGGTTCAATATTTGCAAATCAATCAGTGCAATACATCACATCAACAACAGAAAAGATAAAAATCATATGATCATTTCAATAGATGCAGAAAAAGCACTTCACAAATCCAATATCCATTCATGATAAGACTCCTCAACAAAGTAGATTTAGAGGGACTATACCTCAACATAATAAAGGCCATTTGTGAAACCCATAGCTAACATCATCCTCAATGAGGAAAAACTGAGAGCTTTTCACCTCAAGTTAGAAACAAGACAAGGATGTCCACTCTCATCACTTTTATTGAACATAGTATAGGAAGTCTTAGCCATAGCAATTGGACAAGGAAAAAGAAAAAAAAAGGCATCAAAATTGGTAAGGAAGAAGCAAAACTTTCACTATTTACAGATGACATGATACTAAATATAGAAAACCCTAAGGACTCCACCAAAAAAAAAAAAAAATCCTGGAACTGATAAACTAATTCAGTAAGGTCACAGGATACAAAATCAATATACAGAAATCTGTTCCATTTCTATACACTAATAGTAAAGAAGCAGAAAGAAAAATTATGAAAACAATTCCATTTATAATTATACCCAAAATAATAAAATACCTAGAAGTAAACTTATCCAAGGAGGTAAAAGACCTGTACTGTGAAAATGATAAAACACTGATGAAAGTAACTGAAGATGACATAAGCAAATGGAAAGATATTCTATGCTCATGGATTGGGAGAACTACTATTGTTAAAATGTCCATACTATCCAAAGCAGTCTAGACATTTAATGCAATCCCTACCAAAATACTACCAGCATTTTTCACATAACTAGAACAAACCATCCTAAAATCTGTATGGAATCACAAAAGATACCAAATGGCCAAAACTATCTTAAAAATGAACAAAACTGAAAGTATCATAATCCCAGATTTCAAGATGTATTACAAAGCTGTAGTAATCAGAACAGTATGACACTGGCCCAAAAATAAACACATAGATGAATGGAAAAAAATACAGAACCCAGAAATAAACCCATGCTTATATGGTCAATTAATCTATGACCAAAAAATAGGCATGTCCTATTTCCATAGGACAAACACTTAAACAAATGGTGTTGGGAAAACTGTTCAGCTACATGCAAAAGAATGAAACTGAACCATTTTCTTACACCATATGCAAAAATAAACTAAAAATAGGTTAAAGATTTAAATGTGAGACATGAAACCATAAAAATCTTAGATAAAAGCATAGTCAATATTTTCTCTGACATCAGCTATAGCAACATTTTTCTAGATATGTCTCCTAAGGCAAAGAACACAAAAGCAAAATTAAACTATTGGGACTATGTCAAAATAAAATTTTCAGCCCAGCAAAGGAGACAATCAATAAAACTAAAAGAGAACCCACTGAATGAGAGAAGATATTTGCAAATGACATATCCAATAAAAGGTTAATATCCAAAATATATAAATAATTTATACAACTCAATACCAAGAAAACAATCCAATTAAAAAATGGGCAGAAGACATAAACAGACATTTCTCCAAAGAAGACATCCAGATAGACAACAGACACATAAAAATATTTTCAACATCACTAATCATCAAGGAAATGTGAATCAAAATCATGATGAGATATCACCTCACACTTGTCACAATGGCCAAAATCAAAAAAGAGAAGAAACAGCAAGTGTTTGGCAGGGATGTAAAGAAAAAGGAAACCTGTGCACTGTTGGTGGGAATGGAAACTGGTACAACCATTGTGAAAAACATCATGGAGGTACCCCAAAAAATTAAAACAAGAACTACCATATGATCTTGTAATTCCACTACTGAATATATACCTAGAGAAAATAAAAACACTAATTGGAAAAGATATATGCACCCCTATGTTTACAGCAACATTATTTACAATAGCCAATATATGGAAGCAACCTAAGTATCCATTGATAGATTAACGGATAGAGAAGATGTAATATACATATACATCTAATGTAATATATATATTACTACATCTAATATCACATATGTTACATGTAATATATATATTACTAAATATGTAGTGAAACATTAATTAGCCATAAAAAAAGGATGAAATCTTGCCATTGCAACAACATAGATGGATCTAGAGGGCATAGTGCTAAGTGAAATAAGTCAGTCAAAGAAAGACAAACACCATATGATTTCACTCATATGTGGAATTTAAGAAAAAAAAACAAATGAACAAAGAAAAAGAGAGACAAACCAAAACCAGACTCTTCACTACAGAGAACAAACTGAGAGTTATCAGAGGGGAGGTGTATTGGGGGATGGGGAAATAGGCTAAGGGGTAATTGTTGTGATGAGCACTGAGTAATGTAAAGAATTGTGGAATCACTATATTGTGTACCTGAAACTAATATAATGCTATATGTCAACTCTAGTGGGATAAAATAAAATTAAGTTAAATTAAAGAGTTTTCTTTGAGATCCAAAAAAAAAGAAAAAAAAAAGCACAGCAATTTGTAATAGTAACATTTGAGGGCTATAAATTGTACTGCTTGGGGTTTGAATTCCATAGTTGCCACTTACTGGTTCAGGGACCTAGGGAATTTAACCTCTCTGTGTATTAGTTCCTTTTTCTGCAAAATGGGGAAAGTAAAAGTTGCTATATCATACAATGGAGGTGAAGATTTAGTGAGTCAGTCCATGGAAAGTGCTAAGAACAATATCTGAGGCAGAGTTAAGTACTCCATAAATAATAATTGCTATATTAGTGTTATTGCTGTTGTTGCTATTATTAATTATTATTATTGATTGAGAAAGAGATGCAATAATCACTAAATGCAGTGGTTTTGCCCACTATGGATTTTTAAACATTATGCATGCGTCTTCATATAAATGAATGTGCAATAAATTATCTTTGTATGTGCTTGTGGTACATTCAGTCTGCACTTGCATTGCCTTCTAAACACCCAGAGCAATGACTGCCCCTACTTCTGTAGCCCAAGCAGGCAGATCCAGGAAGCATTCTGAGTGTGATACAGATATCTATATACTGAGAGAAGACCAAGCCCAGAAAAGAACACCATGAAGCACTGCCATAAATTGTGGAAAGGTCAGACAATAACACAAGCATTTTCCTGAGACCTGAGAAAAACAAACAAAGGAATATACAAGTACAGAAGACATAATTTCAAAGTAAGGAACACTTTGAAAACTTTTTAAAAACTCACTTTTGAATACTATGACATTTGAGAAAAATCTGCATCAGTGTATATAACAGGGAGGCAGTATTTCCCAAATACTTAAAACCAGTGATTGATCCAGAGCAGATGTGTATGTCAATTAATCTAAATTAGATTCAAAACAGATGCCTTCTAAAAGTTTTACTTATTTTTGAAATACATTTAATGGCATTCAATTGTTTAGTGTTGGTACAACTTTGGTCTCACAAACCATGATCAGCTGTAGTACAAAAAAGTCAAGTGAACACTAGGACGATTACTGCAAAGGACAATATCTGGCCTCAGGGAATTTGCAGTGTAATGCATGAGCTCTCAGAGTCCCATGATGTAGTCAAGAGCTGCTCTGTGTGGGTCAAACATTCAGAAATCTTAAGGGCTTGAGGAGATGGGATACTGTCTTAAGGTACTGACACATCAACAAGGTTTTTCTTTTTAGTTTTCTCTAAACTTGCCCTCCAGTTCTTCTTTTAGTTGTCCTAGTAGAATCTTCCAGCCTTAGCTGGCTCTAAGTCCACATGGAAAGGCAGTTTGCTATTGATGAAGAAATCACTTCAACTCTCACACATTGTCATTGACTTTCATCACTAAGAACTTAAATTTTCTCAAGTTTGATTATTTAGAATATTATCATTTAAAACAATTCCCTTATGTTGTCTTTCTCAATCTTTTAATAAAATATTCTTGGGGGGCCTAGCTGGCTCAGTCAGAAGAATATGTGACTCTTGATCTTGGGGTCATGAGTTCAAGCCCCATATTGGGTACAGAGATTACCTAAGTTAAATTTTTTTTTTAATTTTAAGTATCTTGATGATACTAGAGAAAATTCAAACAGAAACTCAAGAATACTTAGAAAATAATTATAATAAAAATCCAACACATGATAACCTATGGAAAATAGCTAAAATAGAATTCAGAGGAAAGATAGCAACCTCAAGTACCACTGAATACAGAAAGAAAAAGAGGAAATGTGAAAATTATGCATTCAAATTTAAAATTCAATATAAGCCTTTAAAAAGCAGAACAATATAAAGAATAAAAATTAGGAAAAAATGAATGAATTTAAAGAGGAAAAAATAGAGGAAAAAATTTTAAACTGGGTAAAAACACCAAAAAACAGACAAATTATTATCAATTCTAAGAAAATAGTAAAATCAAGTAAATATACAAAATAAGAAATAAAAGGAGAAAAGTAGCTCAGAACTAAAGAAAATTGAAGGAATCATAGCAGATTATTTTGTTCCCAGTTTAATATAGTGGATAATTTCCTAGGAAAAAAAAAAAAACTTCTAAAGTTTACCAGCAGAGTACCCCCGATAGCCTGAAAGAAATTAGGAAGGTGCTTTGTTTTTTCCCTACTGTCTGTTAACCTCAAGCTCAGACATGGAGGGTCTGTATCAACAAGAAAACTAAGTAACCAATTTTCTAAAGCACCGGTGCTTTTTAGCATGCAGAGTACCAGAGCAGTATCTCTGTGTACCCACATGGAGATTACAACTCCAAGAAAATGATGTAGCAAATCTAAGGTATTGAAAAGAGGAAAAGGTGGCAGTGGTTTATTATATTTTATCATATATATATATATATATATATATATATATATATATATATATATCAAACAAAGTCCTTCAAATGGTATGGAGAAAAAGAATCCTGGAAGAAGTATGCGTTTAGATTTTTGGAGCACTTGAGAAGTTCAGTCGGTTAAGCATGTGCCTTCAGCTCCAGTCCTGGGATCCAACCAGTTCCATGCAGGCTCCCCAGTGGGGAGTCTGCTTCTCCCTCTGCCCCTCACCCTCTGGTGCATGCTCTCTCTCTCTCACTCATGCAAGTGCTTTCTCTCTCTCAAATAAATATATGAAATCTTTTTTAAAAAGAAAAAATATTTATGTCTTTGCATACTCCATCATTTTAGAGTGTGAGAAAATCAGGACAATCAATTTCAAAAGGATTCCATCCTCAGGCCTTCAACATCACATTATTCCAGGGTCATGGAATTAGGGTACAAAACATTTCCTATTTCCCAATGATCTGAGAAGTTGCCATCTATGTGCACTTGAAGAGTGAAGTGAGCCAACAACAGTCCAAACATTGAACTGACAAACCTCAGATATGAGTGTTAATCTCAGAAATCCTCTGGGCTCAAAATCCAGAGACTGCAACCAGACCAGGGCTGAGAAGAAGGAGTTGCATGGAAGTTCTGCTTTCTAGCAAGAGAACTCAAAGCAGAACCTGGACTTAGGAACTTCAAAATTCTAAATGCTAAAATGTTTCAAATGCCCATGTATCTCCTCATCACAGCTTCCTAAAATTTCCTTACCAGTTACTGAAATAAAGTCACTAGCAATTTGCATTTTAGTGTCTAGAAATATCTCATCCCTACTTCTGTCATGTATCTCACCAGGTTAAATAACTATATTTGTTCAACTTCAGGACTTAGGGCCTGAAGTCCAACTAGGTTCACCCTGCTATACTCTCACTATGGGTTACCTCTGTGGCATGTTAATAAATAGTGGCATCAAATTCACCCAAAGCTAGAAGGCCTCTTAATTCATTTCTATCTCCAGTATACAAACAAAAGCAGCCTCAGGTTCCAAGCCATCTCAAAATATATGGAAGCCACAGGTAAGCTTCAAAATGTAGACCTATTGCGTTATTTTTCAGTTGCCCTGACAGACCTCTTTCTGTCCTTCTTCACCTTAGTCTCAGCCCTGGGAAATCATCTGGATGGAACATATTAACTGGTTCACATGCTCTCTTGCTTTCACCTGGGTTGAGCTAATGGAGCACTTGAAAGAGATGGAAAGGACAATGGTGGTGACTCTTTCTTTACAAGGTTTCTGACAGATGCTTGTTATCTGTCCATCAAAAGTCACTGCTCCATTCAAACCTGGCTCTACAAAAACTTCCCCCCCTTCTTGGTACGTTAGCATGGAAACTACTCAGGTGCTACTAAGACACTGAGTTATTGCATCATTTCTTATACTTTCCTTATACTCATATTATAGCATACAGTCCCTTGGTAAGTAAACCTCCTCTAATTATTTCATATCGAGGGTGCCATCTGTTTCCCATGAACATGGACACAGTCTTCATTGGGGAGCTTCTAAAACCATGTACAAGGTAACTTCTATTCATAAAAATGCAAGCTATCACCTCCCCAACTAACGAAGAATATAGACAGAGACCATTTTCTCCTAGATCAAAAGCCATTAGATCTCTAAAGATATTGCACAGATGGGAATAGCAAATAGTTGCAGCATGTTTTCTGGTTTCCCAGAGCAAAGACCTTCTTACTTGACATTAGGGAGCCCATGGCTATGAGGTGCTTCCTTCGGCCCATCATAAAATAATAAATAAAATAAATAATGACATTACCTCTATCATGGAGAGGAAATTAATCACAACTTCCAATCTTACTTTCTTAAAGATGAAGTGATGACCATTGATAACTAAAAACTGAGGAGAACCAGAAGTATGAAGGAGAAATAGAAAAACTGACCTCAAGAAATCACAGAAAAAAAAGATAATTTTTAAAGTCTAATTACCATAGACAAGAAGAGTAAAAAAGCTATGACAGTCATAAAACAAAATTAGGATGCTATGACAAAGGAATAAGTAGTGAAAGTTATAATTTAAGATATTGGACATTTAAGATCATTCTTGAAATGAAACTGTTAAAAGAAAACTAGAAAATAAAGTCAAATTTCCTAAAATTGAAGCAAAAGGACAAAGACATGAAAAATATTTCTTGAAAAACTCAGACTACAAACATCCAATCAATAAACATTCCATAATGAGAAAACAAAAAAAATTTGAAAAGAAGGAAATTACTGAAAAAAATATGAGAATTTCCCAGGGCTAAAGCAAGACACGTGTCTTCAGATTAAAAGTACAAACAAAATGTCTAGCATGATGAATTTTTTAAAATCTATATCTAAACACATCATTGTGAAATATCAAAACCTGAATATAACAGAAAGCTGCCAGAGAACAAAACAAGTTACCTGTAAGGGACACCTTTTCACCAATATAGCAGACACTAGAAACCAATGGACCAATGCTTTCCAAGTTTTCAAGGAAAATTATCTTCAACCAAGAGTTCTGTACCAAGCCAAATTATCGATTAAGTTTGAGGGCAGGTGAAGACTCAAAAATTTATTTTTCTTCAGTATAATTCCAATCAAAATGCCAGTTTGGATTTTTGTGAGGAACTTGATAGATATACTCTAATATTTACAAAAAAAAGAATAAACATCATGAATAACTAAATAGGCCTTAACAAAATGAGATGTAAGGAGGGGAAAGTTTCCCTAAGGAATGCTATGAAATCATAGTAATCCAAATCATGTTGTATTCACGCAAGAAGAGACTAATAAAAATATTAAACAGAATAGATAGCATGGAGACATCTATTGTGTTCAGTAGATGATGCTGGGGCAATGACCTCATTATGCAGAAAATAATTGTTGATCCCTACCTAAAACTCCATACAAAGATATATTCCAGGTGAATTAAAGGCTTAAAAATGAAAGAAAACCATAAACTTAGGCAAAAATGTGGGAAAGTATCTTCACTGTTTAGAGGCTGAAAAGGAATTTGGGAGTTTTATTTAAAACTCTTTCTTTACAAGGTTTTCCCTTGTATCTCATCCCTACTTCTGTAGGGAACAATAAACTAAAAAACATGAACAATAAAACTAAAAAGAATTTCATAATTTCATTACATTCAAAATTTAAGTTCAATTTACCATTTGAAACCATTGAAAAGTCAACAGACACATGAAAGATTGAGATACCTATCTATGTCTAAACCAGTCACTACTCAGAATATTTAAGGAACACCTACAAAATAACAAGAAAAAGAACAACAACCACACTAAGAAAAATAAGCAAACCCAAATAGGCGATTTGCAAAAGAGGAAACCCAAAAGACCAACAAATATAATGAAGAGTGATTTTTTTTGAAGAGTGGTTTTTTAAAAAACCATAAATAGAGAAATTCAAACTAAGATATCAAGGAGATACCATTTCATATCTTTTGACTGGCAAAAATTATAAAGTGGGTAAAAATATACAATGATGCAGGCTTTCTGGAAAACAATCTGGCAATCAGAATGACTTTACTCATGACTCAGCAGTTCCCCTCATGAATCTTCACTTCCAAGTAGTTCTCACGGGTCCTTAGCGGTTTGTATATGATGATGCTTGGTGTAGCTTTTCTGTAGAGCAGGGAACTGGAAGCAATCTGAACATCTATAATAAGAGAGAGGTTATGTTAACCATAGCAGAGGAACACCACAGAATACTGTACAGAAATCAGAAGCAATGGGTTAGATGTATGTAACAACATAGATAGATCTACCAGATACAATGCTTAGTGGGGGGAAATGTGAGGAAAAAATTAAATATATAATTATGACAGTAAGGATCTTCCAAGAAAGCAGAACTTAAGCCAGGTAGTTAAATAGATGGCATTTAATATGGAAAACTAAGAAGATTTTAGAAGGGCTGAAAGGAAAGACAGAGGAATACAAGGCAAAGCACAAATCAACAACTGCTATGGTGTTTCTTTTTCATTATCATTCCTCTGAGAAGATTTTTTTAGGTTGATTTTCCCTAATCATCCCCCCATCATGATACATTGTATATCTCTTTATGCAGTGTATATAAAAAAAACAAAGTAAGATTCCCCTCCCTTAAGAACCATTTTAGCTTCTTTGAAGGCAAAATTTCCCCCACCAGGACGCATGTGTTGGAGGAATAAAGGGAAAAGATGTCAGGAGGATGCTACTAGAGCTTGGAAGCCAGGGCCACCTGGTTGGTGCTGGCAGCACAGCAGTAGGTGAAGCCACTGTGCAAGTCACCACGAGGCAGAGGTGAGGAGGAGAATCCACCACCCTTTCCCTTCCTCCTTTCCTCAAAGCTCACCCCAGTGCTTTCTTCAAAACCCAACCAAAGCCAGGCATGTGTGGGAAACGTGCTTTGTGTAGGTCATGCCCTGGTGTGTGATACAGAACCCAGCAAGAAAAATTCAGGAAATGGGTCTGAGAAGAAACAGGCAAAATGACCAGCAAAGTAATACAATGCTGTTTACCTAAATGAAAAAAAAAAAAAAAAAAAAAGAACAAGTATGCAAACAAAAGAACGTTTTGCAAGAACGTATACACACAAAAAAAGATGCATGATGAGTACATAAAAATTGTTGCCTGAGTAGAAGGGGATGGAAAAGGGACTGGAGAATAAAGACTGAAGAGACTTAAAAATGAGAGGAAGGTTATTTTGGGGAGAGTTTCCAGCAAAACAAGGATACAAACCAGAGGATGACATAGGAACCAGGAAACAGTGGTGCAGCGCAGGGGAGCAACTCGAAGAGCTCCCAGCAGGCGGCTGTGCAGTGCACCCAGGAAGCCACCAGTCCAGGCTCCAGTAGAAGAGAGGAGGCTTGTAGGAGAGAGGATTCCAGAAATATTAGAATGAGCTCTCAAGAGGATTGAAGGCAACATTAAGAATTTAAAGAAGAAATTGAAGCTACCTTCAGTGAGAACCGTGCCAGAACAATACAAAGCCAATAGAACTCCCGGAAAACAACACAAAGTGCACACAGAAGTGAGACTCCGACTATCAAGGAAAATGAATCATCTTCAAGCAATTGATGGAATGAAAGCAAGAGGAATCCATTTGCCTTTGATCTTAACACTAAGAATAGTCTGCATCGCCTGGCTTAACTTACAACACAGGGCTCACAGAGATCAAAGTAGTGTCCTAGCACATGGCGACCTGTCATTATTGACTAACGTGGTTGACGTTCACAGGGACTCGCAGTGCAAGACATCAACCTTGACCACCTTGACAAAGCAAACATAAAAGAGGAGCAGCTAACAAAGACGGAGCAAGCAAAGCTGAGAAGAAGCGGGGAGGAAAGCATAGGGGAAAGGTAACCATTGTATAAAGTGGCGAATCAAAAGACACTCCCAAATCTGCCTGAACAAGAGCGAGAGATGTGAGTGTGTTATTCAAAGTTATGATGGTAATTAATGGAAGAAATAAAAATAATCACGACCTTGAGAATCTAACTCAGAGCAAAAGAGAAAGAGTAAGGGACATAAAAACGTGAATTAAATCATCATATTTTACCTCTGGCATCACTAAGTGTTACCTAAGATTGATCAAACAAGAAATAAAAGCTAAACATCTTATCTAAAATATGGCAAAAACTGCCTGAAGGAGAAAGAAGAAGAGGAGGGGGAGGACGAGAGGAGAAAGAGCTTGCCTCTGGGAAGTGAGACCTTATCTGGGGAGGGAAGGAGTAGAATTGCAGGCTTGTTTTATGATAAAGCAATCAATTATAGCTCGGTTGTTACCATGTGCACATAACAGTTTTGCAAAACAAATAAAAAATTAAAAAATCTTCAGTGCAATTCAGCTTTGCTCAATAAACTTTTATTGAGAGTCTCCTCCTGACAAAGTAGAATAAAATTCCTCTCGCAGCAAAAAGCACCAACTTTCTACTGGCCTCAAAGGCCCTCCGTGATGTGACCCTGAAAGAATCTGTCCAGCATCATTTCTCTTAGAGCATAGTCTCCCATCGGTCAAAGTATTTGTAAGACTCCAAACCTGGGATGCCTTTTCCTACCTGCTTGCCTTCCCACATGTACACGCTCCCTCTGCCTTGAATGTCTTCCTGCCTGTGTCCTCCTGGCCCCCTAAGACCCAGCTAGCAATTCCACCCCTCTCAGGCCTTCACACCCCAGGGAGGGATGATCCCACTCCTCCAATCCATCAGCTGTAGGACTTAGCCCACAAAGACTATAATGATTAACTTTATCTTATCTCCTTTTCTAAACATTGAGCTTTTATTCATCTTTGTATCCACAGCAGCAATTATAATGCCTGGCACATAATAGATGTTTAATAAATACTTAGTGGCCACTTTCATAAATGAATAATGAATGAAAACAATGAAATATTTTGGATAAATTAATTGTACAGTATTTTATGTTGATTTTGTCTTACATATAGGTCACTCTGCATGAATAGCCCCCAAATAAAAAACTTTATGGTATATATATATACTTTTTATATTCATGTCTATTTATTTATAGCTCTCCTCTTCCTAAAAGAAGGATCTGTGAGAGGCCAAATTATATAAATAACCTTTGTATTCATACCCATTTAAAAACAACTTAACATTTAATCAATTTAATCATTTAGTCGCTGAGCTGGATTTCAGGTTAATACTTTCCACATCTTCCTTAACAGGAAAACCTCATATTTCCTGGTTTTGATTTGTTTCAGAAGCAAATAGTCAGAATTTTTTTAAAGCCTGTAATAATGAAATTTTCCATTATGTTAATTCTCTTAGGACAAAGGTCTAAATAGGAACCAGAACACTAGAAAGCTCTATCCACCCTGTTGCTGACAGAGAAGGAAGACCTTCTTTTCTGGACTCTAATTCTCTCTCTGAGCGGCACATCTTTTTCACAGCACCAAGCAGCTGAAATGATGGTTTTGGGAGGGGAATGGGGAACAGATGTCATTCATTGACTCTGGGTAATGAGATTTCATATTCCGTCAAAATCCTGAATAGGACAGGAGAGGCCTCATTAGTGGTTTCATGACTGAACAGGTGTAGAGGTCCTATGCACACAGCAGGTAGAGAGAGGCCATTTCAATTCCATGTGTGGATGTATCCAGGAAATTGGAAAGAGAGAAAAAGTGCTCTACCACAACTGCCATCTCAGGGAAATTACAGCTTTTGGAAGCCAAAACAGTATTATTTCAGACCACTGGTACATACCTCATCCAGAGGCCAGAGAAATGGCTGAAAGCAGGAGATGGGTGACAATCAGAATTAATAATACCATACAAAGGAGTCACCTCCTTAATTCTTTAGTTCCATATGGCATGTCATAAAATTTTAGTGCTCTTTAGCCAACAAAGTAATAACCCTCTTAAGACCACCAGTCAAAAAATGGGACTGCAGGGTAGAATGAAATCCTATCTCCAAAACTAAGGACAGAAATCTCTTTAGAAGATAGGCTACATTGGAAGCAGTGTGTGGATAAAATGTTCCAAGTACAGAAAAGCTTGGCTAGTGATTTGGCAACTGCTTCCTGGACAAGTATCTTTCTTTCACTGGGGGTAATCAGTAACTGGCCCCACTGCCTGTCTGCTGAAAGACAAACACATCATCCAAGAGTCAGGTGATCCACAGGTTGCTTCCCAAGAGGGACTACTACATAGCAGCCCTGCAGTGCCTAAGCTGTTGACAATGGCTCTGAATGTTTAAATGGGGAATATCTGTACCCAAGGAGTCATCCGAGGCCTAAAAATGTAGCAGATTCTTACGGCCTTCCTATCTACATGCCCAATTAGTTAATTGCTCTTCATCAACCCCACTGAATTCAATTCTACAGTAAAATCTCAGTGATTTACAATAACTTGAGGGTGGATCAACTGCAATTATAATATGTATATTTTTAAGGTCATTTTGTTATATTCCCTAATGGTTAAGATCTGGAAATCTTGTTTGATAAAGAGAGTCTGGTTTCTCCAATTTTTTGAACAAAGAGGTTATATATTCATGCTGAACCCACCATGTTCTGGTCACCTTGCAGGGCACTTGAAATGAGTTGTCTCATCCACCCTCACATCGACATTATAAAGTGCTTAAGCTTTGAAAGACAAAGTCATGTGGTCAAGCTCACAGGCTAGTATATGATTAAGGTACAAAAAAAGTAAGAAAATAAAAAAATGGGACGCTTGGGTGGCTCAGTGGTTGAGCATCTGCCTTCAGCTCAGGTCATGATCCCGGAGTTCTGAGATTGAGTCCCACATCAGGCTTTCTGCAAGGAGCCTGCTTCTCCCTCTGCTTATGTCTCTGCCTCTCTCCCTCTCTCTGTGTCTCTCATGAATAAATAAATAAAATCTTAAAAAAAAAAAAAAAAAAGCCAGTCTGACACCAGAACCCATGTTCTTTTCATGGCCTCATGCTGCCTCTTGTGGTCACAAAGAAGTAGTTCAAAAAATGCGGACTAAAAAAAAAAAAAAAAAAGAATGTTGACTAAAGGCCAAATATTGTTAAGTAAAGCTCTCATTGGGCCTGTTTTAATAAATGACTAAGAACCATTTATAATAATTACTAGCGTATTGTTGCCATTGAAGTGGTTGATGCTAAAGTAGTTTGGGAAATACTAGAAAATGATTCACTGCCTTAAATAGACTAAGTGTGGCCTCCATAAACTGATTTACACCCTTGGTACTACCCTTTATCTTAAGTGGTATAGAAGGTAAATTTCAACCCAGTCCATGCATACATGATCTCAAGATCTATATTACTGAAGTAGTAAATGTGCCTTTTATGGGGTATTACTTTCCACTTATTAATGTACTTTTTCTCAGGAAGTGAATTCCCCAGTCAGTTTATGTATGTGGCCTGATTTCCCAACTTGACTTGGGCTTCTGAGAGCACTCACCACCATGCTTTACTTGCCTTTAGTACTTCTGCTTATCCTCCTCTCACTCACTACTGTGCCTGGACAACATGGAGCCCTGAGGAAACTAAATGCTTTCAATATACTGTCAACTAAATATAAGTCTTGTTCAGGAGTTAGTATATTATAAAAGCAAGCAAAAAAAAATCTAACTTAATGTAAAAAATGTACCACTGTGGTATAGGATGTTGATAGTGGAGGAGGTTATGTATGGGGATGAGGGTCTACAGCAACCCTCTGTACATTCTGCTCAATGTTTTCTGTGAACTTAAAACTTCTCTAAAATATAACTATAACTATAACTATAACTATAACTATAACTATAACTATATATATATATATATATATATAAAATACTAAAAGGACATACGGAGAAACCAGGGAAGCCTGTACCTATGTCATTTACATTTAGTTTCTGAGCAGCATTTCCAACTCACTGCTGCTCACTCACTAGAGATAGAGTCAGTCTCAGCCTCAGTGGAGGAATCCATTAAGATAATCATGTTTGGCCCTAACATTAGGAGGGACAGCCACTTTTGAGAAGGCTGGCATAGACTCTGCCCTACCAGGCTTTCCATTGCTTAAACCAATCAATCAGGTGGTTGGTGTAGACAGAGTTTAAACAGTTTAGAGATTCTGGTCATGAAAGGTGGAGAGAGTAAGAGAGTTAAGGGCTAGGCTCTACAAGATACAGACAAACATGCACAGTCTTTTGTATAAACGCTACAATTGGTGTTTTAAAAAGTGAGGGAATATTATATTTATATTTGTTCACATGTGCATTAAGAAAACTCCAGGTAATTATAAAGAAACTAATAAGAGGACTTAACCAGTTTGGAGGGATTGGGAATCGCAGAAGAGATGAGGATGGAAAAAAGATCATAACATTTAGATTTTTAAGCCAATGGATGAGATTTTAACCATTTATAAATGTATATGAACCCCATACACAATATAGCTGAAGGTCTGGATTCTATCTATCTGTAGTCCCAGCCCACTTAAAAATAGTGTGACTCTGGATAATTATTTAACTTCTCCAAGTCAACATTTCATATGTAAAATGAAGATAGTATACCTAACTTACAGAACCGCTTTGAAGATTTGATTACAAATCCCTAGAACATGTGTACCACCTAGTAACTTCTCAATAAATGTTAGCTATTAACATTTTCACACTGTTATTGATATATTATTAGTATTTAAGAAACTAACTGCATATTACAGAGTCCAGGAAAATTGATACAGGAGAAAACTTCTTTTATACTCAAGCTATTGATATATCCTTCCAGTAATCTTCCTCTATTGAGGCAATAAGTGAGTGTTTTTCCTTATAATCTCCAGGACCTGACAGTGGGACAGATACATTCTCCACAAAAGCCACAATATTACACATTCTAGTAACAATATTTCTTAACAATAATGATCTACAGAATTTCCAAGATCTCTTTTTATATCTGTGAAAAAATATCCACTTCATTTTTCTTTTCCTTAAGTGAAATTTTGGCAAAAAATAACAAAGGAAACAAAACATG
This sequence comes from Canis lupus dingo, assembly GCF_003254725.2. NCBI lineage: Eukaryota > Metazoa > Chordata > Mammalia > Carnivora > Canidae > Canis > Canis lupus. Next base: position 53,725,613 of record NC_064248.1, read on the forward strand.
GTCTTTGAGAGGTGGAGGAAACCTATCAGGTTTTGCAAGAGAGAATTGAAGCAATAGAAAAATATCTCTCTGAAAGAAAGTTAGATTAATAGGGGCCTTCATCTGAGATAAAAGGTTTGTTTATGAGAACAACTAACCAATCAAACAAACAAAAACACAATACAGTAGAGAATAAGCAAAACTGGCTAGCTCTGTGAAATTCCATAAGAAAACTGAATGTAGCGTATTAGACCACATGCTCAAATAAACTGTTCAGTAGTTAGAAGTTTCTTCATCATTTTTTTTAAAACTCCATGTGGTATTCCTCATTTATTTAATAACATATAATATGTATTTAAATGTCCAAAATTAGTCATATTTTGTGAAAACAAAAAGTAAATTCATGATCACGTCCCCTCACCATAGAGACATTCAGTTATGTGTAACTGGGACAACCAAACGCACTGGCCGGTGCTAGCTGTCCTTTTGCCTCTTCTCACCTGGTCAACCCAGACTGAGATGAGTCAAACGTCCCAGGAAACTATTTTAAAATCTTACTAACAGATGCCTGCAATGCCATTTCCTCTCAATACACCTTAAATAAATGGCATCAACTCTCACCTATAATCTGACAGACAAGAAGAAAAGAAATGATCTGGTTGCCCAAACACTACCAGATAAATGATTCAACTTTGCAAAATAGAGTATATTCCAGAAGATCTTTCAAGAGTAATATAGTTTATGTCACCTAAAGAATCACCAGAGATATAAAGGTATGCACATACAAGTAAGTAAATGAATAACATCATTAAATGAGTCAAAACAATGGTGGTTACACTCAGGCTTTATTTTACTAAATATCACAAGTAAATTTTCAATCCATGTAACAACAAACTTGTAGCATCTGTTTTATTACAACCATCTGAGCTATCAGAGGTCAGCCCATAGAACCATTAGGAAGATTTTTGCTGGCTCTAAGTTCCCTGGGGACACACTTTGAGAACAAACTTAGGCTAGCTTCTCTGGCTGTTTTCCAACTCGTTTATAAAATTAGTCTTATTATTTGATGACAATTTTTTTCTAACCATCTGATTGGCATTCTAATAATCTTTTCTTGGAACAATGAAATTTTATGATTTTTTAATATAAAATGATTTAATTCCAGAGGTTCTGATCAAATTAAACAGAATCCTAATTAACTACTAATCAAATTGTACAGCAGGCAATGTTTAAGTTACAGTATGGAATATTAGTGATACTTTGTAGTAAGAGCCCTCCTCTAGGAACATAGCAAGCCCTGTTGGGATTGCTTAAAGGTTTCAGAAGTTACTGTAAAGAAAGGAAGGCACCAGTCTGAGTAAGGGATGTAGCAAATGAGGCCAAAGATAATATTATTTGCTTAGGGGTAGGTAGGAATTTTATAGGGAAAAAATGTGAAGCTAAGAAACAAAGCTATTGAACTGCCCCTGGGCTTGTCTTCACCCCCATTCCTGGCTCAAAATAGCAAAAAGTAAAACACTTTGTCCTCTTTCAAACAATTTGTTCTCAAATTATTTTGTGTCACGTGTCATTCTCTCCGTAAATCCCATTGAGTTCAGGTCTCAAATTAAATGCATCAAATACCATGCAAGGCATTAAATAAATAAATAAATAAATAAATAAATAAATAAAGTGACCCTTGGACATTGATTCATTAAGAAATTGTCCAAGGGCATACCCTCCAGTCCTCTCTCCTATGGACCCCTCTTAGGCTCTATTTCATTAAGACCTTGCTATGACACAGCTACCGTCACCCATACCTCACTGTTCAGATTTATGTTATCTCTAGGCTTAAAACGAAGGTTAAACTTTTTAAAGGGTCTTTGGAAATTTATGAGGAAATATCTAGTTTCTCAGCACAGGAGAAATGTTGTAAGTCATCGAAATCTGTACAAATCAAATGAAGTCATTACAAATGACCCTGATCTTTCTCAGATGCTGCCATGTTAACCGCAACGAGCACATAAATTTTGATAAATCTCATCTCATGGCTAATCTTTCGCCAAAACTGTGACCAATTAAAATCAGTTTGTGTTCTTATAGTAATGGTCACAATTAAACCTAATTTAGGGACCTGAGAACTCATGACAGAGTATGAAGACATTTGCCTTCCTGTACTGACTGAACTCAGTGCCTCATCTTTTCACTCTCTGGGATGAAGGAGAGTTTCTACAGCATCCTGAGAGAATTTTTAAGAAACCCTAAACACCCGTCCAAAGTCTGTCCAAATTTGACCTTACTTTGGAGACCACATTGTGAATGACAGCCATATTCCTTCGTGGGAGGGAATTCGTCGACCCCTGTGATCAAAGAGGAAAAAAAAAAGCACACATCTCTTCTTCCAAAGAGTAAAGAAATAAAACACCAAATGATCCTTTAACCTTATGTTCATGGTAGAAAACACAGGAAAAAAAAAAATCAAACTTCAAACTCAGAGACCCACAGCTGTAAACCTCCTTCCAACTCTCATCGGTGCAAAACGACAAATGGTGAAGAACTCAGAAATGAGCAGCACTTCACAAGAGCATATTGATTTTCAATAAAGCCATTTACACCTTTTTGCTTGGACTACAAGTAGCCTGCTGTTTTCCCAAAGCCTCTGCCACTGAATTAAAAAGTGTGGACAATGTCCTTCCTGGCTACACAAAGTTGTCTTTGGATATATTCTTGATGAGAAGAATGTTCCAACCTTGACCAGAGAGGAAAAGGGAAACAAAAATGGACAAAATGACTTTTGATATTTTTCCCTGACTGAGTTAATTACTTGGAAAAGAAAAAAAGAATGCCCAGTCCCCCAGAACAAAAAGGCATTTGTTTGAAATATAGCATAGCTCATATTGGCTTTGCACCAGCGAGCCTTCCAATAGACAGAACACAGGAAATTAAGAAGAGACTGCCTTGGGAAAATATTTTACATCCTAGGTGAATGGTGATATTTTTTTATTGCAGTCCTCTAGAGTAACACCTCAGTGTCCATTGAAAAATGAGAAATTTTTCATGAAAAAATTAAACTGAAGACAGAGCTAATATGATTCACCCTGTTGCCAGCTGACCTTCTGTCTTACTATGGTTTTGATGCCACAAGCCATTGACCCTCCAATGTAAAGCAATAATAATGACGGGAAGGAGGAAAATATGACAATGCAGACAGAAGGAAAAAAGAAGAAACTTTGTATGACATGATACCAATCTGCTGATGGTTGACCGCCAGCATCCATGATGTCCCTCCCCTTATTAGAGGGAGTGCTTCAGTTGGAGGAACTGACACAAGGAAGAGGGGCTGTGATTGCTATAAATCAATCACGGCAAACCCGTCCCCCCACCCCCGCCATAGTGACTGGTTTAAGAACCAAAGCTAGTGCATCAACTGATAGATGAATAAATACAGTGCAATATATCCATGCTCTGGAATGTTATTTGGCAACAAGAAGAAAGAAAATACTGACATGGGCTACATAACATGGATGAAACTTAAAAATATGGTAAGAGAAAGACACTGGTCACGGATGATCATGTATTGTGTGATTCCACTTACATGAAACATCCAGAATAGACAAATCTATAGAGGCAGAGGGCAGATCTGTGGCTACCTAAGGCTGAGGGTAATGAAAGAAGTAGGGGATAATGGCTAAAGGAATGGGAGTTGTTTATGGGGGTAATGAAAATGTTCTAATGTGGTGAAGGATGCACAACTCTGTGAAGATACTAAAAAATCAGTGAATTGTACACTTCAGATTGGTGAATTGTATGGTATGGGAATCGCACTTCAATTAAGCTGCTAGAAAGAAAAAAAAAAAGGCTAAAGCCAACGGTCCCATGAAATCCCCCTGGCATCTTCATTTGCTAATTCAATAAAAAAATATTTATTAGATGACTTCTAAGTCATGTACTGTTCTAGACAAAGAAGATAACACAGGAAATCGAACATACAAAATTTCTGCACTTATGGAGATTACAAACAAGAAGCAAAGGAAAAGTTAAGTAAAAGGCATAACAAGTTAGATGATGGTGAGTTAGACAGAATGAAGCCACAAAGTTGGGTTGTGCTTGGCCAGAGGAGATCTGACTGAGAAGATGATATTTGAATAAAGGCCAGAGGGGATTATTGGTTCAGACATGGGCATGGGACCCAATTTGGTCCAATGGAGCTAAAAGGAAAGAAAAAGCCTTTTGTTAAGTGGCTAGGGAAGAGGTTAGCATGCTCTCTCTCTCTTCCTCTCTCTCTTCCTCTCTTCCTCTCTCTCTCTCTTTCTCTCTCTCTCTGTCTCTCTCTCTCTGTCACACACACACACACACACACATACACACACACACACACAGAGTCAGATGTGAAAGACAAAGCATGGACTCCCAGTCCTATGCTCTGTATCCACCAGGAGCTCCTGCCCGAGCACAGGACAACAGAGCAGAGCTGCAGAGAGAATCTGGATTTTTATAAGATCATCAGTTACTAACATTGAAATCCCTCCCCTACCTCTCTACTTCCAGGTGTGTGAGCTAATCAATTTTCTTATTGTTTATACCACGCACGCCATACAGAGATATCTTCCCCAGGAAAGATAGCAAGGTTCATTTTTAAGAGATTTCTCATTGCTTTCCTCACAGCCACCAATGGGGAAATTACCATGGGGCTGAACGCCAGCCTCACCAGCATGTTTTCATTCATTACTTAAGCCAAACATTACTGAGTGTCTCCTCTTCCAAAGCACGGCTACTCTGCCAAGGACACAACAGCGTACACCTGAGAGGACTGTCAGGTCCAGAAGGAATGACAGACAAGCAAGTAAGCAAATAATGAAGTAAAACAACTACCAAATGTCATAAATAAACTTGAAGGAAAGAAACTGGGGGGTGAGAAGCCGAGTAACAAGAGAAACTACCCTGCAGGATATGAATGGAAAAGACCTCTCGAAGGAGGTGACTTTAACAGCTCTATTCATGTCCCCACTCCAGTGGATTCATCGTAGATCTTCATGAGCAAAGATGAACATCACTCAAGTGGAGGGGTGGGGGAGATGCAGTGTTTCAGTAATATATCTTCAGATTCTCTTTAAGAAAATACCATAGAGAAATCAAATTGTCCTTTTCAGAATGTTTTAGGTTGGTTCTGGTCCTGCTGAAGAGACAAATCTCTCACTGCAAGAGTGCAGGAGCAAGGCCAGTTTCTTATAAGACACCTTGCCAAATGTTTGGGACCAGAAAAGGATAACGTGATATTGGAAGGTGGGCTTAAGGCAACAGGGAGGATGGAGACTGCATGGCTCACAGAAAACAGGAAAATTCAAATAATGTTGAAAAATACTCTGTGGGCCAAATAAAATATGTCTGACCAAACTGCCTGAGGAGACTGTTTTGACTTCTTTCCTAAGAGTTCATTTCAACACCTGAGGGCATTTTTATAACTTTTGGAAACATCGAAAATAATAAAAAATGACCATTTTCAAAAGTGAAAGGCAAAGATGCAGAGCTACACCAGTGAAAATATGTGAGAATAAGGCAAAAAGAGTGAAATCTTTGTCAGGAAAATAGCAATAATTCTGTTTGCCTTTATTATAAATATTACCTTGACAGAGAAGGATGGAACAGGACAGCAGAGCCAAGGAGGCCCAGGTATCATAGTTGAGACCAAGGGCCCACACAGTGGGGGTGATGGTGATGGTGGGGATGGCTACCACGTTTTCTCCCTTGCTATCTGGCATTTAGGAGATGTAGGCTGAGAACATTCCAGCATGCATTAAGAAGGCAGCTACATGCCCATTTTAGATTTTAACTGTGCTATCAACATCAGGATTTTTTTCTACCATTTCAGTAAACATTTTTGGAGTTTTAAACACAACAAAGAATGACACAGGAGAATAGGAAATATCAGATGGTAGACATATTTCACACAATACACCCTTGCAATCTCTAGAAGAACCAATAAAAGAAAAAGAGTATATTAATATTACTACTGCATGCATAGAGGTAGAAAAGGAATAATAAAAATAATAAATCCAAAAGAAGATAAAAAAAGAAAAAAAACAAAGAAAGATAAGAAAGGAGAAAAAATACATAGAACAGGGAGACCAAAAAAATGTTAATTATTGATTTAAATTTATATTTGAGGGGTGCCTGGGTGGCTTAGTTGGTTGTGTCCAACTCTTAATTTCAGCTCAGATAATAATATCAGGGTGTTGAGATTGAGCCCAGTCAGGCTCTATGCTGGGCATGGAACCTGCTTAAGATTCTCTCTCTCCCTCTCCCTCTGCCCCTCCCCCTGCTCACGGGCATATGTTGTGTGTGTGTGCATGCACACGCTCTCTCTCTCTCTAAAAAAAAAAAAAAAAAAGGAAAAAATGTAGTATATTAGAAATCACGTCATACATTTAGGGAATAAATGTTCCAATTGAAGAACAAAAAAAGGCTAATTTTTTTTAAGTATATGCCATTTACAATAGATATGTAAAATAATGTAGTTAACCAAATTAATGAAATAAAGGAGAAAATCATAAGATTACTTGATAGATGCAGAAAAAGTTTGATAAAATTCATAATTCACTCACAGTTATTCTTAAAAAGGTCTTAGAGGCAGCTGGGTGGTTCAGTCGAAGTATCTGACTTCAGTGCCTGTCATGATCTCAGGGTCCTGGGATCAACATTGGGCTCCCTGCTCAGCCAGGAGTTTGCTTCTTCCTCTGCCTCTCCCCTGTCACATGCATGTTCTCTCTTGCAAATAAATAAATAAAATCTTTTTAAAAAATTCTTAGACAAAGAAGTAAACTTCCGTAATTTTATCAAAGCTCACAGTGAACAAATAAATGTGATACTTAAATATTAGATGTTGAAAACTTTCCCCAACATTAGGAATGAGATATGAAAACCTCTAACATTACTTCTATTCACTATTGATTGAAGGCCTAGACAGTACATTAAGGTAAGAAAGGGAAACAAAAAACAATAGGATTGGAAAAAATGTATAAAATTCTCATTATTTTGCAGATGATATTATTCTGTTTTAATAAAGAACGTATAAGTAAATTATTAGGATTAATAAATAAATGTATCAGGTTTCCTGGATAAAGTTTAATATTTTAAAAACAGTTTTATTTATATGTTAGTCAAAAACAGTTTGAAAATGGCATATTAAGAATAAAACTTATAATGTTATAAAAATATAATAAATATGAGTAAATCTAATAAAAGATCTATAAGACTACTACACAGAAAACTATAAAACATTACTTGGTAAATTTGAAGAAAACCTAAACAAATGAAACCATTTACCATATTAATGAATTAATTAATCCAACATCATGATAATTCTCCTTAAATTTATATATGGATTTAATGCAAACTCAGTATAATTACCAAAAGATACATTTCATGGAAATTGACAAGAAAATTTCAACTTTTATGTGAAATGCAATGAACCAAAACTAGCAAAGATATCTTAGAAAAAGAAGAAAACTGCTCTCCCAGATACCAGGACTTATTCTTAAGGGTACATTAAGACAGTGTGGTATTGGGTACAAAAATAGAAAAACAGATTGTTGGAACAGAAGAGAGTCCAGAAATCTAACCATACATATAAAGTTGCCTAACTAACAACCCAGTTTGGTACCACAGACACCGTAAGATAAAGATATTCTTTTTAGTAAATGACATTGGGTCAAATATCCACTTTAGAAACACTTAACCTCTACTATATGCCATACACAAAAAAATTAATTCTAGATTTATCATGGATATAAATATGAAAAGACAAAATAATAAACCTTCTGGAAGGAAAAAGTAAAGAACATCTCTATGACCTTTGGATAGATAAATATTCCTTAAGTAGGATACAAAAGGCATTACCATAACAAATATTAATAAATTTGACCACATTAAAATTAAGAACTCTATTTATCAAATACACCATTACAAAAGTGAATATACAAGTAACAAATGAGAGAAGATTTTCAAAACACATGTAACCATTAATAGTTTCATATTCACAATAATTAAAGAGATTCTATTAATCAGTTTTTTAAATGAGACAATGTTAAGAAGCTTAACCCCTATGTTTTCTTCTGGGAGTTCTATTGTTTCAGGTCTTATATTCAAATCTTTAAACCAAAAAAAAAAAAAAAAAAAAAAATCTTTAAACCATTTTGAGTTGATTTTTGAACACTGAGCAAGATAGTGGTCCAGTGTCATACTTTTGCATATGGCTGTCCAGTTTTCCCAACACCATTTATTGAAGAGACTGTCCTTTTCTCATTGTACATTTTTGGCTCCTTGATAATAAACTAATTGATCATATATGTGTGAGTTTATTTCTGGGCTCTCTATTTAATTCCATTGATCTATGTGTCTATTTTTATCTCAGTATCACACTGTTTTGATTACTATAATTTTGTAATATAGTTTGAAATCAGGAAATGTGATGCCTCTAGCTTTGCTCATTCTCCAGATTGCTTTGGCTATTGGGGTCTTCTGTGGTTCCATAAAGATTTTATTTTATTTTAATTTTTCCATAAAGATTTTAGAATTGCTTGCTCTATCTCTGAAAAATGCCATTGAAATATTAATAAAGATTGCATTAAAAAAAGATTGCATTAAATCTGTAGATTGCTTTAAGTAGTATGGGCATTTTAATAATATTAATTATTCCAACCCATGAGCACATATGCTTTTTCCATTTATTCATGTCTTCTTCAATTTGATCTCAGGGTCCTGGGATCAAGTCCCACATTGGGCTCCCTGCTCAGCCATGCTCTCCCTCTCCCCTGTCACGTGCATGTTCTTTCTTTCAAATAAATAAATAAAATCTTTAAAAAAAAAGTTCTTAGACAAAGAAGTAAACTTCCTTCTCCCTCTCCTCTGTCACGTGCATGTACTTTCTTTCAAATAAATAAATAAAATCTTAAAAAAAAAGAGTTCTTAGACAAAGAAGTAAACTTCCTTAATTTTATCAAATTTTGTCAATGTCTTATAGTTTTCAGTATACAGGTCTTTTACTTCCTTAGTTAAATTTATTCCTAGGTATTTTATTCTTTTTGATGCTATTGTAAATGGGATTATTTACTTAGTTTCTCTTTTTGATAGTTTGTTTTTAGTGTATGGAAATACAATTGATTTTTGTGTACCAATTTCATATCCTGCAACTTTACTGCATTTGTTTATTGGTTCTTACAGTTTTTGTGGCATCTTTCAGGTTTTCTATATTAAATATTATGCCATCTACAAATAGACTCAACTTTATATCTTCCTTTCCAGTTTGGATGCTCTATTTCTTGCCTAATAGCTCTGCCTAAAATTTTCATTTCTATGTTCAATAAAAGTGGTAAGAGTTGACAACCTTGACTTGTTCCTGATCTTATAGGAAAGGCTTTCAATTTTTCACCATTGAGTATGATGTTAGCAATGGGCTTGTCATATATGGCCTTTATTATGTTGAGGTATGTTCTCTCCATACCCACTTTGTTGAGAGTTTTTATCATGATGAGAATTTTTATCATGAAAGGATGTCTAATTTTGTCCAATGCTCTTCTACATCTATTGAGATGATCATATGATTTTTATCCTTCATTTTGTTAATGTGGTGTATCAGAGTAACTGATAGTAGGTTGTTTGTTTCTAGGAATCCATCCATTTCTTATAGTTTGTCCAATTTGCTGATGTAAAATTGTTCGTAGTAGTCTCTGAAAATCCTTCCTATTTCTGTGGTGTCGGTTGCAATGTCTTCTCTTCCACTTCTGATTTTATTTAATTCAATTATTTCATCAGTGATTTCTAGAAGTTGCTAGTTATTCTATAAGAAACATTTGCCCTTTATCTGCCCTGTCGAGGAACCACTTGAGGTAGCACTCTTGGTAATTTATTCAAGGGTACAAACCATTTGCCAGATCATTTCATGTGAAAGTCCCTGAAAAGAAATTTAAATGCATCATCACAATGACGGGGACTTTTCAGAAATACCCTAAAGTACACGCACAACTATATGGACAAAGATGTTGTATGAGATTCAGTCAAGCATTATATGTAAATATGCTTTGAAAAGTGTGGCCCACTGCATTAAGTGAAAAAAATTGGTTAATTAAAATAACCTGGAAAAGTACTGATAGAACAAGAACCATTTCTCAAATAACATTCAACTTATAGTTAGCAAATTAATATGCTATAGCACAGCATGATTTAGGAGCAATTAAATTTACAGTTCTCTGATTAACACAAGTGAAAGGTTCACACTTCTCATTCCTGTTTGACCTGGGCCCCAAGGCATATGTCTTCCTAATAACTGGGCAGTGACTCAGAAAAAGAGAAAGGAAGCAGGAGCCTTTAGGCTGTACTGAAACATAGCTGAGACTGTTCCAAGAACAAACAATCAAGCTCTAGCTCCATCAACAGCTCCACACAAAGGTTAGAGAACCACTCTGCCTCCTTGGGTTACTATTTTACATCTCTTCCCTATAGGTCTAGCCTTGATAAATCTACTGCTCTTTTTTAACCCATAGACTATTCCAGCACACCTTTGGTATCCAAAGATTTGATGACTAAAGGGAATTAAAAGATTCATAGACATCTAAGTGATTCATCTGAATATATTCAATTGAAGTAAACTAATTAAAAATGATACCACTTTCACAAAAACAAATCTATTATTTACACAACCCGTGGCATTCATTGGATGCTTGCTGCATTGATTTAAAAATACCAACACCAATAACAATGAAACAGTATCAATTTGTAGATTACTGTGGAAGCTAAGAACTTGGCTTTTGGTTTTATCTATCTTGAGATAAATAATTGTTCAGTGGGTCAGTTTACCCCACTGTGAGAGAAGTTATTTTGATTATCTTCCACACCTCTCACAGCAAAGACCATTTTAGACCAAAATCTTTAACTATGGAGGAAAATAACACATTTATCAAAGGGTATTGATCCATCCATAGCATATACAACTGTGAATGCTAAAGGAACTGGGCTGTGAGAACAGTCTGTGATATCCATGTGTGACATTTATTTCTCTCACTGATTGCCAAGGTCTATTCTCTCATACTGACCCACCAGGTAGGTGCCTCTTTCCTCTCCTACAATTCCTGGACTAGAAGTTAGAACCAAGAAGACTTTCCCGAAAGAGCCGGGGCGCCTCTCTTGTAAATACTTGAGAGTAGCTTTGTTTTCCTTCCCTAGGAGAAGAAAATCAGTTCTATATAATCACTGTGTTACAAATATATACTCACACTAAAACAAATTAAAATAAACTATAAAAGAATCAAAAAGCTTTCTTGCATTTTTACTAAAAAATAAATTTAGAATCATTACCTCGACTCTATTCAACACTCATATCCCTTCCATTGTCCAACCTATTCTCCATCTTCTCTCAAGATGGAAGAAGTTGTCAAAAAAGAAAAGTTAATTTCAAATGTCTCACTCCAAAGCACCCTTCTTGTTCTCAGGGCTGATTTTCCAAGCTGATTTCACCCAGCATCTGGGACACACCAAGGCAGGGACTCAACAAATGCTATTTAATAAGTTGGCTGAATCCTATCCCTCCACTAGAAGCAGTGATGAGGCAGGGCGGGACTGGCTAAAAAAGAGACAAGAAAATTTGCTCAAAGGAGATCCAAAGAGTGGCACTAGAACAAGTCCCAGCACTTAACAGTTTACACACTATTTCTAGATCAGAGAAGAGTCAAATGGTCAACTCAGGAGTGCTAGTAACAATAGCTACCACTATTTTTTGAACATTTAACTCTGTGCCATTTATATATGCTGTGTCACTTAGTACCTTGGCAGGTACCAGGACTATTATCATTATTATTCCCACTTTGTCAATAAGAAAACTCTATTAGTTATCTATTACTGCATAATAAATTATCCCCCAAACATAGCAACTTAAAACAGCAAATGTATTAGTTCATATAGTTTAGGAGGGTCAGAAATCCAGTGGCAGCTTAACTACAGAGTTCTGACCTAGAATCTCATGAGGTTACAGTTAAGATGTTGGTTGGGGCTGCAATCATGAGAAGATTTGTCTGAGGCTAGAGGATCCACTTCGAAGCTCACTCACTTGACTTTTAACAGAGGACCTCAGGTCTTTCCCACATGAGTTCGTAAGGTAGTTCACAACACTGCTGCTGGCTTCCCCCAGAACAAGTGTTCTAAAGTGCAAGAGCCACTAAAATGGAGGTTTTGGTATTCTATAACCTAATCTCAGAAGTAACACACCATCATCTCTGCACATTTTATTAGTTACACAGACCAACTGGTAAATATGAAAGGTGATTACATGTGGGTGTCAATATGAGAAGTTAGGGATCATCAGAGGCGGTCTTGGAAGCTGGCTATCACACTCACACACAAAAAATGATGCACAAAGAGTAAAGTTCATACTAAAGAAATCAAGATTTAAACCTAGAGGTTGTTATTCTATTTGGAGCCCTAAATCCTTTAGGACAACTGAGCTATTATAAGCCAATACGGAATAAAACATGCAGACTTAGTGGGCCACCCTTCATGTTTGAAAGCCCTCCACATATTGGCTTCAACTCGAGAGTTTCTACTCAAATACCTTTGACTCCAGCATGGCTGCAAGTCTTATCAGCACACTGGTGTACTTTAGTGCAAGACTCTCAACCTGTTTATCATCCTTCCTTCCCCCAGTCTCTAGATATTAGAAGTCCTGTCCAAAACCAAGTCTTTGTGTTTGTCTGAAAACAAAGACTTGGGGTGGAACAATAAAACACACCTCCGAGATTGTGCTAATTTGGTAGGTTTAAATAGTAAAACAGAATTTTTTTTTTTTAAGTTCTCTTGCAATTCCCCTACTTGGAAATAAATTCACATGCTCACTTCAGCTAAACACAAAGGGAAGAAATAAGTTTTCAGTGACTTTTCAAAAGATTGCTAGACATATTTCTTTAACAAACATTCATTTCCTGGATTAGACACTAAGGAACTTATATTATCATTCTATTTTATTTATTCTGTGCATCTGTGGATTATAGAGTAGATCATGTTAAGTATAATGCTTTGAAAGGACCCTTCAGAGAAAGAACTAAATGAATTTTCCCATCTATTCTTAATATTCCCCCTACTGAATCCAGATAGCAACAGGAAAATTCAAAGCTATTATTTTTAATGTCAAATGCCTTACTAGTCCAATAAAAGGGGGAAAGATATTAAACTTTTTATACAACAAGAACCAGATAGCACATATCTTCAAGAAACACATCTTAATCAAATTGAACATAGGAAATTAAAAAGAGGGTGGATGAGTGAAGGTATCCATCCTCATTTAATTAAAAAAAAAAGAGCACTGGCAATCCTTATGAATACGAGAGCATGTATTTTTCGCCTTTGTTCCTTTCAGAGGAATAGTGTGGATTAATTTGGGTTCAGAAGGTTCTGAAAAACCTGAGAAATTGCTGTACTCATTGTTCTCAGATGAAAAAGAAACATTCCTTCTTTTAGACAAGCCCATTTTACCTTAGGAAGCAACACCAGTGAGTGGGAGATATGAACTTCTGAAAGTCACCTCTGTAGCCTTGACCAAGGGGATTAAAATGCCTTTCTGATGACTTTATATAGAGTGGCTATAAACTTCAGATGAGATACCCCATTTAAAGCCTGCTGGGAAACAAAAGCCTTATGTAAGTATAAGGTGGGGAAAGTAGTAGTGTGCTTCGTAAGGTTATCTACATAAAATACTCCAAAATTGGGCATAAAACAAATTCAGCCAACTATCCTACCACAAGAAAAATCATAATAGCAAATATTTATAGAGTACTCACCATCAACAAGGCACTATGTGTTGCTATATTGAATCCTAAATACTACATTTAGTCCCATTTTACGATGGGCCAACAGGTTCCAAAGAGTTAAGCAACTTCCCAAGATTATGCAGCTCTGGATCATGCAGCAGAGCCAGGATCTGAGTCTGACTGCAAGCAGGATTCCTAGCCACGGTGTGAGCCTGTCATGCTGCCTCCATAATGCTGCAGACACTCTGTTCTCCCCAGCTGAGGATTACCCTGCTCATCCTCAGAACATGGAAGACGAACGGAGCCTCACTGTGAGAGCACATACACAAACACATACACCACAGCCTCACACATGCAGAGAGGCTCACGTTACATTACATTCTGCAAGTCAGAAATACTCCTTGACATGAACCACAGTTTAATTATGATTAGAACACTGAGCCAGGTTTGTAAATATATGGAGACATACACCCATTTTTCACTTCACACCTGAGCATCAGCTGAGAATTCAAATAAAAATGTTACTGGTTTGACATGTGTCTTAGTTTCTTTGGGCTGCTATAACAAAAATACCAGAAATGGGGTGGCTTATAAACAACAGACATGTATTTCTCATATTTCTGGAGGTCAGGAAGTCTAAGGTCCAGGCCAGCAGATTTGATATGTGGTGAAAAGCCACTTCTTGGTTCAGAGACAGCCATCTTCTCACTGTGACTTCACATGGCTAAAAGGGTGATGGAGCTCTGCAACCTCTTTTCTAAGAATGGATCTTGCTTGGAGATCAGCTTCAGCCCAGTGAGCTCTGGCCCATTCACTGCATCACAGAGTTGAGGGGCCCCTTGGGACAAAGGGCTGACCAATCTCCCTTGGATTTGCCTTGGATTAAGAGGTTTGCCTTGGTTTGCCTTGGATTAAGAGGTTTACAGAGAGACATGGGACATTCAGCATTAAAAGTAAAAAGTAGGACAGTCTTGAGCAGACAAAGATCTTCATCACTTATGAGATACTCAGTATCAGCCCAACCTGGAGATGAGCGAGAGACTTTAGGGTGAGGCAGATAGTGCTTCTCTTGAGAAGGGGATGCTGTAAGCATAAGGAGCCCATTCTCAAAGGTGGGAAATGCGCTCACCAGCCTCACAGGTGATCTGGGCAGGACACCTCAGTGCTTGCCTATACATATATCCCAGCAACAGTTTCCTTCAATTCCACACCCTGGCTGTTAAATGTGAATATTCATCCACTATGTTTACATATCAAAAGCCACAGCCTCATTAAAACTAAAAGATGAAATTATTGCCAAAAACTCATCACTTGTTTTTTTTCCTCATTCCCTTTGTATGAGACAAAAAAACAGACTATGAAGAGTGGAAGTTAAATCGGATGCTTTGCAATATTTCCGAGTTTCTAGGTAACATGAACTCTCTAAACAAAATCTCAAACCACCTTTGTAAGCCCCACAAGCCAGTGGGGACCCAGGCTCTGGGGTAGGTGGAAATGGACTCCTCCTCTTAGTCTTCCACACCACAGTTTCTTCTTCTGAAAATGGAGCACGAATCCTGGCTTCACAAAAGAACTCTGAGGATTCAACGCAGAGTAAATGTGCCGCCAGTGGTAGCCTTTACTGCTAACTGTTAAACAAAATCTGAAAGCTTGAATTCAAAACCAGTGTTGTAAAGTGGGATGAGAGACTTTCACTAATTAAAATCTAGGTGGTGGCCAGAAGAGTTCCCTATCTGCAGAAAATGTAGAGCTTCATATTCATCCTAGA
The DNA here is from genome assembly GCF_003254725.2 of Canis lupus dingo. Classification (NCBI taxonomy): domain Eukaryota; kingdom Metazoa; phylum Chordata; class Mammalia; order Carnivora; family Canidae; genus Canis; species Canis lupus. Next base: position 53,741,129 of record NC_064248.1, read on the forward strand.
GTGCACTTGAATGGCACTCAAAAAGATTTATATCTTGGACTTTTATCAAGTGATTCTAAAATATTAACTAGAGTAATTACTTTAGAGAAAGTCAAAGGCCATTAAAAATTTTTTTAAACCCAAAGTGAATGCTGATTCGTGTGACTTTAATATCAGCATGTGTTTTTATGTGTGTGTTTTGCAAGGGAGGGTGGGGTGTTAAATGAAGCTACTGTATACAATTTGATTTGGGAGCAGGAATGAGGGGGCTAACACGATTCCAGCTGCATTTCAACTAGGCTTTTTACACTGGGAGCATGGTTCAGTAACTGCACTTACACATAAATGGGTTTATCCTTGTAATTCAAATAATTGCTTTGGTATTTTCAGTACCAACCAAGTATGAAAGCTTTGTATAAAAGCTGTAGAACATTCCCAGGGGCAGGAAAGTATCTATAGATCAGCCTATGAAACTGTATCCCATCCCCACTTTCTTTGCCTTGTAAGGGGAAAAAAAACAGATATGCTAAATAATACCCATTTCATGGTTTGTCAAAATAAAATGAGATCATTATGTCAAAACCTTTGATAAACTGTAGAGGCTCTTATAAATGAAGGTTTGAGTATTCTAAGTATTATGGAATTCAGAATACCACACACACACACACACACAAACACGAGTTACAGCTAAATGTGCAAACCACAGGAGTGGGAGGGGGAGGCTGGTTCTTCTCAGCTTTTTGACAGGAAGGCAAATTTTCTCCCCTAAAATAAACTTAGTTTGAGATAGAACTGAAAAGATTTGGCAAATGTAAATATCCACTGGTTAACTAGAAGTGAATTATAAACAATACCTACTCAGGGTTATAAGCATTAATGGGGTTAAGTGGAATTTCACACTTGAGGAATTTCATATGCTCAATCTTGACCCAGCTTCAGAAAATATGTGGCTTTACTGTAAAATGCCCTAGAGACTCAAGAGGCATGCTGTTAGTTTGTGGGCAACAAGCAGCAGAATTTAAATCAGGATGGAAAATTAAACACATGGCACTCCCCCCTGGCCTTCTGTTTCTCTCTAGGTGGGAAAGAATCTTACATGACTCTTCCTTCTTCCTAACCCTCTTTTCTAAGCCTCCAGCCTGTTTCAACCTCAGAGTATTTTTTTTTTTCTGACCACTTCTTCCTCTCTACCCCACACCACTGCTTCAATGACTCAATATCCGGACATTTGGCTGCACCCCTTTCCTCCAGACTCAGGTCCCAGAGAATTGCCCCAGCCGCAGTCTTTCCCAAGTGAACTCATCTTTTTGTCTGCCACCAAGTCAATTCTCCTAAGACGGGGGCTCCAGAGGCCCACCAAATGCTCCAAGAAAATCAGAAATTCAACAGTCAAATCAGTTTGGGAAATGTCACTTATCATATCTCCTTCTTGGAGTATCACTTTTGCAAATTAAGGGTCCTGAAAAGTCCTGCAGCGAAGATACCAACTTCAATCTAGTCAACCCAGATTCTTCAAAGTGAATAATATAACTAACAACCCCTATGAGATAAGTACTATGAGGAGGTTGCCATTTTACAGATGGTGAGACCAAGGCCTTACAAGCTTAGATAACTCCCAAAGGCCATGCAGCCCCTGAATGGTAGATCTGAAGTTCAGACCAGATGAGCTCCAAGGCTAAACACTCTGGTATCCCACAGCGCTGTAATAACAGACTGATGAATCACTGACCTCTACCTCTGAAAACAAAAATACATTATATGTCCATTAACTGAATTTAATTTATTTAAAAAATTAAAAACCTATAAATAAGTAAAAGAAAAATATTAATTAATTAATTAATTAATTTTTTAAAAATGAGAAGCAATCTCTTAAAGTTTCTACTATCTAAGGCTTCGGATCTAAGATTTCCACCAAGTCGCCCTACATACCATTTATCTTTTTTAACTAGATCCTTACTACTCAAAGTGAGGCCTAAGGACCAGCAGTACTGGCATCATCTGGCACCTCATCCAAAATGTGAAATTGCAACACCCCTGCCCCAACCACCACCAGCTCAAAAGAGTCAGAACCCACACTGACCACAGAATCCCATTTGAGAAATGCCACCCTGGAAAGTCTTTAGAGCATAATCTGGTCTGTGCTCACTATTCTTCCACTGGTAATTTTGTCTTCCATAAACCATGTGTCCTGGGCCCATCCATTGGGTAGTGTCAGTCAGCAAACAGCACCTCTTGGACTCGGCCCCCACCCACTCCTACTTACTCCTCAAATTCCTTCCAGATGGTTCTGGGATTTCTCTGCATGTATCTCACATGTGTCCTAAAGTTTGGTGTCCACTTCTCCCTCTCTCATTCTGCGGCCACCTCGATTCTCTGCCAACACCAAGCTGGCAAGCATGCCACCAACAACCGCTGGGGACAGTGTTGTCCTGATGCCTCAGATGCTGAGCCAAGCTTACCAACATGGAGGTGCAGGACATGGTGGGGCTGCCCTACCAGAGCCGGCACTAAGCCCTCAGCTTCCTGTGGACCCAGACCCGTGATTGATTCTCCCACACATCCCAGCATGGGACACAGAGCCTTCACACTCCAGACAGAGGAAGAGATGAGGCAGGGCAGAGTGGGAAATCCAATGATTAGGGCAGAAGGATTGTTCATTTTATAAAACAATTCCTTACAAGGATGCCTCAAAACTATAGATTTCTGGGGCACCTGGGTGGCTCAGTGGTTGAGCGTCTGCTTTTGGCTCAGGCCGTGATCCAGAGTCCTGGGATGGGGTCCCACAGCAGGCTCCCCGCAGGGAGTCTGCTTCTCCCTCTGCCTCCCTCTGTGTGTCTTTCATGAATGAATAAATAAAATCTGTAAATCCAGACAAGTTTGCTGAGAAAGGCCATGACCGTGGGCCAAAGTGGGATACACGCATGCACTCTTTTGTAGGCAAGGTGTATCCATGTGGGGAGGACACAGAAAAAGAGGAGGAAAGAAATCAAAGGGGCTGACCCAAGGCAAGGGGTCAAATAGGCACATGTGGCCCCTGGAGGATTCACTACTTAAATGGCCCAAATTGAAGAGCTGTGTAACAGATGCCTCCAGACTAACGAAGGGGGACGCAGGAGGGAAAATGCTGGTAGAGGAGAAAGTAAAAGAGCTGGTGCCAAGGAAGCTGACCAGGGATGGTTGAAACCCCAGATGAAGAGGCCACGATGGCATCTGTGCCCTGTCAGAGCAAGGAAGGTGGCCAGGACAGGGGGTTGTCCAAAGAACTCTAAGGCGCCCCACTCCTTATTTCCACAAAGAGGAAGGCGGGTAAGGCAGGAGACAACGAAACAGATGTTCTCTGAGATCATTCAGGTCCAAAGACAGGATGCTGGACCAAGGCTGGAGTTGTCCTGGGCACCCACCCAGCCTCACGCACCCACTCGAGCAATCACAGGGCCCAGCTGGATTTTGCATTCAGTCACTCCCTTTTTATCTACCTTCACCACCACCCTCTTTGGCCAGTGCCCTCTCACCCTCTGCAATTAAAGAGCTTCCTGTCTGGTCCCCTAAATTCTCTTCTGCCTGTCTCCGTATTCATTCTCCACAGAGCAGCAGGCCCAGCTCTAAGAGCAAGAGGCGCTGTCACTGTCTGGTGTGAGGCCTCCATGACTCCCCAGAGCTCCCGAGATCCTCTAGGCCTGTGTAGTGGACCTGAGCAGAAAGCCACCATGCTCAGGCGCCTCTGACCCCCGCCCCCCACTCCATCAGCCTGTCCTCTCCTGCTCGCTATCTTTGCACCATTTCCATTCCTTGGACGCCTCAAACTTTCTCCCACCTCAGAGACTGCATAGGCCATTCCTTACCCCTCAGCCTCTCTCTTCCTTGCACACAGCCTGTCTGGCCAGCCACCGCAGAGCTTCACCTAGATTCCTTCTCTTCTGTTAAGACCTAGTTTAAATGTCATTTCCTTTGTGACAACATAAATCTCTTAGGACTCCCCAAGACCAGATAGGAGGACCCTGCTCTGCCCTCTTATATTCTCCCCAGAACCCCTGAGAGCATACGTCATAATTTCATTTAATTAATCACTTATGCACATAAAATAATCAATTTCTGCAAATGCCAGGGTGACAGAAATCATATTTATCTTATTTATTATTGCATCACCAGTGCACAGTACACGTTTGGCATTTAGTAGATACTTAAATGTCTATGGAAGAAGGAGGAGAAGGAAGGAGGGAACAGCGGAAGGAAAGAAGAGGGCTATTTTCCAGGCAGTTTAGACAATCCGGAGTTTGTTGTTTTTCTCATCAAACTCCTCGTAACAGTACTGTCAAACAACTTAAATTAACTAACCTTGGCATCACCTGTCCACGGAAAATGATACAAGAAGGCGAGACTTTACCGAAGATCAGCAGGTACCTCCCAGTTCTAGAAGTAAAAATACTGTTCAGCTAATTCTTGACTCCCATCAAAGTCTTAATTAGGGGGAAAATCAGCAGTGGGCAGTGGTGGCCAAAATTGAAGTCTTACGCCTATTTGTCCACACAAGACTATCTGGATATCATCTCTATCTGTTCCCATAAATCACTAAAAGTATATTTAGAGAACATGTTACAAGTATGTACATATACACACACAAGAACATTTGCCAAGTTAAAACAATATTACTAAGTCTGTTTAAAACATTTTTTCCTTTACAGTGTGAATTCAATTTTCCAGTGGAAAATACTTTTAAGTCAAAAAAGAGACATCTCATCTTTGTCTGACTTACATTTCAGATCAGCTCAGCTACACTTCTGGGGGCCTTGCCAAGCCAAGGACAGTTGATGGATAGCACTGGGTTTGGGAACAAGGACACAGAGCAACAAATAACTCCCAGACCTCGTTTTACCCCTTCCTCCAGTCACCCTAAGAGCTGCAATTAGAGGTTTAACCCATGATGAATACTGATTTCCACCTTATCTTCCTTCTCTGCCCTGTGGTGAAGTGTAAATGCACAGAGAAATATCAAGAAGCAACATCAGAGGTAGAGAGAGAAGGTTGCTTAAAGGCTGAGATAATCCATTCACCAGAAACAGAAATCCCAAGGAGCCAGTTGGTCATATTTGCCAAACTGTAATGTACCCTCCTTTCACTAAGAATACATCTTGGTGAATGTTCTCTTTCTGGATGTCTTTTCTAAGCTCAATACCATGAATGGTACCTTAAAATCTTTGAGGAGCATTTACTGGACAATTAAAGACAGGTATAGCCCCATTTCTGCTACGGTTTAACGATGTTAACTCATAGATGTTCCTGGCTAAAGTCCTGACATGCTCTCTACTAGAAAATATGTTGTTTGGATTGTCTCCCTTTCCCTGTCTGGGGTACTACTACTACTCTCAAACTAAAGTTTGAGGTCTTGATAGAATCAAGATCAAAATAGGATCTTGAGCAGGTTAATTGTCAGTTCTTCAACTTTTTTCACCTGTAAAATGAGACAATTCAGTACAATCACATTATTTCAAATGGAACTATGAAATATTTTTCCAAAAATAGCTTTAATATGGTTCAAAATGCAGTCTTGAAACTGCATTAACAAAAAAATTGGCAAGTGCTGGCCCTTTAAGGACGAAGTTTAATGACTAGCTAAGCATGGTTGTCAATAGGCAGCGTGGCAATTATTCAAATGGTTACAGATAGTTCACACCTGAAAGCAATTTTTTATTTTAAGTGAGGTAAACATTCCCTTGGACTCTGGCAGAGGTGATCACTTTGCTCGGCTAACTAACAATGTTTTGCCAAGTGGGCTATCAACATCAGCCCAAGCTAAGTGCATGCATCTACAGGGTTTTCTTGCACACTTTCCCATTCTTACCCATTCTGCCCCAGTGATGCCCACTATTCTTGATCTGTAGGGTTGACTGCAAGAATGAAGGAACAGAGGTGCCACCATCTGCCACCAGTGGCTTCACTTCGCTCCTGTCTCACCTCCACACGCTGACACAATCTGAACCCCCAACGACCTTATTCAGCAGACAAATGTGTTTACCTCATTATTACAGAAACTCTCTTAAGGACAATTTTTCATCACTTAATAAAACAGGGTGCCCATTTGAACCAGAATATGGAAGCTCCTCTACTGGATCACAGATTAGTGCTAAAAATCTTATTCCTCAATCCAGGTATTCATAGCCACAGAGGAACATTCTATTCCCATTTTTGTAATGCCTATGTGTGACCAGTAAAGTCACCCAGCTGGCACAGCTGGAACATCTTTCTTCTGAGATAAACTGTGTTCTTATTTCTCTGAAAGTTCCTAAAATTCTCCGCAAGTTTGCAAGCAGGAGAGTGTCTGAGCTGAATCCTATTTTATCAAGTTTCTTTGCTTCCGATATTTTGGCAGGTGGAATTTTCCACTATTTCTACATGTGTAGACACTTGTGTGTCTAACAAGTGGTATCTCCTAGGGGCTACTCCATCTCTGTTGCATTTGATGCTTTGCCTCTGCTGTTTCTACATCCTGTGCCTTTAGACCGATCATCACCTTCAGGCCTGCAAAGTGCCAGAAAACAGGATCTGCAGAACCAGAAAGGAATATGTCCTGAGGAATAGCTTATAAATTTAAAAGCAAGTTGGGCCGACTCTGTGTTCACAGGGGTTCTTCCTGGGTTTTGTTGTTACTGTTTTTCTTCTGTTTTCCGTAGAAATTTAGGTAAGGGTGTAACAGATGAACAGTCCATAGATAGTCTACATTCACTTTAGAATCAAATTGAGCATTTTCCTAAAAAATAACATCTGTCCTTTAAATATAATGATACTTAACACAATAGCCATTATTTGTGAGTGCTTACTGTTTGCCAGGCACTGTGCCAAGTGCTTTTTCTGACACATCATATTTAATCCTCAAAACCACCATAAAGATAGATATTATCATTTCCATTTTCAGATAAAGAAATTGAGACTTAAATGAAGTAACTTGCCATGGTGACAGGTGTAAGCGATGGAACTAGATCTGTCTGACTCCATCACATATGCCCCTTAACGAACATACTACACTGTCTCCCAGGGGTTTGGAAAGGATTTTGTTAATCATTAACAATGTATTCACCTTCTACTGTGTGTTACCACATTAGTCTATCCGCAGGTCTTGCTGTTCTTTTTCTTTCTAGTCCATTATCCATCCAGCCATCAGAACTGCATCTCCCAAGGAATAATTCGGAAGCCATTTGCATCAGAATCACCTGGATGCTTGTTAGGAATGCAGCTGCCAGACCCACCCCAGAAATAGTGAATCTGAATCACCAGCATTTTTAATAAACACCCCAGTTGGTTTTCACGCACACTAAAATTTGAGAACCACTTAGATCAGTGTATCATCTGTTCACGATCTTCAAACAGTTTTCCGAAAACTGACACACTGACACACTGTTTGTAGCAGGCTGAGTAGTGGCCTCTCAAAGATGCCCGCATCCCAGTCTCTGATATCTTGACTTCACAAGGCAAAAGGGACTTTGCAGATGTGATTAAGTTAAGGATCTTGACATGGGGAGATTATCCTGAATTATCCAGGCAGGCCCAAGGTAATCACAAGAGGGAAGCAGGAGGCCCAGAGTCAGAGAAGGTAACATGACAACTGAACCGGGCATTGGAATGATGGGGGTTGGGCGGCAGCCTCTAGAAGCCAGAAAAGGTAAGGACACAGATTCTTCCCTGGAGACTACAGGGTTGGTGGTGGCCTGCAAACCCATCTTAGGAAGTCTGAACTTCTTACCCCCAGGCTGTAAGAGAATATATCTGTTGCTCTCGGCCACTGAATTTGTGGTGATTTGTTAAAGCAACAGTAGGAGGCAAAACATTGTTCAAAAGTCCTCCCTAAGTCATCGGTGGGCCAGCTCCTTCTTAGTTTACCCCTCTTACCTCTCATCTCTTCACCTTGAACTTTATGCTCCACTAATGCTAATCACATTCAATTCCCCATATATGTCAAGCTCCTTAATACTGCACTTGGACATTTACTTCCCCCAATTCCCTAGCTTGAGGAACACCAATTTATCCTGGAAAGAAGCACAGATTAGTTCCATCTCTAGGTATTAATGTATATATATACACCTTATCACATACTGCTATAAATATCTGAAGCCCACAACTATAACCCATTCATCTTTATATTCCCAGGCCCATTCACAGTGCCTGGTCCAGGGTAAATGCTCAATAAAAGTTAGTTGAATTGAACTAAACCCTGAATAGTTGTCTAGAAAGCTGTAGATGTATTCCCAAATGCCACCTTTAAAGAAAGCATTTAAGACTGTCCTATTTTATAACTTCCCTCAGATCCTATATCACTGCCGTTTTCCCACATATCCTCGGTAATAACAAATTCCCATCCTTTTGAAAGGTTTGGATTTGGGAGGTAAAAAAACAAATACTATACAAAGATATCTACTAACCTAAGAGAATGATCCAACTATCATAGTGTATGATTTTAGATCAAAATGAATCAAAGCTATCATAGTGTAAGACTCGTCAACCAGCTCTGATGGCACTGATGGTATACAAGCATGTAGTATTTTAGTATTTTAGTCTTTTAAAGCCTATAAAGTATTTATGATTATATTATCAAAGCATACTGTTCTGCCAAAAAGCCAAAAACATGACTCTCATACAAAATAGAATAAATCCATGTAAAAGGATTCATTGAGCTCATAAGCTAATGAGGAAAACAGTAAGAAGGTGACAGAGCACTTGTGGAGCTGGGTACTTATAGGAAATTTAATAAGGAACTGTTAAAATAAATTTGTTAAATTAGATACAGAACTGGTTAGTGTCCTAGAAGGCACTAACCCAAAACCTTCATGGTTACCTTATCTGCCTACCAAAAATGATTTCCACCCAAACATCTAGATACAGGGAGGCCTAGGTGGCTCAGCGGTTGAGCATCTGCCTTCAGTTCAGGTCATGATCCCAGGAATCCTGCATCTGGCTCCCTGCTCAGCGGGGAGTCTACTTCTCCCTCTGCCTGCAGCTCCCCCTGCTTGTGCTCTCTGTCTCTCTCTTTCTCTCTCCGACAAATAAATAAATAAAATATTTTTTAAAATATCTAGATACAACTCTAAGAGTCAACATATAACTTCACATAATTCTAGCCCTTAATTAATAGTAGATAACAAAGTCGATCGACAGTACACCCTCTCAGGTGCACCTGGGTGGCTCAGCGGTTGAGCGTCTGCCTTCAGCTCAGGGCATGATCCTGGAGTCCTGGGATCAAGTCCCGCATCAGGCTCCCTGCAGGGAGCCTGCCTCTCCCACTGCCTCTGTCTCTGTCTCTCTCTGTGTGTCTCTCATGAATAAATAAATAAAATCTTTAAAAAAGAAAAAAAAAACAGCACACTCTCTCAGAAAAAAAAAAACTCAAGAATGGTTATGCGGTTATACTCATAGTCTAATTTATAGGTTTTGGATAATTTTTTAAAATCGTTTTCTTAAATACTATTTTAAAATATTTAAAATTACAAAGATGGCACCTGACTAGCACCACAAAGTTTCAGAGGAAACAAACAACGCTGAGAAAAGTTTGGAGATTTGCACAGAACTGGGCCTTGAAGAAGAAAAGGACAAGTGGCTATCAATAGACTTTTTTTTTTTTTAAGATTTTATTTATTTATTCATGAGAGACACAGAGAGAGGCAGAGACACAGGCAGAGGGAGACGGAGGCTCTCTGCGGTGAGTCTAATGCAGGACTTATATCCCAGGATCCTGGGATCACAACCTGAGCTGAAGTCAGACGCTCAACCACTGAGCCACCCAGGCGCCCCAACAGACTTTTAAAGATCCTTTTTTAATACACCAAGGTCAAATTTCTCTCCAAAGAAATGACTCTACTGTTTTTAATGAAATACTATTTAGAGAGATTGAGAACTTCACTTTACTTTTCTGGAACTATGCCTATTCTGAAAATCGAGGTACAGCTTAGCTCCTGTTCTCATACTGTGAATCCAGAATTCTCTCCTGCCTGCAGGCCAATGCACCTGCTCTCCACTGCCGGGGCTGGCCCAGGGCCATCTTCCAGCCCTTTCTCCCCTACCGCCCTGCACCTCAGCCACACCCAACAGCTTCTCACCGGCCGCACATGACATGGCCTCTCTTTACCCCTTTATCAGGGTGCGATATGTGGGTGCACGCACATGCACCCTGGCTATGAGAAACTCTAGAAGAGAAGCTACTTGAACGTAGGAGGAGTGACCGAGGGACTACAACACTAAAAGGAAGCTCCAGGGAAATGAAGAAGAAAAGAAGAAAGAAAAGCATGATTGAAAGCTGGGGGTAAAATTCTGGAGGGTAATCACCCAAATAGATGTTAGGATGTGAACAATGGTCAGGTGGTACTCAACACGGAGGAACATGGGGTAGGAAAAAGGTGCAGCTCTGAACCTGGACGCCAGCCTCAGACTCTACGTGCCCTTTGTCCTGTGGGGTCTGCCTCTAACTTTCTTTTTATTTTTAAAACGATCTAATTAATTAACTGATTTTTATTTGACAGAGAGAGAGAAAGAGAGCGCAAGCAGGAGGAGGGGCAGAGGGAGAGGGAGAAGCAGACTCCCCGCTGAGCAGGGAGCCAGATGTGGGGCTCCATCCCAGGACCCTGGGATCACACTCTAACCGAAAGCAGACACTTAGCCAACTGAGCCACCCAGGCGTCCCTGTCTCCAACTTTCAAAATGATGACAACGTAGTCTTCCAGTAACCACCAGGTCACAGAGAGAGCCTTTTGACAGTATTTGCTCATAGTTTCTGAAAGCTGTGTGAGCGTGGACAGCTATTCATTGTCCTCTTATGGATTCATTCAAACTAGTTTCACTACATGCGAACTCTGAGAAAATGTTAAGCGTGTTTATAATTAACTATGTAAATGAGCTGCATTAATATTTTATTGAGGGCTATCTGCTAGAATGGCAGAAACTCTGTTGTCTAGCTAGGAATCGTGGAGCATTCTGCATTCATATCTGCCCTCCCTCCAGCTTGGTTCTAACGTAGTTATAGGAGTTTGAAGCTGAGAGATTCCTCGCCCACTCTTGTATTGTCGCTGTAGAGCGCAGGGTCTGAGAACATGGTAGGGACATGCGGGAATGGACATTTGAAGGAATGTTAAATAAATGGGCCGAACGGAAAGTGGTGTTCTTCGATTTTCAAACTGTTTTTGAAAAGTGGAGCTGCTTTAAAAATGTATACAAAACCCCAATACATAGAAGAGATGAAAGTGGATGGTTCTGAGAGAAGCAGAACAATGGTGTGGGCATAGCTCTCTTCCCATTCTCTCCACCTCCCACCAGCACAGCTCAGGGAAGAAAGTGGCATCAGAAACATCTTCCTGACAGACCGAGGTAGAAAGTTACTGCTTAAAAAAATTAGCTCCGGTGCCTTTTCATACCTTTTTTTTCCCCCTACCTACCTACATAATGACTTTTAACAGAGTAAAACAAGACTGTATACCATCTCAAATTTTGTTTGCCAGGTCTGTGATGTCTCATGAAAATGTGCAGAAGTTGTCAATCACTCTGGAAGTGAAAAGTTCAACCAGATAACATATTGCTGGGTTCTTTTACTTTTACTTTTTTTTTTTTTAATTCATTGGAATGCTCTAAAAAAATCATTCTTCTATTTCACAGGCATCTGTGATGAGCAAAAGTACTGAGTTCTGTCAAGTTCACATGAAACGGAAATTCACAGAAGTCAACACTTCCAATCAATGCAAATGATCTTGATGGAGAAATTGACAAGATTTACTGAGGGATGTATCCAGATGCCTCCTCTTGTCAGGCCACAGAATCCCAAAGCTCTGCTATCTGTCATTACACTAATTGGGGGGACCCAGGAAGTGGTGCAGGGGATAAGGGCAGGAGCAAGTGGGGGAAAAAAGTTTAAGACAGGATAAAAGAGCAATTTTAAAATCGTTACTTTTTAACAATGAACACAGCTATTATTCCAAACCCCAAATCACGGATGTGATAGGCAAAAAGACAAAAGAATAGCAGGGTAAATTGTTGAAACAAATCTCTTTATAGTCGATAGTAAAAATCTCATTGCAATTCAAAAGATAAATGGCAATTAAGTAGTTTCTGTTAAGTGTTTATTGTTCACCTTTTATGTGGGTGGCCTTTTAAGTGATTTTCTTTTTAAAGGAAAAGAGAAAGTTTGTTCTCTCCAGCATTTGAACCAAACATGATGCAAATGCATGCAACCATCAATTTTAAAATAATAATCGTCTTGATTTTCTAAGCCGATAAACCAACTACCATCCACCACTTCCTTTTCAGGCTGTTTGCTTGGCTTATCACAGTTAACTATTGCACTGTGACTCTGCATGAAGACGGTAATGTAATTAAATCCTATTAACACATCAGGAATAAAGCCCTTTAATGGGCACACAAGGCTTTGAGAGGCAGCTCGTTCCTGAGCAGATTTAATATCCTTAAATTAAGCAAGTGTGAATGGGAAGATGAATCTTATTAAAAACTTAAATCTGATTATATTTGAAAATTATTGGTTTCTTAATGTAATAAATTATCCAATACAGACTAGAACAAATAATATGTCCTAGCTTCACATAACTCCACTCTGTTATAGAGTGACAAAAGAAATTATGGGTGACTGTGGGGCAAAAAGAAAGGTCTTTTGATAAAAGTCATTTTGCATAATGAAATACCTAAATCATTTTAATAAACATTTGGGGGGAAAAAAGTGCAAATGACACAGTTGGAGAGGGAATCATTTACCCTATTCAGAAAGGGAATGTGGAAATAGTGATGCTAATGTTTTTTTTTTTTTTTTTAAATTGCCATTCTGGCCAATTTGTTGTAAATTCTGAAAAGAAAAGCTACAGCTTATGTTGTTGGTAGCGAATCCCTTCTCCAGAAGGCTAATGCAAATGTAAGCCATCTGCCGCGCATTCTGCTGAGAAAGCTGGAGCAGCAAACAATGCGCCAACAGTCTCTGAATACTAACACACACACTCTCCGCGGGCAAGAAAAGTTTGCATTTTCCCCAAAGGTCTACTTTGCCTTGCCTCCTTTCCCATCATCACCAGGACCACCAGGCACCCACCCGCTCTCCCCCCGTCCAACTGGCACCAGGCAGGCTTCCACATGATTAGTCTGATGATGTTCGCAAGGAGAAGCCCCAGGAGAAGCATTTCTGTTCAAACCAACTGAAGCAGGAATGCAAGACCTGTTAAATTATTTAACCAGACAAATGCTTCACAGTGTGCGTTTTTTAACTTAATCCCATTTTAGCAAAATCTGGCGTCGCCCATCGCACTGCACATCGGAGCGTCGTGGGCGTTTTCTCCTATTATGCCTGGACCCCCGCGGACGGGCACAGGACACGGCCCCGCCCACCCGAGGGCCGCCGCCTCCGCGGACGGGCACAGGACACGGCCCCGCCCACCCGAGGGCCGCCAAACCCCGCGGACCGGCTCCGGACCACGGCCCCGCCCACCCGAAAGCCGCCAAACCCCGCGGACCGGCTCCGGACCACGGCCCCGCCCACCCGAGAGCCGCCAAACCCCGCGGACGGGCACAGGACACGGCCCCGCCCACCCGAGGGCCGCCGCCTCCGCGGACGGCTCCAGACCACGGCCCCGCCCACCAAGGGCCGCCAAACCCCGCGGACCGGCTCCGGACCACGGCCCCGCCCACCCGAAAGCCGCCAAACCCCGCGGACGGGCACAGGACACGGCCCCGCCCACCCGAGGGCCGCCAAACCCCGCGGACGGGCTCCGGACCACGGCCCCGCCCACCTGAGGGCCGCCGCCCCCGCGGACGGGCACAGGACACGGCCCCGCCCACCCGAGGGCCGCCGCCCCCGAGGACGGGCACAGGACATGGCCCCGCCCACCCGAGGGCCGCCAGCCCCGCGGACGGGCTCCGGACCACGGCCCCGCCCACCTGAGGGCCTCCAAACCCCGCGGACGGGCACAGGACATGGCCCCACCCACCTGAGGGCCGCAACCCCCAACTGAGGGCTGCCCCCACCCGACGGGCGCAGGAGCAGGGCCCCGCCCACCCGAGGGCCACCACCCTCCGCCCACGGTTGCAGGACAGCGCCGGCAGCCGGCAGGGGGCGCTGCGGGTCCACGTTCACGCAGGGCTTTCCGCTCCATCCGGCCCCTGGAGTGCTCACTCGTTTGGCGAGCGTGCCCACCTGGCTGGCTCCACGGCACGGTGGAATGTTTTAAATATTGTTTGGAGTTGGGGGATGGGGCAGAGGGACTGGCGACTCCCAGTGAAAAGCCTTCACGCAACTTCTAGTTTTCCTTCTCCCCAGATCCGGCCTCTGCCGGCTTTCATCCCGGGTCTCTTCCCGCTCCCATTGCCACGTTCCCTGAGTCTGTCGCTGGAGGTTTCTCGAATTTGCCGGGCTGCATCTTCCTGCCTCGCACGGCGGCCTGTTCAGGGCCTGCAATGCCTTCCCGCCGTCGCCCTACACGCCATCTAGGCAGGGGTCCAGTGTTTGCTCTAGAGTCGGACTTCCTGGGCTCAAATCCCAGCTTCCACACTTGGTAGTCGTGTGGCTATGGACACGTTGCCTCACTTCCGGGTGCCTCAGTTGACTCAACCGTCAACGAGCATAGTTAAGAGTATAACCCCCACTGAAGACTAACTAGGGTATGACCTGTAAAGGACTTGTCATCGTATCTAGAACAATGTGTGTTGGCTAATGTTACATATCACTATCCCTTCTTGGGTGGAACTGGAACCGCAAGGGTGTCCTTTGCCATCCCCTCTCTCATTCCTGAGTTATTCCTTCTCTGCATGACCACGTGCCTCTGTGCAAGCAATGCTTATGCCGTGGCATTCATCACATACTTTAATCGGGTGCTTCTATGTGTCTTTTCTGTTAGGCTATGAGTTTCTTAAGAGCTTATTCTTACTCATCTTTGTATCCACGAGGCTTAATACACTACCAGGCACATAAAAATTGCTTCATAAATATTTATTAACTAAATACAAGAATTAAGGAATGAATGAGTAATTCTTTAGTAAGAGCTGGATTAAGCATCTAAACCAAGATGGGGAGGAAATCAATGTTTCCCATCATATATTTAACAGTGAAGGCTATAGATGACCAGAAAAGGACTTCCAGGTGTTGAAGAGGATGTAGAGCAACTGGAATGTTTAATACATTGCTGATGGGAGTGTAAACCGTCTCAGTAACTATAGAAAACTGCTTGCCAGTAGCCAACAAGGCTAAATAACTACCTACCCCATGGCCCCAGCAATTCCACTATTTAACATATACCCGGTAGAAACAAACGAATATGTTCACAAAAAAATATGTAAAGCAAGCTCACAGCAACTTTATTCATAATAGCCTCAAACTTGAAACAACACAAACACAACATCCCTCAGAAGGAGAATGGATTAAAAATTTAAAATCTAAACATTTATATAATGAAATACTACCCTAGATTTTTTTTTTAAAGATTTTATTTATTTATTCATGAGAGACACACAGAGGCAGAGAGAAAGCAGAGGGATAAGCCTGTTATGGAACTTAATCCCAGGACCGGGGAGGGGGTGCGGGGAGTGGTCAGGACCTGAGCCAAAGGCAAACACTCAACCACTGAGCCACCCAAGTACCCTACGCTAGAATTTTTTTTAAAGTGTGCAAGGGGGGCAGCCCCGGTGGCGCAGTGGTTTAGCGCCTCCTGCAGCCAGGGGTGTGATCCTGGAGACCCGGGATTGAGTCCCACATCAGGCTCCCTGCATGGAGCCTGCTTCTCCCTCTGCCTGTGTCTCTGCCCCCACCCCCTTCTGAATAAATAAATCTTTTAAAAAATTGTTAAAGCGTGGAAGGGGAATGTAGCAGTCCCCCTTATCCTTGGATTTACTTTCTACAGTTTCAGTTGTCCTGGTAAACTGTGGTCTGGAAACAGGTGATGCTCCTTCTGAGGTACTGTCAGCCGGCCAATAGTAGCCTAACAGTGAGTCACACATTCACCTCACTTCATCTTGTAGGCATTTTATCATCTTGGATCATCACAAGAAGGGAAAATACAGTACAATGAAATATCTTAGAGAGGAAGAGAGATCACATTCACATAACTTCTATTACAGTATATTATTATAATTGTTCTGTTTTATTCTTGGTTATCGGTGATTATCTCTTACTCTGCCTAATTTATAAATTAGACTTTATTACACATAGGTATGAATAAGAAAAAACAATATATGAGGTTTAATACTCCCTGAAGTTTCAGGCATCCACTAGGTGTCTCCTACAAATAAAGGGGACTACTACACTGATATGGACAAAAATAGAAATAAATCTCCACAATACAATGTTGAGCAAAAGAATCCAGACACACAAAAGTATATATTATATGATTCCATTTATATGACATTCGAGAACAAAACTAATCAATGACAGCAAAACTCAGGATAGTGATTGCCTCAAAGGGGAACTTTCTAGGGTAATGGGAATGTTCTATAACTTGATCTGAATGGAGGTTAACACAAATATATACATTTTAAAAAACTGGGCAACACACTTCAGGTTTGTGCACTTTACTCTGTACAATTTATTCCTCAAAAAAACTTTTCATAAGTTGTTGGCAGGCATATACATTGATATAACCTTTCTGGAGTGCCATCTGGCAATATATACTGAAAGCATCCCAAAACCACTGACTCAGAAATCCTACTTCTAGGAATTTATCCAAAGAAAATAATAAAACAAATACACAAATATATATGTATATCTATTGACCTAAAGTTTATAATAGCAAAAACTGAAACTACTATAGGCATTTAATGGTGTGGAACACTGCACAATGAAATATTAGGCAGACGTTAAAAAATATATAGGTCTACAATTACTAAGAGAGGAAGGTAATCACATAATACTATTAAGTGAGAAAAAAGGTTACAGAGCAGTACTCTGGTATAATCTTATTTTGTTAACACATAAACATACATACATACACACACAAATATATATGCATGTATATATTTGCCCAGGAAATAGTCTAAAAGGATGCACAAAAAAGTGCACAGTGGTTTTCTCTGAATGGGATTTCAGATGATTTGGTTGTTTTGTTTATGTCTGTTCCTTTTCTTTTTCTTTCTTTCCTTCTTTCTTTCTTTCTTTCTTTCTTTCTTTCTTTCTTTCTTTCTTTCTTCTTTCTTTTTTTACTATGACCATTTGTCAGTGTGAAATTTAAATAAATACATAGATACATGATAGCTGGATAAATATAATTGTGTGTCTGCAGACATCCATTCAGCAGAAATGAACCAATATGACCTAAGGCCATATATGACACAAGAAGGCTGCATTCTCATTTTAAGTAAAAAAAGTGGTCTTCATAAGGCAAGAAGACTACAGGCCCACTCTCTGAAAGACAAGCTTAAGTCTTGTCTGACCATCAAGAACGGGAACAATCTCTGGGGGATGCGAGTTTAAAAGACTTGCTCTGCTCAATAGACTTAGACGGGAAACTGTCTCTATTTTAGGCCCCCTTAGGAAATATGTTTAAGTAACTTATAATTTCCTAAAAAACAAAAAGAAGAGTATCATTTCAGACACTTAAATTGTAATTGGATGACCAGCCAAATCTCCACAGTTCAAGAATGTGGTTTTTACATACACAGTAAAGAGTCTTTTTAACATTAGATTTTAGAAAATAATAAAAAGTTGGGGGAGGAAAAAATAGACACAGAAACATAAGGATAGAGATAGAAGAGACAGAGATAGAGATGTCCATCTCTAGTTATTGCCAGTGAAAAGGTAAAGTCCTAGTTCTGGCTTTCTTGCATGATCATGTTTTGTATGGATTTATTTCTTTTTCCTTCTTTTTGATTTTCTGTTGATTCTCAATGGTTGGATACAGGGTCAAGTCACTAAGATTCCTTCTGCATTTTTCTCAGTATGTAATTATTACAACTCAAATTTAAGCAGTCTTGCCCCATCCCATGTGCTCCACATTTCTCATCAGCCTCTTCTCTGTTTTTAGATCTAGATCTCATTCAAACCACAGGTTATGTTTTTTATATGATTCTATTTAAATTGGAAAAAAACAGAAACTTATAGAAAAGTTGCAAATATAAAGAACTTTTTCCTTGAATGATTTTAGAGTTAAGTTGCTGGCCTGATGCTCCAACATCCTTAAAAACTTTACTGTGTGTTTCCAACAGACACATTCCCTTGCATAACCACAAAAATTAAGACATTAACACTGATACATTACTAATATCTAATCCTCAGAATCCCCTTCAAGTTCCATCAGTTGTCCTCATAACGTCTTCTAGATCAGATGGATGCAGTTCAGAATCACACAGGGTATTTAGCTGTCATGTCTCACCTACCTCCTTCATTCTGGAAAATCTACTCAGTCTTTTCTTGACTCTTGTGACCTTGACATTTTTGAAGACTGTGGGCCAGTTATTTAGTAAATAATCCTCAATTTAGATTTTTCTGATGTTTCTCATGAAAAAGGTTATACATCTTTGACAGGAATATCACAGAAGTGATGCTGTGTTCTTCTCATTGCGTCCTATCAAGGGGCACACAATCTTGATTTGTCTCATTACTGATGTTCTCTTTGATCACTTAATTAAGTTGGTATCTGCTAGGCTTCTCCACTGAAATTATTCTTTCTCCCTTGTAATTAATAAATTGCTGAATATGCTGATATTTAAAAGCATTCAAAGGAAGAAAAAATTAAAAAGGATTAATCAAAAGTAAGAGGTAGGTGAATAAGAAGAAAATAGCTCCATGAAATCCAATGCAAAAGAGACATTTTGAAAATGAGAATATGATCAATCATCTGAAATGTTACAAAATAAGAGATCTAAACAATAGCCATTGGTTTTTGCATCTATAAATAAGGTCACTGGTGACAGTGGCCAGCCAGTTTCAGGAGAGTGGATGTCATAGTCTGAGGACTGAACGGAGCAGATCAACAGGACATGGGGTAGGGTGACTTTAGCTTTTCCAATCCATGTCAAGAGGCAAGATAAGGATGGATGGAGTTAGAACAAAGAACAAAGAAATTATGGGAGTTTATACTTGATGGCTTCTATTTTCTCCACTAATTGGTGTCAACTATTGATGAAAACAGGGAAGGGATGAGGTAGAGGTTTGGGGAAGACAGTCAAGGTGACAGCAGCCAACCATGGAGCTTGAGACAGGGAGCCTCCAGGGAAACTAGGCTGTTTATTTGCTCTAAGAGAACCTTTTTCTCTAGTCATTTGCCTTTGCCTTAGGTCTCCAAGCCCTCTAAGCAAAGTTTCCTGATTGGAATTCTACTGCTGATGGCTGAAATCTCAACATTCTCTATCTCAGACCTGAGATGGAAAGAAGATAGAGGAAAGAAATGAGTTGCAACCACTGGGAAAATGATCAAGGGAGAGTCTTATAACACATGATTTTTTAAATTTTTTAAATTTTTAAATGATTTTATTTATTTGTTTATGAGAGACACAGAGAGGCAGAGACACAGGCAGAGAGAGAAGCAGGCTCCCCACAAGGAGCCCAATGTGGTACTTGATCCCAGATCCCGGATCCCGGATCCTGGGATCACGCCCTGAGCCAAAGGCAGACAGACGCTCAACCGCTGAGCCACCCAAGCATCCCAACACATGATTTTATTTTTTTAAATCGGTTCTCTGATATCAAACCGGCGTCTAGTTTTAAGGAACACAGTGTCGGCCACATCTCCACTAGTCACATATGCTTTAGGGTCCTTACTGACCTCTTTAGTTACTGTTGCCCCTGTGTCACTGTCTAGACCCACCTCAGGCCAGCACTGGACTCAGCGTGACTGCTGAACCAGTCCACACCCTCTTCAAGGTCTCCCATGCACTGTAGATCTCTGGGCTCTGATCTCTCAGCTGCTTATCTGGCTCTATTGTTCTAATCAAGAAAAAATAATTACAGTGTTTTCTGTATTCACTTTAAATACCTCTTTCTTTTGGTTGAATCATAATGTTATATCCATACATAAAGAAAGGCTATGCTATTGATAGCCAGAGAAAGTCCTCACAATCTTTAAAACCACTGGCATTTCTTTCTCCCACCCCTACCTACCTCCATATATACATACATAGGTACCTGCACGCGTATATGTGTGTGTGCGCACGTGTCACATCATTTCTCCCAGACGCACTGGTAGGTTTGTGCCGTTTCTGTCATATTGAACAATCTGGTTACCATCCTATGTATTTGTAAGCAGTTAACTTCCCAGAACTTAGGGTAGGAATAACTGACACAATTGATGATTAAATATATATGGTCTTAAGCTAGTTACACTTGTGCTCTGAACACCCGAGTTCCTGACCACGGTGTCTGAGTACATTAGTCACACACACTCAGCCCCATTAAAGCCAAATTCCCTTGCGGCCTTTAAGTGGTATCTGAAATGGTTATTAAATCTTGTCCTTATGGAAATATTTTTATACTCAGTGTCATGGTGGGAACCTCTTAGAACATATTTCATACATTGGACACCATTGGCCAACCATAGATTCTGGGACATGGTTCTCATTCTCAGCAACACTGCACACTGTGTAAGCCATCGATCCTTTATTTGTGGCAGAAACTAAAAACCTCTATAGGACAACAACAGGCCAGAAAATGAGTTTGGAGCATAGTAATTTACACATATATCACCAGGGCAGGCCATGGACATAATCTATGGGAACCTTCAGGCCTGCAGCATTTAATAAGACAAGCAGCAAGTCACGTTGCATGTGAGAAATATTCAGTCTTAAAATGTTGATAGGAGATGCTGTTCTGTATAGGGAGAACCTCACAAAAATACTCTGTGCAGACATGAACATGGTTTCCCAGCAAGCAGAGCCTGTATCTGCAAATTTTCTCCTCACTGTGCAGCCATAAAACTTGCTCCTGTCACAGCAACCGCAAGTGTTGCTAATTAGTTCTGGCTTATAACTTCCAGACACAAGTATCCAAACACACAATCAGCCCAGTTTCCCCATCTGGTTCTGCAAAACACAATACTTTGTCCCTCTATGAGGATAAGGGGAGGCAATCACGTGTGTACGTGCACACATGCACGCACGCACACACACACACACACACACACACACCCCACTTACTTGGAGGGAGGGATACACATTTTTTTCACATCGGTAAAATCTACTGAAGACTTTTCTTTAGTTTTATGGCAATCAAACCCTAAGAAAATAGTAGATAAAGCACAAATTCCAAAGTAGAGAAAAGCTGCTACTCTCATTATGAACACCAGTACATATTATGTTTTGACCATCTCAATGAGTCTATGATGTCATATGGAGGAGTCATTTGAACAAATTCAAAGAAAGAGTGATTATCTGCCTTAATAGGTATTCTTAATCACACTCATCTCCAAGACCACATCCCATCACTAAGGCCAAACCCTACCACTATTCTCCCCTTACACCCCCTTTTACCTTCTGACACTCACAACCTTATGCAGAGCAATCACCGGAAGCTGATTCATTGGTGTGATTCCCCAGGTCCTGCATTTTGAAGGGATTCATTGCCACAGCAAAAAGAGGTACAGATGAAGAACTGGTATCTGGTAGCTAAGATGTCAGCCTGAAAAAAAGAACCTAATTCCCCCATCTTCCATTCACAAGATCTATTTCTGGCCCCTCTGGGATTCACCAAGTGCTCTCCTTGATCCTCCTATACCTGTTGATCAAGAATGCCTTCTGTGCTTCTTTTAACCAAATTTCACTTGCATAGAAAGCATAAGGGAGATGGAAATACATTTTGCTTTGTCCCGGGCTCCACAGCTCTTAAACATGAACATGATTTTCTTCACTGTCTCCTTCCTACCTTCACTCTGTGGGGCTGACAGCCGGACTCTCTCAAATGTGCCTTCAATACTGTGAGCTCCCACACCCCTTTACCTTTAAGTCCAAAATCTAAGAATTAAAAAGAAATAATCCAAAAAGGTGCCAACTTTAACACCTAAATTAATAAATTATTTTTCTCCTTATCAAACATTTTAACCATTTAATTATATACCTGTTCTTAGATTATATCAAAAGCACAGCTCCTGTTGCACAGACATGCAATAAATGTTAAGTGAAAAAAAAACGCATAAAGTAATGAATAGCTGGCTATCTGAGCTATAGTACACCGGTCAGGGTTAACAGCTTCCACTCCTGGTCAGCATATTTCTCTTTGCACTTCACATCTTATTCTTCCTTAATCTTCTTTTTTTTTCCCCCAAGTCCCAACCCTTCACCACTAATAGTTAACAATTAAAATTGAAATTTTCAAAATTCTTAAATTATCATTTCTCACTTATTTATCTCTTGATCAACATGCTAATTTTCTATCCACTCCCTGAACGCAAGTTTGTACACATTCCCTTCAATACCTGAAATACAATTTCTCTACTCCAAGGTCATCTCTTCTATGCAATCACTATTCACCACCCTTCGGGTATCAGCTTAAAAGTCCTTTCCTTAGAGACTTCCAAGACTAAGTTAGGAAGCCCTCCTGCCATAATTTCTCCATAGAATATATCATCATTGTACCTAATAATTATAATTATATTTATTATTGGTTTCTCCCATCAGACTGTAAGCTCTTTGAGGACCTTCCAACAACATGGTTGCTTGTGCTGATATGGACAATCCCCACTTACTATAAACTACAGAATAGCTTAATTAAATTTTAAATATCTATTCCAACTAAAAAAGAAAAGAAATCCATGTGTGTAAGAAAAAAATGAGATGAAGAGAAAAAACTTGGAGCATTAAACAAGAATTAACTCCTCCATGTAGAGGTAAAATTATGACGACAAAAGCACAATGTCTGGGAGGGAAGAAGAGGAAGTCTACTGCTGTAAGGTTCTTATGTTATTACATGATTAGTATAATATCACAAGATAGACTATGATAAGTTACAGATGTACACTGTAAATACTAAATCAACTGCTTTGAAAAATAAACAAAAGTTGCAATTTTAAGTATGCTTTTTTATGCCAATAAAATTGTCAGCTTCAATAAAATGGACAGATTTCTTTTTTTTTTTTAAGATTTTATTTATTCATGGGAGACACAGAGAGATAGAGAGGCAGAGGGAGAAGCAGGCTCCATGCAGGGAGCCTGATGTGGGACTCGATCCTCGGAAACCAGGATCTCGCCCTGAGCCAAAGGCAGATGCTTAACTGCTGAGCCACCCAGGCATCCAAAATGTACAGATTTCTTAAGAATATGGACTACTAAAGTTTATTGAGGAAAAAAATGGATAACCTAAACAGCCTTATATATGTTCAAGAAATTTAATTTATAGTTAAAAATCTTCCCACAATGAAAACTCCAGGCCCAGAAGGTTTCATTGGTAAGTTATACCAAGTATTAAAGGAGGAAAAAATACCAATTCTATACATACTCATCCAGAAAATTGAGGAGGAGACAATACTTCCTATCTCATTTTATCATATTACTCTTATAAAAAAAAACAGACAAGGATACCATGAGAAGAAAACAAACAAACAAAAAGAAAAAAAACCTACTCATCTACTCATGAATATAGCTGCAATTATTTTATTTTTTAAAAAATATTTTATTTATTTATTTGACAGAGAGAGAGCATAGGTAGGCAGAGCAGCAGGCAGAGGGAGAGGGAGAAGCAGGCTCTCCACTGAGCAGGGAGCCCAATATGGGGCTTAGTCCCAAGACCCGGAGATCATGACCTGAGCTGAAGGCAGACACTCAATGGACTGAGCTATCCAGGCGCCCCCATAGCTGCAATTCTTAACAAAATTTTATAAAAGCCAATCTAACAGTATATTTAAAGGATAATATGTTGTGACCAATGGGATTTACCCCAGCATGCAAGGGTGGTTTAACACAGGAAAATCAATCAATGTACTTCACCATATCAACAGACTAAAGAAAAAAAAACTATACAGTCATTTAAACAGATGAAGAAAATGCATTTGACAAAATCCAACAGTCATTTCTGATTTATTTTTAAGGTTATAAATGGAGAAATCAGTGGTTCTCAGAGGTTAGAAAAACAAAAGGTGGAGAGAGTAATTGTGGCTATTAAGGGGTAGCAAGAGGGAGCCTTGGTGACGGAACAGAGCTGTCGCTTGAGTGTGGTGTGGTTCCATGAAGATATGCATGGGATCAAATTGCATAGAACTATATATACTCACACAAATGAGATTGTAAAATTCGGGATATCTAAATGAGCCCTGTGGATTGTATCAATGGCAATTTCCTGTTTGTGATATTGCACTCTAGTCATTTAAGGTTATAAAAAGCTCAATAAGGCAAGGGAGGAAAAAAAAAAGACATTGACATTAGAATGGAAAAAATCAAAATTGTCTCTACTCCTAGAGAACACAATTGTCCATGTAGAAAACCCAAGGCAGTATTTTAAAGGCCGTTAAAACTGGGGTGTCTGGGTGGCTCAGTCAGTTGGGCATCCAACCCTTGGTTTCAGCTCAGTTTGTGATTTCATGGGTTATGGATTTGAGCCCCATGTTGGGCTCCATGCTCAGCAGGGAGTCTGCTTAGGAATTCTCTCCCTCTGCTCTTTCTCCTACTAGTGCGCATGTTCTCTCCCTCTTAAATGAATAAATAAACCTTTAAAAACATAAAAAATAAATTAAAAGCCATTACACCTAATAATGGAATTTTACAAGGTTGTAGGATATAAGATCAAGGTAAATAATCAATTGTATTTCTGTATACTAATGATGAACTACCAGAAATTAATATTTTTAAGGTAATATAATTTTAATAACATCAAAAGAATGCAATACTTAGGAATAAATCTGACAAAATATATGTAAAGCCTATACAGTGAAAGCATTAGAACATTGCTTAGAGTAATTAAAGATCTAAACAAATGGAGAGATATGTCATGTTATAATTGAATATGTTAAACAATATCAATTTTACCCAAATTGATCTAGAGATTTTAGTACAAACTCAGTAAATTCAGCAAGATTTTTTTGTAGAAACTAAAAAGCTAATTCTAACATTCACATAGAAATGCAGAAGAAATATAATATCAGACAATTCTGAAAATAAGAATAAAATTAGAGGATTTACACTAAATGACTTCAAAATTTATTATAAAATAAAACAGTCTGGCATTGGCCTCAAGATAACGAATAAATCAATAGGACAGAATTGAGAGCACAGAAATAAACCCATATGCATATGGGAACTTGATTTTTTTTTAAAATCTTATTTTGAAATTGTTATGGATTCCCAAAAAGTTGAAGAAAATACACAGGGAGATCCTGTGAGCCTTCCATTCAACCTCCTGCAACGGGAACAACTTGCAAACTAGAGTGCAATATCACAAACAGGAAATTGCCATTGATGCAATCCACAGGGCTCATTTAGATATCCTGAGTTTTACAATCTCATTTGTGTGAGTATATATAGTTCTATGCAGTTTGATCCCATGCATATCTTCATGGAATCACACCACATTCAAGTGACAGCTCTGTTCCATCACTAAGGCTCCCTCTTGGTACCCCTTAATAGCCACAATTACTCTCTCCATCTTTTGTTTTCTAACCTCTGAGAACCACTAATGATTTCTCCATTTCTATAATTCTTTTATTTCAAAAGTATTATATAAATGTATTCATACAGTGTGTAATATTTTGAGCTTTTTCACTGAGCATAAAATTCTCTTAAGATAAAAAAAAATTCTCTTAAGATCCATCCAAGGTGTTCTATATAGGATCAATTTATTTTTGACAAAGGAACAAAAGCAATCAATTAGAAAAATGAGTCTTTTTAATAAATGTCATTGGAATTAATTGAATATCATTATGCAAAAAAATAATTTCCAACTATCCCTTACATAATATGCAAAAGTTAATCAAAAATGAATCCTATATCTTAATGTAAAATCAAGACCATATAATTTCTAGAGGATAACAAATGTTTGTGATCTTGAGTTAGGAAAAGATTTCATTGATAGAGCACAAAAAGAATGATCCATGAAGGAATATATTAATAAACTGATTTCATCAAAAGTAAGAACATCTGCTTTTCAAAAGACACTGTTAAAGGAATGAAAACACAAGGTAAAGACAGGAAGAAAATATTTGCAAAACACATATGTGTTAAAGAACTTGTATCCAGAATACAAAAAGAATCCTTTACAGAAATAATAAGAAAACAAACAACCCAATTTTAAAAATGGATACAAAGTTTGGATAGACATATTACCAAAGAAATAAGAATAGCAAATAAGCGCATGAAAAAATGTTTATAACCATCAGTCATTGAAGAAATGCAAATTAAAACCCAGTGAGGTACAACTATACCTATTAGAATGTCCAAAATTAAGATCACTGACCATACCAAACATTGGTGAGAATTTTAAGGACTAGAACCCTCATATACTTATGGTTGGTCAGAAAAGTGGTACTACCACTAAAAAACAACTAAGCAGTTTCTTAAAATATTAAACACATCTACCAGATGACTCAGAGATTCCACTCATGGGTATTTACCCAAATGTGGTCATATTTCCATACAAAAGCTAGTATACAAATGACATATCACTTGCATTTGTAACAGCCAAAAATTGGAAACAACAAAGATGTTCATCAACAGATGAATGGATAAATAAATTGTGACATATATAAATGCTTTAGTTAGGATTATTATTTTGTTAGGATTCCAGAGAAACAGAACCAATAGAATATAAAAAGAGATTTATTATGAAGAAATTGCTTTCACAGTTGTGGAGACAGAGAAATTGCACAGTCTGCAAAATCAGTCCAAAGCCTGAAAGCCAAACCAGCCAGGAGAAGATGAGGGCAAAAGATGAGATGCTCCAGCTCAAACAATGAGGCTATGAAGAAAAGAGGGAGATAGCTCCTCCCTCCACATGTCTGTTCTATTCACACCCTCAGAAGACAGGATAACACCACCCACATTGGGAAGGGCTCTTTACTGAGCCCACCAGTTCAAATGCTAATCTCTTCTGGAACACACTTACAGACATATCCAGAAATAATGTCCCACCAGATTTCTGGGCATCCTCTGATCCAAGTCAATACATAAAACTACCTATCACACCATGCAGTGGAATACTACTCAGCAACAAAAAATTGATAATTTATTGACACACTCAAAAAACATGGATGGATCTCAAAATTATTTTGCTGAATGGAAGAACCCAGACAAAAGGAGTATGTATTGGATAATCGTATTTATACGAAACTGTAGGGAAAAAATACAAAGTATTCTATAGTGATAGAGAGTAGTAGTTGCCTAGGGTTGGTAGAAGAGTGGTTGTGGGGAGATAAGTAAGTTATGAGGATGTAATATATGGCACAGCGACTACAGTTAGCCATGCTGTACTGTGTGTATGAAAGTTGTCGAGAAGGTACATTTTAAACATCCTCACCATATCCACAAAAATGAGAGCAATAGATGTGTTAACTAATTATTTATGGTAATGGCTTCCCAATAGATATGCATACCAAAGCATCACATCAGACACCTTAAACTTACACAATGTTATATGTCAATTATATCTCTAAGAAGCTGGGGAACAATTATTGAGAGAAAATAACTGTCAATTTAGAAAATTTACATCCAGCCAAATTATCATTAAGTATTAAGATCAAAGAAAGCACTTCATTTTTTAAAATTTTCTTTAATTTGTTTATTCATGAGAGACAGAGAGAGAGACACACAGGCAGAGGGAGAAGCAGGCTCCCCACAGGGAGCCTGATGTGGGACTCGATCCCAGGACTCTGGGATCATGACTTGAGCCAAAGGCAGACACTCAGCCACTTAGCCACCCAGGTGCCTCTCAAAGAAAGCATTTCAGATCAAGACTAAGAAAAAGGTTTTTTGGTAAAAGAATGACAAAAGGGTGTCCCTCCCTAAGAGGGAAGTCAAACCCAGGGAAAATGAGTGTGTTGGGGCAGCCCTTGTGGTGTAGTGGTTTAGCGGCACCTGAAGCCCAGGGTGTGATCCTGGAGACCCTGGATTGAGTCCCACGTCAGGCTCTCTGTATGATGCCTGCTTCTCCTTCTGCCTGTGTCTCTGCCTCTCTCTCTGTCTCTATGAATAAATAAATAAAATTTTTTAAAAAATGAGTGTGTTGCAAGAAACAAGGGTGAGCAAAGAAATGGGCAAATTGTTTGGTAATTCTAAATAAGCACTGACTGAAATAGAATTGAAAAGATTAATATTGGATAGTTAAAAACACGACAGATTGAAAATATAGGTAACAATTATGTGGGAACAAGGAAGGCAAAGTCCAACAGTAAAATTTTTTTTTCAGTTCCATATGCTATTCAGGAGGCTCACAAGATGTTGATTAGTTTTGGACTTTTAAGTTAAGTATTCATGTTAAAATTTAAAAATAACTACCAAAGGGATAAGCAGGCAGACGGAAAGTCTGTTTAGCACAGAGCCAACACAGAGAAAGAGCTTGTGAAAATGGTTAAATAAGTAACTTGCTTGTTTTCTGTATTTTCTATATTTCACATAGCATACCAGTACATTCCTAATGTGATATCTATTACCAAGCTTCATAACTGTCAGGATTCTCCCCAAAAACAGAACAACCAGAACATACAATCCGATGCTGTAGTCTCGGGACAGAAGCCACTAGAGTTGATGAGGCGAAATAGCAGAGCGCATGGAAGTTTGCTCTCTGAGTAGAAGTCCCAACTCTGTCATTGATCAGCTCAATGATCTCGAACCAGATACTTAATCTCTGATCATCTCAGTCTCCTTACCTTTAATGCTACTGTATTGTACGTTGGGTGAAATCAATTACTGATCTTATTCACAAATAAATGAAATTTGTTCAAAGGTGTCTGGAACATCGTAGGCATTCAGTAAAAGGTGGTTTCTATGATTTCTGTGTCTCTGTCTTTCCTAGAACATGCGGATAACTTACAAAGACAAGGCCTGGATCAGCTGGTGAGCAGTAAGCGTTAAACTGCTCAGGACTGATCCTCTTCATTCTGGCCTCCTAGGAAAGAAGCTCCAAGACAATCCAGGTCAGCCCCAAGCTTGGACTCACACACAATATGCCGAGGGAGAGACTAGCATCGGAGAGACGGGTGTGCTGAATCCTTCCCCTGGATTGCCCTGATACACATCTCCGCCTGCAAGGCTTGGAACTCTTGTTTCCTGCTCCCACAGGGGAGGGCCTGGTTCTCCCTCTACCACTAATACTGAACTGGCAAGACAGACCGGGAGCCAGAGCTCTGCTGCATCACATCACGGTCACATCCACACCACTGATTCTGTCAAGGGAGGGCCCAGGGCTTCCCTGCCTAAGCAGCTGGTACGTCTCACAAAGCACAGTCTCCCCTGGCCCTGCCAGACCTCCGCGTTGTGCCCTGAAATGCCAGGGACAGTGACAGACCCGCACACTGCCACTGCCCTAGCTCAGAAGCTTGCCCCAATGAGCACTGCTCCCACAGCCTTTGGTGAGTACCACTTGGCTGTGCGCCCTTGTGTCTATGACAATCAATTAACTCAAAATAAGGTGCAGCCACAGATACCCAACTAATAGGATCCTGCTCACCTGGCTCTACTTCCCTTCCCTGACACACTGCAGGCATCTTCGGGCCCTGAGACCCCTTTGGGGATCAGCACCCAAGTCATCTTTGTCCTGTCTTCTCTTAAGCATGAAGTCTTTGATCATTTTTCCTCCCCTCTGCTCTGCCTCTGCCTCGTCCGTCCTACATCTACTGCTTTTCTCCCGTAGCCAATTTCACTTGTAACTTCACACCACAACTAAGGTCGCATATGATATTGAGCAAATAAACGGAGATCCTCCTTTCTCCCTGGGGAAGTTGGGAAGCAGTGATCAGGGCTGGTAAACAGACTGGGGTCCCTAGAAGAACTCCCTGACAATGTGGACCTCAGACTGTTTACGCTGTTTGAGGAAAGTGGGCAAAGACCCATCAAGTTCAACCTGCCAGTCTCTGAGTACCCACTACAGCTAGATGGTGACCCGATAATGAGTGAGCAATAAATATAAAGTGGTAGTTGAAAAAAATGAATGGAGAGTTGCTAGAAATGCAAGATTTGTGTTTGCAACAAACTGGGTCATCTAAATAACAGGCTAATTACCTTTTTTTAAAAAAAATCCTGGATGGCGTAGATCAGTTCTCTAAATTAAGAAGCCAAATGTACATGGCAAATTGGGGCCTTTTCTAATTCAGATTACAGAGGCATCATAGAAAGATGCTTTCTACCTCCTTCTTCCATTCATTCAACAAACTTGTATCAGGCACTAGGCTAAATTACTCATATACACAGGGTGGAAATTCTGGGATACTACTTGAATCTTTATCTGCTTCCGCGCAAGAAACAATAAACACTATCTGTTAGAGAGACTGGGTCTGGAAATATTGACTTCAGAGAAGAAGTTAGCATAAGGTATGTCTAAGGGGATTTCATTAGCGTTGTAGCGGAAGGGGCTCAAGGTAAAGGGATCTCAGCCTGAGGCAGCTCCAGTGCTGTAGACCCCAAAGGCAGAGTTACAGCAGGATTCTGCTGCAGAATCACCTGGAAGGTCACCTCTCTTCCCACTCAAACTTGAGTGCAAAGAAACCTGGTGGCTATTTCTTCAACTCGAACAAACCTTTGACCTGATGGCTGGGTAGAGGGGGGTTGTGGGGGCTCTCTTTGTAAATCTGCACACCCAAACAAAATCTGTCTGTCAACTTTCAGGGAAGCAGATACCAAAACAAAATATGCTTTTTAAAAAGTCAGCTAATTCACATCCGGAGAATAATCTCACCTTGATTCATTTGAGGGCTCATCTCTTCAACTCCCCAACCCACTCTATGCTCCTTATTAATTATCAACAATTTCTTATGCACTGGTTATTTAGATAGTCTGCTAAGTTCTTATGGAAACAAGCAAACACATTTTTTAAAATTTGCCAAAATCTGCTGTTCTCTTTCCCTTGGAAGTACAGAGAATGAGTTCTTGTGGTTTCTTAGATGGATGACAGATTTCAATCTAATTAATCCAGAGCCCTGAGTATAGAAATGACTGCAAAGCAAACATGTCTATTAACAAAAAGCAGTGATTACTGGTTGGCACTAGGCCAATATCTCTACATAGGCAATGAACTGATGTCTACAACTGTCTCTGTGCCATATGGGTACTGCTGTAGCAATGAATTTGATCCAATGCAAGGTTAAGAAATGTCAAATTTAACTGGGGTTTAATTGATACTGGTAAGAGGTTCTAAATAAAGACACAGTGTATGCACCATCAGAAACAGGCAACACGTCAGGCTCTAGCCTCCCAGTCTGTTGGCAATGCAGTCACAGCCAGACATTCAAATTAGTTTTCAAACTCAACTTTTTCCGAGAAGATTTTTTTC
Organism: Canis lupus dingo; assembly: GCF_003254725.2. Classification (NCBI taxonomy): domain Eukaryota; kingdom Metazoa; phylum Chordata; class Mammalia; order Carnivora; family Canidae; genus Canis; species Canis lupus. Next base: position 53,772,453 of record NC_064248.1, read on the forward strand.
AGAAGTTGGATTAACAAGTTTATCAGCAGCTAATTGAAGCTGAGCACCCTACCATTAATCAGTCTGGTTATTTCTCTTCTTACCACGAAGTTATTGCTTACACAAACCGTCTAGAGAACTCAAACCCAACATGTCCAGCATGAACCCATTCTTTCCCCAAATTTATTCTTACGTCTATACTTCCTGTCCAGATTATGGTCCCACTGAATGCCAACGTGAAAGATCTTCAAGTCATCTTGACTCCAACTTTCTCCACCACATCCGATAAGTCAATGAGACCCATGATTTCAACTTCATAGATGTCTCCGCCATGTGCCCACTCCCGTCTCACTACCACCTGCTCAACTCTCATCATCTCTCTCCTGAATCACAACAGCCTCCGAGCTAAAAGGCCTGCCACTTTCTTCCCAACTGCTGGACACTTCACTGCTTCAAACCCCTGATAGTTTGGTTTTGTATCTCCTAAGACAGAATTCAGACTTTGCTCCAGCCACCCTGGGGTCTTTGTCCTTCCCCTGGTATGTGCATGCATCTTTGTCCATGCTTTTTCCTCTGCATAAAACAACCTCACCAGCCCTTTAAATTTTTACCTGAAAATTAAGAGGGAAAACCTCAAATCTTACTTTTCTGAGAAGACTTTCCCACCCTCAAGCGGAACTGGTCTCTTTTTTTCTGTGCTCCCACAGCTCTTTGTTCATAACTTTATTATAGCCTTGATCTGATGCATTAGAGCTGTGTTTATGTCTATCTATCCATCTCTATTATGAGGCCCTATGATTCCTATCCATCTTAGTTATGGAAAAATCATGCCATTTATCTTGATACAGACTAGTTCCCCACAGAGCTGGGCCTCACTCTCCGGGTGGAGTGAAGAATACACAGAAGGGCATATTCAAGCCATGCAGATAGGCTTATTGAACCCACATTAACAACAGTATACAGCCTCTCACTCATAACACGACAGAGGAGATACCTCCTCTACATCCAGGAGATGGATTCAAGTTCAACCAGGTATGTCTTGTACCAATTATCAATGACAACAACTAATGTTTGTTGAGCACTACATTTTACTAAGCACTTTACAATCATTTCATTTGTTACAGCAGTTCTATAGGGTGAGGATTTTTCTCTGCTTTTTTATTCTCTAGTCCAGGGGTTGGCACATATTGGGTAAACAATAAATACTGCTAATGAATGAACAGTATACACACTGTATTATTACCCTCATTTTACTGATAAATTGAGATGTAGAGAGGTTAAATAACTCATTCAAGAGTTATGGACTGAATTATATTCCTCTAAAATTCAGATATTGAAGCCCTAACCTTTAATATGACTGAATTTAAAGATAGGGCTTTTAAGAGGTTATTAAGGTTAAATGAGATCATAAGAGTCCAATAGGATTGGTGGCCTTACAAGAAGAGGGAGAGAGAGAGTTGTGTGTGTGTGTGTGTGTGTGTGTGTGAGTGTGTGTGTGTGTGTGTACATACACAAGAAAAGGTCATGTGAGAACATAGCCATACAGCAGCTATGTGTTCTCCCTGGAACTCAACCATGCTAGCGCCCTGATCACAGATTTCCTCCAGAAAGGTGAGAAACTAAATATCTATTGTGTAAGCCATTCAGTCTATGATATTTTGCTATGGCAACCCAAATTGACTAATACATCAAGTTACTCAGGGCAATTAGGAAATAGAAGACTCAAGCTTGGAACCTGGGTCAAAAGGTTCCAGAACCTTTATTCAACTGCTTTGCAACACTTATCAGGTTATATGTTGTGATCCTTTAGTTGGCCCTGAATTCAGCCTAATGGTTCACAATCAGCATTTTTTTAGAAAATTAAATGGGCAAGTGTAGAATGGAGTATAATTGAATAGACTAGAAAAATACCAGAGTGTATCACACATAGAAGAATAGGTATATTTTATAAAACTTTTGTCCCAGGAGTATGTGGGAAAGTGTGGAGGGGTATTTGTATCCCAGGATAAAATGTATTTTTTATTGTGAGTTTTAGTCAAAATATATTTTTTAAAACATTATAGTTCTTGCTATACTACTTCAAAAACAGCCCATTCATCCCTCTCTAACCAAACCTCTTCTGACATAAGCACCATGGATGAACCCCAATATTCATGTTGTTTATACAATGTCTTAATATAGCTCACCCCAGCATGGCATAGTTTGTCACTTAAGCTCTACACATTATATATATATATGTTGGGTAAACAATAAATACTGGGTATTTATTTATATTTTATAATATAAATATATATAAATAAATAAAATATATTTATTTATATATATTTTTATATATTATATATATTATATATATTATATATATATATATATCCTTATTTATTTTTGTGCCATGGTTTTCCCTTACAATAGGCCATGGAAGCTGGGCCACAAACTTGACTGTCCATCCTTACTCCCTGTTTTCTATGACCCTTAACTCACTTAACCCAGGATTTCTCCATTATACATGCACACTAAATATGTATAAAATAAATTCAACCAATTGATCCAATCAAGTAGATTATATCCACTGGAGGGTCTTTATAAGCAGGCACCAGTGACCCATAAAAATCTGAAGATTACAGCAGAAAATTCAGTCTCTAAGGAGTCTAGAGGCAGTTACAGAGAGATAAAGCAGGCACGAGGCTCCATTCCTGGGAAACTTGGCTTTCAAGCCTAGAACTACTCCATCAGTGGATTTTTTAATGCTAAGACCACATAAATATCAAAATTTTCTTTCAGGTTCTGTCTTGATCTCTACATGGTAGTCAGGATCATTGACTATGGTGAGGGGAAGGTGTGGGATGTTCATCCCACTGAAATAGGATTGGAAGCCCAGGAATAGTCACCTCAGAGACCATATCTGGATATGGGCCAGATGGGAGCTATTGCCACAGAATGATCTGTCTGGATTCTGAGTAGGAAAGCCAGATATGCTCCAGAAGAAAAGATTTGGGATGTACTGTCCATTAGCACTGTGGACTATTCTAAATTGTAACTATCCAACTTCAGAAGAGCAGAAATCCCTTTGATCTTGGGTCAGCCCCACCATACCTGGCTTGCTGCCTCTCCAGGGTATGGCCCACTCCACAAATGGTGCCTCAAACTGAGAATGTGCATTTCCTTGTCAGAGACCATCTGACTCTCCACCAAGGAATTCTCTTTTCCAATCTCTAGAGATAATGCCTCTTCCTCTGGGTAGATATGGTCTCTCATGGGGATAGGGGTGAAGGAGTAGAAGATGGGTTCAGCTTTCCCCCTATTCCTTGATTTAGCATCATCCTTTTCCAAGGCCCTATACTTCTGTGACCCAGGTCAGAACCTAACACAGGTTGGAATTAGGGGAGAGAGTCTCTGGTCTACCTTATTCTAATGTCGTGTTTTTGTTAGCTTTTTGACTGCTCAGCATCTATTCCATCTTAATTTAGTAAGAGATTCCAATTTTTGACAAGCTACTTCTCTCCCAGTACATTGTGTCTATCAAGAGGCTCCATTATCCCCAAAGGAGCAGTCATAATACCCTAAATGGCCAATCAAGTGCTCCCTTCCTAGAGTTTGAATCATGAGAATTATAGTAAAATACTTAGAATTCTTTTGTTATTGAGGTAGGCCTTCGCCCTAACAAGACAGTTGGATGGTTGCTTTTGTCCAGAACTTCTGGACCTATATGTCTCCTGTGTATTCCAAACCTGCTTCTTTGATCTCATGAGCAACTTTCATACCTCTCTTTTTTGCTTAAATTAGCCAGCATTTGTTTCTATTGCTTATAACCAGAATTGCTATCAGTTTCCTGTGGTAAGAACAAAGATCAGGCTTGGAGTGTGGGAATTGAGAGACAAAGGGTGAGGAAGGTAATAAACCTACAATTGGCAGATAATGAAGCTTAACCAAGAGACCATGAACCCAGGCTCTATACTACTTATTTCTAAATCCTTACACACTCAGCACACACTTAATACATAGCTGACCCTCAAAATTTACTTGCTGAAACACAGATAAAACTTACAACAACGTGAATATGACTAGGAGAGAGAAATAAATGGCACTGAAACATTATTCTGAACAGTAGAAACTTTGGAGGAAAGAAACAGCTCTCAAAAAAGTCCGTTACCTCTTCGCCTTTCCCTCTATCTCGCTTCCACTCCACGTTCCCCCCACTTTCAACAACAAATAAAAAATTCAAAGCTTCATCCTGGCCCTCTCATTTGTTAGGGCAGAAAATGCAGTGTCTGTTATACCATGGAGTAAAGCATCGAAGCAATGTAAAATAAAACCAATGTAAAATAAAGGCTTTCAAAGAATTCCTAAATTTTGATCCTTTCTGATATTCCCCTGACTCCAGTTAATAAAAATAGCTACAGTTAATAAAACATTCTATCCACTCCTTTTCAATGCTGCCTATTATTCTTGAATGCTCAAAAGCCCCAGGCTCCCAGCCAGGTCAAAAGGTTTCACAAAACATCCACGAATTATTTCGAAGCAGAGAGATTCCCACAGCATGTCTCCCCGGAAGCTGTAAGGCAAGAAAATCCATCCTCTCTTTCTGATCGAAAGCCAGAATTCACTGGAGGAGATATAAAGAAACCACCAGATAAAGGTTTCTTCTCATTTTGCACCTTCAACCTGTAATCCCAGGTACACCCCTCACCTAAGTAGGAGCGTTCTCTCCCAGGAGAAGAATCCCAGCATACCTTCTACGACAATATAGTTTCAACTTCTTTTTGTAACTACAAATTCGGGTTGTTTTTTTTTTTAATTCCATTCTCCAGTATGCTGGAGGGCATGAGTAGTTTTTTCTCCCAAGCACTGAAGGGAGAAAATTCTCCCAACTTAGCCCTGTTGCCTTTTGTCTTTTAATCAGACTTTAGCAGGTTCAAGTTGAGCCTTCTAAAGAGGAGCCTCTGTTCCTTGTCGAACCAAACTTTTATGTACAGCCCTTTGGCTTTGCTGGATGTTGTTATAATACTGTGGGCCCTGCATGCAACACAGTATTTACAGCCTGAGAACCATCTCTATTTGGTTTCATATCCCAAACCCCATTTCTTCATGGGTATATTGTGACTTTAGGGTAAAACCCTTAAACCCCAAATGCCTGTAGCTGCTAATATATGAAATTCTACCCTGATTCAGTCCTGATCCACTGCCAAAATACTGATCTAAGGTTGGACCTTGTATATCCTATTAACGTTGTTAAGAGCGAAAAGACTTTGAAACTCAGAAAGATAATAGGTTCTAGGGAAGGCCAACAGTGAGATGCAAATCACTCTGCTGTAACATTTGCATTTTTAAAATCAAATTGAACTGTGTGGTAACCAAGAACCACATTCTCCTACGAACTCAGAATATATCATAGTATCTTGTCTTTGCTTCTTGCTATGATGCCTTCAACAAATTTATGATAATTTTGCCAGAATCAAGTTTCCGGAATCTGTTTGCTTTATGGATTCTTAGTCAAATTATTCCTCATCGTGGTCTAGAGTTGGAGGAGATGGTGGGGTGTTCTTTGTTTTATTTTATTTCTACTTTATAGTCTTAGTACATGACAATAAAAAGATAATTGTAAACCAAGTAAATATTCTAAGTACCACTTCCCAAGCCCATAACATTTCATACTCATTCTTTCAAGCATCTATCTATTCTCCATCAGGCTTGGTACTAGGCACAATACTGAAAATAGTAAAGTGGGTAATGGGATTTTATATTTTAGCATTTTGAATGTGCCACTGGCCATCTTCACCTTGTAAAGCAATCTTCTTCATTAGCATAAAGTCTTTTTTTGTAGAGATTGGTTGCTGTCCTATTTCTGGGCAAAATTAGAACTTCTGTTAGAGCTTGCATTTCCACTTAGGCTTCTATCAGGCTTGGGCTTTTAAAAATTATGACATTTTATTGCAGCAAAATTGAGTCCTCGGGCCAGATCTTTCTACAGCAATTACAACAAAAAGTTCATTATAACAAAAAAAATATTCCAAAGTCCCACTGGTGGCGAATAGAGGCAGTGTTCTCTCTTGACTTCTAAGTGTCTTCCCACAGGCACTAAGAGGCACAATAGCTGGTGCTGCTGTCCCCTCTCCCCATTGGTACTATTTGCAGGATTCTCTTCCAGGAGAGGTTTTTACTGTAACCACCATCCTCTCTAAGGCCTGCCCCAATTTCTTCCTCAGGGTGATCTAAGACATCAGAGAGCTAAAACTTAGCTCATTCTTACCAAAAATAAAGGAGGGCAATGGTTCTCAACTCTCCATATGCAGCCCAGTCTCCTCCACTGGGTAATCAGGGTTCAGTCAAATCCCGCCCTGACCCAGCTTTCTATCTCACCTTCCTTAACGGGAAATTCAGGTCAATTGCTCAGCTCAGCACCTTCCGAATGGGCCCTGTGCTTCCTCATCCTGATTCCTTTGCTTGAAACTTCTGCCTCACCTAGAATATCCTTCCAAAATTCTGACTATTTTTGAATAACTAATTCAAACCCCACCCTCTCAAAAAGGCTTATAACTGATCCAAACTGAAGTCATCGTACCCACTTTTTTTCCAGTTACAGTAATTAGACAGCTGAAAGACACCGAGGGCCTGAGTTAGGACAAGGGCAGCAGGAATGTACAAAGAGAACAGATTCAAAGTCGCTTAATGATGGTCAAATCGTCAGGGCTACATGGCTGATGGTGGATGTAATTATCCATGCTTCTTTGTCAGAAAATTGACTGGGAATGAGGCCAAGGCCATGGAGAGGAGATGAACCTTTTCCCATACATACCATTGCTACTAAGGTACAATATTTAGAACCTGAGGCAGAAATGACCACTGGTCTGGTCTAATGGGAAAATTCTTAAGATTTTATATTTTCCCAAAGGAAATAGGAAGTAAAGAAACATCTCTATACCACAGAGATCTGCTGCTGACTCTAACTACAATAATCTCGCATTGTGAATTCCTTCCCCCACCCCCGCACTGGTTCTTTCATCACAGACACCCAACTTGAAATCAAAGATGACCAACGTCACTTCTGGGATTTTATTACTTGAAATATGGGAAATGAAGGTTATAGCTCTCGTGGCTCTTGAGCCATACATGTGTGTGTCTCAGTCTGTCTTGCCTGAAATAAATTTGCTACAATCACTGTTTTACAATATGCTAAAGATATATTACCAAAATAAGCTTGCTTCTCCACAGACTAAGTGAGCCAAAGGCATTGTGTTCCATCTTTACAATGAAATGCAGATTTCTCATTGAAAGACTAATCTTCAGTTTCAAAAGATTGAACAAAATGGTGCTTAAAAAGAATTATAGCTGGTTAAATATAAGCTGCTAAAAACGTCTAAGACGAGAATATTCTTTGAGTGTCAAAGCATTTTCATCTGCTTATGATTTAAACAATTTTTTTCAACAGAAGACCTTGCCCTAGTATTTTCTTCTGAGATCAGCAAACAAAAATCAGTAAGTATGCTGACCCAGAGCCTTCTTTACCTAGATGATTTATTTCTCCCTGTGTCAATGAGATTACTTTGTATGGGGGAAGATTGGCCCCTCTCCCAGCCTTGACATCTCACTAGCAGGATTGAAAAGTTAAAATCCCCCGCCCCTGGCCTGGACCTACTTACAGCAGGTTTGAAGTGAGCCCTGGTGGGACACTCATGCACCACTTCCCCTCCAGACCACTGCTCATTGACAGAGAGGCCAGTTCAAGGAGACTCTGCTTAAAATTAATTATCCACTCCTTCCTTAGGAGTCTTCTTGGCCCCAAAGAGTAGTCTCTATCCTTTCCTCAATATAACCCACTCTCCTTTCCCTTATCACTGCCCAGACCCTTCCCTTGGGTCTTCCAGAAGTCATGGCCTGTCAAGACTTCCCTTAATATATTACTTTCTCACTCCAGCTGGTATCTCAAGTAGATCCTAGAGGTACTGCTTTCTCTGCAGCTCCTTCCAGTGGTGGTTATCTGTTCTCTGATTTATCTTGAAGGAAGGGGTAGATCTCATTTCTCATTACCATATCCAGATAAATATTTCTGATTCTGCCTTGCAAACTTCAGCTTCACTACCCTACACTTCTCATTGCAATGATCTACTTTCCTCTCTGCCAACTGAAAGAATCTTTTGTTTGCTCACTCTCTTTCTCTTCACTTCCGTTTCTGTAATATTTTTTTATTTTTTATTTTTTTATTTATTTATGATAGTCACACAGAGAGAGAGAGAGAGGCAGAGACACAGGCAGAGGGAGAAGCAGGCTCCATGCACCAGGAGCCTGACGTGGGATTCGATCCCGGGTCTCCAGGATCGTGCCCTGGGCCAAAGGCAGGCGCTAAACCGCTGCGCCACCCAGGGATCCCTCTGTAATATTTTTTAGTGGGTTCAATAGCCACATAGATTCTTGATTTTTTTTTTACCAGCCATTGGAATTATCCTGTATCCCACCTCTGCCACTCACTTTCATGACCCCACCATCTTTCTTTTCATCACCAATAATTTTCACCTCCAATTTTAGGTTTCAGACATCTCTTTGCTAATTATAACTGATGATCTTTCCAGCTCAATATTTTTTTTACTGCAACTCCAAAAATGCTTTGTCTCCCTTAGGATATCCAAATCATTGGTCTCATCACTCTTGTACATTCATCAGGCTCTCACTTCCTTCCATGCTGCAGCTTAAATTCTATGGTCCATGTTTAAAATCCACCCCCCCTCCCCCATAAAATCTCCCAGCTCTCCTGCTCATCTTTCCCACCAGGTATTCAGCCGACAAAATGGCAATCCTAGCTAAATTCAGCTTTCTGCCGGCTCCATGCTGACACCCAAACCAACACTAAATGTTAGAGCAACACTATAACCCTTCTAACTAAGCCCACTTTAAAATCGTGACCAGAAACGTCAGCTATGCCCTCAACATTAATCAGGAATTCCAGCTTACTGTCTTAGTCAATTCATCCTCCTGCTCTCTGAGACAAGTATATCTCACACATTCTTCCTCACTTAAAGCTCCAACACATCCTATGCATTCTTCTCTCAGGTGATAACTTCATTTCTTATTTTACTGAGAAAAAAGAGACACTCGGAAGAGAACATTCTCAACCTGCAGCCAATTTTACATCCTATCTCCTGCTGTGTGCACATTTCACCCGCCCTCCTATAGTGGTCACTGAACTGTATGTCCTATCAGAGACCTCCTCCTCCCCTTATGCAATGGACTCATCCCCTCCTGCCTGTTCAAGGACTTTGGCACAGCAATTATTTCCAGTCTCTCCTGAGTAAGCATGTTTGGCTGCCTACCAGGTCACATACATCAGCAAACATACTGAAATAGTTTCCTTCTGGAAAAAGAAGCCCTCCCTTGGCCCCACATCTTCCTCCTGGTCCTGTTAATGCCACTCTCCATCTCTCGGCTCCTGTCCACAGCAAAATTATTTCAAAGAGCGTGCATTCTCTTGATACCCAATTTCTCACTTCCTATTCTTTCTCAAACCCCTTCCACTCAGGTTAATATTCCTTCCAAGACACCAAATCCACTCCTTTTAAGGTCTCCAATGAGCTTGGTATTGCCGAACTTGAGAGTCTTGTCTTGGTCTTCATCTAATTTGGCTTTCCTGCATCATTTTATAATTCATCACTCTTGTTCCGGGAACATTTTTTCCCCTGTACTTTGAACATCATATGTTTCTGGTTTTCGTCTTATCTCCCTGGCACCTCCCATTTTCATTTACTGGCTTCCTCACTCCTACTGAGGCACAGTCCTCAGACCTCTTCTCTATCTATCAACACTTCTATCCCTCAAATGATCTTCCTCTTCTCTTGCTTTCAGTACTATCTACGTGCTATGGCCCAAGTGCAAATCTGCATCCTCTGGCTTCTCCCATAATCCACATACATTCAACTCCCTGCATGACGTCTCCACTTGGATATCTAACAGGAATCTCTGCAGACTTGAGATCAATCAAAGAATCCATGACATTGATGACCAATAACCATGAGAAGGTACTTAACTTCACTAGTAATCGGGTTGTGCCAAACAAAAAAGAAAATGCATTTTTCTCATCACATCATTATTACCAAGTATGTTGCCACGAATATTTATAGGCATGTCTTCAATACATGTGTGCATGCAATTCTGTTGGGAATTATGGAGTCATAGGGAGGGCCTACAGAAGTTCAAGTTGAGGAAATGCCAAACTTTTCTAAAGTGTTTATATATATAAACAGAGAATATATAAACATTCTCAGCCATGTTTCAAGTTCCTGTCTTTAATCTCTCTGTGGCTACTACCAGTCATTTTAGTTTTCACCAGATCGCTATGTATGTCCTATTATGACATCATGTTTTTAATTTGCATTTTCTTGACTACTGGTGAGGTTAACACCTCTTCACTGCAGGCCAAACAAATTCAACTATGATATTTAGGGTGCAAGTTCAGGTGGTTGAACTATAAAGAAAACTAACAGAGCAACTATCATAAAAATCAGGGGAATAAGGTTCCATTAGGGGAATGGAAGATAAACTTCTAGAAGAGGGCACGTGGCAGGGGAGGGGCCCTTAGAAAGCTGGCAGTACTGTGTCTTTCATCCCATACAGTAGTGACATAGATATCACTCTGTGATCAGGCATTGGGCTATAAAGTCTTGTTTTGCACATTTTTCTATATTTGTCTTATTTCACAGTAAAAATTTCAAATAAAAGGTTAAGTAACAAAATTAATATTATTTGAGTAACTACTGTGTCCAGGGTCCTATGGCAAATATAGGGACTCAACGATGAATAAGGAAGGTTCTTTCCCTCAAGGTTACCATGACTCACACAACTAGTAGATGGGCAGTATGCACTGCTTCTAGAGAAATGAGAACCTGTGAAGGATGCCAAAGGGGAAGGGGATTTGTGATGTGCTGTCAAATGTGAGTAGGATTAGATAAGCAAAGAATAGGAGGAGGCATTATGGATACCTTTTGATTTGTGACTGGAGTCAACTCTCCATCTACACACACACACACACACACACACACACACACGCTGATACTCAGATGCTCATAGTCATACACATACTCACATATTAGTTTGCTAGGGCTGCCATAACTAAGCACCACAGACTTAAATGACTGTGACTTAAACAACAGCAATACATTGTCTCCAAGTTCTAGAAACTAAAAGCTGGAAATCAAGGTGTGGGAAGACCTCTTTCTGTGGTCTGTGAGGAAGAATCTGTTTCTGGCTTAGAGATGGCCATCTTCCCCCTGGATCTCTTCACAGTATCTTCCTTCTTTGAGTGTCACTGAGTCAAAAGTTTCCCATTTTATAAGGATACTGGTCATACTGGATTAGGGCCCACCCTAATAACCTCATTTTCATTTGGTTATAAAGATCCTATCTCCAAATAAGGTCACATTCTGAGGCACTGGTATTTAGGACTTCAATGTATGAATTTGAGGGAGTTGGGGGTGGGACACAATTACACTTATAACATGTACATATACATATAGCTTCACAAATTCACACATATATGTACTCCCATACACATACACAATCACATACACAAACTCCCATTCACACAGACTCATTTACAAACATGCATATGAATTGCTCCCGGAGAGCAAACTCTCCCATATACTCATACACACACCCAAGTATTCTCAAAATGCACTGACACACACATACATACTCACATACCCAGATTACACTTTCTCACACATATTCATACATACTCATATGTGAGCATCATACAAACATGTACACATCTCACATCTGTAGAGGAGATACTCTTTCTCCCAGTCTGCTCCTCACAGCATCCCATCTCCTTGGAGGAATGTGACCTAAGCCAAGGAAAGCAGGGCCTTCCCCAAGAGTAAGTCACCTGGAACTAAGAGAAGACCACCCCCTTTCCTCTGTGGTGGCAAATCTGGGAAGAGTACAAGTAGGTACTCTCAGGCTGCTATTGGAAACATTACTTCCTGGTCATCTGTGGGATACGCCTGTCTGCTGGAGGGAAACGAAGGAGATTCATGTGAGAGAATAAGAAAGGGAGCCCCATTGACCCTTACCCCCAGGTTCCAGCCACCCGTGGAGTCAGCTGCACCCTGACTTGCCTAACAATTCAGTAACTCCCTTTACTGCCCAAGTTAGTTTGGGTTGGGTTTCTATTAATCATAATTGAAAGAAGCCAGATTCCTTGAAAGGGCTTTCCAATGGAAGCCTAGGGAGTGTGAGGGGAACTATGATGATAGAAGGGAAGTGACCAAAATGGAACTTGTGGCCACAGTTGGGTTTTCTTTTCTTTTCATTCCATCTTGTTTTATTATTCCAGAGGCATCCGTCCTCCAACTACACTGCCTTTTTTCAATACTTTGCCAACCTCTACCCCAGCAAATTCTGCAATCTCCCTCCTCCTTACAGCATATCTGCTTGTATGTCAGTCTCTCCAGGACCACAGCCTGCTGCCTTTATGAAAGTCATATCCCTCATGGGATGCCCTAACTCAGACTTTTGATTGTTTTCTCTATAGCACTTCATTGCACTCTGGAATTATTTTGGGTGCTATTTACTTGGGTCTATCTTTCTTCTCCCTTAAACCATAAGCCCCCTAAGGAGAGAAATGTGGTGGGGCGGGGGGGTGTTCTCCATCTTATCTCTGGAACACAGCACCCAGTGTGGCACTGCTGGGTGATCCAAGGTCAGCGGGAGAGACAAGGATGAGGATGATGTGTTCTCCGTTACTGTAGTAACTCCCCAGTTGTGGCCCCCCATCCAGGCCTTCTGAAAAGGCAATTTTAATTTTCAGTTGGCAACTTCACCATGGATTCCTACAGCTCTGGTTCACTGCGGTTGTGCAGCTTTCAGCTCCTCCATGACTCTTTCCCTTCATCTCCCAGGCTTCACCCCACAGAAATCTCCTGCTGCGTGACCTGCTTGCTCAAAGGGCGTAGTGTGTGGGCTCCTTATTTTTAGCACAGCCACCAGTGGCAGGTCACTTTGTTTTGGCTTTGGCTAAATGAGAAAACATGTTGATAATTTTAAAGTGACTGAACCAATTTTAATGTTTTAATTCCCACCCACCCACCTCCATTTTTTTTTTTTAATTTCTTAACCCCTAAGCCTTTTTTAGAGGGCATGCCACAGGCAGTGTTGGATCTCTTGAGACACAGCAGTGAAGAGAATGTCTTGTTCAGAAACATGCACAGTGACATGCAGGCAACTTTCTGTTTGGAGAGCCCTCTTTGGGGCCAAGGAGAGAGGATTGCTCTAGAGTCCCTAGTCATGAAATCCTGCTTGAGGGAAGACAACTGTTTTTTTTTTTTTTTTTTTCAAAGTAACACATGTGAGAGAAGTGACCATGGTTTGTTAACATTCCAGAGTCTTAGATACCAGAACTCTAATTTACCACAAAGAGCACTCCAGGGGGAAAAAAAGTTAACTGTGGTGTATTTAACACACCTGAAAGCCACATTTCCTCCTCCCTTCCCTTTCAGATACTCCATCTCTGGAAAACCAAACTGAGAAGCAACTGCAATTCAGGGCTGTGGAGTATCCCACGTCAGAAATCAGTATGGAATGTTCCACTAGCTTTGCCTGTAACTTTTTTTACAGCCTTTAAATTGCCGTCTCTCTAACTACATTTCTTCAATGTTGCTATTTGAGTGGTATCAATCAGACAGGACTGCCCTTGGACACCGAACTCTCAGAGTCAGCCCTCATGAATAAATTCTGATTACTCCTGTATTCCAAAGAGAAAAATGTATGTTTTCAGCTGGTTGTGAGCTGTGGGTGGGTATTATATATATATATATATATATATATATATATATATATATATATATATATATATCGACCTCTCATTTGTAGGTGTCTGATGCTAAAATGGGTGAATTTTTCTCCCACAACCACCTCAGGCCTAGCTCCTTGGCCACAGCCTTAACACTCCACTGCTTTGCCTAATTCCTAATTCTAAGCAACTCTCATGACCTAGTTTGTTTTGTTGATTAAAAAACGTACCAGTTTAGACTTCACATTTCAAGTTTGATTGCTGTGGGACAAACTGGCTCATAAATCTTTGCTAGGCTACTAGTAACTAGAGAGAAGTCTCTTTCTTCAGTAAACATTCCCTGCTTCTCAGTAATAGGGTGCCTTCCATCACCCAGAGGTTTTTTCCTTTTAATTGAGTGTTTGTTGAAGCATGACTCTGAGATAGGAGGCCTATTCAGGAATAGAAATTGCAGCCCAACGTGCCCGTTACTTACCTGAGACGGGCCCGAGACCAGCTGCACCTAACAGGGCCGGGATGCCTGGGCCGGGGCTTGGGCTGCTGGGCCAAAGAGCGACATTGCCGAAAACCAGGGGGCACAGGGGGTTCGTGGGAGCCTGGGTCTGTGTAGCCTCTCCACTTCCTGCAAAGAAAGCTGAGGGTTAAAACAAATAATGCAACCGCCCTATGCTCACTTCCTCCTCACCTCCCACACACCCCCCTCCAAATTCCTCTCCCAGAATGGAAACTCAACTTCTCTGCGCATCAGAACAACGTATCTGTGTTTTTCCAACCCATTTCTCCTCTCTGGAAGTCAGGAATCTGCTTTCAAAGCTTCCCCTACTCTTGGAAAGGAGAAGAGAACCAACATTTCTGGAATCTCCGTTTTGCGCCAGGCATTCTATTAGCTGCTTTCCAACAGGGCAATTGGCTTGGTGGGCAAGTTGCAGCTACCGGAAGGGCAGGTGTGCTGTCCTGGCTCTCCCGGTGCTGATCTCCAGGGCCCTGTTTTTTCCTGACCCGGAGTTCTTCTCACACATCAATATGGATAAGGTTTTACTTTGAACTGTTCATTCTTCCAGGAATGACAGATGTCAGATTAAACTGCAAAACTCTCCAACTTTACATTCACTGCATTCACCTCCAATCAATAAACGCATCCTGGTGCTTCTCAGCAGGAAGACACTCCTCATTATGGCCCTCCTCGGCATTGCCGGGGAGCTGCTCCTCCCAGCCCTTCAGAGCTTACACTATTTTGCACATACACTTCTCACCCCTGATGTGAAGCAGTATAGTGTCTTCAAATGTGATTATTTGAATTCTAGCAGAAACATTTGAGGTATATCCGGGTGGCCCCCTGTCCTGAGCTGAACCTCCCGTGCTACAGAAATGGGTTATTACAGATACCTAAGAATAGCTACAGCTTTTCTCTTGGCTGGAATAAATTACGGTGTGACCCCTCCTTGGTATCCAGCATGTTGTGAGCCCTTTACCTTCAAAACAAAATGGGGCTGAAATCACAAATATTTACCTCACAGAAATACTTGAGGGTTGTTCTTCTCTCTACTCTCCAACACAGCAAAATCTCGGCTTTGATCCTTGCTTGTTCTCACTGCCCTATTCCTTTGCCCACGCCTTCTCTGTCACTGGGCTGCTGAAAGTCCCTGTTCTCCCTCCCTATCAACTATTCACTCCTCGGTAACAGCTTAAAACCCTCCCCAAGAAGGAGACTGACAGCCGAGCTGGGTTTTCAGAGAACAGGAATACACAGAGCAGAGCACAGCAGGTGGGAGAAACACATGCCTATTTGTGATTTTTGTGAGCATTTAAACACTCATTGGAGATTGATTCTCTGGGCATCTATTATAATAAACCTTAACATTTTATTACAATTCAATAAACAATCATCTATGACATGTGTTGGCCACTATAGTTTTGGTCGCAAATCGCAGAAACCAACCTAAACTAGCTTGGGCAACAAATGAGAATGTATTGAAAAAACAGTAGAGAACACCACATCTAAATCATGGAAAGGATGGAGATGTAAGGTAAACAAAGTTCAAGAGGATTCACAGGCTCAAAAAGAAGTCTCTCTCTTTTTCTTTCCATCTCCCCTATACATCTCCCCGTTGCCCTCTTCTTCTCTCTGGCTTTCTCTGGTTCATTTTCCCTTACATTCACTCCTGATGGTTTGGATTTTTTTTAAGATTTTATTTATTTATTCATGAGAGAGACAGAGAGAGAGGCAGAGACATAGGCAGAGGAGAAACAGGTGGGGAGCCCGAAGCAGGACTCAATCCCAGGACCTTAGGATCAAGACCTGAGCCAAAGGCAGATTCTCAATGACTGAGCCTCCAAGGTGCCCTACTCCTGATGATTTTTGACTTAACATCCTCCACCACTAGAGAAGACCTATTTTTCTTGGTTTGATTTCTTAAAACCTGGGATAGGATACTAGTTGGCTCAGTTTGGGTCAGATGCCACCTTTGAATCAATAAAGTCTATCTGGGGGCAGGGATGAGCTGGCAACTTTAAGAACATGACTTTGCCTACAGGCATGGAGAAGAAAAGCACTTCCCAAAAAAGAAGATATTTAAAGTTAGGGTAATACTAATTACTGGCAACTGATAGCTCCTATATGTCTCTGTGATTTAACATGATGAAAGTTTATTTCTTGCTCATGACACAGTTCTGGTAGGATGAATCTTCTCCACAAGGAGCACAGGAGGAAGGGGAAATGGGTTTCATCTTCTGTCCCGTCTCTACTGTAAGGTTCTCCTTACAGTGTGAGGGGAATCGAAGAAAGGGCATTCTCAGTGTCCCAAACAGTAGGTGTCCATTGTGCTGGGCATAACACATCAGTATGCAACACCATCACCAAGGAACGCTTATTTATGAAAAAAAAACTATAAACAGACAAAAGAGATACAAATACACAACAAAACTGAACATGAAATTATGAAAAATCTCCAGGAAAACAGGAAAAATGGTAGTTTTAAAAAAATGTTTCATATGTTCAGATGGACCATCCTGAGGAACATTCTTGTTTGATTATCCTACGGTCTTACAAAGTACCAGGTTTCTGTTTCTACCTCCGCTGCCCCCCAGAAATGATAGAGTCATTTTATTTGCATGTATATCCCCGCCAGAGATCTTATTAGTGCCAGAGATTGCAGTGAGCCAACACAGTAAAAGCTGGAATCAAGACCTTTCCTTGTTCCAATTCCTTGATCCCAGGCTTAACTGCATTTCCTCATAGGATCTTTATTTGCCACAAAGAGACTGCAGCTGATTCTTTCTTTTTTCCAGTCCTGATCTCATCATTTCAATTAAGCAGCCTCTTGGAACAGAGCATACGGCAATCTTCATCAGTCTCTTTTGATTATGTCCAGGTCAAGGAATTGCCTCTGACTCTCGCCTGCAGTTTTCTATGATGCCTTTGGGCCCTGGTCCCCTTCATTTTCCTTTTTTCCTTCTCTTCCTCCCAATGGAACATTCACCAGCTCTACCATTTCCCTATGTCACTGGTTAGAATCCATTCATACCCCATCCAGGCAGGTGCATCCAACCACCTTTATCACATTTTTTTTCTCACATCTTACATCAAAGTAATTGTTGAGATAGTCCTTGGGGAGGGAGCAGAGTAAACGGGGCAATCATGGAGGAAGCTAAAAACTGCAAGACATAAAGAAAATCTACCTATGCACAATGACGGCTCCAAAGAAGTCTTCAAGACTGATAAATGGGTACAAACCTTTGTAATTTGGGGAGAACCTCCAGTCAAACCTTTAAACTCACAAAAGCATCCCAAGAGACAGCCTCTCGTAGCTCATTTTTGGGACACAGAACCCGAGTCCAACCTGATATAGGGCACAACAAGCATCAAACAGTGTTCCTCCTATAATCCTCCACATTCCCACAATGCCTTGACAAAAGAACCTGCCAGATATGTCATCTGCTTGCCTCTCTTTGATTGGAAACACTGAAGCATGGCAAAAAGTGGAGTGAACCACCCACCGCATGACAGAGTAGCAGAGATAGTTCAGGAAATAAAACTCAGGATTTCATCCCTGGTGCCTACCTTAGCATGCAGCCATTCTGCTGCACATGTTTTTCATAATGTACCTCAGGGGTTTGAATTATTGCTGGGTTTTGCTTTTTTAGGTGGATAGGGAGAATTCAGGTGGAGAGCACTAGTAAAATGCAAGAAGTTAAAGCATTATTGGTATAACAAATAGAGAATGTTTTGTTCCAGTTGAAAGAGCTCCAATATTTCATCCCAAAGTCATCTTCTGGGAAAACCGAAATGTAAGGAGTCTGACACACACTGAATAAGATTTAGTAGGCACATTTCCAGGGTATGCACAGAGCCCGTGTTTTGCTGATTTTACACTTCCTCTTTAACCTTAGGTCTACCTGGCCAAATATCTATAGTGCCTCATGCGAGCAACTTTCAGGGCAATGTAGTCAATAGAGCACAACATTTTTATTATATATTAGTTTCTCTTTTCACATGCTTGTATTTGCAAGACATAATCCCTGATCATAGACAACTTTCTCTCCAAATTATATAAAAACAGTTTCAAAGGTATTTTGTTCCATAGGAAAAAATACTGGAATAAAAAATTACCCAAGTATTGATAACAATTGCTAGATGAAGGTATTATTAGGTGTGATTTTTTTTTCTTCCTCTATTTTTATTATTTCTGAAATCTCTGCCAGGGCTTCAAATTGCTTTTTATTTTTTAAGACTTATTTTATTGAGAGAAAGAGCACACAAGCAGGAGGAGGGGCAGAGGGAGAAGGAGAGAGAGAATCTCAAGCAGACTCCCCATTGAGCCCAACACAGGGCTAGATCCCATGACTCTGAGATCATGACCCAGGGCCAAACTCAAGAGTCTGATGCTCAATCAACTGAGCCACCTAGTCGCTCCCCAAACTGCTTTTTAAATAAAAAATGAAACAGGGGTGCCTGGGTGGCTCAGTTGGTTGAGCATGGGACTCCTGATTTTGGCTCAAGTCATGATCACAGGGTCATGGGATCGAGGCCCTAGTCAGCTCCTTGCTCAACATGGAGCCAGCCTGAGGTTCTCTCTCTCCCTCTTCTTGTGCCCCTCTCCCTGTTCACAATCTCTAAATTAATTAATTAACTAATTAATTAATTAATTTTTAAATGTGAGACGTTAAGAAAAAGGAAAAGAAATGAAACAAAGTTACAACCTATAAAGGAAGCGTACAGTTCCAAGTTTGCCCAAGTTACCTCTAAAGGACAAGTCCAAACCCTTGAGTGGCAGGTGGGAAGCTCCTTGAGGCTGTCATAAAGAGGCACTGCAATATAGAGTCGATGTGAGCACCCAGCTTTAAAGCCCAGCCCAGCTCCTAGCTAGCTGTTTGACCTTGGACTGATTGCATCATACCTCAGTACTTCAGATGTCTCCTTGCTCATCTGTAAATCTGTTAGAGTAAGTGGCTAGTTAGGTTCTAACAGAGTACCTGGAGGTCAGCTATGGGAAAGTCATGGCCAGCTACGGGTAGGTCAGAAGCCTATCTTGGCAGCACCCCACAGGAACCCAAGTTCAAATCAGACAGGACCAAGATGGCGGATGCTATGACAGGAAACCCCTGACCAAATTAGGAAGAAAAAGCATAAAAGCTTCCAAGCAAGCAATGAATATTCTTCTGCCTAATTAACAACTGTCAATAGAAGACAGAAACCCAATCCCCAGGGCATGCCTCTCTCTCTCACTCTTTCTCTCTCTTTTGCTTATTTGCTCTCACATCTACCGAGAGTGTAATTTTCACTTTAATAAGCTATTCCACTTGTGTCACTTGTCCACTGTGCTGTCTGTCTGTCTCTCCTTGAATTTATTCTCGTTACAAGCCCAATAACCTTCCATGTCTCCCTGGGTCATGGCTGGGTCGAGGGCCCAGGGCCCAGGGTCTCCCCAGTTCACCTGGCAGCAAGTCAGAGTAAATAATCATAATAACCATGAGACAGGGAAGCCAAAGGGACCTCATGAGAGAAAAAGCTGTGTTTTTTCCCCTTTGCTTCTTATCCACCTTGTGTTCTTGCTAGGACCTGCACCTGCACTCCACTCTACACACACCTCAGAATGCAAATAGCGTCTGTCCTCCTGGTAAGTGACAAGGAGTTAATGGTTCCTCTAGAACAGCTAACTTCTGAGGAAGGACCAGGTGAGAATGACCTGCGAAGCTATTATATGTGTATTCCAGACCACTATTAAACATCTCGATGCCAAGACCCCTGGCCTCAGAGAATAAATGATTTATGATGAACAGCTGGACCTTGTCCTCATTCTGACCAGTTCTGGACATGTGCACCAGACTACAGTCATCAGTAAAAACCCCCAGTCCACAAAAAAGATAAGACTCATGCTCCTTTCTTTTCCAAGTCTCCCAAAACTCAGAAAGGATGATGGTCCATTTGTATCTGCTGTCTCTATGTCTTTTTTTTTTAAGATTTTATTTATTTATTTGACACACAGAGAGTGAGAGAGCACAACCAGGGGGAGCTGCAGAGGGAGACACAGAAGCTCAACAGAGAGCCTGATGTGGGACTTCATCCCAGGACCCTGGGATCATGACCTGAGCTGAAGGCAGATGCTTAGCCGACTGAGCCACCCAGGTGCCTCCATCTCTATGTCTTTAATAAACTCTGCTCTCATCTCCTGCTGGCTCGTGTTTGATTTCTATTCTGTGTGAAGTCAAGGACCCTCTTGGCTGGTCCTGGGGGACCCCCTCTGGGTCTTCGGAACCAACCTGCCTGCATCAAAACCTCTTTACAAGTTAATAGGCACAGGAGTCAGGGAAAAGTAGTTTCCTCCAATGTAGGTCAGGGTTTAGAAGGGCAGGGAATAAAGTTGAAAGCAAATGTGCAAATGATTGGCATAGCCATTATCCTTATTTGCTAAGAAATAGCTCTTTAAAAGCCCTTCAAATCTGCTTACAACCACATTAGGTAGTATTCCATACTGTTATCTTTTTTAGCTTCCTCCAAAGCAAATTTTGGGAATACACTAACCTCAGGGTCAGGTCCGGTGACTAGCCCCAAAGAATATTGTGTTCTGTCTCCACACCAAGCCTCAAGCCTGTGATTCCCTTGAAGTGCTGCAAAGTACACTACCTTGCTTCAGGGAGGGTGTTCGTAATGATTCCGGCTTTCTTCATGTGCCCTTCAAGGCATGCATAACACAGACATTGTTATGCAGATCGAGACGTCCTGCACTTCAGTTTTCATATCTGTGGCATGGAATGCTATTACCTATCACACCTTGAAGCCCAATTTTTGCAAAAGTACCTTAAAAACTGTGAAGTATTTTACGCAAATGACTTGTCATTACCTTTTGATTCTTGCTCTTTTTTGTTACCCCATGCTACTCCTCTTACAGGGACAACTTGGTCATCCTGACATGTTAGAAGATACCATGAACCTGTGTCAAAAGAACTAGTCACCCAATAGGATGGCTTCTGCTAAATTTCCATGTGATCCCAAACCAAATCAACCCTAAGGCACGCTGATACAGAAAATGAACTTGTTCACATGTTAGAGTTCTCAGCCAGCCTGACCGCACAGATGCCTACATATGAAGGGACATCTTCCAAAATATACCAAATGATGGTTCTACAAACATGCTCTTGTCATCTCAAAAGCATATTTAAGCACATTTTAAAACTCAAAGGATTGAGCAAACAGAAAATCTGAAGTATCTTTCTCAAGGCCATGCAGCCAACAAGCAGCAGAGCTAAAAGTTGGACCAATGATCATGCACTGGCATTCTATTCACTCACAGCATTGCATCCTACAATAGCATGTGTATGTGTTCAGAGATCTCTGTTTTCCCTTTATTTCCCTTTTGGCCACTCCAAATGCAGGCTGTGACCCTGGCAGCTCCACCCCGCACCATATGGCCTGCACCCAGGAAGAGCTCCAAGCAGCTTTCCCTGACCATGATAATGCACCCCTCAGATCTCTGCTGCTGCTGGCAACATGCAAAAATGAGTGACAGTCCAGTGGCTGCTCTCTGAAATCCATCACTGCATTCACACGGAAGCCATGCTTACCACTGCCTGTTCGCAGCTCACAACTGACTGTAGCAGGGATGCTAAAGCAGGGCCACTCCTGGACTCCCTGATAGGCTCCCCAGTGGCCTAAGACTCTTCCACCCAACTTTATTTCCTTTTCTCATTCACTGAGGGCAGACCAGCCTCATGTTCTGCTGGATCTCCCACATGCCCTCATAAACATTTCCTCTAACCGATCTTTGGTTTGTCCAATCCAGCCTGGCATCTGCTCCTAAGAGGACCCAGACTAAACAGCATCTCTTACTTAGTTCTAGTTCTTTCTCTCCCCTTATGCCTCTTAGTCTCATGTTCCAAGGCTCAGAGTCCCAGCATTCAACTTCCACATCAGTGCACCTAGCAATCCACTCATTTTACACACACCACTACTCCCAGCCCCTAAACTGGGGGAGAAACTAAATGTTTTCCCCCATTTTCAACACCTCTCACTGCAAGAATCAATTCAGTCCTCCTTTGCTGCTTGAATGGCCCCTCATCAGAGAAGAAGAATGTTATAAATCTACTGTCGCTAAGGTGTAAATATTAACAGCTTAATGTGGGATCTCTCCAGGGAGCCTGCATTTTAAAGAGGCCAAATCGAGAGGGCAATCACTTAACCCAAAGAAATGAATAAATCTACAGATATTTCTTGAGTACCCATGTCAGAGAGCTCAAGAGAAGCTGAATTCAAATTTAAAGAGTGTAACTCCTGGGTGGCATTTAAATAATGTCCCTTGACTGGGAGATCTTTTTCTCATCAGATCAATTTACCCTGCTCAATAACACTTTGAAGACCATCCTAGATAAAACCTTCTCTCCCCCAAACAGTGCATTTTTTAAAGGTCAGCCTGGACAAGATCTTGTTCCTACAAGGGATAAGAGGAGTTTCAATCCAGGCAGAGACCATCCAGCAAGTAAGGAGAGTGAAGATAATTCTCTACTCTTGTCTTCCCCTGGTTTTTTCATGTTACAGCCTTTTAGTTACAACAAACTGGAGAACTCTACCGTGACATGTTTTATCACAGAAGGGACACCATCCTGGGTCTTACAAAGCACTATCCAGGCTCTTCACTGAGCACTAGGGGCAGGCTGTTTCAGTTACAAAGGTTTGCTTCCCTGATCGTAAGAAAATAAGCAATACCATCATCTTCCTTAAAGCTGAAGAGTGAAGAATAAGTTAATATTTTCAAAGGACTTTAAGATATATGACACAGTAAGTAACTTCCTATTGTTGGCAGGAAGGTGTTATGGGTGATGGGTGATTGAATATTAAGACAAAATAAATACTTTCAAAGCACTGAATAGGGTAATTATACAGGCATTCAAATGAATGCCCTCAGTGTAGTGTCTCCAAGTCAAGCATGTTACAAGAACAGAGACCTCTTTTTTCACTCCAAAAAACAAAACAGAACAAAAACAAGAACAAAAAACCTGCACACACATGCACATATACATAAAAAAGCAAACATGTTGCTTTTTTATGTAATGCAAATCATGTAATGCAAATTAATGCATCATTACTTTTCTGTATTTTAAACACAGAAGTCTAGAATTGCAGTTATTGCAAGTCAAGGTTTTTGGCTCCAGGCCAGCTAGCACAGACTGATGGACAATGACCCCCAAGTTATGAATCTGCCAATCTGCTCCCACCTCAGTCATCAGCTTATCAGGGGACCTTAGCAAAAGCATCTACCCAACCTGTGCCTCCATTTTCCCCATCTATAAAAGTAAAACATTACATTCAAATGACTTTAAGTTGGCTATTAGCTTCACAGGAAGGTTGTGAATATTCATGAGATGTGGCTCAAAATTCTTTCTTACCTTTAGAACAAAAATCTCACTGTGAACCAAAGACATTCCAAAACTATTGGGATGGTGTGTCCCCTGAAATAAAGCACCCTAAGTTATTAGAGTCAGACTGCTGAATAGAAAAGGACATTCCAACCAGAAAAGAAAGGACTGAGCCAAGAAAGGGCTGAGGCTGGTAACTATGTCCCTCCCAGTAAGGGGACTCAAGGCTGCAGTAGCCTGAACTGCTCACAAAGGTCTTTGACAGTTTAAAATAGCCTTATTCAAAAGCAAAAAGGCTGCAGCTTCCCTCCCCCACCCGCATCCTTATACTGCAAAAGAGTTACCTCAAAACACAATCTCAATAAGAGAGAGTTCCCCATGGACTCTAGGTGCAGTTCAATCATCATCTCCTCCTAAGAGTCTACCCTGATCACAATTGTCCCTTTTCTAGTTCCCTCATTAGATGCCCTGTCTATGTTCCAATGATACCTTTTATATTGTGCTGTAATACTTGTTTTACTCATATGTCTTCCGGTAAATGATGAGTTCCTTGAGAGTAGAAGGTTGTAGGGAAGGAAAAATAATTTTCCCTCTGCCTCACTGAGTTTTTGGCTGAAACTCCTCCAATAAAAAACAGATTAATAACAGAAAACAAATAGGTATTGATTAACATTGATTAACATGTAAACATGGGGTATGTGACATGGGAGACACAAAGGGGAAAATGAGTAACTCAAAGAAGTAGCTTAGAATTCAGGCTTAAAAATCATCCTAACAGGGAAAGGAAAAGGGAGGTTATAGGCAACTTAGAGCACAGTAAATGGTTTTTAGGGAAGATGAACAGACCCTCAGAAAAATAGGTAGGAGGTGTGATTCTTTGTGACAAAGTTTGTTTGGGTGTGGTGTTAACACCCAGTCTCCTCTCCCATGACAAGAATCAATCCTTTCTGGTTGATGAAACTCTTTAGAGGCCATTAATGACAACTGAGTTCTTTTTGGATGAATCTGTCTTTGGGCAGAAAAGGGATGTTCCGAGAAACTCAGTACAATCAATATGCCAAGTACCTACAGCCCAGTACAATCAATATGCCAAATTAGCATGTTTTGGGATGGCATACTTTGGGGCAACATAACTTTCAAGATTATACTCTTTAATAGGGGCCTAACACACTTCCTGGCACGTAGTAAATGCTCAATAAATTTCCAATGGACAAGTGACTGAGTGAGATCACAAGGAGGATAAAGTATAGGTGTGCCCTTAGGCAGCCAAAAGTCCAGGAAAGGTGACTACGACTAGAAACCAATGATTTAGGACAAATTAAAAGGTGCGACTAAAACTCTATGTGAATTTAAATGAAGAAACCATCTCAGGAGTGAAGGAAAAACACAAGGCAGTAAACAGGATCTTAAACAAGGAACAACATCTGAGAAGAGGCAGGACAGTGGCCCACAAGGCCCCCCAGCCACATCTCTACCAAACCCCTCCCTCCTTCCATGCCAGCCACGCCAGCCTCTCACTTTTCTCTCAAGCTACCCAGCAATGCCAGTCACATGGCATTAGCACATGTGACTCCCTCTATTTGGGATGCTCTTCCTGCAGATACTTACAAGACAAACTCCCTCGCTTCTTTCACATCTCTGCTTAAATGTTACCTGCTCTAACCACTCTGCCCTAAACTGAAATCTGCCAACCCTCCACCCACACTGCCAATGCTCCTACCCTTCTCTGTTTTGGGTTGTTTTGTTTGTTTGTTTGTTTGTTTGCTGTTTTTTAACAATAGGTCTTATTAAACAAATGTAAAGATACTTTTTAGACTACTTAGTTGTAAACTCCGGCCCAAGTGTTATTTCAAACCTCCCACAAGGGAAAAGGCTCTGGAGAAAGCCAATTCCAAGATTTCTCTCTTGTGAGACACATTTCCAACAGGGGAAAGGGGTTAGATAATATTGTTACACTAGGTACAATAAAGGATGTCTGGTTAAAAGTTATTAGGCCTGTCACAAGACAGATGATTAGCTGAGCAGATAAATCTAACTTCCCAAAAGGGGACCTTAATCTCATTCAAGTGCAGTGACATAACAAAGTATATTGAACACTCAGAGCAGATCATTTTTTTCTCTCTCCTCCCTACAATAGAATTAGTTTTAGGAATAATCATGAAATTAATAATAATAATGACCAGAGGAGAATCAAAAACTCTGAACCTTTTCTTTCATTGATCTTTGTATACATATACATGCCTGTAATACAATTTAACAATGAACAAAGAAAAAATAAAATAAATATCACAATGCCAAAAAATGAATGAAATTAAAGGGTTAATAACTTTCATCACGTTTATGTATTTTTGGAAAAAAAAAGAGAAAAAGCTATACCCACGTAATATTTCCCTCAAAAGTGAATAAATTGGAGTTAATGACAAATAACAAGAATTTTCTTAAAATGAGGGGGGCACTGGAAATCATCCTGAGCACAGTGATGGTGCATCTGCAGGTGAGGGGCAGGGCTGGCAACCCACACCTTCCAATCACCTGGCCCTCGGGAGGTGACCTGGATTTCCTGTCAGTCCATGACTGAGAACAAAGCACAGGATCCTTCCCTGAACACTTTGGATCACCATGCAATAAAAAATAAACAAATAAGAATTTTCAAAAAGACAAATTTCTATTTTAAAGATACTATTCAAATGCACTAGAGTATCTCATGTATGAGCTAAAGTTTTCACTTAGCAAAACCATGCCACTTTTGGGCATCCCTTTTCACGCTCTGTTTCGGTGTTTTAAATTGCAAACACAGATAATATCCTCAAGTGGTCATAAAGAAAGACAGAATTGATACAACCTCAGTTCTATATCTTTGTCTTAACAATTGCTCAGAGCTCTTGTTGTTTACATCAAACCTACTATTTGCACACAAGCCCGTATACTGAGCTGGGGATAGAAGTCATGTACTGCACCTGAATACACCCTAATAATTCTGCGTTTACTTGTTCAGGATGGCAGGGGAGGACACTTTACAAATAGGAATTATCTGCATTAATCTTCATGTGCAATACAATGTTTATTAAAGAATAGGTAGTGAATGTGTGCTCCTCTGTGCTTATATGTATATTGACACTGAACAGTAATCAAAATAATTGTTTAGTACTTAGATCAACAAAAAGGCTTTCTCTAGGAAGACTATTCTAACACTGGCATTGTTTAAAAGTACCAATCTATGGTAATCATTAGAAGCAGACCAGCTTTTTGTTACTCTCTGGACAGTGCATGCCATTTTTGCTTACTCTGGGATGGATCTTCTGGTTGTTTTACCCTTGCTCTTCTTCAGCTCTCATCTACTGAAGTATTCTGGAAGCATTTTATCAGAAACCTAAAAAGTTAGGTTTTAGATAATTCTATTTCTCATGTAATAGGTAATTTACTTAATTATTTTGTTTATTGCTTATCTCCTCCATAAGGGCAGGGATACATGTCTGTTTTACTCATTGTTATATTCCAAACATCTAGAATAGTATCTGGCACATAGGAAGTGCTCGACGTTTATTTGATTAAATTGAAAAATGTCCACTAATTCTCAGCTATCATTAATTCATGGATAGATTCTCATATGTGTTGAATTAACTATCTTTCCCTCCAAAGAATGATGCCAAAGATCCAGCAAACTGCTCCCTCAGTTTTTGGAGTATCATGATTAAGAATTCCTGTCCCCAGTCACAGAGGTCCCATGTCCCTCATCAGATCCATGAAGCTGTGTCAGCTAGTTCTCCAAGTTTGTTCTGAGGACACTAATTCTAGGATATAGTAATGCTGTTCTGCAGGAGGGAGCAAGGGAAAGTGACCCCGGGATCAAATTATTTTAGGAAATTTTCGATTAAACAAAATTAAGGGAAGACTATTTTTGTTTTCTTTTTTCCACTGCAACACTTTTCAGGGCTTAGATTATATTGTCATTGTGATTCTCCAGTATCATATAATAAGGAGGACTTCCAAAACTTATTTGATCACAATTATGAGAATTTCTGAAAAAATCTGTACTGTAATAAGTGATCTCCTGACCTCCTAGTACTGTGGACTCTTACTCCAAACATGAACATGATAAAAGTGGCTGCCACATGGAACAGAAAAAACAAATCCACAGGCAGCACACCAAACCATTGAAGAGTGCCTGACACATGGTCAACATGCAGTGAACGTTAGCTATTGCTCATATAATTTTGTGTGTGTTTGCCTCAATCTAAGGAACCCATAGTATTTTTCTCATTCCATTTTATAACTGGACAACCAAGGCAGATAGAGGAAAAAAAATGGCTTAAAAGAAAATCTCAAATCTGTTGCCAGTAAGATAACCAAGCATAATTAATTAATTAAGCAATGAAGATTATAAACAATGACAATACAGTTTTTCCTCAAACTTAACATAATACTTCACAGTTTATCACCCCAGTGTTCCTTGTCAACCAGGAAAATCGTTGAAACACACACCCACAAAAGAGTACTAAATATGCCAGGATAAACAGGATTCATCTTCTTTGGAATATCTATTTTGTGTCAAGATTTGGGGGTAGAAAACTGAATTAATTTAATTAATAATTTTAAATATATGTATATTTTAAATGAAAATATTTCAGAACTGAATGCAATCTTGGGAAATTTAAAGAAAAATATGAACATGCAAAGAAATATTTCCTGCCTGCAGGAGGCAGCATTGAGCAAAACCCCAGAGTCCTTGAGCCATCTTCCTCCTTCCTGGGACAGGAGGGATACTTTGACAGCAGCCCTCAGACCTGAGTACTGAGCCCTATGCGTAAATGAAGCAAAGAGAAAAGAACATATGCTATCAAATGTGATTCACAATTCAAATACATTTTAATTTCTTATTCTTTTCACATTCTGAGAAACCATCTGATAATGTGCTTGTTTTGTAAAAGAGTAAAACTCTTCAGATAATATAAAGATTTTATAGCTACTGCACAGATTTAATAAGCAGAAGACTTGCTAGCATGAACCAAGTTCAAGCCAAACCACTGTACAATTTAATTCAACACAATATTCCTCTGTTTAAAGTGCATGTAATTGCCAATTTATATAGTCACCAAGACCAAAGGCTTGCTAAATAGAGTTCTGCAAACAAACATAGTATGGAAAGCTTTATCCCCAAGTACCATGCACCAGAATGAATGAAGTTAATCATTAATCAATCATGCATCTAATTCATTCCAAGGGCTTCTTGCAACTGTACAATTATATCAATGAATAAAATCAAACCCATCTATGTTAGTATTTCTCTAGATCTTATCACCATAAAGTTTTTAAAAATCCTCACAAACTTAACAGAACATGTAAAATCAAAGTGTCATTATCTTAAACATTAGCAGTAGATCATTATTTTCCCTCCATTATAAAGATTTCCTTTATGGAGAGTTATTCTTAAATAGCACTGAGCTTTCTGAAACTTAATTCACGTGCTCTCTTCTACTTAAAGAAGTTTTAACCTAATGGCTGAACAATATATAGTACTTTATTGTGGGTGTGTGTTTCAATTAAGTCCATTATACTCTAAAAATTCATTTGGCAACTTTCTTTTCACATCAAGTTGTGAGTTTTGAGGTGTATAATGCTGCATATAGATAGATCTCGGCACTGACTAGAAGAAAAACTCAACCTTCAGCCAGAGTTTTTTTTTTCTGGGGAGCTAAGGAGGAGAATGAGACCACAGGCATGCGGACTTCACAGTTTTACTTATTGTATTGTATGTATTTTATTTATTGTATTTATTTTTGTATTGCATTAATACAATTTATTATTGTATTAAATATTGAAGTAAGACTAACAAAATGGCAATAATTGTTCATTGTGATATATACCTGGATCATTTCCTTATGATTTTCTGCAATTTTTAACTCCTCAAAATTAAATAAATATATTAAAGGTTTGAAAATATATTCTTATTTTCTCATGTAAGCAAACAAAAAAAATTCTGAGTTTACAAGATGGCAGAGTCCTTGATTTTGCTCCCTCTTTCCCTCCTTCTCCCCATTCCTTCAGAAACTACTTTTTAAGGACCTGCTCTATGGCAAGCACTGTCCTACATGCTGGAGATATAGTAGTGAAAAGATGAAGATCCATCCTCAGAGTTGACACTCTTACAAAGGAATGGGTAGATAAACAATGAACAAATTATATAAGTAATTGCCTGATGTATTACAAGATGATAAACAATATGGAAAGTAATAGATACAGAGTGTGAGGGGTGGGAGTGGTCATGAAAATGTCACTGCAAAGGTAACATCTGAGCAGGTAAAGGAAGAGAAAGTGTGAGTTTCCATGGCCATCTAGGGATAAAAAGAATTCCAGGTGGAAGAGAGAGCAAGTGCAAAGACCCTGAGGTAGGATCATGCATGGAGTATTCAAAAACAGTGGGGCCAGCTCCTTGGAGTAGAGTAAGCAAGGAGTGTGCAGCAGGAAATTCTGTCAAATGTGTAATACGAGGGAGGTGGGGAGGTGGCTAGAAGAAAGCCTAATTGCATAGGAAATTGTAAAGTTTGCTCTAATGTCTATGTCAATGCTACTCAGAGTGTAATCAGCAGATCAGCAGCATCAGCATCACCTAGGAGATTCAAAGAAATGCAAATTCTTGGATGTCACCCAGACCTACCAAATCAAAATATGTGGGGGTATTTGGACTCTCCATGTGATTCTTATTTATGCTAAACCTTGAGAAACACTCTGTCATAAAAAGAAGAACCGATCATTCTTAGCTTCAAAACTGAGTTGAAAATTCAATTCTGTCCCTTACGAATCATCTAGCATTAGACTAATTGCACAATCTGTCCAGACCTCAGCTTCCTCATCTGTAAAGCAGACAAATTCATGTCTGCCTCCCTTTTTAATCAAGAGACTTTCTTTAAAAATTTTTTAAATCAAATCCGATGGTAAATGTTAAAGAAATGTGGTGACTGTAAATCTTTTGACAAATGTCTTTATTATTATGAATATGAGCCCCTAAGCCCAACCTCTCTCAGGGGTTTGCTCTTTCCTGTGCCCCCCACCCCCATGCGGTTGGGCTAGTGAAGATATATTCATGAAAGGCCTACAGTGAGTCTGGTTTGGTTTTGTTAAACTTGGCATGGAGCCTCAACACTTGAGACTGCAGCTGGTGTGATGCCATTATGATGTATATGGTACCTGGCCTCACTTTGGCAGGCAAGACCCACTCAGCCAAGCATTTCAGACTAGGATAATGGGACAACAGAGATGCTGTGGGATGCTTAGCCCAAAATGCCTCCATCACTCTTTCTACCCCAAAGTATTTGTTATGTTTTATGCAAACAACACTTTCACTTCTGTGACTTGGTATACATTGAGATTTGGAGTCAGAAGAGAAGGGTTCAAGCCCCCAGGCTGACTATTTATAAGCCCGATGACCCAGGAACTCACATCACCATGCTAGCCTCCCTTCCTTTTTTGTCCCCTCAAGTCGGTGAAGCAAGATGACGTGTGTGAAAGCTCTCTGTAAAAAGTAAAGAAGCACATAGGAGAATAGGACATTGTTATCATCTCCAGTTTCTCAGTCAAGGAGTCAACAAACATGTATTGAGATCACAATATGCCTGGCTCTGTGCGAGGCTCCAGGACCCAGCAATGAATAAAATCACACCCCATGTGGCACTTACATACTAGCATGGAAATAGAGAGACACAGGGCAGCACAAATACTAACTACAGCTTGTCAAGTGGTGATGAGTGCATTGGAGGAAAATAAAGAAGAAAAATGGGCAGAGGGAACGTTGAGGAGAGGGGGTTGCAGATCAGAAAGCATGGCCAGGGAAGGCCTACTCCACGAGAAGGTGAATTCCACCAAAAACCTGAAGGAAGGGATAAAGTCCACCCTCCACATTGTTCAGACCAATTCTACATGTAGCTGGTCTTTATACATCTGAGATCCAGAATACTTGCAGAATTTCCCTCATTTGCTAATACTACCCTCTTAAATCACTTTTGGGATAGTCGGCTAGGTATCGTCTGTGCCATGAGTAACACAAAGACTCAAACTTGAGCCATGTGAACATCTTATCTGAGGACATTTTGTTTACTGAGATGTGGAACAGTGCCAGGTGGTTGAATGAACTCCTCTTCTACCGACCCCAGAATCCAGCAACCTTCCCTCAATGTTAGCATAGGAGCCGCACATTCTAGAGACTAGAGACAAACTCCGTATCTGCCTTGTTTTTATTGTTAGTATTATTGTTTTCATTCTAGCTTAGCTTTCGTTTGCTGAGCATCTACTATAGGTTTAGTATTTTGCAGTTGTAATGAGTGGAAGAACAATTACTGTTTTACCAAAAAAAGGACTACAGCTCTTTCACATAGTACAGGAGGGACAGGTGTTCATTACAGGACAGATAGATTCCTAGTTGCATTTTTAGATTCAACAATAGTGGACTCTAGAGCCTCATGTAAAATGAAGGAATTAAATTAAATGCACTACATAAGCGAGTGAGGAAATGCTTCTGCTTTCCAGTGGCAGATGTGGAGATGGGGATTTAGGAGACCTGGAAATATGAACATCTGAATAGAGGTGGAAGAGACTATGGGAGTGGACCCCAAGAGATGAGGGGCTACCAAAGTTGAAGAAACAAGACAGCAAATAGGAATTTCCTGAGCCAGAATGGGAGTTTAAGACCGGTAAAAACAAATATTTCATTTGGAGTATATTTCCTATTCCATGCTGTAGCTCTGCTCCATTATCCAAACCTTCAGTAAAATCTGGAGGAGTGTGGTATTATCTTTAGGAAAAGAAGGAGAAAGGACTACATCTGCAACAGCAGCTGTGGAAAACAAGATGGCAAACCACATCTTAGCAGGAACCAGAATTGAAAGCAAGAGACAAACAGACAAATGTGAGTCCCCACCAACTGTACCCCAGAGAATCCCAGGAAATGTGAAAAAGACATTGATCTTGCCTCAATCCAAAGGATGATAGTTCAAGTTGTCTTCTGTTTACCTGGAGGGTGTGGGGACAGGAATTTCACTGCACAACTCTGGAAGGCACCATTCACATCACAGTCTGTGTCCAAGATGGCAGCCTTGCTAGGGATGCGCATACATCATCTCATTTAATCTTGGAAGAAAGACATAATTATCCCTGCCTTACACTTGAGGAAACTCTGAGAAGTCATTTGTCCAAGTTATCACGTATCTAATAATTAGGTCCAATCAGTATTGAGATTCAGCTTATTCCCACCCCCAAATCCATTCTGTTTCATCCCCTGCTTCCATGAAATGGTGACTACAAGAGGGTCCTCTACACACAGTGCCTTGCTGCCACTTTAGAGCTACACTCCTCCACCTGAAGTAGAGCCGCGAGGACCAAAAGAAAAATCCACTAATTTTTAATCACAGCACCTTGACTAATGCAAATTTGTGCAAATACGTACACATAGATGTGAATTTAAAAACAGGCTAAGTTAATGCCAGAAGTGTAGAGGAGTTAATAAGTGACGGGAAATCGTGGCATAGGAAAGGCTCCCACTTGCTTTTGCCTAACTCCTAAATCTAAACATCATCCCATTTTAAATATATAATGTTAGTTAGCAGTTGCCTAAGACAACTCCACAGAATCAGTACACTCTCCTGTTTTCCTCTCCCCTAAGAAAGCTACAACTGCCACTTACTTTAAATGTCATCAAGGTGTTAGACTGACCTTAGCCAATCAACCCCCAGCACCAGAGGAGTTCTGAAAGCAAGTCAAGTCTTATTTCCCTGGAGCTTTTCCCCTTCTCCATTATCTTCTCTCACCAATAACATCCTGATGTCTTCCATTTCGCTCACAGTCAGCACGTCTGGCTCTGTACACCTCCATGCCAGGCCTTCTCTGCATTTCCATTTTCTTGGTTATATCTTCATTTTCATCCAGGCTTCAGACGCCTCTCTAGGTGACTCAACTTTCAGTCAAACTTCTCTGTGCTTCTTTGATGTTGTGAGTCCAGAGGAAATCAAGGACTACAAAGAAGTGCTCTACAGTTTGTCGCTCTAGTCAACCAACAAGAATTTAGGTTTGTGACAAGTTGATTTCTTAGGATAAATCAAATGATGTCATATTCTGGAGCACTCACTCTGCGGGACACAGTGACCCTGGTTCTGGAGAGGCTGGTCATGATCCGGGAGACCTCATCAAGGAAGGACAGGGAGCGCTACCAGTGATAACTGAGAAGGGGGCATCACTGCCTCCGAGGCTAGCTTCTGGTCATTCTTAGCCGCCCAAATAAAAGTATGTGATCTTACGGAAACTCCGCTGCCTACTGTTTGGTGGGAAAACCTGTTCTTGGTAGTTTAAGTTCTCCCAGATTATTTTTTGCAATAAATATTTTGCAATATTTGCAACATCCAAAAAAAATTTTAAAGGAAGTACCTGGGAGAGGGAGAAAAGAGATGTTTTTCTTTTCCTTCATACAACTGTTGTTGACAATCTAGGTATTTCTCCGCTGTGATAATCCAAGCCCTGAAGCTCCTCCCACACCATGGGGACATTTCTGCAGGGGCTGTCACCTCCATCACCTGCACAGATCTTTTCTATTTTAGTTCAAGTTGACAGAGGAGTCATTTCATCCCTTCCCTGACTATTCTCCACTGGAGCTGCATAGTGAAAGATACAAGACTGCGCTTTGGAGGCTGGGAGAGTTCCTGTCTCTGGAATTTACTGGCCTTCTGTTCTGTGCCCTGCAATGATCCTGAAGTTAATTAGGAGTCCTGGTAGGTGGATCTGTTAGGAACCAAAATGCTTGAGACAAAAAGGAAATGTATAGGTTGATGTCAGTGAAAAGCTGCAAGGACTGGAAAGGCTGGCTTCACGTGCTCCGACACTGTCGTCAGAGAGCTGCCTCTTTCAATGCCATCCCCACGCAGGCTGCCAGCAGCTCCATATCCATTTTCTAGCATCCCATAACCTACTTAGAAGGACTCTTCCAAGAAGTTTAGAAGAAAGTCTTAGGATTGTACATCATTGCCATGACCCACAAGGGTAAAATGGCCAGAGCATGAGCCCACCCAGGAGCTGATAGTGAGGTTTCAGACCGAACCACATAAACTGTGAACTGTTCCCAAATGATGTCAAGTTGTTGTTGCCAGAAAAAAAAAAAAAGTGAGCAAGTACTGGACAAAGACAATAACTCCCTACAGGGAGGTGAATGAAGATGGACAATCAGCCCACCCACAAGCTCTTACTCATTTCCCGCTGACCCTAGAATTAGTCAGGGGTCCCACACTCAGTGTTCTGGAGATTTCTGCAGAACCTGTTGGTAAAGAGAGGAAGGAAACAGTGTATACCGCCTAGCCGTGCTAGAAAAGGATAGACTCTCCTTGTTGGGGGCCACGATCGTACAGCCAGCCCCAAAGCCCACCACCATTCCTAGAAAACCAAATAGAAAACTCTTCTTCCTTTTCCAACTCACCTTCCTCACCCTCGGGCTGCAGAATAAGGCTTTTTTGTGGTTCCTTTCTTTTCTCCTCCAAGTTGTCCTTGATGATCATCTAAATCTAATATTCTTTTAATGTAAATCCCCTCTTTACTGTTGGTGGGTCAACCAGACCACAGGCCAACTCAGCTATCCAATAACTAACAGAATTTTAAATTCAGGCCTACGGAATAGACATCTGAAACCAGCCATGTCAAAACAGATTCTGATATACAGCAGCATGAGAGCAAAGATCAAACCTCAGCTGAGAAGCCAGGAAGTCTCACTGTATAAAATTGGGGGAAGCAGAAAGAAACACTGCAGTTTGCTGCAGACGTTATGCCTCCTTATAGGAGAGTTTAGGCCCCGAGCTCGGCAGGGTGGGTGAGGAGGGTGGGGAGGGATGAGTCCCAATGTCCACCACTTATTGAATAAAAAAGAATGAAAATGGGATTCCAATTATATACATGTTGAACGGTTATTAAGAGATCCAAAGCCTACATTGACAGGAAATAGACTTGGCAATTATGGGGAATAGGTCCAGGTACCTTAAGCAGTTCTGAAGGAAGAGATATCCTGGGGTGCTCAAGATGATCCAGGAAGGTCTGTCACACTCTATGGGATGGACGTCAGTGTTGCTACTCATATCTGATGGGATTCTTTGGTTACAAATTATTGAACTTCACCCTGGCTAGCTCAACCAAAAAGGGGATTTATCACAAAGCTAGAGTGTGGCTCACAGAACTGAAAGAGTAGCTTAAGAACTGATGCAGAAGGGGCAAAAGTAAAGGTTGCTCCAGGAATTGAGGCAGCAGCAGCAGATTGATATCCTGACAGGGCACAGCTCGGATAAATCATCTCCAGCTGCTTTTCCATCCAGGTACCGTTCTGCCATGGTTTAGTGTCTCAAGAGAAAAACTGATTGGCCCAGACTGGGTCACACATCACTGGCAGGCTGGAGCCCGAGACAGCATGGGGGAAGGGGTGGAAGGCCCCTTGACTGACAGTCTCACCAAGGCTGCACCCAACGTGGGGAAAGGAATCCCAAATGCTAGCAGGGAACTAACTATTAGCTACAGAAAAGCGCAGTGGTGCTTAGTAGAGAAAGAAGAGAGAGAGATAAGAAGAGGAGAAGGGAGGGAGGGAGGGAGGGAGGGAAAGAGAGAAGAAAGGGAAAAAGGGAAGAGAGAAGGAGAAAAAAGGAAGGGGAGGAAGGGAGGGAGGAGAGAGGGAGGAGAGACACAACAAGAGAGTGGAGAGAAGAGGAGAAAAAAACCCTCTGCCATATTATAGTCCTATTCCTGTAGCTCAGCTCCCTGCGTTTTTCCCATTTCTGCAACACAGTCCAACCTCCAGCCTCCCAAAGCACTGCCCCATTAAATGAGATGATGTCTGACATGTACGAGGCCGTCTGTAAATGCTAGCTCTTTTTAGACTGTTGTTAGTATTAATTATCTCTGCCACATGAAGTTCAAGCCACCAGTGAGCAAAGCCTTGGAGGAGGAGGGAATTGGGGAAGGCATGTGAAAGAGAAGCACTCCGAGCAGGACCACTGAGGCAGAAATGCACAGAGCATGTGCAGCGATCCAGGAGGATGGTCATCCGGCTGCCGGGAAGTGAGGACCAAGGGGCCAGAATCCTTTGTCCTTCAAAGTGATGGATGCTGTTGAGCAACTTTGCCCCCATTTAAATCCTCTGGGTGATCGCAGGGGACTCCAGAGCCATCAGGCCACACATGATGAAAACACCAGCTGAATCAGCTTTTGCCTGAAATGGCTCCACTGTGTCAGGGTCAACAGAATGAGCTTGGGAGTCTAAGTTCAGCTTGAACCCCAGCACCACCTCTAGATGGCTGCGCATCCTTGGGGAAACTGCCAAATCTCCTTCATCCTCAGTTACCTCAAGAGTCAAATGCAAAAGTAAGAGTGGCTTTCCCATTGGTTGTTGTGACAATTAAATGAGATGATGCCCATGGGACACTAGCCATAATGACTAGGTCATGTCTCCTTATGAAGAAGCTGGGAACCCCTAGCCAATGCTTAGAATGGAGCAGGGATAGAATAGCAAACGTATCGAACACGTCCATGTCTGGTAACTCCAAGCGCCACTGAATTAGCTAGGCTTCCATTCACCCTGGGATGTTGTGATTCTTCACTTTCATTTGCCTTCAGGTCAGTTCACCACGTATTTATTACCTCGTGTAAGTCACACACAGGCCTGGCCAGTGGAGATACAAGAATGAGCAAGACATGCTCTTTGCCCTCAGGTAGCTCTTATTCTTTCAGAGTAGCGTGTAAATGAACAACTATAAAGGCATGCTCAGTATTTAGACAGAAATGAAGGGAAATCCAGAGGAGGAGCAAAACTCAGGCCCAACGGGAGAAGATCCACCACAGCTGAGGACCCGAGCCGAGTGTTAAGGGAAGAATGAAAGCTGGCCAGGGTCAAACTTTGGGAAAAGATGTCCCAGGAGGAGAAGCAAAGGCCAAGCTGCAAAGAAGGGAAACTGCGTGGGGCCGGGGGAGTCACAGCAGCTAAGCATCGCATCAAATGCCAAATGCAGCATCCAGAGCCGGGGGACACGCCATGCGTATGCCTGAAGACACTTTTATGCCACAGAGAGATCTGTTGCTGCTCATCTCCAGCTTATCTCTCAGTGCTTCCCCTCCACTCAGTACACTCAGTGACCTGCTTGGTGGTGTTTGAGCACAGCACGTGTGTTCCCGTCACATGGCCCCTGCCTTTGCAGTTAGCGCCTTTTGCCCACAAAAGTTGTGTGTCTGGCTTCTTCTCATTTTGGTCCAAGTTCAAATGCCGCCTCCTGAGAAATATCTTCTCTAACCACCCTATCTACTCATTCTCGTTTCCACCAGTCACTCAAGTACCTGATCCTGGCTTTTTATATTTTCTTATTCCTATTTAAAATTATCTTGTTTGTTTGTTTGTTTGATGTCTGACCTCCCCCATATCACTAGAATGACAATTCCATGAGATATTTGACCTACTTTAGGTATAACTCTCAAACCTAAATCAGAATCTAGTATAATTGGAAGCATTCGCCAAATATTTGTTGTGCCTGAAAAATGCCATGCTGAAGAGCATCAAGTAGGGGTTAAGAACTCAGACCCCGAGTTCAAAATGCTTGGATTTAAATCCCTCTAGTACCATTCACAGCGTGTGACCTTAGACAAGTCACTTAACCTTTCTACGGCCACGTTTCCTTTCTGTAAATGGGGATAATCATTGCATCTACGAGGACCATGTAAAAGACTTGGCATATTGCCTGAAACATAGTAAATGCTCAATAAAGTTTAAGCATGTATTTTATATAAAAAGCCACTTAAGAAACTATTATCAAAAAGAAATAGGAAACTATCTGCTCCTCCAAAATAACTGCTCGTTCTCTGTATAGACTTAACTTACTTAAAGTAATCAAGTGATCAATCATCCAAGAAAACAGCAGAGCAATGGAAAGAGATACTAATGTCCTCAGAATGGAAAAACTCGGGCGTGCCAAGGCATAGAAGGAATGTAACTTGACGGGATGCTTTCTCACCATGAAAGTGGGAGCCGTTCATAGGTCTGAATCCGAGGTTTCAGCAAGCATTTTTATGCAAGGTGAAGACTCAGGCCAGATGAGAGATCCCAGATGACTGACATCCCGGATACAACCAATGAGCAGGTGCACGCTTCATCACCACAGTACCTTCCCCCTGCTACACCAGCACACGTTCCTCAGGTCTGTCACGCTTGGCTTCTGCCTAAGTCTCGTCCGAATGATGCCAATCAGGGTCTCACACCGCCCGGCAATCCCTTCCGCACAGCTGACCTAAAGGAAACCTCCAGCAGACTAGAGGTGTTATCAGAGTCGAACCAGCTCTCGATTTGCTCTGTTCTTAGATGCCAATTACTCACAACCCAGACTCAATTTTGACCGAGGGGAAAGGAGGGATATTTGAGGTAAGAACCCTGAAATAAATACAACCTCCAACGAAGCAAGCTGTCCTGCTAGGAACTGTGTCCCTATTCTGGTACATCAGCTGCACAGCCTGCCAACTAGCTAGCCTATTCTACACACAAACATATGCACATCCATAATAGCAGTGAGTTTCTGATGGGCATTTCTCAGTGAGCAAGTGTATTATTGAAAAAAGAGAGATTTGGGTTGCGGTGAAATGGGAAAGGGGGAGGCATCCCCATCAGCCTGCTACGTTTTCATCGCTGGTATCGGCTGCTCTGTTCCATCCTAAAAGGGAGCTGCTCTCTTCCCCATCATCATGTCATTTTTATTATGCCAACAAATGATAAGGCAAAAACCCATCATCACAAACCAACCTGTGAAAAACCAACTAACAATATGAAGTTGAAAATGAAGAAGAAAGTCTTGCATTTCCTTTTACCTGTAGGGGGAAAAATGATGAAGCCCAAGGCCAGCCCCCATCACCATTCAGCAGTCCATCTTACTTTAAAATATACAGCACACAGACTGAACAGGAAGATTTCTGCTATGCACGGCAATTGTTCCATTTTCTGTATTTCATAACCTGCAATTTTGAAGCCATGCTTGGTACACACGCTTGTAAAATAGTCATATCAGATAAAAGCAGAGGGATGCTAAACTATTGGAAAATAAATCAAATTCTCAGCAAGCAGTTATATCCATCATGTTGCAGCAAGCACACGTATAGTTTAAGCTCTGCGCGCACAGTCTATCCATTGTAATGATTTGGGGTCAGGATCCTGCCACATGCATTTAGCATTCACTAAGAAGTAAGCCCAGGAGTGTAGCAGGAAAGAGTGCAGAGCTGTAGCTCGTGGTCCTGGAAGTTGCCCTCACTGCATTTGTTTGAGCAGAGCCATTGTATCTAAGTAGCCAGGCAGAGAAGAATTAACACATGCATGGAACTTGACCATTTACAAGGTGCTTACAAGAGCATTATCTCACTTGATCCTTAAAAGAACCTCAGGAGACAAAT
Organism: Canis lupus dingo; assembly: GCF_003254725.2. NCBI lineage: Eukaryota > Metazoa > Chordata > Mammalia > Carnivora > Canidae > Canis > Canis lupus. The sequence goes on from NC_064248.1 coordinate 53,812,480, forward strand.
GGAAAAAAGCATTCATGTGTTATAGCAGCAAAAGACATTTGGGAACATCTGTAAAATGTTGAGAAAAAATTCTGAAAAACCCATCCACGTCACTCCCCTTCAAAACCGCGGGGGAGGTGTGGGAAGGATATGTTTCAGCAACATCTTGTCCTGGATTCAACATATTCACATTTGACTACAATGAATATTCCATGGCTTTGACTTCTTTTCTTGTAATACAAATAGCTGGTTTATTAAATTAATTAAATAAGGCTAGTTTATTAGACAATCTTATTAGACATAAGATTCTGTGATGCCTCATTTAAGCTCCAAATATGAAAGTTATTCAGAGAGAGCAACCAAAGCTTAGAAATACCATTAAACAAAAGAACTGCACATCACACAGTGTCCTATTATGGGATCCTGAAAACTATTTCATAATGTTCTAATGTAAAAAATAGAGAAATTTAAAAGCCATGGGTTTTGCTTGAAAAAAAAAAAAAAACCCAGAACAAAACATAAAGCTTCAAATTCCAAATATGAATATCACAGTAAAGAATCATGACCTCATCTAAACCTTAGTATTGCCCAAAGGCCCCATCTCTAAATGCCATGATATTGGAGTTTAGGGCTTCGACATAAGAATGGACGGAGCGGGGTGAGGGAGGCAGGGGGAAGGAGATACAATCAGTCCGTAGCAGCCCTATTTCTAATTCTTTTTTTTTTTTTAAGATTGTATTTATTTATTCATGACAGACGCGAAGAGAGAGAGGCAGAGACACAGGCGGAGGGAGAAGCAGGCTCCCTGCAGAGAGCCCGATGTAGGACTCGATCCCGGCTCTCCAGGATCAGCCCTGAGCCAAAGGCAGACGCCCAACCACTAAGCCACCCAGAAGTCACCCTATTTTTAAATCTTGATGTACATCCTGTTCTGGACATTCAAGGCTCAACAGGAATTCTTTTACTGATTCCTATCACACCCCACCTCTTAAATTTATATCTGAAGCCAAAGAGTTGACCTGGTCATAGCTGAGGTTATGTAGGAATAATGTTACCAGTACAACTTGTACCAAAAAATTAAAAAAACAAAAGCTGATGTATTAAAAAGCCCATGTAACAAACCCTTGTAATGATCCTGAAAACTCCTTTCAGGTGCTTTTCCAAAGTTTTAAAAATTCTCTGCTAAGTAAAATTGTTTTCCCCAACATGTAGCAATTAAAATAAATATTGGTTTCTTTTTTCATCATTACATTTTTTAGTCTTACTTCCTATTTCAGTAATTGTGTTCTTCTCTACTTTTCAATATAAATATATGTATTTCAGGTGCATTGTAGATGAAAAGAATTGTATGGAAAACATAATATTTATGATATTTCATTGGGAAAAGTGCTTTCTGAGATGCAAATAGGCATTTAAAAAAATAAACTTATAGGGAAGAAATAATCTGTAAGTTTGAGACTATCCTGTAGAAACATCATATTTACCAATATAATATTTAAGATTTAAGGCAATGGGGCACCTAGGTAGCTCAGTCAGTTGAGCGTCCGACTTTTATTTTCAGCTCAGGTCCTGATCTCAGGGCTGAGGGATCAAGTCCCATGTTGGGCTCTGGGCTCAGCGAGTAGTCAGCTTGAGATTCTCTCTCTCCCTCTTCCTATGCCCCTCTCCCCATCCTGCTCATGTGTGTGTGCATGCTCTCTCCCTCAAATAAATAAATAAATAAATAAATAAATAAATAAATAAAATCATTAAAAAAAACAATTTGAGGAAATATAATAAAATTTAGAGAATGTATTTTCATATTTGATGAAAGGAAGGAAAACATACCTAGGAGTCAGGTGACAGTAAGTACCAACGTATAATTACTGACTATGAAAGTGGAAAACTTTATTGTAATACCAGGGTTGCCAAATATGAACTGAAGAATAAATCTGGCCAACTCATTAAAAACTTGACACTTCCTTAAAACAACTTTAAAAAAATGTTCTAGAAACCAACACCATTTCTGCAGCATTTAGAACAAAGAAAGGTAATCAACCAAAATGGAATTAACCAGAGACATCTAAAGATGACATTCCCCTAAAGAGTAGATGAGGTCTGCTTGAAACCCCCCAGTTCTCAGTCTGAAACTGTGAGGCAATTCCAAGGACTCCCACCCAGTGTTTTATAGTCCTGGAGCAGAACTTCCCCTAGCCAAGATACGTCTTGGACTCATCTGAAATTAAAGGACACATCAGGTCCTGCTGAAGAGGATGTTCAAATAAACCTATTACTGTTTCCCACACCCTACTCCTTCCAACCGCGCCTTTGAGTTCTAAAAAACTGCTAGCAGATCTAAGAAAATCTTTGGTGGAGGTGCCCAACACCGACAAACAAAAGATGGGTGACCCACATGACCGCTACTCACCATGTCTTCTATTTCTACAAACTCAACTCCAACCTCTACAGAGAAGTAGACCCAGGGTATGGGCACCATGAACTGAAGGTTTCTAAGATCCTGATAAATTTTTATCCCCCATTTTGAAATCACCTTTCCCAAAGCCTTCACCTAAAAATCAAACAAGGTCACTGAACTGGGAAGAAAACTAGTTGAAAGGAAAATCCTGTGATACAGGACAAGTAAGAGATACCTAAACCCTTTTGGCCACTCCATCATTTGAAAGCACTACACCGCTGGGATAGATGCACTCCCACCTTCCTGAAACTTTTGATGCATTATTTAGGAGGGGGAGAGTCACTTATCATTGTCCTCTTAAAAAAGACATCAGGGGATGGCAATATTAATGACATTAATAAGGTAGTTTACACAGCAACTTTAGTGAGTTCTAAGACCATATTACAAGTCTTTGGATTTTAGAATTTGGGGATTATTAAGTTTATCCTCTTTGTAGTTTTTTTACTCAAACATGAAATATTATGCCTACATACTTAAAAATGTGCCAAAGTAATGTTAAAATTTATAATAGGGACACCTCAACCACCTGGTTCAGTGGTTGAGCATCTGCCTTCGGCTCAGGTCGTGATCCCCGGGGTCTTGGGATCAAGTCCCGCATCAGGCTCCCCCCAGAGATCCTGCTTCTCCTTCTGCCTATGTCTCTGCCTCTCTGTGTGTCTCTCATGAATAAATAAAATCTTAAAAAAAAAAAAACTTACAGTAAAAATCCATACTGGAAGGAAAAATCTATTCTCCAGAAACTAATGCCTGAAACTTAGTAGAGACTCAATAAATCCATCTCAAATGAATGAATGAATTGTTATTTAAAGGGCATCAATTTGTGCTAAACCTAGTGCTGTGCCCATGCACATTACCCCATCAGTCAGGTATTGCTCTTATTTTATAAATGAGGAAAGAGTTACTTGCCCAAGGATGCAGAACTTATAAATGGTAACACGGGGCCTTGGGGAGACATGATATGTGGTTGGGAGGTCAACATATGGCCAGGGTCCATGAACGTAGGTTCTCACTCTGGCCATGTCTCCAATATTCTGTGATACGGGTCTTGTGTATGGGTCTTAACTCATCTTGTCCTCAGTTTCCCTAGATAAGGTCCTCTTCTAGTTCTACAATACTATGACTCCATAAATGCATGCCATCCTGCACCTGCATTCCAGTTAAAGATCCTTTCAGACAAGTGGCTGGATGAAACTCTCCCAGATGCGATGTGAAACCACGCAGTTCTTCTATCGTGCAACACTCTTGGATTAGTCATGCCTTGAGTGCACTACCTCCATTTTCTAATCCATGCAAGTGCTTAATTTGTTGTATGTAATTTGTTCCCTTTCAAGTTAATATCCCTGTATTATAAAAATCAATAAACACACATTGAAAATAATTACAAAGATATAAACCTCTTACTTTGCAAAAATACGTGGTAATGCATGCATTTTTCTACTCAGCAACATTTACTATGTGTTAAAATGATGCTCTATGCAATCTCAGGCAGAAGAAAATGTTTCCTAGGGAAATTTCAAACATCTACACGAAAAAAGAGAATACACATAATCAACATAACGATCTCAAGAATGGAATCAACAGAAATAAAATCGCCTCCTTTGGTTCTTCTGGGAGAATAGCTAGTTAAAGATAAAATCAATGCTAGCAAGAGGAGTGGCTTCGTTAGGCCGCATCAGCTTACTGCTGTTCAGTGGGTACATTTGTTTATGGCTTTGCTACAAAAGCATTGCAGGATCAATGAAGTTGTTGTGGGGCCCCGGAATTTCCTACTCTGTAGAACTACGAGTGCCAACCCCATGGTGGCTAGTGAAGTAGGCAACTGGGCAACACAGGCCCACACTGTGGAAGCTAGTTTCCTGGGCTCAGACCACTACAGCCAAGGAAACCTTAAAGCCAGACTCCAGTGGATTCAGGCATTAGGATTCAGCATTTTACAGAGTGTGCTTCATAAGACACTCATTCAGGTCAATTAAATTTAAGGAATATTGCATCTCTATTTCCTTTTTGAAAAGTCAGGAGGCACATTAGCATATTAAAGTCTCTAAGAAGTCTTTTGTAAAGATATGCACTTAAATTGGTTCAGGTCACAATCTCCAAATTTATTTGCCCATAGAACCCCCTCCACCCTGCTATCTATTAACACTTCACAGAGCTCACAGGAAACACACACACACACTCTTTAGCCACTCTCGAGTTACTGATCCTCTGACATGAAGACTGAATAAGAGCGGGAAGAGCAACCCCATTCATGGATTTCCTTCTGTAGGCCTAGCTTTGCTCTCTGAGCTTTGCATGCACAATTTCACTTAATCTTCACAACATCCTATGAAATAATATCTTATTATCCCCACCTGACAAATAAAGGAACTGAAAATTACACGTAAGATTGATAAGAAAGATGCTCACCAAGAAGTTTTAAAAATCAGATTAAAAAAATACATATATATGGTTTTTAAGACAGGGAGAGAGAAAGAGAGAGATGGGTGAGGGGTGGAGGGAGAGGAGAGAGGAGAGAGAATCTTAAGCAGAGGGCAGCCCGGGTGGCTCAGGGGTTTAGCGCCACCTTCAGCCCGGGGTGTGATCCTGGAGACCTGGGATCGAGTCCCACATAGGCTCCCTGCATGGAGCCTGCTTCTCCCTCTGCCTGTGTCTCTGCCTCTGTGTGTCTCTCATGAATAAATAAATAAAATCTTTAAAAAAAAAAAAAAGAATCTTAAGCAGGCTCCACACCCAGTGAGGAGCCAGACATGGGGCTTGATCTCACAACCCTGAGATCATGATTTGAGCCAAAATCAAAAGTCAGATATTTAGCCAACTGAGCCATCCAGGTGCCCCCAAAATATATTTTTTAAATATATGCATATATTCATTATATATGGTATAAAATTGTTAATTAGTAGCCTATAGGGGTTTTGTTTGTTTGATTGTGTTTGTTTGTTTGCTTTACCTAGAAAAACCTTAGTTGCCAATATTTAAAACCTAGGAGATTTCAAATTTGAGAAGAAAATGCATATTTTTAGCAAAGAGAGGCTACTTCCTCTGGGTAACATTCTGTTGATGTAAAGTATGAGCTATCCCTTTAGGTAAGGCCCGCAATCTTCACTTCCCCAAATGCTACCCGCCGACATGCCTCACATATGTGAACTGTCTCATCCATACAGATATTCAAGTATGTGATATCTGATCTTGAATGATAAATATTAAAATGCTCTTTAATAAAAAGTACTGTGGTTGGTCCCTAGGTTATAACCACTCAGAACACCTGCTGCCCTCTTAAAACTTGTACTCCAGCAGGAAAGGCAGCCAATCAAACAAGGAATTTCATACTTGTTTGGAAAGTATTAAAAGATAAGAAAACAAAGTGGGACCTTGGGAGCTCAAGATAGGAGCACACAGAGGAAGTGATTTTTAAGCAGAGACCTAGAAGATTAATAGGCAGTGTCCAGGAAAACAAATAGGAGCTAAAGAGTATTACAGGAAGACCCCATCGGTAAACACCTAGTGAACAACTTCTATGAGCTGATATTCATGTGGGGACATGAGACAACCAGGCCATCAAAAAGCCACACAAGATGTTGATGATTGGTACCAGGGTTAATAATTTGAGCTAGGTCCTGAGGCAAGGAGGTGTTCTTTCATAACAAAGGCACTGAGACTGGCAAGAAGAAGGCTGAGAAAAGAATGATATGGTCATAAGAGCGGAGTATTCGCAAGGATGCTGCAAACCCTGGTCCCTAGCCCCACGGCCACAGGGAGCCCAAGCCGCACTTGCAAAAAGGAAAGTGTTAAGTGAGCCTACACAGGGGAGGTCAAAGGGCCATGGCAACAGGTAGACCAGGGGGGTTAGATATGTCAGCAAGGGATATAAGTGTCTCTCCACGGCTCCTGAGAATTTGAATCCTCAGATCTTTCAGTCTTGCCAGGATATATCTTCCCAACCAAAAATAAGATTTGGGCCTCTGACCACTTAGAATGTCTCGGGAAATATGCCTGGCAATTTAAATTTATATATATATATATATATATATATATATATATATATATATACACACACACACACACATATACACAATGTGATTTATATATTTGAATATCTATTCAAAATGCTTACATATATATATGTGTTCTCATTTAATCCAATTTAATTATTAAATAAGTGATTACATAGAAATTAGGATCCCACCTTATAGAAGACATCACTGAGGCTAACTGGTTGTCCATCTTACTGGATGTTGCACAGCAGTACTAACAAGTGGAGGAGGCAAGACTGGAGTTAGAATATTCCAACCCCAAGGCTTATATCCTAAGTCAGGGCTTTGCAAACTATGGGTGAAGATCCATTCCTGGGTCATAACATCTACTTAGGGGCTTGCAATAAGTGTTTTTAAAGTGAAATAAACTAGAATAAACTGCTTTACACATAGTAACACTGAATATTGTTTCATGAAGTTTTTGTTTCTAATTAATGTGTCTACTAGGTCCTAAAGTAAAATTATTTCTTCCTATATATCACAGTTGAAAGAGTTTTAAAGCCAGTGTTCTAAGATCTTATAAAGGTATATAAAAAGCAAGTCACATCCACTTTTACATTTCGTAACTGACCCTTTTTGAAAGGATAAAAAACGAGGTCTGCTCTGAAAAATTAGTAGATTTATGATCACTGAGTAGAGGAGTGGTTGGAGATAAAGATTTAGGAATTTTATTAGTTGGAATGGTAGGCTGCAGTGTGGTAACAAACAGCCAGTTTATAATCACAAAGGTTTATTTTCCAAAATCACAACATGCCCAAGCATTCTGTGTCATACTCACTAGGGCCCCTGGCTGAGGAAGGCTATGCCTTGGAAAGTATTTTCAACATCCCTTTGCACTGAGGAGAAAATGTGGAAAATAACATATTGTCTCTTAAGTTTCCACACTGAAGTTACACATGTCACTTCTTGGATTTTATTAGCAAAGCAAGCCACATGATCACAACTAATTTCAAAAAAGCTACAAGGGCATCCTTCCATATGTCTGGGAAGCAGAAACCCAAATATTGGACAATCAGCGCTAATGACTGCCACAGGAATCACCATCAAGTAGACAATAGTTGAAGCTATGAAAATGAATGAGATCTTCTACTCCCAAGAAGGAAAAAATTAAAAAACATATTTTAGTAACATCACCCCTAGACTCATATTTCTAAAGACCTTTCTGATAGCCTAAGCTCTAGATGTCCTAAATCAAATGCATTGTCCTCCCTGCAGAGTGAGTTGCTTTTACCGTGGCCTGCATTTTGATTAATATCATCACCATTCACTTAGTTGCCCAAGTGAGTCACGTTGGAGTCACCTTCAACTCCTCCTTTGCCCTCACTGGCATAGCAAATCAATCACAGCCTTGCTTTGCTCCCAACAGAGAGCTCACAAACCCACCCTTACTTCGCTATTTCCTCTCTCCTGTCTTTTTTTTTTTTTTAATATTTTATTTATTTATTCATGAAAGAGAGAGAGAGGCAGAGACATAGGCAGAGGGAGAAGCAGGCTCCATGCACCGGGAGCCCGACGTGGGATTCTATCCCGGGTCTCCAGGATCGCGCCCTGGGCCAAAGGCAGGCGCCAAACCGCTGAGCCACTCAGGGATCCCTCCTCTCTCCTGTCTTAATGCCAGTTCTCACCATCTCAACCAAGGCTAGCTATCTGAATAAGGCTATACTTCTTTTATATAATATCAAATTGGGAAATTTGTCCTTTTAAAATTGATTTTTCTTATGCCATACAAAGTTTCTATAATTTTTCTCTTTTTTTTTTCTTTTTGGAATTTTGCAAATATCTTTTCTTGAAAATTCCCCCTATCATGGAAAAACCCAGTTATGGATATGATTAAAGAAGAAGAAAACATTTAGAGAAAACTTAAGAGAAGAAAGACCGGGAAAGAGGAACAAGAGTCAGGGACAGGTATACATCTACCCTACCTCAAAAGAAAGTTGCCTTTTGGGTGCCAGGGTGGCTCAGTTGATTAAGTATCTGCCTTCAGCTCAGGCCATGATTCCAGGGTCCTAGGAGCCCTGCATCGGGCTCTCTGCTCAGCAGGGAGTCTGTTTCTCCTTCTCCCTCTGCCTACCTCTCCCTCTGCTTGTGCTCTTTCTCTCTCCCTGTCAAAGAAATAAATAAAATCTTAAAAAGAAAGAAAGTTTTTTAAGTGCTTCTCCCTGCCTCTAACTTGGAGGGTTTATAGTTTTGGAGAGAGAGGCTGATTTCTTGTGGAGAATATTCTATAGTGTTTCAGGGGTTGAAATGATGAGACTGAGTAAAATCTCTGAGGAAAAAAATGGCAAAAAGAACAGAAAGATAAGGAGCAAACTTTGGGATGTGCATAGGCTGATGAATGAGAAATGAAAAGAAAGCAAAGCCAGAAAAAGACTGGAAAGAAGTGGGCAGTAGGGTGGGAGAAGTAGGACAATGAAGTGTGCACCAAAAGAAGGATAATCAACTGCTAACTCCAGGTGTAATCTGGAATAAAGATAACCCCAAGAGTTTTTGATTCGGTCACTGGGTGGTTGTGTCCTGAGAGTCCACAGATGCAGTTGGAGTGTGAAGAGGAGATCTAGAAAGTGGGCAGCAAGAAATAAGGGGATGGTCCTGTGGCAAAGGTAGTACACTCTACCAAAAAGTTTGCTTGTGAGGTCGGAAAGAAAGACAGCTCCATGAGACAATGAGAAGAAGGGAGGATATTGTCCAAGGCATGGAAGACATGAACATTGATTTTTTTGACCAAAGGGGAAGAGAGAAGAGGATGAGATTGAAAATGGTAGAGAGAAAAGGTATCTAATAGAAAAATATTCATTTCCTCTAGTCTATCCAGTCACAACATAACCCATTGGTAGAATGGCAGCTAAGGAGGAGTAGAATAATATTTTTATCATTCCATATGTTTTCTACCATAGCTGTTTAAATATGAGGATTACTACACATAAAATTTTTATATAATAACTTTTTAAAAAGCTTTGTCTATATTAATAAAAAACTCTTCTAAGTGGTATTTTTGGTAAGATTTCAAACCCTGCCCCCCTCAAAAAACTTCACTCTTTCGTGTCTATACACGGTTTGAAATAAGAGACTCCTAACTCTGGGAAATGAACAAGTGGAAGGGGAGGTGGGCGGGGGGATGGGGTGACTGGGTGACGGGCACTAAGGCGGGCACTTGATGGGATGAGCACTTGGTATTATACTATATAACCGACTTGGCAAATCGAACTTCAAAAAAATATATACATACATATAAAAAATAATATTATTAGCTAGTATTCATTTCATCCTTATTGTGTGTCAAAACTCTTGCTAATTCTCAATACAAACTTACAAAGTGGTTACCATGTCCATTTCCTAAATGAGGAAACTGAAGCCAGAGTAGTTAAGGAACTTGCAAAGGTCATATTTACTCCACTGTCTAGGGTTTTAATCAACTCTGGTATTAAGGACTAAGTTAGCAATTTGTCATAATACAGAAGAGCTAATAAAAACTTGAGAATTTAACTGGCTTCAAAATACTAAAAAAATAAATAAATAAATCAAGAGAAAAGTATAGAGTTTCTTTTCTTGGCCATTGAGATGAGAATCAAATAGAAATTACATTTGTATTCATCTAACACCAGCAATTGATGAGATTCCCTACGACTTCATCAACATGGTGTGTCATCAAACATATGGATTTTTGCCAGTCTGATAGGTTTAAAAATGTCATCTCAGAGCAGATTTAATTTGCATTTTTCCGTGCACAAATTCTAGAATGTTTTTATATATTGAAGAGCCATTGGGATTTCTTTTTCTGTAGTCTACATATATCCTTTTTCCATTTTTGACTATATCATTGGCCTGTTTCTTACCCATTTCTTACTCATATATAAGAGTGATTAATCCTTTAGAAGTTGAAAAATTTTGCAACTTCTGTTGTCTTTTGACCCTGATTATGTTGTTTTATACGTGCAAAAGTTTTTTTTAGTGTAGTCAAATTTATCATGCTTTTCTTTTAGATTTCATGTTATAATCAGAAAGATTTTCTGTTCTAAGAACTTAAGGGATTTCCCTTTGTCCTCATCTTTTCTTCTAGTACTGTCAAGACTTCCTTTCCTAACTTAAATTTTTTATCCATTTGGAATGTATTCCACCAGAATGGTTGAGAAAAATCTAACTTTTTTTTCAGATATCTATACAGCTGGCCCAACACTAATTTTTGAATAATTCTCATACATATTGGGGTCTGCTTTGTTTCATTAATCTATTTCTATTCATTTACCTACCACACTGTTTCATCTACTTAGGCTTTAAAATATGTTTTGCTATATGGCAGCACCTGTCTCGTTTCCCTCCTACCACCACCACTATTGTTCTTCCTTCTCAGAGTTTTGTTGGCTATTCTTAATTTTTAGTGTGAACTTTGAAATTGAACTATCTAGTTTCAAAAACAAAATTCTTATTTTGATTAGAATTAACTTAGACAAAAATGACATCTTTATGATATTAAGTGTTTCTATCAACTTGTTAAGGTTTTCCAGCAGACTTGTTTTGAGTTCCTGAGGAGTGTTTTAAAGTTTGTTGTAGGGCAGCCCGGATGGCTCAGTGGTTTAGCGCTGCCTTCCACCCAGGATGTGATCCTGGAACCCCGAGATCAAGTCCCACGTCGGGCTCCCTGCATGGAGCCTGCTTCTCCCTCTGCCTGTGTCTCTGCCTCTCTCTCTCTCTCTGTGTGTCTCTCATGAATAAGTAAAATCTTCAAAAAAAAATAAAGTTTGTTGTAATGTTTATTATTGTTTAAATAGATCATTTTAACATGTATTCTTAGGTATTTAGTATTATGAGTTGCTATTATATAGGGTAATTTTTCCATCCTATCTTCTGTTTGTATATGACAGCTATTAATTTCTTTGTACTAGTTATGTTCCCACTAATTACTGAATTCTCTATTTGGGGGGGGGGGGTTCAATTAATTCTCTTGGGAAATCCAGGTAAAATATTATATATTATCTACAAATAATGGTAGCTTTATATCCTCCCTTTCAGGGACCTGCTTTGGCTAGTACTTCACAAGTAATGTCAAGTAATATTAACAATAGCAGACGTTCTTAACTTTTTCTTGTACTTAAAAGGAATGAATCTATTATTTGCCATTCAACTTGATTCTGGAATTTCTACTGAGCCAAATATATTTTATCACATTAAGGAAGTATTAATTTTTTCCTATATTATTGAGTACACAAATATCCATAACTGCTTTTTTAGACTGAAATTTGAACCCTCTAACACTGTAGCAGATTTAAAATGTGAGCACAAATTCTTTGACACTCCTTCCTCTAGAGAAGTGAGGTCTGTGCCTCCGTTCTTGAGCCTGGGTGGGCCTGTGGCTACGTCACACCAGAAGTGATGCTACGTGACTCTGGGGCTGGCTCATAAAGGGCTGTGCAGCTTTCTCCTGTTTCTGGGAACATTTGCTCTTGGATTGCCAATGTAAGAAGTCTGGTGATCCTGAAGTTGCCATGCTGTTAGCAAGCTCAGGCAACGTGGAGATATCACACCTTGGGGCTCTGGTCAAGTCCCAGCTGAACCCAGCCTTGGATCATATCAGCCCATGAACCAACCATGTGAGTAAAGAATCTCCCAGATGTTTCCAGTCCCCAGCCATTCAGATGAGGCCTCCAGATAAGTCACCTCTGCTGTTTTTAATTTCTTTCTTTGTCCGACTCCTCATTTCTGTCTCCCCGCCCCCCCCATGGTATATTATTATTTTTCTGTTTGTTACCTTTGTACTGCTAAATAAGCATTTCACCTTTGTTACTTTCTCTCTCAGCTTTAAATAAAATAATTTGTCAGTTATTACCCATGAGGACTCAGCAAAGTAATTCTGCATTTCAGCTCATCTTTCATGTTTTCCATTGACTCCCCATCTCCCTTCTGTGTTCTTCTATTTCTGCTTTGTGGTCTTCATTCATCAGGGTAATTGCTTCATTGAGTATTTTTTTAAATTTTAATTCATGGAAAATTGTTAGGACAAGATTTTTATCTACTTGGGAGTGCTCTCCATCTGCTGGTTAGTTTTGTTGCTTTTTCCCATGTTTTTTCATTCTAGGATCTTCCTACCAATGCCTTTTTCTTTAACTTATCATCAGTGAATGAGTTATAATTTCCCAAATCAACTATTTTCAAGAGGATCTTTTACTGGGGAGGGGCCATGGTGACCTTCCAGGCTTCATTCTCCTTCTCTGCTGCCCTAGAACTAGGCTATTGCAAGCACATACGTCTCGTGTCTTTGGATTCTTTGTTCAGCCCTTGACTATATTTCTTGGAGCCAAAGCAGGAGAGAAGCACTCCAGCACCAGCCCTGCTAACCTGAATTCCTGAACAATTTTGTTAACATTAGCACTTCAAGAGAGCCCTCCCCCTTCAGGAAGAGTATTTATGCTGGCATTCCCTGCATTCGCCATCCCTGGGATGTCTCACCACCATCTGGGGTGCTTCTTTTTGTTTCGTCCTCCACAGCTACTACACAGTTTCAGCTTCTCTTGGCAGTTCTCACAGGTGTTGCAGAGTCTGTGGTTTATATTTGTCTCCTGGTTGAAAACGACAGAGGCTCTTCCTTTTCTGTTTTTTTTCTTTTCCTTTTGTATGATCCCTAAGACAAGAAGGGGGGAAGTGCTGTCATGCACAGCCTCATGCACACCAGAAGTCTGACAACATTATTCGAGAGATACTCTTGAGAAGCTTTATGCTTCCCATTTTATCACAGTTGACTTTGGTTTTGTTACTCTGATTTTAATGAATTTACCCTCGATAAAAATAGTTCACTTTTTTCTCACTCAGTATGTGTATAAAACTTGTTTAGTCCATCGGAGGCGTTCTTAGCTAGAGTAAACCATCTCATCTGGGAAAGCATAAAAATAATGTAAAGGGAATGATAAGCCCAGATGCAATAGAATTCCTCCACTCAGTCAATCCTGAAATGGAAGCAGGATTATTGCAAACCAACTTATGATGCCTTACCAGCTGCTGAATTGGATCCCGCTTTAACGCTGCAAGATGACAGGATGAACTTATTTTCTCTCATGTAATGAAACCAGGATCTTTCATGGTCAGTAAGAGTGTGGAAGCATCTGGATTCATTGACTGCAACAGACCTTAATAGTGTGTAACTCGCTGGGGGAAAATTGTGTGTATCATATTGTCATTTTGCATCTGTTACTCTGATTAGGATCATTGTAATACATTCAAATTCATTAATGGTGGCTACTTTGGATCCCTAAATAATTAATGGAATCATAGGTGTCTCCCTGAGCAACAACCTGATGGCACTGTGCATTAGGCAGTGCTGGGAGCTCTGAATAAACAGCTCTGACACGGCTGCATCTGTTTTGCCAGGCACCTCCTCTTGCACAGGGCTTCTTAGCCAAGCCTGCAAAAATGGGCAGAGCCAAGATTAGAAACCAAAGGAAAGAGTAAAGCAGACCCCGTGCATCATCATGGTTTTAGATACAGGCTGCCAGGCCCCAATTCATCCAATGATTCAGAATCTTTGGGACTCAGCATGTTTAATAGCCTCTCCAGTGATTCTTATGTGCCCTAAAGACTGAGAAGCTCTAGATAGAGACCTCTTGCCCAGAAAAAAAAAAAAAAAAGTTAGCAAGATGGGGAAAACATGTTGTGAATCCTAGTCCACTGGGCTGCTATCACAATGCTTGTGAATTTTCCTTACCTCAGCTCATAGGGTTTCAAGGCTTAAAGGAAAAGAATTTCTCCTACTTCCTACTTACAAAAAATCTCTGCCTCCTCCACCTGATTTTATTGTTTGCTCTCCCCAGTTTGGCATGTACTCTGAGGATAAACAGTTGGCCACATGCAAAGCAAAAAATGTTAATATTCTGAGATTTTTCTGAGAGCGAATGTAAAGGCATAAAAAAGAAAAACCAATTTATTAGGCCACGATTAAACACACACACACAATTAACTATGGAAGTGCTTGTTTCCCAATATCCTGAGGACAATGATTCTTGGCAGATTTTTCAATTTATCTGCATTTCATCAAAGTAGAAGACTATACAAATAAATGGCAGTGGCATATCCTGGGGCATTGCGGGTCATGAAAGATCTATAATCTACACAAATTGCAAACGTTAATAAAGATAATGCCCTAGTCAGAAACTGTGGAGTTAATGTGTATTTGTAAATGTCTCAAAGACTAGATGGAAAGAGGAGGAAAAGAGAGAGAAACGAAAGTAGAAAATGAAGGTTGGGGAGAGGAGGGGGAGAACAGACCTAGGAACTCTGAAGCAATTTACATCCCAGAAATCACTGTAATCCTATGGAAGGAAGCCCGCATAAGTTAGCATTCTTCTAGGTTGCACTTCCAGATGCCCTCCAGAAAGTATACATAGATGAGCTCAGCAGCCCCACTCATGATTACCACTAGAAAATCAAGCAATTAGCAGCCCATCAAAGTAGTCAAAGGGAGCCAGAAAATTCTGGCAAACTCCAGATGTCTAAGTTACTACTCACACAGCAAAATGTCATGGGCACATGAAACTAATACATGGCAGGCGAGAGACATCACTTGCAAATGGAAATGAATATTGAGAGAAGAATAAATGTTAGCAAAATGCTACTGGTTAGCCGCCATTTGTCAGGCCTTATTAAGTGTCAAGCATTACTTTATTTAAACTTAATCCTCACTGCAAACTTTCCAGATTACACTCATTTTACTGATGCAAAAACTAAATATATGGTAAGGACATTCATCTTGTGAGTAGTGGAACCAGCCATATACATCTAACTCTGAAGTCCATGCTTTTACACACAATTCTACTACAGAAGATGCTGGATCTCTTCAGTAGATTAGGCGTGAAAACTACTCTTCTGGTAAGGGCAAGAGGAAGAGTTTACATCTATGGATCTACACTCAGTTTGACTAGATGGGAGATGCTGAGAGATCTAGGAATACTAACCTGGCTTTGGACATGGGCAGCACAACTGACTTTCTGGATGAGAGCCGAGACCAGATGTCAAGAATTTCTGGTTCCAGCAGACTGCAGCTTACATGTAGAGGATATTCATTAAATAATTATTTAATTTTTACTTTGCCAGTCGGTATTCCCAGTGTTAAACATAGTATTGCCTGCCACGTGGTACCTGCCTCATAAATGCATGATGGATGTTTCAGTAAATACATGACCTGTTGAATGACAAATCAGTGTATAAAGAATTAAGCATATCCATACTTGCCTATAGTATGCAGGTAACACACCATGCAACACACCAACCCATCAACACATCACCAGCCCTTTTTGTAGACATTAGTCCCCAGGCTTTACACAAGTAAGGTATAGCCATCATCACAGCTGCCTCTATAAGAGACTGTGCCAAGAGCAGTAATAATGAGGCTTAAGCCACTAACATTCCCAGGCTAATGATACACACAACCAGGGTTTTTGTTCATGGACATTCTTTTTTATCATTTCCTTGCACTGCCCTTTTACACAAGAATCAATTAGGACTTTTAATCATTTGCTCTTTGACCTAAAGCGTATGGATTTACAGCATACTTTTCAGGGCTATGGGATCTTTATCTTGGATTTTCCCAGTTTAAAAATCAATCTTAACAATCAGAGCTAATTAGAGATCAACAAAACCTTCCAATCTCTATCTAGGACCTCTGAAAGTATTTTAAAACCTATACTATTTCCAACTGAGTCGAAGCTCATTTCATGGGCAAGTATAGGAAGGACCCATATTTAGCAAATAGATTCTTTAGTTGTACAGCTTTCAATTAACAGATGCCTTAATGATGGAAAAAAAACAGTAACAAAGGACACAGAAGTTAGACCTAAGTTTGAAACATGTTTTCACGACGATTAGATGCGACCTTGAACAAATCACTAAGCCACACCAGAGCTGTTTGCCCCACTGAGAAATGAAGTGTTGATCTCTCCACTAGTTCTCTAAACACACAGTATCGTTTATTATAGTCCATCTCATTTCATGAGTTTTCCTTGTTTATCAACGAGGTTGTGAATAACTTGAGGATGTGAAGAAAATTTCCTTCTTCCATCTCTTCCATTGCTTCCAGAACAGTTAAACACAGAAACTGATCAATGGTCAACTGGATTGAAGTAAATCAAGGTTCTACATGTTTGCCCACCAAGAAGATGAAAACCTTCCCAAACTTATGTAAAGAAATCACTTCAGTAATCAGAACAGTATGCTGCATTTGGGGGGAATTTTTCTTTTTTATTTCTCACATATGTGTGATCCCATATGTGTGTTTGTGTGTGTATGGGTGGGTGTGGGGGTGTGTGTGTGCTTAAAACAATCCACGCTTCTTTCACTCTCGGTTAAAAATTTTAATGGTTCTGTACATGATTTCCCCAAGTGAAATTTCCATTGAAAATGGAAAATATTCAATTTCTGTTTGCACTAAGTGGTTTAAAATGCA
The DNA here is from genome assembly GCF_003254725.2 of Canis lupus dingo. NCBI lineage: Eukaryota > Metazoa > Chordata > Mammalia > Carnivora > Canidae > Canis > Canis lupus. Next base: position 53,829,368 of record NC_064248.1, read on the forward strand.
TGACAATTAACAAATGAGTCACAGGCAGCCTCTTCCTGTAACTAATGTGCTGCAAGCCCGATTCATCCATTACAGCAAGGATACAATATCCACTTACCAAACATCCAGGTTTCTTAGACTTGGTGCTTTTTTGTTTGTTTGTTTGCCTTCCTATTCTCTCTCTCTCCGTGCTCTATTCATAAATTGTCTCCAGCAAATTATAGCAAAGGTGTCTCTCTTCTCTATTGCCACTTTGCAATCTATACTTAACTGCAGGGTAGCAGCAATGAAAGCCATAACTAACAGCGCCAACTCCAGCCTTCTAAATCTGCAACTACAGCTTGCGAAGAATCTTGTATCAGGGTGTTACATGCTAGATGTAATGTGGATGTTGTAGTCTGAAGCGAAAATTATTTGTACAGCTGGAATATAACATTTGCATAAGTTACAATTAAAAGGGAAAATATAATTACAAATTTTCGACTTAATTTGAATGGTTTTTAAAATGCTCATTTGGCATAGGCAACAGCTTGCAGGCGAACAGAACACAGCCTCAGAGTTGCATCCCTTTGTCTGAGTAGCAGTGGTGAACTCATTCCGAAGGGTTTGCTCTAACCCCTGAATCCCGACACAACCAGCAATGAGAACCTGAGGTACGAGGCACTGTTTGTTTTCAAAACAGGATTACAACACACTCAGCAATCCACAAATATTTGCATCTTTTAATTGTTTCTAAAACTGAAGTGGCAAGTGGCATCGAACAGGAATGTTATTTCTCTTGTGGAGTGAAGGAGCAAGTGGAATTTTAACTAGTTTCATTTCCTTTCAGCTTTCAGATCTGAGATCTGTGGTCACATCTCCTGTACAATGTGTTCCTCATATCACAGTCTCTTTAATGGCTCTGGTTTCTGATTTTTTTTCCCCTCCTTAATTACATGTCTTTTCCTTGTAGCTACTTCATGCTGAAGGCATGTCATTCTTCCCAGACGCACGCTCGGCTAGGTGTCCGAGCACTGAGTCCGTTTGTTCGTTTGTTTTCGGGGTTTCTTTCTAAGAAGCAAAGGAATCCTTTTATTATCCTCAAACATGAGAATCAAAATTTTCATAAAATACTTTGTACAGCATGTGTACTTGAAACCCTGCTTCCCAAAGTCATGACAACTGTGATTATTATATAACATGCATTGTATCACATCGATAGTTTTGAAAAAGAGAGAAAAGGGAGAAAATTACTCCATTCAGTCTTTCTCAGAAGAAAAAAATGCGTGTGAAAAGACACATGAACAGGAAAAAAACGCTATTACTATGAAGTACACAATTAACTATACCTTTCTATGTTTTTGATCCTAGGTTTCACAGCAATCTCAAAATAATGAGACACCAGAACATACTCTTGGAAAAAAAAAATTATAAAAAAACGATCCTTTGTTCTATTTGCCCTGGAATCAGAAAGGGAAATTCTATGGCAAACAGAAAAATTTAACCTTATTGTATCTCTTTCCTGAGAAATTATGAAGGTGTCCCATTGATTGCGAGTATTAATAAGTAATATGATTTTTTTTTAGTAATATGATTTTTTTAAAAAAATTACAGAAACCCTGTCTATTTATGGAATAACAGATACAGGACAATGAGAGGGCCATCACACCACCTTTGGGACAATGCGCTGCTACTTGACTGGCTGAAACTAACAAGGAAATTTACCTAAACGATGCTCTCGTGCTTAGTCACCTTCTGTGCCACAGACTTGGAATGACTTTATCACTCAAAACTAGGGTACGAGTTGAAAAATACATATACATGTGTATATTTTATTTATGTTCAATACACATACATTTTATTTATATTGAAAAAAATTCCAGGATCTTAATAAATTTTATACTGTGACCTATAGGCTCCTGGCAACCTCCCAATCTACCAGCTTTACCATTTCATTTTCTTCTTGCTGTAGAATATTATGCCAGACCCTAAGTTTATATTCAAAGTCATAAGCTAGAAGCAGACCATTCACTAGAATGAATGGTATTTCCCAAATGGTTGAACATTTGCCACTGGGGGGATAATTTTAATTGCCTCATATCCAAATATTTTCATTGTTATCTGCTTTTTAAAATATAACATCACATCAAGCTCTTGATTTCACCAACTCTATTACTTAAAATTATTGACTTTTAAATTGATTTAAAGAAAAATGTTGAAAAAGATACCACAGATGGTATTCAGGCATAGCAAAGTCATGAAAGAGGTGTAGAAATGACTTAGTTTAAGAAACGCTATGATAGAAAATCACTTCTCCACCAGAGCCTAGTTCTTAATTTTAAAAAGAAAGTCCTTTCTCACAAAAATTTTCAAAGAAAATTAAAACCTCAAGAAAGAACAAACCATATTAATCTTTACTTTTCTCCTGTATGCATGGAAAATATTTCTCAAAAAGAATAAAAGCACCACAGCACAGTGATTTTCCTTGAATGCAGGGAGTCGATTCGGAGCAGGGACTCTCAGGAAGATACAGGAATTTTTCCAGAAAGCACCTCATAAGAAGCCGAGAGAGGCAGGGATAAAGAAGAGCTGGAGCCAAGTTGTAGACATGGTATGGGTTGTGTGGGGCTCTGTGCTCAGTTGGAGTCTGCTTGATTTCCTCTCCACCTGCCCTTCCTCCTCTCATGCTCTCTCTCTCTCTCTTACTCTCTCTCTCTCTCTCTCAGAAATAAAGGTTAAAAAATGCAGGAAGAAAGCAGGAGGGCAGGGAAGGAACAGGAGGGAGAAAGGAGTGCATGTGTGGAGTGCATGCAGCAGGAGAGAAGAGGATGGCTGGCCTGCTTCCACCTCTGGGACTCCATCCAGGGTCTCTTTTGTGGGTGGCCCTCCCTCATCTGATGGTCAGCATCACCCCAATCTCGCCCTAATGTGACCAGCTGAGCTAGTGGGAACACAATGATCGAATGGATCTCAGGAGCCTAAGATCAGGACCTCAGCTAAAACCAAGAGCCCGAGGCTCAACCAACTACAATACGAAGGTGCCCCCTTCCTCCTGTCTTTCACCAATGGAATGGACTCGAAATCCATTTTATTTCATTATTTATTGTCTTTATATAAAGTGTTTTGTCTTTTCTTCTGAGTTTGAAGTATAGATGACTTTAAAGTATTATAATCCCAGTTCTCCAAAAAGGCTAGTCTAAAAATAGCCCTAAGTTGTTTTTTACTTATATGTGGTCCTAGGATATATATTTTGTATGATTCTCTTGCCCCCAACATTGAAAATAGAGCAATAATTAGTACTGAAGTAAATGGATCCTTTCCCCACCCACCCAGCATTGGTGGGAAAAGTAATAAATGTGATATAAGAATAATAAGTGGACTGGAAGAAAACAAAGACCTATAGGAGGGATGCTTTGGAGAACCACTATATTTTGGTGTTATTTGTAGTATTTTAAAGAAGTCATGCCATTTCAAATGGTAATCAAGGGAAATCCAGAGTAATTCACTATGAAGAGAAAAATAAACTATTCCTAAAATATCTGTTTAAACCCTTTTCCATATGAGCTATACCTCCTAGAGCAAATGTTAGAATAAGTGGATGGAAGAGAGGCAGGAGTATTCACTTCAAATCCTTCAGAGCTCTGCAGTAGCTGGAGGAAGGGGTAAGGAGCAGCAGGGTAAGGCAAAAAGCAATATGTGACAAACTATTGGGACTCCACCATCACCTTGGACCACTGCAACTCCATTGTTACCTGTTTTATATATGGGAATCACTGAAGATTTCTTTATTTTTATTTCATTTTTTAAATAAAACATTTCTCTTGTTTCTAAAACTTGGAAAACCAGGGGAATAGAAAAATCCATGTTCCTGGATTGACACTGGGAAAATAGAGCAACTATAAGAATGGTGATGTTTCTTCAGACTGATTATTTCTTTTTAATTCCTCAAAAGGCTCATTAAGTTATACCCTGCTCATCTGGGACCTTGGAAATTGTTTCCCATTCTCCCTACCCACTGCTTCTCGTGGGGTGGAAGGGACACATAGAACAGATCAGATTGATTGTGTCACTCTCCCTACAGTTTTATGTAAATTTGCCAAAGAACTAAGATCTCAGTTCTGACAAGAGTCAGGCAAGTCTAAATATTTCTTACAAATATTAGATATTAGAGCTGACAAAATTCACAAGTAGTTTGGGTACCAGAGACTCATTAATTTTAAATGGGCGTTTGATTCCCAAAGGGAAGACATACTTCATCAGTTGGAGCATTGTGATGTCACAGAGGAACTTCATTAGTGTGCCAGTTAGAAGGGAGTCATGAGAGTAAGTAAAATGAAGTGCAAATAACTGCCTAATTAGGTGTCCATGAAAACTGAAGAGTCTCCAAAGTCATTAAAGATGACCATGCGAAACAGGCAGCCTTGTAGACTAAGAATTAATGCTTTCATAACCTTCACAGCAGGAAGGTGGCTGGGAGATTCCACGTAGATCCCCAGAAGACTGGTTAACCTGGATAAAGCCATTCAAGGCAATCAGGTGTGACATCATCCACATGGTTGAAGTCCTCTATAGCAGTAATTCTAGAACTTCTTGGGGCCATACTAGTAGAATAGAATACTCAGGGGTGCCTGAGTGACTCCAGTTGCCTTCAGCTCAGGTCATGAGCTCAGAGTCCTGGGATCAAACCCAGTGTCAGGCTCCACACTCAGCAGGGAGTCTGCTTCTCCCTCTCACTCTCCCCCAGCTCGTTCTCACTCTCTCTCTCTCTCTGTCTCAAACAGATAAGTAAAATCTGAAAGAAAAGAAAGAAAGAGAAAGAAAGAAAGAAAGAAAGAAAGAAAGAAAGAAAGAAAGAAAGGAAAGAAAAGAGAAAAGAAAGAAAGAAACGAAAAGAAAAGAAAAGAAGAAGAAAAGAAAAGAAAGAAAGAAAAGAAAAGAAAAGAAAAGAAAAGAAAAGAAAAGAAAAGAAAAGAAAAGAAAAGAAAAGAAAAGAAAAGAAAATACTCAGGAATCACCTCCACCCTTGCCGAGGCAGAGGTGGGACAGGCATGAGAGGAAGCTTTATCACAGGAATGAGCAAAATGGAACTGATTTTGATAAAGGGCATTGCAAGTACTTAGTTCACATTAGAACCATGCAGATACAGTCTCGTCCCAATCAATGTTATAAAAGTTAGTTCATAGACCAAGCGGACTTCAAGTGGACTTTAAACCGTATGTTGAAACCTTCCACTCAACGGGAACAAATAAGCAGGAGCTCTTCTCTCCTGCACTCAGGTGTTAAAGCTGCTGCTATTTCTGCCATCCTTCCACCCCCATCCTTGCCTACAAATTAATGTCCAAAGTTCCTAGCATGAATCAAGCCCCCTTCAAGACCCACCCCACTCTCTTTTCCCTATATTACCTCTCACCATGCCTTTGCCTGGTCCCTTATACATCACGCAGTCTGTGCTTGGTCTGGTTATGCCCTTTTATCCAAAGTCTCTGAATGGCAACATCATATTCATCTTTCAGAATCCAGTTCAAATTCACTTCCTTCCCTGAGGAGTTCATGATTCCTTTTTTGTGTTACAGACACATTTCAAGCATCTTCTTTAGCACCTGATTCGACAAGGGTGTGGGGAGAGCAGTTCTCCCTTGAGCCTATAGTCAGATGTATGTGCACAGATCTAGAAAACAATGGTGTGCACCCAGGAATTGTGCACATGGGACACTGAGAGGGGTCACTGAGTAGGTCACAAGCCCCAGGATGACAGGGGAAGGAAGGATTGGAGTATAGTGTGGGGTTGGCCTCCTGCCCCTGTCCCCAGCCTCGACCCGTGGATACATTTCCAGGTCATATTGACTGGGATTGAGAGTGTGAATTCTAAAGCTCAGTGCCTGCATTCAAATTTTGATTCTATTACATACTAGTTGCCTTGAGTGAGTCAGTTAACCTCTTTAGCTTCAGTGGAGATGGTAATAATAGCATTCCTGCCTCATGGTTCTGTCATGAGAATTATACAAGTTAATGAATACAAAGCTCCCCAACAGTGCCTGTCACACAATAAGCATCATATAATAAGTATCAGCTATTATACTTAGGAAGAGAGACGAGAGTTAAGTAAAAAACTGAAAATGCTGGAAGGCCTTAGGGCACATGCAGCACTAACTTGGAACCACTAAGTTGAGGGAAAACACAAAATAGGTGTTCTTCCCAACTACACCATTGATTAGAAGCAGCAGGGCACTTAGAAGTGGGGGCATCTAAGGGGACTGGAAGCAGAAGGGTTCCGGTGCTTGACAGAGGCAGCTGCTCTCAAAGAGACTGAGTCTCAGCAGAGACAGCAAAGTGACCATCAGGAGCAGTGGCTGTCACAGTGTGGCCTTTGTGGTACCCAGAGATGATGTCACAAGACATCCAAGATGTCCAGTAAGTGCAGAGCATTGTAAGTGACAGAGGAGCCTGGTTGAAGTAGAAGCTACCCAGTAGACGTGGTAACTGTGTCAGCAAGGGCAGTGATGGTAGCATAAGAAGGGTCAGTACTCAGTGGACGCCACAGGGTGTGGCATCACACTTATTCACATGCCTGTGGAAATATTCCCTAGGTCAACCAGAAATACTTGTGATATGGGTTTTGCTAGGGTACAGAGGTCCTCCAGCGGTCCTCAAATTATCATTGGTGTGACTTTATTTTTTACAGAAAGGAAATACTGAGACATCATTAAAAGCACAAGCTTTGGTTTCAGACAGGCTTGTACTTCAACAGCAAGTATTTACTAGGCATCTATTCTATGCCTCAGGTTCTGCTCTAGTCAGTGGCAATACCACAATGAACAAGGCCACTGTGATTCCTCCTCACAGAGAGCTCTCTTAGAGAGGAGGGCACAGATAACAAACAAGTAAGAAAACAAACTAATTGGAAAAAAAAAAAGAAAACAAATTAATGGGATCTTGCCTATTTAAGAGCAATAAAGGCAATAAAACAGGTGATATGGTGGAGATGGGGTTGAGAGGGCTACTTAAATATGGCAGCCAAATTAAAGCCTCTCATTCACAGTGGGGGCTAAGAGCCAGGAAGAGGCAGCTCAGGGAAGATTGGGAACAGAGGGTGGGACCCTAAGGTAGGAAGACTTGACATACTAGGGGAACAAAAGGAAGGATAGCAAGTCCAAACAATGGTCAGCAAACTATGGTGTGGGGGCCAAATCCAGCCCGCTACCTGTTTATGTAAATAAAGTTTTATTAGAACACAGCCTTGTTCATTCTTTCGCCTCCAGCAGCTTTCGAGCTATAATAGCAGAGCTGAGTAGGTAGTTGCCACAGTGACTGTATGGCCTGTAAAACCTGTAAGATTTACTGGCTGGCCCTTTACAGAACGTGTGCCGACCTCTGGTCTGAAGCCAAGTGAACAAGCTGGGTGGAAGCAGTAGGAACTGAGTTTAAGGGGTGCTGGCAGGCAGCAAACTGCAGGACACTACAACCCTGGATTTCCCACATGTGATAGAAACCCCTGGAGGAGTCCAGGCAAGGGAGATGCTGATCTGATTTGTGTTCTCCATCCTGGGAGCTGTGTGGAGAGGAGGCTGCAGGGGCCAAGTGGCAGCAGGGACGCCAATTAGACAGACTCCGCTGAGCCCAGTGAGAGAGGAAGGTGCCGCGGATGAAGATGCTATCAGTGCAGATGGGACAAGGAGTCAAGATGTATGGTCTCAGGTGTAACAGGCATGAGAATCCCAACTCAGCTGGGTAATGGCAGGCAAGTGACTCCAACGCTCTCAGACTCAGTTTCTTGTCAGTAAAACCCTCAGACCACTACTGTGGATTAAATTACAAATGCACCTGAGGTATCTGTCAAAAAGTAAGTGTTCAATAGATGTTGGCTGTTATTGTTCTGCTGTCGAGTCGCTGTTGTTGGCTGGAGGCCCGGAGAGAACTAGGTCCCAGCATGGACCTCCCTGGGCTGGTTAATGACTCGATTCTCTCCCTGACTAGATTCGTGAGTCCCCTGGAGACAAGGAAGCTCTTATTCATCTTTATATCCCCCAAACTGTGCCAGGCACATGGTAGATGGTTAATAAATGTTTATTGATTAAACCATCAAGTTGGGATTTTTTTTTTCGACAAAAGAAAGGTATTATTCATTCTGCCATTTTCACCAGAAGAAGTGTTTTGTTTTTAGGGTTGATAATAGTATTTTTTGATGACAGAGAACATTCTGAAGATACAGAGTTAGTTGTGTCTAAGGAGAACTAGGACCTAGCATCCCCTCTAGCACAAAGGAAAACTCAGATACTGCTCCCCAAGAACCTCTAAGCTGACAAAATATGTCAATGATTGTAATTATATATTAAATCTGGACTAAAAAAGTCACCATGCACAAGAAATTCAATCATATCAGACGCATTTACATATCAAAAGTCTCTACCACAAAGAGGACCCAACAAGAGTCAAAAACTGTTGTTCCAAGTGTCAAGTTGTTTTCAGACTTTTATTTCAAACCAGTCGGACATTCTGGTGCCTTGTCCCGCCATATCAAAGGAACCCCTGTGTTGAATTATTACCTTGTCTCTTTTACTAATTCATTAGTCTGCCTATAAAAACTAAAAAGGTCTCTCCCAAAATTGAAATTTAAGAATTTTTGTCAACTTTCCTATTCTTTGACACACCACTTACCAAGAAAGACTGGAAATCTACCCTTCACAAAGGAGTTAAGTTTTCTCATTATAAAAATGATCAGCGCTGTCTAAACAGTTGTTTCAAATGAAATTAAGTATGGCATACACATTTTCAGATGAAATATGATATCCATAAAGTAGATACATACATTGTGACATTTTTATTTTTAAAAAGGGGTTGTACAACAATGGTTGTACAATACAGAATTATAAAATCCTGAGAGGGCCAACCCAAATAAAATGTTACTAGGCGTATCAACTGTGTATTCACAGTAGCTATATGTGTTCTTATCATACCCTTATTGCTCTATGTAAAAAATTAACTACAATTTCGTAAAAATCAAAAGATTGAAAGAACGTCTCAATAGTGATCACCAAATCTGGCAGTACTTTGCAAACTTTTAATTTAACCAACAAACTCCGAAAGTATAAGAAACTGAAAATAAGAAAAATATTTAAAATAACAGAATATTAAAATGAGAATCCTTTACAATAGTAAAGGAAAAGGTGGAAATCCTTGAAACATCCATGAGCAGCCATGAGGAGGGAATTGTTGTTTTTTTTTTTTTAACACGAAGCCTGGCATCTCACAAATAACGTATGTTCCATATTATGTGGCAGTTGCTATAGTAACAACCTTTATTTTCTGAAACAGTACACAGATGTGTACAACATACTAACTTGCTGGTTATAAATTACAGCTTTTCCCATAGTTCAATAACTTAAAAATTCTACGTTTTTGAAATCTCAGAAGTTCTGTTGTTATTAAATTTCTTTTATGAGATAATTTTCCTTGTACTTTCAAAATGAGAGTGTTCCCAAACAGGCCGAGAGAAAGGAGGGATGAGAAAATGGGGTATATCAGAGAGTAGCAGCAGACGGAGGACTGTTTTCTACAGAGTCTGGATGAAACCCACTGAAATGAGAACATTATTTTAATGAATTAGGCGTCATGTACAATAGTGATGAGAAATAAGTCGCTATCAAAATGATGTTACAAATAAAGTTATGAATTGATTTTTTATTACAAGGTGCCAGCCATATTTACAACTTTAAAATAAATGAAGATTATTTTTTAGAAATGTTATGAACATTAATATAATTTTATAAGTGACAACAGTGTGGGGGAGTGAATTAGCCTGGTTATTTGACTTCAAATGAAGTTTTTCTGAATCTTAAAAAGGCCTGAGTCTGGGAAAAATGCCGATTTCTGTGTTTAATAAGAGATTAGTATCTCTTTGTCAGGTTACAAGACAGAAGACAGATTTTTACTGATTGGGGTATTTTTCTTTTTATATTTTAACCTTAATCAACAAATATTTATCAAGTGCCTTCTATGTGCTAGGGAGTTAACTGTCCATGCCTATGTCCTACACATAGATATGTGTAGAAACAGAAATTATGGAAAAAAAGAGTTCTGTAGATTCTTTTTTCCTATCCTGAAAATTTACATATGTTTTCCATGTGCTGGATCTGAATATATTCTTTAATAGACAGTTCACAGTGTAGATTTTTAAACCTTGTCAAAAAGAGTCATCTATGGAGCATTTATCAGGCTAAAGTTTATTACCTGAGAAACACACTTGAAAATAAGGTTATATATTTAACATTTACAGTTAAAAGTCAACTTTCTAAAATTGTGTGTGTATACATATATATATATATATATATTCTAGTTATATATATATTTTTTTCTAGTTATAAGGAAGAGTGCAAATATCCTTATGTAGAAAGTAACAAAGTAACAACCACCTCTGATTTAGAAAGTCCGGCAATCACAATGCTAATAGATTTACCTAACAAACACAAAACACTTGGAAATGCTATTTCAAGTGACAATACAGTTACATTCAAATTCAAAATTGTCTTATGGCAGCAATGACAGGATGAGAAACAATTGAAAACCGGGCAGACAAGAACAAATCATTTTGAAAAGCTTGCACCATTAAGTGGTTGTTAAAATTTTTGCTAATGCTTTCCACACACATACTCTTTTCTGTATCATTCTGAGATATATTAAAAACAGGACCATGACTAATCCATTCAAGTCCTTATGTTATCAGAAAGAGAGAGAGAGAGAGAGAGAGAGTTAAGTTATCACCTAATGGGGGCTTAGAGGCTAGAACTCGGAACCCAAAAGAAAAAGAGTACTTCACTGTTAGATGCATTTTAAAAGTATTACTTAAATTACATTTAAGTCATCAGATAATTATGAACTTTCTTCTCTTTTATATTTATATGGCATATTTATTGAATTGCACAGTATGCTTTTACAATAAAGTGCTTTTTACGTTGCCGCCTTTGTTCATCCAAAATAAAACTGACAGTTATCCTTTTATAAGCTATTCCGAGAACATTTTCTCTTCTTTGAAGCTGATTGATGCACTACTTTAAATGTTCCTGCAAATATCTTTTCAATTCAAGTTTTTGCATAATGTAATAAGAAGATAAAAGAATTCTATACTTCAACGAGAGACATTACAAAGCAAGTAGAGACATTATCAAGGGCATTAACATGCTCCTAATAGCAATAAAACCTTTTAACTGTCTGATGTAGAACATGCTCCCACCAAACCACCACATATTATGGTAATTGGCTCCAATTTCTGAATCTTGCATTGTAAAGTTACAAAGAGTTAGGTAGAACTGAAAAACAAATCCAGAATGCTCATCTTGTTAGCGTTTCCGTTGTTTGCCTGCTACCTCGAACAGGACTGGTCTGGTCTGTGGAGCTGTGCTTTCCTGTGCTATCATATATTTGCATCCTGTCTCATTTTTATTCCTACTGACTCTGATATAGATACACATTTTTTCCCAAATAACCCTTTTCTAACTCCAAAACATCATAGTAACACAAATAGCATTTTTCTCGCAATTTCAGTGTAACAAATGGGTTCTCTGTTCATGCCTGTGTCACATCTCATTCACTTTATGTGTTCTCTCATCACAGGAAGATGCAATCGGGGAAAATATTCCATGAGGATGCTTTGATTTTTCTTTACAACACAGCTACTAAATTATGTGAGTAGCCTTTCCATTGTGGTCTAGAGGAAATATAATTTCCAACTAAAGTTGAGCCCAGATTCTGTTAAATTAAATAGCAAAGAAAAAAAATAGTTCTTGGCTTTATTCCTCTCAGATGGGAAGCAGGGCAGTGGGGAATTGACACGAGTCGGTCCTTGGTGATTAACCTGCAGTTTATGGTTGTGTTTCCAGGTGACGTGCCCATCGCGCAGGAAGCTTCTCGGAGGCTGTGGAGAGCAGCCTGTCTGCTTTGAGAAGTGCAGATCTATCAGGATCCAGAATCGCGCTCTGAAAAAGCTGTCATTTCATGTCTCTAAAACAGCCTCTGATTTAATGTACAAGATGTCAAGAAGTAAAGGACAATAAAATAAAAGCCAAAAAGGAGAACTATTTCAATTAAGAGGCATCTCTATACCAATTCTTGGAAATCACGTAAAATAAAAACTGTCAGAATCAATCTGTGCTTAAAAGGTTGATTTTCGTGGTGCTTACATAGAAACTGCAAGACAGAAAAAAAAAATACAAATTATTAACAGAGCAATTGAACCTTAAAAAATTCCTTTCTCACTGGATAGGTATTTGGTTATTAAATTTTCCTAAGGGACCTAGGGAAAGCAGTTGTATAGCAGGTGCTGGGAGTTGGGAGAGAGGAGAGAAATAAATCCTCACACAGAAAAAAGTAACAAATGTAAGCTGCAGTCCTATAAGAAAGAGTTTCAGGCATTTCCAGGAATTTAATATTTGATTGCCAATAATTAGAAGCTGTATATAAGTATTTTGGACTTTACCTTTTATTGTCATGATTTCCAATGGTGTTTGAATGTCCTTTTCAGAGAAAAATAAATATTTCTTGAAGGACTGCCCTATCACCCCAGTAATCAAATATCTTAAAGGTGAATTGAGAAAAAAATCTTTGTGAAATTTGGGGCAACCTTTTAGCTAAGAGTATAATAATAATAATAATAAAGATATAAGCATTGCCCCAAAATAAATAAAATTCTACCAAATGTGACTTCCTATGGAAGACACAAGTTTTATTTTCATTTATTTAAAAAATATGCTGTTTAAGAAACATACACTATAACTCCATCCTACTCCTGTCCTTAGAATTTTTATGATGTTATGCTTTTTATTCCCCATTTTCTATTGAGAGAGAGAGATTGGGCAGGGAAATAAGAGGTGAATTCACTTGCTGTCCTCAATTGATTTGTACATTTCAGGGATATGCCCCTTTCCATGGTCTATTTCTGGTTCCTTTATTTAAAAAAAATCAAGTTTCTCTGAAGGAAATACTTTACAGAAGAAAATTCACTCCCTTCTCATCAAATCAAGAACTTTTCTTAAAGTAACTCTACCACAAGCATTAGGAGGAACAGCCTAAGAACTGCCTCCAATCACAAGAAGAAAAATAACAAAATCAGCTCACTCATGATTTCCTTAATATACTTAAAAGAGATACAATCCCACTGATGCCTCTAAAAATAAAAATGAGGAAAGGGCAACTTTATTGATTCCCTGCAAACCAACGAACGTGTAACTTATTGATAATACTAAACACCATCTAAGCCTTTAGTGATTTCCAACCAAAAGTCTGCCTCTGAATGAAGGTTTAAATCATCGTATTAATATATTAGGGGGGAAATTATCATGGGAGACACTTGGAAATTAATTAAAAACCCTGCACTCAGTTTGTTTGTGAGAGGAGATAAATATCACACATGGGAAATGATGCCTGACAACCGCCATAGTTTTCAGATCCAAAATTAGACCCTGACAGCTATGTCTTTGTATGACTCTCCTTGGGGTATAATATGCAGAGATATAGAATGAGGAGATTTCTGATAGAAGTATTTATTACTGACACTTCCGAAACATTCCACGTGTGGCATCAGCAAAGCATGCTCCTCCACCTTAGACAGAAATGTCAGGTTTTCTTCCAAGATTTTTTTTCTATTCCTCTTCCCCTCTTCCCATCCCTCCCTCCCCATCCACCACCACCCCCTTTCTTCTCCAAAATATGATTTTTTTTTAGAAGTTCAACAGCAGCCCCTGGTGGAACTCAGCAGTTGTTTCAGCCTAAGCACAGTTGTTCAAGAAACTCTATCCCTCCTGTCAATAAAAAGAAAAGTCTGTCCATGTGTATATCGCCAACACCTGCATGCTGTTCCTACAGGTCACAGATCAGAGTACAACCCCAAATGTACAAAATCTGTGCTTTGTCATGGTAATTTTGGCCAATTTCAGTAGCTGGAGTTTTGAAAAAATATAGATATATGTAACAAACAATAAACATCTGTCTCAAATGTCACATTCATTTTATGCATGAAGACCAACAATTAAGTGCTCGTGAATAATGCTTACCACAGGGTGTGTGGAAACGAAGAGATCCCTCACGCATGAGCCAGCGATCACCATTTTGTTTGGCTCCTGTTGTGACAGAATCAGCTTTGTCACTTAGCAAAATGAGCTATACAAAATGACAATTCTATGCAGAGAAGGGATTTCTCTGGGTCACAGCTCAGAAAGCACCACAGAATGCCACTATCTCGCCCCATCAAAATGGCAAGCTAGACTTCACAAGAAAACCTACCAAAATGGTCTTCAGAGAGACCATGACTATTCCTACTGAGTTGGCAGCCACAGATTATCATTTGAGGACAAGGAGGAAACAAGTGGCTCTTTGCACTCGGCAAGGTAAATCTGCACCCCTCGTAAAGGTGCCTGGTGGAGGCGCTCAAATCCAGCTTCCCTTCCTACGGTGCCATCTGCCTAGAGGGCAATCACCTTCCTCTCAGCATAACCTGAGGGTTTTGTTGCTACACCCTGTGCCTTTAGGGCTGCATCCCTGCAGAGAGGTTGTTTTTTATAGGCCAGAGGTGGCCTGGTCCTAGACAAGGAAAGAGAGAATTATATACTCAAGAAGCTTGCTTTCTTGATTCTCAAGGGTGCCAGGGTTGGGGGCATTCCCCCTCCATGAGGCTCATGCTAAGACAAAGGAACAATTTACTCAAAATATCTGAAGGTTTACTTGAGTAAATTTACTCACCGTCTTTAACTTGTGTATTTTGACTTTTCTCTTCTTAAATGATGCAGTTTATTAAAATGAAAAGCAAATAGAACCTCTAAAGCTTTACATAGCTTTATGATAAATACTAGAATAGCATTTATATTAAAATTTTTAATTTTTTTAATTTTAAAAGTATTATACTTTGCATTAGCCTTTCCCTTGCCCCTGAGTTCACTTAGATCTTTTGACTAATCTCATGGGAAACCAATCAGTGAGCTGATGTGTTGAGACCAGATAATCCCATGACAGGTTGCTTACTGTGAAGCTCATGGGCACTGTATTTGACACGGGGGAGTAAGAAGTATAAAAAGAAATAATACTGGTCTCCAATGAGTTACAATCTAGTGGAGGAACTGTATCTATCTGGATAATTTTAATAGAATGTGGTAGCAGCAAGCAGAGTCCTAACAGACACAGCGGGGCCCTTAGCTGGCCTTCTCTAGGGATAAGACTTGCACAAAGTCTTAAAGAAAGATGATAAAGGAGTTGCAGAAAAGAAAGGTAGAGGACTGGGGCACCTGGGTAGCTCAGTGGTTGAGCGTCTGCCTTTGGCTCAGGTCATGATACTGAGGTCCTGGGTTCGAGTCCTGCATCAGGTTCTGCAGAGGAAGCCTGCTTCTCCTTCTGCCTGTGTCTCTGCTTCTCTCTGTGTGTCTCTCATGAATAAATAAAATCTTAAAAAAAGGAAAGAAAGGTAGAGGGCAAGACAGGAGGAGAATCACTAGGACCCAAGGGTGAAGGTGTAAAACTACACAGTATATCTGAAGAACTTTGGGCACTTTGATGCTGCCAGAGCAAAAAGTACAAGATGGCAAATGAGAGCAGAGGCTGGGTAGGGCCAGTCATGGAGAGCCCACCTGCCTTCTGAAGAAGATTGGGGTTGTCCTGCAGGCCATGGGGAGCAATGAAAAGACTTAGGTTAAGGAGTGACACAGATGGGGATGGACTGACACTAAAGGTCCAAAGATCAGTCAGGGTATTTTGTGATTGTCCAGAGACGAAGGATAAAGACTTGAATCCTGGAGGTGGCTGGAGAAGAAATGGTAGGTTTCAGAAATATTCACAGGTGAAAACTGAGAGCAGGTGGTGACTTCATGGATATAGGCACTGAGGGGGCAGTCTTGGATAATTCCCGGGGTTCAGGTGGAGGAGACAATGTAGGCTGTGATGCCATCAATGGACTTAGAGACCACAGTGGCTGGTTTGAGGGGAGAAGAACACCCTCTGAAGTAGTACTTTTCAAAATATGTCGGTGCCCTCCACTGGCCTCCACACAGCTGCTTATAACACTGGTTATGAACAGTGCCCACAAATGTCATGGTGGGAGAGCACCTCACAGATGAAGTCCAATCGCTTTCAAACTGTGTGCTGGGGGCGCCTGGGAGGTGACCGAGCAGGCAGGGCTACAGTCTTCCTTCCTTGATTCAATCCAAGAGGGTCTACTTTTCTTATTGTGTATATTATCAGAAAACTGAGTTTGAAAAAGGAAAACCTGAGTTTGGAAATCACTTCCTATTACAGAGAGGAAACTGAGGCCTATAGAAGTTAAAATATCTTGTTCACATACACAAGTTTGTAGCAGAGGCTGAACTAGATCCATGGCATCTAGTCCACTCACCTCAATCCCTCTATGCTATGGTTTCCTGCGTGAAGTAACTGTTTACTTTTGCTATGCTTTATAATGTTACCAGAAACCTCCTTACCTCCACCATACGTTTAGCAGTTTCCTCAGTTTTATTCTCTCGATAAATGTTTATTGAACATCTTTTGCATGCCAAGAACTCTGTTACTGAGACCACCTGAGCATTTCTGTTTGGATCCCCAGTTGTAGTTTCTGATTCTTTGGTAGAGCTCTGATGTCCCACTAGTATTCCAGCATGACTGGATGCAGTATGACCCAAGAAGCAGATAGGTATACTGGGGATTATCTTAGTCCCAAGTAAACGGTATTATGGGTTTCCTAATTCACTGGAGGATATAGCTAATTTATGTGTTTTAATCAAATTAGATTAAAAATTATTGAAAATAAATTTTTAAAAATCCATGAGGCTCCCATGTACAATAAAGTGCTATGCATAATTTTTTAAGGAATGACAATTTTTCCATACACAGTCCAGACTCACTGGCAATAATGCCCCCAAACTCAATAAGCTTAACTTTATGAAACTTAGAACTGATATCTAAAGTAATTCCAGTAATTTTGCTTTCAAAAAGTGAGAATTTAAACCAATAAACTTGATAACCCTTCTTTCCCATCATATAACTCAACCACTGCTTGTCCCAATGGGGTAATTCCTAAAGCAAGGAAAAGCAAATCCCTGTTCAACCGAGAAAAATAGAGAGAGACAAATGTAGGCTGAGGGCATGGCAGCCTATTGATCTCTCTCTCAAAGACCATTCCATCTTGAGAATCTTGTTCCAAGACTTCTAGTCTAGTATCCTAAGAAATCTGCCTTCATAGCAATTTCTTTCATCAACTCAACCAAAGTTAATTGGAAGCTTACTATGCACCAACCTCAGAGAGTAGTGAGAGAGTTTTTCTGCTCTCTTGTCTATCTGCTCACAACTTTGTCACTGTGTGTTATGATGCAGGAATCATATGTCTTTCCCAAATCCAACAAATTTATCTATCTATTTATCTATCTATCTATCTATCTATCTATATCTATATCTATATCTATATCTATATATATCTCAAGAGGTTTAAAATGGTTTAAAAAATCCCGTGAAGCTCATCCTCCTGTGTGGTAAATAACAATATTGGTATATTACCTCTCTGTTCCTCCTTTGAATATTCCAGCATCCTCCTTTCCATGAATTCCTCCAAAATTCTGCCCTCTAGACTGGCCTTGTCTGAATGCAATGACATTGAGTTCCAAATTAATGAAATTCCACATAACACAGGAAGGCTCACTGGGAGCATTTAACAAAATGAAGCGCCTTGGTGAGCTCTTCAAATTCCTCAGAGTCCAATGACTGAAGATGTCCCAGAATGGAGAACTGAATGTGGCTTAAAGACACAAAGTAAATGGGACACAGAATTTTCTGTCAGGTCTTTAGAAGCATCTCATGAAATGTTATTAAAAGATCCAAAACCTTTAACATGACCATGAAAATTAACATAGTTCTACAAACCTAGAATTGAAAGAAATTAAGATGGGCCTAAAATACAATCGGCAAATTTGTTGTTGAATAAAAAATGGAAAATGTGACCCCATTTGGGAAAACACTGTTCCTAAAGGTTAAGAACGTGGCTCATCTAAGTAGTCAATAAATATTAGCTATTATTACTACTTCTTTTCTGAACATTTCAACTTACTGATTACTATGATTAAAAATAGTATACAATGCCTCCAAAAAGTCAATGAAAATCTGCTTTAATTACAATGTTAGATATAACTTTCTTTTTGGAAATAATAATGTATCATATGTAAAAAAGAAAATTAATCTCATGCTTGCCTCCCTTGCTTTCCAGCCTTTTAATAAACTTGGTTATGATAGGGTCCAAAACCAAAGCAAACATCTTATTAGTTAGCAATATTCTACTGCCACCAGGGAAGTCCAACTAGGGTGAGATAAACTGCAAGTAAAACACACTAAAGGTTGCTTGAAACACATCTTGGTATGATCCATCTCTTCCAAAACTATCAGGCTGCTCTAGAATACCTAAGGGAGAAGTCTTTTTCCAAGCAATATAAATCAGTACATTTAATCACTGATTAACTTTTGCACAAACTATCATGTATGTTGCCTGACTATAGTTACGATGTACCATACATGTCCCTGTCCTCAAGGAGCTTGCTGCCATGAAGTCTATATCCTCAGAAGCATTTGATTCCACACTTCTCCCAGCCTATTCTGAATAAAAATGAAGAAAATCAAATTTTTTTCTAATATGAAACCTTTGATTCAATCACTATGTCTCACACTATGGCTTAAAGAGTATATTTGCCTTTGTGTATTTGATATTTGAGGATAATGAATTCAAAAATTATTGGGGAAAGTAGGTCTGTAATTGACCTCCTAGGGAAACTATGTGAAATCCCTTCAAAATTCCCACCAGGAGTGGAAGGGAAGTGGATTCAGATACAGCATTCTGAAACCTTCCCAAGCTTTCTCCACTGGAATTCTAATTAGTAAGACTCCTTTAAGCAACTTTAAAGCTGCTTAATTTAAATACAGGAAGTGTTTCCTTGGGCTCTATAATACTTTGGCAGAGCTGATCCTATTTCCTGAGATTAAATAGAAGAAAATTCTTTCCTCAGGAGACTAAACCGCACACAATAAGATCATTCATTAGAATGTTCACATAAATTCAAAATACACCATGGGAAGAGTAAATGTCTTCTTCGTAAAAGGTAACAACCTAGAAATACTAAGTGGAGTCATGGCTGGTTTTACCCTTGAGTTTTGGCCTTTGTGGGATAAAAATTCTCTGGGAAGAATTACTGAGGTGATAACTCATTTTGACAATGACCAAGTACAAGATAACTAAAACAAAAAAGAATTTAATCCTTTTTCCTAAATAAAAAAACATCTGTTGATATTTTTTGCTTCTTTAGAGTTTTGCTTCCATTCATAAGAATAAAGCTGTACCTTTCATAATCCAATACTCACTCTTTGTACTGTGTAACACCTAGTAGTAGGAAAACTTCAGAAGTTTAATTCCTAGACTTGTTACTCAAAGGGTGATTGATAAGCGAAGTGGAAAAGAATATTTTTCTAAAACTTTTTTATTGTCCAAGAAAACAAAGGGGAACACTTTTTCAATCTCTTGCCCTCCTTCTGTAAATTTACATCACCTCACTGAATTTGATAGCTAAATAGTGTTCTGTCAGTGTTGTTGAGACTTGTGTGTCAGATTTAGAAATGTTATTGTGTAGACTTACTTTGATGGTGAGATTTTAGAAGCTTATTTTCCTCCTAAACAAATGTATTATAGAGTGATGGATAACAGAGATTCAAGGGATTACAATGAGAGATCAAGGAGTTCACCTGTAATATCTATCGCATTGACAGCCGACTTTATTGAAGTTTCACAATATTAACTGCCTCTCTGTGGACTGGCTGAGCCAGCTAGGTGATTATCAATTTATCACCAGTCAAAACACAGATTGCTTCATGTACAGTGCTGTGGCATAATCATGTACCTTGAATCTGATCAAACTAGAATGATCCTACTAGGATGACTCGTATAAAAGTGAAGAAGAAACATTGGGACAGTGGGAAATTCTGTAATGAAATTATGTCTAATTCATGATCTATAGAACATCTTACCTGGAGCCTACATCAAAAATGCACCACTCCAGAAGGAAGTAAAATGAAGTCCAGGAGAGAGAATGGGGAAAATGTTAAAAACTATTTACTCCTTCTTCCTGAGCCTTGCTTTCTCTAACCACCACTCACTCCCACTGGAGAAACAACAAATAAGAACTTGACTAATCTTTAAAATCACCTCCACAGTAGAAGACTTGCACTTTGAAACTCCATTTATCATTATGGGAACTAACTGAATTACATGTAGGGAGTACTCTGGAATAACAATGGACCACCACTGAGATGCTTACCTTATATCTTTTGACTCTATTATCAACATAGCAAAAGCTTTTAAGTGTTTTATTTTTCCATCCTATTTCTAGATCCTATCCTCCAACAAGGTCTAATCTTTCTCCACATATTGAGTTCCATCAGTGGTCATTCCAATTAATATTTGTTAAATGCAGGAATGGAAGAAGATCTTGGCCTTGGACATTTGTTTGATCAGGGCAAGAATTAACAGTTACACTAACAAAGATTCACTGAGCACTTCCTATGGTACTAAGTACTTTTCATATATGAACTCATTTAATTTTCTTAACCACCCTGTGAGGAAAGTACTATTATTTTCCCTGTATTATCAGTGAAAAAAGTGATGAATAGAAATATTAAGAACTTGTCAGGATTACCCAGCCTCCAAGTGAGCCCAAGCAGATGACTCTAGAACCTTACAAGCTCTGAACCCAATTATTTTCAGTCATACACTGATTGGATTGGAGTTGCTCTGCTCTTATTCCAGCTGCCTAACATTGTATAAAGTTAACCCTCTCTAGAGAAAAATAGCATCATCCAAAGCCTTTACAATTTTTCATACAAAGTGTCTGGCATTCAATAAAATATTAGCCAACATACCAAGAAATCAGAAAAAAAGAAAAAGCAAGACATTAGAAATAGTGCCATAGATAATTCAGATATTAAAGTTATCAAACATGGATAAATATATTCAAAAAATAGATTACAAGATAGCTTCACTAGAAAAATGGAATCCATTAAAAAATAATCAAGTGGAAATTCTGGAACTGAAAGATACAATAATTAAAGTTAAGAGGTCAGGATGCCTAGGTGGGTGAGCAGTTGAGCGTCTGCCTTTGGCTCAGGGTGTGATCCTGGAGACCCAGGATCGAGTTCCACATTGGGTTCCCTGCATGGAGCCTACTTCTCCCTCTGCCTATGTCTCTGCCCCCCTCTCTCTGTGTCTCTCATGAACAAGTAAATATATTTTTTTTTAATTAAGAAGTAAACAGAAGGGTTTAAAAGCAGATTTAACACAGGTAAAAAGAGGATTAGTACTTTAAGATAGCTCAGTAGAAAATATTCAGTCCAATAAAAAAAAAAGAATGGAAATATAGAAAACAGTACAAGAGATATATGGTTGATGGCAAAAGTGTAATGTAAGTGTAACTGGGTATCCAGAAGTGCATTTGAGAAGGAATAGGGGCCAAAGCAATGTTTGAAGACATAATGTTTGAGAATTTTCTAAAAGAGATGAAAGATATCAAACTCCAAGCAGGATAAATAAGCTACTAGTCATATCATAGTAAAACTGCCAAATGGCAAAGACAAAAAGTAAGCCATAAGAACAGCCAGATGAAAAAATATATTACCTTCAAAGGAGCTACCATGGCAATGGTAATTGTCAATGACAATTGACAACCAAGTTCTGAATAAAAACCTTGGAAGCCAGAAGAAAATGGAATGACATCTTAAGTCCTGAAAGAAATGTTGACAACTTAGTAGTCTATACACAGTGAAAACATCCTTCAAATACAAAGGGATAAAAAAAAAAAAAAGAGGCTTTGTTGTCAGCAGACCCATACTAAAAGAAATACTGAAGGGATTTTTAGACAGGAGGAACATGATCCCAGATGGAAAGACAGAGATTCAGGAAGGAATGAAAAGCAATAGAAAGGTAAATATGAGTATAAATATAAATGACTGTTGAGTACAAAGCAAAAATAATATACTATGAAGTTTAAAATACATACATGATTAAAATGCATAAGAGCAGTAACTCTTATAGCCAAAAGGGATAAATGGAATTAATATTTTATTAAATCCTAGCATTGTCTAATAAGTGGTGATTTGTATTAGACTCTATTAACTAAAGATACATGCTGTTATATCCAGTATATATAATCCCAAATACATCCTTACACTTACTTACATTAAATGTAAATGGACTAAATACTTGAACTGAAAGAAAAAGTTTGTTCAACTAAATGAAAAAATAAAAATTCAACTGTACATTGCTAAATAAGCACATCTGTAAACACTATCATTAAACATAAAAAAATGATATTTCATAGTGATATTTAAAAGTTAATCTGCCAAAATGTGGAGATGAAAAATAATAAAACTAAACAATAATTTAGAGATGCTTATAATTATGCTGACTCTTTTTAATAGTAAGAACAACTAACAAAAAATCCAGGATAGGGATGCCTGGGTGGTTCAGTTGAGTGCTGACTCTTGGTTTTGGCTCAGGTCATGATCTCATGGGTTATGAGATGAAGCCCCAAGTCTTGCTTGTAGCTCAGCAGGGAGTCTGCTTGAAGATTCTATCCCTCTGCCCCTCCCCCTACTCATGTGCTTTCTCTTTCTCTCTCTCTCATTCTCATTCTTGCTCTCTCTCTCAAATAAACAAATATATCTTTTTTAAAAATCCAGGATAGTGGTGTGAGAGAGAACTAGGTAAAAAATATAAATGAACAGGGGTATCTTTAAGCTGTGTTGTGGATTCACAGAGTATTCTTCTATTCTTCTTCTACTTCTTCTTCTATTATTCTTTAAAGTATATATGTGTGATACATTATCTCTTTTGATTTATTTGACAATAAAAGAACATTTTAAATAGTAAAAAAAGGTTAATCTACTAGAAAGATATGACAATTTAAATCCACAGTCTCCTAAAAAGTAAAGCAAAAATTAACATTACTAAATACTAAGTATAGAAAGCGATAAGCCCACAATTATAGTATGAGATTTCAACAAACTTTGAAAATTATTCATTGAATAATCAGACTAAATAATATATTAATAAACTTGATTTAATTGGCATATATGAAATTCTCCATGTAATAAGGGAACATGAGATATTTACCAAAACTGGCCACATACTGGGCCATAAAATGAGTTCCCAAGTTCCCTAAAATTTCAAAATTTTGAAACCATTAATGTATTCTTGGAATCAGTGGAATTAAGCAAGAAATCAGTAACCAGATGAAAACTAGAACATCCACCAAATATTTGGAAATTGTCAAAGAAGAAGTCAGAATAGAAGTTAGAAAATATTTGGGGCAGCCCGGGTGGCTCAGCGGTTTAGCGCCGCCTTCAGCCCAGGACCTAATCCTGGAGACCGGGGATTGAGTCCCATGTCAGGCTCCCTGCATGGAGCTTGTTTTTCCCTCTACCTGTGTCTCTGCCTCTCTCTCTCTCTCTCTGTGTCTCTCATGAATAAATAAATACATACATACATACATAATCTTTTAAAAAAATTTTAAAAAGAAAAAAGAAAATATTTTAAACTAAATGATAATGAAAACATAACATCAAAACTTGTGAACGTGGGTTAAGCTGCACTTAACTCAGTGACAATGGTTATTCAAGGACAGATGATGGCTGAGAAGCTGCATAAACAGGGGCTGGTAATGTTCTATGTCCTGCTGGAGCAGGTGATTACATGAGTATTGTCCCTTTAAGAAAGATTCACAATGCTCTACACTTAAACGATTTGAGCATGTTTCTGTATACTGCAAGGAAAAATTTACTTTAAGAAAATCAGAAATTATTCCTGACTCTTCTTTTTCTCACACCTCACATCCAGATCATCAACATTACCTGTCAGCTTCAATTCAAAATTTATCCAGAATCTGGTCATTTCTCACTACCTCCAGCTGCTAATCTTGTATAAACCAACATCATCTCTTTCTTGATTCATTTCCATTTCATATCTAGTCTTCCTTTTTCTGCCTTGGCTTCCTATAGCGGATTGTCAACACAGTCATTAAGGTAAGCTGTTAAAGCTGAATCACAGTATGTCACCACTCTCCACAAAATTGTCCAATCGACTTCTCATTTCACTTACAATAGAAACCAAATAATGGTCATGACTGTGTCTCTACATCATCTGGATTGCCATCCCAACACCTACTTCATCTCCTGTCCCCCACATGTTGACCATGAGTATCTAGCCTTACTGCCTCCTTGCTCTTTGCACAACATGACAGGCACATTCCTGCCCAGTGACGTTTGTATTCATTCTTCCATCTGCCTGGAACCAGTGGAATTCTTAACCCATGTTAAACTTAACCCATGTTAAGTTTAACTTTGAAAGAAGAGGGTACAGACTATCAGAGTGTCTTCCTGCATTTGTGATTTAGGGGATTCAGGGAGCTCTAAAGTCCCACCTTGAAGAACTCCAGCCTGCCGCAGTATCAAAAGGTGGTACCTTAAAGGCTTCCCTCCAGGACTGCCTTCTGCCCCACCTTGGATCTCCCAGATGTGAAAGTTGAACTGGCCACTGCAAGAAGGCACCAGCTTTGGAATGGGCTGTTGGCGTTTTGAGAACATAACATAAGACCAGCTTCTTCAAAGAAAATGTAAAGTTTTGTCTATAGGTATCTTGCGTAAAGTACTTCACACGTGGGAAAACTAAAGCACAGTAAAAGGTACTCTTTTAAAATAAATCCCAAAAAAAATAAAATAAATCTCACATTTTTCTTTAAAAAAAAAAGTTAAACTTTTTAACTAAAAAGTTAAAGTTAAACTTCAAAGTTAAAGTTCAAAGTTAAAGTTCAAAGTAAGTTAAAGTTCAAAGTTAAACTTAACCTGGGTTAAGTTTAACATGGGTTAAGAATTCCACTGGTTCCAGGCAGATGGAAGAATGAATACAAACGTCACTGGGCAGGAATGTGCCTGTCATGTTGTGCAAAGAGCAAGGAGGCAGTAAGGCTAGATACTCATGGTTAACATGTGGGGGACAGGAGATGAAGTAGGTGTTGGGATGGCAATCCAGATGATGTAGAGACACAGTCATGACCATTATTTGGTTTCTATTGTAAGTGAAATGAGAGCTTCTTCACCTAGATGCACATGGCTCATTCTCTCACTTCTTCAATCTCTGCGTAAATATCACCTTCATCCCTGACCCTTATCATTGCACTGCCTTCCATTACCGACAGCTTCCAATCCCATTTCAGTTCAATTCACTAGATATTTATCCAGTGCCCATGGGAGCCAGGTTCCTAGGTGTTCAGGACAAATAAGTAAACACAACAAAGCTTCTTGCCTTCATGGGGCCTAGATTCTAGAAGGAAGAGACAAACGGTAAGCATAGATACCCTAATTATACTGTGTGTTGGAGGTAGATAAATCCTTTGGAAATAAAATTGTGGCAGGTCAAGGAGCATTTGTCAGGCTGTTCGGAGGGCATGCAAACGGAATTTAAACTATAAATAGGATGTTCAGAGCAAGCTTTATTGAGAGGAATGACATTTAAACAAAATTTTTTGAAAAAGAAGGGAATTAGTGACTTAGATATAGGGACAAGAATGTTCAAAACATGGAGAGGAAGTGAAAAAGTCAGAGATGGGAGTGTGCCTGGTATGTTGAAGGGACAGTAAAAAGGCACATACGGCTAGAGGTGTGGATAGAGTGAGAAACTGTCCAAGTTTGCCAGGGACACAAGAGTTTCCTAGGATGTGTGACTTTCAGGGCATCCAGGGCAAACTGAGATTGTTGGTGGCTCACCCCAGGGAGAAAGAGTTGCAAGAAGTAAAATCAAAGAGATAATGGGGCCAAATCATGAAGATGCATGAAGATCACTTAAGGACCCTGGCTTTTAAAATGAGGGAAACAGGGAGCCACTGGAATGTTTTGAAGAAAGGAATGACATGATCTGAGTTACATTTAAATAAATCTTTTTCTATTGCTATGTTGAAAATGGGACATACAGAGACAAAGGCAGAAGAAGTGATATTATTGCAAAAATCCAAGTGGAAGTTGATAGTGGTTTAGACCAATGACTTTTTAGGAAAGATGGGAACAAGTGATCAGATTCAGGATGTATTTTGAAGGTAGAACAAATAATATTTCCTAACATATTGGATTAGGAGTGTAACAGAAAGAGGAAGGATGACTTTCCAGGGGTTTGATCTAAACAACTGTAAAAATGGAGTTGCCAACAGCTGAAATGAGAAAGAATGAACATACCTCAAGTTTGAAAAAAAAAAAAATCAGTCCTATGTTAGACATGTTATTATCCTCTTTGCTGCTTCATTTTCCTCCATAGCTCTTACCAACACTGACATACTATGTATTTTACTTATTTATTTATTATTTATATTCACCTACCAGAATATAATCTCCAAGAAGGCAAAGACTTTTGTTTGTTTTGTTCACTGCTCTATCACCCGCTTCTAGAATAAATTTATCCCATACATAAGGATTTATAGATTGTCTCCAATAGATTGGACCTGTGCTAGGCTCCAGGAATACAGTAAAAAATATGACATGTTCTTGGGACTGCCAGGTAAAACAGGATGGTGGGTTACATCAGAATGGTATATAAATAATGAATAATTCTTAGTATATGTCTGTCCCATATTCAAATATGTATGCCCCATATGCAAATATTCAATTATGGGGCATAATTACACTAAAAATTATTTATTATTTACCTGAAAATCAAATTTAACTAGGCATCTTGTATTTTTATTTGCTAAGTCTGATAACCCTCATGCTTCTACATGTAAGGAGGCTAAATGATAATGTGATATGCAGAAAAACAAGCAGTCTATATATAATAATTCTAGGAATACAGGATACCATGGAAGCTTGCACTAGGATATCACACATAGACTGTGGAGAAGCATATGAGGAGCTTCCTGAAAGAAATGATTGTAATATTGTAACTGAGAATAGAGTTACCTAGTGGAAAAGGAGAAGAAAGTTCCAGGATGATGGACCAGCATGGGCCAAATGTGGAGGACATAGAGACCGTGGGACACTCAGAAAATTGCAGAGTTGACCTGATGTCTCAGATGCACCCCAGAGAACATAATTGTGTAAGATGGGAGTTAAAAGAGTTATTACCACCACAAAAAGGACACTTGACCGAACAATTATTCTACCAGAGACCTAGGCAAAGGCCAGTAAATATGGGCATCTACTGCCAGCATCAAGAACAGTGAAGGCGACCATCTTCTCACTCACTAAGCAGTTGTGGCAGCAACAAGAGAGTTCTGAAATTCACTACCCACCAGCCACATTTCACTGGGTTTGACCATTATGAGCAAAGATGAAATGGAGAACAATTCTTTTCCATTCCATCCTTCAAATAATGACTGTGTTCCCAGTTCCTCCCATAGATAGAAACAGGCAGACAGAACAAAACCTACTTTCATACAGAATTGGTAAACACTCCTGCAAAGTTAGGGGAGGGAAGATATCCTATAGGAAAGATTGAAATTTCTGTTAGCAAAATGACTAGAAGTTGGTGCCCTTTACAACATCTTTTGAATCCAAGGTCTGGGGACAACGTTTGAATTCCATACGAGTATGCGTTTTCAGCAGGGAGGATCCAACCCCCCAGAGAGGCGAAATTGGTTCTTGGAGGTGAGAATATCTTAGATAATATAATGGTTTGTAACTCCGCAAAAAGCTACAGGATATAAACAGATCTATAGTGTATCTGTGATTCTAAAATTACACCAGACGTTAGTGGAGGAGAGAATGGGGAAAGGTTTTTTTAATGTCTAAAAAGGCTACTTAGGGATGGCAAGAATGAAAAAAAAAAAAAAACCCACAGAACTAGAGAAAGCAAAGCTCTGCTTGAAGAATGGAGACCAGATGGGTGTGAACAATGTGTTCTTCTGGAAGAAGGGTAGGGGGCAGAGATAGGAAGTTGCAGGGAAGGAAGGCATTCTGAGTGGCACAAACAGCATATGTGCAGACTTTCAGAAAAAGTAAAAGGTAAACAACATAAAATGCAAGAGCATGGTCAAGTAAGATAAGGTCTGGGAAGGCTTTATTGGATTTAGCAATTAAGAGGTCACTGATCATTTAACCTCTTTGTGCTTCAGTTTCACTACTTGTTAAATTAAATTGAAAAATAATCTCCAAGGCAACTTACAGCTCTAAAGACCCTCATGTGGCCTGGGTCTCTTTACACACACAGACACACAAAAACACATCCACAATTTATACACACTCCCAACACACATGTTAATCTCTTTCCTTAATCTAATTTTCTTATCTCTTTGCAGCTATATTTGCCTTTGGAGAATTCCAGTTCTCTTTGTTTAGTGATAACAATACCTTTTAAAAATCAGTTGTGAGAGTCTACAGTTCTCTGATAAGCTGAACTGCTGGACAATAAACTGGTTAATATTAGTTCCTATAAACATCCCTAATGCCTTGTAAATACCTTTTATAATGCAATAAACTCTTTAGAGTGTGATCAGATTTTTTTTCACTTTAAAAAATGATTTTAAAACCCGATTCATTCAAATGGGACAATATATGTATTTCCACCTAAACTATAATTCATTAAATATTTTCTAAGTGCCTACTATGTGTCAAAGAGTATAATATCTGGTTGGGAAACTAACAGTGAATAAAATAAACAGTCCAAAGCTTTCAGGAGCCAAGGAGGAGGAAAGTAGGGGAATAAATGAGAAGTCGGGGGCAGTCCCGGTGGCTCAGCAGTTCAGCGCCACCTTCAGCCCAGGGCGGAGACCCAGGATGGAGTCCCACATCAGGCTCCTTGCATGGAGCCTGCTTCTCCCTCTGCCTGTGTCTCTGCTTCTCTCTCTGTCTTTGTGTCTCTCATGAATAAATAAAATCTTTATGAATGAATGAATGAATGAATGAATGAATGAATGAATGAATGAGAAGTTGGTAACATTAGCACCACAAAGTCACTGCTATCATCTGGCCACACGGGTAACACATCTGAACCTTAGACCTGTTCCTGAAAATAGAGCTCTGAGGAAGAGGTAAAGTATCAATTTACCAGAGAAAGATGGCAGCACAGACAAAAGCTGCTCTAGAAAGGGGAATCCTTAACCATTTGGGGACCATAGACCCCTTCTCAGAATCATGTATTTAAATGTCTAAAATAAGAATACAAATGCAACCAATTATATTGAAACATGGTTATCATTTTAAAAATTTGTTATCATTTAAAAAATTTTCATATATATCTGAAATAACCAGATCTAGCATCTGTCCTAATAACAACTATAATTTTGAAGCAGTGATAAGCACAAATGGCATGTTGAGCTACTTGTAACCCCATAATAAGTCATAAAAATATCTGTGATTTTTTATTGATGACAAAGTCACAGATACTATTAATAATTCTGTGGTCTGCTGCTTATTTATAATTCAATAGAATGTGAAATTTCAGTTAAAGCTTAATGAAAGTAAAGAATTTTTTTATTATCTAAATCCACAGGCTCCCCTGAATTCCATCCAGAGAACCCTTGGGCTCTGCAGTCCCCTGTTCTAGGAAATTAAACTCAATCAGGATTTTCTCCTTCAAAACCATAGCTCCATAGTCACTTCTAGAGCTATAGTTCCCCCATTGGGATTTCCCGAAGATGTAGCTTGTCCATTATTTGGGGCATACTGCCATCCCATGGCTCCTCCTGAGGAGTTTAGCGTTAATAACATCCACAACAAAGCAGCCTTTTAGGGCATTAGACCAAACCTGCAAATTAATGCACTGGCTCATCACAATTCATTAATCAAACTCAGACTGGATTTAACAACAGATTATTAAAGACTCAAAATTATACCCACAGAAGAAAAAAAAAACAGGCAGCTCCCAGAGGGTCAAATGTAATGTGAATGGTTTTGCATAAAACCATAAACCTGCTATTAAATTAAAAACAGGAAAAATTATGTCCACTGCTTATCTCTAGTCATTTTTTTAAAAGGAATGTTACGCTAATTTATTTCTTTGCTGTTCCTGGTTACACAGTGAAAGACTAAAAGGTTACATTGCAGTGGTTCTTTTGATGTTTGGTTGAGCAACTTAGACTAACATGTACTGACTGAGGTAAAGAAATTAATGAAATTACTCCCATAATTCATTACTAATGGAACACTGTCAATGCTTTCAACTGACAGTTCACACAAATCCTCTGCAGACAGCGAGACACCTCATGGAGGCTGTAGGGCTCACTCCTGCTCAACAAAGCAGAACTCGGCTGCCTTGTCCTCAGCTTTCACTGATCTCTCACCTCCATGGGTTTGCTCTTGATGAGCAGGTCTGTTCTCTCTGGGAACAAAAGCAGGAAGGGGAAACAATGATTGGAAATTTTCTTTCTCTTCAGGGAATTTAGGTAGACCCGCTGGGGATTCCCAATGATGTCTAAACATTCAGAATGCTGTAATTGGGCAGATCACAGAGCTCCGGCCGATGGTGCAATGAATTCATATTTTTTAAAGGTTCATATTTTAGAGCAGCAATCATAGATAAAGAGCATAATCCTAATAAGAAGTATGGAAAAAAAACTAATTTAAAGAACTGTATGATTTTGTGACATCTTTGCTCTTTCCCCATTAGGACTGAATCATTAGTTCTTTCTGTTTTTGCAGAAACAGAAGCACAAATTACAAGCATACATGCTGATTAAGGTAGGTAAGTGACATTTCTGGAAATACAAAATGTTTTACTCAGTGTAGGTACCTGTTTGATACTAAAGAGTGTTTTGGTCTTAATACTGTCTAGTTTAAACTCCAAATTCCTAAAAGGGAAGGATTTATGTCTTTGTTACATATATGAAAATAATTAATAATTTATCTTCAAAGATAAACTCCTATCTGTATGCTGATCATACCAAGTGAGTATAAAATGATGTTATGAGTAAGGCAAAATATACCAGTGATCATGTAATCTATGCATAATACAAATTATATTTAGATATAATAGAAAAAAGTCCAAAATAGTCAACATATTCAAACATTTTATAAATACAGGGAGATTCTAAGACAACATGACTTGGGTTTGGATTTTACTCATATTGTTTTGTTACATCATATGCAGTAAAATATATGGTCCATTCTGGTCATCCTCCCTCTCAACTGCTGGCACATTTTCCTCCCTGCTTGGGATCACGATCCACCTCAACACAGCATAACAATGAGTTTCCATCAATTGCTCAGTGATTTCTTAAAATGAAATGTATTCAATCTACCCAGGCACAGTATCTGGCACATCTGGATACTCTGTATTTACTGAAATGAAAAAATAAAACTCCCTCTCCTCTTTCTAGATGAAAACATACTATGTTAGGATTGTTCTTCCAAAATCAATCTAACCACTACTAATCCCCACAAAGTGTTATCATAAACATTAACTGCAAATAAGTGTCTCATAAAAATATCTTGGATTTTTGCAGTGAACCTACAATCTCATGCAAATGTTTATTACCGTCATGTGGAAAAATAGATGCACCAGACAGGAAAGTTATATTTATTTAAAAGTACAATTGTAAAACCCATATCATAGAAACCCATATCATAGAAACAAAGGCCACCAAGACTAACAAAAATGAGGCAGACTTTAGGAACAGCAACACTTCGGGCAAATGAGTACAACTGCAATCCCTTATTTCTTTAAGTATAATAAGCGGGTAACTCCTAACAATACTAACAATACTACTGTGGATAATGCCCTTGTCCTGAACCAGCCATCTGTCACATGGGTGACATGGGACAACAATCCCATCGTATAGACATTGGCATCACTACTTTACAGAGCAGGAAATAAAGAGAGCTTCAGTAGCACACCTGAGGTCATCCTGGGGAGTTGTAAAGCAATGTGAAAAGCCATATCTCCTAGGGCACTTGGGTGATGCAGGCTGTTAAGCTAAGCATCAGACTCTTGGTTTCTGCTCAGGTCATGATCTCAGAGTCCTGGGATTGAGCCCCGTGGCAGCTCCTTGCTCAGTACAGAGTCTACTTGAAATTCTCTCTCCCTCTCTCTCTGCCCCTCCCGCTCATACACACACATTCTCTCTCTCTCTCACACACACTTTTAAATAAATATATATATATATATATATTAAGTCGCATCTCCTACCTCCAAAGCCCTGTGACATGACTACTTTCTATTCTGCTGCTCTTCTCTCAGACCCTTTCCCATGTGGGTCCTCTGTTAGAGCTACTTCCAACCTAAAAACAATCACAGAAGGAAAGATACATACATACCTTTGTACCAATTCTCCTTAGAGAGCCCACAAAATATAAGTAGCAAGAATAGCAAAGTGTTTAACAGTTAGGCTATGGTATCAGATTGCCTACATGAGCTTTCCAGTCCTTTGGCTTCCTTGCATGGACAATGTTCCTTTCTTTGTGCTTCACTTTCCTCATAAGTAAAATGGGGGTGGTAACAATACTAATCTCATGAGGTGGTAGTGATAATTAAATAGGTTAGTAAATGTGAATGTTTCGTGCCTGACATAGAAAGTGCTGAATAGTGTTGGATGGTATCTCCAGCTCTTACATCTACAACACAGTGGAGATTTGGTCATCTACAATTCAGTATCTTCACTGACCAGCTTCGAATCACCAGGTTTTGCTGAGCATCTAATACAGTGCAACCTCAATAACAAAACAGCCTGAAAGTAGTTTTCATCTAAGCCCTTAGGTTATAGATTATTTGCCATCACAGACAGTTTGGCAATTCCTTCCTAAATCCCAGTGGTAAACCAAGCACTATGTGTTGTCGGCTAATTGAATTAAAAAACAAACAAACAAACTCAGCACTCCACCCCCATGGCAACACTCAATTCATCCTGAAGACTGAGTGGCCTGGATGAGTTGATCTGCAACCACGATTCATTTTTATTTTTAAATTATTTAGTGTTTTCTCTCAGTCAAATATTTTTTCTTTCTCGGCTTTAGTTTTTCAACTCTTAAATACTGAGGGGGTACAGATGGGCAATTGGATGGACAAGAAGGAATCTTCACCACAAATGTTATCTATGAAACCACTAGACATTTCAAGTTAATATAGTCTTTTAAAGTTGAGGAAAGAGGGATCTGAAACTGAATGGAATTTGTACATTCTAATGTACAAGTGTAGAAATTCAGGCCCAAGGTCACCCAGCCAATAATTACAATTTTGAGATTTGAACTTACAACCTACTATCATCAGGTACCTATAATTTACACTTCAACCTGCCCTTATAATAAAAGGAAGAATTGGAATATCTTCTTTCATTACTATTACTTCTTGTAACACATTACTATTAGACTCTTCTAGCTAATTATATATTGATGATGATGATGATATATTGACAGCATCTAAATTACGAGAACAGTAAAACATCACCTTCCATACTGGCTCCAACATACAATAAAACTAAGAATCTAAATAGTTTATAATTATTGTTAGAACTGATGCAGTACTGAGTTAAAAATCATAAGTCACATAATGTCACACCCATATAACCTGAAATAGTCCTCTGATAGAAGACATTCACTGAATGAATGTTGAATAAACACTTGTGTTCCCTGCCAAGGGGAAACTTAAAAAAAAAAAAAATTACTACAAGCTCAAGCCAATGAACTCAGTAGCTCCTGGTGGCAGAGTCCAGATCCTTTCTTCTGTTTGGAAAAAAAACAAAGGAAGTCAGGTAGTTTATGGGAGAAGATAATGAGAAGGAAGCAATCTAAGATAAACTGAATAAAGTATGAATGCCTTCTCTGAAGAACACATCCCTTCATATCCTAAGATTATCCCCAGGTAAAAATGTCTAAGTGACTCTCATCACAAGTCAAAAATCCATCTGAACCAGGCTGCTGAGCCTTATCCTAAACTGTATTTTATAAAATTCTTCTCTCTGGATCAATAAAATGCAAATGCTAAAATACCTTGTTAACCATCAAAATATAAGGAAACTTGAGAATAAAGTTGCCATTCTTAATTAAAATGGTCTTTTTAATTCCTTTAACTAAAGTAGATATGAATACTGTAAACACTTAACTGACTAAAGAAAGATTCTACGCATACCCCCAATTACAAAACACTTAATTTATATATGATGTAACTTACAACTATTTAGCAGTGTGGTTGGGGTAAGTCTCTTTGGCCTACTTTTTAAATCATTAAATACTCTCCATCCAAGTAAATAGACATCTTCAGAGCTGCATTTTGCATGATAAAACATCCTTTAAACACATAAGCCTTCACTCAAGATTTAAGAGGGAAAGAAATCTTAGTGACAGTACATTCATTATGTCTTTATTAAGGCTGGACTTTTCCATAGGGTTATGTGCAGCTGAAAATAAGGCTCAGTTTAATAACAAAGCAAGCTTTCCTAGTACTACAAAAATTATAAAATTTTAATGTTTAATGCATTACTTAATTATAGAAAACTCTGCAAAGAATAACATCCTTGAAATTTACTATGCAAATGCTCTTAATTTATGACAAATTGCTCTTTAAAACACAAGTATTAAATCCCTATTAGATTGTTGAGGTAATGTACTAATATGCATCACTAAGATCTTAAATTTCTAAGTGGCAATGCTGTTTGTTAGATGCAAACAAGGATTACCTTAATTAAAATATACTATCCCCAGCCTCTCAGCAGATTTAGCTCAGTCTTTATATAGGACAGGTTCATTATCTATCTCAAGTTAATAAAAGTATGACCTACTGTGGTTATTTCCTTTAAAATTTAATTTTAATTACTATTTTGTTAATGGAAATAAAGCACTAAAGAATTGTGAAGATGATCCAAAAGCAATTTTGAAAACTTAATTAAAATACCTCTTGAAAGCTTCAAAAGGAATTTAACACTTACGTGGTTTGATAACTGATGGCCTTACAAATACAGCATTAGATACCAACTCTATAAAAAAAAAAATCACTGAATGAAACATACTTTAAAACTATAGCACTTCCTTAGTTTATATCTTGAACTAATGGTCCAACTAAATAGGTATAAACATAAAACTTTTCATTCAAAATTTTAACATTAGACAAAGGTTCTTAACAAAGAAATGAAATGAGTAACCATTACATAGTGTCTTCACAATACATAAACCTTAAATGCATTCAGAGTTTTTGCATAAAACCATCGAGGCTAAATCCAGATAATTGCAGATGTGTTCAGTTTGTCTTCTGATCCTTCGGGACCTGAATATAAAATTAAAAGGCTGGTAAGATGTTGCATAAAATTCAGTACCAGAGTTTTATTAGGCAGTTCCTCTCCAATCTAAATTTCAAAGGTTTACACATACATTATTGATCTTATCTGTGAAAATATTGGTTCAGTAAATAGCCTTTAAACATAACACAATCCATAGATTTTATTGAGATTCACTACTCATGAAAAAGATAAGAATATGAGAGGCAGGGTATAACAAAGAGCGTGCTCCGGGGAAGAAACACAGTCTTTGTGATATTCAAAATATATTAGCAGTTCTTATATTACAAACCTCACAATGTTATGGTTCATAATGCAATGTGCATTTTGTACCAGATCAGTTGACTACTTCAAGTAAAATCCCTGCGTTCATTAGCAATAATGAATTTTTCTTCTTATAGGTCTATTTAATGAAAAAGGCATTTTCCCAAATACCACCCACTACCATGCACACCCCTTCAAAAATCGGAATGCCATTTCATTTAACATAAAATCAAGGATCTATTCTTTTAAAGATGGGAATTCTGACTTCAGAAATCAAAGAAATTCTACTAAAAATGAAAAATAAACAGATGACTAAAATAATAACATAGCAATTAAGTTGAGGTAAGACCAAATTTCTGTAAATCTAAATTAACCTTGAAATATGATTTAAATTCACACTGACAAGAATGGCCTGATTGAACTAACTAAAGAGATTTTGTAAAAATAGGAATCCATATTTTTTTTTCACCACACAGGAAATTGCCAATTTATGAGTGAGTTATTTTCTAAGAGTTTACTTACATGTCAGTTTTTTAAAACTTAAGATGAATATTACCCTAGAAGCAATAAATAAGAATCAGGTTCATCCTTAAAAAAATCTATAAAAGCCTTAATTTAGCTTTATAGTGTAGCTGAAAGACTTGCAATGAAATA
Organism: Canis lupus dingo; assembly: GCF_003254725.2. Taxonomy (NCBI): domain Eukaryota; kingdom Metazoa; phylum Chordata; class Mammalia; order Carnivora; family Canidae; genus Canis; species Canis lupus. Next base: position 53,865,475 of record NC_064248.1, read on the forward strand.
TAGCAGAAAGCAAAACTGTTTCAATACTAGTAATTAAAGCAAATGGAAAGTTAAATTGAATAAAAGATAGTTTATTATTCTTAAATGCTCTGGGAATAATAGACTTAATTGGAAGAGAAAGCAAATGTAGATGAGACATTTGTGAGAATTCTGAAGGGGACTTCTGAGCTTTTTCAAGGTCTTTGGAGGTTGTTGTCACCAATTCTGTATCAGGTCTTAATTTCATGTGAAAACATAACATGTATTAATTATGCAGTGGAGGTGAGCTTAAAAAATGAGTGCTTTTTTTCTTTTCTGGTTGCAAGTATTCTCTCATATTCACTTGATTTTCTTCAATGATGATAACAGTAATTTTTAACAGATTTTTGCAAGGGGAAAAGAGGGATAGTGGAGATATTCTTGGAGACAACAAATTCTCACACACATGCACATACACACATGCACTCTCCCTGGAAGAAAGGAGAGGAGGCAGGAAGGAATGATGGAACAGTATTGGAAAGAAGGGATACAAGGTTAATAAAGAAGCCTGTACATGAAAGAAAATGGTAACTTGAGGTCTGTTGGTTGGTTGGTTTGTGGGTTGGTTGGTTGGTTGTGTGAGTGTGTGTGCATAAAACAGAGAAGAAAGAGAGGAGGAGAGACCAGCTAGATTTCCTGACACCCATCCTTCCATTTGTTAGTTTTTTAATCTCCACTGTTTCTTTTGAGAGTAAAACATACCGAAGTTGTGGATGATTCATATAATCTCTTACATTCAAAATACAGTGGCTTATGTTTCTACACTAATATGCATTGAGAAGAGACATAATAAAGAAGCCTTAGAATAACTCAGAGTTTTTGCATAAAACCACAGTGGTTTGACTATATTATTACAAAATATGTTGTTTGTATTTTAGTCCTCCAGGACCTATGCAAATTACCAAGCTGATAATGTAGTACATAAAATTCAGTACTGGAGCTATATTAGGCAAAGACCAAAACAACAACAACAACGTCGATGATGACTTAGAGCCTTTAACATGCTCATGTGCATTTGGGACATATGTAGTGCATCCCACATCAGTCTAAACTTTTCTCAAGGGGTATCTGTCAGTGTTTGTGTTCTATGAAACACACTCTGGGAAAAGGGGCGCCTGGGTGGCTCAATGGTTGAGCACCTGCCTTTGGCTCAGGTTGTGATTTCAGGGTCCTGGATCGAGTCCCACATCAGGCTCCCCTCCGGGAGCTTGCTTCTCCCTCTGCCTATGTCTCTGCCTCTCTCTCTGTGTCTCTCATGAATAAATAAATAAAATATTTTTAAAAAGAAAAGCAGAGTTACAGTCAGTAATAAGACAAAGATTCCTACTGACACCCCTGTTGTCCAAGAGTGTTCTGGAGGATCTAGTCACTATAGTAAAATGAGATAAAGAAATGTGACATATATTAGAAGGGCACAGAGAGCATTGTCATTCTTTGTAAATGATATTAGAAAATCTAAAGGAATCAATGAACATCTATTAAAACTAACAGAGTTTAAAGGAATAACAAAATATAAAAGCAATAATTTTCACTTATACTAACAATCAGTTGGAAAATATAATAGGAAAAAATATTCCACTCATAATAGGAATTTAAAAGAGAGAGATCACCCAAAAGAAAAATGGGCAAAGAATATTAATAAGCAATTAAGAGAAATATGCAAATAGCCAATTAACATATGAACAGATGTTCAAACTCAATAATAATCAAAAAATATAAATTAAAACAAGATACCATTTTCCCTTTTATGAGAATTGAAATGATTAAAAACGTGGGCAATACCCTATGTTGACATGAAATGTGGAAGGAAAAGACACCCTTATCCGAGTAGTATTACTCAGAGTCCAGACAGGAAATTAAGAACACACTCAAATTGGGTAATTTGAAGAGCATTTAATAAAAGGGTTATTCATAAGGGTGTCAAGTAGGGTAGAGGGAACTCACAAGGCAGAGGGCAGTCTCTAAGGCTAGAAGCAGAAAAACAGAGCTGAGCAGAGAGGAATGTAACCTTAGGTCTGGGAAGGCAACTGGCCCTCAGTAAAGTCACAAAGAGAGCCAGGAGAAGTAGTACCTCTTAACATCCTACTTTCTTATCTTCTGCGGGTACCCCCCATCCCAGACAACCCAGCCCAAACATAAGCCCGAAGGCAAGGGACCTATACTCCCAGGTCAGCCTCTCAGAGCACAAAACAGAGTAGAAAAGGGTAGAGGGCACCCCCAGAGGCACAACATAAGATATCTAACTCATAAGTGTTAGGAAAATGTAAATCAGTAAAGTCAAACCGAATGACTGACAATTTGGCAGCATATATCACAAATTTAAATATTTACGTATACCATAGTATTTATTTAGTCATTAAAAAGAAACGATGAGAAAAATATCAAAGCATTAGCAGAGGTTGTCTCCAAGGAGGGTTAAGAAGGAAGCTCCAGATGGTAGGTTTGCATCCTGACTCTAGCTGCTCAATCAGTATTTTTTTTTTTTACTGCAAATAAAGAAAACAGGAAAATCAAACTGACTTGAAGAAGATAGTTTTAATCAAGACTCATACCATCGAACCATGGAGAAGCTGGGGGATAGGTCTGCCTTCAGAAATACCCAGATCCAGGGACTCAAACCTCATCAGGTTTTTCTCTCTCTTCCCTCCATTCACTCTTGCTCTCCTCCCTGAGACTACCAACTCTACTCCCTCTGCTTGGCTTTATTCTCTCAGGCCAGCGGTTCCCATAAATTCAATCAATGGCCAAATGCAATGATAAAACTATATTCTTTGAGCCACAGGCCAGAGAGAAAAGAGTTTCCCTGGTGCTTCAGTTGAAATTCTTCCAGAAAATGCCACTGCTTGGACAAGCCTGGATCACATGGCCAACCATGATGGAATCATATGGTAAGCCAGAGGACCAGGGCATGATGATTGGCCCTTTCTGATACAAATGCTGTACTCTGTGGCCAAATGACATGAGAATTTTGATTAGCCACCACTCCACCACAACCACATGTTTGGAATAGAAGAAAAACAATCTCCCATACAGAGAAATTTTCTTCTGGACGATAAAAAGGCAAATAAATATTATATAAATGATAACCTTGGACAAATTACTTAACACCTCCAAGTCCCAGTTTCCTCGTATATGAAATAAAAGAGGTGATGGTGCCTGTATTAGAGGATTATTGTGGAGTTAATCCTATGTTGATCTTATTCTCTTACTATTGTGTTTATCTCTGTATTTTCCATAGTATTCTTTTTTTTTTTTTTTTTTTTAATAATAGTCTCCATGCCCGGCATGGAGCTTTTACCCAGGGCTTGAATTCACAACCCTGAGATTGAGACCTGAGCTGAGGGGCACCTGGATGGCTGAGTCTGTCAAGCATCCAACTCTTTGTCTCATCCCAGGTTATGATCACATGATCTCAGGGTCGCAGGATCAAGCCCAGGTGGGGCTCTGCACTCAGTGGGGAGCCTGCTGGAGATTCTCTTTGCCCCCCTCCAACCATGTGCATGCTTTCTCATAAATAAATAAATAAATAAATAAATAAATAAATAAATAAATAAATATTAAAAAGGGAAAAAAACCTGAGCTGAGATCAAGAGCTGGATGCTTAACCAACTGAGCCACCCAGGCACTCCATATTACTTTATTTTTTAAAATAACATGTGTTACTTTTAATCATGATAAGAAATCTGTTTCCATTTTGAGAAATAAAAGAGAGGCCAACAACATTAACTCAGGAAGAGCTGTCAGGTTAAGTTAATCACTAATTAGTGATTAATTAAAATTTGTATTACTTTTATATTGACAATTTACAGAACACCTATAACTAAGAATTCCTTCTCTATATAATTTGCAGACATTATCAAATTTAATGCTCACAAAACTGAAACTCAGAGAAGTAATCTAATTTATCCAAGGACACAAAGCCTGTACCTAATAGAGCTGCTATGTAAACTTAGGTCTGTTTAAAGAAGAGGTCTGTATGCTATAACCTGTGAGCCAAATCCCACCTGCCACCTGTTTTTCTATGGCCCACGAGCTGGGAATGATTTTTCCACTTTTTAGCTGTGGACACAAAGGAAAAGAATATTTTATGACACTAAAAATTATGCGAAATTCAAATCTCAGTGTCCATCAATAATGTTTTATTGGAAGAGAGTCTTGCCCATTTACTTACATCTTCTTGGTGACTGCTTTAGCACCGCATTGGCAGAGTAGAGGTGAGAGAGAGATCATGTGGCCCGAGAAGCCTAACTATTTACTATCTGGTTTTTTACAGAAAAAGTTTTGCCAACTGTGGTCTAAATCCCAAATACATTGTCCGTCAAGGACTTTTCACTACCTATCCAGGTAATGCCTAAAGATTATTGGATGCTGCCACTAGGAGGTCTCCAGTGGCCCAAGCAAGAGTATTTCAATGCAAGAAAATAGAAGACCACACACAAGTTCATCTTGGGGGGATGGAGAGCAATGAAGAACCAAAATATGTCTGTGGCCATACCACCTAGACTGACCTGATCTGGGAAGCTAGGCAGGGTTTGGCCTGGTTAGACTTGAGTGGGAGGTAAAGTACAAGTGCACCAAATAATGACACCTGCTCAGGACAGAGTAGGAGAAGGAGATGAGGTTATTGGTTCTCAGTGGCACATGGAGTGGCCATTCACTCACATAAAATGTTAAGATAAATTATTGAAAGCAAGATCACACATCATTCACAACACCTAGGGGGGGTCAGAAAACTTTTTTTATTATAAAAAGTTTAGGAGTAAATCCTACATGACAAGACCTCCTTGTTTGTTTGTTTGTTTGCCTTGCATTCTAAGGCAAAAAAAAAAAAGTGGGGGAAGTAAAGAATGATCCATTAAAATTCTTATAACGCAAACTAAAAAACTTTGAATCAGTTCGTAAATATCAGAAGCTAGTCTGCTCTTCACTATACATAATAAATACAGACTGCCAGATTCACAGCAACCCTAGGGAGTATTCTCCTGTGTTCCCTGCTTCATTATACCAGTACTACATTTATATCTTCCTAGGAAAATAGTTATCTACTATTTTCTCAAAAATCTCTTAAGACTGTATAATCATGTGTGTTCAGAAAATAATTTCTCATAACCTTTATACTCAAACGATGTTTCTAATATAATCAAAATATCAACATTAAAAATAATTTCAATCAGAGAGATGGAACAGTAAATCCATGACTTCCTTTTATTTCATCACCAGCTTGGTATGTAGCTTAGATATGTATGAATCTTATTTAGGCTCTAAGTTTTTTATTTATGAATCCGAGCTAATATACAATATTTTAAGAATTGGACTCAGGAATTGTGTGAATTCCCTATGGTCTCTGACAATAGATGTCAGGTAAGTACAGGGGATTCTCTAGATCGTGGTGTCACTAGACTCTATTTCTCAAAGTTAAAAACATGAGTTCCCCTAAGGAGCCACTGGGCCACAGAAGAACGAGTAGTAGACAGATGGAATGTGAGCGCTAACCACCACTTAATCTCTTAGCTTCTGCTTTCTCTACTTCCAAGCAGTCTATTAACTTTATTGAAGCCCTTCATGCACTGCTAAGTGCTGTAAGATAGGAGTTTGTGTTATTGTCCTCAATAATTGTCCTTAGGATCTCAAAGGCAACTGATTTAGAAGCACAATGCACTGTGTAGACAGACCAGATCATCTTTAAGCAAGTTTCTAATGTCTGCTTAGGGTTAAGTAATCATGGCATGGATCTCACAAGCAGCATTACAACTAGGAATTGAATAGGAAAAGGTTGATGGGTTGCAGGAAAGAGAGAACATCTCATTCTAACTAACTCACAGTTTCTTTGTCTCACTGGGTTGATAAAACTACAGGGAAGTCTTGATTGGAGATTGCATATTACCTGGCAGGCAGGTTAACCTTTCTACACTACGGATTTGGGTTCAAAAGCTGATGACAAAACCACCAAGTGTCTAAAAACTGATCTTTTCATTTCTTCTGTGTAAGCAGGTTTAAATGCTGTGCCTGTTAATTAACCCCTGAATCCTGTCAAGATAATTGAAGCATAAACTTAAGGTAAGATTTATATGGCAGACAAAGTAAAGAATTCCAGAGCACACAGCTCTCCACCCTGTGCCCTCTTCCTAGCTCAGTCTGACAAAAATCAGATTCCACAGCCTTTGCCCAGATCCACTGAAAGGAGTAAAGCGTGCAGTTTGAAACCAAATAAAAATGTTATGCCTCATACTGTATTGTCAAACATATATTTTATAGATACCTGGTGTTACAGAATTTTCTTGTTCTCCTTGTTTGTATTTTTTTGTGTGTGTAGAGAAAGGATAAGCAGATTCCATTGTTGTCTTTTCTCGTTTGGTTAAATGTTGTAGTATTAGGCCAATGATAAGATATCAACTACTTTTATTTAGAAATTATTTTAGTTATAGACAATGATCTGTTTGGCTTTGTTCAAAATCAGCTCCAGGATGATCCTTCTTACATTTCCATTAACTATGAAATTAAAGAGAGAAGGCAATTTTTAAAAGAGAAATATTGCTTTTAGCCTGAAACCCTAAGTGTTGAGTTTCTGCCTGCAGTGGGTTTTTTCAATTAAATTATAAACCATGGGTAATAGAGATTTATAATGGGAGCGCTGATACAATCTTAACTATAGGGAAACCATCCGACACGCTCTATGCTGTATATGGATGGATTATTTGCATTAAATTATCTTTAGGGAATGCAAACAAAACAAAGAAAAATGTAAAGCTTGTCGCATTATTAGCATAAAATCAAAGTCCTTGAATGCATAATTGTTCCATACCCAAAGCATTAACGGATTTTATTCTTAGAGTTCAAAGACCTCCTCATTAATATGCAAAATGGCCTCATTTTATAAGCAAGGTTTTTTTTTTTTACCTTCTCAGCAGAGGCAGTTCATTGCTGGAGGAAAATACTATGAAGTGTAGAAAACACTAATATTGATATAAAAGCCCACGTATCCATATAGCCAAAAACAATGACAATCAG